>NC_057852.1:103457874-105957874 GCF_015237465.2 Chelonia mydas
TTTAAGTGCAAAACTCAATGCAGTTGTAACTATGGAGCCATTACTGACACATCTGTAGATGTTAGTAACTAGACTTATGGTGAATATACAAGCTTTGTTTTAGAAAAGATAGGTGTCAAACGAAGGGGAATTTGTGAGTCATACAGATGACATATAGTATGTCAGACATAGATCTTTGCTAAGCAAAGAGCAAAGTTCAGAAACTGCCCCTACGACTGATGCCTTGTTTTGAGACTTACTGTTACTTTTAATTTTGGTCTGCCAAAAAGAACAAAAAGTTGCTGTGTGACTCTCTCATATGAAATTCAGATACTTCATGAAATGGGTTGCACAACATGTTCTACTCCTGGGAAATTCTGTGCCATTGTGCAAGTGCAGAATTAATGTCCCCTGCAGATCTTCTTTCACTGCCCCCTACAGACTAATTGATTCTGATGGGGAGGCAAAAGGTAATCTGCAATTACACATTTCACCCACCAGGGGCTGATGTGGTAGAGGAGGAAGAGGAGGCTGCTGGCTCACGACTGGAGCAGCCAACCATGGAGAGGGAGGAGGCAGAGGCTGTCTTCCTCACAGTATCCTGCCCACAGGGCCAGGTGAGGAAGCACAGGATATGGGGGGGAGGGGGATGAAAAGAGCAGGGCACACAGGGCTGCACATAGGTCACACTGACTGGGGTTCAGAAGGGCTAGTTCTGAAGGACAGACTGGGGTGGAGACACAAGAACTAGTGGGATGATAACATTGAGCCAGGGGTGTAATGGGAGTAGGGGTGGACAGCCACATGGAAACAGGGGCAGCTATGCTAGGCTGAATGGGGAGTGGGGTGCAGGGACACATGGAGACAGGGGAAGATGTGCCTGACTGAATGGGAAATGGGGGTTCAGAGACACATGGAGACAGGGGCAGATATGACTGACTGAATGGGAGAGGTGAGGGGTCAGCCAGGGTCTGTATGTTTGGATGGGGGAAGCTCCCGAACAATTCCTCCCTGCCAAAAAATAGCCAAAACTATTCCATACTTCTCCCACCCACATCCAGAAACTGTCCAGGTTCACTTCCAGGCTCCTTCCCAGCAATTACTTCCCTCTCCCTTAGCTCCTCTGTTATCCCTGATTCTCCCAAGCCTTTGCACTGCTTCTGAGGGATACAGGAACTAGATTTCTGTAATGTAGTTTAAATGAATTATTATTCAAAGATCTGTATTAATATGTCTAGTAAGGAATCTATTTGTAAAAAAACACTTTCTGAATATTTTTTGTCATCTGTATTGTTACAGACATACTTTCTGACCTGTATTTTGAAAAAAAATACCAAAATAATTGAAACTGGTATGATTATATTGTGTTATTTTGATAAATAATATATGCTGAATTTTAAAATATTGTGGGAAGAATTTTTAATTTTATGGCACAGAATTCCCCCAGGAGTAATGTTCATTGCTTACTGGTGGTGCAGCATGTTGGCTGAATGACTGTTTTAGTAAAGGATTAATTGCACATAAGTATTTATAACGTTATTATAACTGGGTGAACTATTTGTAGTGAACGATGTGGCCAAACCTGTAATTAGGCAAATAAAAGTGGGGAGAGCATTGCATATGGTAAACAAAAAATTAAATTCACACATTTCTACAATTTCTCAGTTGTAATGTAATTTGGGATGCCTCAGTTGTAGGAATTTCTAAAATTCCTACAACTGAGGCAACCAAAATTACTAGTAATGTTTGAAAACTTGGACAAAAGATTTTGGTCAATAGAGTCATAAAGTCATAAACTTTAGGCCAGAAGGCACCACCAGATCATCTAGTCTGACCTCCTGTATATGACAGGCCACCAGACTCTACCCAGCACCTGCACACTAAATCCAACAACTGAAATTAGACCGAAGTATAACAGCTCTCAGGACACTAAATTGTTATGTGTTATATGTGCTGTTGTGGGAATGAATGAATGAATGGCTACCCCATATTTTTTTTAAAAAAAATTTAGATAACTTTCCTGATGTTTGGAGCGTGTTGTGACTAGATATTACAAAGGTGTTAACTACCTCTAGATAACTGACATTAATTGTCGTGTGAAAAACTCCTGTGTAGACATACCCAGAGACTATATCCACACTTGGAATAAAAATGTCTTTTTAATATATGATACCTGTGGTGCTGGCAGACCAGATACCAGCTCATGCCAAAGCCCCAAGCCACTTCACTTGTGTATTAGTATAGATTAAAGTGATTGTTACATGTATAAGAACGTATTTGGTGTTTAAACATCACAAAAACTAATGGGATGCTGAAAACATTGTTTTAATGCATCTATATCTTGTTAGAATGTAATAGAAGACATTCACATTGAACATACCCCTGTAACTAAATAACCCATCAAATGAGAAAAAAATCCTTGTGTAATGCAGATGAACTTTAACAGGAAAGTATTAATTCTTGTGCATTTGAAGCACGTGGTCATTGTGTGAGATGATCACAGGTCAAAGATTTGAGATGCTTTCCTCTCTCTCCATCATCAAAGAAAGAGCCCATGTGCATGGTGACCCTGTCATCTTGTTTTCTGGGGACAAGAACCTGTAAGTATGGACACAAGGAGAAATTTTGTCTCTGGACTGTTTGGATCCTAATGGGGCAGAATAACTGAATGAGAAGATGGAGATCCCCAGAGTTACCCTGGGTAGAACTAAAATACTTTTGGGAAACTGGCAGATTACTATATCTCTGCTATCATTTGGAATTATGGACTGTGACTCATCTGGACATATATTTTACCTGTTTTAACTTCTCTGTAACTCATTTATTTTTTCCTAGCTAATAAAAATTAGTTTCCTATATAATTGGCTACCAGCATTGTCTTTGGTGTGGGATCAAGGATACAACTCAACCTGGGTGAGTGACTGGTCTCTTGGTATTGGGTGTAACCTGGAATATTTTATGATTTTTGGTGTAAATGACCATTTAGCACATAGTCCATCTTGCCTGGATGGCAAGATAAACTGGAGTGTGTAAGGCAGCTGTCTGTGACTCCATTATAAGATTATTGTAGTACTTTAGGAGTTCACATTTGGTACTGTGTTGGTGAAATCTAATTATAGAACCTGCCACCAGTTTCAAGAGTCAACCCTTCTTTTGACAGTCTGCCCCAAGGTTGGCACTCACTGTTGTGAACCACTCCAGACAGTGTGACACTACCTAACAGATGTTAAAATCATAGTGCAGACAAGGCAAGTTGTAGTTTTAACATGTAGAGTTTACTCAGAAAGGTAACAAATGTTAAAGCTACAACTTGCCTAGGCTACACTGGGATTTTGTTATGGACTGGGACATGAGTGGTCAGAATCAGAGTCAGAAACCAGGATCAGAACCAGGTTATCTGGAGTCAGGAAAGGCAGCTGCTGAAGCTAACACAGGCTCAGGAAAATGCTTTGAACCCCTAATATCCTGATGCTCATGGTCTTAAAAGCAGGTCTGCAGATCTCCCTCAGCCAGTCAGGCAGTTTGGCCAATCGGGTGGCTCTTTGGGGCCCAGCTGTGCTCATTAGACTGCTGAGGAGTAAGCTAGCAGGTAAGCAGGCAAGTTATGATCCCCTACTCCTGCCAGATATTAACACATTAGTTACACCTATTTAAAGACACTTTTTTTGCATAAAGAAAAGGAGTACTTGTGGCACGTTAGAGACCAACAAATGTATCTGAGCATAAGCTTTCGTGAGTTACAGCTCATTTCATCGGATGCATTCAGTGGAAAATACAGTGGGGAGATTTATATACACAGAGAACATGAAACAATGGGTGTTACCAGACACACTGTAATGAGAGTGATCACTTAAGGTGAGCTATTACCAGCAGGAGAGCCGGGGGGGACCTTTTGTAGTGATAATCAAGGTGGGCCATTTCCAGCAGTAGAGAAGAACGTATGAGGAACAGTGACGGGGGAGGGAGGAAATAAACATGGGGAAATAGTTTTACTTTGTGTAATGACCCATCCACTCCCAGTCTTTATTCAAGCCTAAGTTAATTGTATCCAGTTTGCAAATTAATTCCAATTCAGCAGTCTCTCCTTGGAGTCTGGTTTTGAAGTTTTTTTATTGAAGAATTGCAACTTTTAGGTCTGTAATGGGTGACCAAAGAGATTGAAGTGTTCTCCAACTGGTTTTTGAATGTTATAATTCTTGACGTCTGATTTGTGTCCATTTATTCTTTTACGTAGAGACTGTCCTGTTTGACCAATGTACATGGCAGGGGGGCATTGCTGGCACATGATGACATATATCCCATTGGTAGATGTGCCTCTGATAGTGTGGCTGATGTGATTAGGCCCTATGATGGTGTCCCCTGAACAGATATGTGGACACAGTTGGTAACGGGCTTTGTTGCAAGGATAGGTTCCTGGGTTAGTGGTTCTGTTGTGTGGTTGCTGGTGAGTATTTGCTTCAGGTTGCGTGGCTGTCTGTAAGCAAGGACTGGCCTGTCTCCCAAGATCTGTGAGAGTGATGGGTCGTCACAACAGCAATAGAGAAAAGAGAGGTTAGAGTGTGGGGAGAATTTACTTTCAGTCACATTGGTACTCCCTGTATTCTTGGAGTCAGGGGACTATATGGTTCCTGGAATAAGTTAGAGAAGCCCTGAATCTGTTCTAACTTATGCTTGGCTTTTGGTAGGCCCTTATGGGAAGCAGAGAATTGTCATAGGATGGTATGTTTGAGCCATACTCCTCTCCAAACCTGACCTTCACTCCTCCCTCTTTATTCCCCACCTGCTAATGGAACCCCTACACTGAGGTAAGATAGAGCCATCATAGAGTTCTTAAACCATTTCTGTGCCTGTTAGATCTTACAGCAATTGGGCCCACAGTGTCTCTGTCAGTGCTTGTGTAATGAAGACAAGGTCACATAGTTGGACAAAATGCAGGTTGGGCAGTATTTTTGGTAATTGAGGTGTCTGTGAACTCTATGGAGTAGTTAGAGTTCCTGATCCTCTAAAGTTAGAAGAGAGGACCAGGATGTGTTGCAGTGGGAAGCTTAATAAAGGTAGGATCTTTCTGGTTATGGGGTTCTCTAGTTGTTGCTTAAAGTATGGCTCTTTGTGTTTATGTCCACACTTTCTACTTCTCCAGTGTCTTTACAATCAAAGGACTAGAAGGGACACCAGAGGTCTTCTAGTCCAGTCCTCTGCACTCATGGCAGGACTAAGTATTTTCTAGACCATTCCTGACAGAAGTTTGCCTAACCTGCTCATAAAAATCTGCAATGATGGATCCGCAACCTCCCTTGGCAATTAATTCCATTCTTAACTACCCTGACAGCTAAGAAGGTTTTCCTAATGTCCAACTGTAATGCAGTGCACTCACCTCTCATGAGCACCCCCTTCCTCTGGGTGTTTGTGGTGGGTCTTCACTGACTCAGCTATCTGGACAAGTCATACACAGTCTGTCTGTGAGGTAAAAGTAAAGAAACCCCTTGTGGGGTACAAGTTCAACAGGAGCCTCTCTCAGTGCCCTCTGTAATGTCTCTTTTAAGCTGTCCCTGCTCTGGTATAGAGCAGTGCCCCAGGGCTCCCTCTCTGAATGCAATGCCTTCACCCTCTCAGGGCCTTTCCAGCCCTAGCTCTTCAGCTGGGCCCCAAAAAGTTCAAGGGACCCTGTAGACAGCAGCCATGTAATGTCCCTTTATCTAAGCCACACTGCTGCTCCAACCCCCGGGATACTTCCCCGTGGCTCCAGCACATTCTTCACCCTTACCTCAGGGCCTTGTCCTAGTGGAGTCCCAGCAGTCAGCACTGAGTTCCTTCACATTCCCCTCAACCTCTGCCAGCGCTGCTCTGTCTGAGGTCCTGTAGCTCCCTCAGCCAGTCAGGCATACCATCCACTCTCTTGCAAGTCTAGCAAGGAACTTATCTCATTCTGGCCTTGCAGCTCTTCTTATACTAGCCTGCTGGGCCCTGATTGGCTGCTTCCCACACAGCCACTCTAGGCAGTTTGGAGGACCTCTACTGTCCTTTTCTTGGGTGGGATGTGACAGGGCCATGAGGCCTCCAGCAGAGTGCCTCCAGACCTAGTCCACCCTGTCAAACCAACCGCATTGCTTCTTGTCCTATCCTCAGTGGTTGATGAGAACAATTTTTCTCCCTCATCCTTGTAACAACCTTTTATGTACTTGAAAACTTATCATGTCTCCCTTTAGCCTTCTCTTCTCGAGACTAAACAAAGCCATTTTTTTCAATCTTCCCTTATAGGTCATATTTTCTAGACCTTTAATCATTTTTATTGTTCTTCCCTTTGTCCACATCTTTCTTGAAATGTGGTGCCCAGAGCTGGACAAACTATTCCAGTTGAGGCCTAATCAGCATGGAGTAGAGTGGAAAAATTACTTCTTCTCTCTTGCTTACAACACTCCTGCTAATATATCCCAGAATTATATTTGCTTTTTTTGCAACTCTCTACAATGGCTTTCACTTTCTCTCTTTCTGTTCCTTTCCATTGCAAACACTCTCTTCTTGAGAGAATCAGAACTTCCCAGAAGTGTAATTAAGCCCATCTCCTGCTTAATAAGAATTATAGTCAGCCAATCAGAGAACAGAAACAATTCTCTATGATTTAGATGACCAATTGCAGAGTTTAAATTCTTCTTTCTCTTTCTTGCCACTTCCCTATTTGGCATTGGCAACTTTTATAGCATTCTTCCAAAACTCACGATCGTACACCAGGCTGTCATGCAGACTGTCAGCAATTGCAAGAGCCATCCTACCAATATAAATTCCTAATTGTGAATGTCAAACACTTGGAGCAAAAAGTTCACAATCAGTCCATTGACTGAAATAAGTTTGCACCAAATACTTTTTTTAAAAAAAAATTGCCATCTCCTTGCAGACATCCTGTGAACAGAAATATATGCTACAATAAAATTAATCAATACATTATTTATGATGAATAATTTATCCAGTTTTACTGATCATACAGCTGTACAGTTAATCTCTTTGGAGAAGAGAAGGCTGATATTTCTGGTTTCGGGATGGTAACCTTTAAAAACTACTTTTCATAGTGGAAATGATGATTTCCTGTATTAGTCTCCACATTTCTTATTCCTTCATTATCCATTTCCTGGATAGAACATGTAAACTTCATAGGACTGACTTCTGTTTCTCTTCCATGAATATTTAGTAGAATTCTATTAAGCAACCAAGCATCTCAATGTGTGTTAATACACCATCGAAAGAAAGAATATCTATCAGTCTAGGATTACTGCAAATGTGTTGCTACCTAACCCATTTATTATTTGTCAGAGGAACTACACAACATCCCTGTCAGGGTTCCCTCCCCACTCTGAACTCTAGGGTACAGATGTGGGGACCCCCATGAAAGACCCCCTAAGCTTATCTCTACTAGCTTAGGTTAAAAACTTCCCCAAGGCACAAATTCTTCCTTGTCCTTGGAACGGTATTGCTGGCACCACCAAGTGCGTTAGACAAAGATTTAGGAAAAGGACCACTTGGAGTTCCTGTTTCCCCAAAATATCCCCCCAAGTCCCTTCACTCCCTTTCCTGGGGAGGCTTGAGAGTAAACAAGATGAGCACAGATCAGCCCTTTGGGTTTTTAGGACACTAAAAAACAATCAGGTTCTTAAAAGCAGAACTTTATTATAAAGAAAAAGTAAAAGAAGCACCTCTGTAAAATCAGGATGGAAGGTAATTTTACAGGGTAATCAGATTCAAAACACAGAAGATTCCCCTCTAGGCAAAACTTTAAAGTTACAAAAAAAAAAAAAAAAAAAAAAACAGGACTAAACCTCCCTCTTAGCCTAGGGAAAATTCACAAGCTAAAACAAAAGATAATCTAATGCATTCCCTTCCTATTACAATTTGTAATCTTAGATGCTTAGTTCAGGTATGGCTTTAGGAGATGTATTTTCCTTGCCATGGTTCTTCGCTGCCCCAGAGAGAAACAAACAAACAAAAAAAAAGCATAAAACAAAAACCTTCCCCCACAGATTTGAAAGTATCTTCTCCCTTATTGGTCCTTTTGGTCAGGTACCAACCAGGTTATCTGAGCTTCTTAACCCTTTACAGGCAAAGGAGGGATTTTATGCTACCCTTAGCTGTATGTTTATGACAATCCCATATCACAATGATTGCCATTTCTCAAAGTAAACCCTTCTTGTATATAGTAATGTGGGGAATAATATTTCAAGTAGGCTGGCCAGCTGGTAAATGGAGTATGGGACAGTGCAAACTTTGACCACTCAAAGAGGCAGAGAGATCTTTGAGAGCCAGGCAACAGAGTCATTTTAATGAAATATATATTGTAAAAATACATAATTGGCGGTAATAAATAACTGTATATTAAGTAATGGAGGAGATACTACGCATAAAAGAGATAAAAAGAGGAAAATACAGACAGTGAAGAAAATGACTGTAGGCAAAAATGTACAATTTTATTAAGTGATATTTCTGCAGAAATGATTAATTTACACTAAGACTGCATAATAGTTGAAGTGTAACAGTAAAACTATTTTATGGTGCACATTTTTCTAGGATCATTTGATGCTCTGCTGTTGTCCTGTCTCCTGAACTTAAGCAGGCATTGACTGTAAGTTGACTATAAATTAAATATCTGTAATTATAATTATTTTCTTCAACTTTTTCTTGTAAATACACTACATGAAGTTCAGGAATCTACCTGCTAACTGGAGGCATTTCTAGGGCTTCCGTCACCATAGTATCAAAATGACAAATAGTTTCTAAATACCACCATTTATATGCACAATGGAGATGTTTCTTGTTTTACAAGTAACTATGTTTAAGACTATTGTACCATATTAATACTTTGTTCATTTGCGCAGTGCAGGAAAGTGACTTACTATCATCTTGTATTCCCTTCATATCTGCACACTGGCAATTTGATGGTATTTATTCAATGGCATGCAGAAACTAAGCTGTACTAATAGACCAGAATTTGCAGAAGCTTGTGAAGAAGAAACTGGCAGTTAAATAGCTAAAAGTAAGTTTTTTAATTCCTCAGGCTTCACAGAATACTTTCGTAAATGGACTGTCAATGGATACAAAGGGCTCATAACATCCAGGTTGAAGTGTGAAATAAACAGGGTGGGAAGAGAGTGTCATTAAGGGCCTCTTATATTTGCAGAAGGCTTAACAGGCCTCCCACTTTCTCAGATAGGTGCTGCTCCCCTGGTCATGCTTTAGGAATAACTAATAGTTGGTGCAAGTGTAATCCACACACCTTCTGGGTGTGGTGTTCTGTCCTATATAGTGGCAGAGAGACCACTTAGAGAGAGAGAGATTAATGACAGGTTTCAGAGTAGCAGCCGTGTTAGTCTGTATTCACAAAAGAAAAGGAGTACTGGAGGAGATACTTAGAGACTAACCAATTTATTTGAGCATAAGCTTTCATGAGCTGCAGCTCACTTCATCGGATGCATTCAGTGGAAAACAAAGTGAGGAGATTTATATACACACAGAACATGAAAAAATGGGTGTTATCATACATACTGTAAGGAGAGTGATTTGTTCTCACCCATAACTATTTCACATTTGGGGACAATGTATATCTTCAAATCAGCGACACTGCTATGGGTACCTGCATGGCCCCACAGTATGCCAACATTTTTATGGCTGACTTAGAACAACGCTTCCTCAGCTCTCGTCTCCTAATACCCCTACTCTACTTGCGCTATATTGATGGCATCTTCATCATCTGGACCCATGGAAAAGAAGCCCTTGAGGAATTCCACCATGATTTCAACAGTTTCCATCCCAACATCAACCTCAGCCTGGACTAGTCCACACAAGAGATCCACTTTCTGGACACTACGGTGCTCATAAGCGATGGTCACATAAACACCACCCTATACTGGAAACCTATTAACCACTATTCCTACCTACATGCCTCCAGTTTTCACCCACACCACACCACATAATCCATTGTCTACAGCCAAGCTCTACGATACAACCGTATTTGCTCCACCCCTCAGACAGAAACAAACACCTACAAGATCTCTATCAGGCATTCTTACAACTACAATACCCACCTGTTGAAGTGAAGAAAAAACTGACAGAGCCAGAAGAGTACCCAGAAGTCACCTACTACAGGACAGGCCCAACAAAGAAAATAACAGAACGCCACTAGCCATCACCTTCAGCCCCCAGCTAAAACCTCTCCAACGCATCATCAAGGATCTACAACCTATCCTGAAGGACGACCCATCACTGTCACAGATCTTGGGAGACAGGCCAGTCCTTGCTTACAGACAGCCCCCCAACCTGAAGCAAATACTCACCAGCAACCATACAACAGAACCACTAACCCAGGAACCTATCCTTGCAACAAAGCCCGTTGCCAACTGTGTCCACATATCTATTCAGGGGACACCATCATAGGGCCTAATCACATCAGCCACACTATCAGAGGCTCGTTCACCTGCACATCTACCAATGTGATATATGCCATCATGTGCCAGCAATGCCCCTCTGCCATGTACATTGGTCAAACTGGACAGTCTCTACGTAAAAGAATAAATGGACACAAATCAGATGTCAAGAATTATAACATTCAAAAACCAGTCGGAGAACACTTCAATCTCTCTGGTCACTCGATCTCAGACCTAAAGGTCGCAATATTAAAACAAAAAGACTTCAAAAACAGACTCCAACGAGAGACTGCTGAATTGGAATTAATTTGCAAACTGGATACAATTAACTTAGGCTTGAATAGAGACTGGAAATGGATGTGTCATTACACAAAGTAAAACTATTTCCCCATGTTTATTCCCTCCCTCCCCTCCCGCCCCCCGCTCCTCAGACGTTCCTGTTAACTGCTGGAAATGGCCCACCTTGATTATTACTACAAAAGGTTTCCCCCCCCGCTCTCCTGCTGGTAATAGCTCATCTTAAGCTCATCACTCTCCTTACAGTGTGTATGATAACACCCATTTTTTCATGTTCTGTGTGTACACAAATCTCCTCACTGTATTTTCCACTGAATGCATCCAATGAAGTGAGCTGTAGCTCACAAAAGCTTATGCTCAAATAAATTGGTTAGTCTCTAAGGTGTCACTAGTACTCCTTTTCTTTTTTTAGAGATTAATGAGTTTACTCTACAGCCTTAACTAACAGGCAGTTGGCTTTTAGCTCATGCAGTGGAGGCTCATGCAATAAGCTCCAGAGGTCTCAGGTTCGATTCCGCCCACCGGGGTCCGTCAGCATTACAGAAGTTTATGGACTTATCTCACACAGATACTTATTAGCTCACATAAGTGCCACAGTGCCCATTAGACATGGATTAAAAGAATACCAAACAGATTGGACATAGATGTTGAAGGTAGAAAGTGAGGAGGAGATGGTGATGGTGATACTACATTGCCAAGAAGGAGTTCTACAGGATCTTCCTCAAACTCACAGAGTTGTAGACATAAAGACAACCTCTGAAGCCCTGATGAATCTGTCTGATGAGCTAAAGCTGAACCTGGAGTTGGCCACAGAACAGGAACAGGCTCTCTCAGTGTATGTAAGGTTCACTATTGCGTTGGATTTTCTAGTCACTGGGGTCTTCCAAAAAATCATAGGGGACCTCAGTCTGCTGCCTCTAACATTTTCAAAGACTTCCTGCATGTCATGGTCAGTAAACCACAATACCTTTACTCATGAACACAACCACTCAAATATTACCGTTTGTAATACATTCCTTTAATAATCAGTGTCTTAAATTATTAAATCATAAAAGCACTTGACATCCCTAAGGAACACAAATGTAAGGCTGTGAGAAGCTCTCTAAAGAGTCAGATCAGTTGGAGGATCAATAAAACAGGCTATTTCACAGCTTTAAAAAAATCAAAGAAAAAAAAAGCTGTTCTCTTGTCAGACACATGAAATATGCGTGGTAGATGAGTTTACAGCTTGTATTAAAAAATAAAGAGAAATTCTAAAAAAAAGAGCATCCTTCTCCAGAACATTGTTTTCTAATGGCTGAAGATAATTGGCATATAAGATGGCATATAAAACAACTTCTTTTTTTCAGCACTATGTTTTAACATTAAGACCAAGGTTTTAGGAAGGCCCTGTATGGATTGCAAAAGATACGTAGTATCCATGCATTAAACATTAGCCTGTTGACTACGGTTGCAAGTAGAAGTGTGCAGGAAACAAGTTTTCTTGTCCCAAAAAATTTTCAAGAGCTCATTTTCATGAACAGAAAACCACAAATAAAATTCAATGCATGTTGAGCTAAATGTTGCATTTTGATAATTTTGAAACATTTATTTCAATTTCAACTTTTTAAAAATAAAATAGCTAAAAATTTACTACAATTTTAAAACAAAAAATAATTTTGAACTGAAAATTGAACCATTCTATTCCAAAAATGTCAAAATAGACAGAGTTTATGATATTAATCTTGAAACTCGAGGTGGTCAGGAATTTTTTGACAAACATTTTTTCATTGGAAAATGCTGATTCAGCAACACCAAAACTTCCCTGCAGGACATGTCAGTTTCAACATGTTGTTCATTTTCAAAATATTGGAAATGTTTAGAAAATATCAAAATGTCTCATGACATTTTCAAAGCTTTTTTTTTTTTCACTCCCCCCCCCCCCCCCCCCCCCCCCAAAAATGAACACCATGTCAAAACTGACACTTCCCAGAGTAAGTTTTGGTTTTGGCAAATCAGCACATTCCAATGAAAAAAGCTTTTGTCAACACATTCCTGACCACCTCGAGTTTCAAGATTAATGTTATAAATTCTACTACTAGTAATTATAAATACATTAACTGATCACTAAAGATGAGCAATAGACACATCATAATTCACAGTCCTTGTAGAAAATAGAAATGTGTGCAGTAAACAATTGTCCTGTGCTAATTAGAGGTTCTTAGAAATATATTGGTGCTAGTAAATATTCATTTGTATTCTAATTACTTTAAAAATAAATGTACAAACGAAGAAAAAGTTACTAAAACCATACAGGTAATATATGAACTGATTTGTTAAGTTGGCAGCCATAATATAATAGAGAATTTGAATGAAATGAACACAGGAACATACAGTTGGAAATGGATGTTAGCACAATGGCTGTATACCCCAGAGTTCACTAGGAGCTGCAGAGCATGTAAAATGCTAAGTTGGTAATACCAGGGTGGAGCAGAAACCATAATGTCCCTGTACCTCCTTATTGATATTCAGGATACTGTATGCATTGGAAAATACTAGACCTGACAGTACCAGGAAGTTTGTTCAAACTGCTTCCATTTTGCTCAGTTGTTTGAGGGGAAATAAGTAGGTTGCAAAACAGGAAAAAGAAGACAATACCTTGAAAAACAGACCTCAGTTTTACATTTCACATCTCATACACAAAGACATGCTCTTGCTTTAATGGATGCTTTAACTCAACGAGAAATTCCTGAATTTACTGGTAAAATTCTACAGCTGCAGGAGGTCAGACTAAATGATCATAATGGGTGAAATCCTGACCCCAGTGAAGTCAGATTTAACACAGGTCTTAGCATAATGACAGGTTTCAGAGTAACAGCCATGTTAGTCTGTATTCGCAAAAAGAAAAGGAGTACTTGTGGCACCTTAGAGACTAACCAATTTATTTGAGCATGAGCTTTCGTGAGCTACAGCTCACTTCATCGGATGAAGTGAGCTGTAGCTCACGAAAGCTCATGCTCAAATAAATTGTTTAGTCTCTAAGGTGCCACAAGTACTCCTTTTCTTTTTGAGGTCTTAGCATAGTCACTCCTATAAAAATATTTATTATATCACCTTATCTGCTTGATATCTTCTATCCTTATGAAGATACTGGGCCATACACAGTACATTTCATAAAGCACTTGGAGAGAAATTTGTAATCTGCCCAATGTGTGATAAACCACATTTCTCCTATACTTGCTTTATCTTTTATGAATGAAGTTCACGCTGTCCCAAAGTACTACTAAAGAAGGTCACTGGGAGTGACCTCCCCAATATCCTCGAGAGTAAATCCCTTCTTTTTGTGAACATTCACAGTTGCCTCCTAGCGTAGTCTTGGGCTGTGAGGTAGCGAATGACCCTTGCAGATCTAGTAAGGTCTTGATCAGTGGTTCCCAAACTTGTTCCTTCGCTTATGCAGGGAAAGCCCCTGGCGGGTTGGGCCAGTTTGTTTACCTGCCGCGTCCACAGGTTCGGCTGATCGCATCTCCCAGTGGCCGTGGTTTGCTGCTCCAGGCCAATGGGAGCTGCTGGAAGTGGTGCGGGCCAAGGGATGTACTGGCCACCACTTCCAGCAGCTCCCATTGGCCTGGAGCAGTGAACTGTGGCCACTGGGAGCCACAATCGGCCGAACCTGCAGACGCAGTAGGTAAACAAACTGGCCTGGCCCGCGAGGGGCTTTCCCTGCACAAGTGGAGGAACAAGTTTGAGAACACTGGTCTAGATGATTCTGACCTGTTGCCTTTTCTCTGCATGTGTCTGCCCTGATGCCCTTCCTCTGAGGAAATTTAGTCTGGTCTGCTTTCTTCTACTCTGTCCTCTTCTGGTTGGTGTGGCTCCTCTCTTCCAGACAGATATTATGTAGTTGGGTCCAGTTCTTCTCCTTGGCCAGATATGGCCTGTCTGCTCCTTCAGGTTTGGTATTCTTCTATAATGTAACCAGTAGAGCCATTTGATAGCTGCCCTTGATGACTTGACTGGGCCCCCTTGCTGAAGCTGTTGATACTAGGCCCTGGATTCTGATCCTCCGGTGCAGGAAAGTCCGGGATCCCCTTTCCCCATGCTCCCTTCCCCTAACTGCTACTTCCACTCCCACCTCAAAAGGTCCCCTGGATTCTTCTATCTGCCTGACCACAGGTAGCACACCGCTGATGGCCGCCGAGCCTACTGAGGCAATGACTAGTGCCTCACAGCCGGGACCCAAGTCACCAGGGGCATCCCTCATTGGTGTGGGGCAACCAACCTCTTTCCTAGGCGGGGGCCCCACCAAAGATCATCCACCTCCTGGTGCCGTGACTGTCACACCCACCATGGAGCCTGAGCCTGGCATCACTGGGGATGGGGGACCCCCTTCCCACCCCGCAAACCGCTGAGCCAGACTGAGAGGGGCCACCTCCCAGTGGCCCGGCTACTGGGGCCCAGGATCCCGTCTCTGCCCCTCTCCCTGACCCTGTTCCTGACCCCTGCCCTGCCCCTACTCCTGACCCCTGTCCTGCCCCTGATCCTGACCCCATCCCTATCCCCTCCACTTCCCGCGATGCTATTGCTGCCCCTGGGGCCATCTCCTTCCCTTTCCCAGAGGATGATCCCCAGGGAGCGGCCTTAGTGTTTCCCTGTCCCGACCCACTAGCAGCTGCTATCTTCCCTCCACTGACCCCCATTGAGCCGGGGTCTGAGGCTGGCCATGTGGCGCCAGCCTATCAGGCGCCAAGTCGGAGGTCCGCCCCATGTCTGCCCATCTCAGTGGACCATGGGGCTGTGCCAGGAGTCCAGCCACCCATACTCTGAGAGAAGAGCTGCGGGAGTTTCTTGAAGATGTCCGTGACTCCTGCAACAAGGTGCAGCTTGCTTTCCAGCGATGGGGGGACTTTCATCAAATCCTCCGAGCCATGAGGGCCCTTATGGGGGAGGGTGAAAAGACTGGGAAGCAGGCCTACCAGTGGGTCCGTGGCTGCAGTGACTCCTTGCTCACCTACGGGGTAGGTCAAGGTTTGCTGCGCAGCCCAATGGGGACCGTGAGCTTCCCTGCCGGCGAGGATCCCCCCCGCCCTCCTTATGGCACCTATCATCCTTGCAATATTGAACACCCGGGGCTGTAGGATGGGTCTCCGCAGGTGCCAGGTGCTCTCCTTCCTTCGGGAGGGGGGTACTCTGTAGTTTTCCTGCAGGAGACCCATATGGATCCGGCCGCCGAAGAAAGCTGACAGCTGGAATGGGGGACAGGGTCTACTTTAGCCATCTCACAGTTTCTACAGCTGGAGTGGCTGCCCTGTTCTTCCCCGACCTATGACCCAAGGTGCTGGGGGCAGTCGAGGCTGTGCCGGGCTGCCTGCTGCATGTCCGGGTCTGTATGGAGGGGCTCATGGTCAACCTCGTTAACGTCTATGCCCCAACATCGGGCCTGGAGCGGCTGCGATTCTATCAGCAGGCATCTGCCTTCCTCGGCACCTTGGATCCTCACGAATGCCTGGTCCTGAGTGGGGACTTCAACACCACCCTCGAGGAGTGGGACCGCTTGGGGACTGAGCAGTGCCCGGCCGCCACGGACGTCCTCCGGGAGATAGTCTAACATCACTCCCTGGTGGACGTCTGGCGCGACCGTCACCTGGATGACATCTCGACGTTCACCTTTGTCCAGGTGGAGGCCTATTGGTCACGTCACTCCCAGTTGGACTGCATCTACTTGTCACGCTTCCACCTTTCACGGGCCCACTCCTCCAGCATCCGGATGGCCCTGTTTTTGGATCACCATCTAGCCACCGTGATGGCCTCTCTCTGCGCTGAGAGGCCGGGGCCGGCCTGTTGGCATTTCAGCAACAGCTTGTTGGAGGATGTGGGCTCCATGGCATCCTTCTTGGATTTGTGGGTGGCCTGGCGAGGGCAGCGGCATGCCTTTCCCTCGGCGTGGCGGTGGTGGGACCTGGCGAAGGTTCGTGCCCGGCTCTTCTGCCGTGACTACACCCGGGGCACCAGCCGATGGAGGGATGCAGTGATAGAGCAGTTGGAACAGGAGGTCTTAGAGCTGGAGAGGTGCCTGGCTGCCAGCCCCAAGATCCACCCTTCTGCGGAGCATGCCGGGAGAAGCAGGAGGAGCTCCGGGCCCTCGAAGATTATCGGGCCCAGGATGCCTTTGTTCGATCCCGCATCTGTCTCCTTCGGGCAATGGATCACGGCTCCTGCTTCTTCTACGCCCTGGAGAAAAGGAGGGGGCCAAGAAGCACATCACCTGCCTTCTAGCAGAAGACGGCACCCCCCTCACAGATCCAGTGGAGATGCGCGGGAGGGCTAGGGCCTTCTACGCAAGCCTTTTCTCCCCGGATCCAACCGATCCTAACGCTTGCAGAGTGCTCTGGGATGAGCTCCCTACAGTCAGTGCAGGTGACCGAGACCGGCTAGAGCTCCCTCTTACTCTGGCTGAATTCTCAGAAGCCCTCCACCTCATGCCCACCAATAAATCTCCTTGCATGGACGGGCGAACCGTGGAGTTCTACCGCGTGTTCTGGGACGTCCTCTGCCCAGACCTAGTCACCGTCTGGGCCAGGTCTTTACAGAGTGGGGTCCTGCCTCTTTCGTACAGGTGAGCCATGCTCACCTTATTGCCGAAGAAGGGGGAGCTCTGCGATTTACGAAATCGGTGTCCCGGCTCGCTTCTCAGCACGGACTACAAAGTCATAGTGAAAGCCATCTCGCTGCGGCTAGGGTCCATGCTGGTGGACATGGTCCACCCAGACCAGACCTACGCTGTCTCGGGCTGCACCATCCTTGGCAACCTGTATCTGGTCTGGGACCTCTTGGAGCTTGGGTGTAGGGATGGTCTGTCGTTCACCCTCCTGTCTCTGAATCAGGAGAAGGCGTTCAACAGGGTGGACCATGGGTATCTCCTGGGCACTCTGCGAGCGGTAGGCTTAGGACCCATTTGTGGGTTTTCGTCAGGTGCTGTATGCCTCTACAGAGTGTCTAATCAGGCTCAACTGGACTCTGACTGAGCCGGTCAACTTTGGGCGGGGAATATGGCAGGGTGCCCCCTCTCAGACCAGCTGTATGCTCTGGCAATCCATCTCTGAGCCCTTCCTCTGTCTCCTCCGTCGGAGGTTGATTGGGTTGGTGCTACGAGAGCTGGAGCTGTGGCTGGTCCTGTCGGGGTATACCGATGCTATGCTTCTCATGGTCCAGCACTCGTACTACTTGGTGCAGGTGGAGGCTTGCCAGGCCATCTACTTTGCTGCCTCCTCCACCCAGGTCAACTGGGTGAAGAGCTCTGGCCTGGTGGTTGGGAATGGGTGGCATGTGAACGAGCTCCCACCCGCACTTCAGGCCATCTGGTGGAGTGCAGGTCCACTGCTCTATCTTGGCGTTTTCCTTTCTGCCACCCATCCGTCTTCGCCGGAGAACTGGTACGGTTTAGAGGGCAGGGTGACAGAGCAGCTCCAGAAATGGACAGGACTATTCCAGTGCCTCTCTCTTCGAGGGAGGGCAATGGTGCTTAATCAACTAGTCCTGTCCATGCTCTGATACTGGCTCAACGCCCTGGTTCTGGCCCCGGGTTTCCTGGCCAACCTCTGGATGGCGATTCTGGAGTTCTTTTGGCCAGGAGTGCACTGGGTCTCTGCAGAGGTCCTCCACCTGCCCCCCTGGAGGAGGAAGGGCAGGGCCTGAAGTGCCTACACACTCAGGTCCATGTCTTCCACCTCCAGGCCCTACAGAGGTTCCTTTATAGTGCAGGTAGTCCGGCGTGGAGAGAACTGGCGCACGCCTTCCTGTGCCCCTTCCGAGGGCTCTGATATGACCGGAAGATCCTTTATGTCCATCCGAGAGGTCTTCCGCGAGACCTCTCTGGGCTGCCGGTCTTCTGCCAGGACCTCTTCCAGACCTGGAAACTGTTCTCAGCAACCAGGTCCGTGGCAGCCACCAAGGGGGGCAGATCTCCTTGCGGAGGCCCTGCTACACAACCCCCAGCTCCGTGTGCAGGTGGCAGAGTCCCCCGGGTGCGCCAGAGGTTGGTCCTGGCAGAAGCCACCAGAGTCGGAGACCTCCTGGAATACTACCGGGGAGACTGGCTGGATCCCCTGACGCTCGCTTGGCGCATGGGGCTCTCCAGACCTTGTACTCCCCGGCGCGTACTTCAGAAGGTGAGGGCCACTTTACCGCCCACTGCTCGGGCCTTCCTCGGCCAGGTCCTGCAAGATGGCATGCCCTGCCCACCCTCCACCCCAGGCCCTCCGGACCTTTTCATCAGGCCCCTGCCCCATGGACCCGACCGGTTCCCCCTTCACCGTGAGCCGGCTGCACGATTTGCAGCCAGTTCATTTTCAGACCATGCCAAGGAAACATCTATACACGCTCGTGCTCCACATCCTTCACTTCCTCATCCTCTCGTCCCGCCCCAACACAAAGTGGCAGGACCTCCTGCCACCTCTGGAGCGTGAGGAGCCCAGTGGGCCAGCCTATATTCCACCCTGGTCTCAAGGCCCGCTGGGGATATAAGTTGGAGATAACAGGGCCGTGAGCATGGGCGTGTACTTGGTGTGGTTTACCCCCGTCCCGGACACCTGCCCCTTCTGTGGCATGAGGGAGACCCTGGCGCACATTTACCGGAAGTGTGCCAGGTTGCAGCCCCTATTCCGGTTCCTCTTAGACATCCTGTTACATTTTTGGTTGCACTTTTCCCCTCACCTTCTTATCTATGCACTTCCTGTCCGTGGCCCCACAAAGTCACTGGACCTCCTGGTCAACCTCCTCCTAGCCCTGACTAAAATGGTCATCTATAAAACCAGGGAGAGGAGGTTGGCCAATGGGATCTCCTGTGACTGTGTGGCCTATTTCTGATCCTCTGTCCATTCAAGCATCTGGGCAGAGTTCCTCTGGGCGGAATCCACTGACTCCCTTGATGCCTTCAAGGAGCAGTGGGCACTGTCCAGGGCTCTCTGCTCGGTGTCCCCATCAGGTTCCCTTTGTTTGACCCTTTGACTGCACTCCTGTCCCTGTTATTTCATTTGTTGTCCCCCAGAATCATTTTGTTTCCAGGTCCTGTGGATCCTCCCCTTAGGCTGAGGGGGGGTCCTTTAGCAGTGGGTGGGCTCCACCCACCCACTTCCTGGATCCCAATAGGACCAGACTCCTGTACCCCACTGGTCTGGGTCTGTCACAAGAGATATCTTGAGCTGCCTCACGTTTTGTCTTTCTTGTTTTGTTATTTCTTTAATCTGGGTCAGAAAGTTATTGGGACTGAGACTATACATTTGAGCTTTGATTATGGAAAAACTCTTCTAAAAAAGAATTGTAGCAGTAAGTATGGGATGGCAAAAAAAAAAAAAACAACCTAAAAAACTCACTATAGAGCAACACTGAAGAAGCAACAAAAATGTCCTGTGGTTAAAAAGGAGGGGGAAGGGAGGAGAGAAGATGTCTATGCATGCAAATATGGAGGTATTCCAGTTTAACACATTAAACAACCATATATGAATGAACCATATACTCACAGAACTGAAATTTGTTGTTATGTAAATGTTATTTAAGATCAGTGGCAAGAAAAGACCAGTTTTCCTAACACTGATCAGAACAGTGATATTTGCCATGATAAACATCTCAGACAAAATCTTGGCCTCATTGAAGTCAGTGGGAATTTTGCCATTTACTTCAAAGTCACCAGGATTTCACCCCTTATATTTTTCCACCAGCACTGGGTGAGATAAGTATATAAGGGGGGAAATTATGAACCAGAAAAGGAGACAATATTTCTGAATTTCTGTTTTTTCAGAGCACTGTACTAATAATTGTTTCCATAAGCTATTGTGAGATGATTTTGTGCTGGGGATTAGGAACAGGAAGGTGGGAGGTGGTAAAGACTGTTCATGCAAAGGAAGAATCTGGCATTCTGCTTTAATCCTGCAACTAAAGTCAATGAGCCTCATCCAGGGGCAGGGTTACATCTACATGGAGTTAGTGGAAGGATCATGACCATTGTCCTATATGTTCAAAATGATTTGGGATGCCTCAATTTTCAGGAAACCAATTTGAGATATCCTTAAAGAGGATTTTCAGAAAGTGCTAAGCAGCCACCTTCTGAAAAGCAGGCACCTTCATCATATGTCGAGTTGGGCACCCAAACACTGAGGCATTCAAAAGCATTAAGCGGTTCTGAAAATGTAGGTCTCCTAAGGTAAGTCCACAAACAGCATCTTTGCCAACCTGCCAGATGTGGAATTGTGGCCTAGTTCCCAGGTGATGGTGAGAAGAGGATACACAACATCAGGTTTCAGGAAGGCATATTGTAGTTAGAAAATTAAAGAGAGAGAATTTTCTTGCACCACTCCCACTCACCCCCCCAAAAGGAGGGGAAAAGTTGCAATTAATAAATAAAAGGAATTATTTAGTGAAAAAATTCCCTCATATTATCTGTCTAGTTGGTTGTAAAGGCTTAGGAGAAGATTAATTGTTATATTCACATTCTAATTTGTAATATAATAATTAAATTTTATATCATTTTCGTTGTAATTGAAAAGGTGTAATAGGAGTCATTGATGCAGTTAGAAACGTGAAAGTAATGAGGTACCTCAAATAGTGAACCCATGGGTAATTAAAGGAAAAGTAATCTCCTACAGAATAGCATGAAGTATTTGCTAATCAAATGACAATGCTGAGTGTGTCATCTGAAGAAGTAATTTTTTTTATTGCAGACATTCTGCAGATTTGTGCCATATCGGGTCACGTCTGACGTGATAAAATTGCATAATTCAAAGGATTGTATTTAATTTTATTGTATATATTGTATATATATTTAATAGGAATATTTAATAGGAAGCACTACAGGGATCAGCAACCTTTGGCAGGCGGCCCATCAGGGAAATACGCTGGCAGGCCGGGATGGTTTGTTTACCTGCACCATTGGCAGGTTGGGCCGATTGCAGCTCCCACTGGCCGCGGTTCACCATTCCAGGCCAATGGGGGCTGCGGGAAGCGGCGTGGTCCGAGGGATGTGTTGACTACCTCTTCCTGCAGCCCCTATTGGCCTGGAACGGCAAACTGCCGCAGGTAGGAGCTGCAATCTGCCAAACCTGCTGAGGCTGCAGGTAAGTAAACCATCCCGGCCTGCCAGCGGATTTCCCTGATGGGCCACAGGCCAAAGGGTGCCGATCCCTACCACAGAGTAGCCATTGTACAGGGCATAATAGAGATAGTCTAATATTTGAAAAAATATTCTTTTCTCTAGTTGCTAGTCAAATCACTTCCATCTACTTGGAGATTACTATTCACCTGTGTAGTGTAGTCAGCAGTGTGACATGTGACCAGGGATTTCTTTGTTTGCTTAGCTTTCTTTCCTACTTGGACTGCTCCCAGAGTAAAGCACTATCAGTCAGTCGAAGAGTGGTCGAATCTGGCCCTGGGATAGGGAAGAGTCACTGGGGACTTATCTTCTCTAGAAAATTACATGGGCCTGGTAAGGATTACTCACAGCCAGTTGACAGGATGTTGAACTGCAAAGTCATAATTGGCATCCTAGCTCCTCAAGGTTGTATTCTGACACCATGTAATTTCCTGGTGAACACAAGCCCTGGATATCTCTGCAGTGAAGAGAGAACTCTGGAAGAGTTGTAGAAAGAGGGAGTCTACAAGCCCCTCACCCAAAGAACAAGACTTTCAACCTAATGCCCTTGTCCTAACTGTCAAGGTCCAGGATTTTGTTTTTATTTTTATTGTCTGCATACAAAACAAAAAATCAGTGAATTTGGCCCACAGTGGTTCTTTGGAATACAAATTGCTACAGACAAATACATAGTACCAGCCAAATTTTGTCCCCAAATACATGCACATAGCTCTGGACACTTCAAACAGGGTTGCTTTCAGATCATAATATGACACTCAGTTCACAACATATTCTTTACTTCACAAGGAACTGAACTGAGACAAGGAAACACATGTCACTAGGGACCTTTTATACCATTCTGATATGAATAATTTTTTTATATCTGAATTCTTCAAGGCTTACATGAGTTGATTCATCTAAAGCTGGAAGAGTATGTTTGCCAAGTGCTGCGCTACAGTACTTTACATTAAGGTTCTTTTTAATTTGCTTATGACAGGCTGCTGAAGGATATGTTAAATTAACATTTTTTTCCTTTCAGCTGTGTTAGTAGTGATTTCATATACTTTCAGTCATATCAATTTTTATTGAGCATGCAAGAGAATTGCGGGAAACCGAGCAAGCTGTATAATTGGTGGGCACTGGTAGATGTGAGAAAAATCTTATCACTTGAGTAGTTCACGATAGCATACCAGTTAGATTAATGTTAAGAAATGAAATGAAATTTCACTATTTGTACACTATGTGTGGATTCTTAATTTTGTTTTAAGCAAAACCATTTTCACAGTAATTCAATTTGTTTGACGTTAATCAGAACCTGCAAAAGCAAATAACTAAAATGGTGCTCATTAATAGTAAGTAATGTGGATTTTCTCCATAAATGTTTCAGCAGAGAAATCAATCCATAATATTATTACTTGAGCATGAAATAGAAAGGGTCTATTCTCCACTTTCTGAGTGACGTAAATTGATATTATATTAATGGTGTCTATACGTATGCAATAAGGGGAGAACAGATTACAAACTCCAGCTGTGATCACCTCAGATCTCAAACTAAGAAGGGTCAGGCCAGATCTGAATCTACCCAGAATACAAAAGTGGAAGTGACAAGATGCTGCAAGTTGAAATTCTTGCCTGTGAGCAAATTCTGAACTGGTTCCCCAGAACAGTGATATGGGTCACTGTGCTGCTGGGAATGCCATATTCTGGCTAAGAAGTAAAAACAAAGTCTCAACAAGGACAAGTGCAGAGTCCTGCACTTAAGATGGAAGAATCCCATGAACTGCTACAGACTAGGCAGCGAGTGGCTAGGCAGCAGTTCTGCAGAAAAGGACCTAGGGGTTACAGTGGACAAGAAGCTGGATATGAGTCAACAGTATGCCCTTGTTGCCAAGAAAGCTAACGGCATTTTGGACTGTATAAGTAGGAGCATTGCCAGAAGATCCAGGGACATGATCATTCACCTCTATTCAGCATTGGTGGGGCCTCATCTGGAGTACTGTGTCCAGTTTTGGGCCCCACACTATAAGAAGGATGTGGAAAGATTGCAAAGAGTCCAGCGCAGTGCAACAAAAATGATTAGGGGACTGGAACACATGACTTATGAGGAGAGGCTGAGGGAACTGGGATTTTTTAGTCTGTAGAAGAGAAGAATAAGGGGGGATTTGATAGCTGCTTTCAACTACCTGACAGGGGGTTCCAAAGAGGATGGATCTAGACTGTTCTCAGAGGTAGCAGATGACAGAACAAGGAGTAATGGTCTCAAGTTGCAGTGGGGCGGTTTAGGTTGGATATTAGGAAAAACTTTTTCACAAGGAGGGTGGTGAAGCACTGGAATGGATTACCTAGGGAGGTGGTGGAATCTTCTTCCTTGGAGGTTTTTAAGGTCAGGCTTGACAAAGCCCTGGCTGGGATGATTTGGTTGGGGATTGGTCCTGCCTTGAGCAGGGGGTTGGACTAGGTGACTTCCTGAGGTCCCTTCCAACCCTGATATTCTATGATTCTTTCCTATACTCATTAAAGATCCCTGTGACACTAGGCAACCCTGTATTGATACCTGACTCACTACTGCCATAATATTTGTACAAAATATGCCTTGTGAGGTATCATATGAATGCTAAAACACAGTGATTATTATAATATTATAGATAGATATTATAATATTATAATATCTTTGTAAAATACATGTGCTAACATTATATGTGAAGTTATGAATTCCCTCAGCATACTTTTACTAGAAGATGTTCCAGACCAGACATCTAGCCTAGGTAACGATAACATGTCTATCCTAAGCAAAGCAATGGGGGTTTACCTCAGTTTACATGGCTTTGTTTTTGGCTAATGTCAAGCTAAACTAGGGTGACCAGACATCCTGTTTTTAAAGGGACATTCCCGTATTTAAGCCTTCCTGCAGGTGTCCTGACTTTTTCGTAAAAATGGGCAATTTGTCCCATATATTCTTTCTCTCCCCCATCAGTACTGGCAAGTCCTGCTGCTGGCCAGTTCTCTGCTTGCCCTCTGCCCACCCACTAGCAATGAGTGGTGGGGTCCAATGTCCAACAATGGGGGTGGGTGTACAAGGCTGGTGGCAAAGCAAAGCTGCAGCAGGCGGGGACGGCTGCTTCCACTACTAGTTTGTCAGCACAGACCCTGCTGCATGCTCGCTCTTGGCCAGTAGAGCCTCAGCCCCTGTCCCGTTTCCAGATGGCACTGGCTGTGAGGTGTGGGGGCTGGTGAGTGCGGGTAGGCGGCCGGTTACATATTGCCTCTGCTGCTCACCTATGGGCTCTTTATATGCTCCCCCTCTCACAGTCCTCTCTCTGCTTTGCCCCTTCATCCCCTCAACCCCCAGCCCTGCTGCTCCTCCATATCTCCCGCGGTGGGGCGCAATCTGCTCCCAGCGCTGTGCAGAGAACCAGCCCCTGGTTGAAGTGCTCAGCTCACTAACAGCCTGGGTGGCAGGCTCCTTCCTTTCCTCACTGCCTCTGGCTGGGCCAGCACCCCAGGAAAGCCCAACACCCTATGGCCCAGGGCACTGGCCAAGAGGCGCCAAGCCCTGCATGTGCTAGAGCCCCGCACAGCACTGGCATGGGGAAGCCTCTCCACCCCAGTGTGGGGGAGAAAATGCTTTCCAGCCGGTTTGTGCCCCGACCCTGCAGGCTCCACGGCATCCCCCTGGACAGTGGCTTAGCACCCTCTTCACCCTCTCCATCCCCTAGGCATCCTCCCCTGCTGAGCCATCTCTCTGGCCAGGTTCACCGAAGCCCCTGCGGTCAGGTTCTCTGGGCCCTGGTGCACAATTCATCCTTAGGGCTCAACCCCTTCCTGCCTGCGCCGTAGTTGGGGGACAGATGGTGGCTGGGTTATGTCAATGGTCAGCAGCAGCCTGGAGGTGTTAGCTGCCTTTCAACACTGTGCAAGCAGGAAGAGAGAAGCTGCTTCCAGCCACAAGGGAGCAGGGGAGGTGGGAAGAGATGAGTTCTGCAAAGACGTGGGCCAGGTCATCCCTTCTCCCTCCTGCCCCGAAGCTGGAAGCAGCTCCCATCCCGTCCCTCCTGCAAAGTGCTGAGAGGCTGCTGCTGGTCATGTTCTGGTGTGAACCCTGGCAGAAAACTGGGGATGGGAACATGTGACTCTGCATGCTCCCCCCACAACCAGTGTTGCCTTGGGAAGACGAGGTGCAGGTACCAGATGAGGCGGGTCTCTCCCAAGAGCCCAGAGAAGCATGGAGGGTGGAGAGCACCAGGCGGGGGGGAGGGGGAAGGGGGTCAGACAGTCACCTCCCCATGTGAACCCTAAAGCCTTAAAGATAAGAAGGTAAATAAAAAGAATCCAATTATGCAGGATTTCTTTTTAACAGGGGCTCAGTCAACTTGATGTTAATTTGAAATTTTGTACTGCATAGTTCTGACTGATTGCCATTGAACTCACTTGAATATGAGTAATTTTAACAGATGTCCCGTATTCAGCATAGGGAAATATGGTCACGCTAAGCTAAACTGGCAGGGTTATCCTGTGCCTGAATCTGAGAGACAGAGAATTAACATGGCTCCTACACTCTAAAGACACACAGGAGACTATATCCCTAGGAGGTCTTCCTTGCTTGTAAGACAAAGACATCCTTTTGGAAATATAAGGAAGAGAGAGAGAGAGAGACTACATCTTTTTCCTTCTCCTTGAGACAAATAAACCAAGTGATTTGATCTCTGTGATATTGCCTGGCCTGGCCAGCCAGTAAAAAGCTGGAAAGGAGGCTGAGGGTAAAAGAAACCATCTTGACTAAGACTGTATCTTGATAGATAAAGTTTTAGATTTTTAGATGCATGTTTTCACTTTTATTTGCTTGTAACAATCTCTGCTTTTATCTCTTTCAAATGGTATCACTTAATCTATGCTATTTTGTTAATGAATTTGTTTTACTGTTATTAGCATTTTATTAGCCATGTTGTGTTAGAAGAGAAGGGTGTATTTACCCCAATTAAATTAAAAAGCTGTGATGTACTGACTCTTTAACGGAGCAGTGAACTTAATATCTTCTGTGAATGCACAGTGGTGGGGGCTTGTGCATTGCAGAGAAACATCTCGGAGGAGCTCAGGGCCTGCAGGTTACTGATCGTTATTTGCTAGGAGAGGTTTATCTAGGAGTCTTGAGAAGTTTACTGGTGAGGACCACAGACTGGTGTAGCAGGGAGCTGATACAGTCTAATCACCAGCAAAACTAACTTTTGCTAAGGCAGAGAGGTAACACAGAGGCTCACAACTCTGGGTATCCCCAGCAGTGTGTTATAATCCCACAGCACTTTTCACAAAAGTAGGAGTTTTTAACTCTGATGTCCATGTCAATTTTTCACATGGGTAATCCTGAGAGCTGGGCCAATAGTTCATTTGCTTTTTGAGAACAGTCGTAGAAGCAAACCTTTGCCAATACACCAGTTCAGAAAAAGCAAATAAAAGTATAAAAATGATCAAAAAATTCTGCTTAAAAGTCACCCATATATGGATGAATAGCTACTCACTATTTCCCAGCTTTTCATTTACATCACCTTATAGTTACAATGGGATATTATTTTATTTGCTACCTTCCCTAAATTGTTGTGTAATGTTGCTCCACACTATTTCACACCAGATGGTGCTGTATTTCACTGGTGAGTGAAGTGTTCCCTAGATAGTTTGATTATCCTTTTGTTAAGGGCCCTATTGGATGTACAAGGGGAAGTAACAGGGAGAATAAACAAGATGATTTCCACACCTTTATGCACCTGCATAGCACTGGACACAGTTGGCACTTGCTTCCTTGAAGTAATGGAGGGAAGAGGTGGGAAGCAGATGAGCTTATAGTTCAATCCCCCCTGTGAATGAATGTAGGTAATTTAACTCAAGCCCCCTTCAAAGGGTGTAGAATTTATTAGGCATTCCCAGTTTCATTGAGCTTGCTTCAGCCACAGTGACTCCAGAAGCTCCTGCCAAGGCAATGTACCTCCACACTGCCCCCTGCTGAGCTCTATGGCTTAAAGCAGAGGTGGGCAAACTACGGCCCGCGGGACTCTCCTGCCTGGCCCCTGAGATCCTGGCCCGGGAGGCTCACCCCCGGCCCCTCCCACGCTGTTCCCCTCCCACGCTGTGGCGGGAAGTGGAAGGGGGCAGATGGGGGCAGGGGGCAGGCTGTTTGGGGGGCACAGCCTTCCCTACCCAGCCCTCCATACAGTTCCACACCCCAATGTGGCCCTCGGGCCAAAAAGTTTGCCCACCCCTGGCTTAAAGTCATAATTTATTCCTGTGCTTGTAAAGTAATTGGATTCTTTTTGGACAAGAGGCACTACATATATGTTATGATTATTAACTGTCTCTCAATGAGTGAAGGCAACTCCTATTCGAATGTCATAGGTGGATGAGCAACATATGCCCCTCTTCGAATCTGAGAATCCAGTTAAAAAATTGAGTTGCTATAATGAAGGTCAGGCTATTCTAATGGATGGATTACCCACTGTAATGCAAATAATGTATTTTGTCATTTATTTAATTTTACTCTCTCTGATCATCTTTATCCAGAAGAAGGTTAGTGGAATCCTTTGTATTTTATAAAGTGAGTGAGGTGTACCCATAACTCTAGAGGAATAGGGCTAGATTCACAAAGGGGACTTAGTCATTGAAATCATGGGAGGTAGGAGCTTATCTACATCTTTAGGCACCTAAATACCTTCATAAAGCTGGCCCTTCACTTAGCAGCTTTCCTCTTGTGTCTAAATTTCCACAATTATTAAGGATTGTGTGGGTTAATTTGTAAATGCTGTAAAGCACTTTGAAAATGTATACATTGTATTCTTTGGAGAACTACAGCAGCAATGGTTTCAATGGGACTGCATGCAAATTTGGCCAAATTCATTTACAATTCTTATTCTTATTCTTCTTTTACCCCTGGGTCTTCCACTTTTCTCTAAACTCCCCCTAAGCTCCACATGTTCTATTTTGTGCTGACTATATATCCGGCCAAGGAAGGCAGATTACAACACCCTCCGGAGTTCATGAATCGAACTTTTCTACCATCCAGAGGAATAACTACAAAGAAACAATGTACCTGCTTGCTTACTCCATGGGCTGAAAATCCTGGCCTTGCAGTTCCCGTAGTTTCTACCTGCCTGGCAGCAAGGGATTGATCCTGAGTCTCTTACCGGTAATTTCACAGCAAAATGCTAACATTAGGTTGCTAAGAAAGGCCTGTTAATTTAATTTTGGATAATGCTTTCGCTACTCCTGCTGTGTCAGCTTTGTCGGCTGCTCCATCAGTCCTGCTGAAAGTCATGCTTCTTATCAGTCCCAGGAGGAGTGGTAAGGGCAAGCCAAATAATTAACTCAAGTTTGGGAGAAAATATTATGTAGGAGC
This sequence comes from Chelonia mydas, assembly GCF_015237465.2. Classification (NCBI taxonomy): domain Eukaryota; kingdom Metazoa; phylum Chordata; order Testudines; family Cheloniidae; genus Chelonia; species Chelonia mydas. The sequence continues at coordinate 103,487,036 of NC_057852.1, forward strand.
AAAGGGAAGGGGGGAAAAAAGCAAGAGTGGAGAAGAATGAGGAAGAGAAATATGCAAACAGAAGGGAAAGAATAAAGGAACAGCCTAGCACTGACACAACTAAGAATAAAAGAGTGTGCAACAAAATGGAAAATAGTACATTTACATGTCTGAAATATTAGTTTAACCACCAGAAACAGAGGATTGCATTTGCAGTGAAAAGTGCACTAATGAAGCCTTGAATTTCACTGAATTCCCATTGTTTGGAAAAATAATCTAGGCTCCCTTCCTCCACAAACCCTCGTCCCATCTCAAGATAAATTAGTCATTGTAGATTGAATTGTCTGATAAGACAGAATTATTAGACATAGCAGATGTTTTCTTAAGTTCTTTTTAGTCACTGAACAGAAAAAAATAAATCAGATTTCTTGGGTCACTGTATAAAACAATGTGATCAAGATAATGAACAGGAACTGCTATAAGTCTAACAGTCAAGACATTCTGTAATAAACCCGCTATCCAGTCTCTGTGACTTTCAAAGAGAACAAACAGCACTGCTGCACTATAGATTCAGATTTGAAGAGGAGACTGAATAAGGAGTTTTTCCAAGGGGTCAGAACTTTTTGCTTAATTAAATAGACATAAAATTAATTTCCATCATTTTACATTATAGTACATAAACATATTAAGCCTCTTGATCCTCTAAATTATAGTTTACCCCAATCCTATATTTATTCCCTTTCCAAATCCATGCCCTGCTCTATCTTCTTCCACATGGTGCACATTTATCTTCATTGTTATCAGGGAAGAAAATGATATACATATGAATAGGTTGTACAGACAATGTCAGGTAATGGAAAAAGGGTGGACATGGGACCAGATTTTTAAAAGAGGTCATGTCCAATTTAGGTGCCTAATACATGAACATTTTTTGGAAGTGCTCATCAGCCAGCATGCTGAGATGTTTTGGAAATCTGACTGTTTATTTTTGTCCCAGCTTCAGTTAGCAAACACCTGTCAGTCTGAATTACGAGCAAACTAGTGATACTAGTGATACTGAGACAGGTTTTATTGAATTTACCACATCTCACATTCTCTAAGGTCACAGTGTTACTTAGTTAGACTTGTCTGTACCACTTCATGCCCATGACATAACATGACACATTAAAGATTGGGATGTCATGATATAAAGCACTGAAAATGTGAAGAAAACAAAATAAAGCTTTATATTTATTTTATTGTCTTTTTGCTTATGACCAGGAAAGTTAAGGTTGCAAAGCAGTTACTTCTTTGTGGGGGAAATGGTTTAAAATAACCAGTAATAAGCATTTCAAAATGCAAGAAAGATCAGGTGAAGCAGAAAAAAATGGTTATCTTTTAGTTGTGCATTTAAAGATAGATGAGGCACAATCCACACAAGGTGACCTGGTTAAAGCAATCCCAAACAATCAGCTTCAAGAAGTTTATTCTAACTGCTGTAAAGGTTGAAGTGGATTGTTCTGTAGCCTTATAAGGCATGAGCAGGTTAATTGCTTTAACCTGTCAGAGTCATTTAAAGCATTCTAAAGGATTAGGATGGTTTAAAAATAATTTATTCTACTTGTGGAGTTTCAGTGGAGGGAGGATGGCATGGAAGCCATATCAAGTCAAATGCAAGATGGAGGGATGACAAAGAAAATGAACTACACATGACAGATGTTAGTCAGATCACATAATGCACTACTGGCAGACACTCAGATACTATAGTGATGAGGGAAGTACCAGAGCCTATATAGACTAGACTAGACTAGACTAGACTAGACTGTTTTCACTGAGATCAGTGAAATCCTTCAGCCAAAGAGCTTAAAACAAAGGCTTTGCAAACAGAGTAAGTCTTGAGAAAAGACCTTACAAGTAGAGCAGTGTAAAATTTTACTACAAATAGTAAAATTGCCAACAAACAAACAAACAAACAAACATTTTTCAGGGCACTGAAACTATTTGTTAGTTCAGGGTGAATACAACTACTAGTTTCAGATGAAAAAAAGTGGTGAAAAAATAAGTCTAAATGTTTCATTTTTATCATTTTAAAACAAAATGTTTCAACTTTTTGTTTTGAAATGGTGGGTTTTTTTCAGAATTTAGCTTTTTTTTCCCTTCTTTTTTTTTTTAGGTAAAAACATATGAAAACCATCAGAAAGGGAAATAAAACCTGAAGAAAAAATTGTTTCAGGACACATGAAGTGTTTTGGATGACTTGAAACAAACAGTTTTTGGTTTTGGTGAGAACAACTGGGAAAAAAATGGTTTCTGTTCAATTTGAATCCTCCCATCTGCCCCCCTGCTTTTTTTTTGTAAAGGATTTTTTTTTCTTTGGCTCCTAAACCTAAAAAATCAATTATTCACTCAGCTTTCCTTACAAACTCCACTGATGAGCTCTGTCTTGCAAACTCTGCTAGCCAGATGATACCAGATTTTTCTTTTCCTTTTTAAAATCTTTTCCCCTTCCTTTTATTTCTCAAGGGACCAAGAAATTAATTTATAAAAATGTTTTAATCAACTAGGTACTAAAATTTCACCATTCAATTCACAACATTTCAGGAAATGCAAAAGTTAAGATTCAAATAGCAGTTGGTAAGTGGGTCAGTTTATAGATATCCGTCCAAATGATCAGCTGGTATAAATCAGCATTGCCCTGCTGAAATCACTTGCTGCCTGCTGGTGACATTGTAAAACACTTGTAGTGTTAAGATGGGTGCTCCCTCTTTTGCTTTAATAAAAATAAATAAATAAATAAATAAAATCTGAAAAAGTTCACAGTATGTTGTCTTCACCAATTACTTCAAACAATGCAGTATTATGCTCCTAAATTGTCAGGTGGACGTCATCAGCACTAATGCAGGTCTAAACCTGTCTCTTGAATAATTTTGGGGAAAAAAAAATTCAAAACAAATTTTACAAGAATCAGACATTGCAACAGTGACCAATCTATTTTGAGGTTGTCCACAGACTCCAGAATTAGTGATATTTTTGAAGAATGTGGGTATGCAAAAACTATTTGATCTACATTGCAGTGGCAGAATTGAAACTATATTTCTAGTTCAGGCAAAAAAAGGGTTTGATTCTCTGAAGTGCTGATGCCCACAACTTTCAGACACTCACAGAATCAGGTCCACAGATTATATGAAGGATGTTTTCATAAACTTGTATAGGACATGTCATAATCATGCTTCAACTTCTTCTTCTGAAGTCCTATGTGTAAACCAAACACAGCTCATGAAACAGAATGTAAATGCCTTTAAACATCCAAGAGGGTAAAAGGAACTAGTGGAGCAATAAAAGTAGCAGTGAAACACTTTGTATTACAATAATGAAAAGAGCTGTATGTTATTCTCACATGGATAGCTTGGTACTTTTGCAAATAGACCAGGCATTAGCTTGCTTCGAGAATGGTGCCAATCTACATTTATATCTGTGAGGATAATAAATGTGTGATAAAATGTCTATAAAAAAATTGACGTTCGCTCTACACTGCTCTGGCAAAAGAGTTGTTCTTTACCTCAGTTGACAACTCATCAGGTTGTATACAGAAGACAGCCTCAGTGATGCTGCAAACAATCAAGGTTCTTGCTTAGTTTAGATGGGTTTTCACTACCTTATTTTCTAAAAAATAAACCCGGACATATTGATTAGCCACTCTAACTAATCCTGAAGGAGAACACTGTGCAGGAAGGTAATAAGGAGAATTCATGCTACTCTCTCACACACATTTTGAGTGTGTTGTCTCTGGGAAAACCTTCTAACCCTCTGCTGCTGAAGAAGAATGAACCAATATCTATTTTTTTCTGATATCTTTTAGCAGGTGAAAACAAAATCTAATACCAAGTGGCTTATACCTACATCTGTGTTTGTGCACTTGCCAATCAGTCTACGTATAATTCTCTCTTCTTTACTTAGGATGGACTTGGGCATTAGATATTAATGAAAATGTTTCTCTTTATAGATGTCATTTTATCTTTCCCCTTGAGGCTCCCTTTTTTAAGTAACGTAATTTCAGTTGGTTCAGCCTAGTCAGATAAGAATGGACTTGGTTATTTCATTTTAATTTTCAAGTTACTTGCCAAAAACAGGAAATGGTTAGGTACCCACAGGTATCAAGACGTATCAAGAATCTATTTCATCTCTTCACCGTGGCACTTAATTTATCATTTAAGAAAGGACTGAGCACAAGAGAACATGCCCTCTAATAAGAACATATAAACTGTTAAGGAAGGAGAAACAAATTTAAAAAATAAAAATCACACATATTAAATAGTGGAGCTGAGTAAATGCTGCAAAATGGTTTTCTGCAAATATTAGCTCAAATTTTTAAATGCATTTGCTTCAAGCATGCTCAGAACCTTTTATGCTAGTTTTCCATTGATAGTCTAGCAATTCTATGCTGGCAGAAATGTTCACTTAAACAGCAAATTTTAAACAAACATTGGAAGATATTAGTAGAGAGCAAATCTGGAATATATAAATGTGAGTATTTGCACTAAAAAGCTATGTCTAAGAGTTCAGTTCACCATCTCTGAAGACTCACAAGGGGCCATGCTCCAGTGAGGAAGCCCCGTTTAATGATGGCAAGTTTTCAAGGCTGACCAGGATGGGGAACCTGGGGCAAGTCTCCCCTCTGGGCAGTGTGCATGTAGGTAAACTAACCAGCCTCAGGCACCCTTTCCTTCAGCTACATGGCCTTATGGAGTCAGCTGAAATGATCAGATAGCAATAGAAAAGAATGACAGAAAGAGTCACTTTCTTTTAACATTGAACAAAGACATTCATAGAATGAAGAAAACAATATTTAAAAAAAAAATCCCCTCTCTCTCTCTCCCCCAGCTTCCCTCCTGCGTGGCTTCCTGATACATATTTAAAGAAACAATATACATGACCTCACAAGAATGCAATGCTTAAACCAACTAGAACCCAGAATACAGTAAAAATACACTACACCCATGAAGATCATTATTAAACTGCAATTAGTGGGTTGAACAACTTATTTCTTTACAATGAAACAAAATCCAAAATGTCTGCAACATATCGGAGGAATTTCAATTAACTGGGAATTCCCCTCTACATGAAAGCTCACTCAGTCTTAAAGTTAGAATTAGATTTGCTTATGGAGAAGTGAAATTTCTGAATTGTTTAAGTATATTTCAACGGAATATTTCCCTGCTTATAGTGGAGCTTGTTATCCCATTTATAGTGACACGTCATTCCCATATAAGTGGCTTGCATTATGCTCCTCCCCTTATGATTCAGAAATGATCACCTAAAAATAGTAACAAATATTACATTTGGAGAGCATTATCATTTTCCATTTCTTTTCTGCTTTTATTGGAGCAGAGAAAGAAAGAGAGATTGCCACTATCTTATGGCAGGGAAGAATAAGAAAAAATGTCTGGCTCTCAGTGTTGGGGCAGATGCTTCCACATAAGGGGGTGAAGACATGGGGCCAGATTCAGACCTCAGTGCTCAGTGAAATTACAATTGCTTCACAATGGTGTAACTGAGATCTGAATCTAGCCTGTAGACTTCAAGAAGGCTATCACCTTCTCTCAAATATAAACACCCACTGATGCATCCTGTAACTGCAAGTGGTTAGAAGGCCTTACTGCCACATACAGGGAAAGAGGAAATAATATTTTGCCAGTTCGGTCCCTTCTTGTTATTGTGGAGGAAACAAATTACAGAAAGAAAGTTTCACCATTTTGTTTTTTATGTCTGCTAACAAATGTGAAGAGTAGGTACAGATCTAAGGGTAATTGAGAGTAATACTATATAGCAAGTTAAATTATTAGCATGTTTATGACTTCTTCATCCTTGCACATTACCTTTGATTGTCTTTCATTCTCAAATACTGTAGCTGTTTTATTGGCAGTTCTGGAACATTTTACAAATTTATTCAATGCTGCTACATATTCCATCTTTTAGCCTTTCTTGAGGCAAAAGCCTGCATGCAGTCAATAGGCGTTTTTTGGACCCAGAATGGCAAAATCAGGCAATAAATATAGCAACAAATAAACTGTAAAATCTTTTGCAATGTGCTTTGCTTATTCAAGCTTTTTTCATGAAAAATCAGAGGATTTGCATATGCAGGATTTGCATATTGCATGTTTACTCCAGAAAGTAAACATAACCATTTTAGACAAAGGAAAGGATTATTCTCTAAGAAAATATGCACTTTTCATGACAGCCTCCAGTAGAGAGTCTCCACTTTTTGATTGTAATGACACCAAACCAAAACTCTGGATCCAAACACCCGGAATGTTAGAGGAATTGGGATCTCAATACAGATCCAGATGTGAATTTTTCTGTGAGACAATTTATTCTTTAAATTTAATTTTAATGTGAGAGACAGGAGACTTGGGAACATGTCTTAAGACCACATCCTAGGAGAGGCATTTGGCCTAGCAGATAGAGCACTGGACAGGGATTCAGGAAACCTGGGCTCTGCCAGTGCTTTACTGGGCAAGTCCCTTGTGCAAGTCCCTTCCCCGGCCCCACTCCCCTTGTAGTGTTATTGACCTCCTTGGTAAAGCACATTGAGATCTATGTATGAAAAATGCTAAGTGTTAGATGATATGATATGGATGATCAGAGCTAGGTGATATTATTATTAATTTTTTTTACAGGACATTCTGTTACCTTTGGTGAGAATGGAACTCTCTTTAGAACTTCTGACTAGTACAAGTATATCTAATTATAAGATTAATTAGCAAAGAACTGTTCATATAAAATGTTATGAACTGTGTACATAAAAAAGCACACTCCTGACAAAATGAAGTTCCTTAAACCCAAAACAAACAAAAGAAAATTAAAACAACCTAAAACTATCATACCATGCAAATGCTAAAAGAGATTAAACTTGTGCAATAAAACCAGTGTTAAAGTTCTGGTCTGATCTGTGGGAGGGAAGGGCATCCTGGAATATCTCAATTACATGTATTGTGAAGTCTAAAAGTAGAGCAGCTAAATGCAAATACACGTTACCAGTGAGCGTGAAAAGATATGAGGCACTGACTGGACTGAGTAAGATACAGTGACATAAATTACAGAAAGATGATTTTTTGTTTGTAAGGAAAAAAGAAGAACAGCCTCCTGTGACTAAGGTGTTGCTTTTAGCTGTTCTGTAGTTTCTGATTTTTGTTTTGTTTTATTTTTCCCCCTTCAAGCTACTCTTCATTAGTTTGCACAGTGTATGAGAAATTATAAAAACAAGAAGGGACTAGTCTAATCTTCAGTTTACTTTTCCTCCATAAGTGACCCCATCCAAGAAACATTCAGGTTGTGCCTGGTTCTGGAGCACATGGTTTGAAGACCAGAACTGTGTCCTGGATTCAACTGAAAAGTATGTGAAAAGGATTTCATTTTATACCCACAAAAGCAAGGACATCCACTGCTATCAGAGCAAACATTTCATAACTAGGAACAAAAGGGAACACTTGGATAATGTTTATTCCCTATTGCTACCAGAAACTGGGGTTTTAATCATTCAGTGTTAATTGCAAAATATGATAGATTCTAACCCTAAGACTATCTGATGTAAATTAGTATCGTTACACTGACTTCAGTGGAGCTATGCTGATCAACACCATCTGAGAATCTGGCCCTAATCTAGCAACTGAATACTCAGCACAGAAGGCTCTCTTCTTCTTACATCAGTAGGGAGTACCTTGTATTGTGGGGACCCTTACTGTGCAAAGACTGTTCTGAGAATGCTTCCTGTAGTTCCACAGGGGTAGTGTGGGGGAAGTGTTGATGGCTGTTAGAAATCCTGCTAAACAACCAGTGGGGCCACTGGACGATCGAGATGCTAAAGGAGCACTCAAAAATGATAAGGCCATTGTGGAGACACTAAATGAATTCTTTGCATTGGTCTTCACTGTTGAGGATGTGAGGGAGATTCCCAAACCTGAGCCATTCTTTTTGGGTGACAGATCTGAGGAACTGTCCCAAATTGAGGTGTCATTAGAGGAGGTTTTGGAACAAATTGATAAACTAAACAGTAATAAGTCTCCAGGACCTGATGGTATTCACGCAAGAGTTCTGAAGGAACTCAAATGTGAAATTGCAGGACTACTAACTGTCATCTGTAACCTATCATTTAAATCAACTTCTGTACCAAATGACTGGAGGATAGCTAATGTGACACCAATTTTTTAAAAGTGCTCCAGAGGTGATCCTGGCAATTACAGGCCAGTAAGCCTCACTTCAGTACAGGGCAAATTGATTGAAACTATCATAAAGCACAAACTTGTCAGACACATAGATGAACATAATTTGTTGGAAAATAGTCAACATAGTTTTAGTAAAAGGAAATCATGCCTCACTAATCTATTAGAATTCTTTGAGGGAGTCAACAAGCATGCGGACAAAGGAGATCCAATGGATTTGGTGTATTTAGATTTTCAGAAAGCCTTTGACAAGGTCCCTCACCAAAGGCTCTTAAGCAAAATAAGCAGTCATGGGATAAGAGGGAAGGTTCTCTCATGGATTAGTAACTGGTTAAAAGATAGGAAACAAAGGGTAAGAATAAATGGTCAGTTTTCAGAATGGCGAGAGGTAAATTGTGGTGTCCCCCAGGGGTCTGTATTTGGATTAGTGCTATTCAACATATTCATAAATGATTTGGGGGAAGGGGTAAACAGTGAGGTGGCAAAATTTGCAGATGATACAAAACTACTCAAAATAGTTAAGTCCCAGGCAGACTGCGAAGAGCTACAAAAGGATCTCTCAAAACTGGGTGACTGGGCAACAAAATGGCAGATGAAATTTAATGTTGATAAATGAAAAGTAATGCACATTGGAAAACATAATCCTAACTATACATATGCAATGATGGGGTCTAAATTAGCTGTTATCACTCAAGAAAGAGATCTTGGAGTCATTGTGGATAGTTCTCTGAAAACATCCACTCAATGTGCAGCGGCAGTCAAAAAAGTGAACAGAATGTTGGCAATCATCAAGAAAGGGATAGATAATAAGACAGAAAATATCATATTGCCTCTATATAAATCCATGGTACGCCCACACCTTGAATACTGCATTCAGATGTGGTCGCCGCACCTCAAAAAAGATATATTGGAATTGGAAAATGTTCAGAAAAGGGAAACAAAAATGATTAGGGGTATGGAATGGCTTCTGTATGAGGAGACATTAATAAGATCGGGACTTTTCAGCTTGGAAAAGAGGCGACTAAGAGGGGCTATGATAGAGGTCTATAAAATCATGAGTGGTGTAGAGAAAGTAAACAAGGAAGTGTTATTTACTCCTTCTCATAATACAAGAACAAGGGGCCACTGAATGAAATCAATAGGTAGCAGGTTTAAAACAAATACAAGAAAGTATTTTTTCATGCAACACACTTTCAACCTCTGGAACTCCTTGCCAGAGGGTGTTGTGAAGGCCAATACTATAACGGGATTCAACAGGGAGCTAGACAGATTCATGGAAGATAGCCATGGGTAGACCATTACTCAGGATCGACAGGAATGGTGTCCCTAGCCTCTGTTTGCCAGAAACTGGGATTGGGTGATAGGGCATGGATCACCTGATGATAACCTGTCTGTTCATTCCCTTTGGAGAACCTGCCATTGGCCACTGTCAGATGACAGGATACTGGGATTGATGGACCTTTGGTCTGACCCAGTATGGCCGTTCTTATGTTCTTATCTGGTCAGAGTCTCACTCTCAAATTCTTAGGGCAATGTCTTGGCATTTACTGCATATAGAGCATTTAATTCCACCCCCTTTCCCCACCCCTCCCCCCTCAAGGTTATCCTGGCTTTGACTGATACCATTTAGGACACAGAATGTCTAGTGGTGGAAAGTCCACTAAGAAAGAGGATATACACCCACACTCTCACTACTGCTGAAGACTGCCAATGTAGCCTCAAAAGTGAATAAGGTTCTGTGAGGCATGGTCAATGTATCCTTTGGTTTTATGTGAGTGGTGTGAATTTCACTCTCAAAGTTTTTGAAAAGTATGATTTTTCTTTTTGTATGTATTATATGTGAATCTCCATATCATCAAAAACCTGAAAGTAACATTTATCATTGTACAGCAGGCTTATATTTCACATTTTGACATATAAAATTTTGTCCTAGATTGCAATTTCCTATACAAATTCAGTCCAGAGTAAATGTTTACACAGAATTTAAGTTACTCTCAAAATCAGGGTGTATAAAAGAATTTTTCCCTAAATTTAATAGTGCCATAAAATAATATCATTACAGCAAAAGTCTGTTAGAGTTCCCATTTTGCAACACTTTCAAGGGGTTGTAAATTTGATATTTCCATTTGAATTGCCACAGAATTTTGGTTTAGAACAAAGTAACAGAAGCCATATTCTTTTTAAATAGCTTACACTGATTTTTAAATATTACTTTATTTTTACCTGCTGAATTTTCTGCCTTTTAAAAAGTTAATATCACTCATTCATTATTATTATTATTATTATTAATTGTGATTTTATTCATTTTTGCAAAATATCTTAATTTTTAAAACAGAAACACTAAACAATTACTCTAACATCAGTCCAGTATCTATTATTAACAATATTTTAATTGGACGTGAATCTTTATTTTATCATAAATTGGGACAAAAAGTCAAAATAATGATATTTTTCAAGGAATAAAATGTTCCAAAAATGCATTTTGTATCAACATTTTCCCTTAGATGACTTCTGAAGACAGAATGTCAATTTAAAATGAATCAAAATTTTAAACTGGAATATGCAGTTTTGAATTGACATCCGTAGCTCACCTAACCCATCCGCATCAATTGTAGCTTTTTATTTCATTTAAAGTGAATTTAGTGATGTTGTATTACACCACCATGGGTTCGGCTCCAGTCGTTACAGTTTCAAGCTCAACAGAATGAAATTGTCTCTAGTGCTTTTCTTAAATTTGGAGGCTTTAGGAACACATGAAGTCAAAGGATAATGACCACAGAAACAATCACAAGTGCAATGTTTTATCTGTACTATCAGTTTTATTAATGCAATAAATAAAGTTACAATTACCTATGCATATAGAAATCCTATAAAAACATATGCAATAATTGTAACTGTAGTCATACTCAGGACCTCAATGATATTCTAGGGTTCGACGGACCTCTCAATAGACGATCATCACTAGAGGGATGGTTACTGCTGGCATTTCCTGTGGTGTTGTTCCTTGGGTCTTCCTACTTTTATCCAAACAGGGAGCCCCCTTTTGTATTGTAATCCTCACTATACCTAACACCTTATAATGCATGAGAGTATTTCCCTCTTTTCCTTATCAGTACTTCCACACCCCATGAATTTTGGGGTGCCCTGTTTTTCATAGCTTGTTCTTAGTTCCTCTTCTTCTCATTAGCATTCATGCATGACATGTACCTCTTAGTCAAACAGACATTCAAAGATATTACAATCAGGTGTCTCGTGGTTTTGGACAATACATTGCAGTTTATCGCAATCCATTTTTTCCGTAACCTTACCTATTTGAACATCGTATGCAGTAACCTTGTGACCTTGTGGCATAGGATTATTCCTAGGTCACTCACTCATGTCAAGTATTCTTAAGACTATGTGCTAGTCTGGCTAAGGTCTCAGCCTGAAGGCCTCGTGTTTCAGCCATGCTTTACTAATTCCTAATACACACTCATTACTCCTAAATAGTTGTCAGTCCTATACTTCTATAATCCTACAGAGCAAATCTATTTAGCATACATTGATTAGATATGAAATAACATATGATAAATAGATGAAAAAAATGAACTACTTAGCTACATAGTGCTGGACATTCCAGCTGCAGATCTTTTACACACATGCAAATTCAGGAGTACTGTAAAAAGGTGGCTTGGCCTCAGTAAGAAATAGGGATTTTCCCTGAACGAGCCTGTTCATTTCAGTGGGATTGCAAAGGTATAACCTAGGGTAGCATTTGGCATATCCTCTAGTTCAGGGGATGCACAGCTGAATTTGCTACCTATTTAGCTTTACAAAAATGCACAACCTTTGGTTGCAATACAATAGCTAGACTTGCCTGAAAGCAGTGATGAATCTAGCCTCAGTAAAGGCTTCAAAACTTCATTGGGGTTCCATTTGTGGATCTACAGGAAGAATCCCTTATGCTTAAGATTTGGCCTGTATTTTTCTCTTTACTCTTTTCTGTCTTTTGGTTTGCTGCTTCTTCTTCTTTTGTCTTTCTATTTTGGTTAGTTCTGAGCATAGAGCTCTAGTGAATTCTCTGACAGAAGAAAACCCACTTTTCAGACTTTCCAAAATAGGATGAATACAAACTAAAGAAAAATGGTCAAGGTTTTCAATTTCCTGTGCCTGTTTGATGTTGCTATTGGTCTTGGCCAACTGTGTTTCTTTTATCTGCTTATATAACATTCACCAGCAGAGATGGGGACAGGGACATTTGGTAGGTATTTGGTGGGGGAATAGCAATTAGATAAATGTTTTCTATCTAACACAGGGGAGAGACTCTTGCAATCTTAAAGTTTATTCCTATTAATAAAAAAAACAGTAACTTTTAACAATTTGGTTCCTTTCAGAGAAAGGCCAATTTTTTACATCTCTTCTTACAAGACCAATATAAACAAGGGGGCTATTTAGTGGAGAATCAAAGGGAATGACACGATCTTCTAAATTAATTAACTAATTTAACAGTGTTGTCATATATTGTAATTGCTGGACAACAGTTATGAAGACAATACAATCTAATTTTGCAGTCTATGTAGCACAGCATTAGTACCACTGTTTATTGGCAGCATGTTGGATGAATACCAAGATTAGCAAGGAACAAACTTCAGTACTACTAAACCTCTGCTGGACTTTGAGCATAACAATTCTCTGTTGTAAGGATATTTTAGATTGGAATAAACACTATTTTGTAATTAAGAGGGATACTAGCTGTTTCTCTATGGGCTGTGATTACAGTGATAGTATCCTAATGATTATTTGGATTTTAAGGTCCATAGGACAAGGACTTTTTGCCTATAAAAATATAGAGCTTGATGGATGACAGTGATCAGTTGTTCTCCACATCCCTGTAAGTAGGACAAGAAGTAATTGTCTTCCTTTGAAACAAGGGAGATTTAGGATAGATATTAAGAAAAATAATTTTAAGGATAGTTAAATACTGGAATAGGTTACCAAGGGAGGTTGTGAAATCTCTGTCACTGAAGGTTCATAAGAATGGGTTAGACCAACACCTCTCAGGGATGGTCTAGATATAGTTGATCCTGCCTCAGCAAAAGGGGATGGGCTAAAGAGGACTGTACATAGTATGGAAGCACAAATATAATTGTATTTTTCCCTTTTCTCAAAGAAATATAAATCTAATGCCAAAATACTGAGGTTGACTAATTTAGTCCCAAATTCTGCAAAGTATTTAAGCATATTCTTGACTTTAAGCATGTGCTTAAGACCAAATCAATGGGATTAAAGCACAAGCTTAAGTTCTTTGCTTCATCAGGTCATGATATAGACACCCTAATCCATGCAATTGTCTTCATATCCAGCAAAAGGTTTAATATCCATATACCATATGATAATTCAATGTATATATTATATACATTTCAGGTATGTGTAACAGTATACCCCATGTTCTTTATAGTAATATTATTATGATATGAGTAAGGCATAATTATGATGTATTTTATGCAAGATAGGTCATGTAAGATATCATTGAAAAGGTTATGATTTACTGAATAAAATTATCCTACTTGTGTGCATGTATCATTTTTGTATCTGAACTTAGGAATATTGAGTGTGAATCTGTATTTCATGTAGTTATTCCTGGGCAACGCACATGAGTCAAAAGACTCTCTGGCTAAATGACTGACTGAGAAGGGCCCATTCAAGTAAATGAACCTTTGAGGAGAACAATAGGTCTTAGAAGAAGCTAATCTCTCACCGGGGAGCCTTCCTGCAGCACCTTCCTGAGGATGCTACAAACAGCCTCCGAGTCATGGCTGCTATGACACTACAGAGGCATGTGACCAGATCACTTGGTACTGGACTCCATCTTGGAATATGAGTGTTTTTCCACTGAAAGGCATGGGAACCAAGCTTGGAGATAAAGAGTTCCTGCCATATGCAAAAGCTCTTTAAGTCAGGAGAGGGACATCATCCTGGTTCTTCACTGACTCCCCATCCAGAATAGACACTTGGAAACAGCTGAGGAACAAGGACTGAACTGGGGGGAAGTGCTGGACCCAGGCTAGGGGGATCTGTAGCCTGTGAAAGGAATACCTGGGGGTTTTAAGCTGCAAGCAAGTGCAGCTGGCCCTTTACGAATCTCTGCAACCGGCTTAAATCATAATTTAGGGTGAAAATTTGGTACTCATATCCAATCTCTTTAGTACATTAAGCTTAGATTGTGTTTTGTTTCTTTGCTGGGTAACCTGCTTTGATCTGTTTGCTATCCCTTATAATTGCTTAAAATCTATTCTTTGTAGTTAATAAATTTGTTTTTGCTTTATCACAAACCATTGTGTGGGAGTTATAACTTGGGGTAAAAAGTTGTCGTATATTTCCTCTCCACATTGAGGGAGGGGGGAAATTTCATGAGCTTACGTTGTACAGATCTCTGTGCAGTGAAAGACGGTATAATTTTGGGTTTACCCTCCAGAGTGGGGTGTGCTCTTTAGCTTCTGGGCAGATCCTTAGCCATAGCCTCCCCATGCAGATAAGATTACAGCAGCCTGTAAGTACTGCAGCTGGTTGTGTCCCTACCTGTGTGTGTATGCTGGTGAAAAAGCAAGCTTGGAGAGCTTTGCAACTTGTCACAGCAGCATGGTGTGAGAGGGAGTCCAGGCCGGTGGGTCAGGGGGGCTCAGTGTTACCCCAGTTCCAGGCGGTACCCCGGGGGGAACCCGTCACAGTATGATCCTGGGTTTAGTGTTCTCTGTCAAGGAGTGGAGCACAGTGGGCTGGTGGTGGAAAACCAAAGATGCCATACTAAGGTGCCTCAGCAAAATGAAGGATGTGGCAGGAAAGGATCAAATGCTCAGGGCAAAGGGTGTGTGAATTTTGTTGTACACTAGAAAGACATATTAAAGACTCCAGTCAATGCGAATGTGGAAAGTCCATATTCAGACTGCCACCTTAAGAATTGGAACAAAGTCATTAACCTGTTTTGGTAAGTTTTCTGTAACAATATGACAGTCACAGGCCTAGTTCTGCTTTCTCTGTGCACCCAAAACTTGCAGTAACTTGGAAAACAGAGGCTACAAAGTTGTTGTTGTTTTTTTAAATCAAACTTTCAAAAAAAGAAATAACTAGATTTCCAAAGCCCTAGCAGCATCTTTTAAAACAAAAAGTTTCAATTTTAATATTCCTGCTTCCTATACTATTCTACTTTTTAAAAAACAGTACGTTCATCCTATGTTTTTATCAGAACAATTTCTTCCTCTTTGCAACGACTAAATTATAGGTTTCAGAGTAGCAGCCGTGTTAGTCTGTATTCGCAAAAAGAAAAGGAGTACTTGTGGCACCTTAGAGACTAACCACTTTATTTGAGCATAAGCTTTCGTGAGCTACAGCTCACTTTATTATAGTGACTTACTTCTTTTTTTTTAGGCTTATTGCTCTTTTGATCAAGGTTTTTTCTTGTCATGTTTTGTTAAATATCAGCTATACTTCTCTTTCCAGTGTCATTTATTTCTCTACAACAGTTTACCAAAACAAAGCAAAAGAGAAAAATTACATATGCCAGTTTCTTTTTGTGATGCACATTTCCTAGGAATGTAGCAAATTGTGATTATTACTCTTATTAATGAAGGATTTACTTTAATTACACCTCCTGCCCATGTAATAAAGCCTTCCAAAGAAACCACTACTGCATATATAAGAATATATTTTTTAAATGGAAGCTATACAATATACAACTATATACAGGCATATCATCAAGTATTTACATAACTTCTCATTGTTGTTAAAGATACATACAGTGAATCTCCATGATAGAGATTCACTCAGAGTTTGTATACATCACATATAGACCTTTTATGGGACTAAGACTTCTGGTTAGTACTGCAAAATTGTGGTGCTTCTAACTGTACCTTTCATCCTAAGAACTTCTGAATCTGTGTTTTAGCCCCAGGAAGAAAAAAACAACAACCTGTTCTTTCTATTTACTTTTCAACTGAACATTAATGAGGCTACGGAAGTGTACACAACATTCAACTCTAAGATCTGTCTCCGATGGTGACTCTACCAGCAGCAAATCATTCCTGCCAATGTAAAATTATATTGGCTGCCAGATCCCACGGTTGAAACCAAATCATAGGCACTGCCATCCTTATATTAGTGGGATATGTATTCTGACCTGATATAAAGTTTTACATCACAAAGTATAAGAAAGGAATTTGTATAAATATATGCAAATAACATAGCATCAAATTGTGTCTTTCATTTGATAGGATATCCCTCTCCCCTCCCAATGCAGAGCAATCTCTACCAAACAGGGCAAAGTAGACTGGAGTTATGGCTCCAATCAGTTTCTTCCTCACTTGGGCTTGAATAGAGACTGGGAGTGGATGGGTCATTACACAAAGTAAAACTATTTCGCCCCCCACCCCCGGCCCTATTCCTCAGACGTTCTTGTCAACTGCTGGAAATGGCCCACCTTGATTATCACTACAAAAGGTTTTCTCCCCCCCCCCCAGCCCTGCTTTCCTGCTGGTATTAGCTCATCTTAAGTGATCACTCTCCTTACAGCGTGTATGATAACACCCATTGTTTCATGCTCTCTGTGTATATAAATCTCCCCACTGTATTTTCCACTGAATGCATCCGATGAAGTGAGCTGTAGCTCACGAAAGCTTATGCTCAAATAAATTTGTTAGTCTCTAAGGTGCCGCAAGTACTCCTTTTCTTTTTACCCTAGCATGAACTCAAGTGCTGGATTAATTTTTCATGACAATCTCTGAGCAGGCTCCTTACGTCTTCTCCCCCTCAACCTTATATGGAGATGACTTTAACCAAACTTATATTTTCTTGATGGTTTCCTATAAATCAGATAATCTGCACATATACAAATCCAGCTTCTTAATTATTATTATTCTTACCTTTTTCCCTAGATACAGTAGCTTGAATATTAGTGGAATGCCTGTTAGTGGAAGCAGATAACTGACATTTTAGTGCTTCTTCTATCGGAAAAAAACATCTCTCTCTCATATATATACATGGAGAGACAAAAGCAGGAAAGAAAGAAAGAAAGATGGAATGATTATAAAACCTTTTATTAAAAATCACACATAGTTATATAATAAGACTGAAAAAAGTTCACTGTTCAAAAGAAGTAATGATTGTCACTAAATATCTTGGAACAATGCAAACCAAAATGCTTAAAATACTAGCTAATATACAAATTGTTTGCTGCCATGGCAACCAACAGGTTCAAAAATGCTTGCATTTCCTATAGATAGTTTTACTACATCTTGAGCATATAGGTTTCATAAATTTTATTTTTTATATTGGTATTTTATGCAAAAATTATTGACTCTTACTGAAGGTGACTTATGGTACAGTGTACCATGCAGTTTTACTTGGATGAATATTATGCATGTATTTAATGCTACAAATCCTGTAATATTATTTCCTGTAAAAAATATTTCTACACCAGTACTCTTATTGCTGAGCTAAGGGGCTATCAACCATCCTAATCTATCACCAAAGTATCTCTAAGCACATGGCACTGCCATTCATTTATTGAAACTATTGCAAAACAGTAATTATCTCATGATTTTTAAGCTCCTCCAAGCTGCCTATCACATTCTATTCATGTTAGTGCCAAATGGGTTACAAGTTCACAGTGATGCCGTTGCAATTAATAGGGCACAGCATGTTTTGGCAGGCAGGCTATTTAATACTCATACAAAACTTAGTTAACTATTAATTAAAATTACTCAACTACATTTCCTGTGCATGCATATCACTAACAGATAGAAATCATCAGTTAAAGCAATATAAACATAAATCCCACTTCATATACTTTACTACATAAACTCAATAATTCCCAGACATATTCAGGTTCCTAACAGTCACAGCAAAGTCCCTTTGCTTCCAAGATATAAACAGCCACATTGTGCCCATCCAGCTCATCAAGATCTCATTCAAATGCACTGCCTTAGCTTGAACCACAGAATTTTATGATAATAATAAAACGTTACAGGTTTTGATGGGAAAAAGTATGAGACAGGCTTTCGAAGACTGAAACATATAGGTATTAATATATGTACTGGCTTGTGTGTGAGGAGCCAGGGAACTGCTGTGCTGTTTAAAAACAGCATTCTTTGGAAAACAGCAGTCCCCTTCTCAGAATGAACCACAGGCAGTCCATCAGGAGGCAAGTTCAGAGAAGCCCTAGTGTTCCATTGCTTTCTCTTTCTACGCTAAAATATGAAAAGTAGCCTGTATGTGAAATGTTATAAGAGAGCATATGTGTATAGAGTTTGTAGTGATTGCGATTATGTGATTGTGGTGATTGTGTGTTACCTAGAGGGATAACAAAAAATAGATTTTAAAGGAAAATTGCAAAAAAGTGTTTTTTAATCTTTCCTCTGCCAAAGGTAGCATATATTTCACCCAAAATTATAATTAAAATACAGTTGTCTTATAAAGAGTTAGTATTAAATATGGAGCTGTGATTCCATAATTATAGTGTGAAATAAGGACTAGTGGAAAATTCTTCTGTCAAAACTGTTTTTCAGCAGAAAATAATGTTTTTGAGTAAACAAAATTTAATGTGAAAAGTGTCTTCCTTCTGCGGCCAAAGCTTTTTGTTTGTTTTTATTGTTTGAGCCAAAGTCAAAAAATTCGGTGGAAAGTTTCAGCCAGCTCTATGTAGGGATAAAGCCCTGGGGCTAGAGATGTGACTTTTGCTTGTCTCATGAAATTTTATTCAGATTTAGCTGAATTATAAACTGTTAGAAATTGCCATCATCCTTCTCTTACTTGCTTTCATCAGGAATTGGCTGATTTAAGTCTACCTGTAAAGCCTTAATGCAGTCTCACTGTGCATATGTATAAGTCTTTAATTATATCATCACCCACTTCTTCTTTCCCATGGGACCCCTAGTATTCCCTGTGGTTCAAGTGCTTGACTTTGCAACCCAAATAACATTATGTTAATGTAGGTTTGTTGTAAGTAAATATATTTCAAATTCATTTACACATTACATTTATTTTATAATTCAAGTTTCAATGGTTTGGGGTTTTTTTTTTAAACCGGGCCAGATATACATTTCACTCCCTTCCCAACCCCCAATCGCAGCTGGTATAGGTGGGATGAAAAAAGGAATGGTGGGTAAGGATGGGAATCATGTTGCTAGTATAGCTGTGACTACCCTAATAAAATGATGCAATCTTAATTTGAGTGAGACTATGCTTTTATCTTAATTCTCTAACCATAGTTATTGAGAGCTAGTTGTTTCCAGGAGCCTGAGCAAACTCAGTATGAACGGAATGATTGCACAAGAATGAAAGCGCTGTGCCTTGCCTTCAGCCAGACCATCTCCTAATTGGTTCTTACACATTACAGAATCAGAGAATAGAGCATCATGGAAAGCAGGAGGTTCATATTAGGAAGTCTTGTCTCTGACAGTGCCACAACACTCAGCTGGGGAGGTTTTTGAAGCTTGGGTGGGATTTTCTGAGCAGATGGACCTTTTTCTCTGATTGAGGTGGCCAGCCGGAGGGCCAAAATCTTCAGCTTAGTTTCTGATACCTGAATGGCTTGAAAAGCTTTAGAATAATTTTGCTTAGCCCTGGGCTACACTAGGACTTTAGGTCAAATTTAGCAGCGTTAAATCGATGTAAACCTGCACCCGTCCACACGATGAAGCCCTTTATTTCGACTTAAAGGGCTCTTAAAATCGATTTCTTTACTCCACCCCTGACAAGTGGATTAGTGCTTAAATCGGCCTTGCTGGGTCGAATTTGGGGTACTGTGGACACAATTCGATGGTATTGGCCTCCGGGAGCTATCCCAGAGTGCTCCATTGTGACTGCTCTGGACAGCACTCTCAACTCAGATGCACGATTGTTTGCCATTGCTCTGACGCAGGGAGGGGCGACTGACGACACGGCTTACAGGGTTGGCTTACAGGGAGTTAAAATCAACAAAGGGGGTGGCTTTACATCAAGGAGTATTTCAGGCAGGACTTCACGGAGGGTTCCAATAAGAAATGGTGCACCTAAGTTATTGTTCTTATTGGAACAAGGAGGTTAGTCTGGCCTCTGATTGATACATGGCTAGATTTACCTCGCTGCACCTTCTCTGTGAGTGACTGCAGTGTGACCTAGAGGAATGAGTCCCCTAGACGGGGGGCGAGGGGGTGGGGTTTGCAAATGAGTACAAAACAAATCTGGTCTATTTCTTGTTTTGATACACTCCATCTATCTTTTACATCTTTGGCTGGCAGCAGACGGTGCAGAAGGACTGCATGCCATCCACATCTCATGGCTGCTCGGCAGAAGATGGTACAATAGGACTGCTAGCTATCCTCATCTCTTGCCTGCCCGGCAGAAGATGATGCAATAGGACTGCTAGCAATCCGTATCACCTGCCTGCTCCCCATAAGATGGTTCAATAGGACTGACTGCAGGACTAAAGAGAATGACCTGATCAAGTCACTCCAAATTTAGTCCCTGCGCCCATGTCTGCCCAGGCGTTCCTGATCGACCTCACAGAGGCGACCAGGAGCACCTCGGACATGACGATGACGGCTACCAGTCCTATTGCACCATCTGCTGCCACAAGGCAATGGGTTGCTGCTGCTGTGTAGCAATGCAGTACTGCGTCTGCCAGTACCCAGGAGACATACGGTGACAGTGAACTGAGCGGGCTCCATGCTTGCCGTGGTATGGCGTCTGCACAGGTAACTCAGGAAAAAAGGCGTGAAACGATTGTCTGCCCTTGCTTTCACGGAGGGAGGGAGGGAACAGGGGCCTGACGATATGTACCCAGAACCACCCGCAACAATGTTTTAGCCCCATCAGGCATTGGGATTCAACCCAGAATTCCAATGGGCAGCGGAGACTTCGGGAACTGTGGGATAGCTACCCACAGTGCAGCACTCCGGAAGTCGACTCTAGCCTCGGTACTGTGGAAGCACTCCGCCAAGTTAATGCACTTAATGCACTTAGAGCATTTTCTGTGGGGACACACACTCAAATATATAAAACTGATTTCTAAAAAACCGACTTCTATAAATTCGACCTAATTTCGTAGTGTAGACATACCCTTAGATTGCACCCTTAACTTCAATACACACATATACACAGTAGCACAGATAAAATGGCCTTGCACTTTACATAGCTGACACACATCTATAAGTGGAAGCTGGTCATATTTTTCCTTACAGTAAATTTAATGAGGATCAAATTAAAGATTTTTAAAAGTAATATTACTTATTGATAACATTGTGGATGTAAATCACCACCTAGTTATAACAAAATCTGCTGTGTTGCATACAGTGGAACTCTCCTGACTTTGCACTGTCATACAACATACTTAATAAAACCTACACTGGGATGTCAGCAAATTATAAAAAGAACTGATCTCCTAAATTTAACCCTTCCCCCGCATCCCACACACAAAATTAACTAGGAAAAATACTTTTTTAAACGTTTTAAGTTTTTATCCTTAGGGAAGCAAGTAGCTGCAGGTATATTCAATGTAAAAGCGATTTTAAAAAGTGTTGTACTAGTAAAGTAGAGCTTCAGCTGACAAGCACACCAGGAATGGGGATCTGAATAGTATGTATACAGTCACTCAGAAGTATATCTTGTGGAGAATTAAAATACCAGCTGGTTTTCAAAACCTCCATGTAAAGGGTGAGGTTTGGAAAGAAATTAAAAATATTGGCATTTAGCTGTTGAGATAACAGGAATACAAATCTGCGAGTGCAACACATTAATCATATAGATCACCTGAGCATAGAGTTTGAGAAAAGTGAGTATTTATTTTTTTCAGAGGAACCAAAGTAAAGACAAATGTTCAGCTTTCTAATCAGGGTAATAATATTACCTAGCAAAATCACAAACAGAGACTACTCAATTCATGACCCTCAAGAAATGCTATTTACACATTACAGTCTATAAAAGGATGGACTAATTCATAAAGCTGAAAGCTCTCCTCTTCCATAGTAACATATTTTAACATTCAGCGATTAAACAAAGTCCTTCCCATGGCTTTTGCATTCTCTATTCAAATCTTTCTAAACTGTGCTGGTTTCAATATGTTATAATATATTGCACCAAATGAATTCCTTTTGGCTTTGTCTCAATGCAATGAAATCAATGAGAGTTACCCATGTCATATGTCAGAAGAATATGTTCTTTAATATCACCTCCTGCCGCTATTATATTTATCTTCCCCCATCAGTGTTTTCTTCAGCATCATCCCATATCTTGGTCTTGGCAAACTGGAGAAATGATTGGAAATAAATAGGATGAAATTCAATAAGGACACATTACTACACTTAGGAAGGAATAATAAACTGCACAAATACAAAATGGGAAATGATTGCCCAGGAAGGCCAGGTATGACAGGAAAAGATCTGGGGTTGTAGTGGATCACAAAATGAATATGAGTCAACATGAATCGTCATCCTGGCATATATTAGCAGGAGTGTTGTAAACAACACACATTAAGTAATTCTTCCACTCTATTCAGCACTGATTCAGCACAGCTTCAAATGGAGTACTGTATCCAGTTCTGGGCCCTGCACTTCTGGAGATATGTGGACAATTAGGAAAAAGTCCAGAGGAGAGCACCAAAAATGATTAAAGGTCAAGAAAATATGATCAACGAGAAAAGATTGAAAAAAATGGTTATGTTTAGTCTGGAAAAGAGAAAACCGAGAGAGGACATATTAACAGTCTTCAGATATGTAAAAGGTTTTTACAAAGAGGAGGGAGATAAATTGTTCTTCTTATCCATTGAGGACAAGACAAGAAGTGTGGTGGAAAATTAACCATGCGTTGTGTTTGGATCAGAACAAGCCTGAGGCTCCTTTATTGATTACAAGCACAGCTCTAAGTAGCTGCCCCCAGATGCAAAGCACACACAGCTTTTTAAAGCTTAAAACCACAAACAAATTACACATACTTCCGTATTAATTACCTTGTTTGGAATACATTGCAAAATTAACACTATTCAAAAGCAAAAACAAGCGTCTCCCCCACTAGGCCCCTCCTGTTACTCATTGTCTGTTCCTTTGCTGTCAGCAACCTTTTTAACACAACTGTTGCGGTTATATATTTCATAAGCTTGACTATTGCAAATTTGTTCTGTCCGGGGACTTTTCCATCCTGCCCCTTCATGCCCTTTGTGCACCGAAAACCATTGTTCTGTTTTGGGGACTTTCCACTGTGACTTCTCCTACCCTTGACATACATAAGCAAGCAGGATCTCAGTTTACGGCCTGCAGGCAAGCTTGACCAAAATCAGGGCCTTGACCTGAGTTTTATGTCCTGTTAATTTTCCCCCATAGTTCCCCCCTTTGACGCCTCTTTGGCCTCACTTTATTCTATCATACCTCCATGGTCATTAATTCATTAATTTCCTCTCTCTCTTCCTCACGTACTACCTGCATTTCCTCATAAACATTCATTGCTGCCTCTTGCCTCCTGTTATCATAGAGTTTATTGACAATCATTAGTGCCACTTGTTCCTTTACATTGTACATTGAGCTTAACAGCTCTAGGATCAGGCAGGCAATGATAAACACATCTACTATAACAGCAAAAACATAACCCCATACCAAACAGTAATAAAAACAACAGCATGGGGTTGAGATTTGCTGAATAGTCTTAGTCACAAAACACAAACCATCATACTTAGTACATAAGGTAAACTCCCTATAGGCTGTATGAAAGGCATTCTTTTCAACTTGATATATATTTTGGAGCATGTGAATCTGTCCCTGTAGGTCAGAAATTTTCTGAACCTCTGGTAGAATTGAAAGCAAATTTTGGAACCAGTCAGGCACTAGGGTAGTCCAATTAAAGGGTATTTGAGGTTGAAGGGCAGACTGCAAAATTCTCTCTGCAGGCCAATATATGATATGGCTTCCTAAAGCAGTGGTAAGATTAAAATGTATATTTTGCAAGATGGTGGCCTTAACAAGCACACAGCTGTCATTAGCTTGGAAAAGTAGGTGTCCTGTCAGGGTAGTT
This sequence comes from Chelonia mydas, assembly GCF_015237465.2. NCBI lineage: Eukaryota > Metazoa > Chordata > Testudines > Cheloniidae > Chelonia > Chelonia mydas. Next base: position 103,511,224 of record NC_057852.1, read on the forward strand.
CCTTGTCCCATACCCTCCCAACAAATGCCGTCTTGAACTGTGACAACTTTTTCTGGCTTCAGTTTATGTACACACTGAAGCTGTGGGGTTCTAGTGGCCAGAGTGTCCATTGATTTCCTATTCCTATCCAGATATCAGGTGTTATTTCAGGAGCACTGACTATAAATTGGTTAGGCATACCAGGTGGTTTAATTTCCCAAATGTCTTGGTGAATTTCCCAATCCCACATGCATCCTCCCCACAGACCCAGCAGGATTCGGTATATGGAAGCCCACATCCCTCCGATCAGCCTGCGTGGTTGGAAGGAACTCTGCAAACGTCTGCATTTCCACACAGAGAATCTTCAAGTATGTCTCCCTGGCCACAGATCAGATGGTACTCCCGAGGTGGCTGTAAGGACAGAGGGCCAGGCCTGATGTCTCTCTGAATATCCTTTAGCTGGTTATTTAGAAAATCTTGGATCTCCTGAACAAGCCAGGTCTCACTGCAATGCCTTCCCAGCCCCAGCGATACTAAGCACCATATCTGTTATAAGCTTTTGGGTTATTGCACTAAGGGTGGAAATAATACGTAATTCACCTACTCCCACTTGTGTCTGGGTCAATTGTGCTCCAGTAAATAGAGGACACCACGGTCCTTGGAGTGACATGGGTCCAGGAAGAGATGTGACAACAGGTGAGACTCCACTGCATGTCGGCATAGCGACCTGTGGAGCTGATCTGCAAGAGGACCAGCAGGAGGTGCTAGCATGGTAAATCGCCTGCATCAAAGGGAAAATAACTATTAACATAATTTAATCTGGGATGTGGTTGATTATCAGTCCATTGGAGTATAACTACATTGCAATAAATAAATAAGGCCAGTGATAGAAAGTTTCAGATGCCAGGTCAGCTGACCCAGGCTTGTGATGGCTCACACTACAGGGATAAAAGTACCAGTATTGATGTTCTTGCTTGGGCTGGAGCCTAGGCTCTGAAACCCAGCAACAGGACAGGGATTTGCAACACTTTATAAAAAATGACAAGGAAATGAATATAATCACTATTATGAAGTGATATTCATCTCACCATAATTAAGACTGCAACCAGAATGTAATTATAATTGTAATTTCCCCCCCTCCTCCAACCTAAGTATTGTCAGCTGTTAGAGTGTTACTGTTAGAATGTAGTAGAATTTTTTTCTGTAGTTTTAATGTAATTGCAAGAAAGGTTTTGAAGTTACAACAGGTTTAGAATTAAATCCTCTCCATGTTATATACAATTGTATTTTTTGTTTGTCCCCTCCCAGATAGAAACACAAGGCTCTGTCCTTAGTCCCCATCTTTATGCCGATGACTCACAGATCTACTTAAGACCTGTCTTTTGTGCAAACTAAAACCTTGCTATTTCTCTTTGCCATTTCTTCATGGATATCTAGCCATTAGCTTAAGCTCAGTGAGGCTAGAGGATATGCTGTAATTCATAAGAAATTATTTCGGGGCAGTTCTTTGGCCTGTGTTATATAGATGGTCAAACTAGATGATCACAATGGCCCCTTTTGGCCTTGGAATCTAGGAATCTATGAAAATGGAAATTTTAATCTCCTCCCATAAGCCTTCCCCCCCACCTCCTTTCTCAGTCACTGTGGACAATATGGCTATTTTGCGCATCTCTCAGGTCCATAACCTGAGAGTTATCTTTGACTTGAATCTTTCTCTATGACCTCACATTCAGATTAGGTCTAAATTTTGCCAATTCTTTCTGCATAACAAGTCTAAAATGTGGTATTCCTATGCAGTTAAAACTCTCATCCAGGGTCTCGTCATTTTCCATCTCGAGTGCTGTAACATCCTTTTCTCTGATCTTCACAAGTACAATCTTGCCCTACTCATTTCCATTCAGGGTGCTGCTACAAAGAACTTTTTCCTAGCCCATCACTTTGACCATACTACTCCTCTCTTTGTGTCCTCCATTGGGCTTCCCCTTCTCAATTCCATCAAACATAAGCTAGTTGTCATCACTTCACTCTCAAGATGATTCATGGTCTATCCCCACCCATTCATTATCATGCTGTCAACTTCTGCTTCCAGTGAGCCCAAAATTACAGCTTCTATTGTCCACTAGTTAAATTCTCAAACAAGCACCTTTGTGCTTTTGTGTAAGCTGTCCTCGCACTTGGGAGGAACTCTGTGTAAACCTTTATCTCATTATCCTCCTACAAATTCCTCCTTAAAACTCTGCTTCCCTGTGATGCCTACAAAACCTGTGACAACAGTTGGGTCACCGGTGTGTTGAGATTACTGTCTATCACGCCAGTTAATATTATCTTTATTTCTTTGTACTCTCCCATCTGTCTGTATCTGTCTGTTATATATGCTGAGATGCACCTTACTTCATGAGACATACCATTGATTTAAATAGGATTACAGCCCATTGATTTAAATGGGAAGAGAATAAGGTACTCCTATGTTCATTTCAGCGAAATTTTATAGGCATGACAAGATATATGAGTGCTGCCAAAATGTGAGAAAAAAGGCAGACCCCAGGTATCTCAAGGATAGGTATGGGCCCCCCAAGACAGGGTTCCTCACTGTGTTTAGAGGTTCTTTTCCCATGACTTTTTGTCCTTACTGTCCATTCCTAAACCAGTGGCAGATTACTGTGCCATATTTTTCCTTTGTCCCAGGGTCTGGCAGTTTTTCCACCTAACTTTTCAATAAGAAGCCTTCCCTGATAATTTGATGACATATCTTTCTCAGAACACTTACTTTAGACAAGCTGTCTAAGGTCCTTATATAGCCCTTATTACCACAGTATCTGAGCACTTCAAGGTCATTAATGTATTTATTGTCTCAACAACCTGTGAGGTAGGGAAGTGCTATTATCTGCATTATACACATGGGGAACTGAGACACTAAGCATATGTCTACACAACAGCTAGGAGATGTAATTCCCAGCTTGAATAAATGTTCACACAATAGCTACTATGCCAAAATTAGCAGTGTTGCCATTGCGATGTGGGTAGCAGCATGGTGTAGCCACCCGACTACAATCCCACTTAACTTCCAGGGTCTGTATTAAGGGAGTTAGCTTGAGCCACCACCAAGTTCACACTGCTATTTTTAGGCACTAGCTCACATAGAGCTAATACATGTACATCTAGCTAAGCTTGGAATTATACCACCCAACTGCTATGTAGACATAGCCTAAGTGACTGTCCCACACCAGAAATACATGACAAGAAATTGAATTCAGGTCTCCCAGTGTTTTGGCTAGTGACCAAACCATTGGACAATCCTTCCTGTCCTAAGCCTTCACCCTGACATGTCAGCAAGGCTGTTTTTTTCTACAGATTTAGCAGCTGTATTCCTTCCATATAATGCTTCTTAAATCCTCAAGGAATTTAAGATTCAGGAATCTTACAAAATTTGGAAGCTCACTGGAACCTTTCCCTAATAAGCTTCTCAGATTAGTGTTGCTTCATAGTCAGTTGTTAACCAGCACTAGAGCATCATGAGTAGAGTGTGGACCCTGGGATATCATACTTGCTTTTAGATGGGGGAAACTAGGAAGAAGGGAAGATCAGGAACAATAAGACTCATGATGTTTTTGACCAGTAAGTAATTATGCACTGAAATCTTTTCAAAAATATACACTGTTATGCATATATGGGTTTTTTCAGAGAAAATAGCATATACATTTCAATGCATATGTTGAAAAGAATTTAGTGCATAAAGCATTGAGCACTAAAAGTATCAACACTGTGAAAATTAACTTCCTTAAATCTGACTTCAAGACCTGGCTATCAAGAAAACATAGTACTTCTGAGTTATAATATATCTACAGTAACTATAACTGTTTTTAAGCTCTATTGCACTTTATATAATCTGATAATTAAAATACTAGTATTCTGACTATTCACACAAAACTGTTTATAGAATACTGATATGTGGCTAAAACATATCTCCCTACAGTGCATCTTCTATGATGTTAAAAATACAATAACTGAAATCTTGTATTAATCGTGCTTTAACAACTGGGTATAACATCTGTCACAAATGCTGAGCAACTGAATTACATGGACTGAAAGAAAGAAGGGTAAGTCAACAATAATAATGCAATAACCAGGGGAAACGAGATTAATTATCCTCATCATCTATGATTCTGAGTTATATAGTGTATTTTATTTCAACAGATAACTTTTTGCCATTAAACTAACCCTTAAAGTGACACTTCCTTTCATTTGTTAGTATTCATAATGGCATTCAGACCACAAAGAGTAAAGAATATATGACCCTGAGGCAAGTCAATGTTCCAGTATCATATTTAGCCATCTACGCCCTAACTCCAAAAAACATTTAAGCATGTGCTTAAGATCCATTGAATTTGGACTTAAACACAAGCCTATACTTAAGTACATATTTATGTAGACTACTGAATAGGGATGGACTGCTGAATTAGAACCATACTTATTTCCCCCTCAAAATGAGTAAATATGGACATAACAGTTTACTCATCTAGATACATACACTGTTCATCTCTGCAAAAGGAAATGAAAATAACAGTGCTCTCCCTATTTCTCTTGGTTTGTTATATAAACAGTTGTCTACTTATAAAAACTAACTACCAATCTAGCTGTGTCTCCTATATGTTAAGAATTCTCTTTCTCCAACTGCTTTTCTTAGTCCCACTTTGGCAGTTTCTTGTTCACTATTAATAAGACAGTGGATTTAATATTTTATTAAATTGAAGTACTAGGTTTCGAATGTAAGTAAAATCTGGGATCAACATTACAGTAATGTAATTGTTCATTCAGCACCTTGTGGCAAACTTTAAAGGTCACCAGCATTCTGTATGATACATTTCAAGTGCTGTTGTCTCCTGGAATATTCTCCATTTTCATATTCTGTATTTATAATCCTGTAACATTATGATGATACATCTGTTTCACTATAATTGTGTCTGTTTTCCAGACTACTTCATGTGTTATTACAATTTATTATTTGTATCATGGCATAATCCCCATTTTGCTATGTATTATCCATACAAATAGCAAGATACAGAACCTGTCCCAAAGATCTCACAGTTTCAGAAAATATTTCCTTTCTATCTTTCTGGGAAATGTTCTGTTCCAAAAAAATACCACTAATTCCTCTTAATCCAGGATAGGAAGACTGTGGCCACCAGAGATAAGAGAAGCAGAAGAAGGTGCAAATTGACACCAACATGGAAACTAAGGCATATCAATGTTCTAACAGATAAAGCACAAAATGGGGTACAAGATAGGTCTGCTACAGGCCACCAAATCACACTAGGGAACAGGATGACCAGATCCTTATGCAGCTATCTATAATGGGAGGCAAAAAAAAAAAAAAAAAAGCTGCATGATCATGGGAAATTTTAATTTGAATGACATATATTGGAGGTCTCATGCTGCCAGTACTAAAACATTCTTGGAATTTCTAAACATAACAGACGACAATTTCCTAAGTCAAAAAGTTTAGCAAACAACATAGGAGAAATATATGTTAAACCTTGTTGTAACAAATAAAGAAGAACTGATCAAAGAAAAAAAAATAATAATGGTACCTTTAGTACAAGTGATCATGACTTGAAGAATAAAATCCTGACCAGCAATAAATAAATATATATATTTTATTTATTGCTGGTCAGGATTTTATTCTTCAAGTCATGATCACTTGTACCTAAGGTACCATTAACTGAGCCAATTTCATAATGCTGAAAACAATTATGAGACAAATCAGCTGAGAAGAATTTAATCAGAAAAATTTGAATAATAATAATTCTGAATCATTTAAGAACTCCTTACTAGATTCCCCAAAAGCTACAATCCAACAATGGAGAAAGTTGATAGTAATGAATATAAATCAGAAGTTAGAAAATTGATAAGGGAAACCAAGGGACACATGGAGAAATATATGGCCAGCACAGTTAAGGACAATAAGAAGGAGGTTTTAAAAAAATATATTAAGAACAAAAAAATCCTGAGAATGGTATTGATCCATTACTAGAAGGAAATAGTAGAATTGTCAATAATAAAGCAGATATGGCAGAAGTGTTCAATACATATTTCTGTTCCGTAGATGGGGAAAAACAGAGGATATAGATTCATCATACAATGATAACACTCTTTCCATTCCACTACTATCTCTGGAGCTTATTGAGAAGAAGCTACTAAAGTCAGACATTTTTAAATCACAGGTCAAATTAACTTGCATCCAAGAGTTTTAAAAAAGCTGGTTGAGGACCATGCTGGACCATTAATGTTGAATTTCAATAAATATTAGAACACTGGGGAAGTTCCAGAAAACTGGAAGAAAGCTACTATCATGCCAATTTTTAAACAGGGTAAATGGGATGAACTGGGAAACTGTAGGCCTGTCAGCCTGACTTTGATCCTGGAAAAGATAATGGAGCAGCTGATACAGGACTCGATTAAAAAAGAACTAAATTATGGTTATGCAATTTATGCAAATCACCACAGGTTTATGGAAAATTGCTCTTTTGAAACTAACTTTGATACCTTTTCGATGAGATTATAAGTGGGTGATAAAGGTAATTGTGTAGGCATAATATACTCAGACTTCTATAAGGCATTTGACTTGGTACCATATGATATTTTGATTAAAAAAACCTAGAATGATATAAAATTAACATGCCACACATTAAATGGATTAAAAACTGGCTATTTGATAAGTCACAAAATGTAATTGTAAATGGGGAATTGTCATCATGTGGGTTGGTTTCCAGTGGGGTCTCACAGGGATGCTATTTAACATTTTTTCTCAGTGACCTGGAAGATACCTCCACTGATAAGTATTGCAGATAACATGAAAATTAGGTGAGCGGTAAATATGAAGAGGATAGATCACTGATTCAGAGCAATCTGAATTGCTGGTAAACAAGTGCAAAGCAAACAATGTGTGTTTTTAACACAGCTAAGTATAAATGTATACATGGAGGAACAAAAAATGTAGGCCACACTTACAGGATGGGGGATTCTATATTGGGAAGCAGTGACTCTGAAAAAGAATTGGGGGTTGTAGTGGATAATCAGCTGAATATAAGCTCCCACTGTGATACTGTGGCCAAAAGAGCTAATGCAAACTGAGATGCATAAACAGGGGAATTTTGAGTAGGAAGTGCAGAGGTTATTTTCTTTCTGTATTTGGCACTGGTGCAACTGCTGTTGGAATTCTGTGTCAAGGTCTGGTACCCTCAGTTCAAGAAGGGTGTTGATAAATTGGATAGGGTTCAAAGAAGAGCCACAAGAATGATGAAAGGATTAGAAACATGCCTTATAATGATAGCCTCAAGAATCTCAATCTATTTAGCTTACCAAAGAGAAAATTAAGGGGTGACTTGATTACTGTCTATAAGCACCTATTTGGGAAAAAAATATTTATGATTGGGCTTCTCAATCTAGCAAAGTAAGGAATAAAACTATCCAGTGGCTGGAAGTTGAAGCTAGACAAATTCAGACTAGAAATAAGGCATACATTTTTATTGGTTAATTAACTAATTGGTTAATTAACCATTGGAACAGGTTACCAATGGTCGTTGTGGATTCTCCATCACTGACAATTTTAAAATCAAGATTGTGTATTTTTCTAAAAGATATGACCTAGGAATTATTTTGGGGAAGTCCCACGGCTTGTGTTGTACAGGAGGGCAGATTAGATGACCAAAATGGTCCCTTCTGGCCATTCATAGCAATCTATGAATCAACAGTAAAACCATGTATTGCAAAAATTTCATTGTTTCACCTTCAGGTACTGTTTTTCCAAGCTTCCTTTTCCCAATAATGGGTCAAACTAATACAAATGGAATGTCCTTTTTAAAGGACATTCGGAATATTATACATGAAAGTAATATTTCAAAGTAATCCATTCACTGCAGTTGCTGAGAAGATTCATATTACTTGTAGGCTAGGAATTATTTCCTCAAAGTTCAGTAACAAAAGTATAACAAGTACAATGAATGGTGTATAATCAAATGATTAATAAAAGAACCTGATTTTGTTTTTTTAATAAAAAAACCCAAATGATTTAAAAAATAACTGTTTGCCTTACTTATTCTACTTTACAATACATAGTGTTATTTATAGGAAAATGCAAATGTTCTAACATTAATTCACTACAATGTCCCAAAAACAACATGAGAAATTGTTAAATGGAGTGAAAAATGAAAGATATTTTAAAATTAAGTTATTATTATGGGCTCATGAGAAGAAGAATATCACTAACTAAAATCATAATCAAAATGTGTTTTTTTCTCACTTCATATTCAGATCCATAATTTTCAAAACTAATTTTTTGAATATTTAGTATTTTACTTTCAGAGCACTGGACCACTCAAAATAAGGAGGGACACATCTTGAATAATACCAAAGGGGTGCTATAAAACAATAAGAGTTTCTGGAGTTTCATTTTGGGTCAGTAGATCATAAAGTGAAATCTAGGTTTTTGTTGAGAAAAAAAAGCTTATCTTGGCTGTATCACTATTGTTAATGGTAATAAAGTAACAACCCACAACAGTATTCCTTGATTACTATTAGAGCATGCACGAGGACAAAAGCTTTCTGGTATGTGAGGAAGGTACCAAGTTTCTGCCCTTTCTCCCAGCTTGGAGCCTGGACTCACTGAGCACCTTCTAGAGAGTACCAGAGAAAATGGTGAAGCAAGCCAACAGAGACTACTGGCCTCCAAATATGTGGGGAGAGATCTGAATGCAGAGTCCCCTTCACAGACAGATCAGGGGGAAGGAGTGAGGGAGAAGAATCCCACCCCTAAAATTGAAAAGAATCACATCAATGATAAGTAACATTTCTAAAAAATTCAAAACACTAGTTTATCTTCACCTTAACATGAATCATTGTAATGCATCAAGGAAAAATACCTGTGTTTTTGTAACACAATTAGAAAGTCACTCCCATGCAAAGAAAGACTAGTACAAGCTCACATATCCCAGCTCTGATATAAATGAACAGCTGAGCTTATGGGATTTCATATTTTATCTAAACCAGAGACAATAAACTTTATCAAACTCATTCCTTGTCTTCTAGTTCACATCATATCGTTAAATGGGTTTGCTGCTTTCAGAGAGGCAGTACTGTACACAGTAAGGGATTCATTTTCAAAAGAAAATAACAAGGCTTCAGACCAACATCTGTTTTCAGTTACACTGGTGTAAATCCAGCACAGGAACTGTACTGACTTCTGTAATATGTAATCCTTTCCTTCAGTTTTTGAAGTTGATTTTTTACAGCTCTGAATGTGTAACTCACAAGTTTTATTTAGAGAATTAACACATCTTGCACTGTAGATGTAAAAATGACTCACTGACTGTCCTATTGTTTTTAAAGAAAAAGCCAGGATCTGTTCAGCTTGTTTTCCCTCCATTATAAGATAATTTTTTTTTTAAATCAACTGTACCTTCTCCCTAAAGTTACCTGTAAAATCTTATTAAATGTTAGTATATCTGATACCTTTACGTCACTAAAGATTCTCTTTGGGTTTTTATTACAGTAAAATTGTCTGCATGTGTATATTGAGCCCCCACTTCCTCAAAAGCCGTGAAGTCAAAACTAGATTTTAAATCACTCACTGTCATTAATAATCCTCTCATATCTTTGTTTAGATATTTTGTATCAACATTTTAAGAAGTAAGTGAGAGATGCTGCCTGACAGGTAAAAAGTGGACCTAGGACCGCAGGGCATGAATATTTTATTTCTATGAGAGAACAACCAGAAAGGATATTAAGAAGTAGGATTTTTCCTCAAATTTAATAGTGTGAATTCTTTTCAGAGCCACTTAATTGACGCAAATGATTCAAGTAGAAAACTCTTAGAAAGTAATCATCTCTGTGAGTTTGTTAATATCTTACAGGAAACACTGAGTGACAGCTAAACTGCTATTTTTTTTTTATCCTTGGGCTGTTCTGTCACTTCTGTCTCTTATTACCCACCTACATCCCATCTCATTTTCCAATCTCTTTGGCATCTGTCTTGCTGTGACTTGACTCTAAAAATGTGCATGAAGTATTTAAATCACACATGAGGTCTGTATCATTAGCCATTGTTGAATCTTTAGTCATAGAGCTAGTTTGGTTTTGTGATTGTTCCTGTGACCCCTCGGCTTCTATTGCCAGCTACATAACAACTCACTTTAATATTTATCGTATTGCCTTTTTGTATTTTTAATTTTTTAAAATGGTTTTCTTTCCCTTTGTAATTTTGAAGGTTTCTCAAGCATTCTTTGTTGATGGCAAAATGTGGCAGCATTGAGATTTCCTGTGAATATAAATGTGAAAACAGCTTCTCTCCTTCAATCCACCAAGTGCTTTGTAATAACTAGAGATAGGAACTATACCGGTAGCACCTTTTAGCAGAATAATGCTTAGCACAGCATTCGTTGCCTTGCTGCAGTGAAGAACACAACACAGTTATATAAAGTGAGTCCAGCCACAGAATGTCAGGATCTCAAACTTACTTATTATCGGACCAAGTTCTCTCCGATGTAAACATGGGACTCTAATTGAAGTCACATGCAATCTCTCCAACATCAAGTTCCAGACAACATGAAATTCTGATTAATAAGATGGCAGAGAAACTATGACACACTCAGATTCTAAATGGGAGGCATTATAATTTTTACTCAGATAATATTGTGGCTGAATAATCAACAGCTGCAATATATGTGAGTTAATTGTTGGTACATATTCATAGGCTACTCTCCACTGGGTTAGATACATTGATTTGTTTTACAGACCTATTCCTTGATGCTACTTCTGATCTTTAGTTGGGCCTGTCAAAATCCCATATGTGTTTGATCCTCTGTCTATTTGGCAACATCTTCAGAGACTGCTGAGTGTACTGGAGTTCAGGTACCAGCATTCATTTACTTCCAGGGATTTTCCTAGGAAAATATTTGGTCACGAGATTGCTCGCTGACGCTCCATACCATAGAGGAGCAAATTGTTATCAGCAAAAAATAACTAAACAGAGGATCTGCAAGAAAGTGTGTTAATTGGCTGTTGTGTTTTTAACTAGAACCATTTTCATTAATGTGTGCAAGTATATTTACTAGGTTATCTTATTTTAGTGAAGAGCACTGAGAAATATTAAAATGTTCAATATCTTCCCTGAAATCCCATAGGGATCATTATTTCCATGGCAGACATTTTTGTAAAAATGGGGGAATTTTCTGAGTTTTTTTATTTTTTACTAATGTATCACATGGAAATAAGTACTGTCTTGTCCACTTAGAATACTACTTCTGAAACAAGTGAAAAGCAATCCAGGACTATCAGACTAATATATTTTTCTGCTTATATGTATTTAGGGAAAAAAACAATTTAGCTTTTGAATTGTTTTACAAAATGTGAATGCAATATTTAAATATTGCATACTTTGTTATACCAGGCCATATCAACATGTTGTTAAAAATAAGACTGATAAAATTATCAAACCAAATCATATAAAATTCCCTGCTTTTGTTTACTTAATTACTTTTTTCTTTTATTCATATTTCCCTCCCTATTTTTCTGTCTCATTCCAAACAGGCTTTTGATTTACTTGATGTTTTCTGCTGTTCAGACTTGCTAAAGTGCTCTTGTCAACAGTTCAGTGGTTGAGTGAAGCAGAGTGCTAGTTAATAGTATGAAAGCCTGGTGTGCTGTCAGAAAAGGGCAGGCCATTAACTTGTGAAATTCTGCTTTCAGTGTTCTACAGCTCTAGTGCTGGCAGAACAAATCTCACTGATGACTTACTGTTAAAGTTACAAATGGCATATGAATTTATGAAACACTTTGTAATTAAGCACCATACTACACTTCCGTGTGCAGCAGTACTGCTGTGGGGTATGGTGGAAGATGGTTCATCACTACAAGAGGAAAGAAAACTCTGGAGACCAGATCCTTTTCACCAGAAGTCTGAGGACTGCAATTCTGCCAAATATGACCCACAAAAGATCAGTGCTGACTGAAACAACCTGAAACAACCAATGCTGATTGAAACAACTCTGCTAATTGCTGCAATTCCATTAACAATGAGGATAGATTACCTAGATTAAATAGATTAGATAGATTAAAAGGTAATAGCAGACAGCCTCAGTGCTGACAAGACAAGGAGCTGTTGATACTTCATAACCCTGAATCCCAATGGAGAACTCTGCAATGACATAAGGATCATGTTGAATGGTAAATATTATGCAATGACAGGGTAATTACATACTAGTTTTCTGCCTTGTAAATGACTGTGATATCATTACAGCTAAAGACCTGTAAGTTACAAGGAAATTTCTGAGTGTTATTTAATGACTACAAAAGAAACATTTGTGGCATATGTAATTTGTGTCATTGCCTGGCATGAACCATGTAACCCTATAACCATGTAACCCTATAACTACTTGCATCCGATGAAGTGAGCTGTGGCTCATGAAAGCTTATGCTCAAATAAATGTGTTAGTCTCTAAGGTGCCACAAGTCCTCCTTTTCTTATAACTACTGAGTAGTTGTTATTTGATGTGAGCAAACAATAGGCCCTTTAAACTGATCTGCTGTTCAGGTGCATAGCAAAGAAAGTACTACCATTGCATGCTGCAACTACAGCCACATATAACGCAAAATGAATCCCCTCCCCGCATCTTTCCCCTTCACAGAAGTGGTGCTTCTGAATAGTCACATCTGCTGTTATGCCTAAATGAAATCAGTTAACTGATGTGGGTCAGTTGAGCAGCAGCCAGGGTAAGGAAAATCTAATTGTGCAATAACTTGCCTCTACTATGTGATCTTACTGTTATTACTCTTCTCCTCCTTCCCACACACCTTGCCTTCCAATTTTTCTTACACCCATTTATGCCTTGTTTCAAATTACACTGTACATCTTTCAGGACAAGGATAGGATACAGCATGTAATACAGTGGGACACTGATCCTTTTTGGGTCTTTGGGTGCTATTGGAATACAAATAATAAGGCATAGTAAGAATAATAATGATGCTTCCAAACTATTGGATAATCATCCACTATACTCCATAGCCAACCCATACAGAGAGACAAATTCTGCAGTGCATGACACTGAGGCAGTTCCACTTATTTCACTGGAGCAGCACAAGAGTAACAGAGCAGAACTTGACCCCAGTACAGAGTAACTATGAGGGAATACTGCCAGGAACAATATTTTGATCATGTGACAAATTTCATCTTTCATCAAAACAAAAGCTCTAAACCTAAATTGAAAGAAAAACACATGTAACTGCAGGCCTGTTAATAAAGCACAACGGGAACAGCAGTCATGAAAATACATGTATTCTCACGCAGTGTATTGATAAGTATAATGATGTACATAAAGAAAAAATACCAAGGTGAAATAATTATGTTTTGTTTATGTTTTAAACAAGTTTTCATCACTATAAAATGTTGTCACTTGATTTCAGTGTCAGGTCACTGACCATAACTTCAGGCAGTGGCTGATGTTAATCCAGTATTTATACTTTATAGGAAAGAGAAAATAAATGGGTTTTGTGCTTCTTTTAAAGTAATATGGTATAGCTCCATTATGTCTGGTTTCAGAGTAACAGCCATGTTAATCTGTATTCGCAAAAAGAAAAGGAGTCCTTGTGGCACCTTAGAGACTAACCAATTTATTTGAGCATAAGCTTTTGTGAGCTACAGCTCACTTCATCGGATGCATTATGTCTATTATTCATTTAGATTGTGGTTGTGCCTCGCAGTTCCAGTCAGAGATTGAGGCTCCATTGTGATAGCTGCTGTAGAAATGAACAACAGACACTGCCCCTGAAAGTAAGAATCTAGGATCATGGCCACATGCAAGAGGCAGTGGATAAATAGACAAACTGGGGCAGAGTGGAGGACAAAGGATAAAAATTGGTGTATTTGCATAAGTTTCATGTCTCTGTGGTCATGATAGTGATGGGTGGCCACTAGCTTAGATTCTTCTATTGGATAGAAAATGAAAGACCCTATTTACTTGTTATTATTAATGCTGCTTTCAGGAAGGACTATGCCACATTATGAGAATGTCCCCTGACTCCTCCCGTTTTCCTCTGGCGATGTTGAGCTTCCAAGTGATGCCTGTGGAGAAGCTGACAGAGGCTATGCCTAAGGGTGAAGCCTCTGCATACCTGCATTTTCCTTCCACCCAGCCCTGTGCTTCTGCTTCCTGAGTTTCTTGCACACTGCCTGGTAGAGAGGACTATATGCACTACAAATTCTTCAGATAGTATATACTGTGATGGATCCAGGTCAGCTGGGTACAGCAGAGTAATCGAAGGCAGATATACTGGCCATGGGATAAGCAGTTTTCTGTTCCCCGACTGACCAGAGCAGGGGCTGTTCCAGGCTAGGGTGGATACATGACTCCAATTAGCCTGCAAAGAGTCAGTTGAAGCCATTAGGCTAATGAGAACACCTGGCTCTAATTAAGCCCCCTCTGATACTATAAAAGGGCTCACTCCAATCAGGCCAAAGAGAGCCAGAGGAGAGGAAGTGTGGCTGAAGGGCTGCATAATGAAGACACCCTCAAGCCACTGGAAAGGGAGCCCTAAGGTAAGGGTGAAGAAGGTGTTAAGAGAGAGAAGTGGGGGAGCTGTGGGGAAGTGGCCCAGGGAAATGTAGCAACTCTGGCAGTGAAAGGTCGGCTGCCAACAGCTGCTGCCATTAGGGTCCCTGGGCCGGAACCCACAGTAGAGGGCGGGCTCGGGTTCCCCCAACCCGTCACTACAGAAACACCTCCTGGGAGCAGAAGACAGGCCCCTGTCAGGACAGGAGGCTAAACTGCTCTGGAATAAGCCCATAGGAACAACAGAGACTGTGGGAGTTCTCTCATCAACCTCCTTGCTGGCTTATGCTGAACAGGGCTCAGTAAACTGTACCCTGACCCTAGAGAGAGAAGGACTATGTGGAGGGTCACAGTGAGCCTCTGAAGCTAGCATAAACCGCCTGGAAGTGCGGGACCCATGGGGACAAGGTCAGAGCTCTGCCACAATACATACCAACATTTTCAAATGTTGGCCACGCACTATCTAAAATAATTATTAGGAAATAGATGTGTTTTGCTTTATTAACTAAATCTTAAGCAATAAGATTTCATAGATTTAGTGACTCCAGGTTTTTGTATAGTTATTAGAATGTTACCACAGCATGAACCAAGACGAAGTAGTCATCTGCTAAATATCATTTGACTTCACCACAGTATACCATCAAGTATCTCAAAGCTGAGTGATTCATCTTGTTTCTTATGCAACAAAAAATGGTGGAAAGATGTAGAATTAGGGCTTGTCTTTACTACCAGGGTAAGACGACCTAAGTTATGATACTACAGCTACGTGAATAACTTAGGTCAACTTTCCCCAGTGTCTTCACTGCACTGCGTCAATGGGAAATGCTCTCCGATCGACTTACTTTACTCTTCTCAGAGAAGTGGACTACCGGAGTTGACCAGAGAGCATTCTTCCATCGATTTAAAAGGTACTTACTACATCCACTAGATCGAAACCCCTGCATCAATTGCAGCAGTGTCCGTCTCCTGGTAGTGAAGACAAGCACTTAGTCTGACAAAAAGCAAATAGGACTAAACATTGAGATCCTCTTTCAGGGCCAAATCAAAAATTAATGTAAGTTGAATAGCTCCATTGACTTGACTGATTTACACCAGCTGGGAATCTAGACCCTAGAGTTTATTCAGTCTTTACTCTCATTGAAGCTAATATGTGTTTGACTGAGGATCTAAGGATTTGTCTATGGATTAAATAAGAATTTAGGAAGAACTGAGTATTTAGGGCTTGTTCCAAAGCCCATTTAATTCACTGGGTTCTGGATCAAACACTTAGCTAATAAAGAAGAAAATATATTTGGGTGCAAATAAATGTGAATGCAACATGTTTACAAAGCAAATAATTCAGGGAATAATCCTGTTCCCATTGATGTCAATGACAAAACTCCCATTGAATTCAATGATAGAGGATCCAGGCTTTATCCAGCTACTAATGTAGCTACTAATTTTCTGTCTTGCGAAAACATCAGCGATTTTGCATATGACACTGCTGACAGTGCACTTTTAAAAATATGAGCCAAATATTTAAATCACTTACTCATGTCCTTCAATTTATATTAAACAGCAACAAAAAAGTATTTTGGTTTGCTGAAAAGGTGAATATTAAAAAGGAGTTTAGGCCTAAAACATTAGACCTTCTAGCATTTTTGTAATATGGTGGGGAATATCCTTTTGATTCTAAATATTTTTAAGTCTACCACTTTGTTGCCAAGAAGTCAGAAAATAATCCACAAAAAATAGTGTTTGTAAAGTACTTATTGTGGATAGTGAAGTGGAGAGCCAGCAAAGGGTTTATAAATACTGTTTCTGGAGATCTTCTGACATCATTAATGGACATAAATAGGGAAACAAATGAAATATGCTTATGTTAGTTTGTGCTAGTTTATATATATTGTGACAAAGCTCTGTCCTTGCCTCCGTGGGTCCCGCGTTTCCTGGAGGATTTCGTTAGCCTCAAAGGCTCACTGTGACCCTGCACATAACCCATCTCTCTCTAGAGACAAGGGTCACAGTCTAGTGAGCCATTTTCATCATAAGCCAGCGAGGGAGGTGAGGAGAAGTTATCCTTCCTTGCACAGTCTCTGTTATCTCCCAGTCTCAGTGATTAATCAGGGGGCAAAGGTGGGGGGGGGGGAGCCCAGGCCCACCCTCTACTCTGGGCTCCAGCCCAGGGACCCTAATAGTATCAGCTATGGTAGCTGACCTTTTAGAAACATGACATGTACAATTCCCTGGGCTACTTCCCCCACAGCAGCCCTCACTTCCTCAAGTTCCACTTCACCCTTACCTCAGAGCCTCCTTCCTTGTGCCCGATATGGTGTATGCCACTCAGCCTCTCCAACAGCGCAACTTCCTCCCACAGCTCCTGATACGCACACCTACCTGACTAACTGGGAGGCTTTTAACTAGTTTCAGCCAGCCCCCGATTGGCTTCAGGTGTCCCAATCAACATAGCGTTCTCCCTGCCTTCTGGAAAGTTCTTAATTGGCCCCAGGTGTCTTAATTGACCTGGAGCAGCTGCCATTTCACTTATCCTGGTACCAGGGATTTGTTTAGCCTGGAGCTAATATATCTATCTCCCACTACTTTTCTATAGCCATATGGCCTTGCACCATCACTATATATATATATATATATATGATAGGGTGGTTATTCATTATTTGTCAAATGGAACAGAACAAAATTGGTAGAAAGGGAGTTTTATTTTCTAGAGTCTAGGAGGGTATTGCTAACAATAAAACAAATGCTATGCAGAAATTACAGTATCTTTAAAAGTACATGACAGACCTCTTAAGATATTAGAAGGTAATGGATATAGTCTGCCCTTGAGGATTGATGAGAAAAGACATTGTTACTGTAGTTGTGAACAGGCATCCAAATCAAAAAGTGATAGCCAGAAGGTCATTCCTTCGACTCATTGCTCCATTCCATGGAGAGTACGGATTCCGGTAGACAATTATTTCATGCTTAAGCACTGATCTGATACATGAAATGATGCATGATGGTAAGCAAGTTATATGTACCACAGTCATCCATTTTTCCTAAAGGGAGCCTCAATTTGTCCTTTCATCATAGGCCTTTTTCAGTCAAAGGATCATTTTAAAATAAGGATGAGGGGGGAGTAGGGCAACAACTAGTAATAAAAATGACTCTTTGAAAGTATGTTTAGAGAGGGTATCATGGAATGGAGTGAATACTACCTTGTTCTTTGGCTTCTTGTAGACTTATCATCGCATGACATAAATTCCCCTTAATTTTTTCCCTTGTTGCCTACCATATTTTCTCCTATTTTTAAAAACTTAATAGGAGATTTCTTCAGACCATGATTAGGAAAGATTTGTATAGCAAAATCCAAATTCCAGCAAAACTCAGCGGGTGCTGTTACAAATTGAATGACATTTGCCAAACTGTAGATGAAATTGAGTGAGTTTCCAGTTGTCCTGGGTTGAATTATAGTTTTTGTCTGAAATCACAATAAATTTGGTTATTTGACCTGGTTTCAAACCAGATCAAATCCCAAACCAGGAAAAATATGCAGATTCTGAATTTAGGCTCATTTAAATCCAACAACTGAAGAAAAACACAGGAACTGAAACATTTCCTATAAATAAAAGGCATCAGGTTTCACACAGCTCTAGTACAGTTACATTCAGTAACCCAGTTGAATATTTGTTAGTTATTTTAGCCCACCTCTCCTCTGAGGGAGGAAGTTTGCAATAGTATGATTAACTCCCTCATTTCATTCCATTTTTGCATTGTTTTTCATTTACAAGTTTCAGCTGGGATCAGAAGCAGAATTACTAGTATTGCCAACCCCAAACATTCACAAATCATGAATTAAATCCCCACCCCCCCCCCACTCCCCCAAAAAGATATTTTTTAACAATGATATATATCAGGTTCTTTTTATTTGTCTTCTTGTTTGTGAGTTTTTAGCATTTAAGTTTCCAAGATTTTATCCTCAACCATGAGGGCTAGAAACTCACACAAAAGAATGAAAGCTGAGATTCTCATATTTAACATGACCTCAGAAGCTGGAACTTTAATAAAAAGGACAAATATTATGACACTCATGATAAAATTGCAAGAGTTTGAAACAACGAATGATCTGAGAGCCCACTATTCTCTAGAGCAAATGAATAAATCATGTACAGAAAGATATAATCTGCAAAAGCTGAATTTCTCTTTACTACCCGACTCACTTGGTGCCCTTCAGGAGGTAAGCCAGCACTCAGAAAGAGGTCTCTCCTGCCATCCGTTGATAAACTGGATTAAAAGACCTCATGAACAGGCTTTATTTCCATAGACACACCTACTTTGCCACAGTGATCGGTTTTTACTGTATTGGTTTAAAATTCACTTAAGTCTGGGATACCGGAATAATGAAATTTTCTTATCCTTTCTGTAAGAATAAAGACTAGCAGAACTGTACTTAATAGGCCCTAATTTATGGGTCACCTTAGCTGAACCTTACTCACTAATTGTATGGTAGTGAACCAAATCCTTGCAGGTCAGCCTCCCACTGCAGAATAGATTAGTGACATGGAGACTAGGTATAATCTAAATGTTTTATTTACACATATTACATGGAAGAAAAAATAAATCTGTACTAAAAGGACATTGTCAAGGTTGTAAAGTCAAGCACTCAAAAGTTAAGAAATGACAAAATTAAGGTTGACTGTGCAACCTTAATTCAGCCCATTCCTGCATATGCATTATGATGCAGACTTTAAACATGTACAGATTTTTCCACAGGACTCCAGCCTCATTCAGTGCTCACTAAACAATCAGCAATTCAATGTTTTGTTTTCTCTTCATTGTTCAATATGTGGTCTCAGGCCTTATTTACTGCACACTACTCAAATCCTGCTCTGAACACAGAATTATTAATTTCCTCAAAGGCTTTTCTATATCCCACATCATTAGAGCATCAAATATTAATTAATTTACTTTCAGAACACCCTGTGAAGTGAGGTGGTGGTTTTATCCCTATTTTACAGATGGGGAGCTGAGGCACAGAGAGATTAAGGAAAAATGTTTCTCTTAATTTTGGGTGTTGAGATGAGTAGGACCTGATATTAGTCAGAGTACTTAGCACTGTATATCAACTTCTGTGTTCAAAGCACAACTTTCATTAAGTTCAGTTGCAGCTGTGTGTGCTCAGCACTTCTGGAAAGCAGATTCCAGAGTAGGGGACCCAGAAAATGAAGAACACCCAATTAGTTTCCACCAGTGAAATGTGTAAGTGGCTTGACTAGCATCACAAGTGGCAGACACAGGGATAGAATCTAATTTTTCATCATGAGATCTTCCTTCCTTTTCCTCCAGTCCCCTGCCTCATTTACTACCGACCTTCCAATTTCTGCAGCAAATAAGGCAAGGATCCCACAGACAACAGTCTCTTTTACTACTAGCTATAGATTTCTGTAAAGGTGAGATGGAGCAATTTAAAATAACTTTTTTAAATTAAAATTTGTGGACATGTTACATTTCAAACACCATGTGAGACATAGATTTTCAGTCAACTCACAAATAATAGTCAAAAGTTGCCAATTTCCCCTTTTGAGTGCTGATAGAATATTTTAAATTCTATGAGCACTGGCAACACAAAGTTTCATATAAAGACTGTGGTAATTTAAAGTCAAAATCACATTTAAAGCTTAGTTTATTTCCTAATTCCTATCAACTGTGTGTGCTGTAGTAGTATGTCAAACGGAAGTGGGACTGGTATATTCAAAATTATCTAAAATATGAAAAGTATTTTTATTGATGTAAAGTTATTATTTTGGGCAAGTGAGTGAATGTCAGCTTCATTATGTCACAGATAGGCAGGGCAGTTCATGGTGTCTGAAATCTAGCAGTTGAAGAAAAGAATATTAATGCAGTTGGCATGATGAAATATTCACTTTTTTTGTATTAGCCACTACCTAGACTTAAACCATAATGATAAGTGTCACTATAGTCATAAAAATTACTATAAAATTAGCACTTTCTTACTCAAAGAATCTACTCTGAGTGCATTCTGAATTACAGTTGCTTATGAGAGGTGGTCAAATACAGTTGATCAACCTACTGCTTGGGAAAATACCTGATTCTCTATATTCACATGTATAATGAAATAATATACATTAAAGATTCAAACTGCTTAAGGTATTTTAATATAATTTGTGTAAATGTAATTTCTTTTTTACATTACTTTAGGGATCTCCTCAGTGGTCACCTTACACAGAGCCCTAGACAACGGGCAGACAGAGGGGGAGGCTAATTTGTACTCAAGTCATTTAAATCATCATCATTCTACCATATTATCTTAGCACTGGAGGTGATTGAGATGTGAATCCACCTCTTATGATTACCTATGGTGCTATTGTTCTAGCAACCTGCTCTTGTATTTTCATTTCAAGTACTCTTTAAATGCATTGCATCGTCAATCAGTTATGATAGGAGTTGGAGCTTAATTTGGAAAATAATAGGAGAGTGGACCCAGTTAGATGAAAATGAAGTTAAACGACCTGTGCGGTTGACATATATGATGAACTTTCATGTTGTTATCATTTCAGTGAGACATTTTTGTCCCTCAGAAATGGCTGAAGGTGGTAGAAGCAACTCTGCATTTAAGTGGCACTGGGTAATATTAATATTTGTTATTTGTATTGTTATAGCACCCAATCAAGGACCAGGATCTCATTTTGCTTGGTGATGTACAAATACAGAACAAGAAGACAATCCCTGCCCCAAAGAGCTTACAATGTAAGTCACCTTGAAGAAAGCTGTGCAATCTTTTCTTTTGTTTACAAGGAGTTGTAGCTGCTAGCTGATTGGTTGATAAGACCTGGGAAAGATAAGTTATTTTGCCCCCAAACATTGCCAAATCTTTTTGTAATGCTGAAGAGTACTCAGTGTTTTCTTTTCTAATTATCCCATATTGCAAAAATCTGGCATCCTCTCCATTTCCAATATTAGCTAAAAAGAATACACAAAGGCCAGACTTTTCAGAAGGGCTCAGACTCCGCACCTCATGCCAGATTTTCAGAATTGCTCAGCTCCCATTTAGACACCAAAATAAATGGGCTGTTTTTGAGAAGAGCTGAGCACACTGGATACAGACCTCTTCTGAGTATTCATCGCTGGTGTTGCAAGGGCAAGGGCAGTGTGCTGAGCAGTTTTGAAAATGTGGCCCTTATTAAAGTGTTGAAATGGAACTGAGCTGGTTGTAAAATCTGGCCCCCCTTGTAAAATCTGACTATTCTGTGGAAGTTTTCCCTCCGAAGATGTAGGCAGTGAGTTATTACAGTGAGCACTTGCTGAGTGGCAGATTATAATACTTCTGCTCACATTGAATAGTATCTTACACCACGAGTAGTCTTGGTGAGCATCACTTGTGGAATAAGGTACTAGTCATTTTGAATAAGAGCTTACAGTACTTTGAAGATATAAAACACAGTTCAAACTTTAATGTTCAGATTGTCTTTGTGAGAAGTACATTTTCACCCAATTTTTTTAAATGGGGCACCTTCAATCTACATAATGTAAAGGGAAAAATACAATATGGGAATCTTTCAAGAAATGTGCCTAACAGCACTGCATGGAAAACATATGACTCGAAATCATAGAAATGTAGTGCTAGAAGGGACCTTGAGCGATCATCAAGCCCAGTCCACAGCACTGAGACAGGACCAAGTAAACCTATTCCATCCCCTACAGCTGTTTGTCTAACTTATTCTTAAAAATTTTCAATTATGGGGATTGCACATCCTCCCCTGGAAGCCTATACCAGTGCTTAACTCTCCTTATACAGTAGTTAGAAAGGTTTTCTAATATGTAACCTAAATCTCCTTTGTTGAAGATTAAGCTGATTACTTCTTGTCTTACCTTCCGTGGACATGGAGAAAAATAAATCACCATCCTTTTTGTAACAGCCCTTAACATATTTGAAGATTGTTATCAGAAAATGATTATAATCCAAATATACCAAGAGCCTGATCCAAATCTCATTTATATCTATTGGAGTCTCCTCATTTATTTCAATGAACATTAAACCAGATCTCTAAATTTTTATAGACTGTCACTAATTCAGTGTTTCAAAGTCCTAATCAGGAGCATGAAGAAGTTCTTTCCAGGGTAATGTAATGACACTGTCCATCTCTTTTGCATTCTGCCTTCTCAAGAGAATTATGTAGTCTCTTCTTTCATAAAGGACTCTGGTGTAGATTCAAATTGTAGCCGACTACCACCACCTGGTTTTTGTAATGTTTATCATATTTTTGAGACTGATATATTTGTGAGAATGTAAATAATTCATAAGGATTCCAAAAAGTGGAAATGCTGCAGGCTATTGTGTTTCATTGTGCAGATTCTGTTGGTGGATGTGTTGGTAACCTAGGAAACCACTGAAGATGGAATTTGTAAGCTGAAAGTTCATAACTATATCAAACACTAAGATGATTTCACTTTTGAAAACTTTGTTAGAAAATTGTATGTTTGTTTTATTGATGTAGGAAAAATGATTCTACTTGCTGTGCATAGGATTATTTAAGTGATAGAAAGTGTTGGGGATGTATGCTGTATTTATACGTATACTGACAACTTTGGGGGGAGGGGGAAAGCTATTCTGGAAAACGTTTTGTTCAAGAAAATTCTACATAAAGTCTAGGGCCTGATAGTCTCTTTAATTACACCAACTTTATATTGGTGAAACTCAACGGAATCTAATGGACCTGAAATCATGTATTTGCTAATAGAGTATCTATGTGATGCCACTATTCTCCAAACTGTAGCACAGAAAGCAAATAAGTTACTGAGGAGATGAGGTAAGCCGAATGTAGATAGACTCTACTTAGTCCTAGATTTTATACACGGAAAAGGAGGAGATGAAATTGTATGTTGTGAATGCTAAGACTATAACAGGGTTAAAAAAAACTAGATAAATTCATGGAGGATAGGTACATCGATGGCTATTAGCCAGGATTGGCAGGGTTGTTGTCCCCAGTCTCTGTTTGCCAGAAACTGGGAATGGGCAACAGGGGATGGATCACTTGATGATTACCTGTTCTGTTCATTCCCTCTGAAGCACCTGGTGTTGGCACTGTCAGAAGACAGGATACTGGGCTAGATGGACCTTTGGTCTGACCCAGTATGGCCGTTCTTATGTATGATGAAAAAGCAGGTCACCAGAATTCAAACAAAGTAAAAAAGGCAAGTATCATATATCTGGAGTGGCTTATGACCATGAGTGCCTACCTCAGAGCAGACTGTCAAAAACAGGGCAGAACCAAGCTGGTGGTGTGTTATATAATTAGATTTTACCAACCTAGTAACAAATATGAACTCCTGGATCACTATAGTAGTCTTACAATGGAGTCACCCAGGCACGCTGGACTTAATAATAAATGGTCTCTTACATCAAAAATCACAAAATATTCAGGATGCTTCCAGTCCCAAGAGACCAGTCACTTACCCCAGATTAATTTGTACCCTAGATCTTAGACACCAAAGACAATGCCTGTAGCCAAGCCAGTAATAAACTATCAAAAGGTTTATTAACAAGAAAAAAAAAATAAGGGAGTTATTTACGGGTTACAGCAAGCAAGCATATACACACAACCTAAGGACAGGTCTGCATTATAAAGTTACATTAGTATAACTACATCACTCAGGTGTGTGAAAAATCCACACCTCTGAGCGACACAGTTATACCAAATTAACCCCTGGTGTAGATAGTGGTATATCGACGGGAGGGCTTCTCCAGTCGGCATAGTTATTGCCTCTTGCAGATGTGGATTAACTATGCCGATGAGAAAAGCTTGTCCATTGGCATAGTAGCATCTTCACTGAAGCACTACAGAGGTGCATCTGCGCCGCTGCACCATTTTAAGTGTAGACCTGCCCTTAGTTACTGTCCAAAGATAGCAGAGATGTAATAATCTGTCAATTCAAAATGTCTTTCAGGGCAGACTAGAGGTTATACCTGGGGGTAACTGCTAGGGAACTCTACCTTAGTTTAGTATCTCTGGCCCAGTGAGTCCAAACAGCAGAGAGATGAAAAATTTTCTTGAGACCCTATTTTATCTTTTACATTTGGCCTTCCTGCCCATGATAGGAGCTCCTTTCGCTCTGTCACACCTTGGATATGCTATGTGCAATCACCAGTCCTTTGTATTGTGATGTTCCTTAATGGAACATTTAATCTTGATAGGCCTCCTGACTGGGTGGGTGGGGGCAAATGAATCTCTTGCCTGGGTTCACAAATTCAGAGCAAACATTTTCAAAGTTATAAAGCAAAGCTTACATATTTCCTTATAGGATGGAATACAGACATTGCAAGTGAGATTAGTGCATCCGCCACTTTCAAGCATTTCATAGAGTCTAAACACTAAATACATTCTTATAAAATTAACAGTAATTTTGAAGAAAACTAACATACAGGTCTGCAGGTTTGGTTTCCAGGTATGAGTTTGTCAGAAATTTGGTAACACCTATGGCCTTGGCCAGAGCGGGAACTTGGTTTCCCAGCACCACAGCAAGCAGGTTTTAAAATTCCTTGAATACTTATGGCTGACATTGCATGTACTGAAGGCATAAAATAAAAGCAAAAAGCCCAGGTCCTATGTGCAGTCACTGCTGCACTTCATATGGGTGTGTAGCTGGTATCCTGAAGTACTCGAGTGAACTGCCATCTATTACTGTTTAAGGTGGTGTACACTATGGCCAAAGGAGGTTTACTGGGGAGTTGTGTGGCTAGCCCCACCGACAGTAAATGCTTATTCTGCTAATGCTGGAAAGCCTGAGTTTCAACATGTGTTTGAAGAGGAGAAGAAACAAATCCTTCATAACACACTGTGGAAGCCCACATCCAGACCTCCAAAGGTAAAATGTTTTCTACACCAGTCTCTCTTATAGCAAATGGTTGCATATATATTTGCCTGTAATGAAGTAAAATGTGGAAATCTGGAGATATGGCAGAAACACCTACCTTTCTATTTGGAGAAGGTAACCAAAAATTACTTATTGTATGTGGCTACTCTCCAAAGAATAGAAGATATACAGTAACTGGCATTGAACTTCTATATGAACTAGTAGTTTCTTCGCTGGGTCAAGGGCAAGTACAAGTGGATAAATACCTACCCATACTGACTGCAAGTCATTGTGAATTAGTAGCTTGGAAATAGAAGGAAGCTCCAAGCATAGATAACTGGTCTGAGAGAGTCTGGAAATTATTATTATTCAGAGACAAGGTGGGTGAGGTAATATCTTTAATTGAACCGACTTCTGCTGGTGAAAGAGACACATTTCAGAGTTCCACAGACCTGAAGAAGAGCTCTGTGGAGATCAAAAGCTTGTGTATATCACCAAAAGAAGTTGGTTCAATAGAAGATATTACCTCACTGATCTTGTGTCTGATATCCTTGGACCAACACAGCTACAACAAAACTGCAAATAATTATTACTCAGTCAGGCAAAAAAAGATAATCCTGTGGATAGAGAGTGATAAGATGGTAGCTGGTAAATAAAACTTAACTATGAAAAGAAAAACCTCAGAATCTGTGAATTATTGGTCACATTTACTATTTATTCTCAAATATTTTCCTCTGCTGTTTGATCCAGTGTCTTTTAGATTATGCTTATAAGGTTTGCGCTATAACCCATCCATACTTACTGTATTTCTAACCTTATAAAAACTTTTGGTTTGTTTAATTGTCGGCTGTCATATGATTAATTCTGTGAAGTTATACAGTAAAAGTCACTTGATCTCCCAGGCTGTGTCTACACAGCAATGTAAGCATAGGGTTAGTGAGACTTGAATCAGCCGACCCGTGTCAGGGAACCCTGAGCTTGAGCATCTACATTGCATTTTAACCCTAGGTTAAGAATTTTCTAACCCATGCTTGCACCTAGGGCTCTCGCATCCAGAATGCAGTGCACTGACCTGAGTCAAAGTAACCATATCCCGGAGTGCCAGAAGGCCCCCACAATGTTGACAGTCTAGCCTAAGGAACATGATGCACAGTGGGAAAATTCTATTGTCTACCTTCATGGTCAGGCTGGTACACTATTCTCCCCAAATGGCATGGACATAAATGGTATTATGTACTTGCTCCCACTTTACTAACAAGTCTCGAAGCAGCCAAAGTGGTGACCCACTGGTCTAGCTAATAATCAAGATCTTCAATTCTTGGCAATCCCCCCAGGGACCCCAGAAGTAGCTGCTCCATTCCTCCCAGGGTGTGTGGCCCCTGCCCGCATGACCCACCTGGGGGATCACTGCTGTCCTCCCAAACATCCCGTCCTTTAAATCATACATACACCCTAGCCTGGCTGCTGCCAGCTACAGAGCAGTGAAATGCATCCTCAGGGCTTGGAGTCCAGTGTGTTCCAGCACATCCTAGGAATCCCTTATCTCTGCCCCTGCCGCACACCGGGAGGCTGACGGGAAGTTTTGGTGCTGGCTCCCATTCACTGCCCTGACAGTGCATGCAGCCTGCGCACCCCTGCACATGCAGCCCCAGGGAGGGCAGGGGAAGTCCAGGAGCAAATGCCAGAGAGCCGAGAGGAACCAAGAGCTGCCTTGCAGAGAGGTGGAGCAGGAGAACCCCCAGCCCAGCCCAGCCTTGGGAGGGATGACGCCCAACCCAGCCCAGCCTAAGGAGAGATGACACCATTGGCTGGGAGCTAAGCCCTGCCTGGCAACTTTGCTCCCTGCTCTGGGCAAGCTCCATGCAGCAGCAAGGGGGAGCTAGAATCCCCACAGAGGGAGCAGGAAGGGGGAGTGCACTTGGTCAGTCAGCAATGGTGCTTATGCCAGATGTGCTGGCTGCCTGCAACACTGCTTTTCTGCCACCAGGATCTGTAGGATACATCCAGAGGACTCCCAAGACCCAAGTCAAGCTGGGGCCACATGTACACAGGAAAGCAATAGGGCTCAGACCCTAGGTCCCAGCTTAACTCAGGCTCAGACTCCCTCAGCTCTGCAGGGTCCTGGAACCCTGTGTCTGAGTCCTAGGTTAGTACAGTCGCAGTGTGGATGCAAGAAGGGTTTTCCTTGAGCCCAGGGTCATACCTGGGTTTACATTGCTGAGGCCCAGATCCTCAGAATTATTTAGGCACCTGACTTCCATGAGAGTTAGACACAAACACCTTTGAAGATCTGGTCCTCAGTACTTCAATTCCTCATTTGTAACAAGGGGAAAATATTTTTTTTCCTCCTACCCTTTGTGTGTTTGGTTTACTTAAGCCCCAATCCTGCAAACACTTCTGCATTTGTTTCGCTTTAAACGAGTGAGTAATTTCACTGTAGACACCTCACCTTAAGTAAATAATAAATGTAGGGCTGGAAGATACCTTGAGAGGTCAACGCGTGCAGCCCACCACGACTGAGGCAGGACCAAGTATACCTAGACTATCCCCCACAGCTGTTTGTCTATCTTGTTCTTAAAAACCCCCAATGATGAGGATTCCACAACCTCCCTTGGAAGCCTATTCCAGAGTTTAATTATTGTTATAGTTAGAAAGGTTTTCTAATATCTAACCTAAATCTCCCTTGCTGCAGATCAAGCTGATTACTTCTTGTCCTACCTTCAGTGGACATGGAGAACAATTGATCACCTGCCTCTTTATAACATATCTGAAGACTTATCAGGTCACCGCTCCATCTTCTTTTCTCAAGACTAAACAGGTCCAGTTTTTTTAACTTTTCCTCAGAGGTCAGGTTTTCTAAACCTTTAATCATTTTTGTTGATCTCCTCTGGACTTTCTCCAATTTGTCCACATCTTTCTTAAAGTGGGGCCCTCAAAATTGGAAAAAATACTCCTTGTGGCGCCTCATCAGTGCTCAGCAAAGTGAAACAGTCACCTCCTATGTCTCACATACCACACTCCAGAAATATATTAGTCTTTTTTTCAACTGCATCACATTGCTGGCTTATTGTCAATATGTGATATTATCCCCTATATCCCACAGATCCTGTTCTGTACAACAATTGCCTAATCAGTTAGTCCCCATTTTGTATTTCTAGATTTGCTTTTCCCTTCCTTAATGTAAAGCTTTGCATTTGTCTTCGTTGAATTTCATCCTGTTGATTTCACATCAATTCTCCAATTTATGAAGACCATTTGGAATTCGAATCTTGTCCTTCAAAATGCTTGCAACCCCTCCCAGCTAGGTGTCAGCCACAGACTTTATAAACATACTCTCTGTTCCATTATCCAAGTCATTAATAAAAATATTGACTAATACAAGACCCAAGGCATACCCCACAGGACTGCACTAGATATGACCTCCTGGCTGGACAGGGAACCATTGATAACTACTCTTTGAAAATATTCTTTCAATCAGTTGTGTGCTCGCCTTACAGTTATTTCATCTGGACTATGTCAAAAGCCTGACTAAAATCAAGATATAGCACATCTGCTGATTCCCCCACCGGTTAGGCTAGTAACAAAGAAGAAAATTATTTTGGCATGATATATTCTAAACAAATCTATGTTGGCAATTATTTATAACCCTGTTATCCTCTACATGCTTACAAATTCCTTGTTTAATAATTTGTTTGAGTATCTTTCCAGGTATCAAAGTTCGGCTGACTGGTCTCTAATTCCACACTTCCTCTTTGTTCCCTTTCTAAAGATAGGTACTGTGTTTGCCCTTCTCCAGTTCTCAGGCACCTTACCCATCCTCCTTGACTTCTCAAAAATAATTGCTAATGGTTCCAAGACTGCCTTAGCAACTTCTTTAAGTAGTCTAGGGTGAATTTCATCAGGCCTTGCTGATTTGTATTACTGTAGCACCCATATACCTCAGTGAAGGATCAGGGCCCCATTGTGACAGGCACTGTACCCATGCAAGTGAAATATTAAGACAGACTCCTAATATACTTTCCTGTCTACTAGCATAGTCTTCCTCACTGCCTGCATCATACATTCACTCATCTCCATTCACTTCCTTCCACGCCATACACAATGGAAGAGCCTGGGGACCATGGCATCTCCTGAAGGCTGCTAGATCTGGGCAACTGAGATAAGCACGTTCCAGAGCTTGAGACTCCTTGTGTAGAATATTTTGCAGCCTGCATCCTCCTGTCTCAACCACGAGCCTTGGTGCATGCAACTTTCCTCAAAGCACAAGGAGAGAGAGAGAGAGATAGAAGTGGTCACTCCAGTAGAAGGATGCAATCTGTTTATGACTAGTGTTACTATCGACTAGATTGTTACTCATAAATGTAATTACTGCTGATGGTTATTTATTATGTCTCATCTTTTAAAAAGCTGAAGGGTTTTCCTGAGGAAAGAAACATACATCAACATCATCTCTTCCTGTGTCTTGGGTCCATGTTTATATCAACAGTATTTTGACTTCTAAAGACCCTCTGGCAAAGTTAATGTTGTAAGACAAAACATTTCATTTTGCAAGGAAACATTTAACTAACCAAGAAAATGCATTTGTTTGTAATAATTTATAGTAACAGTGGAGAATCAGGACAAAGTCAGTTGTTAGAAATAAGATGCATTAGCTAAGTGGATTTGTTTCCCATAGGTACAAAAGATAAATAAGGCTTGTTTAGTTGGGTTTTCTTACTAGTTACAGCTGTAGGGTATCTTTGTAAAAGCATTGGTCATAAAATATAAAGTAAAACAGAAACAAATAGAAAACATTTTCCTAGTGGAAGAAGGTGGGGCTGAGTATATAGGTGATATACAAACTTATAATAAATGGCAGTTCCTGACCCATACATTGTGCAGTCTCTTGTTCATTGTGTTGCTAGATGTTCACACACTGTCATCATGCAACTTGAAGTACTGTGCCTGTTTTTAACATGAGAGGTGTCAGAAATGTGATAAATTCAAAATCAGCTTTCTTAGGTAGAGTATCTGTCTAACAATACACAAATAAGGATATGGGCTCTTGTACACACATACACACATAGAAACAAGGAACTGGCAGACAGGATTCCTAGGGAACAAAGAATATTCTCCATGCTCACCTATGTATCCAGCTGACATAACCCTTGCCATTCAGGGGCTATACTGATTGTCAATTCTCTGTCTTCCTGTGTAGTGGCCTTCACAGTAGTAGCATTCTTTAGTCAGAAGGGCCACCATTACTGCTTGGGCTTTAGAAGTGAGATAACTTAGATCCTTAGCCCTGCTCATGGAACCCAAATATGTTCCTTCCATAATGTAGTTGCCTTCAGTCAACCAAAGTTAAAATCATATGCTAATAACATGTACATTTAAAATAGATACTCTTATATTAAACACCATTTTAAAAATTGGCTATACCTGAAAGAGAAAGGGAGAACTGGAAGCAGGAGGCAGTGGCTGGTCTGGTGGAAGAATGGCCTTCTGGTTGAGGCACTGGATGGAGACTCAGGAGATCTATATTATACTCCCCACTATGCCACAGCTTTCCTATATGACTTTGAGTATTTATATCTGTGTCATCTGTACAATGCGTATAATGCTTCCATACCTGGCTCTGTAGTAGTGCACATCTTTCATGGTCCATCCCTCTGACAAGGTCACCTTTCAAGTTCAGTTCCCTTTCAGGGTAACAAAAAGTCCAACTAAATGATGAAACAAAACATCCAAACAAACAGTTCTACTCCCTGCCTTCAGGGCTAGTTCTTAGTCACTTCCGGTCTACTTTTAAGGCCTTCCCAGCTCCTTTATAAGGAAAAGAAAAGGAGTACTTGTGGTACCTTAGACTAACAAATTTATTTGAGCATAATGGATTTTTTACCTTCAGTCCTTTTGGTATGATGTCCATCTGTTTGCATTTGGAAAGGAAGATGATGTCTGTCTGTATCTGTACTAGTTTTTTTCATGAAGTTGATAGATTTCCACTCCATACGGCTAAATTCAGTGCCTTGCATAATGACAGGTTTCAGAGTAGCAGCCGTGTTAGTCTGTATTCGCAAAAAGAAAAGGAGTACTTGTGGCACCTTAGAGACTAACACATTTATTTGAGCATCATTATTTGGGTACATACTTGGGGAGCTAGCTCAAGCTACCTGTGCTGCTATAACCCATGCCTGGTTGGTGTAGTGCTCTGTCCCCCTCTAGTGGCACATAAACCATCTAGAGACTGATGAGTCTGCTACAGCCTTGACTAAGGGTATGTCTACACTATGAAATTAGGTTGATCTTATAGAAGTCAATTTTTAGAAATCGATTTTATACAGTCGATTGCGTATGTCCACAATAAGCACATTAAGTTGGCAGAGTGCGTCCACAGTACCATGGCTAGCACTGACTTTCGGAGCATTGCACTGTGGGTAGCTATCCCACAGTTCCTGCAGTCATTGCTGCCCATTGGAATTCTGGGTTAAGCTCTCAATGGCTGATGGGGCAAAAACATTCTCGCGAGTGGTTTTGGGTACATGTCGTCAGTTGCCCCTCCCTCCATGAAAGCAATGGCAGACAATCATTTTTTTCCGTGCAGACGCCATACTGCTGTCAGCAGACGGTGCAGTAGGACTGCTAACTGTCATTGTCATCCACCGCTTGCGCTGCAACTCTGCTCTGCTGCTCTTGTCTCAATAGCAAATTTCTCTATGTTGTCTGTCATGTGCTCCCTGGTACTTATGTTCTTCCTCGGGAAATATGTGCGGTGCTAACTGTCATCCTCAACCACTTCCACTGCAACTCTGCTCTTCTGGTGTCATGAATCCACCACGCAGGTCCTCTCGTCGTTCTGTATAAATATCTATTCTTGTGGCATCTGTCATCATCCACCGCTTCCGCTGCAACTCTGCTCTCTGCAGACACCATACCACGGCAAGCATGGAGCCCATTCAGCTCACCGCTGCTGTTGTGAGCATTGCAAACACATCACACATTATCCTGCAGTATGTGCAAAACCTGCAAAAGCAGGCGAGGAGGCGACGACAGCGCGATCATGATAGTGATGAGGACATGGACACAGACTTCTCTCAAAGCACAGGCCCTGGCAATTTGGACATCATGCTGGTAATAGGGCAGGTTCACGCCGTGGAACACTGATTCTGGGCCCAGGAAACAAGCACAGACTGGTGGGACCGCATAGTGTTGCAGGTCTGGGATGATTCCCAGTGGCTGTGAAACTTTCACATGCATAAGGGCACCCTCATGGAACTTTGTGACTTGCTTTCCCCTGCCCTGAAGTGCAAGAATACCAAGATGAGAGCAGCCCTCACCGTTGAGAAGCGAGTGGCAATAGCCCTTTGGAAGCTTGCTACGCCAGATAGCTACCGGTCAGTTGAGAATCAATTTGGAGTGGGTAAATCTACTGTGGGGGCTGCTATGATCCAAGTAGCCAACACAATCACTGAGCTGCTGCTAGCAAGGGTAGTGACTCTGGGAAATGTGCAGGTCATAGTGAATGGCTTTGCTGCAATGGGGTTTCCTAACTGTGGTGGGGCGACAGACGGAACACATATCCCTATCTCGGGACCGGACCACCTTGGCAGCCAGGACGTAAACCGCAAGGGGTACTTTTCAATGGTGTTGCAGGCACTGGTGGATCACAAGAGACGTTTCACCGACATCAACGTGGGATGGCCGGAAAAGGTGCATGATGCTCGCATCTTCAGAAACTCTGGTCTGTTTGAACAGCTGCAGGAAACAACTTACTTCCCAGATCAGAAAACTACCTTTGGGGATGTTGAAATGCCTATAGTTATCTTTGGGGACCCAGCCTGCCCTTAATGCCATGGCTCATGAAGCCATACAGAGGCATGCTGGATAGTAGTAAGGAGCAGTTCAGCTATAGGCTGAGCAAGTGCAGAATGGTGGTAGAATGTGCATTTGGACATTTAGAAACTCACTGGCACAGTTTACTGATTAGGTTAGACCTCAGTGAAACCAATATTCCCATTGTTATTGCTGCTTGCTGTGTG
This sequence comes from Chelonia mydas, assembly GCF_015237465.2. Classification (NCBI taxonomy): domain Eukaryota; kingdom Metazoa; phylum Chordata; order Testudines; family Cheloniidae; genus Chelonia; species Chelonia mydas. The sequence goes on from NC_057852.1 coordinate 103,544,669, forward strand.
CTCCACAATAGCTGTGAGAGTAAGGGGGAGATGCTTATGGTGGGGTGGGAGGTTGAGGCAAATCGCCTCGTGGCCAATTACGCACAGCCAGACACCAGGGCGATTAGAAGAGCACAGCTGGGCGCCCTGCGCATCAGAGAAGCTTTGAAAACCAGTTTCATGACTGGCCAGGCTACGGAATGACAGTTCTGTTTGTTTGTCCTTGATGAAACCCCGTCCCCTTGGTTGACTCTACTTCCCTGTAAGCCAATCGACCTCCCACCTTTGATTATGGCTTTCAGAGGCAATAAAGTCATTATTGTTTCAAAATCATGCATTCTTTGTTAATTCATCACACAGGGGGAATAGCGGAAAACTCGCAAGGTAGCCCAGGAGGGGTGGGTGAGGAGGGAAGCACCGGGTGGGGTGGTGGATGAGTGGAAGAGGGAAAGACAAGGCTTCTACAGTTGAATGACAGCCTTCTGTTGGTTGGGCAATCCTCTGGGGTGGAGTGGCTGGGTGCCCATAGCCTCCCCCCCGAGTTCTTGGGCGTCTGGGTGAGGAGGGTATGGAACTTGGGGAGGAGGGCAGCTCCACCAGACGCCTGAGCATGTCAGTTTGCTCCCCCATTAGACTCAGCATTGCATCCTCCCTCCTCTCATCGCGTTCCTCCCTCCTCTCATGGCATTCATTTGATGCTTTCCTGGTCATTGTTTGCCTCCACGCATTCTGCTGAGCCCTTTCAGTGCGGGAGGACTGCATGAGCTCTGAGAACATTTCATCGTGAGTGCTTTTTTTTTACCTTCTAATCTGCGCTAGCCTCTGGGATGGAGATAATAGGGGGGGCAAAGAAACATTTGCAACTGCGGGAGAAAAAAAAGGGAGAGTAGTATTTATAAAGATACATTTAATGATGCAGCAGAGAACTATAATTACAGTGCACAGCTTCATGGGAGGGAAAAGGGGAGAAAATGTGAATAGTGAGAAAGAATGTATGTATGCATTAGTGGCCAATATTGTATTTCCATTAGATCAAATGGGACAATGATCATCATTCACAAACAATGAAAATGCCACAATGAAAACACTGAAACATAAGAAGCAGGATAAAAATATATAATATAAATTATAAACTAAATATTAGTAATAGCAAGTAACCTTGCCTCCAAGCATTTCCCGGATCTCCTCACCATTCTTTTTATTAGAAAGTTAATGAAATCATATTAACGTGAGAATAAACTGAGATAGTGTTCAGTCATTAGTTGTGTCACTATATATTTAATATTGAGTTGCAAACCAAAATGAAATTCAGTGTAGCTCAGATTGTGTCCTGAATATCCCTCAGCCCATCAATCTAGAAATAATTTTAATTAACTACTTTAAAATTCCTTTTGTCCCATCTAATCTTTTTGTATGATACTCCTGGTTTCCTCTTAGTATCTTCAACATCTCATATACCAAGGTTTCCATGGATTTCAATGGGACATCTGGTATTTGTGATGGGAGGCAATAGGGTCCAGTAGTTAGGGCAGCTCCTTTGGGTCCAGAGACCTGAGATCTATTTCAAACTCTTCCATTGGCTAACTGCAGGCAAAATTCACCTCTGCACAGAGTGATAGGGCAATGTCTACGCACCACTTAAATCTCAGCAAAGCCCTATTTTAAGGACTTAAGTGATGCCTAAGTCATGTGCTAGCATTCTGCTTAGGGGTGAACTTTATCATATGTGAATTTGGGGAAGTCACTTAGCCCTTGTGACTCACCCATCTTAAAACTGAGAAGATAATGTTTACATCTGTGAAGTGTTTCAGATCCTTGGATTAAGTGAAAATTATTTTTTATTACTTATTTTATTATATCTTGGTTATCTTTAGTGACATAGGAAGCATTGAAAGGATTTAAGAGGTCACATGAGAAAAGGCTCTTTAAAACTTTCCTCTGTGTTGCATTCAATGCCCACTCCTGTCCTTTGGAGGCAACTGGTGCTTATGGGAGTGCTCTGAGCTCCTTAGGCTGCAGGGATGGCAATTATTCTTCATCTGTCCAGCTGGGGCAAAAGGAGGATTGGTCTTTGCATCGTCCCTTCACCCCAACTCAAGGGCAGCAGATGATTGGCCTCACACATGTCCCTTGGGCCTAATCCAGAGACAACTGAAGTCAGTGGAAAGGCTCCGATTGTCCTGACGCCTTTTGTGGGGACGCTTCTTTTAAAGAGAGCACTGACCACTGTGTCAGATATATTAACTTTTTTACCATGCAGTAGTAAAAGCTTAATCACCTCTGTACAAGTTCTCTTAAAATTAATAGTCTTGAATGTAAACATGTTTTTTTAATTTCTTCCATGTGCAAAAAAAAATAGTGACTGCAGAGGAAGAGATATTGCGTGATGTTCATTTGGGTCTAGCTTTGTGAATATTATTTATTATATCTTGTATTAGGGTAGCATCTAGTGATGTGCTATGAGTGGCCAATGCCCTACAAGTGTTCCCTGAGTGGAATGTTAGTTAACACCTGCTGTTAGCGTTATATGGACGTATGCCACAGTTATCACAGTTCAAATTCATATATAGATGATTTTTTAACCTTTTCAGAAATTTCAGATGTTCAGAGTCTTGAAAAAAATGCTAATTTCCAGCACTCATGCATATGGAAAGAGCTTAGTTGGAAAGCTTTTCTGTTCTCAGCCATCTCTAATAGCTAATATTAATATTAATATTAAATTCTGATTGAAATAATCAGTGCCGTTTGGTGCTTGGGGACAGAATGGATATTAGGAACAAATGTAGTATTGGCAAAAGATTGAGTGGATGACAAAATCCTTGAATGGGTCTCTCAAGGTTCCTCCCCCACTCTGAACTCTAGGGTACAGATGTGGGGACCTGCATGAAAACCTCCTAAGCTTACTTTTACCAGCTTAGGTTAAACTTCCCCAAGGTACAAATTAATTTTATCCTTTGTCCTTGGAATATCCACTGCCACCACCAAACTCTAACTGGGTTTACTGGGAAACATAGTTTGGACACGTCTTTCCCCCCAAAATCCTCCCAACCCTTGCACCCCACTTCCTGGGAAAGGTTTGGTAAAAATCCTCACCAATTTGCATAGGTGACCACAGACCCAAACCCTTGGATCTGAGAACAATGAAAAAGCATTCAGTTTTCTTACAAGAAGACTTTTAATAGAAATAGATGTAAGTAGAAGTAAAGGAATCACCCCTGTAAAATCAGGATGATAGATACCTTACAGGGGTAATTAGATTCAAAACATAGAGAATCCCTCTAGGCAAAACCTTAAGTTACAAAAAAGACACACACACAGAAATAGTCATTCTATTCAGCACAATTCTTTTCTCAGCCATTTAAAGAAATCATAATCTAACACATACCTAGCTAGATTACTTACTAAAAGTTCTAAGACTCCACTCCTGGTCTATCCCCAGCAAAAGCAGCATATAGACAGACACAGACCCTTTGTTTCTCTCCCTCCTCCCAGCTTTTGAAAGTATCTTGTCTCCTCATTGGTCATTTTGGTCAGGTGCCAGCGAGATTACCTTTACCTTCTTAACACTTTACAGGTGAGAGGATTTTTCTTCTGGCCAGGAGGGATTTTAAAGGGGTTTACCCTTCCCTTTATATTTATGACACGGTCAAAGATTGTTTAGTTGAAAAGCACGATTACCATGGCAAAAGAATTATAATGAGCAATATGATTATTTCATTTGCAAAAAGTAAAGCTGAATGCAAGTTAAGTCGAAAAAGTGGAACTTTATTAAATCCAGTGCACTACTCCATCCTTATGGCTACTTTGCTTCCAGCCCAACTCTCCATGTTTCCTGTTTTTCTGGTGTCTCATCAATAACAGCCCCTCCAGAGAACATGGGCCTTCTGAATCCAGTTTCACTGATCCTGGTACAATGGTAGATTTTTAAAACATGTGTAAGTTGTGTTTATATTCAACATGTGGGATAAAACATGCTGCACCTTAAAACCTATGACAAGTACAGTGTAATCTGAGTAGTCTGACCTTGTGACATGAAATCTACCCAATATTCAGCAAATGTTCGGTATACAATTATTCAGCCTGCTAGACATTTATTTTTATGTAGGCTCAGAATAGTATACACCAGAACACCTAGCTTTTTCCTAAGGCATAAAGGTGTAATGTTTACCATTTAGTATGTTTTTGTCATGGCTAGAAATTTAAGGATGGAGTTCATAAGGTACTGAGGACCTCCTGGAAGGTGGTGAGTACCCTGAACTGCTAGGCCAAGATTCTTAAAACAACAGATGCCTAAAGTTAGCTACATAAATAAGTGACCTGATTTTCAAAGGTGTTAAACACCCATCAGCATCCACTGACTTCTGTGGCAACTGCTGGTTACTGAGCACCTGTGTCAGGGCACCTTCTCCTCCCATCTTCCTAGCTCTCACACAGACCACTTTGCTTGTGTGGATACCACTATGTAGTTTATTTACAGTGCTTCACCTCGCCATCTTTTACATACTTATGCAATCATACTATTCATACTAACTGCCTGTTCTCCCAAGGAATGGGATTGTCGGGGTGGGAAAAAGTCTCTCCACACAGAGAGCTCCCTTTATCAGGTCCAACTTGCTCACCCACATGCACATGCTCCCCCTCCCTTCTTCCATCACTTGCACATACTTCCTGTTCTCTTTTCTCCAATCTCCTTGTTTATGGGCTAATTAGTTTATGAGCTCCCATACCCTATTCCCATCTGGTAATCAGGAATTCCTCTCCTTAATCAGGTTCTCCTCAGGGGCCTAACTTGTTAAACAGTGATCTGAGTGCTGGTTCAGCTGCTGATTCCCAACACTCTGTCATATACCTCCTCCCATGCCTGATGGAAAGATGTTTCTTTCTCCACACTCCCTGCCTCTTTTACTGGAGGTGCTACTCAACTTCAGCCTTTGTTTGCCCACAGAATGTTCATCTAGGATCTCTTTGTAGGTTCCATCCATTCTCCATCCACAAAAATCACATTTGGTGAGTGGAAGTCTCCCCTATTATTCCAATTTGGCCCACAAGTCCTCACACCCAGGGCAATCGGTGGTGGGGGAGCATTCCCCTCATTCTGACCCTATTTGTTTTGTTGAGGGGACTGCTTGTATCTCTCCTTCTCCTGGTTACCCATAGCCACTTATTCTCCTAATCCTCCAAACTGTTCTGGGGATCCCTCCCTTTGGCATTCTGGAGATGGGAGTTCTGATAACTGTTCAACCCCTATTAACAAGCGTGGGTTATCTTTATCTGCTGAGACTATTTCCTTGTCTTTTTTCTCTTCCCCTTTCATCTCTTGGGTATTCCCCTTTCTGTATTTTCTTTTTTGGCTTGTGTTCTCCTGTCTCATATTTTCCAAACTTTCTATGTTTACTAGCTCTTTTCTCTTCCCCATGGGTTTCATTCCTTCCCTCCAGGGTTTCTGGATGTCCCTTTGCTTCCTAAATGGGAAGGGGCTCCAGTCTGTGCCTAACATAAGGGGTTGAGGGATCCCCTCCACTACGCCAACCGACTCCCTTTTAAACTTCCCCCAAACTTCTAGGGCAGAATTTCTTATCCCCATGTTTATATATATATATTACAGCCTCATTCTTGCTCAATGAAGTATCCAGTGGGGTTTTATCAGTTCTTACCTTAGTAACGAATAGGCTGAGGCAGTGTCCACTAGACTTCTTTAATTCCTCCCTATGTTACAGAAATAGTTGATAACTTCTTCATTTCTTCCTACCCAGGAGTCCTGGCCCAACCACAGAATTCTGTAAACCCACATTCCACATATGGACAATCTCTTTTTATGAATCCCTGCCACCACCACATAAACATCCAAGTGTTTATGTCAGTGTTCCACTGGGCTCCTCCTTCTTCTTCTCAGTTCCCTGTCTGAATTTAGTTTTCTGGTCTTCCTACCCAGATCCAAACCCTTCAAATAACGACCTCCTCTAGAATGTCAGCTTCTACAAATTCCTCTATTAGTTTAATTGCCACATCTAGGGTGTTGGGTTGACACTGCCTGACCCATATTCGGGTATGGTCCACAAGATTCTGAAGGAACTATTCAAGAATGACAGTGTGTATAATGTCAGCCATGCTTTGGGTGTGCAATTGCTGCGACAAGTGGCCCAGTCTGTCTGTTTTGGGGCAAATGTCTGGGACTGTAATCTCCCAGTGCATCTTGCGGCTCAAAACGTTTTTGCTGGTACATTTTTATCAAAAGCTCCACACAGTTGAGGTTGGCTGCCTTAACCATTTTGTAGTTCTTTGCTTGCTTGAGAGCCATGTAGATCATCTGAGCTTCTCCTGTTAAATAGACTGCTACCTATAGGGCCCAGATTCCCTTATCCCGTCATGCCCTCATAGCATCTCTCTCAAATATGGCCAAAAATGCATCGGGGTCATCTAGAGGCCCCTTCTCATGGAGACCTACCCCCCATATCTGAATGCTGATCCCTGCCACAGGATTTACCACAATTTGTAGCAGTTGTTACTGTACCTAGACTTGCTCTCAAATAAAGTCCTGTAGGCTTTTCTGTTGCTCAGCCTGGTTAAACAAAGCGTTGCTTCGGTTGCTGATTCTCAGCACTCTGTCACAGCGCCTTTGAAAAGGAGTCCATTCATTTAGCTGCCTAAATCAGGATCTAGGAGGCTGATTGTGGGAGCCCATATTTTGGAATATTGATTCCCCATGGAATTCAGGATGCTGAGCACCTCATAATATCAGCCCTTATTCAAGGTAAGAGATCAGTAGCTAACACCATGAAGCCACCTATTTTCCACTTCTGTCTCTTTAATAATGAATCACATTTTAGGCTGATGGATAATTTGACATTGCTGGATTCTATTGTCTTGTTTGTTCATGGCAGTATAAAATTCAGAAATGCGCAACTCTTCCCCTCTCCTCCCTAAAAACACCCACAAAACTTTTCAGGAATTAACATTAATCACTGGTGGCCTAGAAGCTGCCTAGTCACTCTCCAAGATGGGAAACAAAATAAGCATTCAAAAATTATGTTTGTTACAAGCAATACAAATCACAGATTTAAGACCTTTATTGTTAGGACCAAGCATTACATTATAAGGATATGTGTTAAAATTCACTTTCAGTTAAAATATAACAGTGAACAGCACTCTGTTTGAAATGGGGAAATGTAAATAAGAAAATACACTGCTATGTGGCTTTCTGCTTGTTTAAGCATAATCATAAACTTGACATCCTCAGTAATTACCATAAATCATGAAGAAAGACGATAAACTGCTGCTTTACCTGTATGGAAAGAATTGTTGTAGTCATATCTGCCAGTCTGGGATATTAAAGAGACGAAGACAAGAAAATGCTCAGCCTACTGTAAAGGCAATCGTGGAAGACAGTCAACGGCAAATGTATGGAAAAGAAAGGGGCTGGAAGCTTGAAACAAAATAAAGGATGTCACCCATAATTATGTGAACATAATCCTTTCCTTCAAAGGCTCATGAAAAGAGACACATGATGAATTGCATCCTTTTGGAAATATGCTAATCATTTAGTTCAATAGTATTATACAACTCACCACATTTATGCAGCTTGACTTAGAATGAATACACATAGCTACTGTATATTTAAAATCTCTTTAATGCTGTGACAGTCCTGGTACTCCGTATCTAGGAAACACCATCCAAACTCACCTAATATTGTAGTTCCTAATGTGCCCTCCAAACAGATAAACAATATTGTAAACTGCTACAAAGACACACGCATGAACCACCAGCAATGAAAGAGTTAAATTAGCAGCACTCACAACCAAGCATAACTTTCAAGATTCTTCAAATATTTGCTCTCGTATTTCTCAAGGCACATTGTTTTCAATAAAACCATAAATTATGTTTTGAAGTATTATTACTTAATATGTATAGTATGTACAAATGGTTTATGGCAAAACTGGAAGTGGACATCACCAGACACATTTGAAAAGGGTCTCTAATTTGTGCACATTCAAAATATTTTCACACCCATTTACAAGAAAAATGTATGCACAAATTGGATAATTTGTGTCCAATCTGCATGTACAAATGTATGTCTGTACATGAAAATGCAGACTCTCAACAGAAAAAGGTCCTTTGAAATTTTTGTCCAGCATATTCAGCATCTCATAATTTTAAAACTTCCAACTTCCAAATAATAATAGCTTATTATTTTATGCTATTTAGCTTTGTAATACCTCTTTGAGTGTATCTCTGATTTGACTGAGACTAATAACTCATTTGTAAGATTGTAGCTCTGCTGTAAAAGCAGCATTTATTTCCCTGCCATCTTGATTATTTTCGTTGTGAATACATAAATGGAAAACATTTTGTAAGTTGTCTAAATGGATCAATTAACAGACTCTGCTTTTAAAGTTGAGGTGCGATGATCTTTCACCTGCAGAGATACAAAGAAATATACATGAGAAGGAAATGGAATTAGAAATGTGTTTCCAACTTACAGAAAAGTACAAGGTCATGGATGATTATTAAACCTTATCAGGGAAGCAATTGCTACTGTGCAGTTTTCTTCATAAAAGCAATTCCTGTCATCATTCAGAAACTGAATAACATATTGTCAAACTAAAAACATGCTTGTTGTGCTAGTTCTTCTGGATTTCTTTCACACTAATGAGTAACAATGAGTTGGTATCAGTCTCAGTTCACTGCCTAGTGAGTTTTGACTTCATTCAGCAAAGGTGGAGTGCCCTGAATGCTTCAGTACTAGACTTGATTATTGTATAGTGTCATCTAAGTTCTTTTTGAGGTAAATGCCATCAGTGTATTCATGACATCATTAACTTCCGTTTGCAGTGTTTTAGCTGTGTCAGTCCCAGGATATGAGAGAGACAAGGTAGGGGAAGTAATATCTTTTATTGTTAGTGAGAGAGACAAGCTTCTGAGATACATAGAGCTCTTCTTCAGGTCTGAGAAAGGTACTCAGAGCGTCACAGCTAAATATAAACCGAACAAGTAGTTTAACATAAGCAGTAAATACATATTCTAAGGGACTATTCAAGGCGAAGTGGCCCCCATAGTCATAGAACAGAAAAGGGGGGTTAGAGGGTTACAGATTGTTGTAATAAGCCATAAATGCAGTGTCCTTATTAAGACCACGATTTCTAGAGTCTAGCAAATTTAAGCTCCCAGGCTGGTCTTTCAAAAGTGTTGTGCAGGTTTTCTTTGAGGATGAGGACTGATAGGTCAGATAAAGACTGATTCCTTTGTGAGACGTGTTCAGCCACAGGTGCTATGATATTTTTGTCTTTTATCATTTTCCTATGTGAGTTCATTCAAGAGCCTAGTGAATACCTAGTTTCACCAATATAATTGTTATTGGGGCATTTCATGCACTGTCTGAGGTACATTACATGTTGTGGTAAGCATGTATAGGACTCATGGATCTTGAAAGGTGTGTTGTGGAGGACGTTGATCACTGTAGCAGTGGAAATATGTCTATAGGTTTTGCATCTGTTGTTTTGGCAGGGTCTGGTGCTGCTTTGAATTGGTGTGTCCTTGTCCCTGGGAATCTTGTTTCTGATGATGAGCCCGGGGAGCTGTTTGAAGGCTAGAAGAGGGGTGTCAGGAAAGATTTCTTTCAGGATGGGGTTCCCACTGAGTATGGGGTGTGGTTGTTTGATGATACCCCATATTGGTTCTCATGTGGAGTGATGAGTGACAACTAGGGGTGTGCAGTCAGAGGGGGTTTATTTCTGTATTGAAGCAGGTTCTCTTTGGGTATTTGGGTGGCCTGTTCCATGATGTGATCTACTTCTCTGGTGGAGTGTCCTTGTTTGATTAAAGCAGTTTTGAGTGTGGTAAGGTATATACCCTAGACTTTCTGCTCAGAGAATGTTCTGAGGTATCTGGGTGCTTGCCTGTAGATAACAGATTTATTGGTGTATTTGACATGGTTACTGGATCTATGAAGATAGGCCTGCTGATCTGTGGGTTTCTTGTATATAGTTGTCTGTAGGGTTCCATTGTTGAAGCTGATTGTAGTGTCCAGGAAGTTGGTGCTAGTTTAAGAGTGTTCCAGAGAGAGCATGATTGACTGGTGGCGGTTGTTGAAGTAGTGGTTGAAATGTATGGGGGGTCTTAAAGTCATCTGTCCAGAAGATGAAAATATCACAGATGGTTTTGTAGTGCATTTGTCCAGAAATCTTCCTCAAGGTGGCCCATGAAGAGTCCGGCATATTGTGGAGCCATCCTAGTACCCAGGGCTGTTCCCATGGTTTGCACAAAGTGTTGTTGAATGTAAAATTCTTATGGGCGAGGATGAAATGGATGTGTTTGGCAATGTGTTTAGGGTGGATCCATTGTCTTGTAAATATTTGAGGCAGGCAGATATGTCATCATTGTGAGGGATATTGGTGTATACGGAAGTGACATCCATGGTGCCCAGAATGGTGTTCTGAAGGATGTTGTTACTGTTGTGGAGTTTATGGAAGACATAGGTTGTGTCTTGGGGAAGCTGGTTCTTTGTGTGATAAGTGGTTTGAGGATGATTTCTGTGTGCCCCCATTTTCCTTCAGTAAGTGTGCTTTGGCCAGATTTCCTACACACCAAAAATCATGATCTTAATAAAAACACTGGATTTATGGCTTATACAAGGGATCCTAGAAATCCATTTGCTATGAGAAAATGCGGAATTTGCATTTTTACAGAGAATCTTTGTTACATTTTGTGAAAAAAATAAAAACATATATTAGCTATCACCTAAATTTTACTCAAAGTTCCAATCTCAAAGTATTCAAGGCACAGCGGGGCTGGGGTTTTAGCTGTGAACCTCACCTTCTGAGGCTCTCAGCCCGAGCCCCACCACTGCCAGTTCCGGGTGGCTAGTAGTTCAGTTAATATGAAGAGCTGGATAATGTAGGCTTGGATAAATAGGGATCTACTGTATATCAATAAAATATTGTATTCAACTAATACCTATATATATTGTGGCTAGGGAAACTAAAGTTCAGCATTTAATTTTAATGACAGAAAAATGTCGAATTTTGGTTTTTTTATCACAGAAAACTAGGATTCCTGCTTATTACAACAATCTGGAACCCATAGCCCTCCTTTTTTGTCCTATGACTACAGGGGTGTTAATGAGCCACTTCACCTTGAATGGTCACTTGGAATATGTCCTAACTCAGAGGTCCTCAAACTGTGGGTCACTCCCCCCAGGATAGTACGGAAGAACATTTTTTTGGGGGGGGGGGGGTCATAGCAGGAGCCTGGGACAGCCCCCACAGGAGGCAGGGAGAGTGCCACCCAGATCCACTCCTGGCCCCAGCCCTGGCTGCCGGCCCTCTGCCCAGGGATCCGGCTGCTGACCCCACTCCAGGGAGCTCAGCTGCCAGGCAAGGCCCTTGTCTGAGGCTCTGCTCCCACCCCCGCCCCCAGCTCTGTCACCAGCCTTGACCACCTTACCCCTGTCCATGTCATCCACTCCCAGAGCCATGGCCCCGCTCCCAGCCCTAGCTCCAGTGAGGTTGGGGGGGAACAGATGGGGTAAGGAAGAGTGTGAGGTAAAACGTTTGAGGGCCACCCTATGCTAACTATTTATGCTAAACTATCTATTCAATGCTGTATATAGCTGTCACACTCCGAGTACCTTTCCCAGACCTGAGGAAGAGCTCTGAGTAGCTTGAAAGCTTATCTCTCTCACGAGAGATATCAGAACAGAAGTTGGTCCAATATACAATATTACCTCATTAATGCCTTTCATCTTCAAGCGTACCTGCATGACCTGAGCATATTCCATCAATCTGAAAATATAGCATGAGACCGATTCAACAATATGGATTTAAAAGTGTGGCGTTTTGGTTTTTATCCCCTTCTGTTGTAGTATATGATAAAATATTCAGGTTTTCAAATTCTTAAAGCTTGAGCTTTTAGTGTTAAGGGCACGGAGAAACCCAAAGAAAAAGAAAAAATGTTTACTAAAGGAATATCAACAAAAGCAGAGACATATATATATGGATTTTCCAGCTATTCAGAGACATCATTCATCTTTTTTATTATATCAAGGTGTCCCGTGACTCAGAGCTCTGTAACTCAGGGCTTGATCCAATGCCCATTTTAGTCATAAGGAATACTCTAATTACATTCACAACCTTTGGATCAGGTCCTGTATGAGTAAACCTAGGGGATTCACTCAGTCTAACTGGTGAGCCTCCTTGCAGTGACATTAAGAAAACAGGAAGCATTCTTGAGCACCACAATAAGTGAGGGAAATACATTTGTTTAGATCCTTATTGTAGGTAATTTAGAAAAGCAAGACAAAACCTTTAATACACCTGCCAGTAGAGGAAGCCCCAGCTCTAGAATCCCAGAGAGGATTCTACCAGTGGAAGGCACATGGTACCATGCACTTGGGAGCTGATGCTACTTCCAGTAAGGTCAATAACAAAACCCCCATTGACTTCAAAGGGGTAAGCTTAGTCACTGGAGCCACCATTCAACAAGGTATTTAAGTATGTGCTTAACTTTAGGGATGGACTTATCAATCAGGGCCTTCAGGAAGAGCCTGATATGATGTGAGGAGTCTCATTGTTGACATCCCTCTGAATATTTTGCCCAAGTGTTGGGAGCCCTTGCTCTGGCTGCTTTTGTGTGGGGAGGCCCATTGAACATAGCCAAAAAGTTGAATATGGAAAAGATGGTTACTTGTCCTGTTATAGAAGTGACTGTCCTTTCTCCTCTTCCTTCAGCACTCGTTTTGATTTCTTATCTATTATTTTTTTTGTGTGTGGTGCAGATGTTTTACCTTACTTGCTTTTAGACTGAAATGTTACTTAATTGCTGATTTACTTAATACTCTGTAAATATATGATTGTCAAAGAAAAAACTTTCAAAATGCACCATACATATTAAATTTTCAAAGTGATTTGAGATATTTATTGGTTGGATTTACTAGAGAATGAGTGCCTGGAATGCAACAATTGAATCATGTGCGAAATACCAGGAGAAAGAATTACTGTCCTACCAATAATATTTAAGGAGTATAGTCTCAGCTTGGTGAACAGGGATTTAAAATATGTGTGTAAGTCTCATTAGTGTTAATGAGAGTTATGCACAAAAATCTCCATACATGAGAATCTTTTTCTCTATATATGGAGGCACCCTGGGGATTTCTATGAAGATAGCCCTTCTAAGAGGTTCTCATTGCTTTATTTCACATTTCGTATCCATGGATTAGGATGTTGAAAAGGAATTTGAAAGAAGGTTGGGGAAGAAGATTTATCAGCTTGTCATATATTGCTTATAATGTTAAAATTCTTCAAAGGCAGAATATGACTCAAGGCTGTCGGGGTGGGATTCCCATGGGGGACTTAGGCACCTAATTGCCACTTTGGATGCCTAAGTTCAACATTTAGGGACCACTAGCATTCACAAAACCCTTGCTCTGCTACCTCCTAATCCTAAAGTGTCTAGGTGCCTAAATTTTCATTGTTAAAGTTCCTGAGGCATCTAAATTTTGGCAGCTAGGCATGCACCCAGCCCCAACATGCACTTAACTTACTTATAAGCCCTAGCAGGATTCACACTAGGCATTCCTGTTGCCATCAGGGCCCTATCCAGTAGATGTGCTGTGAACATGTCTAAACTCTCACAAAAGATTCAGGAGGTGGATTGCAATGCCTAAATCCCCCTTGTGGTTTCTAAATAGACTATGTGTGCTAGTTTCATCAGGACAATCTAAGGTTTTTCATATGATGTCCTCGATTTTTTATAACTACAAAATGTACATTTGGGATGTATTGATATACTCATATAAAATGTTTCCATCCCCCTGTTTCACTCTCATCACACAGAAAATAGAGCTGCTCAGAGAACTGTATTCCATGGGAATATGGAGTTCATTCAAAATGGAAACACAAAATCAGGGTGATTTCAATGGAATTTCATTTTGGAAGTAAACCAGGAAAAAAGTTCCAGCAATGCTGAAATGTCCCATTTAAATGTTTTTCAGCTACACATTTTTGATTTCTTCATTAAGAAATGACTTGTTTGTTTCAATATATTATTTGAACCTATAAATTTCAAAGAGAAATGAAAACAATAACATTATTATACCACAAGACCCATCTAACAAGACCCACTTTTAATCTCTGAATCAATAGAATACAGTAATGAAACATTATAGACAATAACAGAACTTTAGCATCTACAGGCTTATTAGAACACATTGTTAAACTTCTAACAAGATAGAGGTAAACACAGACAAATGCAACTAGTATCTACTTTTGATCCTCTAACGATGCCAACATATCAAGTATTCTAGTCTATTTAACATGGCTTTGACAACTATCTACAAGGAATGGCCGTGTTTACCATTACGGTATTTTTCTACTATGACCTTAAGGATCACTTTTAGGTCATTCAGCAGGCTGGTTGCTTAACCCTCTTTGGCTCAGCGTCACACATGGACATTTGTATGAAACTAGGTGATTCCATGACTCCTTACACTGGAAGAGTTCACATAGTCATCTGGAAATCTCTAGTGAATTTACAAGCCATCCAATCAGGGAGCAGAAACAATTACATAGGACTTCTGTTATGTGAAAAATCATATAACATATACAGTTAACTACAAATAACAATTCTGAAAGGAAGCCATGGGCACAGTTTGTGAGCAGTGCATACGTTGAAGATTTTCCATAAATCATTCACCAACTAAATTCAAATAATGAACACATTTGTAAAAATCTAAGCCTATTTATGGATAATTTCAAGGCATATAAAGGAACTATATTTGTTGAATAAACTGTTTACTGTGACTAGGTCTTTGGGGGGAGGGATAGCTCAGTGGTTTGAGCATTGGCCTGTTAAACCCTGGGTTGTGAGTTCAATCCTTGAGGGGGGCCATTTAGGGGTCTGGGGCAAAAATTGGGGATTGGTCCTGCTTTGAGCAAGGAGTTGGACTAGATGACTTCCTGAGGCCCCTTCTAACCCTGATATTCTTTAAAAAAAGGTCTAGTTTTAAATATAACTCAAGATCTACTTTCAAGAATTTCAAAGTTCCTTGCAAAGCACTCTCTGCTGTAGTTAAGACCCCTGTTGGAGCCTTGAGAAACTTCGTCTCAGTGGTAAGGGTCTCATGGGTATTACTTACAGTTTGTACAATTCCTTGATGCCAGTTCCTTCAGTTTGATCCAGCTGTGACACAACACTCTTTAGTTTAAATGTTAATATGCATATATTTCTGTCTGGAAAAAGTGTTTGAGGGAGGAGAAAAAGAGATCTTGCAAAGTACCACCTTGAGTTACAGTGAATACCCTAGGTAAGCTTACTGCTTATGATGGAGTTCACCTGATCCAACAACCAGCTCCTCAAATACACTCATGCCAGAGCTCATGGAGTAATCCAGGCTGGTATTGTCAATGTGGCCTAAGAGAGTTAGGCACCCAGCTCACATTTATTTGCAATGGGAGTGAAGACCTTAACTCCTTTCAGCCCCTTTGAAAATTCCAACCCTATAAGACACTTTTGCTCTTTCTTTCCTGATGATTGTTTTCTTTTTTGGTGCCACTGCCACAAAGCAAGAGCTTCAATCAAGAAAAAAAGGGCAGGAAAAAAGACCATGGGTAAATAGGCTCCCTGCAATAGTCACAGAGAATACTAGACCAGCAGTGATCAAAGTTGCATTGTTCTTCTTAATATGTATCCAAAAAAGATCACTTGAGAGATGGAACATTCAGAAGCACAGTTCCCCATAGCTCCATGCTCTGGCATTTGTCACAAAAGAAAAAAAATGTTGTCTATAAGCAACTACCACCACTTCTTGCCGCACCTGAGTAAATCAGCTATGCAGCAATGATCTTGCTTATAGACTCGTAAAAAAAAAAACAGATGAACCATCACATTTGAGATATTATAGTGTATAGATGGAACAGAGATAAAATTCATTCAGTGTTGACAGAACTGTTGGAAACTGTTTCCTTGGATTTTTAAAGCCTATATTTTTTTCAGGCAAGTGCAAAACAGTCATTACGCACACACATTCTGCCCAGCAAAAAATAATCAGAGAAGACATCTCTGTTGGCTGATTTCAGTTTTAACAATTAAAGTGTGAGATATCTCAGGTTCTAAATAGCCAACAGCTCAGCACTGGAAGATGTAATGTAGTGCAAAGTTATTTACTGAACTTTGAAACAAATGTTACATACACATGTATCATTGCAAAAAATGACATTGTTCCTCTGTCAATTAGATTAAGTGCTTCTCAGCCAGCAAAGTGTGATACAAGTCATATCATATAGTATGATACTGCTGCTGCGGTGTGCAGTGAAGATTTTGAAGTTCTTGGCATGAAAAATAAGTGATCTATACCACTACAGTTAGTGAAACACATATTTCATCATATCTATTTGCTACAGCACCCGTGAATTAAAGTAGAACTACCATAAATTTAAGGGGAGACTGGAAAGGAAATCTATTTTGAAAGTAAAGGCTAACTTATGCCTAAGAGGCAGAATTGAACAGGGAGGTGCCCTTGCTAAGTAGTGGTGAGAACAGATCGTGTGCCTGTCTAGGTGCCCTTTCAAGATCAAAGTCATTCTTTCAATCAATTGCTGAAGTTCAATTTCTTCTTATAAAATGTTAATATGTTCAAATCATGGAATTCTAAATATTTGTCAATTATTTGTACAATTCCAAAGTTGTGCCTGGTGCTGTACAGACAAATAAAATGACAGCTCCCTGCCCCGAGAAATTTACAATCTACATTAGACAGAACCTAGTCATGGATGTGAAATTTCTGTGAAAATAAATTGAATGATTAAGGTTTGTGCATCTATCCATAGACATTAAGGCTAGACAAGAACACTAGATCATCTGCTTTGACTGTCTGTATAAGACAAGCCATAGAATTTCATAATTCCCTCATGTATTTAGCCCCAAAACTTTTGTTTGACTAATGCATATTTTCCAGAAAGGAATCCAGTCCTGTTTTGAAGACTTCAAGAGATGGAGAATCTACCACTTCCCTTGGTACTTTGTTTCACTGGTTAATCACCCTCACTGTTCAAAAATTATGCCTATTTCTCATTTGAATTTGTCTGGTTTTAACAGCCAGACATTGTTTCTTGTTATGCCTTTCTCCACAAGATTAAAGAGCCCTTTAGTAACCAATACTTTCTCCCCATCAGAAACTAGTACACTTTCATCAAATCATGTATGTAAATAATGGGAAAAATGTTTTACTATGTTCAATGAGCAACTAAGAGCACTGGCTAGAACCCAGCCTAGTGCAGGCAGTAGGGAATATACAAGCTTTTGCCACACATCTTTGGGGACACAGAAGATTCATTCCTGTAAACATGAAAAATGTTTTTGCCTGGTATCTTTAATAAGTCTATAGTGGCAATCATTACTGGCTTCAGATGTGGACAAATCATGAGTAAAGTATGATGGAAATCAGATTTTTTTTCATCAGGTCTCCAGATGAGAAATGCTAGTTCTTTAAGTCCGCATACTCTTGCCTTTTATGCTCTAGAGATTCTGAAAAATATTTTGTGGATAGAAATTTGACTTATGACTCAAGGTGAAAGTAATATGCTCAATACCCTCCATAGTTTTCACTTAATCTTTCTGTTATGGTTGACTTGTTTACACATTACTATCCAAAATGTACACTTGTAGGATTTCAGAGTAGCAGCCGTGTTAGTCTGTATCCGCAAAAAGAAAAGGAGTACTTGTGGCACCTTAGAGACTAACAAATTTATTTGAGCATAAGCTTTCGTGAGCTACAGCTCACTTCATTGGAGCTGTAGCTCATGAAAGTTTATGCTCAAATAAATTTATCAGTCTCTATGGTGCCACAAGTACTCCTTTTCTTTTTACTTGTAGGATTTATTCATAATAATAGCTTTTTGTATAGCTGGTACTTCTAGCATCCAAGTGAAGGACTGGCTTTTGTAAATAATTCTCCCATCATTGTTGAACATGTAGTAGAAACCTTATTTTGGGGAAGTTCTATGACCTGTGTGGCACAGGAGGTCAGACTAGATGATCACAATGGTCCCTTTTGGCCTTTGCATCTATAAACCTTTCAGAGTTTTGTGCATGGAGTGTGGGCAACAATGATGATAAAAACAAAGAAATGGAACCGGCAGGTGATGGGAGGAGACAAGATACCCTGTAGCTGAGTTTGCACTATATGTTTAATATAAAAATATCTCACTCTTGCAGGATTGCAGTCAGAAGTAGTGACTATAGAACAAAACCTTCCCAGAAGAGTACCCAGAAGTCATCTACTACAGGACAGGCCCAACAAAGAAAATAACAGAACGCCACTAGCCGTCACCTTCAGCCTCCAAATAAAACCTCTCCAAAGCATCATCAAGGATCTACAACCTATCCTGAAGGATGACCCATCACTCTCACAGATCTTGGGAGACAGGCCAGTCCTTGCTTATAGACAGCCCCCCAACCTGAAGCAAATACTAACCAGCAACCACACACCACACAACAGAACCACTAACCCAGGAACCTATCCTTGCAACAAAGCCCGTTGCCAACTGTGTCTACATATCTATTCAGGGGACACCATCATAGGGCCTAATCACATCAGCCACACTATCAGAGGCTCGTTCACCTGCACATCTACCAATGTGATATAAGCCATCATGTGCCAGCAATGGCCCTCTGCCATGTACATTGGTCAAACTGGACAGTCTCTACGTAAAAAAATAAATGGACA
The DNA here is from genome assembly GCF_015237465.2 of Chelonia mydas. Lineage (NCBI taxonomy): Eukaryota > Metazoa > Chordata > Testudines > Cheloniidae > Chelonia > Chelonia mydas. The sequence goes on from NC_057852.1 coordinate 103,563,363, forward strand.
CAAATCAGACGTCAAGAATTATAACATTCATAAACCAGTCGGAGAACACTTCAATCTCTTTGGTCACTTGATTACAGACCTAAAAGTTGCAATTCTTCAACAAAAAAGCTTCAAAAACAGACTCCAATGAGAGACTGCTGAATTGGAATTAATTTGCAAACTGGATACAATTAACTTAGGCTTGAATAGAGACTGGGAGTGGATGGGTCATTACACAAAGTAAAACTATTTCCCCATGTTTATTTCCCCCTCCCCCTGCCACTGTTCCTCAGATGTTCTTGTCAACTGCTGGAAATGGCCCACCTTGATTATCACTACAAAAGTTTTCCCTCCACCCCGGTTCTCCTGCTGGTAATAGCTCACCTTAAGTGATCACTCTTGTTACAGTATGTATGGTAACACACATTGTTTCATGTTCTCTATGTATATAAATCTCCCCACTGTATTTTCCACTGAATGTATCCGATGAAGTGAGCTGTAGCTCACGAAAGCTTATGCTCAAATAAATTTGTTAGTCTCTAAGGTGCCACAAGTACTCCTTTTCTTTCTAAGAAATTTGGTTTCCCTGTCACATCTACCGATACATAGCTGAGTATTTTCAAATTTGGATGTACATTGAACTAAGCCGGGGAGAACAGATGCTCTGATACTCTTCTGAAGAGAACTATAATAAAGTCTAATACTAATACTTCTTTCCATAGGGATTACTCTGAGGGAGGGAGGGAAGGAAGGGTAGTACATTGAAGAAATATTCAGAGAATATCAAGTGGGTTTGGCTATGTCTATAGAATATACACTTAGGTTAATAAGCAAGCCCTTCCAGATAGCATGATGTCTGAGCCCCAGAGAATGACTGCTCAAGATAGGGGCTGTATGGGGAAGAGAGACTGTAGCATGGAATGGTTGAAATTATGTTTTTGACTTTTCTTATGTTTGCTGACATCAATGGGACTTGAAGTCTCACAGGATTCTCCCCAGAGTCACTGATCTTGTGAACATGACAAATGGCTCTTTTTGTGGTGATGGGCTGTTTCTGTTTAAAGACATGCTACAGAATGGCCTCCTAGGAAACAGGAGGTATAATAGGAAGAAGGAATTTTTGACACTGCTGTTCTTTTCCTGTTCAAGTATTTTCCATTTAACCATCTAACATTTTTAAGAAACTTCACTGGCTTTCTCAGACAGTGTAATAAAAATACCATATAGAAGTCCATTTTTCAGAGCCAAATCATTGGAACTGGAATCACAAAGTCTAGGATTCCTGGATATATCCTTCCCCACTTGATTTAACTAGATATGACTGACATGTCTAACTCACAGATCACAGGTCGAGATTTCCCCCAGCACCTCAGTGAATGAAAGTAGCCCAAACTCAACCAAAGACAATTGTGTTTGTCCACTCCCGGCATGAGTCCCCCCAGTCCCTTAAAAAAAATAAAGCAGGCAACCGCTTATGAGACCAACTAATCTCTTTCTTGAGTAGAACATTCCTCACAGCATGAAAAACCTGACTCTGTTTCTGAGTAGAAGCAATCAGGGTTCATTAGACTGTCAACTGCCCAGAACGGTTCCACTGTGCGATATGAAAGACAATGGAGAAAAAGGTTTTCTGCAATAGCATTAGACTTTGAAAACCTCTATTGAAATCTATTAGACTCAGAGTATGATTTCTGCCATTAAAGCTTTAACCTCTGCCCATATTGTTAATCTCTCACAGAATATTTACAAAGGTGACCCGAGACAATGGTGTATACGGGAAATATGCTTAGTACTGTATCAGTAGTCAAGGACAAAAGAGTATCATAATATTCTATAATGCTACTGATGGAGTGACCCTCCAGTATCAGGTACTTTCTGACTGGGAGAGAATCTGAAACCCATTGGGGCCCATCACAGATCAATGTAGAAGGTCACCACTCTATATCAGAACCTCAGCAAGGAGACAATGACTGTCATATTCACTCATTCCCGCAGATCTGGACTCTGCAAGGAGCATACTATACATATGGAAGTGCATTAGTAATGGTCTTTCTAATGAGCTCCATGCATGAGCTGGACGTGCACAAGTCTATGGGTCCGGACGAGTTGCATCCGAGAGTGCTAAAGGAATTGGCGGCTGTGATTGCAGAGCCATTGACCATTATCTTTGAAAACTCGTGGCGAACGGGGGAACTCCCAGATGACTGGAAAAAGGCTAATGTAGTGCCAATCTTTAAAAAAGGGAAGAAGGAGGATCCTGGGAACTACAGGCCAGTCAGCCTCACCTCAGTCCCCGGAAAAATCATGGAGCAGGTCCTCAAGGAATCAATCCTGAAGCACTTACACGAGAGGAAAGTGATCAGGAACAGTCAGCATGGATTCACCAAGGGTAGGTCATGCCTGACTAATCTAATAGCCTTCTATGATGAGATTACTGATTCTGTGGATGAAGGGAAAGCAGTGGATGTATTGCTTCTTGACTTTAGCAAAGCTTTTGACACGGTCTCCCACAGTATTCTTGTCAGCAAGTTAAAGAAGTATCGGCTGGATGAATGCACTATAAGGTGGGTAGAAAGTTGGCTAGATTGTCGGGCTCAATGGGTAGTGATCAATGGCTCCATGTCTAGTTGGCAGCCGGTGTCAAGTGGAGTGCCCCAGGGGTCGGTCCTGGGGCCGGTTTTGTTCAATATCTTCATAAATGATCTGGAGGATGGTGTGGATTGCACTCTCAGCAAATTTGCAGATGATACTAAACTGGGAGGAGTGGTAGATACGCTGGAGGGCAGGGATAGGATACAGAGGGACCTAGACAAATTGGAGGATTGGGCCAAAAGAAACCTGATGCGGTTCAATAAGGATAAGTGCAGGGTCCTGCACTTAGGATGGAAGAACCCAATGCACAGCTACAGACTAGGGACCGAATGGCTAGGCAGCAGTTCTGCGGAAAAGGACCTAGGGGTTACAGTGGACGAGAAGCTGGATATGAGTCAGCAGTGTGTCCTTGTTGCCAAGAAGGCCAATGGCATTTTGGGATGTATAAGTAGGGGCATAGCGAGCAGATTGAGGGACGTGATCGTTCCCCTCTATTCGACATTGGTGAGGCCTCATCTGAAGTACTGTGTCCAGTTTTGTGCCCCACACTACAAGAAGGACGTGGATAAATTGGAGAGAGTCCAGCAGAGGGCAACAAAAATGATTAGGGGTCTGGAACACATGACTTATGAGGAGAGGCTGAGGGAACTGGGATTGTTTAGTCTGCGGAAGAGAAGAATGAGGGGGGATTTGATAGCTGCTTTCAACTACCTGAGAGGTGGTTCCAGAGAGGATGGTTCTAGACTATTCTCAGTGGTAGAAGAGGACAGGACAAGGAGTAATGGTCTCAAGTTGCAGTGGGGGAGGTTTAGGTTGGATATTAGGAAAAAACTTTTTCACTAAGAAGGTGGTGAAACACTGGAATGCGTTACCTAGGGAGGTGGTAGAATCTCCTTCCTTGGAAGTTTTTAAGGTCAGGCTTGACAAAGCCTTGACTGGGATGATTTGATTGGGGATTGGTCCTGCTTTGAGCAGGGGGTTGGACTAGATGACCTCCTGAGGTCCCTTCCAACCCTGATATTCTATGATTCTATGACTCATGAAGCTGGCTGTTGGATTCCTGATCACCTGAGCAGCAGCCCAGGCAGAGCTAGCAGCATAGTAATCCTGGTCCCACCAGTCCCTCCAAGGATGGACAAAAGAGGGATATGATGCTCCACGCAATGACCAAACAATGTCCCACCTTCAGCACAGTCACAGAGTCTTTCCTATGTGTTCTTTGCAAAAGCAAGCACCCATAAAAACACTTTAAATGTAATTTGTTGGTGTACTGTGCAGTGATCACAAGCTTGTACTCTAGTATAAAACTGAATGTCTTATGACGCTGTTTCTGTGGGTTTCTCATGCTTTTTTGTTTGTGGTGTTCATGATGTATTTTTTTCCCTAGACAAGTTTAAGCAGAAGATTATAGTACACTGAACATTTGCCAGTATTGGTAAACTTGTAAGAAAAACCATTCACCCTGTTTGGCAACATCAGCACTGAATGATGATTACCATAATAGAAAATATTCAGGATTTTGATGTTATATGTCATGTTCTAAATAGCACATTGCCTATTTTCTAATGCCAACTAAGTAAATCCTTTCAGTTTGAAATAACCTGACCCTTTTATTAAGATCCAGAGTTGTTTAGGTCTTTCGAATGCTAGAATGCCTAAAAAGTCCTTTTATTAAAGGTACTTTACTTAGGGTTTTTTAACATTGTTGTCTTCTAGTTACAAACACTGCTCTATAGGAGCTCAGTTTAAACAGGAAGTTCATTGCTGCTGTATTGAGTAAAGAATTTTCATAACTTTTGAGGACAACGCATTTATAAATCAATCAATACATAAACAAAATAATAAGAAAATACTCTCCTGTGTTGTAGTGTAGTCAATAGGAGCTGTATAAACAAAACATGCGACTTGAGTAAAAATAAATTAAGACACTTAAAGAAAGCAATTGAACTTGACCAAAATACATCTGTACCAAATGATTTAACTGTCCCAAAAGATACAACTCATAACTAAGGATACAATTTAATATAAATTATGCATGCCCAGAATGGTTTTCCCATATCTTACGTAGAAATGAGCAAAGCTCTATTTAGTTTTCCATTGTTTAATAAAAGAAAACAGTGGAGAACTTGTGTATGCAAGCCAGAACTCTTCAGGGCCAGATAGGCATCTAAGCAGAAGATATTTTGCACATTATCCAGCTCATAAAGAAAATTTCCTTTAAGTACATACACAATTTTCTTTAAAGCCAATTATGGGCTATAGACAGTTAAACAAAAATAACATAGCTGTGAATTTAGATGGCCGATATGTGCCAGCAAATTTTCAGTATTACTTTTTCTTTAGCTTTTTTACTTAATCTGTTTGACATGGTGTGTAAATATAGTCTAATGGATTGTTTGCCTACCATTATAATTGTTCTTGTTGTTATATTGCCTGGAGGCTGCAGTAAGGAATCAGGTTCAGAACAGTACACAAAACTGTAGAAGAGACTGCATAAGTGTACTTCCATAATTGTTCCCTCTCCCGCCTCTCCTGAGAATACTTACAAAAACTCCACAATGGTCAGGCCACTGGTGTGATCTGGCCAAAGCTTTTCATGCTGATCACTATTGTTTCCTTGAACTTCCCCTATCTGTTAATTGTATCTATATTGCAAACTGTGTGGAGCAAGGACTATCTCTTATGTGTTTGTACAGCTCCTACCACAATGGTGCCCTTGTAAAAGGCAAAATACCACATTTATTGTGAATACAGAAAGAATCATAGTAAGCAGTTAGTTATAGCTATAACATTCTATTCAATCTCATATTTATTCACACATTCATTCATACACACACACAGGTTCTGCAAGGTTGTTATCATAGTTACCAGCTTTAGAGTTGCTCATGCCAAGCCACTGGCCAGGTGGCCTGGACATGAGGAGGGAGCCGGGCCTCGTCAGATGCACATCTGGTGCTCCTGGAAGTTGGTTTGCAGAATCAGACCCCAAAGTTCTCACTTTCTAGAGTCCATTTTTATAGGAATTTCTTCCTATGCCAGTCTATGGGAATTGCTTCATCATGCTGTTGCTGAATCAATCAGCAGATGGTACATTCCTGACGGCTCCGTGCTGCCAGATGTTATCTTGTTCTTTGGTTCTCCCATTCTTGAGGCTTTTGGGTGGATTCCAGTCTGCCCTCCGGGGGTCCTCTGATTATTTCCACTTGACGCCTTCTTCAGCCGATGGACGCTGCATTCTTAGGCTGGCACCTCCCTGATCATTCAGTTATTATCCACACCAAGCATCCATCCACATACATCCTCTATCTCTATTTTAATCACAATTGTTAATAAAGCGAGATGAATACAACAAAAGGGCGGGGAGTCTCCGGGTGCTGTTTCTGTTGTTACAGAGTATTGCTTTGAGTCTCTCTCTGTGTGAGTAGTTGTTGTTTCAAAGAATTTCAAAGAGATCAGACTCTGTCTTAGAATGTACTAACACAATTAGCAGCTTGCAAGTTTCACACATAGAGGGAAAGAAACAGTATCAAAAACAAGAGACCTCTTAATTAGTAATACCCTGGAATTTAAACTATGGGGAATCAAACTCATTTGTGATTTTAATATAGAACTTCTTTAATATGATCCAACACCCTGGCCTGTGATTGTGTCCACTAAGTACCACCATAGTAATAAATTTCCTGAATGAAGTGATGCCAACCCTAAGCATTCAAAAATCATGACTTGGGGGAGAAGGAAAGGCTCAAATAATCATAAGATTAGCTTAAAAATTGAAGGAAATTGTGGCCATTTTTATTTACCTTCTGGCTTTGAGGCTTTAGGATTCATATTTTAAACTCTTATCTCATCCTCATCCATGAAGGATAGAAAATTACTTTTTTTTTTAAATGGAAGCCGAGATGCTTATATAACATGAGTTCCAAAGCTGGGAGTTTAAGTAAAATACCAAATATTAGACTAACTAATCAATCAAGAGTTAGCAACAATGTGGATGTCAACCTTCAAGGAACTGGTAGAAGGAGTGAAAAACTGCACATATGGTTTTGGCAGGTGCTTTTTTTGGTACCTTCTTTCTAAATTAGGGTCTAGTGCAACTGCCAAATCAGTGGAAAGACTTTAGTGGGATTTATGTAGGGTTCTCTAAGGATATAGGTAATGGAGAAGCACATGAGATACATTTCCTTGCACGTAGCTTTGGCTTTGGTCTGGTAATAAACAAACATACTATCCGAAAATCTCATTTATGCTGTAGATCAAAATATCATGGGCTAAATTTTCAAAACCAATCAGTGCTTTTGAGAATCTGGCTCCTTTTTAAAGTGTCTCAAACTGGATATTCAAAAAAGGAGGCAGCCATAGTCACAAGTCACTTTTTAAGCAATGTCTGCTGTCTTAGTCATAGTGTTTATCAGAAGATTGTAAATAAGTGGTACCCATTAAACTTTAAAATATCATCTGCCTTGTTATATAAATCTATAAATATTATAATCCAGCCAATAATATTTTATTAATGAACAGAAGACAAGATTACATCATTTTTGCAAACAATTACACTTTAATAAACATTTGTTGTAGCTGAATCCTAAAAATAAGGTTAATATATTGCTCTAAATATTTAATGTTCATTCAGTATTAAAATTATTGAATAGATTACAATCTATTTAATATTAACAGTATCATGAAAATAAAACATGATTTTATAAAATAATCAAATACCCTCTAGTGAGGAAATAGTGACAACTGTTTAAGTCAGTGATTTTTTTGGTGGGGGGGGGGTGTCTCCAACATGTGAGAGGTCATAATTAATTACCTTATTGCAGATCTTAAAAGTTGGCTGTTTGTTTAAAGTGTCATCATTGCTTGCTTGTGTGCTTGAAAGTGATGTTGCCTTACTCATGTATCTTATCTGGTTGATGGCTCTTGGAATTATATCTACCAAAGGGGTTTAAACTCAGTATTGCAATGTGTAATATTTAAGCACTCTGACAACTAGTGGAATCCCCAGCTATGAGATGGGAGCCTAGGGTCCCTATATAATGCATGGGGAGAATTAGGCACATAAGAATAGGGTCCCCAAAAGCCAGCAAATAGAATGAGGAAGACACCTAAGTGATCCAATAGGAAATGCCAATGAGGGGATGGAGGTGGCCTGAGGCCTACCCCTCAAAGGAATTAGGTAAATACCACCGACCAGATGGAGGCACCTCCCTCTGCTCAGGATTTACACCCATAAACCCTCTCCTGGAGTCAGGAGCATAAACACTTTCTTGCAAAAAACAAGGAGGAAGAAGTGGCAATCCTCTCATAAATTTTAGCCCAGTGGGTTAGGGCACTCTCCCTTCTCCATATTTAGGAAAGGGGGTAATTTGAACCTGAGACTCCCACCCCATGGGAGCATGCCTAACCACTGGGCTATGATGGGATATTCTAGAATGGGGAAGGGGAGCTCTCTCAGTTTCTTGTGTTGAAGCTGTTCTACTTCATATAAATGTTTAAATGTCATTGCACCAATGAGAAGAAGTAACTCTGTAGCCCACTGGGTTAGAGCACTCTGTTGGGATGTAGGCAATCTAAGCTCAAGTCTCTATTCCAGTGACAATTGAAGTTGGATTGCCTCAAAGGAGTGCTTTGGCCAGGGATCTTCCCCATAGAGCAGGACATAAGGCAATTGAACTATTTCTCCCACAAGGCACTGAAGCAGCATATCCAAATCAAAATGTTTGGTTTTATAATTTTTAAAAAAGTCAATTTCCTGTGGAAAAGAAACTTTTCACACAAACTTTCACTGAGTCTTTTACAGTTCAGGGTAATGATACCTGTATTCTCCCCCTCATGGTCTAGTACGGGCACCTACTTTTAGACTTCTTAGCCATCACTTCTCTTGGGAAGAGACCTGCATCTCTCTCCCTTCTGAATGTTTTTTTTTTTTTCTGGCTGCACAGTTCCCTGCCTACATTATGAATTCCCCAGAAAGTCAGACAATCTAAACAGTCCTGCTTTGTCTGCTGTCTTCAGAGGCTAGAAACAGCATAATTGCCTACAGTTATAAGGTATAAGGAAGCACATTAAATCTTAAGGTGAACACATTACAGAAAAAACCTACTCAAACAATAAAAGGACCTTACACACATGCTAATAAGCTTACCAGAAATCACTCCAAGAAGGGCTCTGGTAAGAGTCAGTCCTTCAAACCACACACAGGTTTTCCTATGGTTACAAGTTCAGAACACCTTTTACTTAGAACAAGAATCCCCATGAATCTGAGGGTCATTCCCTTATACAGTTTGGACCTTTGATCTTGGGACCCGGCGAACAGATGATGGGCTTCTCCTCAGGAGGTAGCTTCAAAGGGTTGGATCGGGAGGTGGGAATTTCTGTTAACCTCATCCCAAGTGTTTCCTAGGAAACCCACTCAGTTAAAAGTTCATTCTTTTCTGTATAAAAGAGTTCTTTGAAGCTCATAATACTTCCCAAGGTTTACATTAGTCATGTGCATACAATCCCACAATAATACATAAAACACCTGCATTTTAATATAATAAACTCCTAAAATACTTAAATTTAATTCAATAAGGCTTGTCTGGGGTAGTGCAGGAACTCACCATGTCTATCACAGAGTCAGAAACCTGATTTTTCCATCAAGACAGTGTCTGTTTTCTGTAGGAAATTTTGAACCAGCTCTAACTATAACCTTAAGGCAGAGGTGACTGCTTCTTGCTGACATTTCCTGAGTGTGGTGACAGGGCTTCTATCACTAAAAAGTAAAGAAGTCAGCCCCTAAAGATGCTAAATTATCATTACATGTTTTAAAAATTGACCAAGATTGGCCATTTAGTCACTATGACCTTTTTACTCATGAAAGGTGAGATTTGAAAGTTTACTGCCCTGCCATTTACACATTCCTTCCTATTACATCTAGAACAGACAAATGACAAATGGGTTCAAGTAAAAAGTCTATTTCTCCTGAAGGATGCATGGGGCTGGTGACAAATTTAATATAATAGATATTTTACCATTTAGTATAGTTAATAAGTGTGAATATAGTTCTAACACAACACTATATATGTTGATAAATTGGAGAGGGTTCAGTGAAGAGCCATGAGAACAATTAGATTAAAAAACATGTCTTATAGTGATAGACTCAAGGAGCTCAATCTATTCAGTGTAATACAGAGGAAGGTTAAGGTGTGAACCGACCTGGGAACAAATATTTAATAATGGGTTCTTCAGTCTAGCAAAGAAGGGTATAACACGATCCAATGGATGGAAGATAAAGCTAGACAAATTCAGACTAGATATCAGATATAAGTTTTCAGTGGGAAATTAGCCATTGGAACAATTTACCAAGGACTATGGTGGATTCTCCATTACTGGCCATTTTTAAATAGATTGGCTATTTTTCTAAAGGTTATGTTCTAGGAATTATTTTGGCAAAGTTCCATGGCCTGTGTTAGATAGGAAGTCAGACTAGATGAACACAATGTTTTTTTCTGGTCTTGGAATTAGGGGTGGCCACAATTACTGACTTCCGAGCCTCATACAACAATCTTCAGACATTTGAGAGCTAAGATGTGCCAGTGGGAGTGGGGCTTTTGCTTTCCAGTGGGGTATTGGGGCTAGTGGCTCCTGTCCTGAAGGGAACAGGGTCTCAGGGCTTCAGCCCCACAGGGCATACCTGCTGGGGATTCAGTCCCACTCCTGCTGAAGTCCTGATCACCGGCAGGCATGCCCCACAGGGCTGAAGCAATGCTGGGCAGAAGTCCCTAGCCCCACCACCCTACTGTAGGGCAGAAGCCCCAAGCCCTCCCCAGTCTGGTAGGTGGAGAATTGGGGAGGGTATGGGGAGCTCCATGAGCCATACTTTGATTATAAAAGAGCCACATGTGGCTCGCGAGCCGCAGTTTGACCATCCCTTCAGTGATGACCTTAAACCGTTAGTGTGTATATATATAATTATTTTCCCATTTTGATATTGAATAATAAAGAATGGAAAGAGCTTATTTTTGCAGAGTTTGATGTCTGGACTGAGTGCTCTTCTACAGAAGCTTAATGTACCCCTCTTACAAAATGTTTTGATGCATTACATGTTTGCTAGCACTTATAGTAATTTTGTGTTTTGATCAGTGGGTTAAAAGCTTCTATGATCCGTAAGAGGTTCATACATTTTTCTAACTTTCTTAAGGATAATATGCAAGGTCCTTTCAATAGTTCATGTTTGTAACTGGGCCATGATCCCTGAACTCCCCTTGGGATATCAATTAAAGTTACCTATATGAGCAGCTGTTAGAAAGTTACACTTTTGAAAATAACTGAGCTAACAGAGATACGTGAAGAGCGTCCTCCCATTTGGAACCCTCGCTGTTGTCCTCCATGAATGTTTTTGGAGCACATTGTCTTTTGGACTGTGTTTGTGTATAAAATATATAAATAAATTGGTATGGTGAGCCATTTATGTTGAATTTACTGTATCTAATCTGGTTTGCCAATTTTATTTACCTAACCCAGCAACCAAATCCCTCTAATATATCCATATAGTACTTCTGTCAAACAACACAATGTAATGCTTAGGTTTTTTCAAAAATTCATGTTTGCAGTTTTCAGATGGTATCCTTTACCTCTTAACTCAATGTTTATAGTTATGTATTTACTATATGCTTCCTTAGTTTGTTAAAGAGGTGATTGCAACTCATTTCTGAGAGCACTTTCGCTAAAACTGCTGAGATAACTTTGGTCATTTAAGACCTTATACAATTATAATACAGATACTTGGTCATTAGATAAGCTGATTGTTTAAGATTCCTCTTTGGCATTATATACATTAATAATGAAACCCTGATGGAGCATGTGGAGACAAATGTTGGCCTCTTGGCATATTGCTGTGGAATGTATATGTTTGATAACGGGTTAGTCATTGACCATTTGTCTTTGCTGTCTTCTGGGATGATTAGTAGTGCACTTTTGGTGAACATTCTCTTGCAAATGACATCCAATTAAATCTATCTATCTTTGTGGATGCTGCAGTGCAGCCTTGGTATAATAAAGGAACTGGCCAATGTGAAGTAATGGATAATGAGCAAGTGGCCAAATATGAGTTTATATAAACACAATCATTCTGGTTTCATCATAGCAAAGCATGTTCTTCTGCTCTTCTACTTTCTTTTTTAGGAGATTATAATCTTTTTTTCAACAGGGAAATATGATGGCAATCATAGATTCAGATATTTTCTTTTATCCCCATATTCATGATACTAGAGTGCTTTCATTAATTCATGAAATATTAACACTCTAAGTTTTGCAATAGGGGTTCATGACTGTCTTGTCTTGATAATTTTGATTCTTTGATGTCAGGTGTCTTAATGTTAATTAATAAATGTGCTTATTGAAAATACAGAAGTTAGGATCTTTTTTATATTCTCTCCTGTGCCTTTAGTGTGCCAGGGTCTGCATTTGTCTCCTATGGTTAAGAAATTTGATATAAAGGTCAATAGGTTTATTTATGATCTGTTTTAAAATCTACAAAAAGAGATGGGTTCTTGTTTTCAGAAGAGGATATATTCTCATCATGGTTTGTATTGTAAAACTATAGGCTGTTGAGTTGCAAAATGTATTTGATACAGAGGCTTACCATATGGTTCTTCAGAAAAACTCTACCACAGACTTCTAGAATACAGATCTACTAAAGGGAAAAAATCTATATTAGAGTAGCATGGTACATCTCTATTCTGATCTCCTTATTTATTCATTTTATAATACCCTTCATGATGAGAAAAGGTGAATTGGGCCTTAACAGGTTTGAATCACTTTGGACCAGTTTCTCTCTGGCCCTTATGCTGTTGTGCAGTACATAAGCTCCATGCATAGGGATCCTGGAGTCCCCAGACCCCACTGAAATCAATAGGAGTTAAGTGCCTAAATAACTTTGAGGATCTGGGCATTAGGCTCCTAAGTGACTCTATCCCTTTTTGAAAATGGGAGTTAGGGTCCTAAGTCACTGAGGTATTTTCAAAAAACTTACTCTAAACAAAGACTTATTTTGTGTATGTGTGTTTGTGTGCAAATTATTCTGTATTGCCTGAGAAATTAACTGGGTGGCTGTTTTTAACTTCTATGGCTCCAAATAGAACTGACCAAAAACTGGAAAACAAATTAATGAAAACATTCAAAATTTGATTTGTTTTTCATGTTCGAAACAAAGCAGTCTTACATAGGGAAGTACTAATGCTATTATACAAGGCTGTGGGAAGATCTCATTTGGAATACTGTGTACACATCTTGTTACCTATGTTCAAGTAAGATTAAATTAAACTGGAACAGGTGCAGAGGAGACCCACTAGGATGAATAGGAGAATATCCTGTTTTATGAAAGGAGACTGGAACAGCTTGGCTTGTTTAGTCTAGTAAAAAGAGAAGGCTGAGACGGGAATATTGCTTTTAATCATCAGAGGGGTGAAGTTCTTAAGCAACCTCCCACTAGGAGTTGTGGGGGTAAGCAACTTGATTTAAGACAGCTGGACAAATTTGTGAGTTCAGTTGTATAATGTGGTTGCTTGTGGTGATGGAGGCATGGCACAGCATCCCTGGCAGCCAGCCACCTGCAGGGTTCAGGAAGGGATTTTCTCCCCCCCCCCCGCCCCCATGTATTTTTTTCTTTATCTCCTTCCTATCTGAAGTATCAGGGATCGGCATGGCTAGAGATGAGACATTGGACAGGGAAGGCCAGGGCTCTCAGATGGCACTGAGTCTTCTCTCTCTCTCTCTCTCGGGTTTGGCTAGCTAGTTCTTGTTCACACAATCAGTTTCTAACTCATCGCCATACGTGGGGGTGGGAAGGAGTTTTCCCCTAAATCATATTGGCAGTGACTTTGTTTTTTTTCTCCTTCCTCTGTAGCATGTGGGCCACTTGCCAGGATTATTTTGTTATCTCTCACTTAATCCTTTCCCTGCCATTGCAGGGGCTTCAGGCACTGGTGCACCTCAGATCCTCCTGTTCTTTCTTTGCGGCATGTAATATTCTACTGTGCTGTGGTTTCTAATACTTTGGTCACAATTTGGTTATTGGCTTTAGCATCATAGTGCTGGGTGGTGTTGGAGGCCTGGGATATGCAAGTCAGATTAGATGATCTAGGGTCCCTTCTGGCTTTAAATTCTAACATTTTTCAAAATGTATTCTGAGAGATTTTTTTCAAAATTTTGAATTTTTACTATTTACTCCTTTTTCACCCTTTTTGCAGCTGACTGCAATAAAGTAAATGATGCTCAGTGGTTTTTATTTTTTTCTTAACTTTTCTTTTTACCATTCTGTAACTCTTCAAATGTGGAAGAAAATTTAAGAAGTTACAGAATGGCAAAAGGAGAGGAGGCAGTCCGTGGGCGGCCGGGGGTTGGAGGGAAGGGGAGAAGGGAAACACCGTCTTATATGAATATGTATTGTATTGTATTTATTGGCACAAAAAGGCGGGGGCATAAAAATGAAATTTTAAAAGTTCAAAAAATTGGCTTTGACAAATAGACAATTTTGAAAAAATAAGAGCTTTTATGGAATTTCTCATCTTATAAAAAGGGCCGTTTTTCATGAGGTGGAGAGAAGGGAAGATATCAAATGAAAATTTCAACAATCTCTAGCCCCAGTTCCGCAGACTGATCTGCATGGGCAAAGCCCCTGCATCTTCATGGAGCTACTCACGGATGTAGGGATCTTCTCATATGGATATGATCTTTGATTTTATTTTACGTTTGGGTATGATGATAAAATCTGAAGACAAAAGGAGCAATAATCACATGCTCATGACATATACATGTTGTCCTGAGACTGAAAAAACACTGACTTTTTCATAAATTCATTCATCCTATGATGACTTTCCAAGTTTTTTGGTTCCTATCTTGTTTATTGCTATTTGGCCCGCCCAACTTTTATGTGAGTTTGTGATGTGATCTGTGGTGTCCTTCAATTTTCAGTCTTATTGCCATATACTTCATTATAGTTCTAAACACTGCAAAATGCTTCTTAATGCCTCCAATTAACATTATTTAATAAATTCAATCTGCTACTAGATATAATCATTCCAGGCAGACCATAAGTTACAAGGACCATATAGTATATATAGTTAGTTCACTAAGAAGTTGAGGGCTTTCAAAAGGACAAGCTAAGATGAACCTTGGTTGGTACTAAGAGCTTGATATTCTAGTTCAGCTGAGTATTTTTCAGTGCAGGACCAGAGGTGGTGGCTCTTTGGATGGCAAAGGTAGCTTTGTTACCATTATAATTTTCTGACCTGGTGCCAACTGGGGGCCAGTTAAGTCAATGAGTCAACTTACAGTAACCTCAAGGCTGTTCTAAATTGAAACAAAATTCCTGTGATTTATGGGGCCTAGTCCAGCAAGTAGGGATCAATAGAGAACAATGGTGTTTTGGTCCTACCTCTTTTCCCTGGCCTTCTCCTTTGCATTAGAGCCTGGGAGGGTGACACAGACCTGCTACACAAGTTCTATGTCATCTCGCTATTTTCTTACAGAAGATGAATACCAGGTAACAAGTAGAGCCAGTCTTGCACCCATGGAACAAAGGGGCCCCTAGTAGGGCAAAGGATGTGACTCAAATAGTCCACCAAAGTGTCTGTAATTTCTCAGGTTTACACAGTTTGCTGGATCATAGTTTTTCTAGTTTGGACTGTAAGGGAAAGGGTTTGTAGTTGCAAGTTTTGACTTTTTTTTTTGAATGGCAGCATTTGTTTTACAAAAATGCCACGGAAGTCTCACTCTCAGGGTAGCCCAGTATTCAAAGGGCCAGATCAGACATCTCAGATATCTTTAGTTCAAAGAGAGACTGGTAATCTGTTAGCAAATGAGTCTCACTCTCAAAAGCTGGAAATCTGACTGAGTAACAACAAAATATCATCTGAAGCAAATGGTTTGAGGTCATTACAAATGTATTTATATATAACTTCCATAAAAGCAAAAAGCTATGCATGCCTGTTTACATTTACTTGTCTGCTGTTGTTAATTCATGCTGGGCACCTGTGGTATTAGCAGATGGTGTGTGTCTGTCTCCACGGGAGGAAAAAAATGGCTTAGAAATAAAGCCCAATTTTTAATCATTTTTTTCTTTTTCTTTTAAAGTGGGGAAAACAGAAACTTGTTGCCTATAAGGTTATCATAGAATCATAGAATCATAGAATATCAGGGTTGGAAGGGACCTCAGGAGGTCATCTAATCCAACCCCCTGCTCAAAGCAGGATCAATCCCCAACTAAATCATCCCAGCCAGGGCTTTGCCAAGCCTGACCTTAAAAACTTCTAAGGAAGGAGATTCCACCACCTCCCTAGGTAACGCATTCCAGTGTTTCACCACCCTCCTAATGAAAAGTTTTTCCTAATATCCAACCTAAACCTCCCCCACTGCAACTTGAGACCATTACTCCTTGTTCTGTCAACTGCTACCAATGAGAACAGTCTAGATCCATCCTCTTTGGAACCCCCTTTCAGGTAGTTGAAAGCAGCTATCAAATCCCCCCTCATTCTTCTCTTCTGCAGACTAAACAATCCCAGTTCCCTCAGCCTCTCCTCATAAGTCATGTGTTCCAGTCCCCTAATCATTTTTGTTGCCCTCCGCTGGATGTTTTCCAATTTTTCCACATCCTTCTTGTAGTGTGGGGCCCAAAACTGGACACAGTACTTCAGATGAGGCCTCACCAATGTCGAATAGAGGGGAATGATCACGTTCCTCGATCCGCTGGCAATGCCCCTACTTACACATCCCAAAATGCCATTGGCCTTCTTGGCAACAAGGGCACACTGCTGACTCATATCCAGCTTCTCGTCCAATGTAACCCCTAGGTCCTTTTCTGCAGAACTGGTGCCTAGCCATTTGATCCCTAGTCTGTAGCGGTGCATGGGATTCTTCCGTCCTAAGTGCACTTATCCTTGTTGAACCTCATCAGATTTCTTTTGGCCCAATCCTTTAATTTGTCTAGGGCCCTCTGTATCCTATCCCTACCCTCCAACGTATCTACCTCTCCTCCCAGTTTAGTGTCATCTGCAAACTTGCTGAGGGTGCAATCCACACCATCCTCCAGATCATTTATGAAGATATTGAATAAAACTGGCCCCAGGACCGACCCCTGGGGCACTCCATTTGATACTGGCTGCCAACTAGACATGGAGCCATCGATCACTACCTGTTGAGTCCAACAATCTAGCCAACTTTCTATCCACCTTATAGTCCATTCATCCAGCCCATATTTTAACTTACTGGCAAGAATACTGTGGGAGACCGTGTCAAAAGCTTTGCTAAAGTCAAGGAACAACACGTCCACTGCTTTCCCCTCATCCACAGAGCCAGTTATCTCATCATAGAAGGCAGTTAGATTAGTCAGGCATGACTTGCCCTTGGTGGATCCATGCTGACTCTTCCTGATCACTTTCCTCTCCTCTAAGTGCTTCAGAATTGATTCCTTGAGGACATGCTCCATGATTTTTCCAGGGACTGAGGTGAGGCTGACTGGCCTGTAGTTCCCAGGATCCTCCTTCTTCCCTTTTTTAAAGATGGGCACCACATTAGCCTTTTTCCAGTCATCCGGGACTTCCCCCGATCGCCATGAGTTTCAAAGATAATGGCCAATGGCTCTGCAATCACATCCGCCAACTCCTTTAGCACTCTCGGATGCAGCGCATCCGGCCCCATGGACTTGTGCTAGTCCAGCTTTTCTAAATGGTCCCGAACCACTTCTTTTTCCACAGAGGGTTGGTCACCTCCTCCCCATGCTGTGCTGCCCAGTGCAGCAGTCTGGGCGCTGACCTTGTTTGTGAAGACAGAGGCAAAAAAGCATTGAGTACATTAGCTTTTTTCACATCCTCTGTCACTAGGTTGCCTCCCTCATTAAGTAAGCGGCCCACACTTTCCTTGACTTTCTTCTTGTTGGTAACATACCTGAAGAAACCCTTCTTGTTACTCTTAACATATCTTGCTAGCTGCAACTCCAGGTGTGATTTGGCCTTCCTGATTTCACTTCTGCATGCCAGAGCAATATTTTTATACTCTTCCCTGGTCATTTGTCCAATCTTCCACTTCTTGTAAGCTTCTTTTTTGTGTTTAAGATCAGCAAGGATTTCACTGTTAAACCAAGCTGGTCGCCTGCCATATTTACTATTCTTTCTACACATCGGGATGCATTGTCCCTGTGACCTCAATAAGGATTCTTTAAAATACAGCCAGCTCTCCTGGACTTCTTTCCCCCTCATATTATTCTCCCAGGGGATCCTGCCCATCAGTTCCCTGAGGGAGTCAAAGTCTGCTTTTCTGAAGTCCAGGGTCCGTATTCTACTGCTCTCCTTTCTTCCTTGTGTCAGGATCCTGAACTCGACCATCTCATGGTCACTGCTTCCCAGGTTCCCATCCACTTTTGCTTCCCCTACTAATTCTTTCCGGTTTGTGAGCAGCCGGTCAAGAAGAGCTCTCCCCCTAGTTGGTTCCTCCAGCACTTGCACCAGGAAGTCCCCCACGCTTTCCAAAAACGTCCTGAATTGTCTGTGCACCACTGTATTGCTCTCCCAGCAGATATCCGGGTGATTGAAGTCTCCCATGAGAACCAGGGCCTGCGATCTAGTAACTTCCATGAGTTGCTGGAAGAAAGCGTCGTCCACCTCATCCCCCTGATCCAGTGGTCTATAGCAGACTCCCACCACGACATCACCCTTGGTGCTCAAACTTCTAAACTTAATCCAGAGACTCTCAGGTTTTTCTGCGGTTTCATACTTGAGCTCTGAGCAGTCATACTGCTCCCTTATATACAGTGCAACTCCCCCACCTTTTCTGCCCTGCTTGTCCTTCCTGAACAGTTTATAGCCATCCATGACAGTACTCCAGTCATGTGAGTTATCCCACCAAGTCTCTGTTATTCCAGTCACATCATAATTCCTTGACTGTGCCAGGACTTCCAGTTCTCCCTGCTTGTTTCCCAGGCTTCTTGTATTTGTGTATAGGCACTTGAGATAACTCACTGATCATCCCTCTTTCTCAGTATGAGGCAGGAGCCCTCCCCTCTCGCGTGCTCCTGCTCGTGCTTCCTCCCGGTATCCCACTTCCCCACTTACCTCAGGGCTTTGGTCTCCTTCCCCCGGTGAACCTAGTTTAAAGCCTTCCTCACTAGGTTAGCCAGCCTGCTTGCGAAGATGGTCTTCCCTCTCTTCGTTAGGTGGAGCCCGTCTCTGCCTAGTACTCCTCCTTCTTGGAACACCATCTCATGGTCAAAGAATCCAAAGGTTAGGTTATTGGGGTTCCTCCCTAAAAATGGGGAGATGTGGAGACACTTTCAAACTCACCTGAGTGCTGTTTTTTATATTATACACAGGTGAGTTTTATACTGTAGAGCACTATCTTAATCAGGGAAACTACCCTGTCTCTGTTCAGCTGAGATGGAAGTGGAGGGAACCATAGAACTGGCAGAAAGCCAAACAGATGCAGCACAATTCTGTGATAAACAACTAGTGATAAAAGCATGCACAGTAAGATCTGATATCTAACAGTACAGTATAAAAGGTAGACAGTCCAGTTAGAAAGGAGGAGGAGAAGAGAGAGAGAGAGAGCGAGAGCGAGCTGAACAGATAGCTGATGGTGGCAGCCGCAATAAGACAGCACATTGAAACTAACAGGATAGAGTAAGCCTGACAGTTTTTAATTATAGTATAAGTATAGCATACTATAATGCAGGATTAGTGTTAGTATATATATGCCTTGGTTAATAAAGATGCACAAGATTTTGTTGTTAATTGTAATTTACCTATGTAAAATGTAAAGTACAATTTAAGAATTGCTGCAAGTGATCTGTAACAGACGGGCCATCTGTTACGGAGTGCACCCACTTAGAATAATTTGAACTATATATTATTGTAGTTTAAAATGCTCTTTAACTTTCAAAAAGGGATTTGTGTCTGATTCATGTTTCTAGATTACATTGTATTAGGGATTATTAGTTACATTAATAAAAAGATACCTTGTTTTGGAAAGAATACTGCCAGTGTCAATCTCTTATCAGAAAGTTTTATCCATGTCCATTAAGGGTTTCTTTAACTACCCTGGAGACCCATACCTTGCGATGGACAGATTAAGGGGGCAATAGGCAGGCTATTCTAGGGGTGCCCTAAATGTATTTTGGGGTAACAGTGGCTGAAGCTGAGCAGAGGGCAAGAAAGCTAGCACCCTGAGTGGTGTGGCACAGCCCCATGATCATGCCAGTGTGTATGGGGGTAAGGAATATGTACCAGGTCTCATGTTGAATACCTAGTCCAACAATGCACTGAATTCTATAGATTTGGCAAGGGACAGGAAGAAAAAAGTTCATCAACCTCCCTGTTTTCACTGGTAGTAGTGAGCTGCACTGACCACATCAGAACAGCTTTCTGCTGGACTCTTAACAGATCAATACAGGTGAACATGGATCCTTCTCCAAGAATAGCCGCCTAGCCTACTGACCACATCTGGGTGCTGATCAATGTGTAGTCCTGGAGCAGCAGGAACATACACTTGTGCAGGGAAATTTCACAGAGGTGGAGAGGGCGGACATTGAGCAGACTCTAGCCCAGTCCTGGGAATGCATCAAGCACTTGGACTCCTGTATAGGAGGGCAGGAGACTCCAACAGTTACTCTCATCATACATGCCCCTTCTATGACAGGTGCTGTCAAGGGCTCCAAGTACTGAGCCTGATGTGCCTCAAGACCTCCTCCTCAACCCTGTTGACATCACTGTCTGAAGGGATGCTGCTGAACCCCAGGGCAAGTAGGCCAAAGGGACTGTAGAAGATACCCTAGAAGACCTGGAAAATGAGGGGCATGTGATTCTTCACCTTTACCTACAGGAGCTCATTCAGGAAACCCCTCAGCCCCGAACAAACCTGACTCTTAAATGGTCCTCAAGCAACCCATGGCTATAAATCAATGTTTATACTGATTTCTGATTAACCACTATTGTGCATGTGGCAGAAACTATAAAGCAGATTATTAACAACAATAATTGTGCCCTGTGTCTGTGGATTTATTGGCCAGCATGCAGGCAGTGATGGTCCCAGGGCCACACGGTTGGGAATGGGGCAGTTGTAGAAAATATACACTTGGTTGCCTAAACTTTTGTCCCTTGGAAGTTTACACAGTTTTAGGGCTTCTTCTTCCCTGTCCTCTTACAAACAGCAGCTACACAGAATGGGGAGGGGAAGGTTTAGGTGTAGTGGGGGTTAGGTCCAGGAAATGGAAGACTTTAGTTGTCTCAGGAAAAGTTAAACACAGCAGTCCTTTTACCTCCTTAGAAGATGACAAAATTCTTACTGTCGCTGTCCCTGTCATCTGGCCTCTCCCCACTTGCTGCATAAGCCAGAAGAAATGGAGGTGAGAGGATGATATGGTCTGTCAATTGGATAAACAGTATCCCTTTTGTATCGGAGAGCTTGTGGTGGTGATCTGAAACTTCAGGGAACAAAATAAAGATGTAGTGTCTTTTTCTTTCCCTGTCCATTTCACCATTGTTAGTCAGGCACAAGGGCAGGATTTTTCTGGTGATGGTGAGAGGTGGAGGGGAGGGCATGGTTCACATCCTCCTTTATATGGAAATTCCATATGACAGCTGAAAACAGTCAATTACTGGTCAAAATGCCTCTCTGGCCCATAAGCACATGTCATCAAATTTCTGGTGTAGCAGAAAATCCAGCTGGGTTTTAAGTTGAATGGCAGTGCAAATGTGCTTGGTCCTCCTTCATAGATGATCAGCCCTTCCATTCAGCAATATGCAAATGGGTGACCATTAGCAGAAACATTTCTCTGGTAGAGATGTCCATATCTCCTCCACTGAACTGGAAAGCCAACTCTCTTTTCCATTCTGGTACCTTGAAAACCACAGTGTTTTCCAAATGTTGTTCAGCCTTTTAAAGGAGAAATTGCAAAATCATAAGATAGCCTCTGTAAGAAACTGCCATCCTTTTCCTTCCCACTGTGATACAGCTAGGCCAGAGGACACCAGGAGAGTGATAGATGGGAGATACATATGCCCAAGGATTATCAGAGCTTTATTCCCTGAGGACTGAACAGAAGTTACTACAGGTTAATTAGAGCACCTGGAGCCAATTAAGTCCCTGCCAGAGATTTAATAAAAACCCCTGCTTCAGTCAGACAAGGAGAGCTGACTGTAGTTTGTAGGAGTACTGTTGTTGACCAGAGGACCAGGGGAAGGGAAACCCTGCTCAAGCAGAGAAGAGGGACTCTCCAGGCACAGAGGACTGAGAGAAACCCTGCCCAAAGTGGGAGAGGTCATAAAGCCTGTGGAGCTGAAGGGGCTGGCACCCAGAGTAGAGGACGAGCCTGGGTGCCTTCCTTGCTCCCCCTCTCTCTCCCACCATGACACTAGCAGAGCCCTTGATGCCCAAGAATATGGGCAAGATGCGGCTCCCTGACCCATCACATGAAGGGAAAGGGCGGGACCCAACATAATAGTGCTGGCCATCTGCCACATCACCTTAAGCCATTATGAACCCTTTCATTTTGTTTAAAACATGCATCTTCCACTTGAACTGGAAAGCCATCTTAGAATCAAGGACATTTGAGTAGCTACATTCCTGGAATGCTGAAAAGTATCAAAATGGTAAACCGAAATTTTCTACAGCATAATTTTGTTACATAGGGATATTCTTCCAAAGGAAAAAAAAATAATGCTACATTCTGTCTCTAAACTGGGATGATCTTCAGATCCCGAGAGGAAAACAATTCCACAAGAAGAGCAGGAACAGAACCTCAGAGACAGCAGAGGCAGAGTGAGAAGGAGGAGTAGCTGCTTAGTGACATAGACAGGAAGAACCAAGTGCAGCTTGAATTCTTCAGGGCACAGAAGGATCAAGCTGTTCAGTAGACAGAGACACTGATGAACTTTTCATGGAGCAGGGGGAACACCATAGAGAACAGAGTCTTTCCCTAATGGAGAGGCTGATAGAACTAGGGGCTGAATGAGCTCAGGATCTGCATTATGCTGGGGCACTGCACCTCTCCATGAACCACTGATGCCTTTGGTGCTGCTGAGGTGGAGGACCCAACCCACCTGAGCAACCAGCAGGAGTCCCAATATCACACCTTCCACTGTCACCTGAAATCCTCATAAGGACCCCCTGAGCATCCAGAAGGGGAATGATAATCCCGTGGGAGTTTCTGAATCCCACCAAGTGCTTGCCCCCAAATTCCATGCAGGAGACATCCTGTTTTGTCCCCTAGAAAAGTTTCCTTCATGTTTTCCCCTCTCTCCCTTGCTCAGGAGATGGCAAGGAGATGGGTGCAGAGACATTTGGCCATTCACCAATACAATCCCATTATGTTTTGTTGTACATTTCTTTTAAAAATATTTTTACTTACATGTTTTATATAATACTTCCAATAGTTATAGTTTCCTTGATTTGTGTGTGGACCCTCCTTCCTTAGTATGATGAAACGAAGAAGTTTTCAGGTTTGTGATTGGGGGCCCCCACAACTCAGCATATGAACTGGAATGTTGTAACAGTCATTGTCATATTGCAAACACCTTTCTGCCTGTCCCACACCCAGATTTAGAGATATCTGAACGGATAGATGGTGAAAGTACAGTTGGTGTTATGGGCTTACAGAAAGCACCGCTAGTTCTAAAAGTTGCAGAAATCTCACTACACAGAAAATGGGTAGATAACAAGCTACACATACAGTCCTGCAGCAGCACAGATGCACGGATGCAGCTGTGCCACTGTAGCACTTAATAAAGGCACTACCTACACTGACAGGAGAGCTTCTCCCATTGGTGTAGGTTCTCCTCCTCCTGGAGAGGTGGTGCGCTGATGTTAGAAACCCTCCTGTCAACATGGATTACAGCTCCATGACAGCAGTTAAGTGCTGTTAAGCATTGCTAACAAATGAATGTTTTTTTAAAGTATGCATCACCCTTCCCCACCCCCTTCCCCCCAGCAAATGTGAATGATTTGAAAGAATGAGGGCTCACAATAACAGGCTTGTAAAGAGGTGTCACTAGTGAAGACAAAAGCATAGCACAATGACCTGCATTACAACTTTGCCACCACAGCACAAACCCTATCCAAAGGTGATAACCCCGTGGAGCTGTTTTGTTCTAATTGTCTTTATGAGTGAATTGTCACAGGAACAACCTTTGATTACAGGAGAACAGAATCCCCACAAAGCTATGCAGCTCCACAAGGATGTGTCAATATTCCCTCCTGCTTTTCAAACAGCTGTACAGGGTCTGAAATATCAGAGGGGTAGCCGTGTTAGTCTGTATCCACAAAAACAACGAGGAGTCCGGTGGCACCTTAAAGACTAAATCTGTTAGGGTATGTCTACACTGGAAACATCAAAGCGCTGCTGCTCTCCCAGCGCTCCTGGTAATCCACCTCCACAAGGGGATTAGCTCCGAGCACTGGGAGTGTGGCTCCCAGTGCTCAGAGCCTGTCCACCCTAGCACTTTAAAGTGCTCAGACTTGCTGCGCTCAGGGGGTGATTTTTCACACCCCTAAGCCAGCAAGTTAGAGTGCTATAAAATGTAAGTGTAGACAAGCCCTTAGTCTTTAGGGTATGAAAGTGTCCCTTAGCACAGGTAGATGTCATCCTCTGCCTCCCTGTTGTGCCAGGATATGTCACAGATATTGCAAGTTCCTGCAATATCCTGGATAAACCTTACTGAATTAATTTAAAGTATCTTAGCCCTGGTCTACACTATAGCGTTAGGTTGAATTTAGCCATGTTAGGTCGATTTTATAATGAATCCATCAACAAATGCAACCCCGTTCCGTTGACCTAAAGGGCTCTTAAAATCGACTTCTGTACTCCTCCCCAGCGAGGGGAGTAGCACTAAAATCAACCTTGCTGGGTCAAATTTGGGGTAGTGCGGATGAAAATAGACGTTATTGGCCTCTGGGAGCTACCCCAGAGTGCTCCAATGTGACTGCTCTGGACAATTCTTTCAACTCCAATACACTAACCAGGTACACAGGAAAAACCCCAGGAACTTTTGAATTTCATTTCCTGTTTGGTCAGTGTGGCGAGCTCAGCAGCACAGGTGACCATGCAGTCCCCCCAGAATCTCAAACGAGCTCTAGCATGGAGCAAACGGGAGAAACTGGATCTGATTGCTGTATGGGGAGAAGAATCTGTGCAGGCCAAACTCTGATCAAAAAGAAGAAATGCTAATATATATGCCAAAATCACACAGGGCATGATGGACAGAGGCTACAACAGGGACACACAGCAGTGCCGTGTGAAAGTCAAGGAGCTGAGGCAAGCCTACCAAAAGACAAAGGAGGCAAACGGTCACTCTGGGTCAGAGCCCCATACATGCCGCTTCTATGATCAGCTGCATGGTATTCTAGGGGGGGACCCTATCACTACCCCACCACTGTCCGTGGACAACTGCAAGGGGGGAGTCTCACACAACATGGAGGAGGATTTTGTGGATGAGGAAATGGAGGAGGAGGAGGAGGAGAATGTGCAGCAGGCAAGCAGTGAATCCGTCCTCCCAGGCAGCCAGGACCTTTTCATCACCCTGGAGCCAATACCCTCCCAAGGCAGAATCCCCGACCCTGAAGGCGGAGAAGGCACCTCTGGTGAGTGCACATTTGTAACTATACTACAGGGTTTAAAAGCAATAGTGTTTAATGTTTGATTTGCCTTGAAGACTTGGGATGCATTCGCGGCCAGTACAGCTCCTGGAAAAGTCTGTTAATGGGTCTGGGGATGGAGTGGGAATCCTCCAGGGACATCTCCATGAAGCTCTCCTGGAGGTACACTGAAAGCCTTTGCAGAAGGTTTCTGGGGAGGGCTGCCTTATTTTGTCCTCCACGGTAGGACAATTTACCATGCCAAGCCAGTAGCAAGTAGTCTGGAATCATTGCAGCACAAAGCATGGCAGAGAATGGTCCTGGGGGGTGGTCGCATTCAAGCAACATTCGGTCTTTATCTTTCTGTGTTAGCCTCAGGAGAGTGATATCATTCATGGTCACCTGGTTGAAATAGGAGAATTTTTGTAAGGGAACAGAAAAAGGACCTCGTTCATGCTGGGCTCTTTGCACTTGGCTGAAAGGGATCATCCCTGAGAATAGCCACGTGGTGGGGGGAGGAGTGAAGGGATCATCCCAGAGAATAGCATGGAGGCATTCAGTAGCAGAGTCCAGGAAAGCATTAAGTGAGCGCAATGAGAAGAGGCAGGATGCAATGCTGAGGCTAATGGAGGAACAAACTGACATGCTCAGGCATCTGGTGGAGCTGCAGGAAAGCCAACAAGAGCACAGACCGCTGCTGCATCCACTGTACAACCGCCTGCCCTCCTCCCCAAGTTCCATATCCTCCTCACTCAGATGCCCAAGAACACGGGGATTGGGGGGAAGGCTCCAGGCACCCAGCCACTCCACTCCAGAGGATGGCCCAAGCAACAGAAGGCTGTCATTCAAACTGTTTTGATTCTGATGAAGTGGGCTTTAGCCCACAAAATCTTATGCTCAGATTAATTTGCTAGTCTCTAAGGTGCCACAAGTACTCGTCATTCTTTCTGTTGATTTGTAGTGCGGCTACAATAAGCAATGTGCCCTTGTCCTTCCCTCCTCCAATCCTCCTCCACCCCACCCTACCCCAGCCAGGCTATCTTATCAGTTATCTCTCTTTTTTTTAATTAATAAAGAAAGAATGCATGGTTTCAAAACAATAGTGACTTTATTTCCTTTGCCAGCTGTGATCGAAGCGGGTAGGGTGGTTGGCTTACAGGGAATTAAAATCAACAAAGGGGGCGGGGTTTCATCAAGGAGAAACAAACACAACTGTCATGCTGTAGCCTGGCCAGTCATGAAACTGGTTTTCAAAGCCTCTCTGATGTGCAGCGCACCTACCTGTGCTTTTCTAATCACCCTGGTGTCTGGCTGTTCAAAATTGGCAGCCAGGATATTTGCCTCAATGTCCCACCCCACCATAAATGTCTCCCCCTTACTCTCATGGATATTATGGAGCACATAGCAAGCAGTAATAACAATGGGAATATTGGTTGCGCTGAGGTCTAACCTAGTCAGCAAACTGCGCCAGCGAGCTTTTAAACATCCAAAGGCACATTCTACCACCATTCTGCACTTGCTCAGCCTGTAGTTGAACAGCTCCTTACTACTGTCCAGGCTTCATGAGCCATTGGAGCAAGGGGTAGGCTGGGTCTCCAAGGATAACTATTGGCATTTCAACATCCCCAACTAACTATTGGCATTTCAACATCCCCAACAGTAATTTTCTGGTCTGGGAAGTCAGTCCCTTCTTGCAGCTGCTCAAACAGCCCGGAGTTCCTAAAGATGTGAGCATCATGCACCTTTCCCGGCCATCCCACGCTGATGTTGGTGATATGTCCCTTGTGATCCACCAGTGCTTGCAGCACCATTGAGAAGTACCCCTTGCGGTTTATGTACTGGTTGGCAAGGTGGTCTGGTGCCAAGATAGGGATATGTGTTCCGTCTATCGCCTCACCACAGTTAGGGAAACCAATTGCAGCAAAACCATCCACCATGACCTGCACATTTCCCAGTGTCACTACCCTTGCTAGCAGAACATCAGTGATTGCACTGGCTACTTGAATTGCAGCAGTCCCCACAATAGATTTGCCCACTCCAAATTGATTCCCAAATGACCAGTAGCACTCAGGCATTGCAAGCTTCCACAGGACTATCACCACTCGATTCTCAACTGTCAGGGCAGCTCTCATCTTGGTATTCCTGTGCTTCAGGATGGGGGAAAGCAACTCACAGAGTTCCAGGAAAGTGGCCTTACGCATGCGAAAGTTTTGCAGCCACTGGGAATCATCCCATACCTGCAAGACTATGCAGTCCCACCAGTCTATGCTTGTTTTCCGGGACCAGAATCAGCATTCCACTGTATCAACCAGCCCCACTGCCACCATGATGTCCCAGTTGCCACATCCCGTGCTTTCAGGAACGTCTGTGTCCATGTCCTCCTCACAATCGTCCTCGTACTGCCGTCTCTTAGCCAGGTTCTGGACATACTGCGGTATAATGTGTGAGGTGTTTACAATGCTCGCAACAGCAGCGGTGAGCTGAGCGGGTTCCATGCTTGCCGTGCTATGACATCTGCACAGGTAACCCAAGAAAAAAGGTGTGAAATGATTGTCTGCAGTTGCTTTCATGGAGGGAGAGAGGGAGGGAGGGAGGGGAGACTGACGACATGTACCCAAAATCACCCACGACAATGTTTTAGCCCCATCAGGCATTGGGAGCTTAACCCAGAATTCCAATGGGCAGTGGAGACTGTGGGAACTGTGGGATAGGTTCCCACAGTGCACCACTCCATGAGTCGATGCTAGCCACGGTAGTGAGGACGCACTCCACCGACTTAATGCGCTTAGGGGTAACATGCCCAATCAACTGTATAAAATCAATTTCTAAAAATCGACTTCTATAAAATCGACCTAATTTCATGGTGTAGACATACCCTTAGTAGTTCATTGTATTAAACATGCAAATGTTTATGTATTGTGGGACTGTATGTAACTTCTTTAAGGGGAAGCAGGACTAATGTAGATGCTATGAAGTGCTATGAGCTTCAAAGGACTTTTTAAAAACAACGGGCCAAATAAGACTGAACTGTTAATTGAGTGGGCTTGCTAGGAAATATTTGCACCTTTGGAACCATCATTTTGACACTGTACTCTTTGAGGAGAAACCCATTGTTTGCTGATCACCTGTTACATGAGGACAAGATCAGAAGCCAAAACTGGCCAAGGAAGTGACTGATTCATGAGAATGCTTGTTCTGAGTTAACAGGAGGGCTTTTCACATCAATGTACCACCTCTCGGGGAGGAGGAGAACCTACACCAATGGGAGAAGATCTCCTGTCAGTGTAAGTGGTGCCTTTACTAAGTTCTACAGTGGCACAGCTGCATCCGTGCATCTGTCCTGCTGCAGGACTGTATGTGTAGCTTGTTATCTATCCATTTTCTGTGTAGTGAGATTTCTGCTGTTATGAACTTGTGACGACGGAACATCCTATTGGTAGGGTTTAAATGACTGTTCACTGGCCAAAGCCCTTGTTTGAATTAGGGCGATGTCTGATAAACTTATTAGCATGTGTAGATTCTATTATTGTTTTTAATGTTTGCTTTGTAATGCTTTAACCTTAAGAATAAATGTATTTGGTTAGAAAAAGAAGCTGTGTGGTACCTTATAACTGTGGGCATTTTATGCATTTATAGCCTCTGAGGAAGGAAGGTAAAGCAGACCTATTTAGGCAGTTTGACTTTCTGGGGAATTCAAAGTATAAGTAGGGAACAGAGCAGCCTGGAAAAAAAAATCTACTCAGGAGACAGAGAGATGCAGGTCTCCACCCAAGAGACATGATGGCTGAGGAGCCTGATACTGTGCAAAGCCCAAACCTTTTGACGTCTGCTGTTTGCCAGAGGATGACACTGGTAGTAGCAGCCAGACATTAGTATCAGAAAGAGGGGAAAAACTCCTTTATTTATTGGAGGGAATAAGAATATAGTCTGACAAACTTTATATATCATTTAACAATTAAATGAGCCACCTTTCTTCCCAAACAACATTTTTATAGCAGCCTGCTGACAGAATATTTGTCTTTGAACTTATAAAAATTGAAACAATAATTAGAAATTCTGAGAGAGGTAGCAGTTAAGAAATTAGTTAAATAGGGCATATTTTTACATGCTGACAATAGTTATAATGAAAGCATTTCCTCCTCCTCCTCTAAGAAATGGGCTGTCAGCAGAAAAATAATCAATATCACTTCCATTCAATAAATAAACCCTGCTTAACTCTCTTACTGCATGTGGTCTCCGATGTAATGGCCTTAACAACATATGTGTTTCAAAGAAAATTGCTATTATTTTTCTTGAAGCTCTAGAAGCAGACCATTTTCAGATCACAGGAGTGGTAGATATGATATGGAATAACCATGAGATTCTGGGCAGCCTTGCAGTCCTGGGGAATGCTTCAAATATTATCCTGTTTTGTCTCCTTACAAAGCTTTTTAATCCTGTTGCTGGCACCACAGTACAAGCAAGCCAAATGACTGTAACTTGTTCAAATGAAGTAGGTCAGCTTCTTAGTGCAAAAGGAGTGAAGAATGAAACTCTTCTTTCTTTTCAATAGGACAGCTAGGAAAAAAGTCACTCAAATATAATTACTTTGCAAAATGCTTTATCATATTATTTCAGAGTGGCATTCCTGTATGGATTGCGAGTTTAATTAGTTGTCAAGGTGCCTAGAGCGTGTGTACAGGCATCTTTGTATATTTAAATAATGTCATACAGAAGCGTGGTCAAGTCAAGCATGTAATTTAAAAGTGATATAGCCCATTAGCAAAAGGCTAAATGACTATTGAAAGAGAATTCCTTGACATTCAGTATTATGAGCCAGACGGGTTTGTGTGTAGTTATCTGGCATATAGCTGTACGACGATTTTCAAAGTAATCACCAGCAAATAGCAGCAACCTCACTTTCTTTTGGTTATTTATGATTTTCTACAATCAATCAGTTCTTTTATGTATGGAATTGTTTTGGTGGTACTGGTGGTGTTCCCCCCCCATTTGATTCATGCAGCACATGAATGCATAATTACAAAAGGGAATAAAGTTGGGGGTTAGAAGTGAACAAATATTAACTGGCTACAAATGTTCATGCATTAGTAAGAGAGTGCATCTGTTACTACTACTCTATTTATCAGCACTATATAAGAGTTGTGCATGCTTATTTACTCAGTCATGAAGTAAGATTCAGATATACATCTAAATGTAATATCCTCAGTTTAAAAAACAACAACAGAAATTTGCTATCATATTGACACCTTGAGCCACTTTTAGATTCACAGAACAGACATCTGGCACTTGAACTAATAAAGTAATTGGCAGTAGCAGGAAGTTGTCATTCTCTGTGGACTAGTACTAGATGACACATATGCTTTGCCAGTTGGTATCATAGATATTTACTGACAGAAGAGGAATGCTGAGACTTAGGGACCTTGTGTTCTGTTCCAAGGTTTGGAGGGAAGTATGTTCTAGTATTAGCAACAGACCCTTGTGCTTCTATCACCTCCCACAATCCTCATCTCTTCTGCATCTGTCCCTTCCTGCCTGTTCTTATCCCAGTCTTGCCTCTTCTCCATCCATTAGCTTCTTGCCTTGCTATCCCCAGTTTCTTCCTCCAGGTTCCCTAACAGAGTCCCAGTCAACCTTCCACCCTGGGTCTTAGAGACTCCCTTCCTGGGCTCCTTGCCAGAGTCTCTACTAGGCACCATGGCCCAGTCTCCTTGCCCAGCCAGTCTTGTTTGCTACTGATCCAAATTTTTGGTGGGATCAACCAAAAAAAAAAAAAAAAAAAAGTCTTACACAAAGGTGACCTGCCTGCTGAATTCTGAGTCCCTGCTATGAATCGTAAGGGTGTTAGAGCTTCTCAACACAACAATTGCAAGATTTTTTTTTAGCATGGGGGCTATGTATTTTTCCCTTAAGCTCATTCTGAGAAACTGATGAACCATTTTAGCTGAAAATTTCTTAAAAAAAAAACAACAACAACAAAAACAACAAAAAAACCCAGCCTTGGTGCAAATGTTCCTGCATGGATGAACTTCAGCCCAAACAGTTAAAGTTTGGCAATGTTATCAGCAACTGAAATCAGGGTCTTATAATGGGAAGTGTCCGGTAGCCTTCACTCTAGGCTCCATAACAAAGCTCCATGTGCTTTTATGCTCAAGAAAGAGATCTTTGAGTCATCCTGGATAGTTCTCTGACAACATGTGCTCAATGTGCAGTGACAGTCAAAAAAGCTAACAATGTTACGAAACATTAGAAAAGGGATAGATAATAAAACAGAAAATATCATAATGCCATTGTTTAAATCCATGATAGTCCCACACCTGGAATACTGCTTGTAGATCTGGTTGCCCCGTCTCAAAAATATATATATTTGATTTGGAAAAAAGTACAGAGAAGGGCAACAAAAATGATTAGGGGTCGGGAACAGCTTCAATATGAGGAGAGATTTTTAAAAAGGGACTGTTCATCATAGAAAAAATATATCTAAGGGAGGATATGAGGTATATAAAATCAGGAATGCTGTGGAGAAAGTGAATAAGGAAATGTTATTTACCCCGTCACATAAAACAAGAACCTGAGGTCACCTGACTAAATTAATAGGGAGCAAGTTTAAAAATAATAAAAGGAAATACTTCACACAGTGCACAGTCAACCTATGGAACTCATTGGCAGGGGATGCTGTGAAGGCCAAAACTACAACTGGGTTCAAAAAAGAATTAGATAAGTTTATGGAGGATAGGTCCATCAATGTCTATTAGCTAAGATAGTCAGAAGTGCAACACCATGCTATAAGGGTCCCTAAAACTCCAACTGCCAGAAGCTGGGACTGGAAGATAGGGGATGGATCACTCAATAATTGCTCTGCTCTGTTTATTCCCTCTTAAAGATCTGGCACTGGCTGCAGTTGGAAGACAGGGTACCGGGCTAGATGGACCATTGGTCTGAGCCAGTACAAATAAAAATTAACCAGCCTTAACAATATTATAACTAAGCTTTTAATTATATTATAACTACTTTTGAGTTACTTCTAATCCATGTGAGAAAGGAATTCACAATCTGAATTTAATAGTATTTAATGGGTATGTTTCGCTTTTATACTTTATTTTAAGAACTGGTAATTTTAGAGGAAACAGAACAAAAATAAGACAGGTTTTCAATACAGGTGACAAGAGAGGAACATCTGATATATATATATATATATGTGTGTGAATGCATATAACAATTTGCAAATATCTAAAGGAGTTTTGCAGAAGAAATTATCTGTGGTATTTTGGGCTGCCAAATGCCTGGAAGTTTCTGTGGATCCTGTCAGCATTAAAGTTATGATTAAATGAGTATGTCTTTGTAATTGATAAGAATGTGTGTGTTTGTTATGTCCTTAACCATTCATTTCCTGCATGTTCATTGTGTAGGCTTTGTAACTATATTGTTGTCACTTCACAAACTTAACTGTTTTTTAAACAAAGTTGTTTGTTTTGGTTTGGGTTTTGGACAGGGAGTGAAACCAAAGCTTAATCATCTTGATTTTTCTTTTTTGTAATATGTCTTCTCTTTGTTTAACAACTCTCAATGTAATTTATTAGTTATTTCTGGCAAACTTTGGCTGTGAGTGTATACTATGAGTTACAACAAATATAAAATTAAAAAGAATGGTCATTAAGTGGGACCCACACAAAATATTTGTATGGTCTTATGCTCCCTCTACTGACTTTCTGCAATAGCAGCAACTTGGTAACTAACCAAATGGACCATATTCCTTTTTGGTGTAACTCTGTTGAAGTCTTTGGAGTTATATCAAAGAATTAATTTGTCTAACAGAATCAAACCTTTTCTCTGTTACACCAGTGCAACCACAATGAATTTGATGGGGTTCCATTTTTAAAAGTTGTTTTTGAGATTAGAGTTTCACCAGTGAAACTAAGAGCAGAATTTGATTCCCTTGGCATCTCAGTGAATGATAATCAAGTGTATCCTGGGCTAAACCTCTCCTACACTGACATAAATGGTATGAGAGGAGAACATCAAGTAACTTCAACATGCTTGGACCCACTTACAATGTACCAAAGACCAGAATTTGTCACCTAATCAGAATTTATGAGCCTTTTCCATAGCTACAATTACAGTGCAAAAAGATGGTTGACAAAATATCAGATTACAGAGGGGAAAAACATTAATTTCATTTTTTTTGCTTTAGTAAAATACAGTAGTTTTGACTCCAACCTAGACCTTGTGATTAGAGATGCTATGTAGTGGAATATTCAAAACACTTTTCATACTGTAGTTAGAGACTGCTATTATTTTTTAAACTCCTTTAATTTCAGACACCCGGTAAGGCCTGTATCAAACTGTTTCATTTACTCCAATAATATCCTGTGTGACATGCTGTCATGTTTAAATGTTGCTTGTATTTATTAGAATTGGGAGCACTGGCTGTTGGGAGTCTGAAAGGACAGGAAACAGGAAGGAGTGGGGTGGAGTTGAAGAGGCTGAGGGAGAGCTACTGAGGGTGCAGCAGCAGCTTGGAAAAGAGGTTTCCACTTTAAAAAATAAAGTCCTGCTGGAGTTTGTTAGTACCGTGCCTGGCTACTACAACATATGCCACATTAGAAATATAAAGAAACTTTTCTTCAGTATTCTGCTCCATATATTGCAGACTGCAAAACATCTAACTGAGCCAACACAGACCTCATGATTGCTATTTTCTGAATTGATCGTGGGTAAGTGACACATCTTTTCTTATAGAATAGCTTTAGAAGATAAACACCTTTGGCTAAAACTAAAAATACTGCAAGCTAATCAATGTAAACCATGTTTCCCCCTGTACACAGGCTACTGTTGTCCGGTTTCCAATTTTCATAGCATATGAAGTCAGTATGAAGGCTCTGTGGCTTATAAGAGCACTATATTAGCATAGTAATTTCCCCCCCCCCACTCCGCTCATCAGTTCAAGCTCTAGTATTGCTTGTCACAGCAGACCTTTGCGTATTGTGGACTGTTAGGGGGCTTATTCCTTCACCCACTTACTTCCCTGGTCCTTCTCGCATGAACAGAGAGCAACAATACCCGAAGTCCAAACGTGCAAACAATTCGATGTTTATTGGGGTGAACTTCCAGCAAACATGATTCCAGTTTCCTTTGTTAGCGTCCTCCTTCCCAGCTCTGACACCACAGACACCTGTGTCCCTGTTCCCATTCCTGCCCTTAGCAAAACATGATTCCAATTTCCTTACCCCCATTCCCTGTTCCCATTTCCCCCTTTAGCAAAACATGATTCCAATTTCCCCACCCCCATTCCCTGTTCCCATCTCCCCCACCCACACACCCACCCCCTCACTTCCTGATTGACTGCAGACTATATAGTAAAACTTGAGTTCTGCTTAGCTATACCTTAACCAATCATTTTCCTGAAATTTAACTAACCAATCCTAACATATTGTAACATGATGATTTAACGAATTATATCCCACCACCTTAATTAGTTTACATCCAGCAAAATTAATTATACAGCAGACAGAAACAATCACAGAACCAGACAGAGACAATAGCAAATAAACAATAGCAAAGTGGGAACTATAATGACAAAACAATACAGAAGTGAGGATTTCACATCCCAGCTATTGATATTAAGTGAGTTCTTGCCAGACAGAATGGTATCAAACTAAGTTTCCTTTTACATTTTCTAGGCACTTCCCTTTCTCTGGAGGCGATAGGCATTATCAGGACAGGATTGTATTCCTAACAGCCCAATAGCACCTTATTTCAATGTGACTAGTTTGGAATGTGAGGATGTGACCATTGGCTTCCCAGCTTATGGCTGCCTCTGCTATTTAGCCAAAGGCCTTAGCCTAAGAACAGGGCCTCAGACTGTCATGGTAAGAAAAGGACCTTACACCAGCAGACAGTGATTTTGATTCTTTCTTTTATACCTCTATAACTAGCCAAGTGATAAGAATACACCTAAATTCTTAGAGTATAGGCCTTTACAGACAGACCTGAATATCTATATCCTAACATGGACTACTACATTATAAAGTTTGAGAGGCAACTGAAAAACTAGCATTTTGTAAATGAGGTTACCTTTAGTGTTTTAGCCCTTTCATATGCTTGACAGAAGTGGGCAATTATAAATTAGGCACTAGAGTAGGGACTTGAAGGTGGGTATCCCGCCACCCAGGAGAGTACTTTAACTACCAGGTTGTAGAGTCACTCGCTCTCTGGCTCAGTGACTGACTCTATACACAATGGAACAGCTTCAGGAGAGACTGAAAGAGCTCCATCCCAGAACAGCCAAGAGCCCAGGGGTAAGGGCATTCTCCTATAATGTGGGGGACCCAAGCTTAAATCTCTTCTCCACATCAAGAAGGGAGGGGAGGATTAAACCTGGGTGTCCCATAGCAGATGGGATGTGGGCTAAAGCTTACAAGGGAAGTAATGGCACCACCACCTCCTCCAGTCACGTTGTGAATGTTCCTCAGAGCCAAAACTTTTGGCTGAACTATTTGGCAAATTTGTGTCAATTTTATGAATAGTTTTGGTTATTCAAAAATGCATTTTTCTGGCAAACTTTCTGTTCACCAAAAAAATTTATCCACCGCTATTGACCAGGTCAGCATGAGGTTGGAGACAAGTGTTCAAGGTGATTCAATGCTTGGCCACGTAGGTTCTAGAATCTAGTGCATTCCCAATAAACACTTATACCAAAATGGAAAAAAAAAAAAAAGCCTTCACTAGGGCAGCTGGAACTGAAAGGATGAAAATACCCTAGTTATGATGCTCAGATCATTGAGATTGAGGAAGGGTTCATGTAGCAACCATGCAGGTCCACTATAATTTCCTCCCTGGAAGAAAAAAGCATCCCTAAAATGATTGTTAAATAATATTATCACACAGGTCAATACAGGGTGCTATTATACCTAGGCTATGTCTACAGTACAAATTACTTTGGTATAATTTACATCACTGTGGGGTGTGAATAATCCATACCCATGAGCAATGTAAATTATACCAACCTATTTGCCGGTGTAGACAGAGCTATGTCAGTGGGAGAGCTTCTCCCACTGACATAGCTGCTACCTCTCACAGAGGTGGAGTTATTAAGCCAACAGGAGAATTCTCCTGTTGGTTTAAAGCATCTTCACCAAAAGTGTTACAGTGGTACAGCTGTGCTGCTGTAAATGATGTGGTGTAGACACAGCCATAGTAGTACAATTTATTGTGCTTAGTATGTGAGCAAGTTTTTAGTCTTGAAAGATTCTGTGGTTTTTCTTATGCAGATTTTTTGGGGTGGAGTAATAGCAGGCAGCAAGGGATTTTGTTCTTTGCCTTAATCGCTCTAACGGAGTAAATTCTTGAAGCAAAATTGCACCTTGGGCAATGGTGTTGGGCTGAGATCCCTGAAAGAGAAAAGTGTTTGTCTGCATGCTGTTTGTGACAATCCCTCTACCAGTACAGGTGCATATGTGTAAATTAAATCTAAGTTGTATCCAGACTTTTCATTACTGATTTCTTCTTCAATGGGAAGCTGAGTGTCCGTGAGTGTCTGACATCTGCTACTATTCAACAGAGGAGAAGCAATCATTAAACATATCACGTTATCTACTATTTTTCTTGGATACTGAACTCAAAAGGACCCTCTGGAGATCTGAATGTTATTCAGGGCTAAAGGAAGGAAATCTGGGACTCTGGAAACTTAGTGTGGTGGAATTGGTAGCTGGAGGGAGGTCCCAGGGATTTTCCCCAGCAGTGTACTTGGGGTGTATATACTTGGGTGGGCTGGGCCAACTGCCCTTTTCTCCTATCACACACGATACTTTAAGGGGGTGCTGTTGGTCAGGCATCCCAGAACAAGGGGACTTAGTGTTTAAAATTCCATTGAGTTCACTTCATGGAGCTGATCAGACCACTCATTGCTATAGTTTCAGGATCTCTGCAGGCTCAGGAAGATGTCACTGTAGCAGATAGGCCTGGTTCAGTTTTTTCCTTTTGTTTTGTAAAACCTGAGAGCTAGAAACATGCTTGGCTTTAAAAAAAAAAATGATGTAATCACATGACTCTGGGAGTTGGGTGTCTAGGCATGGACCTGTAGTAAGTATCCCTTAATCTGGCCCTGTTACCTATATTTGGGATTAACAACAGCATTTAAAAAGAACAAGGCCAAATTCTACCGTAATGGGAATGAACAGGAGTAATGGGAGGCACAATTTGGCTGACTCAGACTTGAGAATGAGAAACAAACCCCAGAGTGTGAGACAGGTATAATTATCACACTAAGTTATAAATTTTGCACAAAGCATTGAAAGTATTATGATGTAAAAATCATAGAATCATAGAGTCATAGAATATCAGGGTTGGAAGGGGCCTCAAGAGGTCATCTAGTCCAACCCCCTGCTCAAAGCTCAAAAATGTATTTGGATATTATAAAAAAGAGTAAAAGGATGGATTTTTTTTTATTTAAAATATACATATATATAATTTGAAAATTACTCAATGCTTTCTTTTGTCTTCCTTTTGCCCAAGTGTAATAAAAGCTGCCCACACAATTTTCCTTTCTAAAATGAAGGTAACACTGGTGAACACTTTAAAAATAATAAATGATTAATGGAAAATGCTTTTTAAAAATTATGGTAAAATAATATATTAGGGAATCATTTATGAATGATATTAAAATACTTAAAATATGTTATAGCAACCATGATAATGCACTTACAAACTAGGATGTTCAAAATCATTATAAATGTCTCTGCAATGTGTTAGGTTCTTATAATAGTCATCTCTAAATGTATTTTCTATTAACATTTTTATATTAAAGTATTCATAAATATCAACTGTATTTAAAATGTTACCAAAATCAACTATTAGGCCCAGATTCTTTGTTGTGACCAAACTCTGCTATCCTTTGCACAGGAAGAGGACACTGGATATGCAGTTATTGCTTCCTGATAACGAGTGCAGAATAATCCCAACTTTGGCAAGATTTAGAGAAGTCGAGAGGCTGCTCTAAATTATGGCACAGACAAAAGGGCCTAATACTCCCATTGATTACATGGGACTTGAGAGTTTGGTTAAGTGCTTTGTTTATTTCATTTGAGGTCTAAATAGACAGCACTACACATACTGGGAGATTTAGGGGAAGGTTCAGTCTGAGATGTAGCTTCTCCACTCTTTCTCTGAACCCCTCCTAAATATGTTTCTTGCTTCTTCAGTATAATGGCCCAAAGTTGGCACTGACATTTACAATAGTATAAAGTTCTGTCTAATGCTTATTAGTCACTGTAAGTAAAGTTAAATTCTAACTACTCTCATAAATGTGTTTGATAAATCTGACATTATGCCTCTTTGTTCCATTTTTGGCACAGACTTGGAACAGGAACTGTGCTCATATTAAGCACCCATTTCAAGATTGTGCACACTCCTCTTTTGCTCTGAATAATTCCTAATTCTTCCACTGAAGCTTCCACATTGTAAGAGTCTCTGTTTAACATTTTCTGTACTGCAGAACTGCGTACACCCACTACAGTACATTTCTCTAATCTAGGGAGCCTGAACAGTAGCTAGGGACTCTGCTGCTGGGTTTTCCCTATCTAACTCATACAGGAGTGGCTGGAATTTCTCTGATCCTAAACTCCCTGCTGCAGTGGGACCAGAAGGCCCTCCTTCCCTACTAGGGCAGGGTGGGATGGAGGTGTTGCCAGTCAACCTACTTCCTAAAAGACCTTTTCAAATATAAGAGGATCAGCCCCAAATGAAACAGCCTTAAAGCATCTCCTGAAAGGAAATGAGAAGGGACTAGTTCCAACTTACTGAAGAGATCAGTGTGGGGAGGGGAGGGAGGCTGTAAGCCACCGAGTTATGAGATGACAAGTGATGATATATGGCACATGTTGAGTATTAATCCTACACCTGTTTTTACCGCAAGCCACAATAATACATATGTCATCGCTCTCTTGCTCTTTCTCTGTGACTTTAAATTACTTTCTTATCTTTTGTTTGCTTTTTGTTCTCTTAATTTCAAAAAAAGTATGTATTTCTCTGTTTGGAGTGGAAAACCTTGAATTCATTGAATACCTCCAAACAAAAGTTAGTTCAATGGGATATACAAATATACTTAAAAATATAGAACAACAAAAAGGAGAAAAAGAAAAAAACCCTGAAAACACTAAGCATTAAAGAAGGTCTGAAAACACCATTAAATTCTGTTGATTATTTAGGCTATGACTGAAGATAGCAAATATAAACTTCAAAACACATTTCCATCAGAATCCTCTCACTGTCTACAACAACCATCTACACGTCCCTTTCTATATATCAGCTGTGTATCAGCTAGGATAACTTTGCTCTCCAAACAACAGGTAACTGTATAATCATAACTCCATCATCTTTGCTTTGGAACCTCAGATAGAATCCACTTTCAGCTTTTTTAATATTTTAGTTGCGTGCAAAGTCAATTTTATTTTTTCTTAATTCTTTTTGAATATTGTCTTTTCATTATCGTGCACTATATAAAGTCTCATATATAGTATAGGATTTCTCAATTTCCCTTATTTTCAGACACATCATTATTAGATGCGTGTTCAGACTGTTACTTCCACTGCCTGCTCCTTTCTTCCACCTCATGACTAGTTGACATGGGCCAGGTCCACTGCCCGCTTTTCATTAGCATTTCTCAGGACTCTTACAGACTTTATTTAGCCTGGGTTCATATGTGATGCATGAGATGTGTGCATTTTACAATCTGATATTTTACTTGAGTTGCTTTCAAGTATATTACTTCAGCGTCATTATAGCAGTTGTTCCCTCCCTGCCCCTCCAGTTCATTAAGTCTGCCCTTCTTCTTTAAGCAATTATTGAGTCCAGGTTAAATTAATTATATTGTGACCTTTTGACCTTTGCAACTCTCTCTTTAAAATTTATTTAGATTGTCTTGTTCATTAGTACCATATCTAGACAATAGCTTTTGTGTTTAGATCTCTGACACTGTAGCTAAGGAAGCAGTCATTACTTCTAATCATTTGTGTCTCCACTTTAATAACCTCTCAAAACACTTCCCAATTTACACACTTTCCTTGACAGGTTCATATGGTTTCTGACACTAG
This sequence comes from Chelonia mydas, assembly GCF_015237465.2. Lineage (NCBI taxonomy): Eukaryota > Metazoa > Chordata > Testudines > Cheloniidae > Chelonia > Chelonia mydas. Next base: position 103,603,619 of record NC_057852.1, read on the forward strand.
CTGGCAGAAAGGGAAAGATCTCCTGATGGTTAAAAATATCTATTACGCTGATGAAAACAGAAATGCATAAATTACCCTGTTGTCCCTTTAAGGCACATTTAATACATCAATGGATTCTTTTTTTGTTAGGGTTTTTTTTTCCCTTTGAGATTTAGGCAGTGCACAGGATTTGCTCATTTCGTTAATTATCCTACTTGTTTCTGAATCCACGTCCATAATATTCACAAGCATCAGAATCTAAAAAAAATGAGCATCTTGTTTACAAAGAGTGCCATATTATATTCTGCTAAATTCACTCTTTCACAAATCCAGTATGCCAAAGATGTGCGTGTTTGCAAGCGTGTTGTCCTTATCTTTGGGATGTGTTTCTTCAAGGACACTGCAACTCTTCGTTCAAATATTCCTCAGATGTCTGTCTTTGTGCCTGTTTTCATCCTGTAATAGTACTGTAATTAATGTAATAGTTACTCTTGATTTAATATGTTCACGTGAGAACCCATTAATACAATCTAAAACTCTAAAAGCAGTTCACCAAACATTTACATGGCCAATAGCAAATATGGTAATTTCTCAGTAGCACCTGAAGAACTCTGCACATTATTACTATTTTAGAAGCAAAAAATGATGCAATCCAGCAGGGCAATGCATTTTGTGGGGTTTTTTTTTTTCTGATTTAAACTTTATTTGTGCTTAGTTATGAGACGAGCAGACAATATAGGTTCAAACTAAATAATGGATCTGATTTTTCTTCCCACTTGCTCTGATGTAAATCAGGGATAGTTCAATTGAAATCATCTCAATTACATGGAAGTCAAAAGTATACAAGTTGTTGTTTGATTGCCCTGTTAATAGCAGCAGCTTGGTTTACAAGTGGCTGTCTCTGTTTGCTGACTAAAACAGAGCAAAAATATCACTTTACATCTGAAAGAATTAATGTTTCAGTGAGGGATTATGCTATATTATGACCCTTGAAAATTATATATTTGGGAGGGCCTGAACAGTATACTGTAACAGTCCCCCCAGTGCCTAATCTCTCCTGGGAGGAAACATACTTTATGGGATATGTTGATAGAACGGGACTTGAAATTTTCAGCAGGAGTTAGCAGCAGTTCATCATGTTGCAGATTGTGGTTTTACTTCATGGTATATGTGACTATTTAATACCTTTGAAATTCAAAAATGTTTCCTAAAGTCTTTACAGTGACGTGTATGTTTATAGCTAGGAAATCATTTATATAATTCCTTTGCTGGAAAGCTAGCACTCAACTCAATAGAATACCAGAAAATGTGTATTCTGGTCATGGACCAGCAAATAGATTATGTTCCCAGTTGTCTGTATTGCAGGTGAACTATTAAGCTAATCTCTGCCAGCCTTTCTTGTACACAGTGCATGGACCATTGCCTTAACTTGACCTTTGGTTGGCCTGATACTTACCAGCCAAAGGAATAAGTTATATAACTAAAGTCGACAAAGGGACAAGCAAAGAAGAAATTTGACAAGTGCAAGAATTTTATTTCTACCTATGTTACACCAGTACAAAAATCAACCTACTTGTCTTACACATGGTGAAATAATATGATGGGAGAATTTCTAAGTATTTCCAAAGGGTCAAGATTCTTAATTTACAGTTGATTTGATGTAATAAAATCAGATTGAATACCCACTGTAATATCTAATCAACAGCAGAAATCTGTTTAAATTAAAGAGAGAGTTTCTATCTAGTTATCATATGTATAAGAACCTATCCTCTTGGTATCTCAGCACCACTGAAGTCAGTGGAGTTTTGCCATTGACCTCAAAGGAGTCTGGATTTTACTGCATATCTAATCTCTCTATTATTGAATATGTGTTTCTGGAACTGATCCCACTATGTCTTCCAGGAATGACTTTTTTTTGTCCCTAGTTCTAGCTGCCCCAAACAGATTGGCCAAGGAAATCCTCCATTTAAAAAATAAATCTGATTGTTTCCCATTGGTATCAGTGGCAGCAGTTTTCAGTCTATTACAGTCTTCCTTATCAGCAAGCCAGGAGCCAGTACTGCTGGTACTTCTGGCCAGTCTTTTGTTTCCCTTTGCCAAATGCCTTCCTTTCCTCTGTCAGTGGATTATGACCAGAATGAAATGCTAATGTAATCTACCATGTTAAATTATTTCTCTTAAGGTATATCCTCATGCCACAGCTATCTCTTGGTATCAATTTCTGGGAAGAGAGGAGTGCAACTTTGAGTCCTTTAATTTCCTACTCACTAAGGTCAAAAACCTGCTCCTACTAAAGTAAACAGCAAAACGTTCATTGAATTCAATGGTGCATGATCAAGGTTTCACATTTTTCCCCTCAATTATGCCTTTGAAGCAAAAATTAATAGAAAGCAAAATCCTGGAATATTCAGTCAGTCAAAATTCTCAATGATAGATGGCCAAATTGTATTCAAAGGACACAGTTACAGTAAGGGACAGAATGTTGCTGGGTCACCTGAGTGAGGTGGGGGCAGCATGGGGAAGGAATGATAGCTCTGTCCCTGCTCTCCACTTGCTCCAAGGAGATAGTAATTTACTGCTGGGCTACACTGGCCATATGGCACTACTTGTTGGCTCAGGACTGCAGGCTGGTGCACTGGAAAGTTGGGATGGGAAGCAAGACTCCGCTCACTGTCTGCCCACCTGTTCCAGAGTATCAAGGTAAACAGGTGTGCAGCACATCTTGCCTCCGTGTGCCCAGAACCAAAGTGTCGTGCGGCCATGCAAAGGAGTTCCTAACTCCCCCTAATGCCTCTGAATTGCCTTGAAGCCAAAGGACAATAGAGATCTTAATGAATATTGTTTAAAAGGTTTTTCTCCTCTCATTTTGGGTTTATGATAACACATAACTAGCAACACTACTAGGACATTCCTTCTCACCCTGTTTGCAAATGACTCAGTTCAAATAACAATCATAGCATATCTCAGGGGAGTGTATATGGTATAAGGTTAAAAGGCAATTGACATTAGGCACGTGAGAAGCAGTCCACAAAGAAACTCTTGAACAAAGTGTTTTATTTCTATTATGAATTTGAATTCAACTGATGAAAACACCTAGACTTGTTCAGTTGCTGAGCTTTATTGCTGTGAGTATGACATCACTTGTAGCCAATCCAGTAAGAAAGCTCCACTTGTGTCTTATGAAGTCATATCATTATAGTTATTATGTATTTACTCCTGGGAGAATTCTATGCCACTCTGGAATGTAGAATTTTGTAGAGTTCCCTGTTTTCCCCACAGAATTTCTGGCTGCCACTAGGGGCCGGTGGACTCTGCAGAGCTCAGCTCACAGTGAGCAGAGCGCCCAGCCTGGTGGGGCTAGAGGCTGCACAGTCTTTGATCCTCATTCTCCTGGGGACAGAAGAGGGCCTGGGAGACCCAGCCAGCTCTGGCAAAGGGTGAGGAAGGGCGGGGCCACACCACACACATCCCAGGATAGTAAAGAAGTTGAAGAGAATAAAGGCTCTGGAGGTGCTCTGGGCTGAGGGCTGTCCCACAGCTGGGCTCTATGGGGAGAGGGGGCTGGTGTCTGAGCTGGGGGCTACCCTGCTACTAGCTCTGCAGGGAGGGAGGTGTGTGTGTCTGGGGTGGGGGGTGCTCTGCAGCTGGGCTGGGGGGGAATGGGAGTGCATGTGTCTGGCCTCTGGGGGTCCCATGCAGTTCCTTCCATCACCCCCTAACTGGAACTGGGTTGTTTTAGTGGTTTCTTTAACTCTGTTCCTCGGGGGATTTTTTTTTCTGTTGTCTGTATTGTTGACAGGTATTTTGAAATAAGTTACCAAAATAATTGAAACTGGATTGATTGTATTGTGTTATTTTGACAAATACAATATGCAGAATTTTGCAATATTGTATACAGAATTTTTAATTTTTGGTGCAGAATTCCCCCAGGAGTATGTATTACTGTCAAGCAAAATTCTCGATTTCTCTGCAGTGCAAGTGTATCCATGCCACATGCAGAACACACACTGCCATCAGTGAAAATCCTGTGTGTGAACTGGTGCAGAATACTCCATGGAGAATATGAGATCCGCAGTGTGAATTGAAGAAACTAATTTTGCCCTGAAATTTGATGCAAACCAGTTTGTCATATTAGATACACTGCAGCAATGACTAAACAAAAAGAGATCACAATTTCATAGCAAATGTTTCACCACATTTGATACTGAGAATCCAACCATATGCACAACATAAGATGGCTGCTGTTGAAAATTAAATGAATGATAATAATCTGTAGGATAATCTATAAACCTACATCCATTCTTGCTGTAACAAATCTATCTATGTTCCTGTATTGAAATGTTGAGAAAATTGATATCACCCATAATCACAGCTTCGTTGCTATTTGCCTTCCTTAGCTCATCATTAAATCTAAGTGGATTATCAGAACATCTCTGTTATCTAATGCTCCCTGGGATGTTATTAGCTGAGCCCTTATTCTGCTTCTGAGACAACTATTTTAAATTTAGTGGCCTATGTTACATTTCTCTTGCTCTACTGCTACATTGCATTCCCTCTCCATCAGAATTTCTTTACACTTTTAATCCTTTCTGTGTTACTAATAACCTTAAATTCATAGGCCTAACTCTCCCTCAGATACATAGGTGTAAATTCCACTTAGATTGAAACTGGAGCTCATTCTGGATCAGCTTCTTAGTCACATTGAGTAAGACCTTACTTCTTGAGTAGTCCCACGGAAACCAATGGGATTGCTTGAAGAGAAAGGTTCTGCTCAGCATGTGCAAGGGTGGGAGAATATAGTCCATTAGAAGCAGCTACAGTGATTCTGCATGAGAGTTGAGCAATTCTGTTTCAGAAGTTTCTCTGTACCTTAAACATACATTTCTTGTTATTTTTCTATAAATATACAGTCTTTCTTTGCCTGATTATTCCCCAAAACCATTTGTTAGAAAACTTTTTGGGTACTATATAAAATGATATATATTACTAGTTATCGTACTTTTGACTAGGCTTTGTCCACACTGCCACTTACACTGCTGAAACTTTCTTCATTCAGGGGTGTAAAAAAACACCTCCTTGAACGATGCAACTTTCAGCACTGTAAAGTGGCAGTGTAGACAGTGCTAGCTCCCAGCGCTGGTCGCTATTCCCCTGGCAGAGATGGTTTTTTTACAGCACTGGGAGAGGTCTCTCCCAGCACTGGAGCCACGACTACACAACCGCATTAAAGCGCTGTCGTGACAGTGTTTTGATGTTGTTTGTGTAGACATATCCTAATTTAGTGTTTAGTGCCTAGGAACAACTGTGAAAGACGCTTTATAAATAGAACAGATAAAGAGAGATGGATGAATCAGGTCTGCCATGCCACAGCATAGAACATTGTTGCTAAGCTCCAAGTGATGCAGAATCTTTGAGAAGTTTAATAGAAGTCTGAAGAAAAATGAAATGTCTCCCAAACACCCAATCCACAGAAGATTTAAGTTCATAATTCCTCTTTTCTCCTCCCACTACCTTCTAAGAGTTGCTTTCTTTTCAGCTAAAAATATAGGTCTATATGATTAATATCATCTGTGGTTCAGTATATACAAATGATTAAGTAACTGAGGCATAACATCTTATATATTGTCTAGTGCTGTCTGTGAAAAGGATAAATGCCTTAATGATTCAGCATTCATTCCTCAAACCACAATTTAATTACACAGGGACATGTCATCCCCTCCCACAATAAGAAGTAAAGGAAAAGTTTCAACATAAAGCTGAGAGAGACAAGGTGGGTGATGTAATATCTTATCCTGGGACCAACACAGCTACAACAATGCTGCAAAAAGCAAAGTTGTGCAGATGAAAGCTCAGACAACCCAACACATTCTCTCATTGTTTCTGCATAGACAAGGCAAAGAATATGACTATCTAATAATGTGGAGCCCAAGGATGTGACAGAAATCCTATGTCCAACTCTGTAGGTGTTAGCATACTTACATGGAGTCCCTGTCCAGAACTAGGCATACAATCCCTACCTCCACTTCCACCACCCTATGCTGGCAGCATGACTGTTGGGCTGCCGGGCGGCCACTTGTCCCCAGGTGTACTTACATAGTTTCTCAATGTTGGATGCTAGCTCGAGCTGCTGAAGGGGGAGTTAATCTTGCTCACTGCTTCTAAAGTGCAGGTTCAACTTCATCCCAGACCAGTAGTGACTAAGAGTCAGATTTTCTTTATTGTCTTTTTAAAATGAACTAGAGGTCTGAGTCCAATTCCTAAATGTACTTGTGTTCACAACGCAAAACCACCACCCAATTTTTTCCTTGTTACACCTGTGTGTACCACTTAGTGTTGATACAGTAGATCACACCAGACACAGAAGTAGCCCTGACTCACCAGTATCACTTATGGGTTATTAACTAATCTCTTGTTGTGTGTCGGAATTAAATGACTCAAGATTGTTGAAATAACAGGCTCAACTGCATTTATTTAATCTAAGATTATCAATCAGAGATTAGTACAGCACTATATAGATACATTACCACCACATTGTCAGACTAAGAGCTGAATATGTGTCTCTCCGGCATCTGCACAGTTTCATTCATTCTTCCAAGTTCCCATATCAGTATCATTATATAGGGTTTCAGACAAAGGAAACCTCATTGCCAAGAACATTCTCCCAGAAACATATGTTGTGATGTCATTTCTATACATTCCCAGTTTACCTGATTTATGTGTGGAGGCATGATTATTTACAGCTGGGAAGACAAACTATTCTTCAAGATAATATCTCTTAGTGGATCCTTCTTACCCAACCATCATTCTTCCAAGAAACATCTGCTGTAACAATCATCCCTTATTAGTTTCCCAAGTCTATATATGCTTAAGGGAGATGGTTTCCAGGAATATCTGGAGTTGCATAGACATGAAGGCATCCAAAATTATTAAAATATAGCATAATAGATAAAATCCCTAAAATAGGGTTACTTATCACTCAAGGACCAGCGTTCTGGGCCTTAGAATTCAGATATACTCTTTGTTGAAGATACAGTTCTAAAGAATAGTTAATATATATATAGCTAAATCAAATATACAGAAAGAAAGAACTAAAAGTTTTAATATTTACTGATGGTACTAACACTCTGTTGCAACTATATGGGTCTCTGTGTACCTTTTGCTCTTGCCTGTTCTACTGCTCATCAACATGGTAGTCTCATCAGAGAAAACAAAGATTGAATTCACATGGAATCTGAAGTATGATCTCACTCCTAGAGATGATTCTCCAGTTTAGATTTCAGGTGCTGTGATGTGAGGAAGACTGTACTGCTGTTGCCCATGCTTTCCCTGCACTGCGGATAAATAGAGCACTTCAGTGTCCACAGATTTCAATTACAGTTAGCTGAAAAATGCAGAAGAGATTTCATGGAAAAAAAATCAATTTATTTCTGTAAAATGTTGACAAAATTTTGAATAGCTAAATTTTGACCACTCCGTAAAAAAGCAAAACTTTACATTTTTAATTGAAATATCAAATTTGAAAATTGTCAACCACTTCTGTTTTCAGTCTGGCACTAAATTAACAAAACAGATCATAGAATCATAGAATATCAGGGTTGGAAGGGATCTCAGGAGGTCATCTAGTCCAACCCCCTGCTCAAAGCAAGACCAATCCCCAACTGAATCATCCCAGCCAGGGCTGTGTCAAGCCTGACCTTAAAAACCTCTAAGGAACGAGATTCCACCACCTCCCTAGGTAACACGTTCCAGTGCTTCACCACCCTCCTAGTGAAAAAGTTTTTCCTAATATCCAACCTAAACCTCCCCTGCTGCAACTTCAGACCATTACTCCTCTTTCTGTCATCTGCTACCACTGGGAACAGTCTAGATCTATCCTCTTTGGAATCCCCTTTCAGGTAGTTGAAAGCACTATCAAATCCCCCCTCATTTTTCTCTTCCGCAGACTAAACAATCCCAATTCCCTCAGCTTCTCCTCATAAGTCGTGTTCCAGTCCCCTAATCATTTTTGTTGCCCTCCGCTGGACGCTTTCCAATTTTTTCACATCCTTCTTGTAATGTGGGGCCCAAAACTGGACACAGTATTCCAGATGAGGCCTCACCAATGTCGAATAGAGGGGAATGATCACGTCCCTCGATCCGCTGGCAATGCCCCTACTTATACATCCCAAAATGCCATTGGCCTTCTTGGCAAGAACGGCACACTGTTGACTCATATCCAGCTTCTCGTCCACTGTAACCCCTAGGTCCTTTTCTGCAGAACTGCTGCCTAGCCATTCGGTCCCTAGTCTGTAGCAGTGCATGGGATTCTTTCGTCCTAAGTGCAGGACTCTGCACTTGTCCTTGTTGAACCTCATCAGATAAATACTTTAAATAATGTGAATCATTTGCACAACTAAGTTGATACATTTGTCCTGACATGAGGATCAATGAACATGAACTGTGATATAATAAAGAGGAAAGTAAATGGCCAAGGGATTAGAAAACTAGATTTGCTTAAAATCATTCACTTTTACAAATGTGAAATGGCTTATTGGAAAACTGGCAGGATCACCTTAATGACATTTAAGGTAAACCCACCATACAGTAAACTAATGAATCTTTTTTTGGGTCAGTGCTTCAGGAAAAGACCATTTTAGAGTGATTGTAAAGAATACTTCCCAAAGAATGTTCTTGCATTTACAGTTATCTTACTTTAAAGATTGATGGAACTGTCCAAGAAAATGTTGTTAGTCAGTGGACGAAGATATTTGCAACTTCATTAAGATTGTGCAAAAGAGTAATGTATCACTTGCACTATTAATTATCCACATTTCTGATCTCCTTCCATTGGCTCCGTCTCATTCTGTCTCTCTCTTAACCATCTGCTGTCCATCACTCTAGCTTTATTTTAGGTTCTGCTCTGTAAGATCTCCATTTGGAAAAATAGAATATGTAATAAGCAGATTACTTCTCAGAAATAAGCGGACACCACTAATTAGAGAGGGGATTGACATTAGGTACTTCATGACTCCTTAAGTAACTGAATTTTCATTGTGAGACAGATTCAGGAAAAAAATTGTTGAACAAAACATGGAACTGCATGCTGTCTTCATTGATCAAAAAAAAAGCATTTGATGCTGAGCAGAAATGGCATCTGGAAAATTCTCAAGAAGTTTGGCTGTCCTTCCAAATTTGTTAACATCATATGTCAATCTACAAAGAAATGTCTTGTCAAGTACTTTCAGATAGTGACCTTTATAAACCATTTCTCATATCTAAAGGTGTTAAATGAGGCTGTGTTCTGGCACTGACCCTTTTTAGTCTCTTTGCAGCCATTCTGAATTACACAGCAAAAACCCTGCACCTACATAAGGTACAGAACAGATGGAAAACTCTTCAATCTCCAAAGATTTATTTCAAAGACAGAATTTCTTGAGGAACTCATATGTGAAGCCCTTTCTGTGGATGATTGTGCTCTACTTATTCAGACTGAAAGTAACCGACAGCTTATCCTTGACAGGTTCTCAGAAGCAGTGAAACATTTTGGACTCATTATCAGCCTGGAAAAAACTGAAGACCTCGCCCAACTGCTTCATCAACCATTACCACTGAACCAAACATCACCATTGATGATATAGTATTAAAGAGTATCAATCACTTTACATCTGAAGTAATAGCATTACCATTTATTCAGCCTGAGATATTGATGGCTGATAGGAAACTTTTTCCTGCCTTAGGAAGGACAACAATTTCTGTCTCCAGAATGAGATTATGTGTTCCCATATAGGTGCCAACTCTGTGGGTGCTCTGGGGTTGGAGCACCCACAGAACAAAAACAGTGGGTGCTCAGCAGCCACCGGGAGCCCCCCCAGTCAGCTCCTCCCCCTGCGCCTCCCACCCACCTTGATCAGCTGTTCAGTGGCATGCAGGAGGCACTGGAGGGAGGAGGAGGAGTGAGGGCTGGCACACACTGGGGATGGGACAGAACAGGGTGGGAAGAGGTAGGGCGGGGGTTGGTGCTTGAGGAAAGGGGTGGAATTGTGGCTAAATACCCCCTGGCAACTCAGAAAGACAGCGCCTCTGTGTTCCCAGAAGTATTTTCAGGTCTTAAGAATCTGTCTTCAGTGGGGCCCTCTGCAGCTCTAAGTGTCTGTATTGAGTAGTTCTGGATGCTGGAGGGAGGCCTAAATCAGGAATAAACAAATTGGAGTATTTCATTATGACTTATACAAACTGTTAAATGTGTCTTTAATTGAAAATATTGAATTAAAAATTCCTAACCTAATTACCCAGCAAATACAAGTATATCAGAGTAACTGTGCTGGTTGGGTGAATGGATGTTTCTGGACACATCCACAGATGGTAACTAAAAGGATGTGGCTCCTCCCTGTCTGAGAGAGTAGTTCTGAGTGGGATTTCCAGGTGTCTCTCTGTTTCCTTGCTCACTGAGTAAGCAAAACTGTTTTTGTCATCACCAGCAGAAGGAGAGCTGCCTTTGTACCCTCTTTCCAGTAATAGTTGTGCTTCTGTTATTTACTGACCCTGTGCCTGTCATCACGGACTCTGGCTGCTTGTCCTAACCTTTCTATAAGTAAACCAGAAGGACACATATGGTATGTCTACACTGCTGACTCAGGTTTGTGGGGCTCAGGCTGCTGGGCAGTTTAATTGCTGTGTAGACTTTCTGGCTCAGGCTGCAGCCTTAGCTCTGAGATTCTCCCACCTCACAGGGTCCTAGAACCTAGGCTTAAGCTCAAGCCCGGATGACTACACTGCCATTAAACAGCCCTGCAGTCCAGTCCTCATGAGCCTGAGTCAGCTGGCACAGGCCAGCCGTGGGTTTTTAATTGCAATGTAGACATACCCCATAGACAAAGTGCACTTGCAGATCTCGAGCAATCCAATAGAGTTACAGGGCTATGCACATAGAGGCCTGATGTCTATGCACCAGCTCCATGCCCCTTGCTTTCCTGGTTGCCATGACTTTCCTGAATTCAGGACTCTTCCTGAATGGTGGGGTGGCTCTCAGTACAAAGGGACCCTCCTCATGTGAAAGTTAATACAGCAGCTTTTGGATTAGATTTTGGATAGATTTTCCATTGGTGGATTGGGAAAAGGATGCATGCTTCCCTGTAAGTTCCTTCATCCCACTTCAAGCCCACCCTATCTTGTGAAAGGTCCTGGGAAAGTAGGGATGGTGTTGTGGAATTACAGATCCGGGGTGCTGTGCAGAGACAGCTCTCCGCCCCTTCTATTTGTTTCCATTGACTCATTGCACACTCACTAGAAATCAATATAATTTCAATATACAATGCAAAATTGTCATTTTCTTCAATAACAAATTATATTAAACAAATAAGCCAGCAGTAAGGATGTATACCGTATACTGCTAATGAAACATTAGTAAAGAGATAAGAATCCGAGCAACTGGAACATACAAAAATATATAGGAGAGAGATGCAAATCAAGCTACATGATAAAAATAACATAAATTAAACCAAATGTGATCTGCTTAAATTCATTTCCCCCCGCATTTATGACTACTTAATTCATTATAGTAAATTATACATATTGTTGTAGCCTCATTAAAGGCTGAAAGAAAAGGCTGCTTTTCCCAAAGTGGGCCATTAAATACTTTGCAGGAAAAGCTAATGGCTACTATAGTGTAAAATATGAAACAACATCTAGAGGTTAAACTTCTTAATCGAAATAAAGGGACAACTTCACATTTACACTAAGGCCCTTTTACACAGGTCTGGTGTGTAAAGGGGTCTTAAAGTGGGCATAAACTTAATTTAAGACTACTTGAAGGCTCATTAACAATGCCAGAGTGATGTAAAGGGGCCTTAGTATCAAAGAAAACAATTCTCCAGCAGCATCACTGTTCTTATTCTTACATTTCTTTCTGAAACTCCCAATAAGGTTGGACTCTCCCAAATGCCCCAAGGAAAACAACCAAACCCATTTTGACAAAAAATGCAATGCAGTGCTACTTTTTCTGTGGACTGCATGTGCAGGACATATACGAAGAAAGAAAATATTCCTTTCAACTCTGTTTCCTCCTCCTTGTCAAGTAAGCATGTTTAAGCTTAAAAAAAAAAAGATGTTGTTGTCCCATACCCCCACCCACTAGTTTAATTAATGTAGAATAGTGTGAGGTTTTTTTGAAAAAAGTGCGTCTCCTTCCCACATTGTGCACACAACCTCCCTAATAATAAACACCATCAGAGAGCGTTCTACTTAAACATCTGCTACTGCTGCTTTTCTGTATGTCATTATTTGTGGAACAGCGGCTACTTACTCTTTTGCTACCCATGATGCCAGTGTTGCCTGGTGATATTTCCTGCCACGCTATCCTAAATTTCATGTTACTGGCCTCACAGGCCTTTGGCTTAATGTCAAGCTAGCAAAAATTATTGCACTACACTGAGTGCTATTCTCTGATATGCAAGGCTAAGATAATACATATGTAATTTTGTACTAACAGCTGTTAGAAGACTTTATATTTTCTTATTTTTTGTGAGCCACTGAGTCCTTCCTTTGCAGTGCACTAAACTAGGACCAGTTCACCTATGGGCATTCATACTTTTCCTATTCACTCTTCCAGAGTCTCTATCTTTGCCAGACAGCCAATATACTCACACTGGACAACATTCAGATGTGCTTTTCCAACCAACTCATTTATTGATCTTGCTATTGCCCCTGTACCACAGGAGAAGGCACCTGGGAATGAGGGTACTGTCAGCCCTTTTCAAAAAGAGCACAGGACCAGATTCAGACATGTGGCTTTCTCTGTGGACACTGTTGAGGTTTTATCCACAGTATCCTTATCTTGATAGCTGGGATCATAGCTGTCTTCCTTTGCACAATGCATTCCTTGCAAATATCACATATGCTATCTGCTGTTAAGTGGGCTCTCTTCGCCTCTTCCTAACACATGCTGTATTCTCAGCCTCCGCTCCTCCCCACTTTTCCTTCTCTCCTTATCCTCAGCTGCAGTACCCAAATACACATGAATTTCTGATAATATCCCTACAGCAAGTGAGTAAGCATGTGTTTCCTCTGGAGTTAATGCTCTTTTATGAATACCAATATTGCTACTTATGAAGTAGCCTACATAACCCTCAGTATTCCGTAACATACTGTAGTCCACCCTCCCACTTAGTGAAGACTTACATCAGCTCCTTCTGACTTACTCTGAAGAGTTTTCCTCTTCAGGTACAGTATTTGTTTTTCTTTCTATTCCCTTACTTTTGTTTCTCATTTTAAATTCCCATTGACTTTAGTTAAGCTTTTCTGAGGTTCAGCCGTTTTTTCTCTCTCTCTTTTTAAGAGGAATGAGATTCGAGTCTTTTCATTTATATCGCCATAAGATTTTTTTGAGCTTATTTTAAAAATGCATTTTTACCTGGGTACTGACAGCAGAGATCAGCAAAATCAAAAATCATCATAAATTGCCCCATATTATTGTTGATTAGAAGGATGATAACCATCTAAAATGGAGTCTCACATAATCAGATTGACAGATAACGTCCAAATCAGCTACTGCTGTATTCCAGGCTTGCCCTCACCACAGCTATGATAGTAAGATTTGAGAAGAGGTCTGGAAAATGGGAGTAGGAAATAATATTCAGACAAAAGTAGAGGAGTCTGGCATTAGTGACAAACATATGAAACTAGAGAAGCAGAGACAGTATGTTTGGGGAGGAAAGAGCAGAAATGTTAACTAATTTGTTGAGCTTTGCCCTGTACCTAGGATCCACCTATAATCTATATATTAGGAAAAGATAAGATGCTTAAGAGGTGATGATAAAACAATTAAAGCTATAATGCAAGTAGGGGAAAATAAGATGTAAAAGTATTTGAAAGAGGCTTTGCAATAAGTTTGAGGCCTAACAGGGTCTATCAGCTAGCATAAGGCCTGAATAGTTTAAGTGTTTGACCTAGGGTTATAAGATTTAGTGATGCATATCTTGTGATAAACAAACACACACATTGCAGAGTAACTGGTCTTAAAATAACAGAATTAAGGGATTTGGGCTACATGTATCCATGGAGCAACTGCACTCACGTATCAAACCCACTGGGAAATGTATTAACACAAATAGCTTACGCTAGCAGTTGGAGCTAGGGTCGCCAGCTCTGACTGAAGCTATTCTGGGAGATTCCCGCTCCCCCCGCAACATGACATAATGTCATTTTCTTAAAATATCCTATTAAAATCTCCTGGATTGCGTTCAATAGTCACTGGGAGATGGATGCCGATTTCATGAGACTGCAGGCCAAGCCTGGAGGGTTGGTAACCCTAGTTGGAGCCCTAATTATGTTCCCCTGGAACAGCAAACATGGGCAAGAGGCCAAGACCTAATCAGATACGACCCTGGATGTGTGGGGATGTCAGGAAAAAGGATGATAAAAGAATCATACCAAGCCTAGTTGGGACATCAGAATGACAGGATAATGGAACCATAACTTCAATCCTCCTTATGGAGCTTCTCCACTTCCTATTCTTTTCGTCTTCTTTCACCCATCTGTGATGGGTCTCCATAAGTGTGTGAGTGTGCACAGTGCAGGAGGGTGTTTTTCTATAATTATCTTCCTTTTTGTATGGTTGCAATTATACTTGTTTTTATTTGGGTACTAAAAGTCTTTATGTCTCTATATAAGTGACTCAGAAATCTCATTTCCTGTAATAAATTACAAATAGCTGCTCGCGTAAAAGTATCTGTTATTAGTGACCTGTGCATTTGGCACCCTGAATTAATCAAAGGCTACATACATGCTATGAAGAAGTTAACAGGAGGAAGAGACTAACATGTCCTAACAAATTTGTATAAGACTGTTCAGCTCCACTCCCTTCTCATTGTTCTTTTTTCACACTAGCCATCTCCATGATAAAGTATTAGAATCCTGTAATTGGAAACCGTTATTCAATACCACAAAGACAGCACTTGAAATTGTACTTGACAATTCCTTCACTCCCAACTGCTGCACTTGCAAATGGACTTTACTGTGTGCAAATCAGGTAGGAAGATGGCTGACTTCACATTTTGTCTATGCAAATACAGGTTTTGCAACATGCAACTCCTTGCACGATCACAGTTTATGGATAGAGTTTTACAATCCAATTTTGAGAGAGTGGACCTCCATTGTCAAGGTGCAGAGAGAAATGCAGCACAGCAAATTCATCACTATGTCACTGATAATGAGCTAAACTCTAAGAGAGCCATTATTCCAATATGTCCTCTAAAGTGCAGCTATAGAGTTGTAATAATTGGGCCTACAAATTTATCCTACAAATTTACCCTAATTATAAGCTCAATTGTGAAATATGAGTGCAAGTTTCTAAAATGTCGCAATACCCTCATAATGACAAATATTGATGGGAAAAGATGCAAAAAAGAGACAAATTGAATTAGTCCAAACAAAAAAAGCCTACTGATATCATTCCAGGAGTGTGTTTAGATCATGTGTGGTAAACAAGAACAGTGTGAGACTGGAGATCAATGAACCAAAATTGGTATGTCAAAAATTAGGTCTAATTGGTGGACAAAATAATGAGGGGAGGAGCTAGTCCACCCATCACTCCCATTTGTTGTGGTCGTTAATAAAAGACAATTTGCAGGGAAAGCTGGCTACCTTAACACTGGCTGAGTGAAAGGAAAAAGAAGGGGAAGGAGTGAGCTTCGCTATCATGGTTGTCACCCCCACCATCTCCTGGGAACCTACACCTTCTTCATCCTAATCCTAAAAGAGCCTGACTTAACTGGCTAACACTGCATTTTTTTCAACACTGCTGTAAGCCTGAGATCAGAAAAGCAGCTAAAAGTAATGCCCTAAACAGCCCAATGCCAAGTTTGCCAGGTCTCCGAGTGGCTGATAAGACTGTGCACTGTGCCTGTGTTTTTCCACCAGTGAGTCAAAGTCAACACCAGAGACAGCAGCAGCATTTTCTATCTGCTCTGCTCTTTTCTTTTCCCTCTTGCATGTGTTTGTCTTTTTTTGTCTTCTAGGAAATGGAATTGGACTTTAACAACAACAGTAGCAACAGCTCCAGCACATTTCAACTAACCTCTCTTTTCCCCTAAAAAGGTGGCTAGTACTATGTTTAACACCATCTAAGAGATTGTCAAATACATTTTTTTCCTTTAAAGACTCCCAGTATTTAAAGGAAAAGGGAACATGGGATGTTGTTAAAATGAAAGACTTAATACCTCACATTTCAAATGCTTTTACTGTTGTTCCTTCTTCTTCTGTATCTTTAATAAAAGGCTAAAAGGATCTTTAATGGTGTATCTGCCATGGTATTAAGTAGGCTGAGGTGTCTCTATACTAAACTCGTAACCTTGTGTAACTCCATTTAATGTTGGACAGTGATTGGGTAATGTTAACTCCTTTGACTTTTTGGGCCTCTTTATTCCATCTAAATTAATACGACAGTAGTCAAAAAAGTTATTATAATTATGACATTATTTACATATTCCAGTTTAGCCTCCCTCAGTGACTTCTTTATCAAATACACTCACTTCACAAGTCAGAAGAAGAGATGGGCCTGGGAAAACAAACAAACAAACAAACAACCTTCCCATATCCAACCATCCCCAATGTTTGGAATGTGGGTTTTTGGACTCCAGACCTTGATCTACATTTTGTGGTTTGGGTTCATCATGATACAAAGATGAATTTTTGAACTGCCAACTTAGATATATATCTTGAGCTGGAAAATCAAACTGGGATCTATGTGCCAGTAAACAAGTTCCTGAACCAGAAATGCAGCACCATTAGAATCCATCCCCCTCTCTCCTGCAGTACTAACAACAGTGAAACTTTATTTTTGTCAGAGCAGTAAGAACAAAATGTCAAAACGCACAGGGAGCTGTGATTCTGAGTAAGAAAACAACATTTTATATTGTTACTTTTCTGACTATAATTACAGTTAAGTGTTGAGGCAGAGCTGGTGGGGTGTTTTGCTAGAATGTTAAAAACACCCCACAAAATAAAAAAAACCAACAACCTCTAAGTGTATCAGAAAATAGAGGCACTTTGGTTTAGAAAAGGAGAATTACTGGATTCCCTCTGTTTGACTACCTGGGCATGGTTGCTCTGCTCATTAACCAAGTAAAGGGAGAAACAGAAAACTTATCTGCTTCTTGGCTGTCTTTGATTAATACATAGGGGACATTGTCACATAACGTAACCAAAGAAATGAAACCCTTGCATGATACCAAGCTACGAAACAGAGTGCAGCAGATTGTGAAAGATTATTGTAAATCAATGTTTATTGGATTTATACAGGCCAGGAAACTTCATGCCCTACACGTGACCAGCACAGGTGGGGAAATGGCAAGGGATCTTGAGGGCCCTTAAAGAGGGTCCCTGTTCCTGCTCCCACTCTTCTCCTTTCCGGCAGCAGGGACAGCACTCTGGGGCACCAGCAGGAATAGAACTCCAGCTGGCCCAGCACTGGCATGAACACAGCTGCAGGACCATCAGTCACTTTTCACTTCTATAAAACTAAAAAGAAATGGATGTCTGATGCCATTGACACTTCCTTTTGCTGGGTTCAGCCCTATGTGACGGGTCCCCTCGGAGTGCCACTTGGAACTGGAGTACCACTGAGCCCGCCTGACCCACCAGCTTGGGTTCCCCTTAACTGTACTGCTGTGACAAGCTGCAGACCCACTCTTGGTCTCACACTTTCACCAGCACAGATACAGGTAGGGACACAATCAGCTGTTAGAACATGCAAACAGGCTTTCTGACTAGCCCCTGCATGGGAAGGCTTCAGCTAAGGATTTGCCCAGATACTCAAGTGCACACCCCCTCTTGAGGATAAACCCAGAATTACACCATCTTGCACTGTACAGAAAACTATACAGCATAAGCTCATTGAAATTCACCCCCCCTTCAATGTGGAGGACAATATGCACAGCTTTCTCCCCCCCTCACCCAGTTATGAATTCCACAAACTGGTTTTAGATAAAACAAAAACAAGTATATTAACTACACAAATAGATTTTAAGTGATTATAAGGGATAGCAAACAGATCAAAGCAGATTACCTAGCAAATGAAACAAACACACAAGCTAAGCTTAATATATTAAAGAACTGGTTATAACTAGCAAATTCTCACCCTAAACGTTGTTTTAGGCAAATTGCAGAGGTTCTTAAAGGCAAGCTGCACTTACCTGCAGCTTAAAACTCCAGGTATTTCTTTCACTGGCTAGACACCCTTCCAGCCTGAGCTCAATCCTTCTCCCCTTTGTCTTTGTTTCTTAGATGTTTTCAGCAGTCATCCTCACTCCCCTGCCTTAAATAGGTTTTACATATGGTGGGAACCCTTTGTCTTCCAGTGTGATTCCACCCCTGATCAGTGGAAAAGTACTAATTATATTATGGAGTCCAGTATCAGGTGACATGAGCACATGACCCTGCAGCCATAACTCAGAGTCTATTTGCAGCATCCACAGAAAGGCTATCCAGGAAGGTGGGAGATTAGCATCTTTAAAGACCGATTGCTCAGGCTAATGGCTCTTCCTCACAGCAAGCCATCTAGACTGATAGCGTTCTGTCAGGTGGGTGTTCCCCAGGTGTACACCCACGTGTAATTGACACATAGTCAATGTTCCTAACTTCAGATACAGAAATCATACATGCATACAAATAGGATAATCACATTCAGCAAATCATTTCCTTTTCAGTGATATCTCATACCTTATCTTGCACAAAATATATCTATGCTGTAATCATATTATAACAATATTTCTATAAATAATATGGCTGTAGTGTCACACCCTACTTGTAATTTATAACTATGGCCATTGCTGTTATGCCACCATGCTTCCAGTACACTCCCCACTATTCCAGGAACAGACTGCTCCAAGCTCCACAAATTCCCAAAACAACAAAGTTACAACTCTGAAAGATAAATAACAGATCCACCATTCCCTGTCATCTGGCAAACCAGACAACCATTCTTCTAGTTGGACCATCCCATAACACCATCTATATAATTACTTATCACAGTTGAAATTGGGAGGAGCTGTCTAAAGAACCAGAAAAGCAGTCAACAGCCATATTTTAGACACCTAAAACCTGTGTGCTTCCCAGGACCACTACATATGCAGGGGCTAGAAGCAGACAGCTCTAAGCATCATGAACTAGGCTGATGCTTATCCATTCAAGATCTGCCACTAACAAACAATACAAGACCTAATCAGTGATGATGCACCCAATAAAGTCTTCATCACCATGACCTGACTGGATGACACTGCGAGCACTGTGCTGACAAACCTTCTCCCACCAGGATATTCAGTATGGCCCAGACCTAGACAGGACAAGTAGGAAGGAGGCCCTGCATTCATTTTCTCTGCAAACATCAAATGCAAGCGAGATGCCTCAGGTAACAACTTCATTTGAATTTATTCATCTGACTAAAAACTAGGACTGTCAAGCAATTAAAAAAATTAATTGCATTGTTAAACAAAAATAGAATACCATTTATTTAAATATTTTTGGATATTTTCTAAATTTTCAAATGTATTGATTTCAATTACAACACAGAATACAAAGTGCACAGTGTTCACTTTATATTTATTTTTATTACAAATACTTGCGCTGTAAAAAACAAAAGAAATAGTATTTCTCAATTCACCTCATAAAAGTACTGTAATGCATCTCTTTATTGTGAAAGTTGAACTTACATATGTAGAATTATGTACAAAAAATAACTGCATTCAAAAATAAAACAAACAATTTAAAACTTTAGAGGCTACACGTCCACGCAAGTCCTACTTCTTGTTCAGCCAAAAATCAGAGGGGTAGACGTGTTAGTCTGGATCTGCAAAAGCAGCAAAGATTCCTGTAGCACTTTATAGACTAACAGACGTATTGGAGCATAAGCTTTCGTGGGTGAATACCCACTTCATCGGATGCATGTCATGGAAATTTCCAGAGGGAGGTATAAATATGCAAGCAAGAATCAGGCTGGGGTAACGAGGTTAGTTCAATCAGGGAGGATGACGCCCTCTTCTAGCAGTTGAGGTGTGAACACCAAGGGAGGAGAAACTGCTTTTGTAGTTGGCTAGCCATTCACAGTCTTTGTTTAATCCTGAGCTGATGGTGTCAAATTTGCAAATGAACTGAAGCTCAGCAGTTTTTCTTTGAAGTCTGGTCCTGAAGTTTGTTTGCTGCAGGATGGCTACCTTTAAATCTGCTATTGTGTGTCCAGGGAGATTGAAGTGTTCTCCTACAGGTTTTTGTATATTGCCATTCCTAATATCTGATTTGTGTCCATTTATCCTTTTACGTAGGGACTATCCAGTTTGGCCGATGTACATAGCAGATGGGGCATTGCTGGCACATGATGGCATAGATTACATTGGTGGACGTGCAGGTAAATGAACCGGCGATGGTGTGGCTGATCTGGTTAGGTCCTGTGATGGTGTTGCTGGCGTAAATATGTGGGCAGAGCTGGCATCAAGGTTTGTTGCATGGATTGGTTCCTGAGTTAGAGTTACTATGGTGCAGTGTGTAGTTGCTGGTGAGAATATGCTTCAGGTTGGCGGGTTGTGTGTGGGCAAGGACTGGCCTGCCTCCCAAGACATGTGAAAGTGAGGGATCGTTGTCCAGGATGAGATGTAGATCACTGATGAAGCGTTGGAGAGGTTTTAACTGAGGACTATATGTGATGGCCAGTGGTGTTCTGTTGGTTTCTTTCTTGGGCTTGTCTTGCAGCAGGAGGCTTCTGGGTACATGTCTGGCTCTGTTGATCTGTTTCCTTATTTCCTCGTGTGGGTATCATAGTTTTGAGAATGCTTGGTGAAGATCTTGTAGGTGTTGGTCTCTGTCTGAGGGGTTGGAGCAAATGTGGTTGTACCTCAGCGCTTGGCTGTAGACAATGGATCGTGTGGTGTGACCAGGATGGCAGCTGGAGGCATGAAGTTAGGCAAAGCGGTCGCTGGGTTTTCGGTATAGGGTGGTGTTAATGTGACCGTCACTTATTTGCACCGTGATGTCTAGGAAGTGGACCTCCTGTGTAGATTGGCCAGGCTGAGGTTGATGGTGGGGTGGAAGCTATTGAAATCTTCCAGGGTTTCCTTCCCATGGGTCCAGATGATGAAGATGTCATCAATCTGGTGTTGGTAGAGAAGGGGCGTGAGTGGACGAGAGCTGAGGAAGCGTTGTTCCAGGTCAGCCATAAAAATGTTGGCATATTGTGGCAAAATGTTTGTTTACATTTACAGGAGATAATGCTGCCCACTTCTTGTTTACAATGTCACCTGAAAGTGAGAACAGGTGTTTGCATGGCACTGCTGTAGCCGGTGTCGTAAGATAATTAGGTGCCATATGTGCTAAAGTTTCATATGTCCCTTCATCTTCAACCACTATTCCAGAGGACATACGTCCATGCTGATTATGGGTTCTTCTCGATAACCAAACCAGTACAGACCGAGGCATGCTCACTTTCATCATCTGAGTCAGATGCCACCAGCAAAAGGTTGATTTTATTTTTTGATGGTTTGGGTTCTGTAGTTTCTGTATCAGAGTGTTACTCTTTTAAGACTTCTGAAAGCATGCTCTACATCTTGTCCCTCTCAGATTTTGGAAGGCACTTCAGATTCTTAAACCTTGGGTCGAGTGCTGTAGCTTTCTTTAAAAATATTACATTAGTATCTTCTTTGTGTTTTGTCAAATCTGTATGAAAGTGTTCTTAAAATGAACAACATGTGCTGGGTCATCATCCAAGACTGCTATAATATGAAATACATGGCAGAATGCAGGTGTAAAAGAGCAGGAGACATACTATTCTCCCCAAAGGAGTTCAGTCAAAATTTAATTAACACATTTTTTTAACAAGAGTCATCAGCATGGAAGCATTTCCTCTGGAATGGTGGACAAAGCATGAAGGGACATATGAATTGTTAGCATATCTGGCATGTAAATACCTTGCAATACCAGCTACAAAAGTGCCATGCAAATGTCTGTTTTCACTTTCAGGTGACATTGTAAATAAGAAGCAGCCAGCATTATCTCCCGGAAGTGTAAACAAACTTGTTTGTCTTAGTGATTAGCTGAATAGGAAGTAGGACTGAGTGAACTTGTAGGCTCTAAAGATTTATATTGTTTTGTTTTTGAGTGCAGTTATGTAACAAAAAAAATCTACATTTTTAAGTTGCACTTTCATGATAAAAAGATTGCATTACAGTACTTTTATGAGGTGAATATACTATTTATTTTGTTTATCATTGTTACAGTGCAAATATTTGTAATAAAAATAATAATATAAAGTGAGCACTGTACACTTTGTATTCTGTATTGTAATTTAAATCAGTATATTTGAAAATGTAGAAAAACATCCAAAATATTTAATAAATTTCAATTGGTATTCTATTGTTTAATAGTGTGATTAAAACTGCAATTAATCTCAATTAATTTTTGAGTTAATCACGTGAGTTAACTGCAATTAATTGACAGTCCTTCTAAAAACTAGAGCTAAAGCTAACATGGATTTTTATGCTCATTTACAGATCACTATGGGATTTATAAAGGAACACACTGATATCTTGTTGGTGATGGTTGTGAAATAGCACAGAATTATCATCCTTGAATATTTCAACATGCATATCAATAAGACTGCATTGGCAGGAGGCCAAAAATGCATCTTCTCTCTTGCCTCCCCTGTTCCCTCTAAGTTGTGCGCACGCGCGCACAGATCTTAAACCCCGTGCACATGAAGAAACACCGTGCACACAAAGATTTGCACAGAAGCACAACAATTTGCACAGAAGAAATTTTTTGAGCACATGGCCTGTCAAAAATTTGCACAGAAGAAAATTTTTGCGCACACTGCCTGTCAAAAATTAGAGGGAACATTGCTTGCCTCCCTAGGACTTTGTGAAGGGGTCAGTTCACCTCTTGGTTCCTCCTAATGGCTGGCCATGGCATGGCAGATCTCTCTCCCCTGGGGTCTGAAGCTGCTAGATCTGCCTATGTGGTTGTCTGACACTTCCTGTGAGTTGGCCCTCCAGCCAAGTCACTTCCAAGTCTGTTCCCTTCCAGGGTAATCCATAAGCAAAAATCCAAGGGAATTGACACAAACTGAGTTAATATGAGAAAGAGAGGAACTCCTATCTCTCAGGGTGTATCAGGATCAGGCCCTCCCTTCCCCCAGGGAGGGATCTTCAGGCAGTTGTTGTCAGGAAAGATCCTACCTTCCCTCAGCCCTTTCCTCAGGAGCTGAGGGTTAAAGATCTGTTCTCTTCCCTGGTCTGCCCACAGGTGACCTGTTCAGCTTCCCACTTAACTTGCAGGAGTTTCAGGGTATGGCTTACTGAGCACAGAGCAGCTACTTAACCCCTTGTTGTCAAGTGTGGGTTTTGTATACTCCATCACAGGCCTTCATATGTCACATGTGCTCCAGCCTACACAGGCAGACATATCCTGGACCTGACTTTCAGCCTAGATGTCAAGACAGACAGCATCACAACCCAGACACTTTCTTGGACAAAACATTACCTCATCAGGGCAGTGGCCAGAGACCTTCCAGCACCCAGGCAATAAGAAAGACCAATGATCCTGATTTGACCATGAAGACTCATGGACTCCAACAAATGCCAAAGCATGCCAAAGGACTGCAGCAGGCAGAACTGCAGACAGGATGAGGAGTTGAGGACCTGGCAAATCATTACCATTCTATGCTGTCCTGAGCCATTGACATGCTGGCCCCCAAATGGCACCTTCCTTCCCATTGCCTACACAGATCTCCTTGGATTTTTCAATCCCTGCACTATGTGAAGAGAGAGGAGCAGAAACTCAAGTGCCGATGGTGGAAAACAAAGGCTGATTCAGACAGTATGGAACATAACAGATTCCTCAAAGCCTATTCTGAGGCTGCATTACAGGCCAAAAGAATCTTCATATCAGCCTCCATTGAGGTTGTCAAATCCCACCCCAAGGAGCTATCGAGGCAGGTAAATCTCTTCATTAATACTGAATTCCTTCAACTGGCATCATAACCAAGCACCAAGAGCTGTGAAGAACTATCCTCCTTCTCCACTGAAAAATTCACCCACATTTGGGAAAGCTTCCGCTCCACCTATACCCACGAACCAAGAGCCCATCTCCATTCCAGAATTCAGTATATTTACTCCTCCTCATGTTTTAGACACCAAAAAGGAGTCTTGAGTAGCTGGTGCCAAACCCATCCCAACACTCCTACAAGACTTGGCTTGTGGAAGAACATCGTTAACAGCAGCTGGTACCACTCCTGACTGAAATACCCAAAGCCTCATTCAGAGAAGGAATCTTCCTTTCCTCCTTCAAACATGCAATAGTCCGACCTATCCTGAAGAAATCCACCTTGGATACTTCAGCCCTAGAAAATTCCGCTCAATGTCAAACCTCCCATTCCTGAGCATGCTCATTTACATGCCAGTAAATACCCAACTACAAGCTCATCTAATTGAAGCTAACATTCTAGACCCAGTTCAGTCTAGATTCAGGCCAGGATATAGGAGCAAAACCTCCTTAGTGGCTTATTGATGGATGAGTTCCTGTCAAAGGACAGACATTCATCTCATCTTGAGGGACCTCCCGGCAGCACGTGATATTGTTTTCTATGAGATTCTGCTGTCTCAGCTGAGAGTGGTGGCAGGGGTCCAGGGTAATGGGATAAAACTGTCTGAGTTCTTTCTGGAGGGATGCTCACAATGATTAATGATGGAAAACTGCATTTCCACCACTAGACACCCCTCTCCCCAGTTGTGAGGTTCCATAAGGATCAATTCTTTCTCTGACCTTTTTCATCATCTAAATGTAACCAGTAGGTGAACTGATCAGCTGATGTAGATTCATGCCTGAAATATGCAAATTATACACAGCTTTATCTATTCTTCAGTACATACAACCACACCATTACCACCAAGATGGCCCAGTGCTTGGATATGATCAGCTCTTGGATGAAGACCAGTTGGCTAAAGCTGAACCGGAAGAAGACAAAGGTGATGCTGATGGGCAGAGAAAAACATTTTGAAGAACTTGCAGCTATTGTGCAGTCTCATGGTTGAAGATACACACCCAGAATTTGTCAATTCATTCCAGAGTTCAGGAGATAAGGAGGTGTTAGTACCGTTATACAAGGCACTGGTGAGACCTCATCTGGAATACTGTGTGCAGTTCTGGTCTCCCATGTTTAAGAAGGATGAATTCAAACTTGAACAGGTACAGAGAAGGGCTACTGGGATGATCTGAGGAATGGAAAACCTGTCTTATGAAAGGAGACTCAAGGAGCTTGGCTTATTTAGCCTAACCAAAAGAAGGTTGAGATATGATTGCTCTCTATAAATATATCAGAGGGATAAATACCGGAGAGGGAGAGGAATTATTTAAGCTCAGTACCAATGTGGACACAAGAACAAATGGATATAAACTGGCCATCGGGAAGTTTAAACTTGAAATTAGATGAAGGTTTCTAACCATCAGAGGAGTGAAGTTGTGGAATAGCCTTCCAAGGGAAGCAATGGGGGCAAAAGACCTATCTGGCTTCAAGATTAAACTCGATACGTTTATGGAGGAGATGGTATGATGGGATAACATGATTTTGGCAATTAATTGATCTTTAACTATCATGGTAAATAAGCCCAATGGTCTGTGATGGGATGTTAGATGGGGTGGGATCTGAGTTACTACAGCGAATTCTTTCCTGGGTATCTGGCTGGTGAATCTTGCCCACATGCTCAGGGTTTCAGCTGATTGCCATATTTGGGGTTGGGAAGGAATTTTCCTCCAAGGCAGATTGGAAGAGGACCTGGGAGTTTTTCGCCTTCCTCTGTAGCATGGGGCACGGGTCACTTGCTGGAGAATTCTCTGCACCTTGAAGTCTTTAAACCATGATTTGAGGACTTCAATAGTTCAGACATAGGTGAGAGGTTTATTGCAGGAGTGGGTGGGTGAGATTCTGTGGCCTGCATTGTGCAGAAGGTCAGACTAGATGATCATAATGGTCCCTTCTGACCTTAATATCTATGAGTCTATGAGTAATATTGGAATCCTCTTATATAGCAGCATGTATGAGCAATGCTGACTACCGTGTCAGCTTGGCTAGGACGCTCTGTTCCATTCTGGTGAACAAAGACCTGGAACCAGTTTTTCATACCTTCTTTATCTTAGAAGTATTACAGCAATGCAATATAGCTGACCACGAAGCCATCAGAACTGAGGAAACTCCAGCTAATTCAGAACTCCACAGCACATCTACTCAGCAACACAGACTACCATGAATATATCTACCTGTCCTCTACTCTCTGAAATGGCTTCTTATAGAATATCAAATAAAGGTCAAGGTCTCATGGCTTGGGCTCAGGTTATCTAAAAGATTGTCTAAAGAGCCAGGACTAAGACTGCAGTTGACAACTATGCTCCTAGGCACAATGGAACTCTCAACTATAAGAGTGAAACTCATCCGTGATGGAGAAGGATGTTTTTCCAGGGGCCATATGAGACTATGGAATGAACTCCCCCAGGGGTACTAAGAACAATCACAAACCTCACCACTTCACATATATATATATTATATTTAAAGACACACTACCAAATGACCACACTACCAAACAAGACACTCCACTGCACATGCTAATCCCTGTGGAGAGAGGATGAGAATGCAAACAACACATGACAGATGTGTAGTTGCATTGCTTACTGCGCTACTGGAAGGTGTTCAGATGCTACTATGGTAATAAGCATTGTATAAATACCTATACAGAGTAGAACAGAAACTAGAAAATGAATTCATAACATGTTGTAAATTTTCAGTGATGTTTACAATAGCCCTGAATCTGTTAATTGAATCCTCAGAAAGTGATGATAGAGGTCTAATGTTAGTAGGAGTAAGGGAGCTCCCGGGAGGGCTGAATGAATGACAGTATAGCTATAAAGATTGTGTTAGTGTAGAATGCCGCTCATGGCATTAAACGGGTCACGCAGAATTCAAACAAGCAAAATGGAGATGCCAGGAGTTCTTAAAGAAAAGTTGAAGTGAATAACCAGATTTTATTGACATACCAAATAAATGTTTGGAGGGGTGGTTTCTCTAATACCTAAGTGACAGCTTGCATCAAAAGGAATGGCATTATGTCAGTAGGCAATACAATGAGCCATGAATAAAAGTTGCCAGGAAAGCATACAGAATTGGATTGTATGTAGAGACACTGAATTATCCTGGACCATAGCCTACTTAGATATACGTGAAAAATAGCTGTTAGCATGCTGCATTGGTTTATTATTTCCGGAACTGTACACACACACTCAGTACCTTTGAGAATCAACTGTGCCAAAACGTTTTACACACTATCAACTACATATATTTTCCGGAGATACTGCTGCATGGAATTAGTGACAAAACATAGCATTGCTGATTTTTCTGAGCTTTATACATAGCTTCTTCACAATAACTGCTGTTTGGAGAGTAGCACCTGACTACAGTTGAAAGTACTGGCTGGATCCAGATGGAAATTCAGTAACGGGATACAGATTATTAACTCACTACTTCAAATCTAGTCCTAAACAATATTAACAGAAAGATGTTATGGAGGCCTATATGAAATGAATAAATAATTTTAATTTAATTCCCTGTCAATGTTCTGTTAAAAGAACCATTTCATTGAATGACATCCTTACGGGAAATCTGAGGTCAAAGAATGACTGGGGTTGGATACAGGATTATCTTAGGTGTAGCATATTGAACTTTAAGAGTGGTGGCAGCTGTGTCTGAAACAGCACTTCTGCTACTAAGTTAAAAGCCATTTAGTTTGGACAATAAATACTCTTAAGTTCTTACTTTGGACACTGTTAGTTGGTGCATAGACTTTGTGCTGACATTCTGCACAGGAATGAATTTCACCCTTATATATTTATACACCCTATGTGCCTCTGTATTAATGCACTGACTGCGCTTTGAAAATCCCAGCTCTAATGGATGCCAGTTTGTGACTTACTGTTATAGTAAAGGACTTCAGTTTCCAAAGATGCATACCTATCACTTTTTAACAGCACTAAATTCACAGAAAACTTTAAAACTATATATCCATAACTAGCCATTTTGAACTATTTTTGTGTGAGTGCATGATTGAGTGCAATGGTAAGATATTTGAGGCTTCCAAGGTCGAAAATAGATTGCATTTGATTTTAAATCAACATTTGTTTATTTGAGGTCAATAAAACATTGCATTTGTCAATAATGTATATTTCCCTGTCTGTTTACATCCACCAGATGAAGGAGAGTAGAGTCACTGTTGTTGTGAAAAAGCATTCTCCAAATCTCGCCACTTTTTGCTCCAAGTGCAAGGTTCATTGCTTTGACCTTGCCTATTCTAATATAAACACAAAGCAACAAGTATATTTGTTTAAAAACAAAAGACACTCCAATGCATATGCTTCTCCCTCTGGTGCGAGGATGGGAGTCAGGTTGTCAGGTGTCCGGTTTTCGACCGGAACGCCAGGTCAAAAAGTGACCCTGGTGGCTCCGGTCATCACCGTCGACTGGGCCATTAAAAGTCCTGTCGGTGGTGCAGCTGGGCTAAGGCAGGATCCCTGCCTGTTGTGGTTCGTTGCGGTTCCCAGAAGCAGCAGCATGTCCCCCCTCCGGCTCCTACATGGGGAAGCCAGGGGACTATGCACGCTGCCCCCGCGCCCCAAGATCTGCAGCTCACATTGGCTGGGAACCACAGCCAATGGGAGCTACAGGGGTGAAGCCTCTTGGCCGCAGCTTTGCATTGGAGCCTGGGGAAAGGGGGAGGACATGCCGCTGCTTCCGAGAGTGGCTTGAGATAAGCGCCATCTAGAGCCTGCACCCCTGAATACCTCCTGTGCCCCAACCCCCTGCCCCAGCCCTGATCCCCCTCCTGTCCTCCAAACCCCTGCATCAAAGCCCAGAGCACCATCCTGCACCCCAAACCCCTGATCCCCAACCCCAACCCAAAGGCTGTGCCCTCTGCTGGTGCCCTCATCCCAACTCCTGCACCCCACAATCCTGCCTAGCCCTGATCCCCCTCCCACCCTCCAAATCCCTCAGTCCCAGCCTGGAGCAATCTCCTTCACCCCAAACCCCTTATCCCCAACCTCACTCCAGAGTCTGCGCCCCCAGCTGGAGCCCTCACCGCCCCTGAGCCCCTGTGCCAGCCCCGATCCCCTCCTACACTCCAAACTCCTCATCCCCAGCCCCACCCCAGAGCCTGCACCCCCATCCGGAGCCCTCCCTCCCCCCCGCACCCTCCTGAGCCAGCCCGGTGAAATGAGTGAGTGAGTGAGTGAGGGTGGAGAGAGCGAGCAACGGAGGGAGGGGGGAAGGAGTGAATGGGAGGCAGGGCCTTGGAGGAGGGCCAGGGCAGTTGGCGGGGCAAGGGTGTTTGGTTTTGTGCGAGTAGAAAGTTGGCTACCCTAGATGGGAGAGCAAACAGCACATGACAGATATGTAGTCATGTGGCTTAATGAATTACTGGAAGGTTCTCTGATACTGTGGTAATGAGCATGGTACAAAAACTTTTATAAAATAGAAGAGGGCTTACTCTTGTATTCCCTGCTGCTTTTGAACTAGATGCTTAAAGAAACTAGGACACTTGAAACATAGCAAAATATTATTGCAGGTAAAAAAAGGTTAAATACTTTAACTTGGTAACATATGTCTCTTCTTTACACTCTAAAATATAACTAAAAGGAAGATGCTCTAAGATTTAACTGATTTAAAGTTGGCAACATTAAAGTCCAATGTAAACTAAAGAAAATGTTGATGGAGAGTACCAGCCATCACAATATCAAGAATAGTTATTGTGACTGGGCTTCTGATCTGAGATTTGGGTCTTTTGAATATGATCTTCCTTTAAGGAAAAAATCAAAAAGTGAAAGCTTCTTGTACCTTGCTCAAACAAAATGCTTCAATTATGTGTCCAAATAGTGGAGTGTGATTCTACATAGATTACATGTCTGGCAAATATGCATATGATTACCCTTAGAGAAAGATGAGGGGTAGGGTAAATAGACCTGGATACTCCTTAGCCAAGTAGAATGACCTATTTGTAAATAATTGCAATCTGTTTTTATATTTTGGGGAAAGAAAGTCATTTTGTTTTTGACTATTTGAATTAATTGTACCACTTTCTAGTAGCTGAAACTCGCAGCTGTCTCTAACACTTGACAACATTTGATCTCCAGTAGTATCTGAGGTAAGTTCTATTTCCTGACTAATGAAGCAAAGAAATAATGGCTATGTCCTGCCATCTACTCACTGAAGCAGAAGCAACAAAAGCTTCTCCATAATAGATTTCTTGTCAGAAAATAATTTTCCTACTGAATATTTTGAGTTTTTGTTTAAAAAAAATCAAAGACTACAATTTCAGTCCAAAACTGAAATATTTCAGCTGAAATTGAAATATTTTGAGTCAGAAACTCTGCTACAATGCCCCATGGGAGTTGTATTTCAGCTGCCTCATACTCCCATTTTCTTCTATACTCTATGCTTTTGGGTTGGACTACATCTCCCATGATGCATCACACCCTTTCCTCTTGGTGAAGGGAAGTAATGTGCCAGGGTAATCATATGGCCACTGTGCTTCATGGGAGATGTAGTCTAGCTGGGAAGCCCAGCCCACAGCATAGAATGGGGCATAAGTCAATCAAACAACAACTCTCATGAGGCACTGTGATAACATGACAGAACTGAAATATTTCAGCTTTCACCCGAAAACTGTTTGGTTTTTCGGGGGGGGAGGGGGTATTCAATTTGTTAATTTAAAAAAAAAACAACAACACAGTTTTCCCCCAGGGAAAGCAGATATTCTTGGGAAAAAATGTTTTCTTGAAAACCTAATTTTCCATGAAAAGTTTCAGTAGAAAATTTTGAACCAGCCCTGATATTTAGGCTGCAACCCAGAAGCAATCTGATCTTCCCAAGCAGGCCCCTTGGTCCATTGAACAACACCAGTAAATCAAATGTCAAAGGCACTGATTCTGCAACAAGATCTGTGCAGGTGAACCTTTATGTCTGCATAGAGACTTTTAACTTCAGTGGGACTCTGAACAAGCATAAAGGTGCACTCATGTAGATCCCACTTCATGATCACAGCACAGGTCTGCATTTTTCATGTGGGATTTAATTCAATACCTGATGATATTGGATCTCACCATCTTGAGCCTGCAGCTGTAATTAAAGAGGTGTCTGCTCTTAGAACTCTCTCAGTGGACTTTTCAGCATACCTTTCATCACAAAAGAGGATGGGGGACACTTTTCATTTATTTAATTGGTACTTAACACCTATGCATAAAGAGTTAATTAAGTTTTGCTACCCATGCAAAGAGCATGGTAACATTTTTTTTTTTAGTTTTAGTTTTGTCTGCTGACTGCATATTTAATTTTCCTTCTTTTGTTGTTGTTGTTTTCAGCATTTTCATCGTTTTTAAAAAGTCACATTGAAATAATATAAAAAATATAATCCCGTGACTCTAGGCAGACACTCCCATTGTCTTATTGTTTAACAATGAAAGCCACCTTTGATTCTGGTAAAGAGCAGACATTTGGGGCATTTGTCTATACTTGAAAGTTTTTCTCGTCCCCATATCAGCTTGTACTAACTTCATCTCTAGGGCTCTGTTATTTACATGCATTTGGAATCATGCTTATCATCTTACCTGAATAAACCAGTGCTCCTACGGGACCTAATTGTCTGTTCTAATTACTGCTGCTGACCCAGTGGAAAGATGGTAAGTGGAGCATTGCTAATTAGCATATCATTAAGAAATGCCTGTTGCCTAGATGGAACATCTTTTTTACTTAATAGTTGCAGCAATGTCAGATGAACATGCAACTAGCTTTCTTTTTTATTTAGTGCAATGATAAAGCAAAAATATTATATGAAATCAGGCCCCAGTGCAGAAGGCACTTAAGCTCATACCTAACTTTAAGTACATGAATTTTCCCATTGCCTTCAGTGGAATTACTCATATGCTTAAAGTTAGGCACTTGCTTAAGTATCTTGCTGAAGTGGCAGTTTAATGAGGAAAGCGAGGACAAGTAATTGCAATGGAAGAATGGCTTTGTATGGATAATTGGCCCAATACTAAAACCACACATGCGTGACTTTGCCCCCAATGCCTTGCAGACTTCATGGCAATAGTAATCAGGGATAGCTGATACTTATTTATATCATACAAAAATTAAGATATCTTTTGGTGTATATTTGCTACCTTCTAATCATCCAGTATAGCACGGGCTAACAAAAATATGCACTCACTCACTGTAGTCACCTGCTATTCAGAGGACTGGAAGACAACAATGGTGGTTGCTCTAGAGCTGATACTAGGAATTACAGCTCATTATAAAAACTAAAAGAGAATACAAAACACCTACATAAGACAAGAATAGCTTCTGCAAAGATAAATTGTGCCTGTGTACTGGTTTGATCCAGAGCCTATTGACGTCTATGGAAAGGATTCCACTGACTTTTTTAATGTCTTTTGGACCAAGACCTAGGATACTACAATTCTTTGAGCATGTCACCAGATCAGTGAATACAGTAGAATTATTTGACATAATTTACTTGGAGTTTCAAAAAGTCTTTGACAAAGTCTTTCACAAGACACTACTCAGGAAAACTAAGTAATCTTGGGATGAAAGGTAAAGTATTTTTGAGGATTACAAATGGACTAAGAGATTAGGAAATTCTCAATATGGCAAAAAGATCAGTAAGGAGACTGAGGTCTTGTCTATACAGGAATTTACAGGAAAATTAATCCAAATTAATTTAAATTCTGAATTTAGAGTGGATTAGCTAACCTGCCTTAAAGGCCTATATGGATGCTCTCATTCAGAATTAAAGTAACCTTGATTGGGTTTAGTTTAATTCAGTTTGTATTTACTTTGAAATAAAATAAACCAAATTATTGTTCCTGTGTAGACAAGCTCTCAAGGTTTTAATACGAGGCCTGGTATTAACACAGTAATCTAGAAAAGGGCGTCAACAGTGAAATGATAAAAATTGTGGATGATGAAAAATGATTTAGGAAAATCAAGTCTGTGAGAAATGAAAGAAGAACCTAACAAAGCTAGGGGAATTGGTAGCTAAATTTCATATGCTATATATCTTAACAAATGTGTGGTAAGGCACCTTGTAAAGAACAACATGAACAACTCATACTGGGATCTAAATTAACTGAAACAACTCAGGAAAAAGACCAGGGTGTGGTCACTGTGGACAGTGTAATTAAAATCTTTCTTCGGTTTGCAGTGAGGATTCAGAAAGCAAAGAAAATGTCAGAACACAAAAAGACTGGGACAGAAAATATCAAATCAATACAAAATATTATTAAGGTCATTATATAAATCAATTATCAGAGAGGTAGCCTTGTTAGTCTGTATCCACAAAAACAATGAGGAGTCCGGTGGCACCTTAAAGACTAACAGATTTATTTGATCATAAGCTTTCAGTATAGCTTTCAGCTATTCAGATCAGTTCATCCCATTTCAAAAAAGATAAAAGGGAAACAAGAGATTCCGAGATAAGCAACAAAAGAGATTGGAGCATGGAAGACTTTCCTATGGAGAGAGATTGGGAATCTATGCCCGTATGCTTTAGTCTCTCCCATCTTAAAACAAACAAACAAAAACACATTCCTCTCCAAATACTTCCCCATCTCCTTCCTTATTCTCATCTCTAAGTTCATTGAATGAACTGCCTAAAATCACTATCTGGAGTTTCTCTCTTCCAATTTCATCCTAGACCCTCTCCAATCCAGCTTCTGCCCTTTCCACTCTATTGAAACTGCTCTTGCCAAAATCTCTAATGATCTCTTCCTCGCCAAAACTCAGAACCAGTATTCCACCCTCATCTGCCTCGACCTGTCACCCACCTTTTACACCATTGACCCTGGTCCTCTTCTTGAAATCATGTCCTCTGATAGCTTCCATGACTATGTGCTTTCCTGGTTCTCCTACCACTCTATTCACTCCTTTAGTGTGTCTTTTAGACGATCTTCATCATCCACCCTCCAATTTTCTGTGTTTTAAGTAGGAAGGCTGCTCAACCTAGTTATTTGGTGTATATATATAAATAACTTTGTGGATTCTGGGCCTATTCACTTTCTTGAATTGGGGCCTGTGATGGGGTCTTCTTATCCCGCACTAGCCCAGACAGAGTGGTACCTCCCACCCGGGAAACCTCAGCATGTTTCGGTAGGACCCTCCTGCTGAGTCAGCGGCAAGGTGCTACGCCACATATCCAGCTTCTTGTCCACTGTAATCCCCAGGGCCTCTTCTGCAGAACTGCCGCTTAGCCAGTCAGTCCCCCGCCTGTAGCAATGCATGGGATTCTTCCGTCCTAAGTGCAGGATTCTGCACTTGTCCTTGCTGATCCTCAGATTTCTTTTGGCCCAATCCTCCAATTTGTCTAGGTCACTCTGGACCCTATCCCTACCCTCCCAGGTATCTGCCTCTCTCCCGAGCTTAGTGTCATCCGCAAACTTGCGGAGGGTGAAATTTCCCTCTGTAGACCAGTCCTTAGTCTCTCTGTGCCTCAGCTCCCTATCTGTTAAAAGGGAATAATGGTACTCTGCTGCTTCACAGAAGTGTTGTGAGGACAAACATATTAAAAGATTGTGAGGTGTTCAGAAACTATGGTAATGACATGCCTTAGATATATGCATATAGATTAAAATAAAAATGAGAAATTTAGGTTTGCTGGCTACTCTGTGAATTGGTAACAGGTACCTGATTCAAACACAACCATGTTCTTCTTCACCTAGTAGATATTAAATTATTCCAGCTTACATCGTGTAGGTACAATATTTTGACATTGATTTCAAAGGTGAGTTACCAACATCCCTCACCATTCTCATTTCATCCTTATTTCTACTGCTCCTCCTCTTGTGTTCAGAGTAGCAGCCGTGGTAGTCTGTATTCACAAAAAGGAGTACTTGTGGCACCTTAGAGACTAACAAATTTATTTGAGCATAAGCTTTCGTGTAGCTCACCAAAGCTTATGCTCAAATAAATTTGTTAGTCTCTAAGGTGCCACAAGTACTCCTTTTCTTTCTCCCCTTGTGTTGATAATCATGAAGCTTCTCGGCAACACAACTCACTGGGAAAGGGCACCTTTGTCCTAGTGCTTTAACCAAGACTGGAATATAGGTTCCTGAAACTCTTTTCCCTTCAGCACCTCTCCACGGTGGTTCAAGGCTCCTGTTCTCTTTGACAACGTCTGCCTAAAATTACCCAGACTATAGTAATCTTAACAAAAACAAAATGAATTAAAAACAGAGAAACTGGAATTAAAAGAAAATAAATGGCTTGCTTCAGATGTCTAGATTCACAGTTCTCATAAAATCAACTAGATAAATCCTCCTCTGCATAGCTGCTGAGGGGGGAAAAAAAAGAAATATGAATAGCTTACCCATGAAAACCATTCTCTCCTCTGACCCTTCTGTGGTCAGCCTGTCAGCATGAGGTTGTTGTCTGGATAGCAACTAATTTTTGCTGTGTCCAGACCTGCTTTTTAAATTCCTCCACTACCTCAGCTCACATGTTCAGCTATGCCCCTCCTAGATATTAAGCCATATCTGAGGAGACTATTAAACCTTCAGGGTGAGGTTTAATTAACATTTACAGAATAGATCAGGGGA
Source organism: Chelonia mydas (assembly GCF_015237465.2). Taxonomy (NCBI): domain Eukaryota; kingdom Metazoa; phylum Chordata; order Testudines; family Cheloniidae; genus Chelonia; species Chelonia mydas. Next base: position 103,639,238 of record NC_057852.1, read on the forward strand.
CATTGATCAGAAATCCTTTTGGAGAGGAAAATCACATTACTATTGTCTTGTAAGCTGCACTGGGAGTTTCCCTCCAGCCTTCTTGTCTCCAAGGCTGGTTTGAAAAGAACCCCAAGGATATATATTAATTTAGATTGAGCAAAGGTAGCAACTTTTCATCTGTACTATTGTTCCTTTTCTTAGGAGTGAATTCATGCTCTTCCTATGAATACATCCAGTGCCCATCTCTGCTGGATACAAAGCTAGCTGCGATTAGATACTTTTAAATTTTTTATTAAATTCTCTCAGCATAAAACATCAATTTTTGACAGACACTAACTCCTCCACTACAGTAGTTTTCTTATGCTAACTAGGAACCAAATCCTTCTCTCCTTAATCATGTGGTGCTTACTCAGCAGGGCTGTTGTCAGAAGTAGTTCAATGGTGGTCACTTGATCATTTTTCTACCCACTTGTATTTCACACTCAAAATGTACTTTAAGGACAAAATAATGGACTAAAGCCAATAATACAGTATGATCAACATCTTTATTCCCTTTTTGTAACATTGTTACTCTGGTTTTGCATTTTCACATGTATGGATCTTGCATATTTTTTTCTTAAAATACTAACATTTTTGAATTATTAAAAAAATCTAAGCTTATACAAAGTATGCATCATACAGATTAAATATCACTGGTGTAGCAAGTGGTTTAAATACCATTTGGGGTGATGTCAAATTTTGCACACTTATCAGCAAGAATATTTAAAAACTTCTGATCTCACATGCACACCCTGTAATACATTTTGAAGGGAAACAGCCTAAATCTAGTGAGTGTTTCAAATAATCGATTAAAACTAGTTTCAGATACTACACTTACCTATGAATCGCCCTGACAATTTTTGTGGTTTTAAAAATCAGTTTTCTCCCTTTCCCATTCCAGCCCCAGTTCAACATTCCATTCCTAATCAGCAAAACAGTTAAGTATATGTTAAAGAGCTTTTCCAAATAGCAATGGATTTAAGCATGCCTAAGTATGTTGCTGAATTGGGGCCTCGGTTTGACTTTTTGCTTTTATGTTTGAGACCCTAGTGGGAGATGTGGCTTTGCTATCTTTCTAAATTCATGTTGTTTACTCTTGCTGGCCCTTAAGTATCAACTGAGAGTGGAAAAAAGTCACACAGGTTTGCATTTTGATGCTTGCATTTGTATTGCAATAGTGAAATCTAAAGATGTCTTCAGCAGAGTACAGAAGATTGAAACAGAAAGAATATGATTTGATGTAGAATGCCATATCATATTTACTTTTCCCAGTGTCAAACCCTGCTACATAACTTTTAAAGAATTTTACCCAAAAAGCTTTCAAACAGTTTGAATTGCAAAACATGTACTTGGATATCTGTTGGGTCCGTCAAAGTGTTACCATGTAAAAGTAATTCTTATTCTCAACAGAAGTGCTGTTTGCTGCAGTCTCAGGAGAAGCAGAATGATGCCTGACATTTTTGGGTAATTGCATGCTGATGGAAAGCATTGCTGCTTCTACCTTGTGAATACAACATGCATATCTCATGTTAGGGCCTGTCAAGTTTCTTTGACAGCATTACTGGCCTAGTGGATAGGAGGGAAGAGGGAGACATAATATATCTTGATTTTAATAAGGCTTTTGACACAGTCCCACATATATCCCTAATTTGCTTATGAGACTGTGGCTTAGATGAAATTATTAAAATGTGGGTGTACACCTGGTTGCAAGACCATACTCCAACTGTAGTTAGCAATGGTTCATTGTCAAACTGGGAGGGCATCTCCAGTGGGGCTGAGGGAAGGGCTGAGAGAACCGCCAGCACCCTGGACAGAGCAGGGCAGTGCTGGGCCAGGTCAGGGGAGTGAAAGGGAGCTTCCAGCTTGACTGGCTGAAAAACTGAAGCTGATACAGGGGCGGAGAAGGTTCTACAGCTACGGGGAAGTGACCCAGGAAAATGGATGGTGGGAGATAAAGGAGATGCAGTGTGTGGCTGCTGCCTAGAGGGTCCCTGGGTCAGAACCCAGCGTAGTCAGCAGGCCGGCCCCCAACTTGTTACTGAAGGGAGTGGCTAGTGAAGGGCTGCAGTTTGCCATTGAGGCAAGTGGCTAGAACCTTGGGCTGCAATCGGCCATGGAGGCGAGCAGCTGGACAGACAACTGCTGTTCCTCTGGAAGCAGGGAGAACGGAATGGGCACAACTGGAGGGCGGTGTCCTGAAGAGGATCGCTGCGATCCTTGAGGCAAAGCAGATCTGGAACAGAAGCAATGGTGGCAAAACGCCACTAGATGAGGGCACAGCGGCGAACCAGAGCTAATTCCCAGGACAGCCAGCAGGAGGCGCCGAAGTGGTGAGTTGTGCCCTGTCACACTGGCCTATGAGGAAATCTTCAGGGGAAAAAAAGACTGAGGGGGGAACCTGATAATCTTCAAACATATTAACGGCTGTTTTAAAGAGGATGGTGATCAATTGTTCTCCATATCCACTGAAGGTAGGACAAGAAAAAATTGTCTTAATCTACAGCAAGGGAGATTTAGATTAGATATTAGGAAAACACTTTAAATATAAGTGTAGTTAAGCTCTGGAACAGGCATCCTAGGCAGGTTGTGAAATCCCCCTCATTGGAGGTTTAAGAACAAGTTGGACAAGCACCTTTCAGGATTGGTCTAGGTTTACTTGGTCCTGCCTCAGCACAGGGGGCTGGTCTTGACCTCTTGAGGGCCCTTCCAGCCCTGCATTTCTAAGATTCTGTGATTACATAGGAATTTCTTATGGCACCAATTTTAAAAAGACACATCTTGAAAGTGGATGTATTTAGCAGTAGGAGGTAGATAACAACATTCATAGGTCAGCAAGTGAAGTGCAGTCCATTAAAAAGCATATGATTTTTTGTTGAAAATGTTGACAAATGTGTTTTCCGGAGTATATATGACATTGCTATTTATTTCTACCAATTTTAAAGCAGAGGATGCATTTGTTCAGGCAGCTTTCTATAATAAACACTTAAGGATAAAATTACTTAAATAGAGGTAAGGCAATTTCCACCAATAAGGATTTGTCCCTTCATAGTCAAATTCCCTAGTGCAGAGTTAATAAACCACATTTTCCTACAGCAAGGGATGAATTTTGTCAGTGTTTCAGGCTTCTGTCCTGCTGTCCTATCTAAGCAAAATAAATTCTGAAAACTGGGATGTTCAAAGGATCCTAGTGTGCCCAAATCCCAGTGATTTTTCAATAGGAGTTGGGCACCTACTACCCTTATGCATCTTTGAAAATAGCAGCCTTATAGAATCAGAAACAAATTTTTCTTCTTTAAGGAGCACAGAATTTCTCCCCTGATTTGCTTTTCTTCACGTTAAATGAGAGACTAAGGCCCAGATCCTCAAAGGATAATTTGAGGACCCAAACCTTGCAAATTTCTAATTTTCTGTAAATAACTTCCATAATTTTGAATGCATACTTATTATGCTCACTGTTGCCATCTTGCATGTTGCCATCATGCAAGAATGAATAGCGGCTTACTCCCATACATAAAATGCTATACAGGTAAGCTAGCCGTATGCAACCACATTTTCAGAACGGGCCACTGATTTGCAATGATTTTTTTTTTCTTGTTCTATAGAATTTTATAATATACTGCACAAAACCACACCCAACTTAATCTATTTTGTATGCACATGCCTGATGTAACAATCTTCATCTTATTATGATAATTGTTGGAAGATCAGCTATTAAGCATATAGGGCCTGATGCTCTCACTGAAACCAATGAAACTTTTGCCATTCATTGGAGCTAGATTCTGATCCCCTCACTCATGTTCAGTAGCACCCTACTTCATGGTTATCCCCAGAAAGATCAATGAGACTATTTGCAGAGTAAGGTGCCGCTCAGCGTGAGCAAGGGAATCAGACTGGCCCATAAAAGGAAACACAGTTGGACTTTTCATATTGTTGTTTTCCATGACCTGCATTTCTGGGGAAATGCTGCCTCCATTCCAAGGATGAGGAGGGCTTTCCCCAGCTGGAGCTAGATCAGTTCAGTGGTGTATTGTATGTGTGTGGGGGAAGAAAAGGGGATGCTAAAATGCCATGAATGAGGTATACATCCTCTGCAACAGTGCTTCCTGTATGTGGGTGGGCTGGTGGATCCATGACCTCACCGATCCACCATCTTTCCACCCTGCAAAGAGGGAAATCACTAGAAGTTACAGGTTTTCCTAGGTTTCCTTCCAAAGCTGGCTGTGACAGGTTTGGGGGAAACCCCATCCTGTGCAGGGCAACTGCGTCTGCCTCTCTTAGGGAATAAGGCAGAGGGCGTACGTAACTTAGGTCTACATCCTTCCCAGCCTGAGTCCACATGCTCGCTCTTATCAGCAGAGCTGTAAGGCCCAATGACCATTGTCAGGAAGTCCACCCCTTTTCACAGGGCAGTAAGGCCTAGTGGCCCAAGTCAATAGTTTACTCCCTCCTTGCAGGGCAGTAAGGACTACTGGCCAGAGTCAGTAAATCCACCCCTTCTCGCAGGGCAGTAAGGCCTAGTGGCCCAAGTCAATACATTCACCCTTATCAGTTGGGCAGTATGGTCTAGTGGCCACTGCCGGGCACGAGGGGAGGGGTTGCACCCCCAGAAGGGGGGTCGGGGCCCTCCCTGTCCATCAGACCCCAGCCCAGGGCCCTCTTAGCATGGGCCACTGGATCAGTGGGGAAGGCTCCAGCTGAAACACCCAAGGCTTCAAGCTCTGTCATAACCATACAGCTAAGGGTAGCCTAGAATTCCCCCTTACTTGTAAGGGGTTAAGAAGCTCAAATAACGTGGTTGGCACCTGACCAGAAGGACCAATGGGGAAAGAAGATACTTTCAAATCTGGCAAAGGGGGAGGTTTTGTTTTGTGTGTTCTGTTGGGAAGTCGAGAAGCATCAGGTCAGCAAACTCCTTCTCCTATAAACCATCCTAAAAGTCTCTCATATTACAAAAATTCTAAGTAAAAGCCAGGCAAGGCGTGTTAGATTATCTTTTGTTCTGCTTGTGAATTTTTCCTTTGCTGAAGGGAGGTTTATTCCTGATTTTTGTAATTTTGAAACTAAGCCTAGAGGAAGTTCTGCTGTGTTTTTGAATCTTTTGTTACCCTGTACAGTTATTTTCCATGTTGATTTTACAGAGGTGATTTTTACCTTTTTTTTTTTTTTTAATAAAATCCTTCTTTTAAGAACCTGACTGATTTCTCTATTGTCCTAAGACCCAGGAGTTTGGGTCTGTGATCACTTTGTAACCAATTGGTCAGAATATTATTCTCAAGCCTCCTAAGGAAAAGGGTGTAAGGGCTTGGGGGATATTCTGGGGGAATAGGAACTCCAAGTGGTCCTTTCCCTGATTCTTTGTTAAATCACTTGGTGGTGGCAGCATACCCTCCAAGGGCAAAGAGTTTGTGCCTTGGGGAAGTTTTAACCTAAGCTGGTAGAAATAAGCTTAGGGGGTCTTTCATGCAGGTCCCCACATGTGTATCCTAGAGTTCAGAGTGGGGAGGGAACCCTGACAAGCTCACTCATCAGTCCGCTTGGCTGGTTCCTCATGGCTGCTTCCTGCCGTTGTCTCTGCTGCTGTGGTCTGGGCATCCCTGCTACCTCTAGGTTCTCTGGTCTGCCCTTTCTCTGGCACCTCCAAACCCTGCAAGGTCTCCAGGGTTGCCTTGGCATCTGCCTGGGCTGCAGCGTCCCCAGCTCCTACAGTCCCATGCTCCTGCTGAGCCTTGGCTGGAGCAGGTCCTTCCCCCATGGAAGTCAGCCCCAACTGAGCCGAGCTGCTCTCTTTTATACTGGTACACCTGAAGCATGCCCAGGAGGGTAAAGGGGCCATGGCTTCCTCAGCCCACGATGTAGGATTAACCCCCTCCCATGCAGTGCAGGGCAAGTGTGCCCCATCACACACTCTCCTCTTTAAGAGTGGACTGGCTGGGGACTCAAGGTCTCTTTCCTCACCCTCTGGCCAAGAAAAGAAATTAGCATTGGCATCTGCCCTTCCTGGGTGGTGCATCACTTGGAAATCATAGGGCTGTAGGGATAAGTACCATTGTATTATTCGGGGGTTGGTTTCTTTCATGTGATGCAACCAGCGGAAGGGTGCATGGTCTGTAACCAGGCAAAATGTGTTCTCTAACAGGTAATATCTTAGACTCTATGGCCCACTTGACAGCTAAGACCTCTTTCTCTGTGTTCAAGTAACGGGTTTCTCTGGGGAACAGTTTTCGACTCAAGTACAATTTAGGATGTTCCTCTCCAGCATCTCCCTGAGATAGTACCGCCTCGATCCCTACCTCGGATGTGTCGGTCTGCAGGATGAAGGGTTTCTGGAAGTTGGGATCGACCAAAATCGGCTCTTTGGTCAGCTGTTCTTTAAAGGCCTGGAAGGCTGCCTCACGTTCCATAGATCACTGGACTTTCTGGGGCTGGGAGTTCCTCGTTAAATCAGTCAAGGGGGCTGCCAAAGTTGCAAAATTGGTACAAAACATCAGTAATATCCAGCTAGGCTGAGGAATTCCATACCTGTCTCTGTTATTGGTGTGGGCCAGTCCTGTAATGCCTGTACCTTGTCAATGAAGGGTCATAGCTCCCCACCCCAAACCGTATAACCAAGGTAGGTTAATTCCTTCTGCCCAAAATGACATTTTGTTGGATTGGCTATGAGTCCTGCCTCCTTCAGTGTGTGGAGGACCTTAGAGGGGTGTTGAAGGTGGTCCTCCCAGCAGGTGCTGTACATGGCATTGTTGTCAATGTAATTGGCAGCGTACCATTCATGGGGTTGCAATACCCGATCCATAAGTCACTGGAAGGTGGCCACTCCTCCGTGTAACCTGAATGGCATGGTCAAAAATTGGTATAGGCCAAAGGGGGTTGGGAAGGCCATCTTAGGGTGAGAGGTCAGGGTCAGAGGGATCTGCCAGTAGTACCCCTTGGTGATAGCCAGAGTTGATAGGAACTTGGCTCCCCCTACCCTTTCAAGGATGTTCATCGACCCGTGGCATTGGGTAGGCGTCAAATTGAGATATAGCTTTCACTTTTCTAAAGTTAATACAAAACCGGATGGAGCCGTTTGGTTTTGGAACTAGGACTATCGGGCTTCACCACTCACTATGGGATTCTTCTATCATGCCCATGTCTAGAATGACTGCCAGTTCCTTCCGAACGGCCTCCCACATCTTTTTGGGTGGGGGCTGGTGGGGGTCGTGTATCTTCTATCCCGGTACAGTGGCAATATGATGATTCATGATGGTCATCTGTCCTGGCTGGGCTGACAAGACCTCTGGGTAAGACTGCGGGAGTCCTTGGAGTTGCTCTCTGAATCGGGGGTTGAGTCCTGTTCCTATCGCTACTGGCCTGTTCTCGAAGGGTTCATCAGCCAGGGGTCCTAATTCAGGTTTGGGAGAGTAGGGAGTGATCAATAAGGTATCCCTGCTCCTCCAGGCTTTTAGCAAATTGACATGATACGTGCATGTCTCATGGCGCCAGCCTGGTAGCCTAACCTCATAGTTGACCGTCCCAACCCACCACATGACTTCAAAGGGGCATTGCCACGTAGCCAATAGTTTGGATTTGGTTGAGGGCAACAGAATGAGGACCTGGTCTCTGGGTTCAAAGCGCCATAGCTTGGCTCCTTTGTTACAGTGTTGTGCCTGACTCTGCTGTGCATGTTCCAGATTCTCTATGGTGAAGGCCCCTAGCATCTGAAGCCTCTCCCATAGCTGAAGCACAGGGTGGATGACCCTCCTGCTCTTCCCAGCCCTCCTTCAGAAGGTCGAGGATACCTCGGAGTTGACTCCCATTTTGGAATTCAAAGAGGGAGAACCCCGTGGAGGCTTGGGGTACCTCCTATATAGCAAACAACAAGGAGCATACCTGGAGGAGCAGGGAGTAATGTATCCCACTGTCGCAGATCCTCATCTGTGAATTTGTGTAGCATGCTCTTCAAGGTCTTGTTAAAACATTCCACTAATCCATCCATTTGGGGATTGTATAGGGAAGTTCTGAAGGCTCATATACCTAAAAGATGGCAGAGGTCAGCCAATAACTGGGAAGTCATGTTTGTCCCCTGATCCATTAATATTTCACAGGGTATCCCTACCTGGGCAAAGACCTTGATGAGTTCAGCAGCTATCTTAGGGGTAGTGGCAGTCCATAATGGGACTGCTTCCAGGTCACATAATCCACAATCACAAGGATGTACTGGAGGCCGGATGCACTCTTTTATAGTGGGCCCACCAAGTCAGGTCCTATTTGCTCAAATGGGGTCCCAACAACTGGGAAAGGGATGAGGGGCACTATCAGCATTCCTTTCAGGCTTGTGTGTTGACACTCTGGGCAAGATGCACAATAATTCTTCACCTCCTGGTGGATACCTGGCCAGAAGAATCACTGTAATACCCATTGGAGGGTCTTTCCTCTTCCCAGGTGCCCTGCCCAGGGCACCGAATAAGGAGGGTGCAAAAAAGAGCCTGGAACAACCTTTGGGGGACCAGCAGCTGACTGAGTACTTCTTGGGTCTGTGGCTCTTCCACCATCTGATAGAGGTGGTCTTGCCATATTTCAAAGCATGGACCTTGGGGCTTTAGGGGAGCTTAAGTGTAGGGTCCTCTTGTTGTTCCTGGGTAAAGTCACCATCACGTTCAAGCTCTGTCTGCACCTGTAGGGCTTGGGGGGGATATTTTGGGGGAAGATGTCTCCAAGTGGGCTCTTTCCCTGTTCTTTGTTTAACATGCTTGGTGGTGGCAGCATAGGGTTCAAGGACAAGGCAAAGTTTGTACCTTGGGGAAGTTTTTAACCTAAGCTGGTAAGAATAAGCTTAGGGGGTCTTTCATGCAGGTCCCCACATCTGTACCCTCGAGTTCAGAGTGGGGAAGGAACCTTGACGGCACCTCATAGAAGAATTCATTCGTATAGGTGGGGGTACCGCGATCTCAGTGGACCCAAAGCGTCCTTCCCCTGGATCATCATTATCCCGATCCCTTCTGAGCAGTCCTCTCTGTACTTGCCCCTCATCCTCTCCTGCTGGAAGGTTCTGGGTGGACTCTTGCAATAGTTCTCGGAACCATGGCCAGTCCCACCCTAGAATCACCAGGTAAGCTTATCTGGGGGTAACACCCACTGAGAGGTCTATGCTTCGGTTATGTATCACCAGCATCACCCGGGCAATGGGATAAGAATGTAGATTGCCATGGATGCATTGGATGTAAATGGGGGTTCTGTCTCGCTTCAGGTCGGGCAGGTCACCCCGGATGAGGGTTTGGCTACAGCTGGAGTCGATCAATGCTGTTGTAAGAACCCCTTCAATGACTACCCAGGCTACCCAGACCTGCCTGTAATTGCAGTCCATGTAGGTGCAATCCCAATGAAAATGTCCCTCTTCAATATATTCATAACAATGGTCTCTCGCCCCTCTGGGTGGCATGTCTATTCGAGTCAGCTCAATCCCAACAAGTGGTGTCTCCTCCCTCCATGTAAGCCCTCGGGTTGTGGTCAGTTTCTGATTCGGGTCAGTAGATTTGCCTGGGACTCCCAACAGGCATCATAATTCTCCCAAGGGGGACAGGTGGGGTTTCCTCACGGTTGGCCGGCCTCTCCCCATGGATTCCTCTGTCTTGCGGGGTCGGGGTTCCGTAGTCTCAGCTGCCGAGTAATCTTCCATTGGTCCAACCTCTCCCGTAAGCATCATGGTGTCTATGCACCTACTCCTTCCCCCTGGCAGGGAGGATTTGTGTGAACTGTTGCAAGATTACTGCTTCTGACACATGAGCACTGGACCGCTTGTCGGGCTCTAGCCATCGCCAAGCATAGTCCCAGAGAAGTTGAGCCAATGCTTGCAGCCTAGCCCCTAAAGGGTACCGTTCCTGGCGAAAGCGCTGGCGGTACGTTTCTGGAGTGATACCCGTCTGGTCCAATATGGCTGCATTCACCTTTTCATAGGCCAGGAAGGTCAAGGTTGTGGTAGGCCGCCTGGGCTGGCCCCATCAAATAAGGGGCCAGTGTCCTGCAGGCCATCGTGCAGCAGTGGCCACCTGGTCAAATGTCACGAGAAAGACCTCAGGATCATCCCCAGGCCCCATCTTCATGGGCTTTAGGGGGAGGCTAGGCGGTAGAGATCCCAGGTCCAGGTCCGCTAGAGGACTGGCCAACAGCCCTCCTGCCCACAGTAATGCTGCCATTTGTTGGACAAGCCTTTCCTGTTGAGCTTGCTGCTGGGTGGCCAGCTCCCTCATCATCTCCTGTTGGTGACTCCTCACTTGTTGCAACAGCTGAGCATATTGCTGTTGTTCTATGGTTTGTTGCTGCTGGGTTTCTAGGAGCCATTTAAATACTTTGTTTGACTCTATACTGGCATCAACTCCCTTCGAGTCACTAGCACATGAGGGTAATCCAGGGGAGTGCTAATACCGTTGCTCGCATCTCCTAGTTTAGGCCTCTCCTCAGGCCTGGGGTGATGCCCGCATTCTCTACCATGTGTGACAGGGTTAGGGGAAAACCCATCCTGTGTGGGGATAGTGCACCCGTCTCTCTTAGGGAATAAGGGGGAGGGTGTACATAACTTATGTCTATGTCCCTCCCAGCCTGAGTCCACATGCTCGCCCTTATCAGCAGAGCCATAACGCCCAATGGCCAGAGTCAGGAAGTCCGCCCCTTCTCCCAGGGCAGTAAGCCCTAGTGGCCCAAGTCAATAAATTCACCTTTGTCAGCTGGGCAGTATGGTTTAGTGGCTACTGCCAGGCACAGGGGGAGGGGTTGCATTCCCACAAGGGGGGGTCAGAGCCTTCCCTGTCCACTGGACCCCAGCCCAGAGCCCTGTTAGTGGTCGTAGCATGGGCCACTGAATCAGCAGGGAAGGCTCCAACTCAAACACACAGACTCAAAGCTTCAGCTCACTCACCGGTCCGCTGCCTGATTCCCCATGGCTGCTTCCTGCCATTGTCCCTGCTGCTGTGGTTGGGGCATCCCTGTTACCTCTAGGTTCTCCGGTCTGCCCTTTCTCTGGCACCTCCAAACCCTGCAAGGTCTCCGGGATTGCTTTGGCATCTGCCTGGGCTGCAGTGTCCCCAGGTCCTATGGTCTCGTGCTTCCGCTGAGCCTTGGCTGGAGCAGGTCCTTCCCCCATGGTAGTCAGCCCCAACTGAGCCGAGCTACTCTCTTTTATATGGGTACACCAGGAGCATGCCCAGTAGGTGTACCCGTATAAAAGGGTCTTGGCTTCCTCAGCCCAAATGTAGGGTTAACCCCTACCCATCCAGTGTGTGGCAAGTGCGCCCCATCACATGGCACAGCAGTACTCCCCAACGCACAGAGCAGTTATTGGGCTGTATGATAGACATCTATAGAATACATTCTTTTTTCCTTCTCTATGGCTTAGACTTTTTTCTGCAAGTGTTAAGCTACATTCTTGCTTAGGTCTTGATTCTGCAAGGTGTGGTCCAGACATAGACAGGTCATGGGCAATAAACAAAAATTCACAGCCTGTGACCTGTCCATATGTAAATATCCATGACTAAATCTCTGCTCCTGTGCCCCGCTGGTCTGGGGGGCCCCTGCCGCAGTGGTGGGGCTGATTGCCCCCAGTGGCTTGCTGCTCTGAGGCCCCTGGGGACCGCTGTCCGGGGCCTCACTGTGGGACTGCTGCTACTTGGGCAGTCCCTGGGGCTGCCCCCAAGACCGATGCTCGGGTACTCACTGGGGCTGCTGCTCCGCCAGCCCCTGAGATTGCTGCTGCTCAGGTGGGCCCCAGGGCCACCCCCGGGACCGCTGCTGAGATGCTCCCCAGGGCCTCCAGCCTCCTCTGGGATCACTGCTCAGGCACTCCCGGGACTAGCCACTGCTGGCGCGGTCTCCAGGCCAGCTGACCAGGGTGGCCTGAGCAGTGACTGGTGTGGCTAGCCCCAAGGCCGCTCCAGCAGGCTGGTGTGGCTGGCCCCGGGGTGCCCCAGCGACGGTTGGTGCAGCTGGCCTCCAGGTGCCTGAGCAGCTGGCCCTGGGGTCAGTCACACTGGTGGCTGCAGCTGCAGAAGTCACGGACGTCATGGAAAGTCATGGAATCCATGACCTCCATGGTAGAATCACAGAATTCATAATATTTCACCAAAGAGGGTCATGTGAGGTCTCTAATGATTGTTTGCAACATATTGATCCTCACAATCGTGTGATGTACATACAGGATATACTTAAGTTGTATGTATTGAAAATATATTGTAAAATCTGTGTCCCAGGCGGATTTGAAACATTTTTTCCTACAGAAAGGAATGTTGATTTATCTATTTGCCTATGTTCATGTGTAAATTAGGCATTCTAAGCCAATAGGATGGAAATCCCATTTGGGAGCTGGAAACTCAATAGGTTAACACACACTGAAATCTGGCACCTCGGGGATCATTCTGCCTCTGGGAAAAGAAATAACTAACTTTGTGAAATAAAAGGAGAAGCAAAAAGGATATTTTGTTATCCATGTCATTGGGGAACACCCTTGGTGGAGTGGGGTGACTGTTGCTTTGCGCACAGCTTACCTAGTTATTTCTGGGAGTGTCCAGTACCAGGCGGTGGATACTACAGAGGAAAGGTTCCAAGGACTGCAGGGTTGGTGTGTGCCTATTACTACTCTGAACTGAGAGAGTGAGGTTTGCAGAGACCTGGATGGCAAGGCTTGTGTTGCCAGAAGGTATTAAATTGGGGGAGCTCAGCTGCAGCAGGCATTTGCAAGACTGCTTCATGCTAAAGAAAAGTAGTGGTGAGATACCTCCTAACCCTGTGCATCCTTGGAGAGTGGCTAAGTGTAAGGTACTTTTCTACTATTTCCCCCAAGATTTTAGCATGTAGAGGAAAGAGACCATAAGTAGTTTGAATATGAGTGCCACTGTAGTGCTTCAATGTAGACACTATCTATTGTGACGGGAGTGATTCTCCCATCAGCATAAGTAATCCACCTCCCTGAGAGGCAGTAGCTAGGTTGATGGAAGTATTCTTCCGTCGACCTAGTACTGTCTACGTGGGGACTTAGATCAGCATAACTATGCCACTCAGAGGTGTAGATTTTTCACATCCCTGACCCACATAGTTAAACAGTTAAACTGATCTAATTTTCTGCTGTAGATCTGGCCTTAGAGTGAGTTAAAGTTGGGGTGAGCTTTCAGGAAAAGGAATACCGAAGACCTGAAAAATGAAAATTTTGCATGGCTGCTACCATATATGGCTTACGACATTGTAGGGAGACATCCTACTATTATGCAGTCTTAATTTCTACTTTATTGTATTTTCCCCTCAATCACAATAACTTCCCTTCTGTCTTACTTCTGCTCTCTGTTTAACTTCTTTGAGTACTCCAAATTATTACAGTACTCGGATATTATAGTGCTGGGCCATATAAATACCTCAATAGAAGGCGACATTCTACAAAATAGTATTTCCGTGGCCCTGGCACAGCCTTCACAAAAAGAAAAAAAAATTGTCTACCTTTAAAAGTCAGAGCTCTGGACTTGGTGGAATCAGGGCTCCTGATGGATTTAATACCATATCATTCTATGCTGCATCTGCTGCTGTCTAATTTGTTTCTACATGCGTTCCCATTCCATTGTGTGATTTCAGCTTTCTGTATAGCCTTGAATTTTAATATTAAACATTAACCACATTCTTTATTTGCTTGGAAAAGCCTCTCTCTTCAGATATTTTCACATCAGTCAACTCGGACCTGATTTCTCCACTTACACCTGTTTAGACCACTGATGTTGTGGAGTTACTCATGATTCACACTGGGGTGAGATCAGAATCAAGCCCTTTAATAGCACAATATTTAAAAAGTTCACATTTATTGCTAAAAAACTCCTGCCATGTAATTTAAACTATTCTTACTTTAATGCACTATGACAATGCACTATGGTAAACATTCACATTTTGTAACACCCTAGGAAAAAGTCTGGAATAATTATGAGAAGTTATTTCATTGTGAATTGTCACTTTTGTGTATTCCTGTTGCTGAAATAATGATGACCAATTTCCTGCTTTCTGTTTTAACATAAAAAATACTTACCTGAAATACTGGAGAGAAATGGCAACATCAATTTTCATGGTTTAATTTTTTTTCTTTTTTTATACTTTCGTAGAAATAGGAAAAAGGATGTAGAAGAGTCTATATTTGAGGACTCCATTGACATAGAACTAGTCACAGTGTAAAATTAAACATGGATGCAAGTCTTTGCAGGATCAGGGTCCAAGAAGATATTCAGTTTTCACATTACACTATTTCTCAAAAAGCTGTGTGTAGTGAAAAGGATTAGTAGATTGTGCTGCATTCTTCCAGTGAATTCTTCATATACAGTGAGGTTGCACATTTTATGCATGTTTAACCCAATTAGTACAAATGGAAAGTGTCAAGCCATTTCCAGCTAATTGGCACTAACATACTTTTCTGCTGCTGTTGCATTTATGATTAAAAGGAAACTCTAGCTGAAGAACATATATGTTAGCAATATTTTCTCTTTCTGTGAAAATAAGGTAGCTTTTTAAAACCCATACAGTCACATATCAAAAGCTGCTTTCCAAATCACAAACTAATCTCAAAGACATATCATGCTGACCAGCCTAATAATTTCAAGATGAATATGTAACACAAAAGTCTAAATCTTTATTTAGATGTCATTCTCCTTAATATTATCTTGACAGTTATGGCATTTTTTCTTACCAATTTAAACTCCTAACAGCATTAGTGTTCCAGCGTTAAGAGCATCAGACACATAGAATGATAGAATTATAGAATATCAGGGTTGGAAGGGACCTCAGGAGGTCATCTAGTCCAACCCCCTGCTCAAAGCAGGACCAATCCCCAACTAAATCATCTCCCATTATTAATCTTACAAGTGCCAAATGGACTATCTCAGTGTGACAAGTCATTTTCATTTAATCTGTACTGATACACATTTTAAACACTGCAGACCGGGGTTGTGAGCTATCAGTTCTGTTATCTGATTCGCCATTTTATGCCACCCCTCTTTCAAGAGCAGAATCTCTTGGGTAAAATTCTGGCCCCATAGAAATCAGTAGGAATTTTGCCACTGACTTCAATGGGGCCAGGATTTCAACCCCTGTGTCTAATCAGTCCAATTGCTGTACTATATGTCGTGATCTGGAACTTTAGAGGATTCCATTAAATATGCTGACAGTCATGGAGCATCCTGTATTAGAGTAGAGATATGGTACAAGTGGTACATACTATTTTTAGGGCTTTCTATAAGGGATGTCAGGATTAGTTCCTCAGTCAAGCAACAAAAAAAATTACTGGGGTCGCTTGCCTTAAGATACTTAAAAAAGAAAACTGCCCATCAAGAGCATGATAAAGTTTCTATGGGTGTGATTACAAATGTCTAACTTTAGGAAGAGACAAGGTGGGCGAGGTAATGTCTTTTATTGGACCAACTTCTGTTGGTGGAAGAGACAAGCTTTTGAGCCACACAGAGCTCTTCTTCAGGTCTAAAAGTTATGGCTATACAGTTTGTATAGCACTCTGAAGACATAAAGCGCTATTAGTACTAACCATTTTGTACCTAGATATGAACATTCACATTGGGGCAGATTCTTTCCTACAACAGACTGATGCAAAAGGGATGAGGGCATCAGGGGGGGTGGGCATGGGTGTTTGGTCCAACCCTGATGGTGCTAAAAGCTGCTGCTGGACAGCTATAAATTATTATATATAAAATTACACTGCTGGTGATTTCTTAATGGGCCCAATGGCAATGGAGAATAGGAAGAGCATTTCAGATCACTGCTATTCCCCTGTGCGGGGGAGTGGTGGCAAAGTTGTGCCAGCAGGGGTTTCCCTTGGAAAAAGGAATTTTCTGCTGTCAGATTTGTGACCAGAATCTAGCCCCCTTACACCAGCTGAGTGGCAAAAAGGGTCATATTTCAGAAGAAGAATCTGCCCCTCCAGTTTTGGGCTTCTAATATCTTATATTTCCTGCAGTGTTACTCAGACAATATTCATCTAATTGAGAGGGTCAGGAGTCCATTAAATAGTGTGTTTTCCAAAAAAATAATAATAATAATTAAAATAGGTATTCTGAGAGTCATGTTTTATTTGAGAGGTATTCTGAGAGTCATGTTTTATTTGCAAAACAATGTGTTGTATTTAGCCTCAGGAAAATATTTATGGCTCTAGTGTCCACAGGTAAGTATTAGACATGACAATTTTTACTCTATGCATATTGTCAGTAAAATTTTACATTTGTGTAGGTATCCCAAATTGTCATGGAACTGGAGATAGTGACCTCAATATTTTACATATTCATGCATGTAAATAACTGTAAAACAAGGTCCCTGTTTTATTCACTCAAACCTTTACCCAAAGCCATTGATATTTTACAAAGTTTAAATATGTATATAAATATTCAATTGTTGCACTTTTTATACTGTGGACAGGACTAAAAAAAAAAAAAAAAGCAGCTGTTCTCTGGATACACCAGAAGTAGAAAGTAATGAAAAACTTGCAAGATTGCCTGTCCAGTTTGGCAGCTTCTGGTATTTTGATGAACTCTGGGTAAGCATCCAGACTTCTGACATATTAACTAAACTTAATTGAACTTCTCAGGTTCTAGGCACGCCCCTCATGTTTTAAAATTTAAGCATTAGCAGCTGTCTATGAAAATACATGGATGAATGCCTATGAATCTTACTGAGCCAGTAGAACTCAGAGTACGTATATTTTGTTATGCTGGGTAGTAGATAATGAGGTAGCAAAGAGGAAGGCTAGCTGCAGTAGGTGTCCCAAAAGCTAGGGTATCGCTGGTATCACAATAAGGGTTCAGTCTTGCCAGGTCCCATTAGCCTTAATATAACAATTTTAACATGCTCTGTAAGAAGCTAGTCTCCAACTCTCCAAACGGATAGGGAAACATGATAGGCAGCGCAGGCAGTGCTCTCTATAGGTACAGTTCCCTGACCCTTTCCATCATAAGACTAGTTTCAATTTCTTATAACTTTATCAAATCTCAACAGTTCATTTCGAAATTTATCTTGCTGGCAGTCTGCCTCAGGCTGATTTTTTAAAAGTTTTCATTAAATCTTTTTTAGTAATTTTTCAAGAGTGAAGTAACGGATAAATATGTTGTACCCATTTAAAAAAAAAATGAAATAATTTTGTTGGGAAGGTCTAGCTCCTCTATACTTTGTATCAGCGACGTCAAATCTACCAGGGAGGAGGCCTTTGCTTCCTTCATGAAGATCTGTCTAAATTTAGCCAAGTTATAAGCTTCTGAACAGTCTCAGTTTGGTCTTGCTCAGAATTGTTGGTTTGGCAGCTAAATTCTCTGAAGATCTATCTGCACTGGTCATGCTCCAGACCCTCACTGCTCCTCTGTGTTGACTGGACTGGGTGTCCACAGTCCCCACAGAGTGACTGAGCATGCTCCATCCACTGGGGCTGAGGAGGACTTTCCCTGCAAGTGCTGCTCCTAGCTGCCGGGGGCACCAGACATAGAAATAGAGAGCAGGTAGACTCAATGGTCCCCCTGCTGGCACCTGAGAAGCATAGAGGAGATGGAGGAAATAACATTATTAGAACAGAGGGCACAGGTAGAAATTGGCAGGGGGGAATAGGAATGGCAATGGAATGGAGGCAGGCAAGGGGAAATAGGAGCAGAAGGATTTATAACCATTAGAATGCATTCCCTTACAAAACTTGGAATTGAACCCATTATTCCAGAGTCTCAGCCTTCCTTTATTCAACATTTTTACTCCATTAGCTTAAGTGCTACAGGACTGTGTTGTGGGACTAAAGATCTTAGCTCTACTGATTACCTGTGTGTGTGTGTGGGGGGGGAGGAAATAGTATGGTGATATATAAATAAAGATATCTGAATGACTATGAGGGTGGGTGGCGGGGGGGTCAATTACGTTTGCACAGGTAAGTTTAGTTCTGGCACTTCCTAACTTTTGAGTGCTTAACTTTGCAATCTTAATGTTCTTTTAAGGTAGCTTTTTTGCATGTAATATTGTATATGAGAAGAAAATTACTCATGTAATCAATGAATAGATGGTGCGTTAAAGAGGCTAGAGAGACTAAAAACCACTCACAACATGGAATGACTAAATATAAGAGTGCTGCAGGCAAGAGAATACATAGACAAATTACTCATCAACTACTGCATCTTACTCTAACAAACACTGAGGGCAAGAAAATACTGCACAGCAGAAGTCACCCACAAGAGCTGTTTAAAAATTAAAAAAAAACCACCCTCACCCCAAACAGAAATAACTGAAGTGGGGAAAAAATTTACATCTCACCTCTGCTATAGAGATAATTGGAAGAGGTATTATTACCTCCCTGAAGACTCAAGTAGTTGTTATGTTTACTGCTAGTGAGCAGTTCAGGAAGAAATTCAAACCTTCCTGTACCAGCCAGAATAGAGATTGAAGCCTAATTTCTCAGACAGGGTTATAACCTTTTATGCTGTCATCATGACAAAAGTGGTGTGGTGTCATGTCATATCATATCACAATGTGAAATGGATGGCCTAAAAGTGCCCTGCACTAGAGCCCTGCAGCAGGACTGTGATCTGCTGATCCTGAAGGGCCTGCTACCGTAATAGTGGGAGTGGGTAAAATGTACTTTGTTGTGGTCAGGATTGGGTGGGCAAAACCAAACAAATAAAAATAAACAAACCCCAAAACACCGACTACATTAATTTGTGGGAAAACACTTTTTTTTAAAATAAAAGTGTTAATACTTACATTTAAGCAAGGGATAGAAAGATTTGATGTTTATTATAACAAGAGTTCAAGTATTTTTACATGGTTTAAGCAAGGTTTCATATGTACATAACCTTTTTTGGGAGGAGTTAGTAGCATGGAGGAATCTGTCTCTTGCGGGATAAGATTTTTGCTGTTGGAGTGGGATAAAAAAGCAAGAAACAATGCAGGAGCAGGTGGGAGTGGGTATTGAGGCGGGACAGCAGCAGGATTAAAAAAAAATAGTCCTACAGAGGTCTCTAGCTTCCATTCCAGGAGTCCATCTCACAAATGAGTGACAGGAGAAGGCTGTTTATAGTGAAGGGATTGGGCTAGCTAAGAATTATGTACCTCTATCTCAACTTCCCAGTTTGACAACATAACAGACCAACTGAAATGGAAATTCCCAAATTCCTGCTTTAAAGCTGCCCTCTCCTGGATCCTGTCGGGTTGAGTATGGGAAGAATATGACTGGTGCCCAACCACCTCTATATGTACTTATTAAGTACTGCCTCTGGCCATAACACTGAAAAAGCAATTGTCCCCTTTCAATTTCTAACAGACGAAAATGGACATATTATACTTCTTCTGAAGGAAGGAGACAGTTTGTGCTCTCTGGCCTTTGCAGACATCTATGATTTCAGATTTCTAATAGGGGAATATCATTAAACAACATTAAATATTGTCTTTTGGTCTGGTGCCAGTGCAATATTATTAAATGCTTATCAAATACATTAAATACAAATTACAAAATGTTTTGTGATCATAGCAATATTTCTGCACATATTTTTCCTTATCTAGATGACTGAGTGATCAAGGGAAATACCTTGAAAGGGATCTAAACAACAGGCTGTGCCAGCACTGGCATGCTAGAATCACCAGCGATCATTCAAACTACAAAGACTCTCAGCTTGCTCCTCAGACACAGTTGGCATATATAGGAATCCTACTAGATACAGCTTGCTTCAAAGTCATCCTACCCCAAGGCAATATTCATAACATTATGAATCTGGCTGAAAGCTTTGCCAGCCAGTCCAATTTTTAGCAATGAACGTGTTATGGATGTGTGATATCCATGATACCTCCAATTATGAGGCAAATTCAACAGAACCTGGGGTCTCTGTGGTCACAAGCCACAGGGAATTTGTATGGCATCCAGGGAGAGACAACTTGTTAGATGCTGGAACTTGACATCTGTCTAGTGTTGTATAGAAGGACTTCCGAATTGAAGAGCTGAACTGTAGCAAACACAGAGGTGTTCTGTCTAGATTGAGAAGCCCGAATAGAGGCTACACATCAGATATCTAATCTCTCCTGGGAAAGTCTCTGTGTATAAATGGAGTAGTGCTGTATGCATTATGACTTGCAGAGACTTGGTATCCCCAAATTTAGTTTGATTGAAATGGCCAATCATTTCTAAAATCAACCAAGTTCTACAACAACAAGCAGAGAGAAATAGCATCTCAATTATCTTAATAGTCCCCTACCAGTTTAGGCAAATGTATTTCTCAGTTCTGAGACCAATCATATCATAATGAGATTCTTGCCACACCTAATCATAAAGAAGCTGGTAACTTTCTGTAATTTAGTCCAGAGCCCCTCTCAGTTGGCATGGTCCCTAGGAGAGTAGGGTTAGGTATTTGTTGTCTCTGAACAGGTGTTTGACATCTGCTAAATTTCTCAGAAGGCATCTACCAGAAGCACATATAATCTCAAGTAAAAAAAGATGTTGGTCTGATGTGAAACTGTCTCCCTCCTCCACCCACAAGCATCCTTTTATACTTCCCACATGAAAATCTCTGTGATAAATGAACGGGGGGTAGGAGGGAGGGAGCTCCCTTTTATGGACACCCAACCAGCCAATTAGCTATAAAATCCCTCTTGGTGAATGTTCTCTGATTGCTTTACCTGTAAAGAGTTAAAAATGTCCTCCAGGTAAAGAAAAGGGAGTGGGCACCTAACCAAAAGAGCCAATGGGAAGGCTAGAACTCTTTAAAGGGGGGGGGGGACTTCCCCTTTGTGTCTGTTGTTGTTGCCTGGAGAGAGAGGGGACAGAGGAGGACAGGGCTGGAGCTATGCTGCAAAAAGCTTTAAAACCAGGTATGAAAAAGCATCAAATTATACCTCAACCCTACTTATCTCAAACCCCAAATATGTAAGTAAATCAGCAAATGTCTAGGAAGATGTGATTAGGGGTATTTCTTAGTGGCTTGTGAACTCCTCTTTGCTAACCCCAAATGGTTTTGTTTTGCTTGTAACCTTTAAGCTGGACCTCAAGAAAGTTATTCTTGATGTTTAATTTTTGTAAGTGTTTTTTTTTAAATCTAGCAAAAGCCTAAATTCCAGATGTATTTTCTTTCTTTTTGTTTTTAAATAAAATGTACCTTTTTTTAAGAACGTGATTGGATTTTTGGAGTCCTAAGAGATTTGTGCACATGTTGTTTAATTAGCTGGGGGCAACAGCTAATTTCCTTTGTTTTCTTTCTCAGCTCTTCCCTGGAGGGGGCGTGAAAGGGCTTTAGGATACCCCACAGGAAGGAATTCCCAAGTGCTCCTTCCTGGATTCCAAAAAGGGTTTTTTTTGCATTTGGGTGGTGGCAGCATCTACTCATACACAGTCAGAGACAAACTGTAACCTTGAGCGTTTAATACAAGCCTGGAGTAGCCAGTATTAATTTTTTAGTATCCTTGTGGGCCCTCACCTTCTGCACTTGAAGTGCAGGAGTGGGGAATGAGCCCTGACAACCTCCAACAATCTTCATCTTTTTGTCAGATTTTCACTCATTATCCCTAAGAGTCCTTGTGGCTACTATTTTTGTATCCCATTGCCTTGTTGGAAGTAGTCCAGTTTCGTTTCAGCCCCTCTTCCTCAGGTAATTGTGACATTTACTAAAAGCTCTGTTAAAGGGCCCCAAGCTTGAAGGAATATTCAACATGGCCCATCGAAACTGATGAAACTTCCTTTTGAGCACAGATTTTTAACTGGAAGACTATTTCACTGGTGGCTGTGACCACTGCTTACATAGCAACAGAGCTGCATGATCTACTGACTTCTCCACTCTACTTTTTCCATAACATGGTGCTAAAGACTCATCTTAAATTCCTTCCAAATGAAGTTTCAAAACATATCCTGTATCAGTGAATGATTTTGCCGCCAATATTCTACCACATCCATATGCTCACCACACTCCTCCAGCAGCTTCATATCAAAAGGTTTCTAGGCTTTTTCTTTAGCAGATTAAAGGCCTTTAAGTACACTTAACTTTTATTCTTTCAACAACTGTACAGTAGATTCTGCTGTCTCTAAGAGAACCATGTCTTAATGGCTCTCTGATTGCATCTCTCACTGCTACTCCTTGCTAGGCCTGTAACTTTAATGTCAAGGCACATTCGGTCACAGGAACAGCAATTTCTACATCCGTGTTCTTATCAATTTCTTTCCAAGATAATTTGCAGGGCAGTAACATGCAGTTCAATTTCAAACACTTTAAAAAGCATTGTTGGATTCAGTATGATGGCAAGAATCTAGTGATGAATTTGTTTCTAGGCTAAAGATGCTGCAGCTCTCTCATCATCTAGCCATTTCATTAGTAATAGTTTTGCAGATACATGTCATTTGAGCCCTGTTTTTGTGATGACATTTAATTTCTCAATAGATTAATCAATTCTTTTTTTAAAAAATTGCTACTTGAAAGTTGAGGTGCATTTAGTACCACCTCGTGCAGTAGGAAGTCTCTCTCTGCTTACATGTGCTTACTGCAGATCTTTTTGGAGGCCCCCTTTGAACTTGGGAATCGCCAAAAGATGGGGTCTTTTCCAACTGGGACAGCTACACAAGACAGAACTGCCTTTAATTCTAGTTCTTTGAAATTATGGGACAGATCTGCACCTGATGCAACTCCACTGAAGTCAGGAATTACCCCAATGCTCAGATTTGGGATTCTATAATTCACTTTGCTTTTTCAAAATTCTATCTTTGTCTAACTTTCTTGTTGAAAGAAAGTTACCATATAAGGGATTGGGATCACTATGGTTCCACAGCAGTAACACCTCATGCTGGAGCCAGTTAAATCTCTGGCAGGGGCACAGCCCCAGTTTGCTTTTACATTAAATTACCATTATTGAGCAGAAATTATAGGCAAGTAATTTCCTTTTATTGGCTCTACAGTATCCATTAATTATTGTTACTAAACATCTATATTGCTTTATTGCCTAGAAGCCAGTCAAGCGAGAGCCACACTAGGCTAGATCCTGTACAAATGTATGGAGGAAATCAGACACTGTCCAAAGACCTCAGCCTAAAAAAAGATGACCTTACAGGTAGATAAGACAAATCAGAAGCTCAGGATGGGGCTGAAGGAAGACAGTGTCCGATAAACAGAATATGTGCATGTGTGTGTGGTAATGCATTAATCATAATGCACTGAAAGGGTTAACAAACTACATATTTGTTATGCTGTATTTTAGCATTTGTCCTGTGATGTTATGTGTTAGGAGGCTCTTGTAATGCTGTGTGTGCCTGTGTGTGTGTGTGTCCTGAACATTCTAGATATCCTAGTTAAGAGAGTGGCAAGCAATTGAACACCACTCTCGTTTACCTTTCAGATATAATGAAGTGGTAATAAACCTTCCTAGCTATGAAAACATTTGCGTTTCTATGTCTAATTACAATTTGTCAAACTGTAGTCATGAAAAACTAATCATTGTGACAAGAGTCTTTTGGAAATTATACAGCAGAAGCACAAAATGCAGGAAATTTAATATTTGCCATGGATCATCAACTCCTGTCTCCCCCATGCATAACTTGGTCACATTTATTTGTGCACTACAGGGGTGCAGAGCTCCAAAGGGTAGAGCCCGAGCTACAAATGTTTCTCATAAAAATGTAGTTACCTTGGCAACTAACACATTGTACAGTACTAAATGTTCCTACTGGTCGAATATCACACAACAATAAGACACATCAATATCTGCAGAAAATATATAATGGACCTGAACTCCTGTCAGCTTATCAGAAGAAATTAATTCATAACACACCCCAAAATATCTGATTCTCACACAGAAACTTACTTTCTTCCATTTCACTGGTTCTCTACTATCGTGACAGAGTCTTCTTCCCAGTTTATGTTCTGCTCCCAATTACCCTCCTTTTCCTCCTCCTCCAGTTTCTCACCCTATATACTCTTCCTTGGTCTCCAAATTTCCTCTGCCCGCAGTGCCAAGTCTAAATCTCTGAAGCCTTTCACCTAGCTCTTCACTGTTTTCATCCTTCCCTCATCTCCTTTCATCTGAGCTCAGATTGTCTCCACCCTTTCTAGAGGTCTTCTAGAGGTCTCCCCTTTCCAATTTGTATTCCTTTCTTTTTCCCCTTTGCAATTCTTCAGCCTCTCAGACAGAGGGCTCCACTTTTCAGGTGTCCTGCTGCATCCTTTTGGCTAGAAATCCCCATAGAATACAACTGTAATATTATATACCATAACGTGTACCACACAACATTGCTGAAGCTACAGTAAACTTTAAATACACACCATACTCTGATGTGAAAACTATTGATCAAATTTTCAGCTGGTGTAATTCCATTCACTTTATCATGTAGTAAGGCCCAAAGATGAGCAGGGAAAGGATATAAAGGTAGTAGCTAGGAGAGAAAGGTAATAAAGGGAGAGCAGAAAGAATTAAAAACAGACATGTAAGTAGGAGTGGAGTTGTGCAGAGCCTCACAGATTCCACAGGAAGCTTGATGCAGAAGAAGATGGAAAGCCAGTGAAAGGAATATGGACTTATGCATTTAGACTGTGGGGCAAAGATAAATAAACTTTTTTTTAAGGGAGTAAAGAAGAAGATGGAAACAGGGAATCCAGAGAGGAACAAGGTATGGTGATGAAGACAAGAGACAACCAGGGCCTGAATATGGGTTTCATCAGCACAGATGAAGATGAATTTTGAAGAGGGAGAAATTTGGATGATTTTGTAACATTCAGGGTGGTAGGTAGAAAGAGAAGCTGAACCAACCTCAAGGCTGCAATCTTGAGTAAAATTGAGCATCTATTTGTTTTTTGCAGATGTTTACCAAGGTAATATGGTGTTGGATGCTTTTAAGATGTTAGTAATCAATGTATTAACATAAATAAATACATTTGAACTCCTATTGAATTAAAAAATTGAAATGTGAAGCCTCTAACAATTATTCCTAACAGACATGTTAGATGTGCACAGAACCCTGTGATTTTTTTGATGGCTTGCATCTCTATAAATTAAGGGAAATCATTTGTTATAGATAGGACACAGTGGAGGATAGAGATTGGTCCCAGGCACCCTAGGATCAGGGTCTTGTCCTGTAGAGGGCCTCCTCCCCTGTGCAGTAGGTGTGGAAGCCAGCTGTTCATTCAATTGCTACCAGCTATCAAGCACATACTGCTCAATCCTTCCTTCTTCCCCATACATCTGCACATCTAGGGAGTCTGACAGTTAAAAAAAACAAAAACATTGCTAATTGTTAGTGCATCATATTCTCTCCCCACCCCTAATTAAAGTAGAAGAGGAGTTTAAGCCAGTCTATTTCACAGTTTCAATTTAATGTGTCTCTTTATTGTACTTTGGCGGTAGTGAATTACTCTCCTTTTAAATACGAGGTTTTTTTTTTTTAATGGAACATGCTCTTTTAATATATTCAATATCAGAAGGTTGCACTTTCAGTTAACTTCATGTTCCTTGTACAGTCGCTATCCCTTTGTGAACTGTAGATAGCTGAAAAGTGGCCACTTATATGCAGAAGTAAATATGTCTGTTGAAATGTCAGCCTGCTAGCTAAAAGCATTCTTTACAGAGGCAAAGTACATTTTAGTTCCACAATGTAAAGAATGTGGCATCCAGAAATGTGTTGTTTTTTTTTTATTATATCCTTAATTTCCACATCTTGACTTTTTCTAGGTTGCTTATTAGTTCGGATTGTTTGAGGGAATCAGGTTGTTATTCATTATTTGCATTGTTAGGGTATTTGAAGATCCTGATCAGGTATGAAACGGTACAAATAGATAATAGGAGACAGTCCTACCCTGAAGAGTTTTTGTTCCAAGCCCCCAGTCTTGCAAAGATTTACATATGTCTTTCACTTTAAACAAATAAACTGACCAACTGACTTTAATGGGATTACTCTCAAAAGTAAATTAACATATATGTAAATCTTTTCAGGAATGGTAGCAAATTTGAGACAAACCAAAGAAAGGAGGACTAGGGTAATAAGTCCATATAGTGACACACAAAAGTTATTGCACCGCTGGAGGATCCCCAAATCATGCCCCCCCCTTTAAAAAAAAATCATATTTCTCTTGTCCTAGAATAATTGAGGGGAAAAACCTCCTTGTTACTCCAGACTTTTGTACGCCTTCATTTTGTGCAACACTATGTGCTTTTTAAAAACCGTAGATAAAGTATTTCTATCAATGTAGGACTATTAAAAATGTTTTTAATGCTAAATACCTGTCTCCTTAAATGTAGAAGCAGCTTTTGGAGAAGAGGGATTTCAACTAATAACCTATGATGTTGCAGTGTTGTTGTAGCTGTATTGACCATTATATTATATTGGACAGGATATGAGAGAGACAGTGGGTGAGGTAATCTCTTAGTATACTATCTGTTGGTGAACGACCAGCTTTCAAGCTTAAACAGAGCTGAAGAAGAGCTCTGTTTAAATTCGAAAGCTTATTGTTCTCAAGAACAGAAGTTGGTCCAACAACAGAGATTACATCACCCACCTTGTCAATTTGAAGTGTGAGGATATGCTAGCCTGTTGGAGAACGTAAACATCTTGAAGGTAAAACTGAAATCTAAATGGTAGATCAGTTGAGAACTTGTACTCATTATGCATTAATCTGATATTTGAAGCCAGATCTTTAGCTGCTGTAGATCCTTTGAAGGTAATGGAGCTGCACTCATTTATACCACATAAGAATCTGGGCCATTATTTTAAAATCTCTCCTGGTAGTGGTGTTTTGAAAAGACATTAAATTTCTTTGGAAATTATTGACGCTTATTTAAATGGTCAAAATTCTAGTTCTGTCAGTTTAAATGTTGTTTTGTACAACACCCTAAATTACTAAAACAAAAGAAAAAAACTATTGTATTTTTTTCCGGCTTGTTTACTTCATGTTTTTGCTATGGCTTTTGGTATAGCAAGTTTGAGATCTCAGATAATTTTATAAGGAACCTTTACAACAAATTAAAATAGCGAATTTTCTGTTACTATTGATATCTGAATAAATATTAACTATTTTCATTTATTTTTTATCATGTTACTTTGTCTTGCCTTTCTTCCCCACCCCAACATATCTATAATATATTTTA
Organism: Chelonia mydas; assembly: GCF_015237465.2. NCBI lineage: Eukaryota > Metazoa > Chordata > Testudines > Cheloniidae > Chelonia > Chelonia mydas. The sequence goes on from NC_057852.1 coordinate 103,666,322, forward strand.
TTTCTCAAGTTTATCTTTCTGCAAGTTTCCCTCCATCTCTCTAAATTTCTTTTGTCTTAACATTTTTCCCCACTCCGCTTTTTTTTTCCTCTTTTTCGTCTATTCTGTGAATAGTTTATCATTTCAGTTTCTCTTCTCTCTAAAGTACAATGTCTTGATTAAGCATAAGCACTTTCCTAAATAGGAATGCTTTGCTGAAACATGTTTTCCAGTCTGCTGGAGATATTTCCAGACACTCACTACACAAAAACATGGTTGGTGTGAAACCAATGTGTAGCCCCAAAACTTGAACCAAGAACATGGATTAAAGTGTAGTCCAAGATGTCTTGTTGCAACTGCTAAACACAGAATGGCTTTTTTTAATTAGAACTTGATCCAAAGCCCAATGACAGTCAATGGAAAGACTCCCACTGACTTAATCTTTGCATGAGGTTCCTACACTAAATACTGTATTATCTTAACAAAAACCATAGTTTTCACAACGATCAATAAGAATGAGGCCTGAGGTTTATTGGAGCTGAAAAAAATTGGTAAACATGTCCAAACTTGGTGTTTTCAGCCAGAAGTGGAGGTACCAAATGCCATGAGAAAGTGAACTGTAGTTTTCCAACTTGATCAGGACCAAAATATATCAGCAATCTCTTTTACTCATTCGCTCCCACACAAAAACCCTCAAAAAACCCAAATATACACAAAAATAAAAAATCCACAACCCTGTTCTTTTGAAACTTCCCACTCAATTAACAAGATTGGATGCTACCCTCTGAACTACCTGAGATTACCACCTCACTTATTCTACTCGGAACTAGGCAAAGCATGTCCATGCTTGTGTTGGAAGGCCAACGTCATAATAGGAAATGTAAAAGGAAATGTGTCCACAACAGATTAAGATGACAGTGTTTTCCCAAATGTCATATACACAGAAAGGCCAAAGAACCTGTAATTCCTGCACTGCACATACTGTCATTTTAGGCTTACTGTCATCTGAGAATTGACTCCAAAAGAAGAAGGAATAGCAGGGGGAATAGGGTGTCTGTATTTGTGGTGAATGATATGAAGTGAAATCCTTTGTCCAATAATCTCTACTTCTGGAAAACTCATTTTTCTGATTTGTTTTTCTTCTGGGAAATATTAACACTTTAAAGAAAACTTACCTGTCTCCATGGGCAAATGGCCGCAGAAGATGGGGAAATGTTGATTCCTTCATAGATTCACCATGCAGCTGGAGCACACCATGGAATTTCCCAGGGTGAAAAGACTTTTAAGAATGCTGACGCTGTCCTTCCTGGAGCAGTAGGGGCTGTCACCTTTGCAGCCTTAGAGTCTCAGTGGGTTCAGGCTCTACAAGCTGTTTTGTGACATTAGGACATTGACAGCTGGGTGGGGGAGATCTAGAAAAGAGGAAGTAACGGGCCCACCACAGCAGCACATTTATAGGCCTGAAGCTCAGTAGCTTCAGAGTATATGCCTTGTAAATGATCGATATACTTTTTGCCTTCCAGCACCAGATACTTGCAGACACCTACCTTCATCCCTTCCCAGCCTACATACAGCAGATAGATAGCTGGTCTTGTAAAAGGGATGACCCTAGAAACCCTGAACTCACACGCTACTGCAATACAATTTGTACAAAATATGCCTTTGAGACATCTGAAAACACTAGTCAATAATGTCATTATGAAATCTGTGTGACAAGGCTGTTTGTGGAATTATGGATACTCACTGATATTATGATTTGAAGTCTGACTAAACGATGTTTAAAACAGGCATAACAGGGTGAGTGGATAATCAGATTTTCTCTAGACAAATGAAAGACCAACACTTCAAACCAGGTATGGCTAAATTCAATAGGATATTCACTTGTCTCAGAGACTGCAGGAAGAGATTATTTGCATTGTAAAAATGACCATATGGGGGAAAGACAACATGGAGTCTACACCAGATAGCTTGTTGCACACCCAGAAGGGAAAATAACTTTTTCAGGGGATACACTTCAAAACGATACATTTCAAAATTTACTGGACTATAAAGATGGGGGAGTGCATTCCTTTGTTACCCTTCACCCGAGTAGACAAGGAAAGCCAGCACCTTGGACTCTGTGGAGATCCTGGCTAAGAGTTAGCCAGATATTTCTGGATAGGGAAGATTGGTGAGGAAACTACTTTGAAGAAAAACTGTAGCTTGTTAAGTTAGGTCTTTGCCATTAGAAAGTGTATTTTTACTTCTGTTTGTTTGTAACCATTTCAATCTTAATTCCTGATATGTGGTATCATTGAACTTACATCCTTTTGTTAATAAACTGGTTTTATTTTTACTAGAAGCTAATGCAGTCCCATGCTTGAAAGGAAGCGAGTGTTTCACCCTGTTAAAAGAACAGGAGTTCTTGTGGCACCTTAGAGACAAACAAATTTATTAGAGCATAAACTTTCGTGGGCTACAGCCCACTTCGTCAGATGCATAGAATGGAACATATAGTAAGAATATATATATATATATATATATATATATATATATATTACACACACACACACAATGTGGAAGTTGCCTTACAAACTGTAAAAGGCTAATTAATTATGAGCTATTATCAGCAGAAGAAAAAAAAAACTTTTGTAGTGATAATCAAGATGGCCCATTTAGACAGTTGACAAGAAGGTGTGAGGATACTTAACTTAGGGAAATAGATTCAATAGATTCAACTTAGGGAAATAGATTCAATGACCCAGCCACTCCCAGTCTCTAGTCAAACCCAAGTTAATGGTATCTAGTTTGCATATTAATTCAAGCTCAGCAGTTTCTCACTGGAGTCTGTTTTTGAATCTTTTCTGTTATAAAATTGCCACCCTTAAGTCTTTTACTGAGTGGCCAGAGAGGTTGAAGTGTTCTCCTATCGGTTTTTGAATGTTATGATTCCTGATGTCAGAGTTGTGTCCATTTATTCTTTTGCATGGAGACTGTCTGGTTTGGCCAATGTACATGGCAGAGGGGCATTGCTGGCACATGATGGCATAGATCACATTGGTAGATGTGCAAGTGAACGAGCCCCTGATGGCCTGGCTAATGTGATTAGGTCCTACGATGGTGTCACTTGAATAAATATGTGGACAGAGTTGGCTTCAGGCTTTGTTGCAAGGATAGGTTCCTGGGTTAGTGTTTTTGTTGTGTGGTATGTGGTTGCTGGAGAGTATTTGCTTCAGGTTGTGGGGGGTATCTGTAAGCAAAGACCGGTCTGTCTCCCAAGATCTGTGAGAGTGAGGGATCATTTTTCAGGATAGGTTCTAAATCTTTGATGATGCGCTGGAGAGGTTTTAGTTGGGGGCTGAAGGTGACAGCTAGTGGTGTTCTGTTATTTTCTTTGTTGGACCTGTCCTGTAGTAGGTGTCTTCTGGGTATTCTTCTGGCTCTGTCAATCTGTTTTTTTCACTTCAGCAGGTGGGTATTGTAGTTTTAAGAATGCTTGTAGGTGTTTGTCTCTGTCTGAGGGATTGGAGGAAATGTGGTTGTATCTTAGAGCTTGGCTGTAGACAATGGATCGTGTGGTGTGTCCTGGATGGAAGCTGGAGGCATGTAGGTAAGCATAGCGGTCAGTAGGTTTCCGGTATAGGGTGGTGTTTATGTGACCATCGCTTATTAGCACAGTAGTGTCCAGGAAATGGACCACTTGTGTGGATTGGTCTAGGCTGAGGTTGATGGTGGGATGGAAATTGTTGAAATCATGGTGAAATTCCTCAAGGGCTTCTTTTCCATGGGTCCAGATGATGAAGATGTCATCAATGTAGCACAAGTAGAGTAGGGGTGTTAGGGGACAAGAGCTGAGGAAGCATTGTTCCAAGTCAGCCATAAAAATGGTAGCATACTGTGGGGCCATGCAGGTACCCATAGCAGTGCCACTGACTTGAAAGAAAATTGATAAAAAAAAAAAAGAACCAGAAAACAACCCTATAATCATGTAAAGCTAGGCTTCTGTCTTTTTTCTATGCTTATCTGTCCTTTCCCTATGTTTATGGGTAGAAATAATTTGAACTATGTGTAACCTGTACTCCCCGTTTGGGGAAGGAATTCCTTATACAGATGGGCCTCCACGTTCATACCTCAGGACTCAGACCAACAGGGGTTGACCGGTTTGAACTGGAAGAGATATCACAAAGTATGTTGAACCAAGCTATAAAAGCTCTACCTTGTTTTTTGTTCTGGGCTTCGCCATATTCCTCTGTGTAGGAATTGGTGAGCGCTTCAGCTATCGTACTTGCTAGCATTAAAGTGTCTCATTTTGTCTAAGAGTCCTGACTCTGTGTTTGTTTGGCTAATACAGAAGTCCAGGGAAGGCTACCCTCCCAACCCTAGATGGGAGGGAAACCCTTTTTCCCTAACAATATATTGTCCCCAAATGTGAAATAGTTGACCTGTCACCCTGTTAAGTTAATATGATGTAATGCACTGACTCTTAAAAAGAGCAGCAAACTTAATATCTCCTATGAATGTACAGTGATGGGGCTGTGCATTGCAGAGAAACATCTCTGAGAAGCTCAGGGACTGGAGTTCACTGATTGTTACTGTAATGGGGTGGCACTCACCTCTTGTGAGTGTCTCCTTGCGTGAGTGCACGTGCCTGCATTTTTTCTCCACTTTGTGGTAAGGCTTCAGCGACTCAGCCCTCCTGCCAAGTTATACTCAGTCTGTATGTGAAATACAAATCAAACCCCTTCCGGGGTAAACAGGCCAACATGAGGGTATCTCTGTACCCTTCAGTTGGCCTTTCTCTTCCTATAGCCCTCCTTGGGCTCAGGTCCTTACTTAGTCCAGCGGTCCTTAAACAGTCTCAGCCTTGGTATAGACCCATACCCCCAAGGCACCCTCCCTTCCCCCGCTCTGGGCCTTTCTGGCCCCAGAGCTCCAGCTGGGCCACTAAACAGTTCAGTTTCCCTTCTGGCCAGTTCCCTTTGGCTTATGGGGTGGAACCAGGCCCGCCTACTACTCCAGGTCCAAGCCCAGGAACCCTGTAGATAGCAGCCGTCTGCCGTGTCCCTTTAACTAAACTGCATCACTGCTACGATTCCCTGGGCTACTTCCCCATGGCCCCAGCACATTATTCAGCCTTACCTCAGAGCCTTGTCCTGGCTGATTCCATTCAGCCAGGAGTTCCTTCTTGCTCCTTGGATCCCTATCAGCAACTGCTCTGTCTGAGGTCCTGGAGATCCTTCAGCCAGCCAGGAGCACCATTTTCACTCTTCTGGCTCCAGGCAGCAACTGAACTATCTCTTGCCCGGCAGCAATTTTCATATTAGCCTGCTGGGTCCTGATTGGCTATGTGGCACACAGCCACTCTAGGCACCTTAGAGGACTCTCTCCACTTCTATTCTCTGGGGTGTGGTGTGGCAGGACTGCTGTGCCTCCAGCAGGGGGCCTCAGGGCCTAATTCACCCCATCAGTTATTTACTAGGCACGGTTTGGTCTGAGAAAGCCTTGAGGAGTTTGCTGGTGAGGAAAACATGCTGGTGTGGCATGCAGCTGAAACACAAACTAATCTCCAGCAAAGGCAGATAGGTAACACAGTGGCTCACAGTTACAGGTATCCCCAGCAGAATCTTACAGAGGCATGGGGATAGGTTATTGGTAAAATATTGAAAAGTGCCTATGTTCCTGGGGGCTAACGTGTTTAGTGTGTTAGGCAACTAGAGCTTGAAATAGGTACCTAAAGAGAATTTTCAAAAACCTAGGCATCCACTTCCTATTGAAATCTGCTCCTTGGGGACACTGACACAGTTATGCACTGCCCCTTATGAAAGGCTCCAGGTGAAATCACATCCTCTCTCTAAATTTAGAGAAATTGCAAGTAATATATGAAATGAAGCCTACATCTCAATGTCAACTAGATGAATCACTGCTGATTCTAGAGACTGTTCCACTACATGGTTTTCAATCTAATGTAATAGGTCTTTAATAATGAGAACAAACAAAAAAAAATGAATAATTAGGTAAGAGGCCATAACATTCTGTGAAGGTTTAATAGCCTTTAAAAGTGATATAGTAAAATTCAGTCTAGTTCAAACAGCACATTAGTGTCTGAGTAGGTCTTTCCTTTCAAATGCAAATTGATTTTTCAAGAAAAATATTAGAGACTGTTACCAGCAACACAAGTGGATGTTGCTGTGTGTAGAAACCTTAGAAAGAATGCTCATTCAGACTGAAGATTTAAAGTAATGTCAGAGCTTGCAGCTTTAAGACATTCTTTTTTGTATTATACTGCAGCATTATGTTTTAAACATGTAACTACACTTCTCTTAGAAATGTGTCTGTTGGCCATGAAAGGTATAAAGACGGCTAAATCATATTCACAGCTACTACCTGACAACTGATGGGGTGAAGGAAGTAATTTCTAGTCTGATTAAATCAAAGCCTTGGAAATTATTAAAAGAATTCAGAAAGGTCAAAAGCTAACAGTCTAACAAGTCAAGTGCCTTCTATTCAGATTTAGAAATGCTATTCATTTAAACTATTATAATTTCTACAGTAAAACTGGATAAGCACTAAAATTAGCCTTCCTTTTTAAAAGGCACAGTAGCAGGGTCTTATTGGCAAACCCGGGAGGTGGGTGGGTGCAGGCCTACCCACTTCTAAAAGCCCCTCCCCCAGCCTGGAGGGAGGAACCACTGGACCCAGGGACCAAGTAAATGCGGGGAACAACTAATGAAAAACAGGGGTTGGAATGAAGGTCAGAGGTTCAAAATGAGGATACCGGATGGGGACACCGAGCAGAGAACCCTGGACAGTGCCCACTGCTCCTCCAAGCTGTCAAGGGAGCCAGCAGACCCTGCTCAGTGGAACTCTGCCCAGATGCGTGAAACTAGGGAGGAACGGAAATAGGCCCCACAGTCGCAGAACATCCCCCCATCCAACATCCTCCTCCTGGTATTATAGACGGAAACTTTGGTCATGGCCAGGAGGAGTTTGACGAGGAGGTCTCACAACTTTGTGGGGCCATGGATAGAGTGTGCAAAGAGGAACAAGTGTGGGGAGAAGTGCAGCCAGAATCTCAACGAGAGGTTCTAGAGGAGCTGGAATAGGGGCTGCAACCTGGCGCATTCGAGATAGGCGTGTGCCAGGTTCTCCTGCACGCCGCAAAAGTGGCAGGCCTCGGGTATGGGGGTGAACTGCACCAGGTGCACGCCCATGCTTACGGCTCCATGAAGGAGTTGCCAACCGATGTCCCTGGCGGGCTGTGAGACCAAGGTGGAATAAAGGCTGGCCCACCGGGGCTCCTCACCCTCTTTAGGTGGAAGATAGTCCCGCCATTTGGTGTCGGGGCAAGAAGCGAGGGTGAGGAAGTGTAGTGTGTCGCGCACGAGTGTGTACAGATGGTTTCTGGGAGCGGTTCAAAACCAGACCGGCTGCAGGGTATGCAGCCGGCTCGGAGTGTCGGAGCAGGGAAGCCGGGGGGGGGGGGGGGCCTCGCGGAACAGGGGCCCAAGAAAAATGTCAGGAGGGCCAGGGGCGAGGGGTGGGTGGGGAGTGCCCTCTCGCAGGGCTTGCCACAGGAAAGCGAGATAATCGGGTGACAAGATGGCCTTCATCTCCTGGAGTATGAGCCTAGGGGTCGGAAGGGTGGAAAGCCCCATGCATCCTCCGAGCACGCGGGGCTCCACCCAGTCCCCTCTATCATAGTCCAGGAGGTCTCCAACCCTGGTGGTGTCTGCCAGGACCAACCTCTGTCACACCGAGGGAGACTCCACTACCTGCGCACGGAGATCGAGGTTGTGTAGCAGGGGCTCCACAAGGAGATCCGCCCCCTTGGTGGCAACAAAGGACCTGGTCACCGTAAAAAGCTTCCAGGTCTGGAGGAGGTCCTGGTAGAAGACTGGCAGCTCAGAGAGGTCTCGCAGAAGGCCTCTCGGATGGAGAAAAAAGAGCTGTCGGTCATATCAGAGCCCTTGGAGGCGGCGGAGGAAGGCGTGCGCCGAAGTGCTCCATGCCAGACTACCTGCACCATAAAGGACCCTCTGCTGGGCCTGGAGGCGGAAGACATGGACCTGGCTGCGCAAGAAAACCAGGCCGTCCTCCCTCCTCCAGGGGAAGACTCTGCAGAGATCCCCTGCAGAGACCCAGTGCAGCCCCGGCCAGAAAAACTCCAGAGCCATCTTCTGGAGCCTGGCCAGGATCCTCAGGGCCGGGCTCAGGGTGCTGAGCCGGTGCCGGAGCATGGACAGGACTAGCTGGTTCAGCACCAGCACCCTCCCTCGCAGGGAGAGACACCGGAAAAGTCCTGTCCATCTCCGCAGCCGCTCACCCACCCTGGCCTCCAAATCCTGCCAGTTCTCCGGCAGAGAAGGATGCATGGCAGATAGATAAACACCAAGATAGAGCAGCAGACCCGCGCTCCACTGGATGGCTTGAAGCGTGGGTGGGAGGGAGCTCGCCTTCCACCTGTCCCCGACCACCAGGCCAGAGCTCTTGACCCAGTTGACCTGGACGGAGGAGGCCACCGAGTAAACGGCCTGGCAGGCCTCCACCCGCACCAGGGCATCTGGGTCCTGGACCACGAGGAGCATGTTGTTGGCGTACGACGACAGGACCAGCCGCAGCTCTGGCTCCCGAAGCGCCAACCCTGTCAACCTCCGGCAGAGGAGACAGAGGAAGGGCTCGATTGCCAGAGCTTACAGCTGGCCCGAGAGGGGGCACCCCGCCGTACTCCCCGCCCGAAGCTGACCATCTCGGTCAGGGTGCAGTTGAGCCTGACCAGACACTCTGTGTCAGCGTACAGCACCTGGAGAAAGCCCAGAAACTGGGGCCCAAAGTCAAACGCCCACAGGGTGCCCACGAGATACCCGTGGTCCACCCTGTTGAACACCTTCTCCTGGTTCAGGGACAGGAGGGTGGAGAGACAGACCATCCCTACACCCCAGCTCCAAGAGGTCCCGGACCAAATACAAGATATAAAATATGGTCCGGCCCGGGACGGTGTAGGTCTCGTTGGGATGGACCACGTCCACCAGCATGGACCCCAGCTGCAGCGAGATGGCCTTCGTTATGACCTTGTAGTCCGTGCTGAGGAGCGAGATGGGACACCAATTCCGCAGGTCATGGCGGTCCCCCTTCTTCGGCAATAAGGCGAGCATGGCTCGCCTGCATGAGAGAGGGAGGACCCCGCTTTGCAAGGACTCAACCCAGATGATGACAAGGTCTGGGCCGAGGACGTCCCAAAACACATGGTAGAACTCCATGGTCAGCCCGTCCATGCCCAGAGATTTATTGGTGGGCATGCGGCAGAGGGCTTCCGAGAGCTCGGCCAGAGAGAGAGAGAGAGAGAGAGGCAACTCCAGCCAGTCTTGGTCGCCTGCACTGACCGTCAGGAGTTCAGTCCAGAGCACCCTGCAGGCTTCGGCGTCAGTCGGATCCGGGGAGAAAAGGCTAGCATAGAAGGCCCTGGCGTTTCCACACATCTCCTCTGGATCTGTGAGGGGTGTACCATCCTCTGTCAGGAGGCAGGTGACATGCTTTTTGCCTCCCCTTTTCTCTAGGGCATAGAAGAAGTGGGAGCTGCAATCCATCTCCTGAAGGAGACGGATGCGGGATCGAACAAAAGCGCCCCGGGCTCGATGGTCCTCCAGGGCCCGGAGCTCCTCCCGCTTCTCCCGGTACACTGCATGGACGGGTGGATCCTTGGGGCCGGAGGCCAGATGCCTCTCTAGCGCTAAGACCTCCTGCTCCAACTGCCCTATCGCCGCATTCCTCCGCCGGGTGGCGCCCCAGGTGTAGTCGCGGCAGAAGGGCCATGTGCGCACCTTCCCCACATCCCACCACCGCCTTGCCAAGGGAAAGGCACGCTGCTGCCCTCGCCAGGCCAGCCAGAACTCCCGGAAGAATGCCACAAAGCCCATGTCCTCCAGCAAGCTGTTGTTAAAATGCCAATAGGCCAGCCCTGGTCTCTCCGAACTAAGAGAGGCCATCACGGTCACCAAGTGGTGATTAGAGAACGGGGCCGGCCGGACGCCAGAGCTTGTGCCAGATGGAAACGTGAAAAATAAATGCAGTCCAACTGGGAGTGGCGCGACCAATCCTCCTCCACCCGGACATAGGTAAAGGTGACACAGTCATCCGGGTGGTGGTCGCACCAGACGTCCACTAGGGAGTGATGGTCCAGGATCTCCCTGAGGATGCCCGTGGCTGCCTGGGATGTCTTGACTCCTGAGCAGTCCCAGTCCTCGAGAGTGGTGTTGAAGTCCCCACCCAGGACCAGGCACTTGTGAGGATCCAGGGTGCCAAGGAAGGTCGATGTCTGCCAATAGAAACGCACTCGTTCTGGGCCCGCATTCGGGGCATAAACGTTGACCAGGTTTAATACCAGCCCCTCCACATGGGCCTGGACGTGCAGCAGGTGATCCAGCACAACCTCAGTTACCCCCAGCACCTTGGGCCATAGCTCGGGGGAGAACAGAGTGGCCACCCCAGCCGAACGAGCGCCAAGGTGGCTAAAGTAAACCCCGGGCCCCCACTCCAGCCACCAGCTAGCCTTGACAGCTGGAGCCATGTGGATCTCCTGCAGGAAGATAACAGAGTACCCCCCCCCACGAAGGAAGGAGAGCACCTGGCTCCTGCGGAGACCCACGCTACAGCCCCTGGTGTTCAACGTAGCAAAGATGGTGTCCTTCACAGAGAGGGCTGGGGCAAATCCTCAGGGGCAGCGTGATCGACAGCCTCCAGCAGGCACCGCAACAACCCATGTTCGACCCCAAAGGTCATCAGGGAGTTGCGGAACTTGCAGTCCACCGGTAGGCCAGGAGGCCCTGCCTCCCGATCCCTCTCCCCTCCCCCAAAAGGACCTTCATGGCCTGAGGATGCAGTGGAAGTCCCCCCAGCGCTGGAGAGTGAGCTGCACCTTGCCTTTTGAGCCACAAGAGTCCAGTAGGAAATGGTGTAGCTCTTCCCTCAGCGCAGAGGGGGACGTGGCAGCCAACCCACTGCCGTCCTCCAGTGGGGCCCCTGAAAGATCTTCGTGGCCTGCAGAGACGGGCGGGCAAGGAGCGGAGCCCCAGCGTGGTTGCGCCGGGCAGCCCGTCCCCAACCCTAGCAAGGGAAGTGGCGGTGGAAGGAATAATGCAGCCCCCATAGCGTTGGGAAGAGGGGACACAAAAACCACCCTGAGGGTTGTTCGTAAGCAGCGGGAACAAGACAACCCCAGGGGAGGCAATAGCATAGGAGGTGGCGGGGAAGGGGGTGAGCGACTCATTTGGAATGGAAATAGGAGCAGGGGCGGGAACAAGGCCAGGGACTAGGACAGAAGAAGGGGTGAGAACAGGGACAAGGGCTGATATTGGGACTGGGACACGAGAGAGGTCAGGAGCAGGGGTAGGAACAGGAGCGGGGACACTGGTGGGTTCACGGTCCCCGGCAGCCAGGCTGCTGGGATGTGGCTCCTCTCGGCCGGGATTGGGAGCCAAAGGGACACTGATTAGAGGGGGGCCTTCGCCGATGCCGGGCACGGGAGCTGTGATAAACGCGTCACCCGCAGCTACAGCATCAAGCACTACGGCAACTTCAGTGGGGCCTCCCTCCGGATGGGAGGCTAACCGCTCCATCTGGGTGGTGGAGGGTGCGCCCACAGGCTCAAGGCCTGACTGCTCAGAATTGGCCGTTGCCTCTGGGGGCTTGGCGGCCTCAGGTGAGGTGCCATCCGTGGCCAGGCAGATAGGGAGAGCCAGGGGCACCCCCAGGACCAGAGCGGGGGCTACAGCTGAGAGTGAGGGGCAGGGAGAAGGAGAAGGGGGCAGTGGAACTGAGCCTCCACCCAGATCGAGGCCCACTGGCTGGGGGTCATCCTCCCCTTGGGTGACTGGGGTCAGTCCTAGAGCCTCAATCTCCTCAAATATAGAAGTAAATTCAGTCCCCGTGGCCCCAGAGTACTCCCCGCCAGTAACTGGGGCAGTAATAGCCCTGGTATTGACAGCGGCAGGGGGCACAGATGGCAAAGGGACCAGGGGAACTCCTACAGAGGCCTTCTTGGGAGGGGACTCAACAATGGGGGCAGTGGCATCTCCATCTACTGCCATGGCTACCATGGCCGGTGTCTCTTGCTGGGCTCCATCCGGGGGCACGGCGGAAGATTTAGTTGGGGATTGGTCCTGCTTTGAGCAGGGGGTTGGACTAGATGACCTCCTTAGGTCCCTTCTAACCCTGATATTCTATTATTCTATGTAACAGTGTCAGCCCTGCGCAGCATCTTTCAGGGGGCCTCCTCTCCCTCTTCGTTGGAGGGGAGGGAATTGAGCCCATGATTTACAAGTGCCGCACTTCCCCTGGACGAGCACCGAGCCCTCCAAAGTAGAGGTGGAGGGACGGTCAGCAGGGGCAGGGCCAGGGCCAGGGGCGATCGTTTCAGGGCAGCAAGGGCAGGACAACAAGGGGGGGAAGGGAAACCTCCCCCTGGGGCAGGCCCTCTCCCTCAGCTGGCAAAGGTCTTGCCGCCCTCTTCTCCACGGGAGGAGGGGCAATGGCAGCCGGGCTGCCAGGGTCGCTGGCAGTGACAGGGCCGGCGCCTTCCCGGGTCTCGGGGGTCCCGGACACTCCTCTGGGCCGGGCCAGGGGGCAGTCCCTCTGGACATGCCCCGTCTCCCGGCCGAGGAAGCACCAGGCCTCCCCCATCGAATAATGGGCCCGGTAATGGGCCCCCTGATAGGGCACCAAGAAGGACCTCTCGAGGGCCACCCCGCCACGCTTCACCGGCAGCACTTGGATCTGTACCTGCAGGCAGAAGGGCAGAACGTGGTGGAGGGCGGGGTCCTTGCAGCCCAGCGAGAGAGGGCTGATGACAGAGATGGGTTTCCCCAGGGTAGAGAGGGCAGGCAACAGGCCAGCATTGGGCAGGAAGGGTGGAATGGAGGTCAATACCACCTGTATGCCCAAATCCTCTAGGGGAACGAACCACCCCCCACCACCAGGCCCTTCTTTACCGCCTCCTGAGGGGTGGCCTCCGATACTAGGAAGAACACAACTTTACCATACATCTTGGAGGCCGCCACTACAGCTGTGGGCCCTACCACCCTCGCCAGCACCCGCATGTACGTTTCAACATGGGGTGAGGTGGGCACCAGGAGGCAGCAGACGCTGTGCCTCCTGGTCAGTGAGGGGAAGGGGCCCTGGCCACCAGGAATGGTACCGGAGGTGGCAGTCGGGGCAGATGGCGCAGCAGCACTTGGGGAGGGAGGGGGTGGCCACCTGGGAGTATGCTCTGGGAGCTAAGGATGGAGCGCCCCCAGAGCTGGTGGAGGGAACAGCTAGGGAGGAAGGGGCCGCGGCAGATGTCGAAGCCGCGGCAGGGAGGGCAGCCCCACCAATGGGAGGTTTTGTTTTCCGGGCGGGACCTTTGCCCTTTTTCTTCCCCTGGCCCTTTTTGCTGGTGGAAGGGGCGGTCATGGCAGCAGCGGAGTCTGGGCTAGCGGTGGCTGAGAAGGTAGCCGCTGGGGCGGGCAAGGGCAGTGGCAAGGGGGGGAACTACGGGATCAGTAGGGGCAGGAGCAGGGGTTGGGGTTGGGTCCTCCTCCATAATAACAAGCAGGAGGAGACTCTAATATGGGTTGGGTTGGGGGGGGGCAATGAGCGGCTGCTCCTCCCTGCCAAGCTTTGTGCAGTGGGGGAGCAGGGGGAACCGCAGGGAAGATAATGGGGAAAAGGGAACAAACGACCACACCTCCCCACTAGGCAGCAAGTAGGGGAGGAGGCCCGGCAGGAGGGGAGGGACCAACCACTCCTCCCTGCTGAGCTATAGGCAGGAGAGGAGGGCGCCCTAAGGTCAGGGGGCAGGGGAAAGGGAAGAAGCAACCACTCCTCCCCACTAGGCTGCAGGCAGGGGAGGAGGGCACCAGCAGGGGCAAAGGGGCGGGGGCGCAGTTACGGGACAGGGATACCGGCTCCTCCGCGAAGGGGAGGAACTACAGTTGCATTAGGAAGGCTGTGAATGGTGGATAGAGGGGCAACTGAAAGGGGAACAAGCACTTACAGAGGGGGCATGGGCGCGCAGGGAGGAGGAACTGAACCAGAGGGAGCAAGGGAGGGCAGGGGAAAAAGGGAAGGCCAGGCAAATCACAAATGGGAGCTACAAGTGGAAGGGCGGGAACTAACTAAAACTAAAAACCCAAAGTTTGGGGCGGGGCAGGTAACAAACACTGCAGGGCCGGGACATGGGAGGCAAACTAACAAAGGGGAAAAAACTTCCAGGGGGTCAAAGCAAGTGGCAGGCAGGGCAGGCTGCAGGATGGGGGGCAGGGACCAAACTAACACAGGGAGGCTCGGGAGGACTGCAGGGAAGGGCCCCACCAGCCAAATGCAGCTGAGTGGGCGAGGTAAGTCCAAGGTGGGGGGCACGTGAGCCTGTGTAACTCAGTCTCTGCCGCTCACTGCTGCACGCAGTCCCAGGTGGTGAAAGGGAGGAGAACAAACAGCCACGTTAAGGGGTGAAGAGCAGGTCCAGGTAGTAAGCGGGGCAGTGGAGGGGGTGACAGCAACAGTGGGGTGGCAGTAGGGGGGAGCAGATGGGGAGGGGGAGGTCTCCACACCTCTCCTCCATGCTCCCAACAACAACAGGAGTTGCCACCACCCCAGAAGCAGAGATGTTAAAGTCACTCAGTCCGTGAACAAACCCCCTCCACAGGTGTCCTCCTCCAGTGCAGCAGCAAACAGCAGTCAGCTGGCCAAGTAGGAGGGAACCCTAGGTGGCAATGGGCCCACGCTTCTCCCTCCAGAGGTTGGGGATGGGGGGAGGCCAGCAAACTCCCCAACTCAGCAACGACAGTCCAGGAAGGGAGACTCCAGCCAGCAGAAGCAGCAGCAGCCCAGGAAGGAAGAGAGCTCTAGCCAGCAGGGCAGCCCAAGCAGACTGACCTCTCCCTTCTGGGGTGGGGTGGTCACCCACTCATGGCCTTAAAGGGCTTAAAACAGCTCAGGAGAGGGCTGTGGCTGGGAGCACGCAGTTCCCAGGCTGATTGGGGGAAGCAGGCTCAGCTGTGGCCACACCCCAATCAGGGGTCAGCTGGCCCTTATAAGAGAGCAGTCAGCCAGGTATGGACTCTCTCTCTGCCTTTAGAGGGAGAAGGGCCTGGCTGATAGGGTGCATACCTGAGGTGGAGCAGGGCTGGGGGAAGGCTTGGGGAGCTCTGGCCTGGAAACCCCCTAGGCTGCAGGCCTAGTGTAAGGCCAAAAAGGGTACTGGGGTTGTAGGGGGCAGTCCATGGGTAGGCAGAGGCAGCAGGTCCAAACCCCCCTTGCCTGTGATGAGTAGCTTTTATACTGCAGTCTGTCCCAGTGAATGGGGGACAGATGGTGACTGGGCAGTAGCCATATACTATGGTGAGGTGTGGATAGTGGGTGGGGGTTCCCCAGATCTGGGTGGGGTACTGCAGGTGGCAGCACCCCAGAGTGAAAGGGAGCACTCGGGGCCCAGTGGCAAGCGGAACACCGGCCTGCAGAGGGTGCCCTGGAGGCTGGAATGCTAATTCCCTGGATGTCCAGTAGGAGGCACTGTAGGGGTGAGTTCTGCACTGCTACAGGCACATATCACTCTGTCTTTCTACATAGGTAAGTAGAATTGGAGAGATTTATAGAACTGAGATGAATTTACATATGGGTTATTCATTGTGTTGGCTTCATATGTAATCTTGTTTGAATTGAACCACAAAGTAACTTTTTACAGCACTTACAATAGATTCAAAATGGGATTTTTTTTTTAGATTATCATGTCATTAATGTAAAGAAACTGTCATGTGTGGCAGTTTCCTTTTGATGTGCATGTTTTTAAACCCTAATGTGAGATTATGTTCATCCATCAAAATGATTATATTCTAATAGGCCTGATTCTCATGTGCTCCAGCAATGTTAATGGGGCTTTAAAGTGGGTGTGATACAAGTATAGTAGTCTGAAACATCTTTAAGGCCTCTCCACTGCCAGAGTGGTGTAAAAGAGCCTTGGTGTAAATAAAAATCAGGTCCAATATGTTCAGTTTTTGGATGCCTACGGTTAGATATCTGTAGTGGGTTGGCTGTCATTTCAACAGCCAACACTCAGGTTTGGAGGGAAGTGACTCCACCTCACTAAGTCACAGTGGTCAAAGTCAATCAGCAGAGGAATTAGCACGATTATATAGGGCTGGCCCTTTCGGCAGGGCCTACCAACTATCGGTCCTTAGCCTAGCCTCAGGGCTAGGGCAGATAGCACCCACTGTTGGGTGCTTGACAGGGCAGAGCAAGGGTCAGCCTTTAGCCCAGCCTTCTGGCTACAGCAGACATCAATCAATACCGTCACGGCCCTGATCCTCTGGGCAGGACAAAGCAATAGGGAATCTTTAGTCCAGATCTCTCACTGGGGCCGACATCAATGAATAAAGTTAGAACTCTGACTGTTTGGGTGGGGCAGAGCAATAGGTAGTCTTTAGCCCAGCCCTCTGGCTGGGTCACACAGCAATGAATAGTGTTAGGGCTCTGATCCGCTGGGCAGAGAAATAGGAAGTCTCGGGCCAGGGCAGACCGCAAACAAACACAGGCTCTTTGGCCTAATGTGGGTAGGCTGCCACCCCAGGGTGGGGTTGTCAGCAGGGGGTAGAGTACTTGGCCCACCCTACTCCATCAGATCTCAGCCCAGGGCCCGCCAATCCTGCCAGTGGGTCAATGGGGTCCTGCTGAAACATGTTGACTCGTGCTCTGACACCAAAACCAGACTAAAGTCTAGTTTTCCTTGGCTACTTCCTACCACAGTCTGGGGATTAGGCTCCATAATCCTATGTTCCTCCATATCCTCGGGGTACTCCACAGCTGGCAGTCCCAGCAACTTCTCAGGGTACTTGTCAGACGACAGTTCCAGCAGTTCCTCAGGTACCACCTCCTTCTGGGGCAGGGGTTGACACAGCTCAGTCCCTGCTCCAGGGGGCCAACAACAAGGCATAGGCATCCAACTCCTTCCCTGGCTCTCTTCAAACTGAGCTGGAGGCTCTGACTTTTATACTTCCTGTCCCATCTCTCGCCTTTCAGTGCGAGGGGTAGGCCCACCCTGGCTCTGCCCATCAGGGGGTGGAGAGTGGTCCCTCCCTCTCAGGCTCAGAGGGAGGCCACTCTAGTTCACTACACTATCAAAATCCATATTTAGGCACTTCAGTAAAAGAGCAGCTGAGCACTTGCAGATCTAATGGGACTTCCCTGGAAGCTGTGCATACGCAGAACCTCTGAAAATCAGATCACTTTTATTTAGGTATCTAAAGCCCCAGTTAAAGACTATTCATGTGTTTAAAATTGGACACTTACTCAATGGCCTTGCTGAACTGGGGACCAGTTGTGTATTTGGATATCTTAACTTTAAATGCCAAAGTTTGAATTTTTTTCATAGATTTAGAACAGAAATAAGGTAACAGATAATCACCACTTAGATGTGCAAATGATGATAGATTATATATAGAATTAAAGAAATGAAAAGGGCACTTCAAATGGAAAGTTTGAAGGGCAGCTGGGAATCGAAAAAATAGTTGTGGCTGTTACATAGAGGGGGCATTGGGGACAACTTAAATGAATAAAATAAACTAATAAGCAGCACAAAATTGCTTGGTTGGGGGAGTTCTGGATAGTGTATATGTAGGGAAATAGAAACCAAAGAACAAACAAAAAAGAGGTCTGATTCCCCCTGCCCCGCCACGGTCCCAAATCACTGAGCAACTCCAGCTTCCATTGACTTCAGCTGGAGATGTGGTTGCTCAGCACTTCTGACAACTGACCCCATGCAAGTAACAAGGCAGAGCAAGCTATGCCATCTCCACTTTGCTTGTATATGTATCCTTCATTGGTTTTAAGTTTGGCTTGGAAGCTCTTTGGACCAGGGACTGTCTGTACCGTGTCTAGCACATTTAAGGTGCTACAGGAATTTCACAATACATATAAAATCTAGTATATAGTAAAAGGCCTCTTCAGCTAAACTTCAATACATTCTTCTTCATCATGTGGTAATGTATGGACCAATCCCCAGTGTAGCCCTTCTGCCAGGTGATGTCAGCAGCAACAAGGTTCAGTATCTAGTATTTTCTCTTAACAATGTAAAATAAAACCACCCAGTAATCTTGAAAAATGAAATACCATCCCAAGGCATCTCTAAGAGGCAGTACTTCCTCACAACACTGAGTCTGTGTATAACAAAACATAAAGGGAAAACACTGTGATGGGATCGCCAGAGTGCAGTCTGGGACTGTGGCTGTTACCACTTAACTCTCCAGCCTGGGCTGTCTTTCACAATGCTTTGCTAGTGACAAGTAGCAAACCCCTCCAGGCACTATTATCACTCAGCACAACCACAGATGGAGCCCCAAACAGAGCTAGATTGCCTGTATTCTCCCAGAGTCACTCATGAATCATACAGAGAAAGGCGAAAGGCACCGGCCAAATGCTCCCAGCCTTGTACCTCAGGAATATGCTGTCATGCACTGTTCAAGACCCTTCCTTGAGCAATGCAAGTTTATTAATTGGTTCCCCACTTAATCAATGGAAAGCAGATATACACCAGCCTTTGTAAACCTGAGCAGATTTACCAAGCACTTCAGGCAAACTCACTGGTAAAGATAAACAGTAAAACTAGTTTATTGATTATAAAAGAGTGATTTTAAGTGATTATAAGTGACAGGCAAAAAGTCAGAGTTATTACCAAAAGAAAATGTAAGCATGCAGTCTAAACTCTCAATCCTATTAGACAGGGCAACATCTAGATTAAGCAACTTCTTTCACCCCACTGGATATTGCAGTTCATAGTACACAGGTTTCACCCTTGAAACCTGAGCCAGTCTCCTCTGTTGGAGTCTTCAGTCTTCTGAGTGTCCTTGTTGCTTGCGGCATGGGGGGAAGGGGAGGAGAAAAGGCCAAGAACGGGGCCCCTGTGTTCTGTTTTTTACTCTTAATCCATGTGCTTGGAGAACATAAATCCAGGTATGTCTGGTGGGCATTGCTGAGTCACAAGGTTTAGCAATATTCCCGGTTTTTCTCCTGTGAATGAATCATTGTATTGTAACTCCTCTGTTTGACAATGGCTGGTGATGTCTGTTCAGCACCCACCTGGGCACTGGTTACCTCCCTGGAGAGCTAGTATCTGGGCGCTTCCTGAAGCCACAGTATATTTTAGTGAAAACCATACAACAGAGTTCTTATAATTTTGTATGCATTAATGATACACACATTTAGATAGAACAATGGCTTTCAGGAGATCATAACCTTTCCCTGGATACCTCACATGGCATGCTTTATGTGAAATATCACAATTCTATATAAATGAGGAATATTGGGGTTACAGGGTGCTCCCCTGACATATAGAGTGTCACAAACACCACAATCACAATTCAAAGGCATGTAACCATAAGCAAGCACCCACTCCACAGTACAGTATGTTGCAACTGGTTCACTGCAGCTGCTATCATCTCTGCTGTGGCCCCTGTACTTTGCTGCCACTTGCTGCTTATTGCCACTGTCATCTGTGCCACTGGCTGCTGCTCACTGCCACCTCTGTCGCTGTTATTTCTGTCACTGCTCAGTGGTTTTATCGGTGCTGCTCCTTGCCACTCACTGCCACTTCTGTGATATCATGTTCTGAGGTTTCACCACTTAGGTCAGCTCTGAGTGATTTTGTTAGGTAGCAGGGAACCTTGCTGCTAGTGCAGCATCTGCATTGTCTTTCACTGTAACAACTGTCCCCATGCAAGGTCTAAAGCTTAGCCCCTAGACCTGCTCATCAGTGACCTAAGCTCTAGAAATCACTGAATAGAAAACAAGGAGTTTCAACTGAGTCTAATCACCCTTGTCTTTAAATGCTGGAGAGAGGAGAATCAAATGACATCTAGGATTCTGAAAGCAGTATCCACGCTACCAAGTAGAAACACCTGTCCTTACCGCCTCTGACTTTCACAGGGATTTGGCATCCCTACCCCCTGATGGGCAAGTGAAGTTCAGTTTAGAGTGACCCCTTCAATTAGGGCACACTAAGTACAGTTCTGTTGCTATTTACTCATAAAACAAAGATGATAAACATTTCATTACCCCGAATTCAATACTAAAATGAATTGTAACCTAAAACCCAGCCAAAGTTGATCACTGACAAAACAGCTCTGTCTGCTGAACACCTAGGCAAAATAAGTGTGTCCATGCAAGTAAGTTCTGCTCCTGAAAGTATTTTCCCCCAGTCCATCATTATATGTCGAGGAGAACTCATTCAGACCCTGCTTATACCAGTATAGTCAGCGAAGCTGCAACATTATTAGCTATGTCTTTCTAATAACATCACCACTGTTGTTGAAGCAGGCATTGAGTGTTGGAACAAGTAGCATTTTTCCAGTACACTTTGCAGGCAGTTTTCTACTCACTGACCCACTTTGGGCTCAATCTTCTAAGCACAATCTGTAGAGAATTCCCATTGTAGGCACAGCAAAGAGAGATCACAGGATGTGGACCCATGACATATTGTGCAGTATCTGTCTTCTAGGTCACATATAATTGTGGTGTAGGTCATACAGTCATTTAGCCCCTAAAAGCTGTTGTTTTCACAAAGTTTCTAAGGAGAAAATGCCTCCTCAAAGGGAACAGGACTTAGAATTAAAAATTAAACTATTTACAGTGATTGTGTAAATTTGATTATTAGTTTCTTTACAGTTTTTAAAATTATTTTTACCCTAAGGTGTTAAATTCATCTTTCACTTGACTTTATCACTGCACATCTGATAGTATAGCTGAAGGGTTTTATGGTTCTGAAAAGTATGAGCATAATGTTTGGACTGAACTTTAGACTTATTAGCGGGAGTGAAAGTGAGTCTATCATAAGGATTTTTGATGAATGTTATACTTACAATAAAGGACATAAATCCCTCATATTAATGGGAGAATAGATTGACTTATCTAAAAGGTTCATTTATAACACAACAGGAAGAGACAACATAAGGAAGTAAGGTTTCAGAGTAGCAGCCATGTTAGTCTGTATCCATAAAAAGAACAGGAGTACTTGTGGCACCATAGAGACTAACAAATTTATTAGAGCATAAGCTTCCGTAGGCTACAGTCCACTTCATCGGATGCATAGAATAGAACATATAGTAAATATATATACCTACAGAGAAGGTAGAAGTTGCCATACTGAAAGAGGCTAATTAGTTAAGATGAGCTATTATCAGCAGGAGGAAAAAAAACTTTTTGTAGTGATAATCAAGATGGCCCATTTAGACAGTTGACAAGAAGATGTGAGGATACTTAACTTAGGGAAATAGATTCAATATGTGTAATGACCCAGCCACTCCCAGTCTCTATTCAAACCCAAGTTAATGGTATCTAGTTTGCATATTAATTCAAGCTCAGCAGTTTCTCATTGGAGTCTGTTTTTGAAGCTTTTCTGTTGCAAAATTGCCACCCTTAAGTCTTTTACTGAGTGGCCAGAGAGGTTGAAATGTTCTCCTATTGGTTTTTGAATGTTATGATTCCTGATGTCCGATTTGATAAGGTTAATAAGCGATGGTCACATAAACACCACCCTATACTGGAAACCTACTGACCGCTATATTTACCTGCATGCCTCCAGCTTCCATCCAGGACACACCACACGATCCATTGTCTACAGCCAAGCTCTAAGACACAACTGCCTTTGCTCCAGTCCCTCAGACAGAGACAAACACCTACAAGCATTCTTAAAACTACAATACCCACCTGCTGAAGTGAAAAAAACAGATTGACAGAGGCAGAAGAGTACCCAGAAGTCACCTACTACAGGACAGGCCCAACAAAGAGAATAACAGAACACCACTAGCTGTCACCTTCAGCCCCCAACTAAAACCTCTCCAGCGCAGCATCAAAGATTTACAACCTATCCTGAAAAATGATCCCTCACTCTCACAGATCTTGGGAGACAGGCCAGTCCTCACTTACAGACAGCCCCCCAACCTGAAGCAAATACTCTCCAGCAACCCCACAACAAAAACACTAACCCAGGAACCTATCCTTGCCACAAAGCCCGATGCCACTCTCATATTTATTCAAGTGACACCATCGTAAGACCTAATCACATTAGCCACACCATCAGGGGCTCATTTACCTGCACATCTACCAATGTGATCTATGCCATCATGTGCCAGCAATTCCCCGTCATGTACGTAGGCCAAACCAGACAATCTCTACGCAAAAGAATAAATGGACACAAATCTGACATCAGGAATCATAACCTTCAAAAACCGATAGGAGAACACTGCTGAGCTTGGATTAATATGCAAACTAGATACCATTAACTTGGGTTTGAATAGAGACTGGGAGTGGCTGGGTCATTACACATATTGAATCTATTTCCCCATATTAAGTATCCTCACACCTTCTTGTC
This sequence comes from Chelonia mydas, assembly GCF_015237465.2. Lineage (NCBI taxonomy): Eukaryota > Metazoa > Chordata > Testudines > Cheloniidae > Chelonia > Chelonia mydas. Next base: position 103,688,673 of record NC_057852.1, read on the forward strand.
AACTGTCTAAATGGGCCATCTTGATTGTCACTACAAAAGTTTTTTACTCCTGCTGATAAAAGCTCATCTTAATTAATTAGCCTCTCACAGTTTGTAAGGCAACTTCCACCTTCTCTGTGTATGTGTGTATGTATATCTATCTATCTTCTTACTATATGTTCCATTCTATGCATCCGATGAAGTGGGCTGTAGCCACGAAAGCTTATGCTCTAATAAATTTTAGTCTCTAAGGTGCCACAAGTCCTCCTGTTCTTTTTATAAGGAAGTAAGTCTCTCCTTTAGATGTTTAAAATTCATCTACCCCAAAACAATTATTCAAAAGTTAGTTAAGCTCTGGAAAAAAATTGTGCAGCGCTCGTTCCCATTTTTGCATGTTAATGATGCAAAGATTTTAAACCTTGCTTGTGGTGGTGGTGTGTGCATGTGAGAAGGGGTGGTTGGGGTTGGAGTGGAGTGGTGTGTGGGAACACATATCTGGGGCCTAACTCTGCTCTCAGCACCACTAGTGTAAATCCAACATTGCACCAGATTTCAAAATGGTGAAAGAAAAGCAAAATTTGGCCCAGCAACTGTGTGTCAGCCAAGGAAAGGTGTCATTGCTGTAGTAGTGTAGTATCTTGTTCCTTGCTTAACTGTAGACTAATCACTGCAAGGACAATAAAAGCTTTGCTCACTTTTGTTTCACTGACTACATAACTTTCCAGGCTACTGAGATGTTCAAGACTGATTCCAGATAGCCTATGGAGGTGGGAGTTTGGTGGGAAGGGGTACTAGAACTGAAGTACCCCAGCAACAATGTGTCCTGCTAGAAGAGGGTGCCTGTAAGGTGAGGATGCACTATTATATTGTCCTTCCAGGAAATATCCTTTCTCCTCTCACCTATCTATCCAGTTTCTATTTCTTGTTGTCCCAAGTCCTTATCTAATTGCCTATCCAGCTCTTCCTACTGCTGATTTACTCATATCTCTCTGCCCTAGTTTCTCTGCCTTTCTCTTTGCCCTAGGGCAGTGGTGGGCAGCCTGTGGCCCGTCAGGGTAATCCGCTGGCAGGCTGCAAGACAATTTGTTTACACTGGCCGTCTGCAGGCACGGCCATCTGCAGCTCCCATTGGCTGGGAATGGCGAACTGCAGCCACTGGGAGCTGTGGGGGGTCAATGTAAAGAAACTGTCTCATGGCCTGCCAGCGGATTACCCTGACAGGCTGCGTGTGGCCCTCAGGCTGCAGGTTGCCCACCACTGCTCTATGGCTTCCTGTCACAGATAATTACATTTTGTAGCTTAGCTGCAGGCTGAATATGGTGGCTGATTGGGCTCACCATCAACTGTGCTTAGTTAGTTAGGCATACTCTGCTCACACGAAGCTTTCAGGCACAACAGACTTTTGAGAAATCCTCGTATTGATTCTGCTACTTTGCCTCTGTGCCCAAAATTGAGGTATAGACAGCTTTGAGTGCCCAGAGGTCTTGGCTCAACCTTATGGTCCCCTTTGAAAGTTAAGTGCTGGATAAATGGAAAACTGGGCCACCACACTAACTTTGAACATTTTGGATCTTAGGATCCTAGTGGCCTTACACAACAAAATAACAGAAAAATGGTAAAAATGCTTTTGTTATTTCTACCTTTCCCCCCTGAATCCTGAGCTGATTGGCCAGCATGAGATGAGAAATTTTGAAAAAGATGATGACAAGGTGATAGAGGCTGAGACAGTGGAAGAAACCATCTTGCATATGCAAGTTACATGCATTCATGAAGACCAAATTTAGAAGAAGCTGTGTGCAATTGAATTATATGCATGAGTCCAAAGACGTTTAGACAATTTAACATATCCTTGCAAGTGTAGAGAATATAATTTCTAGATATGTTCCCAAAGAAAGTATTTCTTGCCAAAAAATGTTACAAGAGATGTACATAAATTATTTCAATATGCATTTTACATAAAGGCTTTCAGCCTGTAACAGCTTGCACTGAAGCAAATATAGATTCACACTATATCAAAGACTCTTCTCGTCTGAGCTGGCAGATGTAGACTGCACTTGGTAGCACACTTGTTTTCATTCTAAGCGTATAAAATAGAAAGCTAAAATGACCAAATCCATTTTCAGCAGACTGGAACATATTGATTGAAAATACTTTAATTTGGAATATCTGTCAGGCTAATGAATTAATGCAATAAAAATCATATTGGAAATACCTGCATGTGGAAGAGCATGCTGTATAAAATCAATGGAGAGGAAAATATGTGGATGCCAAACTGTAAATTTTCTGAATGGAAATTAGTTTGTCTGCAACATACAATGCTTTGAGTATGAAAATTCTTTCACCTGTGGTTGTTTGCTGTTTTATTTATGCATTTCTTTGTTTTGATGTTATGGTTGGACATCTACTTGTTAAGATACTACTAAAAATATGTCTTACTAAGAGTAAAATGTATTGACCTTTCTTTTCATCTCTAATTTCCCAGAAAAACTAAGGCATTGTGTAGCTATGACTGTCTCCTCTTCTATTATTTAGAGTTTACAAATTACAAAAAAAGATGTCATGGGGACAACTAAAATTAAATCGATATTTAAGGCAATTGTGTGGCCTATGCTCAAATAATATTGTCGTGGTTTCATAGAGCTCTCACTATCTGAATCCCCTGTGGCCTTCTGTGACATGCAAACCTCTCCACCACTCACTCTGTTGCTGCTACTTTCATCAGAGCTCTCCTAGAGCTGGAAATTATTGTGAAGCTGGACTATGTAGACATATCCTTAGAGAATTCTAAATGCACATGCTTGTTGTTTCTAGTTTTCATGGAAGATGTGTCCATATCCCCTAGTCTGCTTTAAAAATGTCAACAATTGTGGTTTTAATTTTCCATTCCTCATAAAAACTGAGTCATCCCTCATAGATGTCTCTTCTCTAAAATACATGGCACTTAGAGAATATAGAGTGTACTAGAACAGCTTTCCTCCAATGTTCTGTGTGCCTATAGCAAGCTGTAATGTTTGACTGCTTCTCCCACCTGGCCCTTTAATTTACTTCTCCCCAGTTTTGCTTAGACTGGCCATGAAACCTCTCACAAATACAAAAGCTTGAAAATACCCTTCACAATAAAATGTTCTTTTCTCTAGAGGCATATCTGCTTTAGTGCATGTTTCCTAATGCTATTCTACAGTTTGGAGGCAAAGTCGAAACAATTCGTTCTCATTCTCCCTGGCCTGGGAGAGGTCAGCAGGCTGTCCTCTTCTAGCCAGTTTCTCTCCTGGGAAGAGGCAGATTATACACTGTCCTTCTTCCCAGAATTCATGCTGGTTGGCTGAGAAAGAGGATAGCCTTGCCTTGCATGAAAAAGCTCTTGTCCCAGGCTCTAAGGAGACTGATTTTTCCACACACTTGTTATCCTGGAACCACTTCCTCTGTGTGTCTGCCTCTGTTATGACTTAAATCCATCAGTTACAGAACACCTGGTAGGGGTTGCATGGCACCCAGGACTTCCTTCTCTGGCCTTAAAGGGACAGTATATCCTGGTATACTGCCCTTGATAATGTTTTTAATTCACTAAACAGACATGTCAGTTTTCCCAGATCAACTCAAACACACAATGACAACATAAATATAACTGAAATTAATCTACCACACACACAATCTACAGAATCCCATACCCAAACCATATCCAACACCCATTACCTCACAAACCAGGGAGAAAAGGTAGCTCACCTTAAAGGCTAACAAATGTGAGCTGTTAAGACATGGGGAAGAAATGAATTCCAAAGACGTTAATAGGGAAGTCCTGCTAGTCATACTCCAATACTGATGGGGCTACAGCTCAGGCAATTCTGTTGGCTGCAGCTGTGGCAGTATGCCATGGGGAGAGAGACGGACTGTTAGAAAGACAAGTTCTAGGCCATATACATGATGATGTGATGTGCTACAAAAGTTCCACTGACACTCATTTGGGATAAAAGAAAAGGAGTACTTGTGGCACCTTAGAGACTAACGAATTTATTTGAGCATAAGCTTTTGTGAGCTACAGCTCACTTCATTGGATGCATTCAGTGGAAAGTACAGTGGGGAGATTTATATACATAGAGAACATGAAACAATGGGTGTTACCATACACACTGTAACAAGAGTGATCACTTAAGGTTAGCTATTAACAGCAGGAGAGTGTGTGTGTGGGGGGGCGGAACGTTTTGTAGTGATAATCAAGGTGGGCCATTTCCAGCAGTTGACAAGAACGTCTGAGGAACAGTAGGGGGTGGGGGGGGGGGGCGCAATAAACAAGGGGAAATAGTTTTACTTTGTGTAATGACCCATCCACTCCCAGTCTCTATTCAAGCCTAAGCTAATTGTATCCAGTTTGCAAATTAATTCCAATTCAGCAGTCTCTTGTTGGAGTCTGTTTCTGAAGTTTTTTTGTTGAAGAATTGCAACTTTTAGGTCTGTAATCGAGTGACCAAAGAGATTGAAGTGTTCTCCGACTGGTTTTTGAATGTTATAATTCTTGATGTCTGATTTGTGTCCATTTATTCTTTTATGTAGAGACAGTCCAGTTTGACCAATGTACATGGCAGAGGGCCATTGCTGGCACATGATGGCATATATCCCATTGGTAGATGTGCAGGTGAACGAGCCTCTGATAGTGTGGCTCATGTGATTAGGCCCTATGATGGTGTCCCCTGAATAGATATGTGGACACAGTTGGCAACGGGCTTTGTTACAAGGATGGGTTCCTGGGTTAGTGGTTCTGTTGTGTGGTTGCTGGTGAGTATTTGCTTCAGGTTGGGGGGCTGTCTGTAAGCAAGGACTGGCCTGTCTCCCAAGATCTGTGAGAGTGATGGGTCATCCTTCAGGATAGGTTGTAGATCCTTGATGATGCGTTGGAGAGGTTTTAGCTGGGGGCTGAAGGTGATGGCTAGTGGCGTTCTGTTATTTTCTTTGTTGGGCCTGTCCTGTAGTAGGTGACTTCTGGGTACCCTTCTGGCTCTGTCAATCTGTTTCTTCACTTCAGCAGGTGGGTATTGTAGTTGTAAGAATGCTTGATAGAGATCTTGTAGGTGTTTGTCTCTGTCTGAGTAGTTGGAGCAAATGCAGTTGTATCGTAGAGCTTGGCTGTAGACAATGGATCATGTGGTGTGGTCTGGATGAAAGCTGGAGGCATGTAGGTAGGAATAGCGGTCAGTAGGTTTCCGGTATAGGGTGGTGTTTGTGACCATCGCTTGTTAGCACCATAGTGTCCAAGAACTGGATCTCCTGTGTGGATTGGTCCAGGCTGAGGTTGATGGTGGGATGGAAATCATTGAAATCATGGTGGAATTCCTCAAGGGCTTCTTTTCCATGGATCCAGATGATGAAGATGTCATCAATGTAGCGCAAGTAGAGTAGGGGCATGTAGACTCCCTCCTCAGGCCCTATGCTACCCGCACTCCCAGCTATCTTCAAGACACCACTGACTTCCTGAGGAAACTACAATCCATCGGTGATCTTCCTGAAAACACCATCCTGGCCACTTTGGATGTAGAAGCCTTCTACACCAACATTCCACACAAAGATGGACCAGAAGCCGTCAGGAACAGTATACCCGACAGTCACGGCAAACCTGGTGGGTGAACTTTGTGACTTTGTCCTCACCCATAACTATTTCACATTTGGGGACAATGTATACCTTCAAATCAGCGGCACTGCTATGGGTACCTGCATGGCGCCACAGTATTCCAACATTTTTATGGCTGACTTAGAACAATGCTTCCTCAGCTCTCATCCCCTAATGCCCCTACTCTACTTGCGCTACATTAATTTAGGGCATGTTGCAAAGTGCCAATCCAACCCATTGTGTATAATATACTTCTTGATTTGAAACCAAATATAAAGAGATAAAAGCTGTAGTGAAAAAAGGAGAGAGAAATTAAAACATTAAACCATAAAAAATGGCCTGCGTATAAAGGCACCTTCAAGAGGAAGCTATAAATAAAGGAGAAGCAGTAGATTAAGTAAGTGGCTTACTTGCTCTTGTTTATTTGGGGCCAGTAGGCAGTAAAGGGATGTAATGCCAGCTTGTGGTACTAGGCTGAGCAAGATAAGACAATGGGGCAGGCGCAGTGGAGAAAGGACAGTGGGCTGGAATTACAGTACAGGGCTTCTTACCTCCATTGTACTAGCGATCAGCACCCGTCATTAAGAAACAGGGCTCCCATACAGGTGAGTTGGAGTAAAGTGTCACTTCCATCATCTGCACCCATTTTAAACAGACTGTATCTCCCCCTTAAAAGTTAATGCAAGATGCCTCTTGGCTCCTGTTTGAATTGTTGGCGGAGAAAGTGGTGTCATGTTTCCCTTCCCGGCATGTCAGTCTGGTCACGGTTAAAAAGAACAGAAGGGCCTGTTGGAAAGGATTTGCGGAGAAGCATATTGAAATATATATATTTGCCAAGATTTAAAGAGAAGTAATCAGAGAGAAAGTGAGCCAAAGGGAGTGTTCACTCAGGTTTGATTATAATAATAACTATACTTTGTACTTACATAGCAGCAATGTGTTTTAGGGGGTAAAATGGCAATGCTGGCATTTCTATGGCAATGAAAGCTGTCTAGGTTGTACTCTCCTGATGATGGGAACTGCCAGGAGCTAGGACAGGCCCTACTGACTACCTTTTTTAAGGAGTCCTACATAAATTTTGAGGCCAGGCTTGGGTAGGGAAATCTTTGTCATCTTGCTTCTTGATTTGGGACTATGTGCAGGGAATGGAATCTTTGGGGTTCAAACTCTTTCTGTCCTCAACCCTGGCCAGTTGATCCTGATATTCTGCCATTAGCCAGAGAGAGTTGATTAACGGGCACTGTGGGCACTCCACTTCTGAAGGCCAGGCTCTTTTCTAGCCATTTATCCTAATCTTCCAATCAGTGATATGGGAGGAGGCAAATTTGGCACGTATGGTTCTTCCTAGCTGAGCTCAGTGACATGTATCAGGGAAGAGACATTCCTCCAATTTATGATCATTAAAGCCCTCTCCTAAATCACAGACCTTTTGCTTGTCCTTATGGTAGCTGGGGACAATCTGCCTCAGCCAGAATTCAAAGTGGATCAGGATGGGATGACAAGGCATACCATGTCTTTCCATTGGCATTATACTCTTCCTGGATTGCTCTAGTCTGTGTGTGGGCAGCAAAGTGAATGTGGCTCTTCAGACATAAAAAATCTTGTCATTTTACTGTGTGGCTGTCAAGGTTCCTTCCCCACTCTGAACTCTAGGGTACAGAGGTGGGGACCTGCATGAAAAACCCCTTAAGCTTATTTTTACCAGCTTAGGTTAAAACTTCCCCAAGGTACAAACTATTTTACCTTTTGCCCTTGGACTTTATTGCTGCCACCAACAAGGGTCTAACAAATACATAACAGGGAAAGAGCCCACTTGGGAACATCTTCCCCCCTGCCCCCACCAAATCCTCCCAAACCCTACACCCCCTTTCCTGAGGAAGGCTTGATTAAAAATCCTCACCAATTTGCATAGGGTTTGGTGAGGATTTTTTGCATTTGCAAACCCTTGGATCTTAAGAACAATGAAAAAGCAATTAGGTTCTTAAAGAATTTTAACTGAAGAAAAAAAGTAAAAGAATCACCTCTGTAAAATCAGGATGGTAAATACCTTACAGGGTAATCAGATTGAAAACATAGAGAATCCGTCTAGGCAAAACCTTAAGTTACAAAAAGACACAAAAACAGGAAGATACATTCCATTCAGCACAACTTATTTTATCAGCCATTTAAACAAAACAGAATCTAATGCATAACTAACTAGATTGCTTATTAGCACTTTACAGGAGTTCTGACCTGCATTCCTGCTCTGGTCCCGGCAAAAGCAACACACAGACAGAGAGAACCTTTGTTTCTCCCTCCCTCCAGCTTTGAAAGTATCTTGTCTCATTGGTCATTTTGGTCAGGTGCCAGTGAGGTTATCCTAGCTTCTTAACCCTTTACAGGTGAAAGGGAGGGATTTAAAGGTGTTTACCCTTCCCTTTATATTTATGACATGCACCCCCAATCACAGATAGCGTGAAATGCTGGCTGTGATTTCTTCCTGGAGCTCTAGGAGAAAATGGAGTTAATAAGACACATGCACCTCTAAATATACTACCAAGTATATAAAGACTAACAATATTTTCCACATCTCAAGGAAGATTTTCACCAGTTGATTCTGGGAAACTTTCCCAGGAGAGTCCATCAGCCACTTTGTAGAAGCTCCTGAGATGAGTGTCACTTTAAGCTGGTTCAAGGCCTTCGGACACTCTTCGGTCCACTGAATGGCATTTGGCTGTTTCTTTTTGGTTAGGTCTGTCAGTGGGGCAGCGATTTGGCAGTATTGTGGTACAAATCACCTGTAATATCCAGCCAAGCCTAAGAAGTATTGGACCTGTTTCTTTGACTTTGGGACAGGCCACTTTTGGATAGCATCCACTTTGGCCTGTAGGGGTTGATAGTTCCTTGACCCACCTGGTGTCCAAGGTAAGTCACTCTGTTTAGGCCTATTTGACACTTCTTAGCCTTAACAGTTAGTCCTGCCTCCCTTATGAGCTCAAAGACTTTTTGTAGATGTTCCAGGTGTTCTGCCCAGGAATCCAAAAATATGGCCACATCATCAAGGTAGGCGACTGCATATTCTCCTAAACCCGCTAGGAGACCATCTACAAGTCTTTGAAAGGTGGCGGGAGCATTCCGCAGCCCGAAAGGGGGTACATTAAATTCATACAGCCCGACGTGTGGTGGAGGCTGACCTTTCCTTGGCGGATTCATCTAGCGGTACCTGCCAGTACCCCTTGGTTAAGTCCAAGGTAGAGATGAACTGGGCCCGTCCCAGTTTCTCTAATAGCTCATCTGTGCGTGGCATTGGATAGTTGTCTGGGCGAGTTACAGCATTTAGCTTACGGTAGTCGATGCAAAAACGTATCTCCGCATCTGGTTTGGGAACTAGAACCACTGGAGATGCCCATGCACTGCAAGAGGGACGGATTACACCCATCTGTAACATATCCTGGATCTCCCGTTCTATTGCAGTTTTAGCTTGGAGACACCCCGTAAGGTTGGACTTTAATTGGGTGAGCATTACCTGTGTCAATGGAGTGGTATGCCCGTTCAGTCAGTCCTGGGGTGGCTGAGAACGTCGGCACGTAGCTAGTGCACAGCTTCTTGATCTGCTGTCGCTGCATACGCCCAAAGGTCATGGAGAGGTTCACCTCTTCCACTCCACCAGCACTTTTCCCTTCGTAGTAGATACCTTCAGTCCACTCAGCGTCATCTCCTCCCTGGGCTGTAAACTGACAAACCTTTAATTCTCTGGAATAAAAGGGCTTTAGAGAATTAATATGGTACACCTTAGGCTTTCCGTTGGAGGTGGGGAATGCTATGAGATAATTAACAGCTCCCAGGTGCTCCGGGACTGTAAATGGCCCTTCCCATGACGCTTCCATTTTATGGGTCTGGAGCGCCTTTAAGACCATGACCTGGTCCCCTACTTTGAAGGAACACTCTCTGGCATGTTTAACATACCAGTCTTTTTGAGCATCCTGTAGGTTTTATTTAGCAAGGGCTAAAGAGGTTCGGAGGGTGTTTTGTAGGTTGGTTACAAAGTCCAGAATGTTAGTTCTTGGAGAAGGTGTAAACCCCTCCTATTGCTGCTTCACCAACTGTAATGGCCCCTTAACCTCGCGGCCATATACAAGTTCAAATGGTGAAAACCCTAAACTGGGATGTGGTACAGCTCTGTAGGCAAAGAGCAACTGCTGCAACACCAGGTCCCAATCATTGAAGTGCTCATTTACAAATTTATGTATCATGGCTCCCAAAGTCCCATTAAATTTCTCCACCAGGCCATTTGTTTGATGATGGTAAGGGGTAGCAACCAAGTGATTCACCCCATGAGCTTCCCAAAGGGTTTCCATAGTTCCTGCCAGGAAATTAGTTCCTGCATCTGTGAGGATGTCGGAGGGCCAAACTACCCTGGCAAAAATGTCTGTTAGTGCCTGGCACACACTTTTAGCCCTGGTGTTGCTTAGAGCTACTGCTTCCAGCCATCAGGTGGCAAAATCCATGAAAGTCAGTATGTACTGCTTCCCTCTGGGTGTCTTTTTCAGAAAAGGACCCAGAATATCCACAGCTACTCGCTGAAATGGAATTTCAATGATAGGGAGTGGCTGGAGAGCGGCTTTTACCTGGTCTTGGGATTTTCCTACTCTTTGGCATACCTCACAAGACTGGACATAGGTAGAAACATCCTTGCCCATTCCCTCCCAGTGGAATGACCTCCCCAACCAGTCTTTGGTCCTATTCACCCCAGCATGGCCACTAGGATGATCGTGGGCCATGCTCAAGAGCTTGACCCGGTACTTAGTTGGAACTACTAACTGTCTCTGAGGATGCCAGTGTTCCTGGTGTCCACCAGAAAGAGTTTCCTTGTATAAAATTCCTCTTTCTACAACAAACCTGGATCGATTAGAAGAGCTGAGAGGTGGTGGGTTGCTCCGTGCTGGTATCCAAGCTCTCTGGAGGCTTTCATCTGCTTCCTGTTCAGTCTGGAACTGTTCCCTTGATGCTGGAGACATCAGTTCCTCATTGGATTGTGGACCTATGCTTGGTCCCTCTGGAAGCCATGTAGGGGATGGGGCTCTTTCTGTTGACTGTGAACCGCTTTCCGCTGGTGCACTATGTTGGGGTTCAGGTTCCGGCTCAGCCTCTGGTGTAGGGTTATCAGCTGCTGCCGGTTCTGGTTCTGGGACTGTCTCTGTCTGGGTCTCTGGGACTGGATCCGCTACTGCTGTTGCAGACGTTGGCATGGGGACCGGGTTCATCACCTCTGACCGGATCCTGGTAGAAGTTTCCAGAGCAGAGCTAGGCGGTACGGCTTGCTTAGCCTGTATGCGGTTGACCATTCCCACCCTCTTGGCTTGCTTCACATGATTGGCCAAGTCTTCCCCCAACAGCATGGGGATGGGATAATCATCATAGACTGCAAAAGTCCACATTCCTGACCAGCCCTTGTACTGGAAAGGCAACTTGGCTGTAGGCAAATTGAAAGACTTGGACTTGAAGGGTTGAATTGTCACTTGGATCTCTGGGTCAATCAAATTGGGGTCCACTAAGGAAGCATGGATAGCCGACGCTTGTGCTCTGGTGTCCCTCCACGTGGTGACCTTCTTCCTGCCCACACTCACAGTTTCCCCCTGCTCCAAGGGTGTCTGGGAGGTATCTGAGCCTGAGGACCTCTGGTGTGATTCCAGTGCAATGAACTGTAATCTGTTGGGGTTCTTGGGGCAGTTGGCCTTTACTTGCCCCGGCTCGTTACATTTAAAACATCGTCCAGCTGATGGGTCACTGGGGCAAGGTGGGTTGCTGGAGAATGGTGTGGCGGGACGATAACGTGTCTGGAGTATTCCTTGGTGTGTAGTTGGGGCCTTGGGCTGCCCCCGGTAGTAGGGAGTGGTCTGAGGGTGTCCCTTCTGGTATCCACTCCAACTGCGACCAGGGTTGTTCCTCTCTCCTCCCTCCACCCGTTTTGTTCCAGCTTGCCCCGCCTCTCTGGCAATCTGGGACTGCTCGTATTGATCAGCATAAGAAGCAAGACTTTCTGCTGAGTCCATTTCCTTATTCCATAAACACTCTTTTATTTCCTCCTTGGACATATTCAGGAATTGCTCCTGAGCTATCAAATCACACATTCCATCACAGCTAGTGACACCCCTTCCTTGGACCCATTTATCTAACAGATCCTTCATCTGGTTTAGATAAGCCACATTACTTAGTCCAGGCCCTCTCAAGGGTTTGAAATTTTACTCTCTACGTTTCAGATGTAATTTGAAATTGCTTTTAAAACCAAATCCTTGAACTTATTATAATCAGAAGCCTCATCAATAGGCATCTTATTGAATATGTCCAGAGCTCTTCCAGTTAATTTTGTGACCAATGTGGTCATCTTGTGAGCTTCAGGAATTTTATGGAGAGTGCACAGTCTCTCAAAGCTGAGAAAATATTCAGCATTATCACTGGATTCATCATACTGTGGACAGAGTCGCTCCCATTTGTGGATTTTTGGGGAAGGATGGGTAGGGTTATCCAGTAGACTCCACTCAGCCTTTACCTTCTCCATCTCCAGTGCATGCTTCCTCTTTTTCCTTTTCCTCCATTTCTTTTTCCCTTGCCTCCATAGCTCTCCTGTGGGCAGCCTCTTTGGCTGTTTCCTTGATTTCTGTCATGTTTGCCTCTCTGTTTTTAACTAACTTTACACCCGAGAGTTAGAAATAAAGCAAACAAACAAAAAACTTGGCTTGTCAAAATATATATATAGGTTGTGCTGTAACCGGATACCTATGTTCTCCGATAGTGATTGTCAGCCTACAGAAAAATCCTCAAAAGAAAACTAACACCTTTGTCTCCAGGCAGATAGACAGAGAACCCCTCTAGATGCTCTTAGGTAAAAACAACTTCAGGTCTGTGAAGACTTGTGAATTTCCCCGCAGGAGTTTAACTACCCTGCCTTTAGGTAGAGAAAACTCCAGCTCACAAAAGACAATTCCCTTTTAGTCTCTGCTCTGGCCCCCAAGCAGAGACAAAAAGAACCTCTAACTTCTTTCAGCTTAAAACCTGATTTCCAGCAGCCCAAAGGAAAAAAATATTTCCTTTAAAAAAATCTGTGCTTCTGGTTCAAAAAATCTCAAATTGATCTCAAAATGATTTCAAGTTAATCCCACCGCTCTGCCACCATGTCAGGGTTCCTTCCCCACTCTGAACTCTAGGGGACCTGCATGAAAACCTCCTAAGCTTATTTTTACCAGCTTAGGTTAAAACTTCCCCAAGGTACAAACTATTTTACCTTTTGCCCTTGGACTTTATTGCTGCCACAACCAAGCGTCTAACAAATACATAACAGGGAAAGAGCCCGCTTGGAAACGTCTCCCCCCTCCCCACCAAATCCTCCCAAACCCTACACCCCCTTCCTGGGGAAGGCTTGATAAAAATCCTCACCAATTTGCAGAGGTGAACACAGACCCAAACCCTTGGATCTTAAGAACACTGAAAAAGCAATCAGGTTCTTAAAAGAAGAATTGTAATAGAAGAAAAAGTAAAAGAATCACCTCTGTAAAATCAGGATGGTAAACACCTTACAGGTAATCAGATTCAAAACATAGAGAATCCCTCTCGGCAAAACCTTAAGTTACAAAAAGACACAAAAACAGGAATATACATTCCATTTAGCACAACATATTTTATCAGCCATTTAAACAAAACAGAATCTAACGCATATCTAGCTAGATTACTAAGTTCTAAGACTCCATTCCTTTTCTGTTCCTGGCAAAAGCATCACACAGACAGAGAGAACCTTTGTTTCTCCCCCCTCCAGCTTTGAAAGTATCTTGTCTCCTCATTGGTCATTTTGGTCAGGTGCCAGCGAGGTTATCCTAGCTTCTTAACCCTTTACAGGTGAAAGGGTTTTTCCTCTGGCCAGGAGGGATTTAAAGGTGTTTACCCTTCCCTTTATATTTATGACAGTGGCCCACACGCAGAATGGAGTATAATGGAGTAGAACAGGTGGAACAATGACGCAGATAAACAACAGAGAGGGAAGGAGGGGAAGCAACATGTAATGAGAAGTGGGGGAGGGAAAACACAATGGGGAAAATTATGTGGTTTGGCATATTGTCAATGCTAAAATAGCCATGTTGACACCTGGTGAATAAAACAATATTTGAGATGGTGGGAAACTGTATGCAACAAATGACAAAAGAATTAGTGCAAAATTCTGGAGTTCAACCAGGGCAGGGAGCGGTGAGAGAGGGTAACTTTGTGAGCCAGAGATTAACTCCGCACTCTGAAACATACTCTATGGTACAAAATGAGAATGTGATTGAGGAAAAATCCCTTTGCCCTCTACCACACTGATAAATAGGAAAAGAAGGAATTCAACAATGAGTGTTTGCAGTATATAGGATATATTATTTTAGGATTGCAGTATTTAGGCCTGCCCAGATTCAGTTTATTGAATACAGTCGCACATGGCCTAATCCAAAGCTCACTGAAATCCCTGGAAAGGCTCCCATTGACTACAATAGACTTTGGATCACATCCATAGTGCAGTTACAAAAGCTATAGTAATGGAGAATGTTGCATGTTGTTATCATTATTACTATTTATTTCCATTACAATAATATCTAGCTATCAAGGCTGCATTGTGCTAGGGGTTGTACAGACACATTAAGAAACCATACCTTTCTAAGGTCACATACCAGGTAATGGCAAAGCCAGGAATAGAATCCATGTCTCCTGAGTCCCAAATTCAAAGTCCTGTTCACTGGAACATACTATATTAATGACTGAATGGATGAACTGAGGATAAGGAGCTACGTGGCCTAAGACATAGATTCACCTGCTGTGGAAAGCTTTCTCTTGAATAGGTTGATCTTCCACAATGAGTTTATGAGCCCTGTGTCTAGGATAGGTTGCCCTGGATTAAGCCTATACACTATAAAGGAATAAAGTGCAAACCTAAATGCCATGACTACTTCAACAGTCATGCTCCAGTGTAATACACTGAGAATTTAAAGGAAAGCAAAGGAAAAAAAAAAACATTGCAAGCAAAGGAAAGGATGTCATACAAAGTATGAGGGTTAGGTCTGCTGGAAAAAAGGGTTTTGTTACTGAATCACCATGCTTAAAGAGCAGTGTTTCAGTACAGATCAAATACCTTGATGCTAAGATGCCAGGCATGCAGACATTCCCATGCAAACATTATTAACCCATTTGATTCGGGAAAAACCCTAGAAAAAAGTTAATATCTTGTAGCCACAAACTAACATTTGTTTATTTTTGTGCCTCTCCAGTCCTGCTCACCAGAGCTGCACCTATCAGGTGCTATGCAGTGTCTTCTCTCCCTCCTACTGGCTTTGGCCACAGATCCACTGCCTTTTTCTGCTACTCTCCACCATCCACTCCACTCTGCTCAGCCAGCAAAACCTCCACTTGTCTCCGTTCCTAGCACTGGGTGCTCATCTCTGCCAGAAGATAGACAAACAAGATACAGCAATTGCAGCACAATGACCAACATGACAACAATTGCACTTGCAGCATAAGTTAGAGAGAAGCTCACAATACAAGCAATATGGGTACTTCATGGCAGCCACAGCATCCAAAGAGGAGCTCACAGAATTGATGCCAAGAATGTGGTTCTCTGACTCGACTGGATGGATGGAACCTGGGAGACTGATGTTGGAAAGAAGAAGTGCCTCCTGCAGGGGAGAATTGGGATTGCAATGGTGCAGCAGTACATTAGACTAGAAATATAGGAGGGGGCATCAATTCCTGCTGTAGGAGATGAAACTACTGTAATTTCACATAGATGGTGGAAAATCTACTTAATTTAGCTACCAAGTAATTTTCATAGGTTATTATTCAGATATATGAATATAGTGCAAATTAGCTGACAACTAGAATATCAAGTCCTATAGTGTTTATAAATTTAAAGTTATGCTTCTCAATAAGTGTAAAGTCTTAAGAATGGCAGTTCTAATTAGTTTTTTTTTTTCCCCTCAAAATGGAGTTTAGTACTGTGAATGATCCAAGCAATCTCCTTATTTGTTTGACTGAAGTTTTTGGAAAAACAAAATAGCTTGAATTTCAAGTAGCTCATGGTGGCATGTCAGTTACTTCCAATGGGAGATCATTTCTGGTATAAATATTATCAGTGCACTTTCCTAAAATTGTCATTTGATATCATGCAAAGCCAGACTCAGGTGACAGTGAAAGAGCTTATGCTGAACCCCCAGGTTTAAATAGGGTGAGTGGAGGGGAATCTGCGTGGAGGTGAACATTTAGAGATATTTCTGTTTTTAATTTTGGGGTTCTAGTTTAATAAAATAAAATAAAATAACCCCCCCCACCAATACAATTTTTAGCTGCGTTATTTTTATGCAATCTACAAGCAGTAAACTCCAGACACAACAGAAATACATACCAAAATGGGCATTTTAGTTTTCCTTGAGCTCAGTTCTGAATGTGACAATCCCAATCTCTTCTCCATCCTGGGAGTAAACCAGGACCACATCGGTACCTAACTTCCCTTAATTGCTAAGTTAGGTGTTTAACTAGGATCTGGGTCCCAGTGCCTCTTTAAGGTGCTGAGACTAATCAAGGTACATTTCACTAAGTATTTACTAAATACCTCATTATATCCTCACCCCTCTGCCAAGCAATAGCAAATGTCAGGGCCTTGTTTCCTGCTGAGGAGAGATCAGAGACACACAGAATCTTAGTCTGCATTACAAAATTTTGGCAGCATAACTATATTTAAAAAAAAATCTCTGGCCAGCATAGCTATGCTGGCAACCTAGTGTACATGCATCTATACCAGGGGTGGAGAACCCTTTTTCGAACAGGGGCCATTGACCCACATTAAAAATCATTCAGGGGTCACACAGAGCCCTGTGGGGCGGCACAGAGGCTCGGGGCTTCCCCCCACAGCAGGGCAAACTGGTGCTTGCGGCTCCAGCCGGGGGCGTGGAGGCTCGGGGATTCCCCTAGGCTCTGGGGTGGGGCCAGAAACGAGGGGCTTGGGGTGTGGGAGGCAGCTCTGGGCTGGGGTAGGGGGTTGGGGTGTGGACAGGGGTAAGGGATCTGGCCAGGGGTGCGGGCTCTGGGGTGCGTCTGTGATGAGGGGCTTGGGGTGCAGGAGGGGGCTCCAGGCTGGGGCTAAGGGGTTTGAAGTGCAGGAGCGGGGTCAGGACTGTGACAGGGGGTTAGGGTGCAGGTTCTCTGGGAGAGAGTTAGGGTGCAGGAGGGGGTTCCAAACTGGGGCAGGAGGTTGGGGTGCAAGAGGGGATTCAGGGTGTGGCTGGGCAAGGCCTTGCCTCAGGACCATTACTTAGGATCAGAATGCAGCAGGAATATGGGGTCTCTTAGTGGCTGATGCATCTGAAGCATCCTGCAGCATATCACTAAAGGCTCCGTGTCAATTATTCTATTAGCAAAATTTCTGGATTTCTGGTATAAATCCAATATTTGTTGACCAACATTATTCACATTATCAATCATTTCCCCCTGTATCCAAAAGGACATAATAAATGAATCCTAGGTGATGAAGGTGGACTATTAAGAAGTACAGTAGTTGCTTATAGAATCAAGTCAAAGCTCTCTGAAGGTTGCCTGAGAATGCTGTCCAGCTTTCCATGACTAATTGGACAGATCTGTAGATAACACTGTATTAGTCACTGTGACCAATTAATGTAGGCTTGGAAAGGGGGAGAGAGAGAGAGAGAGAGAGAAAGAGGATACCCTTTGCCATAATCGTAGAAATTAAGTATGATGCTCTTGAAGAAGTGTGTGAGTGATCCCTAGATCTTAACAAAAACAATAGAACCTTTCCAGGTAATCATATGACAATCTGTTGGGAAATGCCAACTCTTTGAATGTATTGTCGATTGACTCACCCTCCAAATAAGCTTCCTTTTTAGAAGCTGCAAAAAAATAAAATTGAAAAGGCCCCATTGCCCCACAGTCATAAGTGATGTATTGACTTTGTAATGATTTTACTATCTATAGGATTTTTCCATAAGGCAACTTTTGTAGTGTTCTCCTTGACAGTTCTCCCTATGCCTCTTATCAGAAAGTGCAACTAAATCTATATGCCCATCAACTCTTGTGCAGTTAAAAGCAAATGCTCAGCTAGAGACTAACTGAAGAGTGCACGTGAAACAGAGCTTTGCATTAGGGCCTTATTATAGTTACACCTGTAGAGAGGGGTTTATCTCCATTTTTTGGGGAAGACTAATAGGTGAGTTGATCCATGTATGACTATGAATATGAAATGAATCGAAATATAATCCCAAATACAAAACTTGATACAAAATGGATGGACAGCCTTGCAGCCCTCAAGAAACAATTTTTCTGTGCAACTAAGAAAATATAATTGTACCAACAGCCCATTGAGGAAAACATCTTGAGGGTTACTAGGGAAGTCTCAGAGTCCTACCTACTATTCAGGTATATCCCTTCTCTCCAGTTCCAGTCCCCTATGGCTTCAAAACCAGAGACATTTTTTTAAAGTCTTCTGGATGTCTTTGTGTCTCCCCTACCCTCAATCTTTCATCATCTGGGGCTGAGATACGCCCAATATGCTGCTGCCCAACAGAGATGTAATTACAACTCCCATGACTGAGCAGGGAAGGCTTCAGCAACAATCCATCGAGCGCAACAATCTATCTAACACCTCAACCTAGGAAATAAAATAAAAATTAAAATGGAATACTTTGCACTTTCATAGCAGCTTCCGTGTTTGGATCTCACCTTGCTTTATAAGAATTAATAAATTAAGACTTTACACGACCTCTGTGAGGGGTGGAAATAATTACAGTTTTATAAACGAGGAAAATTGAGACACTCAGGACCTAATTTTGCAATGTGCTGGCTTCATCAGGAAGCTCTTCCAAAATCAGGCCCATAGAGACTTAGGTTCATACCTGAACACAGCTACATGTATGTGCAATATTGGACATGTCCACTTTAGACTCACAAGTCTCTGATGTGGGCATAGAAGTCAGGGTTACATGTTCACATACTGGATTTGAGGCCCAGATCCTCAAAAGTGTGTAGTCACCTAAATTCTGTTTATTTCGATGGGAGTTAGGCACCTTCATATCTGTGAGGTTCTTGGCCTGAGTGCCTGAACTGGGCACAAGCAAAAACGTATGCACTACAAAGGAGTGAAACTGGTTTTAAGTGAGTTGTTCAAAGTCGTAGAGCACGGCTGTGGCTGAGCCAGGAACAGAACCCAGATTCGTTAGATCTGTTCTTTAAGCAGAAGACATTGCTTCCACTACTGTAATAGCCCTGGACAATGTGGCATCATGCTCTTTCAAGGTAGCTGTACACCTTCCTTAGAGCACTAACTATGAATCTTTCCTTTCATGCTTAGTCCTTAATTTCCACAGATTAACTGCCCCCTGTAGTTGCACCAATTTTGTGTGTTTGCCTTGTTGAATCACACAGAAATATACTAATGCTGAGAGGAAAACAAGATATTGCAAGTTATGAATCACAGACCACATCGAAGGGCTAAAGAAATGAATTAATCAGGTGAATGCACTTGGAATTTCATAAAAACACAAGACATAAATAAGTATAATTATGAAAGCATGGAAAAAGGAAAAAAGTAGGATTTTCTCTGAGTTACTAGCACATATGGGAAATAATTTATTCTAATAAAAATAATTAGATAATTCCAGTCATCTTTACTTTAAGGTTGGACAAACTTTTTGTGACTTTTCAGCCATTTGAGATCTACATTAATGGCTCAGGAAACCAGATTTTTCTGTAGTAAGGAATTTCTTGTTGTAGCAAAGCCCATCTTTTCCTTTCCAGATTGAAAACCAAATCGATTCAGTCTTCTATTAGATAAAATGTGCCATAAGCTAGGTTCTTAACTGAGGAGAGACTTTAAAAAATGCTTGATCAATATCAGTTCAATATTTTTTGGTAAGCTATTAAAATGCAATAAAAATAGTATTAAGTATCTGGGTAGAAAAAAGTTGGTGCTCTGATGGACAGCGGAATAGCTTTTGTGGCAGTAGTGTAGTACAATATTTGAAAAAAGCATAGTGTCCAACCTGGAGTATCCCAAGGTTTGGATTAGTAGAAAGCTAGTGGAAGGCAATGGCAAATATGGTAGAAGACACAAGCGGTAATGAAGTTTTCAAAAGTCATACATAGGCCTTCTTCCTTCACTGACATCCTCTTCTCTGCCATCTCAAAAAATAACCCGCAGACTCTGAGGAACAGATCCTACTGCCTTTATCTAGACAAGACACCCATTTAAATCACTGGATGTTTTGTCTGCAGAGGGATTCTAGGATTGGACCCTTATATGTAATTAACACCTTCAGCTTTCTATCCTGCAACATGGAAGCATTGTCCATGGTACTGCAATGCTATTGGCATACTCCTACATAAGAGTACTGAATGTTCAGTTCTAATCTGCCCTGTAGCACTTGCGCATTACCATTAAAAAAGTGAATTCTTGGTACTATTGGAATGGTATGAATAACACACCTAACAAGACAAGAATGATATGCATCCTCAAAGGAAACCTGGACAATACTTTCACAAGGTGAGCCAGGAATCTTAAATTCATATCTTTGCTAGACACTAAAAATCATTGACTGAAGAGATGTAACCCAAACCTGCTTGGTATGATGCTCTGTCCCCTCAAAGGGCAACTAGAGCACAGGTTCTCAACCTGCGGCCCATGGGCTGCTTGCAGCCCAATCAGCACACAGCTGTGGCACATGTGATACCCTCAGGGCCATATGGGTAGTATATATATTGTGTGGATGCAGATCATATAATACATAGAGAGGTGACTATGTAGCCCACAGTGGTAATAGGTTGAGAACCACTGTTCTAGAGTTTGAAGAGTCTCCTACAGACTTGGCTAACAGGCATGTGGCTTTTGGCTCATGCAGTAGAAGCTCATACACTAAACTTCAGAGGTCCCAGGTTCAATCCTGCCTGCCGATGACTGGGGTCTGTCGGCATTACATAGAAACACTAGATTTATGACTTATTTCAACAATCTATAACCTGCCAACAACCTCACTTACTGTTGCCCTATGACTGGAGAAGTGTTGATGGGCCACTACACCTTGAATGGTTCCTTGAAATATGTTAACTATTTATGCTAAACTGTCTGCTCCATTTTCTATTTAGCTGTGACACTCTTGCTAACTTGACCTGAAGAAGAGCTCTGTGTCAGCTTGAAAGCTTGTTTCTTTCACCAACAGAAGCTGGTCCAATAAAAGATTACCTCACCCACCTGACCGCAGGACAAAAATGATGAAGATTAGAGGTACAAAATCACTCCACTAAATAGTTCAGTTTCCCGCAATTGGATTTTAAATGGGTACATTTCAAACCATGCTAAAATAAAATGTTGGAAGGGAGGACTAAGCTTTGCAGGTTTTTCCTGGTCCCCTCAGACCCAAAGGTTCTTTAGGGAGAAATGAGACTGAAGAAAAATTATTTCCTGGACTAGGGATATCTGCAGTGGCTCGTTGATGAGTATTGCTATAGCTACACAATAGCATTGCAGCAGATGAGACAGAAGTTACACTAATATTAGTCATTTCAATCCATTATACAAGTTGCTTGCATCTCAGATTTTAAGGCAGACAAAACAATAAATATTGACCAAATACAGTTAATCTATTTTCGTAGCACTTTAGTGGATCAAAATAACAATTTAAAATAATCGGTGCAAGCTTGCTGGTTCTTGTGACCTTTGTTGGATACTGTAGGGGAAGCCTCAAAATAATTTGTACACATAAAGCCTCTTCACCCAAACTTCTCATTAAAACGTAGTTCTCCAAGAAATCATTTTTTTCCCTTCTTTGCATTATTAATACTTCCACTGCCCTGCCTTTCCTGAGAAGTTTCACTGATTCTTGTTTTCAGTTTGTCTGATTGTGAGCTCTGTAGCGCAAGTTATGTATCTTTTTCTATGGACCAGATTGTGGTTTTAAATCATTACTGTATTCAGAGGGTTTTGGTAGGGAATATGATCAGGGTGAGTGTTAGGGGGCTTATTCCTTCACCCACTCACTTCCCTGGTCCTTCTCGCATGAACAGAGAGCAACAATACCCGAAGTCCAAAGGTGCAAACAATTCGATGTTTATTGGGGTGAACTTCCAGCAAGCATGATTCCAGTTTCCTTCCTTAGTATCCTCCTTCCCAGCTCTGACACCACAGAGCTTTACACCTGTGTCCCTGTTCCCATTCCTGCCCTTAGCAAAACAGGATTCCAGTTTCCCCACTCCCATTCCCTGTTCCCATCTCCCCCTTCAGCAAAACATGATTCCAATTTCCTTACCCCCGTTCCCTGTTCCCATCTCCCCCTTTAGCAAAACATGATTCCAATTTCCTTACCCCCATTCCCTGTTCCCATCTCCCACCCACGCCCCCTCCCTCCCACCCACCCACACCCCCTCACTTCCTCATTGACTACAGATTATATAGTAAAACTTGAGTTCTGCTTAGCTATACCTTAACCAATCCTTTTCCTGAAATTTAACTAACCAATCCTAACATATTGTAACATGATTATGTAACCAATTATATCCCACCACCTTAATTAGTTTACACCCAGCAAAATTAATTATACAGCAGACAGGAACAATCACAGAACCAGACAGAGATTATACAGACAAACAATAGCAAAGTGGGAACTCTAATGACAAAACAATACAGAAGTGAGGATTTCACATCCCAGCTATTGATAAGTGAGTTCTTGCCAGACAGGATGCTATCAAACTAAGTTTCCTTTTACATTTTCTAGGCACTTCCCTTTCTTTGGAGGTGATAGGAATTATCAGGACAGGATTGTATTCAGGACAGGATTGTATTCCTAACAGCCCAATAGCACCTTCTTTCAATGTGGCTAGTTTGGAATGTGAGGATGTGACCGGTCGCTTCCTAGCTTATGGCTGCCTCTGCTGCTTAGCCAAAGGCCTTAGCCTAAGCACAGGGCCTCAAACTGTCACAGTAAGAGACAGCCCTTACACCAGCAGACAGTGATTTTGATTCTTTCTTTTATACCTCTAACTAGCCAAGTAATAAGAATACCCCTAAATTCTTAAAGTACAGGCCTTTACAGACAGGCCTGAATATCTATATCCTAACACTCCACCCCTTTTTTTTCTTTTTTCTTTTGGGATCCTCCTGCCCAGGTATCCCTGGAAAAGCATAGGACATATGGCGACACATTTCCTGATAGGGCCAGGCATCAAGGTGGAAGGTGTCGATGCTCCATCTGTCCCACTGCCCCTTGTGTAGTACCATGCCCTGCACCTTCTCTCGTACGGGCATACTACACCTATTCCAGTTAGTGTTCCAGACTTCCCATTATAGTGGGCCCGAGAAGGTTGAGTCCGGGTTGTCTAGTACACTGTAGGGTTTGGAGGGCTTATTACATTCCTTATAGGTTATCTCCTTATGCAACGTAACACAAGTACAGTTAACAATACAAAATCCACAGCAGCACTGAGTCCTGACCACTGCAGTATGGTCCAACATTCGAGACACCCCCAAAACACTGCCTCTCCTCCTTCAACAGGGTCACGATCTGATGTGTCCAGTTGCTGGCAGTTGCAACAAATTGCCCCTGGAGGTTTTGCTTGCTTTTGTCCATATCATAAGTCCATTGAATGTTCATAGAGAAATGGGATATTGTCCAAACCAGCTTGACCACTTGGTGTGGAATCAGGCAGTATGCCCTGGCTTGATTATTCACAGCAATAAGATTCACAGATCCATTTGTGCACCAAAGTCCATATAGCAGCATGTAGATGTGTGTAGTTTGGTTATAGGCTGGTGTAATTGTGCCCCCAGTAATATGTACATTCCCAGCAAAACACCTTATACACAGTACACCCAATTGTCCACCCCTTGCATAGGCTCCTCTATAGTCACAGGAGAGGGGCACATCCAAACATCTTCTGTTGATTTACACTATTTTACACACCCCTCCATTGATTCCCAGTGAGCTCCTCCCCTTCTCATTGGTTCCATAGGGCTTGTGGGGGCCACCTTAGTTGCCATTCCATTTCCAGGTACCACGGTAGCTATTACACAGGTGCTGGCCTCCTAGTTGAGCATTTTGTATTCCCATACACATCTTCCCCTCCAAGGTCAGCCTTTTGAAGCCATCCCCCACCCACATCATGAGATTTTTCTGTTCATTAAAACACAACAATGCTAGCAACAAGACAGACACCACAGACAAACAACACAAAACATAGATCCATGGTATTCTGAGTTATTCTTCCGCTGGCGCCAGCTTGCTTGTAGAGTGTCTGAAAAACAAAAGAAACAATTTCCACCCCCCTGGTGGGGACAGATTATTGCTTAATAATAATACCACTTTCTTTTACAAATTTCCTTGCTAATTGCAGGAAAAACAGAAGAATTACCTCCAGGCTGTCCTTATTTTGTTCTATAGTCAGGCTAGTGAATTACCTCACTCACTGGTCATTTATGAAATTCATGAGATGGTGTACCTCAGTTTCCCCTCTTGTATAACAGACCAAGTTTGCAATAGTTTCTCTGCTGTACCAAGCTTTAAGTTTATTCTCAGGTAATAGCTGAGACACAGCTTCAGATTTTAGCACTGTACACACACACACACACACCCCTTAAGGTTAACCTGTCCCTTATTTTCAGGCTTGACTTGTTTTTTCCACCTCCCTTTCCTGGAGGGCCATAATCTGAGTCTTCTAGTAGCTTGTTTGCTGACCGGATGTATTCATTATTTGCAGCTCCTTTGTGCCCATCAGCTAGGTAATTTGCATTTACACACAGAGGCTTACTAGCTTGCTTCTGGATCCAAAGCTGTTAGCAGCTCAGACACTGTCTTAAAAGGGAAGCATTCCACTTCCACTAGAGTTCTGATTACTTTCCACTTTCATCTCCTGCTCCAAAACACACAGATCTGAAAAAGAAAGCACAACCTATTGTGGCTCCTTTTGGAGCCCTAATAGGATTTTAATTAAATACCATGTTTTATTTGCATTTCTTTTACCCCTTCTCCAATATAGACCACACATGTCCTGGGAATATGCACATTCCTTCCATATAGTTTAACCTCCATAACATTATATTAGCCAAATTAATTTTATACAAGGTGTAACTGCCTCCCCTATGCCCACAGAGTTTTCATGCACACCCACCAAAGCAACAATCTGATCCCCCAGAGCCACCCCAAGGCTCAGTGCTCCCATCATTCCTCCCCTTTTCCTTTTCTTTTACCACACAAAATTCTCTTTTGCCTAACATTTCTTGCACTGTGATTACTCTTTTACACAACTGTACCCCAATTACACTTCCATCTTGTACAACTAGACACAACCAGGGGCAGCCAAGTTAAGTTCCAATAGAAACCCCTTACATCCTTTATTGATTTTGATTACATTACCCAAAAGTCAAATAATTTTGATCAGATTCTCTCTCTGCCTGCTGCCTGCAGCAGTCCCCTATAGACCACTTCTGTGGGAAAAGGGCCCATTTTCCCTCAGAATAGCTGTAAAGGCTTCTGGGGACAGAAGCATAGTGGTGGTAGTAGCCACTCGACCTGACCCCCTTGGATAATTTAATTACCAAGCTTCCATCCAATGTGACTGCACAGAGTTGCACATACAGTTACATTTATATAACTGGGTTTTATCATTAAACAAAAACTTCCCTCTTGACATCTCACATAAGTATCCAAAGTACCCTCCATTAAAACTTCAGAAAAACAAAAGAGTGGAAAGGCAGGTTGCACTTTGAAACTTTTTTTTTTTTCCATTCCCCCAGGACCAAGTCCCAGATCCAGTCTCTAAAGGTGGTCTGTTAACTCTGCTTTTGACTATAAACCCTTTTGTGCCAAATCATCTTTCACTACCCCTAACTAATTTACAACCCTTCAGCAGCCCCTGCTGAAGCAGCACCAAACTTGAAAGATTCCTGGCAGCTTCCCATAATGCTGCCCTTACTTCAAACCTCTCACAAGCAGACTGAAGTGCCTCCTTTCCCTGGAAGGCATTCAGTCCCCATGGGCAGGGACCTTCTTCCACTACCCATATACCAAGGAGGGTGGGCTCCTCAGCCACCCCCCATACCTCTGGGTCTCCTAACACTTCCTTTTTAATCTCATCCCAGGTTGACCCCTGCACCTGGTATGGGTCCTGGTTCTTCCTTATCCATTTATCCAAAAAATCCTTTACCCTGGCTTGCCAGAACCCGCAACTACCATCACGAGAGTTCGCGATACCCCCTCCAAGCAGCTGCGCGGACTGTTGGGGAGGGGGACTTACAGGCTGCCACTCACCTATCCAATGCGATGCATCCGAGTCACGGCACCAAGATGTTAGGGGGCTTATTCCTTCACCCACTCACTTCCCTGGTCCTTCTCGCATGAACAGAGAGCAACAATACCCGAAGTCCAAAGGTGCAAACAATTCGATGTTTATTGGGGTGAACTTCCAGCAAGCATGATTCCAGTTTCCTTCCTTAGTATCCTCCTTCCCAGCTCTGACACCACAGAGCTTTACACCTGTGTCCCTGTTCCCATTCCTGCCCTTAGCAAAACAGGATTCCAGTTTCCCCACTCCCATTCCCTGTTCCCATCTCCCCCTTCAGCAAAACATGATTCCAATTTCCTTACCCCCGTTCCCTGTTCCCATCTCCCCCTTTAGCAAAACATGATTCCAATTTCCTTACCCCCATTCCCTGTTCCCATCTCCCACCCACGCCCCCTCCCTCCCACCCACACCCCCTCACTTCCTCATTGACTACAGATTATATAGTAAAACTTGAGTTCTGCTTAGCTATACCTTAACCAATCCTTTTCCTGAAATTTAACTAACCAATCCTAACATATTGTAACATGATTATGTAACCAATTATATCCCACCACCTTAATTAGTTTACACCCAGCAAAATTAATTATACAGCAGACAGGAACAATCACAGAACCAGACAGAGATTATACAGACAAACAATAGCAAAGTGGGAACTCTAATGACAAAACAATACAGAAGTGAGGATTTCACATCCCAGCTATTGATAAGTGAGTTCTTGCCAGACAGGATGCTATCAAACTAAGTTTCCTTTTACATTTTCTAGGCACTTCCCTTTCTTTGGAGGTGATAGGAATTATCAGGACAGGATTGTATTCAGGACAGGATTGTATTCCTAACAGCCCAATAGCACCTTCTTTCAATGTGGCTAGTTTGGAATGTGAGGATGTGACCGGTCGCTTCCTAGCTTATGGCTGCCTCTGCTGCTTAGCCAAAGGCCTTAGCCTAAGCACAGGGCCTCAAACTGTCACAGTAAGAGACAGCCCTTACACCAGCAGACAGTGATTTTGATTCTTTCTTTTATACCTCTAACTAGCCAAGTAATAAGAATACCCCTAAATTCTTAAAGTACAGGCCTTTACAGACAGGCCTGAATATCTATATCCTAACAGTGAGGACAGAAAGACCACGCAGCAGTACAAAACTCAGAAAGAATTACAACTAATCCAGCTAAAATTCTCCCTGGGACTCTGGGGGTTCACATTCTGCAACATGGTCTTCCTAGCATATACCAAACCAGATCCACTGGCCAATCTTAGGAGGTGACAGGGCCATGGGCTATCCTCTTCCTGCCTCCTGGTATAGTGATTTGGCTCACCACAGAGATTGCACCTGTCCCCTGTGTAAGGGAAGAGGGGTGGGGGAGAAATGAGGAAGGCTGCTTATGCTGTCTGTTTCCCCCATGCACTTTTGAGTAGGGTCAGCCACAATCTGGCTTTTTGTATATTACATCCTATGTAAACCTACAAAAAGGCCTGATCCAAAGCTCAATGAAATCAACAAAAATCTTTCCAGTAACCCAATAGGCTTTGTATCACTGCCTAGAAGATTAATAAAATAATGATAGTGAATAAAATATAAATGAAATTGAGAAAACCACCATTTTGATTTTGTTAAAAATCCCTATGTGATGATTTGGGAAATTTGTATAATTTATGAATTCTGCTTGCTGTTATGAAGTGGCTATAAACTTGTTATATCAGGGAAAGACTCAGAGCCACAAAGGATGTTTTGGGCAGGAAAGGGAACAAAATGGATGGGGTTTTGTAGCAAGGAAGGTCCTGTTAAACTGTAGGACCAACCAATGTCAGAAAAAGCTAGCTGACCTAAGGAGAGGTTGTGTGTTTCTGAAGGGAGGTTGTGAGCTGAAGGAGAAGGATCCCAGGCTCCAGAGGACTCTACCCAAGCACAGAAAACTTTCTAGAGTGATGAGGAACCCAACACAAGGAAATGTGTATAGGTGTATTTATTATTTTATCTAGATTTGTGTATTGCTTGTGCTATTAAGTAAAGAGCAATGGTGTTTTAGAATAATGTGTGAAGTCTATATGTGTCTATTGGGTTTCACTATTGCATGCCTTTGAAGAAATGAATAGTGAACCCAGAGAGCTCACACACCTGGAGTTCTGGAAGAGTATATATTTAAGCGACATGGGAGTCTGAGGGCTCAGCCCCTGTCCAAGGGGCTGGGCAGTGGGATTTTGGGGTCTTTGGCATCACAAGGGAGTGCTACACAGATCTGCACCCTGCAGTGTGCTTAGAGATCCCAAACCAGGGACAATGCCTAGAGTACCTGAACTCAGTTCAGACTCAAGCCTTAAAGTTAGTCTCTAAGTTGCCACAAGTACTCCTTTCTTTTTACGGATACAGACTAACCCGGCTGCTACTCTGAAACAAGCCTTAAAGTGTACAAGAAGTCAGTATTTGGATTTCCTCACAGCAGCATGACGAGTGACCAACAGGGGGAAGCTCAACTAGATCTGTAACACCTATAAAGAAGAATGAGACAAACACAAGAGTAGCAATATGGAGCATTTAATTTTGTGGAAGATGAGAAACAAATCCTGATATTGGACACTGATCAGTGTATTGTCAGGCAAAAGATGCATATATTTAGAGCCCTGCGCAGTTACAAATGTATATCCGTGGATGAGAATATCCACGGATATAAATTGGTATCCGCAGCTGCAAAAGGAGCAGAACAGGGGGCCGCCACTCCCAGGAGCCAGGACCCCATGTCAGCAACTCCTCCAGCATGGCTGTACCGCCCCCAGCCCAACCCCCAGTGCTGCCCCAGTCCCTTCCACGCAGCTTTCTGCGTCTCCTGTCTGGGGGCGTATGTGCTGCTTGAACCCAAGAGCACGATCAGGGACAGCTGCCGGTGATCCTGCTGCCTGCCCCAGTTTTGCTCCTGTTGCCGCTGCGGTTGCTAGGAGAGCCCTGTGGTGTCGATCTGTACCCGCTGATATCCGCAGCCGCAGGTATAAATTTGTATCTGTGCAGGGCTCTACATACAATACCCTTGTAAGTCAGCCAAATACTGGCTGTCTTCAGTTCCTCTAGTGTTTATCCCAAAGTGCCATGAGTATGCAATTCATTACTTTTAAAAATATGCTGTCATAAAATAAAATGGATAAGTATATGTCTGGTTGGAGTTTATCAATTAAAACAACATGCATAATATTAACAGAGCTGAATGTTACAAAGCTCTGTGTGCAAACATTCATTTGAATGATGAATGGCTGTTCGATTTGTCAGTTTTCATGCCTCTCTTGTTATTTGTTCTTCATGAAAATTCATACACTTATTTTTTGTTCACACAAATGTTTGGGGAATAGTTGTTTTTTGTACAAGTATTCATATTCACATGTGAACAAGACATTCTCACATGCAACTTTGTTGTTTGCAACTTGCTATTCAACTGTTTAAAATTCTTCAGCCAGCCAATCAGGGAGCAGAAACAAGATCATATAACTTACTAATCACATACTATGAATAATAAATAGCAAATAGCAGGGTGAGCTGCTTTCAAACCCACAGTTGGAAATTTATTTGCATAAACATTTATGTCTGATGATTAATTATGTTCAGCACACAGATTTGGTAAATATAAAGTCTTGTTCATGAATGGAAAAGAGCCAAGTTCACAGTGAATATTACTCACAGTGTAGAATTTGAGTAGCTGTAAATAATATCTTAAATAACTCATGCAGTATTTCACAGGGTACTTTAGAAATTTATTTTGGTTGCCACAGTAAATATCACTTTTTTTCACCTACACAAAAAGAAAAAAAGTCTAAGCATAAACATTCTTCATTGCCAGCCCTTTGTCCTGCATGGCCCCTTCATGCTTCTGGAACCTGAGACCAAAGATAGGGTAACATGGGAAGGATGACAATCTTATGAAGCTAAAGCCTGATACAAACACATTGAATTTAGTGGAAAGACTGCCATTGGTTTCACTGAGCACTGAAAGTACTTTAAGTGACTGGAGGATGTGGAAATCTAGTCTGCCTGAATATGTCTCTCTGAATAAGTTGAAGACAAAACTTACCCCTTAAACATGTTGTGGCAGGATGAATAGGATTTTACAGCATGTAAAGATATAGTATTAGGTGAATTAACATTATTTTTAAGAGTCTCTTTGCTGTAATTATGAACAAAAAATGAATCTAAATTGCTCTAGAATCCCTATGCAATTGCATGCACATCACATAAAAATCAAATAATTCATCATGAATAATGTTAGTACTGTACAAGGAGCTGCAAAATCATTTTAAATAATAATTAATCTGCATTTGCAAAAGGCTGCATTAGTCTTTTGTTAAACTGAATAGTAAATTTATACTCCATTTGGCAAATGGCTGTTGCAAAGTAAGACTATTGCTCCTTTTCACAATTCCAGCATTAATGTAGCCTGACTCAGTCTGCATATAACACAAGTGTCAGTACAGTAAAAATATTCTATTATTACTTTTCTTATTATGCCACCTTTACATACTGGAGATAGTAAGGCACTTTCCTTACTAACATCATCTGTGCAGTTAATGAGAAATCATCACATCAGAATAATATAGTTTGAAAATTGAGGAAGGGCATTTTGATGAAGATGGCCCATAGAGCTCCTTGAAAATATCAAAGAAAAAAAATCTTTGTTCTTTCACTGACAATCAGAACCTCTTTTGAACTGATCCCATGAGTCTACTTTCACTAAGAAAAGCCTATACTGTGGTAGGAGGCATCTGCTGTCGGTTCAGCTAACCATACTGGAAGTGCAAGAGACAGGCAGAGGTAGCTTTTAAACTAGCCTCTTCTTTCTTCCTCCCTCCTGGAGGTTCATCACTTTTCTTCTTGTGATGCTGTTCTGTGTCTCTAAGCTGTTCTTTTTAGAATCCAGACCTACTGTAAATGGGTAGGCTTTTATTCTTTATGAAATGCCTATTTTCTGGGCTTCACATCTCTGAGGGACACCATGGTTGTTGTAAAATTTACACATAATAGCTTTAAGGTTTGGAGGGAATAAGAGAGCTAGAGAGCTTCAGGTCATAGCTCAGAGTAAATTCATTAATTCCTTTTTTAACAGATAGCACATAAAAAATTAATGAATAGGGCCCACAGAGCTTTGCTTTGCTATATATTGCCATAAACAATTTTTTTGGTTAAGGATTGCTTGCAGCTTTACATTTTTAATCTGCACACAAAGAGAGAGAAGGGTGTCTCAGGGGAGTAACTGACCCTCAAATACTCCACATACTGTGTTATGAGCTATAATTACTGTGGTTCTAGAAAGAAGTGATCTTAGCATCCCAATCCTGCAGTGTTCAATCACTGTAGTCAACAATGGCCTTATTGTAACCAATGGGAAACTCAGTAAAAACAGCATATTTTTTCAAGAGTTAATGTATAATAATTAGACACCAACTAATTTAAAACCTGAAGCTGAGCTTTTCAAAGCCATCTTGAGTGTTAGATGTACAATTCCCATTCATTTCAGTTGGAGCTCTATATCTGGATCCCTTAAGGAGCTTTAAGTATCTCTGCCCAGGTTGTAACTAGTAGATAGCACAATATCATCTATGTATTTATCATTATTGTATAATATCAAGCTGCTGAAATGAAATGGTGAGTTTAGGTCAGTTGATTTATATTATAAATCAACAAACGCCCACCAAAAAAACCTTTAATGGTCTATTTTTCCTTGAGAATTATGACTTTATTTTTTTCTAAAAGTCATCTGAAAAAATAGAAAATAATTATTAAACATTATATATAAACACAAGAGAAGGAGCTATAAAATACAATATGGATTATATATAATAAATACAGGAAATGGAAATCTTATGTTATTGACATGTTTTGACATACCCTTGGACAGAGGGGAATAGGTTTTTACTTTCCTATTGTTCACTGTCATTAGAAAGCTATTGCCTCATATTCTGCAATCACAGGCAATACATTGCAATCTGGTGCTTCGTATTTGTGAAGTTCCTTGGGATATTTCTCAAGAACATAACTTTATGGCACTAAAGATCTCACTAAAAACCAACCTGATCTCCTTCTTTGAGAAAGTAACCAGTTTTTTAGACAAAGGAAACGTAGTGGATCTAATTTACCTCGATTTTAATAAGGTGTTTGATATGGTGCACATGGGGAATTATTATTTAAATTGGAAAAGATGGGGATCATATGAAAATAGAAAGATGGATAAGGAACTGGTGAAGGGGAAACTACCGCGGGTCCTACTAAAAAGTGAACTGTCAGGATGGAGGGAGGTTACCAGTGGAGTTCCTCAGGGATTGGTTTGGGGACCCATCTTATTTAATCTTTTTAGTACTGACCTCAGCACAAAAAGTGGGAGTGTGCTAATAAAGTTTGCAGATGACACAAAGCTGGGTGGTATTGCCAATTCAAGAAAGGACTGGGATATCATACAGGAAGATCTGGATGACCTTGTAAACTGGAGTAATAGTAATAGGATGAAATTTAATAGTGAGAAATGTAAGGTCATGCATTTCGGGATTAATAACAAGAATTTTAGTTATAAGCTTGGGACACATCAATTGGAAGTAACAGAGGAGGAGAAGGACCTTGGAGTAGTGGTTGACCACAGGATGACTATGAGCCGCCAATGTGATATGGCTGTGAAAAAAGCTAATGCGGTCTTGGGATGCATCAGGGGAGGTATTTCCAGTAAAGATAAAGAGGTGTTAGTACCGTTATACAAGGCACTGGTGAGACCTCATCTGGAATACTGTGTGCAGTTCTGGTCTCCCATGTTTAAGAAGGATGAATTCAAACTGGAACAGGTACAGAGAAAGGCTACTAGGATGATCCAAGGAATGGAAAACCTGTCTTATGAAAGGAGACTCAAGGAGCTTGGCTTGTTTAGACTAACCAAAAGAAGACTGAGGGGAGATATGATTGCTCTCTATAAATATATCAGAGGGATAAATACCAAGGAGGGAGAGGAATTATTTATGCGCAGTACCAACGTGGACACAAGAAAAAATGGATATAAACTGGCCATCGAGAAGTTTAGATTTGAAATTAGATGAAGATTTCTAACCATCAGAAGAGTGAAGTTCTGGAACAGCCTTCCAAGGGAAGCATGGGGGTAAGGAACCTATTTGGCTTCAAGATTTTAAACTCGATACGTTTATGGAGGAGATGGTATGATGGGATAACATGATTTTGGCAATTAATTTATCTTTGACTATTCATGGTAAATAGGCCCAATGGCCTGTGATGGGATGTTAGATGAGGTGGGATCTGAGGTACTACAGAGAATTCTTTCCTGGGTATCTGGCTGGTGAGTCTTACCCACATGCTCAGGGTTCAACTGATCGCCATATTTGGGGTGGGGAAGGAATTTTCTTCCAGAGCAGATTGGCAGGGGCCCTGGGAGTTTTTCACCTTCCCCTGCAGCGTGGGGCACGGGTCACTTGCCAGAGGATTCTCTGCTCCTTGAAGTCTTTAAACCATGATTTGAGGACTTCAATAGCTCAGACATAGGTGAGAGGTTTATTGCAGGAGTGGGTGGGTGAGATTCTGTGGCCTGAGTTGTGCAGGAGGTCAGACTAGATGATCATAATGGTTCCTTCTGGCCACAAAGTCTATGAGTCTAAGAGAATATGGCCATTATGTTTAGAGCTTTAGCCGTAGATTTTGCTTTACAATAATATAATCAAACTGAAAAGTTTGAGATACTCCATATGTCCCATTTATGTGTTATGACATCACTGTTGATAACTAGAAACAATAGCCGATGTAACACCAACCCACACAGGGGCATCAGCAGTGGGGGATCAAACCTGGGACCTCTAGAGCTAACAGCTGCATATTTCTTAGCCAAGGCTGTAGCAGGCTCAATGAGTTCTAGGGGGTGTAGGTGGGGGCACAGCACCACTCAGAGAAAGCAGGGGTTACACCAATATAATAGATTCTCTCACATCTGAAGATGAACAAGTGACTCCTATTTATACTAATAAGTACTATAGGCATATAATGGTGTAAGCTGGCAAAATTTTATGTCGATCTTCCAGAGACAGGGTTTTCCACTCCTATAGAATGAGCACAAGATTCAGGTCACAAAATGGTGAGGTCTCAGGAGACCCATGGAGTCTTTCAAGGTAGCATGGCTCTTTGCTGTATTGCCAGGAGGATAAAGGGCCCAAAAGGGCAGCTGTGAGAAGGCTGCTGTCCTCCTAGGAGCACAGCTTTATCTCCCTGGCAAGATGGCTTCTGAAAGATCTGTGCTATCTTGAAAGACTCAAAATATGGAGCATTGGCAGCCACAAAAGGAATAACTGGTGCTAATATGGTTTTAAGTAACACTAACAACCAATTGGCTTTGAAACTGGAAATGTGTGGGGCCTGAAAGGGGGGTGTATAATGATGACCAGCTGCTCCCCAGCTTCCTGACACCATAGCACTCCAATGGAAGGGTTAACAGGGTTTACATTGTGTTATAGGGAACATGCCATGGAGCCAGTAGTCTCTCTAGTCTTGGTGATGATTGCTTGCATTTGGCTCCACTTTTCCTAAAGGAAGAGAGGGAAGACTATCACACAAGACTTTTAGCTTCCTGGGGTGGTTTTGCAGCAGCAGTTAATAAGCACAACCCCAGCACTGTGCTGACAGCAATCGATGATGCCAGTGCATAAACAAAGATGTTCTTGGCATGATATGCTGCTAAATAAGTTGAAGCAGTTGTAAAAAAATAACCAAAGCCAGCCATGTTAATTTCAGCTTTCATTCCAGTCAGAAAAAATATCAGTGCTTGCCAAAAAGAAACATAAAGGTTTGGAATGGGAACCATTGATTTTTAGGCTTTTAAGAAGATACAGCAAACAATGAGGGAAAGTGACCACCATACCAAATTATTTTGACAGTGCCTTTTAACAAATTGTAATGCCATGGGGACTAACACTATAACTGTAATGGGCACTAACACTAATGGCAGTGGTAATCTTGCTGAATGTGTCTGAGCAAATGGGTACATAATTTTCACTCCTTCCTCAGAAGAGAGAGGGGAAGAAGAGTAGAAGCTGGAAATGAGTTTAACTAATGGTGACCAAAATGGTGAATAGGGAAATGTTCTTCTTGGGAGACATAATAAGCTGCTGTTCCAGGAGAAAATGTATAGCCATCCCTGAGAGTTCAGACGTGGAGGATGAGGGCACAAGGAACCATACACACACACACAAAATACTCTTCCTGGGCAAGACACAATTCCCATCTTTGCTCACAGTGAGTGCACAAACTTCTCAAGTACTGGCCTGTCAGAAAGAATGGCACATAGCAAAGCTGGCCTCATGCAAAGGAATATAGACTGCTCTGGTCTATGTTCCTGCTGAATCCTGACAGGAAATGTGCCTCAGACACAATGGTCAAAATTTTCAAAGAAGAGTGCCTATAAATTTTGATTTAGGCTCCTGAATAGTCATGCTTTTTTAAGGCTATGAGCATTCACGTGTCCCATTGGTATCAGTGGGAGGTGCAGGTGCTCAAAACCTTTGACAATCAGTTATTAACCTGTTATTTAGATAACAACCTGTTATTTAGATGCCTAAATGCGGGATTGTTGTCTAATTTTAGGTATCCAAATTTGAAAAATTGGTCAGTGTTTCTGGGTGCTCACACTGGAGCTGTGTGGTTTGCTCTCTCCGTTCTGTAGAACTGTGCTTCAAAACACATAACCTAGATTTCATTGCTCCCGAAAAGATCCTCCTGAGCCAATGTACACTGGCTGCATAGTTCTCTAAAACACCCTCTAAACAGGCACGGAATGAAAAAATAGAACAGTTAAGGACAGACACATGAAAATTGAAAGAGGATTTTCTGAATAAAGATGTATTTGTTGATTTATTTGCATGTTAAAGCAGTTGCATTCTTTGTCATTCAGTAATCATGATCAGCTGTGACTAGTCAGTGTCATTTTAAACCTAGGTTTCAGAGTAGCAGCCGTGTTAGTCTGTATTCGCAAAAAGAAAAGGAGTACTTGTGGCACCTTAGAGACTAACCAATTTATTTGAGCATAAGCTTTCGTAGCTACAGCATCCGATGAAGTGAGCTGTAGCTCATGAAAGCTTATGCTCAAATAAATTGGTTAGTCTCTAAGGTGCCACAAGTACTCCTTTTATTTTAAACCTAGTTCATTTTCCAGATGTTATAAACTGCCTTCCAGGGGCCCACCACACTACTTAGCTCCACTTTTGTGGCCCAGCTTTCCAGACAGGACCCAACTCAACTGCTCCACTCCACAGCTAATCCCAAAATATTGGGCTTCCTCCCTTTTTAAACTCTGCCTACAGCAGAGGTGTGGTAAGGCAGGACTAATTAAATAAGCTTGGCCAGCCCCCAGGCGCATACTCTTTAAAGGGGCAAGCCACCCTGTTACACAGGACAAAAGAGCAAAACATGTACTTTCACTCTGAGTGGCTTTTTGAGATTAAAGAAAAGAACAAACAAAGAACAAATACCAGTCTGTGTTGTTCTCTCTGTTTTAACAGCCGCGTTGAATTGACTCACAACATTATGCCCTGGCAGACAGAAGGGAAAATTAGATTGCTGAATATTCTATGTCAGCCTA
The DNA here is from genome assembly GCF_015237465.2 of Chelonia mydas. Lineage (NCBI taxonomy): Eukaryota > Metazoa > Chordata > Testudines > Cheloniidae > Chelonia > Chelonia mydas. Next base: position 103,725,167 of record NC_057852.1, read on the forward strand.
TAGCACATCTTGCACCATCACATACATTACTTTAATAAATTCATCTAATCATTATTGTTATTTATTATTTGTATTCCAGTAGCATTCAGAGCCTCCCAGGCATGATTAGTGCCTAATTGTGCTGAGAGTTCTACAGACATAAAGTAAGAGAGATTCCCTTTCCCAAACAGTTTATTTATTAACCATTTCAATTAGGAGAAAAAAAATCCAAGAATACTAAGCTCTCAATTGTGATATCCACTTGTTACTTTGTTCATTGGTTTGTTACACTCAAAAATGTGTTTTCAGTTGTTCTTACATCTCAGTCAGAATTAGTCGGGATGGAACAAGTTTGTTCTCAAGCTCAGGAAATGAACTACACAAAAAATCAATGCCTTGCAATTCTTACTAATGTTACAATGGACTCTTGAACATTTCTTGCTTCTTTTTCAAAATTCAGCCTTTTCATTTCCAGATTGTTCCCTGCTCTCTTTGTAGGTTGCTAATGGCACAATCCTGCTCCCATTGGAGACAATGGAAAAACTCCCTTTGATTTCTAAGGAAGTAGAATTGGATCCATATGTCACAGAAGGTACAATAGATGATACCGAATTTTCTTCTTTTTAATTATTTTTTCCCCTGGTATTGGTTTAGCAAACATTTTGCCGTTTGCAACACCGATACTAAAACAAAAAGCAGGAAGAAAACTCCCATACATACAATGACACAATTATGGAAAACACATATCAATTGATGCAGAAAATAAAATATAACAATAATCTCCACACCACTTTAAAAAGTCTTCCTAGCACTCAGTATTATTGGCGATATTATACCCAATGTGTGCCTTTCAGTTTCTTAGAGGAAGCGGGAGGAAAAACAACATAATATATATTAATTTAAATCTAATAGGCTGGCAAAAGACAAGCAAAACTTTAGAAAAAATGCATTTTAAAATTCTGGCTGGCTCCTGCAAAGTTTCTATGTCCTATGGTTAAATATTTCCCTGTATGGACAGCCGTTTTCATTTTTCTAATGGATTTTAGTTGTCATGTCAGTTTGTGGTTTCTTATCTAGCTAGGAACAATTCCATACAGAGCTTGTGAAAACCAGGCAGACACTTAGAACCACAGGTGTACAAAGTGCTCTAGAAGTGAACAAAAAGTCAAGATCCTTGTTCCTCCTGTGAGATGCCTATACTGATAAAGGATTGGCTCATGGGACAGGCCAAAATTATTTCTTTTTTTAATTAAATCAGTGACAAAATGGAAGATTGCAACTTTTGAGAGGAATCTGAACTCCAGACTTGTATTAAAGTGGAAAACAGAACAACGGTCCAGGTTTATATGTATTAACTGGCTGACAGAGCTTTATTTAGATTTGTATTTTTTCCTGTTTATCCTGTGATTGTGATCTTGAACCTGTGGAAAGGGGGATGTCAAACCAGCACAGAACATTCCTCACTTTTCCCTGGAAACTTATTGAAACTACTCCGGGTCACAAGTAGACAGATCTAAGTGGATCTGCAGAGTATTTGCTGGAATGGGGTAAGCCGGTGTGCCACTCTGTGGCATAGTCTCCTCTGAAACAGTCAGTATAGTATTTCATTCCTTAACATTTAGGAGAAGGAATTGCTGCTTTGTGCCATCCACTCCTCACAGAAGAGGAACTTTCAAACCGTTGCACAACGCCTACAGAAAATAGGCTGGTGAGGAGAAAGGGTGGCGCAATCTGTATACAAGTTTGGGACTTCTTTTCTCAGTGGATCCATGGATCTCAAACCTTCTGCTTTCTTCTCTGATACCAAAGGTCACCCCCTGAATGAAGGAGTTGGAGGAAATTTTGCTGATAAGCCTTGTACAGTTTCCTAAATCTTCTATCCTTTAACAAAAGTGATATTTCATAAATCCGGAAGTCTAAAATACGGTGGCATTATAGTGGAGTTCCATGCAGTTGGAGGATAAGAACTGTCCAAGAGGGGCAATGGACTGATCTCGACTTTTGTCCTTCTTCCAAAGATGGTTTCCCAGAGTTCAGAGCTATTTTTTGCCTGTTGCCACCCCACCTGTTCTTCCATCTAAACTCCAATAATTGTCTCCTATAAATTGTTAATTTCATACCATTATTCCTATCTCTGTGTCCTTAAATGATGACAAATAATCCCTCTCTCATTTTATTCTCTGTGTTACAAATATTTAAAATGTTTTGAGCCGGAAGGACAAGATAATGCAATAACTGTTGTTAATGTTAATAGAGCTGAAAGATCATAGTGTGCTGAGGTGGAATTTTCAAAATCACTCAGGCATTGGCCTCTGTTCCCACTGAAGTCAAGTAAGCCTTACTATTGTTTTCAGTGGAAGCAGAGATACAACAACACTTAAGACTTTTGAAAACATGTATGGTATCTATGTAATGATTATAAAGACAAGATGGGGACATCCATTACGTCTTATTAGTTTATTTAAACTTCTGTTTTGGCCTGCAATTTACTCTCCTTTTAAGAGCCATTGCAAGGCTCCCTAAAGCAGAAATTAAAAAAAAAAAAACCCAAACAAAACCTTTTCTTCTGACTACACCTGTGAAAAATAAAATAACGAACAAAAACCTTGTGAGTTCATTCTGTGAGTTGCTGACTGCTCTCTGGTCCCATAAACATCAATGAGAGCTGTGGACACTCAGTACCATGCAAGACTGAGCCACAAACTACCAACCACTGGAAGTATGAAAGACTGTCTAAGAAAGGTTAGGAAGTTCACTCTGACATGCAGTATTTATTAAACCAACCAAACAAAAGCCCACAAACCCTCCAGGTTGCATAGTCTTGCAGGCATACTCCTGCTCCACTTCATTACAATGGTGAAAAGTGACAATTCCTGGGTGGTTTAGACACCTTATAAAATGTCTTTATTATCTTTGATATTTTACTTAAACAATGTTGAGTAATTTGTTGTATTTTTATTCACTTAATTTCCCAGACGTGAATCACTTAGTATTCAAATATGTATAGCTACCACATTTTTTGATAGTAGTTCAAGTCAATTATTTGAAAGCCAATTAAAAAAAATCAAATAGTCCAAAATGAGCAGAAGCTTAGTTACTGTTCTTGAAACTGGCAGGGAGCAGTAGATGGCTGTTATTGGCAGATTTCTAATAATGAGTCACAAATGATTTTTAGCTAAGCACCATTCCAAATGACAAACTTATTTCTTGAAGAGATCATAGAGATGGAAAACATCCATAGGGCAACTTAAGCCCATTGCTTCTTGTCCTATCCTCAGAGGTGAAGAAAAATAATTTTTCTCCCTCCTCCTTGTAACTACCTTTTACACACTTGAAAACTGCTTTAATGTCCCCTCTCAGTCTTCTCTTTTCCAGACTAAACAAACCCAATTTTTTCAATCTTCCCTCATAGGTCATGTCTTCTAGACCTTTAATAATTTTTGCTGCTCTTCTCTGGACTCTCTCCAATTTGTCCACATCTTACCTGAAATGTGGCACCCAGAATTGGACACAATACTCCAGTTTGATTTAGTTGGGGATTGGTCCTGCTTTGAGCAGGGGGTTGGATGAGATGACCTCCTGAGGTCCCTTCCAACCCTGATATTCTATGATTCTATGAGTTGAGACCTAATCAGAGTGGAGTAAAATGGAATTACTTCTTGTGTTTTGCTTCCAACACTCCTGCTAAAACATCCCAGCATTACACTATTATTTAGCTTGTGGTCCACTACGACCCTCAAATTACTTTCTGCAGAACTCCTTCGCAGGCAGTCATTTCCCATTTTGTATGTGTGCAACTGATTGTTCCTTCCTCAATGGAGTACTTTGCATTTGTCCTTATTGAATTTCATCTTATTTAGTTCAGACCATTTCTCCTGTTTGTCCAGATCATTTTGAATTTTAATCCTATTCTCCAAAGCACCTGCAACCCCTCCCCCCACCCCCACCCTCAAACTTTATATGTGTACTCTATATGCCATTATCTAAATCATTGATGAAGATATTGAACAGAACTGGATCCAGAACTGATCCCTGTGGGACCCCACTCGTTAGGCCCTTCCACCATGACTGTGAACCACTGATAACTCTCTGGGAACAGTTTTCCAACCAGTTTTTCATCCATCTTATAGTAGCTCCATCTAGGTTGCATTTCCATTGTTTGTTTATGAGAAGGTCATGCGAGATAGTATCAAAAGCTTTCCTAAAGTCAAGATATACCACATCTACCACTTCCCCCCATCCACAAGTCTTGTTACCCTGTAAAAGAAAGCTATCAGGTTGGTTTGACGCAATTTGGTTTTGACAAATCCATGCTGACTGTTACTTATCATCTTATTATCTTCTAGATGTTTGCAAATTGATTGCTTAGTTATTTGCTCCTTTATGTTTCCGGGTACAGAAGTTAAGCTGACTGATCTGTAATATACTGGATTTTCCTTATTTCCCTTTTTATAGATTGGCATTATATTTTCCCTTTTCCAGTCTTCTGGAATCTCTTCCGTCTTCCATGACTTCTCAAAGATAATTGCTAATGGATCAGATATCTCCTCAATCATCTCCTTGAGTATTCTAGGATGCAATTCATCAGCCCCTGGTGACTTAAAGACATCTAATTTATCCAAGTAATTTTTAACTTGTTCTTTACCTATTTTAGCCTCTTCTGTTCCTACCTCATTTTCATTGGCATTTACTACGTTAGATGTCCAGTCACCACCAACTTTTTTGGTGAAAACTGAAACAAAGAAGTCATTAATGTGCCATCTCCACATTTTCTGCTATTATTTTTCTACCCTCATTGAGTAACAGGCCTACCCTGTCCTTCATTTTCTTCTTGCTTCTAACGTTTTTGTAGCACGTTTTCTTGTTACCCTTTATATCTCTGGCTAGTTTGATCTTGTTTTGTGCCTTGGCCTTTCTAATTTTGTCCCTACTTGTGTTATTTGTTTATATTCATCCGTTGTAATTTGACCTACTTTCCACTTTTTGTTGGACTTGTTTTTTATTATAGGTCATTGAAGATCTCCTGGTTAAGCCAGGGTGGTCTCTTGCCATGCTTCCTATCTTTCCTATGCAGTGGGATAGTTTCCTCTTGTGCCCTTAATAATGTCTCTTTGAAAAACTTCCAACTGTCTTCAACTGTTTTTTTCCCTTAGACTTGCTTCCCATGGGATCTTACCTACCAACTTCCTGAGTTTGCTAAAGTCTGCCTTCTTGAAATCCATTGTCTTTATTTTGCTGTTCTTCCTCCTACTATTCCTTAGAATCATGAACTCTACCATTTCATGATCACTTTCACCCAAGCTGTCTTCCACTTTCAAATTCTCAACCAGTGCCTCTTTATTTGTCAAAACCAAATCTAGAACAGCCTCTGATGCCCATATTCAGGAGCCACCTTGGATCAGAAGATATTAGGGGGAAGTGTTGAATGTCGGTTCTGGTCTAATAAAAGATGCCATTACCATTAGGAACTAATTAGGCATTGTTCATAAAACAAAAGACTGTATAACTGGTAATTATCAAGTCAGATTTGTTAATGCTGCATGCACTGATAATGTGGACATATTATATGCTTGAGTAGGGTAGGAAAAGGTAAATGGCCTGTTCTGGAGTTAGGGACTAACAAGACACACTTCTCAAAACCTACTGCTAGTATCAAGCCAGGTGCGAAGGCCACCCAGAGGGACTGAATAAAAGGAAGGAAGCAGACTTTAGGGGGGACTGTACTGACAGAGGAACTGGGGCCTGAGGCAAAGAGAACCTAGTGGCTGAGCTGAGCAACCAAGCTTGGGAAGAAGTCTTGGACTAGATTTTATATTGTGTTATTATTCATTAGTTTATTAATAAAGCCAGACCATTGACGCGAGAACAGTTTTGACCCTACCACAGGACATGTGGATTTTGTCTTAGATCAGATGGGAAAGTCACTTACACATAGTACTGTAAAGGCAGCCAAAGTCAGCTCACTCCAAACTGAAATTGTCTCCAATCACTAACAAATGTGTCATTCAATTTAAGGATTTAATCCCAATGGGGAAAAAAAAATCTAACCAAAAGTTATGTAGAGGTTGTATAATGAGTGTTTTAATCACTTCTTATTTTCCATTTCTGTTCCGTTGTGGGGTTTTTTATATGGCTGCTACATTTTTATTATGTATGTTTGGAATACCTAGGGAAGAAGTGGATTCTCCAACTATTGAAGTCTTCAGCTCAAGACTGGATGCATTTCTGGATGATATTTTAGTCAAACACAAGATATTGGGCTCAATACAGGAGTAACCCGGTGATATTATATGGCCTGTGTTATACAGAAGGCCAAACTAGATGATCTGAAGTCCCTTCTAGTCTTAAAAATCTATGAATCTATGTGAATGATTGTCCATCTTCAGTTGGGAAAGAGGAACCACTCTCTAATTTGCCTCTCCTGTTTTAAATCAGATTAGAGGAATAATTATTTATACTTACTAAGTGTTTTGTGATGGTCTTCATTTGATCATTCATTGCTCTTTGTCAGTGTGCACAGAGAATTTCTTCTCATTAGGAGGCTATAACAAGGTTTCACAGATCATCAATCCAGTGTTGAGTAGAAAACTCTACAAGGCTAATGTGGAGCTTTTCCATTAGTTTCCCCAGCAGTTAAGATCTCATTTAATAAAATGTAAGTTTCTAGCTCTTCTGGTTGTGAAGAACACCATCCAAATGTGACTAAATGTTAATACAAAACAGATTCCTTGGGACAATTTTTAATTTTTTTTTTAGTTTCTCGATTCAGTCACTGAATTAAATAAACAATTCTTCACTCTGCTCTGTGGGGGGCATAATATGTAGCATTCCTCAATGTTCATTTACCTTCCCATGTTGCTCATGTGTATATGAAGAATCCCAGAAAAAAAGATTTGTAAATAGAGGTAGAATTGGGTAAAATTTTCACAACAAAGTGTTATTTAATCCAAATCAGCTTGGTTTTCAGCTTATGAAATATTCATGAACTTGAATTCTCTTTGAGGTAGCTGGTTGGAGGGCTTTGTACTCAGGTGTGGTGTGTCCTGTCCCAGAGCTCCAGGACACTACTGAGGCAAGAACAGCACAGATAGCATCAGGTATTATTTCCTGACACCTCTGGTGTGTCTGTCAGCAGAGAACACTTCTGCATTAACAGCTCAAGAGGGACTGGCAGTCAGAATTAACCATCACAAATAGCTGTGCTTTATCCAAGCTGCCCTCTGTCTAGTGCTTAATCGGAGTTTAATGTGAGAGTGAGAGTGAGAGTTTAATGCCTCAGGTGCAGTCATGACTGACAGGCAGCTTTGCCTGTTCACTGGGAACACAAAGAGCCTCACCTGATCCCTCTGGGTGCTTCATGAATGACAGTAATAGTGGGAAATAATCAAGGAGAAGAAGTAAGACAAAGGCCAATTTAGAGAGTTTATCTTCCTCTCCTCACCTCTTTGAGAGTTCTGAGGAATTCTAAACTAAAGAACACAATATCCATCAGGAATGTCAGTGATGAGATAACTACGACAGCAATATGTACAACTGTCTTAAACCCTGCTAACAAGCCCCTGCAGAACTAATCTCCCCAATATATCTGAAACATACAAAAGCACACTCTATAGTCCAATCTCTGTTAAGAACCAGACAAAAAGCGCATTTCTTCTCTCAAAAGTCTCTCAATATTTCTCAGGTTTGGGGAAAAAATGTTAAAACTAAATATTTCTTGTTGTTTATTACAACTCCTAAAGAGGAATAAACAGTAATAAACAACAATAAGATAATGTCATTTAAACCACATAAGGTGTGTCTGCACTGAGGCTGGGAAGTAGACATACATCCCAGTATTGATAGACATACAAACACTAGCTCTGCTCAAACTGGCACACTAAAAATAGCAATCTGCTAGAGTGGCACAGGTGGCAGCTTGGGCTAACCGCCTGAATACAATCCCACCTAACCCCCTAGGTATGTACTTGGACAGCTAGGTAGACATGCCCACAGTGATGGAAAAATATCCATGGTAACCAAAATCTTGTGCTTCAGTTAATTTCTCCTTCCTCTGGGTGACTTAAATATCCTGCCACTGGCCCGGATATTTTTTCTTTTTCCTCTTGGCTAGGCTGCTGGGGGAAAATTCTGTTTTCATGTCCTTGCCTGTGGAGGAAAGGTTTAGCCAGATGCTAGACATGTAACTATGGAAGTTACCACCACCCCACTCATTCATTATCACTTTTCCCTGGCCTCACTCCTCTCCTAACATTTCATAGAGAGAGGGAGTTTGTGCTCCCGGCTATTTGTTCATAATAGCAACACAGCCATCCCTGGTATGCAGATAAGCCACAGCTAGGGATAAGGTCCCCATCTCTTATCTGACAGCAGCCCTTTTGTATACCAAAGTGAATATATTGTTATTCATGGGTGTATAAGAATAGGTACCAAGTTACTTAATAGGAAGGTTGGTTTTATGGCCAGGGCATTAGCCTCAGCCTGGGGAGACATAGGTTCAATTCTTCACTATATCAGACTTCTTATGTGACCTTGGACAAATCATTTACTCTTTCTGTGCCTCAGTTTCCCATTTATGAAATAGGAATAATAGAACTTGCCTTCTTCACAGAGGTGTTATGAGAAAAAAATATAGGAAAGATTGTGAGGTGCTCACATAATGCAGTAATGAGAGCCATAAATAGCCCAGGATAGGAATGCACCTCATATAAATAGCCTACCATAGGAATGGCTTGCAAATGAGATTATAAAATGCTATGGCTGTGGCAATGACTATGCTAATAACTGCGTTAAGCCTCTGAATGGACCACATATAAACTAGATGTTTCTAGAAATCTTAGCAGACTCAGAGTGAACAGAGTGTTTGTGCAGTAAGTAAAAGAGCTGAACCTTCTCTCCTGATGCCTGCCCTGGGCGCTTACTAAACATTACAACTGAGTTTATGTATTTCTTCACAATATCCCTGCCTTGTAAGTTAGTTTTTATACTTATGTTAATCATGCAAATCATCTTTTTTATGCTATTTTATGCTATTTATCCATCCACTGGAATCTATCTAATGTCATATGTCTACATCTATATGGCAAATAAGCTATTAGGTTTAACTATATTAAGAGGATATTCTTAGTAAAAATGGTGGGTGCTCTCCTTTCACTTTTATAGCTCCTCACCTACCGTTAGCGGTTCCACAAGAGGTCTATGAAATAATATCACTAAGGAATAATTGGCACTATATATATATCTCTTAAAAAAATAGAATAAGGATATTAGAAAGGGAACAATCCTAAAATAAAGATATTCCTGAGTGCACAAAGGCAGCTGCTGTATTGGCACTTGCAATCAATTCCTGTACTATACGGCATTCATTCCTCTAGAAGAATCTATTATTTTGAAACATAATGCAAAGTCACAGCAGGCATCATACTAGTGGTCTGTGCATATTGTATCTCAGCCAGACTACAGAGAGTATTAGACAAATCAAACTCTGTGTGTATTCTGTAACAAAGTCAACAATCCCTATATATCACTTAAAACCATTTTACCAGATCTCATTGTCAGGAACATGACATTCATTACCAGGAACTAAACCCTTCATTAAACAGTTTGACAAAGTCTTTAAAGCAAGACACTAATATAAACAGAAGAAGTGGAATTAACTGCCAATGGTAAGCTTTTAAAAGGAACTTATATATATACATTGTGCAGTATATATATAATCCGCTATGGCTTTATTGCCATACATGTGTGCCCTGGGTGTCATTTTTTGTTCATATATATACCCATGTACATAGAAACATTAATTTAAAACAGTGACTGTACACACATGCTTTTACTACACCGCAGAAACTCACTAATCTGAATTTCATTAATCTGTTCTCTTTATAATCCACAGTAAATATCAGTCTTTCCCCATCTCTCAGCAGAGATGTTCAGATGTTGTTGTGAGTTCTCAAGTTAGGAAAATTTCCTTATTTTTACAAAATATACTATGGCACGTCTATAAGTGTGCTATGAATTATTAGCACAGGTAATTGAAACTAAGTTATCATTGATAAAATAAATGATGAACAAAGTGCATTTTGTAACATCTGCCTAATTTTGTGTGTACATGTACTCCCTAATTTCCAAATTTAGACCCTGATCCTGCAATGGCTGTGTAAAGTGAAACATATACATAACTTTCAATATTGGGGATTTAAATATTTCACAATGGGTTTCACAGTCATTGGTTCAAATGAATAAGCATGGGTATGAATAAAAACTACACAAAGTGGCACACATACAATAAAGTCATTAATTACATGATCATTTCTCAAATAATATCATATCATATCATGCAAGATGGATATATAAATTGCTGAGCCATGTGATAAATTGTATTTTCCAGCGTCCAGTATTGCCTCACCTATGTTCTGGTCACAAATCTGCCTCTGATAAAAACAACCTTCAGAAAACAGCTTCACCATCAAATATGAAATTTTCTCCCAAAATTATGCTGACGTGGAGTTGAGGCACCATCAACCCCTCATCAGGATTTGTGGAATGATATCATATAAGAGCCACAAGGGCTAGAACTTTCCAATGAGACTTAAAGCAGTTGCTGGAAGGTTCCAAGATATCAGTCTTAAAATTGGCACATTATTATGAACAGAAAAGCCATTTTATATAATTGTAAAGGTTTCAAAAAGTCGTAGTTATGATTTTCCTTTCCCTCTTGTTCTTATTTCGCTGGTAAGTGGTAGTCAGATCTTAGAGGCAGAGGGATTTGAAAAATAGTATCAATAAAAATGTTAAAGCTCTTTAAATTGTTACTAACATTTGTCTCGGAAAAGTATGTGGTGTATACAGAATACATAATGATATGATGTGGCTAAAGGATTTATTGGCATGCCTTTGGGATGAACTACATAATTTTGTCATGATTTCACTACTTGTGAGTAATTTGGGCTTCCCAAACTCATGGCCATAAAACTTTACATCTCAGTTAGTAAGATATATGGGCTTCATTCTGGGCTGCTTATGTAAAGTGAGAACTGCAGCTGCAGTTCCACAGGTAATTCTGGTGCAACTAGCTATATTCTTCCATTTTGATTATCTAGAAGGTTTTATACCAGAAATGCACAAATGCAGACAGGAGCATCTTTGGCTAACAATAGGCTACTCCCTTATTCCCTTATGAATGATACAGTGTAAAATCTCTTTCAAATGAAATATCTGAAAACAGGATAAGTCAATTTAAAAATGAGAATGTGTATGTGTGTATGTGTGTGCATAGTTATATTATATTATAGTTATATAATATCAAACACAGTCATTCATTTAACACATTTCCATTCTCTTCCTTATAGCATCTAACCATTTGGCATGTCTGCAAAAAATCCCTTTCTCCCTTGTGCCCAACCATGTTATGCATGTTTAAATAAATTAACTCTAAGTATAAAAAGAGATCATTTTATTGCAGATTAAAGACAAATGTTAAACTATAAATTAAATCTGTCTTCCCAGACCAGTAATGTCTATCCAGAGCCAAATGCGTGCAGATTGCTTTAGTTTTCATTCTATTGTAAGCCATTCACATTCTTCCAAATTCATTTTCAGAGTCTAAGTAGGTCAACCATATCCAAGACACACTGAAGACTGTCACCTAAATGCTCTGGAAATTAAATGGGACAGCCCTGTGAGTCTGACACAAAAGACACATTTTTGAAAAGTGGGAGTTGCTTCCTTATGAGAATTTCTTTGCCGTGTTTAAGGTTAGTGTTTAAGGTGAATGTATTTGTGATTCCTAAGCCTTTCAGCATCCTTTTGCTCAGATGATGTTCCCAGGTGTTCTTAAAGGTCTTTCTTGTGCCCTGTCTCTTCTTACACTATTGAATTTGGTGAATGTATCTAGTTTAAAGTTCATGTTTTATGTATCTATCTTTCTGAGTGGTAACAATGTTGAGAAGTTTTAAGAAAAGAGGAAATAGGATAATGTATTGTTTTTAGTATGACACCTATGGGATGTAAACATTTGAGTTTAAATTGTGCCATACACTTCAATGTCCTATGCCTTATCTATTTATTACAACCCCAACCATATCTATAGTAAGGAATAGGGCCAGATCCTCAGCTTGCATATATCTTCATCTCTTTATTGACTTCAGTGGACTGATTGTAAATTTACTATGGTTGAAGATGTAGCTTCAGTTATCTAGCATTCGTGTGTATATATATTCATCTTTTTACTGTAGCATATATATGTGTGTCTGTGTATGTGTATGTCTAAATCTGTAATATTAAAACGATTAATAATCAATATCAAAAATATAAAGAAAAAATATTGTATTTACAGTAAAAGTCATAGTTATATATTCTTTTAATAGTAAAAGTAATATTTGCATAATGCTAGTATACAAGGAGGCTTATAGTTGCTGGAGGAAACATAACTTTAAATATCCTGCCTTTTGTGCATTTAAATGTTTAACCATAGTGTTGAATCAACATCAAGTATTTCTTTTCGTTTTTACTTTTCTTTGTATTTTAAGTTGTGCAATGAATACTTAAAAAGACTATTGATGCCCATACTAGACACTGCTGATTTCAAAACTTTGTTCATAGGAGTTGTCAGCAATGAATTTTGATGGAAACACTCTTTGTGCAGAATTTAGAATATATTGAACGTAGAGTCTGAACCAAACTTTTTTCAGGTTGGAATCCATTGGGGTTTGGCACAATGCCATTTCTGTGCTTCTGTGAAGAATGACAACACCATATCCAGGGAGATTATCATCTCTCACCAGACATCCCCGGGGAGAGAAGGGAAAAGCTCCTCATCACATACAACCTGAGGGAAAAGGAGGAGAGATTGACTTGACAAAAGAGACATGCCCTTGCCGAAAACCAGCAAGTTGAAGAGCTGAGATGGTCATTCCACCACCCTCTGTGTATTTCTTGAATACTTGCACTATTTTTGTGCCTACTTCTGCAGACATTTTTATATATCAGTTCTGGCTTTCTGTATACTCCTGGCTGTCTATAATTTTATAATGTTGGTGCTGGTTTTGTGGATGTGCCATGCTCTGTGTATTTTTTTTTAATGTTGATGCTGGCTATACGATACTTAATTGAACTTTAAGTAGTTTAAGATATTTAAATGAACTTTAAAGTACTCTCAGTACTCTCAAGAGTGACTCAGTTTAGCACAAACAAATCGGAATATTATCCAAAACCTGTAGAACTCTTGGCCAGCTTCTAATGAGTCCCAAAAAACTCTTGGCCAGATTCTAATGCCCTTACTCACACTGAGTAATGACTTTGTCAACAGGTAAGTCCACTGAAGTTAACATGAGTTAAAGTGGAAGAAATTGGCCATCTGGTGTTATTTACAATCCCCAAATAGCTCACTGTCTTTGTAATAGGCTGAACTATGGGCTTTTAAAAATCTGGATCCAGAGCATACCCATGTCCTTGCAATCAGAAAATGTACAGACTGTTTCACTCAAAGGCCTGCTGCAGTGCTAATCTTTCCAAAAGACACATAGAGAGGGACAGGAGGCATTCAGGACCAAATCTCAAAGTATTGAGGTCCCTATGTCCGAGTGGGGGCTAGGCACTTCAAAATCTTTAAGGATCTGTGTCTTGGATGCTCTCGTGATGAAAGTGATATAAGAATCTATGTAGAATGGAATAGGTATGGCCCTATGATCTCTTCTCTGCACAGGTAACCACAGCTGCCCTACAGTGAGAGAGCACATATTGCACCTTGTCAACAGGAATAGTTGTGCCCAGACTCCCTCCATGGTCCCAGAGAAATTTTGTGTGCCTGTAGCACAATGCTTATCGGACAGACCACTGGAGTAGTCTGCCTGCCCATCCCCATCTCTGAGGGCTGACGGTAAGAACCACAATTTAGCCCACAATAAGCAGAAATTCTATCACTAATTTAATAAAATACCAAAAACCTGTGAACAAAACTCACTTATGGGCTTCAAATGTATTCAAATATAGCAAACTCCATTTAAATCCAGTCTGGATTGCTTTAAAAGATATGCAACAATGATTAAATGTTAAAACAACTTCTTTCCAGGGAGTTTGTCATGGTTTAAAATGTTAGTGTTCTGTATTATGAAATAACTTGAGAAAATTATGGGACTGGTTAATTACAAGCCCTCAATGATTTATCTAATAAACTGTTTTAATAGCTTAATTATTCATTCTATTGTGTTAATGGATTTTGTTATTGAATAATGGTGCCCTAATTGTGAATGGAATAATAATTAAAAAAAAACACAGCTTACTGGCAGGCATAAGAGAGGGAAATCACAAACAGAATAGGGTTCTGAGTGCTGGTGTTTGAGATAATTATGCAGCACAGGTCAAGCAATCAGTTTTGAACTTAAGGGCTGCTTATCTATTTTTTTATATCCACCTGTGATATCAAAATATTACTCACAGTAGACTGCAACTCTGTGATCCTCCTTCTCCTTTCTCACATGGTCTGGTGTCAGTGAAATAATTAATGAAGACATTGCCATTTATATTGTCATCACTGGGTATCTGAAAGAACACTCTGAGATTCATCGGGAAGTTCAGGTCTCTGAGTTGTTGATGTAGTCTCTGTGCACCATTCCACTGTTTACCCCTGTTTCAGGTTCTCAAAGTTTAGTCTGCAGTCATAAAGGCATAGAGATTTATTGTAAAAATAAAAAAGAAAAGTTTGGATTCTGGTGAAAAAATAACAGCCTAAAAATAAAAGAAAAGAATAGTGTTGTGGCCCAGATCCTCAAAGACATGGAGATGCCTAGCTCCCATGGATTTCCCTTTGATGGTATGGGTCTGAGCGATCAACCCAGGATGACCTAGCCCAATTTGAGCCCTGCCTGTCACCATCTACAGGAGATCAGTTCAGAATGCTTTAACCAGCTACACCTGGCAGTAAAATTACCCCTCAGCCATCTGTGTGTACTTTACTGCACATTCTTTTTGTTTTGGGGGCACAGAATGAGAAGAGATATTTTTTGAAGATTTATCAAAGCTTCTCAGTTAGGAAAAAAAAGTCTTTTCTCTTTGAATATTTCATAGTATCTTGCTTTTCATTTTCAAAACATAATTGAGTTCCATGAGGAATTTGGAACACCTTCACAGTATAATAAAAATCACTAATGAGTACACTAGACAGGAATGTTATTTATTGAAATACCTGCTTCCTGCTGAGCTGCTGGAATGACCAAACTCTTGTTTGGAATATGTCTGCCCATGTGGGACTTCAGTGTATATAAAAAAAATCTCTTCCTATTTGAGATATTAATGTGTAAATACAATACCACAGAACAAAAGACTTCAACACGTATGAAAAAAACTGAGTAAAATATCATTGGTTCCTGCAAGTAAGGATATTTATTTTTAAATAATGTCAGTGAGAAACGGTTGCAGTGTTTGCTGCAATTAAATCTAACTCTGAATAATTCAATATCCATTGAAAATCAATGGGAATTGGGCATCTTTAACAGGATGGATTGCCCATGGGCTGGAAACCCTGAGGCTAAACCAACCCTGATTATGAGATAAGCCTCCCCTGAAGGGAATCATGTGCTTTAATATAAAAGGTAGCAGAAAGCTGCAGAGATATGACTGGTTGAGGGGGAAAAAAAGAGTAAGGAAATAAGGCCAGAGCTGTAGCCAGAGTGGGAACTGGTTGCTTCAGGTAGAGCTTGTGATTTTAGATGTTGTTAGATTATTTTTGGTTAAGGATTGTCTGTGTATTTCGTAGATGTCACAGTGCTATTAGAGAACAGAACCCTGGCCTTCCACGATGCCCAAGCTTGAAAGGTAGAGAAATATGCCCCTCTGGCTGAAACCTTGAGAGCTAAGGGTTACCAGGTCCAGACACATGCACTGATCATCAGAGCCTTAGGCGCATCGGACCCCAGTAACGAGCGAGTGCTGAGAGAATGCGGAATTGGTCAATGCTATGCTCGGCTGATGCAGCAACTCATGGTGTCGGATGCCATCAGGTGATCGAGGGACAGCTACATAGAACACATCACGGGACATCAGGAATACGAGGAGGGATGAGCTGGAGTGCTGATGAGAAGCACAGCCAGGAAAGTAACAAATACTTTCCTCATGGATTGTATTTTCTAAATGGGCAACCAACCTAATTCTCAATTACTAAGGGAAAATCTCCACTCAATATTCTGCTTTCCACAACCAAATCTCTGTACAACTTTTCATGAGTGATGTATCTGAGTATTCAGATTCTAATATCTAAACTGTATTGTTAAATCTATTCACCTAAATCTGGGTTATTGCTGATAATGTACTCTATGTATCATATGACTTTTAAAAAATTAACTTTGTATTTGTGGATAATCTAAGCACTACACCCAGATGTGCAGACACTCTTTTCCCAACATATGTATTATATTTTTTTTTAATATTAGCTTTAACTAAATTTTAAAATTTAAATCAACCCCAAAATGGATGCTATAAATCACAACAAAGACTCTGCAGTGCTTAAAGGACCCATAAGAGGGGGGCTATTATAGGCAGGGCACTGCAGATGCTCAAGCAACCTATGGGGTTGCTTAAGTGGCCACTCCTAGAGCCCCTGAATCCCTCATTCTCCTTTGAGAATTCCAGCTTTGAAGCTTTAGTCAGCAAAACAGTTAAGCTTGTTTTTAGCTAAATCAAGGCCTTTGTGCTAGTAAAAGTGATTTGCTAGCACTAGATCCTTACAGGCATAACATATGCAGGTGCTGCATACTGATGTTTGTATGTGGTTATGCCAATCTTCCTTACTAGTGACTGGAAAAATCTTTTCTATTCCAGTCTGGCCTTTTCCAAGTATAAAGTACCAGAGATGATGAAATACATGGTGATTCTGTAATATCAAATGTATACTGGGTAGTAGACTAAATGAATCAAGCTGTGGGCTAATACAGAAAGCTAATGTATGAACTCATTGTTCTACCTAGCAACTATCTTGCAGCATGTTTTTTGAAATTACTGTACATGGTTACTTAGTGAGCCATTAGCATAACTCAGGCCTGAGAGGGTTTCAGTTTAAAGCTGTGTTTTACTTTTCCTAGTTCAGGTGTCATATAAACTACATGAACATAGTTGTTAGAATAAAAGGACATTTAATAAGAATATTACTTTGTCCTAATTAGAAGATGTCTGCTAACTTGGCACAAATACAAAGTATCTAGATTTTTTAATATTACACTCTCTGACCCTGTTGAAATCTAACTGCTACTATCTAATAAAATACTTCCATTATTGTGAGATTTTTCTCTTTGCTGTGAAAATACTGCTTGCCCTTTAAGAATTATGCTGCCTCGGAATATCAGTTGTGCTGAAGTACTTCATGCTATAATGAGTTCATTGTGAAATATAATAAATAAGAATGCAGCCCAGAAAAGCAACTGGGGGGCAGAGAGGAGGAAAGAATAAGTATGATCCAAAGATCAAGAGACCTGCAAATTGTCAGCAGACTGATGATACTCTATCCCCTGCTTAGAAACAATCTTGCCAAGAGCTGAACAATGAGAGGAGACAACCTTGAGTGTTGTGGTTTAATATAGTTATAAATGTAAACAGTTTTACAGACATAATGTCTAGTTTATTTAATAATCTATTAATAAAACACATAGATAATAGTTATTCAACACTCAGCCATGATCTCTGTGTGTCACCATTCATGGTCAAATACTATTCTACTTATTTTTATAAAAACAGCACTTTCATTCTGTTAAACACAATGAAAAAAGCCAAGGTGGGTTCTATAACCCCCAAAGTTAACAGATAAGCATTTTTAGAAAGAATTTAATTTATTATTTAGCCAGCAAGTAACCCCTGTTTTCAAGATTTTCATGCTACAGTGCTTCCTTCTTTCCTTAATTACTGCTCCTTGTTGCTAAAAAACAAGTTACAAATTGAGACAAAATTGCAAAACAAGTTTATTCTTCAATCTTAAGTGTTTAAAATATTGACTGGGGATTATAAAATGCAAGATATAAACTACATACTTCCATTATGCAGTGAACCACTGCTAGCAAGAGTGAGCACAATTCCTCTGGTTTCAATTGTTTTCACTCATGTAGCCCTGTAAACAGAAAGAAAAACACTCCGTATAAACAAAATCAATGATGCAAACATTTTATTAACCAAAACAATTAAAAAGTCATTTAGAACATAAGAATGGCCATACTGGATCAGAGCAATGGTACATCTAGCCCAGGATCCTGTCTTCTGACAGTGGCCTCTGCCAGATGCTCCAGAGGAAATGAACAGAACAGGGCAATTTTTGAGAGATCCACTCCTGTTTTCCAGTTCCAGCCTCTGGCAGGGAGAGGCTTAGGGACATCCAGAGTATGAAGTTGTCAGATCTTCCATGAACTTATCTAATTGTCTTTTGAACCCAGTTATAGTTTTGGCCTTCACAACATCCCCTCGCAAAGACTTTTGTGTAAGAAGCCATTCCACTCCTTTCATACTTGTGGCATTTTTGGGTGTCCATTCAGACTCTTTGGAGGACTTCCAATATTCCTCTTTTAATCTTTTCTCCCGGGAGAGTTTGGCCTTGAGATCTACAACCTCTGTTAGGCTTCAGGGGACTTCTCAGGGTTTGTTTTTTTTTCCTCTTGATTCCTTCCATCACATATTTAGCCGGTGCAACCAAGTATTTTCAAGCTCTGGTGGGGCTTCCAACACCAAACTGAGGCTCGGAGCATTTAGTCTTCATGTAAATTACTGACAGAAGGTTCATCCAAGAGTTGCTACAGTGATGACATGAGGATGTCTCTTCAGGCTCCAGGACACCAGAAACAAAACACTCCTACATCACAGAAAGGAGCTAGCAAGGTTTTGGGGGGCAGACACTAGTCTTTTTATTCTGTTTGTATAGTGCCTGGCACAATGGGGTCCTGGCCGCTACAGCAATATGAATAATAATAAAAAGAACGTAGACCCAACAGCATGAAACATATCTAAAATATTTGAAGTTGTTTTAACTCAATTAAAAGGACTCTTCCCCATTTCTGGTAATGAAAATTAACCACATTCCCTATGATGAGGATTCAGAAGTCCCCCAAAGCCAACAGGAGCTCATTTTTTTTTCTTCCTGTTAAAATCAGAATAGCCATCCAAGGGTGCCAGCTACTTGGAGTTTTCCACAAATTATAGCAGAGTTTTAAAGAGGACAAATATTTCCCTAAGAGTTATGTATAGCAGTATTTTTGGCAGCTTTTATAAAATCAGGGTCGCTCTTGCTATTGCCTGAAGCCTGAGAAGCTTGAAATTTGCCCAATCACCAGCAGGGGTGGGATTAAGGGAAGGGTTGTAGCTTGGCAGCTCATCAAAAAGCAGCAAGAGTAATACAAAACACCAGCCAGCCAGCCAGCCAGCCAGCCAGCAGCAAAATTATAACTCAGTTTTGTAAAGCGCCTTCCATACTTACACTGTTTCTAAGAATATACGTTCCTCTGGTACAACAACTCTATAGGCACATGGAGTACTTATGTATCAGTCAACATCATATACTCAGCCTTGTCCATATTAGAAACTGATTTTCACTGAAAGAGGAACATTGATCAGGATACTGAAGGTTTCCCCTCCCCTCTTTAACTACTGCCAGAGAACCAGTAACCATTGTATCTCTAGCACTATAGCATTACTATCATGTTCTGCGAAGCAATGCCGTTCTGTAATTTAAAATACTAGGCTGTGATTCTAATTTCCCTTACACTGGTATATTTTTTTTCCCAAATGTAACTCTACTGATTTCACAGAAGTTAATTTTGATTTACATTGATTTGCATGGAGAATCAGGCCAGGAGTATGGGATTTTAACCCACAAAATTTTGGCTGGGAAAAAAAATGTGAATACATGAGGCATCTGTATATGCATTTCTGCTGTATTAGCTGTCTTTCTCAGAACTCTAGTTAGCTCATCAGATTGTTCAGTTATTGCTGTCCATTTCATAATTCAGCAATACAGTACAATAGGCAATGCATTTCTAGGTGATTATAGCATGCCTCAGGTGAAGTTATAAGGCAGAAGTCTGAGAGAAAAATGACTATAACCATTCAAAAATGCAGTAATGATGTTAAAATATACTGCCTGGAGTGTCTTAGTGCAATCATTATGAAAATAATGAAAACAGGCTCACACATTTACTTGGGATTCTTGGTTTTGGTGTGATATGCCTGGCAGCCAATTATAAAGATCCTATTGTGTCCCCATGGAGTTTAAAAACAATTTCATATTTAGTAACAATTCTTTTTGTTTATACTTTATTTTAGGTAGTGCTGGTCTGATAAGCCTCTTGCCTGAAGCACAGTCTTTCCCATTAGGGACGTTTCTCCCTCTCTTCCAAACGAACACACATTTGGTTAACACTTAATTTGTGCAGCTACTGGCTGTACCTTAGCCATAAGAATCCAGGGTCCTAGAAAGCTTTATAGTTAGATGCCTAATAGTTCTTGATACTTCTGGCCTGCAGGTAGCTTTTGTGTTCATTCTATTTTGAACCTACCTAATTCACAGTTTTGGTGCTTCTTGCTGTAGAGAAGACTTCTCCAGGTCTAGAGAAGGAAGAAGGGGAAAATCATCTGTAGTCACAAACAGTTCTGTGACCGAACATATAAATACCTGGAGTCTACAATTCATAGCTCATGACAGAAAGAAAAATTAATAAAAAAGCCTGCTTGGGGAGAATTTAACAAGAGGCCTGACCTAAATGGGGTGCACAACCAGCCACAGTGGTTTGTAAAAGTTTATATCAGAGCTAGATTATTAAGCCCATGAAAGATAGCCACTAATCATTATTAAGGGTTTTCTCTTCCACACTAGACTATTTCCTTATTATATCTCTTTGTCTTCAAAAAAGTGTTTGGGAAAGCTGGGGAGGAGATATAATAAGCATGTCTAGGGAGGACCAAAGAAGAGTTAGTATCTGGATGGCCTGATGCTGACAGGCTGATCAGAGAAGATTGTTTTCAAAAGATGTAAGCTATACCCTCTTCTTTATTCTATAACTCAAGTGAAAAAGCCTTCTTTTGTTTCACTTATGAGAAATGTGAATCCAGATATGTGAAGCAAAGTCTATCTTTGGTTTTCGTTCCATTTTCTCCCCGTTTTCAGTAAATCTTGGTTTTGTGAAGGACATGTTTATACAAGTTTGTAGATTGATAACCCAGCTTGCCATGCACTGAATTCTAGCACACCATACTACAAACTCTGTGTGGACCCTGCTGCTGCTTGCTAGAAGTTTCAAATGCCAGTAAGTCAAGAACGCTTAGGGACCTTCCAGTATGCAGCATGAGGGTTGGCATGGACAGTTACTGTGCTATAGATTTAGACCCCAGCTTGCCCCGCAATGACTTCTTATAAAGACAAGCCTACTTCATGGCGTGTGAAGGGCCTTGCAGAATTCTAACCCCTTCAATAAGGAATGGGCAAAAACCTGACCGCCCTACTGCCCTGTGCCATGTGATGACTTGCAGGGAGTATACAGGATATTGGCTCTGCTCCATTATGCCCTGGCCAGGAGAACTGACTAGCTTTGCAGCAAGTAGAAAGTTGCAGCCCACAAAGGGTACATCTACATCTCAGCTTGGACTGCGTTTCTTAGGTCAGGTAGACAGACATGCATGCAGTCTTCTCAAGCTAGAGTAGTGTATCTGCGGTTAGCACAGCTGGCAGCTAAGGCTAGCTGCCTCCGAATATACTCAATGGTACGAGGAGGGTTTGTACTCAAGCAGCTAACCTGAGCAGCCTCCCGTGCTATCCCTGGCGATGCTGTTAGTTTTAGTGTGCTAGCTTAAGCAGAGCTAGCACGTGTTTGTCTAACTGAGCTGGAATGTAAACATACCCCAAACCATTCAACAGACAGAATAGAGCTCCAGAAGCTTCTCGGGTGCTGCAGAGCTCAGTGCCGTTATCATAGAATCATAGAACTGGAAGGGACTTTGAGAAGGTCATCTTCTCCAGTCCGCTGCACTCATGGCAGGATTAAGTATTATCTAGACTATTCCTGACAGTTGTTTGTCTAACCTGCTCTTAAAAATCTCCAGTTATGGAGATTCCACAACCTCCCTAGACAATTTGTTCCAGTGCTTAACCACCCTGCCAGGAAGTTTTTCCTAATGTCCAACCTAAACCTCCCTTGCTGCAATTTAAGCCCATTGCTTCTTGTCCTATCCTCAGAGGTTAAGAAAAATAAGTTTTCTTCCTCCTCCTTGTAACAACCTTTTACATACTTGAAATCTGTTACCATGTCCCCACTCAGTCTTCTCTTTTCCAGACTAAACAAACTCAGTTTTTTCAATCTTCCCTCATAGGTCATGTTTTCTAGACTTTTAATCATTTTTGTTGCTCTCCTCTGGGCTTTCTCCAATTTGTCCACATCCTTCCTGAAATATGGCACCCAGAACTGAACACAATATTCCAGCTGAGGCCTAATCAGTGTGGAGTAGAGCAGAAGAATTACTTCTCGTGACTTGCGTACAACACTCTTGTTAATTGTCAGGGGGTAGCCATGTTAGTCTGTCTCCACAAAAACAACAAGGAGTCTGGTGGCACCTTAAAGACTAACAGATTTATTTGGGCATAAGCTTTCATGAGTAAAACACAATGCATCTGAAGAAGTGGTGTTTTACCCACGAAAGCTTATGTTCAAATAAATCTGTTAGTCTTTAAGGTGCCACCAGATTCCTTGTTGTTTTTACTCCTGTTAATGCATCCCAGAATGATGTTTGCTTTTTTTTGCAACAGCGTTACACTATTGACTCATATTTAGCTTGTGGTTCAGTATGACCCCCAGATCCCTTTCTGCATAACTCCTTGCCAGGCAGTCATTTCCCATTTTGTATGTGTGCAATTGATTGTTCCTTCCTATATGGAGTACTTTGCATTTGTCCTTATTGAATTGCATCCTATTTACTTCAGCCCATTTCTCCAATTTGTCCCATCATTTGAATTTTAATCCTATCCTCCAAAGCACTTGCAACCCCTCCCATCTTGGTATCATCTGCAAACTATGCATAGTTTATGTATAGTTTGTGTCTAAGTGGCACGCTCCAGCCATGATAAGGTATTTTATAAGAGGTTATTTAATGTGATCATCTAGTCTAGTCTCCTAGATAACAAGGGCCATAGACCTTCCCCAAAATAATTTGTAGCACATATATTTTAGAAAAACATCCAATCTTGATTTCAAAATTGACAGTGATGGAGCATCTACCACAACACTTGGCAAATTGGTCCAATGGTTAATTACCCTCACTGTCAAAAATTTACTCTTTATTTCCAGTCTCAATTTTGCTAGCTTCAACTTTCAGCCATGAAATCATGTTATATCTTTCTCTGCTAGATTGAAGAGCCCATTATTAAATACTTGTTCCCCATGTAGGAACTCAGACTGTAAGAACTGAACCTTCTCTTTGTTAAACTAAACAGATTGAACACTTCAAGTCTAACACCAGTAGGCATGTTGTCTAATTTTTTAATCATTCTTGTGGCTCTTCCCTTAATCCTTTCCAATTTATCAACATCTTTCTTGAACTGTGGGCACCAGAACTGGACACAGTATTCCAGCGGGAATATTTAATTTTATTTTGTGCAGAAGGCAATGTAATTGAAGACTAAAGTGTATATTGTCACCTACAGTAATCCAGTTACCTGAAGAGAGCAAAATTTTCCATTCACTGCAATTAAGAGGTCTTATTTAAAGCACAAAATACAGCCTGGTAGGAACATGTCAAGCTGTAGTATCTCTCACAGGCAACAACTGGCCTTCTATATAACTCTAATGCTCTATGGAATGTAATCTTTTCATATTCTGTACCTTCAAGTTATAGAACAGGTCTAAAGAGCTTTAGGGTAGTATCTGTGTAGGTATATATGAACTTGGATTCTTTCTGATTTTTACTTTTCTCCTCATCTGTACATTGACAAAAGACTCTGCTGTTTAAACTGAGGTGAGTTGGGTAATATAAGTATTCAGTCTGGTTGTTGATGAGGACACTTTTGAAAGGACCATTACTGATGTCCTAACCAGTCAAGGAGAGAAAGGTGAAGATGATTACTTGTGTCTTGGCTGAGAAGTAGAACTGGTCAAAACTTTTCCACCAAGGTATTCTTTTTATATGGAATAGAATTCAGAAATTTTTGCAAAATAGTTACTATTTTCATTGAAAACTTTGGCGTTTTAAGCCAACAAAATGAAAATCAAAAACTTTTCAGCAACCAAAACCTAATTTTTTTTACTATCCCTGCTCCCTCCAAAAAATGTGGGGAGCGAGCCAGGGAGGGAAGTGGGATGAAATAATTTACTGACCAGATCTAGTCAAAAGCATATGGAAGCCTGAAAATATGTATTCAGCCACTAAATAACACATACGTGCTCACAGCCTCCAAAACAGTCACAGAAGTGCTCATAGGCATAAAGAGGATTGGACAAGCTAAACGATAAAAAAGAGCCATAACAATACTCTTCAGTATTAAATCATATTTTCTTTTCCTTCACTATTCATGTAGAACATTCCAGAAACACTTTATTTCCAAAGAGGGCACATCACAAGTGGAACTTTGTTGACAATCAAAATGTAGGCAACCTAAATATTCATGACTTCACTCAAATCTGCATTGTTACCACTAGTACCAAGGAAAATCATTTCCAAATGTTACAATGTTTGCAAATTTGTGAGTTGGACTCTAAGAGGAAAAGGATGTATCCTTGGCAGAGATTATTTTGGTTCTGAAGAGTGCTTGAGTCCTGTCCCCTGCTGAGCTGGTGGTATTTCTAAGACTTAGGTAAGGTGTTATTTTAATAAGAGATGTTTTATAATAAATTTATGGTAGTAGTAGCTGAATGCTGCTGAAGCTTTTAGCAATTGCAGATGACCAATATTGCTGAAGGTGCTTCCAGGCCAGAACCATAAGAAAATATCTTCAGACCTTGGACAGGCAAGAGAGTAGGCAAATATATCTTAGGAGAAGGAAGCTGCCGCTGCCCAACCAAATCTTGTCATTCAGAGCTACAGGATGTGGTGAATGGGAAACAGAGTGGAAAATATGTGATCCCATGTAAATACACAACTCAGGAGTGGAAAAGTGTAAGTCATTCTCATGTAATGTTAAGTCTGCACCTAGTCCTTTCTCTTCTGCCACAAGAGCTGAACAGCCCCTGAGAGTTGCTCATTGAAGTTTCTTACAGATCTATTGTTGGATTTTAGAGGAGCACAACAACATACATCCCCCCACTTATTGTTACTCCCAAGAACTTGTCTGTCATGACACAGGCTATGACTCAAATTTTGAGCAGACCCAGAGAAGGAAACTAAACCCCTTGAAAAGGGATTGTAAATGACAGAATCTATTTAGGTAATGACTGAGACATCAGCTGGTCAAGCTCAAGTTCGGTTTATTAGTCAAACAATAGACATCATAGCTTGGAATAAGTCAGTCAACAGCAAGTGTAAACATTTACCCTTCTATTACCCTTCAATTTTCCAGCTACAAAGAATCAAAACAGCTTTGACCTATTTTAACATGGATCCAAAACTAATTTTCAACTAATCATTATTAAATATTGTATTCCCTTGTCTGCCTTTTAATTCCTTTATAATGTTTTATCCACTTATTTCTTTCTGATGGTTTTCATTACAACTTTATAATCTGTTATTCTTATAATCAAAATCAATCACAAGCACAAAAACAACCTTTTGTCACTTCCGTTTTATAAGCAACAGAACCTTAGTGTACTCAAAGTCATGTTTACTTTTAGATCCTTGACCTAACATTTGGAGGATTCTGGGAGATCATAAGCCATGTGGTAACAGGATCCAACAGCAGCTGGGCCTCTGAAGCTTTGAGCTGTTTTTGAGGTCAATAGCTATAGAATCCAATGTTGGCATCAAAGGGCCTTTAGTTTTGCAACATCAGCCCCACACTGATAGGAATGAGATAATAATAGGATTTTTATTTCAATAAACAAGAAGAGGAAGCCCTAAACAAAGGGCCAAATTAAAAAAAAAAAGTACACTGAGTATAAATTGATGTAACTTTCCTTTTCTTCTATCCCACTCAATGTTTAATTATGCTTTCCTTGTGCTACCAGCCTATAGTTCTTCCCCATTACACATAATTTGACATCACACACACATTGGAGGTGAAAGGTGTATCTAAGTAACTGCAAGAAAAAAAAATCAGTTGTGTAACATACCTTTTTCCCCCAATATCTCGGTGTATAAATTACACTTAACTCCTTAGATGCAAGATGCAGCTTATTAGACATCAACTAAAGGGAGTCAAAGCTGGTGTAATGTACATACCAGAAAAGATATGTTTAGCGGGAAAAGCAACTGAAAAGAGTTGATCTATAAATTTAGCAGATCACTCCCTAAATTAACTTTCACCTTTTTATACTTTATGCTTCTTGGGGTCTGAATTTTGATCTGGCTTATATTGCTATAAACCAGGAGTAATCCCACTGATGTAAATGGATTTACATGGGTGTAAATCTTCTTCTTTTTTGGCTCCTTAGTGTGAGTTACACCAACTTAATCTACCTTAGACTTCTTTACATGTATAATTCATACTCAAGAAATCCTTTACTATGGAGCGGGGGCAGAGGGCAGGAATGAGAGGTTGCCCCCCCCCAACTTTTCATAGGTCTATATACTCCATTATGACATCCACTTTTTGTCCCCCTCCCATGCCTCAGAGTTTTCAGGATATAATCATATATGATGTTCTATATGCTAACATAATTTTTGTCCCTTCCCCAAGAATTTTTCCGAAAGGACACTCCCGCCTACACTACTTTACAAATAAACCCTGAAGTTGTTCAGAAGTCTCAAAAGAAAAATTGCAAGTGTTGTACAGTGAAGCTATATGACAGCAGGACTTATGAAGCTGGAAAGAACAATCACTGTTACCATATCAGCATCGCAGAGATTCCGAAGAGGAGAAGGTGGGAAGATACATTATCTGCAGCTATCTGAAATTTCCTCTCCAGTACTTTTATTATGTTACAAACTTTATTATTACTAAACTTATAAGCAAAACAAGTTTCAGATAACAGACAAAAGCCTGATTCTCTAGGGACAAAGGCTGATGACTTCACAGGATCCGCTCTCTGCTCAAGCAAAGAATTAGATTAGTTATAGAATGTTAGCTCTTCTGCTGCAGAGAATGGTAAACAAACATCCTTCTCAGCTTCACTTTTGTTATATGCATAAGAAGCACAGTAATTATATCTGCTGTGTCAGAGAAACAATGACATGCTCAGCTGTTTGGCTTTATTTTTTTTAATATGTGGTTTGCTTGGAAAACAATAAATATGCTCAACCAGAGTCACAGAAAATGTTGATGTTGACATAAATTAGTGTTTTCAAATGAATGCAGGTTTGACCAAAAGTTAAACAGTGAAACTGTTAACTTGTAGGGAGAAAAAATATTCGGACTACATACCCCAAATCAAATTATTATTTTTAATAATTGAAATAATTTTGTCTTGGTGCAAACATGTTTTGTATGAGGGCATTATATTTGACCTTTTCCAAATGTCAGCAATAATATTTAATATGAATATGCTTCACAGCTACTTTAAACACTCATATAATGTTTAATATTAAAAAATAATCTTGATATTTGTACTCAAAATGTCACTGCATATTGCATGAACAGTGATCATGCTGACTTGACTCTCATCTGAAGTTGTGTATCCAAATCCTGATACAATCAGGATGAGAAATTGAGATGGAAGAAAAGAGAATTTTCTTTTTTGTGATTTCTCTGAGAAGTTAAATAAAATACTGTGTTTCTCTATAGGCAGCTACGCCGAAGGGATTCAGCATGTACGCTCACTGAAGAATATTTGAAATCAGAAAAATAGTCTCCTATTTATGAATAAGTGTCTTGATCCAGCAAGGTTATGAGCACTTTTGGAAGTGTGCGAACCTAATATAAATCAAGATAATGTCTTCTTCCAGAGTATGTAGACAGCCTGAGAATAGCTCCCATTCATTTCATTAACTTGGAACATGAGTTATAACAATGTAAGTGTAAATATTGTTAACTATTTCAATGCTGATCAAAATAGAAGAGCAAGAAGGAATAACAGTTATACTGTAAACATCTGCACCAAATACTTTGAGTGACTTTTGATGCTGGTACATGAGTGGGTGAATCACCATCTTCCCCCCTCGCCCACCCCCCACATGTGTGAAACACTGCTTTATGCTTTCTCAGATATCTGTTAGATTCCTTAAATGACTGTAAGGGAATCTAACTTCCTCCAAATTACGCCAGTGACTCAGAACACCTGTATTATCTCTCATTTCCAAAATGAAGATAGTAGCAATATCAGAATAGCAGAATGCCAAGATCTAGATTTAACTCTTGCAGCAGTGGACTAAAAATCCTAGTGAGCAGAGAATGAAAGACAACAAAAGGAAGAGCTCTGGGTTAAACTATTTCTGAAAGTTTATAGAAACTAGTGTAGTCTAAAAAGTGAAGTCAAAGCTTAAAAAATAAAGTATTGATTGATGAGCTGGATGTTTTTATATCAAAGCCTGAGTATTTTTAGATCTGACTGCTGACCAGTTCAATAAGCCTTGTTTGGAACATCTGTGTGGGATCTTGCACCCCTTCTGCATCAGTGGCACATTTCTTTCCAGGAAGGTTCTTGGTCTTAACAAGGTTATTTACTTGTTCCCATACTAGGGGCCACCAAATGAAATTAATGGGTAGCAGGTTTAAAACAAATACAAGGAAGTTCTTCTTCACTCAGCTCACGGTCAACCTGTGGAACTCCTTGCCTGAGGAGGTTGTGAAGGCTAGAACTACAACAGGGTTTAAAAGAGAACTAGATAAATTCATGGAGGGAAGTCCATTAATGGCTATTAGCCAGGATGGGTAAGGAATGCTCTCCCTAGCCTCTGTTTGTCAGAGGGTGGAGATGGATGGCAGGAGAGAGATCACTTGATCATTACCTGTTAGGTTCACGCCCTCTGGGGCACCTGGCATTGGCCACTGTCAGTAGACAGGATACTGGGCTGGATGGACCTTTGGTCTGACCCAGTATGGCCATTCTTATGTTCTTATGTCTGCCTCCCTCACAACTCCTCCTACGAGAAATTAGTATCTGGAGGGGGCTGTCCCATCTGCCAACACCCTTTCTTAATTAGGTAAGAACCTTTTGGCCATATCTTCCTCTGATCCCTGACTCCTTCTCATAGGGCCTACTTTTTTGCTAAACACTTGCACTGCTGTTTAGAAAGGTTGTGCTCTTTGCTGTATAATGGGATCTGGAACACACCAGATCATGTTTACTGTCACAAGCTGTGATGCTTCTGTGGTTACTAGTTTAACACAGTTGGGAAACAGAGTGGCAGATAGATAAAAATCCACTGTATTGGGGGGAAAAGTTTTAAACAGTTTATGGGAGAGTACAGAAATGTGGAAAAGTAAAGGGCTAGTCATAAGGACCAATTTAGGAAGGAAATAGTGGAGACAAGGGATTTATGCTTGAATAACCAGTGTAGCAGTAGGAATATACTTCTGATCACTTGACCAGGATCATAACAATGACTGTGCAATGCTCAGGGAGCTTAGAGAGGCTACAAAAACAGAAAAATAATGGGTGGTTTCAACTATCCTCATATTGACTAGGAACAGGTCACCTTAACGCATGATGCAGAGATAAAGTTTCTAGATACCGTAAATAACTGCTTCTTGGAGCAACTATTCCTGGAACCCACAAGGGGAGTGGCAATTCTTGATTTAGTTCTGGTGGAGTACAGGATCTGGTCTAAGAGGTAACTATTGCTGAACTACTTGGTAATAGTGACCATAATGTAAATACATTTAACATGTTTGTACAGGAGATAACACACACACACACAGATACACAAAAATCACAGTAACATTGAACTTTAAAAAGGGGAACTACACAAAAAAGAAGGGCACTTGTTAGATGGAAATTAATAACAGCTGTTACAAGTGTTAAATTCCTGCAAATAGCACGGGGACTATTTAAGAATACAGTATAAGAGACTTAGACTAAATGAACACCCAAATCAGAAAAGGCAATAAGAGGACCAAAAGAATGCCACCATGGCTCTACAGGGGAGTAATAAACGCTGCTAAAGGCAAATAGGCATCCTTTAAATTTTGAAAGTAAAAACCTATAGAAGGATAATAGAAAGGAACACAAGCTCTAGTAGGTTCGTGTCAGAGTAGAATAAGGCAGGCAAAAAAGAATTTGAAGAGCAAGTTGGTAAAGACAAAACAATTTAAAAACTTATTTTTGAGTAATCAGAAGCACGTAGCCTGGCTAAAAGGCAGTGGGGCCATTAGGCGACCAAAGGTTTAAAGGAGCACTCAAATGACAAGGCCGTTGCAGGGAAGCTAAATGAAATTTTTGCACCAGTCTTCACTGAAGAGGATATGGAAAGATACTCACATCAGAGCAATTCTTTTTTGGGAAACAAATCTAAAGTATTGTCCAGTTTGATTTGTCAGTGGAAGAGGTTTTAGAACAAACAGATAAATTAAACAGTAATAAGTCACCAGCACTAAATGGTATTCACCTAAGAATTCTAAAGGAACTCAAATATAAAATTGCAGAACTAGTAACTGTAGCATGTAACCTGTCACTGAAATAAACCTCTGTACCAAATGACTGCAAGGTAGCTAATATAATGCTCATTTGTCTAAAAAGGGGTCCAGAGGTAATCTTGGAAATTACAGGCCTGTGAGCTTAACTTCAGAATGAGGCAAATTGGTAGAAACCAATGTAAAAAATAGAATTATCAGATATATAAACATGATTTGTTGGGGAAGTCAACACTGTTTTTGTAAAGGGTAGTCATTCCTCGTCAGTCTATTAGAATTCTTTGAGGGTGTCAACAAGTATATCAATATGGGTGATCCAGACTTTATAGTGTACTTGGATTTTCAGAAAGCCTTTGACAAGGTCCTTCACCAATGGCTCTTAAGCAGTCATAGGATAAGAGGGAAGGTCCTCTCAGGGATCAGTAACTGGTTAAAAGATATGAAACAAAGGGTAGGATTAAATGGAAGTTTTTCACAATGGAGTCAGGTAAACAGTGGGATCCGCCATGGATCTGCCATGGGATCTGTGCTATTCAACATATTCATTAATGATATGGAAAAGACAGTGAAGTGGCAAGGTTTGCAGACAATACAAAATTATTCATGATAACTAAGTCTAAATCTGACTGTGAAGTGTTACAAAGAGATCGTACGAAACTGGGTAATAAAATATCAGGTGAAATGCAACATTGATAAGTGCAAAGTAATGCACATTGGAAAAAATAATCCCAACTACACATATATAATGATGGGTTCTAAATGATCTGTTACCACTCAAGAAATAGATCTTAGAGAACTATCCATGTTGACTCTGAAAACTGCAGCTTAGCGTGAAGCAGTTGTCAAAAAGGCTAACAGAATGTTAAGGACTAATAGGAAAGGGACAGAAAATATCATAATGCCACTGTATAAATCCATGATGTACCCACTGAGTGTTGTGTCCAGTTCTGGTCACCCCATTTAAAAAAAAAATGATAGAGTGTAACTGGAAAAGGTTCAGAGAAGGGCAACATAGTTGATTGAGGGTATGAAACAGCCTCCGTCCAAGGAGCAGCGGAAAAGACACAATGAGGACTGTTCAGCTTAGGACAGAGCTGATTGAGGGGGGATATGACAGAGGTCTATACAATCATGAATTGCACAGAAAAAGTGAATAGAAAAGTGTTTAGCATTTTCCACAGTACAAAAAAATAGGGGTCACTGGATACAATTAATAAGCACCAGGTTTAAGACAAACAAGAGGAAGTATTTTTTCACACAATGCACAATTAACTCTTGGAACTTCTTGCCATGAGACGTTGTGATGGCCAAAATGTATAACAGGGTTCAAAAAAGAACTAGTTAAATGTATAGAAGACAGGTCCATCAATAGCTATTAGCCATGATTGCCACGAATGCAACCCCATATTTGGGGTGACTTTAAACCTCTGAAAGCCAGAATCTGAAAAGGGAAGATGGGTGGATTGATCCAAAATTGCCCTGTTCTGTACACTCCCTCTGAAGCTCTAGTACTGGCCACTTTCAGAGACAGGATACTGTCTGACTCACAGACAGACTCACTGACTCACAGAGGTCAGTGAGTATGGTATCAGGCAAGGGCAGGACAGAGGCAAGGCTTGGTGCAAGGCAGGAGCAGTAGGAACAAGGTAACACAGGAGCAGGCAGAATGGTGGGCATGAGCACTGAAAAGCCAGCAAGCTGCTGCTGGTTTAAGAGCCAGCCTGCTGGCCTCTTCAGCCAATCATGAGGTATGGCTGATCAGGCAGTCTGCTCCAGGCCAGCTATACTGATGAGGCTGCCTGGAGACTAGCTCTGCTGCGATCCCTGATTCCTGACACCTCCATCATTGTAGTATCTGTAGTAGTCTCACAACCATTAATGAATTTTACACACACAAAACCCCTGTGAAATATGGAAGTATTGTCCCCATTTCACACATGGATAAATGAGGCTAAGGATAGATTAAGTGACTCGCAAATATGTACTAATGGTGGCCTTAATTCAGTAAATGCTGAAGTATTTTTGCTGAATTGGGGCTGCTGTATACAACAATGCCAACAAAAGTCACAGTGGATTAGCCAAGAAGTACAGAAGAATTCTGAAGATGAAGAGATGACATTTCAGAAGTTCTGGAATTTAGCACTTAAAGGATAGGGTGAGTTTTATACCTAAAGACAAAGTTAAGCAAAAGAATAATAAGCAAGAGACACAAATAAGCACATCAGACAGACCCTATCTTAACTGAAGAATTATTTGTTTATGTAAGAAGTTCTTTTTTTAAGTAAACAAATATCACAGCAAATATTTGATTCTCTAAATCAGAATCCATGCAAATTACAAAAGGATCCTTTATGC
Organism: Chelonia mydas; assembly: GCF_015237465.2. Lineage (NCBI taxonomy): Eukaryota > Metazoa > Chordata > Testudines > Cheloniidae > Chelonia > Chelonia mydas. Next base: position 103,758,105 of record NC_057852.1, read on the forward strand.
ATTTATATACAATATGAGGAAATGGCAAAAAAAGTAAAAATTGTCTTGCAAATTTCTTCCAAATGGCTAAGTTAGAAATTTACCTACAGTAATTGAGAAATCAAATTTACAGGAGAGAAATGATGATGAAGTAAGAAGAGAACAAATAAAACCTTAAACTGTTATTAAACTGTTTGAAGCTTTGAAAATTGATAAAGGCCCCAGAAGCAGACAACACTCAAAAGTGCTAATGGAAATGGGAACAGAAATTGGAGAAGCCACCCGAATACCATTATTTAAGAAAAGGCTAGGGACACAGCAGGACATTAAAGACCAAATAGTTTAACTTCAATTTGTAGAGAAAGTATTAGAAACTATTTTAACTATCAAGTAGGAAAGTGCTTAGAAAAGCACAGCTTGATTAAAGGAAGCTAGCGTGGGTTTGGAATAGAAAGGTTATGCCTTACTAATTTGTTAGTTCTCTTTGAGAATATTACTACCAGGGTAGACAAAGGGAACACAGGATAGACATCATACTTAGATTTTCAGGAATCCTTTAATATCAGAGGTTCATGTGTAAGGTACAGAGTCAGTGAAATGAGAAAATATGGCTAATTCATTTAAAAGGAAGTGGCTAAAGGACAATGAACAAGTAACTATAAAATGGGAGCATTGTCAGGCAAAAAAGAAATGAGCAATGAGGTCCCACAGAAATCACTCTGGTCTAGAGCATTAAAATGAAAATATCCCCATTTGAGGATGAGATAATACAGAGCTAGCACTGTCTGAAACATTTCATAGATAAAATGAAGGTCAACGTTTCATAAGTTCTCTGGAAATATTTTTAACAGCTTTTTGCCCCAGTGAAGTGTTGCCAGGGAAAACAGCTCATTGTTGAACAAAATCATGGCTTGGCCATCACAACAGAGGAAGTGTGCTCACAGGCGCTGACTTTCCAAAGCCAGGGGGTGCTCAACCCCTAGCTTTGCCCCAGTCCCCCGCCCCACACTCCACCCCTTCAGCAGGGGCCCCACCTCTGCCCTGCCTCTTCCCATCCCTGCTCCACCCCCACCCAACCTCTTCCCACCCAGTTCCCCCCAGCACATCATTTCTTCACTCCCCCCCTGCTACCCAGAGACTCCAGCATGCCGCGAAACAGCTGACTGCGGCAGGCAGGAGGCATGGGGAGGGAGCAGGAGGCACTGATCCGCTGGGTCAGACAGTGGGCAGGAGGCTCTGGGGGGAGGGGAAGGGGCTGATGGGCAGCTGCCGGTGACTGTTCAGCACCCACCATTTTTTCCTCTGGGGTGCTCCAGCCTCGGAGCACCCATGGAGTCGGCGCCTATGAGTGTGCTTCCAGAAGTCTTGTCTACATGAGGATATTGAAGTACTGATGGAAATGCTTTTCAGCAAGGGTTTGAGTTAATAAAGGTTTCAGTGATCAGAAAAAATAAAAATCTCAATATCTTTTCAGAAAGCATGTTCACCCACTTTTATATTTGGAGGCTAGGTTATAAAGGAAGAACAGCATTTGTTTTGGGTCAAAGTTCAAGTTGTTGTGTTATAATGAAATATGAATTTCTTTATACTGAATAAGAACTGTGGGCCAAATTCTTGGCTGCTATCATTAACTTCAGTGCACCACTTAACACCAGCCAAGAATTTGGTCGAATTCATTTGCTTATTATGTGGGTAGCATAAGATTTGTATCAACTATTCTTTTCATTACTTTTAAGTGCTTAGGTTTTATGAATAATGCAACAGAAAACCACATTGTCCCTACTTTGCAACTTTGACAGGTTTGAAAGGAAGGTTTTTTGGGACCCACAGCATTAAAAGTGTGCACACGAAAGGATGCACTCACTTGGACACTGATCCAGCTCTTATTAAAGGTTTGGGAATCTTTCTGTTGACTTCCATGAACTTAGGATGAGGCCTTCATTTTGTGCACCCAAAACAGCCACTCAGACTTGATGCATGTATGCAAGTCAAGGCTATGTATGCCAATCCCCACTGTAGGGTCTGCCTACCTGCAATTTAAGGTGTAATTACAATATGGACTGTGGTGTCTGTGCTGGCTTTAGTCTAGCTAGCACACTAAAAATAACATGGTAGCCTGGCCTCATGCACAGGCTAGCAATGTGAGTGTGTACCCAGGGTCCCTGGGCAGGCTTGTACAGCCTCCACTGAAGTCCATACCTCTACTGCTGCTTCACTGCTATTTTTAGCATCAGAGCAAGATTAAAGGTAGTGAGGTATGCCTGCCTAGGCTGCAAATCATGCCTTTAATTGTAGTGTCGATATATCATGTGTCAAACAGGGAAGGGGAGATTGTGAGCCTACACTGGGGGCACTACTCTTCCAAATATTTGGACCTTAATGTTTTGCTCTCACCAGGACCATGTCCAGACAAAATGTAACAAAGCAGTAGCATTTAGTTACATCACTGTCTTCCAACAAACTGTCCTCTTTAATAAGCAAGAAAGGTTAACTTATCCAAATATACAAAACACAAATTTATCCTTTTTTTTTCTTGGCAATCTAAATTTTATTTTTAAACATACTGTAATGTTTTATCTTTTTTCTGGAATACAGAATGGTGTCAGTGGGCATCTGACAGGTATTAAAGACACACACAAACACCCATGAATTATTTTTATGAAAAAATGTCTGAGTCAGTTTCCCCTTTCCCCTTGCTACCTGCCAGGAAGGGATTAATGTTGTTCTTTACACAAAATGAGCAATGCAATGACTGGCTGGAGAAGGCTATCAAATGAAGAACAGAGAGTTGTATGAGGAGACAGCACTTTCACCGGATCCAAGAGCTGACAAAAGATTGTAACAGAGGGACAGACCCTGGAGAAAGGGTTTGAAAGAAGCTATGTCTACACTGTCTCACAGTTTGGATTGTGGGGATATGACTAGTACACACCAAAGTGCTGTACTGTAATTTCCAGTGTGGATGTAGCAGACATGAACTAAAATGTTCCTAGTTCATGTCAACATAGTTCTCTTCAAATAGGACTACATCTATACAAATGAGTAACCTTTTAGTTCACACCTGCAGCATCAACACAGGAAAGTTATAGTGTAACTTTTTGGTTTGCACTGCTACTCATACCCCCATACTCTAAACTGTCAGACAATGTAGATAAGCTCTCTGAAACCTATATTTTAGATAGGTATTGCCTGGTAAGCCTGCATGTAAACTGTTTATTGTTTTATTATATGCTTTCTCTATAATAATTGTGTGCTGAATAAATGCTGTCTTTTTATGACAGCTGGGTTGATCAATGGTTAACATTGTCTTTGCCCCTGGGAGAACAGGACTGCAGGGACTGAATTAAATTCAGACTTGCTAAAATGCTAGTGAATTGCATACTTGACTTACCTGATGGTAGGTTTTAAAGTGCTTCAGGTCCTCAGCAAGGCCTGTCTTTGTTTACAGATTTAAGTCAGTGCATCAACCAAGTGTGATTGACCAACTCCAGAATAGGGCTGTCACTTTGTGCATTTTTGAGTCCTTTGTGTTAGGTCTCTGGAACCAGGTTAGACCATTATATGCTATTTAGCAGGGACAAAACTTCAAAAGACTTCTTACTTTTATTGTTTCAGTATTGGGGATTTGCCTTAATTACCCCCCAGTATTTTTTGATCCTGCAGGAAACATTTTTATCATACCCATTTAGCCAGGAATACAATCACTAGCCGGCCCATAAAGATACATGTGACATTTATAAAGTTAACATAATAGTCCTTGAATATTCCAGGACTCCACAACTTCTGTCACATCTCAATATAACTGTCTTTGAATATGCCATGTTTCCATAGTATCCCATCTGTCATAATAAATATAGTTTTAAGAAACAGAAATATAAACATTGCAAAGATTAATAAGTGGACAGGCTCATAATTCTGGTAGAGAAATTATAAATCTTGCATAAAGTTACAGTTATCTATCAACATCCTGAGGCCTGTTGTATAATGGATATAATCCCTATTGCTGTATATGCTTGGCTGAATATTCACAAAAGAAATCTTTTATAATTAATTAAACACCTCAGTTGAGCTTTGGCATTTAATCAATTGCAGGAGCCATTTATTGCTTTATACGCTACGAAGCACAACAGATTATCATTTAATTATCTTAATTTATTGGAACATTGTGAGGTTTTTTAAGCAACAGGTGTTGCAATTAAAAAAAATCACATGGATTGGGCTTGCTCACCAACAGTTATTGCTGCAGGTTTGGAGGCAATACTACAGAGACCTATTTTAATCTAATTTTATAGATTTATTTATTTATTTTAAATGGTTTGCTCAATGAGTGTTTATATTTTACCAGGTATCTGACAGAAAAGCATGTAGCAATGTAGGAAATGCTTTAGGCTCCAATTCAGCAAAGCACTTAAGCACATGCTTAACTTTAAGCATGTGGTTAAATCCCAGTTAAACATGTGACTAAGGTCTTTATGAAATCAGAATGATTTGCGGTTTTGGAACCTAAATCTTTGGATATTTTACACAACGAAATCAATATAATCAAAACTGAACATCACTGACAGTAATTTGTATTCTTGTTAAAAGCCTAATCTGACAGAGGAAGGATTGAATGGGCATGAAAATTGAACTACTATAGTTTTGACGAACTTCAGAGGGACGTAGGTAACTTCTGTGAATGGGAAACATGATAGCATATGTAATTGAAGATACCTCTGGTCAATGTGCAATGCTGTCAGAAAAGCAAAGAGAATGCTAGGACACATAAGAAATGGGATAACGAATAATATGGAAATGATTATTGTTGATTACAATAGTGCCTAAGGACCAACCAAGAATGGGACCCCCTTGCTAGGTCCTGTGCAATCGCAGAATAGCAACAGGCCCTGCCTCCAAAAGTTTGGAAACTAAATAAACAAGGCAGATGCAGGGAAAGGGATATAACACCCAAGCAATATGAACAATGTGATGGTGGCAAAGGTCATGTTAATGCCACTATTTATTTATTTATTTAGGGGAGGGGTTTTTTATTGGAGAGGTCTGACTGGATGTCTGGATAGCCCACACTGAGAATGCCACATTCAGGACAGTCTGCAAGATATAGGGCAGACAATCCCCCAGACTGGTGGTTTTTTTTTCCCTATCATAGATTCACCAAGCCAGTAACAAAAAAGCTTCTATAGTGCCATACTAGTTAACAAGAAGTCAAACACAGTCCCTTTTAGGCATTCTAGTCCTTGGCATCCATCTAGGCAAACACGTCTAATATGATGAGAGGTTATTGAAAACCCATTTCACCATAAGTGAGATTTTTACTGATCCCAAAGGATCAGACACTTACCCTTGGGTCAATGTATATTTCAGATTTTACCCAAATATCAGCTATAAGAGTGAAACCTTGGGCCAGATCCTTTAATCTCCAGTGTGCTGAACTTTGATCAGAGAAAATTAAAGCCATGGGACTGAGATCTTCCAAATAATTGTTTGGAATATGCTGAAAAATGCAAAGAAAGACTATCAGATTTTATATCTAAGCTGCATTTGGATTATGACATTTTAGGATGATTCCAGAGAGACTTTTACAAGCCAGCAAATATAATATCACTCTATGATCCTGATATACGAACACTGAAAATCACTTGTATATATATGATTCATTAACCATTGGTAACACTCTTCTTTTCTTTTATTAAGAAATCTTTAGTTAGTTTACTAAGGATTGGCTGACAGTAGGAAGTGGGTTGTCAAGTGTTTTGAGCACATCATGTGACTGAGAACTCTTCTTTGCTGAGCACACACTGATCCTCCACTTTGAAGTTAACATTCAATTTCCTATGCATACACAGGTAATCTAGTTACACTATAACACAACAGCCAGTCATTCATTATAACAGATAGGTAAACTGAAGACAACATAGATAATATTGGTTTCCTACATTGTCTCACATCTTTGATCTTAAGGGTAACTGACCACAGTTGCATACATAATATAAAGCAATTAAGACATGAAAGGGAATTTGCATCTACAAACTAATTTGGTTACATTGTTAAACTTCTAACAAGATATAGGTAAACACAAATACGCTTAGCAATGATTCTTTGATTCTTATCAACACAGAGTGAAAAAGTTGGGGATTGCTATCCTAACTAACAATTTCTTTGATACCCATACATAAGTGGATTGTCTTGATTACAAATTGCAATGCTTCTCGTTAAATTGTTATGGGTCGCACACGGGTTAGTTAGTTTGCCAGCACCGGACGGGGATCAGCAAAATGGAAAGAAAAGTGAAGGGAAAGGGGACATTGACCAGAAGAGAAGTGAGGAGGGACAGGGCTGAGGAGGAAAGAAGCAGGTGAAGAGACTGGACTGGAGCAACTGGACAATCAGCACAGAGAGGAGAATGTACACTCAAAACAGTAGGAAGTTTTCTGCAGGTCCCTGCTTTGGCTTTTTCTCCACCAGTTACTTTTTATTGGAGTCTCTGGCTAGCTCCTCTCTGTAGATTTTTCCCCAAGGCCATGTGGCAGGAGGAAGGGAGGCACCATTTGAGTCTTAGTTTCCCTAGGGGTCTCCCCTGCACAGTTCTAGGTCACAGGGTATACAATTAGCCAGGGGATTCTCACAAGATATCATGAAGGCTAAGAACCTACAAAGTTTTTTTAAAAAGACATTTACATCAGTAACAAGAATATTCAAATAATGAAGAGTTTTGGAAGGGATGTAGACCCTCATGCTTTGAGGCACAAGCCTACCTTAAACTAGTGAGGGTTAAAAAGATACTTTTCTTGTAGAAAGATTATTTTATGACTGCTTTCTGCAGGATTTCTTATATCTTACTTTGATGCTGTTGGTACTGGCCACTGGCAGAGATAGCATGCTGGACTAGATGGACTACAATTCTTATCCAGTAGGACATTTCTGTGCTCATAGCATTACCTCTAAGGGTATGTCTACACACCAAAGAAAAACCTGCAGCTAGCACTGGCTCATGGGGCTCAGGCTGCAGGGCAGCTCCATTGCTGTATAGTCTTCAGGGCTCAGCTGGAGCCCAGGCTTTAGGACCCTGTGAGGTGGGAGGGTCCCAGAGCTTGGGCTGCATCCTCTGCCTAGTTAAACCCTACTCAAAGGAAGTTTTAACCACTGTTCTCAAACAGCACTGAAAACAGTTTGTGTCTGTCTACACGTATAGTTAAACTATTGTTATGGAGTGGGTTAAACCTCATTGAAACTGGTGTGTGTAACAGGGCAGGTCTACACTTAAAAAGCTGCAGTGATGTAGTGCTTCAGTGAAGACACTATGATGCCAACGGGAGAGCTTCTCCTGCAAGTGTAGTTAATCCACCTCCATGAAAGGTGGTTGCTATGGTGACAAGAGAAGCCCTTCTGTTGACATAGCGCCATCTACAACAGGGGTTAGGACAGTATAACTGCATCACTCAGGGCTGTGGATTTTTCACATCCATGAGTGATGCAGTTATACTGATGTAAGTTTGTGGTGTAGAGCTGGCTACAGCCACTGTAATAAATTTCCCTCCCTGAGAGTTGATAGCTAGGTCCATAGAAGAATTCTTCTGTCAACCTAGCACTATCTACATGGGGATTTAGGTCAGCTTAACTACAGCCTGGTCTACGCCACAGAGTTAGGTCAATGTAAAGTAGTTTACATCAACCTAACTCTGTAAGCGTCTACAGAAAAATGTTGCTCCCAGTGATGTAATTCTCCCATTACATCAACTCAGTAATTCCACCTCTGTGAGAGGCATAGAACTTAGGTTGATGTGGTTAGCATGACACAGATTCAGTGTAGACAACGCGTTGCTTCCATCGACTGTTACTTCCTTTCGGAAGTCATCCTACGATACCCCACACTGAGAGTTAAATCGATGCAAGTGCTGTTGGTGAGGATGTGCACCGCTCATCCAAGAAGCGGAGCATGGACATGCAAAAGCAATTTAATTACTGCAGTGGCTGAATATTGACATAATGCAGGTTGACTTAATTTTATCATGTAGACTTGCCCTGAGTATGGGTATGGATTTTGCACACCCCTGAAGGATGTAGTTGGGTTGATCTAATTTTCTAGAATAGACGAGCCCACAAAAAGGAGCAGAAACCCCGAGAGACAACAAAACATGTAGTGGGCGTGTGACTCTGAAAAAGAACCTACTGAGAGAGAGAGATTTTTGGGCTGAGATTTTTGGTTGAAAGAAATTTGGAACTGTGACCAAGGAAACTATCTCCTGTTGTTTGATGCCTCCTGAGTTTAGAGAAACATGACTCTACTTTCTTTGTAAATAAGACTGCATCAAAGGAACTCCTGACACCAGCACTGTCTCCTCCTAACTGAAACAACCCATAGGACCCTGATTGTTTTAGCTAACTGCTTGGGTCAAAAAGGAGTAACACATATACAGCACCTGTTCATTTGCACCTTTTAAAGTTACATGTTGGAAACAACTGGTCATTTTCCTTGGGCTTGTCCACACTAACAGTGCTACTGTAGCACTTAGTTAAGATGTTATCTACGCTGACGGGAGAGCTTCTCCTGTCGGCCTAGCTACTCCACATCCCTGAGAGTCAGTAGCTAAATCTATGGGAGAAGCCCTCCGGTCAACATAGTGCTGTCTACATTGGGAGTTAGGTCGGTGTGACTGCATCACTCAGAGGTGAGGATTTTCCTGAGGGACACAGTTATACCATGATAAGTTTGTAGTGTAGAGCAGGGACTAGTGTTCACAAGTCCCTAGAGATGGTCCATCATGGCCAGGATTGGGGCACATTTAATCTCTCTATCTACTCACTTTATATTAAGGTGCTAATTGTTTACAACAAATTTGAGTTGTTCACCAGATTTCCAGATTTTGACAGTTAACTTCGTTAATTACTTGAGCAAACACTGGAGGAAAATGGGAAAAAAACAGTGGGAGAACACTTCAACCTCCCTGGACACTCAATTACAGACCTAAAAGTCACAATTATTCAACAACAACAACTTTAAAAACAGACTCCAATTAGAAACAGCAGAACTGGAATTAATCTGCAAACTGGACACCATTAAATTAATATAGACTTGAATAAAGACTTGGAGTGGATGAGTCATGACACTAACTAAAAAACTATTTCCCCATGCTAATTTTTCCCCTACTGTTACTCACACCTTCTTGTCACTGTCTGAAATAGGCCATCCTGATTATCACTACACAAGTTTTTTTTTCTCCTGCTAATAATAGCTCACCTTAATCGATTGGTCTCGTTAAGAGTTGGTATGGCAACCCCCATTTTTTCATGTTCTCTCTATATATATCTATTTATCTTCCTACTGTATTTTCCACTGCATGCATCTGATGGAGTGGGCTTTAGCCCATGAAAGCTTATGCTCAAATAAATTTGTTAGTCTCTAAGGTGCCACAAGTACTCCTCATTCTTTCTGCTGATACAGACTAACACGGCTACCATGGCTAAAACTGCTTTTTATGAGTTATTGTTCTTCAGATCAAAGACTTGATCCACTTTGATTAAAAGAGGTGGGGTTTTTTTGTTTGTTTTTTTTGTTTTTTTTTTTTAAACTGACAATAGCTTTTATATTTGAGTTAACATTTGTAGTTTATAAACCAATTTATTTTCCAAAAATTTTGCATTGGGCTTCTTCACACTTTTTAGTTCATGCCCATGATATCTGCGCAGGTGAGTTATAGTGTGGCACTTTGATGTGCACTGTTGTTCACACTTCCATGCCCAAACTGCAGGGGAGTGTAGGTTAGAGATACTGGGAATTGCAGCACTCGGCACCACTTAATACCTTACCAAATCAAACCCTAAAAGGTTTATTTTAGTTAAAGTTATTTTCAAGACTGAGTTTTCTAGATTTAAAAGAAAAAGGTATCTTGCTATACCAGGGAGGTCTAAGGGCTTTACAGTGCTCTGAACTAGGGTGAATACACTAGAAGGAACTTCTGTGCTTTCGGAACATGTTTGTATCCTCTTCTAGCATGTACCATTAAATTCAGGAAACAGGAGACCTAACCATAGCCCTAGTAGACCACTACCTCTTGGGTTCAGAGCCACTCATTCACCTAGCACTCTGCTGAGAGCTCAGTTTAGAACTCTTCTGTCCTACTGTTCTCTTTTTCAACTTGTGCTCCCCAGCAGTAGAGCCCAGGATTTTGCCACCTAGGAATACTGCTGTGATGCTATTCTCTGTTGTGTAATACTCCTTTGCCTTTAAAAAAAATGTCATTGACCAAAAGAGTATAAATTACAAGATCTAAATCATTTATGCAATTTAACTAAAGTGTTCTCGTGTGGGCCATTGCCTGTCATTTCAGAAAGGATTCCGACTATCCTATCTGATCATTTCATTGGAAAATCAGAGGACAATTTATTGTCAATTTAGGCAATGTCAGAGCAAAATTTGAGCTATTCACATGAGCCTACTTTAAAAAGCAGCAGCAGATAATGTTTCACATTTTCAAAAGATACAGTTTGTAACATTTAAAAGCCTCTTTTAAAAAATAGTACATTGTATTTCTATAGCTCCTTCCATCAAAGGATCACAAAATGTTCATGCAGTGAATTAGGTGAATTAGGCAAAGAATTAAGCCTCGCAACACTCCTGTGAGTTATGTATTATTACCCCAATTTTACAGACGGAAATGCTTCAACAATGAGGCTTAAGTGATTTGTCTAAAGTCGTAGACCAACAGTTCTAGGAATAGACCTCAGGGCTTTTTTGATTCCCTATCTTCTTCTTCAGTTAAAGCTATGCTTCCCCTCCTTTTTCAGGAGTTTAACAAAATGTAATTTGTTATTTCTCTGTTTCTCACTTAGGCCTGTCTACCACTCTCCTGAATAATGTTAATCTGAAAACTCCTTGAGTTTACACCCACAAGCATGGTCTACATTGGAAAAAATAACCATTGTGGACAACCATTGCCAACAGTAAGTACAGCTAAACTGGGACTTGAACATGTTTTAACTGCAAGCACAGACCAGTGCAAACCATGTTCCGTACTGTTTCAGAATACAGTGGTGAAGTCCTTTCTGACAATTCTTTGCACCTTATTTTTAAGGTACTGTCAAGACAGTAAACATTTGGAGGGAGAATAATCAATGTCCTCCAAAGGGACTTATTTGAACATCAGAAAATCACTCTAGAGGAAGAGAGTGGAAACATTAGCTGAGATAGCTATTGTATGGCTGTTCCTTCTTAATCTGTTAAGTGCTGGAATAGGTACAAGAGAAAGAAGAACTCCAGATGGTTCATCCAAAGCAGCAACTACAATTCTGAATGCTTCTGGAAAATATATCATGGACATTTCAGCACTTGTCCAATCCATTTTGTTCTATAAATATGTTTAATTTCTTCCATTGAAAACCTGCCAATTTAATTATAAAAGGCAAGTGTAATAAAAATAATAACAACCTGAAAGAGAGTATTTCCTGTTAACTTGATAATAGCTATAAACTGAGTTAACAGTACACTTCTTCAATGTATAGCCTTAAAGTTGCTATAAACTCCTTAACCTCTCAGAATTTATTAATCCCCAGATGTGGTAACTTCCTCAAATTTGAAGCACTTTCAAGTTGTCATTTTAATAATTGCATTGTCTAATTTCTACAGAAATCTACTCAAGTCACAAATACAGTCATTGAGCAAAGACAAATTTCACACAGTTTCCTCATGGTCCAAAAGTCCCATTCTGTACTTGCATATTGAGTGCTTCCTCTTCCTTGACATCTTTTGACTTGCTAATTATGTTTTGCATGGTTTCGCAAAGTTGGGAGTTTTATAGGCAGAGAGGGCTGCAGTGCCAGACCCTATATGACTCAGATCCTCTTCAATCCTTCCTAGGGAAGAAAAAATATTTAAAACTGGCATAACATTCCACAGGGTATGAAATAAAGTGGAAAAAAGTTATTAAATAAAAGCAAATTATAAACTAATGTTACACACTATATGTGTCACAGCTTATGTTTTCACTGTCACCATAGGGTCCTACCCCATTCCTGTGTTGTGCTTTTCAGCAGATTTCTTTATCTGCTCCTTCATCATGAGACTAATTAGTGAATGACAACTTAAAATGCTTTATCATGTTGTGAGTTCAACAGGAAAGCAGCAGGGAAATCCCAACATTTTGCCTTCACAGTGAAAATGATGATTTGTACAATTTTGTTAGCCTAGTGATGGATGGCTCTTCTGAATTTGCTTGCACTAGACACAGTGTCTGTCTATTAATGCAATTCTGTGTGGTTTTCTGGGGCTTCTCTTTCAAAAAACACAGTTTTATTCATTCAAACTCTTTCAGGAACAACTAGTAAAGCTTGTGGATTTTGCACATATATAGGAGATAGAGCCTAAGGGCTTGTCCATGTGGTGTGGCAATACACACTATGGGCATGTGACTTCTAAAGCACATTAACTTGTAATTGGTCCATATTGATCTTGTTGGCATGCACTAATGGTCCCCTAGTGCACTTTTAAGTAGTGCTGTTTGTAATAGTACTATGTTTAAGTGCACTAGGGAACCCTTAGTCTGGAGCGCTAGTGTCTACACAGACCAATTAATGCACAACACATTAGCACACTTTAGAAATAACATCCCCATAGGGCACTTTACGCTACTGTGAAGGTAGCCCTTAAGATAAGGTGCTGCTTGTTATGGGCCAACAATGTGCCATTGCTTCTTTATCATGCTGGAAGGAACAGAGAGGAAGTGGTCAAGTTGGGTCCAAGAGGCATGCTGTAAGCATAGGGGCAGAATGGCTCTGGGAGCTTTGGGGGAAAGAGCTCAGCAACAAAACTTACCGCTGGTTGACCCCAAAAAGCAACACTTAAATCCCTGGTTTCAGAGTAACAGCCGTGTTAGTCTGTATTCGTAAAAAGAAAAGGAGTACTTGTGGCACCTTAGAGACTAACCAGTTTATTTGAGCATGAGCTTAAATCCCTGCAATTCCATTGCCTGCAGCTGATAGTAGAATATACTGGGCCTGGCTCTGCAAACTAACTCATACCCTATTGAACCATGGAGCACAACTAGCTGTGTTGTTTGGGTGCTGTTTGATGTTTAAAGGATTGCTACCAGTGGTTGGAATCCTGACCAGATGCTGGCACCCAGTATTCTATTTCTCCTGCAGGACAAATATTTTGCAGTCTGATGAGATGAAAGTATCTACTAGCGGGAAATGCTTTTTCTTTTGATGAGTGAGAACAAATATGCTGAATAGACAGGTTGAAATTACATCATTTCATTAAACTTCTCGTAAACCACATCATTTTAGCTTAGGTAGTATGCAATGTTTTAAATAAATCTCAGTGTATGACTTGAATCCTGTGAGCTTGAGTTGTCCTTGTTTACCAAATTCAAACCAAAGGCAAACAACGCACTGCCACTTCAGCATCAATTGATCAAGATGCGCCAAATATGGGTTAAAAAGCCTGAGATCGGAGTGAAACCAATAAAGGGTAGATGATGTTCCTTTTCTGGATATTCTGAATCCTTGCCGTGGGAGCACTTAACATTTCTTGTCTCCAAAATAAGTAAAAGAATAAACTTTCTTGGAAAATGGGAAGGGGGTTCAGAAAAGTAACACACTTTGACAAAAGTAGGACAGAAAATGAAGATATCAGAAGGGAACCCAGTTGTCAGTTGATTCCTTGCCTGTCGTCTGTTTTTACTATCTCAGTTGCTCATTGGAGAAATATACAATAAGTAGATAGTTTTAAAAACTTGTTTAGGATTCCAAAAGTTAAGGAAGACAACTGAAGAAATAAGAGTGGCGGTTAGCCTGAGGAAAGAACACTAAAAACAATATGTCTGTTATGTTTCATCCTTCATCCGCACTATACCAGGAAGAAAAGCCAGAGATGATAAAAGCCTAATTTACTCCTCATAAAAAATGATGTATGGATGCATTGATAACTAATGTTCAGAGATGGCATGGATACTATCTTGAGCAAAGGTTTAGTGATTCCAAAAATGTCAAGATGGCTACAATGTTGGGAGATAGATTTGCTATTAATTCTGATGTGTTATACTGTGTGAATGCACTAAAGAAGTACATCTGACTGGCTAATTAAAACTTTATTCTATACAAAAGTTAAAAAGTGCAATCACTGTTCATCCTTTCATGTTATTTTCTGGCAGTTGGCAGATAACTTCAGAGTCTAGCTTGAACTGTCAAAATAATTTATATATATTAAATGTCAACGCAACTCAGGAGGAAGATAAAATTTTGCTTTCAGTATGACATTTATATGCTGGTGCTTGATTTAGATATGCAGAGTTAGCAAGACATGTTAGCTAAAAGTTGTTATGCAGCATATTTCTAAACATGATGTCCCATTTATGTTCAAAATGATGTGGACTGAGTCAATTAGGAGAAACAAGTGAGTTCCAAGAAGTACTTTAAAAAAAGCACTGGAGTTGCTTAGTAACCTGATACCATACTTCATTTCCCAATAGAGCTGTAAAGCTGTCAGAGCTGGTAATGGAGGAGTTCCCTGAGATAAATCAAGTCTCATGTGCTCTGTCAAGAATATGATCATATTAAATATGTTAGTGCTCATTGTCAGGAGATGCACATATGTACTTAGTAATATATGTAGCAGGACAGGAACCAGGGAATATAACTTTTAGTTGCACTTTGACATAAAAACCTTATGCTTTGCCTCCTAAGGTACATTATGTTGTCACACAGCAGAGTACACTGGATCTAACAATTCTGTGGGGAAAATTTTAATGTGACTATTTCTTAGTGTGGTATTACTTGACATCCACTTTAGTCTTCACTGACAGTAATCTACCATAACCTATGGTATGTATGCTATACTTGGAAATTTAGTTTTTCATGTCTAATGCCTCTGGTGGGACTCTAGAGCAAGTCATAATGTGGTACACAGTTTCTCCAAAGTTAAGCACTTGCTGTAACAAGATGGTAAAATAAATGTTTACATCTCTAAAACTTCAGAGGAAATTCCTATGATTGTGGTTTGGTGAAAAATGCAAGCATGTTGGGGAAATGATGGATTCTGTTTCTTCAGCAGCCAAGTCTTCAGATCTTTTAACTGCATCCTTTTTAGTAATGAAAACAGTTACACAAATCAAAAGACAGTCTCAGAGGTGGCAGCAGCAGTGCAGTTTAGAACCACCCTTCCTCACAACACTTCCCTCCACTAAAAAGAGGGAAGTGAAGACCTGATACTATTCTCATCTGGTACAGATTCTCACTTGGTATAAACTGTCATACTGACATCAATATAGCTTTACTGAGTTATGCCATCTGAGAATATGGCCATTTAAAAAAGGAATAAACATATTAGTTCTTTCTTAAAAAAAAGTTTATGAAATCACATTTATACATCAGAAAAGACCAGTAAAGAACAATGGATGGGAATCAGTAATCTAAATAAAAATAATAATTTTCTAAAACACTTACGTGAGTTAGATGCACAAGTTCCATGGATATGCAGTGGACCTTTTGCTTTTAAGTCACTTAGACACTTTTCAAAATCTCACTCAGATCTTTCGTTTTTTATTTTTTGACACATTGTTCAGCTCTCCAAGCTGAATGGAGTTGAAAACAATGAAATGGAGAAAGGAGGAGAGATCATAGTACAGAAAATCAGAGGATGTCCTGTGACTATTCCAAAGAAACATGATCAGGAGCAGAAATGGGGATAATGAAGACTAAATAATATGTGTTCTAGTGCATGTGCCTATAAATAATTAGCTTGAATGGCTGCATAGTGATGAAGGCACTTGTGAGTCTTGCTCTTGTGTTTTTGTTTATGCCACTGATGAGACAAGTTATTTTAAATAGGAGAGAATAGATGGTCAAGTGGTTGGGGGGAGCTAGCTCAGGCAATGGGAGACATCTGTCCAAAAGGAGTTCCTTGCTCCACCACAGGCTTGCTTTGTGACCTTACTCACTTACTCATTTCTCCACCTGTAAAATGGGGTAATAGTACTTTGACACCTCACAGAGAGGTTGGGAGGACCCTGAGGTGCTTAGATACTATGGTGATGGGGGTCATAAAAGTCACCAATATTTAAAAAATGTTCTGACATTTTCCTTTAGTATTACTTTTTCATCTCTGTCTTTGAATCCAGGTTCCATTAGTTACCATATACAGGCCTTAGGGTGATAGAAAAATTGTGGTGTAGATATTCAGGGTTGGGGATGTCCCCACCCTCGTGGCTCCCAGAGCTCAGGCTCCAGCCTAAACATAGGTCCTGACTTCTGGATTTCCCAGGGGATGCTTGACCCCCGCTCCATCCTTGCCTCCAAGGCCCCACCCTCACCCAGCCTCTTCCTGCCCCATTCTGCCCCCTCTCCCAAGGGCACCCCATAGACAACTGTTGCCTCCCCATACTGGGGGGGGAGAGGGCACAATCTAAAGGGGAGGTCACATGTTCCTGTCAGCTAATCCCCTCCCCCCTCGCTGCACTCTCCCTGCTGCACATCCCCTGCAGTGGGGGGCTCTCTGTCCTCTCGCTGTGCCTGGCCCCCTTGGCATGTTCTGCTGCTCTCCTTGGCAGGAAGGACCCCAGGTGGGGAGCAGGAGCGAGCTGCTTCTAATGATGGCCCCATCTAATGATGGTCGCTGCTCTGCAGCCCGGCAGCTGTCTGAGAGAGCCTGGCTGTGGGGGAGATCGATTCCGCTCCCTGCCCGGGTTCAGCTGCTGGGAACCACAGCGGAATCCTATTTCTATTCTGGATCCTATTTGTTCTTGGGACTGTTTGCGCTAAGATAAAGGCCTTTTATACTATTCTGTAAAGACCCCTTGTGTATCATCAATGCAGTTGTTTACTAATAAGATGTCTAGACAAAGGTTTGGGCTCTTGTTTTACCTCAGGTTTATTGAATGCCATTTGATTTGATTAACACGCATGATTTTAAGTTTTTCTCTAGCCACTCCAGAAATGGTATTAGATGACACATATGTTTTTGGTTTACTCAAAAGTTTAGTCTGAGTAAATCACAAATGTGTTCTGGAGAAATAGTGCCACAAACTTTGTTCTAGATGTACCCTAAATTCCAATCAGTTAAATGTATACAACTGCACTGAAGGTAATGAAGTTTCAGAGGTGTCCCTAAGGTCATAACAGTGAGACAATGGCATTCCACAGGCATATCCAAACATGACTCGGTCTTCAGAAACTTTATAAGTAATGGTGATGCCCCATGGCATTTATGCTGACTCACTTTTCAAAGTAAACCCCACATACTGAGGAAGAAAAAAAAACAGTTACATTATACATTTTGTTCAATAATAAATAAATAAATAAGAATAAATATAGCAATGATAATAATTAATAACAATAATAAAGATAGTTTTCCCGTAACTTCCCCATTCCTTGCCAGCCTTCATTACCCCCAAACGTCCCAGTCACCTTCAATGAGATTCTATTAGTATATATATTCTTATATATATAGGGTGGAATTTTCAAAAGCACTCCTCTCCTCTTATTACTATGTCTCCTCTTATTAACTTCAATGGGAGCATGCTGAGCACTTTTGAAAATCCCACCCTTAAAACCTTAAATATACTGTAATTAATATGTGTTAGTCTGGGAATGCTGCAGTAACCATCACTGAATGTCCTTAGCTTTTTAGAATATTTTTGTAATTTTGCTGTGTGCAAATTCAGTGTTGATAGGGTTGCTACAAATGAGAACGGAGTGTCAGAGGTGTCCCCCCGACCTTGAATTTCTCTCTGCCGCTGAAGGGTTTATGAGGTTCACAGGAATCCAGCCTGGCGTCTTTCCTAGATAACACGTCAATTTTGCAATTGTCCCTTTGGGGCTTGTGATCACTGCAAGAACCACAGCAGAGCTTGCAAATGACCTTTGTACATTATGGGATTCGAAGCACCTCCGGCAACAGTTTAGAAACCCAGCAGACTGTGTTATACTCTTAAAGTTGCACTCTCTGCGGAGATTTCCTGGCCCTCAAAAGTTTCTTCCATAAGGAATAGTTTTTGACTTATCTAGCAAGCAAAGTTCGATATACTTCACCCTTGAAGCCTAGTGAATGCAACAAATTTAGATTTCCACCTACACCAAGGAGAGCAATGACAAAAAGAATTAATCTTTTCCAAAGGCAAAATACTAACCTTATTTTTTTCAGGTTGCATCTCTCATAACCAGATGGTCCATAGAACCTCACAATTTCAAAGCAAAATAAAAATAAAGCAACCCAGTTCCCTCAAACAAACAGAAAACTCTCCAGCAAGAAATCACATAAGAGATACGTCAGTTGGAAAGAACTACTTTTTGGTGCATGTCTGTGGGCAGGGGAGGATGTTGAAACAGTACAATTATAGAGGGCACAGAAGTAGCTAGATACATAGATGGGGGAAAAGAGTAAAGTATGCCTTATAAAATGTGTTAGTTAACATTAAGGAGTTCCTTCTGTGGCTGCTTCAGAATAAGATTAATATTCCCTTAAATCAGTTTCTGCAGCAGGTAGACGTATCTCAGCATAGTGTTCTTTTCCGATAGTTACACAGATAAGTTGCAAAAGAGATAGGGAGGCTGGAAACTTGAATGGATGAAATCCTATCCCCACATAAGAGAGCTTTTCTATTCACTTCCAGAGACCAAGGACTAAATCCACAAAGGGAACATTGCAATGCCTAACCTTTAGTGCCTAGCCTCCCAGCAGAATTCACAAATACACAAGGCTCCCTCTACAATGAATGGGGAGAGATAGGCACCTAAGAATGTGATCCACAAAAGCCAGAAAGCTGAGCAGGGAGCTACCTATAAGAAACCCAAGGAATCTTAAGACCCACCCCGTCAAGGAGTTTGGCACCTAAGTACAGGCTGCAGGGAGGAGCCTATCTCTGTTTAGGATTCACAGTCATTAGTTCTCTCCTGGAATCAGGCATCTAAGCTGTTTCTTGCAAGAAAGGCAACAGCACATATCTAACTCCACACAAATCAATTGGAGGAGGAGGCATCCTCCCTTATAGCTATTAGCCCAGTACTTAGGGTACTCACCCAGGATATGGGAGGTCTGGGTTCAGTTCCCCACTCTGCCTTATGTGCTAAAGGGATTTGAGTTAGTCCTTCCTAGCTATGTGCCCTAACCACTGGGTTAGAGGATAGTCTTCCATGATTCTTTCCCAATTTCTCCTGTTAGAGCTGTTCCATTTTGTATGAAATACTTAAATAGTTAAATACATATTGGTTGAGACAGAAGGAGACTCTACAGTCAATATGGGGTGGGAAACATAGTTTTAGGATCCCACTGTGGCTTAGGCATCAGACTGGCGCTGAGCTGGTGGATAGGCTCAGGACTGAGGCAGCTGTGCATACGCACAGCAACCAAAACACAGAAAACTAGGGGACTTTAGAGTGAAAATGTTGATGCTGAGGAACTTCAGATGCCTGCAGGTTAGAGAGAAACTGAGTTTGGCTTTTGAGGATCTCAGTAGTGTCTAAATTTTGGACTTAGACATCACAGTCCTTTTGTAGATCTGGTACCAGGATTATACCCACTGTCTCATCATGCATCCACATACTTTTGGGTGCAGGATTTAGTACTGTGATAATCCTACTGAAGTCAAGCCTTCTCATATGCATAAAGTTACTCACATGCATAATTGTTTGAATGACTTATTTTTTAATGAATGCGCTGCTCGAAACAAAATGATTAGCATCTTTTTATTTATCTCTCTGATGATATTTTCAACAGAAGAATCTAAATGTAAGAATGAAATGTTTTAAAATGATTACATCATCTTTACAGAAGAAAAATATTCAATTAGATAGCATATAGGATGTGTATATAATAAGGCAGATTATGGCAGTAATACAACACCCCATGCTAGAAGCAGCATAAAGCACAGGTATTGTAGTCATGCCTGGCCTTATCACAATGGGGACCGAATTGGGAAAAAAGTCATCTTATGTCTTTAGAACTGTGCACCCAATGCAAATGCAAGGCTGTGATAGCCCAGTGAAAGAACTTACTTTACCTCATCTAAAAGCTGAAGGAAGCTTTAGAGTTGTGAAAAAAATTGAATGATGTCTAGGAAATAGTGCTTCAAGTTTGGTAACTATTTAAGCGGTGAAATCACTTAATGTGTAAAGTAGTTTATGGGCTAATTTATTATAATATTCAAGGTTCAGTGAAGGTAGTTTATGGGCTAATTTATGATAATATTCAAGGTTCAGATTCAGATATGCTGATCTGACTTAACTATTCTTATTTATTACCATTCACTGTTTAATTCCCATTTTTGTTTTTTTCTTGGTACAACACACATTATGTATCTAAGGTCATATAAAATACTTATCAGTATTTCCAAACACAACTCCAGAAAATTCTTTCCCAGGTGTCTGGTGTTTGGTCTTGCTGAAATACTCAGGGTCCAACTGACTGCCATACATGGGATCAGGAAGGAATTTCCCCCCATGTCAGATTGGCAGAGACCCTGTTTGTTTGGGTTTTTTTGCCTTCCTAGGAAACATGGGGCATGGGCCACTTGCAGGTTTAAACTAGTGTAAATGGTGGATTCTCTGTAATGTGAAGTCTTTAAATCATAATTTGAGGACTTCAGTAATTCAGTCAGAGATAGGGGTCTATTACAGGAGTGGGTGAGGTTGTATAGCCTGCAATGTGCAGAAGGTCAGACAAAATGATTATAATGGTCCCTTCTGGCCTAAAGTCTGTGAGTTTATAACACATCTGCCACATTGTCTGAAGTGACTCACAACTGTGAGTGTCTACCTCAGGGCAAACTGTCAGAAAACAGGGCGGACACCCAAAGCTGGTAGTGAATTCTATAATTAAATTTCACCAAGCCAGTGACGAATGTGAACTCCTTGAACAATACGCCAGTTGTACCATGGAGTCACAGAAAGTCCCCTCAGACTCTCCAGTCTATCCAGTCCATACAAACTGGACTTTGTGATAAAAGGTCATTCAAACCAAAAATCTACACCACATCAGGTTGCTCCCAGTCCCAAGAGACCCGTCAGTTGCCCCAGATCAATTGGTTCTCTAGATCTTACACAAAAGTCAACGCTGGCAACCAATTCTATAGTAAAATAATTAAAGATGTATTAGTTAAGAAAAGGAAGACAGAGTTACTGAAAGGTTAAAGCAAGTAAAATAAATATACAGGAGAGGCACAGTTTGTAATTCCAAATAGTGACAGCGATGTAATAAACTACCAGTATTCCAAAAGTTTTTTCAGGGTATCCAGATTGTCTCTAAGGATCGCTGCTTTAAATCTGGTACACTTCCCTGTAAGAATCCAAACAAGGATGCAGGATCTTTTCTTGAATCCATACTAATAGCTTCTTCTCACAGAAAACAAGATGACAGTATAACTACCCATCTGGGCTTTTCCTTTGATGACAGAGAGTAAGGAATGCATTTAGAGTCTTTGATCTCCGATCATAACACACAATGACCGCATGCTTTGACATTAGCATTTTTCTGTTAAAGTTCTTCATTTGCATTTCACAAGACTTCTTTTCTTGATTGATGGGTTATTTAGTTACAGGGGTATACACAAGGTTAATGTTTGCTATTACATTATAACAGGATACAGATAAGTGAAAACAATGCATGTAACATCTCATTAGTTTTCATGAAGTTTAAACAACAAATTAACACTGTTATATGTCTAACAATTACTTTGATCTATACTAGGGCTGTCAAGCAAGTAAAAAAATTAATTGCACGATTACTCATGCTGTTAAACAAGAATAGAATACTATTTATATAAATATTTTTGGATGTTTTCCACATTTTCAAATATATTTATTTAAATTACAACACAGAATACAATGTGTACAGTGCTCACTTTATATTTATTTTTATTATAAATATTTCCACTGTAAAAATAAAAGTAATAGTATTTTTCAATTGATCTAATACAAGTACTGTAGTGCAATCTCTTTATCATGAAAGTTGAACTTACAAATGTAGAATTATGTAAAAAAAAATGCATTCAAAAATAAAACAATGTAAATCTTTACAGCCTACAAATCCATTCAGCGCTACTTCTTGTTCAGCCAATCGCTCAGAGAAACAATGCTGCCAACTTCTTGTTTACAGATTTCAGAGTAGCAGCCATGTTAGTCTGTATCCGCAAAAAGAAAAGGAGGACTTGTGGCGCCTTAGAGACTAACAAATTTATTTGAGCATAAGCTTTCATGAGCTACAGCTACAGATGCATTCAGTGGAAATACATCCGATGAAGTGAGCTGTAGCTCACGAAAGCTTATGCTCAAATAAATTTGTTAGTCTCTAAGGTGCCACAAGTCCTCCTTTTCTTCTTGTTTACAGTGTCACCTGAAAGTGAGAACAGGCATTTGCGTGGCACTGTTTTAGCCAGCATTGCAAGATATTTACATGCCAGACTCACTAAAGATTCATATGTCCTTCATGCTTCAACCACCATTCCAGAGGACATGCGTCCATGCTGATGATGGGTTCTGCTCAATAACGATCCAAAGCAGAGCAGACGAATGCATGTTCATTTTCATCATCTGAGTCAGATGCCACCATCAGAATTTAGATTTTCTTTTTTGGTGGTCTGGGTTCTGAAGTTTCTTCATCAGAGTGTTGCTCTTTTAAGACTTCTGAAAGCATGCTCCACACCCTGTCCTGATGAGCTTTTAGAAGGCACTTCAGATTATTAAATCTTGGGTCGAGTGCTGTAGCTATCTTTAGAAATTTCACATTGTTACCTTCTTTGCATTTTGTCAAATCTGCAGTGAAAGTGTTCTTAAAACAAACAATATCCTGGGTCATATATGGCAGAATGTGGGCAAAACACAGAAACATACAATTCTCCCCCAAGGAGTTCAGTCACAAATTTAATTAACGCATTATTTTTTTAACAAGCGTCATCAGCATGGAAGCATGTCCTCTAGAATGGTGGCCAAAGCATGAAGGGGCGTATGAATGTTTAGCAGATCTGGCATGTAAATACCTTGCAATGCCAGCTACAACAGTGCCATGTTAATGTCTGTTCTCAATTTCAGGTGACATTGTAAATAAGAAGTGGGCAATGTAAATGTAAACAAACTTGTTTCTCTTAGCAATTGGCTGAACAAGAAGTAGGACTGAGTGGACTTATAGGCTTTAAAGTTTTACATTTTTTTTTTTTATTTTTGAGTGCAATTATGTAAAAAAATCTACATTTGTAAGTTACACTTTCACGATAAAGAGATTGCACTACAGTACGTGTATGAGTCAGAGAACTGACTCATGTTACAGACAATGAAGTTATCATTTCTGGAATCTATCATGTGTGATAACACAGAATGCTGCAACCTGGAGAATGAAGCTGAATATTCATGGAAAGACCATTGACTTTCAAACTGACACAGGAGCAGATGTAATAGCCACTCAGAAGGGACTTACAATAACTTCCAATCCCTCTCAGAGCTGACCTGACACACCTCTGACTAGCCCTGAAGGTATTCTGAACTGCATGGGCTAGGCCACCGCAGAAGCAGAAAAACAATATGCACAGATTGAAAAGAAGTGCCTGGCAATCATATGGGCATGTGAGATCGTGTATGGATATCTGTGTGGATTGGATTATTTTACCCTAACAGACCACAAACGGCTTGTAACCATTATCAGTGGAAAAGACTCATCAGCACTGAGATGCTAACATCGATTGATAAGGTTAATATAATTTAACCCAACTGTTAAATATGTTCCTGGGAAAAATCTGCAATAGCAGACACTCTGACATGGAACCTGGCATCACACTTAACTACACATGAGCTCGAAGATGATATAAACATGTACATGGATGATGTTGACATATATCGACCAGTGTCATAAAAGAGACTACACAAGCTACAAAAAGCAACTTTGATAGACATGCAACTGCATGAAGTTCTAAGTTATTAGGGCTAGCTGGCCCAAGTATCCAAAGGACACTAAGGAAGTGTCAAGATACTATTTTGCAGGATGTGTACAATTAAGCAAGTTAAATGGGCTCATGATTAAAGGCAATTGCATTGTAATTCTGAATGAAATGAGAGGCAAAACCCTAAACCTCATTAATGAAGGTCATGAAAGATTAAGTAACTGTTGTGAAATGTCCAAACAGTCAGTGTAATGGCCAGGAATCAGCAAGGACATAAAGAATAAAGTATCTGTGTATGAATATTGGAGAACTAACAGACCAATACAATACAAAGAACCTTTAATAACAGCATTTCTAGTAGACATACCTTGGAAGAAACTAGTTACAGATTTATGCAGATTCCGTGGCCATCATTACCTGGTCACAGTGGACTATTTTTCCAGATATATACAAATAATGTACTTGAAAGACAACACGTTGCAGTATTATTGAGAAACTGAAGTGCAGTTCTTCTAATTTCAGTATTTCAGAATACCTAGTAATGGACAATGGGCCACAATTCATTGCAGCACAATTTAAGTCATTCTGAACAAAATATGACTTGCAGCCCACATTACCCACAAGAGAAAGGAAAGGCTGAGAGAGCTGTAGATACACCCAAGAACACCCTACAAGAGGAAGTTCTATTCCTTGCTCTTCTGAGTTACAGATCTACACCAAATACCAGCTACTGGAGATAGTTCAGCAAAGCTCCTGATGGGAAGACAACTCAGAACTACTGTTCCAGCTTTAGAAAATGAATCTATCTCCAAAGTGGTCAAGCAAGAAGACAGCAGCCAACTAGGGGGAAAAAAGGTGAAAAGAGCTTATGAACCACTTTACAACAGATGACACTCAGAGAACTACTGTGTCTAGAACATGGTGATGTTGTTTGTGTCAAACTGGATGGAGAAAAATGATGGACAATTCCATCTGTTGTACAGAAAAAGAATTCAGGGTCCAGATCATATGTGATTGAGACTGACAATGAGGAGATCAACAGAAACCATCAACATCTACAGTTTGTTCCCCAAAAGAACAATCAACATAGCAAACTCTACAGATGGCAGATGAAGAACAAGAAGAAGACTCAAGGATTCCAAACTAACCACAGTTGTTACGTGTTCAGGTTGTGCAATTAGAAATTAGATTCAGAGACACTTAGCAGACTGATCCACACTGAACTTCAAAGATAGTGTAAATTGTGTAAGTGGTAGGAATGTAGAACTTAAACGGGGAGAGGTATTAGAATTCTAAACTGCATTATACTATTCGGCAACTAGATGGAACTTTGTGCAACATGACTTATTTAAGCTAACCTCAGCCAGACCCTGAAGAACATTAAAGGACCTTATATAGTGATTATATCTGGTGTGTATCTCTCTGAGAAGGAAGTTCTGTAGCCAGTCCATATCTGGTAAAAGAACCTGTCAGCTAGTAGCAGCCCTGCAACCTACTGTGTACAAGATGTACATGACAATGACAGTATAGTCTGTCCTGACTTAGCTGAGCTTATGGGGAGAAGATAATGCCCTATGGAGTGAGAGCCTAGTAGAAATCCAAGGAATCAATATTTTACATCTGTACTTCTTTGGATACATATAACAGATTTCTGTTTTACTAGCAACTGAGGAACAGTCAGCTGTACCCAAGAGCTGGAATGCTGCAAGTTGTGCAAATCCCCAGACTGTTTGTTTGCTAACTCAGTTCTGAAGTATTTGGAAAAGAACTGAGATGCTCACATTCTCCTTGAGCTCTAAAGAGTCCAGGTGATACATAGTACATGTTATGGTCATGCTTTAAAGACTAAGAAATCATTTTGTAAAAAATATCAGAGGTGAATGTATTTAAGAGTGTGCTAAGGTAAACATTGCTGGAATCTTGCATTTAAATATATGTCATAGAGCAACACCGGGGGGAAGTCTTTATAAGGAGTACCAGTAGATTTGCTGCCCAAAAGCTTTTGTATAAAAGTTATTCATAGAATTCCAGATATTATTTATAATGTTTTCTATGTGCATTAAATGCTTATTTACTAAGGACTTGTCTTGGTGAACAGAGATCAAACTGGGGTGTCAATCTACAGCTCAGTAGCATGCCACATACTAAATGCCAGAGTGGATTCTGCTACCGCACACTAGCGAACATTTAGTACACAGTAGCAGGATCCACCCAGGCAGTGTATGGCATACTAGTGCCCTGTAGATTTATACCTCACCTAGCCACACTCTAACTATTCATCTAGACGAAGCCTAAGAAACTGGATGCTAGTCTGTCCCGGAAGCTGACTGGTGACCATTAATAACAGTTACATACAGGATTTTTAGTACATTAGCTCTGAGATTAACTCTGCTCTGAAAAGTCCTGAAAAGACAGAACACCTGCCTGTGCTTCAGCAAAGTATTAAGCTTAGGTGCAGGAAGAAGGGAGAATAATGCAGTTGTTTATAGCATTGCTTCAGCATCCCTCTCCCACTGACAAGTGCAATTTTGCTGATGTCATAAAAGTTGTAACTGTTTACATCAGATATGAATTGAGCCTATCTTGTCTGTTTTAATACTATTCAGTAAAGTTCATTTCCACTGTTGACCTTTGTATAAATCCACACATATGATTCTACGCAGAATAAGAGCAATAATAAGAAATACCTGATTGACAGAAGTACTACTGTTAGATTATTATGTTTTTTAAATTGTGCAACAGCTTTAAAAAAGAAAGATGAAGCCACACTGATGAGTGAAATATGGTGAGAAGTTTTTCTTTTCAACAAAATGTTAAGAAAAATGAAAAAAATATTCACGGTTTCCTCCTCTCCCCTTTATCTGATAAGCTCTACTATGAGTAAAATAACACAGAAGGTCCTCAATTTTGGCTTCTCCCCCATTCCCTTTGGAATATTTCTTGTTCACACACATACAGGCAGCAACTGTATTTCTGAATTAATGCTCTTCTCAAAACAATTCTGTTTGTAAGATCTTGAAAGTAGGACCAGAAAACCTCATGTCTGGGAAGATGAGAGAAATATTTAGGGTCTGATTTGTAAGTGCAAGAGCTAGCGTAATGTCTATTAACTTCAGTGAGACCATGCAGATAAATGGGTCCATATTCGTATATCTCCTTGCAGAATCAAGGCTTATGTTACAAACCTGCAATAAGCTCAACATGGGTGGACCCTGGCACCTATGTGGAACCCCATTGACTCTGTGCAGACACTTCCTTGCTGTTCTCCAGATTCCCTGAGTGCAATTATCCGGTCCAGCACTTTTTGGTGTAGTATCAGTTATTTGCCCGAGAAATGGCAAGGCAAAGATAGAGCATGCATGGATATTGGAGATTGCAGCACTGAGTTCTTGTAGCAACTGGAAATCAATTTGGTCTTGTCCTGACTAGAGTTTCTGGTCATGTTGTAATTCACTTGTTCCCTCAAGCATGCCTTTTAACAATGTGTGTCTATATACAGAAGTGTATATACAAGTTCAGGCCATGCTACAAGACATACTATGCAACCCAGAGTTCTCCCTAGGTTTCAGCACAACTGAACATCAGTATGAGGTGATAAGTCATCCCTGAATTAAAGCCTGATTAAGTCACATGCAGGGATGAGTCATTCCTATGATAGGCACCATCTAATCCAGAAATCAGGAGCTGTTCTGGTGACTCACAGCAGGTATAAAAGCCTCACAGGAGAAACAGCAACTCAGTCTTCTCAATGTTACTTCATGGCTTGGAACTCTCCTCTGCTCTGCCTGATAGTGGTGACAGACTCCACAGGGCTCAGACTGCTCCATTCCTGCCTTTGGCCCAGTCTTGTCCCTAGTCATGCAGCTTAGTTTCCAGACCTGCACTTGCTTCCTGATTCCAGTTCTGACCCTTAGCTACAACCATTAGGTATGACATCATTGCCTTGGTCTCTGATAACATAACAGGCTCCATCTGATAGCAGACCCTGCCACTTCTTCCATTTCTCTTTCTTAGGAGTCTCAAAAATTACACCCAGACTCTTGTGAGTCACACAACACTCCTTCTTGGAGTCTGGTTTATTAGAACAACATCATAGTTCAAGAGTGAGCATAAATCAATAAGTTCATTTCTCTGCCGCCTTACTGGGATCAACATTTCTTTCCAGAAACCCATGTCCTGCTGCTTGGAGTTTCCTCCAGCCTTTTTATTCTGTCCCTCATTGCAGGTAGCTCCGGTCAGGTCTTTCCATCTGGCTGGTGTTTAAAGTCCCTGACCCTGTGTCCCCTGCAGCGCCTTCCTGTTCCTTTCCAGTCTTTCTCTGTTACCCTGGAACCACTATAGAAGCCTCCCTGCAGGTATTTCTCCTTCTGTCAACTGGGATGGAAAGCCTCCCTTTTATGTGTCTCAAAGCCCATCACCTGGGGAGGCACCAGACTAGGTACAGGTGATGCTGAACACAACTCGCAAATGCTGTGACCTTCAGTCACGTCTATTCAGACATGTATCAGTGGGCATAATTTCTACTACACAAGTCCACCACTGACTGTTCCACACTGTGAAAGAGGCTTCTCTTGCCATATAACCAACATCTACTGCCCTGGGGTTCATATGACTGGAAGTCTCTCGCCAGTTTAGAATTCATTGTTCCCATTTGTATGGTGACCATATTTTCCCAAAGGGAAAACAGGACAGCCCTGGGCTGGCCCGAACCCGCCCCCCCCGCCCCGGGCCAGCCCAAGCCTGCCCTGCCTCCCACCAGCATGGGGCCAGGCTGAGGTCTCCCTCCCTCCTGGCCCCAGTGTCCCCCCACCCACTGACTCCCCACACGCAGGACTGCCTGAGGCCATCCTCACCTCCCAACCACACAGTAAGCCCTCCCTGCCTCCCACTCATGTGGGGCCAGCCTCCCCATTGGCACTCAGGGCTGGCCTGTGACCCCACTCCCCCCGTGACCTCCTTTGCTCCCCGTGCATGGGGCTGGTCCAAGCCTCCCGGCTGCCTGCCTGCATGTGAGGCTGGTCCTCCATGGGCCCCCTCACCGCCCAGCCGCGATCCCCTTTCTCCCCCGTCTGCGGGTATGGTCCTCCAAGGCCGCCTGCCCATGCATGGAACTTGTCAACTGAGCCTCCTGCTGCCTGCTCATGTATGAGGCTGGTCTTCTGAGCCCCCCGCCACCTAACCATGCACAGGGCTAGTCTTCCGAGCCCCCGCCACCACATGCCCGTGCACAAGGCCACCTGAGGCCTCCCTCTCCCCTCTGCATGTGGGGCAGGCTGGCCTGAGCTGCTCTGCCTGGCCTTCCCTCCAGCACAGGGCTGGCATTGCCACTCCTGCCCCCCCCACCACCGCACATTCCTCCCACTAAGGGTCCCACTCCACTTTTTTGGCAAAACTGGGCATTTCATAGAATATCAGGGTTGGAAGGGACCTCAGGAGATGATCTAGTCCAACGCCCTGCTCAAAGCAGTACAAATCCCTAATTTTTGCCCCAGATCCCTAAATGGCCCCCTCAAGGCTTGAACTCACAACCCTAGGTTTAGGAGGCCAATGCTCAAACCACTGAGCTATCCCTCCTCCAATGTCCTGTTTGTTCTTGCCAATTGATCATCAAATGCCCAGTTTTGCCAAAAAAGTCGGGACAGCTGGGACAGGACCTAAAAAAGGGACTGTCCCAGCCAAAATTGGACATATGGGCACCCTACCCATTTGTAATCAACTGGTCACGTTTCTTGTTCTAACCAGCACAGATATTGTATATAAGTTGGGGAAGAGTGTTCATTTAGGTGCCAAGTAATTTCAGCTCCAGAGAAGTTGTTTTAAGTGGGAACATGAGAATGGTTTCAGATAAAATAAGTCAACTGGGAAGTGAGTTGCTGCCAGCCTGAAATATTATTAGCTTTAAAATAAACTCAAGTGACGCTCTGAAGCTGGAGTGCACAGCAGTACAGGCTAGTGGCAACTAATGCCAGAATCAAAGGAAACTGAGTTTATTTTAGCTTTTGAATATTCTAAAAAGTTGTGTGAAGTTGTATTTTGAAATATTAGTATCAGCAGTTACCCTCTAACCAGTTTTGCCTCCTTTCCTTTGAGTTATCATTCATTATTTGATGCACAGATTAAAACTGATTAGTTATTCCCCGTAATCCACTTAATTTTTTAGGCTTGTCTAAATGTGTGTGCCAGTGACTCTGCTGAAACAGATGCCATGCAGCTGGTCTTGGAGAAATTAAAAAGTTATTTTAATTCAAATACTGTAATGCCATGTACATTTTGGTGAATGGCATAAGCGAGAGAGAGAGAGAGAGAGAGAGAGTTATTTCAATATGTATTTAAATAGATTGTCAGAAAATATAAAGCAAAAATTCCCCTGGCATCATCTTTAATATTCTTTATTCTCCAAAAAGTCATGTTTAGATAAATATTCAAATAACTTGGAGTAAATAATGGATAATTAAATGAAAGTTGATATAAATGATAAATGACAGAATCTTTAATGTCCCTAGATGGCAAGATAACTATAGTTAAATAAAATTGTAACTCTAGTAATAAATATCTAATTAAATAATACAAATATTGTCATGTTAACTATTTTCCATCAAAATAATCAATGGAAGAAAATATGTAGTTTTTGCTATATACCTGCTACACCTTCACATTCTTGTCAACCATCTAGAATCCTGAGTTCAAAGGATGCTATTATTTTTGGCAAGGACATGCAATGTATTATCAGAATGTAAGACTTCTTATTAAACCACAAATAAAGACTCTGTCTATAGTATCAACAGCGCCTACCAGGTTTTGGTTCCTTCATTTTGGGGGGGATGTCTGGGACATCTTAAAGAGGACTGATTTGCAGACAGCGGGTGTTAGCACTTTCTAAAAACAAGTCACCTTAAGGTGTCTCAAGTTGGGCACCCAAAAACTGAGGTATTCAAAACCACTACTCACGTTTAAACAATGTAGGCCACTAGTACGTAGCACATCCCAATACTCTGCACCACTATGTGTAGTGCCATAGACAGCCAAATGGAAAAATAATGTACCAATGGTACTCTATGTCTGGATTTATTGGTGTTCACTATGTATGCAAGAGGAGAGCTGGAAATACTTACTATGAAACCAATTTCAGATTTTCACAAAAAGTATCATGTTACTGAGGAAAAAGTGGTATATTTTGGAGCACAAAATAATACATGTGGCAGCATGTTAGATTTTTACCCGAGCAAAATTAGGCAAAGCATCAGAATATGTGTTTGTTTGTTTTCTGAGGAGAAAAAAAGTGTCTTCTCACACTACTCACACTCTCTACCACTGGGTTTACTAGAAATATTTTGGAAGGCTCTAGGACCCAGATCCCCATGGGAATTAGGCACCTAAATACGTCTGAGGAATTGGGCATAAGGGATTGATCAAGAAGCCACTGAAGTCAAAGGTAGTCTTTCAGTTGACTTCAGTGGGTTTTGGATCAGGCCTAAATGCCAAGGTGCTTCCCGTGGGGAGTAATCTGAGGTAAGCATAATGGTTAGGCAAATCCCATGATGTTTAGGAGCTCTGAACCAGGGCCCTAAGGTAAGGTAGTTTATTTTGACTTCCCCTTGCTAGGATGTGCTACACACCTTCAGCTCACACTAACTTTAGAAGAAGAGGGCAACTGGCAGTTTGCAGGATTTGACCCATTCCTACCAGACAATTATATCACAATTCTCTGCAGAAAAAAAAATGTAAATAAGAAATGCCATTTAAATTTAAAAAAGAAAAAAAATCTTATATAATCAGAGGGATAACTGCTATCAAATATATTTGTGACACTAAGAAGAACAGCATTGTTTTAGGACATTAGTGTAATTTTGACTTTGATATTGTTGGATAGAGCTTATCAAAATGTTTAAAATATTTTGAAATATATTTATTCATATGATGGTCACATATCAATAATTCATAGCATATCCTGCAAATTCTTTATGTTAATACCAACATGGACACTGACAGTTTGATTGTGTAGTATTTGTTACAGTCTATAACTATGACGGTTTTGTTGTTGTTAATGGAATGAAAACTTCCACTGAGGTATTTTTGAATAAAACATTTGCAGAATAACCTGGCAATTTATAATTTTAGCATTTTGGAAAGGGATTTGCAGTTGCATTCATAAAAGCTGCCATAGTATAATATTTCATTTATATCGTATAGAAAGTTGCCACAATATGAAAAGCAAAAACCATAAGTAATGAATATGTTTTGTTGGTACTATAACAGCCCAGTGAGGCTACTGAAGACATAAGGTAGGTGAGGTAACATCTTTTATTAGACCAACTTCTGTTCTTGCATTTGCTCAGGAAGTGGATGTCACTGTTTAGTCTGATTTCCTTCTTCTTCGTATTGTGAAGTTTCTTTTTGCATGACAAGCCCAAAATGAGCTATAAAACAAAAACAAAAAAGTGAGGTACTTGCTTATTTAAACAATTTTGTTATAATAGATTTTTACTACAAATTATTATTTTTTTAATTCTCCAAATAAGTTAGTAAGAAAAAGAATCTGAAAGAATGACTAGGAGGACATGGTGAAAGTCTACATAAATATGTAAAGAGAAACAGTAGAGGGTAATGATTAATCTGAATGCAAGGAGTAATGAGGGCAATGTTGAAAAGGCTCCATTTAGCTTAGATATTAAGAAAAACCTTTGGCATGGAGGTCAGTCAAAGAGTGGAGCAGTGAACCTACAGAGGTGGCTATGGCACAATTCCTTCCATTTCTAAGAAAAGGTCAAATAAGATATTAAAAGAGTAGTATAAGGGGCTGATCTAGAAAATCCTATGAAGTCTTTTCCAACCCTATTTTCTATGATTGTGTAAATTAGGATGAAATCTTGGATGAAATGACTTTTACACTCTTTCTTTTTAAAAGACAGAGACTCATTTTGTCACTGGTTTCAGAGTAACAGCTGTGTTAGTCTGTATTCGCAAAAAGAAAAGGAGTACTTGTGGCACCTTAGAGACTAACCAATTTATTTGAGCATGAGCTTTCATGAGCTACAGCTCACTTCATCGGATGCATACTGTGGAAACTGCAGAAGACATTATATACACACAGAGACCATGAAACAATACCTGCAGGAGAGTGGGGTGGGAGGAGGTATTGTTTCATGGTCTCTGTGTGTATATAATGTCTTCTGCAGTTTCCACAGTATGCATCCGATGAAGTGAGCTGTAGCTCGCGAAAGCTCATGCTCAAATAAATTGGTTAGTCTCTAAGGTGCCACAAGTAGTCCTTTTCTTTTTGTCACTGGTGTAATTGGTGATGTTAAATAATAAGGCTGAACTGACTGTGTTGGAGAATAGCAGTCTTTTTCGAATCCTGGTAGTGTTTTCTAAAGGGTTTATTGTTTTGCTGTATCTTTTGTTCTATCCTTCTGTACCTGTCACGTCTCATCAAAGCAATATGAACTGGAAATTATCAACAGGGACTTTGCATAGTAAGCAGACTGCAAAGGGAAAGTGAAATTGTGATATTGTATTACAGGATCCCTAGTCGATTACCTATCCTTGCAGAGGGCTTTCCCATTCGATCACCTTAAGAAATTAGGTTAATATTTCTGTAGGTCATATTTGGGCAAGACATGGAGTTTGGTGGTATGCACCTTCATTCTGAAGCCAGGAGATCATCCTAGCCACTACCTGTCAGGGCAGAGGATCTATTTCAATGCTTTTTTTATGGAGAGAGATGGAATTTTTTGTGCTGCAGACTTCAGTAAGGTAAGAAGTTGTTTAGTAGATGGCCCATACTTATCAGTTCTTTATACCTACATTTTGTCTTCAGCCAACCATACAATGGCTACTAAATGTCTTCTTCCTGTATGTCCTCCTTACTAGAGCTGGGTAAATTTTTTTGGCAAATAGTAATTTTGCCCCTCAAAATGCACTTTTTTGGGGCACCAAAACTATTCACAGATTAAGGTCAAATTTAGTGAATAGTTCCAGCCTAAAAAAAACCTGAAAACAAAAATTTCAGAAATGTTCAATGAACTATTTTGAAAAGTCAATTTGAATTGATATTTTCAAAATGAAAAATGTCAAATGTTGTTTCAGTCTGACATATCATGTTGAAATTATTTGTTTTGATTTTTTATTTCATATGCATAGATTGATTGATTTGAAAAAAACCATTCCCCTTTGAGATGTTGCAGATAAAACAAAGGAGCTGGGGGCTAGAGCACTTGGAGAAGCCATCCCACTCCTACTCAGATTAATTACCACACATCATTTTTGAAATCTTGTGTCATGACTAATGTAGGGGAAGGAAATAGTCTCCTCTGCATCATATAGAGTTCCCAGCAGTGAAACATTTCCAAGTGCTGGGCTTCTTTTGCCTGAGAGCAGAGTAATTAGTCACTCACTGTAAGGAGTTTAGCTACTTAGCAGATAAAATCAATTGAATCTGGGGTTACTAGTAGCAAATTAATGTCAGCGGATGACACACATTATCTTCTCTGGTAAATTTCATCCACTTTCAGACTCAGGTTCTAGGTGTCCTACTGGAGTTTTTACTTTCACCGATTAGGGCACTAACACTTATGAATGGTTAAACTGGTAAAATCCAGCAAACAGTGGCATTGGCTTCTTTATCTGTGCATATTGTTAATTCCTCCAGTTGAGAGAACACAGTACTATCTCCCCAAAAAGAATGGTTGTTAAGCCCATTCACAATCAACCATCCTTTGGGCCTGGACAATCTTGTGGCAAACCACCTCTGGGGATTTCTATTGACTACAGACTTTCTTGGACAACTGATTTTTCTGCCTAGGTATGGCGCAGAGATCAACTAATGCGGATGGAGGATGATCTCCTAGTAGCAAGGAACAAAAGCTAAGTGGCTACTGATTCTCTTAGATTGGTCAGCTTTTTTTGATACCTCAAGGCAATAGATTTTGTGATTCTATCCCGGGAATGTAGGATGAAATGTTTCTTTTTAGCTAAACATCCTATTAAAAATCACATGAGGGCTGTTAGGAAAATTGTGAAATGATTCTGAAGGAATAAATGGATGAGGGGAAATATGGACAACCTGAGGAATTACAAGTCTGTCAGTTTATCTTCTGTACCTGGAAAGATAATGGAGTAAGTAATTAAACAATCAATTTGCAAACATGTAAAAGATAATAAAGTGATAAAAAAGTCAGCATGGATTTGTCAAGAACAAATCATGTCAAACCAACCTGATAACTTTCTTTGACAGGGTAACAAGCCTCGTGGATAGGGGGGAAGTGGTAGCCGTGGTATATCTTGGCTTTAGTAAAGCTTTTGATACTGTCTTCCATGACCTTCTCATAAACAAACTAGAAAAATGCAATCTAGATGGAGATACTTTAAGGTGGAAAACCATTCCCAAAGAGTAATTATCAGTGGTTCACAGTCATGCTGGAAGGTCATAATGAGTGAGGTCCCACAAAGATCACTTCTGGATCAGGTTCTGCTCAGTATCTTCATCAATGATTAAGATAATGGCATAGAGAGTATACTTATAAAATTTGCGGATGATACCAAGTTGGGAGGGATTGCAAGTGCTTTGGAGGATAGGCTTATAATTCAAAATGATCTGGACTAACTGCAGAAATGGTTTAAATGCAGTAAATAGGATGAAATTCAATAAGGACAAATGCAAAGTACTCCACTGAGGAAGGAACAATCAGTTGCACACATACAAAATGGGAAATGACTGCCTAGGAAGAAGTAATTCAGAAAGATATCTGGGGGTCATAGTGGACCACAGACTAAATATGAGTCAACAATGTAACACTGTTGTAAAAAAAAGTGAACATCATTCTGGGATGTATTAGCAGGAGGGTTCTAAGCAAGACACAAGAAGTAATTCTTCAGCTCTACTCCGTGCTGATTAGGCCTCAACTAGAATATTGTGTCCAGTTCTGGGTACCACATTTCAGGAAAGATGTGGACAAATTGGAGAAACTCCAGAGAAAAGCAACAAAAATGATTAAAGCTCCAGAAAACATGACCTATGAGGGAAGATTGAAAAAATTGGGTTTGTTTAGTCTCAAAAAGAGAAGACTGAAAGGGGACATGATAACGGTATTCAAGTACATAAAAGGTTGTTAAAAGTAGGAGGGAGAAAAATTGTTCTTCTTAACCTCTGAGGATAGGACAAGAAGCAATGGGCTTAAACTGCAGCAAGGGAGATTCAGGTTCGACATTAGGAAAAAACTTCTTAACTGCCAGGGTGGTTAATCACTGGAAAAAATCGCCTAGGGTGGTTGTGGAATCCCCATCATTGGAGATTTTTATGAGCAGTTTAGACGAACAGGGATGGTCTAGATGATACTTAGTCCTGCCATGGGAAGCAGGGGACTAGATTAGATGACCTCTGGAGATCCCTTCCAGTTCTATGATTCTATGATGTGACATCAGTATATTGACTGCAGACCTGATCTATCCTTCCATCAGACCTGGATAATCTGGTATTTCAACTGTCCCAATGCCTGACTAAGACAGCGCTACAGACTACATTAAATTGGCTGAGGCTATGTCAAGATAAGACAGAAATCATGTTAATAAAAATCTATAGAACTCTGCAGGACTTGTGCTGGCAAGAGCTATCTCCTTTTTTTGTCACTTCCATTTCTTTAATTGTTCCTGAATTCTCAGGTCACATGCTACTTTTTTAGTCTGTCTGGACAATTACAATAATTTTCTCTCTGTTTCCATCCTCGTCCATGTTTGTGTCCTCTAGATTGGGTTACTCCATGTGTACAGCTATCCTTGAAGTCCACTTGGAAGTGACAAATACTATACAAGACATCTGTACACATTCTAATTACAAGGAACATATTTCTCCTATCAATAAAGCCTTCATTGATTTCAAATTAATCTCTGCTATGATGTTGCTTTGAATGTGTATAGATCCATATGTTATTTGGCAGCATCTCTAGCCCTATACAACCCTGTGACACAGTTGATAACAGCTGAGTTGCTTATGCTAACAAGCAGTAGGTATAAATATTGGGGATTGGTAGCAGGCTGTTCTCAGAATTGCACACTTTTTGTTTTTTGTTTTGGCCTCTTTTTTTGTTTTTAGGGTAGAACCTAAGGCTCATTTCCCCCCCATGGCTTCCAACTGAAGTTGTATGAGTGAAAACCCCAGAAGAGTATGTGTTTTGTTCATCTCTTGGCATTCATGTAGGACTAGCACTGAGAGAATTTACATACAAAAATCAGAAAAATGCTGACCAGAGTGTCTCAAGGGTACAGTTTTAAAAATCCAAAATAAGAATACAAAACTAAACATAAGAAGAGATTATTGTTAATTACGTGGAGGTTATTCAGGAGAAAAATTAAAACAGAAATGTTTGATTTTCTATGCTCTCAGGTGGTTGAGTTAGCAACTTATGAAGAGAAATGTAATGTGCATGTACTGTCAACAATGTAAATCATTATGAAAATTATTATAAATGAAGATGTTTATTCAGGCCATGCCAGGCCTAGAGAAGAGATTTCCAGAAGGGAGGCCAGATGGTAAGTGGCTTTTATTGCAGAACTATGGTGACCATTCCCTAGTGTTCCAAAAGAAGCCATCCTGTACATGAGACATTGTGGGATCAATGTGAATGTCAGCTGAAGTTCAATTGGCTCGTTGATAATAAGGATTTAAGAATGTAGTTTTCTGGATTCTTTTCACGGAGTAAAGTGGTTTCGCAGTCATCTGAGGGAAATAACTCCACTGGGAACAGCTATTTGTTAGAATTATTAATATGCTGAAGGTGATTTTGAACGTGACATCTCAGAATGGTGTCTAAGTGCAATGTACCCTAATATCTTCCAGTACCAGGCACAGTGTGCCTGACAGAGATTTTCTTCACACAGCATCACTTGTATTAAATTTATGCTGAGTTTTTGTTATTTTTATATTTTGTTTATTCACAGAATAAACAAGTGGCGTGTAAATCTTTTCGAGCAT
The DNA here is from genome assembly GCF_015237465.2 of Chelonia mydas. NCBI lineage: Eukaryota > Metazoa > Chordata > Testudines > Cheloniidae > Chelonia > Chelonia mydas. Next base: position 103,795,905 of record NC_057852.1, read on the forward strand.
GTAAAGCACTGTATGAAGATTGGTTTTAGTTAGGGACTAATTAAGAACACTAATGTCCCTCACGTAACGGAATACTGTGATATAGTAGTAGCATATTACACACAGCACTAACCTCCTCCCTTAAGACCAATTTCCTTTGTAACTACCTATTTGCCATTGACTCTCCTTTATGCGGATCTGTCCTCCTATAGGGACTTGTTTCCTAGCATCCATTTCTGATGCTGGCACAGTAAATTTGGTAGAGCTAAAAGCAGCTGGAGCCCAAAAGAGGCCTTTTCACAACTGAGTACTGCTTATTTGAATCTCTCTGTCTTTTGGATGTTAAATTCTCTAACTCCTGTTATGTTTCCCTCTCTTATTTCAGAGGCTAGTGAATGGGGGCTAGATAGTGACTGGGCAGTAGCCAAAGACTGAGGCGAGGTGGGGATAGGGGGTGGGGGTTCCCCTGGGTGGGGAGACCCTGCAAGTGAGGGGTTACTGCAAGGGGGCAGCACCCTGGCTTACAAGGGGCACCGAGTCTGGGAGGAACACGGGGGCTTGGCGTAAGCGGGACACTAGCCTGCAGAGGGCGCTCCAAGGCTGGAAGTAGAGCTAATTCCCAGGAGTTGCTGCAGGGGTGAGTCCCACACTCTTACAAGTGGCCATAATCCTGAAAAACAAAATCACTTCTTTCCTTTTGGCATTTGGTTAAGGCATTGTAGCGCTTTGCCTATGAGACATGACCACCGGGGCTGACCCTCATGGAATAGGCACACTAGAGATGGATGAATCATGTATGCTACCAGATAAGGACCCTCCCACCAAAGCACTGGGAAGGGGTGGGGGCCGTGGGCACGATACATTACCAACCTCCCCATTCATATTTGATCCAGGGGATTGTGTGGGGGATTATACCAGGCCTTGGCTTTGGCCTTAGCCTTGCCCTCTGATTCGGCAGCCTCCATGAGAAGTATATGGATTTGCTCCTGAAGTTGAAGGACCCAATCCTCCATGTTCGCCTGCATGACCTCTTCCACAAGTGGGGGTGTGCGTAGGTTCTCCCACCGAGGCATTGGTCTGCTTGTTAGCAGCTCGTGAGGACTGAAGCCTGTGGCTTTGGAAGGCCAGGCTCGGATATGCCTTACATATCCCAACACATAGGTCATGTTTTTAGACCTTGAATCATTTTTATCACTTTTCTCTGGACTTTCTCCAATTTGTCCACATCTTTCCTGAAATGTGGCACCCAGAACTCAACACAATACTCCAGTTGAAGACTAATCAGGATGGAGTAGAGCGGAAGAATTACTTCTTGCGTCTTGCTTAGAACACTCCTGCTAATACATTCCAGAAAGATGTTTGCTGTTTTTGCAACAGTGATACACTGTTGACTTATATTTAGCTTGTGACCCACTATGACCCCCAAATCCCTTTCCACAGTCCTCCTTCCTAGGCAGACATTTCCCATTTCATATGTGTGAAATGGATCATTCCTTGCTAAGTGGAGTACTTTGCTTTTGTCCTTATTGAATTTCATCTTGAATTTCATTCAGACCATTTCTCCAGTTTGTCCAGAAGGTCATTTTTAATTTTAATCCAAAGCATTTGTAACCCTTCCCAGCATGGTATTGTCTGCAAACTTTATGAGTGTACTCTCTATGCCAGCAGTTCTCAACCAGAGGTCCAAGGCACCTTGGAGGGCTGCAAGTCAGTTTCAGGAGGATCCGCCAAGCAGGGCTGGCATTAGGCTCACTGGGACCCCAGGCAGAAAGTCGAAGGCCCTCCGCCCTGAGCCCCGCTGCCTGGCGCTGAAGCCTGAGCAAATTAGCTTTGTGGTGTGGGGCCCTGGGCAATTGCCCTGCTTGCTACCCCCTAATGCCAGCCATTGCTTTTATATTCAGAAAAGCAGTTGTTGTGGCACAGGTGAGACGTGGAGTTTTTATAGCAGGGTGTGGGGTGGGGTAGTTGAGAATCTGTGCTCTGTGCCATTATCTAAATCATTGATAAAGATATTGAACAGAACTGAACCCAGAACTGATCCTTGCCCACTTCATATTCTCTTTGAGCTTGACTGTGAATCACTGATAATTACTCTCTAGAAATGATTTTCCAACCAGTTATGCACCCACCTTATAGTAGCTCTGTCAAGGTTCCTTCCCCACTCTGAACTCTAGGGTCAGATGAGGGGACCTACATGAAAAACCCCCTAAGCTTATTTTTACCAGCTTAGGTTAAAACTTCCCCAAGGTACAAACTATTTTACCTTTTGTCCCTGGACTTTATTGCTGCCACCACCAAGTGTCTAACAAATACATAACAGGGAAAGAGCCCACTTGGAAACGTCTTTCCCCCCAAAATCCCCCAAAGCCCTATACCCCCTTTCCTGGGGAAGGCTTGATAAAAATCCTCACCAATTTGCATAGGTGAACGCAGACCCAAACACTTGGATCCTAAGAATAAGGGAAAAGCCATCAGGTTCTTAAAAGAAGAATTTTAATTAAAGAAAAGTAAAAGAATCACCTCTGTAAAATCAGGATGGTAAATACCTTACAGGGTAATCAGATTCAAAACACAGAGAATCCCTTTAGGCTACACCTTAAGTTACAAAAAGACACAAAAACAGGAATATACATTCCATTCAGCACAACTTATTTTATCAGCCATTTAAACAAAACAGAATCTAATGCATATCTAACTAGATTGCTTATTGACTTTTTACAGGAGTTCTGACCTGCATTCCTGCTCTGGTCCCGGCAAAAGCAACACACAGACAGAAGGAACCCTTTGCCCCCCCCCCCCCCCCGTCCAGCTTTGAAAGTATCTTGTCTCCTCATTGGTCATTTTGGTCAGGTGCCAGCGAGGTTATCTTTAGCTTCTTAACCCTTTACAGGTGAAAGGGTTTTTCCTCTGGCCAGGAGGGATTTAAAGGTGGTTAGCCTTCCCTTTATATTTATGACAAGCTCCATCTAGGTTGTACTTCCCTAGTTTGTTTGGGAGTAGGTCATGCAAGACAGTATCAAAAGCCTTATTAAAGTCAAGATATACCATGTCCACCGCTTTCCCCCACCCACAAGGCTTGTTATCCTGTCAAAGAAAGCTATTAGTTTGGTTGGACACAATTTGTTCTTGACAAATCCAGGCTGACTGTTGCTTATCTTCTCGGTGTTTGCAAATTGATTGCTTAATTATTTGCTCCATTATCTTTCCAGGTACTGAAATTAAGATGGCTGGTCTGTAATTCTCCAAGTTGTCCTTATTTCCCTTTTTATAGATGGGCATTATATTTGCCCTTTTCCAGTCCTCTGGAATCTCATCTGTCTTCCATAATTTTTTGAAGATAATTACTAATGTTTCAGAAACCTCCTCAGTCCTTGAGTGTTCTAGGATGTATTTCATCAGGCCTTGGTTATTTCAAGACATCTAATTTGTCGATGTAATTTTTAACTTGTTCTTTCCCTCTTTTAGCCTCTGATCCTACCTCATTTTCACTGGCATTCACTGTGCTAGACGGCTAATCACTACTAAGGTTTTTGGTGAAAACCAAAACAAAAATATTATTTAACACTTCTGCCATTTCCACACTTTCTGTTATTGTTCCCCCCCTCATTGAATAATGGGCCTACCCTGTCATTGGTGTTCCTCTTGCCTCTAATGTATTTATAAAATGTTTATTGTTACCCTTTATATCTCTAGCTAGTTTAATCTCATTTTGTGATTTGGCCTTTCTAATTTTGTCCCTACATACTTGTGTTGTTCATCCTTTGTAATTTGACCTAGTTTGCACTTTTTGTAGGACTCTTTTTTGAGTATCAGATGAATTAAGGGTTGGTTATGCAAAGGTTTATTGTCACAGATCCTAGTGAGCCCCCGTTTCCGCCCATGCACTAGGACTGCTGTGAGGTTAAGCTAAGCCTCTATGTTCTGGATCTCTTGGAGCCTGAATGGAGTCCAGGCACTGCCCCAATCTCGAGGCCCCAGGCACAAACTGATATGGCTCTTCTATTTGGAACCCACCTCGAAATATTGGAACCTGCTGCCCAACTGCCTAGCCTCTCTGAGTGCAGCACTGACATTTCACACTCCACAGTACCTAAACACACCCCTCTCCCACAACTCCATCCCAAAGCCATGAAGCTTCTGGTTTACAGTTTAACTCTCTCAGGGGCATGCAGCAACCAAGGGGGCAAGGTCACTGTCTACCCTCATAGGGGAAACTGAGCCAAAGATGAGTGTGGCCAAGAATGCTGCTGGAAGTGGTGTTACACTGGTACAACTAGGAGATGCTATGGGCTAGAACTCTCCTGGGAGCAGGGAAGACTGTGGCATAGTTAGAAGGTGCTGGCAGAGGTTATATGTAATGCTTATGTGAAGGGTTATAATCTGAAACTCTCATCCTGAGCTCTCTCTATATACAATATAACATTTCTAATATCAGGAGATTCACACACATACTTTATCATTTGGGAGGCTGCTTTATGAAGTGTTGATTTAGAAATGTGACTTTATTCTCTGTGTTATTTTATTTATTTCATGGTTGTCTTATCTCACAGTTGTATATTACAAACTTCAAAATATTCTTTAGAAGAATGGGAAGAGCCATTGGTTGTCAGCTTGCCACCTGGCTGCTGCAGAATAAAGGAAAGTTAACCCAGAAGTCTAAATCTATATTGTGTGTGGTTTTTTTCTCCCCATCCTTACTAAAAAGAAACATCAAATGCTATTTATTACGAAACGTCAGATTTAAAATTAGCAATGACCAACCTCGCCATTTCCAAGCAGCTTTATAACAAAGTATCAAGAAATGAATAGTATATAACCCATTAGGAGGGGGAAAAAAGATTGACAACTTCAGTTAGAATTAATGGCAAGACATATTTCAGTTTCCAACATTCACCAATTCATGAATAACACTGAATAAGAACAGATATGTCTATTTTCATAGGGTTGGAGAGTATAACCCAAAAAACCTTTGTAGCAGCTACAGTAGTTGGGAAAAGGGTAAAACTGAGTTTAATTTTCTCAACCGTTTTCTTTTGTTATCATTTTTCTTCCCAAAAGCAAACTATTTTAGAGACAAGTTATGAAGTTCATCCAAGACCACAGTATGTATTTAAGGCAATTCTGCTGTCATCTAGTTCCCTTCCAGCTTTATGTTGTATCAACCAGGCAAGGTACTAATAAGCTTCAACAGGACTTTATTTTCAAAGTGGAAACCTCTTTACCAAGCTGCTGCTGCACCCTCTGTACCTCTCTCCCAGCCTCTCAACTGCTCCCCCGTCCTTCCTGTTTCCTGTCCTTTCAGACTCCCAACAGCCAGTGCTCCCAATTCTAATAATTACAAGCAACATCTAAACACCACATTCCCTCCTCTCTTAAGAAACTCTCCCAATTAAAATAAACATTATTGTTCTAACCACTGGAACAAATATGAAACAAGACACTATACTGTTGGCAGAAATATTACACTGAAAACACTGTAGATACTACATAACATAGTGTCTAGTCCAGACAGGTGGTCGTCTGGGTCTGATAGGCCATCTCTCAAGCCCTGGTTCCAGTGCAATGTCTTGTTGTGTTGGTACTACGGTGAAGTCATCCAATGCAGACTGGTTGTTGGCATAATCTCCTCTTGGTGCACAGGCAGGTGCAAGATAAGAAGCATTCCATACCCGCCCATCAGAAAGTCGATAGGTGTAAGATCCCTTCTTCTCTATGATTTTAAGAGGAGCTGTGAATTTATGGCCCCCTTTGAGTAAAATTCCAGGTTTTCGTATTCTAACGAAGGAACCAAACTCAAATTTGGTTCCTTAGCACCCTGCCGCTTGTTTATGAAATCCTTAGACTTTGCTTGGTTCTGTTCAACTGTTTTTCTCACATCATCCTCGTTTGGGGCATCAGGTCATGCATTTAACAATCCAGCAATGTTCAGTTTAGTATTCATCTGTTTCCCATGCAGTGACTCTGTGGGTGATCTTTGCATTGTGGCATGTTGTGTAGCCTGGTATGCTTGCAAGAAATCAATAGTGAAGGGTATCCACAATCATCCTTCCAGTTTAGCCGTTTACAAACTCTCTTTCAAACTTCTGTTAAACCGTTCAATTTCCCCATTGGCTTGAGGGTAATATAGGGATGACCTTCTGTGTAAAATGTTCCTCTGTGCTATAAAAGTTTCAAACTCCAGGGAAGTAAATTGACTACCATTATCTGAAACCAGTTCTTTGGGGTTACCTTCCCAGCTAAAAACTGAAGAGAGGAACTTAATTACTGTAGCGGAAGAGATTTGCGATGTAAACGCTACCTCAGGCCATTTACTGAAATAGTCTATTAAAGTGATGGCATAACAGCAGTTAACTGGAGCAGTATCAAAGGGTCCTACAATGTCAGTCACCACTTTTTCCCATGCAGGAAAGAGGAACAGGCTGTAATGGAGGGGTACATGTCACTGCTGTCTTATCATGCATTTGGCAAGTGACACAGGATTTTATGAGTGCTTCAGTTTGAGAGTCCATCCCTGGCCACCAATACAGAACCCATAGTCATTGTTTGGTTCGGACAATTCCTTGATGAGTATCGTGTGCCAGGTGTATGAGTTTTGACTGTAATTCTTCTGGCACAAGGAGCCGGTGTGTACTTTGTAGCACACAGACATCAAACAAAGAAAGTTCATCCCAAACTCTAAAATAAGGGAGCAAAACTGGGTCAAGGTTTTTAGGGTGACTGGGCCATCTCTTTGTCAGAAATTCCCATAGCTTTTGTTGAATTGGACACGCTGAACAAGCAGCTTGAAATTGTTCTCTTGTAACTGCAGTAAGAACGCTTGTAATAAGCGCAACCACAACATCCTCATCCTCCGGTGGACAAAGGCAGGCGAGAAAGGCAATCAGCTACCACATTTTGGTTTCCAGGCTTATATTCCAGTTCCTAATTGAAAGAGAGTAGTCTTGCAGACCATCGAGCAATACGGTATCCTGCTCTTCCCAGTCCTTTCATGGTGAGCAATGTCATCAAAGGGCTATGGTCTGTGTGCAACTTGAACCTGTGGCCCCACAGGTAAATTCTCCATTTTTCAGTAGCCTAGACACAAGCAAGTGCTTCTTTTTCGACTGTAGAATATTTCTCTCAGCATTACTTAGTGTTCTTGAAGAAAATGCAACAGTCCTCTCTGTGTTGTCCTCATGCAGTTGTGTGAGACCAGCCCCAAGTCCATAATCAGAAGCATCAGCAGTTACAACTGTGGGCAATGCAGGACTGAATAGTGCAAGTACTGGACGATGTACAATCAAGTCTTTCACTGTTTCAAAACTAGCTTGTGCATCCATTGTCCACTTCTCCGTAGTAATTCCCGTAATGGTTCAATGACAGAAGCATAATTGGGAATGAATTTTGTATACCAGGAGGTAAGACCCAAGAAGGAATGTAAGCTTTGCAAATCTGTTGGAGGAGGAGCATTAGAAATTGCCAGGATATAAGCCAGATCAGGTTTTAGTCCAGCCTGTGAAATTGTACGCTCCAGAAAGGAGAGTTCAGTTTGTCTAAATTTGCATTTGGACCTATTGAGCTTGAGTCCTGCTGTGCTGATGCAGTTTAGTACAGACTGCAGGTTATTGTGATGCTCCTCAGAAGTATTTCCAAACATGATAATATCATCCAGATAGCACTGAACTCCATGTTGATTCTTCAGAATCAATTACATCATTTTTTGGAAGGTACTTGGAGCAGATGTGAGACCGTATGGAACACGTTTAAAATGAAATAGTCCCTCATGTGTAATAAATGCTGTGAGGTCTCTGCTATCTTCATGCAACATAACCTGGTGGTATGCACTCTGCAAATCAAGAGTAGAAAATATCTTTGCTCCACAGAGTTCTGCAAGTAAAATGACTGTGCCTAATAGGGTACAGAATGTGAGTGAGGCCAAAGAGCAAAAATTAAGATGTTTGTACACTAATGCGAGGAGCCTAGGTAACAAAATGGAGGAACTAGAGCTACTGGTGCAGGAAGTGAAACCAGATCTTATAGGGATAACAGAAACATGGTGGAATAGTAGTCATGACTGGGCTACAGGTATTGAAGGGTATGTGCTGTTTAGGAAAGACCAAAATAAAGGTAAAGGTGGTGGAGTAGCACTATATATCAATGATGAGATAGAATGTAAAGAAATAAGAAGCGATGAAATGGATATGACTGAGTCCGTCTGGGCAAAAATTAAATTGGGGAAGAAAACTATTAGAGCTTCCTCTGGGATAGTGCTTGGGGTGTGCTATAGACCTCCGGGATCTAATTTGGATATGGACAGAGCCCTCTTTAATGTTTTTAATAAAGTAAATACTAATGGAAACTGTGTGATCATGGGAGACTTTAACTTCCCAGATATAGACTGGAGGACGAGTGCTAGTAATAATAATAGGGCTCAGATTTTCCTAGATACAATAGCTGATGGATTCCTTCAGCAAGTAGTTGCTGAACCGACTAGAGGGGATGCCATTTTAGATTTGGTTTTGGTGAGTAGTGAGGACCTAATAGAAGAAATGGTTGTAGGGGATAATCTTGGCTCAAGTGATCATGAGCTAATTCAGTTCAAACTGAACGGAAGGATTAATAAAAATAAATCTGCAGCTAGGGTTTTTGATTTCAAAAGGGCTGACTTCCAAAAATTAAGGAAATTAGTTAGGGAAGTGGATTGGACTGAAGAATTTATGGATCTAAAGGTAGAGGAGGCCTGGGATTATTTTAAATCAAAGCTGCAGAAGCTATCGGAAGCCTGCATCCCAAGTAAGGGGAAAAAAATCATAGGCAGGAGTTGTAGAACAAGCTGGATGAGCAAGCATCTCAGAGAGGTGATTAAGAAAAAGCAGAAAGCATATAGGGAGTGGAAGAAGGGAGGGATCAGCAAGCAAAGCTACCTTATTGAGGTCAGAACATGTAGTGATAAAGTGAGTCAGGCTAAAAGTCAAGTAGAGTTGGACCTTGCAAAGGGAATTAAAACCAATAGTAAAAGGTTCTATAGTCATATAAATAAGAAGAAAACAAAGAAAGAAGAAGTGGGACCACTAAACCCTGAGGATGGAGTGGAGGTCAAGGATAATCTAGGCATGGCCCAATATCTAAACAAATACTTTGCCTCAGTCTTTAATAAGACTGAAGAGGATCTTAGGGATAATGGTAGCATGACAAATGGGAATGAGGATATGGAGGTAGACATCACCGTATTTGAGGTAGAAGCGAAATTCAAACAGCTTAATGGGACTAAATCGGGGGGCCCAGATAACCTTCATCCAAGAATATTAAAGGAATTGGCACAAGAAATTGCAAGCCCATTAGCAAGAATTTTTAATGAATCTGTAAACTCAGGAGTTGTACCGTATGATTGGAGAATTGGTAACATAGTTCCTATTTTTAAGAAAGGGAAAAAAAGTGATCCGGGTAATTATAGGCCTGTTAGTTTGACATCTGTAGCATGCAAGGTCTTGGAAAAAATTTTGAAGGAGAAGGTAGTTAAGGATATTGAAGTCAATGGTAAATGCGACAAAATACAACATGGTTTTACAAAAGGTAGACCGTGACAAACCAACCTGATCTCCTTCTTTGAGAATGTAACAGATTTTTTAGACAAAGGAAATGCAGTGGATCTAATTTACCTAGATTTTATTAAGGCATTTGATACCGTGCCACATGGGGAATTATTAGTTAAATTGGATAAGATGGGGATCAATATGAAAATTGAAAGGTGGATAAGGAATTGGTTAAAGGGGATACCACAACAGGTCCTACTGAAAGGTGAACTGTCAGGCTGGAGGGAGGTTACCAGTGGAGTTCCTCAAGGATCAGTTTTGGCGCCAATCTTATTTAATCTTTTTATTACTGACTTTGGCACAAAAAGTGGGAGTGTGCTAATAAAGTTTGTGGATGATACAAAGCTGGGAGGTATTGCCAATTTAGAGAAGGACCGGGATATCCTACAGGAGGATCTGGATGACCTTGTAAACTGGAGTAATAGTAATAGGATGAAATTTAATAGTGAGAAGTGTAAGGTCATGCATTTAGGGATTAATAACAAGAATTTTAGTTATAAGCTAGGGACGCATCAATTAGAAGTAATGGAGGAGGAAAAGGACCTTGGAGTATTGGTTGATCATAGGATGACTATGAGCCGCCAATGTGATATGGCTGTGAAAAAAGCTAATGCGGTCTTTGGATGCATCAGGAGAGGTATTTCCAGTAGGGATAAGGAGGTTTTAGTACCGTTATACAAGGCACTGGTGAGACCTCACCTGGAATACTTTGTGCAGTTCTGGTCTCCCATGTTTAAGAAGGATGAATTCAAACTGGAACAGGTACAGAGAAGGGCTACTAGGATGATACGAGGAATGGAAAACTTGTCTTATGAAAGGAGACTCAGCGAGCTTGGCTTGTTTAGCCTAACTAAAAGAAGGTTGAGGGGAGATATGATTGCTCTCTATAAATATATCAAAGGGATAAATACAGGAGAGGGAGAGGAATTATTTAAGCTCAGTACCAATGTGGACACAAGAACAAATGGATATAAACTGGGACTAGGAAATTTAGACTAGAAATTAGACAAAGGTTTTCAACCATCAGAGGAGTGAAGTTTTGGAATAGCCTTCCAAGGGAAGCAGTGGGGGCAAAAGATCTATCTGGCTTTAAGATTAAACTCCATAAGTTTATGGAGGAGATAACATGGGATAACACAGTTTTGGTAATTAAATATTCATGGTAAATAGGCCCAATGGCCTGTGATGGGCTATTAGATGGGGTGAGATCCAAGTTACCCAGGAAAGAATTTTCTGTAGTATCTGGCTGATGAATCTTGCCCATATGCTCAGGGTTTAGCTGATCGCCATATTTGGGGTCGGGAAGGAATTTTCCTCCAGGGCAGATTGGAAGAGGCCCTGGAGGTTTTTCGTCTTCCTCTGTAGCATGGGGCATGGGTCACTTGCTGGAGGATTCTCTGCTCCTTGAAGTCTTTAAACTACTATTTGAGGACTTCAATAGCACAGATATAGGTGTGAGGTTTTTTTTGTAGGAGTGGTGGGTGAAATTCTGTGGCCTGCATTGTGCAGGAGGTCAGACTAGATGATCATAATGGTCCCTTCTGACCTAAATATCTATGAATCTATGAAAATACTTCTTCTATGTGAGGAAGTGGGTGGCTGTCAATCACAATAGCTTTATTTGGCTCCCTTAAGTCCACACAAAGTTGAATGCCTCCACCCTTCTTCTGCATCACTACTATAGGTGAAACCGATTCCGAGGAGTCAATCTCTTCAATAATGTCCTTTTGAACAAGTTTTATAAGTTCCTCTGAAACAGCTTCCCTGACTGAAAATGGTAAGCGCCGTAACTCCTGTCGTACAGGCATCACATTATTCCACATTTTAACTTTATGCAGAAACCCATAAGCACAGCCGAGTTTCTCCTCAACCTGGTGTTGGGTCCCAGCTGAAACTGGTTTGTGTACTGCAAGAGTGCTTTGCTGAGGAAGATCAATTTGTCCATCAACTACCCTGAGATTAAAAGCAGCCAATAAATCTCTGCCAAGGATAGGAGTGACTTTGTGGACAACGTAGAACTCTGCAGTTACACAGCAATCACGAAAAGTAACTATTACTGGCAGGCAGCCACGTAGAGGAATATGATTTTTCAAATAGCACATCAAGTGAAGTTTGGGTTCAGTAAGAGTACATCTTTAAAGTAATGCGGATAGATGGAATCAGGTAGTATAGATACTGCTGAGCCAGTGTCCAACATTAGCTGAATAGAGTGTGGTTTGCCTGAGGGTATGGCGGAAATGTTTACAGTGCACTTTATCTGTTCTGGAATATGTGCAGTAGTGATTTTGTCCACGCTCAGCACAGTAACATCTGGTATTGTAACTGCATGCACCTGTTGATTGAACTGGCTACTGTGACATACTTTAGCAAAATGTCCAATCTTTTTGCAATGATTGCACTGAGCTACTTTTGCCGGACATCCTGTGTAGCTGGCAAGGTGTTGTGGGGATCCACAGCAAAAACATGCTTTTACTGTATTTTGAATTTGCTGATTCGGTGGTTTTTCATCCGTTTTCCTCTTGCAATTGTGTGTGTGTCTGTAGTGGTAGTGAACTTTTCTGCAAAGGAGTCACAGCCTGGACTGTGCCTCCTGTATCCACGCTCATTATTTTGGCTTCAGCTGTAGCTGACTCAGTCTGATTATTGCTTTTTCTAATGTAAGTTGTGGTTCTAGAAGTAAGCGTTCTCTTACATAAAGCATGGTTGTTTTCTCAATGAGCTGGTCTCTAATCATCTCATCTGTCATATTCCCAAAGTCACAAATTACGATCAGACTCCTCAGGGAAGCAATACACTGCATTATAGTTTCCCCTGGTTTCTGCTCACGCTGGTGAAATCTGTAGCAATTAGCTACTACATTCACTTTTGGCACAAAAAAATTCTTTAATGCAGTGAGTGCAGTCTCATATTTATCATCTGCAAGGGGAAAAGTATAAAATATACACTGCCTTTCTGCTCCAAGGCAGTGGATTAGCAGAGCACGCTTTCTTACTTCAGAAATCTCTGTAGCACTGATTGCAGGCAGATAAGTCTCAAACATATGGATCCAGGCAGTAAAAGCAATTGGAGGCTCACTTGGGCTTTGCAGAAAGGGTGCAGGTGCATTCAGAGGCAGAAGATCCATCCTCGTCGCCAAAATGTTCTATCAACCAGGCAAGGTACTAACAAGTTCAACAGGACTTTATTTTCAAAGTGGAAACCTCTTTACCAAGCTGCTGCTGCACCCTCTGTACCTCTCTCCCAGCCTCTCAACTGCTCCCCCGTCCTTCCTGTTTCCTGTCCTTTCAGACTCCCAACAGCCAGTGCTCCCAATTCTAATAATTACAAGCAACATCTAAACATCATACTTAGGAACTTAATTACTTGTAAACAGTACATGAGTCACTGATAGAACTCTGAATGAGAGAATAAAATATTTATGGCAAAGTTGGGCCTCAATCCTGTTAATGGATTACTCACAGTATATAAAGTTATAAATATGCATAACTGTTTGCAAGATAAGGGCCTAAGGGTCTTGGCTGTGTAAGAAGAAGGTATTTCAATTTTTTCACATCTGGTTTGATATAGATTTTGTGGACTCATTTAAATCTATATTTTCAATTTGTTTATGGCTTCATCCAATAATCAGAAATGAAAAGGAGTACTTGTGGCACCTTAGAGACTAACAAATTTATTTGAGCATAAGCTTTCGTGCATCCGATGAAGTGAGCTGTAGCTCACAAAAGCTTATGCTCAAATAAATTTGTTAGTCTCTAAGGTGCCACAAGTACTCCTTTTCTTTTTGCAAATACAGAAAAACATGGCTGCTACTCTGAAACCTATTCAGAAATGTGCATTTTTGGAGGGGGGAAAAGAAGTCTAAATTGTACTGAACTTTGCTGGAGCTTACTCGTGCATAATAAGATGAAACACAATAGCTGCAAGGTGGCATTTAAACACTAACACAAGATTTTTAGGTACATATATTTTTGGGTGCCGATTCAGTTTTGTTGTTCAACATGATTAACAGTTTTAAAATATGAAAGCTCTGCCACGTAACTTACAAACATATTGAAAACTATTTTTACTAATTTTGTCATGTAGAAATCAGTAATTGTCAAGTTTCAAAGTGCTGTGATTAGACTATTAAAGATTTTTAAATACAAAAGAATCTTTTGTTAATCAACATTTCTTCATAGTCACAGCAATGAATGCCTGTGTTGCTAATGTATATCATGAATATGTAGTGTTGATAATGTAACTGTATTTTCATGATTATCAGTAAACTTAAATTGTGGTTTTTGAACCACAGGGGAAAATTACATAACCTGAGGATATGAGTACACATTTCTGTCATTTTCAACCAACTTTAGAGGTGCCACAGTCAGCCTTTTAACTGGAAAAATCTCTGCTACCTACTATAATAAGAAAAGGATGCCTCAGAATTCCCTTCTAAGTAAAATCAGAATTGTCAAGTGAATGACGAACAACAGAAATTGTAAAATAAATTATGGTTTTCCTTACAGTGTGTGGAATGTAATCCTTACACTGTAAACAATGTAAGCTTGCTGTCATCATTACAGATGGAGCTTGGCTATTTGCCAGGATGGTCACATGACTGTCATATAAACTAAAGAAGCTTTGGTACCAAATATGTGAAGCGGCAGCACATTTAAGGCAAAAATATTTGTATGGATATAAAGACCATGTATGGAGCAAGAGAGCACACCATACACATTTATATGTACAGCTCCATGGGGAAAAAATGCTTGTTTTTTTCCACTTTGCACTGCTCATGTGCATTTCTGCCCATTAATGGATTTTTGCTGTATAAAACCTTCAAGTAGCTGATTTTTTTAAAAAAAGGAAAAGGAATTCACAGCTCCCTTTATTTTGTTTTCATACATCCTATAACCGGCTCCCCACCTCTTTTCCTGCTGATTCTATCTCCCTCCACACCTCTGCTTGCAATTTTGAGGTATTTTTGAAAAAAAAACATTTTATCTATTGAAGATGATTAAAAATCATGCTTTGCCAAAATGTCTTTCTACCACCTTTAGAAATATTTGGTTGTGGCAATTACATGTGGAAATATTCATTCGTGTATTTTTATCATTTATAAAGGACTACTACAACTCTCACTGCGATATTTCACAGAAATTAATTCACTGCATGTATTGAAAAAGTCTGCTGAACATATTTTATCATTGTCAGTATTGCAAAATGTTCTATATTAACATCTACTCTGTTTGATCTGTTACATTTGAGATGTTTCTCATCTATCCTATACTCTTCCCCTTCTCCACAGAAAACTCCTAAATGTTTAAATATCTGAAACTTTCAAAAATAGCACCACTCTGCCAGACAGTCTTTCTACTCAGCATCCTTCTGATAAGAACATTGCTTTCACAGACAATTAACCCAAAAGGTTTATAAGCCAATGTTTATGTTTTTAATCATTATGCACACGCGCAGCATGAGCACCAAGAACACAGACCTTGGCAACTTCAATGCCAGTGTGGCCTGAAACTGAGGTACTGCAGATAATAGTCTGTACATGGATGTACTCCCATTTTAATCTTGTCCGAGGACTCCCACACAAATTGGACACATTTAAATTAACTTTTGTTGTGGATTTTGAAATATCATACATTAAACAAGTGCAACCACAACATTTGTTATCCATGCTCATTATGAACCAAGTACAAATCTGGCAATGTATGGGTTACTAATGACCTGCAGTGTCAATCATTCAGGTCCCCATTAATAAATGCAAAATTCTGAGGCCTTAGACATGATCAAATGCTGATTATTTATTTAGTGGTTATTAATTAATTATTAATTTGTATTAACCACTGATCATGTATTAAATAATCATCAGGTAGGCTCTTTGGTATGAAAATTGTAGGTCCTGTGTCTCTTCCTTGAAGAAAACAAGATTAAAAATACATAAATAAATAGGGTACAACACAGTCACTATTTCTATAAACTTGGGTTTTTTTCCATCTGTGATGGGATGCTTCCATTTTGAACAAACAAATGATTTTGTGCTGTACTAAAAGTGATTCTTTTTCAAACTTGTGTGATCCAAAAAAAAAAATAATAATAATTTAGCGATGCATATGTAAGTCATTTTCAGTTATAGAATTTGTCAAAATAATGGAGAATCATGTTCTACTCACAATGGTTATGCAAAATGCTGACTTACTAGGAGGTTCTTTAGTTACTACTTTTGCTCACATGCTAAGATGGTAAGTTGTTCCTCTTAGTGCCTGACCCATGGGGAATATAATCATCTGACTTACAAGAGTATTAGGAGATAATATTTTAGTATAGGAAATCAAATTATTCCCTTTTCTCTCATTTGCTACTTGCATATGACTCTGGAAATGACTGTTTGCACATTCTTGTTGGTTTTACTACTCTTATTTTAGATGTGTATGCATGCTCAAGCAATTTAGTACTCCTTTGTATATTTATTTACTTTACAGTTTGCCCTGGGCACTTGATCTGTGTCTCCTAAAAAACCTGACAATTTAATGACTAAAAGATAATGGCATATCCAGTGGAATGATGATGAAGACCTCAAAACCACAGTGCTGAACCCAACCCTTCTCCCACTGAAGTTCATGGAATTGAGACCAGACCTATAATTCTTGCTACAGAAACCTTAAAACTCAAATGAGTCAACCTAGGAGACCTGGGTTCTATTTCCACTGCTGCCACTGATGTGCTGTATGTCCTTGGGCAAGTCACTTCATCTATGTGTGCTTAAGTTATGCTCCCAACTTTTGTCAATCATCTATACAGATTGTGAATTCACTATAGCAAGAATTGTCTCTTTCATCCCCTCGCCTAAGGGGACCTTGATCTTATCTGGGGTATCTTGGCACTACTGTAATACAGACAATATATAATAACAACTTGGGGTTAGAGATATTTGGCACTCTACTAAGAAAACATTAGAGTTAAAATGGATGCAAACAAGCAGCAATCAAATAATTTAAGATGTATTGATTGAATTTGGTCTTCAGAACATTGCGGGGAAAAAAACATTTAAAAAACCATAATTATACCTAATATCTATTTTGGTCTGAGCAACCACAAACCAGAAATGACAACAGGTATGTATCACATTCTAACAAGCACTGCACTTGCATTTTAATTACTTCAAATTTCTAGCCTCCAGGTAATTAGAGCTATCACAGCTGCTTTTATTATGAGAGAAAGAAAGAGAAACTGACTTGTTAAAATTATGGAACCATACTAAAGTCCTCGTTTCAACACAACTTTTGCCTGGTTCCATAACATAACATGTACCTCTGTATGCAGGGAAAACCAAATAATTTTAGAATATAGGTAGGTTACAGCCATGTAATAACATAGCATCTCAGCACAGCTTATTTAACCAGCTTCTGTTGGTAAAAGAGGCAAGCTTTTGAGTTTACACAGAGCTCTTCTTCAGGTCTGAGAAAGGCTAAAGAAGAGCTCTGTGTAAGCTCAAAAGCTTGTCCTCTCACCAACAAAAGCTGATCCAATAAAAGATAGTACCTTGCCCACCTAGTTTCTCTCATATCCTGGGACAAACACGGCTGCTACAACACTACAAACAGTTAAACAATGTGAGTCCCTACCATCTGCTTTTGTAGAAGAGTGCATACGGGGGAAAGAGATGAGCACAAATAAACTGCACGTGTATTATATAGTGCATAGCTCATTGTCAACATTGAACAAACCAGTTACGTTTTATGAAATTTTAAGAACTGTGGCAATTGTGTGTTGTTACTAAAGCATTTTACATAGTGCAGTTGAAAATATATATGAGCTGGAAGCAGCTCCATCAGAGAGCAGGCTGGAGACTGAACCTAAGAACTGCGTTAAATGGTTGCAGTTTATTATCAAACCAATCTCCCTGTGTTAACTTCATTTGTCTGACCCAGTTAAAGTCATTTTAGTTAAATTCAAGACCACAATAATTTGATTGGATTTTTGGAGATATAAGAAGTGTGGAAGTTGGGCATCTTTGAGGATCAGGACCAAAGTTACTCGTGATAAGGGTCAGATTCTTTGAAAAAAACATACTGCAGATTGAAAGAAAACCCTTGCCTATGTTTAATGTAAAGGAATGATGATCCAGTCCACAGAAAATAGATATGACAGGAGTCAATACCCCTGAGAAGACATCAGCAAAAGACACTTCCTTTAAATAAGAAGGGTGGGGGGGGGGGAATCAATCAAATGAGTGCCTCCATCATTGAGGAGAGATGGAAAAATTCCAGACAAAAACATTAAACAGGTTATCCTTCCAGCTAAGTTTTTTGTTTTGTTTTCCATTAGACTGCTTAATATGGGGAAATTGGGCAAATACTATATGATAGACACCACAGAAATAAAGATTACAGAATGAACATATGTGGCAAGTGATGAAGTGACTAGAGCTCCTGTCTACATTATTCCTGTCATTGATAAACAGCTAGGGTATGATTGGTGTGGTAACTCAACATAATCTCAGTCATTGATAAACACCTGGGGTTTTTATTCTGATACCCTTACTTACAAATAGCATCTTGTGCTACAAGCGTGGTCACGTTGAAGCTAATTCACAAATTCATACATACCAAGGCCAGAAGGGATCATTTTGATCACTTAGTCTGACATTCTGTATAACACAGACCATAGAATTCCCTAAAATAATTTTTAGAGGATATGTTTTACATATCCATCCAATCTTGATTTAAAAATTGTAATTGATGGAGAATCTACCATGATAAACTGTTCCAATGGTTCATCTCACTGTTTTAAAAAATTACCCCTTATTTCCAGACTGAATTTGTCTAGCTTCAACTTCCAGCCATGGGATCATGTTACACCTGTCTCTGCTAGATTGAATAGCCCATTATTAAATATTTGTTCCCCATTTAGGTATTTATAGACTTACTTACTTCCTGTTTGCCCCTAATTTATATAGTAACATTCTCAGCTATACCTTAACCAATCATTCTACTGAAGTTTACCTAACCAATCCTAACATATTGTAACATGATTAGCTAACCAATTATATCCCACCACCTTAATTAGTTTATACCCAGCAAAATTAATTATACAGCAGACAGAAACAATCACAGAACCACACAGAGACTGTGCAAATAAACAATAACAAAGTGGGAACTATAATGACAAAACAATACAAAAGTGAGGATTTCCCAACTACATCTATAAAGACAAAAGGGTTTCCCAGCTGTGTCTATGGATAAGTGAGTTCTTACCAAACAGAAAACTATCAAACTAAATTTCCTTTTACATCTTCTAGGCTCTTCCCTTTCCCTGGAGGTGATAGATCAGACCACCTTCCTAACAGCCCAGATTGCCTTATTTCAATATGACTGGTTTGGAATGTGAGGATGTGACCATACATTTCCCAGTTTGTGGCAGCTCCCACTGCTTAGCAAAAGGCCTTAGCTTAAGAACAGAGTCTCAGACTGCCACAGTGAGAGAAGGCCCTTACACAAGCAGACAGTGATTTTGATTCTTTCTTTTATACCTCTATAACCAGCTAAATGATAAACATTTACCTACATTCTTAAAGTATAGGCCTTTACAGACAGGCCTGAAGATCTATATCCTAGCACTCAACACCCCCCCACCTTTTTTTTTTTTCTTTTTCTTTTGGGATCCTCCTGCCCAGGTATCCCTGGAAAAGCATAGGACATATGGCGACACATTTCCTGATAGGGCCAGGCATCACGGTGGAATGCGTCGTTGCTCCATCTGTCCCACTGCCCCTTACGTAGAACCTTGCCCTGCACCTTCCCTCATATGGGCATACCACACCTATTCCAATTCTAAACCAGTGTTCCAGACTTCCCATTATAGTGGGCCCAAGGAGGTTGGGTCCAGGTTGTGTAGCACACTGTGGGGTGGAGAGGACTTACTACATTATTTATAGGTTATAATTAGTGGCTGTTCTCTAGGGGGTTGTGCCCTCATTGCTTGTTTTTATATGCAACGTAACACACAAATACAGTTAACAATACACCAGCTGCTATGATAATCTACAGCAGCACCAAGAGTCCTGACCACTGCAGTATGGTCCAACATCCGAACCACAACCAAAACACTGCCTCACCTCCTTCGACAGGGTCATGATCTTAATGTGTCTAGTTGCTGGCAGTTGCAACAAGCTGCCTCTGCAGGTTTTGAGTGCTTTTGTCCATGTCATAAGTCCGTTGAATGTCCACAGAGAAATGGGTTATTGTCCAAACCAACTTAACCACTTGGTATGGAATCAGGCCGTATGCCCTGGTTCGATTATGTACAGCAATAAGATTTACAGATTCGTACACCAAAGTCCAGATAGCAGTGTGTAGATGTGTGTAGTTTGGTTATGGTCTGGTGTAATTGTGCCCTCTAGTAATATGTACATTCCCAGCTAAACACATCATACACAGTACACCCCATTGTCCACCCCTTACTATAGGCCATTGGCTGTGCTCCTCCATGGCCATCAGGCAGGGGCTCATCCAAACATCTTCTCTGGATTTACACCATTTTACACACCCCTCCATTGATTCCCAGTGAGCAAATCCCCTTCTCATTATTCCCACAGGCTTGTGGGGACCACCTTAGTTGCCATTCCATTTCCAGGTACCACGGTACCACACAGGTGCTGGCCTCCTAGTTGAGCATTTTGCATTCCCATACACATCTCCCCCCCCCACCCCCGGTCAGCCTTTTGAAGCCCTCCCCCACCCACGTCATGAGGTTTTGTGTTCACTGAAACACAACAATGTTAGCAACAAGACAAACACCACAGACAAACAACGCAAAACATAGATCCATGATATTCTGGGTTCTTCCGCTGGTGCCAGCTTGCTTGCAGAGTGTCTGAAAAACAAAAGAAACAATTTCCACCCCCCTGGTGGGGAAAGGTTATTGCTTAATAATAATACCACTTTCTTTTACAAATCTCCTTGCTAATTGCAGGAAAAACAGAAAAATTACAGATTACAGAATGAATCTAGGCTGACCTTTTGTTTGTTTTATAGTTAGGATAGTGAATTACTCCACTCACTGGCTATTTATGAAATTCATGAGGTGGCGTACCTCAGTTTCCCCTCTTGTACAACAGACCAGGTTTGCAATAGTTTTTCTTCTATACCAAGCTTTAAGTTTATTCTCAGATAACTGAGCGACAGCTTCAGATTTTAGCACTGTACACACACACACACACACACACACACACACACACACACACACACACACACACACACACACACACACACACACACACCCTGTAGGGTTAACCTGTACCCCTTATTTTCAGGCTTGACTTGTTTTTCCACCTCCCTTTCCTGGAGGACCATAATTTGAGTCTCCTAGTAGCTTGTTTGCTGACCAGATGTATTTATTATTTGCAGCTCCTTTGTTTCTTTGTGCTGCCACTTATGGGCAGTTCTTCCCTTTTCCCATCAGCTAGGTAATTTGCATTCACACAGAGGCTTTTTGGCTTGCTTTTGGATTCAAAGCTATTAGCAGCTCAGAGACTGTCTTAAAAGGGAAACATTCCACTTCCACCAGAGTTCTGATTACTTTCCACTTTCATCTCCTGCTCCAAAACACACAGAGATCTGAAAAAGAAAGCACAACCTATTGTGGCTCCTTTTGGAGCCCTAACAGGATTTTAATTAAGTACCATGTTTTGTTTGCATTTCTTTTACCCCTTCTTCAATATACACTACACACATCCTGCACACATTCCTTCCATAACATTATATTAGCCATATCAATTTTACCCAAGGTGTAACTGCCTCCCCGATGTCCACAGAGTTTTCATGCACCCCTACCAAAGCGACAGTCCGATCCCCCAGAGCCACCCCAAGGCTCAGTGTTCCCATCACTGCTCCCCTTTTTCTTTTCTTTTACCTGTGCACACACAAAATTCTCTTTTGCCTAACATCCCTTGCACTGCAATTACTCTTTTTTTACACAACTATACCCTGATTACACTCCCATCTTGTACAACTAGAGACAGCCAAGTTAAGTTCTAATAGAACCCCCTTACATTCCTTTAGTGATTTTGATTACATTACCCAATAGTCAAATGATTTTGATCAGATTATCTCTCCACCTGCTGCCTGCAGCAGTCCCTTATAGACCATTTCTGTGGGAAAAGGGCCTATTTTCCCTTTATTTCCAGAATAGCTCTAAAGGCTTCTGGGGACAGAAGCATAGTGGTGGTAGTAACCACTCTACCTGACCCCCCTTGGATAATTTAATTACCAAGGTTCCATCCAATGTGACTGCACAGAGTTACATTTATATAACTGGGTTTTATCATTAAACCAAAAATTTCCTTCTTATAACACCACAACTGTTACTCTTTACCAAGTACAATTTTTGCCACACAGCTGCCTTAACCTTTACCTTGAGACTGTTCAAAAAGGCAGTAAAACATTTGTCTCCATGGTTGCCCATGGATCCTTTACGCCAAAAATTCCAGTGGAATACAGCAGACCTCCGTCATGCTTTGTCCAAAAAAACAAAAGCTTTTTACATAAGTATCCAAAGTACCCTCCATTAAAACTTCAGAAAAACAGAAGTGTGGAAGGGCGGGGTGAGAAGAGGGGGAAGAGGTGGACAGAAACCAATTAAGCCTGTGAGGTCAGTTTAAAGTACAGGCTACCAGCAGCAAATTAACTAAACTGAGAGAAAGAAGAAGGAAAAGAAGAAAAGGATATAGTTAACTCTGAGCCAAGAGTAGGCTCCCTGGGTTGAAACACTCGGGAACTCTTACCCCCAGGTTTTCATCCTGGCTCTTGGAGAAGAATGGGGGTTGTTACCTGTTCCTGCAAACCCTGCCATTTTTCACTTTGAAACCTTTCCTCCCCCTCCCCCCACTCCTCCAGGACCAAGTCCCAGCTCCTGTAATGCTGCCCTTACTTCAAACCTCTCACAAGCGGACTGAAGTGCCTCCTTTCCCTGGACGGCATCCATTCTCCATGGGCAGGGACGTTCTTCCACTACCCATGTGCCAAGAAGGATGGGCTCCTCAGCCACCCCCCATCCCACTGGGTCCCCTAACACTACCTCCATTTCCTTTTTAATCTCATCCCAGGTTGACCCCTGCACCTGGTATGGGCCCTGATTCTTCCTTATCCATTTATCAAAAAAATGCATTACCCCGGTTTGCCAGAAGCCGCAACTACCATCATGAGAGCTGGTTATACCCCCTCCAAGGGACTTTTGGGGAAGGGGACTTACAGGCTGCCAATCACCGATCCGATGTGATGCATCCAAGTCATGGCACCAAGATGTTAGGGGGCTTATTCCTTCCCCGTCTCACTTCCCTGGTCCTTCTCGCATGAACAGAGAGCAACAATATCCAGTGTCCGAATGTGCAAACAATTAGATGTTTATTGGGGTGACCTTAAACAGCAAGCTTAAATCCAAGTTCCTTTTTCCTTATTTTCGAATCCCAACATACTTCCTTTTTGCCCCTAATTTATATAGTAATATTCTCAGCTATACCTTAACCAACCACTTTTCTGAAATTTACCTAACCAATCCAAAAATATTGTAACATGATTAGCTAACCAATTATATCCAAAATAAAATTTTCTATCATAACAATGCAGCACTGCCTAAGAAAGACTCAACTGAGATGTAAAAGTGTAAAAATTGAAATTGCTCCTTTGAGAATGATATGCATATTGTGCCATGTTACAACATGAAGTTATCATAGGATCATCGTTGCTGTCAAACATGGTATTTGACTTATTCATTATATATAAAATATTAAAGTAGGAAGTCAGGTACCGTGCTAAAGTGGTAACAGTATACAACATCTGGAGATGTTTGCACATTCTTGTTTTGTTTTGGGTGATTCGCTTTTGGTGAAATAGGCCAATTTTTGAGTCCATAATAATGCAAGAAAAACACAAACAAACATTGAGTAGTTTTGCCTTTTGTTATAATTACATTTCATACACTTTAAGGTCATGTAAAAAGAGCTGTGGATGCTTATCTTTAAAGTCCTGAAGCCCCCTTAGCATGTTCATCATCTCTATTCGTTTGAGAAGAAATTGTCTGCTCCCTTGATGGGCCTTTTTCCTACAATAGGCTGCAAACCGCTAATGATCACCTGTTTCTATGATCTAGTCCTCACAAGATGCTGCAAATGCCAAGAGTTCCCTTAGTAGCAGTGCTCACAGCAAGTATATCAAGATCACAACTGCAGCATGAGGACAATGGAGTTACATCTGGAAATGTGATATACCTTACATATAAATCACTTTTATTCCACATGCAGAATCCTTAAAATTTGGAACATGTACTTAAATTGTAACTTTTCACAGAAAGTGACCAAAAGATTTTCAGCATGTTGTGAGAGAACTGGATTATATGTATATAATCAACTATACATACAATATGAATGGGGGCTAATTTAGCTACAACTAATCAGGAAAGAGATCTTGGAGTCATCGTGGATAGTTCTCTGAAGATGTCCACGCAGTGTGCAGCGACAGTCAAAAAAGCAAACAGGATGTTAGGAATCATTTTAAAAGGGATAGAGAATAAGACAGTTGGCCTTATATAAATCCATGGTATGCCCACATCTTGAATACGGCATACAGATGTGGTCTCCTCATCTCAAAAAAGATATACTGGCATTAGAAAAGGTTCAGAGAAGGGCAACTAAAATTATTAGGGGTTTGGAACGGGTCCCATATGAGGAGAGATTAAAGAGGCTAGGACTTTTCAGCTTGGAAAAGAGGAGAATAAGGGGGGCTATGATAGAGGTATATAAAATCATGAGTGGTGTGGCGAAAGTGAATAAGGAAAATTTATTTACTTGTTCCCATAAAATAAGAACTAGGGGCCACCAAATGAAATTAATGGGCAGCAGGTTTAAAATAAATAGAATAAAATTCTTCACACAGCACACAGCAAACCTGTGGAACTCCTTGCCTGAGGAGGTTGTGAAGGCTAGGACCATAACAGGGTTTAAAAGAGAACTGGATAAATTCATGGTGGTTAAGTCAATTAATGGCTATTAGCCAGGATGGGTAAGGAATGCTGTCCCTAGCCTCTGTTTATCAGAGGGTGGAGATGGATGGCAGGAGAGAGATCACTTGATCATTACCCATTAGGTTCACTCCCTCTGGGGCACCTGGCATTGGCCACTGTCGGTAGACAGGATTCTGGGCTGGATGGACCTTTGGTCTGACCCAGTATGGCCGTTCTTATGTTCTTATATAATCCACAGCCATCTTGTGCATTTAACCCCTCCCCTCTAAGATGTGTGGAAGCAACAACACCACAGAGTCAGGAGAAAAATCTGGCCTTGTTTAGGTAGACAAAAACAGCTGCAAACTGCAGTTTTACTGACTAAAATAAACAAAGTGAAAGGGCAAATTCGAAACAATCTCAGACTTTGGGTAAGTATACATGTTTGGGATGCTCTGAACCTACTGCTGCAGCATACATGTGTGTGTGTTCTTTAGACCCAATAAAAAAGCAGTTTTAGGTAAAAGCACTCTTGTTTGTACCAATCATTTATCAGATAAAGGAACTGTGTCTCTATTATGTCGCCTGGAGTGAGCCCAGTGAGGCTTACATCTTGCCAACTTCTCTGAGGAAGCTCATAGTAGGAAGGTGATATGGAAGGGGGGGGGGGGGGGGTTCAGCTGTTGTGACCTGCACTGGATGTGCCATGTTTGTCTTTCTTCCACAGGACAGAAGCGACTTTGTCTGTACAAAGTACAGCTGGTCTCCATATTGGAAGAGAAGATTGAAGGTCTGGAGCAACAGATAACGACCCTGCGTTGCATACGAGAATCTGAGGATTTTCTGGACAAAAGTCAGGATATGCTTCTACGGGCACAAAGCTCTAAAGATTTAGAGCAGGTTGCACAGCGGAGCCAAGAGGCCAGTGAAGAAGCTTGGCAACATGTGACCTCCAGAAGAAGAAGGGGGAATGTCCGGGTTCCAGCAATGCGGACACAGGTAACTAACCGCTTTCATGTTCTCTCCACAGGTACCATTGCGGAGAGTGGACCAGATGATACGTCTGGAGGGAGAAAAAAGAAGGAGACTCCGCTGGTTGGAAGGCATGAGATGCACTGTCCTGAGGTTGGGGGTTCCACGACCACCACTCCCAAGAGAAGGAGGCGGGTGGTGGTGGTCGGGGACTCTCTCCTCAGGGGGACTGAGTCATCTATCTGCCGCCGTGACCGGGAAAACCGAGAAGTTTGCTGCTTGCCAGGGGCTAAGATTCGCGATGTGACGGAGAGACTGCCGAGACTCATCAAGCCCTCGGATCGCTACCCCTTCCTGCTTCTCCACGTGGGAACCAATAATACTGCCAAGAATGACCTTCAGCGGATCACTGCGGACTACTTGGCTCTGGGAAGAAGGATAAAGGAGTTTGAGGCGCAAGTGGTGTTCTCGTCCATCCTCCCCGTGGAAGGAAAAGGCCTGGGTAGGGACCGTCGAATCGTGGAAGTCAATGAATGGCTACGCAGGTGGTGTCGGAGAGAAGGCTTTGGATTCTTTGACCATGGGATGGTGTTCCATGAAGGAGGAGTGCTGAGCAGAGACGGGCTCCACCTTACGAAGAGAGGGAAGAGCATCTTTGCGAGCAGGCTAGCTAACCTAGTGAGGAGGGCTTTAAATTAGGTTCACCGGGGGAAGGAGACCAAAGCCCTGAGGTAAGTGGGAAAGCGGGATACCGGGAGGAAACACAGGCAGGAACGTCTGTGAGGGGAGGGCTCCTGCCTCATACTGAGAATGAGGGGCGATCAGCAGGTTATCTCAAGTGCTTATATACGAATGCACAAAGCCTTGGAAACAAGCAGGGAGAACTGGAGGTCCTGGTGATGTCAAGGAATTATGACGTGATTGGAATAACAGAGACTTGGTGGGATAACTCACATGACTGGAGTACTGTCATGGATGGTTATAAACTGTTCAGGAAGGACAGGCAGGGCAGAAAAGGTGGGGGAGTAGCACTGTATGTAAGGGAGCAGTATGAATGCTCAGAGCTCCGGTACGAAACTGCAGAAAAACCTGAGTGTCTATGGATTAAGTTTAGAAGTGTGAGCAACAAGAGTGATGTAGTGGTGGGAGTCTGCTATAGACCACCGGACCAGGGGGATGAGGTGGATGAGGCTTTCTTCCGGCAACTCGCAGAAGCTACTAGATCGCATGCCATGGTTCTCATGGGTGACTTTAATTTTCCTGATATCTGCTGGGAGAGCAATACAGCAGTGCATAGACAATCCAGGAAGTTTTTGGAAAGCATAGGGGACAATTTCCTGGTGCAAGTGCTAGAGGAGCCAACTGGGGGGGAGCTTTTCTTGACCTGCTGCTCACAAACCGGGAAGAATTAGTGGGGGAAGCAAAAGTGGATGGGAATCTGGGGGGCACTGACCATGAGTTGGTTGAGTTCAGGATCCTGACGCAGGGAAGAAAGGTAAGCAGCAGGATACAGACCCTGGATTTCAGGAAAGCAGACTTCAACTCCCTCAGGGAACGGATGGGTAGGATCCCCTGGGGGACTAACATGAAGGGGAAAGGAGTCCAGGAGAGCTGGCTGTATTTCAAGGAATCCCTGTTGAGGTTACAGGGACAAACCATCCCAATGAGTCGAAAGAATAGTAAATATGGCAGGCGACCAGCTTGGCTTAACGGTGAAATCCTAATGGATCTTAAACATAAAAAAGAAGCTTACAAGAAGTGGAAGGTTGGACATATGACCAGGGAAGAGTATAAAAATAATGCTCGGGCATGTAGGAATGAAATCAGGAGGGCCAAATCGCACCTGGAGCTGCAGCTAGCAAGAGATGTCAAGAGTAACAAGAAGGGTTTCTTCAGGTATGTTGGCAACAAGAAGAAAGCCAAGGAAAGTGTGGGCCCCTTACTGAATGAGGGAGGCAACCTAGTGACAGAGGATGTGGAAAAAGCTAATGTACTCAAAGCTTTTTTTGCCTCTGTCTTCACAAACAAGGTCAGCTCCCAGACTGCTGCGCTGGGCATCACAGCATGGGGAGTAGATGGCCAGCCCTCAGTGGAGAAAGAGGTGGTTAGGGACTATTTAGAAAAGCTGGACTTGCACAAGTCCATGGGGCCGGACGAGTTGCATCCGAGAGTGCTAAAGGAATTGGCGGATGTGATTGCAGAGCCATTGGCCATTATCTTTGAAAACTCGTGGCGAATGGGGGAAGTCCCGGATGACTGGAAAAAGGCTAATGTAGTGCCAATCTTTAAAAAAGGGAAGAAGGAGGATCCTGGGAACTACAGGCCAGTCAGCCTCACCTCAGTCCCTGGAAAAATCATGGAGCATGTCCTCAAAGAATCAATCCTGAAGCACTTACATGAGAGGAGAGTGATCAGGAACAGTCAGCATGGATTCACCAGGGAAGGTCATGCCTGACTAATCTAATTGCCTTCTATGATGATATTACTGGTTCTGTGGATGAAGGGAAAGCAGTGGATGTATTGTTTCTTGACTTTAGCAAAGCTTTTGACACGGTCTCCCACAGTATTCTTGTCAGCAAGTTAAAGAAGTATGGGCTGGATGAATGCACTATAAGGTGGGTAGAAAGTTGGCTAGATTGTCGGGCTCAACGGATAGTGATCAATGGCTCCATGTCTAGTTGGCAGCCGGTGTCAAGTGGAGTGCCCCAGGGGTCGGTCCTGGGGCCAGTTTTGTTCAATATCTTCATAAATGATCTGGAGGATGGTGTGGATTGCACCCTCAGCAAATTTGCGGATGATACTAAACTAGGAGGAGTGGTAGATACGCTGGAGGGCAGGGATAGGATACAGAGGGACCTAGACAAATTGGAGGATTTGGCCAAAAGAAATCTGATGCGGTTCAATAAGGATAAGTGCAGGGTCCTGCACTTAGGACGGAAGAACCCAATGCACCGCTACAGACTAGGGACCGAATGGCTAGGCAGCAGTTCTGCGGAAAAGGACCTAGGGGTGACAGTGGACAAGAAGCTGGATATGAGTCAGCAGTGTGCCCTTGTTGCCAAGAAGGCCAATGGCATTTTGGGATGTATAAGTAGTTGCATAGCGAGCAGATCGAGGGACGTGATCGTTCCCCTCTATTCGACATTGGTGAGGCCTCATCTGGAGTACTGTGTCCAGTTTTGGGCCCCACACTACAAGAAGGATGTGGATAAATTGGAGAGAGTCCAGCGAAGGGCAACAAAAATGATTAGGGGTCTGGAACACATGACTTATGAGGAGAGGCTGAGGGAACTGGGATTGTTTAGTCTGCAGAAGAGAAGAATGAGGGGGGATTTGATAGCTACTTTCAACTACCTGAGAGGTGGTTCCAGAGAGGATGGTTCTTGACTATTCTCAGTGGTAGAAGAGGACAGGACAAGGAGTAATGGTCTCAAGTTGCAGTGGGGGAGGTTTAGGTTGGATATTAGGAAAAACTTTTTCACCAAGAGGGTGGTGAAACACTGGAATGTGTTACCTAGGGAGGTGGTAGAATCTCCTTCCTTAGAAGTTTTTAAGGTCAGGCTTGACAAAGCCCTGGCTGGGATGATTTAATTGGGGATTGGTCCTGCTTTGAGCAGGGGGTTGGACTAGATGGCCTTCTGGGGTCCCTTCCAACCCTGATATTCTATGATTCTATGATTCTATGATTAATTTATTCCTGACAGCCTAAAAAAACAAAAATAAAACCAGTTAAGTTACCGCTGCTTTAAGTTCCAAAAACCCTAAAAAAACAAACATATCAAGAACCTGAATCAACAACCATTGAAGTCAATGGCTTTTCTGCTGAGGACAATAATAAAGTTGCCAATTAATGAGTGTATGACAATGTTTTTGTAATGTGCTACTGGGCAGGGGACTGAGATTAATACACTCATTCTATATAGGCTAGCAAACAGTCATCCACATTGTAATCACTGGGCTTTCATCTTGTGATCTAGAGAAGAAAGGCCATGCTGTACATTTCATTAAGAGTAGCAGCTGGGTTTTGGTCGGTATGAGTGACTAGGTCTTTAAAAAAACAATCAAAGTGATCTTGCACATTTTACATATCAGACAAATGCGCACAAGACCAATTTACAACACGAGGCAGAGGTCAGAACTTTGGAGCCCTAAGTAGGGCATATGTCCCTTCCAGAAGCTGTTTATTTTTAAGGGCAATTTATATTATGTAGTTTACATGTAAAAGAGTAAAGAACTTTTTTTTTCTTTTGCCTTTAATGATAAGTACTGGATTCTGAAATTAAGCACAGCAGGTAGGGAGACCCTGCATGAATTTCAAAATATGTTGTACAGTGATGTCTTTTTTATTAATCCCTGGCAGTAACTGTCTTTTCATCTATCTGTGAGAGCGAACATCCAAGATTATTAATGTTTTCTCTGTTTTATAGGTTCAGAATGTGTCTACACTGCAAGAAAAAACCCTGCGGCAGCGAGTCCCAGAGCTTGGGTCAACTGACTTGGGCTCACAAGGCTCGTGCTGTAGGGCTATAAATAATAATGTATATGTTCCTGCTCAGGCTGGAGCCTGGGCTCTGAGGCCCACCCATCCTTGCCAGGATTGAGCCCGGGCTCCAGCCTGAGCAGGAACATCTATACTGCTATTTTTAGCTCTATAGCATGAGTCCTGCAAGCCTGAATCAGTTGACCCTGAGACTCACTGCCACATTTTTTCCAGTGTAGAGATACCCATCTTATCTCTTGAGCTGCCCTCAGCACCATAAAGCACCATACAAGTTCCCTAATCTTAAAAAAGATAACCCTGCACATGGTTCTATCCTTAAAGGACCCCTTATCCCCCATGATTTTCCTAATATGTATTTTTAATGTACTGCCTCTTTGATATCTGGATAGAAATTATTTTAGGATTAAAACTGGTTAGAGAGGGGCAAAAATTAGGTTTTGTTTTGACAAAAACAAATCCCAGATCTGGGGTAATTCAGATGTTGGTCCTATTTTTATCCAGTTGTGGCGTATTTCAGAAAAAATAAGTGAAGCAAATCAAAACTCTATCATCCAAATTATGAGGACAACAATGTTTAATTCTTGTTATTACTTATTTAGATACATCAGGTTCAGTCCTCATCTCATTGAAGTTGGTGGCAAAACTCACGTTTGTTTATGTAACGCTGGCTGGTGAACACCTACTCACATGAGTAGTTCATTAAAGTCAATGGGACTACTCATGCCAATGCTCACTGGCATGAATAAGGGTCACACAACAGAGTCTCTTTTGAGTTCTAGATGAACAAGAGCTCTTAGCAGATACAGGGCTGGAACCTGGGGGTGTCTGGGCCACTGACACCTCCACATTGCCAAGAAAGGCTTAGTCTGGGCTCCCATGAAATAACCCTGTTTGTCTAGGCTCAGCAGGAATTACCACCCAGCAGGACCCTAGTGGTGGTCTCTCACAGCCCCCTGATTGGCTGATACCAATACTTAAACCAGGAAGCCATGAAGGAGAGCTGTCTGAGCAACACCACAGACCCTGCTTGTGATAGACCTTAGACTTCGGCTTCTGACTGTGGTTTGACCTTGATTTTGCCGTTTAATTGCTATCTTTAACCTGGTGCCCAGCTCCTGCCTCCTGACATTTGACTTTCAGTTCACCCTCTGGCCTGTTTCAGACTCTGACTGCCAGGTACCTGACTCAGCCTGACTCCCTACTACCGTTCCGACCACTATTTCTGACTGCCCTCATCCCAGTCGTGACAAGAGCAAGCCCTTTGTATTTACTGTACACAGTTGTACAGAAGTACATACATACATTAGTTGACAGTTTAAGACAGGAAAAAATTATGCAAATTATTCATAGTAATTTTATATGTAACTAATTAAGTACATTTTTTAAGAAAAGATGCTAGAATAGAAAAAAAGTAGAACAGTGATCAAACATAATGATTCTCACTCTCTTTCCATCACATATTTCCACAACTCACATCATGAGAGTTTCCATAATGGAGTGTACGCTTCTAGTAACCAAAAATGAACTGAAAGTATTTTTAAAAGGAGCAACACTTCAATAAAGCTATACATAATGAGTTGCACATAGTAGAAGATAAATGTTATTAATATATATTGAAATATCCTTCCTTCTAATTAAGACACTATCCTTAGGAGTCAAGCAGTCTCACATTATTGATTGGTTAATATAGTAGGGCTATGGTATATCTGAGTTTTCTATTCTACAGTAGATTGTACTGAGATACAGAAGTGATATAATACTATGAATTCAAAGGCACTAGACCTCCTTTGTGAGAAAATAAATAAATCTTGAGGTTAAAGTTCAATTTGCAATTTAAACACATCTGAAGGTAGCTTGGAATGAAATGTTGACACCATTAGAAATTGTAATTTGAACAGATATATTTTTAGATGCAATTGGACTTACGAAAGTATACACAGGACAATGCACACTTCTACATGATTTGTTGATTGAGAGCTTGTCTAGTGCTTTGTGCTTCCATTTTTTATTATTCAGTAAGAGTTCAGAGAGAAATTGGAGGGGAAAGTGTTGACACAAGAAAAAGGTACATACAATTATCACAGCTGAGAGGATTACAGTTCAATCTTTTCCGTACAGGTCCTGAGTGATCCCATCTTCAAAATAATAATAGTAATTGAGGAAATTATCTAAGTCTTTAAAAATAAAATACATTCTTATGTGCATCCCGAGTTTCTTCATTTACAAAAAAGCTCAGAATTGAACGTATCACACTTCAGATGTTCACATGAAAGGCTACATTGAACAAATAATTATGTTTTATTCAGTTTTACAGGCATGTGAATGATAAAGTATCTTGAACCAAATGATTGCAATTTAAAGTTGTATCAAAGCCATTCAAGGGAGGGAGGAGGATACAAGGTGTTTCTCCAGACTCTCCCATTCACACACTTTAGCCTCAGTGGAGGTCACAGACACAGTAAAGCAAAGTCACTGCTTCAGGCTAGCATTGTATGCAACCCTAGCCTCCCTAAGAAGGAGTAGGGTGAGCATAAATAATTCCTCCATCTTCCCTCTGGACTGGCCTGGAACAAGGGGAGTGCACACTTAATCCAGTTAAATGGTGCCCCTTCAGTTTATGGTACCTACCACCCTCACTGGAGGAATTCTGACTGAATGAGCAAACATTTCTCCTGTGACTTTCATTGCAGTGTCTTCTATGCACCCTACTCCAAATCAGGTTGATGTAATTAAGGCACAACCTAGACTTAAAACACTGTTGCCAACCTCAAGCATTCAAAAATCACAAGTCAGGCTCCAAAGATAATAAATGTTGAGTTCTTTTCATTTGCCTTTTGAGCTTTTAGAGTGCACTTGGGTCAAGTTTTCAAGATTTCCTCTACAACCATAAAGACTAGAAGCTTTTATATATATATATATATATATATATATATATATATAAAAGCTGAGATTTTCACATACACACAGGATTCTAGAACCTGGGCTTCTAATTAAAATACCAAATATTGTGAGACTTACAATAAAATCATAAGACTTGGTGACACTGTAATTGTTTGACGGGTTAACTGATGGATGGTGCACCAAGACCAGCAATTATCCATGTATGGCCTGTGGAGAACAGACAAATCACATGGTGCTAGCTTATCCTCATTTTCAGAAGCTGCCTGGAAAATCATCAGGAAACGGAGGAGATGAGCTAGCCATAGGCTCTGTGATTAACTCAGGTCAGACAGTTGCAAGGATGGGGGTGGGGAGGTAGAAAACAGTCCCAGAAGGTTAAAAGGCCCTCCTCCCTATCAATGGAGGAGGGGTAACTACAGGTCAATCAGGTTCAGCTGAGAAGGAGTTACCAGACAATCAACTAGGATCAGCTGAGAGGGAGTTACCTGAGGTCAATTAGGATCAGCTGATTCCAACTAAGGGCTGCCTGAGACCTTTTTAAACCCTCCCCTACGGGGGTGGGGGGCAGGGGAATAAGAGTCAGACAAGCTGCCAGTAGGTTAGGAGCGGCAAGATAGTGAGCCTCACTGGGGGGAGGCTGCATTCCCTCCCATAAGGGAAGAAAAACAAGACCAAAAGACTGGCTGAGAGAAGGAATGGGCTGCCCCTGTGCATCCTAGAAGGACTGTTTTACCCAAGCCCATCTCACCAAGGTGAAAAACAGCTGAGGCTGGTGAGACCGAGAAGGTACCTTGCCACAGCTCCTAAAGCTTTGAAACAGGGAGGTCTGTAGCTGTGGAGACAGAAGGTTATATCTTTAAGGCAGTGACTGATGTGTGTGAGTTTTGCCCCGGAAGCTTTGAGCAAGCCAAAGACCCATTGTGGACTTCACTCTGCTGAAGAAGTCCTCGCTATCACACTCAACTTGAAATGTTTTATCATATATTTCAATTCAATATGTTTCCAAATTTTTTTTAAATGGAGTCTGATAGTTTCTATATGATCAAATCATTTGCTCCAGTGGAATGCAAGGAAAAAACTTCTCTATGACACTCCAAATAATAATAGAACATTGTCTTTTATTTCATGAATCACAATGCACACTATATTGTAACTGAGAGCCCCAGCCTCACTGCATTTTTCTGGTACTGTTTTAAACCAATATGTAATGAGATTATATAAACTAGATATAAATTATTTAACATGTGATAAATAACCAATACCCTACCAATAATGAGCTGTTCTCCTGCCACAAAATGTATTAAAAATAACCTCACTCCAATTGTATATGTAGCACATATCTTGGAATATATACAACACGTCAAATCATATTTAAGCAAATATAAAAATATTCAATATTTGAAAGTATTGAACACTGAGATTTTGGTATCTGCTGGGAAATTTAAAAGTAAATAGGAATGGTTCAACCAGGATCTTTCATCCAATTCAGTTAACCAGTGACTTGAGCACATTCCTAAATGAGAAATAATGCCAGTGCTCTTTCTTTTGCAAATTGACTGCCTTACTAAAATGAGGGCAGAGATCCTTCCTTGACTGATTGTGTAGAAATAACCGCCCCCCCCCTTTGATCTAGTTTAGCCAAAAAATGTTTATCTTTGAATTGTAATGGCTGGATTGTCCTGAAGAGCAGATTTATATCTATAGATTCACAAAGACATTAGAACTAGATTTCTAAACAGCGCTACCCAAGTTTCCCTAGCATGTATAATTATTTGCAGTAGGAGTCGTTTTTATGACAATATTATTTTCTAAGAGCTGCAGCTATTTAATTTCTCTGGTCTCTGAAGAAATATCAGCGATCACAGCGCTATCAGCCAAAGATATTTCCAGTTTTGTCTTTCAGCTCTTGATTTCTGACTATCGTGCTGTTGAGTTAGACAAGCACCACAAGGTGATGCTAATGTTTTTTGATAGCTGGCCCAGACAAGCCCTCAGTTTGGATCAGAAACCCAATAAGACCTGATGATTATGTATGTTATCATATGTATACTATAAAGTGTATCGCTGAAATGAGAATAGCTGGTTAAAGGCCATATCCACATATAAAAGCCTGAAGGCATGGCTACATCAGAAGATGCAACATATCTGCTAGACTACCTATGGGTGATCCAGTCTGGTCTCTGTTTGAGTCCAGAATGACCTATTTTTATTTTATTTTAGTGCATTTGTTATACTGTTTTAGTATTATGCAATAATTTTAGGGGTGGTTCTCCCACCAAGAGCCTGAATCTTTGACTGGCTCATCATAGAACATCATGAAAACAAACAAACAACATAAACCATTTGTCCATAACCAATAAAACATACATTAATTTCACATGGCACCTTTGAATAATGTTGAATTTCCTGACCTTTTTTGTATTTAAATTTGTAACTGTCACATGAATGAGCAAGCGAACAGGGGACCACAAACAGGGGAGTTTGAGAGGGAGTTGGAGATATAATATAATTGCTAAGATTAGGAAGGACCACATTGCCAGTGCCAGTGCTGCTCCTGTCTCCTCCACCTGCGCCTGCAACCAGACAGTCAGTCTAACCATGGATGCCTCTACCCAGATCCTTGTGTGGATTTTCAGAGACTGTGGCCTTCATTTCCCACTCACAGAAAGCCAGGGTGGGGGGACAATCCAGTGTGAAAGGTGACTGCTAGTGGAATCTCTCAGGAAGCAGGTAGGAGAGTTACAGGAGGAGGTGGCTAGGCTGAGGAGCATCCGTGACCACGAAGAATTCATTGACAGTATTCATATGGAGACATCCAAGGCTGCAGAAGCTATCCAGCTAGAGAGGATTGCTGTCATAGCCCCGAGGAAGGAGGATAGGGCTCTGTCACAGGGAGGAAACTGGCTGATGATTACTTCTGGCAGCAGGCAGTACTCCACCCCTACTCCCAACCTATCCACCATTGTGATGAAAAAACAATATGCTGCCCTGGCAATGAGCCATGTGGAATCACCCCCAAAGGTGGAGGAGGAGAAGCCATGTACCCCAAAGGATGGGAGGATCTCAGCCACCACTCCCCGGAGAAAACATGTGTTAGAGGTCGTTGGTATCTCTCTTCTGAGGGGGATGGAGGCAGCCATCTGTCACTCTGACATGGCATTCTGCCTACCAGGGGCCTGTATCCGAGATGTTACGGACGGATTGTTGAGGCTCATCCAACCCTCTGACTACTATCCCACGCTACTCATCCATGTGGTCACTACTGTTACTGGAAGGTATGATTCTTAGCAGAACAGAAGTGACTACAGGGCTCTGGGAGTCAGGGTGAAGGAGTTTGGAATGCAGGTGGTCTTCTCTTCGATCCTTCTGATCAAGGGTAGGGGCCCACGCAGAGACAGATGCATCCTGGAGTTGAATGTCTGGCGCCAAAGATGGTGTCACCAGAAGGGCTTCAACTTCCTTGACCATGGGATGTTGCTCCAGGAGGAAGGACTGCTAAACAGAGATGGGGTCCACCTACTGAGGAAGCAGAAGAACATATTTGGATACAGATTGGCTAACCTAGTGAGGAGGGCTTTAAAAAAGGTTCGAAGGGGGAAGGTGACCAAATCCCACAGGTAAGTCAAAAACATGGAGATTCTATGATTCTATGATTATTGGTGTTCCTGCTAGGGCTAGTTGGAAAAAAATTCATTGAGTGTTTGTTGTTTTGTTTTTTAAATGAAAAATGGCTTTTTGAACTATTCAAAAATATATTAAAATGTTCTCCGTCATTTTAAGTTTACAGATTTCTTCTCCCCCCCCTTTTTTTTTTGGTCAAAATGATTTGAAATAAAAATCTGGTTGAAAGTAGCTCTGTTTACTGTTTGTGAAGTATTCAAGAATGAGTCCTTTATGTTATTTTATTTTATTTTTTATTCAGGTAAGTCATAGACTTCATATGCAGTAAAGTATACCAGAACATTTGGGTTAGAAATAAACAAGTTATAGGGATATGATGAAGTATTTTTATGGAAGTACAGGAAAAAAAATTGATGTAGTATCCAAAACATTTCCCAAATGTCCACAGATGTAATTTTTATAAAATATGCACCTGTTTTTCCTGAACAGAAGTTGTCATCCAAAAATTCTGCCCTGTACAGTGTATAAGGGCTGATGTGAAAACAGATGGGCTTTCATCTTCATAGTGATGTCTAGGAGTCCAGAAGCAGAGAAGAGGGCCAAAAAGAGTTGGCATTCATCTTGTCTCAGCCATTTGGCATACACTTAGGGAACTGTAGAAAAATGTGTTTTCTTTGTATCACCATCTGGAATTTCCTGGTGAACCAGCTGAGTAACATGTCAAATTTAGCTAGTTATTACTATAAGAAGCACATAAAAGAAACTTGTTGAACACAAATGCTGAAACCTGAAAAGATTTGCCTAACTGAAACTCTGGTTCTCAGCACTCTGGTTGAAATGAACCAGTTTTTCAGTGTACTTAACAGTACCCCGATATAACGCAACCCTATATAACACACGAATTCGGATATAACGTGGTAAAGCAGCACTCTGGGGGGCAGGGCTGCGTGCTCCGGAGGATCAGCGCATCAACGTGTCTGGCTCTGACATGCTGCTCTGAGCGGCATGTTAAGGGTGCTGGGCCAGGGCTGAGGGGTTGGATAAGGTGCAGAGGGTCTCGGGGGGTGGTCAGGGGACAGGGAGCAGGGGGGGTTGGATGGTTCGGAGGCTCTGGGGGCAGGGTGGTCAGCGGATGGGAAACAGGGGCGTTGGATAGGGCGTGGGAGTCCGATAGGAATCACGGCAGTCAGGGGACAGGGGGGTTGGGTAGGGGTGGGGTCCTGGGGGTGATTAGAGATGGGGGGGTCAGGGGACAAGGAGCACGGGGAGGTTGGATGGGTCGGAGGTTCTGAGGGGTCGGTCAGGCGGTGGGAAGTGACTATTAATAATGGAAATGCTCGAGGCCAAAGCAAGTTCGATATAACGTGGTTTCACCTATAAGGCGGTAAGATTTTTTGGCTCCCAAGGACTGCATTATATCGTGGTAGAGGTGTATATTTACTGGGTAAAAGACACAGCAGAAGAGTTGAGAAACATGAAGAAATATATCTTGCACTCTAAATACATACACACAACCAAAGATGTACTCATCATGAGCTCTTACATCAGCAACTTCCATTACCATGATTAACTATCATTAAGGCCATAACAGAAATGAATAAACTCCTTGTTTAAAAGGGCATTATTTTAATTCTGGAAAAAGTTAAGTGAAAAGGAAAAAAAATACTCAGCTTGAAACAATTTATGTTCCTACTTTTAAGAGGAAACTAGAAAATTTAAAACTTTTACATTATTAGATTAATAATTAGGTTTAACAATTTTTTCGTTATTCCATATAATTCCCCCTCTTATTTTCCCTTACATTTCTCTCCATCTTTTATTACACCTTCTGAATATTTATTGTGATGTGGTGTACATTTAGTCTGTCCTCCTGGGGTGAATTTTAGGGTTTGGACACTGGACATTTAGTATTATAAGTGTTAGCCTCCAAAACATGATAATACTGAAACTCTGCTCCCATTTTCAACAGGTCTACACTGTTGTAATTTTGCTTATTTCAGTGAATTTACTCCTGATTTACATAAGTGTAATGGATATCACAGCTAGTATCATGGGTCAGGTCTTGAGGAGAAGTCACTAAGTGGTGTTACTGCAGAAAATAATCTTAAATTTACAGTGGATCAAACAATGTGATGCTGTGGGGAAAAAGGTGAATATCTTTCTAGGGTATATTAACAGGAGTGTTGTACATAAGACACAGGCATAATTGCTCTGCTCTTACTGGCTCTGATGAGGCCCAGCTGCAGTGCTGGGTCCAGTCTTAGGCACCATGCAGACAAACTGGAGGGAGTCCAGAGGAGATCAAGAAAAATTATAAGTGGTTTAGAAAACATGACCTGTGAGACAAAGTTGAAAAAAACTGGGCATGTTTAATCAAGTGAAGAAAAGATGGAAGGGGACGTAACAGTCTTCAAATTTGTAAGAGGTTGTAAAGCGGGGACTATGTTCAATTGTCCTCTGTGTCCACCAAGGGTATGGTGAGATGTAATCAGCTTAGTTTGCAGCAATGGAGATTCAGGTTAGACAGCTGGAAAAAAAAACTTTCTAATTATAAGCATAGTTAAGCACTGGATAGGTTACCAAGAGAGGTTATGGAATCCCCATCCTTGGATATTTTAAAGACCAGGTTAGACTAATATCTGTCAGGAGTGCTCTAGATATATTTGGTCCTGCCTCACCATGAGGGATGGACTAAATGACCTCTTGAGGTCCCTTCCAGGATTTTATTTCTGTAATTTAAATTAGGTTATTATTATTACTTACTGTTTATATTACTGTAGTGTCCAGAAGTCCCGTCAGGATCAAGGTCCTTTTGTACTGAGTGCTATGCAAACATAAATGAAAACAACACTTTCCTAAAGTATTTCCAATCTAAGATAAACATGTCCTGATGAAAGGGGAGGTGATATAAGGTGGAGGAGTTAGCTGGGACTGAAACTGGAAAAGAAGTTTACATGTACAATAAAAGGTTTCCATGTTGTATCAATCTTGTCATTTCTCCTCTCTGACCCCTTGCTTAAAAATTATCTTGTTATGGGAGGATTTGGGGAAGGTTTTAAACTAAGAGAGGGAGGTTACAGGATTATATTGTCAGATTCTGTCATCCTAGGGCAGAAGGAACTGCTTTTTCCCTTAAGAAAAATCCTTTCTACTGTCATGCTCTTTGGATAGTTTAATAAAATGTATCAAAGAGGTACTGCTAGCTTCTGTATATGGCTGGTGTCCTACTGTTTCTGGGAATGCAACGATGGCCACAGTTTTGGCACTTCCTGAGGATTTGTCCATTTTTTCTGTCTTTTAATCTATATATATCTGTATCCCAAATTCTTCAGTATCTCACTCTTCTGTTTCTTGCTCTTAGAATTTTTTTTAAAGAAGATACAAAAATTCCATAACAGATAAGTAGTTGTAAAGGTAAGGTATACCTCTTACTGTCTGCAAAAGAGAGCAGAGTTAACAGAGATCAGAGTGGGATAGTGTTGTTAATATTGATATTGCTGATAAAGTTAGGGGTGTGTTTGTTTTCCATTTGAAACCCAAATTTGGGGGAGGAGAGATTAATATCTTCTTATGAAATCAACTTGAAGTCTGGCACACAGTTTGTTATCTGTATATGATTTGTTCTACTGTAAGTGGTGTCTATAGATAAAAGCACTTGCTTTGTAATAAAGAAGAAATTGAATATGAACACATTTTGGGAATTTTTCCCCTTAGGTTTTACACCCAAATAACCTGATCACTAAATTCAAACTTTACAGTCCCATTAATGAGCCGTTAATAAGAACTAAGTACCTTTTGTTTTCAAATAAAATGTATACCCTGAAATTATCATAACATCAAAGATGGATCAAAAGCAATATACATTTCATAATTAAAATATGTATTTCTCATCCTCTTAATCGGACAATTTTCTAGTGGTCTCATTATAAATCGAATCAGATGATATGTTAAAATCTGAGGAAATTAAACATAAAAAAGAAAACATAGAAACCACATTTCCATTGTTAACATGCTTACAAATTAAGAAGAACATTAGTCAAGAGTTTTCCATCCATATTACACTGTTAACACAATCAGTGTGAGTGAATGGAATAATACTTCTAGTTTCAAAGTAAACCTATACAGCAGAAGTTTGTCAGCTTTGGTCTGGTGATGAGCTTGAAGAATTTGTGGGGGTTGTTGTCTGAAGGCCAGAAGAGGGGGTTCAGGATAGATTTCTTTCAGGATGTGGTCTCCAAACTCATCATCAGAAGCAAGCTCTGCATATACCAGGATAGGCCAACTCAAAATGGCACCATACCCTGCCCAGAGCAAAAGATGCAAAATCTGTAAACATATCTCCACTGCTGTGATGATCAACGTCCCCCACAACACACCTTTCAAGATCCATGAGTCCTCTACATACTCATCACAACATTTGGTGTACCTCATGCAGTGCACTAAATGCCCCAATAACAATGATGTGGGGGAAACGAGACAATCACTATGTTCTGGAATGAACTCACACCAAAAAAAGATAAAAGACAAAAACATATCACCTCTGGGTGAATGCTTTTACAAAGCGATCACTCTATAGCTGACTGCTCAGTCCTCATCCTCAAAGGAAAATTGTACAACACCATCAAAAGACAAGCCTGGGAGCTTAAATTCATAATTTTGCTAGACACAAAAAATCACAGTCTTAATAAAGATACTGGATTTATGATTTATTACAACAATCTATAACCCACTACCTCCCTCTGCCCAATGACTGGGTAGATGTTAATAGGCCACTTCACCTTCAGTGGTCCCTTGGAATGTGTTAACTATGCTAAACAGTCTGTTCCACCCTGTATTTTCTCTGGGTATGTCTACATTGCAATTAAAAACATGCAGCTGGCCCATGCCACCTGACTCAGGCTCATGGGTCTCAGGGTAAGGGGATGTTTAACTGTGTTGTAGATGTTTGGGCTGAAGCTCTGGCTCTAGGACCTTGCAAGGTGGGGGGGTCTCTGAGCTTGGGCTGCAGCTCAAGCCTGAACATCTACACTGCAGTTAAACAGATGCTTAGCCAAGCCTCATGGGCCTGAGTCAGGTGGCATGGGCCAGCCACGTGTCTCTAATTGCAGCATAGATACAGCCTCTGAGTCCGTTTCTTAGACCCAAAGAAGAGCTCTGTGTAAGCACAAAAGCTTGGTTCTCTCACCAACAGAAGTTGGTCCAATAAAAAGATATTACCTCAGCCACCTTGTCTCACCACAGCAATGGAGCATACAAACTATGTTATAATGTCAAGGATAACAATCTTAAAGTAGAGACAAACTCAAAAGAATGATTTATAACAAAGCATAAATTGAACCTAACCAAGGAGGCACATATTGTGTATTCTTTATTATAGACCAATGAAACTGACGAACCTCAGATGCTACTGCACAGACTTTTAATAGAAATGAAGGAAGCATTGCTGTTGTAATGCTGAGTGATGATGTGATTCATTGAAGACAATGGGATTTTTTCCTTTGACTTCAGTGGGGTTTGGATTAGGACCAGTGCAGTTATTGACAGACACAGTGAGTGCGCTTTAAGATATCCTAACTGTTTGAGAAAGATGTCTGATTCTGTCCCATCCCCTGTTTTAAGAAGAGGGAATCTCTTTCAAACTAGTAGACTCTTTCAAAACAGAAGAAAATTCTTAAGTGTGTACCATACTTTTGTACCATACTGCGTTGCTGAGCAGTGTGGAAATGCCCATCAATAAATAAACAGGTAGCTTTCTACTTTTTTCATCTCTAGACATACAGTTATATGACAATCTATTTATAAAGTCTGCAAAGGTTACATAATAATGACCACTCACCTGGGATAACTTTTTTTAGGATTATTTTTCTGAATCTGATAGGTTCAGGGTAGCTATGTGGAAGATTAAAGGTGGGGCTTTAATTGAATAATTTTAAGTTTTCCCCCATATTTGAAAAACAGATTGTATTCAGTGCTTATGAAAGATGACAGATTAATAGCACTAGAAACTCAAATCTAACTATCCACAAAATATACTAAGTACATAGTATATACTATGGAGCAGCAGTGCAAGCTCCTCATCTTTTCCCCACCATGGTTTTCCAGTTACATTGTACATGCACAGCCCCTTAAAATGAAAGAAACTTTCATTTTCCATGTCCACTTTAACCCTGGGTCTGTCTGCAGAGACTACCAACAATTGTTCCAACTCATGCCTGTGATAATGGTTTTGTTATGTGGCTACTTTTCCACAAAGGTGCTGGCTTGAGACCACCACCAGATAACTTAGCCCATCAGACCTCCCATAATTTGGAAAACTTGTGTAGGTTCACTGCTTGAGCTAAATTTGAATAGCTGACCTACAGATTAAAATATGAATAGCTCATTACCACTGTCCAGCCACCCAATATGCTACATAGTTACATTTATACTGGTATCACAATGTTGTAATTGAGCCAGAGTTCTAATGAGTGCTGGGAATGTTGTGGTAAGCATGAGTATCAATGGTATTGTGAACTGTAAATGAAAAATGCTGGAAGCTACATTCAGATTATTAGGAAAGGCTTAAATTGAAGACCCCTAAAATAGTCTTCCCTAAGACATTTCAAGTTTCATATAAGGACCAGCTAGGCCCTGGGAACTTTACAGTCTGAATGCCTGGTTGAGATCCCAACAGCGTTAGGAAAAGGTTATGAAATGTACAGGGACTGGTGAGCAACAACAATTTTAAGGTAGTCTCCTCCTTAACCAAAGTGGAACTAGGCTTCTAGCCCAGAAAATTTACAAGTGTAACATCAACACCTTTGGGTGGGTGGTCAGCAACAGGGATCGAACCTGTAGCCTGAACAATTATTACACTTATAAAAGTATGTATTGGGGTGCAATATGCACTTGTCACAGATAGCAGTTTTTGTCCTTAGGTGGCTACTTAAAATTAATTGAGAAGATGGCATTTGGTGAAACACAGAGGAACTTTATTTAATACAGATAACTATAATTGAAATCACAGACAAGGGTCAATATACATAATGTTTAGAATAAGATAAGTACAGTAAATTGGTTTCCTACATTGTTCATACTTACAACCTTTCATTGTGCATAGTTACAGCTAGACCACTGGAAACAGAGATGGAAGGGAAAGACAGGGGATTCCATTAGAAGGAAGGTCCTGATTCAGTTTACACTTTCTAGAGGACCAGATGAACCCAAAGAAATGGGAACTGGGTGTAGTATTTTATACCCTTCCTTTTGGTAATAGCAAGGATATATACTATATTTCCTCCTTAACCCCGATTATGATAAGGTCAATAGCTGCTCCTATGTGGCCTTCAGGGTGTCCATAATTAAGCATCAAGCATTAATATTCATGATTTACATCACTTATTTCTAAATAATTCTGTATGTAAATGCTGTCTAACTACTTAGATACTGCATAATAACCTATTTGCTAAAGCCACCACAAGCTCCATTCTTGTGGAATCCTGGAGTGTACCATACCCATTCGTGGTTACTCGTTTGCCTTTCAAAATAAGAATGCAAAATATCTGACCTATGCTTATCTCCTTAGGCTTAACTACTCCCACACAGCCTAATATAATAGGATCTTAACTATAGCAAGTTTAATAACCCATTTACTTACGTTCATCTACTTGCCCCCATGCATGTTTCAAGCTAATAAACAATACACCCATTTCAGTTGTACAGGCTGATAATGTCATTTTACCTCTAGCAAGCATAAAATTACCTACAAGACATGATACAGGGTCATAGGTCATAAAATCAGGGGTCAACAAACCTGGGACTTCTTGATCTTAGTGCATGAGTCTCTACTGCCTGAGCTAAAAGACATGTCTGTTAGCCAGCGTAGTAGCAGGCTCATCAATCTCTAGCTGGCCTAACCACCTCTAGAGGGGGACAGAGTGTCACACCAAGCAGGCAAGGTTTGAGGCGATTATTTAAGCAGGGAGCTGGAAAAAGCCAACGCACACTGGTGTCAGATTAAGACAGCTGCTAGGGATGTCAGCAATTCAAAAATATCTGAAACTGGTGTGAGGGATAGGACAGAAATGAAAGCTGATGTAGAGAAGAGACAGGTTAAGGTCCAGAGGTATGTTCCAGAAAAATAACAAGATGTCAGACTAAGAAACTAAAAAAAAAGAAAAAAAAATCCAAACCAATAACAACTCCCACTCCA
Source organism: Chelonia mydas (assembly GCF_015237465.2). NCBI lineage: Eukaryota > Metazoa > Chordata > Testudines > Cheloniidae > Chelonia > Chelonia mydas. The sequence goes on from NC_057852.1 coordinate 103,840,627, forward strand.
AACTACCAATATCTAAGGCAAAAAAGCAAAATAGATTAACTATTAAAAAAAAAAGGATCATGTAATAGTCTTTTTCTGAAAAATAGTAAATTGACAAAACAATGGGATACTACATTACCTCAGTTTAAAATATAGATGTTGGGAGTCCTGCTGTATATCTAATGAGGTAAAAATTCTGAGTAGAGAAGGTCATACAGTTGAATCTGCATGGGTGTAAATCCAATATTATATAATATTACTGGCCTCTTTACCAGGGAAAGGATAGGAAGGCAATGTTTTCATGGAGAGCACAGAAGCAATCATATCTAATAAAGTAATAACAATAATTAAAAAAGGATTAGACATGTACTTGGATGAGAAAAATCCACAATTATATTATACAGGGTAAAAAATAAACATGAAGGATATAAATGCTCATGCTTCAGGGCATAAGCCAAACACCAAATACTTGTAGTTAGAAAGAAACTTCCTCTAATGGCAGATTATTTTATAATTGTCCATTACAGGATTTTTTGTACCTTTTTTTCTGAAGCATCTGATATTGAAAAATGTCAGAGACAAGACCCAAGTTCACATGGACCACTGGCCTGTTTTTTCTTCTGACCTATCATATAAACTTCCTATTGAGGATATTGATAACATTGAACACATGGTTTGATAATTTCCCAAGTTATGGAAAAAAAAGATACTTCTTGAAAATAAAGAGCTATATATAGTTTGCCCTCTCCCCCTTTACATCAATTAATTAGCATTAGAGTAGTATTGTGACATGCATAATAGTACTGTCATGGCAATCATCATTAGGTTGTGCTGTTACACCTAGTATTCCATGTTTCTCCTTAATCTCCAAGCAAACTTTTAGTTTTGGGGAGACATGCTGTGTTATTGCTTTTGTTATGCAAGGTTTTATATAGAGGCAGTGTTTCCTGGAACAGAGCTTGTGTGGACAGCAGGACACTTTGCTCTCTGATTTGGTTTCTGATTAGAGTCAATTCCTGAGGCAGAGTTGCTTTCGAGGAGGTAGGCATTGGTGGCAACTGAGAAAATTATTGTAAGGAGGGACTGCTCTATATGTTGTTTCACTAGCTCTATTCCAGAACTGGTGTATAGATGTAAATAGAATAGTTTACACTTTAGAATATATCAAGACTCTCTGTCACTGTTTTCCACTGGGAAGCCACTTTGTTAGGCCCTGGACACCTGCTACTGCTTGGCAGAAGGGTGAGACTGGTGTCAGAAAGGACAGCAACATTGCCCAAGGTGAGCAAAATATACTGAGTATCCCAGGAGAGGTTAAATAGATTGGAACCACAGCAATCAAATTAAAAGGAGTAGGACCACAGGTATTAATTTTTTCTATCCGATTTGTTTGTGGTCAAATATAAAAAAGACCTTATCACTCATTTCAAAAGATTATTAAGAAGCAGAGCATATATCTGCAATAGGACATGGATAAAACTTGGATAATGTATAAAAAATATTGCAAATGTCAGACAAATCTTTTTTTGTGTGGACAATACAGGGCTAGGATATAGCACTGGGTTGTTATCATGTCCAACTCATGTTCAATTTTAAAAAAAAATATTATGGATTTATAATATTATGGTGGTTCTGTAATACCGCAAGTAATGAGTTTCTGTTGAGACAGCTTTAGGTTTTTTCCCCTATCAAGCAATTTCCAAAGCATAAGTTCTACTTAAATGAAAACTATAGCAAACTTTCTTAGTTAATGAGATTCCATGTTAATCCCCCATGCTGCAAATCAATTATTTAAAGCCTTTCACAGCTAATGGATCATATAGTGCTTTCTGATTAATGCCAACAAGCTAGTTTTAATACAGTGATGCAATCAGCAGCCTTAACCATTCAGTTTTCTTAATACTTTTCCCAGTTTATGGAGAGAATATCAAAAATAATCTAAAACATAAACTGTTTGTTTATATGAAAAACACATTAACTTCAAACAGCAAGGGAGAATTTCAAGTTGTACTTGGTAGATTATAGACAAGAAGCCATTAACTGTTGATTACTCACTCCACATTTCATAATAAGTAGTTGTAGTGAAGTAAACACACAAACAAACAAACAACAAGGTTTTAGCATTGTTTGACATCTATTAGTGGTCTTCTTCCTGAAAGAATATATTACAACAATTTCTCATTACACGCATGTGGAAAAAAAAAACTTACAGCAGTACAATATATATAATTAGTTTTCTGATTCCAAAATTTCAGGAGATATTTTTTCCTACCACATAGCTGGCCAGTCTTCATGAATATACCACAATGGTAATAAATATAGGGGAGCCCCAGCTACTTACATATGAAAGATTTATTCATGAGATAAGGAAACCTGGGAGAATGGGGCAGACAATATATCAGTATAAGTTACTAGCCCCTGGGCAACAAAAACTTACATTTGAAAATTTGAAAATTACATTGATGAAACTTTACATCAATATTTACTGTTCACAGAACAATAATAGTTACCTTTGCAACTGCCTTCCTCATGCTTTACCTTTTCATTTACAGAGAAACATAAACCAAAGTGTCATGGGAGAATTTGTAGATTTGATAGAATAAATTTGTCTAGGTCATGGAGTATTTGGAAAGACACACACATGCACATCTACAGAAACACGCTCTCTGTTATGATTACTTTAGTACAATGGAAATAATTTACCTAGATATATGCAGATGATACCTGAGCCATTCAGGTGAACAGAATAATTTGGGTGTGTTTATAACATAAATCCATATGGTGCAACAGAGAGCACATTTGTCAAGTTATTGATGGTAAATTGTAACTATTACACTACATATGTTTAAGCACATTCTATAAATTTATTTTGGAATGTGGCATGTTTTGTGCCAGCCGAATGGAGGAGATTTTTACTGTTGAAGAAAGTAATGCTTCAGACATCCAGACAGTGTAACAGACTGCAGCAGTTCTTCACAAGCAGATAAAAACAAACCTTCCTTTATCCCCCAGTTCATCAAATTGTGGTGGCCTGTGCAGTACTACTTCGAAAGACACATGAGAGAGTGGAATTCTTGTGCAAAATTTCACACGGAAAGTTAAAATTGGTGAATGTTGGCTTTCCCTTTCTTTGTGAAGAAAGAAAAAGCCAACCTTTTTCCATGCATATTTCAAAGTATAGCCTTAAAAAAGGCTTTGGCAAAGGGATACAACAAACAAGGCTCTGATGCTTTTGAATACATTAGCCTTTATGCATCAAAATATCACTATCTAGGTAGTTATTGACTTATTATATATTTCGAGTAAGCCTTTCAAAAGTGCCTAAGGGAGTTAAATCTTGATGGAAGTTGGGTGCCTAAGCACCTAAGGTGATATTAAAAATCATACCGTTATTCATTTATTTACATTTTTACTACTCTACAACATACGAGCTCTGGAAGCCTTTGACAACCTTTTAAAAATGTGCTAATAAACAAAAATACACAGCTATTACCTCTGCATCAAATCGAATAACCAAGAAACAACATAAATAAAGCTTACATTTAAAAATCCCCACCAGTTAGTGGGATGATCAAGCACATCTACTCTTCCAGCTGCAGTGTGAGTCTCAGGTCAAGGAGACACATTTGTGCTAGCTTGATGAGAGCTAGCGTGCTAAAAATAGTGTGTAGTTGCTGCAGTGCAAGTGGTGGGATGGGCCAGGCCCCTTGAGTGCATGGCTAGCGTCTTGCATGGCTATGTTTCCAGGGCAGCTTAGACCTTCCCACTAAATCACACCCCCTGCTTGAAATGCAGACATACCCCAAGTTGATGAACCCCAGGGATTGAAAGCTAAGAACTCTAATGAGTGCAACCCAAAATATATGCAAACAAAACCTCAAAAACCTCACTATAAATACATATTAATTATAAATACATGATTCCCAAACATTTTCCCTCCATTTACCTTCTCCTCTCCCCTTGTTTTGCCCACAAATTTCTCCATGCTGTAAATACATTATTGTTTTACTTTAGTGTGTTGTCCATTTAAATTAGGTTGCAAGCAGTTTGAGACAGAGACCTTAAAATGTTATATACACATTATTGTGCTATCCAAGTAATTACAACAGCTAGCTTTGCAGATGCCAAGTTCATTGTTAACTGGGAGGAGCTGCGGTATTTAATCTGCAAGATATATTTACTGAAATAGGAAGGTGGTTTTCTTATCTCTTTTATGGAATTAAGATCATGTGTATAAATACTTATTACAAGAACATTCCTATGATAAAAATCATCATTATAGAGCTTTCACTAAAGTACCATGGTTGTTGTTAATAAATAATTTACCTAAGTAGAAAAGTTGGGTTAGCTCAGAAAGGAAGGAAATTACAGCATGTCCTAGGGTGTGCCAGACCTGGAGTACCCCCTGCTGAGTAAATGTGACGTTGCCTTGCCTTATTATGCCTTCTCAGGAAGCCAGTGACTTCACTTCAGGCACTGTTGGTAACCGTTCACAGCAATGGCACCTATATTCCTCTGTCTCCCTGTACACCCCCTCCATGGTCCGGTAAAGCACCCATTTTTAGGTTGCCAGCTCCCCAGTTGTCACTTCTCTAAAGGTGAGACCTAGGTATCTTTCCCTCCTGACCATGGTTTTTTCAGGCTGCACAATTCCTTGCCTACACTGTGATATTCCCAGCAAACCAGATGGCCTAAATGGCCAATGTCTGCACATTTCTTTCTCTCCAGAGACTATATATAGCGTACTTGCTCACAGTTATAAGCTATCACCCAGCCCTTTCTAAACAAGCACATCCATTCTTAATGTGAAAGCATTACACAGAAAACATATTAAAAAAATAAAAGGACCTACATGCATGTTAATAAAGTTATCAGAGATCACCCCCAATTTGAACTAAGACTCTGGTGAGTGATTAGTACTTCAAAGTCCATACAGATGTTTTTCTGTCTTTACAAGTTCATAACCACTTTAGCTCAGAACAAAAACCCCCATGAATAAATCAGTCTCTTCTTATACATCTTAGGTCTTTGCCCTTCAGATTCTGGGAATGAATAATCATCAGACAATGGTTCTCTCCTCAGGATGTAGTTTCAAAAGTTTGGATCCAGAGGTGGGAGTTTGCAGTCACCTCCCACAAGTATTTCCTGAGGAACCAGCTTAACTTTGTTTGTCTCAAAAGTTCCCTCTTGTCTGGCACATTGTTTAAAATGTTCCATTGAAGTTCATAACACTTCCCAAGGTTTACATTGGTCACATCTCCCCAGAGAAGTTACATCCAATCTCACAACAATACATAAACTTTCCATTCAATGCAATGGACTCCAAAGATACTTAAACATAATTCAAGGTTTTTCAAGGATATTGCAGGAAATTACCCTATCAGTCACAGATAGTCTCTCTTGAAAATTTCTGTATGACTTCAACAAAAAAAAATAACATCTATAATAATTTATAGTGCATTTATTTATTATGTGGTGTACTACCAAAGGGCTTTGCTTTTTTGCATGCATTTCTTACAACTTCAGGCAACTTTGTTTTGTAATGTAAGAATAGCAGATACCAAAAAGAAAACTCCACTTGCAAAGGATTAAAATGAACCCAGATGTAGGCTTTCAGAAACAATAAATAAAATTGATTTCATATAGCCACGTTACTTAATGTGTGTTTTTTTTTAATAAGACTTCCCACAGGGGACTTGAAACTTCCACCTAGCACAATCTGAGTTAAGGGGTTCAGAATGAAACTACCAGAGCAGTTGTTGAAATCTGAGTTAGAGTTGAAATAAGGTGAATAAGGTGGGGGATTGACGTTAACAGAGAGCTACTTCCCCTTGAGATTCAATATTGACTTACCATATGGTATAAAAGAGTCTGATAGGTCTGCAGTTATAAGGAACAGCCCTTAAGGAGAGACTTCACTGGAACTGTCAAGATATGTGTTTTGATGGGTTTAACTGGGACAACTTCTAAACACTGTGTGTGAAATTAGGCTGTAACTAATGTGTATTTGCTTTACTTGCTTTAGTTCTGCTGTAAAGTTTTGTCTTGCGGTGAGTATGGGATTTGTAGATCCTATGAAAAGACAAAACAAAACCCACAGTTTAACTCTCTTGCCCTTCTGAAGAATGAGTTCTGCACAGTCCATGTGCGCATTATCATTTGCCCAATTGAATCACTCTTTATTACAAGAATGAGGGAGGCAAGACATGAAGGAAAAAAAATAAGCCAAAACATCCCACACACGTTAAGATTTATTTTGGCGGGAAGGCAAACACTTCTATGATATATACATACTTGTTATGTTGCTTGTCACATTAGTATCTCAACACCTCACATATGCTATTATACCATTTTTACAAGCAGGAAACTAAAACTGATTTACCTAAATTCACAGAAGAAGTCTGTGATAAAGTCAAGAGGAGAACCCGCAGCTTCCCAATCCTAGGTCATTACTTTAACCCCAAGTCTATTCTTTCTGTAATATAAATGCCATTGAAGCTGAATTATAAGGTAATATTCACTGTTATTCCAAAATCATCTCATTATCTAGCAGCAACTTTAAAGAAAATAAAGGGAAACTCTATATTTAATACAGGTTGCTCAACAGTCAACATATCACAGGTTTAAAAACCAATAAATGTATACAAGGTCTCTGCATCACAGGTTTAAAAACCAATAAATGTATACAAGGTCTCTGCCCTGGTTTTGTTTTATACTGATAACAGAGCTGATGTTGTAAGTGAAGTGCAAGATGGCCAAATCACACATGTCCCATGTTTATGACACTCTGTGAATCTTCTGTACACTTGAATAACAGAAATATCAATCATCTTCTGGCAAAAGGCTTGCTCATTCCGCATCTATTTTATTCACCCAGTAAAAACGGATACATTTTAGAGAAGTGTATAAGAAAGTATCTACGCATGTACAAATTAAAACAGACAGCCATGACAGGATAGAGCTCATCGTGTCATATGGTGAAAAGACTAGCCAAGCAGCATCAATTCACACACACACACACACAGAGTACCTTAGGGCATACACACAGGTGAAAGCAATAGTGCTGAACCAACTTCTGAGCAAAGCAAGGGTATAAAATAGTTCTCAGATTTTGCAACCTTTGTAAAAAGAACAGGAGTACTTGTGGCACCTTAGAGACTAACAAATTTATTAGAGCATAAGCTTTTATGAGCTCCAGCTCACTTCCCGATGAAGTGGACTGTAGCTCACGAAAGCTTATGCTCAAATAAATTTGCTAGTCTCTAAGGTGCCACAAGTACTCCTTTTCTTTTTGCGAATACAGACTAACACGGCTGCTACTCTGAAACCAACCTTTGTAAGACGCCATAAGCAACGTCATTGCGGAAATGTTTGATCTTACTGTGATATAGCATTGACATGACACCCAGGACTTATGGGTTCTGTTGCTAGCTCTGCCACTGAGGACTCATGTGTCCTTATGGTGTCACTTATCCTCTGAACACCTTGGTTTATCAGACTATAAAATAAGCAGATATTTATTTCATTGGAGGACAGCATTATTATTTATTGAGCAAAAAGGTAGCTAATGACTGAGGCTATATTCGCCACAGTTGGAAGTAAATACCAAATTTATTGCTACATACATACTGAATGTCTGCATCAGAACTATATGCAAAGTTATGCATCATGAACTTGAATTTCCATTCAGTGATACTGTTTTTTTTTTTCTTTTTAAGATAGCATTCTAAAGAGGAGATGGTATTAGATATCAAGAAAACACAATTACTCACCTTGTAACACTAAATAGTAGTTTGTGCTGAACCAGTCTGAGGCCAATCATGATGAACTAATTTGCGCCGTAAGAGTGACAAATTCCAGGATCCTGCTTGCAGAGTCACCATGTCGTCAGGTACCTGAACCCTGCATAGAGATGAAGAGCTATGTTTTGCTGGATCGCTCTGAGATTAGATCAGATGTGTCCAGTAACCTCCAATCTAGGAGCAAAAAAGGGGTTGGAGGGAACCAGGGAGAAAGACGGGCAGCTTGATTCTGCTTACAGACTGGGGTAAATCAGGAGCAACTCCACTGAAGATAATGGGAATACCACTAGTTTAAAAATGTTGTAATGGAAAGGAAAATCAGGCAGAGAGAGGTGCACTATTGTGCTTACATGGACATGTGAATGGATTGGTTGACCTTCCTCCAGACCAAAATCCTCTTGAATTAGGATAAACAATAGAAACTTAGATTCATCACCTGATAGTTTTCATGGTCAGCCAATCATAGTTTAGGAATTGCTTCTTTTATGTTATATAATGAAAATACCTACCTCAGAAGAATATAGCCTTTGTAAAGACATTTAAAATCCTTTTGCAAAGCAGAACCAAATTCATCATCACAGTTAACTTGATTGACTTCAGTGTAGGTACTCCAAGGGATGAATTTGGCTCATTATATAAAATCTCAGGTCTCATTTAAAAGATAGATAGAGAGATAGATAGAGAGATAGATAGATAGATAGCACTTGTCTTTGCTAAGGAAGCCTTGAAAATATAAACCAATCGTGATGAAAATAAACAAATGACTGAGCTTGAAAGCTTGTCCAGATGACACTAAGATAATTTTATGCACCCAACCAGCCAGTTGACTGCAGCAACCTCTGGTAAGCAGAGAGTGTGCTCACTGACCACAAAGAGGTGCAGGTCAGTAGAAACAGGATTACATTATTGCACAGTAGGAACCTTTTAGTTCACGCACACAGTGGAGTTACAGCACAGCACTTTGGGGCACACTGCTAATGAGACACTCAGAATCCAAACGGTGGGGCAGTATAGGCATAACATAAGTTATCTTGCAACAGGAGTATTTAGGGAGCTGAGGAAGGAATTAAAGATCTCTCCTTTTGCATATACTTTTTTTTATGTAAAGGGGTCAATTTAGTTTAGAGTGTAGCCCTAAAAAAATATCTTGAGAACTCTTCCCAAAATTACAGCGTGGTCCTGTATATAGCAATGTGACCATGGTGATCAGGGAGTGATTGTATCTTTGAATGTTTAACCGGTTTGCTGAAAAATGCTAAGGCCAGCTCAGCATAGAAGCATGAAGATTGTGGTGAGGGGGTTGTTACAGATACAATATGCAGTCCAAGTTTGTCAAAATATTAACTGAGGGTGACAAACCTTTGAAGTGAACTTGCGATAATTTATGGCTCTGAATCAAATACATCTTCCTTTGTGTTTTATGCATCACCCAGTACACTGGTTCTGCTCTCAATAAATAAATAAATAAATAAATAAATAATGTGTGGGTTTGGCACAATTTCAGTCCAAAACCTCTTAGAATCATAGAGAGGAAAGGACTGGAAGGCAGACATGCCAAACTTGGGGAAAAATGTGAATCATTGATGACTACTCTTTGAGTACAGTCTTTCAACCAATTGCACAACCACCTTATAGTGTTTTCCTCTAGATCACATTTCCCTAGTTTGCTTACAAGAATGTCATGTGGCACTGTGTCAAAAGCCTTACTAAAATCAAGATATTTCACATCTACAGCTTCCCTCCCAAGCTACTAGGCCAGCAGCCCTGTCAAAGATGGAAATTATGTGGGTTTGGCAGGATTTCTTTTTGACAAGTCCATGCTGGATATTCCTTATAACCTTATTATCCTGACTGTTTAATAATTTATCTTTCCAGGTATCAGACTAAGGCTGCCTGGTCTATAATTTCCCGGGACCTCCTTGTTTCCCCTTTTAAACACAAATACTATGTTCGCTGTTCTCCAGTTTTATAAGCCCTCACATGTCCTCCAGGAGTTCTCAGAGATAATTTCTAATGGTTCTGAAATTGCTTCAGCTAGTTCTTAAGTACCCTGGTCAGAATTTCATCAGGTTGTGCCAAGTTGTATACACCTAATTTACCTAAATATTCTTTCACCGGATCTTTCCCTATTTTTGCTGGCATTCCTTCTTCCTTGTTAATATTAATTGTATTGAGTATCCGGTCACCATTAATCTCCTTCTTGAAGACTGAAGTAAAATAGGCATTAGACACCTTAGCTTTTTTAATGTCAAAAGTTATTATCTCTCCTTCCCTGCTAAGGAGAGGACCTACACTTTCTTTTGTCTTTCTCTTGCTCCTAATGTATTTAAAGAACCTCATCTCATTGCCTTTTATGTTCCTTGTGAGGTGTAACTCATTTTGTGCCTTAGCTTTTCTGATTTTGTTTCGACACGCTTGTGCAATTCTTTTGTACTCCTACTTAGCAATTTGTCCACCTTACCACTTGTTGTAGAATTCTTTTAGATTTTCAGTTGTGCTCCTGATGGAGCCATATTGGCCTCTTCCTATTCTTCTTATCTTTCCTTCACATCAGGATAGTTTGCAGTTGTGCCTTTAATATTGTCTCCTTGAGAAACTGCCAGAGTAACCTACATACCTAAGAGGGAGGTAGCTCTTTAAGAGATTTAGAGAGCAGAAAGAGGGGATGAATGAGTTGTGTGTGGATCATTGCTGCCAGGCAGATGCATAATTAATATTCCACCCCCAGAAATGTCTGGAGTTGAGTGTGGTAGCTTTGGGCATGCTCAGCAGGCTTCTTGTAGCTGAACTAATAGACTGAGGGCAAGTAGTCTTGGCATCTGCTTTATAAAAGGACACATGACTTGCAATTTTGGTTGGGAGAAGTGCAGTAAAAGGAGCAGGCTGTTTTCCTCTAACTCTGAAGCATTTTACAGAGGAGTAGTGCTATTGTTAACTTTCCTACAGGGAAGCCCAAGGAGTGTCAGTTATAGAAAGGGGAAATTGGGAGGGTAAATTAATTTCTTTTCATTTTAATTGTACACTTTGACTGTTATTTGCTTTTAGTCAAATTGTTTTAGTCAAATTGCCTTAACCAGTATGGTTCACTGACTCTTTTCTTATTTAAATGCAATGATAGGGAGTCACTTGTATTTTGCTATTTTCAGTTTTGTATTTTTTTTGTAACAGGGTTATAAATTTTTATACTTAGTAGTGATTGGTTAATTAATCGACTGGCTAATTGAGTGATTCCAGCAGTTCAGCAGAGGAGGTGAAAGAGTCTTTGTGGGTTCTAATTACAGACTTCTGTAAGCAAAAAGAAGGAAGATATTATTGCCCTGCTTTTGACTCAGCAGATAGTATAGAGCCGATGAACAAAGACTGTAACTGAGTCTCAAGTGAACTCAGCATAAGCTTCTGGAACTCTGAGTTACTTCTCACTATGTGTTTGTGGGACTAATCTGTTTAGATTTAATTTGTTTCTTTTGTTTATATGTATGCATAACTGTGAAAATAATGTGTGTGGATTATGAAGTAGCCTTATTATTTAGTACACAAACTACTATTTTTCATTATTGTTATAAAGTTTTTACAAAGTTGGTACTTAAGAATTAAATTTATTTCTTTGTTCTTTTTGGCCTTGATGGTGGGAAGGTAGCCCCTGTGCAATCCTTGCTGAAAATCATCAGATGACTGAATTCTGGGTCCCCATGTGTTTTTCTGTAGGAGTTGCGTTGATGCACTAGGAGATGTTAGAAAGGTTACACCAGTTCTCCTAAACTCATGTTTTCCTTAGATTTTCTTCCCCTGGGACCAATTATCTTAGTTTGTTAAAGTCTGCTTTTTTGATGATAAAATCAAACTTGTATTCATATTGCTGGCTTTGAGGTGGTACAATAAAAACGATACAATATAAATCTGATACTTAACCTGTCTTAAACTGAAACAAATGTGTTTTCAGTCTTGTATCACCAGAAAATATACATATTCTTTCATTAAGATTGACCTTGTCCTCCTGCATAATGGCATGCAGTACATACCCAGGTTTTTAGGGATACTTTAAAATGCCTACAGACATATGTTTGAATAACCAAAAGTTTGAGGAGGGAACACTCATCAGAGGCATACAAAATGCTGATAATTGTGGGAGATGATGCCACTTTTAAAAGGATAAAATATACTCACCTCACCAACAGGGTAAGCCAACGTGAACTTATAAATATCAAGTATGGTTTGAGGCTGCCCACACACCATAATTGTTTGTTGTTTAGATTGGCAAAGAGCTATACATGTGACATGCAGAAGCCTCTGCATGAGGTTCTCATGTGGGAGGAGGGTAATGTTGCTATTTTAGGGATTATTTTCCTCTTTGTTTACCATGATTTCATGGTTCAAATGAAAGATTGTGAAAACAAAGGAGGAGAGAAACCACATCATGTATGGACACAGAGTAGAATGCTAGGAAGCCTTGATCAGCACATCAACTGCTGTTTAGAAGATCATTAAATAAACAAACAAACAGAAATAAATCCTGAAATTACTCCATCAAAATGATCTCAGAACCAGCAAAAACTAGTCATGGACAAAACTTAAAAGGCCTGGAGGTGATAAGCAAACAAAGGCTCTGAGAATATCAACAGCCTATTTCTATTTACCTGAACTTTTCAGTTGAGGTTTGAATTCAGGGATGCCTTTAGTATTCCTTCAACAAGATATTTCTATTAGATTTCCCCAAAACTTTTGGAGATGCATAAGCTGAAATACTTGTTTGGTGGAAGCTTCCAAGGTATCTAGGTTGACCCTTATTGATCTCCCTAGCAAGCTCAAGCCACTCAGTTCCTTTCTGAGCCCTTTGAATAGGCAAAAATGTATGTAGGATAGATTAACAATCAAAACACGGATCTCTTCAACAATGTTATCAGTAACCAAGTGTTCAACATAGGAAACAACCAGGTGATATTAGGAGGAAGTTCTACCATGCAGGGTGTTACTCACAAAAGTAAGAGTAAAGGTGGTAAAAAAAATTAGGAAAGGTTTAGTTGAAAAATGGCTGGACTATGGAGTTGGGAGGGAGAGAGGGGCTCCTACCTTTTAGGGAGAAGTGAAGCCCTAGTGCCACAGACTCTGCTCAAGTGTCCCATATACCACTGAACCCCCTGTACAGTGTAATGAAAGAGATGAAATACTGGTTCTATTATCATAGGGAGAGATGATGGTAGCTCTCCACTGAAGCTTCACAACAGCGCTGAATGAACTCCAAAACCCAAAAAGCTGAAATCACTATAGCTGGGGGAGCCTCGTGAAAGTACCTGGCAACACGGGAAGAGATAATGATGGTAGTGACTCTTCACTGAATCTGCAAAGGAAAGCAACAGAACCGATGGAACTCAGGTGAAGGACCCCTTTACCCAGCATCCACAAAGCTGAAATTGCTAGGTTGGGTGATGGTGGCTTAGGACTGAAATGGACAAGTGCAGAGATGGTATTGTGACTAGAGGAGGTATCATGGAGAGGAAATCTGGCAGAGAGATTCCATTGCATCCTGAGGTGGTGGCACAGCAACAGACAATGCAGAGGCAATGGAAGAGAGTTTCTTTAAGTAAGATAGCCAGCACTTCCCCCAAAGAGCTGAAGACAGACCTGCATGAGTGCACTCCCAGGCTCTGATACTTCACTAACCACTCACAACAAACTATGAGTGAAGTATGCGGTATTAACAGGACATCGGAACACTGGGTATTCAGACCAGCAGGTGATGAAACTGAGGCCAAATACTACTGCCCAAGACACTATGGGAGTGAGTGTATTATTTATTTACTGTTTGGAAGTCATGAAAATCCTGTTATATTTCCAGCCAAGACTAGTATTTTAAATAAGTTAGTTAACACATTTTAACTAAGAGTGTTAGGTGCCTAGCTCATTTGACTGATGCTCTGTTCATTTTCCACTTAATAATGATTTCTTTATTTTATGCACAGACTTAGTGCTTACAATAGGGGAAGTATTACTTGGTAAGGGCACCAGGGAAGGCCTTTAGTTTTTTCCCAGGTTTTTGGGTGGAGGTTCGACCTGATGGTGGTTGTTAATTTTAAGAGAGACCTCTAGATATTGAATTTGGCCTTTGTTGCTGCTAGCAATACCTGGCAAAAGGGTTACATTAGCTTTAATATTGACCATAGTGAAGGTGCGGCATGATACAGTACTGTAAATAAGGCATTTGGGAAAATTCTGTGCACTTGTGAGGACAAGAGTTCATGGGAATACAGACCTTATATAAAACTTTGAAATATATACCTTTTTAAGTGGGTTTCATCTTCATAGGTTTTAGAATAACTTCTCTTTCAAGATGAAGATAAAATGTGAAATTTATAGTCCAGTTTCAAAACAGAAATGTTACTGGAAATTGTCTTGTTTGCGAGAATTTTGACATTAGTCTTAAGTTCTCCCAATTAATTTTCAATTTTGATGATGGAGTAGTTGGCTGTGAAAAATGAACCCTAATAGTTAGCTGTTATTGAAGGATTTTTGTGTCAAATTTGTAATTTGGTGACACAATGTCATCTGAAGACATTTTCACCAGGATAAGACCATGACAACTTATTCAAAAGTGGTCTTATGTGTCCATATTTTTTTATATTTTGGGGGAGATTTACAGTCTCTGATGTGTAAAACATGGACATTTTTTCTTAATTCCTGATTTATGATGACCTCATCTGAATGTGATTGGACCAACTTTCTGGCTTCATGTCTCTATGTTGGGCCTTGCACCTGATTTTCTGAAGACGGCAGAGGCTGGCGCTGCAAAGCAGAGTAAGTAAAGTTCACATACCATAAGAATCAAATGAAGGCTAAGAAGGCTCACCATTCTCATCCACAAGCCACCTTTGGGAAGACTGATGTTCCAGAATCCCTAAGACTCATCAACTTGGAGAGAGGAAATCAAAAATTCAAGAACCAGGTCACTGTATCCATCTCCCTGCATGAGAAGTGATGTGCCAAAAGAACATCATCAACTGGCTTCTTCACTGAAGCTCCAGCTCCTTCTCTGAGAGTCCAGAAGACACTGAGAGCTGAAGAGTTTGTAAACTCCCTGTTATCTTAAATACCTTTACTATTATTATTAATTATTATTATTATTATTATTACTATTTTTAAACTGGAAGACATACCTGCCTGTTTAGCCTTTTTTTTATTTTCAGGCTGTGGAAGTGAAAATATGGCTGTCTACATACATGTGTGTATGAATGAATAAAGTCCATATATGAAAGACACCTGAAAGAAAAGTTCCTCAGATAAACAGTCCTAAATATTCTCTCCTAAAATTACTCAGTAGTTTGTGTTCTGTGTTCTATGTTTAGAAGTCCTGAGAGACTTAAGATTTGTCACCTCCGAATTCTGGTAAATAAGAGCTGTCAAATTTTATGTTTATCAAGAGAGTTCTGTTAAAGTCTGTATTATAAGATTTTTTTTGGTGGGGGGGGGAAATGTGGGGGGTGGAAAAGGGTTAGCAATCACACATAAATTGAAATATAAGGAGGAAGCTTTATATTTCACTGTGGGATTGTGGTTTAGTCATTAGATAATAATTTGTTTTAAATTATATTAAAATATTTAAGCAGCTTTAAGTTAAAGATTTGACTGACTTTGGTAAAATTCTTTAAATGGGATTTATAACCAAATGGACAGCCACCTCCTTAGAGTCCTCTATAGAATTTATAATGATTGGTTATTTTTAGTATTAATTCAATTATTTACATAAGAAATAAGCACGGACATACTAGGTGACACCAATGGTCCATTTAGCCCAGTGTCCTGTCTTCTGACAGTGGCCAGTGCTGGATGCTTTAGAGGGAATAAACATGACAGAGAAATTCTGAGTGATCCCTTCCATCAAGTCCCAGCTCCTGGCAGTTGGAGCACAGGCACCGGCCTCCTCCTTTCCCCGGGGGTGCTCAACCCCCACTCAGCCCCAGACCCTGCTCCCATTCCACCCCTTCCCACCCCTGCTCATCCTCTTCCCTCCCAGTTCTGTCCCCTCCCCTGAGCATGCCGCTTCCCCACTCCTCCCCCTCCCCGCACCTCCTGCATGCTGCAGAACAGCTGATTGCAGCAGGCAGGACGTGCTGGGACAGAAGGGGGAGAGCTGGCTGCCGGTGGATACTAAGCATCCACTAATTTTTTTCTGTGGGTGCTCCAGGGCTGCAGCACCACACAGTCATTGCCTATGAGTTGGAGGCTTAGTGGAAGCCCCACTGATTATTTGGTGGGCTTCCTATTTCTTATGGACTTAAAACAAAATTGCTGTTAGTTTTCGAGCCTTTAGCTAGTTTCTCTTCAAATTCCTTCTGGGCCGGAATGATTATAGCTTTGCACTTGGCTTGCCAGAGTTTATGTTCCTTTCAATTTTCCTCACTAAGATGTGACTTTCAATTTTTAAGGTTTGTGTATTTATCTGTAACTGGTTCTTTTGGTCCTCCTACTGCCTTTGTTGTTGTTGTTGTTTTGAAATTTGGGTTACTCAAATTAGTCAGCGCCTCTACTATGGTATTTTTAAATAGTCTCCATTCTCTTTGTAGACATTTCACCCTTTTGACTGTTCCATTTAATTTCCATTTAACTATCTTCCTCATTTTTGTATCGTTCACCTTTTTAAAGGTAAATGCTTCTGTGGTACGTTTCTTTGGTAATTTTGCCCCTGTAAGAATGTTAAATATAATTACCTTATGTTCTCTTTTACCAAGTGATTCAGCTATATTAACTTCTTGGGCCACATCCTATGCTCCACTAAGTCCTAAATCAAGAATTACCTCTCCCCTTGTGGATCTCAGGACAAGCTACTCCTAAAAGCAGTTATTTTTGGTGTCTAGAAATATTATCTGCCTCCCTTCTTGAGGTGAAGTATTCCTTGTCACTGTGAGAATAGTTGAAATCCCCCATTTTTATTATGTTTTTTCTTTTCGTAGCCTTTCTAATCTGCCTGAGAATTTCCCTGTCAACATCACCATCGTGGGCAGGTGGTCAGTAGTATAGTTCTACTGCTATATTCTAATTGTTCAAGCATGAAATTGCTATCCATAGAGATTATATGGTACAGTTTGAGTCATTTACAATTTTTACTTTATTTGACCCTATGCTTTCTTTTAACTTATAGTGTCACTCCCCAACCAGTGCAATCTACTCTGTCATTCCTATATATTTATTTTGTACCTTGGTATTACTGAGTCCCATTGATTATCCTCATTCCAAAGTTTCTATGATGCCTATTATATCAAGATCCTCATTTAATGCCAAGCACTCTAGTTCACCCATCTTAGTATTTAGATTTCTAGCATTTGTATATAAGCACTTGCACATTCAATTGCTTGCCTTCATGTGTTATATTTAACTCTGTTGACGATTTAACTCCAATCCAATATGATATCTTGTAGGTTCGTTGATTTGACCCTGATGTGATAGTTGTATTGCTTTTCAGAAGTAGTGGTAGCAGCTTAGCTTTAGTAATGTGTTTTGTTGATTTGATTTTTAAGCGTTTTTAGTAAAATTTATGAAAAAATACTGAGTTACTTTTCTTTCAATAAGCAATTTGAGTCCAGAAACTTTGGGGATCTGGGTGGGTTCCAGCCAGTCTTCCTAAAAGCTTGACCAGCCCACCCAAATTACTCTTTGGTTCTCGCACACTGCTGCCTCAGCAAGCTTAAATTTAACCTAAAGGTAAGCTTAAAACAAGTACTTTCAAAACAAAGAAGCAAATGTTTAAGGATGAAAATATCAGCTTTTGAGGAACTAGATGTATAAAACTCTGCACTCCTGCTCACCTGTGTTCCCCCCGAGAGCTGCATAACTGATCAACCTCGAGCAGGTAGAGTGCTAGCAGCCAGCAATGACCAGATTAAATAAAATGTTACTGAAGAAATAAGAAAACAATCATAAAAACTTACAAAGTTTATTACAGTAGATTGTCAAGTTATTGCCTCAGTAGAAACAACACTGAAGCATATGCAGCCTGGTTTAAAAGATTAAACATGGGGACTCAAGCAAAGTGAGGAACAAAATCCTACAAAAGTAATAGAACAGGACAAACTGTTTAAAAAGGGGATACATGGAACTGAAGAATACAGTACTGATATATGAAGAAATAAATCCTCTGGTTTAGGCATGCCTGAAAGTGAGGAAATTGAACATAAATTAATCATCTCAGTCCTTAATAAAATTTGAAAATAAATAGTACATCTTATACATAATGGGAAATGGAAAGGGCTAATGGGACATAGGCCCCAAAATCCACTAATGAAAACCCATGAGATCTACTCTGGTTAAACTAATCAGACAAAGAATAAATCCTTCAACACAAAGAAGCCATTAATAAAACCCCCTAATAAACAGTAAAACCATTAAATGTAATGAAAATTAGGGAATGATACTGAATGACATGACAAAAGAAACTGTTTTACACAGAAAGCTGTCTCGGAACATGCATGTAAGGATAAGAACACTAGTCATGGCATAGTATAGCCAGGCAAGTTAACAACCACCATGGGTATGAACACTACAACATTCGATCATCCAGAAGAGGCTGTAAGGTTTTGGAAAATTGTGTAAAGAATAGACAATGTTCAGGAAGTGTCTACCTACCTATCTATTTATAAATAAAAGTACTATTATTGTACAAATAATAGTATATCTAAAATTATTGCAAATTTATTTATACATATGCATATCTCATTTTTTTTTATTTTTGATAGACAAATAGATGGGTTTTGAGGACTTTAATACTTCACTTAGAATCAGACCATAGGTAGCATTATAATCTGATCACGAACTTTGTCTTATTCATTTCCACTTGGAAACTATCTTTAATTTTGACATTAAGGCTAATATTTTTTTATAAATGACTGATGATCTTGGGTGCCTTGGACCTTAGTCTCAGAAGTGCTGAGCAAGCACCATGGTAAAGAAAACCAATGGGAGCTGGATACAGGTGGTCAAATTTTTGAGGGAAAGGGGAATGCTTCCCTCTCAGGCTGTGTCTGTACCAGGTCCTCCCTTCCCTCATGGGGGAGAGGGGAAGGGAGAGTCTTTTGGCAGTTGTTGTGGGGAGAGATTCTGCCTTACCCTCAGCTCTCCTCTGCTGGAGCTGCAGGCTGTAGGTCTGCTCTCTTCCTTAGTCTGCTCCCAAATGAAATGATCCTCTGCTTTTTAACTCCTCCAGTTGGAGCATTTCCTACAGATGTGGCAGGGTGCGCTAGCTGAGCCCAGAGCAGTTCCTTAACCCCTGGTTGCTCAGTATGGGGTTTGTATACCCCATCACAAAGACAGGGTAACAGAGGCAGAATCTTTGGCAGGTACTGTGGTTGTTCATGCTGGATAGGGTCAGTAGAGGAGGCGTCTCCCATTCTTCTACTTCTGGAAATTATTTAGGGAATGTGCTGAATGAGAATATAGTAGCCACTCTGCACTTCCATTTTGGATACTTTGTATAGCACTACAAGATTCACCCCACTCACTAGTCACATAAGCACACCCTTCTCTGCTCCTTTTCCCCGTTGTGGTCATACAGGCCTTTTCCAGCTGAATAACCGTAAATGAAACAATGAATGGATAGCTTTTCAGAATGCAAAATACTGCATTTTCTGTACTTGTACCTGCTTCCTAGCAGGCAAGTCAGTGTTCTTTGGCAGCTACCTACTTCAAGAGAAGGCAGGAACATATTGGCACTGGAGGAAGAATAGAGTTCAGAGTCTCAAATGTTGGTTAATTCCTGATTTTATGTTTAACTGGTTTGGTGAGATAGACAAATCTTCCCATACCCCAAACTACATAGCAATCAAGAAGCTTAACTGTTAAAGCCATATGAACCCTCCCCACTTCTATGGCTTTACATGTTGGGCCAAACAACCTTGAACAGCTCCAGCACAAACTTAACAGGTGAAACTTCCCATATGAAGTACAAGTGGCCATTGAAACATTCAGTATGTTTAAATTGGGATCATCTTCTTCTTCCCCTTGTCCCATCCTCTGGAGTCAGGTTGTCATAGAAGGATCCACCAACTTTATCTGTCTTAGGCAGCACTAAGGTTATCTTCTTTGATGCAATCCATCCATCACTTCCTTGCCTTTTCTTAGGGTATTTTTCCTATCATCATCCCTGCCAGGCTATCTTTACCAGGTCGTCTTTATTCCATCCTCTGTCTGTGTGTTGCAGTGTGTCTAATGTTTGTTAGGTTTCCTAACTCTCTGCCTAGAACAAAAGAATGAAGCACTCAGGATATGTCATTTTTAGGCAAGTTCTCCTTTTTACATCCTTACCAAGACCCATAAAGTATAAAATGCACATTGCTAACCCTAATGTTCCTGGCACACTGCAGTGAAAGTCTCTCAGATACGTAGATGGCAAAGAATAAGTCATGATATGCATGGGGAGGCAAGTGTCATTCAATATGTGTTCTTCGGGGATCATACTGAACAGGAAATGCCTCTTCATAGGTTCACATTTTCAACATTCTAGGAAAGACTTTCAAAACCAACTATAATATTTCCTAACCTTTTTATGTTTTTTTATATATAGCTTAGGTACTAATGTGGCCATTGTCGATTCCTTTGGGTCTCACAAGAGGACTCTACTAGTAGTTTTGAAGGAAGAGAAATTATAAAAATTAGAAGCAGAGGATCCAACCTGAGCTGGATGGGGACAGCATCATAAAGGAGTAAGGTTTGGAAAAAAACAATGGCTTCAAGGCCTGAGTACCCAGATAATTGGGTGCCAAAAGAACGTTCTGACAATTCCCCCTGTTTCTTATGTGCCCTCAGGTGACTGTGCAAAGCCCTTGAAAAGTACCTAATGTTGGTCCTTTAGAAATACAGGACTCAGCTAAGGTGACAAGATTGAAGACCGTTCCAAAGTAGAAGACTCAATGATATAAATGATTTTCAGTTTTTGGTTGTCTTGCTTTGCCTGATTGCTTAAAAAAAATAGTTTCTGATATAAATGAACTGCTGCAACTTCCTTCTATTTTTCTACATTACTGAAATGAAGATTGCTACTGAAACTGCCAATAGCAGATGAACTAGAATCTTCATACAGTAATTAATGAGGAATGAAGCTCAAAAGGCTTTGAGGTTTTGGATAAGCTTACAAAAGTTAAGATGCTTAGCCTAAGTTTGTATGAAGTACTTTGGTCTAGATATCTGACTGGAAATATTACAAGAGGTGATGTTTTTGCATTTAACATTTAACACTTATCACATTTAAAGTACTCTGCATATATCAACTAGAAAAGGAGTACTTGTGGCACCTTAGAGATTAACCAATTTATTTGAGCATGAGCTGTAGCTCACGAAAGCTCATGCTCAAATAAATTGGTTAGTCTCTAAGGTGCCACAAGTACTCCTTCTCTTTTTGCGAATACAGACTAACACGGCTGCTACTCTGAAATATATCAACTAGTTACTCCTCAACATCCTTATAAGGTTCTCTAAACAAGTCATTATAAATGAGGCACAGGAAGGTTAGGTAAATTGTCCAAAGGTACAGAATATGTCAGTATCAAAAGAGAAGATCAGCACTTGGGATGGGCTGGCTCCTTGTTCTGAGGCCTCTGACATACTTATGTTCCACATTTGCCCTATTTTGATGATGTGCTGAATAAACAACATACTGGCTCTCTGCACAGGATTAGGTTTCACCCCCTATGCTCAGATGATTGGACTGTCCCTCTCTTTTCTTCTACCTCTATGCCAGGACAGTTTGGTTTTGTACGCATCCAAAGGTTTGAATTTTTACTTAAATTGCCCAATCCAGTTAATCTAAACATATCAGAAATATCAGTGTACATCTGACTTTGGAAATAGTGCCATAAACTTCAGTGCGAACAGGACTAGGCTTTATATTTTCAATTTTCTCTATTTACATGTACTGCTGTTTTGGACTGAAGAAATAGTTAAAGAGTGTAACTGTCTTGACACAAACTGTATCTGGAATTGAGGCTGACTGAAGACAGACTCTTCTGACTTTTTTTTTTCCTTTTTCTGTTTTCTTCCCTTTTTAAAAAAACCCCACACATACACAAACATATATGCAAAATTCAGATTCAGCTTTTCATGGGCTTGCATGTCTGGTAAATTTAAGAAAGAAAATTGCTTGTTTGCTTCCAGACAGCTTTTCCCCAATGTTCCCAGCTATAATAAAAATGGGTAATTTGATTTATAGACACAAGCTTTGCTCCTTGAGAGCTACTTTTATTAAGAACATTTGAGCATCATGGGCATTTCATAACGAATAGTTCATCAGCTTGTACTATGCCATACTGGCGTTTGAAATTCTTTCTGCCTCAGCAGGAGATTCAGTATTTCCTGTCTCTCAGACAGCTACATAGATACAGGAGATTCAGTACTTCCTGTCTCTCAGACAGCTACATAGGAGCAGAGTGAAAGTTTGTTATTTTTTTTCTAAAGAGGAAAGATTCTCAGGTTTACTCCTGATTATATAAAACCTTAGTAAGAGAATGTCCTCGACAACTGAATGATGGGTTTGTATAAGAGAGCATTTCTTTAAAAAAATATATACACACAGACAAGGTAAATATGATTGTTCCCCCTTGAAAGCAATTTACTTCCCAACCTTGGTTTTAAAATGACAGAAATTAACAGGGTAACATGGGGTAACAGTCTAAGATAACAGAAGGTTGCTTTCTTAAGTATATACACTTTTTATTTACCATGTCTGGGAGAAGAAGGGAATATAAATCAGAAATTAGTGTTGTATCACTGGATCAGGCAGTAAGTACATCCAATTCAATAGTCTCTCTCTGAACATGGTGAACACCTGAAGCTTAAAAAGAAGATGAACCCTATAATACTTGACCAAGTCATACAGCTATGGGATGAGAAAGAGAATTCCTTCCTAACTCCAATATTTATTCATCTGGCATTCCAGATCATGACACCTTAAATAATTGCTTTTTGGAGCAGCTAGTCCTGAAACCCACATGAGGAGAGTCAATTCCTGATTTAGTCATAAGTGGAGAACAGGATCTTGTCCAAGAGGTGAATATAGCTGGACTGCTAGGTAATAGTGACCATGGTACAATTAAATTTAACATCCCTGTGGTGGGGAAAACACCACATCAGCCCAACTCTGTACTTCAGAAAGGGGGACTACAGAAAAATGAGGATGTTATTTAAACAGAAATTAAAAGGTGAGAAACTTTTTAAAGACACCATAATAGAGACTCAACTTAAATGTATACCCCAAATTAAAAAAAAAAAAACATTGTAAAAGAACTAAAAAGGTGTCACCGTGACTAAACAACTAAGTAAAAGAAGTAATGAGAGACAAAAAGGCATCCTTTAAAAGGTAGAAGTTAAATCCTAGTGAGGAAAATAGAGAAGAGCATAAACTCTGGCAAATAAAGTGTAAAAATATAATTAGGAAGGCCAAAAAAGAGTGTGAAGGACAGCTAGCCAAAGACTCAAAACGTAATAGCAAAATTCGTTTCAGTACATCAGAAGCAGGAAGCCTGCTAAACAATCAGAGGGGCCACTGGGTTATCGAGTTGCTAAAGGAGCACTCAAGGACGAGAAGGCTATTGCGGAGAAACTAAATGAACGCTTTGCATCGGTCTTCATGACTGAGGATGTGTGAGAGATTCCCAAACCTGAGCCATTCTTTTTAGGTGACAAATATGAGGAACTGTCTCAGATTGAGGTGTCATTAGAGGAGGTTTCGGAACAAATTGATAAATTAAACAGTAATAAGTCACCAGGACCAGATGGTACTCACCCAAGAGTTCTGAAGGAACTCAAATGTGAAATTGCAGTAGTACTAACTGTAGTTTGTAACCTATCATTTAAATCAGCTTCTGTGCCAAATGACTGGAGGATAGAAAATATGACACCAATTTTTAAAGAGGGCTCCAGAGGTGATCCCGGCAATTACAGGCTGGTAAGCCTGACTTCAGTACTGGGCAAACTGGTTGAAACTATAGCAAAGAACAAAACTGTCAGACACATAGATGAACATAATTTGTTGGGGGAAGAGTCAACATGGCTTTTGCAAAGGGGAAATAATGTCTTGCCAATCTATTAGAATTCTTTAAGGAGGTCAACATGCATGTGGACAACGGGGATCCAGTGGATATAGTGTACTTAGATTTTCAGAAAGCCTTTGACAAGGTCACTCACCAAAGGCTCTTAAGCAAAGTAAGCTGTCATGGGATAAAAGGGAAGTTCCTCTCATGGATTGGTAACTGGTTAAAAGATAAGAAACAAAGGCTTGGAATAAATGGTCAGTTTTCAGAATACAAAAAGGTAAATAGTGGTGTCCCCCAGGGGTCTGTACTGGAACCAGTACTATCCAACATATTCATAAATGATGTGGAAAAAAGGGTAAACAGTGAGGTGCCAAAATTTGCAAAGGATACAAAACTACTCAAGATAGTTAAGTCCCAGGCAGACTGCGAAGAGCTACAAAAAGATCTCACAAAACTGGGTCACTGGGCAATGAAATAGCATACGAAATTTAATGTTGATAAATGCAAAGTAATGCACATTGGAAAACATAATCACAACTATACATTTAAAATGATGGGATCTAAATGATCTGTTACAATTCAGGAAAGAGATCTTGGACTCATTTTGAATAGCTCTCTGAAAACATCCACTCAATGTGCAGTGACAGTTCAAAAAGCAAACAGAATGTGGGGAATCATTAAGAAAGGGATAGATAATAAGACAGAAAATATCATATTTTCTCCATATAAATCCATGGCATGCCCACATCTTGAATACTGCATGCACATGTGGATGCCCCATCTCAAAAAAGATATATTGGAATTGGAAAAATTTCAGAAAAGGGCAACAAAAATTATTAGGGGTATGGAATGGCTTCTATATGAGGAGAAATTAATAAAACTGGGACTCTTCAGCTTGGAATAGAGACAACTAAACGGGGATATAATAGAGGTCTATAAAATCATGACTGGTGTGAAGAAAGTAAATAAAGAAGTGTTATTTACTCTTTCTTATAACACATGAACTAGGGGTCACCAAATGACATTAACAGGAAGCAGGTTTAAAACAAACAAAAGGAAGTATTTTTTTCACACAGTGCACAGTCAACCTGTGGAACTCCTTGCCAGAGGATGTTGTGAAGGCCAAGACTATAATGGGGTTCAAAAAAGAAATAGATAAGTTCATGGAGAATATGTCCATCAATGGCTATTAGCCAGATGGGCACAGATGGTGTCCTTAGCCTCTGTTTGCCAGAAGCTGGGAATGGGCAACAGGGGATGGATCACTTGATTATTACCTGTTCTGTTCATTCCCGCTGGGCACCTGGCACTGGACACTGTCAGAAGATAGAATACTGGGCTAGATGGACCTTTGGTCGGACTCAGTATGGCCATTCTTATGTTCTTATCATGGGGTGCTACTAGGATTATGATATTGTCTCTGCCTGGCATCATTACAAATGTTGATAATATTTCATAATATTATTCAGAAATTTGATAAATTGAGCTGTGCTATTTGTCTTGATAGCTTTCTATATTAATTAAGTCCACAGGTTGAGATATACTGTTTAAAGGAGTATTTTTATTTGTTTGTTTTAAAATGTTCTGCCCTTTAATTTCACCACAGGTCCCCTGGTGCTTGTATTTTGACTCAGAGAAAGTGATACGAAAATATTTTGAGCTGCTCGATTTTGCTTCCAAGCATAGAACTGGGAAACATTGCTCTCCTCCCATTAACTGAAAAGAGGGAGAAAACTGAAATAAAATTAATTAAATTGATGAGAAATGGGGTGGCAGAGATAGACCATAACATTAAGATGCATAAGTTAACAAATAAGCATATATTCACGAAATAAGATAATTGTTTATAGTTTACAAGCTTGTAATTGTTCGTGTGTATACAATGTTGGCACACAGCCAAGGACAGTGACTTGGCAGTTCCAAGCATTTCAACCTATAACTAATGTGTTGGTAGGCAGTGTGTGGTCAGGTAAAGGTCACTCCAAAACTGCAGAAAGGGGAAAGTCAGGCATGCTTAGTCAAAAACTAGGTGAGGGTCACCATTCCATTATAGGTTTCAGAGTAGCAGCCATGTTAGTCTGTATTCGCAAAAAGAAAAGGAGTACTTGTGGCACCTTAGAGACTAACCAATTTATTTGAGCATAAGCTTTTGTGAGCTACAGCTCACTTCATCGGATGCATAAAGTGGAAAGTACAGTGAGGAGATTTTATACATACACACAGACCATGAAAAAATATACATTGTAAGGAGAGTGGTCACTTAAGATGAGCTATTACCAGCAGGAGAGTGGGGTGGGGGGAGAGAAAACCTTTTGAAGTGATAATCAAGGTGGGCCATTTCCAGCACATTTCCAGGAGTTAACAAGAACGTCTGAGGACAAACTGGACAGTCTCTACATAAAAGAATAAATGGACACAAATCAGATGTCAAGAATTATAACATTCATAAACCAGTCGGAGAACACTTCAGTCTCTCTGGACACTCGATTTCTGATCTCAAAGTGACTATCCTTCAACAAAAAAACTTCGAAAACAGACTCCAACGAGAGACTGCTGAATTGGAATTAATTTGCAAATTGGATACAATTAACTTAGGCTTGAATAGAGACTGGGAGTGGTTGAGTCATTATACTAAGTGAAACTATTTCCCCTTGTTTATTCCTCCCCCCACACACACACACACTGTTCCTCAGATGTTCTTGTTAACTCCTGGAAATGTGCTGGAAATGGCCCACCTTGATTATCACTTCAAAAGGTTTTCTCTCCCCCCACCCCACTCTCCTGCTGGTAATAGCTCATCTTAAGTGATCACTCTCCTTACAATGTACATTTTTTCATGGTCTGTGTGTATGTATAAAATCTCCTCACTGTACTTTCCACTTTATGCATCCGATGAAGTGAGCTGTAGCTCACGAAAGCTTATGCTCAAATAAATTGGTTAGTCTCTAAGGTGCCACAAGTACTCCATTCCATTATAGTAACATTCCCAAAATACTTAAAACTTGCTGCGTAACAGCTTCGATCGACAGCCAAATTTAGCTTGTATCCATAGTTATAGACCAATCAGAGAGCATGTGAAGATGATTGGAGGATAGGTATGCTAATGCTATGATTGAAAAATAAGCCAATTACAACAGGCCAAAACCGATACATAAGGCAGAGAACAGGCAGACAAAAGTCAGCCAGGATAGGAGCAGGAGAAGGAGGAGAAGTTCTGAGAAACCTAAAAGAGCAAGGAACAGTAAGGAAGAAGCAACTGCAGGGTGACAGCAGCAGTGAGCTGCTAGGACAGAGCAAAAAAGGATCCTGAGACAGAACAGAAGGCTCCTTAAGACAGCGCACAGGAAAAGAAAACTATGGAGAGGAAGCATTTCAGCATTAGTGCAGGATATAGAATAGAAATAAGGTTAATGAATGTGTATGCTTGGGATAAAAAAGATGTGTCTGTGTGTTATGAATGTTACATTGTTCTATATGTTCTCTTCTTCAGACTAAATAATCCCAGTTCCCTCAGCCTCTCCTCATAAATCATGTGCTCCAGCCCCCTAATCATTTTTGTTGCCCTCTGCTGGACTCGTTCCAATTTTTCCACATCCTTCTTGTAGCGTGGGGCCCAAAACTGGGCACAGTACTCCAGATGAGGCCTTACCAATGCCAAATAGAAGGGAATGTTCACATACCTCGATCTGCTGGCAATGTTCCTACTTATACAGCCCAAAATGCTGTTAGCCTTCTTGGCAACAAGGGCACACTGTTGACTCATATCCAGCTTCTTGTCCACTGTAACCCCTTGGTCCTTTTCTGCAGAACTGCTGCCTAAAATCACTCGGTCCCTAGTCTGTAGCAGTTCATGGGATTCTTCCATCCTAAGGAAGAATCTACACTTGTCCTTGTTGAACCTCATAAGATTTCTTTTTGGCCCAATCCTCTAATTTGTCTTGGTCCCTCTGTATCCTATCCCTACCCTCTAGCGGATCTAGCACTCCTTCCAGTTTCATGTCATCTGCAAACTTGCTGAGGGTGCAATCCACACCATCCTCCAGATCATTAATGAAGATATTAAACAAAACTGGCCCCAGGACCGACGCTTGGGGCACTCCACTTGATATACTGCCAACTAGACACGGAGCCATTGATCACTACCCATTGAGCCCGACGGTCTAGACAGCTTTCTATCCACCTTATAGTCCATTCATCCAGCCCATACTACTTTAACTTGCTGGCAAGAATACTGTGGAAGACCGTATCAAAAACTTTGCTAAAGTCAAGGAATAACACATCCACTGCTTTCCCCTCATCCACAGAGCCAGTTATCTCATCAACGAAGGCAATTAGGTTAGTCACGCATGATTTGCCCTTGGTGAATCCATGCTGACTGTTCCTGATCATTTTCCTCTCCTCGAAAGTAGATTCATGCCTCTTTGACTTCTAGTTGGGGATCAGACATAGTGTGGACTCAAAGTACTGCAGTACATGAGCAATACAGAAATAAACAAATGAAATGAACCCTTGATTTCTCTCTTTTGTAAATGTTGAAATAATAAATGTATTCTTTCATGTTAATGATTTTAATGCAGATCTGAAGTATGAATGGATAAGCTTTAGTTTCCAAAGTTTCTCTGTTGCCACTTTATAAAGTACACATAGTATGCATTTGAAATACATGTTTTCATGGTTAATTATTCATTAATGGAAAAAAGTTATCTGTCTCATCCCATTTCTATGCACAATGCATAGCCATAGTTTGGCTTATTTAGTGGTTCAGTACTTAGTTATTTATATTCACTTATGTGTGTTCTTCTCACTAACACGATGTGCTGATAGAATGTGGAAAACTCAGCAGCCAGACATTGTCTGGAAGTTAAATATCTACCAGGAAATCTTTGAAAGCTACACCTTATCTTTCATACATATTTAAATACTCCCATACTCTTATGTCTGAGGCTTTCACTCCCTTCAATGGATCCACAGGATTACATATTATCTGCCAATATCAAATTCTGCTATTTAATGCAATACAAATTATGTTTTTGTAAGCTTTTCCCCTCAATTTTATTAATTGCTACAATTTAAATTAATTCACATTAGCACACAATGTAATTTTATTTTACTTTAGGAATTAAATGAATTTTTGAACTCTCTTAAATTTTATATCTTTCATTGAAAGCATCCTACTCCCTTCTTGCTTTAAGTCCAGTTTCTTTCCTTTTCTTTTCTTTTCTACAGACCACTTTTTCCTCAACACTTTGTGTAGGAAGCCCCTTGAGAGACATTAGATGTTTCATTAGAATATTAGCTGACAACCAGCCTGAAAAGTGGAGGACATGATTCCCAATCAGCAGAAAGGCCAATGATTTATTGCTTTTGATTAATTTGAGATTCCTATTTATCTTCAAGGACCTGGAAGGCCAGTCAGACTTCTGGGAAATGATAGACTTTTAAAATCTTCAATAGCTGCAAATCAACAGCTTACCAATTGATCACTAGACCGCTACTTCATGAGATCATAAGGGAGTCTTTTTAACCGCTTTACTGCTGAAACATCTTGGCCTGTTATTATGAAATATTATAATGAAATACCAAGTAAAATGTAATAGTAATGAGAGTCTGAAGTCTATGATGCTCCCTCTATTTAGAAAAATCTCAGAATTCACTGCAAATATAAGGGAAGAGAAGAAGAATTCACAGTCCAGGATGAATGCATGAGTACAAAAAGCAGTGGCAAAGGGAGGTTTGTGCTGATGGAGATAAATGAAAAAGAGTTGTGATTATGGTTGCTCCTCTTGCCCAAGTGAAGCTATTTTGTCTCCAAGATACTTTAGCTTTGCTCCTGAAAGTTGAGACAAGCAACAAAATTGCTTTAAACTAGAGAGGCAGAAAAGAGAGTAAGAAAGGTGAAATTGAAGTCCATTCACCACAGACTCCCTGTTTGACCCTGGACAAATCACTTAGCTTCTGTGGGTGAAATAGGAATACTAGTACTTTCCTGATTCACAGGAGTGTTGTGAGAAAAAATATATGATTGTGATAGTTCTCAAGTACTATGGCAATAGGAGCATATAAATACCTCTGGTAGAAGTTAAAATTGTTAGTTAGCAATAGTGTTGAAAGATCAGTAAAGAGAAGTGGCATGTGGATAAATGAGGTAGCTGAGGTAAAAGTGAGAGATGGAGAAGGCAGAAGGAAAAGCACTAACAAATGTCCTCTGATGGACACTACTTTCCTGCTGTGAGGATGGGGATGGGGGAACAACATTGTTTCCTTATGCAACCAGCAGTAAACAAGGCTATAGTCTGCATTAACTTTTTTTTTTTTTTTGAGCCTCTTCTGGATTAGGAAATTGTAAAACTGGCTCCAAGAGCATTTGCTGATAGGTGAATACTTGTCAATTTGGCTCCTTTTGAAGTTGCCTTGCCAATGGACAGGAAGTTGAGGAAACGAGGGAAGGAGGGTTGGGAAAGGAGTCTCTCAGCTGGAACAGAAGCACAGCACTTCTGTTTGGATTGTTGTGGCCTCCAGCAGGCCCCAAGGTATGTGAGTTTCAGGACTATTTCAACCAAAACTGGCCCCAAGAGTCACTACAAACCCTTTCCCTTCATTTGCTGTGTTCTGCTCATTGGAGTAGTTTACCCATGAGGATAAAGGTGCAGTGATGTGTACAGAGGTAGTTTGTATGTTTGTGGAAATATTTAAGGTAGAATGGATGGAGGTTTCCTGTTAAACAAGAAGAGAATAGAACCTGTGACATGCCCAAGCCCTGGCTGTGATAGATAGGAAGATGTCGTGATTCCTCAGGGGAGTAAATTGTGGTGTGTGTGTGTGTTGGGCTTTTTTTTTTCCCTTCCCTCTGAGCCCTCATTCAGCACAAACCATATTATACTCTATAGCACAAAACATTGGAGCAGGAGCAGATAACATCATGCTAGCAATTCAAGCAACCCCCGGCATGATAGGCCTTCTTGTGGTTTCAAGTTTCTCAACGTTGAAAAGTTTTCAGACCTGGGTCTCACGAAGTTAGGGATGAGATGTTTACCTCACCCCACCCTTAATGAAAAACTCTCTGGAAAATGTATTAATGAGGAACTGCATGGACCTCCCCAGGATCTCCTTCCATATGTTTTTTTTTTCTTTTGGTAGGCACAACAGGATGACTAAAGGATGGACTTTGATCTTTTAACTTGAATAGCATAATCTTTTTGGATGGGTTTAAATCAAACCACTAGTTTTAGTTTAATACTTCAGATTGTGTATGTTTAGTCCAATATAACTATCTTTCTGTTCTAACCTTTTATTTTAGAACAACTTTAACAATAAACCCTGAACTCAACAGTATAAAATGACACATCTTCACTGAAGTCAGTCAATGCTGATTTATACCAGTTGGCCCTGTGAATATAGTAAAACACAAACAAATAGTTAAATTCTAATGCATTGCATTTGATCCAGTTCCCCCGTCTGCTAGTAATTTGCTCATAAATCTATTTTTTTAATTTACATTTCTCTTTTAGTAGGCATTGTAGATCATTGGAAGGAAAACAAAGTAGCATTCGGGCTATTATTCCATATATTCCAAGATGTACGAACAGATCAAAATGCTTCATTGCTCAAATGCTATACTACAGGCAATCATCAAGATTTTGTTAAGACAATTTTTCTAAACATGACACATTTCTACTTTTTTCTCATCTCACATTTCTCTCAAACTTTCATCAGTTGCATATGATAGACTTGAGAAAACATATACAGCACCAAATATTGGGAGAAATGCCACAGTGTACTAAAGGTCAGGACAAATATCTAAATTGGTATGTTTTCTGTTACTGAAGTGTAAGAGCACAGCTACCGACTTCACCCAGCCTGTTGTACCTCAATAACCTCTCTCCTCAGTGAAAGTGTATGTGAAAAACAAGCTGGGAAATCAATTAAGGTATGATGAGAATGAGAAAATATTTTTTTCCCAAAAAGAGATTATTTTGTAGGCAAGCAATACAGAGGCCTATAAGGGTTTCAAATTGCCAGTAAATAGGTAGAATTTTGGATATGCACACACCTGGTTACTAGATGGAAAGGTAAATCACATAAACCCACATTTTGGAGAAGCATATAGCTGGTGACTAGATGGAAAGTGGACATGCATAAACACGGTTAACATAAAAGTTATTTCTTTCTTCCTGTGATGGCACACACATTACAAAGCGTTTCCATTATTATACTATGTTTCTGCATAACATTTGGTGCTGGCATGCTTTTTGCCCTTAAACAGCAAGAATTAGAATGCTGACATCATTCTGATGAAAATGAATCATGTCTCTTTCAGATTGTGGTGAAAGCTAGCTAGGGAAGTAAAATCTGCTTTTATAATTTAAAATGTTTTGCTGGATGGTTCCAGATGAAATGTTCATTGTCTGGATGTCCTGCAATAATGATGTAACTAAGCTGTATCCTCCATAAGAAATAGGATATTTATCCTTGTTCTCGCAAAGGTTCAAATACTTTAGATAGCTAGAACATCTGATATAACCCTTTGACAAACATATTTCCTAAATAATGTGATTTGATATGATGATCTATTTATAGAAATAATTAAAGCAGAGATTGTTGACTTCCTTCTGATATTTAATGGAATCTTAACCTGGACTTTCATAACTGTTCTACTTTGTTACAAAGAACAAATTATGCATACAATCCAAGAGACCACCAGGTTCTCTTCAACTAAACATTATACTGCAGAATAGTTGAGTGTTACACACAAATTGATTAATGATATCAAGGCTTACTAAATTAAAAGGTTATATTAAAAAAGAGTTCTAACATGGAAAACTCCATCAAACTCTAATGATCAGACTTGACAAGACTGATTAATGTTTAAACAGCAAGCTGACATTTCCTGAAAGAATAAGTTTTAGAGCTGTTGAAACTTTTCTAACAGAACTATTTCCATTGGAAAAAGGGAATGCTGTTGAAATCAAAATGCTTTGTGCAATTGTTTTGATGTTACCAAAATTGTTATGTTTGTGAAAAAACAGGAAAAAAATGTTCCGACAATGCTGAAATGTCTTGTTTTGAGCTGTCGGAATAAAATGTTTCAATTTTTAATTTCTTGGAAAGATTTAAGGTAGAATGGATGGAGGTTTCCTGTTAAACAAGAAGAGAATAGAACCTGTGAATCAGCTGTACAATGAACCCATTGAGGCAAGCCAGGGGCTACGCCTATGAGTCAGCAGGACCTGTAGGGACATGTCTGTGGACAGGGGACTCCAGGTGCTTTTATATGCCCACATGCTCTGAGCTTGTGTTTGGAACAGAGGATGTACAAGCCACATAACAAAGGATATAAAACAGCAGCTGCATCCTCTTCATTTTGTCCTCAATCCAGCTTCTCACCTCTGGAGTAACTTCTGTACAAACTGAAGCTTTGAACAAAGGACTGATAGACCCATCCAAGCTCTGGATGTGTTCCAGAGGGACTTTACAAATGGGCAAACTCACCAGTGCTGCTAAGAACATGATATGTGGACTCTGAAGTCATATATCTGATTTCTTTGACCATTTAAACAGCTCTCTTCTCTTTCTCTTCTTTTTGTTTCTAATAGAAAAGGTTTTATTAGAAACTAAAGGACTGGCTGAGTGTGTGGTATTTTGGATAAGATCCAAACTAATATTGATCTGGAAATGTGGCTGGTCCTTTAGAGATCAGAAGAACATTTTATAAAAGGAATAGAGTTTTAAGTAACTTCTCACTTTACTGGACCTATTTGCTGATTGGGAGCCAGAGACTGGAATGCAATAAAGGGGGCTATGTTATTTCTTTTTTCTAGCTTCTTGATAACCAGTGTGGGAGCTCAGGAGCTCCATTTGTGACTGGTTGGTGAACCTAATTAGTGTTAACTACCAATTCTGGGGGAATCTGCTCTCCCTTTTGCAGCCTTCCCTAACCTTGGTATTTTCAGTGTGGGCTACCCTAGGCACCTTGGGTCACAGACTCAACACCTGAGACCCACACGCCAGTCAGGGAATGGGTAAAATCCTGGTCCCATTAAAGTTAATAGCAAAATGCCCATTGGCTTCAGTGGGGCCAGGGTTTCACCCAAAGAGAAGTTTGCTGCCTGTGCCTCTGAACCTCTTGAACACCAGGCTCTATATTATACAATGGGAAAGATGTGAAAGCTGGTCTCTTCCTATTTTACTCTTTCTCTTATCTCCTCCCTTTGTGGCTACCATTGGCTCTCTTTTCTGCTATTAGTGGCCTCCACTTTAGCCCCATGGCAGCTCACACTTCTTATTGTGCTTGCTTCCTCATCCTACCTGAAGTTTATTTCTCCAGGGGTTCCACTGACTCTTTTGGGGAGACATAATTCAAACCCATGCCCTCTTACCCTTGGATATGACTTGTTGTACAGCATAGCTCATGAGTGCAATGTTACATATTGGAAATCCTGGACTGAATTTTTGTTCCTAAATAAAATGAACTGCATATCAGCCACCCATATTTATAATGTGTCACTATAGCAAGCAACCAATTTTATTATCACAGTGATTAATGGAAGCAATGCCACATGTATTAACCAATATCTTGTGTCCAACCACACTAACACTTACTATTTGTATTATCCCTACGATTATCTCAGTGCATTTTTCTAACAATCATTCCATTCTGCAGTCTGCTATTATTTTTGACATTTATGCCACTTCTTTTTTTTTTAAACACACCATTATAGCTGGCCTCAGCTGACTATCATATTGTAGCCCATAGGGCTAACTTGCCTTTATTATATTCACTGACTTACCTTCATTATATTTTGCATTTATTATAGTCAGCAGTAATGCAAGGAACCTACAGGCCTCTATCCTGTAAGAATTAGCTTCAGCAGTTTGCATAAGGCTTGAGGCCTATGAATTTTGGCACAGATAAACAGCCCAATGGTAACCCCTAAGTTTTGGAGAATTGGAAATAGAATGTAAGGGGCAATTTTGTCCATAATGACATCAGCCAACAAAGTTATGGAAAGAATATCCAACCACAAGAATCCCATGGCAATGAATTGATGTACATGCTCATAAATTGAGATAATTAATATACTAACCTATAGGAGAAGGACACCCCAACATAAGTAGGGTGAGGAAATACAAATAAGGAAGAGGGGAGAAACCCCTACTGAATACATTAGACATGCTGGCATCAGCAAAATATATTATAAAAATCTGTATCCCAGCCTGTGTGTGGTAGGGGAGGGAGACATGTGACCCTGGGGAGTTGCCAGAAAGATGGCCACTGGTGATGGGGAGTAAGGTGATGGTGATAAGGAAGATAATGGCTAACATTTCAGGTTATTCTACAAGGGATGGTGTGAGTATGGATGTTCAGCTGCACATTCTACATTATTTCTATCTACCTTACTGACTTAGAGTGTTTGTCACTGTGCTAAATGTGTTAATAAATTATTGTAAATATAGAGTTCCTATAGCATGAGTGTTGCAGCTGTGCACATCAGGGTTCCCAGCTATATAGTAGTTTTAATAATACTGGGCCTGATCTTGGGACAAGACCTGTCAACCCTCAAAGTGATAACAGGGATTTCTTAAGTAATCAATACAATTAATACACAATCTGTAAATCAGGCTACAATATAGAATAAAATACAAAGTTAACAATACATTCAGAGGCATTACTTTATATAACACTACCTAAGATGAAGTCAGAAGAAAAACTTAAACTGCCACCAACTCACAGTTAACATTAAGGGAAATATGCATATGGCCCCTTACAAACATCTGTTAATGTGCACGTTTTTATTATGCACTAAAGTAAAGTGGATTATAGCTAAATTAGTATCTAGCAAAAGGAATAAACCTCCACTGCACCAAAATGTAAAATACAATAAAGACTGCTCTTAAAGTAGTTGATTTATAAAAAGGATATATTTTCCATGTACCAACACAGAATATATTTCAGACAACTGCTGAGGTTTTTTTAAACAGAAGCCTGTTAAAGGAATTCTTTGGGGACAACATGCTAAATGTAAAGTGCATTACAGGGGTTTGTAGTCTACAAAGAAAGTATCTTAAGTTAATTATTGTAAATAGATTAGAACTACATTCTAGAACAAACAGACAAATCTAGTAAAAACATTCAAGTCAGAAAGTTTATTATTTCCTGATTCCTTTGTTTCGTATTATCTGAGGTTAACCACACTTATCAGTAGGAATTTGATTTGATCTGGTGTTTACTAGGCTAATATATCAGTAACTACATTTTTATTTTTTAATTCAGTTTTGGATGACAATCCCTTGATTAAAGTCATTATGAAATCATTAGAAATATTTTCCACATTACTATGAATGTTTTGTTTATACCTCAGTGTTACATAGGTAACAACCTGACTTTGAAATGAGTAATCCCACTGATGTCAACATTCCTGTAAAGGAGTGAAAACATCTTTCTTTTGAAAGCTATCGGAGTTCTTCTGTTGACTTTAATAGTATCAGGAGTTTACAAAAGACTTTAAGTCAATGAGACTACTCACCAGAATAAGGACTTCTGACATGTGTAAGGGTTAGGAGGATCATGTTCATGGTTTCAGGATTGATGGTATGTTACCGCATTCATGTAGCACTATCTACTAGCCAATCGGTGATGAAAGTATTAAGGAGGCTTACTCAGCCACAGGATGTGAAGTTCTTTGGGGACTAGAACCTGTGTCTGCAGATTGCCTGCTCCTGCACCTCTCCGACCTCCATGCCACTAACGGAGAGAGAGCTGTGTGCATTTTCACATAAACCTAGTGGAGAAACATATCACAGGAAGTATCACCTCAGGAGGCTGGACTCACAGCTTCTCTCATAGCCTCTGATTGGTCCAGGCCCCCTATTTAAGTGCAGGAGGCATTCCAGAAAGTGTCTGGGCAACAAGGTGGACTCCCCTGCCAGCTGTGATGATGGACCTGCCTCTCAGCGTGCTTCTCGAATCCTGAGCCTTGGTTCTGATGCCTGGTTCCTGACTCCAGCTCCAATCTTTGTTACTGTTCCTGGCCTCTGATTGTCATTGTTCCAACCACTAGGTATAACTATCCAAGCCCCAGTTTTGACCATGAAAAGTGACACTAGAGGGTGGAGTTTTGCAGCAGCAAGAAGTTGAGGAAAGATGTGAGAATAAAGAGGATGATAATTTCCCCAAGGAACTGAGATGAGGCTAAGGTCCATCAAAATAATCAAAGAAATCCCAGCCATAAAAAAAACATGCTTATCCTCCACTCTTACAAAACAGGTACAAAGCCAAAAGCTAACCTTTAAATTATCCTCCTGTACCCTCTTACTGCTGTTCATATCAATTTACTTTCTTTACTTGTAGCATCAGCTGGATGTAACACTTCTGGAGTAGCTTTCATTAACAAAGTGCCCTGCCAACACCTCACAAGAAATTGTCAGCTGGAAGGAGGTTCTAGAACCCAGTCCAACTCCTCCTCCTGCACCTCCCACACTTCACTCAATTAATCTTTCTATCATCAAAATGGCAAAAAGCCAATCTACAAACACAAACCACACCCAGATGGCCTGATTTCTGAATGGTGCTAAACAGTCAACTTCCACTGAAGGTCATGGGAGCTGCAGATGCTCAGGAGATAATGGACTAACCCTTTGCCTCCAGTTTTCTTATTTATATGTAAATATGCTCATTGTGCTTACTAAATTTCTATGCTTCTACTGTCAAATTTGAAGTGGTTTGAACCTTCAAACTTCAGAATATTCTAGTAGCAGGACAATGTCTCACTGGTTGACAATAGATATTTTACCTGTAGGATTGTCCACATGTCAGACTTCAGGCTGTTAGCAGTTTTGCTGTTTTATTTAAACATGAATTGATGAATTCTCATATATCAGTCATGGACTCAGGAAAGCAGTGTAGCATATATAAGAAGCAATCTGCATTGTGCATTCACAGCCCATTCCGAAAAGCCCATGAGTTTTAACACTTCACTGGGGCTTTATTGTTTTGATTATTTGTATTATGGTAGTGACGAGGAACCTCAGGCAAGGACAAGGAACTCATTATACTACACACTGTACAAATAAGAACAGAAAGTCCCTGCCCTAATGAGTTTACAATCTAAGTATAAGACAAGAGACCTGTAATACACAGACAAATGGGGAGCACAAGGAAGCAATGAGATAATACTGGTCACCTTTTAGGCAGTGGTTCAACCACACCAGCTGCCTAACTATTGACAGACAGGGTTTTTGTAAGCACCATGGCAAAGGAGATTTTTAAGGAGAGATTTGAAGGAAGACCATGGGGTGTCTTTGCAGATGTTTACTGGGAGCTCCTCCTAAGCATAAGGGATAGCATGGAAGAATGCACAAACGTGCTGGGTTGAAAGTTTAAAAAGAGGATGATGAAGGATGGCATAATTGTAAGTATAAACTTGTTATAGAGAACTGGTCAGCTTTTAGGATGATCAATTGATAATCACCATACCAGACCCTCAAAGATTCTGGAACCCAGGTTGCTAATTTAGAAAAACAAAGATACATTAGTTACTTTCCCTCAAAACACAGCAGTATTTATTTGAGTACCATTTATGGGAGGACTATGAGACAATTCTCTCTCTGAACCTCCACTAGCTGAGTCAACAAGAGTTGCTTCTTACCAGAGAACTCCTCAGGCGTGGGACCCTGCCATCTGGAGAAGAGACAAATGTACTAATTTGGAAAGGGAGCAAACTTGCTTAAGCTATCAGCCCCCAAAATAACAGGGCATTATCAATTTCAGTGCCAACAGATCTATTTATGTTCCAGACAAACAACTGATACAAAAAGGGATAAATCATTGCATGGTTGAATCATAGAAATGTAGGGCTGGAAGAGACCTTGAGAAGTCATCAAGTCCAGCCCCCTGGGCTGAGGCAGGACCACATAACCTTAGCTAATGTTGAGAATACAGCTCGGATTCCAGTTAAGGCAACTTGCCCCAACTATTAGTGGTTGTTTAATAACCAATTCCACTCCCACCCCAATATTTGGTACGTAAAACATTCCAGTAGAATTCAGGATGGTGCAGGTTGTTATATTTAAAATTCCAAAAACAAATTAAAGTGACATTAACATTATTTCTGAAGATTAAACATACAGCTCCTACAACATGACATATATATGTGTGTGAGATCTTTTAGACAGCAAGGCTTTTGTTTAACCTAGGGCTGGTTTAGGTATTTGAAGAATTATTCTGTAGCCGCTGTTCTCAAGTAAATATGGTCAGTTCTATTTACACATACACACACACACACCCCTCTATGTGCACACACATACATGCTCTCTACCAGTCATCTCATGGAGTTCAATAAGTGCAAGGCTGCTGAGGTAGAGACATCCCTCAATTAAAAATTGGAAAAGAAAAGAAAACCCACACGGATTACATGTATGCAGGTTGGTTGTTGTGACTTGTGTGGTTTTATTCAACTGCAGGAAGCTGCTATGTGGTTGAAAAAATTAACTGGTGGTCTTATTGGTTCATCTATTTTAAAGGCAATAGACATTCTGGCTGTCTAAAGGACACTTGCTTGTAGATATTGAATCTTAATTGTTTCATGTTGGTGGACTCCTACCTTGGGGGACCAAAATAGGAGGATGGAGGAAGCATAAACCTCATTGTCAGGCATGGTGGCATTGCATAGACAGAGATCAGCAGTCATGGCAGAAGCTTAGGCAGGCATTCAAGCCAAACAAGCTAAAAATACAGAAATAAAGGCCAACAATCAGAGTTCTGCCTTTCTTTCAGTTTTTGAAGATGGTGGCTTGCCTAGTTCCACTTCCTTGGAACTCCTCAGGAATATCCTGGTGAATCAGAATGGGGCACTCTCCTTTTGAAATCACTGGCACCATCCAATAGGATTTGATTAAGTCAATTTTATGCAAATGAAGAACTTCCCCATTCCAGTAATTTCCTGCTCCATCAGTCAGTAGATATGCAAGTATTTTGGGACACTTGAGGTTATGGGTCAGCCCACAGGCATTATCTCAACAATAGGAAAACAGCAACTATACATTCACTCAGCCATGCACATAGTGAGACAGTTCCTGTTCTATGGAGACTGATATTTGTGTATTCAGCAGCTCAGCTTCGAACAGTATTTTTGACATACAAAATCTGTATGAAAGAATGGATTTTTAACTCAGTGAGAGCAAAAGGTATTTTTCCTTCTAAAATCATAATTTTAGAGTTAATGTTTTATATTCAGTCCTATCTGCCTCACACTTGGCAGAGTGGAGGCAGAAGTCAACATCTCTATAATATAAGATAGGCTGTGAAGGGCTTTGAAAGTGAAAACAGGTAGCTTATGTTTGATAAAAGACAGAATGGAGAACCAGTATAGGGATACAGAGAGCATTGTGATATGGTAAAAGGGTAATGGGGTAGTATTGATTTATAGAATGATATTATAATTTTAATATTTTCTATCTAGTTTTTCTGTTCTGTTCAGGTTCTCTACTACCTCACTGCTGTAGCACCTGCATATCTTCTTGTAATGCATTAAGGACTATGACTATTCTGTTCTATATAGGTGCTTAAACCATACTTATCACAGTAGTAGCTGAGCACCTTCCTGGAGTACATTAAGCAACATGACTAACATCTGTAACATGTTTGTTCTCTAATCTTCTCCCCAAGTGCAGGCGATGGTGTTTTGTTTTGGATTTTTGTTTTATGAATACACATATACACATTGCTGTCTGTTTATGTTAGAGAAGGCAAGGTGGAAGAAATGCTCCTTCCACTTAGAATGGAAGGTGGTGAAGTTTGTGATGGTCCTTAGTGCATGCAGGAGTTCATTCCACTGTCTTGGGCTGGCCCCTGAAAAAGCTCTGTCTCCCACACAGACAAGGTTTAACCTTATTGTGTCAGAAGAATGAAGAGGACTATGGTTGACAACATCACGGAGCTTTAGATGATCTTTTAGATACCCTAGTCCCAGGCCATTTAGTGCATTGAAGATAATGACCTTCAACTTGATTCATTAATCTACGGGAAAATAGCACAGGGAGTGGAGGACAAGTCTTACATGTTCACAGTAGCTTGTGTTGCTGAGGAGAAGTATTGCAGCACTCTGTACCAACTGGGGTTTCCTAAGCTCTGAAGGCTTCATGCCCAGGGATATAATATTTCTGCAAACAAGTCAAGAGGTGACAAAGGCATGAATAGAGGCAAGGTCTTCATTTACCAGAATGGGACAGAGTCTCCTAGCCAACTGGAGATGAGAGAAAGCATTACTCTCAGATGTTGCTATGCGTCAGAGAGGAATGTGAGAATACTCCTAAATTATGGACCAAACTGAACAACTGTGGGTGTGTATTTTCAACCAAAGGAGAGAGCACCATGACCGCAAACTCTGCTTTCCTCTGTTCCACCAGCATCAATTCTGTCTTGCTTGAGATCAGCTTCAATCAGCTTATATTGGAGAGAGCAAGAGACAAGTCAGACAGCACAACTAAGAAAAATGAAGAGTAGATAGTGAAAGGAGTGAGACTGGGGAGAGAAGAAAGAAAACAGTTCTGTACCATAAAATATATATCTTTAAGGGAAAGTGAAAAAAAAAGGGAGAGTATATTTTGGTATATATGTCAACTGATGGAAAGAAAAAAGGGGTGAAGGAAAGCGACAGAAGAAAATGCCAACAGAGAGATGATAAAGTATCTTCTAAAAGTTACTTATTCAAAATTTAATGTCAACTTGCTAGATTGACTAATAATAAAAAAGCTGCCTGTAAAAGAGGGAACATAATGAATGTCTGGGCACGATGGGGGTAGGTGTGTTTACCTGCCAATAGGGCACCAAATCACTAGGTGGCAGCCTGGTTAACCTATCCAAAGCAGAGAATAGTGGAGTGGAAAGAGCCAGGCTGACATTAACAGGTTTGTTAAAAGAATGGAGCAGAATAAATGAAACACTTAAAAAATACAGTTCTTACAAGTAATCTGAGTACTTTTCAGGCCAAAGAGGAACTCCAATTACTTTCAGTTACTTTTTTTGCCAATCTTGTCTTGATTGTGAGCAATATAATGGTAGTCTTGGTAGCCTGTGCAGCAACAGCCTTACTGAGCAAAGTAATCAGTAATCAATTACTTCTAAGCAATCAGTATTATGTACCTGTAACACATTATTTTTCTGATCCAGTAATCAGTCATTTGTAATAGATTGCTTTTTTCAAAGCAACTTTGACAAATGTGCTAGTTTTTCAGTTACTACCCTGCCAGTGTGAAGTTTCATTCTGTAATTCTGGATATGAATGTACATCTCAAATTCTATTCATGTGGAGAACCAGTGAATATCTCTTGTAAGTATATATTGGGTTCAGGTATTGCTATTAAACACAGTGACAAGCATATACTGCTGTTATACTTTAATATTTAATTGTTATTGTGAAACAGCCTGCTAGAAACAAAGTTTCACAACTAGGATGGGTCAAAATA
Organism: Chelonia mydas; assembly: GCF_015237465.2. Classification (NCBI taxonomy): domain Eukaryota; kingdom Metazoa; phylum Chordata; order Testudines; family Cheloniidae; genus Chelonia; species Chelonia mydas. The sequence continues at coordinate 103,882,877 of NC_057852.1, forward strand.
TTTTCAACAGACCAGTTTTCTGTCAGAAAATGTTGTTTCGTCTAAATGGAAATATGTTGTGGGAATATGTCAAATTTTGACAAATATTTTCCAATGGAAAAGTTTTGAACTGGAACATCAATTTGAAATGAAGTGTGTTTTATTTCATTTCCTCTTTCATTTTGTTTGGACTTCATGTTAAAACATTTTGTTTCAGTGGTTGGTCAGTTGTCCTGTGTGTTCTTTCACTGGATGAATGTACATTGTGAGGGTGTGGAGTTGGTTCAATGATGTCACAGTGAGTGTGGCAGCTCTCTGTTAGCGGCCTCGTTCAGTCATTGGGAACAGGGAAGAGGACGTGAGTGCATGACTGTGAACTGTATCTTGGACAGAAGGGAGCAAGGCTTACCAGGTATTCTCTCTGTTTGACCCATGCAGAGGCTGTGTGGAGTTATGAAGCCACAATTTCACCTCACAAAGCCTGGTCTTCTGGTAAGGATGACAAGAGGAAGGGTACCCAGTTTAGGTCAGACTCAGCAACTGTCTAGTGACTCCCAAACAATAACAAAAAATATCTTTTCTGGACACTACTCCCAGTACAAGCAGCATTACATTATCCCTCCCACAGACCCCATCTGACAGCTGTGTTACTGACACCAGCAAACCCCATCATGAAGTTGCTTGGAAGCAGTGTTTTGCCATGGGAAAACTTAGACTGGAAAAATGACCAGCTCTTGAGACTTAGGCTTGCTCAGTGGAGAAGCTGGTGTGCAAGCTCTGCATCGTGAATCTCAGGAAGTGAAGAAAGGGGAACCAGATTGCCAAGAGGAGGAGTCAGCAGTATCCACTTTGCCTGAGGGAGAGAACTCTGGAGAGGAATATTTGTCTAAAGTACAACTGACCAATCAGGGTGCTGATGTTAGTGATGATGATGATGATGATGATGATGATGATGAGGAGGAGGAGGAGGAGGAGGAGGAAGGTAGCACATCTCCAATTAGTCCAATAGCACATGAAGTTGATTCTCTCTTAGAGGTTGACCCTCAGCAGACCAGCTCTAATCCTCAAGAAATATTAGTGTTTCTCTTCATTCCACAGATACATGGTAGACAACTTTCTGCATGCGCAGGCAGAAATCTAGACAGTGGAATTAGAATTATATTAAAATATTCTAAACAGGATTCTGTGGGGCAGACCCACAGCTAGTGTAAATGAGTAAAGCTCTAATGACTTCAGCAGAATGGTGACAATTTAGAGCAGCTCAAGATCTGTCCCTTCATTACCTTATAGAACACTTTGTATAATACATTTTACATAAATATATTATGTAGCTCTTTCTGCATGCCCATCTCTGTTTCATCTACATCCAAATAGTAGATATGTACTGCTCCTCCATTCCAATAAATGTTTAAAAGTGTAGGAGGTAAAAATCACATCTCACTGTACAGCCTTCATGTTATGTGTTATTAGGCTGTTTAGCTCCTGCAAATTAACCAACATGGTACATGCCTCAGAAATGTGGTTTGAAATGAATGGCATGTTTTAGTAGTGTCTGGTGCTTTGGAGATGCCATGCACTAGCTACTTTAAGCAACAGGCAGGGTAAGGCCTGGTCTACACTAGAAACTTACGTGGACATAAGCCACATTAAGTCAATCTAATAATCATAGAACCATAGAAGATTAGGGTTGGAAGAGACCTCAGGAGGTCATCTAGTCCAACCCCCTGCTCAAAGCAGGACCAACCCCAACTAAATCATCCCAGCCAGAGCTTTGTCAAGCCAGGCCTTAAAAACCTCTAAGGATGGAGATTCCACCACCTCCCTAGGTAACCCATTCCAGTGCTTCACCACCCACCTAGTTAAATAGTGTTTCCCAATATCCAACCTGGACCTCCCACACTGCAACTTGAGACCACTGCTCCTTGTTCTGCCACTACTGAGAACAGCCAAGCTCCATCCTCTTTGGAACCCCCCTTCAGGTAGTTGAAGGCTGCTATCAAATCCCCCCTCACTCTTCTCTTCTGCAGATTAAATAAGCCCAGTTCCCTCAGCCTCTCCTTGTAAATCATGTGTCCCAGCACATAATGTGTGTGTCTACACTACTAAGTCCCTTCTGCCGACCTTAAGTGGCCTGTAAAGTCGACTTCTGAACTCCACCTCCACGAGAGGCATAGCGCTTGATTCCATGGGTCAACATGGGGATAGTGCAGACACTACATTGTGTAATTCAAATTTATTGGCCTCCAGGAGGTGTCCCACGGTGCGCCTCTGTGACCGCTCTAGAGAGCGCTTTCAGCTCCACTGAATCTCAGCCAGGTACACAGGAAACAGATGCTCCACTGTTAAAGTCCCAGGAACTTTTGAATTTTTCATTTCCTGTTTGATCAGCATGGAAAGCTTGCCAGCACAGCTGATCAAGGTGACTCAAGGCCACAAATGCGCTCCAGCATGGAGTACACTGGAGGTGGTGGACCTTATTGCTGTTTGAGGAGAAGAGTCTGTGCAGGCAGAGCTCCAATCCAGTAGAAGCAATGCTGACATCTATGCCAAAATTGCACAGGGCATGGAGGGAGAAGGGCTACACCAGGGACACGCAGCACTGCCACGTGAAAATAAAGGCACTTCGGCAAGTGTACCAGTGGACAAGGGAGGCAAAACATTGTTCTGGTTCTGCCCCACAGTCATACTGCTTTTATGAGAAGCTGCATGTGATTCTCGGCAGCGACCCCATTACTACCCCAAAATGCTCCATGGATAACTCCCAGGAGCCCTGGCAATCTCGAGCAACAACAAGGATGACATTGTTGAGGAGGAGGAGGAGAAAGAGGAGAAGGTGGCAAGAAGAGAATCCATTCTCCTCAACAGCCAAGAACTGTTTTTAACCTCAGAGCCCATCCTTTCACAGGACTAGTTGGCAGTGGAGTGTGATGCCGGGGAAGGCACCCCTGGTGAGTACACATTTCCAATCAAACTGTAGGGGTATTTGTCACAGTCACAATAAAACAGCCCCATGAGAATGTCCCAGCCACAATAAAATTGCCCCCCTATGGGGTCCCCAGGTAAGCACCAGCATTGTATATCGCTGACACCTATATAACATATGCATGGGAAAGGATTTTGGGAGGGGTTGAAGGTGTGAGTGTGGAGTGAAAGATTCCTTTGCAGGTTGCGAGAGGCCAAAAGGGGAGGAAGGGAGAAAGGAACGGGTTAACTTGACGATCCAGCTAGGTCCGAAGAGAAGAAGCTGACTCCAGCCGCCCAAGGCCAATGCACCCAAGCAGACTCTCTGATGCCAGGAAAGATGGGAGCCTGGATTCCAACCCTGACCAGCCATGAGAACAGAGCAGTAAACCGAACAAGACTGCAGGGGATAGCAAAAACTAGTGAGAATGCGAAGGTCAGCGAATGGGAACATAACAACCCTGAAGCCGATGTGTTTTGGGGAAGCCAAGGAAGCCTCGGAAGGCTTGTTTGGACTGGTACAGATAGCACAGGAGACAAAGGTCCCTGGACGAAATGTCCCCAGAAGAACCCAGGACTTAAAACCCTCCTGAGAGTTGAAGCAAGTGGGAGATCAACAGCGGACCCTGGGTGACCTGTGCACAGGACAGAACTCTCATCTATCCTTCCCCCTCTTCTTCTTATGTTACACCCAGGTCTGGCCAGCCTCAGGTCGTGCATGTGAGTATGAAAGTGGGTTAGGGCTGGGGCAGTAACTCTTTCTTTCTCCCTCCGAGTGACATGGGAGCATTCCCAGCACTCACCGCTGTTATTTTATTAATAAAGCTTTAAAACTTAGTCACTTCGTATGCTCCTTCATCTCGTCTCCTACGATCCTGTGGCCTCAGCCTGATCACCTGATGTCCCAGGCAGATTGGTAACATAAATCTATCACATTATATGCTATTATTTTGTATGATTATTCTGAATGAAAAAGTAGGTGTAGTGGGTATCGGTGGCCACTCCAGCTATGCAGAGGGTGCTCTCCGAAAAAGACTGTTTATGTGCACGGGGATGGCCTGGGAATCCTCCATGGAGCTCTCTAGGAAGCTTTCATGGAGGTACTCTGCAATCCTTTGCAGAAGGTTTCTGGGAAGGGCTGCCTTATTTCGTTCACCACGGTAGGACACTTTCCCGCACCACTCCAGTATTAACTCTGCTGGCATTACTGCAGCACATAGCATTGCAGCATAAGGAACAGGTCTGTACCCATACACTTACATTTGCTCTCTTACTGCCTCTGTTACCCTCAGGAGAGTGATATCGCATAGGACACCTAGGGGAAATGGGGGAAGTTTTCAATGCTAGTCATTAAACCACAACAATTCAACAAATAATCTGCCTCCTGTTTGGTGAAATCTGGGTCACAAAACCATGCTTTCTCAAATGTGCCATGGTTGTGGTTGGAAGGTATCACTGTGTATTACAAGCAGCACTGAAAATAAAAAAAAAGGGGGGGGGGAGGCTTCCTGATTTTCTCCCTGCCCCGCCCCAGTCTGGTGCTGCTTTTGTAAAAATCAGACTACACTGGTGCCTGTCCTCAAGCACCATCCATGTTGCTAGGGGAAAGGGGGCTTTTCTCAAGTTCCAAAAGCTGCAGCACAAGACCACTTGCCCATGCCTTGTGGCCTTACTCACCATGTCTGGAGCAGCAAACCGACTCTTGCAATAGCCAGCGGTTGTGATTACGTTGTGGTTTGCAATGAAGTGTACTGAGGGGTGTTTTTTTTTATTTAAAGACTTGCACTAGAAACAATGTATGCACTGTTAATGCTACCCTTGTGCTTTGCATTCCTTGCAGCTGAAACCTTGCCTGTCGGTGCATCCTCCACACCGGGACAGGGACTTTCCCAGATTAGAAGGTGGAAAAAGAAGACTCAGAAGGACATGTTCAATGAGTCAATGCTTGTCTCTGAGGATGACAAGATGGACCTCAGAGCATGGAGGATCACACTGTCTGAGAACCTGGATATGGATAGGGAGGACAGGAGAGCATGCAGGGAACAAGAACATGCCACGTAGGAAGAGATGCTGTGGATTATGAAGGAGCAATCAGACATGTTGAGGTTCAAGAAAGGCAGCTGGATGCTAGAGGCCCTCTTCAGCCTATGCTGAACCTGATGACATCATCAGCCAGTTCTACATCCTCCTCCTCCAAATGTCCTTTGAGGCAGGGGTGGGGATGGAAGTTCGGTATCCCTTGCCCTCAACATCAGGGCAGAGTACAAGGGCAAAAAAACAAAAAAGGCTTGGTTTGTTTGCCATTGATTTCAGGGAGGAAGAGAGGGAGGGAGGGAGATACGTGCATCATGGGAAGCTAATGCCATGTTTCCATAACAACCCACACCAATATTTTGGTCCCATGAGGCATGCAAGCCCAACCCCAAATTCCACTTGGCTATGTGCACTATGGGATAGCTACCCACAGTGCAGTGCTCTGTGCATCGATGCAAGCCCTGCTAATGAGGATGCACTCCACCAACACAATGAGCATAGTGTGGATACACAAGATCGTCTTGCTTAAATCGGAGGCTCAACGTCGACTTACATGAAGTCGACTTAACTTTGTAATGTAGACATGGCCTAAGAAACATCCATCAAACTGTCTTCCTGAACTCTCTGCACAATGCTGGCTTCATTATATTTAACAGTGCATCTGGTCAGTTCTTACATGTATTATAAACAGTGAAGCCAAGCCCCTTAGTTATAGATTTTCTACTTTTTATGCTGTTGGTTGCGGTGAAATGATAGTTAAGCAAAACCAATCAGGAATGTTAATCAAGTGGTCTACTATGTGAGCACTGATCCAAATGACTATAGTGATTGCAGTCGCTAATAATGCTGACTCATTCTGCCTCTCCAAAATCTCATATTTCTACTGATGCTACTTTAAGAGAAACATGTTCTATGTTTGAATCTATCTTTAACAGGGGTTTGTCCTTCGGTGAAAGGTGATCAAGAAGTTCAAAAAAGTACGTAATAGAATAATTATGTATCATTAACTGTATTGAATGTATGTATTTATTTAGAATGATAAAGATGCAAAAATTTCAAGTGTGATTATTTTAATAAATTTTAGAAATAAGGCATTTTTAATGAAAAAAATCAAGAACTCAAACTTGGATCTTTAGTGTATAACTACAATACAATTGTGATTAGTGAAAACTATACCTTCTTTGTGGATAGTCAGTAAGAGCATTGAACGGCAATTAATAATTCCCCTTCAGAATTCTAACTTGAGGACCAAAAACTGATGTTCAAAGAAATTGATAACTAATACAGTACAAGCAGCCTTGATAGTCTGCTTCATAAGTAGTCCATTTCCAGTACCACAGTCCATTAGTAGTATCATAAAGCTGCAGTGTTTCTGTGTATGGAGACTAGACAGTCCTATATTGATATTATTGAAGTTCTACACAATACCCATATTTCTTACAGTTGTGTATGGATGCAAGAAGCAACATTTTTGTAACAACCATATAATCAATTATAATGTGTTGTAAAATATTATGGGTCCTGATGTGGAAAAACATTTTGGAAACCACCTGCTTCATTTTATTACAGGCTGCTCACCCAGGCCTTGTTTAGTGTTATGGATACTGTAGATACGCTAGATTTAGGATTTCTCTGACATTTAAAAAAACACAACATACCAATGGTTATTTTAGAGTCCAAAGGCCAGATTCATCCCTGAACTCAATGAACATCAGGGATGAATTCTAGAGATAAAGTCTGCCCTTACTTGGTGAAGTTGCACAGGTAGGGAATAAAGACAAGAGCAGGTTACAGAAGATGATCCACACACCTGCGATGCACACCATGCCAGGGTTATGTGTTCTGTGGGCCATTCTGTTGATGCAAGATAGGACTGGTCAAGAAGTGCAGAAATGAGGAAAGGGTTGGGGTGCTGAGTGAGTAACAGGTGTAAAATGCTGAATAATGCTGCTCCTTTAGAAGGCCACTGTCATTGTCCTAGAGAAATTAATGACAAAACTCACAATGAGTTTAGGGAGAAAAGGATCAAATGCTAAAGAGCAATGTGTGTCCCCAGCTTGTTATTAGGATTATGTATTAGCATATGTATGATAGAAACTTTAAAAAACAAAGTATTTCTCCTAAGGGAACTAACTTAGCTTTATTTCCATTTTGTCTCTTCCAAGATGCTGAAGGTCTAAAAGATATCAAATAAAAAGCAGACCAGTTTTCCCTCTATGTCATAGTAGAATCTGTGGTGCAGCCTGGCTTTATGTAGCACTGGGCTTCTAGAAATACTACCATTTGGACCAGATGCAAAAAACCCCCAAAATAACACAACTTATTTTTAAATATCCCACAACACGTTTGTTAAGGACAGACGTTCATGACCCAGTGTCCCGAATTCAATTCTTGGCAGGTTATACTACAGAATTCCTGTCTTACTTTGCATATGTCAAATAACCTTCCTATGCCTCAGTTGCCTATCTATGAAAATGGAAATGAGAAGACTTCATTAGTCTGTCTTGTCTATTTAGACTGCAAGTTTTTGGGGGCAGTGTCCAGCTTTTATGATATTTATGTTCACGCTACAGCACCTAGCACAGCTGGGTTAGGCTTGGGCCTCTAGATGCTACTCTAATATAAATAATAGTAAATCTTAAAAATATAATCTCAGAATTAATAACTTCTAAGGAAAGTCTTACTTATGCAATGACTAAAACCAGTGCTTAATATGTAACAAAAGAAATGCTGGGGCTCAAGCAATTTTTTTTTACATTTACAACTGATGCAGCAAGTCCAGATGTTCCGGGGCTCAGCCCTGGTAAGCCCTGGCACAAATTAAGCACTGCCTAAACCTGGACTGAACTCCTGAAATACTTTTTTTAGCAGAATATTTTCCCATTTTAATTAAATGTAACCTGTCATATGTCCTCCTTTGACACTAGTATTCCTTGTAGAGAATAAGAAGTTGTAGAGCATCTAGGGTTAGAATTAGGGAAATAATCATTTTCAGTGAAAAAAAAATTAATCCTTTTCAAAGATGTGCTGTAATTGCAAGATGAACTTGTAGTACACAGTAACTTTGTGCTTTATCTCATGTTTCTTACAATGTTTCGCAAGTGGTGTTCTGCAGTTGCTAAGGATACAGAAAAGTTATGTTTCAGAGTAGCAGCCATGTTAGTCTGTATCCGCAAAAAGAAAAGGAGTACTTGTGGCACCTTAGAGACTAACAAATTTATTTGAGCATAAGCTTTCGTGAGCTACAGCTCACTTCATTGGATGTATGCAGTAGAAAATACAGTGGGGTAATTTTATATACACAGAGAACATGAAACAATGGGTGTTACCATACACACTGTAACGAGAGTGAACAGGTAAGGTGAGCTATTACCAGCAGGAGGGGTGGGTGGGGGTGGGCGGGAAACAATTTTACTTTGTGTAAATGACACATCCACTCCCAGGTCTTTATTCAAACCTAAGTTAATTGTGTCCAGTTTGCAAATTAATTCCAATTCAGCAGTCTCTCCTTGGAGTCTGTTTTTGAATTTTTTGTTGTTGAAGAATTGCCACTTTTAGTTCTGTAATCAAGTGACCAAAGAGACTGAAGTGTTCTCCGACTGGTTTTTGAATGTTATAATTATTGACGTCTGATTTGTGTCCATTTATTCTTTTATGTAGAGACTGTCCAGTTTGGCCTATGTACATGGCAGAGGGGCATTGCTGGCACATGATGGCATATATCACATTGGTAGATGTGCAGGTGAACGAGCCTCTGATCAGATGTGGCTGATGTGATTAGGCCCTATGATGGTGTCCCCTGAATAGATATGTGGACAGAGTTGGCAACGGGCTTTGTTGCAAGGATAGGTTCCTGGGTTAGTGGTTCTGTTGTGTGGTTGCTGGTGAGTATTTGCTTCAGGTTGGGGGGCTGTCTGTAAGCAAGGATTGGCCTGGCTCCCAAGATCTGTGAGAGTGATGGGCCGTAGATCCCTGATGATGTGTTGGAGAGGTTTTAGGTGGGGGCTGAAGGTGATGGCTAGTGGCGTTCTGTTATTTTCTTTGTTGGGCTTGTCCTGTAGTAGGTAACTTTTGGCTATACTCTTCTGGCTCTGCCAATCTGTTTCTTCACTTCACCAGGTGGGTATTGTAGTTGTAAGAACGCTTGATAGAGATCTTGTGGGTGTTTGTCTCTGTCTGAGGGGTTGGAGCAAATGCGGTTGTATCGTAGAGCTTGGCTGTAGACAATGGATCGTGTGGTGTGGTCTGGATGAAAGCTGGAGGCATGTAGGTAAGCATAGCGGTCAGTAGGTTTCCGGTATAGGGTGGTGTTTATGTGACCATCGCTTATTAGCACTGTAGTGTCCAGGAAATGGATCTCTTGTGTGGACTGGTCCAGGCTGAGGTTGATAGTGGGATGGAAATTGTTGAAATCATGCTGGAATTCCTCAAGGGCTTCTTTTCCATGGGACCAGATGAAGATGTCATCAATGTAGCACAAGTAGAGTAGGGGCGTTAGGGGACGAGAACTGAGGAAGCATTGTTCTAAGTCAGCCATAAAAATGTTGGCATACTGTGGGGCCATGAGGGTACCCATAGCAGTGCTGCTGATTTGAAGGCATACATTGTCCCCAAATGTGAAATAGTTATGGGTAAGGACAAAGTCACAAAGTCCAGCCACCAGGTTTGCCATGACGTTATTGGGGATACTATTCCTGACGGCTTGTAGTCCATCTTTGAGTAGAGGGCTTCTACATCCATAGTGGCTATGATGGTGTTTTCAGGAAGATCACCGATGGATTATAGTTTCCTCAGGAAGTCAGTGGTGTCTCGAAGATAGCTGGAAGTGCTGATAGTGTAGGGCCTGAGGAGGGAGTCTACATAGCCAGACAATCCTGCTGTCAGGGTGCCAATGCCTGAGATGATGGGGCATCCAGGATTTCCAGGTTTATGGATCTTGGGTAGCAGATAGAATACCCCTGGTAGAGGTTCTAGGGGTGTGTCTGTGCGGATTTGTTCTTGTGCTTTTTCAGGGAGTTTCTTGAGCAGATGGTGTAGATTCTCTTGGTAACCCTCAGCGGGATCAGTGGGTAATGGCTTGTAGAACGTGATTTTGGAGAACTGCCTAGCAGCCTCTTGTTCATATTCCGACCTATTCATGATGATGACAGCACCTCCTTTGTCAGCCTTTTTGATTATGTCATCAGAGTTGTTTCTGAGGCTGTGGATGGCATTGTGTTCTGCACGGCTGAGGTTATGGGGCAAGTGATGCTGCTTTTCCATAATTTTCCAAAAGTTATGACTACTGAACAGACACAGAAATGACAGTCTCTTTTCCAACTAATGAATTCATGAAACTCTGTGTATGTTAAAAAGGAGTTACACATGTGCATCAGTAGGTGAACGGAGCATAATAATATCCCTAAATATTTGTAACTAGAGTTATAAAAGAACAAAAATATGCTGTCCCTGTATAGTATTTTTGGAAATGTATAATATAACAGCTCAGCAAATAGTTACCACACATTATAGGAAAATACATATATGGAAACAGATATTTGATATAACCACACATCTTGGTGAATATGAACTAAGAACAAGTCATACAAGGGATAGTAATGAATTCAGATTAATCCTAAATAATTTTATAGATTCATAGATTCCAAGTCCAGAAGACACCATTGTGATTATCTAGTCTGACCTCCTGTATAAAACAGGCCATAAAACTTTCTGAAAATAATCCCTATAACATATTTCATAAAAACATCCATTCTAGATTTTTATTTATGATTTTAAAAAGTCAGTTATGGAGCATCTACCACAATCCTTCCTTCAGAAATAAGTCTAAGATGGCATCCACACAGAGTAACAATAATCATCCTAAACAGCATACATCACCTGCCAAGTTTAGTTTTAAAAGTATTAATAACATGGGCCATATTGCATTGTACTGTACCAATAGATCTAAAATGAAATCGGGGAGGAGTTCTGCTTGAATCTGATAATACAAAAAGAGCTCATGAAACTTAGACAGTGTTTTTCAGTTTTCAATGCTTTACAGCTATTAATTAAATACTTCTCAACCTCCTCATGAGGTAGGTAAATATTATCTCTATTTTAAATGGGAAACTTTGGCAAATTAATGTCTTCAAGGTCACCAAGTAGATGAATGACAGAATAGGGAGTTCCTGGGTTCTCACTGTATGTTCCTTCCTCTAGAAAATGCCGCTTTTTTCTAATGTTATACTGGGAGTTTAGAATAGTACAGAGATTTCACACCCATGTAAATGTACATGTTGCCCAAACAATATTAAGTGGACAAATGAGAAAAGAAAAAAAAAACATAAAAAAAGTTTTTAAAAACCGCCAAGAAAACACCTGAAAGCTTGTCTACACAGTGAGGTAATGTACCCTACATGGCTTTAATTTCTATAGAGCATTAACATATTGTGCATTAATTGGTTCATGTAGATCCTGCTGGTGCGCTTTAGTATAGTGCTGTTTGAAACAGGGTTACATTAAAGCACACTAGAAAACCTTTAGTGTGTACCCGCAGAGTCTACTCAGACCAATTAATGCACAATACACTATTGCACTTTAAAAATCATACCCTGTACATCACGTTACCCCACTGTATAAACAAGCTCTTGGAAACAAGGGGAAAGCCCCACAACATGAAAAGATTTTTAAAAAATCAAGGGATTATCCCAAGTATGAATGAAATAACAAAGAAGTCAGAGGTCTAGCCATAATAACCAAATAATTTAAAAAAGGCTAATTCATTATTATTCATATTAAATGAATAAAGAAGCCACAGAATATCTCCTAAATGGAAGAAAGAGAACGAGTAGAGCATAAAGATGAAAAAGGACATCTGAAGACTTTCCATAAAAGCAAGTAAAAGTATTGTAGATAAGAGCCCAGAAATACATGGGGACTTTTAAATCCAGTTGCCTTAATAAGAGGTCTATGGTGATTTGGAAAATTTATCTAGATAAAATTTATGAATTCCAGTGTGAGTTGTATGAACTCTCTGTATATATCTTTATCAAACTGCAAACTCTATTTTGATTATAATGCTAGCCTGCCTTTTCTGTTGTCTTTTTATCCATTTTGGGATGAAATTCCAAGGGATGGTGACACAGGTTTAACAATGAAGGATTGTTGAACCTTGATAGTCTTCTATTCAGATAGAAGCCCCTTGGACAAAGAAGATTGCTAGTCCAAGAAAACCTGCTCACCCAGGTAGGCTGGTATCTGTGCAATGGATCACCTGGTGGGTGACTTGGATTATCTGAGGAGGATGATCAGGGGGCCACGTGATAAAGGGTATGGAAACTTTACAAAAGGAGGGCTCTCTCATCAACCATCTTAAGGGAACACAAAAGAGACCAGAAGCAGAAGGCCAGGTTATGCGGAAGGGGGAGGATCCTGAACACCCTAGAAGACTAACCTAAGCTGAAAGAATGCTCCAGAGTGGTGAGAATGATGCCCAGAAGGATATGTAGGTGTTTCATTGTTTTGTCTGTATCCTTAGATCTCTTGTGTCAGCTAAAATAAAGAGTGAGTCTTTCAGAATCCCTTTTGCAAAATCTGTATTACATGCATCAACTATCACATGTCCTCAGAGAGGTAAACTGTAAACCACAATGCACTGGAGAACTCGCTTTGTTTAAAATAAAAAGAGTGCTGTTTAACTACAGTCAGTCAGTTAATAGATGCAAATCTATTAATACCTTTCTTTTTAGAACTAGGAAGATTTGGTTAAGCCACTCTCTCCCAATCTCCTATTTAATTAATCAGAAGAAGATTAAGGATTCCTCATATTGCCCATATACCCTTAGACTGTACCCACTCCAAACACACACATTGTTTATCTGTTGGGTCATCTTATATGGGCTTCCTCTCACTGCTCAAGATGACTAAGGTTCTTTGTTGGCCCAAACATCAATGTAACTTTATGTATGGAGCCACATTAGATATATCTACCGATGATTCCCATGTTCTTAAGTATTTTGCTGAATTAGAGCTGCAGTTCTTTACAATCTAAGAAGGCAATATGGAGTGTTAGAAGGGGAGGGGGAAATAGAGCCAGTGGATGAAGTGGCACAGTTACAGCAGATTTTGTAACTTAGTCTTTGGAAAAGCGAGAAAGAACTTGCACAGAAAGGGAAGAAGGAATGGGAAGAAAGGCGGTACTTTATAAATTAGTCCAAAGGGAGACACTTCTTTGCAGAGATAGCTAGGTTCTGATTTCTGTGGAAATGAACAAACAGTGAAGATCAACTGACCAGCATTAAAGAACAGGCATTCTGACAACCACACAATTAATTACATACACCAAAAATGTTGAGTTGCATATCTATCTCTATCTATCTTATATATACACACACAACTTTGTAATCAGATGTTGTTTCTTTTCCAGGAGATGAAAAGAGTAGAGAGAGTCACTATATGTTTCCTAAAGGCATGAGGAATTCTCCTTGACACTGTATGTGGGAGGATTTCAGACATGTTCACTTCAGTTGTATGCAGCATTATGTTCTGGAACAAAGGATCCTCAATTCCTTTCTTAAACGTTAATGAAAAATCTGAGGCATTCAAAAAACTGAAGTGTGCAATCCTTACTTTGGTGAAGACATACTCATTTGAGTAGAATCTCATTGATTTCAGCAAGCCTACTCCTGTGAGTAAATGCTCACCAATGTGAGTAATAATGATTAAAAAACTGAGACACAAATAACATTGCAAATGAAGGTCAAAACTGTACTACTCAGGCAAAGCCTATAGCATTGTGTGATGTAAAGTCAAACTGCTTCAGGTAGAGAAGAGTGCATGCCTATTATTGCATCCCATTCTGGGATATAGTTTATTTCCCCTGCACAGCTTAATTAATTAAGCTTCAGTCTTGATTAAAGAGTGTTGACAGGTTTAATGCACAGGGAGGGTTTTGATTTTTTTAAATTGCAAATAATATTCTAAAAGACAAAATATGTCAGGAGGAAAGCCAAAAGTGCTCCTGTCCTGAGCTCGGAACATTTATGTATTCCATTGTTCTTTAAGCATACATGTTCTAATTTAATGAGAAATTCTACTGTACACACTCGATATGCAATTTTTGAAATTATCCTCACTTTGTTAAATGAAAATAGGTTGTTTCCCCTTCAAACCTCAAAGTAAGTAAAGGTTTTGTTCCTAATCCAGGACTGTATCCATGCCAGCTTTCCACTTTCAAACTTCAGCTTTTTGTTTTTGTATAGCCTTTTTTCAAAAGAAAATGTAGTTAGAATTTTTGTAAGTGAGAAAAATGTATTTTCTCTTCATTCATCTCTAGCACAAAAACAGGAAAAGGGATTGCATTCAAACTTTTCAAAACAATTTACCTTCAGGCAGAAATCAAACAGGGAAAATGTCAGCACAAAGCTGAACATTTTGTAAAGTTATAAACAAGTGAAAATGAGCAGGTTATAATAAATATTTTGCATTATTAAGTATATCTGTCAAACTGCTGCAAGAGCATGAATGATATTGAAAGAGTCAACTTCCTTGGTTTAAAATAAGTTTTCCTCCCATAACTATGATAAAATACAGAAGTTAAATTAAAGTAATGCATTTCTAAAACAGATGATAGTCAATAGTTAACTTTGGACATACATGATCTACAGAGAATGCAGCGTTGCAGTCCATTGTCAAAAGTTGTTGTCAAATAGCATAAACCCAAGAATAAGACAGGATGGATACAAAATAGACATCACAATTATTTTTAGTGTGACTAGGTCGTTTTGAGAGGTGCTCAGATAGGATGATGATGATGAAGGCTGTATAAGTACTTCAGTATGACTAAGTACATGGAAAGTACTTTTTTTGCCTCTGTCTTCACGAACAAGGTCAGCTCCCAGACTACTGCACTGGGCAGCACAGCATGGGGAGGAGGTGACCAGCCCTCTGTGGAGAAAGAAGTGGTTCGGGACTATTTAGAAAAGCTGGACGCACACAAGTCCATGGGGCTGGATGCGTTGCATCCGAGAGTGCTAAAGGATTTGGCGGATGTGATTGCAGAGCCATTGGCCATTATCTTTGAAAACTCATGGCGATCGGGGGACATCCTGGACGACTGGAAAAAGGCTAATGTAGTGACCATCTTTAATAAAGGGAAGAAGGAGGATCCTGGGAACTACAGGCCAGTCAGCCTTACCTCAGTCCCTGGAAAAATCATGGAGCAGGTCCTCAAGGAATCAATTCTGAAGCACTTAGACGAGATGAAAGTGATCAGGAACAGTCAGCATGGATTCACCAAGGGTAATTCATGCCTGACTAATCTAATTGCCTTCTATGATGAGATAACTGGCTCTGTGGATGAAGGGAAAGCAGTGAACGTGTTGTTCCTTGACTTTAGCAAAGCTTTTGACACGGTCTCCCACAGTATTCTTGCCAGCAAGTTAAAGAAGTATGGGCTGGATGAATGGACTATAAGGTGGACAGAAAGCTGACTAGATTGTCGGGCTCAACGGGTAGTGATCAATGGCTCCATGTCTAGTTGACAGCCGGTATCAAGTGGAGTGCCCCAAGGATCGGTCCTGGGGCCGGATTTGTTCAATATCTTCATAAATGATCTGGAGGATGGCGTGGATTGCACCCTCAGCAAGTTTGCAGATGACACTAAACTGGGAGGAGAGGTAGATACGCTGGAGGGTAGGGATAGGATACAGAGGGACCTAGACAAATTGGAGGATCGGGCCAAAAGAAATCTGATGAGGTTCAACAAGGACAAGTGCAGAGTCCTGACCTTAGAACGGAAGAATCCCATGCACCGCTACAGACTAGGGACCAAATGGCTCGGCAGCAGTTCTGCAGAAAAGGACTTAGGGGTTACAGTGGACGAGAAGCTGGATATGAGTCAACAGTGTGCCCTTGTTGCCAAGAAGGCCAATGGCATTTTGGGATGTATAAGTAGGGGCATTGCCAGCAGATAGAGGGACGTGATCGTTCCCCTCTATTCGACATTGGTGAGGCCTCATCTGGAGTACTGTGTCCAGTTTTGGGCCCCACACTTACAAGAAGGATGTGGAAAAATTGGAAAAAGTCCAGCGGAGTGCAACAAAAATGATTAGGGGTCTGGAACACACGACTTTTGAGGAGAGGCTGAGGGAACTGGGGATGTTTAGTCTACGGAAGAGAAGAATGAGGGAGGATTTGATAGCTGCTTTCAACTACCTGAAAGGGGGTTCCAAAGAGGATGGAGCAAGACTGTTCTCAGTGGTAGCAGATGACAGAACAAGGAGTAATGGTCTCAAGTTGCAGTGGGGGAGATTTACATTGGATATTAGGAAAAACTTTTTCACTAGGAGGGTGGTGAAACACTGGAATGTGTTACCTAGGGAGGTGGTGGAATCTCCTTCCTTAGAAGTTTTTAAGGTCAGGCTTGACAAAGCCCTCGCTGGGATGATTTAATTGGGGATCGGTCCTGCTTTGAGCAGGGAGTTGGACTAGATGACCTCCTGAGGTCCCTTCCAACCCTGATATTTTATGATTCTATGAAAGGCAAAGAATCTGGGACAGATCTCCAGATCTGCAAGAATGCCTTTTCATAGCAGATTTCTTGTCTCTATTTTAAAAGAAACATACCATTATGTTTCCTGTAAATCTGTTAATTTCAAGCATTTCATTGTAGATGCTTAAGAATTCAAGATGTTCTTGGGTAAAGGGACTACCCAAAGGACTCTACAGAAATCTTGGCATCATCATCCCCTTACTGTCCTGATTTTGTAATAACACAACAAGAATACATCTAGTAAAACCAGTAACGGTAAATTGTGCCTTTACGTCCTGGAGGCAAACTAACCAACATTATTTGCTTTGATCTCCATGAAACTGGATCATTCCATTCTTGGTCAGACTGTAAAGGCCACCCAAATACACAAGGTAGATTAATACACAGTGGCATATGGTAGGAAGAAGATCACACCAAAGCTCCTCATTTTACTCTAGCTGTTAATTCAATACTGAATCATTGATGTTCTCTTTAAAGCCCTAAATAGGTTTTGGGTTTAACTACCTCAGGGATTGTCTCGCATTTCAGGCAGTTGTGATTAATAAGTGAAGGTGCCTATGTTTGAAATTACAGGGACCAGATACACAAAGATACTTAAGAGCCTAATCCCAGATTTAGATACCTATGTCTCAGATTTAAGCACCATTGTGATCCACAAAACCCCTACTTGGCCGCCACCTAGCCCTGTTGGCACCTAAGCTAGCTTGGTGCCTAAATATTCAGGGTAAAAATTCCCTAGGAACCTAACTTCCTGCCTTTAAGCATGCACACTGATGCCTCACTCTAGATACATAGACACCTATCACTCACCTAAACCTCAGTGCAATATACAAAGAAGGGGAAGATAGGTTCTCTTAACGCTTCTGCAGAGCCTGATCCTATAGGTGTGCTCAGAGGCCACCTGCCAGATATAGCCCCATTCAAAATCTGATGGGCACTGGCTGAAGGAAAATGTGGTGATGCCAATGCCCATCTTTTAGGACAGTGGTTAAATCTCAGTTTCGCCTTTTGAAGCTATTCCATGTTCGATAAATATTTAAATAGTGATAGGGTCTGAGAGTATAGGGCACCCACCTGGGAGATCTAAGGTCCAGTCCTCCCTCTCTAATTATTCTAATTTAATCCAAAGTGGAACTACTTCAACAGGAAAGATGAGAAAGCCCATTTCAGAATATCCCATAGCTTAGTGGTTAGAGCACCTTTGTGAAAGACTGCTGTTTAAATCTTTTCTCCTCCTCAGGCAGAGGGTGAATTTAACTTGAAAGTTCTATATCCCAGGTGAGTACTCTAACCACTGGACTGAAAGTTAAAATGTTGGCAACATAACCCCCCGTTTTATGTAGTTTAAGGCAGGCACCTGACTCATTTTAGCAAAAAACGATTCAGGGACCCAAGCTACCGCAATCCAGGGAAAGGATTCTTGGCTGTACATTGCAAGTGGAGATAAGTGCCTCTATGCAAACCAGATGTAGGTGCCTAACTCTATGAAGATGTGGGGCTTAGGACACATCCCAGTCCGTGGCATCATCCATTGGCTAGTTTACACAGCTCCCAGCCTAGCATACTGACTTTTGTGGATCACGTCATAAGGCAGAAAAAATAAGGAGTACTTGTGGCACCTTAAAGACGAACAAATTTATTTGGACATAAGCTTTTGTGGGCTAAAACCCATGCATGCATGCATCCGATGAAGTGGGTTTTAGCCCACGAAAATTTATGCCCAAATAAATTTGTTTGTCTCTAAGGTGCCACAAGTACTCCTCGTTTTTTTTGCTGATACAAACTAACATGGCTACCACTCTTAAACCTATTATAAGGCAGCTATCTCTGCCCATTCATGGTATAGAAGCCTAGGACCGAACTTTGTGGATCCAGTGTTGTTCCAGAGATTTTCTAGTCAGCTAGAAAATTACAATGTCTAATGGGATGATTTAGTTGGGGATAGTCCAACCCCCTGATCAAAGCAGGACCAAGATGACCTCCTGAGGTCCCTTCCAACCCTAATATTCTATGATTCTATGAAGTCCCTTTGCGGATCCAGGCCCAGGTCAATCTCAATACGGAGCCAGGCCCAGGTCAATCTCAATTTGTAGGCACTGTGAGACTGAGCAAGTCTTACCACCTATAAGGCACAATCAAGACATCTTTTTTTCTGTAGGCTTTCACCTCATAATTAAATTGGCTAACAGTACCAGCTGCATCCTCTGGGAAAATAAGCAATTAGATTTGCTTCCTTTTAAGTATGAGAGGGAGGAAATGAGAGTTTTACTTTTAGTCTTTATTCTAAATATTCCTCTATTTTTTAGTTGAACAAATGTTATAGTAGTACAGGATCGGGTACTGTTCTCTATGCATCCAGCTATATGAGGAGATATTGTGGTCTCTGGATGCACAATCCCTCTCAGATATCCCCTTCGCAAAGTGCATTTCAGTACCACACCCTAATTCAATGAACTTTTAAATGAATTTCATGGCATCATTGATTTGGCTTGTAATCATTCATCAAAATTTGTTAGCTCACTTCATCCTGGGTATTTCAAGTATGGTACATTTCAAATACATGGCATAAAAAGTAAATTTTCATCTTCACACCATGCAAGGCACTTCTCTGATTTTGCATGGAATATGCAGAACATACTGTAACACACACTTTTGTATAATTTCAGTGGAATAGAGCATAACATGTCTCTCTAATTTAAAAGTGTTAAATGAATATTCTGTTCTATAATTTGATGTGTTGTGATGTTTGTCAGATACATAATTGGTGCAATATATGTCTAAAAACTGTTTAAAAATATGAAAGGGCAGGAAGGCTTGGCGAGTTGTGCATATTCTCCTCTCTTACAAATATTTAGTATTTTAGAAAAAAATTGTGTGAGTGAAAGCAAACATTTTAACTTGTTTCTCTACCAGATATTCATATAGATTTAATTGATTTTAATAGTAAAGTACTATACACATTATTTTTACTTATATTATAGTAGCACTTATAGACCCTAACCGGGATTGAGGCTCCCCTATGGTAGGCACTGTGCAAATACAAAAGAGAGAGTCCCCCAAAAGTTTACTGTCTAATTAGACAAACAAAGGGTGGGAGGAGAAAAGAGAGGTGAAATGCCTTCTCCAAGAGCAGGTTTCTGTTAGCCCTGGAGCTAGAACCTAGGTCTCCAGTCTTCTATCTTATTTACTGGGCTACACTGCCATTTGAAAGACAGCAACTGTCTCTGGACTACTTCTTTCTAGGACATTTCTCCATTGTCATTTGTTCTCATATTTATATTTTTCTTCTACAAACATGGTTACTATGAATTGTGTTAGGGAAATTCCACTCTATATATTGCTATACTCTCCACAAAAATATCCTAATTTGATTAATTTGAATTTAAAATATCAAGTAGATTCACTTTCAGGGGGAAAAAAATCACTTATTTTCTTGGGTACTATTGGAAAGAACGTTTACAAATCTAAAACACATACAACACCAACAAAGCAACCCTTGCATGCATTTATTTCTGCTTACAAAACCATCAAACACCTATCCGGTGCTCTCAGGGCCGCTACTGGACATTAACATTTACCATTAGACTAATTGGATGCTTATCATATAGTGATAGCCACCTACCTCACAGCAGACATAGTAGTAAATAAAACCCAGTGCGTAGCAGCCATGACACTAAAAAAAACAGTAAGGCTCAGATCCAAAATGGGATTTAGGTTGTTGTTGATCTATTGATTGTATATTGATTATGCTGGTTACTTAAAAATCCCCAATTAACAAAGTAATTAGACCTCTGATGTTTGGTAGGTTCTAGTCCGAGAATCAGGCTCAGTAGTATTAACATTACTGTTTGGCTAGGAACCCCAGCGTGCATGGTTGTAACACTCACACTTAGGAAAAAGTTGAGTTTTCAACAATTTTAGGAACATGTGTATTTTTACTAACACTTATTATCTGAACAAGAACATAGCAGGAGTGCAATATTAATTTGATGTCCTGCATCATATCAGGTGTATATTCATACAATTCTTGTAGAGACCTAGAGGTGGAAAGGCAGTTGCTGGTCCTTGGGGGTCCTATCCTGTCTCCAGCATGCCAACCGAATCCAATTGTTGAGATCTTGGTGACCTAGATCATGATTGGACCTACTATAGGTTCTGATAGCGACCATGAATATTCATGAGCATTCTGCCCCCTTTGCCCATAATTAACTGCCTCACCCTAATAATGTTGGGGTGTCCATATCCTATAGGTTAGTGTATTAATTATCCCAAACTTATTATTATATACCTCAATTGGTTACTATGGCAATCTTGAGGTTATACATCTGTTGATGTTCCTATTCCAAAATACCCAAAACTGGTGTCAACTGACTTCTTGCAGTAACCTGTCAATGTTTTATGCAAGATTTCAGCAAAATTGCATATTGCAAAATAATATCTTATGTCATCTTGTGACTTAGGATCACTGCTGGTCAACTAAGGCTCATAGGCTTAACTGCCTTACACTAACCACTAAAGATAATATTTTAGCGTTTTGAGCCTTAGATTCCTTGCATTCCTGACAAACATGATACATTGTTTGAAGCTAACTTAGAATCTATAATATACCCCATAGGCTGCAAGGCACTACTACAATGCCCCAAACCCCTGTCCAGCTACTGTCTAACTGTATAGGTGCTGAAACTCCCGACACCTAAATTTCTACTGTAAAATTTTCTACATGCTTAAATGTCTGCCTCTGGTCATCCACACTGCTGCCTGAGGCAGGCATCTGGGAGCCTCTCTCACTCTAGACATCCCTCAGACCAGGTGAAGATGGGTGGGTCAGAACCTAGTTTATCTGTGCACTCAGACCATGCCTAACTCCATACAAAACCAGGAGAGAGAGCAGAGGAGGAGGTGGTAACAGCTTTCCTTATCACCTTGAGCCCAATGATTAGGCACTCACCCAGGATGTGGGAGACCACAGTTCAGTTCCTTCATCTATATGAGGAGAAGAAGGGATTTGAACAGGGGTTTCCCACTTTTCAGGCCTGTGCCATAACCACTGGACTATGGGATATGTGCAAAAGTGAGTGACTCCATAGTCTAGTGGTGAGGGCATTCCTCTGAGAGGTATGAAAGCCATATTCAAATCCCTTTTCCTCACCAAGCAAAGGTGTGAATTGAAGTAGTGAATCCCACATCCCAGGTGAGAGACACCTCCCACATTCCAAATTTAGATGCCTAAAATCACAGAGAGTTTCTGGGTTTAAGACACACCTCTTTTGCCAGTATCAGCTACTCGTTAATGTAGGCAGCTCTCCACCTAGCACACTGGCTTTTGTGGATCCTATTTTCAGGTGCCTATCTTTCCCCATGGGTATTTAGGGAACCTAGACTACTGACCCACGGTTTGTGGAATCCATTGGATGGCTACGTGTCTAAAGGTTAGATGTTGCAATGCTGAGCATTGTGATGCCTAAATCCTTTTGTGGATTTGTCCTTGTCCCTTACAGTCCCTAAAGCTCCTGAAGAGTTTCTGCTTCTAAGACACAGTCTCTCTTGCATTTTGTCCTTGGAGAGATCTGCTTCTATACTCCTCAGTCCCCTTACTTAGAACTGAGAGTCAATTGCACCATCTGGTCTTAATATTAAAAATACAGTGGTCCTTCTCAGACACATGCTTATTGGTTTAAATAACAATTTATGTATGAAATAACTTTTACCTGGGCATTTGCAATATTCATGCTATTCCCTACAGTAAGTTTGCAAAAGTTTAGGCAATGCTGCAAATACTAAGGTAATGGCATCTATTTATCGGAGGCAAAATTGGAATGTTCTTAAAAGGCAACTGCTGTAATTTTAAATTAATTATTAGCTTAGTATTTGGGTAACTGCTAAGAAGTAAGCATTCAAAATACAAGTACAATTCTATAAATGCAGGGCTTGGAAGTGGTGGAAAGACAAAATAGTGTTTATTGAAATAATTATGTGTACAGCAGTTTTTGACATTATTTCATCAGGCCCTCGGTAGCCTGAGGCATACTCCCACACAGTGTTTGACAGGCAGAATGAATACTTTTGAGTGATGAAACACAACTTTTTTAGCAAAATACCATGTTCAGTTATTTGGAGGAGTGTGTGTGTGGTGGGGAGGATGGTTCAATTAGATGCACAATGGATGATGCCAGAAATGAAACAATTCATTAAAAGGAGTTCAAACCCTTTTATGCTCTGACCTTTTATATTAACTGGAACTAATGTATAGTTTTTGGATAATGTAGCTCATATTTTCATCAATAGGGATACATCCTAGTAGAGAAAGTAACTAATTTTTATTTGGTCCTTTACAGCAGAACTTGCATACAGTAATTGCTTGCACATTTCCCAGAGCTAAATTTTCCTATCTTTCTGAGTGAAGCTATTTTTGTGGATGACAGGATGAATTTTTATAGTCTCAGGTCATCTTTGCTGAAATGCCAAAATGTTATTAGTTTCTGATATTTTTTACATTCGCTTTCATTCTTTCACTAACTCTTCATACACAGTTATTCATTTTTCTGCCTCAAATTGGTATATGCATGAGATCCATTTCTGTCATTATCCGAAGTTTTATCTTCCTAGTAAAACTTAGGGGTGTCACAAATCTTCAGTTCACATATGAATCCTTTGTGGGTATTTGTCTTGAGCTGAACACAAACCTTAAACCATTCGAAAGAGCTAATATTTACAACATTTGGGGGTCATGGAAGATAATCAACTAAAAGAGTTGGTCTTGTGACGATGTGGCCAAAAGAGCTAATGTGATCCTGGGATGCATAAACAGTTGAATCAAATACAGAGGTTATTTTACCTTTCTATTTGGCAGTGGTCCAACCTCTGCTGGAATACTGTGTCTAGTTCTAGTACCCCCAGTTTAAGAAGGATGTTGATAAATTGTAAAGGGTTCAAATAAGAGCCATGAGAATGATTAAAGGATTAGAAACCATACCTTATAGGGATGACTCAAAAGGGCTCAATCTCTTTATCTTAAGAAAGAGAAGGTTAGGGGGTGACTTGATTAGTCTGTAAGTATCTGTGTGGGAACAAATATTTAATAATGGGCTTTTAAATCTAGAAGAAAAAAGTATAATATAATCCAGTCTCTGGAAGCTGAAACTTGACAAATTGAGACATGGAAATAAGGCATTAATCTTTGACAGGGAGGGTAATTAATCACTGGAACAATTTACCAAGGGTTGTGATGGATTTTCCATCACTGACAATTTTTAAAACAAGATTGGATGTTTCCCTGAAAGATGTGTTCTCGGAATTATTTTGGGAAAGTTCTATGGCCTGTGTTATACAGGGAGACAGATTTGATGACCACCATGTTCCCTTCTGACCTTGGAGTCTGTGAAAATGGCTGCCACCACTTTGAGTAAATTGCAGCTCCTTGAGAAAACAACCTGCTAGAACCTGAATCCTCCCTCCTACTGGCCAATTTTCTTTACAATTCAGAGAATTCCTTTCTTTCCTCTACTGCGAGCCAGATTCCCTTCCCCCCCACCCCCCACCCCAATCTTCCACCATCTCTGCCTTGCTGTCCTCTAGTCCTGCTGCCAATTTCTCTGCATTTATTTTCTCTATGATCTTTTTGTGCCCTATATTTCACTTTTTTAAAAAAACTCTGTTCTTCTGTGTTGCTTTTCCAGGTTTTTTAAAGCAGAATTTAAACCCAATTATGTTTAAGTGCAACTTTTGAATCCAACGGGCCCTGATCCTTGACCACATTCTGACTACTTTGTGTCACTCCATTAGTGCTAAGTGGCCCTAAACACAGTGGTTCTGGCTGCTGTAGAATCTCCCCTATGTAGGGCAATCCTCAGCTGATGTACAGGTTTTGTAGCAAGCTCTTGCACTGCACTCTGCTGGCTGCAGTTGTAGGTGGGATTCTCCTACAGCCATCTAATCAGCGACTGTTCTAACAGGTCCTTGGGGTCCTTGGCAGCTGATGCAGGTTAAATCAGCCTTCAGATTACTCTAACTTGTGTCAGAACAGCTCCGGGTAGAGCACTGTGATAATTTCCTCTCCTCAGAAGTGCTGAGCAATCTTTGACTGCAGCTGTGAATCCAACACTGAATATTTAAGTGGGTTGACATTAAGCTAAACACATTTTTCCATCCCTAATTGTCATAATGCTTATTAACTGGGGATAGATTTCTGAATAAAAATATGAACTATATTTTTTTCTAAGTAGCATCTGTTTGCCCTCTGAATTCTACTTTTGGGGAGTATATAAATCCAACTTAATCCCTTTGTTTGAGGATTTATGGGCAGAGGCACTGATTTCTCAAGCTCGCAGCAGGTGCTCTACTCTTGCTCTGCCCCAGGCCCCACCCCCACTCCACCCCTTCCCCCAAGCCTCCATGCCCGCCCGGCCTCATCCCACCTCTACTCCACCCTGCCCCCTCCCCTGCCTCTTCCTGCTACTCCCCCTCCCCTCCCCCAGTACCTCCGGTGTGCCTCTGAACAGCTGATCACCATGGGAGGGAAAGGGAGTAGCTGATCCATGGGGCTGTTGGTGAGTGCTGAGCACCCACTATTTTTTTTTTCTGTGGGTTCCCCAGGCCCAGAGCACTTACAGAGTTGGTGCCAGTGCTTATGGGGGACTTAATAATATCTTTGTGTTAGTTCTCTGCCTACAGAGGAATTTTACTCCATATAAAATAGAAATTCAAAAATGATATTTTATATTTTTAAGGGCTCGGTCTAGAATACAGACTAATAAATGTATTCTATCATGTTGGTCTGTAAGGTTTTATATTTGCATAAACAAAGAACAGATTGTTACATATGTGGGGAAAATTTAAAATATCTCCCAGACTTATATCTTGTTTTACAAATTTTAGTCCAGAGCAACATTTCATTATAGAAGTACAAAACTCTCCAGAGAAGAATCTCTAATGGAAGTACATCTTTAACAGAATATTATTATTAATTTGTATTGCAGTAGCATCTAGAGGGCCCCAATCAGGGTCTGCATCCCTGCTGTGATGTGCACTGTACACATAGCACAGTACTACAGTCTTGTGTCTTGGCCTCAAATAATTTAGTTTAAGTAGTAGTGCAACTGGGCTACACTGACTGTATATATGAAGGATACCAGTATGCTGTTCTCTCTCCTTTCATTGTTTGTTTAGATATATGACAGTCATTTGTAGTCATAAGAAAGTTATTTTTATTCTCTTAACTCTTAATAAAGTGTGTTCAGGACATTTTGTGAGGTTGTCTAAATCCTAAAGAAATTATGCATTCATTTTTCATGAATTTGGATTTATGGTGAATAATTTATTACTTTTTCCCAAGGTCAAGAGATACAATGCAATTATTGGATGTGGTGAAAGGATTAAAAGCGTGCCATGTCTAAAAATGTTTTACTTCTTTGGCTTAAAACATATGGCTTATTCATTTTTTATGTAAGTGCCTTCTCACTCCATTAGTAAATATCTACTGTTCCATATAGCTGCACATCTTTTCATGTTATAATAAACTATGTTTCCTCACATCATGATCAGTTTGTAGAAAACCACCATAAACTGGTTAATAAAAATATTTCTTTTCACACTAATCTGATCTGCAATGAAGTGCAGTACAGAACCACTGCAGCGCAGAAAGGAAAATAAAGTCTAATATGATCTGATTTTCACTACCACAATAAGATCAGTGTTAAGTGTGTCATATTAGCAAACATTTTATTGTATTACAATACATCAGATCTTATTACGGTCCTTATTATCATACTTAAGGAGTGTACAAATCCATGAAACAAACATACATCACTTAAAAGAATAGCCCTTATTTGATCCAGAATAATTCTTTGTTTGTAAGTGCAGCTTTCCGATGCATTTTGGACAACCACTCTGATCTTCCTTCATCACCATTTTTAATTTCTTTGTTTTGTAACTTGCCAATTAACAGGCAGTTAAACTGTAAACTACTACATCTGAAAAATAGTAAGAAATCACAGTGCGATTGGTAGCAATTCCTTCTCTCTGAGGGTTAAAGAAGTGATTTGCTTAGTCACTTATTGAGTGGAACAGGACTGAAATACTGGAAGTCATTCTGACCTTAGAGAGCCCAGATCAGATTATCATGAAACAATATTGATGGTGGGTGTGTTAGCAGGTTCTTTGGCCTTCCCTCAGTTTAAGGAAGGTTTACACTATTCACTGTAGGGAATGGAAGAAGGAAACCAAGTAATCACAAATGGAAATGGTGAATTTAGATTAAAGTTTTGTCAAAAACCTATGGGCCTGCTCCAAAGCTCATAGAAGTGAATTGGATTATTTCCTTTCATTTAGTGGGTTTTGGATGAGGTCCTCGATATATGATGTATAAATTGGCCCCAATAAAAAAAAAGATAAAAAGGGTACAGCTGTCTGAGAAACTTATTCAAAATATTAGGAAACAGCCCTATTTAATCTTTGACTAATCTGGTCAAGTAGCTGACAAAAAGAATCAACAATGATTCCTAACAAACCTCTTCTCTGTTCCCAAGCCTGTTTGTGCTCTAACAACAGTTTTAAACATCTGCTTATATCAACAGGATAAAAAGTGTATTCTATTTTGTTCAATCTTACTTCACTGGAGAAGCATATTTCCTGAGATGCAATAAGAAGTGTATACGTAAAATGAAAAAAAGAAAGTTAACTTTAAATTTGGATGCGTCATGAAACATCTAATTCTTCTCTCTTTACACACTCAGAGCTTCACTGGGAGTCAACCAGTTGTTTGGGTGCACTGAGAATGCAGAATCAGCTCCAAATAATAGATCATTTTCTCCTGTGAAAACGGATTTTCCACTCTTCAAGTTGAACATTCCTATAACTTTTAAATGTAGCAATAAAACAGTTTGGGTGAATTCCTTAAATATTTCTTTTAGATCAAATTCAGATAACCAAACCAAGGGTCTGGTCCTGAAGTCACTGACAAAGCTCTCATTGTTTTCAGTGGTTACAGGACCTCTGAATGTTATACCTCAAAACTTCCAGAATCTAACCCAGCCCAGGTTGGAGAAATGTATAGATTTGTACAGTATGCAACATGATAGCTTCCAATTCTAGCTGAGGTCTTGACATTTTGCCATTTCCTCTATTTGTGTATCAATCTATAGCCAGTTTCTGGCAAGGTCTTTTGCTTTTGCAATTCTCTAATGGTCCTAATGTAATTGCTGGCATACTGGTTTTATTAGCAAAAAGTGAAGCTGAATGCAGGCTAAATTGAACAAGTGAAACTTTATTGAACCCTTAGCTCTGATCATGTTGCTGAGTTGCTTCCAGCCTAACTTCCTGCATACCCTCTTTTCCCGGTGACCCCTCATATCAATAATATTGTCCATCTTCATAATCATGCTACAGCTATTAACAGTATCCCTTTCTTTGGATTAAAAAAGGAAACCAGCAGTTGATGTTCTATAGGTCTTTTGCTATGATCTTCCATCACATGTGACATTACTGCTCCTATTCTACATGGGGAGGCATTACAAGCTAACTTTATAGGCAAAGAAGCATTATAGTGCGTAAAGACTGTAGTGGCTTCAAGTGGTTCCTCCCGGTCAGTCTCAGAGGGAGGCCACTCCATCTCGCTACACCACATGGCAATCAGTAATCAACTGGCAGGTGATTTGCAAGGTACAGTAGAAGTCAATGGTTTAGGGCCCAGACCCTTGGGGCGGGGTCTGGTAACCAGCATTCTATCACCCAAACTCCCTTGCTTGGGAAGAGAGCAACCACAGTCAGACTCTAGCCCTTTGGTCAGGGCAGAGCAGTTAGCAGTCTTTAGTTCAGCCTCCATGGCTGGGGGCAGACAGCAAACAAACACAAAAAACCTACCTCAAGTAGGTTGGCTGTCCCCAAGGGGGAGCAGTCAGCAGCAGAGGGAAGGGGACCCAGGCCCACTCTACTCAACCGGGTCCCAGCTCAGAGACCTAGCTGTGTCAAAGGATCCCACCACTGGGTCAGCAGGGACCCACCGCAACGTGCTGACTCAACTCCCAGTACCACAGCCAGACTAATGTCTGGTTTTCCTGGGCTACTCCCTACCCCATCTGCTTGTAGGGCTCCATTGTTTGCAAGTCCTCTGTCTCCTCGGGGTACTCAGTGGACAGCACAGTCCCAGCAGCTCCTCTGGGTATGTAGGGGATGGCAGGCACTTCTGGCTCCCACCCAACTAAGCTGGAATCCCACCTCTTCTACTTCCTGTCCCGCTCCTCTGCTTCTGGTGCAGGCCTGGCCTGACTCCACCCACCTGGGGCAGGGAGTGGTTCCTGTTGGTCAGCCTCGGAGGGAGGCCACTCCGCCTCACCACCAGGAGCTTTTCAGATGATTTAACTTAGCTTCTTGGCCTTATCAAAGTTCTGGTATAATGTGTGGACAAGTATCATTTCTGTCCATTATGAAAGAGTTTATTTGGAGGATGTAATACTGTTGTTGTGTTAGAAAAAAATCTATGGTAGTAACTGACCACCTCCAGAAAAGAAGTAACTGTAACGCATACTTTTCTGTTGTTGTTGGGGGTGCCTTAACAATAGTTCCAGGTTTGTGAATTGTCCATTTTTATCAGAGTTGAATCTTTGAAAAAGTCACATTTTGGCTTATTTTCTCTAATATATTACTCAAACCGCCTTGCAAGTACCTTTTGTGGGTTCTCAGGGTGCTCTTAATCACTCACGCCTGTCACCAGTATATCGTCCAAGCAACACTGAATGCCAGAAATACTCTGTTAACACCTGGTCCATGACTAGCTGCCAAATGGTGGGTGCAGATGCTATTCCAGACACAAGTCTGTTATATTGAAATATGCCCTTATGTGTTAATTGTGAGGTTAATTGTCACTGTCTTCATTCTTCATTTGGGCTAGGTCAAACATGGAGAAATGCTTACCACCTCCTAATGAGATAAGCAAGAGGAGGAGGACTCCTTCATAACTTTTAGTCCAGTGATTAGAGTACTCACCTGGAATTTGAGATCCCTGGTTGTAGCTCCTCTCTACCCTGCCTGAGAGGAAAAAGTGATTTTGAATTAGAATCTCCCACCTCTCAAGTATGTTCCCTAACCACGAGGCTGAAAGAAATGAGGAAGGTCCTCTTGCTTCCCTCTTCCCATTTCTTGTTAAAATATCATAGGCACCTAACACCAAGAGAAGATTTGCAGCTGAGAATCTCAAGCAGGGGGAAGATGCATCCCAAATGTAGGAGCTGGATTCCAGAGGGAAGAGTTTATCACACACACCCTTGGCTTAACATTCCCAGTTAGCTAGCTTAGGCAAAGCAAAGCCCAACATGCTGACTTTTTGTGAGTCTCATTCTGAGGTGCCTGTCTCTCCTCCTTCATTGTATAGGGAGCCTTGGTGCCAAACTCAGGCTTTCTGAATCCCAGTGATTTTCTAGGCACCTAAAAGATAGGGGTGGTGACTTGCCTATCACCAAGTGATAAGAAAACCAATCTGTATTCTTATAGCTGGAAATGTTTTAAACTTTTGCTTATTTCATAAATGTTGAAAGGATTAAATCCTTTATGAAATTCAAATATTAGAGAGACAAGGTGAGTGACGTAATATCTTTTACTGGGCCAACTTCTTTTGGTGTGAGAGACAAGCTTTCAAGCTACACAAAGCTTTTCTTCAAGTGTGGGAAAAGTGCTAAGAGTATCACAGCTAAATACAAGATCAATAGTTTAGCATTAGTAGTTAGTACATATTCTAAGGGGCCATTATCATGATCTGTGGTGTAATCCAGACTAGTGAGGGGTTGTGTCACCACTTGTCCTGCAACCCTGGGTGCCTCACAATACTTTGCTGCTCTAGCTTCCAACCTGGGCCGCTCACAAACAGCCAAACAATACCGGATTAGTTTTAATTAAAGGATAAAAGAAGTTTGTTTAACTACAAAGATATAGGTTTTAAGGAAGTACAAGTATAAGGCATTAAAGTCAGAAATGGATACAACAGAAATAAAGATAAAATGTTTTCTGGTAACCAAAACTTAAAAACTAGACTTGGTTCAAGGTAAAATTCCTACCACTTGCTCCCCATAATAAGGTTGACCTAATTCTCAACTCAGAATCTGCCCTTAAAGTTCAAAGGGCTGATTCCTTTTTCTTCTTAGGTGAAATAGAGAGATAGTATCTCAAATGTCCTGGGACAGATATGGATGTGTATTTGCACATATATTAGCTAAATGCAAAGCTTCTAATATAGCTCCTAATATCAGGGCGACATAAATTGTAAATGTTTTATGCACCAACATGGAATCTAATGACCTTGCAAAACTAGCCTAAAAGTCATTTATGTATAGAATTGTATATAAATAGAGAATTAATTGCTGGGATGCACAAGCAAACCCTCACCCAACTAAGGAAGACAAGAAAAATAATCTTTCCAAAAGTTTCATGTAGAAATAAAAACTTTTGCTAAAGACTTTCTAAAAGTTATTTAATTTTAAAAGACTGCTTTGAGGACTTAAAACTTTTATATAAAGAACAGGAGTGTTTGGAATTTAGAAAACAGAATTTCATTTCCTGCCAAACTCTAAAAAAAATGAAAGAATATCTCCAATAATAAGAATAAAATAAAATAAAATTAATAAAAAGAAAACTTTCAAAGTTTGTTTTAACTTTATTGGCACTGTAAGACTCTTTCCCACCATGAAAAAACATAGCCTTTGAGTGGTCTATATTGTGTTTTCTGCTTGATCCCCAGTTTATTTGCTGCACAGATTACATGATGCTATTGCATCTCACTGACATTTTGTGGAAGCTATATCCACTGATACCGCAATTTCAAGTGCATGCTTTAGGCTCAAAACAGCCTTAGTCAATAAACATTTTTAGGTTGTTCCATTTTGCATACTACACTTTAACTAGTCCCTTAGTGCATCATTTAAACTCTCACCAAACTGACAGTGCTCTTTTAATTTCCTTAGTTCAGCCACATATTCAGAAATTGTTGCATTTTATTTTTGATGCTGTTTATAAAAGCAGAAATGCTCCACAATCAACAGTGGCTTTGGGGATAGGTGATTTTTCAAAATTTCCACAATATCAGCAAATGTTTTGTCTTGGTGGTTTAATAGGAATTGTTAGTGCAGCATGTTTTAAGTTTTAGCAGCCTTACTGCAGTCAATACAATTACTATAATTTTCTGTACTATACCAGTTTCTCAGTATAGGGGGGCCAATTCTCTACTGAACTATCAAATAAAGCCATTTTCCCCAAACAAGCTTAAGATGGTGGAACCACAGAAGTTTGGTCGGGTTCAAATAACTGCATTTGCTGAATATACACACAACATGAAAGGTCTAGCTACACACACTCGTGCTTCTGCTCTGACTGGGTTCTAGTGATTTCTAAAACAGAACATGGTGAGCACCGCCAGAGGGCTCACAAACTACTTAAATGGATACTACCCCATTTTTATGCATTAGATTGCCAAAATGACCAAGACAGCTTGGCGAGTTTTCATCTTCTCCTCCGCACCCTGG
Source organism: Chelonia mydas (assembly GCF_015237465.2). Lineage (NCBI taxonomy): Eukaryota > Metazoa > Chordata > Testudines > Cheloniidae > Chelonia > Chelonia mydas. Next base: position 103,914,884 of record NC_057852.1, read on the forward strand.
TTGGGTAGTAATTTCACATTGTTGCAAATTTTCATATGTCCAATGTTGGTATTTGTTCAAAAGGGGTCTAGTTCCCTGGTAAAATGGTATGAGAAAAAAAGAAGAGGGGAGAATATCCCCCAAGAAAATAGAAATAGGGAGGTGGCTTCTAGTATAGATGGGGGCTATCCCTACAATGATTGCAAGAAGATTGTAGAATTGCAGCAAGAAAGGCTGGAACCAAATTATTGGATTGAGAGTCTTAGGTTAGCCATCCCCAGGAGATCATGTTTATTAAGGGAAGGTTGGTACAGTTACTAAAGTTGGGACTCTTCAGCAGTAAATTAATAAAGTTTCAGCCTAATTAAATCACATTAATGTATCATTATCTGTCTTCCTGCTGTTTCTAAGTAAAGAGGGTCTGGTATTAAAAATCTGCCCTCAAACTTCTTGGAAAATAATACTCAGAAAAATTAATACACCAGTATTCAATTTGCTACATGGGAAGTAATTTTAATAAAAGAAACGTTATCTTCACTACACTGAACATGGCTTCCAAACTGACTATGCTTATGTCCAGCTTGTACCAAAACATCAAAAATGTAATTGCAGTTTCATGCCATTTGGGACTTTGATAGACTGTTTAACACTTAGGCTCTTATGCTAGAATGTCAGTGGATAGCACAGACTCCTTCTGTTCTGCGTAAATTCAGTGAGACTCAACATGGGGGCAGGGTGTGCCCTAGTGGATCAAATTGTCACATCCGGGCCTTAGTCTGCAAATAAATATACCATTGGCAATAAACACAATACTACACCTGAACACTGGAAACATGAGGGTTTCCCTTACACCTGCACAGAAACCTTGTGACTCCCAGAGACCTCCCAGGGTTTAGAGATAGAAGGTACAGTGCTGAGGAGGTGGTTGAGTACACCAGACACACACTATGTCTACCCCTGTGCTTAGGGATGATATGATATGGGCCTCTGGAATTACAACAAAATCAATTGGCTTAGACAGATTTACTTGAAGTAAGGGGTAGTTTAACTGAGAGCAGAACTGGAGGAACCATAGTGCAGGGGCTCAATATTGTGCAGTGATCAATTCACTGAAGAGTGATAGTAATGGTACTGTGATACGCTAACGTGTGTGTGTTGTTACCCACATAATTGAGGGCTCCTGACCTGTACCATCCCTGGGTTCAGGGTGCCAATGACCTTCTATGAGTTAACGGGACTTTTTCCCAGTGAAAGAGCCTTTATCACCTAATGAATATTCTTAAATATGTACATGTATTTATTAAAAAGAAAAGGAGGACTTGTGGCACCTTAGAGACTAACACATTTATTTGAGCATAAGCTTTCCGATGAAGTGAGCTGTAGCTCACAAAAGCTTATGCTCAAATAAATGTGTTAGTCTCTAAGGTGCCAAAAGTACTCCTTTTCTTTTTGCGAATACAGACTAACACGCCTGCTACTCTGCCTTGTGCAGAAGGTGCCTGCGTTGTGCAGGAGGTCAGACTAGATGATCATAATGGTCCCTTCTGACTTAAATATCTATGAATCTATGAAACCATGTGTTTATTAGTAATCAAAGAATTAATCAGCAGAACACACACACATCTAATGCTCAACCCTACCAATTAAACAGATGGACATCTCCTGATGGCCAGTCAGTGTCACGTTGTCTGTGGCTCTAACTTCTCCACAGTTGGGTCATGCAGGGGTTAAATAGTTCTAGCAGCTTTGGTCTTGAGCTGTATCCCTGAGTTAAGTTCCAACAAGCTTGTCTTCTGACCCTCATATAATTAAAATGAGGATTTCTCTTAGCTACTTTTAAGTAAAATAATTGGTTAAGGCATAGATATCCAAAAACACTAACCAATTGTACCTCATGTATTACTATGCAAGGGTTCACATGCCAAAGACCGCCTACTCATTAACTTTTGTGTTTTTCAAAGTTAGTAAAAAAAACTTCTCAAGGTCTACTCATCTTTATGCTTTGCTAGTGGGATATACTGTCAGCGTAGCATTGCTTAATCAGCAGTAGACTGTGACTTTTTGCTTCCGTAAAGTACACTTTCTAACTATGTAAAATTTGTCTAGCAACAGCAAAACTGCATACTTATTATCAGAAAGAAACCACAGAAACTGAAGGTTAGCTTGTCCATTCTCTCCCCATTCTCATGACTTCATGAATATATACCCATCTCCTGTTAGTAATGCTGCAGCTGATACTTTTCTATCTGCCTACGCCAAGGCAAAGTTGTCCTGACTCTATAGTTTTGTTTCCAACTTATGGTGGCTGAACATACAAGATGGCTGAGGGTTATGCTAAGTCCATACATAAGATGGCTGTAAGTTATGTCAAGTCCAGGCCTCTCATTACAGAGAGAGAGAGAGAGAGAGAGAGAGAGTGAGTGAGTGTGTGTGTGTGTGTGTGTGTATCCTCTCATGGATTGGTAACAGGTTAAAAGATAAGAAACAAAGGGTAGGAATAAATGGTCAGTTTTCAGAATGGAGAGAGATAAATAGTGGGGTCCCACAGGGGTCTGTACTGGGACCAGTCCTATTCAACATATTCATTAATTATCTGGATAAAGGGGTAAACTGAGGAGGCAAAATTTGCAGAGGATACAAAACTACTCAAGACAATTAAGTCCCAGGCAGACTGCGAAGAGCTACAAAAGGATCTCTCAAAACTGGGTGAATGGGCATCAAAATGGCAGATGAAATTCAATGTGGATAAATGCAACACAATGGAAAACATAATCCCAACTATACATATAAAATGATGGGGTCTAAAATAGCTATTACCACTCAAGAAAGATCTTGGCGTCATTGTGAATAGTTCTCTGAAAACATCCACTCGATGTGCTGCGGCAGTCAAAAAAGTGAACAGAATTTTGGAAATCATTAAGAAAGGGATAGATAATAAAGCAGAAAATATCATGCCTCTATATAAATCCATAGTATGCCCACATCTTGAATACTGCCTGCAGATGTGGTCGCCCCATCTCAAAGAAGATATTTTGGAATTGGAAAAGGTTCAGAAAAGGGAAACAAAAATGATTAAGGGTATGGAATGGCTGCTATATAAGGAGAGATTAATAGGACTGGGACTTTTCAGCTTGGAAAAGAGATGACTAAGAGAGGATATGATAGAGGTCTATAAAATCACAACTGGTGTGGAGAAAGTAAATAAGGAAGTGTTATTTACTCCTCACAACACAAGAACTAGGGGTCACCAATTGAAAATTAATAGGCAACATGTTTAAAAAAAAAAAAGGAAGTATTTTTCACACAAACACACAATCAACCTGTGGAACTCCTTGCCAGAGGATGTTGTGAAGGCCAAGACTATAATAGGATCAAATAAAAAGAACTAGATAAATTCATGGAGGATAGGTCCATGAATGGCTACTAACCAGGATGGGCAGGGATGGTGTCCCTAGCCTGTTTTCCAGAAGCTGGAAATGAGCGACAGTGAATGGATCACTTGATGATTACCTTTTCATTCCCTCTGGGACACCTGGAATTGGCCACTATCTGAAAACAGGATACTGGGCTAGATGGACCTTTGGTCTGACCCGGTATGGCTGTTCTTATGTTCTTACTGAAAACCTGCCTCATTCATTGTGCACATTCCAATCTGCACACTAATTGAGAAAGAAGGCCTGTGAAAATACCAGAGTGCAGTTATTGTATATAAAGGCTGTTAAACAAAAAGGGAAAGAGTTAAGGTTGCATGTGCACCCTTGAACTTGGCATTTCTTGACTTTCTTAGTTCTTCACTAAGGAACCTTAATGTTCTATGGATTATTTATTACAGGTTTATATACATTTGATGGGAAGTAAGTGACTGTTTGAAATCCTGTGCTTTTGATAGGCAGAATATGCTACTAATGAGCGGTTTTAATACAAAAGTGTACATAAACAACTTCATGAGAATGCTTCTTACCCTTGCATATTTTTGAAATATTTTAAAATAATATAAAGTGAAGGAAATTGTACTTGATGTTTTAACATTTGCTAGGCAAGGGGATACGAAATTCAACTTTATTTTTATTTGTGTTTGTTTGGCTGGTTACAGGCCCAGTGAAAAAGAAGATGGCAGATGAATACCACGGCTATACATTTGTAGCCTCTTATTTCATAGGTAATGAGCAGTCAAGTCTTAGTGAAGGCAGGTGATGAGTTTTGTGGGGTGTTAGTTTCCAGAACTCTTTCTAGGTATCTTGTACAGCCTAGACACCAGTGATCAATGGCTCCATGTCTAGTTGGCAGCCGGTGTCAAGTGGAGTGCCCCAGGGGTTGGTCCTGGGGCCGGTTTTGTTCAATATCTTCATAAATGATCTGGAGGATGGTGTGGATTGCACTCTCAGCAAATTTGCGGATGATACTAAACTGGGAGGAGTGGTAGATACGCTGGAGGGGAGGGATAGGATACAGAAGGACCTAGACAAATTGGAGGATTGGGCCAAAAGAAATCTGATGAGGTTCAATAAGGATAAGTGCAGGGTCCTACACTTAGGATGGAAGAATCCAATGCACCGCTACAGACTAGGGACCGAATGGCTAGGCAGCAGTTCTGCGGAAAAGGACCTAGGGGTGACAGTGGACGAGAAGCTGGATATGAGTCAGCAGTGTGCCCTTGTTGCCAAGAAGGCCAATGGCATTTTGGGATGTATAAGTAGGGGCATAGCGAGCAGATCGAGGGACGTGATCGTTCCCCTCTATTCGACACTGGTGAGGCCTCATCTGGAGTACTGTGTCCAGTTTTGGGCCCCACACTACAAGAAGGATGTGGATAAATTGGAGAGAGTCCAGCGAAGGGCAACAAAAATGATTAGGGGTCTAGAGCACATGACTTATGAGGAGAGGCTGAGGGAGCTGGGATTGTTTAGTCTGCAGAAGAGAAGAATGAGGGGGGATTTGATAGCTGCTTTCAACTACCTGAAAGGGGGTTCCAAAGAGGATGGCTCTAGACTGTTCTCAATGGTAGCAGATGACAGAACGAGGAGTAATGGTCTCAAGTTGCAATGGGGGAGGTTTAGATTGGATATTAGGAAAAACTTTTTCACTAAGAGGGTGGTGAAACACTGGAATGCGTTACCTAGGGAGGTGGTAGAATCTCCTTCCTTAGAGGTTTTTAAGGTCAGGCTTGACAAAGCCCTGGCTGGGATGATTTAACTGGGAATTGGTCCTGCTTCGAGCAGGGGGTTGGACTAGATGACCTTCTGGGGTCCCTTCCAACCCTGATATTCTATGATTCTATGATCATTCCAGATCAATCAGCTTCTACACTGTTGATAAGATTTTGTTAAAAATGAGAATCCAAGATTCCAATAGGAGGTATACTAAACATGGTCTAGTGTGAATGTAGTTTGTCATTTATTTATTAATAAATAATATATCAGATACGTAGTTTTCCCACCCCCTTGAAAGTTTAAGGAGGTTAACAAGACCCAAGAAGAATGTTGAAAAAGGATGTAAAAAAAGTGAAAGGTAAATACTGTGATGCAGGGGTGGCGGGGGGGACAAGAATGGGGGGAAAACAACAAAAAACACAAGGTCTAAAATTAGATACCTGTTCTTAAGGTATGTGGCAGTTCTCTTTTTTTTTTTATTAAGAATCTACAAATTAAAGTGACAGATAATACCATGTTTGACAGCTTTGCTTTTCAGTTGTATTTGGAATGATGCTTGACAATTTCAGTGGATATGATTAAATTGTTGTTGACACATTTTAATTATTATATAATGCTGCAGTCATTTCACTGAACTTCAGGGGGTAAAGATGTCATCAATTACCGCACTCAGCTTGAGTTTATTTAAACAAATGATTTTCTATTTCTTGATACATAAACTATGTGCTTTTTATTCCTGTGTAATATTTACAGGAGTTTCTCATTTGGGTTATAAAATATCCTGCACTAACCATATGTATTAAAAATCAATGCTACAAAGGACAGCGATTATGGACACCCTTTAGAAACACATATACATTTGTGGAAAACTCAGTGCCGCTATTCACTGAGCAAAGCAATATGTTTAACACTGCAGCTCTCAGGCACTGTAAGCCTCTAGTAACAGAACACAGAAACAATTTTAGCTCATGGGTCTTAAAGCTCCCCCTACTGATATGGCTTAGTCTCAGTGTAATACTTTTATAAAGCAATGGGAAAAAAATAAAAGCCACAGACCTGACAAAAAGAAAGGTTACCCCGCTATCTGACCAAAAATATTAACCGTTTTAAATAGTTCATCTCATAGGTAACTTTAAATCCAGAACACTCAGCCTTGATACACATATGCATAAACTTAGACAGGAGCACAAACTTTGATGCACAAAGACATGCACCATACTCTTATTTATATAGCTCTGTAAGTGTTGCTGCTGTGTCCAACAGATGAAATTGGAATAAACGATTAATAATTTCATATCTTGCCCTGGATTTTACATACCAACTTCCTGACATTTTTTGTTTATTATCATTCATTAATTATGCATTGAGGTTGGAGTAGCAAATACATTCTAAGCACCAATGAAGACATGCTTCCTGCCAAAGAATGTACACTCTAAAAGCAAAAAGGCAAGTGGGATGTAACACATTAGCACACATTTCTTGTTTGCGTTCTCACTTCTGATTATTTTTTCTTGCTGATCTCTTTAATGATGAATACATAAATACAAAACATCTTCTACACAACTAAATAAAGGGATACGGATATTAAAGTGCAACGTCTCTAGTATGGTAATGATTTGTGATTAGAACTAACTTATAAAACACAAATAATATATGGAGAAAATGATTACCTGGTGCTGAGCAGAAGCATACACAGGCTGAGATTTTCAAAGTCACCTAAGGAATTTGGACACCCAATTCCCACTGAAATTAATATATTAAAATGAATTGGAATTGAGTTTCTATCACCCATGGGCAGCTTTTAAAATTTCAGTCTTTCTGCTAAAGCTGAATTGCTCTCAATTATGTAAATACAAATTTGTTTTTGTTTTGGCTCTAGTGTTTATATATAAAACACCACTTATGATATCAAGGCCTTTATGCCTTTTTTTTTTAATCTGGAGAAGGCATAGCTATTCCAGGATCTGTGAATTGTCTGGCTTCATGAGTGCGAATTTTCTATCTTTATAAGCTATTCTACCTAAGAATATCAGAAATACATGGTTATGTACTGGCAGATAAGAGGGTTGTACAGACAATCCTTTTAAATGTGTTTAATAAATAAATTACTATAAAAAAAGCTTTGTTAAAGTCTATATTGAAGAGGTATTGAAAAAAAAAACTCAGGACATTTGTCAGTACTCAGTCTGACTCAAAAGGTTAAAGAGATAGGGTGGGTGAGGTAAGATCTTTTATTGGGCCAACTTCTTTTGGTGAGAGACAAGCTTTAGAGCCACACAGAGCTCTTCTTTGGGCCTAGGAAATATATCCATAGTGTCACAGCTAAATACAAGGTGGAATGGATTGTTTAGCATGAGTAGTTAACACATATTTCAAGGGGCCATTCAAGGTGAAGTGGCCCATTAAGACCTCTCCAGTCATGGGAGGAGAGAAGAGGAAAAGAAAGGAGGGGAAGGGAGGCAGGGGGGTTGTTAGTGGGTTATAGATTGGATTTATGGCTTAATAACAGTTTCTCTATTTAGTTGATGATTTTTATGGTCAAGCAAAGTTTTGAATTTAAGCTCCCAGGCTTGTGTTTTGAAGGTGTTAAAACATAATGCCCACCAGAGGGGGTATAGTATTATTAAACTAGATCCAAGCAAAGAATCAATGAGATGGCAATGGACTGTGATAGATACACAACAAAAATATTGACTAGAGAGACAAATCCGTATCCCAAACCTTCTTCTCCATACCCAGTCTGCCCACTGTATAGGTATCATATTTTTAGCATTAATATCAAAGATGCTGCTTTGGAAGAGTCTTGCTGATAGGTCCTTGTTACCATTTCCTGCCGAGTTATTGACCTGGCAGGTCAGACTACACTTGTCTTTGCTTCTCTGGCAGTACAGCTACCAAAGCGATAGAAAAAAATATTAATGGAATTACTGCTTTAGATGCTCTCACACAGAGCCCTCACTATGAGTGGATCATGTTGGCGTGCGCTCACCGGACTCATTTCATTGTCTAATTCTCTAGGCTCTACAATTTTTCCTGACTTATCCTTGCTCCATTTTCCTGGCTTTTTTCCTAGGTCTGTTTGCTAATTCACTCTTTAGTGTCTTTTATATGGATCTCAGATAGACCTAAAAACTGTATAATAACTAAGGCTAAGATTTTGTCATAGTTCTTTTTAGTAAAAGTCAGAGAGGTCACGGGCAATAAACAAAAATTCAAGGAAGCCACATTCTGTCTGTGACTTTGCTGCTGTGGCTCCATGATTTCCCCCACCATCATGGTGGCTGGAAGCTGTGGGGTCCCCCCTCTGCTTGCAGCAGCAGGGTGACCATATTTTCCAAAGAGAAAAGGAGACACCTCCAGTTGTTCCTGGACCTTTGCATGTGGAATCTCTGGTGATATCACTGCAGTACTGGAGTGCCTCACAAAGGTCAATTAATGGATCCTCACAATAATTTTGTGAGTCAGAAGAATGCTACTAACCCACTCTTACAGATGGGGAACTGAGGCCCAAGATTAAGTCACTTGCCCAGACTCACATAGGAGGCATGTGGCACAGGCAGAATCTCTACCCTAATCTTCTAAGCCCCATTCCCAAGAGTAGAAACAAAGGGGAATGTGGTGGGGATGCTAATAGAGCTCTGTCCCCATCTCCCTAACTTGATTAAACACTAGCCATGGCATTTCCTTTCCCTTGGCTTATGCACCGAGAGTTACCCCACTGGTATCACTCTACTGTCTTTAAGACAAGCCTAGCCTTCTCCTCTTTGCCTTTGTTTTTGTAGAAATATAGATCTGATTTACCTTAAATGGAAAAAATATTGAAAATAAAATTCAAAAATGCTTTGAAAAAGCCTATTCTTCACCTTGACAAGGCTGTGAGAAGGCAGTCAATCATTTCCAGCCATATAGGTCACCTTAACAGGTCCCTTAAGTGCACTTTAAATTTTTTAGCTCCCTCAAACCTCTTCTATTCTTGGAACTCTCTCAAGAAAAAAAAATTACTAGGAGCTATTAAAACTAGATTTTCAAATATGTCAAAACAAACTGACTCTGCAAGAGGAAAGTCTTGTAAAATGTCCTCATACCATCAACAATTCAAATTCTTTCACCAGCAGGAGACATGTCTTTCTCAGCTCCATAATGCTAAAAATCAGCAAGTCTTATGACTCTGCATTTCCATCTCATGCCAACTGCAATTACAACTGGTAGACACTGAGACGTTCAAACAAATGTAAGACTGGGTACATGGACTGGAAACTCTCGATCACTATTTATTACAAAGCAAGCAGACAAAAATATAAAGAGCTAGATGATTATAGCCCTTGTTTAATAAAGTCTCCATAAGGCAGGTGCATTATTTTGACTCCTGTATACAAATGAACTAGTTTAGTATGTCATACCAAATTTTCCTTTTCATATGAGAGAGCTAGAGAGAGATTTTTTAACTCATTAACTTTTATGTAAGATAACTGGGTGAGGTTTTTTTAATCAGTTTGTTTTCTTGGTTCTGAAATATTGCATAGTACAATGAAGAATTTGATGTTGTTCATCTTATTCTCTTTATTAAAATGACAGGTGCCATAAAACTAAATAAAGACCTGATATTTCAAACAGTTTAAACACACAATTATATGTGCACAATGTGTCCCTAATTTATGTGTGTAATTATTTATCACAATTAGATGTCTCCACATATCTGTACCAAACTGCGTGCAATAATGACTAGCCTGCAGAGATTGCCTGTGCAGATTTGGCATGCGGTGGCATACACTTGCCAGTGTAACTTGTTTGGCTCTCACAAGATGACAATAAGTATATATTGACATATGATCCTAAAAGTACGGTCTTAATATTGATCACACAAGTCAGCAATATTTCTTAAAGCCCATGCTTAAGAATGCAAGTGCATCCTGGTTCAGCCTGATTACTGTAGGAGCCACATATTTTTAATGTTCTCTCTCTAGTTTATACAGTATACAATTTGTTAACAATCACCACTTTTTTAAAATAAGCAGTGGAATAATTCATTATCGTCATCCTTGAATCTCTCTCCCCCCACCCCCCTTTTTTGTTGCCCTAAAACAGATGTAGCACAAAGTGAAATTATCTTACAGTTCTCTGATTTGCAGTCTGTAGAATGTGTAAATTATGTGGTAATAATATATTAAGTCCTGAAGAATTTTCATGGTGGTTCATCTATATGAGAGCTGATTTATGAGGCAATACAAACCCAGTCTTGTGCAGCCAGATCTAACCTGAAAAATATAGGAAGAAAAAAATACTGAACACACTGAGAGTTGATAATATAAAAAAAATCTCAAAGACCTAGTTTTTATTTTTCCTAGGCAACAAAAAGCTTTCCTTCCTTGTCTGTTTTTCTGAAGGGGGGAGGGCACAAAAAACACCCCCAAACACCACCACCCCACCACACACACAATGCATGTTACTTACAGAATTATGCAGAGTAATAAATAGAATGCACCACAACCACAGTACAATATTGATGCTTTTTTCTGATGATTATATCACATGCAAGTAAACAGCTTTGGCCAAATGTTCCCCCACCACTTCTACAAACAACTGAACCCAGTGTGTGTTGGGCCAGCTCTGCAGCATGTTCTCCATCTCCTGCAAAAGGCCTCTTTGGATGTTTGGGGGAACTGGGCTCTGAGCAAATAGTGGGCCTGGGAAATTGCAGAGCTTCTACCGCAACTTTACTCTGAATTAGTAATCCTTCGAAGTCTAATAATAATAATAAACAATGTCTGAATATTATATTATTATTAGACTTTGAAGGATTAGATTTTTATTGGCAAATTTCAGAAAGTGTTGATTACATTGTACACACACAAACCAACAAAAACATTCTATTTATAATAAAATTTTACAGATAGGTAAATGAAGAAAATGCTGCTTGAAAACTGAAGTTTGATATTTATTTTGTATATTTTGATATACAATGTTGACAATTTGTGTTTTAACCATTATAAAGCTTTAACTCTTTGAATCTCAGGGCCTACTGTCATTAAATAAATTATTGTCTGACCCAGTGCCCCATAATTGCCCATGACTGAACATTTAAATAGATAAAAATGAAAAAATGCTTAAAAATAAACATTGGTATTAAATGTCAAAATTATATACTATAAAAGAAAATTAATTTGGCCAAGCCTGATTGTTATTTCTATTGCCTTTGCCTGGGATTTGGGGATTGTTGCATGTTGGTTTCTCTTGTTGTTTGACTGTGGCACATAATAGCTTAGTCTTCTGAGGGCTGTCATACCTTGGTCTGTCATGACTCTGGTTGCTGGGCTCGGTGCAGGGGTGTCCGGTGGCGTGTGTTATACAGGAGGTTAGACGAAATGATCTTCTGGCTTTGAACTATATGTTGCAATAGATCTTAGGGATCCCACTCAAGGATCAAAGCCTAACTGCACTATACAAACAAACAAGAAAAGGCAGTCACTTTACTGGAGTGCTTACAAACTAGGTTTATGACTTGACACAACATATGGATGAAACAGACAAAGGGGGTAACAGGAAGTTGGGAGAGGGAGGTAGCAAAACATTAGTGGGAGCAATTTCTTTTATCTTTCACCACGATGAAGCATACTCAAATGCAAAAGTTCAGTATGGTACTTTAAATATAAAAGTCAATACTTTATTGAGGGTTCAGTTCCTTTATTGATAAGATATCAGATAACGAGGCTCATTCTATTAATCAAAGATAGATCAGCACAATACAAACCGGTAATGTATTATCCGATCTGGCGAACAGGCTTAAAGCAGTTACATCTTCACTCTTCCCACATTATGAGCTCAGTTCTGCCCATATTTATATTCCCCATTGTTTACAACAGATAGAAAATTCTAAAGATTCTATAAACTCTCTCTTATTTAGGTTTTATACATATTTTTCAGAGTATAGACATCTGTTCCAACCCTCTCTGGCACACTGCACCAGCCATACCTAACACACAGTTCATATTTGGTAAGCCTCAAGAGAACATATGTATTGTTTCTGAGAGATTCAACTTAGATAAACGGTATATAACCTCTTTCCTTTACTACTAGCAACTTTCCACAATACAGCTTAGCATGAGTACAAAGCATTCTGGGAGTATAGTATATAGCCTAAATACAAAGAATTTTGGTATTATATGATATTGACTAACTTAAAATGGATTATTTTCTCATATTATCATAAGTAAATAAAATGCAAATTGCATCACAGTTTTAGAAACAATTGCTAAAATACATCTCAATCAGCAAGCATTATTCATGGGCAAACTACACAGTCAGATGATCTTAAATAACTCTCCTTGAAGTCCATGATATTTGTATTTACAGAGCTGAGGGCAAAATTTGACCCTTACAAGTTTTGAAACACCCTTCAAAATTATTTAATTGAGTAAATGAAAGTAGGATCCAAGATAATCTATTACTTTTTATTCTTTTCCTGAGTTTTCACAGCTAGTTGTAATATACTGTTTAAAGCAAATATTGCAGGTTGTTTCTTTGCTGAGAAAAGTCAAATGAAATGACCTTATTTTATCTTTTTATCCTGCTTTTGAAGCTTCTTTTTGAACAGAAGATCAATCCATTTACTCATCGTAGCTGTATGAAAGTCACAAATTTGTCTGAGTAAAACTTCTGGTACTATGTGGTAATTCTGAATATGCAGAATACTATCATTTGCAACATTTAAAATCAAAGAAATTAATAGGCATTTTAAAACCAGAAAGATTAACAGCAGTACAATGGCTAGATCTTCAGCTGTGGCCAAGGAGCAGTCAGTACTGTTGGAAGGTATACGGGATGGGTACAAAGGAGACTTTAAACCACTTTTTCACTCCCCAAATCCTGGGTTTGCTCCCAGTCAGGCTTCTCTAATTTTTGCCAGATGCTTATGACCTCAAGGAGGTATTATAGAAGCTGGTGTTCACAAGGGTACAGGGCCAGCCCTCACACACTAACCACAGGAAAGTGGATGGTATGGAAGTTGCTACAGAGATTACTCCCTCTGATACGGATTCACTCTAGTTAGAGGGAGTGTAGCGAGGTCAAGACTCGCCAGCATAGCGCCTCCTACTGGTCATCTCAGGAATTAGCTCTTTCTGAGCATATTGAGTTCCCTCTGCAAGCTGGTGTCTCACCTGCCACGGTGTCCCTCCCAGACCCCAGTGCCCTTTACCTTAGGGTTCTGCCCCAGCAGTACCCCCACACTCTGGATCTCCCCTCCCAGGGGAACCCCCAACCCTCTAAGCCCACCTTGCCTCAGTGGCTACTGCCAGTCATCATCTGTCCCCCCTACCCCTGGGGGGGACTGCAGTCTATAATGGACACTCATCATTGGCAAGGGGGCAGGACCTGCTGCCTTTGCCTATCCCCGTGCTGCCCCTCTGCAGCTCCAGTACCTTTCGTAGACCTTCAGCAAGGCCTGCAGCCCAGGGGTTTACCAAGCTGGAGCTCCCCAGCTCCCTTTGCCCTTCCCCAGCACTGCTTTGCTCTGCTTCAGGTACCTTGCTCCCAAGCAGCTAGTCCTTCCCACTCCAGGGCTAGAGCGAGACTCTTACAGTTCCTAGCCCACAGCCTTCTTATCAGGGCCAGCTGGGCCCTGATTGAGCTGGCCACACCTGTGGTCAGCTACTCACTCAGATGCTCTCACTGCTTTTAACCCCAGCCTACTGGAGTGGGGCAGCCACTCCACTACAGTGAGTAAATATGGATTTAGTAGCCTACGTTTTTCACTGGCTATTTTTGAAAATCTTAGCCCAGTGGTTTTCAACCTGTGGTCCCAGTAGGTCTTAGATTTCCAATGGAGTCCACACTTCCATTTGATATTTTTTAGCTGTTCGCAAATGAAAAAAAGGTTGAAAACCACTGTCCTAACCTAAACATCTTTATGGCAATAAACAATAAATACCTCTTCATTTGAATTTCTATTCAATAGATAAAGATCAATCAGCAAGGGTATTAAGAAGGAGTGAGAATGGATACATTATCTCTGATGTCAAAAGCCTGCTGGGTAAGTGAGAAGAAGTGAGAGATGTGGTATGAGCAAAAAGAAAGAGACTGAGGATTGGCTGATTTACCTGATATCATAGTCCTAATGCTACCCATTTCCAGGTACCCAAATGACATTCTGGCAAAGCAGTAACACAATAATGAGGAGGTGGGAGGATCTGCCATATTTCTACCCCTTAACAATGAGATTTCAGCCTCTAGAGCCCTTCCCTGCTGCAATGAAACACCCCAGCAGTGGGAAAAGACTGCAGGAGTGGCTGGATGAGATTCTGTGGCCTGTGATGTGCAGGAGGGCAGATTAGATGATCCTGATGGTGACTCTGGCCTTAAAGTAAAGGAGACTCCGGCAGTTGGGAAAGGCTCTGCCAGCTTCCCACTGCTGGAGCCATTCCCCTGGCACAGGTAAAGGCTCTGGCAATGAAGAAAGGCTCTGGCAAGGGGAAGGCAGCAGGGAAAGGCTGAGCCTCCCCCCTGCAAGATTTTTTTTCTCAGTGCAGTGAAAAGCCCTGGGAGCAGGGACCTGCTGAATTCATCTTGCTGTTTCCCCTCTGAGCCTTTTACTGACATGTGTAGCTACACGCCACAATAGGGGCACAGATGGGTTTTTACTGCAGCATGTAGCTACACGTACACTACACACTGCCTCCAGTGGCAGGTACTATTCTAGGTAGCCTTATTCTAACTTATAATCATTAGTAACTTAATTTGGAAAAATAATGTCTAAGGCATGGAAGCAGGGTGTAGCATAGGTGTGCAGTAAATTATTACTTTATTTGTACCCCAGTAGTGTTAGAGGCTCTATCAGAGATTGGGGTGACATGACATAAGTAAGAATCAATTCCTGCCCTGAAGAATGTACAGTCTAAATTCACATGACAACAAAGGGGAAGGGTGTGGTTAAGAGAAGTAAAGAGAAGTGAAATGATTTGCTTACAGTCACACAGAAGGTCAGTGTCAGTGCCAGGGATAGTGTCAGCTTTCCTTTCTCTTCCCCAGTGCTCCATCCAGCAGGGCCTGCTGCCTCTTGAGTAGGGTTAGCTTTTGTGTCTTGCTTTGGATTTGTTTTCCTCTACTTCTTGAGCTATTTTCAGTTATGTAACTAAATATCTCATTAGCATTTAAAATTCAAGCTCCACCTGAGGCCAGGATAAAGACGTGATAAAAATAAATGCAACAAAGCATGTAATGTGGGATAAGGCAATGGGAAGTCACCCATACATTTCTCTTACATCTTTGGGGGCTATCAGAGCTCAACCTCACAGACTGTAAAACCAGTGCTCCCAGGGCAGCAGTGACAGTAAATCTTGAATCTAGAGCTGAGGCTTGACATGACAGGCATGCATGTAAATAATAATGAGAAAGCTAGTGTACGACAAATTACCCAGAGAATTTAAATGATAATCCCTCTACTAAATGTAAGCAATGGAAGCATTTACTACCTAGAAAATGAAAAGGTGAAAAAGCATACAGGCACTGGATGGCTCAGGGGACTGGAAATGGGACACAGAGCTTTTTACTTGTATATCACTGGTCTGAAGTTGGCCAGGTGACCACTGAATAGCTGTTTGCTGGCTAGGGTGAGTTGTGTTACCTGTCAGCTCTGTATTCTTGAACAAGGGCGCAGTATCCAGCCTGTCTGACTCACAAAGGACACCCTTGCCCCCCGCCTCTGCTTGAACCAAAACCAATCAGAAGAAAGACTTACAAAAAGCGATGAAAAGACAGTGGGGGACACACCCAAACCCCTCCAGAAAAAGGAGACAGGATTAAGGCAACTCCCCTCACCTCATTTGCATCGAAGATGGGACAGGGAGGCATCTCCATTAGCATACAGAATGGAGAACAGATATTCCAAGGCAAGAACTGCACTGAATTCTGGGACCAGAAAAGCAGGGGAGCACTGCATGGTGGGGGATCTCTGCTCCAGATGCTAGTGAACCATGCCTGCACACATCCAGCTCAGTAGTTATCAGACCAATTCTAGTAATAAATCCTTTATTGGAATCCAAAATACTGAAGCTGCCTAATTGCATTGTGGGCTCCCTCAAAGGAACACCGCCCATACCCAGAAATGATCAGTTCCTATTGTCTAGCCTGAACAAAACAACCTTGGTATATTCCCTTGAGCCATCAGTTTACCCATAAACAAATCTAGTGTTCTCCCTTGAACCACTGTTGTTTCCCTACAAAAACCCCTACTCATGCTCAAGTAAGTGCTCTGATGACTGAATCCAAAATCTGCATCAGTTCCATTGGGACGTCATCTTCTCCTGACTGATCGTGTTGGGGGCTCTGCCTGTCTCCAGTACTCCAGACCCTCAGCTACCACCACCACCTGGGAACCCCGACCAGATCAAGCTACACGGAGTGGTGAGAACCCAACTCTCTCTCTCTCTCTCTGTTTTTTTTTCTACTCTAGATATAGCTTTCTAACCCTGATTTGTGTGATCAGGTATAGTTTTCTAAACCTGACTTTTGTAATCAACTTTAAGCTAGATTTAATATTGTAACTGTTTTGTTTGTTTGGCTCTCCTTGTATGGTTATTATGTGGTAATAAGTAACTTTTATGGTTAAGCTGGTTGCTTCCCTTCCCCTCTCCTTTTCTCTCTCTTTTGTGTTTTTGGCTTCCCTCTTTGCTCTTCAGCAACTCTTCTCTTACCTAAGCTAAGGATCGCTGTAGAGCCCAAAAATCCTGTGGGGTTTGCTCATCAAGTGGGTTACTACCAGAACAATTGTAACGTGAAAGTGGGGATAGGGATGTGCTGAACCTGTGGCATAGGAAGGTGACAGCTTGGAAGTGCTGCTCGACCCAGCCTGCTGAGTCCAGGGACATATAAGGGGTTAGCTTGGGAGTGCTGATTGACCCGATCCGCTCATACATGCTCTGTTAATATGTGTGCCTGTGTTCGTCTGATTCTGGGGTTGGAGGAGCCCAGTCCTGGGAAACCTAGATCCTGCAGGATAGCTCCATTGGGAGGGAACTTGCAGAAGGGTGTAGTAGAGCTATATATGAAAACACAAGGGACACAAGCAATACATGGATAGAATTACAGAAACCCCTCTCCCCCAGAAGAGTAACCCTAATAAACGAGTGTACCCCAAAGTAATGGGCAAATCTGGTAACAAATTGGTGGAGAACATGGGGAACATGTGACCTTAATCACGTAGTAATTGTTGAATAGTTGTTGCAGAGTGGGCAAACTGAGGCACAGACCTGAGCAAACTGTCTCTTCCTTTTTCAGACTAAGCTCCTTTAGCGAGGTCCCTCTCTAATAGAAAATTTGGTAACATCCTGTAACTTTTAGGTTAAGAATCGTGCTTGGAATAACTAGCACCGTGCAATAAGGAGTTAAGAGTTGTGCCATAAAAGTAAAGATTTTAGAGCAATATTGTGACTGCAAGAAAGGGCTTTTGGTAGGGATCATTAGTGAGATAAGGGAAGTAGAGATGGCTGAAAAAACCCCTTGGTTGCTCACTTGAGACAGGAGAAAACTAACAGGTTGGAGAGATGGGTAATGAAGAAGGGGAAATGCCCCTGGGAAATGGGGTGCTTTAAGGATGAGAATCCCGTGATTGAAGCGAGTCTGAGCTTTGAACAATATTGCACAACTAATAAGCCACGTGGTAGCGCAAAGGATGTGGCTGCCCCCTGGCATTATTTTATGCATGTCTGGACATGGTTGAAATGGTAAAGGGAAGGCAGGAACTAGAGCTGGAGAAAAATAAGTTACAACAGCGTCTGAACAAATGTGAGACAGATGGGTGTGAATTTATAGCAGAAAAGCTAAAAATGGTGACTGTACTTAGAAATATACAAGAGGAGAGAGACAAGGCCAGCAGGAATGCAGAACAGTATAGGAAAGAGTTAACACATACAACAATTTTGTTAGAAGAAGCGAGAGCAGCAACTCACTTCCTGGCAGATGAAAATAAGGCAGCCAAAATAGCAGCAGGCCATCAGGAGTGTGAGGCAGAGATTAGTAAATGCCATGCCCAATTTAGCACCCATAAGGGGATAGTAGCAACTATAAGATTGAGAGAGGATTATGATTTGAAGCCTCCTGGGAAAGTAGAGATACCTCCTGATGCTGGCCCCAAAAACCCATTCAACCCTGATTGGCCACACATGCATAATGTTGTCCCTGTTTCCACAAGGGAGGTTAAACACATAGTTGCAGGAGCCGATCTTCCCACAATGGAGCTGGTCACAGACATAGAAAGATGCTCTCCTACTCAAGCCAAGGCTATTGCTGAGAGACTGGGGCCACTGAACCATGACACCGCCATAGAATGGCTGACTCGTGTTTGGCAAAGGTACTCCTCTGCTGACTGAATGGATGTAACCACATTGGCTCAGTTATGTGCTTCTCCTTGTAATGCAGATGCTCTGGACATAGGCATAGGTTCTTGGGAGTGATGATAAGTGTTCTTAAAATATTACTGCCTGCTTTTTCCCTTAAGAAACTATATATTATGGAAGAGCAGAAACCAGCAGAGGCCCGAGAAGCTTACCTAATTTGAAAGAAGATGCTGGCAGCTCTCTCTGATTCATTACCCCAGACAGAAGAGAATGGGATTATCACTTCCCATTATCAGGGTCCTGAATTAGTACAGAGCATTTATGCAGGACTAAATTCTCAGACAAAAATGACCCTGGGGGCTGTGTATGTAGAACACGTAACATGGAATGAACTAGTGGAAAAAATCAGTCAGGGGATTTGCTGTGAGAAACTTGCATCTTAAAAAGACAAATCAGCAAAAAGACTACCTCAGAGCCCATGCAGGCTATCACATTTGCGAACAATGGTCTTCACTCTGCCACTCACCCTCCTAATTCTAATCCCCCTACCTTCCAGAATCCTAGGCAGCACTGATCTAAGGAGATTCTTAGGAACATAATTTCGAAGGAGCTGGTGAACTTAGGGGAAGATATGGGAAAATATGATCACCATTCCCTCAGCATCCTGATTAATGCTTTGTCTCAGGTTATGCGGAGAACAGAGTTAATGCAGGGAGCCCCTGCTTGGCCCACTGCCCCGGTATAGAGTGCGTCCCCCATGCCCACTCCCTGTCAAAACCAGATCCCTGCTCCCTCTCCTGAGTGGAGGCACTTGAGGGAGTCTGCTGATTAGTAGGGGTGCTGGGTTCCCTGCGGGGCTACCCAGCTGATTGCAAGACTTCAGTGTGATGTATGGGGGGAGACCCACTGTGAGGGCTACAGTGGGGAACCTATGGATGTTAGCTCAATTGCTAGTGGACACCGGAGCATTAGTAAACATTTTAAATCCCCAGTGGATCTCCAGATGGAGACCCACACTAAACAGGTTCAGCTTAGCGGATATGGGGGAGAAATCCAAGAAGCTCCGCTCTGTCAGGATGTTCCCTTGCAAACTGAGAGATACAGGTACAGATAGAATGCTGTGCTCATGAGGGAAATGAGAAAGGAATCATAGGTGTTCCTTTCCTCTGAACATTTCAGCTAACTGTGGATCTAGCTAACAGTGATCTAGCTAGTAGGGAAGTTAGAAGTGGGGGGAGGGGCCTGCCGAGATCTCTGCTGTACATCATTGTGCTGCTATAAAGGCACCCACAGCCACCCTAAGCTCCGTTAGTGATCCATGGGTACAAGAATTTCCCAAGGTATGGACTAAAAATAAGGCGAAGTGTGGAAAAATAGATGCTGAAGTTTTGATTGAGGGAAAAGATTCCCTTCCTCAAAGGCAATATAAATACCTAGCTGCAGCAGAGGAAGGCATTAAAAATATTTTAGACTGTCTCTTGGAACAAAGGGTACTCATGCCTGTGGAAAGTATCTGCAATTCACCAGTATGGCCAGTCCTTAAGGCAGACGGGGTCACTTATAGAATGACAATAGACGTCCATGCATTAAACGCAGCCACCCCTGCAGCAGCCCCCATAGTAGCTAAATACAATTAAATCGTACCGGCAGTAGCAGCTGGCTCAAAACGTTTCTGTGTGATTGATTTGGCTAATGCTTTCATGGCTATACTGTGATGGTGCACCTCACAAGGCTTTATGGAAATATGCTTTTGAAGGTATATATGATATAACTGGAATATGTTTATACTACATATGCCATGTAATATATCTCTGTAAATGTTATGATCTACTGAATCTATTCATCCTATTTGTGTGCATGTATCATGTTTGTATTAGAAGTTATGAATATTGGCTGAAAGTAGCCTTAGTAAAGCATTTGGTCAGTGTCTTGAGAAAGGAATGTGTAAATTAAGTGCCCAATCAAGAAGCACTTAACAGACAATGGATCTTGGAAGGCTCCAATTCACATAAGAAGCCTACATGAGGACGTTCAAGGTAGCATGTGAACCACGGCTGCTACCTGTAAGTTCTGAGTCATGCATGGACATGTGACTTGCCCACGTGACTCCAAAACTCCATCTATAGCTGGAATTCTACACAGGGAGAGGGAGGGGTATGCACCCACAAGAGAAAGTCTATTTAAACCCCTGGGAGACCCCTCCATTTTGTCTTCAGCTGGCTCAAGAGAGAGCCTCTCCACCCCCAAGGATACCTGAAAGAAACTGGAACAAAGGACAGAAACTAAAGGGGGTGTGAGTGATTGCTGGACCCAGATTAGAAGGAGACTAGTCTATAAAAGGAAGCTTACTGGAACTCTTCTGAGGGTGAGGTTTTTTCTGTATTCTGTTTTCTTTCTGTATTAGGCATAGACTTGCAGGGTTTATTTTACTTGGTAATTCACTTTGTTCTGTCTGTTATTACTTGAAACCACTTAAATCCTACTTTCTGTATTTAATAAAATCACTTTTTGCGTATTAATTAACCCAGAGTATGTATTAATACTTGGTGGGCGGTGGCAAACAGCTGTGCATATCTTTCTATCAGTGTTATAAGGGGGCAAACAATTTATGAGTTTACCCTGTATAAGCTTTATACAGGGTGTCATAAATATAAAGGGAAGGGTAAACCCATTTAAAATCCCTCCTGGCCAGAGGAAAAATCCTCTCACCTGTAAAGGGTTAAGAAGCTAAAGGTAACCTCGCTGGCACCTGACCAAAATGACCAATGAGGAGACAAGATACTTTCAAAAGCTGGGAGGAGAGAGAGAAACAAAGGGTCTGTGTCTGTCTGTATGCTGCTTTTGCCAGGGATAGAACAGGAATGGAGTCTTAGAACTTTAGTAAGTAATCTAGCTAGGTATGTGTTAGATTATGATTTCTTTAAATGGCTGAGAAAAGAACTGTGCTGAATAGAATGACTATTCCTGTCTGTGTGTCTTTTTTGTAACTTAAGGTTTTGCCTAGAGGGATTCTCTATGTTTTGAATCTAATTACCCTGTAAGGTATCTACCATCCTGATTTTACAGAGGTGATTCCTTTACTTCTATTAAAAGTCTTTTTGTAAGAAAACTGAATGTTTTTTCATTGTTCTCAGATCCAAGGGTTTGGGTCTGTGGTCACCTATGCAAATTGGTGAGGATTTTTACCAAACCTTTCCCAGGAAGTGGGGTGCAAGGATTGGGAGGATTTTGGGGGGAAAGACGTGTCCAAACTACGTTTCCCAGTAAACCCAGTTAAAGTTTGGTGGTGGCAGTGGATCCAGGGGCAAAGGATAAAATTAATTTGTACGTTGGGGAAGTTTTAACCTAAGCTGGTGAAAGTAAGCTTAGGAGGTTTTCATGCAGGTCCCCACATCTATACCCTAGAGTTCAGAGTGGGGAAGGAACCTTGACACTGTGCATATCTTTCTATCAGTGTTATAGAGGGCGAACAATTTATGAGTTTACCCTGTATAAGCTTTATACAGGGTAAAACGGATTTATTTTGGGGTTTGGATCCCATTGGGAGTTGAGCATCTGAGTGTTAAAGATTGGAACACTTCTTAAGCTGCTTTCAGTTTAAGCCTACAGCTGTTAGGGGATGTGGTTCAGACCTGGGTCTGGGATTGCAGCAGGCTAGCGGGTCTGGCTCAAACCAGGTAGGGGGGCACTTAAGTCCCGAGCTGGGAGGGCAGGGAAAGCAGGGGCAGAAGTAGTCTTGGCACATCAGTTGGCAGCCCCCAGGGGGTTTCTGTGATCCAACCCATCACACCCTCCATCCTTCATCCTTCAAACTTGGTATAAGTTTGCTTTTATGTATAGGGGACAACAATATTCCTTCAGCCAGACTCCCCAAGGTTTCCATTCTTCCCCTAGTATTTGTCATGCCCACGTCACTAAAATGTGGAACCATTTGCACCCTGACCACCACTCACACGTAATTTCATATGTGGATGACATTTTAACACATATCCCCACTTTGGAAATGAACAGGGAAATCACCAGGGAGATGTTGCCTATACTGCAGGAAACTGGATTTAAGGTAAATAGAGAAAAGGCTCAGTTAGTACAGCAACAAGTGAGATACCTGGGTGTGTGTCTTGGGGAGGATAGCCGGACTCCTGATCAACAAAGGGTAGAAACAATAGGCAAGCTACCTGCTCCCACTGACATGCACTCCCTACTAGCTTTCTTGGGACCTTTTCTCCAGAGAGCTCATTGAAATGTTCTCTGACAAAGCCAAGCCTCTATACCAGGGATTGTCAACCATTGGCATGTGGCCCATCAGGGAAATCCACTGGTGGGCCGGGATGGTTTGTTTACCTGCAGTGTCTGCAGGTTCAGCAATCGCAGCTCCCACTGGCTGAGGTTTGCTGTTCCAGGCCAATGGGGGCTGCAGGAAGTGGCGTGGGCCAAGGGATGTGCTGGCTGCCACTTCCCGCAGGCCCCATTGGCCTGAAACGGTGAACCACGGCCAGTGGGAGCTGCAATCAGCCAAACCTGTGGACGCTGCAGGTAAACAAACTATCCCAGCCCACCAGCAGATTTCCCTGATGGGCCATGTGCCAAAGGTTTCCGATCCCTGCTCTGTACCAATTATTAAAGAAAAACAGGATTTGGGAATGGAGACCAGACCTGCAGACTGCCCTGGCCACCTTAAACAAGCTTTGGCTAGTGCTCCTGCCCTGGTTTGTCCTGACTCTGCCCTGCCCTTTGTGAGTTAGTTGGCCTCTTCGGAGACAAGCGTCAGAGCTACTCTTAACAAAAGGCATTGCAACAAGCTCAGAGTCATTGCATATGCCTTCAGACTCTAGGATCAAACAGAGCAAGGCTGTATCTCCTTTGAAAAAGACTGTCTTGCTTTGGTCTGGAGCCTCACGCATTGGGAATGTATTATTGGAGGGTCAGAGGTCATTGTTCAGAATGTGCATTCCCCACTCAAGTACGTCATATTGGGGAAAATACAAGACAGCCAGGTCTGGAAAATACAGTAAGCAGCACATGAAAAGATGGGAGTTGCCTTACCAAGTGTCGGGGGGGAGGGGGGGAGGAGTCAGTGCTAACGAGACCAATTCAATTAGAGTGGATGTGGCCCATTCCCAACAGTTGACAAGAAAAGGTAAATATCAACAGAGAGAAAATTGCTTTTTGTAGTGCTAACTGAGCCAATTCAATCAAGGTGGATGTGACCCATTCCCAGCAGCTGACAAGAGGGTATGAGTATCAACAGAGGGAAATTATTTTTTGTAGGGACCCAGCCACTCCCAGTTTTTATTCAGGCCTAATTTGATGGTGTCAAGTTTGCAAATTAATTCCAGTTCTGCAGTTTCTCGTTAAAGTCTGTTTCTGAAGTTTGTCCAGCTCTTTCCTGCAGTGTGGCACCCAGAACTGGACACGGTATTCCAGCTGAGGCTTCACCAGTGCTGAGTAGAACAGGAAAATTGCCTCGTGTCTTACAAATGACACTCCCATTAATACACCTTCTTCACAACTGCATCACACTGTTGACTCATATTCAGCTTGTGATCCACTAGAACCCTGATCCATTTTAGGAGTAATACCACTCAGCCAGTTATTCCCCATTTTATAGGGATGCATTTGATTTTTTCCTTCCTAAGCGTAGAACTTTGCACTTATCTTTATTGATTTCAGACCAATTCTCCAATTATTCAAGGTTGTTTTGAATTCTACTCCTATCCTCCAAAATGTTTGCAGTCCTTCCCAGCTTGGTGTCCTTTGCAACTTTTGTAAGCATACTCTCCACTCCATTGTCAAAGTCATTAATGAAAATATTGAATAGTACTGGACCCAGCACTGACACATCCCAATAGATATGACCTCCCAGTTTGACAGTGAAACATTTATAACTATTTTTTTAATATGGTCTTACAATCAGCTGTGCACCCGTCTTATAGTAATTTCATCTAGACCACATTTCCCTAGTTTGTTTATGTTACATTTATAGAGCTAAATTCAGCATGATGAGAGTGGGCATTGACAAGTAATGTAACAACACCTGCCTTTTACAAATCATTTTTTCAGCCATAAACCTCAAAGTTCTTTCCAAGAAGGTAAGTATCACTATCCCCATTTTAGAGATGGTGAAACTGAGGCACAGGAGAGAAGTGACTTGCTAAAGTTATCCAGCAGGTCAATGGTGGACCTGGGAATAGAGCCCAGGTCTCCATGTGCTCATCAAGTGCTCTATCCACTAGGCACTCTGCCTAATAATGCATAAATAAACCTAATAAAACACATTAATAAATATTCATTCAAGTTTATTTATGATATTCTTTACTTTACCTAGGTCATTTTGTTTCAGCACTCTTTCATTATTTCATTTATCACTTCAAGATTTCAGACTTTCATACACTGTTACATATGGAATTTATATCTCAGCTCCAATTAGTGTAATTCACAAAGGGATAAATCAAACTCTCACTGAAACCAATGAAATGTTTCCATTGACTTCAGTAAGTGTTTCATCTAAGCAGCAGAAGGAAAGAAATCTAGACTCCTGACTTCTTTTAAGTGGCTAGTACAGTACATTCTTTTGTGCTAAGAATCATCATATGCAATATCATGTTGCATTTTGTTCTCTTTAACTGCTACAGTTACATTGGTTTCAGACACTGCTTTCTGACTTGTAATTTGCTAGCTATACATGAAAATAGCTGGTTTGCTTTAGCTAAAGTTCTTGATAAAAATGAGAAGTCTTTAATAAAAATATCATTCTTAGCAAAACCTAAACTCTCTTTTCAAATCTGGACTCTGACTTAACATGAGTCGAATTTTGGATTTTGGGTGGATTTGTAATTTAAGGTAAATATTAAAGGGGACTAAAATGTGTAATAGAATTCGTATGGGGATCTTAGTGTTTCATTCAATAATGTTTTGACAAAACCTGTATTTTGAACTAGAAAAACTCAAGATAACAGAGGTTTTTTTCCCACAGATATTTGGGTTTCCAATATTTAAGGAAGTAACGACATTACAAGCAGTGGCTTTTAGTAGTTTGAGATAAAAAAGTGTTTTGTTAATATGACTCTAAGGAGAATCTTCCATGGAAATAAGTAATTTGTTTTTGTGAAGTTAGAGGCTTATGGTTATAAGAGAACTTTAGGTGTGGAGGGGAAAAGTTTCTTTAAAAAAATCAAGTCATTTTCACCTGGGGCGGTGGATCTCAAAAATAATATTTTTTTTTTATTGGAAACACAGGTCTGAGAGATTCAGAGACAGAGACATAAATTAGAGAAGTCATTTTTGTTGGCAGTGGTGCCTTTGACAGATTCATGACAAGATGGAGAAATATTTTTTGTTAGGAACAGTGCGTTGAAAGATTCATGATAAGAAATAGAAAAATCTTTTTTTTTTTTGGAGATATGGGTGTAAGAGACGTGCGATTTAAGACTTCTTATGGGGAACTTTGGGTCTGAGAGATTCATGCTAAATATAATTTTAATTGCCAACAGTGGCTCTTAGTAACAACAGCTAATTATTTTGTTGAAGCTAACTTTTGTTAAAAATAAGATTTTCTTAATGCTATCATGTCAAACTCATTTTTCTATTCATGCCTTCTTTCCTACCCTGCTTACAATTTAAAAATACAAAGAATGAGGGGGGTTTAAAATCTTTAAAGGTCTATTATTAACTGTTTTTCCTCTTGCATTTACTATATCACAGTTTTCAGAGTAGCAGCCGTGTTAGTCTGTATTCGCAAAAAGTATATAACAGTGTTATTCATCTGGACTTCTGTAAGATAAAAGCATTTTACTGTTGCACAAAATATTTTGTTTGTAAATCAATATCCTCACTTTTTGACAGAATATATTGTTTTCTGCTAGTATTATTAATTAGTATAATACCGAAGACCTCAAGCAGGATCTAGGCTCTGTACAAACACATGAAATAGTCCCTGCCCTAAAGATCTGACAACCTGATTTGAAAGAAGATGTGGCAAGTCAGTGTATGAATCACTTATTTAACGTCTCTGTTGTCACTTCCTTTCTCCTGCTCTTTGTCTATTCTGCCTGTTTCAACTGTAAGATCTTCTGTGCATGACTCTTAAATTTTAAACTTTTCTGACTTAATCATAGAGGCGTTATTCCAGAATGTTACATAAAGAAAAGTGTAATATTAGTGGATCTGGCTGGTGCTTTAAAGGCTGAATGACCGTTTGCAAAACAGACAGTACACAACAGTAAATTTAAAGCTGCATTTTTTCAGCCCTTAAAACTTTTCAAAAGTCCTCTGATTCTATTATAAATATAATATAACTGGAAATGTGCAGACATACACACAGGCTAGATCTGATGTCACAGCAGGAAATTTCTTATTTTAAAGCAAGTGCCACAGCAGGACCTTCTTCAACTGTCACAGCAACATGTTTGGCTTCTAATATGTAAGCAATTTTTTACGTTTTCCAGCATCAGTACAGTTAATTCAAAATTCACCATAAAAATTCTCATTGTTTGCAGAAATGTTTAATGTAACACTGCCACTGCGGTGCAAGAAATGAACAGGAACAATCAGCAATTAGATGACAACTGCAATCCCAAACACATCAAGATACAGGAATCATTTCTTTGGGACACAGAAGGGCAAAAAGAAGATGAGCTGGTTGGATTCTAGCAGATTACATTTCAGGTATTTAAACTGAAGATACAGGCCACAGTCAGAAAACAGAGATAATTGTTTAAAGATGAATACATACAAATTTTAACCATCCTAACTTTGCACATCAGAAAATCCCAAGACAAAATTTATTGTGTCATCGTCACTTTATTGAAGTAGGACTCAAAATCCAGCACACTTGTTTGATTAATGTGCAATAGCAATCTTGTTTTGAAAAAAAAAAAAATATTTAGGACTAAATTAAACAAACAAACTTACCTTGGCTGCTCTTAGGCCTACTGGAGCAGGGGTTGGTGTGGCAAAAAGGAAGGGTGAGGTATAGAAGAGAAACCAAGAGAATAACTCCTTAGTTGATGTCATGTCCTGCAGTAAGGAAGGAATGGAGGGCTGGGATAGGTGGAGCTAGTACAGTGCAGAATGATTAGTGAAGAATGATTAAAACTATTGTGGGATTGAGTGGCTATCATTTCCCTCCATGCTAGGGTTGCTTTGACATAGATGACATCATTAGAGATTGAGGTGATCTGAATACTTGCTTCAAGTACTACCCCATCTGAAGCAATACCTGTGTGCATCTTTGTTTGTGGATGTCAGATTTCTAAGATGAGCTGAAGGTTTTGTATGTTGTAACCACCAGACATAGAAACTTGATTTTCTCCTGTTGTTATTTAAATCAAGACTGGATTTTTTTCTAAAAAATATGCTCTAGTTCAAACAGGAATTACTGCGGGCCTGTGTTATGCAGGAGGTCATACTAATACTCCTCGGGGAATTCGGAGCCAGAAACTAAAACATTCTGCACCAAAAAATTAAAAATTCTGGAAAATTCTGCATATTTTATTTGTCAAAATAATGCAATACAATCACACCAGTTTCACATATTTTGGTAATTTATTTAAACTTCCATACAGAAAAAAAAATCATAGTAAGTGTTCCGCATTTCCTAAACACATGAAAGTTAAATTACAAATACTTGGTAACCAATACTGTGCATTCCAGTTATAATCCTCGATTTTCATTTAATTTACATCATAGAATACCAAACACCAACATAAATGTAAAGTAGAATATCACTTTAAATTGCTCGGACTTTCACACATGAGAGTCATATAGATTTTCTAATTATAGTCCTGCATTTTTTAAAAAATATTGGTAAGTAAAATAGATCCTGAGCTGTAATCTAACCCCATTGTGCCACTTTGGCACAGGAAAAGAGGGGAAAAGCACATAGCTCTCCCTAGCTGAGATTCCCTTGCTGTCATTTACAATAAGGCTCCTTTACAACACTCTGGCAATGAAAAGGAGCCTTAATTGACCAAGAATGGGAACAATTAACTGACAATGGGAACATTAGCAGCCTGCCTGCTTAGTTGTTACATTTCTGCTCTGCCTCAGAGACATAGCCTACCTCACAAAACCCTACCCCTCCAAGCCCTGGATGCCTCAACAGTGAGATAGACAAAGTAGGGGCTAGTCTACCCTGGCAACTCTAAAGCGCTGCCTTAGCAGCGCTTCAATGTGCCTTGTGTGGTCCTGGCGTTGCTGCACACGGGGGAGGGAGCGTTCACACCCCTGAGCGAGAAAGTTGCAGCGCTGTAAATTGCCAGTGTAGACAAGCCATAAGTCTCTCTCACTCATTGGCATACAGCGCCACCCCCAATGTCTCTCCACAGACGCAGACATGCCCAGTCTCCCCCCAGCCCCGTGGATCTGCGTCGTTGCCGGCTGCTCCCGGCAGATGCACTTTGGCTGCCAGCGAATGGGCGCATGTTCCTCACAGATTTCTTCGCTCCCCAATTTTTCTGTGGGGGAGCAAAGACATTTGTGGACGGTATGAATAGGGGCACAGAATTCCCCCAGGAGTATAAGAGATCATCTCAGTGGTCTCTTCAGGCCTTGGAATGTAGTAAGCTCCATTTGTAGGTGGCAATTCATTTATACTGATATTACAAAAAGAGAAGTATAATGTAAGACAAAGGCAGTAACACATTCATATTGTGTAGTGACTTCCACATGTATTAAATCAAACCAAGACAGTGTGACTAACTGAATTAAGGATAACAACCTGAAAGATGACTGTTTTATTAATGGCTTTAGTCTATTTAAACTTAACATTTAGAGCTATCAATCCTCCAACTATGCTGCAGATATGAGCACCCGTGTTTCATGATATATCTTTCTTTTCAGTCTGCTGAGAGGTACTCAAGTTTTAATTTTTTTCCCCTCTAGAGACACAGTATCGTCACAGTGAATGTCATTGTAGCTAATTCTGCATTTTCCTAGCTAAATATGACTTACTATAATTACATCTTATTAAGGGTGTTGGAAATCTGGATCGCTGGTTACGAGTATTATACTTTGCCAGAGATCATATCACACAAGGTCACAGATTTTTACGGATTCATTTAAGAATAATGAAATATCTGACACTGAAAGACTTTGCTCTGGTATTTGTAGATAACTGAGTTTGAAATTAAATGAATTTAAAAACCTGCATTTCATGTGGAGCCTCTTGAACTTAAGTGGGTGAGTCTGGGAAAACAGGGAAGCTTACTGTTAAACAATGCAGACCTTGAGGTGGGTGTTTTAGCTCACAGGATGGGGTAAAAATGCTTTTGAATCTAATTTTCTTTCTCAAAGGCTGTTTAGTTTAACAAATATGCATACTAGAAATCAAAATAACACAACAGTGGCTGCAATAATTTCCTTTGGGAAACCTATTACTCTTGAGAGAGATTCCTTGTGCTTTTAGAATAATGCAGCTCAAACCAATAATATCTTTCATAGTGTAAATAATAACTGTGTTCACTGTATAAGCTAAAAAATGCCCAGGGAAAGTTCAACTTTTCTATGGCCAAGGGAGCTTTGTCTCCTGCACACACATATCTCATTCTTGAGGCTGACAATTTCATTTTTCCAGTGTAATGTAGCTCAAAGCCTTCTGAAATAGAAAAGGTGGATTTGTTCTTTAAAATGCCCTTATCAACATGGAGGTAATCCTTCAAATTAAACCAAGAGAGAACAGAGAAAGAAGAGGGTGAGGAGGCCTAAGAACTGTAAGGAAAACACCATGAGTTTGTGTCTTCTTTGTCCTGGTGTTCAAATGTCTGACATTTAGAGACAATCTAGATGAGATGTCAAGGGAAGTAAGCTAAGATGTAATACATCGCAGTACCGTTTCCTACTAAGAGTTCTGCCAAAATCACGTAGGTGCTGGTAATGCATTTACTGTATAATACATTTATATTTTTGTGGTTTACTGTGTTTAGACTTGTACAGCATGTAATATTAGTTAAATGACATATGGGGTGAACAGGAGTTAGGGGAATGTACCAGGTCTCATGTTTCAATAATCCTCCATATAGTGACCCCATTTTCTATGTGACCCTTACCCAATGTCCTGGGCCCTCCATTGCCAGAAGTAGAAGTGAGCTGCAGTGACCACTTCAGAACAGTTTTTGCTACACTCTGCTCAGTACAGAGTAACATGGATCATGTTTCTAGAGCAGCTGCCTGGTCCACCAAGCAGCTGCCTGGTCCACAGGGCTCCTCATAATTGTGTGGTCAGAGCACACCATCCTCCACAGTTTCACTCAGAGCAGCAGGTACCTTCACTTGTACTGGGAGATTTCATGGTGGCTGAAGAAGGCGGGCATTCACTGGACTGCAGCACGCTGCCACGAACACAGGAAGCACCTCAGGGTCCTGTACTGAAAAGTGAAGAATTTGCACAGACACTCCATGAGAGACTTCATATATGCCCATGATGAAATAGGTTGGACTGGGTGCTTTCTAGAACAACCAGTACAGAGCCTGCAGTGGTTCATGACCCCCTCCTCAAGCCTGCCAGCCTCATTGTATGATGGGGTACCCATGATGGGGAAAGCAAGGAGGAAGCCCTGGGGGACCTGAAAGAAGAAGAACATAGATTCTGCCCCTTTGCCCAGAGGGAGCTGATTGAGCTACCCCCAAGAGGACTGCAAGCCACAGCCGGAACCAGAATCCAAGGCTTATAAATTTGATGATGCACCCCAACCCTCCCGACCAATATCTCCTCTTGGTCTGGTGCTATATGCCCAAAGCTCAGTCCCTGCTCTTCTCCACCCCAAAATGGTGCCAGAGCCAGACAGCTATAAATACATGATTTTATTGAAATCCCATGAACCACTGTTATGCATTTAGTGGAAGTTATAACAAAGATTACTAGCAAGCTGTCATTATTCCCCTCCCCGCCCCCCATCTTTGCATTTCTTGGCCAGAACACTGCGAGTGCTAGTGCAGGGTGGCGTGGACTGGGAGAAAGGGAGGGTTGAGGTGGGATTGGAAAGGGGACAGCTGCAGTAGGGCAGTTGTAGAAAACAGAGTAATTCACAGTTCCCTAAAAACACCCTTCCGTGCCCCCTGTTTGCCCACCCCTATGAATGGAAGCCACAGGCGGTGGGATGGATGTGTGGTTTATGTGCAGGAATACTTGGATCCAAGGAGGGAGAGTTAACCCTTTGATTGATTGTCCAAAGAACAGCAGAGTAGTTCTTTCTCCCTGTGAATGTTGGAAATATTTTTAACCATTCCCAGTCCCTGGTGTTTGGACTTTCTCTGCTCTGAGGCACTCTTCAGGACCAGGGAGAAGTGGGGGTGGGTGATGTAGCTGCTCTGGTAGCTGCACAAACAATGCTGTGCCCCCAAAGAGAAGGCACTGATGAACTGGTTCCTGGAGCAAGAGACATGCCTCAGGTACTGGGACTATGTCCAGAGGGAATGGGAGTTTGCCCAAAGGGAATGGGATCATGCATTGATGCAATCATGTATTCAACTGGTGGCGGAACACATTCAGGGCCCACCTGCCATCATGGCTGCAGCCCCTCTCTCAGAAATTCACCACTTCCTTTTGCTTCTCCT
This sequence comes from Chelonia mydas, assembly GCF_015237465.2. Lineage (NCBI taxonomy): Eukaryota > Metazoa > Chordata > Testudines > Cheloniidae > Chelonia > Chelonia mydas. The sequence continues at coordinate 103,946,892 of NC_057852.1, forward strand.
CCTCTTCCCCTCCTCCAGCTGCTTCTCAGGGTGCTGTTGCTCAAAGAATCCAACCCCACCCAGTGACAGGAAGGAGCCTGCTGGAGAACTGGCACAACACCATGTTAGAGGGCTTATTACTTCACCCTCTCCACTTCCCTGGTTCTTCTCGTGTGAACAGAGAGCAGCAATACCCAAAGTCCAAAGGTGCAAAAATTCAGTGTTTATTGGAGTGAACTTTCAGCAAGCAATGATTCCAATTTCCTTTCTCAGTGTCCCCTTTCCCAGCTCTGACACCACAGAGCCTTGCCTATGTCCATGGTCCCATTCCCTGTTGCCATTTCCCCACCCTTAGCAAAACATGATTCTGATTCCCCCCCACTTCCTGATTGACTGCAGACTATATAGTAAATCTTGAGTTCTGCAATTGTTTTACTGAAATTTAACTAATCAATCCTAACATACTGTAAAATGATTATCTAACCAATTATATCCCACCACCTTAATTGGTTTACACCCAACAAAATTAATTATGCAGCAGACAGAAACAATCACAGAACCAGACAGAGACTATGCAAATAAACAATAGCAAAGTGGGAACTATAATGACAAAACAATACAGAAATGAGGATTTCACAACTACATCTATAAAGACATAAGGGTTTCCCAGCTGTGTCTATTGATAAGGGAGTTCTCACCAAACAGAAACCTATCAAACTAAATTTCCTTTTACATCTTCTAGGCTCTTCCCTTTATCTGGAGGTGCTAGATTGGATCACCTTTCTAACAGCCCCAGATTGCCTTATTTCAATATGACTAATTTGGAATGTGAGGATGTGACCATATGCTTCCCACTTTATGGCTGCCTCTGCTGCTTAGCCAAAGGCCTTAGCTTAAGAACAGGCCCTCAGACTGTCACAGTGAGAGAAGGCCCTTACACAGGCAGAAGTGATGTTGATTCTTTCTTTTATACCTCTATAACTAGCTAAATGATAAACATATACCTATGTTCTTAAAGTATAGGCCTTTACAGACAGGCCTGAATAGCTATATCCTAACACACCAGCTGCTAGCATCTGAAACCCCTTGCAGAGGAAACTGCCATAGCATGCAGGTAGGGGAAGATGAGCCCATGGCTGTCCACCAAGCCCAGTAGGTGTCTGGTACCCAAACCCCACACAGGAGAAACCCCTGTTTGTCTTGCTGGACAATTTTCCAAAGACATTCCCCAGGTGGTGGGCAAGGGCAAGGAGATGAGTTTAGAAACAATAAAATGTACACATTACTCGAGGAGTCGGAACCATTGTGTTTTCATTTGCGTTTTATTTTTTAAAAAAGGTTTACTGTTTTGTTACATGGGTCACTTTCAATAAATGTTACCATTCGATTTACTTCTGTGTGTACACTCTCCTTGCTGACTATGATCAACAAGATAATTTCTCAAGATGTAGCATAGGTTCTCTTGATTCATAGCACAGGAATTTGATTTTTGTAAGTGTCTCTTACCAAAACACTGGAAAGAATTCTCTGTCTCTCCCATGCCAATTTCCCCCTCCCCGTCCCCCCACAAACCCTAAACATTTAATTTCAAAGACAAGACCAGAGAGCTAAGGACAGTGAACTGCACTCCAAACTAACTGCTTCTTTCACCAGCAGCAAAATAAAAAAGACAGGAAAAGTTTATATGCATGTCTTTATGGCTTTGGTTATAAATTAACTGTCCATACAGAAGGGAACAAAACTAAATTAACAGTAAAGACATCAGGTAGTGAGCTTAATCAGACCCCTGCCCTCCTGCTCCCAGCAAACTTTCAGAACTTGGGTGTAGTCATGAATAATAGGCAATAAGTGCTGTAATCACTGCTATAAGGGATCAGTGTAAAGAAAGAAGTTTCAAAGCCTCTCCCAACCCTTTACAGAACTGTTTTTCTAGTCATTAAAATTGAGTGCTCCGGACAAGGCACTGTTAACACCGATTTTACCATAAAACAGAAATATTCCACTATGTAGGCAGTAGAACTGTGTAGACACCCTGCACAGCACAAACCCACCCCCAAAGGTGTCAGTCTTGAGGAGGCACCTGTGATGGGTTAGACCCCCCACTTCTGGAATGCCACCTGATGTACTGCGGTTTCACTGAGCCCCTCCTGCTCCACTAGGTTGGATTCCCTCTCCCTGTTTTGCTAAATTAGGCTCTCAGGCTTCTTGCAGCACACACTCAGAAGTAGGGCCACACCCAGCTGCAGATACAGACTGAAGCCAGCTCTGTGTGAGAAGATTTACCCAGCACTCATGTGCACACCCCTTTTGGGGAATAAACCCAAAATAATACTGTCTTGCGCTGTATAGAAAAATCTGCACAGCACAAGCTCATAAAAATTGACCCTCTCCCTCAATGTGAAGAGAGATACGCACAATTTCTTGCCCTCCTCCCTCAGTTAGAAATTGCATGAACTGGATTTAACAATAAACAAAACAAATGTATTAACTATAAAAGGCAGATTTTAAGTGATTATAAGGGATAGCCAACAGAACGAAGTAGATTACTGAGCAAATAAAACAAAGCACGCATACAAATATTAAGATCTTAAGAAGACTGGTTTCAAGAAGTAATTTCTTACCTAAATGTTATTTTAGGTAAGTTGCGGAGTCTCAGTACCTTAAGAGTTCCAGTTATTTTACTCACAGACTGGACCCTTGGACTCACCCCTGCCTTTCTCTTCAGGTTAGTTCCTTTGTCCATTCAGGTTTTATCACCAGTCCTTCTTCTTGGGTAGGCAATTGAGAAGAGTCCTGATCAACCCTCTCCCCAGCCCTTAAAAAGGATTTATTTAAGGTGGGAATGCTTTGTTTGATCTCCATCTCCCTATAGAAGAAAAGTACCAGAAGTGTCCAAAGTGGTATTTTGTATCAGTCATCTTATCACCTGACCTGGTAGTGTCACAGCTGTTTCCCAGGATGCCTTTCAGGAAGGAGAGAGATTAGTATCTTGACAGTCTTATTGTTTCTTTTTAATGAGTCATTCAGGAGGATTGCCTACTGTCTGGTGGGCGTTTCCCCTAAGTACACACCCAGTTACATAGTCAATATTCCTAACTTTAGATACATAAACAATACATACATAAAATTTGGATAATCACATTCAGTAAATCATAACTTTTCCAATGATATCTTACATGAGGCATCTTGCATAAAGTATATCTTAGTTATACCATATTCATATAATATCATAGATCATTTTCATATAATTTCTATGAAGAATATGGGGGGGTTACATCTCAGTGCCCTCACACTTGTCTGTAGTCAATAGGTACATAAACATCAGCTGCAGGGGATCAAACCCCCCAAAAAGATAATATGGGCACAGAACTCCATGTGCACCTTTCCTGTAGCAGGATAGGGTGAGCTAGTGTCTATCACCATAGTCAACATGCCATCTGGCTCCCAGATCTTCCAGAATGTGTGAACATATTGCATCCTGGATTTCCCTTGTCTGCTGAGAACCAGGACCAGTGTGCACATAGGTGGGATCCAGCTGTATGTGCAAAGCTGTTCTGTCCTGTGCTCACTCCATTCAGACACATTCACCTGTGCCCTCACAAACTTTATGAAGAGCCATACAGCTGGATCCCACCCATTTGCACACATTACTGTTAATTTAGTTTTGTTCTCTTCTGTTTAGACAGTTAATTTATTACCAAAGTCATCAAGATATGCATGTTCAGAACTTCAGGTTGGCAGAGAGGAAAGAGCTGAGTTCTTCTTGCAAAACCATTGAGCACTTTGGAGTCCATCCAGGAGAGGACAGTGTCTCTCTCACAAATATGCTTTCACACACTCGCAGAGTTCATGATGACACTTTTATCCTGTATTTATGCTTATGCCAAAAGAAGCAAGGAATGCATTTGTCAAGGTTCCTCCCCCACTCTGAACTCTAGGGTACAGATGTGGGGACCTGCATGAAAACCTCCTAAGCTTACTTTTACCAGCTTAGGTTAAAACTTCCCCAAGGTACAAATTAATTTTATCCTTTGTCCTTGGAATATCCACTGCCACCACCAAATTCTAACTGGGTTTACTGGGAAACATAGTTTGGACACGTCTTTCCCCCCAAAATCCTCCCAACCCTTGCACCCCACTTCCTGGGAAAGGTTTGGTAAAAATCCTCACCAATTTGTATAGGTGACCACAGACCCAAACCCTTGGATTTTAGAACAATGAAAAAGCATTCAGTTTTCTTACAAGAAGACTTTTAATAGAAATAGAAGTAAATAGAAGTAAAGGAATCACCCCTGTAAAATCAGGATGGTAGATACCTTACAGGGTAATTAGATTCAAAACACAGAGAATCCCTCTAGGCAAAACCTTAAGTTACAAAAAAGACACACGGACAGGAATAGTCATTCTATTCAGCACAATTCTTTTCTCAGCCATTTAAAGAAATCATAATCTAACACATACCTAGCTAGATTACTTACTAAAAGTTCTAAGACTCCATTCCTGGTCTATGCCCAGCAAAAGCAGCATACCGACAGACACAGACCCTTTGTTTCTCTCCCTCCTCCCAGCTTTTGAAAGTATCTTGTCTCCTCATTGGTCATTTTGGTCAGGTGCCAGCGAGGTTACATTTAGTTTCTTAACCCTTTACAGGTGAGACGATTTTTCTTCTGGCCAGGAGGGATTTTAAAGGGGTTTACCCTTCCCTTTATATTTATGACAGCATTGCAATTCATCACAACATTTTTGCACAATATTTGAATCATCTTATGTGATCATCAGTAAAATAAGTAAATAAAAAATATAGCTTTTTAACTCCTCCTCTTTTTTTACAATTACTTAAACACTGATGTGCCACTTATTTAAAAAGTGAGAGAAATGTTCAATATTGTAATTCATTTTTTTTCCAATTGAAGGATGCTACACTGCAGACTTTAAAGGACTGCTGATTTATCTCCTATATCTGCATTACCAGCTTTGCTCTCTTCTCCTCCTCCTCCAGTTTTACTTTAAGTGCCAGATCCTCACCTGGTGTAAGTCAATGGTTCATTGATGACTGAGATCAGCTGAGGAGCTGACCATATGCACTAGATTTTCAAAAGTGTTCAGTCAGCAGCCACAACTGAAAGCAGATTTTCAAAAGCACTCTGAATATTGCAACTATCGAATGCTTTGCACTTTTGAAAATCTGGCCTAAATGTTTAAAACTTTCAATCTTCTTTGGGTATCCAGCAACGATTACTGGAACTTCACAAGTATTTTTATATCTATTGTTATGTATTTTTAATCCGCCATTAGGAAATTAGTTGGATGTCTTGGAAACCTAAGTGCACTATATTTAATACAAACTAGTTAACTGAACTTCCACAAAATCATTACTGACTATCATTTAGAGAATGGCAGGTGGCCAATGAAGTACTCAGTGAAGTTTTCTATACATCCATCTATGGCTTTCAGACTGGACAGGTTTTGCAGTTAAATCTTGCTCTGGAACACTCTTTATGTACATAGCAAATTTTAGAAATATTATGAAAATGCATATGTATATGACCTTAGACTGCTCAAAGCTCATTCTCCTCAATTCTGCCAATGTTTTACTTGTATAATTCCATTGAAGATATTCCTAATTTACACACTGTAAGTGAGAGGAGAATCAGACCTCTAGCTTTTTTAACGCACCTGCCAATGATTTTTTCCTGACTCTAATGCTTCATGAAGATTTTTACTAACAATCAGTTAAAAACCCCATTACTTCATGGTATACTGTATCACCAATACACATTAGCATGTGGTTATCCAAAATACAGCTTGCTTAATGATATATCGTCTCCAAAATGTAGTTACAAACATATTAAAAACAATTTTTTTTCATTTTAACTATAATGTCAAAGTCATTAATCTATTTAATTGTGGAAACTATTGAAATAAAGTATAATTGAAATGAAGAAAACATGGATACGGATTAAAAAAACAGCAAGGATTATTTCATAATTGTGTGCGGTGATGCATTTCATCTCTCCACAACAATCCCTGATTGTTTCTAACCCTAAATTTGTTTACCTGATTGACAGTTCATTATTAAATAATTCATCAGGAACGCACACTGAAAACAGGAAATGGTTAAATACTAGGGGGAAAAAATCACAATAATGTCATAAATATCAGCACTTGAGGCTGATAGGTGACATTCTCCTTTGAGACAGATTAAAGGTTTCAGTGGTATTTCCATTTTAAATGTCTCTCGAACCAGAAAAATCCTTCCAAACAAAACATTTTTTAAAGTGTGATCACTGTGCGTTATTTGTTTAGCACCAACAATGTTCTCTATTCTGCACAAGGCACAAAGATAAAGTCAGTCTGTATTGCACATCTAGGGTCTGGTACATAGGCAACTGAAGTTAATGAAAAAACTCTTCTTGAAGTCAATTAGATTTTAGAGTAGATATTTATAGTTCACAAATTACTGTAATGTCTGTCTAGGTGTTGATCTGAAGACTTTATGAAAACAAATGCATGTGAAAGATAACACAAGCAACTACTAGAATGTGTGTGATTGAATATGTGTAATTTTTATATGCTTTTGGATGTCCTGAACATTTTGTTTTATCTTAGTTTGGCTTGATAAATAATCCTAAAATAATTCTGAAACATGTACATTTTATTTATGGCTGGTAGTTTATTGGATTAGAGGGATATTTTAAAGGCTCTGCCTTTAAAAGAAACTTTAAAGGTTAGCAGTGGATTTATTTACTAGAGATTTAGAAGCAATTAAGAACCTGATTATAACTTTTGTGCCCACATCTCTGCTAGTGTTATTACATTTATTTCAATAGAGTTAAAATAGCAGAGAATTTGACTTGTTATGTGTATGCAACCCAGAGAGGGTTTATGTGTAATGCAGTAAATTATGTGTAATTGAAGATATTTTATCTTGCTTGCAAATTATAGGTGCTTACTGAACAGAATGAGCAATGATACAGGAAATACTATTTTTGTACGTTTCCCATAATGGGGCTTGGTTAGAACTTGGAGTTTCTTACATTAAGGGTGGTGATGTGAACTTTGGCCTTAGGCCCATGGATTTTGGGGAAATGTAGTTTAGCTGTTGGGCAGACATTTTATTGCACACACTTTTGTCTGTTTTTGAATAATCAAAGAACGTGGTTTTAATATCTATTTTAAATAGTGGGGAGGGGTGAGTTATTTGGAAAACAAATTGGGGGTGGGATTATAGTTGAATGGAAAGGACGATTTAAATTATTTTGGATGGATGATAATGGATAACCTTGAAAAATCCCATTCAAATAGAGGTTAGTCACTGCTAGGCATAAGATGAGAGCACCTAAAGAAAAGGACCTCATGGCAAACTAGAAGTCTGGGAATTTAAAGTCTTTTTTTTTTTTTTTTTTTTGGTGCTGTAAGGCCCTGTTCCAGCAAAGCACATAATAGGTGCTTAACTTTAAGCACAAGTAATCCCTTTGATTTCATTTGAAATAAACATTTTCTTAAAATTAAGCATATGCTGGATTGGGACTTTAATTAGCAGCTAGATGACAGGTTTCAGAGTAACAGCCGTGTTAGTCTGTATTCGCAAAAAGAAAAGGAGTACTTGTGGCACCTTAGAGACTAACCAATTTATTTGAGCATGAGCTTTCGTGAGCTACAGCTCACTTCATCGGATGCATCCGATGAAGTGAGCTGTAGCTCACGAAAGCTCATGCTCAAATAAATTGGTTAGTCTCTAAGGTGCCACAAGTACTCCTTTTCTTAATTAGCAGCTAGTTTCTTAAACTGCATGGTGGTAAAGTTTATTTCTTCACTCCTGTAATTTGAGCCCTTAAGTTTTTAAAATATATATATTTTTTTCAATCTAATTCTTTCCTGATTTTTCAACAGGATTTTTAAACTTCTCACAGGTAGTGGTAGCAAAAAAAAAAAAAAGACAAGAAAAAAAAAAAAGAAAGAAAAAGAAATGGGCTATAAAACTTCCAAAAATAAATTAAACATCTACATTTGATACACATCCATTTATCCTCCCTGATGAACTGATTGTTAGATTCAAAGTATAGATTATAACCATAGCTTTATACTGTAGGAGGAATTACACTCACATCTGGAGGATCAACACTGATGTGTAAACAGTAGGAAAAAGAGAAAGGGAAGAAGAGATGTTGGGGTGATAGTAAACGTCAAAAGCACTTACGAAACCATCCTACAAAACCAATTTACAAAACCCAAGAGATTAAAGGGTAAGACTGAAGGGGGTAAACTTTGGGGGTAAGGATACAAGACATTAAAACAAAGGAGAAACTGCAGTGGATGGGAAATTCCCTCAGCCAGGAGGATAATGAGTAAGGTAGGATTGTCTAGTGGTTAGGGAAGGTTACTGCGAATCAGAAGATCTGCATTCTTTTCTGGCCATTCCACAGACTTCATGTGCAACTTTGGGCAAGACTATTAACCCCTCTGTATTCAGTTCCTATGTTGGTGAAATAGGCTTACTGCTTTAAATCACTCAAATACTATGGTGACAAGCACCCTAGAAATGCCTGTAAATAAAAGAAATTTCTGGACCAATAGCATGAAAGAAATTCCCTAGACACTTGAGAAGTTTTAGGGCATAAACATACTTTGCTATCAAATGGGTAAAAAATAAGAATAATAACCCAAATATGCATCCTCAAAGAGGATCTCATCAATTGTAGTGAATTGCATAATCATCCAGAAATGAAGGAAACTAACTAAATGAAATATTCTCTTGATCTACTTCTACCAGAATTGGCAGTGCTAATGCAGGGGCAATTGCTGAAGAATTGCAATAGGAAAAGAATTTGTATTGGAAATGGTCAAAGAGGAAAGACCCAAGCAACACCTATAGCTCATGAAAGCCCACAAGGGAACTTTAATGGTAGAGGGCTCAGAAATGTATGTGTGGAAAATGTAATATGTTACAGGGGGGGCTCTGTAAAAATGATATCTGTATATACGTAAATAGTGAATAGACAATGTGTCAGTAGTAGTAGATGACACTCAAAATATATACCATAGTTTCTTGTTTTTGTAGGCTTAGCAAAACTGGTGCACTGCAAATAGCTTCTTGTGTGCAGTCATTAAAACATGAAAGAAAAAAGATGCTTAAGTATTAATAAAAGGAAATGAAAATATTGATTATAAAAAGGATAACATTGAAATGCTACATTTAAAAATTGATCTTCAACAAGACATAAGGAAAAATGGAATGAACTATTGAAAAATAATTGTTAGGAGAGTGAGAAATGGAATGTATTCAGTTCAGCAACTCTGAATGATGTGTTTCAAGGGTATTAGCTAACAAACATAATCATTTAACACTTGTTATGAACAATTATAGAAAATTGGGAAGGTACAGATGATTGAAATAAAGCAAATATGTACCATTGATTAAAAAAATAAAGTGATCGTGGAATTATCATTTGTTTCATCTCACCTCAAGCCCTTGTACAACAATGATAAAATCCCCAAACATGTTCAGTTTAGACAGAGATATAATCAACAATTAGGATCAGTTTTATAAAGATCTAATCATACTGGGCAAATTTGCCCCCTCTTAAATTTTACAAGATTAATGGATTTAGAGAATGCAGAAGACTTAAAACATAATTAATTTGATAGATCAACTGATGAAATCATGCTTGACAAATTAAAGTAAACAAGGCTTAGAGATTGCAATATGGAGTGAACACTAGCTGAAAAACCATGGCAAAAAAAAAAAAAAGTAATGATAAAAGGCAACGCACTTAGGCCTGGTCTACACTAGGAACTTACTTTGCTATAGTTACGTTTCTCAGGGGTGTGAAAAAAAATCACATCCAGGAGAGACATAACTATATTGACCTATCCCTGGTGTTGACAGCACTAGGTCAGTGGAAGAATCCTTCTGTGAGCCTAGCTACTACACTTCAGGGAGGTGGTTTAGGTCCACTGATGGGAGAAGCCCTCCTGTTGGTGTAGCTAGTGTCTGCACTTCATAGAATATCAGGGTTGGAAGGGACCTCAGGAGGTCATCTAGTCCAACCCCCTGCTCAAAGCAGGACTAATCCCCAACTAAATCATCCCAGCCAGGGCTTTGTCAAGTCTGACCTTAAAAACCTCAAAGGAAGGAGATTCCACCACCTCCCTAGGTAACACATTCCAGTGCTTCACCACCCTCCTAGTGAAAAAGTTTTTCCTAATATCCAACCTAAACCTCCCCCACTCCAACTTGAGACCATTACTCCTTGTTCTGTCATCTGCTACCACTGAGAACAGTCTAGATCTATCCTCTTTGGAACCCCCTTTCAGGTAGTTGAAAGCAGCTATCAAATCCCCCCTCATTCTTCTCTTCTGCAGACTAAACAATCCCAGTTTCCTCAGCTTTTCCTCATAAGTCATGCGTTCCAGTCCCCTAATCATTTTTGTTGCCCTCCGCTGGACGCTTTCCAGTTTTTCCACATCCTTCTTGTACTGTGGGGCCCAAAACTGGACACAGTACTCCAGATGAGGCCTCACCAATGTCAAATAGAGGGGAACAATCACGTCCCTCGATCTGTTTGCAATACCCCTATTTATACAGCCCAATATGCCGTTACCCTTCTTGGCAACAAGGGCACACTGTTGACTCATAACCAGCTTCTCGTCCACTGTAATCCCTAGGTCCTTTTCTGCAGAACTGTTGCCTAGCCATTCGGTCCCTAGTCCGTAGCAGTGCATGGGATTCTTCCGCCCTAAGTGCAGGACTCTGTACTTGTCCTTGTTGAACCTCATCAGATTTCTTTTGGCCCAATCCTCTAATTTGTCTAGGTCCCTCTGTATCCTATCCCTACCCTCCAGCGGATCTACCACTCCTCCCAGTTTAGTGTCATCTGCAAACTTGATGAGGGTGCGGTCCATGCCATCCTCCAGATCATTAATGAAGATATTGAACAAAACCAGCCCCAGGACTGACCCTTGGGGCACTCCACTTGATACCGGCTGCCAACTAGACATGTAGCCATTGATCACTACCCGTTGAGCTCGACGATCTAGCCAGTTTTCTGTCCACCTTATAGTCCATTCATCCAGCCCATACTTCTTTAACTTGCTGGCAAGAATACTGTGGGAGACCGTGTCAAAAGCTTTGCTAAAGTCAAGCAATAACACGTCTACTGCTTTCCCCTCCTCCACAGAGCCGTTATCTCATCATAGAAGGCAGTTAGATTAGTCAGGCATGACTTGCCCTTGGTGAATCCATGCTGATTGTTCCTGATCACTTTCCTCTATATATGCTATAGTGCATTTAAGTGTAGACTTAGTTGTTGGCAGGGGTCAACTCAGCTGCAGATTTCCTAGTGGCATGATGTACTTCAGAACCAGACTGACATAAGGAGTTTTAATGAGCGTTAGCAGTGCAATTAGAGCAGCATTCTTGGCTTCACTGTTGATAAATTTGATAAGGGAGGGACAGGTCAGTAATGAGCCCCCTTGTCCATATTTCCACTGGGAATAGGGAAGTTGCCTCCATCTGTTCCTACTTATGTGCAGTTGAGGGACAGCTTGCCATCCCCTGAATATCCCTGACCATCCCATAGGACAATAGGAGGGAAAGAAGTTTTCAAACAGCATTTCTTCCTTCATATGATACCTAAGAGTAATGAGGAAAGCCATGGTCTGTGGTGAGGCTGTGGAAGGGAATGAGGATTTCATGAAGCATTATGGGGAATGTCCCTGGCCAGTATTGTGCCAACCCATATCTTCTCCAAGGTTTGCTCAGCCACAGCTAGTTTTAGATGTTTCTGAAAATCCTTGCCTGGTTTTAGTTTTCTGGGTAAACTTTCCACACCGTCTGGAGAAATTCCGATTTTTCTAAGATCCTCCCATTACAGATAGAGACACTGGAGGGAGGAGGGTGCAGTGTTATACTGCTCATGGGAAGAGGCATCATGTACTGTGTATTTGCTGAAGTCTTTTTCTTAGGGATATTACATTTCCCCCTCAGATTATTATACTCTTGCATGGGTTAATCAAATATGGAATATAAAAACAAATTTTATCAGGTGGTATATTCTTTTTATCCTTGTGTAGGTTGAGTACAAACCTGGTAGTAAGCTTGTAATTGCTGACTATGTATGTAGATATAGTGTTCTATAATTTTCTTTATAATGGCATACTAACTGGACTAAATGTGTGTTTTGATTAAGAAATCTCCTTAACTGCTGGTGTTCTTCAAGTGCTATCCAAAATAGCTAAAGGATAAGTTTACTTGAGGATAGGAAGAAAGTTAATTCTGATTGCAAACCACATGCTTAGAAAAGTCTAAACGTTATTAGCACTCTTGCCAGCTGGGGAGAGAAGCTTTCAGAGTTACTGAATTTCATTATCTTAAGAAATAACTTGCTCAGCTAAAAAGTGTTCCCAGTGCTGATGATTGCAGAGGGAAATAAATGAGTAGATCAGAAATCCTCCACCATGAGGATTGCAAAATCATATCAGATTTTCTGCATTAAAAATATCCTGGGAGGGAAACTCATTTCTGTATATTTTTATTTCCTATATCTCAGCTATTTCTGAAAGAGATGTAAACAAATCAGAATGGTAGTTTTGAACACCCATTTTAGGTATAAATGACTGCACAAGGTGCAAATTAATACAGAATCTAGTCCAGTATTCTAGTGATATGTTTTGGATTTGAAAGGTTCTTATACATCAGAGATGTTGCAAGCAAAAAGTGCAGGGGCTCAACTTGGAGGGCTAATGAGGATGCTCATTTTAGTAGTTATCTTTATAAACATGTGAAATGAATACCTTGTTGATTGTTGCTGCAAAAAGCTCCAGGATTCACTTCTTTATCCTAGGTATTTTCATGCTTATCACAAGTTTGTTGAATGGGAGTGAATGTCTACTGGGGAAACAGGTAGAGTTGGCCAGAAAATGGAAATCTCGTCCAGTGAGAAATTTAACATTTTTGAGCAGTATTAAAAAAAGGCTTCAAAAAACAAAGGAAATATGGAAAGCCATCTCTGAACAGAGGAATAGTCCCACGGAAGACATTAATAGCAGTCTGATATAACACATAAGATGCATGTGTACTTGCTTATAGTCTTATAGCCCCAGCAGTACTACAAGTGGCATAGGAGGAAGGAGTAATAAACAAAATGAAGAGATACACACAAATGCCAAAGACTACTATAGAGAAAGGTTGGTGAAGTAATATATTTTATTCAACCAACTTTGGTTTGTGAGAGAGACAAGCTTTCAAGCTTACAAAGAGCTCTTCTTCAACAACACTGCAAAAGACTCATATGACCAACAAGCTAAAGACCTCCTAGAACTACCACTGGCAAAGCCTGTCTCGTGAGCTGCTGAACTATCAGGCAATCAGGTCGATTTGATTCAGAAATTCTGCTGCAGTGCCTGATAGGAATTTGTAGTTTGGTTATCTCATGCCCCCATTCTCTTCTATGGGCCAGGTTCTGCAGCCATACTATATCTCCCATGAAGCGTCATGGCAGCTTATCAAAAGGGGAGACTGTGGTGCACCATGGGAGGTGGAACCCATCCTCTAGGGGAGCATGGGGTGCATGAGGCACCATGGCAGAATTTGTGAGTCAAAATTAAGGTTTTCATATGAACGTTTTCAACCATTTTTTAAAATGGTTTTTGATTTCTTGTCAAATTGTTGAAATTTGCCATGGGGAAATATTTTTCCAACCAGCTCTACCGCTAAGCCATTCCTAAGGAAATTTCCCCACTAATCTGTTAGAGATCTGTGTGGTTTAAGATGCCATGTGGTACATATTTCTGGATATATTAGTTTCTGTATTAGCCTGTATCACAAAGGGTACTGAAGAAAAGTCGGTAATACTGCAATCTAAAAAAGACTAAGTCACCTATAACAGAACAACCAAAATGATACCCAAATGTATGCTGTGAGATAAGGTTGAACATTAGGCCCAGTACTATTCACTAAAAAGGTATTTAAAGGAACCCTGAGCATATGGCTTAATATCTTGGAAGAAATATATACATTATTCAAAAACACACATCAGAAAAGAATAAAAAAAGAAAAGAAAATCTGAACAAACATTGTGTGTAAAATATATGTGGGCCAGGTCAGGAAGATCTATTTCACGGAAAGTAAAATATTTTACTGAGAAGCATTAATAAAAATAAACACTCAAGGGCCAAAACCTCAGCTGATGTAAACTGGCATAGCTCCATTGTCCACAGAATTATGCTGACTTAACACCAGCTGAGGATCTGACCCCAAATGTTTACAAGATAGAATTACTGTAGATTACTTTTTTTGAATGAGGAGAAGAAAAAGGTCTGAGAAAACGCAAGAAGAAAAATCAAAGAACATAGTCCATTTATCTTAACTTTTCTTTGAAGAAACGGACAAAAAATTGAAATAGGAGAAAATGGAGTGACACAGTCAGATCCATATCCAAATCTACACTTCTGTTTTTGACCTCTGATCATTTGAAATGGTTTAGTGCTCTTTCTGGTACCAGTTACAATATTATGGACTAGAGGAAAGATAAAGATTCTACATCACTGAAGATCTGAAATAACTAATGTTTGCTAACATCTTTAATAAACTCAAGGATATTGTCTTAATAGAAATGCATCTCCAAGTATTCTTCAAAATCTTTCTTGAAGAAAGTCAAAGAAGATTAATCAAATTATCTCTGTAAAATCCCAGAGAAAGAAGTCACATTTAAAAAGTTTCCTTTGCATTCCTTTCAATCTTAGTTTGGGTGGATACAGGCTAAAAGAAAAGGAGAGAGTGTAGATAGGGGAATAAGAAAAGGAGTACTTGTGGCACCTTAGAGACTAACCAATTTATTTGAGCATAAGCTTTCGTGAGCTACAGCTCACTTCATCGGATGCATACTGTGGAAAATACAGAAGACGTTTTTATACACAGAAACCATGAAAAAATGGGTGATTATCACTACAAAAGGTTTTCTCTCCCCCCACCCCACTCTCCTGCTGGTAATAGCTTATGTAAAGTGATCACTCTCCTTACAATGTGTATGATAATCAAGGTGGGCCATTTCCAGCACAAATCCAGGGTTTAACAAGAACGTCTGAGGACGGAGGGGGAGGAGGTAGGAAAAAACAAGGGGAAATAGGTTACCTTGCATAATGACTTAGCCACTCCCAGTCTCTATTCAAGTCTAAGTTAATTGTATCCAATTTGCAAATGAATTCCAATTCAGCAGTCTCTCGCTGGAGTCTGGATTTGAAGTTTTTCTGTTGTAATATCGCAACTTTCATGTCTGTAATCGCGTGACCAGAGAGATTGAAGTGTTCTCCAAATGGTTTATGAATGTTATAATTCTTGACATCTGATTTGTGTCCATTTATTCTTTTATGTAGAGACTGTCCAGTTTGACCAATGTACATGGCAGACAGGCATTGCTGGCACATGATGGCATATGTCACATTGGTAGATGTGCAGGTGAACAAGCCTCTGATAGTTTGGCTGATGTTATTAGGCCCTATGATGGTGTCCCCTGAATAGATATGTGGGCACAGTTGGCAACGGGCTTTGTTGCAAGTAGTGGTTCTGTTGTGTGGTATGTGGTTGCTGGTGAGTATTGGCTTCAGGTTTGGGGGGCTGTCTGTAGGCAAGGACTGGCCTGTCTCCCAAGATTTGTGAGAGTGTTGGGTCATCCTTCAGGATAGGTTGTAGATCCTTGATAATGCGTTGGAGGGGTTTTAGTTGGGGGCTGAAGATGACAGCTAGTGGCATTCTGTTATTTTCTTTGTTAGGCCTGTCCTATAGTAGGTGACTTCTGGGAACTCTTCTGGCTCTATCAATCTGTTTCTTCACTTCTGCAGGTGGGTATTGTAGTTGTAAGAATGCTTGATAGAGATCTTGTAGGTGTTTGTCTCTGTCTGAGGGGTTGGAGCAAATGCGGTTGTATCGCAGAGCTTGGCTGTAGACAATGGATTGTGTGGTGTGGTCAGGGTGAAAGCTGGAGGCATGTAGGTAGGAATAGCGGTCAGTAGGTTTCCGGTATAGGGTGGTATTTATGTGACCATCGTTTATTAGCACTGTAGTGTCCAGGAAGTGGATCTCTTGTGTGGACTGGACCAGGCTGAGGTTGATGGTGCGATGGAAATTGTTGAAATCATGGTGGAATTCCTGAAGGGCTTCTTTTCCATGGGTCCAGATGATGAAGATGTCATCAATATAGCGCAAGTAGAGTAGGGGCATTAGGAGACGAGAGCTGAGGAAGCGTTGTTCTAAGTCAGCCCTAAAAATGTGGGCATACTGTGGGGCCATGCGGGTACCCATAGCAGTGCCGCTGATTTGAAGGTATACATTGTCCCCAAATGTAAAATAGTTATGGGTAAGGACAAAGTCACAAAGTTCAGCCACCAGGTTAGCCGTGACATTATCGGGGATAGTGTTCTTGATGGCTTGTAGTCCATCTTTGTGTGGAATGTTGGTGTAGAGGGCTTCTACATCCATAGTGGCCAGGATGGTGTTATCAGGAAGATCACCGATGGATTGTAGTTTCCTCAGGAAGTCAGTGGTGTCTCGAAGGTAGCTGGGAGTGCTGGTAGCGTAGGGCCTGAGGAGGGAGTCTACATAGCCAGACAATCCTGCTGTCAGGGTGCCAATGCCTGAGATGATGGGGCGCCCAGGATTTCCAGGTTTATGGATCTTGGGTAGTAGATAGAATATCCCAGGTCGGGGTTCCAGGCCAGCTTTTAAAACAGTGCATATTTCCTTAAAGTAAACACTAATTGTACCTGATGATGCAAGGAAAAAATATTCTTAAACTGCATAGGTATTGTTGATGAAGTACTGCCATCTTTTGGTTATACTAATAAAGAATATGGAGGAAGGATATAACTGTCTTAGAAAGAAGTATCCAGGCTGAAATATGAAAATGTTTGGGTTTTTTTGTCTCCATATTGACCTACTTTGCTTTTTTGGATAATGCTTTTCAGCTAAAATTGTCCATTAATAGGCTTCTTCGTTACATTTTAATACCACACTCCTATTAGTGAAACAGACACAACAAAATGGTTGCAAAGCTGATATAGGCCTTGTTGACTTTGAATGAGAACAAGCTAGTCTAAGTTAGTTTGACTATCTGTAGTTTCTAGTCTGTAGCTAGCCTTATAAATTAGTGCTAAGTGACTAGTGATTGAAGTGCTATTACTTTTCGAATGTATTTTTCAAGAATCGTTTAGTAAATGATTTTGCAGATGACATTTATTGCAGCAGAGTTATCTGGCAATCAATTGCATGTCTTAAATCAACATGGTATTGGGTAAATAAAAACATACTTCCCATTTCTGAGTTGATTTATAAATCTAACTGTAGTAGTGTGAGATTCAGTGTTTATATGTCAGTATTTAGAAGTCACTTAATAAACCTGCTAATTTATTTGTACAATTTTCCATTCATGTTTACAAGAGGCAGGTAATTCCATGTTTGCAGAACTGTAATATGGTATGAAATTTTTTGTTGAATAAGTAAGCATTGTCATGAAGAACCAGATGAGTAGAATAATTAAAAAGCCAATATAAACTCTGCATGTGGAAGCTTAGTGTGTAGATTCTACCACATTCAAGACATTTTCAAAATCACTGTAATGTCTGCTTCTTTTTACTCTGATGCAAATCCCTCACTCTTTTGCAGCTGTGTTAACTGCAAAATTTTCAGTCCTGTTGCAGAGGTTGAGATTGAGGCCCATTTGGAAATGTTGCTCAAAAAGAAGGATTTTTTCCCCACAATTTAATCTCAGTTTAATTCATTCACTTTTAGGAAAATGAGAGAGGGATTTATTTTTAGGCCCCCTCCTGTGGCCACATGCTCAGGTGCAGTATCATTGCCTTGTGCCACATTGCTGATAGAGTCTGGCCCTAAATATTTTGTATCTGGACCTTGGAGAATTGCAGTGCAACTGAGATTCTCCAGTGCTGTGTAGCCATTGTAGGTGTGTCTATCCCACTTCTGCGCTCCAAGCTGTCAGTATAGGGGGCATTACTGGATGAAATGGGGTATGGCCTAAATACCCCTATCCTGTGCCAGTCCCCAGCTGGGATTTCATCTGTGCAGGTAAAAACAGCCTACGGTATATTAATGATATTATTCTAGCTTACAAAGGCAGAGGGTGGAGTGTCAGGGTTTACATTTATGTGTTTGGGGGAAGGTAGAGTTGTAATGGCAATGCTTAGTCTTCAGGTGGGAAAAGGGATAGATTCTCTGAGGCCCTCTGTTCCTTATTACAGATTTAGCAGATTGGTCTGGAAATACCTGCCTAGCCCTAGTGGCAGGGACGCCAGGGATGTTGTTTAATGGGAGAGTGATCTTGATCTAAACCCGGATTTGAGAGAGTTTTAGTTTGGGTAGGGCTAGTTTCACTTTTGATTGTAAATATTTTGAAAACCTACAGTCTAAAGCAAGGCTATTGATTCTTGATTATCTATGTCTGCATGTGTGTTATTTTCTGGTAAGTGCAGCAACATGGGGAGAAATTTTGAATTAGTTATGGTGATTTGTACTAAAAATGACTTAAAGATAGGTCACTACTCCAAAGAAAGTCTTGAATTCTGTTATCAATTATACTTGTATAAATTCAGAATAACTTCACTGAAGCCAGATATACACTAGAGGGAGCAGAATGTGGGCACAGAAATTGTTATTTTGACATTCAAGGACAGCTAGATTAATTTTGCAATCTATTAATAAAAAAAATGTTGTTTCCTTTCTAAGTTGATTAACATGGTTTCAAAGAAAGTTATGGAAATCCATAGGGAGATAACCACAAAAAGCTGTTGGAGCCCCCCAAAAACCTCCCTATGTATTTCCATAACCGTATCTAAAATATCTTCTGTATCAAAGATTCCCAGACTACAAAGGACATCACAAGACAGGAGATATTTGTTACTTTACTCCACAAAATTAAGAACTTTCTTTGAAACCATGTCAGCCAACTTAGAAAGAAAATAACAATTTTTTTATTAAAAGATTTTAAGGCCAGAAGGGACCATTATGGTCATCTCGTCTGAGCTCCTGCATAACATAGGCAAAAGAATTTCACCCAATGATTCCTGCATCAAGCCCATAACTTCTGTTTGTGCAAGAGCATATCTTCTAGAAAGCCATCCTTTCTTGACTTAAAGAGGTCACTGCTGGAGAATCCATGGCTTCCCTAAGTAACTTAGCAGTTAATTATCCTCACTGTTAAATTTGAACATATGAGTTATTAAGAATGTTTTATTAAGGACCAGATTGTGGCTTGGCTTCTATGGCCACACAAGGGAGTAAGGGGCCTAAGGCATCCCTTATTGCCACGAGCTGGCAACCTGAATCAGCTCGCAGCGCTGTGAGAAGAGCAGCCTGGGCTACAGCCTCCATCCCCTCACAGGGAAGTGGGGAGTTCAGGAAAGGGTGAGGAGTGGGCAGAGCTTTGGCTCAGCCCCTTCAGTGTGTTGACTAATGTAGCTAAGCTGGTTTGCAAGGGAAATACCCTGTGCAGGGTATATACTTGGCACAGCCTGCTTCCCGCTCAGATCAGGGGAAACCCCAGAAGGTAGATGGTGCCCATAAGCATGACCATACGCTTTCCAGTGTACTCCAGGGGCAACACAAGAACATGAGACTCCTTGCTTGAGGCTCATGGGAAAGCCATGAGTGAGCCCTATATAAATATCTGTGATACAGACAATTTTCCCAAGAATCAAGTTGCTATGAATGTTGTGAGGATGCAATGTGCTGTAAATGCTCTTCTGAGAGCTGCAAAGGGATACACATAGCCAGGGAAATTACAAATGAGCAGTTTAATGAGGAAAAAATTGAAAGTGGTAACACCTGCACACTTTCAGTAGTCTGCAGACTAAGTCATTTATTCTCCTTTCAACATGTACACAATTCCCACTAATGTTAATGGAAATAATACACATACATTTAGAGGAAAAATACCCTGACTGTCACTTTCCCAGCCTCAGTCTGCTCCTGCAGGATAGAGATATCACCAGGGTATTAATAAATCCTCTCTTATATGCATATCTCAATTTATAATTGTAACCACTTACAATTAGACATCCTGAGCCTTCTTTTCACTGAGGCCTCCATCCGGCTACCACTTCTGTCCACACGCACCTGCATGCACATTTTCTCAGCACTAACATCTGCACACAGTGTGACAAAGTTCTTCCTCTACTTTGGTGGGTCCTGTATTTATTGGCATATTTTGCTTGTCTCAGAGATTCACAGCAGCCCTCAGTTTGGCCACTTTCATGGCTCAAATCTGCCATTCACTCAGATAACCTCATCACTGACCAGCATGGGGAAAAAGAGTACGAACAATCCTCACAGTTTCTGCTGATCCACCATGTAGGTCAGGGACCAGCTCAGAGACCTTCACCTCTGGTGGAAGCTCCTGTGTTGGATCAGGAGTTGGGAGGTTTGGGGGGAACCCAGGCCCACTCTCTACCCTGGGTTCCAGCCCAGGGCCCTGTGGACTGCAGCTGTCTACAGTGCCTTCTGGAACAGCTGTGCAACAGCTACAACTCCCTGGGCTACTTCCCCTTGGCCTCCTCCCAACACCTTCTTTGTCCTCACCACAGGACCTTCCTCCTGATGTCTGTTAATGCTTGTACTCCTCAGTCCTCCAGCAGCATGCAGCTCCTTACATGCACACCTAACTAACTGGAGTGACAGCCTTTTTAAACCAGGTGTCCTGATTAGCCTTAATTAATTCTAGCAGCTTCCCAATTGTCTACAGGTGTCCTAATTAGCCTGCCTGCCTTAATTAGCTCTAGAAAGTTCCTGAGTATTCTGGAATAGTCCCTGTTATCGTACCCAGGGAAAAGGGACCTGCTGAACCTGGAAGTAATGTATCTACCCACCGCCTCTCAGCTCTTCTAATCAATCCAGGTTTGTTGTAGAAAGAGGACTTTTCTACAAGGAAACTCTTTCTGGGGGACACCAGGAACACTGGCATCCTCACAGACAGTTGGTAGTTCCAGCTAAGTACCAGGTCAAGCTCTTGAGCTTAGCCCACGATCATCCTAGTGGCCATGCTGGGATGAACAGGACCAAAGACTGTTTGGGGAGGTCATTCCACTGGGAGGGAATGGGCAAGGATGTTTCTACCTATGTCCGGTCTTGTGAGGTATGCCAAAGAGTGGGAAAACCCCAAGACCAGGTCAAAGCCCCTCTCCAGCCACTCCCCATCATTGAAGTTCCATTTCAGCGAGTAGCTGTGGATATTCTGAGTCCTTTTCCAAAAAAGACACCCAGAGGAAAGCAGTACATACTGACTTTCATGGATTTTGCCACCCGATGTCCGGAAGCAGTAGCTCTAAGCAACACCAGGGCTAAAAGTGTGTGCCAGGCACTAACAGTCATTTTTGCCAGGGTAGGTTGGCCCTCCGACGTCCTCACAGATGCAGGAACTAATTTCCTGGCAGGAACTATGGAAAGCCTTTGGGAAGCTCATGGGGTGAATCACTTGGTTGCCACCCGTTACCATCATCAAACAAATGGCCTGATGGAGAAATTTAATGGAACTTTGGGGGCCATGAAACATAAATTCGTAAATGAGCACTCCAATGATTGGGACTTAGTGTTGCAGCAGTTGCTCTTTGCCTACAGAGCTGTACCACATCCCAGTTTAGGGTTTTCACCATTTGAACTTGTATATGGCCGTGAGGTTAAGGGGCCATTACAGTTGGTGAAGCAGCAGTGGGAGGGATTTACACCTTCTCCAGGGACTAACATTCTGGACTTTGTAACCAACCTACAAAACACCCTCCGAACCTCTTTAGCCCTTGCTAAAGAAAACCTACAGGATGCTCAAAAAGAGCAAAAAGCTTGGTATGATAAACATGCCAGAGAGTGTTCCTTCAAAGTAGGGGACCAGGTCATGGTCTTAAAGGCGCTCCAGGATCATAAAATGGAAGCATTGTGGGAAGGGCCATTCATGGTCCAAGAGTGCCTGGGAGCTGTTAATTATCTCATAGCATTCCCCATCTCAAACCAAAAGCCTAAGGTGTACCATATTAATTCTCTAAAGCCCTTTTATTCCAGACAATTAAAGGCTTGTCAGTTTACAGCCCAGGGAGGAGATGACGCTGAGTGGCCTGAAGGTGTCTACTATGAAGGGAAAACTGCTGGTGGCGTAGAAGAGGTAAACATCTCCATGACCCTTGAGCGTATGCAGTGACAGCAGATCAAGGAGCTGTGCACTAGCTACATGCCAACGTTCTCAGACTGAACGGGCATACCACTCCATTGACACAGGTAATGCTCACCCAATTAAAGTCCAACCTTACCGGGTGTCTCCTCAAGCTAAAACTGCAATAGAACGGGAGATCCAGGATATGTTACAGATGGGTGTAATCCGCCCCTCTGGAAGTGCATGGGCATCTCCAGTGGTTCTAGTTCCCAAACCGGATGCGGAGATACGTTTTTGCATGGACTACTGTAAGCTAAATGCTGTGACTCGCCCAGACAACTATCCAATGCCATGCACAGATGAATTATTGGAGAAACTAGGATGGGCCCAGTTCATCTCTACCTTGGACTTAACCAAGGGGTACTGGCAGGTACCGCTAGATGAATCTGCCAAGGAAAGGTCAACCTTCACCACACATGTCGGGCTGTATGAATTTAATGTACTCCCTTTCGGGCTGCGGAATGCACCCACCACCTTCCAAAGACTTGTAGATGGTCTCCTAGTGGGATTAGGAGAATATGCAGTTGCCTACCTTGACAATGTGGCCATATTTTTGGATTCCTGGGCAGAACACCTGGAACATCTACAAAAAGTCTTTGAGCGCATATGGGAGGCAGTGTTAGGGGGCTTATTCCTTCACCCACTCACTTCCCTGGTCCTTCTCGCATGAACAGAGAGCAACAATACCCGAAGTCCAAAGGTGCAAACAATTCGATGTTTATTGGGGTGAACTTCCAGCAAGCTTAAATACAAGTTCCTTTTCCTTATTTTCAAATCCCAACTTACTTCCTGTTTGCCCCTAATTTATATAGTAATATTCTTAGCTATACCTTAACCAATCATTCTACTGAAATTTAACTAACCAATCCTAACATATTGTAACATGATTAGCTAACCAATTATATCCCACCACCTTAATTAGATTACACCCAGCAAAATTAATTATACAGCAGACAGGAACAATCACAGAACCAGACAGAGATTATACAGACAAACAATAGCAAAGTGGGAAAACAATACAGAAGTGAGGATTTCACATCCCAGCTATTGATAAGTGAGTTCTTGCCAGACAGGATGCTATCAAACTAAGTTTCCTTTTACATTTTCTAGGCACTTCCCTTTCTTTGGAGGTGATAGGAATTATCAGGACAGGATTGTATTCAGGACAGGATTGTATTCCTAACAGCCCAATAGCACCTTCTTTCAATGTGGCTAGTTTGGAATGTGAGGATGTGACTGTTCGCTTCCTGGCTTATGGCTGCCTCTGCTGCTTAGCCAAAGGCCTTAGCCTAAGAACAGGGCCTCAAACTGTCACAGTAAGAGAAGGCCCTTACACCAGCAGACAGTGATTTTGATTCTTTCTTTTATACCTCTAGAACTAGCCAAGTGATAAGAATACCCCTAAATTCTTAAAGTACAGGCCTTTACATCTATATCCTAACACTCCACCCCTTTTTTTTTTCTTTTCTTTTGGGATCCTCCTGCCCAGGTATCCCTGGAAAAGCATAGGACATATGGCGACACATTTCCTGATAGGGCCAGGCATCAAGGTGGAAGGTGTCGATGCTCCATCTGTCCCACTGCCCCTTGTGTAGTACCATGCCCTGCACCTTCTCTCATACGGGCATACTACACCTATTCCAATTAGTGTTCCAGACTTCCCAGTATAGTGGGCCCGAGAAGGTTGGGTCCGGGTTGTCTAGTACACTTGGGGGGGCTTACTACATTACTTATAGGTTATAATTAGTGGCTGTTCTCTAGGGGGTTGTGCCCCCCTTGATCGTTTCCATATGCAATGTAACATACATATAATTAACAATACACCAGCTGCTATGATAATCCACAGCAACACCGAGAGTCCTGACCACTGCAGTATGGTCCAACATCCTGGCCACCACCAAAAACACTGCTTCTCCTCCTTTGATAAGGTTAAAATTTTGTCAGCGCCATCCTGTAGTGTGGATTGTAAGTGTGTCCAACTGTTGGCGCTTGCAGCAAGTTGCTTTGTAATCTTTGTGTACTTTTGTCCATATTGTGTGTCCACTGAATATCCACAGTGAAATTTGGTATTGTCCAAACCAATTCAACTACTTGGTACGGTATGGGGTAGTAGGTGCTGGTTTGATTGTTTACAACGATTAAGTCCACTGATCCATTGGTGCACCATAGTCCAGGTGGCAGTGTATAGAAGCTCATAATTTTGTCATACACTGGAAGGATTTTGCCTCCTAGTGTTATATTGCAGGATTGGATACATTCCCAACAGAATACACCGTACCCCATATACATTACCCCTAAATGCCCCCCCTTTGCAATAGGCCATTGATCCTGCTCCTCCATAGTCATAGGAGAGGGGCACATCCATATTCCTCCTCTGGATATACAACTGCTTAATGTGATGACAGTCCAGTTTACCCCATTCCATCCCCCCCACCTATTCCCTAGTGGCTCCCAACGTGCTCCCCCTTCCCTACTTACTCCCATAGGGGTCAAGGGAACCACCTTATTTGCATTTCCTTCCCATGGTATCATAGTAACAATTACACAAGAACTCTCCCCACAGGTCGGGGATGTTATTTTCCAGGTAGATGGGTATGTTTTTGCAATTGTGGATAGATATGGGCTAGCCTCCCGATTTAATACTGAAGGCCATTGTTCTGACCAAGCATCTCTCATAACATCCATTAACATTATTAACTGAGCATTTTGAATACCTACGCACACTTCTCCCCATGTTAGTCTTCTGAAGCCATCCTCTACCCATGTCACCAGGTCCCCTGCCCAATGAGTTAACTGCAAGTTTACCTCTACTGCTGTCCTCCACCCTGTGGCAACTGCTGATAGATGCTGTGCCATTAATTCATTAATTTGTTGTTGAAATTTCACATTTTGGCTTACTAATTGTTTGGTTACCCACTCGTCCCCCAGATTCCATGTACCCAGCATAGTGTTCCCAGCTGCCCACAATCCCCTTTTCCGACGACGATTCCAGGTGTGTCCCCTCACCCATGCATTGAATTGTTGTTTCAATCCTCTTATGTACATACTACAGTTAGGATGGATTTGGTCCACCCACCATTCCTTGGGGCGTACCACCCATGTAATAGAGTGAAAGGACACGTTAAAAAGTGCAGGCTGCACCTGCTCCCACAATGGCTCCCAGACATTTGCTCGTCGGGGAATATTCTTGGCTCCAGGCTGTGGCCACTTTAAATTTGGATTCTTCCAACTTGGCATCCATATCACCTGTAGGGTTACATTCTGTAAAATGGTTAACTCATCGTACACCCAGCGTCCCAAAGGGGATTTTACACCTAATGTAATATGTACATAACAATCACACCCTCGGGGATTATCTTCCATGGAAGTACCATTGTGGTTACATATGGTAACATCACACCCTAAATGTGGGGCCCTATTTTCCCAAGAGGGTTCATTTGCTCCAGGGGACCAGAGGGTTATATTCTTTGGACCCTCTGTAACAAACCACATAGCTGGGTAACTGTGTTTTCCACTATCGTTAATCATGGCAGCACCCAGGGAGTACCATGCGATATTTCCTGATAAATTTGATATTCTCCACTTGGTTGGGATTCCCCCATCTAATCCATAAACCATATACCGACACTGCCAAATTCCTGTTGGAGTATTAGTGGTACATCTTTCTATGGGGAGATTCTCATAGTCTTCATTAGCTTTATTACCACAGGTTGCATGTGTAGCCGTCCATGTGTTTCCTCCTTTTGACACTTCACATCGTGGGATCTGAATAGAATTTGTAAATGTGACAATTGTGATTAGCACTATTAATTGTTCCATCCAGGGCCAGGGAATTTTCATCCTTTTCTCCTTTTTGAATTAACCTGTAATACACACATAACAAAATTTACACGTCCCCTTTCCCAATCCCCTGTTTGTACCTTTTTATTTGCGTGCAGTGAACCCACTCCCGTCCTCCATTCTCTGTACCCAGTAATAGCAGACTGGGCCCTAATTGGTCAAGGACAAGATAGGGGCCCTTCCATTTAGGAGCTGGGAATGGATGGTGTTGACCTGGAATCTTGTACATCACTAGATCTCCCACCATGGGTAGATTACGCTCCCCAGGCAGGTCATACCATGCTTTGACTCTTGCTGCTCCTTGCTCATCTCGCCAGGCCACCGCCTGCTGTACTTGTTTTACATGTTCGATTAAAGTTAAAATCCATTCTTGTGTTAAGCCATGTGTAGTGACTTCCCCAGGTACTGGGGTAAGTAGATTTTCCCACCGTTCCATAGGCCTTCCCATGAGAGCTTCATATGGAGAAAATCCTGTGCCCTTTGATTCTCGGGCCCTTATTCTCATTAAGACAAAGGGCAGTAACTGTGACCAGTTTTTTCCTCCGATTTCCACTCCCTTTCTTAGCTCACTTTTAATGGTGCGGTTCATGCGTTCCACCTGCCCCGCAGCCTGGGGGTGATAAGCAATATGGAACAACTGTGTGATTCCAGTGAGGACTGATAGCTCCCCTAACAGATCTGACCGAAAAGCAGCTCCTTGGTCTGAGTCAATCACCTTTGGAACCCCCCAGCGAGTGAATACCTCATTTACCAGTATTGCAGCAGTTACCCGGGCAGTTTGATACTTTGTGGGGAAAGCTTCCACCCACCGGCTGAAAGCATCCACTACCACCAACATGAATCGTTTTTTCCTGTGATCTGGTGGTAAGGGTCCTGTGTAATCAATCTGTATTCTTTCCCATGGTCCCCTTGGGGTTTGTCTCATTAATTCTCCCCTTAGCACCTTGTGAGGTGGGCTGTGCCTGGCACAGTCCAAACAACGTTCCAGATGTGATTTTAAATCAGCTGCCATTCCTGGCCACCAGCACAACCTTTTTAAAGTTCCCAGTGCCTCCTCAAACCCAGGGTGTCCCCCTGCCAAGCTTCCATGCACCCAGCTTAAGAAAGCCGTCCGACTTCCCTGAGGGCACAACATTACCGGTCCCTCAATTGTTAAGACACACCAAATCCCTTCCATTAGTTCCACCTTTGGCACATGCCTGTCCCCAAGTTTCATGATGCCTTCCAGTCCTGGGTCGGATTCCTGCAACTCTCGAATTCGCCCTCCCCGATCTGTATCCACCCCGCTTCTTGTTATCACTGCTACAGGCACTCTCTCTTCTGGCTCCCAGGGCCATGGGGGTGCCTCTGTTGCAGCCCGCCTGGCCTCTACGTCAGCCAGATTATTTCCTTTGCTTAGGGGTCCTGTTTTCTTGTGTGCCTTTACCTTTACCACATTGATCCGTGTAAAACAGTGACTCAGCTCCTCCACTCGCTTCCACCAGGTAGCATGCTTGATTGTGGAGCCGTCTGTTGCCCTGAAATGATTATCTGCCCACCATCTCAGCATTAATGTGGCACCACGAAATACATAATCTGAATCTACCACCACCCAACATTCTGGCTCAAATTTGGGATCCACTTCATTTAAAGCTGTTAGCAAGGCTGCCAGTTCTGCCTCCTGAGCTGACTTTGCTTCTAGTGAGAAACCAATCGTGCTGACTGTCTCATTTCCTCTGATTCCCACAACAGCTAAGCCTGCAGTTTTCTGTCCCCCTTGATACCTACAACTTCCATCCAAAAACCATACCAGTGTCCCCTCTTTTACCTGATTGGGGTTAGCCGCCCGAAACACCTGATGTTGGGTTTTACCTGGGCTGGCTTCACATTGGTGTGGGGTGCCAGCCAGATGTAATCCAGCTACCCAGACTGTGGGTTCCTTTAACACCTCTGCTGTAATGTTTTCTGCCTGTAGAGCCAGCAACCATTTAGCAATACGCTGCCCACTCACTTGTCCCTGTAAGATAGTGTGCATGTTTAACAGCCGCAGGAGGTCATGATGAGATCGGACTATTACTTTCTGCATTCCCGTAAGGTATTTAAATTTCCCTACCCCCCAGTAGGTGCACAACAGCACCTTTTCACACCATCCGTACTTCAATTCCACAGCACTCAAAAGTCGAGAGGCAAAGGCCACAGGTCGGTCCTTTGCTCCATATTCCTGTGTTAATGCACAACCAATGGTAGTGTCTGATACCAAAGGGTACAGATAAAAGAATTTCTCCCCATCCGGGGAGGCCAGCACTGGAGCACTGGCCAGGTTTTCCTTTAGCACTCTCACTGCCTCAGTACACTCTTCTGACCATTCCCAAGTTGAGGCTCGGGTTAGATCAAATAGAGGCTGGGCTATTTCTGCATAATTGGCCACAAAATCCCTGCAAAATCCAGTTAGACCCAGAAAACTTTGCAAGCTTTTAACATCCGTAGGCAGTGGCAGGGACTGAATCAGTTGCACCCGTCCCTTATCGATTTCCCTTCCCATCTGAGACACTTCCACTCCTAAGTAGGTCACTCTTGTCTGTCCCATCTGAGCCTTTTTCCCATTGACCTTCAATCCTGCTCTTGCCAAAGCTTGCAGGACCTGCTCAGTTAGTTCCCTGTCTTCTTCCTCTGTCCCTGACATTAGCAACAGGTCGTCTACATATTGTATGCACCTTGCTGAATCCACCCCCTCCAGAGCCTGTCTCATGTATCTGTGAAAAATTGCAGGGGAGTCCCTATATCCCTGGGGTAGGACTGTCCAGCAGAATTGTCTGCCCTCCCATGTGAATGCAGTTTTATACTGACATGAGGTAGCTAGTGGCAGAGACCAAAACCCATTAGCTATGTCCAAAACAGTGAAAATTCGGAATTGGGGTCCAATACGGGCCAACATTTCAGGGTACGCTGCCACCACTGAGGCTGGCGAATTGGCCAGAGCATTTAGTGCCCTGTAGTCCACAGTGAGGCGCCAGGTACCATTTGGCTTCCTCACGGGCCACACAGCAGCATTACAAGGGGATGCAACTGCCCGAATCAGTCCCCTCTGTTCCAATTCCCCAATAGTTGCCCCCACCTCTGCCAATGCCTCCCGAGGAATAGGATACTGTTTCTGTGGGGGAGGGTCCCCTCCCTCCATCAGTACCTCCATGCTGCCCCTACCACAATCCAGGTTATCCTTCGCCCACACAGGGATGTGTTCCCACCCAGCCGGGGGTGGTGGGAGGGCATGTGCTGCTTTAATGGTCATAGTGGCTATCCCCATGGGAATGGTATAGCCCTGACTGTCCTGCGTTTGCCCCAGTAAACACACCCAATTGGCTAAATCCAGTACAAGTCCCAGTTTGTGTAAATCTCCTGCCCCCAACAGATTAAGCATATCATTACAACCCCACATAATCTCCCCTTCCCCCCAGATTCCTTTGATTTGTCCCCGCCTCAGGGTTAACTGTGTCTCCCCTCCTGTTGCCCCTACAATTGTCACAGTCCCTTCTGAGGGTCTCCCCTGCCCCCATGTGGTTAAACTGATGGCTGCTCCAGTGTCTTATCAAAAAATCCCTCATGGGACTCCCTTCGATTGCCCCCTGGAGCGTGGGGCGACCAGATGCATCCCGTCCTAAACTGAGAACATGGACAGGACGCCTCCCAGGGCACCCCTAAGTTGCAGCACCCACCTCTGTCCCTCCCACTGGTTCATGGGGGGACCGGGGGTCCTGGCACCGAACACATTCCTGTCTCCATGCAAAATTGTGTGTCTGGCATTTCAGGCAGTCCCAGTCCCTTGGTCTCCGGGACCACTTTCCCCCTGATCTGGTAAAATCATGGGTAGTCAGTTTAGCCTGCAGTCTCTGGATCTGTTGCTCTATAGCTGCCCGCTCGTCCCTGACTACCCTCCCAAAGCCACGAACTCTCCCTCTACCTCCTCCTCTCCAGGCTGACCCACTCCTTTCCACCTTGTATTGATCCCCCGCAGTAATAGCATGGACTGGCTCTTCCCCCTGATGCATCTGCCTCCACACATCTGCCTGTTCCAGAAACTGGGGTAGCTGATTGGGAGCAAGTTCAGGGTGCTGCAACCTTAAATGCCCCACGAACTGCGGATTGCTCAGCTCCAACCATTTCTCCAGCAATTCCACACCCCTACCCTGCTCCACACCCCCACCAGGTCCCGGTGCCCCTGCCTGTGGCAACACCCATGGACCATCCAGGGGATTCACCCAGCACCGTGCCCATGCCTGTATGCGATTAAGTGTATCCCGCCCTGTTTCCCCAGGGATTCGCTTCATCTTATTCATCCCCGCAGTACGAGAATACACCCCAAACAAGTGTTTTGCCACCTGTCCGGGGATTAGAAATGTGTGTGCCACTCCTGCCACATCGATTCCCAAGGTACCTCGTCCCAAAAGACTACGCCATAAGATCACCTGGTCCTCACGAGTTAGACCCTCCATCTCCCTGTCCACCTCCACTAGCCACAGCACAAACTGATCCCAGTCATTCCGGGGTACCTTTCCCAAACGACCCAGTACTGCCTCCCGGTCCTTCAGGGACAAGGGGCGGATTTCTGCCTGTTCTACTACTTGTGGGGCCTGGTCCCCCCACCCCGCAACCGGGGCCACTATTCCTGCCTCCTGCAGCTCCTCCCGGGTAGCCTCTCTCGCAGGGGCTGTAACTGTGGATCGCCGGCTTACAACGTCCACTGGCAGTGGTGGGTACAGTGTTTTTTCAGGGTAGGGTGGTGGAGGTGTCTCCTTCAGTTCCATTAGTGGGGCGGATGGTTTGGGGTCCCCAAGTCCATTGCCCCCATGTTTACAATGATACAATTCCTCCTCTAAGTCTCCTACTCTCCCCAGCAGTTCGTCCCTCTCTCTCCGGATTGCCTCACAAGACTCCTCTGTCCGTGCAGCATCCCGTGCCTTCAAATCTGCTACCTCTACTGCTAACACAGATTTTTCTGTTAAAATCCGTTGCTGATCCACAATCCCCTCCAAATCCTTAATGTGTTGGAGGAGATCAACTTCCCTTTTTACCCAGTATGCCATCCCAGCACACAAACCTTGTAATACCACTCCCTTTTTCCTACACTCCTTTCCCTTGGGGTCTCCCAAAACCTCTCCCATCTCCTTCTCAATCTCATCCCAGGTGAACCCCTGCACCTGGTATGGGCCCTGATTCTTCCTTATCCATTTGTTCAAAAAATCCGTTACCCCAGCTTGCCAGAACCCGCAACTACCATCACGAGAGTTCGCCATACCCCCTCCAAGCAGCTGCGCGGACTGTTGGGGAGGGGGACTTACAGGCTGCCACTCACCTATCCAATGCGATGTATCCAAGTCACGGCACCAAGATGTTAGGGGGCTTATTCCTTCACCCACTCACTTCCCTGGTCCTTCTCGCATGAACAGAGAGCAACAATACCCGAAGTCCAAAGGTGCAAACAATTCGATGTTTATTGGGGTGAACTTCCAGCAAGCTTAAATACAAGTTCCTTTTCCTTATTTTCAAATCCCAACTTACTTCCTGTTTGCCCCTAATTTATATAGTAATATTCTTAGCTATACCTTAACCAATCATTCTACTGAAATTTAACTAACCAATCCTAACATATTGTAACATGATTAGCTAACCAATTATATCCCACCACCTTAATTAGATTACACCCAGCAAAATTAATTATACAGCAGACAGGAACAATCACAGAACCAGACAGAGATTATACAGACAAACAATAGCAAAGTGGGAAAACAATACAGAAGTGAGGATTTCACATCCCAGCTATTGATAAGTGAGTTCTTGCCAGACAGGATGCTATCAAACTAAGTTTCCTTTTACATTTTCTAGGCACTTCCCTTTCTTTGGAGGTGATAGGAATTATCAGGACAGGATTGTATTCAGGACAGGATTGTATTCCTAACAGCCCAATAGCACCTTCTTTCAATGTGGCTAGTTTGGAATGTGAGGATGTGACTGTTCGCTTCCTGGCTTATGGCTGCCTCTGCTGCTTAGCCAAAGGCCTTAGCCTAAGAACAGGGCCTCAAACTGTCACAGTAAGAGAAGGCCCTTACACCAGCAGACAGTGATTTTGATTCTTTCTTTTATACCTCTAGAACTAGCCAAGTGATAAGAATACCCCTAAATTCTTAAAGTACAGGCCTTTACATCTATATCCTAACAGGCAGGACTAACTGTTAAGGCTAAGAAGTGTCAAATAGGCCGAAACAGAGTGACTTACCTTGGACACCAGGTGGGTCAAAGAACTATCAACCCCCTACAGGCCAAAGTGGATGCTATCCAAAAGTGGCCTGTCCCAAAGTCAAAGAAACAGGTCCAATCCTTCTTAGGCTTGGCTGGATATTACAGGCGATTTGTACCACAATGCAGCCAAATTGCCGCCCCACTGACAGACCTAACCAAAAAGAAACAGCCAAATGCTGTTCAGTGGACCAAAGAGTGTCAGAAGGCCTTTAACCAGCTTAAAATGACACGCATGTCTGACCCTGTGCTAAGGGCCCCAGACTTTCACAAACGGTTCCTAATAACCACAGTTGCATCCAAACGTGGTGTGGGAGCAGTTTTAATGCAGGAAGGACCAGATTAAGAATTCCACCCTGTAGTATTTCTCAGCAAGAAGCTGTCTGAGAGGGAAAGTAACTGGTCAGTCAGTGAAAAAGAATGTTACGCCATTGTCTACGCTCTGGAGAAGCTACACCGATACGTTTGGGGATGGCGTTTCCACCTGCAAACCAATCATGCTTCCTTACAGTTGCTTCATACCGCCACGGGAAATAACAAAAAACTTATTCGGTGGAGTTTAGCTCTCCAAGATTTTAATTTCGACATCCAACACATCTCAGGAGCTTCTAACAAAGCGGCTGATGCACTCTCCCGTGAAAGTTTCCCAGAATCAACTGGTTAAAATCGTCTTTGAGATGTGGAAAATATTGTTAGTCTTTATACACTTGGTAGTATATTTAGAGGTACATGTGTTTTTTTAACTCTGTTTTCTCCTACAGCTCCAGGAAGAAATCACAGCCAGTGTTTCACCCATCTGTGATTTGGGGGACGTGTCATAAATATAAAGGGAAGGGTAACCACTTTTCAGTATACAGAACTATAAAATCCCTCCAAGCCAGAGGCAAAACCCTTTCATCTGTAAAGGGTTAAGAAGCTAAGATAACCTTGCTGGCACCTGACCAAAATGACCAATGAGGAGACAAGATACTTTCAAAGATGGAGGGGGGAGGGGAGACAAAGGGTCTGCCTGTGTGTGTGGTGCTTTTGCCACTAACAGATCAGGAATACTCTTCAGAACTCCTGTAAATAGTTAGTAAGCAATCTAGCTAGAAATGTGTTAGATTTTCTTTTCTTTAATGGCTGGTAAAATAGCTGTGCTGAATGGAATGCATATTTCTGTTTTTGTGTCTTTTTGTAACTTAAGGTTTTGCTGAGAGGGATTCTCTATGTTTTGAATCTGATTACCCTGTAAGGTATTTACCATCCTGATTTTACAGAGGTGATTCTTTTACCTTTTCTTAAAATTAAAATTCTTCTGTTAAGAACCTGATTGTTTTTTCATTGTGCTTAAGATCCAAGGGTTTGGGTCTGTATTCACCTATGCAAATTGGTGATGATTTTTATCAAGCCTTCCCCAGGAAAAGAGGTGTAGGGCTTGGGGGGATATTTTGGGGGGAAGACGTCTCCAAATGGGCTCTTTCCTTGTTCTTTGTTTAACACACTTGGTGGTGGCAGCATAGGGTTCAAGGACAAGGCAAAGTTTGTACCTTGAGGAAGTTTTTAACCTAGGCTGGTAAGAATAAGCTTAGGGGTCTTTCATGCAGGTCCCCACATCCGTACGCTAGAGTTCAGAGTGGGGAAGGAAACTTGACACTGGTTATAGAGTCCCATGCTGTATGTGAGATACTCTTGAGTGCAGTATAGTTGTTGTATTTCCTTTCACAGCCACTGAGCTACCTGTGTAATAATTCAATACCAAAAACCATTCTGAGAATGTTAAGGTTGCATTCTGAATGAATTCTGAAGTTGAAACACAGAATTGAAGTGACTTATTCAAGGCCTGCTAAATAGTCTGACATTAATGGAGCCAAGATAAGAACTCAAGAGTCCAAGATTCCCAGCTCTGTGCTTTTTCATTTAGATGACATTGCCTCAATGAGAATCTGTGCTTTGGGATATCATGACAATGAAAATATTTGATGAAACAAAATGTTATTGTATTCTCTGATAGTCTATTTGCTATATTATCTACAGTAAAGATATGTTAACTAAGATGTGCCACGGTGTACGTGTTGTAAATAAAGTAAAATATATCTAACTGTATTGACTAGTATAAAATGTTCTGTTTTCAAAGGAGTTCATGTACAGTTTGATGATTTTTCCTCCTATAAAGCTTGATCCAAAGCCCATTCATGTAGAAGGAAATAGTCCCTTAGGTTAGATCAGGCCCATAGTGAAGAACTATGCCAGATTTTGTAACTTCCTTGGACTCCAGAAACAAACAATCTCTAATTTGGAACTTTGCTACCTTTTCCTCAATCCACTAGCTGTCGGTGACCTCAGGGAGTTGGCCAATAACAAGTATCACTCCAAAAAGAGGTCAATAGTGCTTTTAGGGTAATATAAATGAAAGATATAGAGTTCCAAAGATATTGCTGAAGAAAAGTTGCTTGAAAGTAACATCTACCCACAGCACACAAATAATAAAAATCTGTATTAATACCAGGACTAATGGAAATCTTCAGGCATGATAATCTTGAACATTTCAAAACTGCTTAGGTTATATAATGATTTTCTAGTTTCTGGCAGACAATGTTTAAAAAGTTGTCATGGTTCCCCTGCCCTTTAGAAATCTCGGTGAAAACCAGACCACTGTGAATTGCATGTAGCAAGGAGAATTCCTGAAGTGATTACACAAGGAAAACAGCTCTGGAAGAACAAGGAAGAAAGCCTTTGCTACAAGCAATGTGTGACTGAGCCACGGAATACAGATATAAGCAGATAAGCTTTTTGCAGAATTTGTTATATACTGGGAAACAGAAAATTGTAAAAAATGATTGACAGGGAGTTAGAAAAGTAATAATAGTGGCTATCTAAGTGTGACTAGCTTAGTAAAGGAGCTTTGCTCCATATTATGGAAAGACACTACTTCCTCCATAATTAATGTTGAAGCTACTTTCCCATTAGAAGATTGAGTTTGAACCCCACTCCTAATTTTGTTCAGACTAACCTATCAGCTTAAACATTTGCATGGCACAATTTATGCCAGGGTAGAATTTTATCTGGAACAAATCAGAAAAGGAATCTGAGGGATATGATGGTTAAAAATACAAGGTAATTTCAAATTCCTTATACATTTTTGATTCTTCAAAATCTCTATGACTAATAACTCCAATTTTATTTATTTTTTTTCAGTTTGTTGGTCTTGACAACAGCTGGTGCCCTTTCATTGGTTTGGGAAGTAAGATAATTTATTAAATTTTTTCCATATACAGCACAGGCTCTGCAAATTTTAAATGGCTTTTGGCCCCAGTGCAAATGGATATGATTAGGGGAGCGGGAGGCAGAGAAGTGTGAGAAGCTTAAGGATGAACACAGGAACCTGAGAAGATGTAGTTTAGGACAACAGGGAACAAAGGGAGAGAGGTAGGAAAACAGTTCCAGGTGTTTGGCTAATAATCCAGATAGGCAGGTGACTGTTTTGATGGAGTCAATAATCTGTGGAAGTATTGCCAGATTTCAAAATGGTGGGAAAGGAGGAATTGGACATATCTGAGCCAGCTGTGAAATACACTGATTAATCTGTAGAGGAGATGTCTTCTGTCTATATGAAAAGCATGTTCCATCTGGAAGTTTTTGCAGAGGTTACCTGGTGAAGACAACTTCTGGAAACTCAGATATGGTAATAAGCACTCAAGTAATTTACCGATGCTTGTTATATCTGACCAACTCTGGAAAATGGAGTGTAACTGAAACCTCAGTCTGAGCTAATGAAAATGCAAATCACTCTGGGTTGTTTTTTTTTTTTTTTTTAACAACTACTGATGATCACTGCATTCCCTTAGTGAAAATGTGCCAGATATGGCAAGGAAGAACTAGAAAAGATGGAGTTAATGGTTCTGACTACTTCTTCTTCTTGCACTGTAAGTAAAAACTCTCTTGTTGGTTCTTTCAGGAAATTTTTGTGATGAGAATATACTGTATAATTACTGATGTTGATTACATATTCACATGTCTTTGAACACATAAAGGGGGGAGGGGAAAGGAAAAAGGTTGAAAGAAAACCATTCTGAATTTGATGTTGAATGTAGTCAAAAGTGAAAATAAAAGTGATCAGACAGAATCACCTGGTAGGTAGCTCCCAGTAATCCCCTATTTAGCCTCATATAAAACAGATGGAATATTTGTCTCTATTTGATATAAGAAAAACATCTGTTTTATTCATTCTGCCTTCTTTTTTTTTTTTGTTTAAAACATATCAGTCTCTATTTTGAGGTTGTTGTGAGAAAAAGGGTTCCAAAATCCACACAAACAGACTAGGAGCCAGATCTTCTATTGATGTAAATTGGAGTGCTTCATTGACTGCAGTAGAGCTAGGCAAGTTTACACTATCTGAAAATCTGGTTTAATTCACTTTGTGTGGCTATACATATGTGAATTCAAAGTGGATGTAAAATGCTACCATCCTGACTTGGCATCTACTTGACACAGGTGCAAAAGTGTTAAGTGGTAGGGAATCAAAACTTCTATTTGCAGATAATTTCTATTGGCTTCAACATCTGTTTGCAAAAGAGCAAAGAAACGATCAAATACGATCTGAATAAAGTAGCCAGGACAAAAACAAATGACTGACTGCAATTCATAAGTCCTTGTGATATCTGCTACTCAGCAGCTAGTAATGTGTCTTCTTGGCATTGTGGTGTAGTAACTCTGTCTGTCTTATGTTCCAAGGAAATACTCATGCTAGAAAGGTTTCAGCCCTTACAACTTTCTTCATGAAATGATGTGATTGTGATTATGTTGACCTTCTATCTGCCTATTTGCATAAATTATCTAATAACCATACAGATTCACACTTAGGAACCTTCCTCCACATTGTTCTGAGAATTCCACAATACTAAGACATCTTAGATTTAATCTTTAATTATTGATGTTAATAAATGTATTTATGGGTAACACAGAACCACGGATATGTTGCGGGGAGCATAACATGATTAGCAAGATTTGGGGACTGAAATGAGTGACCTAAAATGTACTGTTGTTGATGTTAAGCACTTAAGAGGCCATTCTTCCTTAAGAATTGAAACCATCGCTGTGTGTCAAGAACAAGAAAAAGAACTGCAGCTGGGGATTAGGATTGAGCACCACTTGAGGGATAAGGTCCACAGAGCTTTCAGTCACTGAGACACCAAGCTGTTTTCATCAATAAAGATCACCAGAAACAACTCAATGAAATGTTTCTTACTATGGCCCAATGAATATTTAATTATTTATTAAATAAGGGCAACAGCTCCAACAGGAGAAACTGACTGCATAGCCTTATGAGGCCATTCACCAGGGATGTGAGACACCAACGTTTAAGTCCCTGCTCCAAATAAGCCAGACCGAGGCCTAGAACCCTTGATTTCTTATAGACCATTTGAGTGGCTGCACCAGAGGGTTACAGGCTACTCTGGAGCACTGTTCCCTCTAAGCTGTGCGCGTGTGCGCGCGCACACAGATCTTAAACCCCACGCACATGGTGAAACACCGCACACACAAAAAATGAAATACTACATCGGAGCCAGGCCGAAATATAATTTACCAGCAACTTTTGATATTGTTCGCCTGCCATCTACCAACACAGCCAGATTCTACTAGCTGGCCATGGGGGGAAGGGATAATGTATAATGTATAAGCATTTTACTCGCTTGGGCACATTTGCCTCATGGCGCACAAATTTGAACACTGCTTCAAAAATTTGCACAGAAGAAATTTTTTGTGCACATGGCCTGTCAAAAATTAGAGGGAACATTGCTCTGGAGTATGCTCCTTTTTATTTATTTATTAAATGAAAAATTTCTAACGGTCTCAAATTCATTCTGAGGCAAAATGAAACTTCAATTTTTTTCATGAAGTAGAATTTTGTTTTCGACTAAGCCACATTCACTACTGTCTTGCATTTTGTGTAGTTATTTACATCTATGAAAAGCAGATAGCATTTTACACTGAATCTGCACAGCTATAAATGACTGCACAATGTGCAAGGCAGTGAAAAGTCAGTCCAGGTGGGATTCAATAGAAACTAATCTGCAGGACATAAGAAATGTTAAGGCATTAGAACTGCATGTTACAAACAGACAGAAAAACAAGATGACATTGTAACTTTTGTTCTTTCTCAACTATATTTTGGATAGATTGAACTACACATCTCTATTAAAATAAGCAGCAAGTTTGAATCCATTACTAGTAATTACACTGAGTTCAATGATTAATTAAAATGGAAAAGTTGTACCATGACAGCGGAATTAACGTTATGACATAAAAATGGTGGCACTGGAGAATATGTTATACAAAGGCTTACTATTGTAGCCCAGGTAGTTAAATTAGGGTTTAATCCAAATGAAATGACAATAATTAGAATAAACTCACAATTCAGGGACTCTATAGAAAGCATCAAATATTAATCCTAAAAAAAGCACATAGAAGTTAGGCGTGAAAGGTAATTGTTGTTACAAAGAGAAGATGAAATCACTACTGCTGTAAATGCATAAAGACATTTTATGGCAAATTGGACATAAAGCTGTATCTGAAAGTATAGAAGAACTAAATAACTGACAACACAAGAAATGAGAATCAACCTGTTACAAATTGTTGTGCAATTAGATCTGGAAATCATCTGTATTATCTTGCTCTCCAGGTGATCTTTCATGTCCATTTGCTAGAATCTTACATCTGTTTAAACAAAAACTCATGAAAAAAAGATTGTATTGAGTGACTGTCACAGTTGTGACTTAAACCCCTTAAAGAAATAGATTATAGAGATAAGGTCACAGGTCAATACTGACACTCTATCCACTTAACACTAGCTGTGCCTAAGTATTGCAGCCTGCCTGATACATAGCACTTACTAGCAGCTGTCTGCAACAGCTTGGTACATTGGTATGAGTTAACTGTGGGCCAAATCCTGAAGTCCTTTTCAGTTCTTACTCAAGCAAAACTACCCATGGCTTCCGCTGGAGCTTTGCCTCTGTAAGAATTATTCATAGATACTAAGGGCAGAAGGGACCATTATGATCATCTAGTCTGACCTCCTGCACAACACAGGCTACAGAATTTCACTCACCCACTCCTGCGAAAAACCTCTCACTTATATCTGAGCTATTGAAGTCCTCAAATTGTGGTTTAAAGACTTCAAGGAGCAGAGAATCCTGCAGTAAGTGACCCGTGCCCCATACTACAGAAGAAGGCGAATGGAATGGAAGGATTTGGCCCTATAAATTCTCAAGGCTCTCAAAGCAGTTTCAAGATATTAAGGTTCAGAACATCCCTTATGAAGCCAGTTGGTATGATATTCTCTTTTACAGATGGGTAAATTTGGTCCCCTGAAGGGTGTGTTCCCCGCACGGGCTGTGGAAGGATTAACTGAAGCCTGAGAGCAATTAGTGCTCCCAGTTGCACCTGGAGAGTGAGCGAGGCCCAGTCTAGTATTAGGCCCAGCTGAGGAGGAACTGAGTGACCAATGCAGGAAGGACTTCAGGGAAGTAGAAGATCAAGGGGGAGAGTAGTACTTTTAGAGCTCCAGTAAAGGGTTAATAGAGACAGTTGGAAAGGACAGGATATGGGTGAGTCTTGAATAATGGCTCAGAAGCTAAGGAGGTAGCCTTGGCATCAATCTTCTGGGTAAGAGAAAGATGTAGAAAGAGATAGATAAGGATCCAGACCTCAAAGATGAAAGCTCTGGGAAGTGTTGCTTTGTACAAAGAGCAGTGAAGTGAGTCTAGGAAGTACTGGGGAAAAAGGCCTACAGAATGGTTGAGCTAGGAAGTTGTCCAGCGAGACAGCAAGGAATGTGACCTTAGCTGCTGGTTATAGGGATCATGCACAGGAAAGCAGAGAGAAGGAGGATATGGGTTCCCCATTTGGCAACTGAGGAAGCTGGTATGAAAAGCCCCTTGACTCAACAAGTGTTAAGACTATTGAGACAGCATTGGGCTGAAGACCTGGCACAAGGTTTTTAGCTTTGTTGGTGGGACTTTGTTACCCTGGAAAGTGAGGTGGAGACTGTAAGTGAACTGGTCAGAAAGCCATATCACAATAAAAACCAAAAAAATAAACAGACCACTGCAGGGCTGGAGCCGCTGTCAGAATGGTGTGCCAGAGGAGGAGAGCCTGCTATACCTTACCCAGACAGGAAGGGGAGTGCCAGCTGGTAAGTTACTCTTCTATAGTATGTTTATATTGTGAATTGATGAAAGAGCGGGAATATAATAATAGACAGCTCTTACAGAGTGCTTTTCATCAGTAGATCTCAAAGGACTTTACCAAGAAGGTAGGTCTGTATCATTATCCCCACTTTAAAGATAGGAAAACTCAGATATAGAAAGGAAGCAATTTGCTGATGGTCATCTCGCAGGCCAGTGGCAGACCTGGGATCAGCACTGATGTTTCCTGATTCACAATCCAGTTCTCTACCCACCTGGGCAATACTGCCTTCCTAGGAGTATTGGCTCTCATTTTTGTGCTCTAGCCATTATTTGATATTTTGTCCCTGTTAAGGATAGAAAGCAAAATGCTTCCACCATGCAACCTCACTTATTACAATATTAGATTTGTACCCATCTAACCCCATTGCTCATAATGCTGGTTTGGAAGTTTAGACGTAATATGGAATTTATTTGCTCTTGTGGAATAAACTCCAGATCATAATGATGGTTTTAAGGAAAAAATGGAAATACACAAATATACAAGCATCACCCCTGGTTGGTATAAAATAAATCTTCCTTCTCTATCTTGGCTTGTTACACCCAAGAGAGGTTTGACATGAGTGATAGCAGGTGGCATTGACCCTGCTTGGCCTTCCTCAATTTTTATGCTGGAATGTCCACACTTGGAGCTCGGGTGTGCGATTTCACCTGGAGGAGACCACCTGTGCTAGCTCTGATCAAGCTAATGTGCTAAAATTAGTGTAGCTTTTGCCTTGGGAGGGGCTACCCCCCAGAGTAGAAGTTTAGAGTCTTGGACAGGTATGTACTGGGTGGGGTTAGCCCTGCTCACACCACGATGGTTACACTCTATTTTTAGCACAATAGCTCAATTAGAGCTAGCATAGGTAGGTCTCT
This sequence comes from Chelonia mydas, assembly GCF_015237465.2. NCBI lineage: Eukaryota > Metazoa > Chordata > Testudines > Cheloniidae > Chelonia > Chelonia mydas. The sequence continues at coordinate 103,988,269 of NC_057852.1, forward strand.
TTGAGCTAGGAATCACACTCCAAGCTTGAAGTGTAAAGATACCCTTAGACTCGCCAACCTTTTCCCCAGGAGCCCTAAGGGTGTCTTCTATAGAGAAGGCTTCAGAGTGTTAGCCATGTTAGTCTGTATCATCAAAAACAACGAGGAGTCCTTGTGGCACCTTAGAGACTAACACATTTATCTGGGCATAAGCTTTCGTGGGCTAGAACCCACTTCATTGAATGATATGCTGAGTAAGCCATACACTAGCTATATCCCAGCAGCTGTTTCCCAATGCTAGCTGCTTGGGAGGCTTCCAGCAGATATGGTGGCTGCTTTCAACTACTGCAGCCTTCACACTGGCAGATCAGCTGGGGTGCCCTGCATGTAGACTTATTTGAGAGGAAGCTAGAGTGAAAATGGGCTGAATCTAGCCCAATGCCTCTGTTTAGCATACCATGATAAAAATAAATGGTTATTATGTGTGACAGATATGGCAGTTTCCTGCCATATCCTGGTCAAACCTTACTGAATTAAGTTTAAGTATCTTAAAGTTCATTGTATTAAAAATACACGTTTATATATTTTTGTGGAATTTAGCACTGAGATGTGACTAATGTAAAACCAGCGAACCTTCAACGGACACTTTTAAACAGTCTGCCAGACAAGAATGAACTTTTAGTTGAGTGGGTTTCCTAGGAAATATCTGGGATGTGGGGAATAAAAATTCCCATTTCTGAACCCAATCTTTGGAAGATATGCCCCGAGGAGAAATCCATCATCTGCTAGTTACCTGGTCCCACGATCAAAGGCCCAAACTGTAAAAAGGATCGATTTACAGATTTATGGGTGTGCTTGTTCTGAGATAAGGCTGTTATGAATTTGGAACCACAAGAAAACCCCTACCAGAGCCCTTGTGGGAAGCTCATTAGCATGTGTGTAGGTTTGTTCTTTTACTGTTCTAATTTTTTTTTCCTGTAAGGATTTCACCTTTAGAATAAATGTGTTTGCTTAGAAAGAGCCGGCTTCCCCAGGCCGACAATGTAAAGTGGTCTGGGCCTTTTAAATTGCTGCTAGAGCCCCGCTGCTGGAGCCCCAGGGTATCGGCGGGAGCCCCCAGGGCTCCATTGGCAATTTAAAGGGTCTAGGGCTCGGGTGCAGTAGCGGCTGGCCGGGAGCCCCGGGCCCTTTAAATCATCCCCAGAGCCCTGGGCTGCCACTGCTACCCCGGGGTGGCTGTGGCCGGGAGCCCTGGGGCTCGGGTGGCGATTTAAAGGACACGGGGCTCTCAGCCGCCGCTACCACAGCCGGAGCTCCATAAAGGGCCTGGGGATTTAACGGCCCTGCCCTCTTCTGGTTGAGGCCCTGCCCCCCTGCTCAGGACTCTGGCGTACCTGTAAGTACTTTAATTTACTTTCACCCCTGGAAAGAGCTGTGGGGTAACTTATAACTGTGGGCAATTAGAAGTGTTCATAGCCCCTGGAGAGAAAGCGATGTGCAGATGCTAGCTGATTTCTCCCCACCCTCCATTTGTGGGGCTTTGCCAAAAAATGGGACACTGGAAAAAAAATCCCCCCTCGCACTTTCCCCTCCCCCCAATAAAAGGCCATTTTTGGGTTACTTCTATTTTTTCATTCAAAACCTTTGAAGCCCCACTCCACTTAACACCTTCTCCCCTAGGTGTGGAGGCCTGAGCAGGCTGTAAAGCTGGTGGATCTACTCCCTGGGGAATACTCTTGGATAGGGTTGCTTTAACCCAGTGGTTCTTAACCAGGGGTAGGTGTTCCCCAGGGGTAAACAGAGGTCTTCCAGGGAGTATATCAACTCTTCTAGATATTTGCATCGTTTTATAAACAGCACTAGTGAAGTCAGTACAAACTAAAATTTCATACAATGACTTGTTTATACTGCTCTATATACTGAAATGTAAGTACAGTATTTATATTCCAATTGATTCTGATAATTATCTGGGGAAAATGAGAAAATAAGCAATTTTTCAGTAATAGTGTGCTGTGACACTTTTGTGTTTTTTTGTTTGATTTTTGTATGCAAGTAGTTTGTGAGGTAAAACTTGGGGGTATGCAAGACAAATCAGACTCCTGAAAGGGGTACAACAGTCTGGAGAGGTTGAGAGCCACTGCTCTATCCCCTCTACATCCCTTAACCAGCCAAGTATATCTAGAATAGTGTGTGCTCCACCAATGCCTGTACCAAAGGATTCCAAGGTGGTGAAATCTGCTGACTTTTCAGGCTGTGCATTGACAGGACACACTGGCCTGCCCATGGCAAGCAACTGACTTCAACTTGCCAAAGCGCTCAGATACTGTTTATGATTAATGAATCCTTTCCATTCAGCCAACAAGGTGAAGCTTTCATATACTAGGTCAATAATATCAAGGCACAATGCATAACTTTCACTGCAGAACCCTTTACAACATGTGCAACCACTGGGTGGTTAGGAGGATGGAGTCTCAATTCCTCCTGGCATCCCAAATATTTTTAACTAACCTGAGGATGTCCCCCGTGATGCAGTTGCAGGTCTGATGCAGTCTCACCTCTGTTCCTGCCAGCTTTTTAATGTGGTTGAAAGACTGAATCAATTGCAAAGCAGCATAAATGAGGGAGCAATTAAATGTCCCTTTGTTTTGAGATAGCTGAAACACTAAAAGCCACAGCCCAAATCAGACTGGGGTAGGTTCCCAGGCAATGGATTGCAAATGCACATGTTGGGAATTGATTAGATTACAGGATTAGTTTTTTGCTCACACACAACAGGAAAGCTAGGAGAACGCTGAAGAGACAGTGCTAATGTGGCCCTGGGATGAAGCCAAAAGACAGCTTCTTTTTGGGCAGAATGTTCATTGGAGGCAGGCTTGGATTTCTTAACAAGGAAACTGCATCCATGTCACTAGTTTCTACTCTATTAAAGGAAGCAGAACTCTGTGTGTGTGTGTGTGTGTGTGTGTGCTGTAAATAAGTAGAATTACCCCAAAGAAGTACCAGACTCTTCCCCCCCGCCCCCTTCATCCTAAAGGCATCAACCTGGAGAGGCCCCAAATATTGACTAACTGCTCAGGCTAAAAGGGGAAAAAGTAATCAAACAATAGCACAGTTGTTCTCAACAAGGAGTCTGGGGCCCCCCTGCAGGACCACAAGCAAGTTTTGGGGGGACTGCCAAACAGGGCCAGTGTTAGACTTGCTGGAGTACAAGGTAGAAAGCCGGAGCCCCCTCACGTAGTGCTGAAGCCCGGGGCCCCACCATTTGGGGCTGAAGGTGAAGCCTGAGCAACTTAGTTTCGTGGGGCCCCCTGTGGCATGCGGCCACATGCAATTGCCCAGCTTGCCAGCCCTGGCTTTTATATGCAGAAAACTAGTTATTGTGGCACAGGTGGACCATGGAGTTTTTACAGTGTGTTGCAGGGGCCTCAGAAAGAAAAAGGTTGGCAACCCCTGGTATAGCACAGTAAACCATTTGCTAGCAAATTAGTTTTCAGTTACAAGTAGTCATAAGGAAAACCTAAAAAACCTAAGCTATCCATTTGCTTTCATCTGATAGTGCTTTTTGCCTACAGGTTTATTTGATTTCTAAGTCTGGCTATTTTTTTTTTTTTCGTTAGTTCTTTCACCCTTTTTAATGATTCTCCCTGCCTGATCTTCTCATTTGGAATAAGTTATTTTTTTGGAAATACCAATTCCCCTCCTGCCTCCCTCCTCCCCCCCCCCCCAAAAAAAAAAAAAAAAAAAAACAACCCTCCAAACAAACAAAAACATTGAAGAGAAATCTAGAAGAGTGGGAATTTGGGAGAAATCAGGTACTAAAGCCAGGTTGGGTGGGGAGAGGACATCTTGCATTCCACAACTACAATATTTTTCAGTCATGGATCAAGCAGGATTTGACTCTAAGTTTGTCAAGTGTTAGCTCACCTTGGGTGGTGTGTGTGTTTTTACTGAGTTCTCTGAAAAACATTTTGATACTAAAAATGCTGAAATCCTGGGCAATACCAAGAAAATGAACTATCTTGCATTTAGACAAAATACTGCTCTGTCAGTTGGAATAAATTCCTTTTGAAATAGAATGATGTAAGCGGTACGCTAGTCTTCAGTAAGACGTAAGTTTAAGACTAAAAGTGGAGAAAATAAAACCCTTGAAAAATCAGCATAAAATTGTTAAATAATCTCTCAAGTGAATTATGCAAGCAGTAATTAACTGAAGTCACTGATAAAGTGATAACTGTCTGAAGTACTGGAAAAATATCAGACCTAACGTCATCTGATCATAGTGCTGTTTTTTGTCTATATCATAGTCATGTAAACTATGAATTGTGTTAACCAGTGAAGTGAACTCAGCAGCCATTTAGAAGCTACAGCATAATTGCGGGGTTGATTGTGATTCTGACCTCCCCATGTAGAAGGATCAGTTAACTGTGGATGCAATTGATGTAATTTAGACTTCAAAAACGACCCAACTGTTCGTGCCATGGTGATAAGGGCAATATAAATGCCTACCATATACAAGGTAGTTAAATCTGTAAGTGCCATCAATTGCACTCACAAAAAATGGTGACCCTAAAATTGCACCTTATTGTTTTTCCCTACAAAATGCAGAAATCCAGACTTTGAGGATGACCGAAAAATCAGGCCCAGGAAGTGAAAAACATTATTTTTATTTGAAGCCTAAAGGGAGGCTCCCACTGACTTTTATATATGCAGAATCAGACAAGAGAGTATAGAGTAAGGGCAAGATTCACATCGGTACATAGGTGCCTAATTATCTGTTCAGACACGTAAGTCCAACATTTAGATGCCAGTGATATTTTCTAAACCCTGCTCAGTTGTTGCCTTATCCTGGAGGTTCCTAAAGTCCCATAAGCAGCTAAGTTTCCATTGGAGGCCATGTGCAAAGCCGCTGAAGTTCTGATGCTGCCACACAGCTAATAAACTGCTTGGTGTCGTAGGTCATGATTAAACTTCAGTGCAGGTGTGGCGCTTGGGGGGAGGGGTGGGAGAGGGGGCTTAAGGGGGCTGCAGTGACTCCAAAGTTTTCCATAGCCACCCCTCCAAGCCCAAAGGTCAAATCTTACTCAGAAGTAAGGGTGGCATGGCATAGTTTGGCACCCTTCCTTTTGTGCTGCTGCTGGCCACAATGCTGTCATCAGATCTAGGTGCCTAGCCAGCAGCCACGGCTCTCTGACCGCCCATCTCTGAAGGCAGAGTGCAGAGAGCTGTGGCTGCTGGACCAGCAACCAGCTCTGAAGATAGCAGCACCACCAGCAGCATGAAAAAGTAAGGGTGGCAATGCCACTCACGCTGTTGGCATTGGTGCTGCCTTCAGAGAAGAGTGGTGCAGAGCAGCGGCTGCTGGCCAGGTGCCCAGCTCTGAAGACCTCGCCACTGCCAGCAGCAGTGCAGAACTGCAGAAGTAAGGGTAGCGTGTGCCCACATGATGTATAGTGCAGCCCCTCCATTTTTCTGTCTAGCCCACCAGGAAGAGGCTGGCACCACCTCTGCCCCAGTGGGATTCTCAGATGTTCCTCTGACTTTCTTGTCTGCAAGGCCCAATCCAGTAGGCGTTCTCTTAGATCATCTGTCCTGCACAACAGAACAGCTGGACATTTTTGAGGATGGTTGGCTGTCCTATGTGTGTATATTAAATAGCCTGATGGTTAGGGCACTTGCCTGTAACATTGGAGACCTCAGTACAAATCCCTGATTTGGAAGGATTCCCAGTGTCTCACATACTAGATGAGTGCATTAACTACCTAGGTACGCTGGGGCGGGTGCCTCACCTGCTGGGCACTGTTCCACTCTATAAATCATTAAATATTTACAACCTGACTGTCCCACATCAGTGCCCTAACCACTGGACTACAGATCAATCTCTTTTTCTTTCTAGTCCAATTAATATTTAATTTATTAATATACAGTATTTAATATAGTGTACAGGGAGCTTGGGTGTCTAACTCGGAGTTGTGAATTCCACACCACGACAGGACACCTGGACTTTAGGCATTCCAACAGCTCTTTTTGTGACTCCTTTTGGGTAATGTATAGAACTGTATATCATCTGTAAAATAGTCCCTGTCATTTCCAACGGTAAGTCTTTATCCTTTGCTCTGTCATTTTTCATTCCTATTTGGACACCTCAAGCTAAACTTAGATTTGGTGAGCTAAGAGAGACTTTGCCTAGTCAGTTTATGGATGGGAAACCTTTTATTAATTTATTTTTAATGTATCTGTCGTATGGTATTTTATGATCTTCTGAGTCAGTACTGAACCAGTCTCACTATGGTGCAATGGGGCATTGTGTTCCTGGAGGTATTGACTCTTGGATGCATCCATAATCTTGAAGATGGTTATAGTTGTTTTTATAGTGCCTAGAGACTGTGAGCAAAGCTCAATTGTCCTAGGCCCTGTACAAACACATAGCAAAAAGAGGATCTAACCCCTACCCATGATTCAAGTCCAAATCCTAAATCTAGTCTAGACTTGAAAACCAGCTCTTTAATTTAACTTTGCAGTAAACCAAACATTTCCTTCTTCTCTTAAATGCATGTAAGGGTAGGTAGCTGCTTTATATCAAGGGACTCTAATCCAGCAAGAGAAGATAACGGGATTAGGATACGTGTATAATGATTGATAAATTAGAATTCTTAAATATTAGTTTTAAAAGCATGAACTGTTTGAATGCAGCCTATTTTGGAATTTGTAACCAGGTGTTGCACGGTTTTGAAGCAAGATTAATTGTGAACAGTTTGTAGAGTTCTTACTGATTTGTGATTAGGTTTTTCCCTAGTTATGGATTATAACTGGGGATTTCTTGTAACTATTTAAAGTTGCCTAATGGAGAGCAAGTTGGGGAAGTATTATATGAGGATAATCAACATCTTTCCATATTCTGTCCCCTGCTAGACTCATGCACCACTATTGATCTGGGTTGCATAGCTGGGTTGCACAGTATAACAAAAGGCAGAATTTGACCTCTTTTATGGAAGAAAAGGACATTGGCCAAATCTGGACTGGGATTAACTGATTGTAAATTAGTGCTGGAATATTACAGAGGATAAAAGGCTCACTAGTTAGGGCATTGGCTTGGGAGACTATGGTTCAATTCCATGCTCTGCCACAGACTTCCTGTGTGACCTTGGGCAAATCACTTGGTGTCTCTGTGCCTCCATTCCTCATCTGTAAATTGGGAACAATAACTCTCTCCCACATAGGGGTATTGTGAGGATGAATATGATGATGATGATGATGATGATGAGGTGCTCAGTACTATGGTAACATGTAATCTAGACAGGTAGACTGAGTTCCAACTTCTTGAGCCTAATCTTAAGATATCAGACTTTTAACTTCTACTTTCTGCACCTACTGGGCTAGATTCTGTGCAGCTGGTACATCCCAGTAAGCTGTTCTAAATTGTGTTGGGTTCAGGACTAATGTAAAACTTGCCTCAGGAACAGGGATCTGTAAATGACTCCTTAGCAGCTCTCAACTGCACTGAGCATTTACTGGAGTCTGAATGAGGTCAAGCCCCGTTATCTTTCAATCTGCTAGAAGCTAATAATGAGTATCTGAGAGCTGTTTTATAATGTTTTTAACTTGGGTATTTGTGTTGTCCTATTTAGAGAGTACAGAATTACAGGTCTTATTATGAAACAATGGGGAAATAAACACCCACTGGCCATTTAGATCATTCCTGACCCTTAGCTACATGCACGGGCAATGATGCTGCAGTGTGAGGTATAGAATAGCAAATTAGCTAGCATCTTCTAAATAGAAAGAGATTTAGGGGTCATTGTGGATAAATCCATGTACCTCTAACCCAATGTGTAGCTGCAAAGATAACAAATAGTATGAGATGAATGTAATATACATCAGAAACATGATTTATATTACCCTCTGTTTAGATATAACTAGAACACACTGGAGAGTACTGAACAACATCCAGTATTTTGCATCATTGTAAATGAGTCCAAGGTGTGATGCAGTGGATAATCAAGCCCTATATCTTAAAGACCTAATTAACCTAGAGTGTATGCAGCATTGAGCATCAAGAACCAATTATTTTACTTGGAAACTCAGTTTGAGGGGAAAGAAGGCAAATTTAGTTAATAAGGGACATTAACTTTTTAGTGACTTCATGGAAATTCCTAAATTCAGGAAGTTAAAATTAATCCAGATACATTTCTTATGCTGGTATAGAAGACATCAGCAGAATATGATCTAAAAGTTAGGAGGGTGGGAACTAAAACTGAAATTCAAGCACATGTTTTCATTCACAGCATGAGCTAAATTGTTAATAAAGGAACCAAAGTAGGAAGCATCACTGCGCTCATTAAAAGACCTCAATAGTTGAAGTTATAGTAAAGAAACCAGATACTTTGCAAGGGCTGAGAGTTTTTCTTTGCCCAAACTATCTGGTAAATGGTGATTATATGGGACCAAAAAAGATCAGTAGCTCATTTACAACCAGTGAATTCCAAAACAGCGGGTGAAATTCTCTGGACCACACCATCAGCTTTTTGATGCTTTGATAATGCCAAGTGGATATATGTGGGAGTCTCCAGTGGGGGAGTCAGTCTCCAATAGGGGATGAACCAACATATCCAGAGCCAGCCCAACTACCTTTAGCTTGTGGATGGCCCTTTGATGGGAGCGTGGCACACAGGCTGTGCTAATTTGTGGCAGGGACAGGCTCTCCCTCTTCTGGCCACAGCAGGGCTGCTATACTTATTGTTGCAAAATAGTTTCTATTATAACTCTCGATTTTCAGTTGCTCAGTTTTCTGAAAGCCTCGACTTTGGGGTCTATATTTCCCATGCATTGTTTTTGCCCCAAAGTCAAATTAAAGTTTTAACACAACCTCTCACCACTTGAACAGGGAAAAACATACTATCCCAGATCTTAAACTGCTCTACAATTTTTCCGAAGAAGCTAGTGCAAAAGCTGGCTACAGGTAAGCTTTCCAAAAGCATTAAGTGATTGAGTCCCACTATCTTTCGGTCTAAGTCATTTAGATGCCTATGGAAATTCTATCTTAATCAATTTGGGAAGGATTTTCAAAAGCATACAATATCACCCAAACTCTGCTCCAAGTGAAGTGAATGGGATCTTTATCATTGACTTAAATGGGATCAGAACTGTCCTGTTGAGGTCTTCTGAAAATCTCCTCCTCAAGTTTAAATGGACTTGCATGCAGCTCTTCAAATGTAATACATTCTTTGCTAAATGTAAGGAAATGTGGCTGCAACATGACAGTCATGAACATCTGTAAAGCTCTCAGAACAAGTGCAAAATAAAACTGTTAAGGTGGAAGTGTTTGTGTGAACTGAGTGCACCACACGAGCATGCAGAGCTAAATTGCCTATGCAGTGAAATATCTAATTGGATGGATTGCTCAGAAAAGGAGGAAAGACCAGGCTGACTTTATACAGGTTTCAAGGAAACAAGGTGCTGGTTTCTGCTGTTACTGAAACTGGAAATATACTGAAGTAAAAAACAAAGTATTGACACAATTGGGCCTTCAGTACCAATGACTTCTCCTGCCTTCCCCATTAAAGTTCTGAAACCTTAGGAGACTTGGGAGCCATGAGATGCTTAGTGACCTTTTATCCCCTAATTGTCCTTACCTTTTGCATGCCCTTCCTAATTTGATCAAAAGATTATCTTTAAAGAGGTCCTTGGAATAAATGAGAGCAGCCTTTGGTCTGCTCTGTTTCAAGCTAGCTACTTGTGTCTCCAAGAGGGCATTCCAGCAGCACAGAATTGTTGGATTGTCAGGATGCTCTTGCCATACCCTCTGTAGCCAGCCATATCCCCAAACACAAGCCACAAGGAATAGTGGGTGACTTATGAACTGCTGTTTGCAGCTGTACACCACACAGGGCTAATCCTCAAGGGGCTGGTTAGTAGCTTCAGAAGTCCAGTCCCAGAGTCTGAAAAGGAATCTAGACTTGCAATTAAGAATTTGAAGAATTCAGTAAACAGAGAGCTTTTACTGTTCATGGAATAAAATCTGTGCCTCTTAATAGAATTAGGCTGACTGTCCTAATGTTCCTCCACAATATCTGGGTGAAGGCTGGATTCATTTAAAGCCTACAGTATTTGGCTTGAACAAATATGCCAAAGCAATTTTTTCTAATCAGTTACCCATGGGAAGCCTGAAGCTATGCAATTCTGAGTCTCACTTCAATGTAATTTCACAGAAAAGTAGTATCCTTCATTAAAGGAAATAATTGAGATAGGGATAGGCATAATGTGTTAAGAATTGGTTCATCTAACTGTAATATAAAACTGTTATACGGGGACAGGCAGAAGGAAACAAAACAAAACTCTTCCTGAACAATCTCAAGACCCTGTTGTGATAATTAGGAAAAAAATGTTGGTCCAACTGTGAGCTCCACTGTAAAGAGTCTATGTAAAAAAATAAGAGGTCACAATAACCTAGAAAAACATTTGTTAATGAGAAAAGGTATGAAAAGGAGACAGATTAAATTAGGCTAAACCAGTTGTTCTCAACCCACGGCCCAATCAGGGCCATAGTGTGTGTGTGATAAAAAAATGTATTGTGTGGATACAGCCCACCTAACACACAGAAACCCGCATATGCGGCCCACAATGGTAAATAGGTTGAGAACCACTAGTCTAAACAAAAAAGGCCTATTAATATATTTAAAGATTATGTTTAAGATCATACTTTGTAAACAAGGACATATGGATTAGTGAATCAGTGAACCAAAATTGATGTGTTGGAAACTAGGCCTGCTTGATGGACAAAATAATGAGGGGATAGGCTGTTCCACCCATCACTCCTTTCTGGGTCTTTCTTTTTCCCCCTCAAAGTCTTTCTTTAGAGAAGAACTGACAAGCTACTGGAGTGAGCTCCATCATCATGGCTCCATCCCCATTGTTTTCTGAGATTCTGGGTCTTTGTCCTCCTGATCTTGAGATGTCCTGACCAGACCAGACCCGGCCAGAGAGAGGGATCCAGATGGCATCACCACCACTACAAGCTTCAGCTGAATCTCAGGTATCACCCAAAGTGAAATGGGATTGGACTTTAATAATAGGAACAACAGTTCAAGTTCATCTCAGTTAACTTTTTACCCCAAAAGACAGTTATTCTCATTTTTGATATGATCTAAGACTGTCGAACAAGGGTTTTTCCTTCTAAAACTTTATCCAGCTAAAGGGAAAGCAGACAAGAAATGAATGCCTTACAGAATACTTTATATTTCAAATGCTTTAACTGTAATAAAAGAGTTAAAGGGATTTTAGTGGTATTTGCCATGGTTCTAAGCAGGCTGAGATCTCTGTATACCAAACCCTGGATCTTGTTTAATGCTGGGCAGCGACAGGGTTATGGTAACACCTTTAGCCCATGCCTTCAATCTAAATTAATATAACAACCCTGAGGCCTATGAAAGCTGAAATACATGAGTAATCAGTAACAGAGGTAGATGCAGAAATGGCAAAGGGAAATAATTGACCCTAAAGCTGAGCTGCAATAGCAAAGAGAGCCTAACTATTTTTGTTAGGCTTCTCCATCTCTACTAAATCGCCCCCTCACCCCACAACAAGGTGTTTTGTTTTGCAGTGTAGATATACCCTTATAGTGCAATATTTCCTATACAGATAGTGGCTGGTGGTGATATTAGAAAAAAAAAACAATAGATTTTTCCGCAAAGAAGCCAAAATATTTTCACTCAAAGTTCTGTATTAATATGTCTAGTAAGGAATCTTTATCAAAAAATATTACCAGAATCTTTTTTTGGTGTGTATTGTTACAGACATACTTGCTGACCGATATTTTGAAATAAATTACCAAAATAATTGAAACTGGAATGATTATATTGTATTTATTTTAATAAATAAAATATGCAGAATTTTAAAATTATTTGATGCAGAATTCCCCCCAGGAGTGTGTACACATGCATACTGAAAAGACAGTCCATGTTGAAGCTTACATTCTAAGTCTGACAAAATAGGATGGATGCTACTGATAAGGGGAGCATAAGGTAACAATGAGATGATTATGAATAGTGAGATAAGCAATAGCTGCAGGCATCCCCACAGCAAAGAATAATTTTAAGGAAGGACTTGAGTCTGTGGTAATACAAACAGATAATAGAGCTAGGCAGAGAGAGATACTTTTGTTTCACAGAGGATTTCAATATTTCTAATTCTGGTTTTGTTCCAAATTTGGATGAAACCAAAAAAAAATCCACCACTCAATGTGTGAACCAGCTTCAGAGTAGTTAATGTGGTGGGCTACCTCTGTGCTGCACAATCCAGGGTCCCTGACTCTGAGGCAGTCCGACAGGTGGGCTGCCATGGAGTTGGCAGGTAAACTGGCAGGAAACCAGGTAGGTTTCCATTAAAGCATAACTTGTTTTTTGTTGGAACTTTGAATCTACCCCTCGCAGCAAACACTTCATCATTGGAAATAACCATTTCATCAAATCCAAGTGTCACTGGAATTTCTTCAAGCTCTCATAATTTACAATGTCTTTGCAGATTTTTTGGGGGACCTCTTTCCATACACATCAGTCAGCATGGAAGAGAATGTAAATGTGTGCATTAGAAAAGTTAACCAATGGGCAGTCAGGGTTGGCATCACTGGCAGAATAGAACTACATGGATCAGCACCATGATCTGCAGCATGGGTATCCTAAGCAACATTATTGTTCTACATCTTTGTTTGTTGTGGGGTTTTTTTATATATATTTAAAACAAACTAGCCATTCCTGGTTGCAAAAAAGTCTCCTGAAGACCTACTAGTCTACCAACTAGTGCAGGAGGAAAAGGTAAGGAAGTGGATAAACACACTTAACAATATTGATTTTTCTACAGCAACAATAATATGGGAACATCAGGAGGATAGAATAATTTCAAAGGCATTTTTACATCAATGAAAGGCTAAGCAAGCGAAATCCTTCTTTCCTCAAAAGCAAACTGAACGGAATCTAGCTCAGATTTCAAGCAAAAATGGCTCCAGAGAAATCCTTTGCCTATAGTGTGTGCTGCTTATAGCACTAGATCTAATTTTTAAACAACAGCTGGCTTTAATCCTAGTAAAGCAACTAGAAACATTAAGATTCACAGAGATAAATATACATTTATGTACGAAAGTAAGATCCTGTTTAGTGAACGTTAGCAGACTTTTAATAGAAGGATGCTAAATTAAGTAAACAGCGGAAACCAATGGTATATCTATACTGCAATTAGACACCCACAGCTGACTCGGGCTCACTGGACTCAGGCTGTAGGGCTGTTTAATTGTGGCGGAAGTGTTCCAGCCCAGGCTGCAGCATAAGCTCTGGGACCCTCCCACCTCACAGGGTCCTAGAGCCAAGCTCCAGGCTTAGCCCGAATGTCTACACTACCTTTAAACAACCTTGCAGCCCCAGCCCTGTGAGCCCAAGTCAGCTGGCATGACCAGCCGAGGACTTTTAACTGCAGTGTAGATATACTCGAAAAGACGTTCTCCCTAGAGCTGTTTCTATCACCGATATTAGCCCACTGGAGTCAATGGAGTTACACCAAAGGTGACTTTAGCCCATTTTCTCTAACACAAACATTTATAATAAATGATGCATTTTAATTCTTTCACATGGATCCTCTGGGTCTTTTGATGGGTCGCTGTCATTAAGGGGGTTGGATGTCTTTTTATCTTGTTCCAGATCTTTTCATTTTTTGTATGTAACATTGTGTTATTGTTATGTAGCCTGAGCTTAGGGTGGTCACAACCCCTCCTCCCTTCCCCCCTCACCCCCTGCCCCGGAAATTAAACATAACTGTCTCACCCAGTTTACATAGTGTGGAGGAGAGCAGAAGGTCCCAGAGAAGTCTAGCAGAGAAAGATGGTTATGTATTCTCTGCATCCACTCTGACTACTGGATGCGTCTGTGCCATTGGACAGATTTTCAAAAGTGCTCAGCACCCAAGAGCTCCCACTGAGAACAGGAGCTACTGAGTGATCAGTACTCTTGAAAATTTGGTCACGTGGTTGTGGGAGGTGGGACCAAGAGGAAGAGTCTTAAAGAACTGCTTTATAAGGCATGTTCTTCTCTCAGTGCAGCTACATGGATGATGAAAACAGCATTGCATTGTATTGCTCTTTCAGAGGTGTTTGATATCCAGTCATATGCCAAAGGCAGCAGAGCACTTTGGTGACCCATGTAGCTGCTTTCGGGCTCAGTTATCACCACAATGTCTGACACTCACAGAATCTTTGTTGGCAAGTGTCACCATGCCTTTGTGTATCACAACTGAGAATAACAAATTCAGGACAAACTGCTGAGAAATAGGGCAGATTAACTGCCAGTTTGTGGCTGTTTCTCCCTTAAAATATACCAAACTAGCAACAAAAGTAAACTTCTGCTTCATCGCACTGGCTAACAAGAAATCAGCACAGCAGTTTTCTTAGGCATTCCAGTCCTTGTATCACCATCAAAAACACTAGACTTTAAGATGAGTGGTTCTTTACAACCAATTTCATCAAGTGAAAGGTTCTGCTGATCCCAAAGAATCAGCCATACACCCAGGTCAATATATAACTCAGTTCTTACCCAATAATCATGCTGTTGCTAATCCTTTAGTATCTAAAATCTAAAGGTTTATTTACAAAAAGAAAGAAAGGTGAGAGTCAAAATTGGTTAAAGGAATCAAATACATACAATACTTGCTAAACTGTTAGTTCAGGCTTGTAGCAGTGATGGAATAAACTGCTGGCTTAAGACAAGTCTCTGGTTGCTTCCAAATCATTGGAAGGTTCTCAGTCCATTGGTCAGAATGCTCCCATTAGTATAAGTCCATAGTTCAGAGGTTTCAGCAGGACAGAGGCTTGAGCAGGAAAGAGGCAAAATAGAGATGTTTCCAGCACCTTTATAGCTTCTGCCATGTGGAGGGAAATCATTGTTTCAAACAAAGCCCTCAGCACAGCTAGTGGAAAATAACAGGGAAATAAGATGCTGTTTGGAGTCACATGGGCAAGTCCCATGTCCATACATGATTTTGCTTAGTCACAGCAGAAAAGTCCGTTAATTGTAGATGGGCATCTTCCATTGTGAGTTGAGTGTTCTTTAATGTACCATTCACTTGAATAGTCCCTTTCCAATGTGCTAGCTAAACACCTTGTTGGTGCTATCCAGAAGCAAACACCTTAGAAATAACAGGTACATAGTTAATATTACTAACTTCAGCTACAAAAATGATACATGCATACAAATATCATCATATTCAGCAAATCATAACCTTTCCATAGTCATTTTATATGTCACATTTTGTACAAGATGTGTTGCAATTATATAACAGTGGTGACAACAATGATGTACGCGATCATAGTTTAATCACATAACGTTACAGCAAGTCCCACAGATGACTGTCCTTTGTGGGATTTGCTGCTATGTTCTGGCCCTCTTCCATACAGTGCCATCTATAAGGCACAACACAGCTACCAGTTTGCTGTTAAAAGAGTATGTCTCTGATCAGAGCTGCATTACCCTCTTTTTCCTGAAGATTACCACAAGGGAAACTAAGACAATAACTGACCTCTTGTTAGTTTTAGTGTACTGTAGTAGAGAATTCTGAACTGTATGTAAGAAGTGCTAAAGGTAGTTCACTGGGTAGTAGTAGAATGCAAATACATTATCAATAAAATTGCTCTTTTTAATGAAATACTGTAAATAGCACAAGTCACTTCAACTTCTACAACCTCCTCTTCTCTCTGTCCTTCTCATTTCACATATCACTTCCCTCAACAGGCTCTAGTTAAAGTTTTCTTCCCTACCCACTCATTTATCACCTCCATGTGTGACTCCAAGAACAGGCTTCTGGTGTCCTTTTGGAAGATATTAGAACTTTCTCTCAGTTGCACAGATCTCTTGCTTACCTATCATCCCATGTCTTCTCTGCTCACACCCATCACTCTCTTTTTAGCATGCTTTAACGCCTTCCACAAAAGACCACAAAAGAGCTTATGCCTTTTCTTTATATGCCTATGACAACACATCTTAAACAGAGCTTACCAGTTCTTTATCAGTAAACTATTTAGGAAAGTTAATTTCAAGTTTCAGAGTAGCAGCCGTGTTAGTCTGTATTCGCAAAAAGAAAAGGAGTACTTGTGGCACCTTAGAGACTAACCAATTTATTTGAACATAAGCTTTCATGAGCTACAGCTTCTCACTGTATTTTCCACTTTATGCATCCAATGAAGTGAGCTGTAGCTCACGAAAGCTTATGCTCAAATAAATTGGTTAGTCTCTAAGGTGCCACAAGTACTCCTTTTCTTTTTAATTTCAAGTGTAACCATTCC
The DNA here is from genome assembly GCF_015237465.2 of Chelonia mydas. Taxonomy (NCBI): domain Eukaryota; kingdom Metazoa; phylum Chordata; order Testudines; family Cheloniidae; genus Chelonia; species Chelonia mydas. Next base: position 104,004,563 of record NC_057852.1, read on the forward strand.
TTGCATTTTATATGCTTTAGTAGCTCTCTTGATTGCAGTGACAAATCCTACTTTCCATACAAGGCACTGAAAACCAGCCTACTAAATACAGCCAAGCACATTCTTCATCTGTGTTTGGAAACTGTCTAGTACATTTTGGAAGCTATCGCAGTTCTAATAATTAATAATGTATACTAATTTTGCATGTCTTTTTTTTCCACCCAAAGAAATTACCTATTGTTGTAGAACCTTCATGTGCATGGCAAGAACAACAACAGAAAGAGATATTCCAAGAAATTCCACTAGAGAGGAAACTGCTGGCATGGAGGAGATGGGCTACAGTAACTACCATTTTCTTTCTTGTTCAAAACAATTGTTACATATCAAAGCTTTATTTCTCAATAATATAGTTATAATTGCTCCTGTGCATGTCTTACACAAAATGTTAAAGTGCTCTCACTGTGAGTAATTCCAAGAACTCGTGTGGTTTGCATTATTTTTATTACCCCCAAATTGAATAAGAACACTTTATAATGTGAGAAAGATACAGGCAGAGAAACAATTATAAACTCATATAATAAATCATTCCCTTTTCATCCGGCCATCATGATAGGTTTGCCAAAATTTCTGAAGCACTTCTGCATTGCTGTTATTTCCTGCCAGTCTCAGAATATCAGATAATCCTGATTAATAAAATTGAATGATATTTTTAAATGAATGAACATATCAATTTGGATTTTCTTTTATAGTACCAATATGTACGTGTCATCTCACTTGGTATATAGGTGCCAAAAGTGAGCTGGTTTGCTTTGTAGTTCTCAACCTTTCCACTTACAAGATGATACTCTTATACTAAAGCTGTATTAAAGTATAATTCAGGAAAGTAGGTGTATGGCATGAGTTCTTATCCTGGATTTCCAGAGTGTTCTTTCCAATGTTCATATATTGTTTAGTGACAGTTCTGTGCCAACTTTCCTTGAGTCCCAATGTCTGCAGGTTAAATTCTTAATTTTGACATTTCATAAAGAAAGATGTTCTCCAGAAGAGAAATACGATTAGAGTTCTCATCCTAAAACTTTCTGCAAAGTGGAGTAAATTCTGTTGCACATACCAGAACTGAGTACAGATCCTTGACTTAGAGGAGCTTCATGGGAGCTTAGTGGAGGAATCGATTTTCCCCCATCCCCAAATCAGGTAGGAGCAGTGGAGCCATCTGTGTGATACATAGCTGCCCTGCCTCTTCATTTGGAAGTTTGGTGAAGGTCAGTAGATTCATAGCTGTAGATCTACTGTGTTCAACCCACAACGCCCTGTCCCCATCCTCTCTGCATCCTCCCCAAATTCTGTGCATGCTGTGTCATATAAGCATACCACTTCCTCAGTCAGGACTTTTCTCAGCAGTGAAGGGGCTGGGATGGGGCAAGATGTTCCATAATATGGGAATGGGTTATGATTAAATTATAATTCCATATACAAAATATTGCTATTGTTACTTTCCTGAGAGTCTCACTAACAGTAAATTGAAGGCCAGATTCAGATCCCCTTAGTTATAATTAACAGAACTTTACACAAGGAATGGTTCCATTTATTTCAAGGCCGTTACTGACAGAGCAAGGTGCCACTCACTGTCAGTACCTGGCCATGAGTTCATAGATAGGTTTTTCATACTGAGAGGTAGCATTCAGTACAATTTGATTTTACCTAGTGGTATTAGCATAAACATATTTTAATATCTACACTGCATCAATGATTCTCAGCATATTGCAGAACAGTTGCTTTATCCAGACAATATGCATATCACACATTGCAGTAAACAATTTGCAGCCATGGAGGATTAGTTTGCCTTTGATATAACCATATATACTGAATGTTTTTCATAACAGAACATTAAATTAAAGGTGCTGGGCTGAATGTGAAGTTATACTGCTGTAAATCTACAGTAATCCCTTCCCCAGATTTATGCTAGGATTTGTGAGAACAGAATATAACTTAAGTTCTATCTAGCTATCACACACAAAACCATGTTAAAATAACATTTTTAAGGTTTCAAAGTTAAACACTCAAATGTTAGGAAATGCCAGAATTAAGACTGTTAGTGCCACCTATTTGATGTTCCCCCTCCCCTACTCCACAATATTTTCTAGTCCCAGTCTCACTCCCCGGGCTCCTCATCCAATCTTGATCTTCCCTCTTCTCTCCCCCATCCCCGGCTCCTTGTCCAAGTCTCTTTGCCCAGCCAGTCCCGCATTTTCCTCTTACATCTCAGTGGCCTGTCAGTTCTGTCTCTTCTTCCCCCTGCCTCCATTTCTGCCCATGTTCCCTTGTCTCAGTCCCTTTTGCAGTTCTTTCCAGTCTCCCCTACTCTCCAACTCCTCATCTGATATCAGTGTTCTCCCCACTCCAGCCCGCTGGCTTCCATTTTCCCCTGGTCTTCTCTCACCAGGTCTTAGTACCAGTGTTGTCGCCTCATCCCATATCTGCCAGTCCAAGTCTCCCTTCCCCTCCTCAGATTCCAGTCCCAGCTTCCCCACCGAACCAGTCCTAGAATACCCTCCCCCCAAACCCAGTCTCCTTACCCAGAATTCCATCCACAGTTTCTCTCCCCCTCTCATTCCCTATCTGACCAGATTCCTTGTCCCTGATTTATCTCATCTTGGTCCAGTTTTTGTCCTTTCTGCATTTGAATCAAACAGTTTCCTCCTCCACACTGCCTGAGTACCAACAACGGGTCATTGAGAGCACAGGAGAGACAGGCTTCATAATCTCAGCTCTAGCACCTGGCGCAGAGCAGCAATTAGAGGGGAAATCCTTCTGAATTGCCCCTCCCCCCACATAAATGGGGGCTGGAGCATGCTCAGTCATTCTGTGGCAATCGTGCATGCATTATATGGTCAACAGTAGGACCCATGTGAGGCTTGAATATGCTCAGTGAACATGGAATCAGCTGTTAAACCCTAGAGAGTCTCTACTGAGCATGCCTGAACTGCAATTTTCCAAAGGCTTATAACTAGGCCAAATTATGGGCAGATTTTCATGTGGACAGCAAAAGGCCCTCCCCCCACACACCAGGTTCAACCCACTTTGCTCTATTTCAGATCCCTGATCCAAATCATAGAAGTGCTAAATCATTCCAAACAAAGGTCTTGAGAATTTTTTATCATGGGTAAACAGTATTTCCCCCTAGGCTCATTCTCAGAAAAGTGTTAACCATTTTGGATTAAACTTTAAAAAAAATTATCAATAAGGACAATAAATTCCTGATCCTGTACCACTGAAGTCAAAGAAACATTAAGTCTGGATGTTTAATTCATACAGATTGAATGTGCTCCTGCTCTGAATATCACTCCCCCAGATACTAATATTTCAAATTAAGATTGACATTGAATAGTGGGGTTCCTCAGAGATCAGTACTAGGCCAACACGAGTCAAGATTTTCATTAATGACCTGGAAGTAAATACAAAATCACTGCTGATAACATTTGTGGACCACACAAACTTGACATTTGACATTGACCTCAATCATAACAGGAACATGACCTAAGTTTGTTTTTAAACTCAAAGAAGGATCATTCAACAACTTGGGGCCCATCTCTTAGGGTTCCAACCTTTTTTGCATTGATGCTTACCAAAGACTTCCACTGATAGGAATTGGAGTTAGCTGAGATCCCTAATGTTATTTTAATACCCATCTTTACCCTATCATTTTCACCCTCATTGTGGCTGGTTGGTTTAGTTTATTTTCATATATTGGACTGATTTAATGTGACCTCTTTATAGCATATCGCTGGATGTTTAATTCATACAGATTGAATGTGCTCCTGCTCTGAATATCACTCCTCCAGATATTAATATTTCAAATTAAGATTGACATTGATTAGTGGGGTTCCTCAGAGATCAGTACTAGGCCAACACTTGTCAAGATTTTCATTAATGACCTGGAAGTAAATACAAAATCGATGCTGATAACATTTGTGGATCACACAAACTTGACATCAGAAACCTCTCTAGTTTCCTGTCAACTCACTTGACAGCAGGCCCACCAACAGCAAGTCTGGGCCCCGGGACCAGGGCCAGGGCCATGGCTGTCCCTGAGGGGATGGGGCCCAGGGCAGAATTGATGAATCCGTCGCTTCCAGGATGCCGTCACTTCCGGGACCAACCATGCTGGCCAATCGCGCCAGCCGGTGGGCCCCCCAAAGCGCTGGGCCTGGAATGGTCACATGTGCCTAGGAGCCCTGCGGCCTGCCCAGGTGATTTAAAAAGGCCTGGGGCCCCCGGCTGCCACCGCCACTACTGCAGCAGCAGCAGCAGTAGATGGTAGCCTTTTAAATCACCCAGGCCGCTGGGCAATTGCCCCCTTTGCCCCTCCCCCCATTGGGGGGCCAGCCTGACAGTTTGCCTTGGAGCACTTGCTCTTTTCCATTTTGTGGAGCACTTTAAAAATGTGGTTTTCATTTGGAATCAGAATGAAACCAAATTTCAAAATATCTAAATCTTCTGCAAAACAGAATCACCTTTCTCTGTCTAGCTCTAGTAAGTATCTTCATGGGGAGAAAATTAGCAGGAGCGTTGTAAACTAGACATGAGAAGTAATTCTTCCACACTACTCAGCACTGATAAAGCCTCAGCTAGAGTTCTGAGTCCAGTTCTGGGCACCACTCTTCAGGAAAGATATAGGCAAATTGGAGAATCTCCAGGGGAGAGCAATAAAAATTATTAAAGGTCTAGAAACCATGACCTATGAGGAAGGATTGAAAAAAAACTGTGTTTGTTTAGTTTGGACAAGACAAGAGTGAGGGGGAACATAAGTCTTCAAGGACATAAAAAGTTGTTATAAAGAGGAGGGTGATAAATTGTTCTCCTTAACCATTGAGAATAGAACAAGAAATAATGGGCTTAAATTGCAGCAAAGAGATCTAGGTCAGATATTCGGTAAAACTTCCTAACTGCAAGGGTAGATAAGCACAGGAGTAGACTATAGAGGGGTGTTTTGGAATCTCCATCACTGGAGGTTTTAATAGTAGTTTAGACAAACACCTGTCAATGATGGTCTAGATAATACATAGTTGTGCCTCAGTGTAGGGGACTGAACTAGATGACCTATCGAATTTCCTTCTAGTCCTACATTTTTATGACTGTAGGAAAATACCAGGTACTAAAGGGATTTTTAGTCTAGCAGAGAAAGGCATAACAAGAGCCAATGGCAGGAAGCTAAAGCCAGACAGATTCAAATTAGAAACAGGGAACAAATTTTTCACAGTGAGGGTGATTAACAAAGTGCCAAGGGAAGTGGTAGATTCAGCATCTCTTCATGTGTTCAAATCAAGATTGGATACCTGTCTGAATGATATGCTTTAGTCAAACACAATTTATTGGCTCATTACAAGGGTAACTGAGTGAAAGTGTCCTGTGATATGCAAAAGGCTAGATTAGATGATCTAATGATCCCATCTTTTTTTCTTATAATCTGTAAATAGATTCCAACATATCAACACAATGAACCTGAAACAGAGTACTATAAAATTTCCTCCATTACTTTATTCTGGGAAAGCATTTATTCCAGACTAAGGCATACTGCCAAAGTAACGTGATATCTTTTTTGATGAGGTTACAAATTTGTTTGATGTAATATACTTGGACTTCTTTAAGTCATTTGACTTGGTACTTCATGACATTTTGATTAGATATCTAGAATAATACAAAATTAATATTGCACACATTAAATGGATACAAATTGGCTGAATGGTAGATCTCAACATGTAATTATAAACAGGGAATCATTGTCACAGGGGTACTTTTCTAGTGGAGTCCAGCCAGGTTTGGTTCTTATGCTGTTTAACACTTTTATCAATGACCTGGAAGAAAACATAACTGATCACTGATAAAGATTGCAGATGACACAAAAGTTGGGGACTAGTAAATAATAAAAAGTACAGGCCACTGATACAGAGTGATCTGGATCACTTGGTAAGCGAAGAGCATGCAAACAATTTGTGTTCTGATACATGTATACACGTAGGAAAAAAGACCGTAGGCCATATTTACAGGATGGAGGACTGAATCCTGGGAAGCATTGATTCTGAAAAAGATTTGGGGTCATGGGAGATAAGCAGCTGAACATGAGCTCCCAGTACAAGTCTGGCCAAAAGGACTAATGCAATCCTGGACACATAAACAGGGGAATCTCAAGTAGGAGTACAGAGGCTATTTTACTTCTGTATTTGGCACTAGTGCAGCTGCTGTTGGAATCCTGTGTCCATTTCTTGCATCCACAATTCATGAAGGATGGTGATAAATTGGAGAGAGTTCAGAGAGGAGCCATGAGGAAGATTAAAGGATTAGAAAACATGCTTTATAGTGATAGGCTCAAGGAGCTCATCATTTAACATAACAAAGAGAAGGTTATGAGGTAACTTGATTATAGACTCTGAGTATTTACATGGGGAACAAATATTTAATAACAAGCTCTTCAGTCTAGAGAAAGATATAACAGGATCCAATGGCTGGAAGTTGAAGCTAGACAAATTCAGACTAGAAATAAGGCATAAATTTTTAACAGTGAGGGTAATTAACCATTGGAACAATATACTTGGGGTCATGGAGAATTCTCCATTACTAGCAATTTTTAAATTAAGATTGGATATTTTTTCTAAAAGATATGGTCTAAGACTTATTTTGGGGAAGTTCTATGATGTATGTGATACAGGAGGTCAGACTGGATGATGACAATGGTCTCTTCTGCCTTTGGACTCTATTAATCTATCTCCCCTCACCATGACTCCTGGTTTTATCCCCTCTTAACCTCTAACTGTAGAAGACATCTCTAAAAATGTCCTTGTGATATATCCAAGGTAGGAGTATTTATTTATTTTTTAAACACTGTTTTTCTTTAGTTGCAAACTGCTGAGATGTGAGGTTAGGGGAAGCATACTGATCAGATGTTCCAATCAATGAGACTTCAGAATTGTCCGCATTCTATTCTAGATTTACATGAGTCATCTACTCACTGATCTTTCCATCATATTTATTTGAATTTGATGAAATTTTGCAAGTTACTGATAGAAATAAAAATATAGTCTTCCTACAGTGGGGAAAGTTTGCCCTGTAGTTCAAACCAATATGTTCTTGCTGTAAGGCATGACACAGATTATTTAACTGTTCCTTTCAAAACCCTGGGAAAATATTAGTATACCATAATAAATCTAGGTTTACAACATAACAGACATTATTCCCTAGAAATAACATGAATCTACCAGATAATAGAAATCTGAGTAAAGAAAGTTAAAGATGGGGAGATTTTTATGCCATTACCTTATAGGACCTCATGACTTTGGACTTTGTTTGTTTGATTTGATGTTTGTTTTTAAGAAAAAAATACATTCAAGCAATCCTTGTACTTGCTTTTAAACAAATTTGTAAAGTTTATGGACCAGAACTTCAGTTGGTGTAAATTGGTATAACTCCAGTGAGGCTAATGTAGTTCTGCCAATTTACACCACCTGAGGATTTACTGCTAGATCTTTAGCAAAAAAGCATACTAACTAGAGTCACTGGAAGAAATGTCGAACTAATTTTGAAGCACGTAAAGTACATGGAAAATAACCAGCCTCCTTACAACCTTTTTAATGAAGCCAAATCTGGTAGTTGTAGTTGTCCCATTAAGCATCCTTGGCCCTTGGACAGGATGATGGTAGGTCATAGTGTAATGAAACTGGACATGTGTAATTTAAATGGATTATTCTAGTAAACAGCTCTATTTATGGTCATAAAAAAGTTGAGCGTGTCATAGTGTGACAGATTTTCATTACCAATCTTTTCATTACCAATAGGGCCACAGTTGATCAGGCTGGGGCCACAGGATCTTTTTGGGGAGGAGATGACGAGGCACACCAAGTGTCTAAATTTTAAAGCTTTATTAATAAAATAATAAAAGAACAGCAGAGAGTGCTGGGAACGCTCCCATGTCACTCATGAGAAGAAAAAAAGTGTTAACGCCCCAAGCCCTAACCCACTTTCATACTCACACACGCACTACCCAAGACTGGCCAGGCCTGGATGTAACGTCAGAAGAAGAGGTGGGGGGAAGGTGGATGGGAGTGCTGTCTTGGGCCCAGGCCGTCCAAGTCTGCTGTTGCTGTCCAAGTTTCTCCAGCTCTCAGGAGGGTTTTAAGTCCTGGGCTCTTTGGGGTCAGGGGGTATTCCACTCAGGGACCTCTGCTTCTTTTGCTCTTTGTGCCAGTCCAAACTGGCTTGCTATGGCCTCCTCGGTTTCCCAAAACATCCTGGCTCCGGAGACTTTGTTTTCCCTTCTATTGGCCTTCGCTGTCGCCGTCTCATTTGCTCTCACTGTTCTCGCTGCTATCTCTGCAGTTCTGCTCAACTTAGTTCTCCTCTTCTCACGGCTGGGCAGCTGCTGATTTCTCATCAAGCCCATGACCTTGGGTCGGTGCCTGCGTCTTTTCTTCACATGGAGCTAGCTGAAGTGTTGAGTTTACCCATTCTCTGCTCTTCTTCTTTCTCTCCCTTTCCGGCCTCTCGTATTCTGCAAAGGAAACTTCCATTCTCACTCACAAATCTTTGACACTTCCGAAAATGCTTTGCGATACTTGCAACAGTGTTAGCCACATATAATGCTGATCTGCCTTCCCTGGAGACTGCCTGCGGGGGGGGGGGGGGGATTTGGGGTGTGAAAATAGCACATGGACACTTCCAAATAGAGGGGGGCAGATCCTCAGATGCTCTACTGTCATAGCTTGATTGACTTCAATGGAGCTATGACAGCTTTCACAGTTAAAGATCTAGTCCAGAGTGAGTACATCAGAATTCATCTGCTTGGATTAAATGAAACTCTGATATATTTTGCTCTAGCTCCAAAAGAGTTATAACGTACAGCAATGTGTGTCTGATAGTTTCCAGTGCATGTGTATTAGAAAGTCTTTAACTTTCTTACAGTGTGTGTGTATTAATGATTCAGATAAGAATTGACCCAACTTTTGCTCACAATACACCCAAAGCTTTCCAGAAGTTTCTGTCTAAGTATCGAGGCCAGATTTTTAGGCATTGCTGTGCTCAGCACTGCAACACCTAATTGGTTTAGGAGTCTAAATATTTTCCCAAGTGATTTAGGCACTTAGTTGATGGAATTTAGACTATTATCAATGTCATTTTGGCTCCTAAGTGCTTTGATACCTTTTGAAAATGATTTTAGACATTTTAGTGCTAAGTGCAGGAATGCCTAAATACCTTTAAAAATCTGGGCCCTAGTCTGGCAGCAACTCAAATTCCCTCTGAGGCTTTTGGAACCATTTAAGCTTGAAAAAGGTCTTCAAGTTTCATTATTTCTTTGTTTTTCCACTTGTGTCTGATTAGAATCCTGAGTTCAGGATGGCTGGACTATCAAATCTAGTCCTTTATTATTTGCATTACAGTGGTGCCCAAAAGCTCCAGTCAGGATTGGTGCCCCATTGCTAGGTTCCATACAAACACACAAAGAGGCATGATCCCTACCCCCCAGGAACATAACATTTTGCTAAGATTTATGCAGGTGGAATACTTGAGATTTAGTTCTGCTTTCAGTTGCCCAGGTTTAAATCTGGAGTTCTATGATTACTTTGAATAGAGAACGTCTGGATTTACACTAGTGTTAGTAAAAGCAGAATTTGGCCTTCACAATTTGATCCAAAGCTCATTGAAACCAAGAGACAGACTCCCAGTGTATTTCTACACTGTGATAAAACACCTGCAGCCATGAGTCTCAGAGCCCAGATCAGGTGACACTGGCTTGTGGGGTTCGGGCTGTGAGGCTATAAAATTGTACTGTAGATGTTCAGGGTTTGGCTGAGCCCAGGCTCTGAGACCAACTCCCTCATGGAGTCTTGGACTCTGGGCTCCAGTCTGAGCCCTAATGTCTACACTGCAATTTTATAGCTCTGCAACCCAAGTCAGCCATGGGTCTTTTATTGCAGTGTAGACCCCTATTGACTTTAGAAGGCTTTGGATCAGTCCCCTAATGCTTCCTGGAGGTTTTTAATAAACTACAACTCTGACCCTTTTGAAATGTTTCTCTTTTGGCTGTAGCCTGGTTGGCTTCCTGGAGAAGGGATAAGGTTGGATTCCCATGTATTACCTCTCCTGGCTACATTTTTAGGTGATATCTAACATTCCTGCAGTCTTCTGTGAGGTGACATTTACTCTTATGTGTTTGGTTATCTGTTTAGTTTTGTATTGGATGACTCCTCTGTTGAATATCTTCTCACATGCTAAATTTGTTAGTTATTTGTTTTCTTTATCTGGTTGTGACACACAATATGCTGCTGCAGTTTTGTTAGTATGTCGCCAGGGAACTGTGTTATACGATACCAGATGTACTGTGTTTTGCATCTCAGTACAAACCTAACATTGTTCTTTTTCTTGTGGGGTAGAATTGCACCAACTCTGATTTATACAAATCTCTATGTGGTTTTTATGTTTGTAATTTTAAAACTGCTAAATAAAATCTTAAGTAGAAAATGAAAACAAATTGTGGCCTCAGCTTAGAATAGGCAATATTCAGAGCCAGTGTCTGCTCTGTTATTGATTATGTATTCTTAAGATTTATAGTGAACTTAGATTCAATCTATAAAATGCAATCTTAAAGCTAGAGTAAAAAAACCCAAAACACAGAAACATTATTCTGAAGGAATCTGGGAATGAATCATGCAAGAAGAAGCCTGGAGATGATAGTAGATGGCAAATTTGAGATGATTTTGCAATGAGAAAAGACAGTAAAATGAGGCAGTGTGATCTAAAGATGAATACACAAAATACTTCAAAATATCATGGTGAAGGAGGTAATAATACCTTTCTATTCTTAAATTCTGCACACTTCATTATGTGGAAAATGCATACAAGCAGGAGGGAGCAATGAATATGGCACTGAAAGTATTGACTTATGAGCAGAGCTGAGTGAACATCTCATAGCAAATAACTTATTCTGCAAATAAGTTGCATTCTTCCTTTTCCTCTTCATGAATCACCCAGGAACTAACTACTTTGTGTAGTAGAAATGTTTTGGCACCTGTTTTATGCAAACAAATTTCAGACTATAAAATGCTTTCAAACTATTGCTTGGCAAATACACTATTCATAATTTTGGATGAGCACAGTCTTCGTAGTCATGAGGTAATGGATAAATGAAATTTATAAACAAGTGGAGGGGAGGGACTAAGTCAGTGGGGTTGTTTAAAAGTTTCCAGGTGATATGCAAACATATCTGAGGTGAACCTTTGTGCAAGCAAACATTTTCATGAGCACTTGTGAGACTTATTAGTCTGCTAACATTCATAGAATCATAGAATATCAGGGTTGGAAGGGACCTCAGGAGGTCATCTAGTCCAACCCCCTGCTCAAAGCAGGACCAATCCCCAATTAAATCATCCCAGCCAGGGCTTTGTCAAGCCTGACCTTAAAAACTTCTAAGGAAGGAGATTCTACCACCTCCCTAGGTAATGCATTCCAGTGTTTCACCACCCTCCTAGTGAAAAAGTTTTTCCTAATATCCAACCTAAACCTCCCCCACTGCAACTTGAGACCATTACTCCTTGTCCTGTCCTCTTTTACCACTGAGAATAGTCGAGAACCATCCTCTCTGGAACCACCTCTCAGGTAGTTGAAAGCAGCTATCAAATCCCCCCTCATTCTTCTCTTCTGCAGACTAAACAATCCCAGTTCCCTCAGCCTCTCCTCATAAGTCATATGTTCCAGACCCCTAATCATTTTTGTTGCCCTTCGCTGGACTCTCTCCAATTTATCCACATCCTTCTTGTAGTGTGGGGCCCCAAACTGGACACAGTACTCCAGATGAGGCCTCACCAATGTCGAATAGAGGGGAACGATCATGTCCCTCGATCTGCTCGCTATGCCCCTACTTATACATCCCAAAATGCCATTGGCCTTCTTGGCAACAAGGGCACACTGCTGACTCATATCCAGCTTCTCGTCCACTGTCACCCCTAGGTCCTTTTCCGCAGAACTGCTGCCTAGCCATTCGGTCCCTAGTCTGTAGCGGTGCATTGGGTTCTTCCGTCCTAAGTGCAGGACCCTGCACTTATCCTTATTGAACCTCATCAGATTTCTTTTGGCCCAATCCTCCAATTTGTCTAGGTCCCTCTGTATCCTATCCCTGCCCTCCAGCGTATCTACCACTCCTCCTAGTTTAGTATCATCCGCAAATTTGCTGAGAGTGCAATCCACACCATCCTCCAGATCATTTATGAAGATATTGAACAAAACTGGCCCCAGGACCGACCCCTGGGGCACTCCACTTGACACCGGCTGCCAACTAGACATGGAGCCATTGATCACTACCCGTTGAGCCCGACAATCTAGCCAACTTTCTACCCACCTTATAGTGCATTCATCCAGCCCATACTTCTTTAACTTGCTGACAAGAATACTGTGGGAGACCGTGTCAAAAGCTTTGCTAAAGTCAAGAAACAATACATCCACTGCTTTCCCTTCATCCACAGAACCAGTAATCTCATCATAGAAGACGATTAGATTAGTCAGGCATGACCTTCCCTTGGTGAATCCATGCTGACTGTTCCTGATCACTTTCCTCTCATGTAAGTGCTTCAGGATTGATTCTTTGAGGACCTGCTCCATGATTTTTCCGGGGACTGAGGTGAGGCTGACTGGCCTGTAGTTTCCAGGATCCTCCTTCTTCCCTTTTTTAAAGATTGGCACTACATTAGCCTTTTTCCAGTCATCTGGGACTTCCCCCGTTCGCCACGAATTTTCAAAGATAATGACCAATGGCTCTGCAATCACAGCCGCCAATTCCTTTAGCACTCTCGGATGCAACTCGTCCGGCCCCATAGACTTGTGCACGTCCAGCTTTTCTAAATAGTCCCTAACCACCTCTTTCTCCACTGAGGGCTGGCCATCTACTCCCCATGCTGTGATGCCCAGCGCAGCAGTCTGGGAGCTGACCTTGTTCGTGAAGACAGAGGCAAAAAAAGCATTGAGTACATTAGCTTTTTCCACATCCTCTGTCACTAGGTTGCCTCCTTCATTCAGTAAGGGGCCCACACTTTCCTTGGCTTTCTTCTTGTTGCCAGCATACCTGAAGAAACCCTTCTTGTTACTCTTGACATCTCTTGCTAGCTGCAGCTCCAGGTGTGATTTGGCCCTCCTGATTTCATTCCTACATGCCCGAGCAATATTTTTATACTCTTCCCTGGTCATATGTCCAACTTTCCACTTCTTGTAAGCTTATTTTTTATGTTTAAGATCCGCTAGGATTTCACCGTTAAGCCAAGCTGGTCGCCTGCCATATTTACTATTCTTTCGACTCATCGGGATGGTTTGTCCCTGTAACCTCAACAGGAATTCCTTGAAATACAGCCAGCTCTCCTGGACTCCTTTCCCCTTCATGTTAGTCCCCCAGGGGATCCTACCCATCCGTTCCCTGAGGGAGTCGAAGTCTGCTTTCCTGAAGTCCAGGGTCCGTATCCTGCTGCTTACCTTTCTTCCCTGTGTCAGGATCCTGAACTCAACCAACTCATGGTCACCGCCCCCCAGATTCTTGCAAATCAAACCAATAAAACAAAAAAGAAATTGTTTAGGGAAATGTTTGCAGAAAATGAATAAAAAGGACATGAACACCATTGAAGAGAGGTTTTATTCATATGAATGTTTTCATATTTGCATTATTTAACCAGCTCTATTTGTGAGAAATTACTAAAACAAGTAAATATGCACAGATGATTCTGCAGGGGTATATGGATAATCATGTTCAAATTGTTAAAGGAGGAATACTTTCACAAAGGACAAGAAAGAGTCACTCAGGCTGGTACACAAAAATTTAATCAAAGCAAGGAGATGAATTAGGGAAAAGGAACATTTATGCTGAGTAGATGGAAAACTTCTTGACAGTCTGATCTAAAAGTCTGTTGGGAAGGGGGAACTGCTGCTCCAGGCAGCACAGAGCGTGCTGTTCATTCATTCACCTCAACTGAGGACTCTTGGGGAGACTTGGAGGGAGGCAGTGGGACCATTTGAGAGAAGCTTTTTGGGCAGAGCCACACCGCTCTCTGCTCTCCAGGGTAGGTCCAGCAGATGCCCTTCTTGACCCACACAGTTCTTTGAAGCATGGGCGTGGGAGTAACTGCTGCCCCTGCTCAGGAATGTTGGCATTGCAGGCACCCCAAGGATAAGGTCCTTTTGTCTAAGGAAGTGTGGATGGCAGAATCTCTACCCCCACAGGAACCCACTACTTTGGGTTACCTCCCACACTGCACTCTACTCTAGGTGATGGCTGAAGCAAAAGGACCCTTCTTTAGTCACCTACGGAAGATCAAGAACAATTGCTTTGAGGGCTCTCTCCCCTTCTTCTCCATCCATTCAATGCCCAGCAGAAGCAGTGGAATACAACCACCGTAGGAGGAATGCTGGCCAGGGGCTTCAATCTGACCCCAGCAACCAAGAGATTGGAAGTGGCAATGGGGCACCCCTCTTCTTTCCCTGCCTCCTGAAGACTGGGAGCAGCAGTACTTAAAATGTAAGCTCTTTAGAACAGGTACCATCTTTTTTTTTCTTGTTTGTATAACACCTATCACAGTGGGGTCCTTGTCCATGACTAGAGATTCTAGGCACTATGGAAATACAAATGGTATAACCCCTTTGGAGAGGGTGCTCCTGAAATTTCCACCCTAAGCCTTGAAGGGAGTCAACCCAGACAACAGCAGTTATGGTGGCAGACATTTAGGCAGAGTCTATTTTGCCAGACTACCTAGGGTCCAGGATGGAAAGATAGCGGACTAGCAACACTACCAGAACCAATCATAAGCCACAGCCCAGAGACAGAAGGGTTTGGTTTTACTTTCAGTTTTGGCTGTGTCTGGGGAGAGAATGGAGCAGGGAGAGAAGCATCACATCCAGGGAGGAGGAGCCTTCTACCCTCCATGTTCACGCTCAAGTGAAAACTGGGATTTCTGGGACATTGAACAGTGTCATTTCAGCAGAGACCAGAAACCTAGGAGGCTGAGGAGAGGGTCAAGGTCAGACTACCATGAGCCAGCCTAACTGCACATTGGAATCCAGACCAGAGAGCCAGAAGGACAACATTACCACCTTTGGTGTGTATACTTCGTAAGAAGACCCCTGTTTATTCATTTTACGATTTTGTTTCAAGTTGGCCACTGACCTCAAGGCTACACTACCCATCAGAGATTGAGTCTAAACTCACTGTTTGCCTGGGCAGCTGCTCAGAGGGAGCACAGAGGTTTAGACTGGATGTACATCTTGGGATGGGTAGAATTTATGTATTGTTGTTTTTGTCTTTTATTATCCTAATTCCTTTTTCTGTTGTCCTCTATCCTGAGTTTCCCATACCTAATAAAGACCCACTTACTGTTTTATTACTCTGGGAATTGTGATAGCTGTTTTTTTTTTTGCTCTGACTGACACACCTCTGTAACAGATTGTATATTAAATATTTTCCCAAGGGACAGGCCCTCTGTGTTCTCTACACTAGGAGGTGTTTCCTCGGGGGCATCAGGAGCCCATATAGATGAAACCAGGACCCATACCCCTGACAAGAACAGGGAGACAGCTGCAGCCACACCTCAGGGCTGGGGTTACATAATAAATACAATAATAACAATACCCTGGTCCCATTCCCCTCTGCCCCGGTGACATTTCAGTTGAGTTGTCTTGTCTGATATGTTTTTTTTTTCTGATCAATATTTGACCTATATAAATATCATTTCCTTTTTCAACCCCTACATGGTATTAATTCCAGACCACTAAAAGAGGCATAATATCCCTGCTTTCCATTCATGAGAGAAATTAATTGTCATGGAAATGCTCTGGATTTTCAATCAATGCTTTACAAGTTTTTTCAGGCAAATAAAACTGTTGATAAATGTCATCTAGCTTCATAACGTACTACCAATATACTAGCAGGTGAAGTCACTTTTTATGACATTGTATAGTTATTTTCTACTGGGTTTGTGAAATGTTCTATTTTTGCAAAGTGGGAAGCATTCTGTAAGCCAGTCAGCATAAATGTCTGTGGTTTCTCTAAGATGTATCAGAGAAAGATTTCTGGTGAGGAAGACTGTATTTCACAAGCTCAGCATTAAGGGTTATATTTTCACATAATTTATTTGGTATCAAACACAAGCCACATCAGTGTCAACAACTGAGAAATCTCTTTTGGAAATATTGTGGATCAAAATATTAGCATCTATCACTATTATATCTCAGACAGATGCTTTCAGAAAGTTTAAGTGGGATCCGAAAGTCAAGGAAGGCATAAACAAAACTGTAAAATGATGCATCATCTGCATGGCAATGCTACCTGAGCCCATAATATGTAATAATGAGTGCTAATGAAATAAAGTACAGAGAGAATAAAAGAGGCCCTGAGATGAGGCACTGGCAAGAATTATAAAGTGATTCAAATGGGAGCTGTCTAAACCATGTAGTGAATGATCAATCAGATAAAGGCTATTCAAGCCAACAAAGATCAACTGAGGTGAGCCCCAAACAGACAGCTCAGTCTGTCTAACAAGATTTGATGATTAATAATGACAAGTGTGGCAGCAGTATCTGGTGTTAATAAATAAATCTCACCAGAGGCAAGAACACCTAGTTATGAGGTCATTTGCAGAGCAGTGGCTGTGCTGTCCTGAACCAAGATTGATTGTTAGGCTAGCACTGATCACAAGTGAGATATGATACACATGCAGTGACCTTAGATATAAATAAATGGGATATTAGAAGTAGGTCTGCAATTAGAAGGTAGATACACAGATTATTTGTCCAGTTTGACAGCACAATCCTTTTTTGCTAATAGTTTCTCCTGCATTCTTATTGGATATATTATATAAGTGAAGAGTGTGGATGTGATTTCTGAGCTATTTGAAAGCAGAACTGAGGAATTCTGAATGGAAAAGGAGAGGTAGAAAAATAGAATATTTTAGAAGATTCTATTAATCTAAGATACATATATACAAGTAAATCATATGGCCAAACATTCTGATATGCTGAGCACTGCAACTTCTATTAAAGTTTCAACTTCTCTGAATCAAGACAGTAGCTCTAGTACAGTATTGCTGTAATATTATCATTGCTCTTCATAACATTAGGTATAAAGAAGTAAGAAATGTTGGTATTGTTTAATATGTTCAATTAGTTGTTTTAATAATGTACTTTTGAAGTAATGTTAAGTGAATCACTGGCTTTAATAGAATCTAATATGGAGTATATGAACTATGATCCTTGGACTCCATCTTTGTAAGCGAACTTGTTTACAACTTAGACGCTGGAGTCCTCTGGCTCAAACTGGACTGAATCAGCTTTTCCCACCTTAGAGATTATATAAGATCTTGGTCAGCGCCTGCACGGTGCTGTCCATTCCAGCGAAAGTGCGTGCATGGTCAGGTCTTCCTAACTCTCCAAAGCTAGATAGAAGAGTACCTTCTATCCAGCAGCGAGGTTGAGAAGGAGAGACCTGTCATCACTATCCCCATCACATTTTTCAGAGTAGCAGCCGTGTTAGTCTGTATTCGCAAGAAGAAAAGTAGTACATTGGTCAAACTGGACAGTCTCTACGTAAAAGAATAAATGGACACAAATCAGACATCAAGAATTATAACATTCAAAAATCAATTGGAGAACACTTCAATCTCTCTGGTCACTCGATTACAGACCTAAAAGTGGCAATACTTCAACAAAAAAACTTCAAAAACAGACTCCAATGAGAGACTGCTGAATTGGAATTAATTTGCAAACTGGATACAATTAACTTAGGCTTGAATAGAGACTGGGAGTGGATGGGTCATTACATAAAGTAAAATTATTTCCCCATGTTTATCCTCCCCACCCCCACCCCCCACTGTTCCTCAGATGTTCTTGTCAACTGCTGGAAATGGCCCACCTTGATTATCACTACAAAAGGTCCCGTCCCGTCCCCCCCCCGCTCTCCTGCTGGTAATAGCTCACCTTAAGTGATCACTCTGGTCACAGTGTGTATGGTAACACCCATTGTTTCATGTTCTCTATGTATATAAATCTCCCCACTGTATTTTCCAATGAATGCATCCGATGAAGTGAGCTGTAGCTCACGAAAGCTTATGCTCAAATAAAATTTGTTAGTCTCTAAGGTGCCACAAGTACTCCTTTTCTGTCCCCGTCACAGTGAATCGAATCCATCTTACCTGTGGAGGTCCTGCTTGCCTGGTGTCCAACATCCCAGAGGGTATCCCCACCTGTGACGAAGTCCAACAGTCATTGGGACTCCCCAGTGGTCCTCCTCAAAAGCTCTCAATCAGCCAGAGAGTAGAAGGTCCTGGGCCTCACATCTGTGCACTGTGTCAACTGCGCCTAAATCATAGGAAAGGTTTCTCTATTGGGGTTTCATTTATTGTTTTTCTGAAAGCCAAGGGAGGTTTTGTGTGTCTGAGCTTCAAGCTCCTAAAGCCAGTCACTGAATCACTGTATGGTTAAGTTTGTGTTTCTTCCCCTCCCCCCGCCCCATTTTTCCCAGTTTTCTGTACCTTTGCCCTGAATACATTTACCTTTGTTTGCACCATATTACCTTGTCTATCTTTATTTTTATTATATCACATAGGGAGGGAGGGACACCCTTATTGAAAGCTAAATCCACCGGTGACAGACACGGAAGGGAGCTGAGTCTGCTCTTCTGAGAAAAGGGTCTTTCCTTTTCTGTCTTTCCCCCTACCAGTTCTCAAGTATTTTCTCTCTGAAACATTTCCTTACTCCCCTTAAGGTAACAATTATGACTCTCCATTTCATCACAGCATTGGTCAATATAATTTGCAACCTGGACAACAATCTGCCCAACCTTTATTGCATCCAACTTTATTGCCAAATTCAAACAAAATGTCAGCAGTATTGTCTTGAGTATCTTCTTTAATTAAATCTACGTGCTGAGTCATGCTCAAGCACATGAGTAGTTGAAGGCACACTTTCTTAGGACAAAATGGACAAAGAGTTTTCTTCCCTCTCACCCCTACCCCAGCTGTGCTCTGCTCAGCAGTTTCAAAAGATGTGAGTAATATTCCCCTCAAAGAGACGAATGGGGCAAATGAAAGAATGTTTTGTGTATTGCTCCCAGTTGTGCTGAAGTCTGGCTGAGTGAATGCTATGCCTGGGACGCGGGATTTAACATGATACTCTGGGTATGGCCACAGAAATAACAGTAGCAACATGTTTCCCTTGGTCCACACACATTAGATATGCAAGTAGGGTGCAAAATGAAGCAGATTCAATATACTTTAAAATAAACAACTGATTGCAAGAGGCTAGAGGACCAGGGTGCAGAGATTCCTGACATTACAAAAGCAGGATCCTGACAAGTTGTCTCAGCGATTATTCCTGCCTCATTTTTGCATAGGTTTCCTTCATTGCTCTCACCCTAACCATGTACTTAAGATTTCTGTTATGATCCATTTGACTACTGTTTTATGTATCTTCTCCCAATGCAGGTACTCTGATGATGCTCCCTCACCATGAATGGAGTGTTTGTACAGGCCTTATTCATGCCCAGGCTTCTGATTTTTGTGGCACTATTTGGGCTATGTTTTTTCCTACTTGTACTTGGCTTCTGGCCACAGAGTTGCTCGTTTGGTGCTCTCAGTAGAGGTATTGTCATGTACAACCATTGGCTCCTTTTGGTTCCACTTCTAGAATGTTACGTGTATGGTTTGGAAATATAAGACATCTTCCCTGTGTCATATTCACACTGACTAATACTGGTTACTGATATAATTGCCTTGGAGGAGCTCTGGTTCCTCCTAGTCACTTCATGTGGCCACCACTTGTCTGTTCTGCTCCATGACTTCTAACAGTCACGGTGTGCTTTTTGCTGTTAGCAGCAGATTCACTGATATCTTTGGTCTATCTGTTGCAGATTGTCAGCTATTTACAGCCATTGCATTATGTTGTCTACATACTGAGTTGCTTTTGACTCCCCTTCCACCACCTCTCCTCCCCATCCCCGCCACCCTCGTCCCGAGGCCTCTTTTCTGACCTCTCACACACTTTCATCTGAACATTTCTGGCCATGGTGTGGGCTGCCAGTCTCTAGCTAACTCTAACGGCTTTCCTGCTCCTTTGTCTCTTTAAGAACAATTTTTAATATGGTTCTCTTAACTGTGCATCCCAAGATAACCTGATCCTACAGATAAAATCCTGGCTCTATTGAATGCAGTTGCAAAATCTCATTGATTTCAAAGGAGTCAAGGTTTCACTTTACATGTATAAAGTGGAAAAGACTTGGTTTTCCACCTGACACACTTTTTCCCCATTAGTCTTAACAGAACTCCTTGACAGCAAACTCCTGTAAATTTAACACTGCTTCTTCAGAGCGCCAGGTCCTATATGAGCACCTCCTGGGAGTTATTGAATGCCTTTCAACTTCTACTCCCATTGAAGCTGAAGGGAATTAAGAGCACTCAGCACAGGATTAGCCCCAAGATGATTAAAGAGGAAAAAGTGAAATAAATCCTTAAGAATATCAAGGAATTTTGCTACAAGGACCAGAGACAGCTGTCAAAACTGGATTTACTTCAACAAGATCAAAATTTGTGACTGATTATTGAATATTTTTTGAGTTTAGGGATGGAGAAAATGAAAGGGTGTGAATTACGTAAACTAAACTGTAGAAGAAAATTAAGTCGAAAACAAAGACAACATAACTAAGGCCAGTTTTATTTTATTTTGCAACTGGATAGACTTCTTAAATACTGCTTACTTCTCAAATACAGTAACACATGAATAAAATGGGACATGTTAGAGTAACTTTCTATCCCTAGGAGTAATAGAGGAATAGAAGAATTAATTTAGAGTAGTAACATATCTCTACAACCCAGCAACAGTAGACTGTACTTTTATAGAACATAAGAACGCCCATACTGGGTCAGATCAAAGGTTCATCTAGCCCAATATCCTGTCTTCTGACACTGGCCAATGCCAGCTGCTCCAGAGGGAATGAACAGAACAGGTAACCATCAAGTGATCCATCCCCTGTCACCCATTCCCAGCTTCTGCCAAACAGAGGCTAGGGACATCATCCCTGCCCAACCTGGCTAATAGCCATTGATGGGCCTATCCTCTATGAACATATCTAGTACTTTTTTAGAGTTAGGGATTAGCTTTCTATTTGGGATCAATAATGTATTGTTTGAGTTAATTGCCTAGTAATTTCTAGAAAATTGTGTGGCAGAATCTTTCAGATGGATCTGAGTATAATAGAACTTTGTAGACCTTATGTGGTGATAATGAAATGACTGAAAATTGAATAACCAATGAGAAATTGTGAACTCAGGTTCTTAACAAATCCTATGTAATAAATTTCCTTACATCCTTTTTGTGGTCTTGAGCACATTTAGATGTTGTGATGCAATAAGAAAAAATATAAAAATGGCTAAAAATGGCTAAAAATTCCCTTTGCCTCCTGCCTTGGGTGTTCATTACAAAGCCATAAAATATTTTAAAGCACCTCTTTACCCAGTGGTTTCCCTTTCCTAATACTGAAACAATTGTGGAACAAATCCATAATTTTAAAGGCATCTTCCTCTTATACTAAACCAGGAGAATTCAAAATACACGTACAATGGCATAATATCCCATAGAGTATGGTAAGGAGAGCACTTACATTAGACCTTGAAGACACATATTCTAATCAGATTTTGTCCAGGTTTTTCTGAAAAAAAAGTTTATGCTAAATAGAACATCAGAATGTTGAGACCACAGATTATTTCATCCCTGTTCAGCACAATCTTTGATGATAGTATCCATTTAGTGTCCCAATTTCTCCTTTGTATGAAATGCTTTGCATGTATCAAGGAGACATAGCTCCCTATCAGTAATACTTATAAAGTCTCCATACTTCAGCTAATAGTAATGGATAGCAAAGCTTGAGTTTTAAGTATCTTCTAATGTAGATGTTTGGTTATGGGCTTAACTGATGGATAGCTCTTTCAGAAAGTAGCCAGGGTGCAAATGGAGTGTGGGCTTGGACATATAATGTTAAACTTTCAAATGTGAGGCCCACATTTGCCCACCAAAAATGTAGTGGTAATGCTACCTTTGTGGGTGCATTTTCTTGATTTGCATTGAACATCTGGGGTAAATGCCCCATCTCAAACAAGATACATTAGAATTGGAAAAGATATAGAGAAAGGCAAAATTACTGGGATTATGTAATAGCTTCCATTTGAGGAGAAATTAAAAAGACCGTGCCTGTTCAGTTTACAAAAGAGACAAATTATATGGAGAAAGTGAATAGGGAAGTGCTATTTACCACTTCATGTAACATAAGAACTCGGGGTTTCCTTATGAAATTATTAGGCAGCAGGTTTAAAACAAACAAAATAGAATACTTCTCACAATGCATAGTCAACCTATGGAACTTGTTGGCATGGGATGTTGTGAAGACCAAAAGTATAATTGGGTTCAAAAAAGAATTAGACTAGTTAATAGAGGATGGAGCCATGAAAGGCTTTTAGACAGGATAGTCATGCTCCAGGTGTCCCTAGAACTCCAACAACCAAAAACTGGATTAGATGACAGGGAATGGATCACTTGAAATTGCTCTGTTCTGTTCATTCTCTTTGAAGCATCTGGCACTGAGCACTATCTGAGATGGGATACTGGGCTAGTCAAACCATTGGTCTGACCCAGTATGGCTGTTCTTATTTTCTTATTGTGTGCTGAAATATGGGTGTGTGTTAACATACAGTCTCTACTCTCTGTTCTCTAAAATAGTTTCTCCTTGTCACTCAAATTACTATGGTGAATTTATTCATAGAATAGATTTGGGACATACACTGGCTGTACTTTTAAATTTCTATTATTTTGAAATATGTTATTGTTTATTTTATTTTATTGTTGAGTGGTATTTCCTATTTATATAATTGGAAAGTTCACTAGCAATTGAGACTATTTCAAAAGGCAAAAAACATATTAGAAGATACTTACTTTACAAGAGGTGTCAGTCAGGTTTTCAGTCTAATTTGTAAGAGAATATTTGATTTTTCTGGATACAATCCTTCTTTTGAAATCTAGTAGCTGTTATAGTCAATATTACACTCCTGTTTTAGAGGGGTATTTGTAACTGTAGATGTAACTGATTTATTTATGTGTGTGTGCGCCCATATACACATTTTTTTCTTTTAAGAGGCAGGCTTTGAAAGTATTAGGAAAAAGAAAGAGGCAACTCACTGTACTTTTTGTGTAAAGCACACTGTTCAATGACAATAAGAGGTTGGTTCCTGTATATTATTAGAGTCCCACTTCATTAAAACACAGATGAAAAATAGCTCATTTAAATGCCACAGGCACAGAGCCAACAGATTAAAAAGCATTTGTTAAATGACTGAAAAATGGCAAGGGCTCAGAAAACATCAAACATAAACACAAATGTAGAGGATACAATAGCCGAAGAATTTTTAAACATATTTCTCAGCTAATTCAGATGATCAAATAACTGAAATTGAAACAAAGGGTACCCTTTTACGTGTTATTGTTTCCCACTCTGTTTTAGCCAATTGCCTTTTCTCTCCTCCTCCAAATTCCATCAATTCTTCCATCAACTCTTCCAGATACAGTGCTTGGAAGTGATACTTTAATCTCTTACAAATACTTTACTTGTCTCCAAACAAAGCAAATTTACTAATCCCCCATGAGAACTGTACCTATGCCATGTATCAAAGTTCAGTCTTCAGCCATATTTTGCTGTCGCCCATTTCAAAAGTCTGGTTAGAATTTCTCTACTCTGGGTAAAAAATATTTTGTTCAGTCTCTGAGTCTGAAGCACGCCCAGTCCCATATAGTTCAGGAAATAATTTATCAGGACCAAGACACCTACATGAAGTCAGGTAGGCAATAATACAGAGAATTACTTTGATGCCACTTGGCTAATCTTGGTGATGCTGGGATTTGTGAAATAGACACTCATTCACACTGTTGTCACCTCCTCCAATGTTATCAAGAGTCTAATGATATTTGGTGTTTTCCTTAAAGCTCTAACTCCTGAAGTAATTTGGTGTTCGGAAAATCTCAGCTTTCATTTAAACAAGGTAGTTTCTAGTACCATGGTTGTGCAGAAAAGCTGGAAAGTCTGAACCCTAAATGCTCAAAAACAAGAAGGCAAATGAAGAATACACAAAAGCTTTTTTTTAAAGAAATCATTATTTTCAAGCCAATCACATGATTTTTGATGACCTGACTCACGGATTTTGAGCATGAAATTAGTCATTTATGCATCCTATCTGAAAACTAAAGTGTTTCTCAGGAACAAATCATAGCATAGCAGAGTTTTCAAGGATTTGCTTAAAGACAGACTGGTATGGAGAAGAACTCAAAGAGCCAACCCCATATAGGTGGGACTATGGCTAGCAGAAGAAGACTCATGCATTTTTAGCACTTGAGGTTTGCAGCTGCGGATTCATAAGCTCTATATTGTCACTCTCTACCAACTAGTGGCAGATGTTGGGTTTGAAGGTTTGTTTCTTGTTGGAAGAGAAAACAGTAACAGAGTCTGTATTTTTATTATTATTATTAATTATTATTATTATTTTAGTACAGTTTGTTTTAGTTTCACTGTATACACCAGTCCTTCAACATAGGTCTCACAAATGGAAAGAAACCTTCTTTCACGAATCTCAGCCAAAAACACCAATGCCTGATTCCCACAGGCAACTCTGCCCCAACAATTGACTCTAATTAGATTAAGGAAGAGTAAACTCCTTTATTGGCTGCCACAGCTCCCCCAACAGAAACTGAATTGCAAAAAGTAACAATAGAAGCATTTTTCTAAAACCTGAACATGGCTTGCATGCTAATAAATATAACTTGTAAGACTAGGTGATGACATCCACCATAGCAACACACAAACACAGAGTTCCCTTACCAGAATATTGTTCCATATTCTTTAAACTGTATTTTTAAATGACTGACAACTAAACAACGTTGAAAATGACAAAGTATAAACTTATTTTTCAAAAGGAGAAGACTCTAAAGTCACAAAAGGTAAAAAAAAAAATGCAAAGACCACACCATTAATTTCCACATATCCTGATCTGTGACCCACAGGTGAGAAGGGTAAGGCATTTCTGGAGCAACATAACCCATGATGAGGGCTCAGAGAAAAAAACATGGCCAAGCTATTGCTAGTGCTAATACCTCAGTCTTCTGTACAAATTCCCTGAGATTCACACTGATGGTCTATGATATTCCTCAGAAAGTCATGGCTGTGGCTTCTTTGCACTTTTCTGGCAGCATTCAAAAAAAAAAAACCCTTAAAGCCCTTTTAATTGGACTAGCTGAAGACTTGGGGCATGCTGGGGACATGGGTGAAGCAACTCTGCAAAACATTTTTCCCGTCTGCTGGAACAGTTCCTTGGGGCAGTTGATAGCCAGGCACAGGTCTGAACATCTCTGAGGCAGCTCTAAGTTCTGCCAGGGACCAAACCACAGCTGGCCCCCCTACATCTGGGAACATAGGGGTGATTTAAAACCACCTCGCCTCCATCCACCTCCTGTCAGATCCTATGAAGAGCATAGCTCAGCTGGACTTCTGCGCAAAAAGAGTTTTCTGAGTAACATATCTTCCCGCACTGTGGAGGTGATCACCTGAGGCTTTACAGGACCAAACCTGTAAACCAAAGTGGAGATATGGTTGCAGGGAAGGATGAGCAAAGAACCAAAATGAGAGTCAAATGACAAATAATAGCACAATATCTTTAAATCATTTGTTAAATGATATTTTGGAGTTAATGCAATTGTCTGTAGCCTCAGTTTTGTATTTTCATATAAGAAGTTGATCTACAAATGTGAGAGATCACTGCATTTCAACTGTCAGAAAGTAAAACTGTGACTAGATTTAGCTGGGGCACTCTTCATTCAGGGACTCATTTCAATGGAGTTTATTTCAATAGATTTCTTCCATGCCTGTGTATCCATGAAGACCTCATGAATGCCTCTCCCATGTGAAATGTTTCAGTAAAAAGAGATCAGTGGAGTTATACAGCCATAGCTATGCATATGAAAAGAATGAAAATAGAGGGAATACTTTCAAACTTTATATTAAATTTCCATTTAAAGTTAGTTAACAAATGATTCTTGACCTATGATCCTGTCATACTTCTTTAATAACACTATAGGGGTATAATATGAATAGCTTGAAACATGTGGGCAAAGAGGAGAATGCAAATAATTGGGTTATAAGGCTTTGACATGATTTATTTATGTGAGGCCCAGTGTGATATGCTCATGCTAAGGAACTATTTTTAGTAAATCAAACAAAGCTAAGGGCTTAACCCTAGGTTACGAATTATATCTTATCATTCTGTGTGGCAAACAAGTAACCACAGAAGGACAGGTACACCACAAGCTTGCAAAAGTCATCTTGAAATAGAGGAACAGGTTGGGGGCTTCTGCAATATTATAAGTAGGCTGAGACATCATTGTCATATACGATTTATTAAGAAATTGATTGACATAAATGGTTAAGTCCCTGATTGGAAATATAATTATGGACACCTAGAATGCCACCTATAGATAATGAGCAGGTACAAATGTTATTATGTTCATAAATCATGGGCAAATATGGTTATGAATCTGAGTAGTTGCATAAGGAAGAGGTATAAAAGATCTAGCCTATTTCCCTAAAATTTGGGTGCTTTGGGCTCCTGAAATGGTATGAACTGATTTGTGGCATTCTCAGGTGCT
Source organism: Chelonia mydas (assembly GCF_015237465.2). Taxonomy (NCBI): domain Eukaryota; kingdom Metazoa; phylum Chordata; order Testudines; family Cheloniidae; genus Chelonia; species Chelonia mydas. The sequence continues at coordinate 104,031,284 of NC_057852.1, forward strand.
CTACTGACTGTTATTTCTATCTTTGTTTTCCATTTTGAGGTATGAGCATATTATATTAATGCTCTGATGAACAATTATGCAGTTTATTGCTCTGTGAACATAAGAAATAAGAACAAGAGTACTTGTGGCACCTTAGAGACTAACACATTTATTAGAGCATAAGCTTTTGTGAGCTAAAGCCCACTTCATCAGATGCATAGAATGGAACATATAGTAAGAAGATATATATATTGTGACAGGGTTGGACCAGATAGATGGCTATAGGAGAGTATTTTTTTTAAGCAAAAGATGTTTTTATTTGCATAACACACTTACAAAGTAAAAACAGCAGCATATGCAATGTGTAACAGAGCAACCAGTCACAATTGTTTTCTCATTAGCTTCAGGGGAGGGAAGTGTTCAAACTTGCCTGGGCCCAGAGTGGGGCGCTTCCTCGAGTCTCGTGGTCTTCCACCCCCCTGAGTTACCTGGCGCCAAGCCCGAGTGTCACCAATAATTCCCTCCTCTGAAAGCACCCAACAAGAGGGGCAGACTGTGGGGTGGACAATCCGGGGCGGGGGGGAACGTGCACCCACGTGTGAAAGGACCCCTCTAGGGTGGTGGTGTCCGCAGCAGCAATGGCTGGGGCTGGGGTCCCTTACTCTCTCCCCCAATCAAAGGGTCAGACAAAGGGACCCGGACGGGGACACTGACCAGAGAACCTCGGACAGCGCCCACCGCTCCTCAAAAGCATCAAGGGAGTTGGTGGACGCTGCCCAGAGGAACTCCGCCCGGATACGTGAATGGATGGAGGATCAGAAAACGGCCCCATAGTCACAGGAAACTCCATCGGCCAACCTCCTCTCTCTGGTTTTATAGATGGCCATTTTAGCCAGGGCCAGGAGGAGGTTAACTAGGAGAGATCCCGTGACTTTGTGAGGCCACGGATGGGGAGTGCACAAATAAAAAGGTGAGGGGAAAAATACAACCAAAAACGTAATAAAAGATTTGTGAGGAGCTGGAACAGGGGCTGCAGCCTGGCGCACTCTACATATACATGTGCCAGGGTTTCCCTCACACCACAAAAGGAACAAGTATGTGGGATGGGGTTGAACCGCGCCAAGTACGTGCCCGTGCTCACAGCTCCGTGAAGGAGCCACCAACTGATGTCTCCGATGGGCCTCGGAACCAAGGTGGAATATAGGCTGGCCCACCGGGGCTGCTCACCCTCCAAAGCTGGCAGAAAGTCTTGCCACTTTGTGTCGGGGTGGGACACTAGGTTGAGGGCGTGAAGGGTGTGGAGCGCGAGCGTGTATAGATGTTTCCTTGGCACGGTTTGGAAGCGTACCGGCTGCAGTTCATGCAACCGGCTCACAGTGAAGGGGTGGGGGGAGGGTCGATTGGATCTGCGGGGCAGGGGTCCAATTAAAAAGTCCGGTGGGCCTGGGGTAGAGGGTGGGCGGGGCATGTCCTCAAACAGGACCCGGGCGAGGTAAGCTCTAGCAGCGGGCGGCAAAGCGGCCTTCACCTCCTGAAGTACGTGCCGGGGGGTACGAGGTCTGGAGAGCCCCATGCGCCGGGTGAGCGTCAGGGGATCCAGCCAGTCTCCCCGGTCGTAGTACAGGAGGTCTCAGACTCTCGTGACTTCTGCCAGGATCAAGCTCTGGTGCACCGAGTGGGACTCCGCCACCTGCACACGGAGCTGGGGGTTGTGTAGCAGGGGCTCCACGAGGAGATCTACCTCCTCGGTGGCCGCCACGGACCTGGTCATTAAAAACAGTTTCCAAGTCCGGAGGAGGTCCTGGTAGAAGACAGGCAGCCCAGAGAGGTCTCACGGAAGACCTCCCGGATGGAGATAAAAGCGCTGCTGGTCATATCGGAGCCCTCGGATGCGGCGCAGGATGGCGTGCGCCAGTGTGCTCCACGCTGAACTGCCTGCACCATAAAGGAACCTCTGTAGGGCCCGGAGGTGGAAGACATGGACCTGAGTGTGTAGACACTTCAGGCCCTGTCCTTCTTCCTTCAGGGGTAGATGAAGAACCCCTACAGGGGCCCAGTGTGTTCCTGACCAAAAGAACCCCAGAATCGATGTCCGGAGGTTGGTCAGGAAACCCGGGGCCGGGACCAGGGTGTTGAGCCGGTACCAGAGCATAGACAGGACTAGTTGATCAAGCACCAGCGCTCTCCCTCGGATGGAGAGACATCGGAGTAGTCCCGTCCATTTCCGGAGCCGCTCTATCACCCCGCCCTCTAAATTTTCCCAGTTCTCTGGCGGAGAGGGATGCGTGGCAGAAAGGTAAACGCCGAGGTAGAGCAGCGGACTTGCGCTCCACCGGATGGTCTGAAGCGCGGGTGGGAGGTCTCCTACCGCCAAGCCAGAGCTCTTGACCCAGTTGACCCGGGAGGAGGAGGTTGCCGAATAGATGGCCTGGCAAGCCTCCACCCGCGCCAAGTCGCCGGGGTCCTGGATCACAAGGAGCACATCATCAGCGTACGCCGACAGGACCAGCCGCAGCTCCGGCTCCTGCAGCACCAACCCTGTCAACCTCCTGCAGAGGAGACAGAGGAAGGGCTCGATCACCAGAGCATACAGCTGGCCCAAGAGGGGGAACCCCTGCCGTACTCCTCGCCTGAAGCTGACCGGTTCGCTCAAGGTCCAGTTGAGCTTAACCAGACACTCTGCGGAAGCGTACAGCACCCGGAGAAAACCCACAAACTGGGGTCCGAAGCCAAACGCCTGCAGAGTGCTCAGGAGGTACCCGTGGTCCACCCTATCGAACGCCTTCTCCTGATCTAGGGACAGGAGGGCGAACGACAGACCGTCTCTACGCCTGAGTTCCAGAAGGTCCCGAACCAGAAATAGGTTATCAAAGATACTGCGGTCCGGGACAGTGTAGGTCTGGCCCTGGTGGATCACATCCGCCAGCACAGACCCTAGCCGCAAAGAGATTGCTTTCGCTACGATTCTGTAGTCCGTGCTGAGGAGCGAGATGGGACGCCAATTTCGTAAATCGTGGAGGTCCCCCTTCTTTGGCAATAAGGCGAGCACAGCTCTCCTGCACGAAAGAGGGAGGACCCTGCTCTGCAGAGACTCAGCCCAGACGATGAATAGGTCTGGGCCGAGGACATCCCAAAACACGCGGTAGAACTCCACGGTCAGCCCGTCCATGCCTGGAGACTTATTGGTGGGCATACGACGGAGGGCTTCTGAGAACTCAGCCAGAGTGACAGGCAACTGTAGCCGGTCTCGGTCGCTCGCGCTGACCGTAGGGAGCTCCTCCGAAAGCACTCTGCAAGCACTAGGGTCGGTCGGATCCAGGGAGAAAAGACTTGCGTAGAAGGCTTGGGCCCTCCCGCACATCTCCGCCGGTTCCGTGAGGGGGGTGCCGTCTTCTGCCAGGAGGCAGGTGATGTGTTTCTTGGCCCCCCTCATTTTCTCCAGGGCATAGAAGAAGCGGGAGCCACGATCCATCTCCCGAAGGAGGCAGATGCAGGATCGAACAAAAGCGCCCCAGGCCCGATGGTCCTCGAGGGTCCGGAGCTCCTCCCACTTCTCCCGGCATGCTCCGCAGAGGAGCAGGTCTTCGGAGCTGGCGGCCAGACACCTCTCCATCTCTAAGACCTCCAGTTCCAACTGCTCTATCGCCGCATTTCTCCATCGGCTGGTGCCCCGGGTGTAGTCGTGGCAGAAAAGCCGGGCGCGCACCTTCCCCATGTTCCACCATCACCGTGCCGAGGGAAAGGCACACCGCTGCCCTAGCCAGGCCAGCCACAATTCCCAGAAGGACATCACAAAGCCCTCATCCTCCAACAGGCTGTTGTTAAAATGCCAATAGGCCGGCCCTGGCCTCTCCGCACAGAGGGAGGCTGTCATGGTGGCTAGGTGATGGTCAGAAAATGGGGCCAGCCGAATGCTGGAGGAGTGGGCTCATGAGAGATGAAAGCGTGATAGACAAATGTGGTCCAACCAGGAGTGGCTCGACAGATGGGCTTGCACCCGGACAAAGGTGAACGTGGAACTGTCATCTGGGTGGTGGTCACGCCAGGTGTCCACTAGGGAGTGATGTTCAGCTATCTCCCGGAGGGTGTCCGCGGTGGCCGGGCACTGCTCGGTCCATGAGCGGTCTTGCTCCTCGAGGGTGGTATTAAAATCCCCTTCCAGGACCAGGCACTCTTGAGAATCTAAGGTGCCGAGGAAGGCGGACGCCTGCTGATAGAATTGCAGCTGCTCGGGGCATAGACGTTAATGAGGTTAACCACGAGCCCCTCTATACAGACCTGGAGATGCAGCAGGCGAACCTGCATGGCCTCGGTGACCCCTAGCACCTCGGGCTGTAGGTCGGGGGAGAACAGGGTCGCCACTCCAGCCTCCCGAATCGTGGAATGGCTAAAGTAGACCCTGTCCCCCCACTCCAGCCGCCAACTATCTTCGGCGGTTGGATCCATATGGGTCTCCTGCAGGAAAATCACAGAGTACCCTCTCTCCCGAAGGAAGGAGAGCACCTGCGACCTGCGGAGAGCCATCCTACAACCCCGGGTGTTCAACGTTGCGATGGTGAGAGGTGCCATGGGGAGGGCCAGGGGGGATCCTCACTGGCAGGGATGCTCACATCCCCCAGCGGGCCACGCAACAGTCCTTGACCCATCCCGTAGGTGAGTAATTGGCTTCCTCAAGGGTCTCAGCGGGGAGGGTCTCCCGTGGAGGGGAGACACTATCTTCCGGTGCTACCACATCTTTCCCGGCTGACACCGGTGGATGGGATGCACTCGTGGGCAAAGCAGAAGGTTCGGCATCGGTGTCCCCCTTCCTGGTCTTCGGGGGGTTCTCCGCTTTGGGTAAATGAGGCGGAGCTTGAGCCTTCCGCTTGCCTCACTTCCTCTGGACTAGGGCCAGCCCTCCATGGCATCATCTGGGGGCTGGTTAGCAGGGGTCGTATCAGGGGGTAAAGGCGATGGCTCAGGGGCTTGGGAGGGGGGATGGTGGGGCAGCATAAGGGAGGGAGGATTCTCCCTGGGGCAGGCTCTCTCCTATGCCTGGTGGTATCTCTGCCACACCCTCCTCCATAGGCCCCACCCGATTGTCAGCAACGAGGGTGGGGCTCTCCCACTCGTCTGGGCGTTGTAGGGGAGGTGCCCCTTGGGCCTGAGGGGGAGAAGTGGTGGTCCGAATAGGAGCGGGGGTAGGTTCGGGTATCGGACGGCTAGGGGCGTCAGCAATGACGGGGCCGATGTCCTGCCAGGTCTCGGGGATCCCAGGTGCCCCTCCTTGCCGGGCTAAGGGGCAGTCCCTCCAGACATGCCCTGATGCCCGGCAGAGGTAGCACCGGGCTTCCCCCATGGAGAAATACACCCGGTAATGGGCCCCCTGATGTGGGACTAGGAAAGACCCCTAGAGCACCTCTCCGTCACGTGCCGCCGACAGCAGTAGAAGCTGCACTTGCCGGCGGAAGGAAAAGATGTGACGGAGGGTGTGGTCCTTGCAGCCCAATGGGAGAGGGCTGATGACAGAAACAGGTTTCCCCAGGGTGGAAAGGGCGGGTAACAGGGCAGCATTGGGGAGAAAAGGAGGGACAGAGGTCAGGACCAGGCAGACGCCCAGGTCCTCTAGCGGCTCTAGGGGGACAAACACCCCCGCCCCAACCACCAGGCCCCTCTCCACTGCTTCCTGGGCGGCAGCCTCCAATGCTAAGAAGAAAATGACCTTCCCGTACATTTTGGAGGCCGCCACAATGGCCGAGGGCCCCACCACCCTCGCCAACGCCCACACGTAGTTCTCCATGTGGGGCGAGGCGGGCACCAGGAGGCATCGGACTCCGTGCTTCCTTGTCATGGTGGGAAAGGGGCTCCGGCCGCTATTGATGGTGGCGGAGGCGGTGGGCGGGAGAGATAACGAGGCGGCAGGCGGGGGGGCTGCCGCTGCCCAGGCATACATCCTGGGGGCTGAGGGAGGGACATCTGCAGAGCTGGTGGAGGGGGCAGCGGGGGAGGACGCCGTGGTCGGTGGCGGGGCCGCAGCAGTGGGGATGGCCCCTGCCACAGAGGGCCTGGTGGTTTTAGCGGGAGCCTTCCCCTTCTTCTTGCCCTGGCCTTTCCCGCCGGCTGGGGGGGCTTCCCTAGAGTCTGGGGAGGCGATGGACATGGCAGCGGTGGAGGTCACCCTGGTGCCCTCCATTGCCGATGCCTCAGCAGGGGCGGTGGCAGGTGATTGACAGGAGTTGGGGTCAGGTAGAAAGGGACAAGCTGTGGGGTGCACATGAACCACTGTACGCTTGTCCAGAGAGTCCTGTTTGGTTGGCTGGTGCTTCTGGCCCAAGCGGTGGAATCAGGGCGAGCAGCTAAGTCCAGAGGCAGATGTTAGACAGCCAGCAAAGATGGTGGAGGAGGCAGTTGTGAAGATGGTAGCGTGGGGGTTGGGAGGACACAGATGGATCGGGGGGCAGCTCCGTGGCACACCCCCTGTGTCCCTACATACACAGTTAAGACACAGTCAAGGCCTCCCCCCACACGAGAGCACAGTTCGAAAGTTACTCAATCTTAGGCCCCCTCCATGGCGACTTGTAGATTCTCTGGGCGGTGTTCCTCTGGTAGACGGCTTTTTCTCTGTCTGTTCTGGGTTGCAGCTGCAAACATTCCAGGGATGCGGGAGCAGATGATAAGAAATTCTCTCAGCTGGAGATGGGTCCGCAGACAAACAGCAAGCGGCTGGGTCTGGGGGCGGGGTCCTTCCACACCCCCCTCCGCGGAGCGGGTCAGCAGGCCCCACCTCTCTCAGGGTGGGGGTTTCAGCTGGAGTGGCATCAGCATCCGAGGGCGGGCGGGCGGGGGCTAACAGCCAGCCGGCAGCCAGCCAGCACTCTAGCAACAGCAGAGAAAGAAAAAAAAACAACAAAAAGAAAAGAAAGGGGGAGAGCGTCTGGCCCGGTCCGGGGGGGGGGGGGGAGCCGAAAGCAGGGGCAAAAAGCAAGGAAAGCCCAGGCCAGAGGGTAGCAGTAGGAGAGCAGGCTAAGTAGGTCCCTTTTCCCTGGGTAAGGTAACAAGGAAGGTTTTTTGTTTTTTGTTTTTTTTTTTATGATCGCACTGTTAAACTTTATTAGCAACTAGGGGCTTGTCTACATGGGGACACTGTGACAGGGTCGGGCCAGATGGCTATAGGAGAGTAATAGAAGGCAGATATATTAGCCCCAGGTTAAGTAGGTCCCTTTTCCCTGGGTAAGGTAACAAGGAAGGTTTTTTGTTTTTTGTTTTTTTTTTTTATGATCGCACTGTTAAACTTTATTAGCAACTAGGGGCTTGTCTACATGGGGACACTGTGACAGGGTCGGGCCAGATGGCTATAGGAGAGTAATAGAAGGCAGATATATTAGCCCCAGGTTAAGTAGGTCCCTTTTCCCTGGGTAAGGTAACAAGGAAGGTTTTTTGTTTTTTGTTTTTTTTTTTATGATCGCACTGTTAAACTTTATTAGCAACTAGGGGCTTGTCTACATGGGGACACTGTGACAGGGTCGGGCCAGATGGCTATAGGAGAGTAATAGAAGGCAGATATATTAGCCCCAGGTTAAGTAGGTCCCTTTTCCCTGGGTAAGGTAACAAGGAAGGTTTTTTTTTTTTTTTTTTTTTTATGATCGCACTGTTAAACTTTATTAGCAACTAGGGGCTTGTCTACATGGGGACACTGTGACAGGGTCGGGCCAGATGGCTATAGGAGAGTAATAGAAGGCAGATATATTAGCCCCAGGCTAAGTAGGTCCCTTTTCCCTGGGTAAGGTAACAAGGAAGGTTACAGAACAATCAGGAACCTTCTGGAGACAATTAAGACAGGCTGATTAGAACACCTGCAGCCAATCAAGAAGCTGCTAGAATCAATTAAGGCAGGCTAATCAGGGCACCTGGGTTTTAAAAAGGAGCTCACTTCAGCTTGTGGTGTGCGTGTGAGGAGCTGGGAGCAAGAGGCACTAGGAGCTGAGAGTGAGAATGTGGACTGTTGGAGGACTGAGGTGTACAAGCATTATCAGACAGCAGGAGGAAGGTCCTATGGTGAGGATAAAGAAGGTGTTGGGAGGAGGCCATGGGCAAGTAGCCCAGGGAGTTGTAGCTGTCGCACAGCTGTTCCTCACAACTGTAGCTCATGAAAGCTTATGCTCAAATAAATTGGTTAGTCTCTAAGGTGCTACTAGTACTCCTTTTCTTTTTTGAACCCAGTTATACTTTTGGCCTTCACAACATCCCATGGCAACAAGTTCCAGAGGTTGACTGTGCATCGTGCAAAGAAGTACTTTCTTTTGTTTGTTTTAAACCTGCTGCCTATTAATTTCTTTGGGTGACCCCTGTTTCTTGTGATATGTAAAGGAGTAAATAACACTTCCTTTTTCACTTTCTCCACACCATTCATGATTTTATAGACCTCTATTATATCCTCCCTTAGTTGTCTCTTTTCTAAAATGAACAGTCCCAGTCTTTTTAATCTCTCCTCATATGGAAGCTGTTCCAAACCTGTAATCATTTGTGTTGCCTTCTCTGTACCGTTTTTAATTCTGAGATGGGATGCCCAGAGCTGCATGCAATATTCAAGGTGTGGGCATATGATGGATTTATATAGTGGCATTATGATATTTTGTGTCCTATTATTTATCTCTTTTCTTATTATTCCTAATATTTTGTTAGATTTTTGAGTGCCACTGCACATTGAGTAGATGTATTCTGAGAACTATCCATGACAATTCCAAGATCTCTTTCTTGAGTGGTAATAGTTAATTTAGACCCTATCATTTTGTATGTATTATGTTATGAGATTATGTTTTCCAATGGGCATTACTTTGCATTTAACAACATTGAATTTCGTCTGCCATTTTGTTGCCCAGTCACCCAGTTCGGTGAGTCCCTTTGTAATTCTTCGCAGTCTGATTTGGACTTAACTAACTTGAGTAATTTTGTGTCTTCTGTAAACTTTGCCACTTCACTGTTTACTCCCTATTTCAGATCACTTATGAATATGTTGAATAGCTCAGGTCCCAGTACAGATCCTTGGGGGACCTACCTATATACTTCTCTCCATTGTGAATACTGACCATTTATTCCGACCCTTTATTCTCTTTTAGCCAGTTACTGTTCCATTAGAGAACCTTCTCTCTTATCCCATGACTGCTTAGTTTTCTGAAGAGCCTTTAGTGTGGGATCTGGTCAAAGGTTTTCTGAAAGTCCAAGTAAAGTATATCAACTGGATCACCCTTGTCCAGATGCTTATTTGACATGCTCAAATAATTGTAATAGTGAGTCATGATTTTCCTTCACAAAATCTGTGTTGATTCTTCCCCAACATATCAGGTCCATCTATGTGTTTGATAATTCTGTTTTTTACTATAGAGTCAACCACTTCACTTGGTACTGAAATTAACTTACTCTCCTGTAATTTGCCTCTGGAGCCCGTTTTAAAAAGATCAGAGTTACATTAGCTATCCTCCAGTCATCTGGTACAGAGGCTCATTTGAGCAATAAGTTACATACCACATTTAGTAGTTCTGCAATTTCATACCTGAGTTCCTTCAGAACTCTTGGGTGAATACCATCTGCTCCTGGTAACTTATTAATGTTTAATGTATCAATTTGTTCTAAAATCTCCTCTATTGACACTTCAATCTGGGAGAGTTCCTCAGATTTGTCACCTAAAAAGAATGGCTCAGGTGTGGGAATCTCCATCACATCATCTACCGTGAAGACCAACACACACACACAATTTGTTTAGTTTTTCCACAATGGGATTGTCTTCTTTGAGTGTTCCTTTAGTACCTTGATTGTCCAGTGGCCCCACTGATTATTTGGCAGACTTTCTGCTTTTGATGGGCTTAAAAAAATTGCTGTTAGTTTTTGTGTCTTTGGCTAGTTGCTCTTCAAAGCCTTTTTTAGCCTGCCTAATAATGTTTTTACACTTGACTTGCCAGAGTTTATGCTCCTTTCTATTTTCCTCAGGGGGCTTTGACTTCCAGTTTTTAAAAGATGCCTTTTTGCCTCTAACTGCCTCTTTTACTCTGTTGTTTAGTCATGATGAATTTCTTTGTCCTCCTATGCTTTTATATTCATTATTATTATTTATTTTTATTTTATGGTGTACATTCAGTTTGAGCCTCTATAATTGTGTTTTTGATAGTTTCCATGCTGCTTCCTGACATTTCACTCTTGTGACTGTTCCTTTTAATTTCCATTTAACTAGCTTTCTCATTTTTGTTTAGTTCCCTTTTTGAAAATAAATGCTACTGTGATGGTGGTTTGGGGCATTTCCCCCCCTACAACCATGTTACATTTAATTACATTATGGTCACTATTACTGAGTGGTTCAGCTATATTCACCTTTTGTACCAGATACTGTGCTCCACATAGGACTAACTCAAGAATTACCTCTCCCTTTGTGGGTTCCAGAACTAGCTGCTCCAAGCAGCAGTCATTAATAATGTCTAGACATGTTATCTGTGGATCCTGTCCTGAGGTGACATGCACTCACTTACTCGGGGGATAGCTGAAATCCTCTGTTATTATTGTATTACTTTATTATATTAATAAGTATATTACTTTGGTTCTTAAGTAAAGTTTTGCTTGATGGTAAATATATCTCTATTGCAAATCACATCAATCCCACAGTTAACAAGAAACTTCTATGTAGCCAATTTGGAAAGAACCTGTTATAAACAATAAAGACTGTAAGTGTGATAAATGTGAAGTTTCAGTATCTGACAAGGCTACAGAGTTAATAAATGATTAATAGCTGTCATAAGCATGTTACACAGGTTCTAGATGGTTATAAGCATATCAGTAGAATGTGTTATAAATAAATTCAAGCTATGATAACAAGAAATCTATTGACCTGTTGGATTCAGTCGATACCAACTGATTAACAATTTATTAAAACCTCTATTAATCATTTAACTCTTTATAAACTGTTATTGATGGTCCCTAATATTAATTGTGCCAAGAAATAATTCCATAAAGGGAAATGAGGACAATCGCTGGAATTCCAATGTCCTCTATCAGAGCTATCTTTATCCTTGGGGGAGGATGGGTTGCATGATGTAAGCATCTAACAGGTGCTTTCTCTCTCGCTATTATATGCCTATACACCATTAAGATATTTTAAAAGACGTTAAAGTAAGTGGAGAACTAAATAGCAATTGATTTGTGAGTTAAGAAGGTTTGTAAATTGCTCATAGCAATAACCAATTTTGTTTTGCTAATGCTGTATATTTGCCTAATGTTTTGTCTCTATAAAACACTAAAGACATAAATCAGCTTTGTCCAAATGTTGTTTTCCCTTAGGCCAGCAAGTATTTTGCACATTGTGCAAGTATTTTGCAGATTGTACTATGGACCACCAATAGTAGGAGATTTTTTCTCATATGGAAGAATTTTATGCCTGTTACAGTTTGCACACCTGTCTCCACACAATTTCGGTAAATTAGTGTTCATTTCACACTTTCAAAGCATCCTCGGTTATGTTTCTTGCGCTGATGTAGCAATATTTATATGATTGTTTTTCTTGGGCTATTAAAAAGAGAACTCCAAAACTTTCAAGGAGACACAGACTCATTTGGCTCAGGTCTGTTTCATCTTTATTTGTAGCTGTTCTTGTAATATTTTGAAAAAAACACATTTATTTGTATGTATTTCTGTAGTTTATACTCTACCACTTAATGCCTATTTTGTCCCTTTCTACTTTTCACACTATTATTATGCATATATAACGCAGTCAAAACACTTTGCTTTTGAGCTACATATATACACCAAACTCTACTCCCCAAACTCCTCTGTACTATCTGCTGAAAAGACGCTGCTAATATATCTTATACTTACCTCCAGTTAGTAGTAAAGAAATATAAATATTAAATAAGGCACCGTACAATAATGTAGCAAAAGTGTAAACTTGATCAAAATATCTGTCTCTCTCTGAATATGAAATCACATGATCATGCCTTCATTATATGATGTCTATCGATGGGTATACCTCAAAAGGTTTGGAATCCAGATTGAGTTTTGATAGTCACTTGAAGACTGGCATGGTTATGCCCATCTATTTCATGCAGCATAATTAGACAGCTCCCTCCTGACAGTACCTAAGACACAAACCACCCCAGAAGTGGCAAAGAGGAGACGAAAGGAAGCAAGGATATGTCCCTGCCCCTCCATTGGCCAGGCACACATGAAGATAAAGCCTGCAGTATCCAATGGAGCTGGGCAAGAGATGTGTGTTTTTTGAGGCATAATTCTCCCTAAAGTTTCTGCAAGAGCAGTGCAGTTTTCATTGTCCCCAGATCGTAATTTTAATCTGACCAAAAATGTTTTACAGTTTAAAGTATTATTAGATAGAAAATGCACTAGATTAACCAATTAACCAACCAACCAAACAAAACTCCACACTCAGCAAAACATGTCATGGTTGAAAATTTAAATGCACAAAAATTAGGTAATTCAAATATATCTTAATTCCCATAGAAATTATGATGTTGCAAAACAAAGAGAGAAAGATGTCATGATGCACAAATATATATATATATATATATATATATATATATATATATATATATATATATATATATATATATGGAAGGAGACAGATTTATGGTTATTGTAGTGATCACAGCTTTACATTGTGTGACTTTCATTAACTTTCTGAGGGGTTGGGGGTGCTTATTCCAGGACTAGAAACTAGACTCTCCGTCTTCTTATCCCATATCCATTAACAAATCTTTCTGTAACCTTAGATCAATCACTTACACTCTCCTTTAGCTTCCTCATCTGTAAAATGAAGCTAATAATACTTATAAACCCTACATATGTGTTGTGAACATAGAATGATAGAAATATAGGGCTGGAAGAGATTTCAACAGATCATCTAGTCCATCCCCTCTCCTCTGTATGCTGAGGCAGGACCAAGTATACCTAGATCATCACGGACAGGTGTTTGTCTAACCTGTTCTCTTAGAAACTTCCAATAACAAGAATTCCACAACATCCCTAGAGAACCTGTTTCAATTTTTAACTATCCCTGTAGTTAGAAACTTTTTCCTAATATCTATCCCAAATTTCCCTTGCTGCAAAATAAGCCAATTACCTTTTGTCCTACTCTCGGTGGAACCAGAGATCAATCAATCAACATCCTCCTTTGTAACTTTTTACATATTTGAAGACTATCATGTCTCCCCTCAGACTTCTCTTCTCTAAACATGCCCTTCAACCTTTCTAAATAGGTCATGTTTTCTAAACCTCTTATCATATGACTTCATTAACTAGTTAAGTTTTGCAAACTGCTTTGACAATGAAAGCCCTGTTTAAAATGTTAACTACTTGTAAAATTTTCTCCCATAAATCTGAATTAATGTATTTGTAGTAAAGTGGTCAACAAGGGCTAACTTGGTTACTTAGAAGATTATGGGATGGAGCCATGCTCCAGCACTCCCTTACTTCCTGTTTAGTCAGTAGGAGTTCCCCCAACCCCATGCTGTTGTGATGCAGTTAAATAAAGCAGCAAGTTCCCAGCCTGCAGTCCTGTGAGAAGACTTACTTTTCTTTACAGAAATATTTTTCAATAGATCTCTTTCATTATAAAAAGCAAAAAAATGAATATACAACTATGACACATGCAAGTATACATGGGGGATGAATCTGTCCAACTATGTGCAATTAATTTGAGTATGCATTGTACATTGATTACACTGACAACACCATTGCACATTCACACACACCATGTGTAGGGAGAGGTGCGTAATTCTTAATCTGAATGCCAACTTTTTGAGAAAACTGAACAAAAGCACCCACTTTTCTACTCCTTTGGGATCTTAGGGGCAGAAAAGCTACCAACAAATTAACATCTGATGTGTGGGTACTTAAGCTTCAAACTGATATGTGACCAATGGTATTTGCTTTCAACAACAAGATGAATGTGGAAAGACTGGAATCTAACTTGGCATTTTATACCCCAACACAATCTATTGCAAAACTAGTTTATCTGCTTGTGTAACCTTTTGGTGGGCTAGAGTTCACTCCATTACCCTTCTCCTGTGCCTAAAAAACCCCCAACTCTCATAGAAGTGTAGCCAGAGACCCAGAGTTTAATCTCTAAGGATTTTCAGCAAGGATTGCACAGGGTCAACCGCCCCATATTCAAGTCCCAAAAGGAACTAAAATGAATTTAATTAAATAACTTTATACAATCTTATGATAAAGAAACAAATAATAATCTAATTTTTACAGCATGACATGGCTATTTTATAATCCACAGACATTACCTTCACAGTTATACATAAACAAAGAAAAAAATTAAAATCAGAACAGAGAGAAGAAATTGAAAGTTCCCAAAAGCTTAGGTTTTCTTCACCTAAGTCTCAATTAGAGTCTTTGATCAGCAAATCTATACAGTCTGCTGAGTCTAAAACAACATCTTCCCTCCACTTGCTTGCAGGAATCTTCAGTTGGAATCCATGCAGACTCTTCCTCTGCTGAAATCACTACTAGCCAATCAGCTAACTGATTAACCAATCGCTCGGTTAAGTGTATAGATTTAAAGAAAACCCTGCTGTAAAATGCTTCAGGGCTAGAGACAACAGCCTGCTTTCTGGTCCTGCGCTCAGCTTCTCCCAACTCACACAGGGCACAATGCCTCCTGCCAAGTAGCTGCCCTGACTGCTTGCCCTCATGGAGTCTGACTCCAGCAACAGGAAACCTGTTGATGCATACCCAAAACTACCACACCCAAGTCCAGAAGCTTCTGGATGTGGAGTACCTAATCTGCCTAGCAACAATGACCCAGACACAGCGCACTCCTACCTCCCCCCAAGTGGGTCTCTTAAAGAGATATCTCCCTATTAGGCATATGGGTTACACTTTTAGTATTCAGGGATTTGTCAACATATAGGAAATCCTTAAACATTACCATGGGACTGCTGTTCATAAATTGTCCTCTTCCACAACCCCCCAGATAACACCACCATCATCATCAGAAACAATGAACAAACGGTGAAAATAACAAGTAGTAGTGATGTGGTAAAAATGAATAAGCTTCCAAGTTGCAATTAATTATACCACCTCCATGTGTCCTTGGTCAAGAAATGTAATGTGAAAATACTGTCTGTTGCTTAAACACTGAGTTGCCTGTATAGGAGCATTATTTTAATTGGTGCCAGTGGAATGAACAACTTCCCTCACCCTCTTTCTCACAAATACAAGTGACCAACCCGAACAAAATTCTAACTGTGGCACTGATCTTACACCAGTAAACACAATGGGAGGTTTGCACTTGACTTCAACTAATACAGTATCAAGCTTTATAATGTTAAAAATCACCCAACAGCAGGCCATTAGACTAGATAGTGTTGATTGAAATTTCTCAACCAACTCTATGTTTCTCCCAAAAAGTTTCATACAAAATTATTTTTTTTCTTAGAAAAAATGTCATTTTCACTGACAATTTTCAGTTTATGATGGGAAATTTCAAAATTGAAATGAAAAATAATCTTTTTCAAATTGAACATTTTGCTTTGTCTTGATTTTTGAAAACCAGAAAAAAGTTCCAAATTTGAGATTTTTATTTTTTCCCTCCCCCCCGTTTTAGAATCAATGTCTAGATTTTTCTCAGCTTTTCCTTTTCTTCACTCTAACTTTTCAAAACCTCATGTATTCAGAAGAGCTAAAAAGAAACATTCTAATGTTGCCATTCAGACTCCTTGATGTTAATTTATGATAGAACTGTCAAACTTTTTTTTTTTAAGTGCACAGTTAGGATTCTTTAGTAGATTTTTTTTTTTTAGTGCTGTTTTTCAGAATATGATAGTTGGTGCTTTGACAATGTGTTAGCTTTGTGCCTGCCTCCTGACTAGGTAGGTAATAGGTGGAATGCACAAGTAGTCCTTCTTCACACTACCTAAGTAAACTGCATTCTAGATGTTTGAATGACTATTACAGAAATTGTCATTTTTGATGCAGCTAGTGGAACTATTCCAAAATTTAGTAATTTTGGGACATCAGTATATATTTAACCAACTGAAGAAATGATAAAATCATTCAGTTTCAACAGCTTTATTAGGATTTGATTTAAAACAGACGGTTCATGCCAGAGCTATAGGTAACAATAAACTGCACTGCACTGAAGATATGTCTTTTTCCTATTGATACATGTAAGTGTTCTTGCCTCTGGGTAAATTCAAGATTTACCACTTGTTAATCAAGTATAGGATATATTTTTGCTGGTAAAGATAAGCAATAATAAAGATGATTAAAATAAATATTATTACTCTGTTTTGTAGGTTATTTACAAGTATGTACCCATGAAAATATACATGTAACATACATGAGTAGATTCACAGATATGTGGTGCAATATTGTTGTACACAGATACCTGTGAATTCAGGAAACAATAAATAAATGTAACTTATAGAGGGTAGGTTTCAGAGTAGCAGCCGTGTTAGTCTGTATCCGCAAAAAAAAAAAGAAATACTTGTGGTACCTTAAAGACTAACAAATATATTTGAGCATAAGCTTTCGTGAGCTACAGCTCACTTCATCAGATGCATTCAGTGGAAAATACAGTGGGAAGATTTATATACACAGAGAACATGAAACAATGGGTGTTACCATACACACTGTAACGAGAGTGATCAGGTCAGGTGAGCTATTACCAGCAGGAGAGCGGAGGCGGTGGGGGGAACCTTTTCTAGTGATAAACAAGGTGGGCCATTTCCAGCAGTTGACAAGAACATCTGAGGAACTGGGCGGGGGGGGGCATGCGGAAATAGTTTTACTTTTTGTAATGACCCATTCACTCCCAGTCTCTATTCAAGCCTAAGTTAATCGTATCCAGTTTGCAAATTAATTCCAATTCAGCAGTCTCTCGTTGGAGTCTGTTTTTGAAGTTTTTTTGTTGAAGAATTGCCACTTTTAGAAGCCCTCTACACCAACATTCCACACAAAGATGGACTACAAGGCATCAGGAACAGTATCCCCGATAATGTCACGGCAAACCTGGTGGCTGAACTTTGTGACTTTGTCCTAACCCATTACTATTTCACATTTGGAGACAATGTATACCTTCAAATCAGTGGCACTGCTATGGGTACCTGAAAGGCCCCACAGTATGCCAACATTTTTATGGCTGACTTAGAACAATGCTTCCTCAGCTCTCGTCCCCTAATGCCCCTACTCTACTTGCGCTACATTGATGACATATTCATCATCTGGACCCGTGGAAAAGAAGCCCTTGAGGAATTCCACCCCGATTTCAACAATTTCCATCCCACCATCAACCTCAGCCTAGGCCAATCCACGCAAGAGATCCACTTCCTGGACACTACGGTGCTAATAAGCGATGGTCACATAAACACGACCCTATACCGGAAACCTACTGACCGCTATGCCTACCTACATGCCTCCAGCTTTCATCCAGACCACACCACACGATCCATTGTCTTAGCAACCACACACCACACAACAGAACCAGTAACCCAGGAACCTATCCTTGCAACAAAGCCCGTTGCCAACTGTGTCCACATATTTATTCAGGGGACACCATCATAGGGCCTAATCACATCAGCCACATTATCAGAGGCTCGTTCACCTGCACATCTACCAATGTGATATATGCCATCATGTGCCAGCAATGCCCCTCTGCCATGTACATTGGTTAAACTAGACAGTCTCTATGTAAAAGAATAAATGGACACAAATCAGACATCAAGAATTATAACATTCAAAAACCAGTCGGAGAACACTTCAAATAAATCTGTTAGTCTCTAAGGTGCCACAAGTACTCCTTTTCTTTTCACCTAGGAATGAGGAGTTATAAACATCAGCATAGGCTTGGCCCCACCTCTCTTTTCACTTGGAGCAAGCCGGGTGTCTGCTGGGAGAGGCAGGGAGCAAGGCAAGGGAGTCAATGTCCGGAAACAATTCGGGGGGCAGAGCAAGGCAAGGAAAATGTAACTGTTTCATATACCAGCCATGCTGCTTTCTGGCTGTGTGCTGGTTGCTGCTCAGGTGCCTATACCTTTGCTGGAAAGGGGACAGGCACAGGCAGGGCAGCCCCCAGGGAGCCCATGGACTGGAAGGGAACCCAAGACAGAAGTATTGCAGCAGGGGCAAGGGAGCTCACAAGTACGTGGACTGCTACTGCCCAGGGTGGTGGGTTTAATAACCCAAGGCATAACCCAGGTCAACCTCATGGACGAAGGGAGGCAAATGCCCAAAGGAAAGCGTCCACGCGTTCAGGTGAGCAGGCTGTGTGCATTAATGGGGTAGTCAGCTAAGCTGTGCAGTGAACAGCCAGTGACCTTGTTTCTGAGGTTTTCTCCACAGCATTATAACGCTTCAGAGGGCACAAGGGCAGCTAAAGACCAGGATGTTTTCTTCCACCAAACACAAGGGATGGCAGTAATGCTGATCCCAGGGGTGAGTGTAATCTAAACCACACAGAGGTTTGGGGCATGGGTGGCAGAGGCGGTATCTGGCTTTCCAGCCTGGTAAAGGGTGGCAGTTGCAGGGGCCACAGCCAGGTGCAGGGACCGTGCTCAACCAGTCACTCAGTGAGTTCACCTAAGGGGAACAGGAGTCAGCCTACTGGGGTATTAAATACTCTGGGCCCAGGAGTGGAAGGTCAAGAAGCCTGGGTAGACCCACCTAGGGGTGGCAACTTCAGTGGGGGGCACTGATGGTATTACATAGCTGCTGCAAGCTAATTTGCATTTACAACAGCAGCTTCAGGCAGCTAGATATGAGGGGCCCGCACAGGGTGACAGGGTAGGCCCAGCATGGGCTCAAGTTTCAGCAGCAGGACAGGGAAGGGCACATGGCAACTCTTCGGCCATCAGGGCATGTAACAACATGGGACAGAGTAAACACTCCCAGAGGGTGAGGGGGCTGCTATGGGGGAGCAGGGCTCTGCAGAACTCCCTCCATGCAGTCCTCACTATGGTTATGCTGGGGTAGCTTACCTGATGGGAGTTCACATAGTAAGTGCAACTCAATATAGAATCCTCACGGGCAAATATGTGGATATAATATCCCTATGGCACAGGAAGGTGTTCAGAGACAGTAAACATGGACAAGGCAAGCAAAACAGTGAACTGCCAAAGAGGCCAAGGGTGCTGAGAACATGTTAAAACTTGGGAGGCTGCCCTCGTCATCTAGGCGGGTGTTATGGGACAGGCCTACCCAGATAGCAGCCTTGCCTTTGTTAATTATATGGATATAATTAGGTGGGCACCCAATATGTTTGGGGGCATGTCATAAGCAGTTTCCATTAAGGGCAGCAACACAAACTGGAATAGGGTGGCATCACACACTGTGGTTCACAGGCATAACACCAAGGGCGCCAGGGGTTTGTTCATACCGCAACAAGCTCGAAAGGGGCCCTGGGTACGTAATAGTATTTGCTGGACATTTAATAATGGTGGTTGTTTCCGCAACCCCTGTAAATACAGGCATGTTTGTAAGATGCCTGCCACCGGCAATTTTATTTCGACAAGGCTATGCCCATGGGCTTGTCAGTATCCTGTGCAGCTTTTCAGAAATTCAGTACAATGTTGCACTGGGCAGTGGTGTGGTCGGCAGGACTAAACCAAATAGTGCATTATTTGTATAATTTTGTTCGCAGGCCGAGCTGGTTCAAATGAGTGTTTTTACCTGTTGGGCACATTTTAGGTCCTGGCTAAATAGTTGAGTGAACCCCGATCAAAAAAAAAAAAACAAAACAAAAGCCCCTCCACTACATTAACCCACCCAGGCTTTGAGCTGAATTTTGTTTGCAGGGTTGTTGCCCTGGGGCGGGCGTTTTGTGCTCAGCTGGCAGCGGCAACAGCTGGCATAGCCAGACCACACAATTATGTACGAGTCAATAAAAAGATGTAGTAAGACTTGTGGGTGTGGAAAAGTTTTCTAACTCAATTTAATGGGGTATCATTGTGAAGGTACAAATGGTTATTAATTTGGGGTTAATATAAGGGTGTTCCTCTGGTGCGATAACATGGCTGTTGTACAGGTTATCAATCGCCAAACTTCCAGATCGCACAGGATTGGAAAGTTGGTAAGGGAATTTGTTCTCCAATGCTTAACCTTCAACATGTTTTTTCTTTCAAGCATGTGCTGGGCATGGATAATGGCATAGCAGACGCCTTTTCTCATTTACAGTTTGCCAAATTACATAAGTCGCGGGCTCTCTGGAACCTAGGAATGTCATGTGGTTGGCAGAATGTACATTATCGGCTCCAGCTTACAAGCTGTTTATTTTGCTTTGTTTTTAAGGAGTCCTGTCAATTCAAGGATCCAGAAAATGGGTTGCCTATGTGGCCCTCCGTTAAGGGCGGTTGTTCCAGTACCAGGTCAAGGACAATGCAGTTTTTGGTGCCCCTTGACGATCACACATGGGACAATGGGTTCTTTCTCCCCAGTAGGGCTGCTAGCCAAGAGGCCCTTTGCAGATGTCTGGGAACCCAGTGGGGTTGGCGGGGAGGCAGCCAAGCAAATGGCTGGCGCCTCCTTCTGGTGGATGTTCACTGCAGGTACTCCATAGGGAGGGCATCCAGTGACCAGATAACTGGCCTGGTAAAGGACTTAAAAGGAGGTCCTGGATAAAAGAATAGAACGGGGAAGGGGTTTGGGGGACTCCTATGATCGGTACGGCAGGGAGCCAACCCCCTCGTTCTCATAGCCCTCCTTAACCCTCTTACGAGGCTGGTGGATGGTAAGGTCCAAGCCATGGTTCGGTTGCAGGACCTGGATGGAAACAAAGGGCGGGACTGGTGAAAGCCCTGGAGAATTGATTTGAATAAACATGGATTTGCCTGCACTGTACACTTTATCTGCCAGGTAGTCCCAGACATCTATATAATAAAGTTGTGCCCTGATTAAAACCCATAACAAGTCTCCTGTCTTCTTGGAGTATACCCAGACAATCCACCACCTCCCTAGGTAACCCATTCCAGTGCTTCACCACCCTCCTAGTTAAATAGTTTTTCCTACTATCCAACCTAGACCTCCCGCACTGCAATTTGAGCTACATAGTACTCTCCATATAACTGTAATAAAAATCTGTGCTAACTGTTGTAGAAAAGTATGATTGTTGACATACCTGTGGATTGAATATTGACATGCCTACTTTATCATTATAGCATATGGTCTGACTATATTATATGTCATATATTATATGGCCATTATAGCATATGGTCTGACTAAGGGTAATGAAATTAGTATTGTGAAAGAGAAAAAAAACAATAGACACAGACACATATGTACCGCACTAGGATGTGGTGGGTGATTTGTGGAAAAAAAAATCTATTGCATTATGTATTAATATACAACTAGCAGGTTTCTGTATGAATTAGGGATGGTGAAATTGGTGAAAATATCATGATATTTCTTTATAAATTAATTGTATTGTTTTACAATTGTATTGAGATCTCAATATTTCATTTTTCAAGAAATGTTAATGGTCTTAAATTGTTTTCACAAATCAACTGACAAAATCACCTTTCTTTCTCAAAAAACTAACAGAGAAGGTGTGAGACACACATGTTTGGTAATTTTGGGTTGTGGAGAGAAGACAGGTGGGATAGAACACGAGAAAGTCAAGCACATCTTTGTAACGTACTCCAGACACAGATGTCTGAAGAGGTAATCAACTATATGGGGTATCACTGTGCAGGTACAAATGGTTATTAATTTGGGGCTAATATAAGGGTGTGCCTCTGGTGCGATAACATGGCAGTGGTACAGATTATCAATCGCCAAACTTCCAGATCGCACAGGATTGGAAAGTTGGTAAGGGCATTTGTTCTCCAATGCTTAACCTTCAACATCTGTTTTTAATTTCAAGCACATGCTGGGCAAGGGAGGGATAGCTCAGTGGTTTGAGCATTGGCCTGCTAAACCCAGGGTTGTGAGTTTAATCCTTGAGGGGGCCATTGAGGGATCTGGGGCAAAAATTGGGGATTGGTCCTGGTTTGAGCAGGTGGTTGGACTAGATGACCCGTCCCTTCCAACCCTGATATTCTATGATTCTATATGAATGGCAACAGGGAGATTGAAGAGGATGAGTATGGAAAGACTTTGTTCTCGGTAAAGAAGAATTTGGTAGGTTTTTTTGTGGAGGCAGTTTTAGTTGAGTTTTTCTGTTGGTTATTATACATAAGTTTACATGTTAGCTGCTTTTTTTTAAATCTTTGCTATTACATTTATTTGGAATAAAGATCAACTGAAGACCACAGATAACTCTCTAATTATTAAATCACCTCTGGATAAAAGTATATGGAAGTGAATGATTTTGTTTAGGCCTTAAATGTACTGAAGGGCAGGATGATGCTGGTACTCTGCCAAATTATCTTATTGTTTCTGTTTATGACTAGTCTTTACATAACAATATTAAACTAATGAGATATTTTAATATGACCTTTGACCTACCAAACCTGAAAAATAGTTTGGCAGAATGTAGTACAGTTAGGACCTGCTTTATCTTCTGTTTAACTTTAAGCATGTACTTAGTCTTATTGACTTCAGTAGGATTACTCATGCTCACAGTTAGCTACTTGTATAAGTATTTACTGGCTCAGGGCTTAAAAAGTAGGGAAATTTCTGTTGGAAAAAATAAAGTGGATTTTTTTTTTTAAAACAAAGCATACCGACTTTTGCTATTTTTATTTATTTGGGGGGAGGGGCATTCTAGCAAAGTTTGTCACAATATAATCGTGGGCATTTGTCTACATCTGTAATCAGCCACACAATGTAGATCAAGAAACAGATCTCTGTAGTACTTAGCAGAGACACAAACATGGCATAATAGGAGTGCTACTAATGAGAATATATTACTATTGATTGATGTATATGGCTGGGATGCTTGTATAGTGTCTGCCACAACAATGGCTGACTATGCACAATAATATAATTTCCTCTCCTAAATGGAGATGAATATTCTATAGATATTTTAAAATGTAAAAGGATACTTTTACAGGCCTCTCAGTTGGGAGAGAGGGAGACTTTTAGATATGAAGTACTCAATCCTAAACTTGTCGGGGTAATTAGCAATGCTGCTAATAAAATACCTGCCCTGGTTAGCAAGCACTTCTTGTTCCTCATTAACCAAATTACTTTCAGGTCATACATCACAATAATACCACTTTCATGTTTAATTGCTTAAATAAATGTGTAATTAATGCCTAGTAATGGAATAATGGAACTCTGTAGAAATAGTGTTGCACCTTACTTCCAACCATTGGATTTGTTTAGTAGACTGCAATATTATTCTTATCAACCATTATGTAATTAAAACAAGCTAAAAATTAAATATATAATTTAATCACTGCCTGAGGGAACTACAGAAATGTTTGTATTGTGACACTAAGAAAGTTCAAGAAGGCTACTACATTCTCAGAATACCACACAATGTGAACAATAATATGATTCATAAATGGCAATCAACATAACTGAACACAAACAAGCATAGTACTAGACTTCTGCAAAGTAGTGGGATCAAAAATCTTGAAATAGAATAATTAGTGCAATTTATATACTGCTGTGGGATTTTTTTTAAAAAAATTACAACAAACTTACATTTAAATATCAAAATATGGCAAGCCAAATAAGCAGAACATGAAATTACAGCTAAAACTCAATCTTTAATCTTTAATATTTTGTCAGAATTTAACTCTTCCGCTTCCCCTCTCCAAAATAAATTAACACAGCAGAAAATGTGGAATGAATCCTGACCCCACTGAAATTGATAGAAATTTTGCCATTGACTTCAATGGGGCCAGTATTTCACCCATGATGTATAACATCACATTATGATATAATTCTTCCTATACCTATGTACAGAGATTCGAGTTCAGGATAGGAGAGTAAGAGAAAAACATTAGTAATTCAACTGTGGGCCTGATTATCATTGACACTAAAAGATTCCTCTGCACAGCTCTTGTAAATTACCCCATGAGGCCCCTTTACGCTACCATACAGGTGATGAGGAGGGGTGGTGAAAGCGGAATGCTAGTGCCTTCCAACCCCCACATCCTCAAAGTGCTGAGGCAATCTGGTCCATAATGTAGACTCCAAGTTAACACCCTACTATAAGAAATTAATATGGTAACTTTTTTTATGTTTTAGGAACCGAATATCATATGTGAAAGTTTAGTCAAGAAATATTAAGAGGTTAGGAGGAAATCCTAGCCCAACTGAAGTCAAGGGCAAAGGATTGGGATTAGGACTTCACCCTGGATTTGTAAAGGGCCTAAATTGGGCCTCCAATTTTGCAGATGGAATTTTGCACCCACAAACATTTGTACGTATGATATTTTGTCCACAGCTAACTGGTTCATAGATTTTTAAGGCCAGAAGGGACCATTACCTCATCTAGTCTGTTTTCAGGCATAACACAAGGCATAGAATCCCAACCACTATTTCCTGCACCATAATTTCTGGTTGAGCTAGAACATATTTCTTCCAAGGCATCTAAATAATGGAGAATACATCACCTGCCTAGCCAAGTCATTTCAATGATTAATTACCTTCATTATTAAAATTTGTCATTTGATTTCTTATCTGAATTTGTCCAGCTTCACCTTCCAGTTTTAATAGACCACAATCAAATCACTTCTTAACCTTCTCTCCTCTGGAACATCAGTTGACTTACAATTTTGTCCAAGGAATGCTGGGTTTAAAAGTCTCAATTTGTGTCTCATGAACTTGGGGCTTGTTCAGAGCCATCCCAGTTACCAATATAATTTGCAGCAGACTTAAGCGTGGTTTAAATTATGCCAGATGCCATAGGCCCCTTATAGGCTGTTCCAAAGACCAAGGAACAATCTGTAATAAGGGTGCCCTTGCTGTGACCTCTTTTCCTTGAGCATCCCAGCAGCTGGAGGACTCAGAGTTCTGTAGAGATTACAGAGACACAGAAAATTTGTGGCTGAGTTGAATGCAACACGGTCTTCAATTCTTGTTCACACAGATTCTTAACTCCTTTATTATATGATCCCTAGGGCCCCTTTTGAATAGTGCCTCTAAACATTCATAACTAATCCCACAGATGCTGGAGCCACTAAGATGCACTGCCACTTAATAGTTGTCCTATGTAAAGGGATTCTTCAACTGGCTAGGTTTTCCTTCTTTGTGGCAACTTTGCATCAGGAGATGGAGCAAAGCTGCTCAAATGGACTTCAGAATCATGCCCTAGATATTTAACAGCCTAATTTGTAGGCACATTCAGGCAGTTGGATGTTGTAATTCTATGATATGAACCTGCAAAAAAAAGTGTGTGGGGGGGAATGCTATTATTTATGGACACAATTGCATAATTGAAGCTGTCTATGAAAATCAGGCCCTAAATATAAGTGTTGCAGAAGAAAGTTGGGATGGGTGGGAGATCAGTGAGGGGGAGATTCTTAAATTGGAAAAGCTAGAGACTTATGAAAGTACACAGTATTGCAGAGCATTGGTAGTCTTATGAAATAAAGAACTAATGCTGTGCGTTTGGTAGAAGAGATACATGAGGTAAAAATAATTTAAAATTGCTCATACAGGATGACAGCTCAAGATATTAAAGAACAAATAGATTAAGCAAGTAAGTATATGGGGAATTAAAACTTATACAAAAGAAGAACTTGGAAAAGCAACTATTGGCTCTTCACAGAAATGTTTCATTAGTGGAAATGCCAACCAAATTGTCCAAGGACTAGCTTTGTTAAGCCCAAAGCTGATGCTTAAATTCTGCAGACAGAGAAGGATAAATATTCCTTCAGTAAGTAATCTCACTAAAATTGAGGCAGATCTATCTATCAAGTTATCTCCAGTACATAGATAATATAATTCATGTAGCTGCACTAGAATCAAAGGGCCATGTCCTCAGCAGATGTAAATTGGTATAACTCCACTGAAAACAATAACACTGCATCAATTTCTTCACGAAAATGTAACTTTGAACAGAGATCCTGGACCTACAAGTTTCAGTTTTAGCATAACATCTTTTTAATAAGAAGATTGGGCCACGAGATATCAGATGTTAATAATATCTACTGTCTTGAACTACAAAATGAATTAAATCATGATTAATTCTCAGACAAGTAACAAGTGCTTATAGGGCTTGCTGTGTTTGAGAGATCAAATTGGAATTTTCAAAATGTACATTGAAAAAGCAAAGTCTAATTTAACATTAATGTTGGGGGAAAGACTAGGAGCAGAAAAACGTACTAAAGAAACTAATTCCATAGATGTGTGATAATAGTTGGTTACAGTTATATAGTCATCAGTCCATTATTTGAGCATAGCTATGATCCTGAATGTATTGATATATTGAATAAAATAATATGAACCAATAACAGAGAGCTATTGATTTATACCCATTGAAGGTCTGTCCCACTGTTGTAGTGTGGGTTACTTTTGGAACATTTCATCTGTCCTTAAAATGTAGATTTTTTTTCTTAATATTTCATTCAATACTTCAATAATTCAGGATTTCAGACTCATATGCTGCTTTGAATAAAATCAGCAGAACTTTGACAGTTTACACTAGCTGAGAATCTACTCTTGTGTCTGCTCCCCACACCTTTGGCTGATCCGCATAAGAGGCTACTTTAGCTGTCAGCTAACCGAGTGACTGTTTTAACTCTAGCTCGTGCTCTTAGCACCGAATGTCCCAGGTTGAAATCCCTCTAACTCAAGCAGAGGGGTTGTGTTATATATTTTCATAAATGGACTGAATAATAAGATCATCATAATTGTTGTATGCAGCATTGTTGTAGCCATGTTGGTCCCAGGATATTAGAGATACAAGGCAGGTGAGGTAAAATCTTTTATTGGACCAACTTCTCTTGGTGAGAGAGACAAGCTTACAAACTTACACAAAGCTCTTCTTCAGGTCTGAGAAGAAGAGCTGTATGTAAGCTTGAAAGCTTGTCTCTCTCACCAACAGAGGTTGGTCCAATGAAAGATATTACCTCACCTAACTTGTCCGTCTAAGAACACCATTGAACAGTTGAATTCAGAAATTTAAAAATCTGTATATCCATTTTATTTTTGAAAAACTTTGACACTTGTGTAAATAAAAAAAAAGCATGACTAACGTTTCCTTTTTTATGATGGGCTAATGAAAAAGAATCATACAGAAAGTAGAAGTGAATAATGGCTGTACACAAACACTACAATGGATATTTTGCAAAGAAAGACAAATAATGACACACCTACAGAAAGAAAAATGGAAAACCCAGGGCTCTATTGCTAACTAATAGGCTGATCCAACTTATGGTGCTTCAATAGGCTTTGGGTCCAATCTGGAGAAAACCATGATGGGGCATGAGGGAGCAATTTGTCTCAGTGTAATGCTACACACCATCCTGAGGGGCTGTAGCAGGCTAGCGCAGTTCCAACACTAACAGAAGTACCTGTTTTCTTCCATAATCCCTGCTAAGCACCTCTCATAAATCCATATCCTGCACCATGGAGGTTTATAATTTACTTCATTGGGAACAGGATTGGGCTATGGTGTGGATGAGGGTTCAATGTCAATGCACTCGGCAGTGAGCTCCCCTCTTTTTGGTACTGTGTAGCCATGCAGAAAGGAATGTTGGCACAAGTGGGGGGCGGCTCACAATGCTGAGCATGGGGAACTTCTTAACACATTGTGTAGTTTCTGCCTTTACACCCACAGAGTATGTTTGCACATCTCTCTTCCATACAATGGAGGATGAAATCCTACAGAAGTATCAAAGTGCTCCATAGTTGCCCAAGCAAAGAGAATGATTGTGACACAAGATATAGGGGTGGAAACCATCAGTCATTTAAAGACACTTAACATTTCAAAAAATGAACAAGGGGATGGGAAGGGAACAAGAGAATAGCATGTGTAGACCTGGTGATGTGAAGTTTTGAGAAATACAGCTACCAGGATTGTGAAGGAGATGGCATTTGATGGAAGATGCATGTGTTCATTATTCTGTGAATGTCTTTTGAGAGGGAAACTAACACAGGTCTTCCCCTAAAAAAATCTCATTAAAGAGGCCAAATCAGCTCGAGCAACTTGCGCTTCTGAGACAAAAATCACTTCTACAGTTAATCAGAAAGAAAGCTGTGCCTTATCTTGCCACCTGAGGTTCCATATTTACTGGTAAAAACCCAGTCCTTTTAAGAGTATGGAATAGCTATCTTTTGAACCTCTCCTTTCATCCTGCAAGAAAGAGCCCTGAACAATACTAAGAGAAAAGTCTATAGCTATAATATCAACTGGAAATGAACTCAGTCATTTTTGTATGCTCACAAGGTAACAGCTTCAACTGAACTGATGACCTGTAATCACATCTTAGAATTGATTTCTATGTGCATCAATCTTGGGAAAGGTAACAAAGATTTCTACCAGTGTGCATGACTTGAGATTACTATGAAGTCCTTCAGCTTCATCATGCATACTTGGCTTTATAGCTAGTAAGTTGCTCAGGGAACTAAAAATACCCTTTAAGTCACAAAGAAGCTATGAGATGTGAGTGGAAGTTTGATAAATTGTATGTGGTAGTGAGCTGGCAAAATGTTAGTTACAGCTTAAAATTAGTTGAGGCTCATGACATCATCCAGGGGCTACCTGTGTTTATCCTGTGAATATTTTCAATGGATCACTCAAAGAACTGAGAGCCTGATTCAACTCCCATTGAAGAAACTTGAAAGACTTTCATTCACATCAGTGAGAGCTGGATTAGACCTTGATTGACAACCTAGAGTTGCTATTTAAAGGTGATAAGATTAAGATTATATTAACAATGAATAGAAGAACCAGTTGAGATTAAATAATTATTGATTTGAACTTTCAGTCAAAATTCAGAGGGAACCTTGAGCTGAAATTTCTGAGGTTTAAAAAAAGGTTGGTAATTTTCCTCTTATTATTTTTCATTTCTGGACTAAGAGTGCAAGTGCCAAAACATCACAAAAATGATAAATCTCTGATAGAGTTGCCATCCCAGCTGAAAGCAAGAACTAGAGAGTTGAATTTGTGAGACTCTGGCTCAGATTTTTAGATACAAGGTAAAATAAGATTCACTCAGTTGTCTGTGAAAGGTGTTGCACCAAAACCAAAAATGGCAAGTATGGACTCTTTTTGGCATTATTGCAGAAAAAGGTGTCACAAATCACTTTTCAATAATATAGTTTTACTTATTTTCACCATACTTTTTACGAGCAACATTTCCAACAGACAGTTATATTTGAGTGTTCATTAATGTAGCAGAGGAGAGGGAGATAAATTGCATTGTTCCCAAAAGAAAATCATGCTAACATTCAGGCATGTAAGTCAGATAGCCCTTAATGTGAATATGGTGAATTAGGTTTCTTTCCTTTTAATCTTTTTAAACAGAAGACACTTACCAATGAGGCTAACATGACCTTTCCTTTCCTCGGGGGCAATGAGGAAGATGATAACATCCTCTTGCATCTCCATGATGACATCAATTCTTGAACTGACTGATACAAATATGAAAGTGGAATAAGAATAAGAGCTAGATACGCAAGAAATTTTGTTCAAACTTGAGACAAAATGTTTTATACTCGATTTGTCTTGTTAAAATGTGTACTTTTTTCTGGTACAATTTTGAATATAAGAATATGTGTCACAAGATGATTGCCTCCAGATCCACATGCCGGCCTTCTTACCCTCTCTTTCTGGAATCTATCTATCTTCTAAGTTCCGATATTGGCTTCCATCACTGTAGTATCTGAGAGCCTGCAATGCATCTAAAAAAAGCTCTTCTTTCTCATCATATAGGAGTAAAATGCTTGAATAAAGTTAAGGGGTGAGTGTGTGTGTGTTTTATTTGAGGAATGTTAGTTCAAAGAGTTGGGACATTTGGTTCTGAAGGCAGTGACAACTGATGTCAATTCAATCTTTTGCATGAGTGAGTTCCACAGTCCAGGTCCCACTCTTGTTGAAGTCCTGTTTTGTGCATTCATGGATCTTCACCTATTGCATTGTCCCCATGGAGTGTAGCTGTCATGAAGAGTTATGGTAGTACCATGCAATGGATCCTCACTGCCTGTGGTCCTTGAAAATCAATCGTAGAACATGATTCTGTAGTAAGTGAAATGCTCCTGGAAACCTTCATTAGTTAATGTACAGGCTACTGGGTTGTGTATCAGTTGCAGGTCCTTCAAGAATGTGATGTCATTCCTAGATATGAGTTGCAGCAAACTACAGTGACCTGTGAGAGCAAAGATAGAGGAGAAGATGTTTAGGGGTCATTAAGACAAAGGATTGTAACAAAGTCTAGAGTATTCTGTCAAAAAAACAGTGTTTTCCTCCAGTGCCCTCTGGAAACTCCTAAGCTTATTTTATCTTCTCAGGGTTAACCATTAAAATGGGTCCACTTCCTGATGGGAGAAAAGTTTCCCAGTTCAAAATTGAAGAAGATAATTGTAGGTCCATGATAGGCACTCAAATACTGACCGATATATGATGGGCTTGTGTGTGTGCATAATCACATTATCAATATGTGTTATTCACACCACATATATTTGTATGCATTAAGCTGTGAAGCACATGATATCAATATAACATTATGTAGTGTATGTATTTCAAGCCATTACATCGCCTGAATTGGCCTATGTCTTTCTATAATCCTGTTCACTTGTTATAACTATCCTATAACACTTTGCAAAGCTGAAGTCAAGCTCAGAAAATAAGAAACGTGTCAAAGGCATAATACATTAATGTTCTGCCATGGTACATGCTGGAGAAGTACCTTCATGGACCAGAACCTAGAATGCTAATATCCAAAACAATGATAAGAAAAGGTACAGAACAAGTTAAGGAACTTGTCCAAACTGGTGGATTGGATTTCAATGACATGTACAAAGTTTTTAACTATCACCTATAAATATCACCATCGTGTAACTTTGGGACCACATATTCTGTGTAAGGTAAACTTAATAATGCTGCACAAGACAGCCTCCTAGAAACTTATATTGCAGAAAACTTTTTTCTTTAACTATATTATTATTGACTTTTAGCAATAAAGCTGACTGATATCGGTTATTTGGTCTCTTGAATATATTTCATACTGAACCAAAGTACGGTCAAGCAATTGACTATACAATTGATGTATACAATTGTATTCTGTTGTTGATAACAACAGAAAGGCACTAGATAGATAGATGAGTGCCAGCTCCCTGAACTACAATCTGAACACCATATCCAAAGAGTTGTTAGACGTAAGAGTTGAGCTACAAACTATCTGAGGACTATCCTGTGGCAGCCAAGAAATTCCAAGTCCACCAGAAGCATTGTCATCTGTGTGGACGTTGAACTGACCAAGCACAGCTAGCACCAGCACCACCCCAGTGATTTTCAGAGAAGAACCTGGTCAACCTACTGAAAGCTACTGCAGTGCAGTGGGATGATACATCCTCATTTCTATCTAAGGACTCATGCAAGATGGACATATTCATAGAATAGCAGGGTTGGAAGGGACCTCAGGAGGTCATCTAGCCCAACCCCCTGCTCAAAGCAGGACCAATCCCCAATTTTTTTTGCCCCAGATCCCTAAATGGCTCCCTCAAGGATTGAACTCACAACCCTGGGTTTAGCAGGCCAATGCTCAAACCAGTGAGCTATCCCTCCCCCTTGATTGAATATATTCAATCAGATATATTGTGGAGGCAGAAGATGTCTTACATTAAATGGATGTTTTGTGCATTGCCATTTTTATGTAGTTATTTGTTATTCTTTAAAGCACCACTGGAATAAATAAGACATTTTTTTCTGAACAAAATATATGACCTATCTTACTACCCTATCAAATTGCCCGATGTTGGTATTTGATAGAGTATAATGCCATATAAAGTAGATTTGGCACATCCTACTCTTCTCCAGAACAATGTTTAATTTCGGACGTTAAATATGTAACTTGATTTTTAAACAAAGGCAATTGTTTTGTATCTCCCTAGTACTGGAGCCAGCAAAATTCAGAGTAAACATTAATTATTCATGGAACAATTAATTTTAATTAGGGCTTGTGTAGAATCCCATATGGTTTCAGACATCATCAGTTCACTAATGCAAACCATTTTCAAGAGGATATTGGGAAGGTCTAGGAAGTTTGGCTGATGACAGTAATTGTAGTCTAGTGCATTAGGCATGAGGCTGGGAGCTAGAAACTCTTGTGGCTTGAACCCTGATTTCTCCTGTGGTCTTAAGTAAGTTACTTAACCTCACTGTCTATTTTACACCAGCAGTAGGAGATACAGCTGTTTCTGTTGAAGCAAGGTATTACCTGAGTGAGTTGCAAACCCAACAGCAGAGTCCTCTTTTATCCAGGCTTGGACCAGCACTGTTACTAACAGTAATAGAGTTTTGTATGTACTGTTATCACCTGGGAAGAAGTACCACAATTAATGATTGACTCTAATCAGTGAAGGAACTGGACTGTCTGAAATGTCAGTGTCACAAGAGGAACTATGTGCTAAGTAGGTGTACATTGAATACACAATTAGGTGTGGATGGTGGGTGGATTGGGGGAAAGATTGATTTGTGGCAAAGCGGGCTCCTTGATTCCTGTTGTGGGATCAAGGATAATACAGAACAGTGAGAAAACAGATACCACTAGCACAGGTGCAATTACAAAAGGAAATGGAAAGACATGTCCTCCACTAACTCTGAGAGACTCTGGGGAGTTGGGGGCAGGAGGGAGAGTGACCACAGAGGTAAGTGAGACACAGAGACACTATGGTAATGGGTCACAGAAATTCTAAACTGGGGGACTTGCAAAGTGACACTGGCAAAAAGAGGACAGGGAGGGTGCTATTGGTGATAGAGAGTCCAGGAATGTAGGAACTGGGACACAGATACAGTGACTCTAGGGAAGACATGAATGTGGGGAGTGAGAACTGAGATGCTGGGGAGTTAGGACATGGACAGTGAGTGCAGAGTGTGGGACAGGAACGGTGACTCTAGCAGGAGATGGGGGAAGGAATCTAGAGAATGGAGCATAGGAACAATGTCCCTGTGGAGTGGAGGATGGGGAAGTGACCATAGTGGGGACACAATTACACTGCAAGGAGAGAAAATTGACATGCTGGGGAGTAAGTAACAGGAATAGTGACCCTGAGAGTTGAGGGGCAGAATATAGATTAAGGGGGTGGGGAAACATGGTAGACATAGACAGAGATTTAAGAGCTAAATGGATACCATAGGTGTAGACAGTGACAAAGACAGGGAATGAGAGGCATCCTGGAGAGAGGATAAAGTGATCCTGGGCTAGTAGTGGTAATGCCACGAACAACAAGGAGATCCTAGGAAGGACAGATGTCCTGGGGACAGTGGTGATTGGTTAAGGAATTCAAGGGTGGGAATAAAGGGAACAAGGTCTATGTGCAGGGTTGGGGGGCTAGTATTGTGAAGGAACAGAGGATATTGAGAGCACAGAACT
Source organism: Chelonia mydas (assembly GCF_015237465.2). Taxonomy (NCBI): domain Eukaryota; kingdom Metazoa; phylum Chordata; order Testudines; family Cheloniidae; genus Chelonia; species Chelonia mydas. The sequence continues at coordinate 104,064,673 of NC_057852.1, forward strand.
TGTTGGGTTAAATTAGGTTAGAGACAGAATAAGAGAGAAAATGAAGGGGTCAGGAATAATTGGGGAGGAAACCCAAGAGAAATTATTGCAACACCGAGCAGTAACTTTTTTTTAACCAAAGATCCTGATAATTCATATAATCTATTTTCATCCCTAGATATTATTATGCATGTATATATTCACCATGACTTTCATCACCAAATGCTGTGACAAAATCATGAAAAAGTACACCTGTCCAATTTTTTTGAATCTTATTATTTGATAGACGTGCCTGGTTTATTAAACGTGTAATCAGAGAATTCATTCAATTTAATAAAATCACTAGAAATGATGTCCTGGGTAGTGCAAAGACACTCACTCTGTAACACTCTATTAAACAGAGAGATCTTGTGATATTACTGTATAATGTTGCTCTAAACAAAAGTTCATTCTTGCAGTGATTATTATTGTTTCTGATATTTATATGGCTAGGATTGGCAAATCTGTTCAAACTTCCTAAATAAAGGCTTCATTTTAAAAAGCCAAACATACCATATAGTCCATAACCAGAAAAAAAATGTGTCACTCCAGTGGTCCTAGCTCAGTATGTACGTATTGATTTACACTTAATGAAAGGCTAAATAGGTCAAATACTATGAGATGAATACATTATTCATTGTAAAATTTGACAAACACATGTAAAAATAAATAATGCATTCTGATTTATGGAAACAGAGTTGAATGTAATTTATTCAAAGATTGCCTGAATAATCCTCTATGAATTTTAATAATTTCCCCTCCATATTGACATCACACTGAATAAATGTGAATCTAACATCTTCTAAATAAAATTATCTTACATATGCTAACTAGTGCTAATTTGGCAATAGACAATCCATGAGATATACCTTGCAAATGTTTGGTGTATTCCAAAAAAGTACCCGAGACTGTCCATTAGAGTTGCATGAGGCCTAATTATGAGTGTGGTGGAGAGAAGCAGCACCTTGCTAACACCGGTAGCAGTGCTCAGTGGCCCACAGGGGATGTTTCTGTGAGGGGGTGGGTAATGGCATGGCCACAGCACTGAAGCTACCTGTGTTCTGGCGAAGTATTAGAGAACTGTGCTGTGAGAGAGAACTGAGCATAAGCTGCATCCTTTCTGCAGACATAGCCACTGTTATGTCCATGGCATGCCATCAGAGATAAAAACATCAAATACTCTTTTAGAGAGGTTGCAGTGTAACATTACTTTATTTCTTAAAATCCCAAACATTAACACACAAGAACCAAAAACAGAGAGAGGGGAAGCAGGCTGCTCCCTAAGGCGGTGAGGCACAACTCATTCCACCTTGCTGTAGGCTGGCTCTTTCCAGACAGACATGCTTTCCTACAGAGCAATCTAGCCTGCAAGCAGGACCCCAGGAAATTCCTTACAAATTAAAGTGACAACCTACAATTCCAACCCAGTTTTCAAATACACCACAGCTGAGCACATCTTCTGAGTGCCCCTGCAGGTGTCCAACTGCTCGTGGACTCTGGAGGAATAATTCCTCCAGTCACCACTAGTTTTGTTAACGTGCCATCTTTCCTCCATGCTCTCCATTGTGTCCTGGCTCTAAGAGCCAAATGGATTCTTTACTACTGAAATGCAGCCATGGCCAAAGTTAGGACTTGACAGTTCTTAATTTGCTGCACATGATAACTCAGAACTTCCTGTTGACAGAAGGGTCAGGATGCCTCTTGCTGCAAAAGCATGGGTTTCTCACCATTTGAGCTAAAAGGAAATCTCAGTTAGCAATCAGGAGTCAAAAAGGTGATCATTCCTATCTGCCCCATGTGGACACATGCTGGTTTGAAATGAATAGAGCAGAACAGTTTTCCATAGGAAAATGCAGCTTCATCGAAACTGACATATTTCACAGGAACACGTATCAATTTCTAATTCTATTGCTAAACTTCCTCTCCAGGCTGGCCCTGTACATATCGATGCAATCAGGTTCTGCCTGCTCTGAAAATAGAAGTCCAAGAAAGAAGGCTAGAGCCTCATTTGTGCAAGAGCATTTTTTGTCAGCTCCTCAAAGCTTTATGCCATCTTTATTCCCGCAGACATCTGGAAGCTGGTTTGTAGCAGCCCACAGAGGCTGTAGTACTGGCCTCATTTCATTGGAGCACAGCACATTCCAGTCATGCCATCTACCATCCCAAGCACTCTGCCAGCTAAGTAGTGTAATAGCTGTTGCCAGCTTGCTATTATAACATAAGAAATGATACTGGAGACTCTTTACAGTAACAGTAAACACTTAACTTCCTGTTGAGATCTGTAAAGCCAGGTGTTGCTGACTTACTTGCCTGGCTCCAACTGCAAGCCATGCGCTACTGCTGATAAGGCTGACTACATAATGATTCCCATCATGCAACACCATGGGTAACTTTGGTTACTACTCCAAAGCTCCTACACATAGCCTCTACACCAGCTTAAGACTCCTTCACACTGAAGAAGACCTCAGCTGCCCAGATCAGTGAAGAGGGACCAGGGATCCAGCCAGGATGTGGCCAGAGGAGCTCAATTGCACAAACTTTTGCTTCTTGAGCATCTGCATAACACAAACATGTAGCTGGAGTATGATGCCTTTTGTAATAAGTCCCCTTTCCACCTGATAGTTGCTGCTGTGAAAAAAGCATTGATGGCTCCCTGCAGGTTGCATGGCTCAGAGATCAGCTGCATCACATTGTATGTGGTAAGGTCATGTATTGCACACTTGTAGGAATATTGGGGTAATGTGATGTGGCTATAATAATTAATTATGAAGTGAGATTAAATCAGTTATGCGATCATGCCCTGTTCAGCTAATTATATTAGTTGTAAAAAGAAAAGGAGTACTTGTGGCACCTTAGAGACTAACAAATTTATTTGAGCATAAGCTTTCATGAGCTACAGCTCACTTCCCGATGATGTGAGCTGTAGCTCCCGAAAGCTTATGCTCAAATAAATTTGTTAGTCTCTAAGGTGCCACAAGTACTCTTTCTTTTTGCGAATACAGACTAACACGGCTGCTATTCTGAAACCTATATTAGTTGTGTTTTACATCTATATACACAGGAATAAGGGCCCAATCTAGTTCTATGCCTAAGCATTGCAAGTCATTTGGACTACTCTCATACTTGAAGTTAAGCAAATGCTTAAGCACTTTGGTGGGTCAAGGCATAAATGACCACATAAACTGCAGGCATATGATTTGTGTGAAACAGGAATTCCATTTGAGAAGTTACATGAATTTTGTGATAACTAAAACACAACACAACAAAAACCTACACAATTAAAAACCTTGCTTCTTATCCATTCCTAAATTTCTAATAAACGCTGGCTTCAGTGTTGACTAGAACCAAATTTTGAAATAAATTTGATATCCAGAAACATATATTGGAGATTAAGGATTTAAACTCATCTCTAGCTGTAATCCACTGTACGGCCTAAGGGATTATCCCAAGACCATTAAAATCAATAAAGGTATGTTCATGTACTCCCAACAGACTTTGGATCAGGTCCTAAGCAACCAATCACAGTAAAATCTAAAGAGATGGTGATTTAGAAATAGATCTTTCATAACGTGAATAATTCACATAAGCACGAATTATTACATAATAATACACACTTTGTCATAATTTATTAATCAGACATTCCAAACCATCAGCAGGGCTTTACTGACATAACAATATAGAAAAATAATCAGTCACTAATATTTTGGTTGGCACTGTATCAAACTTTTTTGGTGTGTTCACAAATGGAAAGTAGGAATGATCATGTACTACTACATATTAAGAAATCATCACTGTAGTTGGCAGAATCAAATTAGTGAAGTTAGATTATCGTTGTGGATGGATGAATTGATACATCTGGAAAAAGATCTGTCCCAAATCTGCACCTAAAAGCTCAAACCAAAGTCAAGGTTAACTCCATCCTTCCATTTTTATTTTTATTTTTTATTTTCTGCAGTTTTTCATGTCCTCCTGTATCTACAGAAGTTCAGATAGAATCATAGAATCGAATCATAGAATCAAAGTACTGATAGGGACCTCAAAGCACTCATGGCAGGACTAAGTATTATTTAGACAATCCCTGACAGGTGTTTGTCTAACCTGCTCTTAAAAATCTCCAATGACGGAGATTCCACAACTTCCCTGGGCACTTTATTCCAGTGCTTAACCAGTGCTAACCTGACAGTTAGAAAGATTTTTCCTAATGTCCAACCTAAACCACCCTTGCTGCCATTTAAGCCCATTGCTTCTTGTCCTATCCCCAGAAGTTAAGGAGAATAATTTTTCACCCTAATCCTCGTAACAACCTTTTATGTAGTTGAAAATTGTTATCATGTCCCCCATAGTCTTCTCCTCTCCAGACTAAAGAAACCCATTTTTTTCAATCTTTCCTCATAGGTCATGTTTTTTAGACCTTGAATCATTTTTGTTGCTCTTCTCTGGTCTTTCTCCAATTTTTCCACATCTTTCCTGAAATGTGGTGCCCAGAACAGGATACAATACTCCAGTTGAGGCCTAATCAGCACAGAGTAGAGTGGAAGAATGACTTCTCATGCCTTGCTTACAACACTCCTATACATTTAATTTATAAACATCCAATAACCAAATCAAAGCCCTGCATCTTTTGAAATTTACCCGTCACTAAGCCAGAAGAAAGTTGTAGACTAAAGGAATGAACGTATTTTGCTTTTGATGTGTACAGGTAATGGTAATGGGGATAATGCAGAAATAGAGGAAAATCTAAAGAGTAACATACATTAAAGGGAGTTGTTTATTTCATTGAAATTTCATCATTCACATGACTTGGAAATAATTTTTTCAAGTTCCTGAATTGTTTGGAGAGGCACAGTGTGTTGGGGTGTACTTAGTCTTTGTGGCTGCCTATGGGAGATCTCAAGGTCCTATTACACCCTACCCCAGGAAGTAGCAATGTGTGTGGAATGGAGCAGCAATGGTGGGGCCTCCCGGACGGCTTAGAGAGGCCTCTTGGAAACAGCCATCTTGGAGACTAGAGAGACTTGGTACTCCAAGGGCTACAAGGAGTAGTAACAGCCAATCAGAGCCCAGCAGGCTCAGATAAAAGGAGCTGCCTAGCCAGAGCTGTTCAGCTTCTGGCTGGAATGAGAGGAATAAAGAAGGATGCTCTGCTCTGGCCAAAGGAACTTGAGGGATAGCCAGAGTCTATTTCTGGCTGCATTTTGCAAAACTGGGTTTGCAGGGAGAGGGAAGTACAAGAATGTTAACCATGACATGACTGTGATGAAAATGGGGCAAGGTAGGAAAAGAACAGGAAAGAAGCAGCAATGAATTGGATCCAGTTGCATGTGTCTGTTGTTTATAGGGTCCCTAGGTTGTAACCTGGAGTAGCGGGTGAACCCAGGTTTCCCTACGAGCCACAGGTAAAGTGGTGTAAACCCGAAGAAGGGGACAAGACTTATTTGGGAGCTTGAACAATGGGCTGAATTTAAAGGGCCCTGAGCTGACCCGAGCAAAAGAAATAGACTGTTTGTTTACTGAACTCTTTAATACCCTAGAAGGCGTTAAATTGAACTTTGTGACTTGGATGGAAGGCCAAACCACTGAAGACCTGCCAAAGTTGTTTGGCAGCCTGCAGGAGGTACCAGGGGCATGAAAAGGACTGTGGTACCACACCCAGCTACTCAGAGGTGCTCAAGTGAGTGCCCCTTTACACAATGAAAAGTAATATAACTGGTGTCATTTCCCTATTACCTTGAGCTTCTCGGTAGTTTACAAGACCTGATTATGTCCCATTGATAAGACCTTAGATGTAGGATTCATTTCCAGTTTAAGGTCCAGTCTTTCATTACTTGCATATCCCAAATTCCCATTGACTCTGGTGGGATTTTGGGATGACCAAGCAATGCAATTATCAGGTTATTCACCTGTACACAATCCAGACACTTGCAAGTTTTGATAAGACTGTCCTGTAGCAAAGTTGCTGGATACACTTTGGAGAGCCTAGAAGAGAGAGGTTAAAAAAACCACCCTAAAGCCCCCAGATGAAGCAATTATAATACGTTGGCATTGTCTACACAGCACTGCAGTTCAGACTATGCGGGTGTAAATTGCAGTGCATACTAGCATTCTGCACTGTAACTATCTCATGTGGATACTGTGGGTGAGAACTGAAAGGTACCTGGTTTGCATTAACATAGCCCTGTTTAAAGAAGACTGCATTAACACAAAGTAGGTAGCCTTTATTTCATGCCAGCAATGTCTACACGGTGGAGTTACAACGCAGAATGCTAGTACTCACTGCAATTCATACCCCCGTAGTCTGAACTGTGGGGCTGCGTAGACATAGCCCTAGTGCATAAAAAGACAGGGGGTGAATCTACAGTGCACTTTTTTGCTGTGCACTACATCTCCATGTAGAAATGCCCTTAGGCTCAGCATAAAGGTGACTAAGCATCCCATAACTGAGTCACGAAGGTAAGTATATACCTAAAGAAAACAGGAAACAGGAAGGCAGAGAGGAAAAAATACAATATGGTAAAATAACAAGGTACAGGAGGTTATTTTAACTGAACAGAAATCCTTACCAAAATGAAAGCTATATGAAAGGAATGAAGGTAAAATTTAACACTTAAAATAATGTGGAAATTAGAACTGGGGGAACAAGAAGAGCAATTAATCAAAAACATACAAAACAAACAAGAAATTATTTCAGTGTATCAGAAGCAGAAAGCTAGTAAAAAATTGGTCTGCTGGTATTCAAGGAAGTCAAGGGAGCAATTAAAGAGTTTTAAGGACATTGCAGAGAAACAAAATAATATATTTGAATCAGCCTTCATCACAAAGGATGTTAATGAGACACCTATCCTGCTCCTATTCTTTTCATATAATAAAGATGAAGCAGTGTCAGAATGAGGTGTCTGAAGAGGAGGTGCTAGAACAAACAGAGATATTAAACCTCAACACATCACTGGGATTGGATGACATTCGTCCAAAAATTAAAAAGAAACTTTAGAGTGAAGTGGGTGTGATGCCATCAAAATATGCAATGTCATTAAAATCAGTTACTATTCATAAGGGCCTTACAGCTCGGGACTGTTAACTTCAGTCTTGCTGAATATTCTTACTTTTCCCTCTGTCTCCTAGCCAAATTCTAATCCAAGATGTTACCCCTTATCCCATGACTACTTTGTCTCCTTAGTAGAGTTGTGTAAGAGACAGTCAAAGGTTTTCTGGACATCAAAATTAAAGTTGGCCAAAAATGTTCCAATGGAACTTTTTCCATCAGAAATGAAAACTTTCTGTAGGAATTTGTCAATTTAAATAAAATTTCACTTTGAGGAGAAAAAAACAAAAACAGTGTTTTGAAAATGTCAAAATGTTCCATTTTGACATTTTCAGAATGTAATATTTCAATTTTTCATCTTGAAATTAATTTTGATTCATTTTTTTTATTTCAATTTTTAAAATAAATCAAAATGAAATGTTTTGGTTTTATTTAAAATGACCTTTTTTCAACAGACCTGATTTTTTTTAACTTGAGTATGATGGAAATTTAGAAGTTTTGTTTTCATTCCAAATTGGAATAAAAACAAACCTCAAAATTGCAGAATTTCCCACAGAATGGAAATTCCAGTTTTCACCAGGTGGGCTTCTGAGAAATTGTGGAGGTGCGCAGGTAGAAACAACTTTCTGATGGGAAATAGCATTTTCCAGAAAAATTGAAACATTCCAGTGGAAATTTTGATTTTCTGAAAAGCAACATTTTTGTCAGAAACTCATTCCAATGGAAAATTCCTGACCCACTCTACAGAAAGTGTCATTCACTTACAGAAAGAAGATGCAGAGGCTTGTAAAGGGACAATGTTGTTATGTTGAGCCCATGTCCTCTTGTGCTGAGTACCCCAAATCAAGCGGAATACCTACAATGGGACATTTGGGGGAAAGAAAAGAATAATGCCACAGAAGCAGCACCTCCCTCTTCTACATTCACTGGACTGGAATCCTGTAGATTCTATTCTCTTTGTGCTCATGAATGTAGAGGGCCATGGTCCCAAATGTGGGATTTCTAACACTTGAATCATCACTGTGAATGCATGCTGTACATTGCAGAGAATCAACTAATTGAAAAATAAGAAGATGTAACCAACACTTCACTGGGGCCACTGTAAGGTAATACAACTCTTCCTAGTTCCATAAGGTAGAGTACATTGCTCTTACATAAATGTTGTTGAAAGAGGGGGCTGTAATGCCTTTTAGGCTGGGGTTTACCACACTGAAAAAGTAAAGAATATGTTATATCTGATTAGTCAACCTAAAAATGTATAAAATACACTTTGATATAACTTCCATTTCCCATTTTGGATATTAAACTAAAAAAAAATGGAATATCACCAGTTAAATGCCCATTTGACATATTTTAGATTATCTATTTGCTGAATTGTTCAATAGCTCTTCTTCAGTAGATCTTCCCTTAAATAATCCAAGGTGTTTTCTGAACATCTTTCATTATATATATATTTGTATTCACAAATGTTTGTCCTAGTCGGCCTAATCCCACATCATTGACTTTGATAGGAGCAGGATCAAACCCTTAATCAGTAGTTTTCTTTTTTATGGATGTCACTGAAGAATTATACATAAAATTATGGAGGAGTGGAAGCAAAAAACTCACTGTAAAAACTTTTGATATTTACATTTTAATTAGGGCTATTAGGAGATTTTAAAAAATCACGATTAATTGCACAATTAATCGCACTGTTTAACAATAATAGAATACCATTTATTGAAATATTTTTGATTTTTCCACATTTTCAGATATATGGATTTAAATTACAACAGAGAATATAAAGTGTACAGTTCTCACTTTATATTTATTTTATTACAATATTTGCACTGTAAAAAACAAAAGAAATAGTATTTTTCAATTCACCTAATACAAGTACTTTAGTGCAATCTCTTTATCATGAAAGTTGTACTTACAAATGCAGAATTATGGACAAAAAACCTGCATTCAAAAATAAAACAATGTACAATATTAGAGCCTACCAGTCCACTCAGTCCTACTTCTTGTTCACCTAGTCGCTCAGACAAACAAGTTTGGTTACATTTGCAGGAGATAATGCTGCCTGCTTCTTGTTGACAGTGTCACCTGGAAGGGAGAACAGGCATTCTCATGGCACTGTTGTAGCCTGCATCACAAGATATTTACTTGCCAGATGCACAAAGATTCATATGTCCCTTTATGCTTTAACCACTATTCCAAGGGCCATGCATCCATGCTGATGACAGGTTCTGCTCAATAACAGTCCAAAGCGGTGCAGTCCAACGCATGTTCACTTTCATTATCTGAGTCAGATGCCATCAGCAGAAGGTTGATTTTCTTTTTTGGTATTTTGGATTCTGTAGTTTCTGCACCGGAGTGTTGCTCTTTTAAGACTTCTGAAAGCATGCTCAACACCTTGTCCCTCTCAGATTTTGGAAGGCACTTCAGATTCTTAAACCTTGGGTCAAGTGCTGTAGCTATCTTTAGAAATCTCACATTGGTATCTTCTTTGAATTTTGTCAAATCTCCAGCGAAAGCGTTCTTAAAATGAACATGTGCTAGATCATCATCCAAGACTGCTATAACATGAAATATATGGCAGAATGGGGGTAAAACAGAGCAGGGGACATACAATTTTCCCCCAAGGAGTTCAGGAACAAATTTAATTACTGATTTTTTTTTTAAATGAGCATCATCAGCACGGAAGCATGTCCCCTGGAATGGTGGCCAAAGCATGAAGGGGTATACCAATGTTTAGCATATCTGGCATGTAAATACCTTGCAATGCAGGCTACAAAAGTGCCATGAAAATACCTGTTTTCACTTTCTGGTGACATTGTAGATAAGAATAGGGCAGCATTATCTCCTGTAAATGTAAACAAACTTATTTGTCTTAGCAATTGGCTGAACAAGAAATAGGACTGAGTGGACTTGTATGCACTAAAGTTTTACATTGTTTTGTTTTTGAGTCCAGTTATGTAACAAAAAAAAATCTACATGTATAAGTCGCACTTTCACGACAAAGAGATTGCACTTCGGTACTTGTGTGAGGTGAATTGAAAAATACTATTTCTTTTTTTTTTAATCATTTTTACAGTGCAAATATTTGTAATAAAAATAATATACAATTTGATTTCAATTGCAACACGGAATACAATATACATGAAAATGTAGAAAAAACATTCAAAGTATTTAATGTATTTCAATTGGTATTCTATTGTTAACAATGAGATTAAAACTGTGATCAATCACTATTAATTTTTTTAATCACATGAGTTAACTGTGATAATCGACATCCCTGATTTTAATATAATATGATTAGACCTGTTTTGAATTCCTTTTGACTATATACAATAAGGCATGAATCACAATGTCCACTGTAATATTTAAACTCCTTCTCAGATTCTATATGTTTTTCATATATCCAAACTGTCTTAGCAATAGAAGATACATGGTTTTAATCTACTGTATCGTGTTTCTTACCTGGCATCCATTTGGAGTCATAGATTTTGTAGTGGATCATCATTCTAAAGCATATTGCTAGAAATACGTTACAGTTCCCTTGAATTTTAATTGGGCTAATTATTCTTATTGATGAAAAGTTGCCCTAATATGTGATATCAACAGCAGACGACTAAGTGGGATCCTTGCATACTTAGCCAATATAAAGTATATTAATGTTTTGAGTTACTAAAGCAACATTATTATTTAGCTCACTATATATTTTATAATTTATAATTTATCTCTTTTGAAAGCTGTATAAATTCTCTTTCTAATTCTCCACTTATGTAAGTATTTCCCATTAATCTCTGTAATGTGTAATTGTTTTTCTCACACATCATCTCTTGTTACCAACTTTAGGACTGGGAAATGTTACTGACCTTGGACTTCATTCTTAGAAACATTTTTATATCATGCTGCCCTATGGGAACAAAATGGTATGGTATTTTATTAGATATGCTTTACTCTATCATAGTGATTTAAAAAATGTAATAGGAGTGGTTTGATTTAAAAATAATTATAAAAAATCATTAGTCAGATTGATGAGGAAATAGTAAAACCAGAAAGAATATAGAACAGGTACAGAATGGGCCATGGCAGAGCAAGATTTCTCATACTGCCTGAGAATATGCCCTGCAATTCTGTTGTGAGTTATGAGAGGGTAGTTCAGTCTCCATGTCCATATTATTCTTGGTCTTTGTTGAGACTTCCAAGTAGAGCGTCAATTAATGGTGGGGTTTGTAGTGGTACTAACACCAATTGCTAGGGTATAGAATTGAGACCCTTATAATGAATTCTTAATTCTGAAGTTTACCTAGTGTCCCATTCTAATAAGCTGTAAGGTCCTGACTCTAATAGGAATAAAGTTGCACATATGCTGAAGTGTTTGGCGGATCAGGGAATAAGTAATTATATACACTATCAGGCAATTTATATATCTTTTAATCTCCCAATTTGACAACAGTTTTGGCCAAATCCCCAATGAAGTGAAGCGTATATTTTCAAATTAAAGCATTCAAGTGTAGGCTTGAAAGGGTCCTTGAAGAATTTGTTTTTAAATTAATTCATCAATATGAAATTCAAAAGCAGAAAATCAAAAATATATGTTGCCGAGCAACTAATGGAAGTCCATTGTGTTTATATTTTAGACAGATTTTTTTTGAATTGCACAGAAAATTAAATATGAATACTTTCTCTTTCATCTCCGTAATGTTCTTATCGAAGTGTAGCATTTCTTGTTACATCATTTCTCTCTAGTTATATATCTTTAGAGTGATATCTCAAAGATCAAATGGGAGATTTACCTGCATAAGGACTGCATATTTAGGCTTACTCCAAAGGCCATTGAAACCAATGTGAGTTGTGGAGTATTTGTTATTGAGATTAATGAGTTGTGGCTTTTAGCTGGCTTTGGACCAGGCTCATTATTAGCCGAGATGTTGGTCAGTGCTCACATTTGTACCAAAATTAGGGATCCCTTTAATCTCAGAAAGCCAAATTTATCCCTACCACAAATGTTATCCACAGTACTCTTAGGCCAGGCACAAAGAGCTGGTGGTGTATTTGTTATCTTCACTCATAACTGGTCTCTTCTGCTTGAGATCCTGTAGATGCCTTTGTTCATGAAGGGCCACTTAAGCTACTGCATTACCAATGTTTATTTTTCTCCTTTGTATTAATGGAAATGGGGAAAACATGTTTTTTTTATTTACCTTCTAAAAAGCAGCACAGGGAAAAAATATAAGACTTCAGTATCATTACCTATACCTGCTCCAGTACATTAGATTTGATGCTAATTAAAAATTCAAAATAACCGTTGCAAACTTCTGAATATAGTTTGCTTAGAACAATGATTTAATTCTAATCTACTGATTAAAAATAAAAATGCAGAACTGAACCAAGGAAGTTAATTGTCAGTTGTAAGTAGGACCTAATGAATGCTTTCCTGACAGCTAGTTGGAAGGGGATGAGACATTGAATGCATCCAATGAAGTGAGCTGTAGCTCACGAAAGCTTATGCTCAAATAAATTGGTTAGTCTCTAAGGTGCCACAAGTACTCCTTTTCTTTTTGAGAATACAGACTAACACGGCTGCTACTCTGAAATATGTTAATACAGGTTGCTCCTGCTCCGTTTACATATTCATCATTTATGGCTGTGTCAAAGTATCAACTTTGGCTGGTGTTGGGTACAAATGACCTTAGTACTGAATGCAGTGGTAGTGAAATATGATTACAAATGTTGTAATTGTTGTAGCAATACAGGAAAGCAGAACTGTGCTTAAGCTGTCCCAAATGTGGCAGGGCACCCACAATTGAAAGAGCATAATTAAGCAGAGGCTTGAATGTCAAAGCCCTGTGAAAATAAGAGGGGTGGGGACAGGAGTCCTGGTCAGGAGGCTGAAGGCCAACCCACACATACAGGCAGGCTCTAGACTGGCTTAACCTGTTCTTCCCCACTGTTTGAAGAATAGAATCAAATAGGCTTAATTAGGAGCCTTTTTGTTATTTTAATTGCTCAATGAGAGCTGAAACCAATTGTGGTAGGACTGTGTTTCTGCCCTGCCTGCTAAGAACTAAAAACACTGAGAGGCGAAATCACTTGAGATGGGGCAGTGTTTCTGGCCAGCCTGCAAAAGAGCTGAAAATCACAGAGAGACTGATGTGCAGAGGTCACAGCAGAGAGGCAGAAGGTGACTGACAGCCAGCAGGGTGGTGGTGAAGAGATATGATGAGCGGCCAGCAGGATGGCAGCAGAGAGGCGTGGCCAGCAGGGTGGTGGCAGAGAGGTAAGATGAGCGGCCAGCAGGGTGGCTGGTGGAGGGGTGCCATGAGAGCCGTGATTGGAACCCGGTGAGCGGCCAGCAGAGCAAGTAAGATGCTTGTTTACCTGCCACCTAGGGTGGGAGGTGAACTCTGCAGATGCACCTCTGGGCTCTGGGTCTGCACTGACCAAATACAGCTACTGTGAGTGGGGTTCAGAGAAGGATCGGGCATGTGGAAAGGATTTTTGGGTTGCTGGACTTAAGAACCGGAGGGGAAAAGGGCACTGTCCAAACTACTTGGGGGTCGGTCTTTTACTAATGGTTTATGTTTATGAACCCTGTTTGTGGTGTTTTCCCAAATTAACCCCGAGTTACTTCCCTCCTTTTATTACAAGTTTCTTTTTTACACTTGGACTCTGTGCTTGCGAGTGGGGAAGTATTGACTCTCAGAGGCACCCAGGGGTAGGGTGTAATTTTCCCAGGTTAGTGGGTGTGGGCTCAAGCTGGCTCTGTGTTGGATTAATGGAAAGGAACCCCTAGATATTGAACCCGGGCCTGGTTGCTGCTAGCTCCACCTGGAAGAAGAGTTAAGCAGTCATATTTCTACCTCACATTTCAATACAACTTTGGCAGTAGTGTTACTTGCATATAACACAGATCTTCATACCATGCAACCTCAAAGTAATAGCTCCAGTATTAGCTTTTATATAAAACGAAACAAAAACAGTGATAAAACTTCGACTGAAACCCTAGCGTTTGTCATTCAGAGTTTTTGCCACAAAGAAATGAAAGAGCACGTTTGATAACTTTTTGTTTGTCTATTTTTTAAACTTCAGTATCTTGTATCCTCAGGGAAGTTTCAGATGTTAAGCTCAGTAGCAATACAGGGACTTCATGGAAAGCAAATTGTAAAGATGAAATTTAGAATTGCTGAGAATGCACAATATAAATTATGGACTACATAAAGCATTAATAAAATAACTGTAGAGACAGTCTTTTGGACTAGATGTGCTAATAGATATTTTTGTCTCTAATTTCTATTAGATGATCTTAGTAGTAGTGTTGTTTAGTAGCACTGATTAATATTATGGTAGCACCCAAAGACCCCTAGGAGGACCAGGGTTCCATTCTTCTGAACACTCTACAAATACACATTAAGATAACATAGACAGTCCTTGTCCTGCACCTTTGTTATAGAAAGGCATTCTGTATATTTCTTGTGAATTGAACAAATAGAGGAGATCTGGAATCTCATCAGTAGTCCAGTAGCCACACATTTTCCAGAGGACTGAAAAAAGGGCAAATATAGTGCCTATCAAAAAAAAAGGGGGAAATAAAGACAACCCAGGGAATTATAGACCAGTCAATATAACTTTGGTATCCAGAAAGATAATAGCACAAATAATCAAACAATCAATTTGTAAGCACCTAGAACGTAATATGGTGTCAAGTAATAATCAACATGGATTTGTCAAGAACAAATCATGTTAACCCAAACTAATATCCTTCTTTGCCAGGGTAACAAGCTTTGTGGATGGGGTGGGTGAAGCAGCGGATGCGATATTTCAACTTTAGTAAGTCTTTTGTTACTGTCTCACATGACCATCTCATAAGCAAACTATGAAATATAGTCTAGATGAACCTCCTATAAGGTGGGTGCACAACTGGTTGGAAAACCGTATTCAGAGTATTTCAACGGTTCACATTCAAGCTGAAAGCTCATATGGAGTGGGTCCTGCAGAGGTCTGTCCTGGGCCCAGTTGTATTCAATATCTTCATAAATGATTTGGAAAAGGGCACAGAGAGAACATTTATAAAGTTTGTGGACAGTACCAAGCTGGGAGGGACAGCAAGCACTTTGGAGGACAGGATTAGAATTCAAAATGATCTTGACAAACTGGAGAAATAGTCCGAAACAAATAGGATAAAATTAAATAAGTACAAATGCAAAGTATTACACTTAGAAGGAATTATCAATTGCAAAATGAGAAATGGCTGTGTAGGAAGGGGGACTGTAGAAAAGGATTTGGGGGTTATAGTGGATCACAAATAAATATGTCAACAATGTAATCAAGTTTCAAAAAAAATCAGACATCATTCTGGGATTATTAGCAGGAGTAGTGTAAGCAAGACATGAGGAGTAATTCTTCCACTCTACTCAGCACTGATAAGGCCCCAACTGGAATACTGTGTCCAGTTCCGGGCACCATACTTCAGGAAAGATGTAGACAAATGATTACAGGTCTAGAAGTCATGACCTCTGAGGAAAGATTGGGGGGGTGGGGAGGAAAGGGTTTGTTTAGTGTGAAGAGAAGATTGAGCAGGGCTATGATAACATTCTTTATAACTTACACTTTTTAAAAGAATTAATCAAGGAACTCACTGAACCATTAATGTTGATTTTTTAGAATATTTTGGAACACTGTGGAAGTTTAAGAGGATAGCAAAAAAGCTAATGTTGTGTGAATATATACAATGGATGAACAGGACGACCTAAGCTATAGCCCAGTTAGCCTTACATCAATCCTGGACAAAATTATGGAAGTACTATGAGATGCAATCAGTGAAAAATTAATGGGTGGTAGCATAATTAATGTTAATCACTATAATTTTATGCAAAATACTCCCTGTCAAATGAACATATCATTTTGATGAGATTACAAAGTCTGTTGATAAAGTTAACAATGTACACATATAATGGGCTTAATCCTGCACCGTTAAAGCCAATACCAGTTTTGTCATTAATTTCTGTGGGAGGAGGATCAGAGCCAATATATCTGGATGTTTGTAAGGTATTTGACTTGGTACTACACAACATTCTGTTTAAAAAGTTTCTCTCTACTAAATCAATGTAGTGCATATTAAATAAATTAAAACTGGTTAAATGGCAGACATCAAAATAAGTTTAAATGGAGAATCATCATGGATTTTTCTACTTTTCTATAATTGAATGTATTATATGTACCTTGTGATGTGTGGTTTATATGAACAAAAGCAAGGCTGAAGAGGTTTGTCTTGCACTTACAGCAGAAGTTGGGGATGTTTATAACAGTTCTTAATTCCTCGGGGAGTTCAACGGGGGACTGCATCCTGGAAAGCAGCAGCCGAAAAAGACATGGTCAATGTGTTGTTTGATATTCAAGTAATCTGTTAGTTTTACTAATAATTCATTGCTAGTAACTTAACAGTCTTTATAAGATACATAACATACATACAGAGCATCTTAAGTCAGATCCTTTCATCAGTCTAACCTAAAACAACTGCCTACTCCCAATGTCGGCTCCCACACCCTGGTGATTCTATTCATTCTTTTAAAGCCACAGTAACACCACAGGACATAACAAGCTAAACATGAGCTCCTAGTGTGATGCTGTGGCAAGGGTATTAAGGCAATCACTTGATATATTATATCTCCCTGTTTATACAGGAGTAGGAAGGTGGTACTACCATTGTATAAGACACTGGTAAGACCATTACTGGAATAATGGAAGTCAACACTTCAAAAATATTATCAAAATTTGGAAAGCTGCAGAAAAGAGCCACAAGAATTATCTGAGGTCTGGAAAACATGCCTTACAGTAAGAAACTAAAGAAGCTCAATCTATGTTACTTATCACAGAGAAGGTTAAGGGATAACTTGGTCATGGTGTATAAGAAACTACCTCGGTAGAACAGTTCTGATAGTAGAGGGCTATTGAATCTAGCTAATGAAAATATAGTAAGAGCCAAGGTCTGAAAGCTAAAGCTAGACAAATTCAGCCCAGAAAGTAGAGGCTGTTCTTCAGCCGTGAGGGTAATTAACCACTGGAACAACCTTGATAAGGAAGTGGTGGATTCTCCATCACTTGTAGCTTTTAAGTGAATGTTAGAGCACATCTTTTAGAAAGATTTAACTCAAACAAAAGTTATGGCTTGATGCAGGAATTACTGGGTTAATTTTATTGTCTGTTATGCAGGAAGTCAGTCTAAATCATAATCATCCCTTCTGGCCTTAATATCTGCAGAAGTCCTTTCTTTATTCATAAAGCAGGCACATTATAGGCAGTATGCTGTTGCGTTTGATAGGTGTAAAACTCACACTTCAATTAACGTAACTGTAAAATATAAGATCCACCTAAGGCAAAAGGTTTTTGTGAACCTGCCTAGAAACTTTTGGGCTGGGTATAGTTGTGGGTAGAACTGTGTGGAAATATAAGAGAACTCACTGACATCACAGACAAGAACAGAGAAAGGCAGAGGAAAAAGAGGCAAGAAAAAGCATGGCAGGAGCCTGTAAACACAGTGTGACCCTGGGAATAGCTAGAGAGCTTTTGGGCTGTTGGCTTGAGAGGCTTGGGCCTGTAAGCTAAGAAACTGCACCTTTCGTTCTTGGTTACATCTGCGGTCAGAGTCACCGGACTTTGTATATTCATTGTAAATATCAGATTACGACCAAATTCTGCTCCTGGAATTTTGCCTAGCCACGTGGGTCAAAAGGGACAACAATTTTGATAGACTTATGTGTAGTGCTGGGGAGGAGCCAGAGGTCATGGAAAATGTAGGTACCAATGACATAGGGAAGGATAGGAGAGAAGTCCTGGAAGCCAAATTTATGGTGCTAGGTAAGAGATTAAAGTCCCAGACCTCCAGGGTAGCATTCTCTGAAATACTTCCAGTTCCACACATGGGGCCAGTTGGACATGCAGAACTGCTGAGTCTCAATGTGTGGATGAGACAATGGTATAGGGAAGAGCGGTTATTAGGAACTGGAGAAACTTTTCGGAAAGAGGGAGCCTATACAGGAAGGATGGGTTCCACCTAAACCAAAATGGGACCAGATTGCTGACACTTAACATTAAAAAGGTTGTAGATCAGTTTTAAACTAAGGGCTGGGGGAAAGCTGACAGGTGCGGAGGAGCATGTGGTTCGGACAGAGACATCCCTGAGGGGAAGATCTATTAATGGAGATTCTCTAAGTCCTAGTAAGAGGAGAGGTTGGAAATTGATAAATTACAGGTAGGATCTGATGAGAAACAGTCAAATGAAAAAAAGTCCTGTTTAATTACATCATGTAATGGCAGACAGCTAAAGAGTGACAAGTATTTTAAGTGTTTATATACCAATTCCAGAAGTCTAAATAATAAGATGGGTGAACTAGAGTGCCTCATTTTAAATGAAGATATTGATATATTAGGCATCACAGAAACTTGGTGGAATGAGGATAATCAATGGGACAAAGTAATAGCAGGGGACAAAAATATATCGGAAGGACAGATCAGGTCATGCTGGTAGTGGAGTGGAACTATATGTGAAACAAAGCATAGAATCAAATGAAGTAGAAATCTTATATAAAGCAAGCTGTGCTTTAGAATCTCTTTGGATAGTAATTCCATGCTATAATCATAATATATTACTGACCACCTGACTAGGATGGTGATAGTGACAGTAAAATACTCTGAAAGAACTTAAATGTGAAATTGCAGAAATACTAATTGAAGTCTGTAACCTATCATTTAAATCAGCTTCTGTTCCAAATGACTGGAGGATAGCTAATGGGTTGCTAGTTTTTAAATAGGGCTCCAGAGGTGATCCCGGCAATTACAGGCCGGTAAGCCTTATTTCAGTACCGGGCAAACTGGTTGAAAACATAGTGAAGAACAAAATTGTTAGACACATGGATGAACATAATTTGTTGGGGAAACATCAACACGGTTTTTGTAAAGGCAAATCATGCCTCACCAGTCCACTAGAATTCTTTGGGGGCTGGAGGGTGGGGGGGTCCAACAAGCATATGGACAAGGGGGATCCAGTGGATATAGTCAGTGATGAGCTGCCAGAAGCTAAAGAACCAGTTCCTTCAGTCGCTCCGGGTCTTTGGCACCACTTTGGCGGCAGGTCTTTCACTCGCTCCGGACCTTCGGTGGCACTTTGGCGGCATGTCCTTCAGTCACTCCAGGTCTTCAGCGGCACTGAAGGACCCGCCGCCGAAGTGCCGCCAAAGTGCCGCCGAAGGCCTGGAGTGCCGCTGGGTGAGTAAAAATTCTCCGGGGAGCTTCCCCAGCCGAGAGCTCAGGCGGGATGGAAAGGACGGTCCTGCAGGCCACACGTGGCCCATGGGCCACAGTTTGCCCACCCCTTTAACAACCGGTTCTAAACCGGCTTCAAAATTTAACAACCCGTTCACGCGAACCAGTGCGAACCGGCTCCAGCTCACCACTGGATATAGTATACTTAGATTTTCAGAAAACCTTTGACAAGGTCCCTTACCAAAGGCTCTTAAGCAAAATAAGCTGTCATGGGATAAGAGGGAAGGTCCTCTCACGGATTGGTAACTGGATAAAAGATAGGAAACAAAGGGTAGGAATAAATGGTCAGTTCTCAGAATGGAGAGAGGTAAATAGTGATGTTCCCCTGGGGTCTGTATTGGAACCAGTCCTATTTAATATATTCATAAATGTACTGGAAAAAGGGGTCAACAGTGAGGTGGCAAAATTTGCAGATGATACAAAATTGCTCAGGATAGTTAAGGTCCAGGCAGTCTTCAAAGAGCTAAAAAGGATCTCTCAAAACTGGGTGACTGGGCTACAAAAGAGCAGATAAACAATGAGGAGAGAGATAAGCCTTAAAGACTAACAGATTTATTTGGGCATAAATTTTTGTGGGTAAAATGCTCCACTTCTTCAGATCCATGGAGTGAAAATTACAGATGCAGGCGTAAATATACTGACACATGAAGAGAAGGGAGTTACCTTACAAGCGGTTGACAAGATAAATACATTCAGGTGGATGTGGTCCACTCCCAAAAGCTGATGAGGAGGTGTCAATGCCAAAAGAGGAAAAATTGCTTTTGTAGTGAGCCAGCCACTCCCAGTCCCTATTCAAGCCCAAATTAATGGTGTTAAATTTGCAAATGAATTGTAGCTCCGCAGTTTCTCTTTGAAGTCTGTTTTTGAAGTGTTTTTGTTGAAGGATGGCTACTTTTAAACTTGCTATTGAATGTCCAGGGACATTGAAGTGTTCTCCTACTGGCTTTTATATGTTACCATTCCTGATGTCTAATTTGTGTCCATTATTCTTTTACGCAGAGACTGTCCGGTTTGGCCAATGTACATGGCAGAGGGGCATTGCTGGCACATGGTGGCATATATCACATTAGTAGATGTGCAGGTGAATGAGCCCCCTGATGGTGTGGCTCATGTGATTGGGTCCTCTGATGGTGTTGCTAGAGTAGATATGGGGACAGAGTACGTAGCTGGGTTTGTTATAGGAATTGATTCCTGGGTTAGTTTTTCTGTGGTGCGATGTGGTGTGGTGTATAGCTGCTGATGAGTATTTGCTTCAGGTTGGGAGCCTGTCTATAAGTGAGGACTGGCCTGCCTCCCAAGGTCTGTGAGAGTGAGGGATCATTTTCCAGGATAGTTTGTAGATCGTTGATGATGTTCTGGAGATGTTTTAGGTGGGGGGCTGAAAGTGATGGCCATTGCTGTTTCAGGGCTGGAGCACCCATAGAGTAAAATTAGTAGCCAGCCAAGCTCCTTCCATCCCCCAGTGCCTCTTACTGCTGGTGGCCCCGTTGACCAACTCCTCCCCCTCCCTCTCAGCGCCTCTTGCCCGCTTCCAGAATCAGCTGTTTCGCGGAGAGTAGGAAGGTCTGGGAGGGAGGGAGGGAGAGGAGCGGGGGTGGGGCACACTCAGGGGAGGAGATGGGAAAGGGACGGGAAGAGGCGGGGCAGGGGCGGGGCCTGGGGCAGAGTGGGGATCGAGCAGCCCCTGGCTAGAGGGGAAGTTGGCACCTATGAGCGTCCCTCCCCCGGCCACAGCAAGTTGAGGCTAGCTTAGGTTAGGGCCAGGGCAGGGGCACCCTTCCACCAGCCATGGCAGGTCCTGGATGGCTGGGTTCCCTGAGCACCTGCACAACGTTAAATAAGCTGCTGTGCAGCCACGCAGCTTACAGGGAACGCAGATCCCCACTATTCTTATACAATGATGGGGTCTAAATTGGCTGTTACCACTCATGAGAGAGATCTTGGTCATTGGGGACAGTTGTCTGAAAACATGTACTCAATGTGCAGCAGCAGTGAAAAAAGCGAACAGAATGTTTGGACTCATTAAGAAAGGGATAGATAATAAGGCAGAAAATATCATATTGTCTCTCTATAATCCATGGTACACCCACAACTACTTCTGCCCCTGCTTTCCTGCCCTGGCAGCTTGGGACTTCAGTGCCCTGCCTTGTTTGAGCCAGACATGCTAGCCTGCTGCAAACCCAGACCCAGGTCTGAACCAAATCCCCTAACAGCTGTAGGCTTAAACTGAAAGCAGCTTAAGAAGTGTTCCTGTCTTTAACACTCAGATACTCAACTCCCAATGGGGTTCAAACCCCAAATAAATCCATTTTACCCTGTATAAAGCTTATACAGGGTAAACTCATAAATTGTTCACCCTCTATAACACTGATAGAGAGATATGCATAGCTGTTTGCCCCCCCCCCCCCCCAACCAGGTATTAATACATACTCTGGGTTAATTAATAAGTAAAAAGTGATTTTATTAAATTCAGAAAGTGGGATTTAAGTGGGTCCAAGGAATAACAGACAGAACAAAGTGAATTACCAAGCAAAATAAAATAGAATATGCAAGTCTGTGTCTAAGAAAAATGAATACAGATAAGACCTCACCCTAAGAGGAATTCCAGTAAGCTTCCTTTTACAGATTAGTCTCCTTCTATTCTGGGTCCAGCAATCACTCACACACCCTGTAGTTATTGTCCTTTGTTCCAGTCTCTTTGAGGTATCCTTGGGGGTGGAGAGGCTATCTCCTTAGCCCGCTGAAGACCAAATGGAGGGGTCTCCCACGGGCTTAAATATACTTTCTATTGTGGGTGGAAACACCCTCCTCTCTCCTACACAAAGTCCACTCTAAGATGGAGTTTTGCAGGCACACGGGCAAGTCACATGTCCCTGCATGACTCAGTTTTTACAGGCAGCAGCCATTGTCCACATGCTATCTTGAATGTCTCCAGGAAGGCTTCTTCTGTGGATTGGAGCCTTCCAAGATCCATTGTTTGTTAAGTGCTTCTTGAATGGGCACTTAATTTGGGCACTTCTCAAGAAGCTGACCAAACATTTTACTAAGGCTACTTAAAAATCAAGCAAGTACACAGCCAATATTCATAACTTTGAATACAAAATGATACATGCATACACATAGGATGAATAGATTCAGTAGATCATAACCTTTACAGAGATATGTTACGTGGCATATGCAACATAAAACATATTCCAGTTATGTCATATTCCAGTTAT
The DNA here is from genome assembly GCF_015237465.2 of Chelonia mydas. Classification (NCBI taxonomy): domain Eukaryota; kingdom Metazoa; phylum Chordata; order Testudines; family Cheloniidae; genus Chelonia; species Chelonia mydas. The sequence goes on from NC_057852.1 coordinate 104,087,257, forward strand.
GTCATATATACATACATTTCCATAAAGCCTTATGGGGTGCACTGTCACAGTGCAGTGGCGTGAAAAAAGCAAACAGAATGTTGGGAATCATTAAGAAAGGGATAGATAATAAGACAGAAAATATCATATTGCCTCTCTATAAATCCATGGTATGCCCACATCCTGAATACTGCATGCAGATGTGGGCGCCCCATCTCAAAAAAGAAATATTGGAATTGGAAAAGGTTCAGAAAATGACAACAAAAAGGATTAGGGGTATGGAACTGCTGCCATATGAGGAGAGATTAATAAGACTGGGACTTTTCAGCTTGGAAAAGAGACGACTAAGGGGGGATACAATAGAGGTCTATATGACTGGTGTCGAGAAAGTAAATAAGGAAGCGTTATTTATTCCTTCTCATTACATTAGAACTAGGGGGGTCACCAAATGAAATTAATAGGCAGCAGGTTTAAAACAAAAGGAAGTATTTTTTCACCCAATGCACAGTCAACCTGTGGAACTCCTTGCCAGAAGATGTTGTGAAGACCAAGACTATAACAGGGTTAAAAAAGAACTAGATAAGTTCATGGAGGATAGGTCCATCAATGGCTATTAGCCAGGATGGACAGGGATGGTGTCCCTAGCCAGAAGCTGGTAATGGGCGACAGGGGATGGATCACTTGATGATTACCTGCTCTGTTCATTCCCTCTGGGGCACGTAGCATTAGCCACTGGTGGAAAACACGATACTGGCCTAGATGGACCTTTGATCTGACCCAAACTAAACTGGGAGAAGAGGTAGATACGCTGGAGGGTAGGGATAGGATACAGAGGGCCCTAGACAAATTAGAGGATTGGGTCAAAAGAAATCTGATGAGATTCAACAAGGACAAGTGCAGAATCCTGCACTTAGGACGGAAGAATCCCATGCACCGCTACAGACTAGGGACCGAATGGCTCGGCAGCAGTTCTGCGGAAAAGGACCTAGGGGTTACAGTGGACGAGAAGCTGGATATGAGTCAACAGCGTGCCCTGGTTGCCAAGAAGGCCAATGGCATTTTGGGATGTATATGTAGGGGCATTGCCAGCAGATCGAGGGACGTGATCGTTCCCCTCTATTCGACATTGGTGAGGCCTCATCTGGAGTACTGTGTCCAGTTTTGGGCCCCACACTACAAGAAGGATGTGGAAAAATTGGAAAGAGTCCAGCGGAGGGCAACAAAAATGATTAGGGGACTGGAACACATGACTTTTAAGGAGAGGCTGAGGGAACTGGGATTGTTGAGTCTGCCGAAGAGAAGAATGAGGGGGGTTTTGATAGCTGCTTTCAACTACCAGAAAGGGGGTTCCAAAGAGGATGGATCTAGACTATTCTCAGCGGTAGCTGATGACAGAACAAGGAGTAATGGTCTCAAGTTGCAGTGGGGGAGGTTTAGATCGGATATTAGGAAAAACTTTTTCACTAGGAGGGCGGTGAAACACTGGAATGCGTTACCTAGGGAAGTGGTGGAATCTCCTTCCTTTGAGGTCAGGCTTGACAAAGCCCTGGCTGGGATGATTTAGTTGGGGATTGGTCCTGCTTTGAGCAGGGGGTTGGACTAGATGACCTCCTGAGGTCCCTTCCAACCCTGATATTCTATGATTCTATGATTAAGAACTGCAACATTCAGTGAGGGGAGAAAAACTGCTTGATCCAAATGTTGTCTTGTTAAAAGGTTTATGCTTTAGTCTGTATGCTTAACTTTTATTTTCTTTGGTAACTATCTCTGACCTTTTGTGCCTGCCAATTATAATCACTTAACATCTATCTTTCTGTAGTTAATCAATTTATATATTCCCTAAAACAGTGTGTTTTGGTTGAAGTGCTTGGGAAATCTCAACTCAGTTTACAAAGGCTAATGTGTGTCCTCTCCACATCGAGGGAGGGGTGGAGTGGGTAATGAACTTGCACTGGTCATGCTTCTCACCAGGACAAGATGGTGCAGTTCTGGGGTGCAAGGCTGGAGACTTGGGAGATTTCCTGGTGCCCTTCTCTGTGTGTGATTCATGTGTGGCTCAGGATTCAATTTAGCTGGATCTGGGGCTCCACATGCTGTTGTGCTGAATGATAACAGTGCCCGGAGGGGTTTGCTGCTTATCACTAGCAAAGCACTGTGAGAGACAGCAGCACTGCCACTCCCCCTGTTTTGTGTGGAGTGAGGCAAGTGCCTAACTCATTCTCACAAGAAACAATTTACGCACCTAAGCTGCCAGACTCCAGGAGAGGAGTTCCTGGTTATGGATTGCAAGCATAGATAAATGCCTTCCCACAGTCAGGGCTTAGGCACTTATCTATCTCCAGGAGAGGGTGGAGCTTAGGACACACCCTTTTTGTCAGCATATACCATTGACTAGTTTAGGCGGCTCGCCACGTAGCATGGTGGCTTTTGTGGATCCCATTCTTAGGTGCCTCTCTCTCCCTGTTCATTTTATGGGGAGCCTAGGTGTCTAACTCAGGCTTTGTGTATCTTAGTGTTGCTCTAGTGATTTTCTAGGCACCTCAGAGTTAGGTGTTGTAGTATTGCAAAACCAAGTGTTTTGGGGAGTGTGGGGCAAGTCTCTCCTCTCTCCCAGGTAGTAATGAGAGGTGTTTGATGTTATTAGACCCACCTGGGGAGGATCAAGAACATAATTAGTTTATTAGATGAATAATTGAAAAGGAGGCTCCAATGCCCCTCAAGGAAGGGATCTGCTGAAGACATTCCCGTGAGGGAGAAGTCAGTTGGGATATAGTCCCAAAAAGGTGTGTTTCAAGACTCTAAATTTGAGGGGTGAGCACATGGGCTGGAGAGGCCAGGATATGAAAGCCACTATCCCAAGGAGGAGGAAGACTGTGAGTGGTGAGTGGAAAGGACCTTTTGGTGAACTGAATGATGGTTAATAAATTAGATCCTAGGAGAGGGGGAATATTGTTTCAATGGCTTTGGCTGTGACTGGATTATTTCTAGTAACCTGAAGGGAAACAGGCAGGGAACTGTAATGGTATGCACCTCTACTAGGAGCACACTCTAGGATCATAGGCTCTACAGGTTCCATATACCACCATACCAATGTGCCTTCCCCTTTTTGGAGGAACAATATTTGAAGAAATCTTTCATCCATAAACACTAAGTCTGATTTAGTCCATGGGAAGCAGGGATAAAATTGCAGATTTTTTTTTTTAATTTGAGATCAAACTCCCCCAAGCAAGGAATTTGAGAGTATACCCTGATAACTCTGCCAAACTCCAGGCAGAGCTCTGAAACATCTGCTGCTGGCTGAAACTAGGTATCCAGGTGCAAGGAAGCTGACAATACTGATTATGGGAAGGGGATCACTCTGTGAAAGGTAGGGGTTTACGGAGATATAATTAGGCACAAGAATGGCAGTACTAATGCCTGATGAGGGTGGCAGATGTGGTTACAAGCTCAAGTGGGAGATAAGAAGAAAAGCTTGTGGCTAAAGTTGGACTAGATACTGATAGAGGAGAGAAGGGGGTGAGATCTGCAGTTTGGATTGTAATATGATGGAATTGAATGCCCTAAAGGGCATGGAATAGTGCAGAATGCTGCTAAGGCATGTACATGAAGAGGGAGCTATAAGAGGTTCTGTAGTATATTTCTAATGGACTATATGTCGAGACTAGCAACATAGTATTTGCATGGGCATGTAGTTGCAGCATCCTGCTACCTCCAACCATGACCAGATGTTCCCAGCCACATTCAGCGTTGCAAAGTGGTTCCTTTACTTAATTCCTCACCAGGAGCAGCATGGCACCAGCACAGATCAGATGCATATAATCTTCCCTGTGCATATTCTCCATTGTTTAGTGCCTTTCTGCACAACAGAGAGTACTAGAGGCATATTGACCATATTCAATCTGTGGTCTTTCAGCTGAGACTGCTAACAAGAGGCTCACTTGCACCAACTGTACTGGTCTTGTTCTTTAACATAATTTCCCCACATTTACTGTATCATTTTGTATACTAAAATATTACTGCCCATAGCTGTCTAATTTAGACTAAGGAACAAGAAATAACGTACATACTGTAACAGTCCTTGTGGAAATGATAACAAGGAAAAAGTCTCCCCTAGAAGTGACAGAATAGCATCCAGGACCACATGCAGTTTGTTCTGGCAGTTCTATTTTATTGGTTTGGAAAGTTAGATAATCAATTCAGATATTCAATATTCTATTAGATTTTATTGCATGGACAGAAGCAGAGAACACAAAAGTGCCTGCATTGTTTGTGAACCAGCAGACATCACAGTTTTCCAGCTGTTCGGGTTATTTTTGGTTTGCTTAGTTCAGAGATGTGCTATCACATGGCATAAAATCTTTCGGCCAAGAAGCTATTTGGCATTAGAGATGTGCCAAGAGAGGAATATATAACAACCAAATAAACTGATTCTTGCCATCTCAAAATACTCTCAAAATTTGCAAAGTGCCCTGGGATTCTTAAAGGAAACCTGCAACGTATTCTTTATAGTGGAATATGACCTGCTCAGAATCTTTGATTTTAAGTTACAATTAATTTGTGCATTACATTTTACAGGTCTTGCAGATAGGTACATTACACATTCATAACAACTTGTTTCCCTCTCACTTATGTTTACCAGATCGTTAACCCCAAGTAAGGCCAACAGTTATGTTTCCATTGTAAACAATGGGCCAAATTCTGCACTGACTTACACTTCATAGCCACCTATTAAAGGTTAAGGGGTTGCATATGTGTAGCTAGTTTGTTTGTAAAGGCCAAGAAAAACTCTGCACTGTCTAAATTTCCTTCCAGGAAAGGATTGTGGGGGGTGTTTTTGTTTGTTTGTTTTTACAAAGCTATTCAATTCTCTCAAAGTCAAACAAACAAATGCTACTTTATATCATAATTATAAGGAAACTTAAAAGAATAAAGCGGAAACAAATGTAGACCTTGATCAAATTCTGTTGCTTTAAAACTTTCCTCACTCAATACAGCTTCATTTTAAAAAGTAACTTTAAAAGAATAGTGAGGTCAAATGCACAGCCAGAATTCAGACAACAGCACTGTAAGGAATTTCTAGTGGACCCTTCCGAGTAGTAATGATACAGAAATGAAGATGCCACCGGAGAACTAGCTTTCTGAACTTTTCACTTTGTGCCTTTATTATGTTGTATAACTACAGTTGTAACACTACTTACTGTATATGGTTGTATAACTAGCTGGGGCAAACCCAGTTGCTTTTCAGAAGCTACTTCTGAAAAATGTTATAGGATATGGATTTTCAATCTGCCAGTCCAGGAGACTAGCGACTATCCCTTCCTTTCTTTATCGGTAAATGGGGCATAGATTCCAAACCTTTTTTTCTGAGGTAACATAGTTCGTGATATGGAGAAGGATTGAGAGCCATTGCTATAGGAATTCTGAAGCTTGTTGTGATTATCTACCTTCCAGTATTTGTAACATTGCTCTGTGCTTCAAAGCAGCTATTGTATTTCATATAGAAGCTGGTCATATTTCAGTGAAAAGATACTTATAATGTATACTCTGTATTAGAGCTGGTCAAAATGTTGATTGAAAACATTTCCTGCTCCCTCCCCTCCCCCCAGAAAATGAAACGTCTTATGGGGAAATGTCTTCATCAAAATTATTGGGACTCTAAATGAAATGAACTTTCTCATTTCATTTTTGGTTTTAGAAAACTGAAAACCTTTGAAAATTTTGAATTTTCATTTCCTCACTCTTTTATTCTCCTTTGCAATGAGTGAAACAATGAATTGTGTCTACAGTTGCATATAGTCTTTTAGGGTTTTTTGGTTTCTCTCCCCCCTCCCCACCTGTTTGGTTTCTTAATTCCACATTTTCAAAACTCCCTTGACTCTTTTGAAAAGCTACAGGTGCAAACTTATGATCTTTCATTTTTTTCCTTTTGTAACTCAAACTTTTCTAAAGAGGAGAACTTTTGAAAGGTAAAGTAGAAAGGGGGGAAGTGTAAAGAACCTCTTCTACTCATTCATTCTACTGCATCTAATGGCAAAAAAGGGGACACAGAGGAATACCCAAATATTCAACTTTTTGAGCTCTGGAAAAATTCAGCTCTAAAAAGCAACACAAAATAAAAATTTCAATTTTGAATTGAAACAGGACACTGAACTAGGTAGACCTCAAGTCTGATTCAGCCTGGCAGTTCCTGTCTTCCTGTGCTTCCCTGAGTTCTCCCTCATCTCTCACTGCCTCTAACCCTGTTTCCTCTCATCTTTCCCTGTGCCTGCCATGTTCTCTATTTCTCATATTCCCCTCCATAACACTCCTTTCCCAGGTCACCTGACTCTTCCTTATCTCTTTACTTTCTTAAGTCACCTGAGGCTCACCCATTTTCCTTCCTCTTGCATCTGTAAAATGTAGAAGATAAGAAACATACTGGCTAGTCATACTGCAGGGCAAAAGAGAGGTTATTGAGACCTCCTTCTAGCACTCCTTTCTCTCCAGATCTGTGGGAGGTGCAAAAGACAAAACACTGCCAAACTTGCTATGCTCCAGGCGTCAGGAAAACTCTGTTCCCATTTCACCCTACCCTCCCCGCAACTCAACCCTGTGTTGAATTGACCAAACCAGCAGTGCTGCAGCAGAAGGAAAATAATCTCTTCCTTTCTTCTCATTCTTTCATGTATTCAAAATAATACTTGTTGAAAGCCAGCTATTACTATTTCAGCTACCTATTTGAACCTCAATTAGAAAGGAAAGATAATTTTTTCCTTTTAAGTAGTGGACTAAGCCTTAGGAGACCTGAAGTAATTTCCAAGCTCTCCCATGAACTTCCTGTTCAACCTCGGGCAAGTCACTTAATATCTCTGTACTTTATTCCCCATCAGTATAATGAGGAAACCTATAATAACAAAACTGCTGAAGAGGCTGTATAAGAGGTAGGTATCTGTAAAAATGAGGTCAGTATAATAACAATTACCAATACTTCCTTCCCCCCACTCTGTCTTATCTGTATACATTGTAAGCTCCGTAGCACAGTATCTGTCTCAAAGTATGGTTATGGACAACACTTAATACAGTTAGGCCCCAATCTTAGTTGGGGCCTGTAGATGGTACTGTAATACAAACTTCAGTACATATTTATTTATGGTCCACAAAAAAAAGGAGAAACCGTGGTCAGAAAAGTGACAGGTTTCAGTTAAGGAAACAAGTCAATTGAAACAAATACAGAAAAATTCTGATATTTCTTTCACTTCTTAATCTTTATGACCTTGACTCCTAAATTATTATAGCCTTTTTTTTTTTTTTACCACCATTCCTCAAGTATCCTTTACACAACATATTCTTTTGAAGTTTTTTTTTTTTTAAGGCCTCCAAAAAGGAAATAATGACTTCCTAATTCTGTCCCCCACCTCCTCACAATAACAAAAAAGCTATGTACCTGCCTAAATTTAATACTGGGATCCAAACTAAAGAAAAGTAATACATATACTGAATATGGCTGACACTGAAGAAATTGCATGTGGTATATTATGCAGGTCTTAAAAAAAAAAAAAAAACCCTATACACAGTGTAGCAGAGAAAATCAGTTATTTTTTTTTCTTTTAAATATGGTTAAACTTCCATTTGTTACCGAGTATGCACTTTGATCCTGCTGTGCACCCATATTGTATTACTTGTACTATGACACACATAGGGAGTGTAAATGTAACAGGTTAGAAGCTAGCACAATATGGTATTCAGCTAATTCACTTTGGTATACATAGGTATCTCTGTTGTTGAATAATAAACAGTTAAAACACCTGAAAACAAACCTCTGAAAGGTGTATTGATAACAGAATGATGGTGACCTAAGCTTTATTCAGTGTGTGAATGTATATATTCATTGTTCAGCTGTCTGAGCTTCTCTGAACACTTCTCAGCTTATTACATCATAAATATGAAAGCATCCTATTTATAGCAGTAACTTTATAAGCAAAGTGCCCATAATTATGCATTAATAGGGAACTACTTGGCTGGGATGAACACAATACATATTACAGAAGCTCTGCTTCAATACTTTACAAAAATATATTTGCACTGAGTGTTGCATAAGTAGGAACATGTTCTCTAATTGGAATATGATTTTATGAATTTATTGTAACTTCACAGTGCTCTGTTTTTAACCTACAACTTTACTACACTGAGAGACTAATAGGCTGAAATGCCCTCAGAACCATAGAAGACTTAATATTTGTCCATATAACTATACTGGGTGCTACTTCATTTTAAGGCAAACCTATAAACTAAATTTTATTGATTCTTTAAGAGGCTGTTCAATTACATTCAAAAGGAAGCATTGCTTGCAAGTCAGGTGATCTAGGTTCTCATTCAGATTGTTGAGTGACTCTTCAGCAAATCACACAGTATGCATCCGATGAAGTGAGCTGTAGCTCACGAAAGCTTATGCTCAAATAAACTGGTTAGTCTCTAAGGTGCCACAAGTACTCCTTTTTCTTTTTGCGAATACAGACTAACATGGCTGTTACTCTGAAACACAACTTCTCTGTACCTTGGTTTTCTCATTGTTAAAATGGGGATTGAGTGTTTAATTGCCTCCCATGTGATGGGAGGCTTAATTTTTTAATATTTTAAAAATACTTTGAGATCTGCATTATAAATGGGTGTTGCGACTTGGATATGCATGGGATGAAAGAAAATAAGCATCCCCTCTTCACTCTTTTGCCTAGGCAATGTAGAAGTTAGGCCCAGGCATTTTAACAGTAAGCAGCACTACATTGCGTAAGTTACACCACAGAAAGTGAATGAGGGGAGTCCTGGCTCTTCTCTCCAATAGGCCAGGTAGTGTAGCTGAGCTGACATGGGCAGTGTTACAGCTTGTGGCTGGGTCATACCAACAGCAATTACTACCCCTTCCTCTAGAGCAAAGGGGAAGCAAGAAGGGAATTGTTTCTGAGGATTCTCTAAGGTACAATATCTACCAGGTCTACTTCTAGTGTAGTGTTCCTTACACTGATCTCTTGCTTAGATCTGTTCAGGCCAATATTTTTTTTTTTTTTTTTTGCTAAATTGATTAGTTTAAGCAAATGAAGGCAAACAGTGTAGTTATTTAAATGCTGGTAGCTTTGTCTAACCATTGGTATCACCTTTCATCCATAAAGAACAGAGGGTAAATTCACTGCTGTCAATTGGCATCGTGCTTGTAGAACTCAACCCAGGTGGTATTCTAGACATCTGATAGTGAGAACCGTCTAAGATGGTTTATTTCTCAAATGTTTTAATACTGTGCTTAGAAGTACAGTGGCTAAATCTCTAGTATCTCTAGATATTTTTTTTCTGAGCTCTTTAGCAAGTTTCATCAGATGCTGGATACGAGTTTAATCTTCGTAGGTCAGCCTATTCTATTTTTTGTTTTCAAATATAAATCCTTTCTACTTTTCATATTTAATGTTTATAGAACACATAAGTAACTACATGTGTCTCTGGTCACAATCAATCCTCTTATAAGCCCATTTAAATCAATGGAGTTACAACATTTTAAAGAAGTGAAACCAAACCATTGTGATGTATCACACAATATCTGCCCCTTTCCTTATAACTCACACACCAACACCTGTCTTTAGGGCTTATGTTATCTGTAAGGTGGAAAAGTCGGGAATGAAGAATAATAAGAATAATAATGAAGAATAATCTTCTACAAAGAACAGCCCACTTTCAAAATATCTGTGGTGTTCTATTGTTCTCAGTGGAACTGAGGGCACATACTACTTTAGTAAGGTCTATTGCTCCCTCTCTTCACTTGTTCCCCACAGCATCTTTTTCTGCTTCCTGAAAGTACAGAAGTACTTATTTCCTGATGAGAACACGACTTTCCTACTGTTGGGAAGAATAAACAATGATGACCTTTTCGAAGAGGGCATTAATATGTTCAGAATTTGTTTCCCACAAATAGCTTGTAATTGTGTTTGGGTTTTTTCTGGGAGTTGCGGAACACAGCTGCTGTTTCTATGACCATTATCCCCAGTAAACTCAATTGTTATAATTGTGGAAAACAAATGCAAAAGCCGAAATGCAGCTGAAGCTAATTCAGTTATTTCAGTAAATATTCTCCGACTCTTAAGGTATTCACATAGCTCTAAATATCTGTTGGTAAAGATGCTTTCCATGGAAAGCTAAATTGCTTAATTTCATTATAGGAAGAGGAAATTACTTACCATTTTCTTAATTAAATCCAGGAAACTTCTGCACAGCTGCTAGATTTCTTTTTCTGTACTTAAAGTTTAGTGAAATATAAAAGGCAAACAACCCCTGAGGAATCCAATGCAAGCTTAATTCTTGGTGGTATAGGTAATGGACATACACATGCAATCAGCTGCATCCTGGAATCCTTCTGTGTTTGTGGGGTTTTGGGTTTTTTTTTTTTTTTCAGTTGGAGGTACATAAAAATCACATAAAACTATTAATGTCAAGGTTGCCAATCAAATACTCAAAAGTTACCTGTGCAGCCTTAATTTGCCCCTCTTGTTTGTATGCTTTATGATATTCTTTAATTACAGCCTTGTGAACACACAATATTTTTTCAATAAGACCCTCCCTCATTCACTGCACAGGATGGCCAGTGTTTTGAGGATGACTAAATTATGTAGTGAAAGAGGCTGCTATCTGTAGACTCCCACCTCCTTTGTTGCAGAAGTTGGAAAGTGTAATGAAGGAAACAGGGCAGTTCAGTAAAAGATATGAAGGTCTTAGGATGAAGGCAGTTGCACATTGCTCTGGAGAATTGAATTCTACTCCCCTCCCATTTGTCATAGTGTCTTTGATGCTAGGCAAGTCACTTAAAACTTCTACATGGGTGGCCATTATGTATTCCTCATTTTCCAGGTGCCTGAGATGAGACCATTGAGTCCGATTTGGAAAAGTGCTGAGTGCTCACAGCTGCAACTGAAACCAATGGGAGTTGTGCTTAGAACAGTGTGTGGGTGTTGGTAGTGGTGATTTGTTTTGTTTTGTTTTTTTTTTAATATAAGGATAAATTCTTTGAAAAATCAGTTCCTAAGTGTCTCAAACTGTGCATCCAAAATTAGTGGACACTTCTTAACTTAATGAGGGATCAAGGTACTGGTAGTTTAAGATGGTAATTATGCCATCCCCTCATCTCAGAAGTGTGAAGATAAATTCATTGTTTATGAAACACTCATAGTGTAGTGATGAATGTCATCGAAAAGCCCAAGAGGAAATTATTATTATTGTGGATAGTGTGTGGCAAATAAGACATCAGGCAACACATTGTACAATGGCAATACAACAAAATATTGAATAGCTGCTTACTCAGTGGGCACTGTCCATCCTGTGCACTGAAAGAGACAGGTGCTGGGGGCGAAAGTATCATAATTCATGTGCACCAGGGGCCAGACCTGAGTTCTGTTTCCAGCTCTGATGCTGATTCTCTGCCACCTTGGGCAAGCCCACCTTCAGGGGGCTTTGTATCAGCACCATTAAACCTAAGATCAGAGGTGCAGAGCATCAGCAACTCCACAGTAATCATTAATCCAGAAAGTTTACAGCATCAATGAAAATCAGACTGTATATGGGGATCAAATATCTGAAGTATGAAAAAGTGGATACCAGTCTTGAATGTTTCTATTCAAATTTATCTGCCTCACTTTCTCATTACGTAAAACAGGGATGATAACTACTTATGTAAAGCACTCTGAAATATGTCTAAAAAGCTTCATACCATATTGAGTAGTGTTATACTATTGGCTTTGTTATTAAACTTATTTTTATGAACCTTGGAGTTTCTGCAAACAAAATACAGAACTCTTTTGACACTTCTATGTGCCTAGCTGTCACAGGTGTGGTCTTCCCTCAGCACCCTTTTCTGGTTGAGCCTGACACTACATGCACTCCCTGCCTCAGTTTACAAGGTGTGACATGTCTGGAGCACAGTGGCCTGTGCTGTGAGCTTGGCATCCGTCTTTAAGCAGTTAGCCAAACTGTTTTTTTTTTTTCCTGTACCTCTAAACTATTGAACAAACATAAAATGACAACTGAATGTGCACAGCACTTCATGTCAAGGTTAGGAATGAAGCTCTGTTCTCCTGCCCCAGCCTCACCCAGTGTTCCTAGGTTAGGAAGCAGTCAGGCCTTCTTAAATGGCCTGTTGGCTGTTGATTGTCCCTTCTATGTCTCTGGTGGGCTAAGTCTTGTTGGTCATATGGACTGAGAGGGTTTTCCTTAAGCAGAAGGGTCTCAGGGAACTGACACCTCTAGCAGGGGGCAGAGAGCCTGATAGACCTTGTCATACTAACCTATTAATCTATCATCTGATATGAAATCATATGGTCTCCCTGGATTTTCTTGGTTAATTGCAGGTTATAATAATAGGATTTACCATCCCTGTGGTGGGGAAAACACCACAGCAGTCCAACACTGTAGCATTTAATTTCAGAAAGGGGGATATACAAAAAATGAGGAAGTTAGTTAAACAGAAATTAAAAGGTACAGTGCCAAAAATGAAATCCCTGCGAGCTGCATGGAAACTTTTAAAAGACACCATAATAGAGGCTCAATTTAAACGTATACCCAAATTAAAAAACATACTAAGAAAACCAGAAAAGTGCCACTGTGGCTAAACCACAAAGTATAAGAAGTACTGAGAGACAAAAAGGCATCCTCTAAAAAGTGGAAGTTAAATCCTAGTGAGGAAAATAGGAGCACAAACTGTGGCAACTGAAATGTAAAAATATAATTAGGAGGCCCAAAAAAGAACTTGAAGAACAGCCAGCCAACGACTCAAAAAGAAATAGCAAAAAAGTACATCAGAAACAGGAAGACTGCTAAACAACCAGTGGGGCCACTGGATGATCGAGATGCTAAAGTAGCACTCAAGAATGATAAGGCCATGAATTCTTTGCATTGGTCTTCACAGCTGAGGATGTGAGAGAGATTCCCAGACCTGACCCATTCTTTTTAGGTGACAGATCTGAGGAACTGCCCCAGACTGAGGTGTTATTAGAGGAGGTTTTGGAACAAATTGATCAAGTAAACAGTAATAAGTCACCAGGACCAGATGGTGTTCACCCAAGAGTTCTGAAGGAACTCAAATGTGAAATTGCAGAACTACTAACTGTAGTAGTAACCCATCATTTAAATCAGCTTCTGTACCAAACGACTGGAGGACAGCTAATGTGACACCAATTTTTAAAAAGGGCTTCAGAGCAGATCCCAGCAATTACAGGCGGGTAAGCCTGGCTTCAGTACTGGGCAAATAGGTTGAAACTATAGTAAAGAACAAAATTGTCAGACACCTAGATAAACATAGTTTGTTGGGGAAAAGTCAACATGGTTTTTGTAAAGGGAAATCATACCACACCAATCTTCCAGAATTCTTTGAGGGGGTCAAAAGCATGTAGACAATGATCCAGTGGATATAGTGTACTTAGATTTTCAGAAAGCCTTTGACAAGGTTCCTCACCAAAAGCTCTTAAAGTAAGCTGTGATGGGATAAGAGGGAAGGTCCTCTCATGGATCTGTAACTGGTTAAAAGATAGGAAACAAAGGGTAGGAACAAATGGTCAGTTTTCAGATTACAGAGAGGGAAATAGTGGTGTCCCCCAGGGGTCTATACTGTCCCATTCAACATATTCATAAATGATCTGGAAAAAGGGGTAAAAAGTGAGGAGGCAAAACTTGCAGATGGTACAAAACTACTCAAGATAGTTAAGTCTCAGGCAGACTGCAAAGAGCTACAAAAGGATCTCTCAAAACTGGGTGACTGGGCAACAAAAAGGCGGATGTGTTGATACAAGCAAAGTATAGCACATTGGAAAACATCATCTTAACTATACAGATAACATTATGGGGTCTACATTAGTTTTTACCACTCAAGAAAGAGATCGTGGAGTCATTGTGGATAGTTCTCTGAAAACATCCACTCAATGTGGAGCAAAAAAGCAAACAATGTTGGGAATCATTAAGAAAGGGATAGATAATAAGACAAAAATATCATATTGCCTCTATTTAAATCCATGGTATGCCCACATCTTGAATACTGAATGCGGACGTGGTCGCCCCATCTCAGAAAAGATATATTGGAATTGGAAAAGGTTCAGAAAAGGGCAACAAAAATGATTAGGGGTATGGAACAGCTTCCATATGAGAAGAGATTAATCAAGACTGGAACTTTTCGGCTTGGAAAAGAGACGACTAAGCTGGGGATATGATAGAGGTCTGTAAAATCATGACTGGTTTGGGGAAAGTAAATAAGGAAGTGTTATTTACTCCTTCTCATAACACAAGAACTAGGGGTCATCAAATGAAATTAATAGGCAGAAGGTTTAAAACAAACAAACAAAGGAAGTATTTTTTCACACAGGGCACAGTCAACCTGGGAAACTCCTTGCTAGAGGATGTTGTGAAGGCCAAGACTATAACAGGGTTCAAAAAAGTACTAGCTAAGTTCATGGAGGATAGGTCCATCAATGGCTATTAGCCATGATGGGCAGGGATAGTGTCCCAAGCCTCTGTTTGCCAGAAGCTGGGAATGGGCGACAGGGGATGGATCACTTGATGATTACCTGTTCTGTTCATTCCCTCTGGTGCACCTTGCTTTGGCCACTGTTGAAAGACAGGATACTGGGCTGGGTGGATCTTTGGTCTGACCCTGTATGGCTGTTCTTAGGTTGTAGGACAGTGATGGGCAACCTGCGGCCCATCAAGGTAATCTATTGGCAGACCTCAAGACAGTGATTACATTCACTGTTCACAGGCATGGCTGCCCACAACTCCCAGTGGCCGCAGTCCGATGTTCCCAGCCAATGGGAGCTGCGGGATGTGGCAGAGGCTGTATAATTGTATATTGGAAAATTGTGCTTACTGTGGGCTGCCTCATCTCTGGCTTTACATAACTTGGTTTGGATGAGGGAAGTATCTGCAAATATTTCTCCCTTCCCTTCCTCCCCCACAAAAAAAAAAAAAGAGTTGAGGGAATTGTTAATGAAGGTTGCCTGTTTAAAAGGGAGGTGAAATTTACGGTGGTTCCCACTGAAGGTCACAGATCTAGAAAACCTCCAGATCCCCAAGCAGCTAAAGTTGTCACTCTGTCAGCACAAGCTACTTGTAGTCCACACCACATGGCACTGGCATATGAGAGCTAAAGATCACACTGCCATCTGTCCTGGGGGAGGGAGGTTGCACCCCGATAACCTGGGTGCTTCCTGCAGCTGAAGGCATTATTTGAACTAGTCCCTCTAGCTGCAAAGGTTCAGTTCATCTGAATTTCAAGTTATTGGTTGGTTTCTGATTTTCAGTTTCATGAACACTCCAACCTTTCACCAGCTAATAAATGTAATCAAGGATTTCTGTGTGTGTTCTCTTGCAAAACCATTGGTAATGTGTCTTGTTTGTGGGGAGTTTTTGGATAAGCTCATCAGGCCTTCTGTTAATCAAAATTCAAATTGTAACTTGTCAGCTGCTGTGGGCGTTATTCCTTTGTCCCACTGACGTGGTTTTATAGCAGCAGCATCCATATGTACCATGAGGCAGTTTATCCATACTTGCATATCCTGATGCCCTCTTATGTAACTTTCTTGGGTCCTGAGTTTCCCTCCAGTTTATAGTGGGCAGATGATACTAGTACAGTTTTTTTCATTAAAAAGGGGTATTGATATGACATTTCATCAGCTTCATGCCTAAAAATGTGTAAAACTACAATACTTGAATTTAGTAATCTGCAGGTCAGCTTCTAAAAGGGACTGAAATGAATAATCATTCCTTTTCCTCCTCTTAAAAATGAATAGTAAATACTGTACTTGCATCCTGCATTTTCTTTTAGGATCCTAGCCTTTTGATATTATTGCTATGACAGAAGTGGGAATTGTCTAACTAGTTCATAAAAATATCTGTATAACTCTGTCCTTATCACCTTCATATTGCTACCCAGTGGATGCAGAGGAGGAGTTAAAATGCTGCCCCTGGGGAACAGTTGTAGATATGAGGTGCCTTTGTCACACAGCTGTCTGGGGTGATATGAACGGACAATGGGTCAAAAAGGACTAGAATGGAAGATGGCTGAAATCCCAATAACTGAAGAATTGATGCTTATCAATGGTAGGCTCCCAGCAGGCTGAACCTGTGAACACAGCATGTCTTTGCAGCAGGAGAACAATGGGCAGAGGTGACTGGCAGCAGTGATAAGAACTGGGCTTACAGAGACACAGTCCTTTCTTGGTCTAAAGACAAAGAGACTGAGACAAAGAAAGGAAACCAAGATGCCTACAGTAGTATGGCTCTG
The DNA here is from genome assembly GCF_015237465.2 of Chelonia mydas. Taxonomy (NCBI): domain Eukaryota; kingdom Metazoa; phylum Chordata; order Testudines; family Cheloniidae; genus Chelonia; species Chelonia mydas. The sequence continues at coordinate 104,103,512 of NC_057852.1, forward strand.
ACAGTCCATACTGACTCCCATCTTAACCTTTGCTTCTCTATCCACTTCACTGTGCCTCTACGTAAATCTAGTATGTCTGCAATGTACCAGCACCCAGATGTTTCCTGTACTCTAGTTCTGGGAGACAAACTAACCAGTGTACTACATACACCTTTAAGTATCTGGTACATCCACAAGGCAGCCGGTTCATGATAGCCATTATTTCTGGTGGGGAAAACTAGCTCATTTGCTTGAGGCAGAACTGCCATTTTAACACACTTACCTTGGGCAGATCAGCAGTGTCAGCCTCACTAAGATACCATCCATGAAGTGGAGGAAACTTATTCAGTCACCCTGTAATAACTCATTCTTTGTAGTCAACTTCTCTTCCTTCCTTCTGAAATCCAGTCTAAGATGTATTTTGTGCATCAGGCTGGACCTCTGAGAAATTTCTCCCATGGATGGAATCTACCAAGGTGAGCAAGTTGATAATTGGACTGAACCCCACAACTCCAGCCTTCTGCAAAGACACTTCACCTCTGTGTGGAGAGGCATAGTGAACGATGCTGATTTCACACAAATTGGGTGGTGGTGGTGGTGGTGGTGGTTTTTTCATTAGTGAGGGCTTCTGGTCTGGCTTTTTTTTTGTTTTGTTTTTTTGGTTTTTTTGGTTGCACAGAGCCTTCATGTGCTGATTCATACCAAAATCAACATGCCCACAATTTATCAACTGATTCATGGATGTGGAACTGGACCCCAACAAGTATGCCTGAAATTCAGACTTTTTGAGGTCTCCTCCAGTTTTTGATAGGAATAATAATAAAACCAAGTGTTTCCCATTAGTTATCAGCTCCCCCTCTGCAAAGTGCAGCCCCTACCAGTGCTGCGCCATGCCTGCGTGAGGTTTGCAGTTTGGGGGGGGCGGGGCAACATGACCTTTGTCCCCCACAAACTACACCCATGTTAAAAAGTGGGGTGCAAGACCCCTGGTTCCAGTACCAGTGCCCCCCTCACACTTTTACAAAGGTTCTAACACCCTTGCTATTGGCTGTAAATAAATGCTACAAACTTCTCTCATTTAACCAGGCTGTGGACCCATTAGAGGGACAGAAGAGCATCTGGGGAGCCAGCTGTTCATCCTCCTTTTGTGGCTGACTTGGGTGCACCTTGTTAGGGTTGGAAGGGTACTGTGCACCAGTGCTGGGTCCAAGGAACCCCAGACAAGTATTCCTAATGCAGAGGGGTATCCCTGCCATTTGGGGAGAACATTCTTTTTGGCTAACTGGGGTGTTCCATTCTTGGCTTGTTGGGCTGCCTCTGACCAGCCAGCAGTTAGAAGGATCAGATCCAGGGACCCCAGTCTCAAAACCTACAATTTTCCTCTTTGGAGGCTGACTATTAAGCTTCTTCTCTACCTCCACATGCCCAATATTAAGCCCCTCAGATTTTGTTGCAGCTTGGCTATTAAGAACATCCTCTGAGGCTTCTCCAGCTGGGGACAATGACCCCTCCTTGAATACATTTTGAAGGACTCCTGGTCAGCAAGAATTCTGGCCACCAGTTCAACCATTTTGGTATAATTGGGAGCTGCAGTTGGTGCTGAGCGATCTGAATGTACACAGACACAAACAGAAGGGTGTATCAAATGTGTTTAGGAAAATGCGGACAAGGCACTATAAATGAGGAAGGGAAAGTGATAGGAGACGTGCATTGCCAACCAACGGGTAATAGCTAATGAATGGTTTCAGACAGGGTAAGTCACTTGGTTATGTACTTCAGTAATTGAAACAAGTCCGACTGATATGATAAAGAAATCTAAGTGGACTGAAAAGTGATACCTAGGGAGACAGTAGCACTGTAACACATCTCTTATTGCAGTAGAGTGTTGGACAAGGACGGAACTAAGATCAAAAGATGCATGACTAAAGTACAAGTATCTAAGGAGAAGAGTAGCAAAGAAATTTGTACAAGCAGCACAGGATGAGGTGTCCAGAAACAGATTTGGGTCCAGCTGAAGAGGAGTGGAACCATCTCAAAAGAACATGGATTGCAGTGGCAGAAGACGTTTGTGGATGATGCAGATGGGTGGTGGAGAAACCAAGTAAAGAGGAGTGGTGGTAACAAAGTGCAAGTAGTGATCTAAAACAAGAAAATGGCACATAAAGAAAAGAGATGACTCCACTGAATGTAAATGAAAACAAATAAAAAAAAGCAAAGCAAAACAAATAAAAGCACAAGCAGTGAAGAAGGCCAAAGACTGTCCTCGACTATTTGTACACTGTGATCGTAAATAACATTCAGCTGGCTGGCAAACAGATGTATTGCATTGAAAAATGAGAAAAGGGAAGGAGGATGATATTGTAACACCATTTGTAAATAACAAGGAGATTGCTGGTAACCCCTGAACACACACACGTGTGTGAAGAAAAAAAAATGGAAACAAGACTTTGTGCCTCTTAAATGAGGCAAACACTTCGTGGAATTGTCAACACATGGTGCTTGAGCCTGACACAAGGGAGGAAGTGAGAAATACAATCCAGGAAATAAAGAAGAGTAAAGCAGCAGGACTTGATAAGGTAACAGTGGACCTGGTGGAAGTCTTGGGTGAGAGAGGCACAAATGGATAAGCAGAGTGGTAGTTTCTACATTAATGGATGCTTCAAGGGATAAAGATATTGTTGCATGGTATGAAGATGCTGAACATATCCTGGACACTAAGATTGTGCCAGCTCAAGCAAAGGTCTCCATGCATCTGCCAGTGTTCATCTGAGACATAGCTGGAATCTGTGAGGTTCAGTTGTGTGTTAATATTGATAGAATATTTTAGTGTTTGGACTCTGAATGCTTGTGAGTTGCTGTGTGCATTAATCTTATACTATGGAACACAGATATTAAGTGATGCATCCACTCAAATATTGCATCATGAGCCTCTGATTGTATTAACTCTCATATAGGAGAAGAACACTAGTGTGAAGAGTTCTTCAACAGAAGTTGTTATACCGCTCCCAAAAGAGGAGACCCATCAAAAACATACAAGCATCTGGAAACTCCCTACATCTGGATTGAGAAACAGTCAACAAAAGGACTAAAGATTTATTATTCTGCTCTCCTCCCCTTGAAGATGAGCCATGCAAGTGGACTCCACTTATCAGCTGAGTTTGCAGCTCAGAGCACATGGCAGAAAGGGGATAAACCAACCAAACAAAAAAACCCTAGGGAACGCTCTACTGTTTGGACTTTGAGCAGGGGCAAGATTTTTTTTTTCTAGGCATAAGCAAGAGATCCCCATCTGCTTAGCCATGGTTGGCCTTAAAAGTCAAATAGAGCTTGTTGATTATAGAAGTCTATATTACCTTTGTCTGTTTGCCTGATTTAACCTCGCAAATAACTATCTAACTACTTTTTCCTATTTAATATATCTTCATACTATTTACTAAAGGATTGGCTACAAGCATTGTCTTTGTTGTGAGACCTAAAATGCAATTAACCTTAGGTGAGCGACTGGTTCTTTGGAATTAGGAGTAACTTGAATATTGCTGTGATTCTTAGTGTAAGGGGACTCCACTATCTCAGAGATGTTCACCTCGCTGGCAAGACAGGCCAGAGTATCCAAGGGGACTCTGCAACTCCATGTTAAAATACTTGAGGAGTTTTCGCTTTTTGCACTTAGTGAAACCTAAGTTTGAAACTCCCAACCAATTTGGGGTTTGTACCCTGGTTTTTAACAGTTTCCCCTGAGGTTAATACTCATGCTTTTACATCACTATTGGAAGTGTTGAAATAGCTATAAAGACCTCTTCAAAAAGATCTAGAGGCAACTGAAAACCAGAGGCGGGATCAGCTAAGGAATAAAAATGAGCATAAGACTGATCTCATGTAGATCAATAGAGGTGCCACAGGAAAATTTGGTTATAGAGATGAGTGGAGTGACTAAACCAGACAGACTAGTTCAAGTACCTTGGTTGCTTATTCATGGAAAATGGGAAGCTTGAACCAAAGATACAGTCCAGTTTAGAGAGTACAGGAAGAATGTGGAATAACATCTTGGCAGAGTGTGGAGGGGGTACAAAGAGTGTATCACAAACATACATCACTGAGATGAAAGCCCAACTGCATAGAAAAAAATTGCATTCTGCATGGGCAAAGAAGAGATGGTATGTTTAACACCTACAGATGTTTGAGATTTACAAAGAAATCTTATAAGAGGAGTTACACAGACAGATTTTGAAATGAAAGTATTAGGGTAGAAGTCAAAATCTGTGATGGGGCTGACAAAATGCAGGAAGTGTGACTATGCTAGTTTGGACACATGCAGAGGATGAATGAAGGAGACCTGGTGCAGAAAGAATGGTAGGAATAGACCTCATGAAAGCTGAAGAAGCAATGGATGGATTGCATTAAAGAATATGATAAAACTGGTGGACCTTAGTGCCACCTCAGATGAAGATGTTGGATGTTTGCATGACAACCCAACCCATGATGATGCGATAAGGGGAAGAAGACTGTTTTTATCAACTATCTGTATAACTCTGTACTTAGCACCTTTTGTATTGCTACCAAATGTGTACAGAAACAATATAATACTGTCCCCGTGCAAAGCAGGAGACCTGAAGTGACTGTCACTTGGCTGTCTGGGGCGATAAGAAGTCATTATGGAGTGGCTGGGGGCAACCCATATCAACAGAAGATTTTATTAAAGTTAATGTTTAAAATCAAATTTACACAAGTTAAGAGGGAAGGTACTGTACATCTGGGGTCAGGCTTGGGTTATGGGGGACTGCAAGTATCGGTTACAAGGTTCACGAGGTACATACATATCTCATAACCAGCATAGATCCAGATAGGGGTGTGGGGGTTTTTAAAACATCCGTGGATAAGTGGACTCAGGTACGCCACCCATGGAATTATTACAAAGACAGTTAAGACCCCGATGAACGAACAGTACCCACTTACGAATGGGAGGCTGCCAGCAGGCTGAACGTGTGAACTCAGCATGCCTTTGCAGTAGGAGAACAATGAGCAGAGATGACAGGAGGCAGTAATAAGCACTGGGCTCACAGAGACACAAGCCTCTTAACTGGGACAAAGTCATAGGGACAGATGAAAAAAAGAAACCAATGTTTCCTATGGTATCATGGCTTATGAGACACTGGCTTTAGTTAGTATGGATTATGACTTAACGTAAGGACTTCCCAATGCACGATTCCAGTTGACTAATAAACCTTCCTGTTTTGGGAAAGTCTGCCTGGTATTACTGCAGATATTTGCGGAAGCAAATTGATCCCTGAGGGGGAGTAAAAGTCTCTGATGCAGTGTGCCCCGTGAGTCCTACCTCAGTGGGACTCGCAGGGCAGAGCTTATGGTAAGAAACAGCAGTGCTCAGAGGCAGGAAGACCACACAGTCTTAACTTGTGATAGATTCCCTTACCCACCACCTACCCCCCACACCAGAGGCTTAAAGGTGGCACACTGCAGGGATCCCCTCAAGTGACTGTTCTAAAGGCCAACATAGAGAATAGAGAACATAGAGAATCTGTTTATAATTGCTCAGAGGACTATAGTAGCATGGCAGTGTCACTATAGCTAAGGTTGTCATGATTTGTGTTTAAAGGTTAACTTTCCTAAGTACGTTTAAAATCAGAACAGATTCCTTTGAAATCTGGTGTGCCTCTAGACGATTCAGGGTAGGGCTAGTGACCAAAATTTGGGTCAGTAACAATGCTGGGGTTGCAGAGAGCGAAGCCCCAGGGGGAAAAAATAGCCTGGGTAGGTGTAGCTTTTGGGGTGGGTGGGTGTCTCTAGAGATTAAACTATTGATTTGATGTGATGCAGTTCAAAATAGTCTCAAAATGTTGAATTGTAACTAGGGTACTGCATGGCACCTACTAATCTTTGGGGACCCAAACTGAGAGAGTACAAATTCTTAAACACCACTTCATGTGCATAGATGGGGTGCATCTATTGGACAGGGGCTAGAGGATCTCTTTCAATGTAAGTGTTAGTATTTTGGAACAGAAACCTGGTTTCTGACTTCTCTTGTGGATCTTGCCACAAATTCCACCCTCAAATCATTCTGAAACATGACCAGAAACACCATTCCACTATAATGTATCCCCCCCTTCACTCTTGCCACTGTCTGTGTCAGGTTATAGGAGGGGCAAAAATAATGGCAATAGACATGTTTGTAGAATAGGGACTGAGGACTCTGGGGAGATGTGTTCCCTGCTTGTGATGTGCTGTGGGGAAGGGGAGTCGGAGGGAGGCCTGCTTGGAGGTTGGAAATGGGCAAGGGCAGAGCTAGGAAGTGGTGCTGAAGCAAGGCTGCTAAAGGCCGGCGCTCCTTGTGTGTTTGATGCTCTTGAATGCTCTTTGTAAAACATTTTATTCAATGTCATGAACCGTTTGTTTAAAAAGAAAAAAGAGGTTGAGCAAAAATAAGTTGGTTTTATCGCTTTGTCCTCAGTCCTGTGAAACTGGTGCTTCTACAGCTCTTGTACATTATATTTAAGTAGCAATATCTCCCACCTAGAAAATTTCAGCATATGTGGGAAGAACAGAGGAAGTCAGGAAGATGGAGATAATACTGGAATGCAGAAAGAAGCACTACAAACTACATTCCTCCCTTACTACTGCTGCAGCGATACCTTGCAGTGCTAAACTGGTTTGCAGCCTTGGGGGTGCTTTTTGACTGAATATTATGGCATGTCCAAATAAGAAAACCCGCTCATTTCCATCTGATGGGCTAGTGGATTGCTCACAGTCTTACTAAATACAAACCTACTCCTGGTGACCCACAGATTTGGTGGTTTGATAGTTGCAACTCCTTGTGTTGAGCAATGAGCTGACATCAGGGCTGCAAAGCACAGCAGCCCATCTGCTTAGCAACTCAAGTAATCAGATCATAGCTCCTCTCCCACCCCAAATACAAATCAGTTCACAATATCTGTCTTGGTAACTGAAGCTCTCTATCGGATTGGCCTTAGCTACTGGCAAGATCATATCTCCTTCATGGCCTCCCATAACAGAAGTAAAAACTAAAGATGCTTGGTTTGGCGAGGGTGGGTTTGTTTGTTTAATTGTAGCTAAAGGGCTAGGGGTGACTGAGTAGTAAAGTGGGGTAGTGAGTTTGTTTTTTCCAAAAATACTTCCAAGCTGAAAAACTGGGATCCAGATTTTGAACATCCCAAAACTCACTGATGGCGGCTTCTGATTTTGAATAGGGTAGCAATGAAATGGAGCTCTATAGCTGAACTCATGTTCTAAACTGTCCCTTTCCCCACTTCATTTCCTCTTTTTTATTTTTTTTTCCCAATACTTGATTTTTGGCAAGAATGTTATAAATATGAGTACTTTATTATAGCTGGATTTTTCTGAATGGTGTTGCCCTTGTGAGCATGAGTGGTATCAGTGGGTGGAAAATTCCCACTACAATAAATGGATGAGTCGTAGCTAATATGGGTGTAATTCTTAGCTTACTTACTGGATACACTTAAGCTAGGGCTTTCTACATAAAAGATAAAAATAAAATGTGCCTATTTGGATGACACGTTACCAGCATCGGATTTATCATCAGAGGATTGGGACAGGGTTTCCTGTAGCTTTCTGTAACTGCTTCTTGTTTCATCTGCTACAGCTGGGTGATAACTTGAGAGCGCCATTCTTATTAAATTAAACTGTCTCCTTTTATTAAGCAACTATTTATAGAGCTGCTCCAAATGAAACTTAACACTTCTGGACATTGCACGCAGACATATTCCAGTCATCTCAAATTCTGCCCTATTCCCTGTTAATAGGGCTAGCAGAAATTGCTGAACAATTATCCAGAATATATCCCAGAACACTTTGCTCTTTATCTTGTGCTGTTTTATGCACCTGCCAAATTTAAATTCACATAAAAATCTAGGTCCTAAAGTTCTTTCTGCAGGTCAACTTGCGAAATACACTTTTAGCTTGAAATGTTTTCATGTCACAATTACCATACATTCAAAATTTCTTGTGGGATTACCATGAGCACTGCCTTTACTATCTGTGGCATATGAGAGACTCAGGCTATGCCTACACTAGAAATGCTAACGTGGCACAGCAACAATGCTGAAGCTGCACTGCTGGAAAGTAGACACTTTTACTTCCACTTAAAGTATTCTTCCTTCACTGTAGTAAATCCACCTCTCCAAGAGGCTGTAGCTAGCTCAACAGAAGAATTCTTCCATCAACCTAGCAGTATTTATGCTACGGCTTTGATCGGCTTAACTAAATCATACCGACTATGCAATTTTTCACAGCTTTTCACAGGTCTGAGTGATATAGTTTACTTAACTTTTTGGCTAGAGCAACACACATGCAATTTATAATGCATTAAAGTCACAATCACATTACATATCATGTGGACACATAAAATTGGATTCCTGCCCCAAGGATCTTACAATCCAAGTTAGATTTAAGACAGTGGAGAAAAGGAATAAACAGAGAAATGTGTATGTAAAGATGAGTTACAATAGTGACATGTTTTAATAGTCATTTTATAGTATATTTAGCTCTGTTCTGGTGCTTTAGTATAAAAAAATCAAGAGTTATTAGTGGTGGTCAAAATTAAGGCTGAGGTGGGGGTGAGTGGAGAGAAGAACTATAACCCATAAATCAAGTTAATTACAATATCTGTATTAACTATAATATATCATTTAAGCAATAAGTTAAAATATTTTCCAACTAAACAAAGTATGATGTAGAGGCATGTTAGTCTCCAACTTTGCAGACATTTTTGTCTTTTCAAGATCATTAATACATTTAACTAAACAATTTTAACATCCTAGATTTGTAATGGTAGGGTTTTTTTGTTTTTTTGGTTTTGTTTTAAAGGCTAGGAAGGGATCATTATGATAATGTAGACTGTCCTCCTAAATAACCCGAGGTCATAGAATCTCACCCAGAAATTTCTGCATTAAGCCCATAACTCTGGATGAACTAGAGCATATATTTTTTGAAAGAGGCTCAGTCCTGATTAAAATACTTCAGATGACAGCCTTGGTAAATTATTTCAATGGTTACTACCTTCAGGGAAAATCTGTGGTTTATTTCTAGGGTGCATGTCTCCCTTTAGATTCCAGACATTGTATTGTGTTACAGTTTCATCCACAGTTAGGTTATATAGTCCTCCACTATCAGAAATGTTCTTCCCAAGTAAGTATTTATAGTCTATAATTGAGTCACTTCTTAGCTTTCTCCTGGATAGTTTATTTTGCCTCTCCCTGCAAAAACAGTTTTCCAGATCTCAAATTGTTCTTGTAGCTTTTTCTGAATCCTCTTCAGTTTTTCAATTTTTTTCTTTCTTTCTTTTTTCTTTTTTTTTTATTTTAAAGTGTGAGATTTTCTGCTGCACCTTTAATAGATGCAGCACAGAACTCATAGAATATCAGGGTTGGAAGGGACCTCAGGAGGTCATCTAGTCCAACCCCCTGCTCAAAGCAGGACTGATCCCCAATTAAATCATCCCAGCCAGGGCTTTGTCAAGCCTGACCTTAAAAACTTCTAAGGAAGGAGATTCCACCACCTCCCTAGGTAACGCATTCCAGTGCTTCACCACCCTCCTAGTGAAAAAGTTTTTCCTAATATCCGATCTAAATCTTCCCCACTGCAACTTGAGACCATCACTCCTTGTCCTGTCATCCGCTACCACTGAGAATAGTCTAGATCCATCCTCTTTGGAACCACCTTTCAGGTAGTTGAAAGCAGCTATCAAATCTCCCCTCATTCTTCTCTTCCGTAGACTAAACAATCCCAGTTCCCTCAGCCTCTCCTCGTAAGTCATGTGTTCCAGTCCCCTAATCATTTTTGTTGCCCTCCGCTGGACTCTCTCTCCAATTTTTCCACATCCTTCTTGTAGTGTGGGGCCCAAAACTGGACACAGTACTCCAGATGAGGCCTCACCAATGTCTAATAGAGGGGAACAATCACGTCCCTTGATCTGCTGGCAATGCCCCTACTTATACATCCCAAAATGCCATTGGACTTCTTGGCTACAAGGGCACACTGTTGACTCATATCCAGCTTCTCGTCCAGGATAAGGAGTTAAGCTGGCTCCACCTTCCATGAGACACTGTTGTAACATTTCTGAATTGACATAAATCAAACCCTGAATTCGTTTGATTTAAAAACTAAATACTGTACTTCAATCCAGAAATGCCACTGCAGTGGTTTGAGAATTGTAGCTGGGGAGCCACAAGCATCCATGTGTTAGCCAAGCACCCTCCTCAAACAGCATCTCCCATGATGCACCGTGGTCACCTCTGTTGGTCAGAATAGGCACTGCATCATGGGAGTCCTATGGCCATGGTGTCTGGTGTGGGAGCTAAGCCCACTGAGGAGAATCAGAACATGTGGCACTGTGGTATCACTTCTGAACAGAAATATTTTGAGTTTTGACCAAAATATTTTGGCTATTAATTTTTTCTAAAAAGTTGACATTTCTGTCAGGGGGGACAGGACAATTTTCTGACCACCTTTACTGAAGATACTGGGTAAAATTTCTGTAAGTGCCTATGTCCCATTGACTTTTAATGGAACTTAGTTGTCTCTGTATTTTACCTGCTGGTGATAAGCCTGATCCAGCTTTTAATGAAGTCAGACTGCCATTATCTTCTGTGGGAACTGAATCAGGTTCATTATGAATAAACCTTTTGAAATACTGGGAAAAAAATATGTTCTAAACATTCTACAGTAGTGAAGTGTTAATAAGGTCCATTGATTCTATGTGCATTGCCCATGTTTCAACTTGTCATAGGAGAACTGAGTGCTCATTCAGCATTTAAAAAGAAATATTTTTTCCCTTAGCGATGAGCTAAATCTCATAGAAACCATTGGGCAGAATCTTTCTTATGAATGAAACTGGTATATTATATATATTGTTAGGCTTCTCTAAATACTGTGTATAACTAAACTGAAATCACAGTATATAAATGCCTAAGTAAATACATCATATGTGTGAAATAGAAAAACAATATCCATTGGTAATATGGCATTTTTTTATATATTTAAAAACATCTGAGCCTTATTTGCTTTTTGCATTACTATACAGTATTCTGAATTTGCTGAATCAGTAACCCAGTAGAACCCAAAGCAGCATTTCATTGAACAGTAACCATATTTGCAATTCAGTTCATGTCCTTCAAGTTAGTTTGAAGGTTGTAGCTCAGAGCAAAAAGATTTTCAGCACTTTCAGTGATTCTTTATATTTGCCTTACAGCAAATGCCTAAAAATATGCAGAGAAAATTTGGTCAACTATAATTAGGGAATTTACTTTTCTGTTTCTCTTTGTATTCACTTGCAGTGTGTGGTTTTTTGTTTTTTTTTTTTCCTACTTTAATGACTCATAGTTTCCTACATAATCTGTTTTCACTGCTTAATTTGAATTGTTATTGCATAAATTTGAGTGGAAATCAATTGTAATCTAAAAGTAAAAAAAATATGAATAGCTTTTATTTATTTGTTTGTTCTCCTCCCATACCCTTTCCACCCTCCCCCCCCCCCCCCGCAAAAAAAAAAACACAAACAAAAAAAAACAACCAAACTTTGTCAGAGAAGTGAAGAAGTAGAGAGCAGGAACACGAAATGATACTGTTATGATTTTTTGACAGCTGGAATAGGATGTGAATACCGTAAAAAGGTTTTTAAAGGAACATTTCCAGTTTCAGGAAGAGGGGTTCAGTGTTTACTTTTTGAAACCTGTTACTAAAAATGTATGATCTGTGTTATTGGAATTTTTTGTTAGGCTGCAAACCACAATCCTTGTATATAATGCCTATGTTCTGGGAATAACTCAATATTTAAATCTCATATTAGTTCTTCTTCTTTGCAGTTGGATCCTGTTTTTTCTAAATTTCTTGTCAAAGAAGATGTAAGCAAGATTAGCACCAGTGAAAGAAGAAATGAATTGTAACACTCCATCCAGCAGGGCCTGTAGCCACAGCAAGGACATATTATGCAACCACACTCAACGCTTCTCTAGGCTAATAAGATTTTACATCTCACAAGTTATGCTAACAGATTCTACAGTTTAAAATCTATTTAGAATAGTAGGGCTTATACAGTTACAAATCTACAGAATGCTGCCTGTGATTTTCCATAGGTTATCTTTTAAAAGATCCAGTTCCTGATGTTCTGAGAGCCATTGTGTCCATATATATATGCCAAGTATACAAACAGTGGGTTCCTTTTTCAATCAGCATACATATTTATAGATCAGAAAGGTTACTATTGCCATTTTCCTGAAATCCCCATCTGTTTAGACTTGAGCACTTGTTTTACATTTTATGAATTATAAGTGAGATGCCATTTCTATCAATGCCACTGACTTTGAAATTGAATTTTTACATTTAGAACAGGAGAGTCTATGGCGCGCGCGCGCGCTCTCTCTCTCTCTCTCTCTCTCTCTCTCTCTCTCTCAATTCAGCCTTCAGACAGAAACACAATGGAGCTCCTGGAAATAGGGTACTCTTTTCAGAGAAGAAATACAGTATGTGCAAGAAGAGCTTTGTGCAAGTTTGAAAACTTGTCTCTTTCACTAACAGAAGCTGGTTCAATAAAAGAAATTACTTCACTCACCTTTTCTCACTAATATCCTGGAACTAACATGACTACAACAACACTACAAGCCATGATTCATGTCCTTTACTTTAGCATTTGAAATTCGTCAAATAGTATGTGAAAATGAAGACACCAAGCCAAATTTTCTTCAGTCAGTGGATGTGAGCCAAAGTACACCAGGAGAGAATTTGGCACAGAAGGCTTAGTCTACTTTTATTTCAGGTCCTTAATCTAAGTAAATGTATACAGTAGAGTGTAGACCAGACACCAAATTTAATTTATTTAGAGAAAATAGGCCTCAGCTGGGGCACTCACATAAATTCTGTGAGGAGAATAAAAAGAATCTGAGTGTCACCAAATGACTAAAACCAGTGAAACAAAGAATGGATTCTGGTGTCCCCAGATGGACTAATGACTGTCATCCTCTATTTTCTCTGTTTCTATTGGACCTGTGACACCATTAATGATGTCACCAACTATTTCTTTGTCATTAATATGCTGATTTGTTGTTCAGCTTTTTGGATATTTTATATCCAGATTCCTGTTATTTCTGCTTGGCACTTTGCATAAGCATTTGCACTTTAATCTCTGAGGTATAAAGATTGTGTGTATTGTATTTCAGATGCCAGCAGGGCTAAATGCCATTCTTGGAAATGTATGCTTTTGAGCTGGCGGGGAGCAAATAATTGGCATTGGGAATAAGTAGTTTTTATGTCAAGGTTGTCAAACCTATTTTTCTGCCAGCTCTTGGCTAGAATTCTACTTAACACCAGATGGCATTGCTTTTTAGCTGTTCTTGAATAGAGCAGATCATTAATTCCCCATGGAATTGCTCAGACACCTTATAGGATGAAACTTCCTGCCCACATGCCAGTGATTTCTGTAAAAATCTGATTTCTTTTTTCTTTTTATTATATAAAGAATCCACAACTTGATTCATTCTTAGAAAAAAAGAGAATGAAAACTCTGCAACATGACATTATGAACCTGAGCTTTATAAGTTGCCTCTTATTTTCCACCACAATTATTTGCAGGCCAATTTGGTGCAACTTAGACATCTAATTACTTGATTGCTCCCACAAATCAGGTAGTTAGGTGACTGATTATAGCCTATAAGGCTAGCTTGGTTACTTGCCTATATATCTTTTCTCAAGGATTTTCTTATGGGTTTGTGTCATAAATATAAAGGGAAGGGTAAACACCTTTAAATCCCAACTGGCCAGAGGAAAAACCCTTTCACCTGTAAAGGGTTAAGAAGCTAAGATAACCTCGCTGGTACCTGACCAAAATGACCAATGAGGAGACAAGATACTTTCAAAGCTGGAGGGGGGGCGGGGGAACAAAGGGTCCTCTCTGTCTGTGTAATGCTTTTGCTGGGACCAAAGCAGGAATGCAGGTCAGAACTCCTGTAAAAAGTTAGTAAGCAATCTAGTTAAATATGCATTATATTCTGTTTTGTTTCAATGGCTGATAAAATAAGTTGTGCTGAATGGAATGTATATTCCTGTTTTTGTGTATTTTTGTAACTTAAGGTTTTGCCTGGAGGGATTCTCTGTGTTTTGAATCTGACTACTCTGTAAGGTATTTCCCTTCCTGATTTTACAGAGGTTTTTCTTTTACTTTTTCTTTAATTAAAAGAGAATTTTAAGAACCTGATTGCTTTTTCATTGTTCTTAAGATCCAAGGGTTTGGGTCTGTGTTCACCTATGCAAATTGGTGAGGATTTTTATGAAACCTTCCCCAGGAAAGGGGGTGTAGTGCTTGGGGGGGTATATTTGGGAGGGGGAGACGTTTCCAAGTGGGCACTTCCCCTGTTATTTTTATTAGACACTTTGGCAGCACAAGGTCCAGGGGCAAAAGGTAAAATAGTTTGTACCTTGGGGAAGTTTTAACCTAAGCTGGTAAAAATAAGCTTAGGGGGTCTTTCATGCAGGTCCCCACCCTAGAGTTCAGAGTGGGGAAGGAACCTTGACAGTTTGATTATTTGTTTTATCATAATAGATTTTTAGGTTTATATTAAAGTATTTTGGCTGTTGCACAAGGGACCTACAGGCCACATCCTGTACGTTGAGTTAAGGTAAAGTTAGCATACAAATGTCTGGGACCTTTCACCCAGTTAGGTGGTGATGAGCTAAAGCATAAGATCCATATATGGCTGTGACCTTTAACATAGATGGATAAAGGATGCGTTGAAGCAGGTTGGCATAGGGGGCTTCCTAAGTTCATACCCTCTGTAGATTTAACAGGTACACCACAAGGGAAAGAACTGAAATAACTGGTAGGACAGAAATAATAAATGTGAGACTGATCTAATCTCAGTAGTATGTATATGTCCTTAGTATGTCAAAACATACCAGCCTATGGTGTAAGTGTACCCTAACATTTTGTGAGTGAGGAAACCAAGTTTGGACATAAAGGACTCAAGTTCTAGAAGAGGGGTGACTCACCATGCCAAGGAAGCTTCTACGTTTCTAAGCGTCAGGGTTTTGAAGCTTCGAGCTTCAAGTTTCAAGGCTTCTTTGTTTGTTAGTCTATTAGTCTGTGCGTTCTTAATTGTAAGTTTTTAAGTCCGTTTTTTAAGTAAAAATCTGTTTAGCTTCTCCTAAACTCTACACACTCAAGAATTGAGGAACCTAGACCTGAACTTTCTTGGCATGCCTTTGTCTCTTACCACCAGGTTATCAAGGAAGAGTATAATCAAAAGCTTTATAGTATATGACATCACATGTATCCCTAGAACAGTATTATTGCATTTGTAACTCTGAAAAAGAACTAGATAAGTTCATGGAGGATAGGTCCATCAATGGCTATTAGCCAGGATGGGCAGGGATGGTGTCCCTAGCCTGTATTTGCCAGAAGATCGGAATAGGCAACAGGGGATGATTACCACTTGATGATCACCTGTTCTGTTCATTTCCTCAGGGGCACCTGGCATTTTCCACTATGAGAAGAGAGAATACTGGGCTAGATAGACCTTTGGTCTGACCCAGTATGGTCATTCTTATGTTCTTATGATGATTTTACAATTTGATTACTATTTGATTATTATTCCATTTATCTTAAGTCTTTAAGGCTACATTTGTCTCAGTGTGAGTGTCCTTTCATACATCTGAGGGTCCTTGCAAACTCTGTGTAGCCTAATTCTGGGACAAGACCCTTATTATATTTTGATCAGATTAATTGGTGAGCCTATAACCTACATTATCCCATTTAATATTAACCTCCTAAAATCAGGCAACATGATATAAAATATCCTTTCAGTCATTTGCATCCACAGTTATTGTCAGTTGTAAAATTGTTGACATAAAGTAGAAGAGCAGATTGAAATACATTTCATAATCAGGCCCCTTGGGCCACAATGCATTTTATGTAGTCATATATACCTGGTGGGTGAAATATGTTACCAGAACAGTAGTGTTTACACTCATACCTGTGCAAAGTGAGTGAAGAATAAACAACCTCGCCAGCTGCATGACAGTGGAGAATCAGGCCTCATTTGTGTTATCATACTTTGAAAATTGCATGGTACAACGTAACTAAAGACAAGGGATTATATTAAGCAGGTGTTCATGCTGGGTTGCAGCAGTGAAAACCTAGGTTTAGGACCCTTGAGGTGGAAAGTCCACCAGACGGTGAAACTACAGTAGCGGAAAGTAGCTTCAACCTTCCCTTTCCCAGGAAATGATGCAATTCAGAAGAGATGAGGGGGCATGATCACATTGCCAGGGTGAGCACTGAGTAAGCAGTCATTACTGGTGAAGCTTTCATGACTTACAGTGCCTTTCCCCTAGCAGAAACCTTGAGAGATGTAGGTGCAACAATATCTGTCCTCCCCTGGGAAGAATCTTCTTTCATATGAAGGGGCCAGGTTAATGTATGGGTACATAACTTTAAAGTACATCAATCCAAATAAAGAGAACCCAAAACATTAAATTCCAAGATTTGTAGCAAATATTTTTAAATGCTGAGGAAGCACACCATCCAATTACTGTGAAGTCTTGTAATGTTTTCCAAAGTCGTGTAGAGAGAAACAAAAGATTCAGGCCAGCTTTATGAATCTGAGCTGCTTGGGCCAGTTTCTGTCCTGACAAATTTATAATCTAAATAGAGAGAAAAAAGTGTAGAAGAAAGGAAGTATTCTGACTTGCATTTTATATAGGTGGCAGAGAGAGAGAAAGTAGTTGTCCAAGGTCACACAGGAGATCAGTGGCAGAGTCAGAAAGGAACCCAGACCTTCTGAATCTCAATCTAGTGCTTTAACCACAAGACAATATATCCTCTCATCCACTCCAACATTATGGCATTATCTATCTGAATTTCACTGTGAAATTTTTGGGTTCACTCAACCCGAACTGAATTCAAAAGTCAAAGGTGACCAACTCCAAAGAAGCAAAACCAGAAAACATGGTTTGTGTGACATTCTGTGTACCTAAACCACCAAGGTAACACCAAACTGGTCTTACCAAAATATTTACTTGTAGCTTATTCTGGAGTTTTGGAAAAATGTACAGATCTCTCCTTATTAATAAGGAGATGGGTTTGATTATTTTGTACATCTTTGTTGCTACTTTTTTGTCCTAGTGTATTAAAGAGCATCTATTAAATCACCATGAAATTTCAGTTGCAATAAATGAGACAGTGGTATCCATTAAAAAATCAAAATTTGTCTATAGTTTCCATACAGTTGAACCGTGACTTCCACAATTATTTCCAAATATATAATTTTAGGAAAAAACCAGTGTGCAGTAACTCTTGTCTGTTATATGGCGACCATTGTAACTCAATGGGTGATGATTTATTAATTTTCTGTCGATTTCTGCACAGCACCTCACTAACTATTCCAAGGATGTACCTATTTAGGCTTTGATGCACCAATATACTAAAGCGATGCTTAACTTTTGTGTAGATGCTTAATTCCAGCTACATATTTAGCAAAATAAGCACAAGCTTGACTGCTTTGCTGAATCAGGGTCATAGCAGAGAAGATTATATTGCTGATTTTTGTTTTTCAAAATAAGAGATAATAGTCTGAAGACATAAGAATTCTTGAACAAAGTCTCTTATCTGTGTTAAAAAAAATCAATAATGCTTTAGAAGTAAATCCTGGTCATTCCAGCCAGAGGTGCACTGGAGTGAATGCACTCGGCCACTGAATCCCTAGCAATGACTCAGAATCCCTCATAGAGCTCTTTTTGGAGCATGCAGTGCAGTATCTGCTCCCTCATCTTTGCAATATTACATGTCTTCTCTCATTCACACATACACTGATTGAGCACTGTTGATCTGTGAAGAGTAGATCAAGGCAAAAGGTCCATTCATTTCACCTTTCTTTGGTTTCCTTTGTGGGACTTCTGCCCACAGTGGGTTCTGACCAAATCTGGTATTTTCCACTTCAGAGGGTGAGTGTTGCTCCACCTGGTCTGGGGAAAATGGGGCTTCTCCCACAGGCCTTGCCCTTTATCACTCTCTACCCTTCTGGTCCCTGGTGGAAGAGTCAGCATTGCCACGCTAACCCTCTCTACTTTTGCAGCAGAGTCTATGCCTTTCTACCCTTGAAGTGATAAACCCCAGCCAATCAGACAACAGCTGGCCCCCCACATAAGTTGCAGTGCAGTCATTCTCTTGCCCTCTCCATTTCAGTGTGCCAACTCAGGGCTAGGCAGAAGCTGGTCCTTTACATTCAAAACAGATTAATACAGTATTATGTTCCTGGCAAGACCAGCACTTCTTTGACACTAAGATCTGAGAACAATATCTTACAGGGCACACAAAGAAGGATAAAACATGCCATCTGTTCTTAAACAGAGGATGAAGCTGGTGCCAGTTCTGGAGTTGTGCCATATTGAGTTCCGCTGTGGTGGTTCCAATTTAGTAGACAGATAAGTTCCCTGGGTTTTTTTGACACCACGGCATCTATATTGATTACCTTACATTAAATAGGCAGCATGGACAATTTTATTTGCAGTTCTACAGACTAGTTTTAGTTCAGTCATATCATTAAGGATGTTGAAAATCTCTCCAGGGCTCTTTTTCATACAATCTCAAAACTAACGACACTTATATTTTAGATTCAAATATCATAGTATTTTAACAGATAGCTGCAAAATGAAACAATACCAGTGGGTATATTACTAGTAGCTGGCAAAGTTCACTATTTCAATATTCCCTTTTCTTCACCCCTGCCCATCTGTGCTGCATATACCAAAGAAAATCTTGTTTGCATTTCATATAAATTCAGAGTGTATTATTTCTGGAGGGGTTTTTGTATTTAATAAAGTCCCTATGGACAATTTTGTGACTTAAACAAGAAACATAGTATTCTTCCTACTGTAAGCTAGAACTGAAACTGGATTTACAATCAGATACCATTCATGATTATTTTGTAGGATTCTGTTTTGCATTTGAATTCAATTAATTAAAAGGAAACAGAAAACCTGCAGTCATTTAAGCACTTGCAAAAGTTTTATTTGAGGAAGTAAAGAAGGAAGAATAAACCAATATCACTTTCATTCATTATTTCCTCTAAGTTGTTCACTTTCCACTGAAACTTACTAATCAAGATGGTCCACTTGTCCAGCAACCCCAACTATTCATTTTTTTCTGTTATTGATTTAAACTATACATGTACATTTTAATTCTAATGAAGTAGTAACATTCTAATATCGCACTTGTATACAACCACTTTAGTTTTCCTAGTGGATGTATACAATGGAGATATTTAGCTTTCCTATAGTTTGCCTGCTGTAATAGCCAACTATCAGCACACTATCTCTAGCCACTCAGTTTGAACCTTTTCTGCCTACCCCACAGTCTTCCCAGTATCTTTTCCTTACGCCAATTATCCATTTCAGTAGATTCATTCACATTCACCTTACGCAATGGACAAAGCATGAGATAAAAATTGCATAAAACAATAGATTGCCTTTAGAAGTTAAGAAAACAGGACAAATGCATAGCAGTTCAAAAACAGAAGACATCTTTATCATTATCAATATAGAAATACTTTAAATAGAGAAAGTCTCTTACAATTCACTGGCAACAACTTTAAAGGATTTATAGAGAGACAAGCTACACAGCTCTGTGTAAATTGAAAACTTGTCTCTTTCACCAACAGAAGTTGGTTCAATAAAAGAGAGTACCTCACCCACCTTCTCTCTCTAATATCTTGGGACCAACAGGGCTACCCCAACACTGGAAATCTTAAAGGATTTTTTGGCAGTAGTTTTTGGAAGGTGATCAAAACTTGTCTTGGGATAAATTGTGCTGTTGATACCATAGCTATGGTGAGATGCCAAGCAGAACTACCAATGTTGTCCTGCTTTGTAAAAGAGGAGGAGTGAGAATTGCAGGTGTTTTCACAGGGAGCACATACATAACCCATGAATGGAGCCCACTTTTCTGAAGAGCAGTGCAGGGGGGGGAGGACCAGTAGGACTGGAGGATCCACTGTCACAAAGATTGCCCTGTTCTCCCCACAGTTTGATGGGGAGGATGCAAATAAGGCCCCACTAAGACTAGGTCCAGGCATTTGTTGTATTAACTTCTGCAGTTCCTCTATGGAATGCCTGTCCCTTTCCACATCAGCACATCTCCTCAGTATCCAACCTGCCTTTTCAAGCAATAGCTTCTGGATTCACTTATTAAGATGTAAGTTCTAGATTTCAGACAAATGTCACAGGAAGCACTGGAGTAATTAACATATTTGACAGAATATTCTGTTAGGTTACTAGAAGTTAACCCAGTCATTCAACAAGATGGCCTGAACTCTCTTAATGATATTGCTGAAGAAGTGAAGACATGGGAGACTAGATGAAATTTTCAAGAAAGAATCCACGTAAGGCAAGAGAGAAGAACTTAAGTACTCAGACTAAAAGGAGAACATGACTTTAGGTAATTTCTTGTACTATCCTATACAGCAGTTGCTCTGTTCTTCGGCATCTTCCAATATACATTCCTTTTGTTCCTTAAAGATACATTATTTTGTACTTTCTGTTAATGGAATTCCTTGTGTATTTGGCTTTTTCTTAATATTTATTGGGAAAAGTTTTCATTTGTTAGCATATATAGAGGAATCAACTTTCTTTTCATTAGCCTTTACTTATTTCATTTCAGAATCTTAAGCTTCCTTCATTAAAAAAATTAAGGCAAATGCTTAGTATTCATAAAATATATATTATGCTTTCATAATAAAATAACTACCACATAAGAATGAAAATATAATTATTTTATAGTTAATGTTTCATGGGAAACATGTTAAGAAACAGATATTTAACAAACTAGTAATTTTGAATAAAACTTTCATATTTTTAAATGTTGATAAATGATACAGAACATCAAAGAGATTTGGTGTCAGTTTAATGTATTCTTATAATGGAAACTCTTATTCACTAGTATTATTTTTGTAGCATGTCTTGTTCCTTCATAGCTGTCATTTAAACATGAAAGTTTCCTTCAGTGCGTTGCCTGAGGATATGATTTTCTACTTTTATAAATAAATGATATCAAATCTAAAGTGCAGAAGTATTGGGCAAATGGAGGAAAAAGCTTACGGAATGCTGTCATTTTTTTTTTAAAATGGCAGCAGCTAAAATTTATATGGCAAAAGATATTAATTGAAAAGAAAATACAACTCTTCATGGTTTAAAAATTAAATTTGAAACAAAGATCTTTGGTTATTTAAAATGTTTACTACATTTAACTAGATGAAATATTACTCCGTACTCTTCCTTTTTATATTTGTACTGCCTGTCTTTATGTCACTAGCTGCAGGACAAAATGAAATCATTCAAAACATGGTACTACAAGAGTAAACAGTTTCAGACTAACAGGGTGGCTTCGCCATTTACAATATGCCTACAGGCAAAAAAACAAACAAAAAAACCCCTCACAATCCTGGTGCAAATAGTCTGAGAATGTGGATCTACAGACTTGGTATTGCAGGGTTTGCTCCCAGAAATGTACCTGGTGGGTCTTATCAGTGCCTGGTACAATGTCATTAATACTCTCCATTGCCACAGGAAAAAGTCTCTCCTGATATATAATAGGATCACACTTGCCTTGTTCAAAGCTGCATAATACTGGTGACCCATAGTCATGTTGTGATCAACCCAAGGTCTCTTTCCTTCTCTGTCACTTCCAGCTGATGAGCCCTGAGGTTATAGCAGAAATTCTTATTATTAGACCGTAAGTGCATGACCTATTGAATTTCATCCCATTTCTATCACTCCAGTTTTCAAGGTCATCCAGGTCTTCGTATATAATAATCTGGTCCTCCTCTGTATTGATGATGACTCCCAACTTGTATTCCCAGAAAATGTCATTAGCACTAGCCTATGTCTTCTGCCAAAGTCATTAATTAAAATATTGAATAAGATTGGTCCCAAGACTGATGTTTGAGGATCTCCACCAGTAAACTCCCTCCAGTCTAATAGTTCACCTTTCAGCACAACCCATTGCCTTATCCCCTGTGGCAACTTCCTTATGCACCTTACAGTTCTTGTACTAATGCCTATCTTTTCTAATTTAACTAATTTACCATGTGGTAGCATGTCAAATGCTTTAATAAAGTCCAAGTATGTTAGATCTACTGCATTTCCTTTATATAAAAAATCAGTTATTTTCTCAAAGAAGGCATCAAGTTAGTCTGGCATAATCTACCTTTGCTAACCCCATTTTGTATTACATTCGCTTTACCATTTACCTCCATGAATTTAATTAGTCTTTCTTTAATAATTTGTTCTAAAGCCTTGCACACTACTGAAGACAGACTAAAAAGTCTGTAATGCCTGAATCATTTCCCCCCATTTATTAAATATCCGTTCAGCATTAGCTATTAGCCAATCATATGGTAAACCCTCCAAAAGACTGATTTATTAAAAATCCTTGTAACTGGACTAGCAATCTCATGTGCCAATTCTTTAAGTATTCGGGTTGGAAATCATCCAGTCCCCTGATCTGAGCTCTTTATGTTTTTTTTAAATCTCCATTTCTATACATTCATTTCCATTAGCCATCCTGATTTCATGCCAATGTTCCACATTATCATCTTTATTGAAAACTGAAGCAAAGTGTTCATTTAGTTTTTGGGCCATTCCTAGATTATTTTTAATCTCTTTCTCATCCTCATTGCAAAGTGATCCAACCTCATCCTTCTTTATTTATTTTTTTAATTTATATAACTAAAAATTCTTACTACTTATTTTAATTTCCTTGACAGGAGCTAATTCAGCTTGATTTTTAGCAATTCTCACTTTATTCCTACATTTTCTACTCTCCAAGATGTAGCTTTCTTTGCTTGCCAGTCCATTTTCCATTCCCTATAGAGGCTCTGTTTACTCCTAATAACCTTTTTGAGATGGTTATTCATCCAACTGGATCTACAGCTTGTCCCTAAAATTTTTACCTCCCTTGCTTGGGATGCAAATGTCCATACCAAGAAGGCCACCAAAACCAAACCAGTGTAGCTGAAGGCAGTTGCTGGGTTCAGCTTTTAATATCTTCATTTATGATCTTATCCAGGGACTTGATGTGGAGCAGGTGATGGAGATAATAAGAATCAAAAGTCTGTGTTGTGTCATCATCAATGTTCAATATCACCATTGATTGGTTGATGGATAAGCTTGAGGAAGCAGCTGTTATTGTCATTGAGCTGAGCACCATTCTGCTTCAAGATCTTGAATACACCAATGACACTGTTTTGTTGGCTCAGGTTGGTGAATCGCTGCAGCTGATGTTTGATCTGATTGGGCAAGAGTAGTCTGTATTGTTCTGATTATTAATCTGGACAAAACTAAATCCCTGGCCATTACAAAAAGCTTCCAGCTCCAGATTACAAGTAGCTCAATATTAACCTGTCTGGATTGGATATTGAGCGGGTGGCAACTGTCATAAACAGTGTTGGAGGATGCTTGAAAGATGTGGATGCTTGCCTAGCTGATGCTGCCATATTTCACACCCTTTAGCAATCTTAGTGGGGGTGTTGTGACAACAAGCTTACTAGAAAGCTGCAGATCTAGAGAACCACAGTTCTACCAGCACTGTTGTATGGAAGTGAAATGTGGACACCGAAAAAGTCTGAAGAAAACAAGAATGACATTTTTGAGTCTCATCAGCTCCATTTAGAAAAGGTGAGCAAAAAAAAAAAAAAAAAAAGAGTGACCTAAGCTCTGGCAAACATAGGTAGAAGATTTAAAAAAAAAAAAAAAAAAAAAAACCGAAAAAAAAAACAGGGCAGGGCGTGGGGGTGAGAGAGATGAACTAAGCAAGGTATGCGTCATGTTTAAAAAGAGAAACCATTTTATCTGTATGTGCTTCTCAGCCAATTAAAGGCCCATTAAGGAAAGAACATAGTCAAGATGACATATGAATCAGAAGGCTGTGCAAGACAAGACAGTGTACTGCTTCTGGTGTCTCATACTACAGAAGCTGAGATGGATGGAATTACTGATACCCAAGTAGATAAAACTCCAAGCAAAATTGCTTCACTTCCACTTTAAAGGCTGAATACTGCTTTCCTGTCAATTAAAAGCAAGAATGATTAGGACTAGAGAGAGAAATTCATATTAAAACTAAATAAATAGTGTGCATAACTTATCTAGGCTGAAATGCTGCACAAACTCATCTAGACCAGTACATCTTAGGTTTAGTTACAGTGAATAAATGGAAACACTATACAATTCTGGAAGAGCATGGCCACTGTAATATCAGTTGTTTCTAAAAAGGTATTTACACAGATATCCTCTTTCAGGAGATTATCAACTTTTCTCATTAATTGCTCATTTAAGGTTATTCACTGTTGTATTCATTAACCTTGACAAACCAGTGTGGAATTCTGTTTCTTGTGTTACCTTTATTTCTTCAGATTTTTATTTCTTGAAGATGTATTCACACCATAGCTGGCTTTTCAGACTGCTTTTGCATTCCTCCATCTTCTGAGTGTCTTGTTGTTTTGAAGTAGCCCTTTTCCGATGCTAATTAACCTCCTGTCTAATGCACACTGTCCCTGACTGAAAGTGTGAGCCTAATAGGCAGCTCATTATCTGCTTTTTAAAGAGACAGGATTCATATGTTTTTCTTTTTAATTCTTATCAATATTTCTACTCTACGTGAAATATGAATTATTGATAGATAAAACTGATCTGTCACATTGTCCTACAAATTCTCTTATTGTAATAAAAACCTCCAAGTTACTTCAACTAGTACAAATCATAACAATAAAAACAGCAAACCCAGACTTCACAGAAGCAGCAATGAAGGGAAAAAAATCCCAGACTTTTTCCAAGGGATGGAATACCTGCCCATTGTGCAAACGCAAAAGAGGATCCAGAGCAGTGAGAGGAAAGGAAGAGAATAAACTGAAGTAAATGAGACAAAAGCTGATGGACCAACAGAATGGGCCATTTCTATGGCAGAAGGGGAAAAAAAGAAAAGGTGCCAAATTTCAGATATGCCTAGAAAGGTGGATCTTCAGCTGATAATGCCCACAAGCTAGCTGTTTTCTTCAGCATAGTAGATGAACAACATAAGTATTGGCAAATGAAGTTACACTGAAAATAACAGAAAGTTGACAGCATTTAACATATCTTTTGTTCCATGGCAGTTCATTTGTATGCCATTTGGAATCGTCTCTGTGCAAGAGAGATTTCAAAAGCAATTTACACAAGAGAAAAAAGGAAATGTTTTGTTCAACTAGGTGCCTGTTAGAGTGCCTTTCAGCAATCATGTTGAAAGTGAACCCAAGAATGTATAGTATAACCAAAGTAAGAGCAAATATCCATCTGTACCTCTGGCTGAGCAGTAGCCGCAGGCCATTGCAATACATTCTGCTGTACAAATAAACAATCAAAAACATAAAAGTGAAAAACAACCAAATCTCAGTTCTTTCCCTTGTGCTACTGTTCTGTATATGCTTTGAATAATGTTACTTACCTCCTTTGTAAAGTACTTTTGATCTTTATAGATGAAAAGTGTTATATAAGGGCTATGTAGGTATTACTATATTTGTCCAGCTGCCGGTCCACTTGACTTATACACTGTCTCCTGTTTCTGCGATATTTCGATTTGTTGTTGCTATCCCAGGGTCCTTGTATACCCAGAGAGCCCTGTCTCTCCGCTGCTACTATCAGAAGAAAGCATTTATAATTGATTTTTTTAATCTGTTTTCTTCTTTTTGCTGCTTCTGCTCTAAATCCAGAGCTCATCATAGTCCATATTACACTCTAATTATGTCCACTTTGTTTTTTCCAAACCTGAATGCTCCAATATGCAAATATCATCTCAATACAAATAGTATCCTTTTCACTCATTACTGCATTCGACCCACTCATTACTACAAAATATTCTTTATACTCCTAGGCCATACGTTTCATAGGAGTAGATTGGTTAGTCCATTGGCCATGGTATTCATCTAGATATTTCAGTCTGAGTTTATAGACCACAGAGAATTCAAAGTCAGTTTTTGGAATTAGTATTGTTTTTAGAGCTGTTCACAAGTTGTCCATAACTTCAAGTAATCTTTATGTAGTCGGCTATGAATAAGCCCCCAGTGCCTAGTCTTAGATACTATTTTTGAAGACAGAGACTAAAGATTATTTATGTTGCCTACAAGTAGTACTAGGAGAGGACAATGCTTTTCCTGACAGTCAAGCAAAGGTATGTGCATTTACACACTAACAACTCTGCAGGGACTATAAGAAGAAGAATTCAGTGATATAGTAGACTGGATAGTGTAAATATCTCACTGAGAGAGACATAAGCCTTTTAGTGATGCCTAGGGTTTAAAGAGCTAGATATCTTATTTTTGTTATAGAGTTTTTATTTCAAATATTTTTCTTTCTCCAGAAAATGTATGTCTTTTCACTAGTAACAGTACAAATTAGCCTGGGTCAACTATCTCATGAACGAACACATACTATAAATGAAGAAATAAAAAAAAGTTATCTTAAGAATATTTCCTCCAGGAAATGGAAGTAAAATTAAATTACTTTAAAAATGGGGTTGGGGTGTGCAAAAAACATTAATACTTCTAGTCTGGGAATACATAATGATTGGCTTCAAACCTATTTGAAAACTATTGATCTCTGGTAAATTTAAAAAAAAAGTAAAAAAGAAAAAAAC
Organism: Chelonia mydas; assembly: GCF_015237465.2. Lineage (NCBI taxonomy): Eukaryota > Metazoa > Chordata > Testudines > Cheloniidae > Chelonia > Chelonia mydas. Next base: position 104,130,186 of record NC_057852.1, read on the forward strand.
GGATTTAAGACACAGTTAAAAACAGATTTTACTTTAAGAACTTTTGAAAGCACCATGTAGTGTCCCATATAATTCTCCATAAATTATAAATGAGCCTTTCAGTTGAATAATCCACAGTCACAGAGAAAAAAACAAAATTAATCCCAGGGTAAGCAGCAAAATAGTTTTATTTTAACAGGGGATAGGACTGCCTGTTTGTTTGCTGAGGAATAAATCATGTTATTTGTTCAACTAGAAAATTAGTCACCAACAGATTTTACTGACTTTGCCTGCACTCTGCATATAGCGGGTCATGGTGAGAATTATTCTTATGAATTACAGCTGGAGGCATAGAAAAGGATGATTTGCAAAGGTATGGCCATGACAAAGGTAAAAATGAAAGTTGAAAAGTTAATGGGTTCAAGAAATGTCTGAACTGCTGTTTCTTCAAGATGAGGAGATGCTGTCTAGTTAATATGGTGATTATAAGGTTGACTTCAGCAGCTATGAAGGGTGAAATTGGAGCTGCACACAGATAATTCAGGCAAGCTACATTTCCCTGAGTGTCCAGATATTTTTATGCTGACATTACATCTGAATGTGCTATAGCTTAATATTCAAACAGTAATGTTGCTTTATCTGTATTTTCTAAAATGCCAGTCAGTGTCATAACTGAGTGGAGATCATTCAGTGCCTGGGGGTGTGTCTAGATGTAGCTTAAACATGGTGTGGTAGAGAGCTACCATAATGGGTTGACTGTTTTTTCATAAACACATTGACATGGTAGTTGATGTAATAAAGACTTGTCAAAATTCTTAACCTATGCTCATATATGCCTGCCCTTTGGAGCATGAATATAAAAACTGTATGACATATAGCATGCACTGTAATAGTTGTAACTTAAACAAAGCAACTGTAAACTAACTTGTGTTATGATCTTTGATTAAATTTGTGTCCATCTGAATGTCATCTGCTTTGGGTTCTCAAATTTATCTCCCTGGGAGCAAGCAGCATATCACTGCAATATAGTTCCCTAAAGTGTGTCACTGAGCAACCTATACCTTGTCCTGTATTTCCTCCATTTTAATTTTGAGACATGACTTCAATCTTGACACAGGCCTTTCAGTTTTCTTCTTAGTCGCATTTTGGGCATTTTACAAAGTCCAGGGCAATTTCAAATGATGCTTTTGATCCTGAGTGAGAGGCATATATTTTTAAATTAAACAAACATCCTCATTCTGCTCACAAACCATTTAGAAATTGTGGATTTCCCTTTACAGTATCTTCAGAAGATATACCCTCCCTGTTGTCTGATTGGAGTGAATTTATCAGGCTCAGCAAGTTTCATCATTATTTAAATTATTTTCTCACCCCAGCTGTCTCCTTTGTTTTCTAACATATTTCTTTTATCCCAACCTTAAACTAACTACAAACATCATAACAATTATGTTCTATAGCATAAGCACGTTTGTTGATAGAGCTGGGCAAACATTTTGTATGTATGCTTTATTTGCTGTAAATGCAGTTTCAATTGGATCTGAAACTATTTGCAAATTTGACACAAATATGCCAAATGGCTTCAGACAATTTTTTCAAGGACTTTGGTGCCATTCAAAAAATGGGGGTGTTGATGGTCCCTCTTTATAACTATTAGCCCTGTGGTTAGGGCATTCCCCAGAGTTCATGTTCAGACCTGTATTCAATTCCCCCTCTGACTGATATGGAGCAAGGATTTGAACTTGGGTCTCTCATCTCCCAAGAAAGTGCCCTAACCAACAAACTCTGGGGCATTCTGGATTAAGTCTCTCTCTCTCTGTCTCAGTCTCTTCCATTGAATCTGTTCTACTTCATATAATATACTTGAATAGCTATTGGAGAAGAGAATTAAATTTGGGTTTCCCGTCTCCCTGTTGAGTGTCCTAACCACCAGGCTTTGGAGACATTCTCTCTCTCTCTCTATCTAATGACCAGGTCTTGGAGAGACTGTGGTGGTGTCTTCCTCATTGTAATGTATGCAGGAACCTGCAACCCATTGCTTTTCACAAGCTAGTTATGGCTTTGGATCAAACCATAAGTTTTGATGTTAGCCTAATGCTACCTTCTTCAGTTGCACATTTACTAGCTTAGCAAACCCTCCCCTCACCATATCAAAAAAACAATAAAACTTATGCAAAATGAATTGCCCACAGACAGCATACTATTATCAAAGGGTCACAGCTATGGCAAATCAGAGTCAGTTTTCTCTAGAATGCTCAAAAGTCCTTCTTCTCATAACAAATTCAATCTTTTTTTCCCCTGCCATTTTACTTTGAAACTGTTCAAAAACTGCTTAAAAGTTGTTTTTGTTTTGTTTTTTAAATAATTGAAAAAATTATGAAAAAGGCTGAAGATTGAACCATTGTTGCTGAAACTTCCCAAAAAAATCAACATCAGGCAAAGACCAAGCATAGAATATATCAACCTGAAAAGTCAATGTTCCAGACAGCTAGGAATAGTTGAAAAGAGGTTAGAATGGAAACCATTCTACAACCCTTAACTGTAGCAATCATTGCACTCCCACAACTTGTAATTTTTGTACAATAGAATATGAATTGGGATTTTTATATAACCTTCCATACACTGCATTTGCATTTAAAAACACTTAATATTCTGTATTTTTCCAGATCAGGTAGTTCTATTTTTTAAAATTACTAAAATATAGGAGACACATCTTGAGCTCTTGTGGCTGACAGAAGCAGACAGTATAAAACTGGGAGCAGCAATAGCTGGAGGGCAGCCAACAGGGAAAGGAAAATAAAGTTAATCAAATATATTTTAAAGATGAAAAAAATAACAGCTAGAGAGAAAGGACAGGATAATATTCACAGGGTAAAACTATATATTTATAAGAAATGTTCCTTCTTTCTTGCTATACTCCCCCTTCACTTCCTCCACCCACAGTTGGCTACCTTTCTCATCCCATCCTCCCTTCCCTTCTACCCCCCTTCCTTCTTCACCTTTTGTCTCATCCCTGTGCTACTTTTCTGCTATAACACCTCTCCCTCTCCCTTCCCCTCCTGCTTTCCTCTTATAATCCACTGAACTCATCGTGTCTTCCAACTTCAATTAAGTATTATTTAAATGATATCATGTAAATATATTAAAACGTACATTGCCAAAGTTATCTCATTTTCTCAGTGTCCTTTCCTCCTCTACTCTCACCCCCTCTTTTGTTGTCTCTCAAGTTGTGTTTTGTCCATTGTGAAGGAGTTACCTTTTTATTTGTTCTGTGAGCTCCTGGGCATGCTTTTAGGTCATGGAAACATCAACAGCATGTGCTTGATATCTGCACTTTCACTGGGACCCCTAGAAACAGAAAGTTTTTTTGATGGTGTGAATCTACCCCCAAAATATGGAATAATCGAACCAGTGCTAAAGAAACCATTGTTCAATGCACTTCCCGTCAGTATCCAGCTCAAATTGGAGAAGGTAATCATTCAATCAGCAAAACAAATTCAGTGATGAATCCTGGTAACGTGTCACCTGAGGCATGTTGTGCATACACTAAGAAGAATAAGAATACTAGTGATCTCATGCACAGTCCCCAGTGTTTAACTTCTCTTTAACTAAGCAAATCAAGAAGATAGCAGAAAGGTTTTGGACTCCTCTCAACCAGACTTCAAGCCACAACATGCTACTATGCTTGCCAACCCTCCAGGATTGTTGTGGAGTCTCCAGGAATTAAAGATTAATCTTTAATTAAAGATTATGTCATGGGATGAAACCTCCAGGATTACCAACCAAAACTGGCAACCCTTCACATTACAGAGGCAACACTTGTAATTCTGGTAGATTAATTCTTCCTGTCCATAAACGGGGAAGGACATCTATTTGCACCGTGATTGACCTCACTATGACATTTGATATCATTAATCTCAAAATACTCCTTTCCCATCTCTAAGATTTAAGGGAGGATTGGTTGAAAATTTTCAACCAAACATTTTTTTTTTATGCAAAAAGTGTCTGCTTTGCACAGGAAAAAAAAAACAGAAAACAAACAAACATCCTTAAAACACAAAAGATTTTGGTTTTCTGGAGAAATGGAAAATGTTCAATTTGGAAATGCCCCCACAGTGCCTCATGGAAGTAGTAATTTGGGTATCTCATGCCTCCATTTTCTTCTATGGGCCAGTGTCCCTGGCTGGACTTCATTTACCATGAGACACTGAAGCCAGGGTCTCCCAAAATGCATTGTTGTAGCACAGCAATAAGCCGTGTTGCCACCTGGGAAATGTAGTCTACCTAGGGGGCCAGGCCCACAGAGAACAATGGAGGCCTGAGGCACCTAAACTACAACAACCACAAGACACTGGGGCAACCTTTCCAAATCAAAATATGGTGGGAAAAAAACCACATTTTTTTCTGTTGAACCTTTTGACAAAAAAATACATTTTTTGTTTTAATCAAAATAGTTCATGGTGGGTTGGACCTTGTTTTCTTATTTGCTTTGCTCAGGGGTAAATGGAAACACCCTGAAATAGATCAAATTTTTCTCTCAAACCAAATCTAGAGGGGTTTTTGGGACAACTTTTCTCCACCACCAGACCCCACATCTGCAGAGCTTCATAAGGCTCAGTTGTCTCCCCTATACCATTCAATGTGAAGCTGTTTGGCAAGACAACATGGACTGAAGTGTTAGTAATACACTGAATAAACTTAGACCTATATCTGTCTTATATCATCTCCCCACTTCCTCAGTGCCTAGCTAGAATCAGCACCTGGCTGTAAAGAAACTGACTAGAGCTTGAACCCAGTGAAACTGAGTTGATCCTTGCAGTAAGATAGTGCTTCATACAGCTTGCCTTTTGTAGAGAATTGACTGTTACTGAAAGCATCTGCCCTCGGATTGTTAAACTGGCTATAGCCTCATGATTCTTTTAGGGTCCTCAGTGGACTAGATGCTTAAATAGTCATGAGGGCACTTGCATCTGTGAATAAGCAGAAGCCTTCATCCTATCAGACGCAATCCTCTCCACAATGTTCTATAGGTTCTTCGTTTCCAGGAATAATTTATTGCAACTAATTGCAGCCAAGAGGTATGAAGCCACAGACTCTGAAAATAACTCCAACTTTTACAAAATTCAACTATTCACCTCCTTATCAACATAGCTGACACAAACACATCAGCTCAATGCTTCATTCTGTGCACTGGCTTTCCTTTGAATACAAAGTAGAATTCAAAATCTCGATTCTGGTATTCAGAGCCCGTCATGGAAATGGCTAAAGCTAGTTGAGATATTGCTTATCTTTTCATGACCATGACTTCATATGTGAGCTGCATACTAAGAAGAGGTTTATCACTGAAGAGCAGCTAGACCTATATTATGGAGTTCACATCAGCAAAAGTCATTTCTTCTCCTTAGCAGTAATGGGGCTGGACAGATGGATGGATATTTATATTTCTACATAATAGTTTAGGTCTCAATGATGCCTCTTGACTGTTTCCACTGAGGGTAAATATTAGAGACTCCTAAGGACATTGTGCTAGTGAAGTTAAGAGGGGAACATTATATTACCTGGTTGGAAAGCTTTGGGAAATGAATGGTGGCTTGAAAAATGGGTTGTTGAGAAGAGTCTCATACTGAGATTGATTGCTAGTTACATCTTGTGGTTGGACCACTGGGTCTATGTAGATATATGGAGGTGAGGAATGCCTGCTGAAACAGTGTTAAGTAAATTTTTAACAGTAAATGAAATAATCCTGTCTGGATTAATAATACCTGGAATGCAATCAGAGCTAAGTGAAGCATGTGAACAAATATTTCCAAATGTCTCATTGACATCTATAGTGATTTTTTCTTTGTGTGCGCATCCTTTTTGTTTGAGTGATTTTCATCCAAAGCGTAGGTCAGAGGGCCAAGCACCCTTTGCCCCACTTAAGCTGTACAGGAGGCTCTGTGCCCCACCTTTTCATCACAGAACAGATCTTTGCTGGCCCAGCATATGGCAGGATGTACAGTTATAACATGGGCAAGCCAAGGAAAGAGTGAAGCAATCTACATCTACGTGGCTCTAGTTCACTCTCCATGGCTTAGAATCCTAGGGTAAGAAAGGACCACAAGGGTCATCTAGTCTAACCTCCTTCCAAGATGCAGGATTCGTTGTGTCTAAACCATCCACAACAAATGGCTTTCCAGCCTTCTTTTTTAAACCTCCAGTGAAGAATCTCCCAAGGCGGTCTGTTCCATTGTCCTACTGTTCTTACAGCTAGGAAGTTTTCCCTGAGATTTAGCTAGTGTAACTGCATTTTTTCTGGCAGTGAGTTGTGGGGATGAATTTCACCTCCCAATACGTCTGCATTCCACCCTCATACGGAGTTTGTACTTTACATGAGTGAAGTGGATATCATTAATTTTACAAACATTCATGGAAATAAAGTTTTATAGTAACAGAAGTAGTCTTATTTTGACTTGAAGTAATATAGTATAATTGAGATCATCCATTCAGAGAACAGAAACAATGCTGTGTGATTTAGAAAGAGAAGAAGGAGGGTCTTGGGGCTAAGGCACCAGATTGGGATTTTGGGTCTAGTCCTCTAATCTACCACTGACTTCCTGTGTGACCCAGAATAAATCACTTAATGTCTCAGCACCTCAATTTTTCCTGTTTTGTCTATTTGAATTGCAAAGCTGCTCAGGCAGACATTCCTCTTACTATGTGCCTCTAGAGCACCTAGCACAATAGTGCCCTGATCCCAGTTGGAACGCCTAGTGATAGGGTAATTAAATGATAATAAAGTGATTTAGGTGAGAGCTGGAATTTTAACACATGATTAATAAATGCTCAAACTCACAGCAAACAGTTCCCAAGCAATCCACAGGCTAAAATTTTATCACAGAAAAATCCAAATTATTTCAAATTGGGAACAAGTTAGTTAAAATCCCAATCTGTTCACATATAATGGGATAAAGGGCTATATTCACCAATTTTTTAAAATGATTATTAGTTGTTTTTGCTATCTGTTTTCCCAGATCAGTTTGTAATTTATCACTTTTTCCTTTTTCCTTTATTTCATTGGTTTGAATTTTTGTTATTTATTATTTGTCGGTTTAAAATATGGTGATATTTGGCAAAGGTTGAAAGACTGATTTTAATTTGCAAAATGTATACATGGTTTTTAAGCATCTTTTCTTAAGCAATATATGTTTGATCCTATTTTTAGTTTTAAAATGTCCATTTAATTTGAGAATTAGTATTCCGCTTGATATGAATTCATTTTACCAAATTGTGGTATTGAGAGGATTCAACCCTGTTGTTAAGGGAGGAAAGATTAACTAACTGGCTACTACTCTCATCCTTTAGCCTTTTAAAAGCCTGCTCTTCCACTAAAGTCATTGCTAATGCATTAACACATGACACCCTCAGAGGAACCTAATGAAAATTGTTTTGAAACTGGTGAGTTTGAAGCTAGAACTCAGACAAAGCTAGTATAGATGGCCATAGGAGGATTACCAAGTGTAAGGAGTGGTACAGAACTAATGTAATCTATCTTTTTAACTTTATGTACTTAAATAGCCTCCATTACCATAATATCTGAGCCCCTGTAGTGAGGCAGTTAACTTCTGCCAGTTCTACTCAAGAAGGGGTGAAAAAACACCAGTGACTACACTCGGTCCCCAACCTGCTTCACCTATGCACCTTGTCAGACGTGGGTGTGGGTCTTTAAAGGGAGTTGGGGCAGCACCCAGAGGTAGAGCAATAACCTAGGGTATTGGGTTATCTGTTGTTGAAAGCTCCAGCATCCTCAGACTTTGGAGAAAAGAAGATGGGCCAGTTTGTTTCTTTTATTAGCCCCTGCCCCCAGTACAAAGCACTGGCCTTTAATTATGTAGCAGGGTTGGAGCTGAGTCTTCCTGCAGAGCCTGAAAGACTACTTCTCCTCCTTTGTGTGAGGGAGGGCGGATTGGCCGCTTTTGGGCCTTGGAACTATTTTCCTTTTTGTTTGGACTGTTTCATGTATCATAAGGGGGTAGACTTACTAAGAGTTAGAACTGGAGGGTTAGTCCCAGGACTGCTGTCACTAAGGGATGATGTCCAAGGTAAGCAGCATCCACCTTCACCCCAAAGGTGGTGACCTGGGCACACAACATTTGACAACACTTCACAATCTTTTAATGTAGTTATCCTCATAACATCCCTGTGAGATAGGGAAGTGCTATTATCCCCTTTTCATAGATGGGTACCAAGGAACAGAGAAATGAAGATCTAGATTTTCAAAGGTATTTACACATCTAAAGATGCAACTAGGTGCCTAGTGGGATTTTTTTCAAAAACAGCTAAGCATCTAAGTTCCATTGAAATCAATGGCCATTAGGCATCTGGATGCTTTTGTAAATCCCAGTAGATGCCTGTCTGCATCTTTAGGTGTCTAAAAGAAAAGGAGGACTTGTGGCACCTTAGAGACTAACCAATTTATTTGAGCATGAGCTTTCGTGAGCTACAGCTCACTTCATCGGATGCATACTGTGGAAATTGCAGAAGACATTATATACACAGACACCATGAAACAATACCTCCTCCCACCCCGCACTCCTGCTGGTAATAGCTTATCTAAAGTGATCATCAAGTTGGGCCATTTCCAGCACAAATCCAGGTTAACAATCTACGTGGTTCTAAGTGAATAGTCATACTGGAAGTCATCTGGGAAAGAATCCAGATTTCCACAGTCCAAAGCTGGGGCACTAAGGACTGGACTGTCATTCCTCTCATGTAATGGCTTCTTTGCCAACCCCTAACTGTGGCCAGGGTCGGGGGCATGGCTAGGAAAAAGGAGAGATGGCCAGGTCCACTGGTAACCTACTCTAAATACTGTAAGACTGACCTAGGTGTACAGCTGGCCTAGAATTGGAGAAGCGTGGTGCCACATTTCCACCTACTCCTCACCCCCATGTTGCATTGGCCACTCCTCAGCCACAGCTGAGGATCAGAATCTCGGTGTCCAACATCTCTTGAAGTTCTGTTTGTGCAGAAAATTCTACACAAAACAGCAATTTCACAGAATCCCTGCAAACTCCAATTGGGAAAATCTCTGATGGGTTTACTTTTACTAGAAATATTTTTGCACATCTTTAATCTTCAGCCTCTAAATTATTAGGAAATATAACCACTTGTCCACATTAGCTATTACAGTTATTTTATTTGGTTTATTTGTTTGTAAAGAAAGCATTCTGCAGTGTTTTGTGAACTGAAAATCCAAATCTGTTCTATTTCAGATTTGTTTCCACTGGTTTTATTGTTAAATTTTTATTTTAAATGTCACCTTTTTCATGAACTTTGATTTGAGTTATGGGATTCCTGGGTGCAGGGTTCTGGAACCAAGATTGAGAAAAACTAGTGTCATTTTTAATAAAAAAAATATCCTTTGCTCATCCTTGAAAAAGAAAAGGCGTACTTGTGGCACCTTAGAGACTAACAAATTTATTTGAGCATGTCTCTAAGGTGCCACAGTTACTCCTTTTCTTTTTGCGAATACAGACTAACACGGCTGCTACTCTAGATTGTCGGGCTCAACGGGTAGTGATCAATGGCTCCATGTCTAGTTGGCAGCTGGTGTCAAGTGGAGTGCCCCAGGGGTCGGTCCTGGGGCCGGTTTTGTTCAATATCTTCATAAATGATCTGGAGGATGGTGTGGATTGCACTCTCAGCAAATTTGCGGATGATACTAAACTGGGAGGAGTGGTAGATACGCTGGAGGGCAGGGATAGGATACAGAGGGACCTAGACAAATTGGAGGATTGGGCCAAAAGAAACCTGATGCGGGTCAATAAGGATAAGTGCAGGGTCCTGCACTTAGGACGGAAGAACCCAATGCACAGCTACAGACTAGGGACCGAATGGCTAGGCAGCAGTTCTGCGGAAAAGGACCTAGGGGTGACAGTGGACGAGAAGCTGGATATGAGTCAGCAGTGTGCCCTTGTTGCCAAGAAGGCCAATGGCATTTTGGGATGTATAAGTAGGGGCATAGCGAGCAGATCGAGGGACGTGATCGTTCCCCTCTATTCGACATTGGTGAGGCCTCATCTGGAGTACTGTGTCCAGTTTTGGGCCCCACACTACAAGAAGGACGTGGATAAATTGGAGAGAGTCCAGCGAAGGGCAACAAAAATGATTAGGGGTCTGGAACACATGACATATGAGGAGAGGCTGAGGGAACTGGGATTGTTTAGTCTGCGGAAGAGAAGAATGAGGGGGGATTTGATAGCTGTTTTCAACTACCTGAGAGGTGGTTCCAGAGAGGATGGTTCTAGACTATTCTCAGTGGTAGAAGAGGACAGGACAAGGAGTAATGGTCTCAAGTTGCAGTGGGGGAGGTTTAGGTTGGATATTAGGAAAAACTTTTTCACTAAGAGGGTGGTGAAACACTGGAATGCGTTACCTAGGGAGGTGGTAGAATCTCCTTCCTTGGAAGTTTTTAAGGTCAGGCTTGACAAAGCCTTGGCTGGGATGATTTGATTGGGGATTGGTCCTGCTTTGAGCAGGGGGTTGGACTAGATGACCTCCTGAGGTCCCTTCCAACCCTGATATTCTATGATTCTATGATTCTATGAAACCTGTCATCCTTGAAAGTGACTCATGAACCTGACCACCACAACATGCGTGCTATATTTCAGAGATGAGTACAGTAGCCTTGGTTCAAATTGTCTCATCAGTACATTAATGAATTGATGAACATGTTGCCATCTGCAAATTGAAATAATAATTGTGGGAACATGTCAGTTCTGATTAAAGCTTAGAAGTAAAGAGTAGAAGTAGTGCTGGGGTGATGGTGTTTTCCCTCCTGTCATGATTAGTGCATGATTGCCTCTCATTGTCAGTCTGTGGGTTTCTCTTCCCTCTTTCTGTCCTCAGCCTGGGGATTGCTTACCTTCCTATCCTTAGCCCAGGAGTTTCCCCCAACCATACCTTCATCATTGTGGGGACTTCCTCTCTGCCTGACATCAGCCCTGGCGTTTTTTCTCTCTCCGTCTCCTCAGAGAGGAATAATCAGTGCTGGAGGAGAGGGTAGCAGTGGAACTAGTGTGTTCCCAAATTGGAATTTTCCCTTTCACAGGAAATTCCAAGGTTCAACCTTTCATTTCATATGGAAACAAAATCTTAGAATTTCCCACAGTATAGAAATTCTGTTTTCAAGCTTGCTCTAGAAAATATGTTTCAGTCACATTAGCGAGCTCACATGCTTTGAAACCCCCATGAGATGTGGTGTCATATTTGGTGTGTTGGTTCTTTTTGGAGAGATCTGAGTATTGCATAACATTGTATCTGCTGCATTTTTGTGCCAATGTCACACTTTTACCCTACCTAGTGGACCCCCAGAAATCCATGTGAGTTCTGAGTCCCAAGCGTCTTTTGCTTGGGAGTCAACTTTACTCTCTCTCTTTCCCCACTGAGAAAAAATTGGAGGAAACTCTGAGGGAAACCTCATGGAACTTTCCACTCCCTTGAGGACTGAAGAGGCAGAATTGGCCAATGATGCTCCAAAATGACAGGAGCTGGTATGGAAGAGGGCTGGTACAGGCTAAGTGGTGCTCTTACTCTGTGTATTTCCCAAGTAAACTTTCCCAGGAGTAAAGCCCTCACTAGAATTTAAAGCTACCGTCCCTCAGGATGACTTGCCCTCTATAGAGATACTAATGCCTTGGGAAATTAATTTAGTTTGGGGCTTCTAGGCTCTTGAAAGAGTTTGCAGTCTGGTAAAACAGAACTGTATTTATTAAACCCACTTTATAATTACTCTGTTGATGTAAAAGTGCCCGATGTGCATTATTACAGGTCATGAGCTCAACATCACAAAAGACACTAATTATAGCACTTAAAGCCAAGTGGAGTAATGATATTGCCTCAAACGGTTTGTTTTCATCAATATTCTCTCTAAAAATAAGTAGCAATACCTAAACAATAATTATTCTAATCGGAGAGCCACTGTGGAGTGTTTCTTTGGGGGCTTTTTTGTTTTGTTTTTTGTTTTGTGGTGTTTGTTTGCTTTTTAAGCAGAACTCTTCATTGATCCAGCGTGGTGTTCTGCTCAAGAATTACTGGCACAATGTGGCTCAGATAAGTCATGCAGCATAGTAAATTATTGCTAAATAAAATCGTATTCCGTGGAATGGAGTTACTACTCCTTGAGATCTTGGATTGGCTCCTCATGACAATGGGCAAATTATTTATTGCTAATAAATTATCCATTGCATTTACCTCCTAACCTTTTTGTTCTTTTCTTTTTTAGTATGGAGTATATTCTCAAATATATTTGACAGGGCAGTGGTTATTTACCTGGGATTCCTATAAAAGGGATCGGCCTCTGAGCAATATTTTCCTATCAGTGTTCAGGAATTCAGAACTGCTGTATAACTTGTATATAAACAAATTACACTAATACCTGACTCCATTCTGCCCCATTCTGACAATTGACCTGCAACATTCTGATTTTCAGCTACTGCTTGGCCAAGGAAGCAACAATATACTGAATAAATAAATCAATGCATAATTTAGAAGTGTGTGTGTGTGAGAGAGCTTTGTAGACTGCACTGAGTTCTAAGGGATATGTTGTGTTTGAAGGAAACTGGTTCTGAGTTCTGAAGTAATAAATATTATGCTTTTTTCATATATTCACAACAGGATTCCTCTCATCTCTGTTAGTACTTTATGGGGGGGGGGGGGGGGGCATGTAAGCAATAGCCTTTTCTGTTAGATTCTTTTGATAAATCTAAAATCTTTAAACAGTGGAGGCACTATTAAGCACTGGGCTCAGCCTAAATCTGTGGATTGTATTTAATATTGTGTGGGCGTAATGTACTTTCATAGACTGAAACTAAGAGAATATAAATTATTCAGAAAGTTAGTGATGATTTTGACAAGAGTAGGTTTATAATCATAAACAACCTCTTCCTTAGTGATCCTTTCTCCTCATGTGTGGGTATCAACTTACCATTGGCGAAAACAGGAGATATGTTCATGCATCAAATACTTCTTTTTTTGTTACAGACAAGCACCTAAATAAACTAATGCCATTTCTATTGAATACTAATACAATAGTTACCAGATTCAGAAACTACGTGTACACACCTACACATAAAAACCCAAGAAGAGAGCCTAGTTCATGAACTCCTACAAAGCACACATATATTCTACCCATTAGCAGAAGGGGAAGAGATGATCTGACATATTCCTCTTATTTTGAGTTGTACTTAAAATCCATCATCATTTGACTTTACTCCTACAGCCACCTTTGGGAGAATGTCAAATCAAAATGTATTATTAACCTACAAGGAAAAAGAATAGAGAGAGACACATTTTGACTGATTCTGTACTGAGTTAAATCAGTGTACATCCATTGACATCAGTAGAGTTATTCCAGTTCACTTCATGTAATGGAGATCACAATCTGCCCATTGTTTTCTGGTTAAATCATTCTTTAAAAGCAATGAAAACAAATGTATATAATGAAAGAATAATAATCGAGAATTTGAATGTTAAAATTAACAATACCATGTTGTGTTACAATGTACAAAAGAGGTAATCTACATTAATCAATAATTCAATCAGTAAATTAACATTCAATTTTTTTAAATGAGGGGGGGAATGTTGAATTGAGGGGGGAGGGATAGCTCAGTGGTTTGAGCATTGGCATGCTAAACCCAGGGTTGTGAGTTCAATCCTTGAGGGGGCCATTTAGGGGATCTTGGGCAAAAATTGGGGATTGGTCCTGCTTTGAGCAGGGGGTTGGACTAGATGACCTCCAGAGGTCCCTTCCAGCTCTGATATTCTATGATTCTATGAATGTCTAGGTGGGTGTGACTATAAAAGCATCCTTATATCAGAAGGCACGGAGGTCCCTGGAATCTAGCAGTAAGTTACAGCTGGCCTGACTAGCTCAAGTATATTCCAACTCATTGATATAATCTGAACTTAAAAGATGTCAGGTAATATGTCATTGGCCAACCAATAAATTACTGGTCACTAATATTCTTGCACTATATATGTAGGTCAAGTCACAAAGAGTCATAAAACTGTGCTGAAACTGAATAAAATGTATTTATCAACTTCCCCTGACATGCCAAATTTAAAGATTTTTTTTTCTAGGCAAAGGAATGTGATTCTGTCTGCCTGAATGTGTTTCCCATGTAAATTGAGTAAGGTATGACCAAAGACAAAGCACATGCTGGGCAAAAAAAGCCATCAGGAGAGCAAGTGCGGGGGGATGGAGATGGCACCCCCAGAAAGCTTTCCTGCCTCTTGAAGCAAGGTCAATGGACTTTGAGAGAAATATTTTTCAAAGGTTTACTTGACAATAAAGAGAGGGGCAGAGAACCCCTATATTATTCTCTGTGAGAGTCTAAGTGCTAGACAGCCATTGCTGGAAAAGGAAGATTGGTGAGAAAACTAAAGACTATAGCTTGTTAAATCCAGTCTTAGCCATTTGACAGTATATGTTTACTTTTGTTTATTTGCAGCCATTTCTATCTTTAGCCCTTATAGCTGAACTCACTTAAAAGCTATCTTGTTCTGATTGTATAAACTTGTTTTACCTTTTATCTAAACCAACCCAGTACTTTGATTGAATTGAATTGATTGCTGGCTGCATTCAAGATAACAAGTTGCTGTTTCTGTCTCCTTAAAAGAGCAGCAAACTTAATAAGTTCTGTGGATGTTCCAGGGGAGGGCTGCACCCTGCAGGGAGACAGTTTGGGGGACATTTTAGATTGTGGTGGGTTGGAGTCACTCTGCAAACTATAATTGGATGGTGGAAACCAGGGTATGACCTGCATGTTTGTAGGCTGGCTATTGGTGTCCGGGGTATGAGCCATAGCACATAGCATTTAAGGCACCCAGAGTTGCAGGGTAGGCAATGACACAGCCCCTTACTGGTGTGGGTTGAACCCCAAAATGTCGCAGTGAGATATTATGTTCTGAAAAGTGTCCTGAGGCAGAAAAAGAAAATGCAGAATTGCATGTTTAAATCATGACAACAAATCAAAACAATTAAATCTCTTACTGTAGTGCAACATTGCTACTGTCTGATATTTAACATTTTCAGATCATTAATTTGTTAGACACATTCCAAATTATTGCCTCTGAAGAAATATTTCCTGCACTACAAGTCTAATAAATGATTCACCTTTAATACTTTATAAAACTATATACAACAGTGGTATTATATGATAATTACATTCTTTGAGAAAAATAGCCAAAACACTTACATCATATTGATCTAAAACAAGGAATCTACAGATGGTATTGGCATCTTGCTTTTTGAAATTTGGGACACAAGTCTGGGTACTTATCAGGTATGTGATGTGAAAAGCACATGGAAGAATGGATTATTATATAAATTCTTGTCAACGCCACACTTTTGAGAAAGTTTGAAAAAGAGTATTTAAGCTAAATCTAACTCCAGGCAGCTTTCATTTATATGTCAAAGCCACGGATGACACACATGCTCAGTGACATATAACCCAAATAGCAAGACAAGCAGATCACTACAATTAGTAACCTCATCTTTAAAACCACATTGAGGGAAGATTTACTGAATTTCATACTTACCAATTCTGTATTCAGTCTGTCTTCTCTGACAAAACATAAGTGCCAATGTTTCAAGAAAAAAATCAGCAGAGGGTTTGTTTTCATTTTAATAATACTTAGTTGTAATATACTCTAAATTATTTAATTTGTAAAGCACATTTCAAACAAACCCTGCACACCCCTTAAAAAATAGATATTTATCATTATCACAGTTCTACAGATGAGAAGATTGAAGGGGAAAGGCTAAAAGTAAAATTTTCAAAAGCACCTAAATTATGTAGGTGCCAAAGTGCCTTATTCACTTTTGAAAGTGGGACTTGGGCTCCTAGACCAGTTAATTGTCTTTCAAAATAGTTCCCGAAGACTGCCTACAGTGCCATGAAGAGTGAGCCTCCCAGCCCAGGCAGGCAGACAAGTGCTAGTTCTGCTCCAGCTAGCACACTCAAAATAGCAGTATAGGTATTGCAGCACATGTTGCAACACAGGCAAATCACCTGACTACAGAGCTAGGGGGCTGGGCAAGCTTAGACTCAGGCAGCTGGCCTATGCCCACGGAGCAACGGCCATGTTGTCACGTTTAGCATGCTTACTCCAGCAGACCTAGCACATGTCCGTCTACCCGGGCTCACATGTTCACTCCCAGCTGCAGTACAGATACACCTACGTGACTTGCCCAAAGCTGCAGAAGGAGTGCAGTATGAGAGGAACATTTAGGTCTTATGAGGATTTCTGGGCACCCTCTCGCTTCTGTTTTCAGACCACTAAACTGCACCACTTTCTCATTTCATTTTCCTCAATCTTCAGTAAAGTGAAAGTTAATAGCAGCTATCCAAAGTGTAATGTTAATTTGTAATGTAAAACATCTTGAGGGAAGATGTTGCATACAGATCCTAGCAATCAACTTATTACTATAAAAAGAGTCCTACAATTAACAGAACAGTCTAAAGTCACTCCTACCACAAGTGCTGCATAAAATTGGCCTACCATGAGGGAATATGACATCCTTTAATAAACCTATGCCTAAAAAAGGAGTAGAAAATACGTGAGTTTGGGTTAGGAGAGGTAAAAAGAAATGTGGGAGAGTGGGTACATGTGTGTATGTTTGACAACAGGCCAGATTTTCTCCACTCAGCTGGTACAAATGCAGCTATAATCTACCCCTAACTACCAGTTGAGAATTCCCTTAATGTGGGGAAGCCTTTCATTGATGTCAACCTAACAAAGCCAACTCCTAACTCAACTACTTCAGCCTATCCTAGTACAGGAGTCATTGTCTAAGTACACCGCAAGAAGGACAGGAGACTTGTTATGGGTTTTAATCAGGCCGCAACTTTATTATATATATATATATATATGTCTGGAACTACTCGGCAGCTAAAATGTACAGTTCAGGCAAATCCATGCTTATTCAAATCAATTCTCCAGGGCTTCCACCAGCCCCCTTTTATTTAATCCATGCTTATTCAAATCAATACTCTGGGGCTTCCACCAGCCCCCCTTTGTTTCCATCCAGGTCCCCCAGCCGACCTATGGCTTGGACCTTACCATCCACCAGCCTCGTAAGAGGGTTAAGGAGGGCTATGAGAACGGGGGGCGAGGAGGGGTGTGGGTTGGCTCCCTGCTGTACCAATCATAGGAGTCCCCAAACCCCTCCCCCGTTCTGTTCCTTTATCCAGGACCTCCTTTTAAGTCCTTTACCAGGCTATTTATCTGCTCACTGGCTGCCCTCCCTATGGAGTACCTGCACTGAACATCTGACACAAGGAGGCACCAGCAATTTGCTTGGCTGCCTCCCCGCAACCCCGCCTGGTTCCCACACATCTCAAATGGCCTGTTGCCTAGCAGCCCTACTGGGGACAAAGAACCCATTGCCCCATGTGTGTTCGTCAAGGGGCACCAGCAGCTGCATTGTCCTTGACCTAGTACTACAACAACTGCCCTCCACAGAGGACAGCATAGGTGACCCATTCTCTGGATCCTGGAATTGACAAGACTCCTTAAAAGAAAACAGAATAAACAACTTGTAAGCTGAAGCCAAAAATCTCACTTCCACCACCACATCAAATTCCGAGGTTCCAGAGAGCCAGCAGCATCTGCTCAGGTTCACTGCTAGCCCTGGTGCAAGCTCATGAAATCTGTCAAACTGGAAACGAGACAAGGCATCTGCTATGCCATTATCCATGCCCGGCACATGCTTTGAAGAAAAACGATGTTGAAGGATAAGCATGGTAGAACAAATGCCCTTACCAACTTCATAACCTGTGCGATCTGGAAGTTTGGCAATTGATAACCTGTACCACTGCCATGTTGCCGCTCCAGAAGTACACCCTTTTATTAGCCAGCTCTGATCCCCAAATCCCCATCACAATTAAAATGGGGAAAAATTCCAAGAAGGTCATGTCACGCACAACCCTGTTTTGTGTCCAGGCAGTGGGCCATTTTTGTGCACACCATTTGCCTTGATAAAACACCCCAAAACCTGCACCTCCTGCCGCATCCAAGAGGATTTTGAACCCCCTTTGTAATAACCATTCTTCCCTCCACAATGATACCCCATTAAATCAACTCAGAAAAGCTGAGTCCCACACCCTCAAGTCTTCCTTCATCTCTCTAGTGACTCATATGTAATGGTGTGGCCTGGCTATGCCGGCCATTGCTGCTGCCAGCTGGACACAAAATGCCCGCCCCAGGGCAACAACCCTGCAAGCAAAGTTCAGGTGCCCCAAAATAGATTGCAGTTTTTAGCCTCCAGTGCTCTCTGGAGAAACCCCAATAGCTCCTGAAGCTTATCCTGAGGGAGCCAAGATATGCCCTCCTTGGTGTCCAGCTCAATGCCCAGGTAGGTCAATGTAGTGGAAGGGCCTTCTGTTTTCTCCTCCACTAGGGGTACCCCCAACTCTTTAGCCAGGGCCTGAAATATCTGTAATAGGTGAACACACTCATTAGACCCGGCTCGCCCTGTGAACAAAAAATCATCCAAGTAATGCACCACTTGGTTTAGTCCCACTAACCACCCCACTGCCCAGTGCAACATTGTACTGAATTTCTCAAAAGCTGCACAGGATACTGAACAGCCCATGGGCTGTTCAGCCTTGTCAAAATAAAATTACCCCTCAAAACAGAAACCCAGCGGGTCAAAGTCCAGTGGGTGCACCGGCAGGAGTTGGAAAGCAGACTTGATATCACATTTAGCCATTAGCGCCCCAGGGCCACACACCCTAATGATACAAATGGCTTCATCAATGGAGGAATAGCGTATGGAACGCAGTGCCAGGTCTATTCCATCATTAACAGAGCTACCTTGCACGTATGGCAGGTGATGAATTAATCAGTATGTCCCTGGGGTCTTCTTGGGGACCAGCCCCAGGAGAGAAATTCTTAAATGTGCTATAGGCAATTGATTGAATGGCCCAGCTATCGTGTCCTCTAATTCTTGTGCAATCTTTTTTTGAACAATATGTCCCATCCCAGCTACTGACTTTAAGTTTTTTGACATCAAATGAATTCTATTTCCCACAGAAGGGATCTGAAATCCTGCTGTAAACCCCTCCCACAAATATGCCCCATCTGACCTGTTAGGGTAATCCCATAGGAGAACCCTTAACACATCCAGCCTAACTGGCATTGGGGCCCACAAAGAGACCTGCCCAACCCAGGTTTCATACCTTTATGCACATTCCTGGGGGGGTGGGGGCAAGTCACTGCTGCAAAGCTGACCACCGAGCACCTTTTTTACAACAGTTTCTGACCTTCTTCCTCCCCCTAACCCCCCCCCCCCCAAAAAAAAAAAAACATAGCTGCCCTTCTTTGGGTAAACCCAGACAAATTCTGCCCCCCTTTAGTTGTGGTGCAGTCATTCCAAGAGTGGGAGGGGATATTCAGACATCTAATCCATCTTAGAGAGAAGCCAACCTTGAAGTATGGATCCGGATCTGAACTTGCCCAAAGATTTTGTTGTGAACCTATCTCTAATGCAGATACAAAGCATTTTCATGCTGCAGAAAGTTAGGATGTGATACTATTTGAATGAACATTTTTAAAGATACTGTGTGGACTGCGAATGAGAGATAGGAAATGGATCACTTGAGGATTACCTGTTCTGTTCATTCCCTCTGGGGCACCTGGCACTGGCCACCGTCAGAAGACAGGATACTGGGCTAGATGGACCTTTGGTCTGACCCAGTATGGCCGTTCTTATGTTCTTACATCTCTTCCTCTCACTGAAATACATTGGTTTCCTCCAACATATCTGTCTTCTCTAAGACACGCCACGAAAAATTCAGCTTCTCCCAATCTTCTGCCTAATCACAAATCTAATTGTTCCCAGCTTCTGTCCCCAGCCCAGAACTATTAGCTCCTGTTTTCTCCCACCACAGACAAGAATCTATCAGCTATTAGATCTCTCTCTTCCTCTTCCCACCAGTCTCTTTGCTCAAACACCTCCCTATGTTTGTCTCCTCATCTGATCTTCAACCCACCTCCAGTAAGATTATCGCTGTTATGGGGCTACAGAGGAGGGAGGCCACAGAGCTGTTTTGCCTTATGAGTGCAAAACAGCAGGGGTCTGGGATGGTAATGGAGTAGATCAAGAGGTCCTTGAATTGAACTGAACTCTAGCAATAGCCAAAAACTGAAATGAGAATGTTAAAAATTTCAGTCAGTACTACTGAGCTCCAGCAACAGCAGCCAGTAGAGGATACTAACTCCTTCTTGTGTGTGAGTGGCCTGAGGTAGTCGCTAAGGCACTTAGACAGAATATGCGTGTGCTAGGAACAGGGCCAGGTTAGTGATTCAAACAAGGGAGCTGCCCACTGAACTAGTGGTTCATGCCAGGTCTGCTTCACACAATAATGGGAAGACTAATTTCCCACTTCCTAACTGGGAACTTATTAATAGCAAATTTAATTTCAGAAGGTGAATTTTCATTATGCTTACCAAACCATCAAGCAAAATTAGGAATGTGACATGACAGAAGGAGAAAAAAGCAATGTCAGCTGCAGCCTTTATATTGACCAAGATGCCATACATATTGAGTCAGGGGATGCCACATGCTGAAGATTATTCCAATGCATTCTGGGAGTTTTTTCAACTCCTGCCTCTTGAGCATCAGGGGTGGCCACAACTGGAGATGGGATGCTACGTAGGGTGGGCCAGAGCTCCGAGGTGGCACCAAATATTCTCAGGTGCCTGGCTGGCTGGTTCTTGTTCAGAAGTTCGGGGTCTAACTGATCGCCATACATGGTATCAGGAAGGAATTTTCCCTGAGGTCAGATTGGCAGTTACTTTGGGGGGTTTTGCATTTTTTCGGCTGTGTGTAGGTGCTGGTCACTTGCCATGATTATCTGTAATATCTCATGTAATCATTTCCCTGCCAATGCAGGGATCTTGAGCACTGGTGCTCCTTGGACACTCCTATTCTCTGCCTGTGCCACATATTAGTCTTCTGTGGGTCTCATTTACTTTAGTCTCATTTCTGTTGTTGGGTTTAGTGTGCAAGTGCTGGTGCCCTGTGATGTACAGGAGATCAGAAAAGCTGATCTAGTGGTCCCTTCTGGCCTTAAACTCTAGGACTCAATGTTAGCCCATAGGATATAGATTTTGCAGACAGTATTTATGGCTAAACCTGGCAATATCTGGAATTGTGAAATTCCAGACACCTGAAAGGATAAAATTAGAGGTAAGAGTGGAGGAGGAAAGGGAGAAATAAAAAAGTAAAGACCAAGACCAAAAAAGTTAAATACACCACGCCCCTCCACAAATCATTACATTTCAAATTGTTCCCCAGACCTTCTCTTTATCTCACTTCCCTTGCAGCGTCACTGAGAGTATGCCTACACTGTAGTTAAAAACCTATGGCTGGCCCATGCCAACTGACTTGGGTTCACTGGGCTCAGGCTAAGGGGCTGTTTAATTGTGGTGTAGACATTCAGAGTTGGGCTGGAGCCCCAGATCTAGGAGTCTGAGAAGTGGGAGAGTCCCAGAGGTCCGGCTGCATCCTGAGTCCAAACATTTACACTTCAGTTCAACATCCCCTTAGCCCGAGTTCCACCAGCCCATGTCAGCTAGCATAAGCCCGCCATGGGTGTCAAATTGCAGTGTAGACATACTCAGAGAGAGACTGTTTCAGACAATTTTTAATATAAAAGCCAAAGGCATTGGTGGGAGAGTGGAGGAGATGGGAGAGAGAGAGATTTGTATTGCAATATGCCATCTTTATGTTCTGTAAAGGAAATTATTCAGTTTCTTCCTTGTTTCACAGTATAGCCCTATTAGATTCTAAAAATGGCAAGAGTTCCCTTAAAAAAGTCATTATATGGCATCAGTCTTGGAAGAGAGACTGCAAAAAAAGTAGAGTAGGTTTCAATTTAAATGAGATTCTGTATTGTGATACTTCCTTATAAAAAAGCCATAGACATATTCAGTTTTAATGAGCCCTTATATTACATCAGGAGAGGGAAAGAGACCTATATTTTGAAATGAGCCATTAAATAGTGCATCTAGCCAATGAGAGGTAGCAA
This sequence comes from Chelonia mydas, assembly GCF_015237465.2. NCBI lineage: Eukaryota > Metazoa > Chordata > Testudines > Cheloniidae > Chelonia > Chelonia mydas. The sequence goes on from NC_057852.1 coordinate 104,152,241, forward strand.
AGGAAAGTCAGATTCATGGTCTCAAAATGAGCCAAATAAGAGGTGAAAGTATAAGGAACAACAGAGGTGTTCAGCTTGCTAACTTCCTTACTTTCTCCCCGCCCCCCCAGTATATGTTTTAGGTTTGTGGCACTGCTCAAGCTACTATACAATAGTTATGATTATAAAGGTGTTTCCATTCCTATTATTATTATTTTCTGCAATAGTGCCAATACAAGCCCTAATCATGCACTTAGCCCTCTTAGTACTGAGTGGTATAGAAAAAAACAATTCCTGTCCCAACCAGCTTACAGAGAGACAGCAGATGGGGGAGACAAGATAAATGCATGGAGCCAGGGAGGACAAGGTAGTGGTGAAATGGTAGTGTCTGGCATGGAAGAGGGAAATTCTGTTTTCATGAAGGATTTTTAAATCTCAAAATCCATTTTCATTCTTATTTGGAGGGGGGAAACAAAATTTCAAATATCACTGTAAAAGAAAATTCCAGGAAAAAAGAGTTTTGGATCAAGAGAAATATTTGAGTTTGACATTTATAATATAATATACAAATTTAACAAACTTTTGAAACAAATTCATTTTAAAACCTTTTCTTCTGAAAGCATCAAAATGGGATGTTTCAATATTGTTGGAACTTTTTTCTGTTTTTTCTTCAAAACAAAATTTTGGCATAATTGGCACAACTTCTCAAAGCACTTTGATTTCAATGGAACTGCGCTGTCTGACAGAAAACGGTTCCAGCAAAGTTTCTTCGATCAGCTCTAGACTGGTATAATGAACAGAAGTCTCAGTAGGCTAGCTACCTAGCCATTAGCACATGTTTCGTAGCTGGATTTGTCTAAATGGGGCTCTGTATAAATAGCTTGACACACCATCTTGCCTATGGGAGCATGAGTGCCACCTTCTTTGGAAAACTTGACCTACCATAGATGAGTCACAGTCAAATTGGTCATTATTTTAGTTTACTTGTGGAAGTATGCTAAACTGAAGGCAGTCTACCCAAAAGATAAAAATATAAGGCACCTGCATGGATGATACTGATCACCAACATTGAGGGTCAGACTTACCATCAGAGGTTAAAGTACAATGGAGCACAGCTCCTGTTACTCTGCTAAGAGCAGAAGGGAGCTTCTTCTCCACTACCTGACTTACTATTGTTTTAACATTTATAATGCAGTAGCACCTGGAGCCATCAGCCATGTCAAGATTCCATTTTGCTAGGTACAAACATATAGTAAATGACAATCACTGACTATTGTGATTGTCCCTGATCCAAGGACCTTCCAATCTAACTGATCAGACATAAGAGGTAGATGGGACAAATGAGAGTTACGTTGGTGGGAAGTGAGGAGGAGGAAGTAACAAAACAACCTGGCCCCACCCCTCCAGCTCAAGTAGATTCATGCTATCAGAGTTCCCCAGAACAGCTGCTGGGGAACAGGACTGCTCTAAAAAGGAGTTTCCCAGTGTAAAGCAATCTGCACAGAAATTAATTTCCATGGGGCTAATGAGGGGGATAAAAAGCTGCTGCCTGGTTCATACACTCTTGCCTGTGGTGCACGCACTCCTAAGCCTTTTGCAAATTCCACACACCTAACAGTCCTTCTGGCAAACATAGGAAAGGAGGGGGAGGGCAGGCAACAGAGTCAACTGAACCCACTCTTCTGCATGTGAGGGGTGGGATCTGGGTTTAGAAATTTCTCTTCATGCACAGATCCAGAGGGTGCGATTTCAGCCACTAACTGTAAATTGAAACATCCAGCTTTGCTGGCTTTATCACTAGAAGAAACCTACCAATTACGATATTGTGTTGCTGCAGGGATCAGCTGACTAGTTACAGACCAGTTCTTTACAACGCCTTATCGGGGAAAAATCATGGCAAGCAGGAGAAAGGAGTACAAACTGCTACTTGTATTCCAGTGTCACAGATCAAGATTGGGACCCCATTGTGCCAAGCACTGTAAAAACATATAATAGACAACGCCTGCCCCAAAGGACTTGTAACTTTAAATAGAAGACAAAAGGTAGGGTTAATGATCTAACACATTACCAGAGTGATTGGAATGGTGGGTGGCAAATGTCATGTTAGTTGTCCGGGGGAGGTCCAAAACATGTTTTTTCCTTTTTATTTTAAGTACCGATAGTGGGAGATGGTGTGAGATGGGGGGAAGAGGGAGGAGAGGAGTTAATAGAAGCATGGTGTGGTGTATTAAACTGTAAAAATTGCCAGCTGACACTTTAAACCGAGGCCCTGCTTGCAGGCTAGGGAGATCTGTGCAATCTGGGCCTTGCTAAGTGAGTTTACAGACAGATCACTAGAGTAAGATGGGTGAGGTGTGCCTCTCTGTTTTAGGAAGCAGTCTGTTTTTGTCTCTCTCCGATTCTGGGTTTTTTGTGTATTGTTCTAACTTCTAGAAATAGTCATATTACTTTGTAAACTTCCAGCAGGAATATTGCATATTTTTGTCCAATTTCTCTGTTTGTATGTCAACACAAGCATAATACATAGAAGTAAGAGAAAGAGAGGGAGTATGGAATGGGGGCAGAGGAGAGGAAATAATAGAGAGAAGGAAGGAGTGGAGCAGAGAGAGAAATTTCAGTATGAGAGCCTGAGAGAGGGGTGGGCTGGAGTTGGAGGAAATAACCAATCAGCAATGAAACAAAATATCCAGAATCAAACCATAAGACAAAAATCTGTCAATAGTTCTAAAGTGCTGCTGGTAATGCTGCTTGCTGTCTTAGCTCTGAGACCCTGCCTGGGGAGTAGAATCTCTTAGCCACCAGGGACTGCTTTCACACTGAGCCTCCTTGACTGGGGAGCAGAATTGAATGACTCTGCAAGGTGATTATATACAGTATAATTTTTCTAAACAAAAATAACAAAATACAATACTTCACCTTCAATTTGAATTGAATTTGAAATAGTATTTAGTACTGGATATAAATGTATTGTCCTGTATTCTTGTTGGGCTGGAGGTGGTAGATCTCACTGCCCCAAATCCTCTGAAATCCACTTTTATAGAGCCCAGCTACCCAGGCTGTATGTGGCTTGAGTGCATTTTGCCCTTAATGATTAGTAATCTTTAAGGCAAATATTGCTTGATTTAATCCTGTGTGCCTCGATGGGTGCTGGGCCAAGGGTTGTTGATTCAGCCCTCTGTCATGTCAGTTCCCATTTAGGGGAATAAATTAGAGCTGGCTGGAGATAACCTGGCCCTAATTGGGGAATCAGGGACAGCCTAATTAGCCTGGGGCTGTATAAAAGCCTTGAGGAGGCCAGAAGCCAAATGGGGAGTAGAAAGAAAGGAAGAAGTCAGGGAGCAGGAAAAGTAGTGGTTCCCTCTCTTTCTCTTGCAGACAGTGAAGGTCTAACTGTGTATGTTGAAATGGTGGTGGGAACAAGCCTATGAATAAACTGCATCAGTGGATACCATCCTGAGGGTCTCAGAGTGACTTTGTGGACCTAGCGGAGGCAGGAGCTGATGGGGTCCTGCTGTGCTCTGCTACACTCACTTCAGTGGGACAATGCTCATGAATATGGTGTCAGGATTTGGGTCTGATCTGTAAGTCAATTGGAGTCTTCCCATTGACTTCAAAATAACTTGGATCAAGCCCTTGATCCATAAACAATTTCAATGGATTTATTAAGAGATGCTTTAAAGATATACAGCAAACCTGACAACAGCAGCAAGAGTTCAAGGTGGAAGTTCAGCTTCCACTTTGAATGTCTTGGCTTTTTCTTGTTTGTGGTGTTTTAAATAGCTTTGTGGTATTTAATTAGCTGTAACTTTGCATACTCAGCTTTCAATTTCACCCCTGTCCCAACCCTGGGTCCAAAAACCTGTGTAGCTAGAAAGTTAACATGGTGTTGTATTGACAAGTTTTACATTGCACAAAATTACCCTTTTTTTCAGATTCACTGATACAGGGTGAATTCCCTCTTACACAATGTAAAAGGGGTAAATCTTTGGGGAAAATATATCTATGAAATAGAGTGTTTGAGGCTATGCCTTTTTTTTTTTTTTTTTTAGTGGTTGAAATGTTGCCACTTTTCCATAAAATTTCTTCTAAAATAAGTAGTTTGGAATTCCTCTAGCTGAGCATATAGTATTATGCATATTACTTACTTCCCTTTGCAAAGTCCTTTGTTTTCAAATGCTTTTTATTTTTAGGGTAGTGGGTTTTTTTTTTTTTTGTTTGGGGGTTTTTTGTGTGGTGTGGTTTTGTTTTGTTTTTTGTTTTTTAAACTTTCTGTGCTCAATATGTCTAATTAGGACTGGTCTGGAGTCAGTCCTAATGATACAATATATTTCACATTCTCTCAAAGCTTTCTTTTATTTTCTTCCCTTCTAGAAGGACCAGCGAGACATCTCTGAGGCTGATATAAAATCTTTTTATGTTAGGTATTTATATGGCCTCTATTACCATAGCATCTGAATACCTCACAGTCCTGAGTATTTATCTTTACAACGTGGTTTTAAGATAGAGAAGTACTGTTATAATTTTTCAGGTGGATAACTAGAAAGACTCAGTTACATGGCTAAGATCACACACAAAGTTGGCGGTAGAGCAGGGAATTGAGCCCAGGTCTCATAAGACCCTGGCTAGCAGCCCAACCACTGTTCCATCCTTCCAAATCAATGTGTATTTAAGTGCAGTATCTTTATTTTTAAGGGGGATATAGACTCTCAAAACCCCTCAGCTGTACTCCTTGCATGCACTACCTTGACACTGCAGGCCATGCTTTCAAAAGTACAAAAATAAGAACATATCTTGCATGCTCATTATACTCCAACTGTGTTTATATGCAAACATTTCAAGCTTCAAACTGAAATGTCAGTGTTTCCTCCTGCAAAACCTGACCTATATTTTCACTAACCTGCACACTTGTAACTTGTATTAATCACCAAAGCCATTTAGAATGTTATTTTGGGCCTGCTCCTGTTGAATTATTGACTTTCGGAGGAGCAAGATTGGGTCTTCAATAAAAATATTTATTTGTATCAAATCCATTTTTTTCCTTAGTGGGGAAGGGATAAATCTTTTGAAAGCGTTCTTTGCTGTGATCTTTACTCCACATTCCAAAGGGAAGAACTCATGTTTATGCCCAAAAGGTTGAGAGCTGAACAGATATTGCTTCCTGTATAATCCAATTGACACATACTTGTTAAAATATTATGTGTGAAGTATTTAGGGCAGATTTAAATGCAGTATTAAGTGAAGGGATTTGCATAATATTGGACACTGATGCCATATTTGAAATGCCAACACCATCTCTCATAATTGAAAGCATAGTACCTTAGCAAAGAATAATTTATTAAAACCAAACTACTGTTTCATTAAAGCATTAAAATTTGCTGTATGGAATAGCCCTTGGGCAGCGTTCTCAAATAATAGTGAATTGCTATTCTAATCCACAACTGAACATTTTAATAAGTGTGATAAATGACTCACAAAGGGCTTGAGGTTTCAATGTCAGTGGAATTAGAATCAGTCAGAGAGGCTGGGCATGGGTGATAGATGAAGAGGATTTTTGTGGTAAACAGTTTGCAATGTCAGGACAATACCAGCTTATTGAACTCTTGGAGGCTAAATTCCTGTCCATTTGTCACCTTGTTGCCTGCAGACATAGATGTAAGTAGAGCAATAGTCTTACATTCTTTATCAGCCTAATATATTCTCATACTCCTGGACGGTTCTGAAAAAGATCAGAAGGGGAAGCATCTTTTAATGAATCTCTGAGAAAATTAAAAAGGTAAAACAAGAACAGAATTGCTTTAAGAGAGCCGATATATTGCTGAACGCTTTAGCACTGGAAGCATTCTTTATCTTATACCCACATTACAGGCAAGTTCCTGGTACAGCTAACATTTCTGCTAAGAGTTGTTTTTCACAGGTATGGTAGTTTCTAATGTGTATGTTTTCATTAGTCAGTTTGGGTCTTTTTGCAGTATGGAAGAAATTAAATCAGATGATCATTACCTAAGCATCTTCATAGCTGCATTTATGTCCTCCTATCTCCTCATGTGGAAGCCATTGCTTCATTTGTTGTCCTTTTCTGTACCTTTTCCAATTTCAATGTGGGTTTTTTTGAGATGGGATGACTAGATCGGCGCACAGGACTCAAGATGTGGGTGTACCATGGATTTATATAGAGACAATATGACATTGTCTATCTTGCTCTCTATCCCTTTCCTAATGAGTCCCAGCATTGTTAGCTTTTTTGACTGCCACTGCACATTGAGTGGATGTTTTCAGAGAACTATCCACAGTGACTCCAAGATCTTTCTTGAGTGATAACAGCTAATTGAGATTTCCATCATTTTATATGTATAGCTGCGATTGTTTTTCAATATGCATTACTTTGCATTTATCAACATTGAATTTCACCTGCATTTTGTTACCCAGTCACCCAGTTTTGTGAGATCCCTTTAAATCTTCACAATCTGCTTTGGACTTAACTATCATGAGGAGCTTTGTATCTGTCATCACACGCATACAGCCAAACATCTGTTCTCTTTGTGTGCCGTCCCAGCTCTGCGCACTGCATTTCCTTTGTCTAAAAAATCTGTTACTTTCTCAAAGAAGGAGATCAGGTTGGTTTGGCACGATCTACCTTTTGTAAAACCATGTTGTATTTTGTCCCATTTACCATTGACTTCAATGTCCTTAACTACCTTCTCCTTCAAATTTTTTTCCAAGACCTTGCATACTACAGATGTCAAACTAACAGGATATAGTTACCCGGATCACTTTTTTTCCCTTTCTTAAAAATAGGAACTATGTTAGCAATTCTCCAATCATACGGTATAACCCCTGAGTTTACAGATTCATTAAAAATTCTTGCTAATGGGCTTGAAATTTCATGTGCCAATTCCTTTAATATTCTTGGATGAAGATTATCTGGGCCCCCCGATTTAGTCCCATTAAGCTGTCTGAGTTTCACTTCTACCCCAGATATGGTAATATCTACCTCCGTATCCTCATTCCCATTTGTCCCATTCCCAATGCTACCATTATCCCTACGATCCTCTTTAGCCTTATTAAAGACTGAGGCAAAGTATTTGTTTAGATATTGGGCCATGCCTAGATTATCCTTGACCTCCACTCCATCCTCAGTGTTTAGCGGTCCCACTTCTTCTTTCTTTGTTTTCTTCTTACTTATATGGCTATAGAACCTTTTACTGTTGGTTTTAATTCCCTTTGCAAGGTCCAACTCTACTTGACCTTTAGTCTTTCTCACTTTATCGCTACATGTTCTGACCTCAATAAGGTAGCTTTCCTTTCTGAGCCCTCCCATCTTCCACTCCCTGTATGCTTTCTGCTTTTTCTTAATCACCTCTCTGAGATGCTTGCTCATCCAGCTTGGTCTACAACTCCTGCCTATGAATTTTTTCCCCTTTCTTGGGATGCAGGCTTCCGATAGCTTCTGCAGCTTTGATTTAAAATAATCCCAGGCCTCCTCTGCCTTTAGATCCATAAGTTCTTCAGTCCAATCCACTTCCCTAACTAATTTCCTTAATTTTTGAAAGTCAGCCCTTTTGAAATCAAAAACCCTAGTTGCAGATTTATTTTTATTAATCCTTCCGTTCAGTTTGAACTGAATTAGCTCATGATCACTTGAACCAAGATTGTTCCCTACAACCATTTCTTCTATGAGGTCCTCACTACTCACCAAAACCAAATCTAAAATGGCATCCCCGCTAGTCGGTTCAGCAACTACTTGATGAAGGAATCCATCAGCTATCGCATCTAGGAAAATCTGAGCCCTATTATTATTACTAGCACTCGTCCTCCAGTCTATATCTGGGAAGTTAAAGTCTCCCATGATCATGCAGTTTCCATTAGTATTTACTTTATTAAAAACATTAAAAAGGGCTCTATCCATATCCAAATTAGATTCCAGCGGTCTATAGCACACACCAAACACTATCCTAGGGGAGGCTCTAATAGTTTTCTTCCCCAATGTAATTTTTGCCCAGACAGACTCTGTCTTATCCATTGCATTGCTTCTTATTTCTTTACATTCTACCTCATCATTGATATACAATGGTACTCCACCACCTTTACCTTTATTTCGGTCTTTCTTAAACAGCACATACCCTTCAATACCTGTAGTCCAGTCATGACTACTATTCCACCATGTTTCTGTTATCCCTATAATATCTGGTTTCACTTCCTGCACCAGTAGCTCTAGTTCCTCCATTTTGTTACCTAGGCTCCTTGCATTGGTGTACAAACATCTTATTTTTGCTGTTGGGCCTCGCTCACATTCTGTACCCTTTTAGGCACGGTCATTCTACAGCCAGTATAACCTATTAGACTGGTATTCACACTGCACTTCCTCATATACATTCTCCTACCCACGGCTGTATCCTTTCTTACTTCGTTTTCTTCCCTCTCAATGCTAAATCCGGCGTGGAGATTACCGGGACATCTCCCAACCATCTCCCCCAAATTCCTTGTTTAAAGTTCCTTCAGGACTCTTGGGTAAATGCCATCCAGTCCTGGTGACTTATTACTGTTGAATTTATCAGTTTGTTCCAAACCAACTCTAATGACACCTCAATCTGGCACAGTTTCTGAGGCTTATCACCTAAAAAGAACAGCTTGGTTTTGGGAATCTCCTTCATATTCTCAGCCATGAAGACCGATGCAAAATATTCATTTAGCTTCTCCCCAACAGCTTTATCTTCCTTGAGTTGCTCCTTTAGCATCTCAATCGTCCAATGCCCCCACTAGTTCTTTAGCAGGTTCCCTGCTTCTAATGTACCTAAATGGTTTGGTGTTACTTTTTGAGTGTTTAGCTAGTTGCTTTTTAAATTCTTCTTTGCCTAATTATATTTTTACACTTCAGTTTCCAGAGTTTATGCACCTTTCTATTTTCCTCAATAGGATTTAACTTCCACTTTTTAAAAGATGCTTTTTTGCCTCTAACGGATTCTTTTACTTTGTTTAGCAATGGTGACAATTTTTTTGCTCCTCTTATTATGTTTGTTTGTTTTTTTAATTTGGGGTATGAATTTAAATTAAGCCTTTATTATGGTGTCTTTAAGAAGCTTCCATGCAGCTTACAGGGATTTCACTTTTGACATTGTACCTTTTAGTTTCTATTTCACTAATTTCCTCATTTTTGTGTAGTCCCCCTTTCTGAAATTAAATGCTACTGTGGTGAACTGCTTTGATGTTCCCCCCACACAGGGATGTCAAATTTTATTATGCTAGGATCACTATTGCCAAGCAGTTCAGGTATATTCACCTCTTGGATCAGATCCTGTGTTCCACTTAGGAGAGTCAATTCTTTATTTAGTCCTTATGTGGGTTCCAGGACTAGCTGCTCCAAGAAGCAGTGATTTGAGGTGTCAAACTTTATTTCTGGGTACATGTCACCTCAGGATGGGATGCAATCAATATGGGGATAGTTAAAATCCCCCAGTATTATTGATGAGGGCGTTGTTGTTTTTGCGGGGTTTTTTGGTAGGCTCTCTAATCTCCCTGAGCATTTCAAAGTCACTGTCATCACCCTGATCAGATGATTGGTAGTACATCCCTACTGCTATATTCTTATTCTTCAAGCATGGAATTACTATCCATAGAGATTCTATGGTACTGTTTGATTCATTTAAGATGTTTACTTCGTTTGACTGCTTTCTTTCCCATATAGTGTCACTCCCCCACCAGCATGACCTATTCTGTCCTCCTGATATATTTTATACCTTGGTATTAGCATAGAATCATAGAATATCAGGGTTGGAAGGGACCCCAGAAGGTCATCTAGTCCAACCCCCTGCTCGAAGCAGGACCAATTCCCAGTTAAATCATCCCAGCCAGGGCTTTGTCCCATTGCTTATCCTCATTTCATCAAGTTTCTGTGATACCTATTAAGACAATATCCTGATTTAATAAGAGGCACTCAAGTTCACCCATCTTACTATTTAGACTTCTAGCATTTGTATAGAAGCACTTAAAAAGTGACTTTTTTTTAACTGTCTGCTGTTATGTGATGTAACTGAATGGGACTCTTTTTCATTTGACTGTTTCTCTTCAGACCCTACCCATATTTTATCATTTTCCATACTCCCCTCCTTAGTCGGATGTAGAGAATCTCCATTAATACATCCTCCTGTAAGGGATGTCCCAGTCCAAACCACATGCTCTTCCATTCCTGTCAGCTTTCCCCCAGCCCTTAATTTAAAAACTGCTCTATGACCTTTTTAATTTTATGTGCCAGCAATCCAGTTCCATTTTGGTTTAGGTGGAGCCCATCCTTCCTATATTGCCACCCCCTTTCCCAAAAGGTTCCCCAGTTCCTAATAAATCTAAACCTCTCCTCCCTACACCATCATCTCATCCATACATTGAGACCCTGCAGTCCTGCCTGTCCATCTGACCCTGTGCATGGAACTGAAAGCATTTTAGAGAATGCTGCCATAGGGCCCACGGTTCAACCCAAGCCCAAATGTCTATACTGCAGTTAAACAGCCCTGTAGCTCATGTCCTTGATCCTGAGTTAACCGACACAAGCCAGTGTAGACATACCCTTAGATTCAGGCTGTAGCTTGTTCAATAAGTTGGGGCTGATTCTTCACTGCCTTGTGGCTGGTACATAAAAGAGTGCAAAGTGGGTGTAAAATACTGCCTTTATAATTTTGTAAACCTGTTTTGCACTCGCTTTGCATAAATGAAAATATCTACATAAGGTGTAAAGTAGTGGAGAATCTGGCCCCTTGCATTACTTCTAGCCACAAATTAATGATGAATGAAACCAAAACTACACAGGCTATTACAAATATTTCTAAATTTACAACCAGAGTATACTTTTGTACATGTGAAAAACATTGGTGCTCTTCATATTATGGATTTGTCCTTCTGTATCATGCATCTATGGAAAAACTCTGAAGGCTAAAGGGGGTATGAAATGAAACTTAAGTGATTAGAATGGGCCTATTGGGAACACAAGGTATCCATCCTAAGCTCATGGAGAAATGGCTGTGTCTCTAAAGATGTCAGAGACATCTAGCCTATTAATTTCAGGAGAAGTTAGAAGTCTGTGCTAAGCTTCTCTCCATTTTGCTGAGGGATAGCAAATTTTCAAAAAGGGGAAGCTGACTTGAACCCAAGAAAGTAATGAGCCCTCATTTTGTGTGTGCAAATTGGCCTTTGAATACATAATTACCACATTTTGCATATGCAAACTTGGGTGGATACATCCATTCTCATTTTTTGCTGGTGTAAAGATGTTGCTAGGTTTAGAAAATTTGGCAGAGAACAGTTCTGTCTGGCACGGTACTAGGAAAAATCACTAGCATGTGGCACAATGTTAATAATGGCATGAAAACAAAATAGCAGTTATTTTGACATTGGCAAATGTGATTGTCAATGAAAACCCAGAGAAGAATTAAAAATTACTTATCCTACTTACTTTCTTTCAATAAAATATTCCTTTCCTTCACTGCAGCTATTCCTTCATTTCCTAGTTTCTCCTTTCCTCTGTCTCCCACTCCTTTTTACTTTCCCATTACTCTTCAGTCATTTTTTGTTTTTGTTTCTCTCTCTGAAGTCCGTACAAATTGGAATTAGGTTCAGTGGGAATTTTTGGATGCACACTCTCTCATAATCAGACTCTCTCTTTCTCTCTGAAAAAACAGCAGAGAACTTCAAGCTTTCAGAGATGTTTGCATGTGTTGCAGTAGCTGAGGGGGGAAAGAAGGGGAAATTGGCAATTGGAAGAGCTATTCTTTGCTTTGCAGTTTTGGTGAACTTGGTATAACTAATGTCTAAGTTAATAAGGCTTGACTGACATTTCCATCATTTTCGGGACAGGTAGAATATTTGTTTGACTATGTGCTATCTATCAAACAGATACAATCCTTCATAGCATGTGATCTGATCCAGCTTACATTTTGGAAAAAAAGGAAGGTAAACTCAAGGGGAACTCTCCTCCCCCAAATTTGAAAGATTTTATTTTTTGTCTTTTCTCCCATCTTTTCACTTCTAAAACTGAAACACACAAACATTGTTATATAAAGGAAAGATCTGCATAAAGAGAGAGGCAAACATTTTCATCTGTTAACAGACAAGTCCAAACCTCTATATCTGACATGTCTATAAATGTTGGAGAAGTTTGGGTTCAAAGTTAGGAACTAGGGTTATCTACATATTGGTAACATTGCCATCATCTATCCAGTTTGGAACACCTATTGTCTGATTTGAACAGATTTGGTCTGTTTGGAAGGAATTTGATTTATATAGAACAAAGCTAATTTAAATAAAAGTAAAGTTAGCACACTTCAGAGGAATCTCAGAATTTTTGTGCCAAAATAACAAACCTGCATATCAGTGTGAGACTCAAAACAGCTTCTACATTACTTACTGTACCAGTTGGATTCATAACAAACAAAATAGATAAGTTAGTACTGTCTTATATTTTATACTATAAGTCTAGAGTACTGCTATGCACTAATCTAATCCTGGCTGATTAAATTGTACTGAAATAAATAAGAGCCTAATTCTTCACCATTACAATCAATAGAAATGTTGCCACTGACATCAGTGGGAACCAGCAGGCTGCAGTGAATTATGGGCATGTGTTTAAACCAGCTACAAGGCATAAAACCAACATATGTCTCCAAGGTCAGCATTGGCCATAAGAATGAACACTGAACAATGATATCCAATCTATTTCTAGTCCTCTTCAATGACCAAGGGGAAGAGAAGAGGCATTTCTGCTGTTACTGTCGCCAAATGTTTGTTTCTGATAGCACTTTTGCTACTGCTTTGTTTAGTCTAGTTTTTAAATGTCTAAGGTAAATTTAAATGTCTCAGCCTCCCTTAAGGAACTGTCAGATAACCTAAGTCTAATCAATTTCACATTTAGGAAGTTTTTTCATGATATTCAACCTATTTTTTCCTAATTCTAGTCCATTATTTAATCTTTGAAAAGCACTTTAAAGATAGTGTTGTAAAAGAACAAAATATTATTACTCAAATTTGCGTGCCTTTGAATTACCTGAATAATAATATTGTCCACATACTATGTCCTACCTTTATTAGATAAACTATAGAGGGCTAGGGCTAATCTTTTCTATGCTAGGTAAATAAGCTTGCATGTGTGGACTGCAATGCAAAGTTCAGCCCTATGTATAGATTAAAATCATTTAACTGGAAAATTCATTTTTTGCTTGGAGGACTATTGAAGGAAGACCACAGCAAAAATACATGGACTAGATATGCTGCATTAGACTAGAGGTGTTGTGCATTGTTAGCTTCACAGGAGTCCAAGGTCTGATGTTGGACTGGGATTGCTTAATCCAGAAAAAGGTAAAGGACAGCTTTAAAACATCAGAGTAATGTAAAAGGGAACTGGTTATGTTTGTCCATTCATGGAATATGGGTATATTATATAATTAGGGCCAGAGGGCGACTGTTTCTCTTCTGAATATTCTGTGAGGAAAGGGGGCAAAAGGCACGATGAGTCTGTTCCCCTCCTCCACTCATGTATCCTGGCAGTTCCTGGGATTGGAGGTGCACAGGAGCTGCTCTGCTCCTGCATCTGTTAGGACACACATCACTCAGTGTTGGTAATGAGGATTGGCTATCCCTTCCTCGCACTCCTGCTTTGCACCAATCTATGGAGCATGTCAGCAGCCCTGAAAACACCAGTCTGCACTATCCTAAAACCACTAAAAATGGTGAATCTACGCACGCACACCCACACACACACAGGCCTTTGAGAAGGGATTGGTAGAACATACTATCTATATTGCAGTTCAGAGCCCAGATGGTACATTTTGGAACTACTTTATAAGGGTGCTATTGTCTCTTATGCTGCTTCAGAATATCCACTAACAAAAGCTTGTATATGATATGCATTTAATATGTTTCACAAAATATGTGCTTTGCAAGTCCCACTGATCTCTTTAAGAGCAAATTGAGTTTTACTGCAAGTTCCTGCACTGTTGCCTAGGAGTAGATGCCTGGGAGTTGGATGTTTTTCTTGGACATGCTTCTTGGTGATCTATATTTGGTTTTTCAACCTGACTCAGAATGATTCCAACTAAATTCCAGTCGGAGAACACTTCAATCTGTCTGGTCACTTGATTTCTGATCTCAAAGTGACTATCCGTCAACAAAAAAACTTCAAAAACAGACTCCAACGAGAGACTGCTGAATTGGAATTAATTTGCAAATTGGATACAATTAACTTAGGCTTGAATAGAGACTGGGAGTGGTTGAGTCATTATATTAAGTAAAACGATTTCCCCTTGTTTATTCCTCCCCCCCCCCACCCCCCCACTGTTCCTCAGACGTTCTTGTTAACTCCTGGAAATGTGCTGGAAATGGCCCACCTTGATTATCACTTCAAAAAGTTTTCTCTCCCCCCACCCCACTCTCCTGCTGGTAATAGCTCATCTTAAGTGATCACTCTCCTTATAATGTGTATTTTTTCATGGTCTGTGTGTATATAAAATCTCCTCACTGTACTTTCCACTTTATGCATCCGATGAAGTGAGCTGCAGCTCACGAAAGCTTATGCTCAAATATATTGGTTAGTCTCTAAGGTGCCACAAGTACTCCTTCTCTTTTTGCGAATACAGACTAACACGGCTGCTACTCTGAAATCCAACTAAACTTGCTCCCAACCAATTCTGCCTCACATCTATGGCTGCAGTAGCATGATTGGGTCCTAAGGGTTTAAGGCTGCTGTTCAATACTCAGTCTCAGTTCAGAAGTGACATGTAGCAGGGTACAGGCTTATGCGAGCAGTTCTGTGTCTGGGACAAACCAAGAGGCTGGTGGTCAACTAGGTGAGCCACGTAGTAAATGATCACTCTCTTCTTAGTCAAAATTTCCCCTAATGTCAAGGGGAGATTTTCCTGTGTAAGGAATTATGAATAGGGCCATTTACTGTGTTCATTTGGGGCCAGTATTTGTTACAGCCTTTCAGAAACACTGCTTCTCAAAATAAGGGTTACTTGGATTAATCTCACTGACTAGTACTTCACTAGCAAATTTAAAGCTTGCACTAGTCAGTCTTTATGCCACCATTGTCCTACCACTTCCCTGCTTAATTATTTTCACAGCATTACCAAAGATTTTATTTCAGACTTTTCTTTGTCTTTTTGTTTTGTTTCTTTGTTTTACATAATATGCCTCTGACAATCTCAGATACAATCAGTAGTTCCTAACATAGTGTAAACTACTGTTTATTCAAGGGGGAAATAATAAAATGACATTACAGTTCTGGATTTTCTAGATCCACAAATTTGATTTTGTTTACAAATTATTATTATTAATAATTATAATTAGGGAAATTAGAGAACGTATAAACAAAAATAGACAGAAACCAATGGATTTCCTACCTGCAGTGCATCCATGATTTATTCAGTGCAATTCTTCTTTGGGAAGGGGATAATAAAAAGAAAACTACCTTCGCAGCTTAGGTGGTTTATTTGGGTTTTTTTTTTTATATGAAGAAAATGAGATTCTTACCACTACTAGCATATGAGATAAACTGATAGTAATTTACAATGTCAGAATACAGAGAAACAGTTGAATAGAAAATTGTGGCATGCACAACTATGGTGATTCTCAGCGTTAACTATTATCCCAACCATAGCCGTACTCATTGTCATATTGTTCACATTTTTTAAAATGCATCTTGTGTTCCATGTTTTCCTGTGCCTTTATCCCACTGAGCTTCCAATCCTGAGTGGAGCTCTTGGGGCACTATCACTATATAATAATTTTGGTTGGTCCAGTGATACTCCTAAATTTACTTTGTATATGTTTTCTTCCATCTTGTGATCTGGCTCTGTGAACAAACTCCCATTGGCTTCATTAGGAGTTCCCAAGAAGGGCAAGGCTGGGGCTCTAAATCACTAGAGTTACCAGAACATTGCTGATAGCCAGCCCTTTTATCTAACTGCTACCATACTTTATACACCAGTGTTGGGCAACCTGCAGCCCGCAGGCCACACGCAGCCCATCAGGGTAATCCACTGGCGGGCTGCCAGATGGTTTGTTTACATTTGCATGGCTGCCCGCAGCTCCCAGTGGCCACGGTTCACTGTTCCCGGCAAATGGGTCTGTGGGAAACGGCGGCCAGCACGTCCCTGCGGCCCGTGCTGCTTCCCGCAGCTACCATTGGCCAGAAACGGTGAACTGTGGCCACTGGGAGGTGCGGGTGGCCACGCAAATGTAAACAAACCATCTGGCAGCCCACCAGTGGACTACCCTGATGGGCCGCAGGTTGCCCACCACTGTTATACACTATCTTCATTTCAGATCTGGAATGCTTCTGCAGCTATTGCTAATCATACATGATACAAATACAATGCAATGAGATCTCTGTAAAACTGGATCTTGTTTTATCAACTTAAAAGTGAAATCTGAAGATGTATGCTTCAGAAACTCATCTGATTTTAAATGACCCTAAAATCTGAAATTCCCATGCGTACCTATAATCACTGAGATTCACAAGCTCCTTGCATTATTTATATCTGCTAGTTTCTTTTGTAGTTAACAATAAGATACAAAGTTTACTTCTTTAGTAACATTTGAAGATAAGTTAGAGATACTTTTTGGGAACTTTTAAAACTAAAATATTCACATTCAATAAAAAGTCTGGTATTTGTGAATATACCAGGCAAGTTTAGGTCTTGAGACAGCCTCCGTCATAATCTTTGCCAGTTACAAATTATGCAGATAATAAAGAACAAGGTTAGTCTCCTCCCCTCCCCCCCCCCCCAAAAAAAACAAAAAAAAACCTCCCTCACTCCGATTGGGGGAAAAGGTACTTTTAAAAACTCTGGCTCTGTTTTACTCTCTTATGCTGGTGTAAACCCAAAGTGACTCCATTGTTGTTAATGGAATTTTTTCAGATTGACACTGATTTAACTCAGAACAGAATATGGCCATTTGTGATTATGAATTTGTAGGTTTCCTACTATACTCTCCATATTAGGAGGTATTTATGGCCATGCAAAGGCAGTAAGGGACTTAGCTTTGCAACAATATGGAGCCTCAGATAGACATCAGGTATCAACAGTCTAGATCTTGATTAATCCACACAGAGAGCTTGGACCTCCATTCTGCTCTGCATCCTTTCCCCATGGCTGGCAGCACAACTCTTGGATACTGTACTGCCATTAGTCCAGCATCAAAATATTCACTATTTCTCTCTCCCAGGAATTTGTGAAGCAGGAATATGTTGATGCTGCTAGGTGCAGTTTTAAATCTATGGGGATTTTGGCATGGAAATTTTGTGTGCCTCTGAAGGACTCATGTAGTGTGCTCCTTACCTCCATCTCCTGGGTGAAACATGCCCCCTTCCAGAAAAATTAAAGCTGCAACCATAGGCTTTTATGGTCAGAGGGGAGGGAGTAGCATAGGGTACAGCTCTGGTTCCCATCCACAGGCACTATTTGAGCCTTTTGGCAGCCCATTTCTTATTTCTCCTCTCTGCACCAAGCCCCACAGGACAACATCCAGCTAAGACAAAAGCTGTAATGTTTTGGGCTAAATCAACCCATACTTAACAAATCTCATTCAGGGTGAGATTCTCCCTTTCTTATTCATACTGAATAGTACATTACTCCATGATTAAATGGAACTATTTTCAGAGTCAACTGCTACTTTGCATTAATAGTGACAGAATCTGTTACTTAGAGAACTTCAGTTGAAGTTATTTTCATCATTAAGGTTGAAATTTTCATTTTGCTTCCATGTGGATGCTAGGGGCACACTCCGTGTGAACAATTAGGTCTTTTGTACCGCTCTATCAGATCACCGACTCTCCCTTTCTGCCAATGATGTGCTGTTTCCTATGATACACAAGAATATCCTTCTAAGAGTTCAAATACATTTGTTTGTATACCTTTACATTTCATTATAATTATCACAAGGAATCCAAACCTAGACACCTAAAAATAGATTTGACATTCTTAAACAAAATCAAGATTTGCATCAATTAATAACAACTAAATTTCCACATGTAGCATCCCTTGGATTATACAAAGCAGAAATCCCATCTGTTACTTTAGAGAATGTAAATTTAGAAGGGGAAAAGTCAGGATTTCTAGTTTTCAGCAACAGAGTAGCAAAAGAATAATAATCTGTCCACTGAAGAAAAGAATACACTCTGGTTATACCACGCTCCAGAGACAAGTTTCAAATTTCTATAGCGTTTCTGAAAAGAATGTGATTGCACTAGGAACCAAAAGATTTGACACTACATATGCAATTTTGCTCCTGTAATCATATTACAGACTGGATTGGGTTATCTGTTCACATTTCAAATACAGTCTAAACTGCAAATTCAATATTCATTTACTTAGTCTATTTTTAATGTATATTCCTATTTATACAAATATATCAATGCCCTCCAATCCACCAGAAAAGGATTCTAGAAAAGAGCATACTGAAACTGTTAATTCAACACTCTCCTGTTGCTGATATTATTCTAACCTGGGAGAATATTAAATGAAGTCATGAAATAATGGAAAGGACGATTGTGTTAAAAAGGGCTGAGACACAGAGTAACAGAGACTGATGATACAATTACCATTCCTCTAGAGTCTAGGCTGTGCAGTACTAATGTGATATGGGTCTGCATAGTTCAACAGTAAGGATGAAGAAACTAAGAATAATTCTCAGTTTAAAGTAGATTTTCTTTATGCTAGTAAAATACTCTGCGCATCATTGATTAGAATGCCAAGAAAGTTCCACATTGTGCCATGCTATTTGTGAAAGAAAATTCTAAAAGAGGTATTCAAATACTATTTAATGAGAAGTGAGGGAACAATTGAACAAATGTTAAGTTTTAACACCATCAATGCATTACTAACAGCAAGGAATTGAATATTTATAGAAGCAGTAGATTAGTAAAGCTTCCTGCAAATCCTTCTATTGTTCCTCAGACATAAAATCCACATTTAGAACCTGTCTCTCTAATATTTGACTTCCCGACTATATTTTTGCATATGAGGTAATGCTGCTGGATTGATAGGTCACCTTCTCTGTATTTTACTATCTGTTATGATTTGCAAAACTGGAACATCACATTCAGCAGGTGCAAAATATACAGAACCTGATTCTATCAGTTACACTAACTTTCTGGGCTCATCTCCATCTATGTCAATGAAGTTATTCCTGATTTACACTAGCGTAGAATCAGGCCCACAGTCCTTACTGAAGGGTAAATCATGCCCTAGTCAGTAAAATCCCATGATAAGTCCAGGAATCTCAGTGAGGTCATACAGTAGGTGTAAAACCTCTAAAGTGAGATCAAAATTCGATCCTTAAAATCTGTAGTTCTGTTTAGCAGGGCTAAATTCTGCTGTGTTGGACTCATGTACATCTCAGATAACTTCACTGAATCCACTGGAGTTCCTAAGGATAGAATTTGGCAGTTACTCATTTTTATTATAGTGTTTTGGTTTTTGTTTTCCCCTCTAAGGCAGAAGTTAACATAGTTTGGTTTATTGCTGCAGCACTAGCCAGATTCATTGGCTCAATTTACATATCCTTTATATTCCTATAACAATCTTCAATATGTTGGTGTCACTAGTCATTTATTAAAAACTACTTTAACATGTTTTCATATGAATCATTGTCTGCCAGTTGTACTGGAGCCTGATCACTAACCACTGAAGTCATTGGGAGGTTTGCTATTGATTTATAATGGTCATGGGATCAGGCCTTCGGAGATCATGGTGCCTACATCCAGTAGTAACTTCAGGTAAAGCTCCCCTAAAATGAATGTTAAATACAGTAGCTTTACTCATCACTGAAAGAACGTTGAGTTATTTTATGGCATATAGTAAAGGATTTTGTGTGGTGGGGAGGAGGAATGGGGCACGTTATGGTTTAGCAGGTTCTCTGCCTTTCACATCTAAATAACTTATTAACTAGTAGCTCCTGTGACGGACTGGAAGTTACCTTGTGATACCTCTTTGGTCTGAGTCCAACTTCAATATAGACTTACTTTTATTTTAAAAAAACCCTGCACTACAACTGTAGTGACATCCAGATCTTAAATCCATCCATACATTAAAAATTACAAAGACTGCCCTTAAACATACCAGCCAGCCTCAGCCCATGCCCTCCTTAAAGAGGGCGAAAAGATGGGTTTTGCAGGTATCCAGAAAGTTACCCTTGGTCTGCCAGAATGCAGAATTGTTATCTGGTGAAATATTTTGCTTGCCTAAGTGAAATGGGTTTGGCCTTAGTCCAATTTCAGTAGCAAACAAGTGGCTACATACAAACTGTTACAAGTGGCTCAAACTGACAGTCTTACAGAGTACGGAATGGGCTATGAAGACTGGGCTGTGAAGTCTTTTTTCATGGCTAGACATGGTCCCGCTAGGCCCAGATTGAGGCACATTAGTCAGGGAGTGTGGGGATGCTTATACTGATGCCTCATGTGATGCATAAGTACATGATCATGTGGAGAAATTCATCTTCAAGTGCTGTCAATCAGAAATGTATCACAGGCTCACTAGAATAACAATTCAGCTCTGCTGCTTCCTCTGCCCCTCTGCTCTCCATAGAAGCACAGGCTCGTGGGGTGGTAGCCAGCTGCATTTCTGGGGGATTTACTGGAAAGATGACAAAAGTTCCAGACCAACTGTGTTCCAGCTTCATTTGTCATGCCTCTGCCTTTGTCTGGCTAGGAGGAAAGGAGTTGCTGCTTCCCCCTATAGGCTGAGCTGGGGAGGAGCAAAGTTACATTCATGCTCTCTTCCAGCTTTTGCAAGGTTTTGCCTTTCACCTGATCTTTTAGGGGACAGGGCTTAGGACAAGTGGTTAGTCCTTTTCCCTGGGACTATGATATACTTTATACTTCACTAACCATTGACTTTTTACTTTAGGTCAAGTGAAAATTGTGTTCAGGTTTCCATATGTTCTAGCATATGAATGCCAGCCCCTGATGGGCAGGCATGACTCTTTGCTGGGGTGTAAATATGTTCATCTGCTTGGGACAGGACAATAAGAAAAGCTATTCACCTTCCAGAATCATTGTATTCAGCATGTCACTGGGACTAAAAGTCCCGCTGACGGAGACCATCTGAGGTATGGCTCAGTGGTGGCTCTACCCTCTTTAGAATCATAGAATAGAATCATAGAATATCAGGGTTGGAAGGGACCCCAGAAGGTCATCTAGTCCAACCCCCTGCTCGAAGCAGGACCAAGTCCCAGTTAAATCATCCCAGCCAGGGCTTTGTCAAGCCTGACCTTAAAAACCTCTAAGGAAGGAGATTCTACCACCTCCCTAGGTAACGCATTCCAGTGTTTCACCACGCTCTTAGTGAAAAAGTTTTTCCTAATATCCAATCTAAACCTCCCCCATTGCAACTTGAGACCATTACTCCTCGTTCTGTCATCTGCTACCATTGAGAACAGTCTAGAGCCATCCTCTTTGGAACCCCCTTTCAGGTAGTTGAAAGCAGCTATCAAATCCCCCCTCATTCTTCTCTTCTGCAGACTAAACAATCCCAGCTCCCTCAGCCTCTCCTCATAAGTCATGTGCTCTAGACCCCTAATCATTTTTGTTGCCCTTCGCTGGACTCTCTCCAATTTATCCACATCCTTCTTGTAGTGTGGGGCCCAAAACTGGACACAGTACTCCAGATGAGGCCTCACCAGTGTCGAATAGAGGGGAACGATCACGTCCCTCGATCTGCTCGCTATGCCCCTACTTATACATCCCAAAATGCCATTGGCCTTCTTGGCAACAAGGGCACACTGCTGACTCATATCCAGCTTCTCGTCCACTGTCACCCCTAGGTCCTTTTCCGCAGAACTGCTGCCTAGCCATTCGGTCCCTAGTCTGTAGCGGTGCATTGGATTCTTCCATCCTAAGTGCAGGACCCTGCACTTATCCTTATTGAACCTCATCAGATTTCTTTTGGCCCAATCCTCCAATTTGTCTAGTTCCTTCTGTATCCTATCCCTCCCCTCCAGCGTATCTACCACTCCTCCCAGTTTAGTATCATCCGCAAATTTGCTGAGAGTGCAATCCACACCATCCTCCAGATCATTTATGAAGATATTGAACAAAACCGGCCCCAGGACCGACCCCTGGGGCACTCCACTTGACACCGGCTGCCAACTAGACATGGAGCCATTGATCACTACCCGTTGAGCCTGACAATCTAGCCAGCTTTCTACCCACCTTATAGTGCATTCATCCAGCCCATACTTCCTTAACCTGCTGACAAGAATACTGTGGGAGACGGTGTCAAAAGCTTTGCTAAAGTCAAGAAACAATACATCCACTGCTTTCCCTTCATCCACAGAACCAGTAAACTCATCATAAAAGGCGATTAGATTAGTCAGGCATGACCTTCCCTTGGTGAATCCATGCTGACTGTTCCTGATCACTTTCCTCTCATGTAAGTGCTTCAGGATTGAGTCTTTGAGGACCTGCTCCATGATTTTTCCAGGGACTGAGGTGAGGCTGACTGGCCTGTAGTTCCCAGGATCCTCCTCCTTCCCTTTTTTAAAGATTGGCACTACATTAGCCTTTTTCCAGTCATCCGGGACTTCCCCCGTTCGCCACGAGTTTTCAAAGATAATGGCCAAGGGCTCTGCAATCACAGCCGCCAATTCCTTCAGCACTCTCGGATGCAACTCATCCGGCCCCATGGACTTGTGCACGTCCAGCTTTTCTAAATAGTCCCTAACCACCTCTATCTCCCCAGAGGGCTGACCATCTCTTCCCCATTTTGTGATGCCCAGCGCAGCAGTCTGGGAGCTGACCTTGTTAGTGAAAACAGAGGCAAAAAAAGCATTGAGTACATTAGCTTTTTCCACATCCTCTGTCACTAGGTTGCCTCCCTCATTCAGTAAGGGGCCCACACTTTCCTTGGCTTTCTTCTTGTTGGGGTACAGGGGTAAAGAATGGTCTGTGGTCCATTTAAGAATGGTCTGTGGTCCAAGCCTCACATCCAAAGCTACATAGGTTAGATGGTTTATCTGGGTAGGTAGCCATTTTGACCTTGGGATCTGGCAGTCAGGAAAAAGGGTGGCTCATGTTTGGACTGGGTGGCTATAGCCACTATTAGCTGTAGAGACTACTTTAATCCTTCTCTTCAGTTTGTTTATGTTCCTGGTATATATTTCACTATCAAGGTTGTAGCCTATGGGTCATAAATTATCCCTGGTTTGTGAGCATCCTTTGGGTGATCCCTTGTGCAAGATAATGAGAACCAGAAACAACACTGTTGCACTAATTGCTCTTTGACTATGAATGCTCCATAAAGATACTTAAATAAAATAATAAAGAAAACATATAGACCTAAATTCATGCTGGTGTAACACTGCAGATATCACCAGGAGTCTAAATGAGTAACACTAGTTCATTTCTAGTCTTCTACTGTCTTATATTATTCTACAAAGAGTGAGGCTTCCTTGACATAGATCTTGTCAAGCATCTCAGAACATCCTCCTTATTGTAGTGATTTCTTTTGTCAGTTTATTTTCAAAACTTAAGGTTTTTTTAGCTGGATAGAAGAAATAGGGCTAAAACAGATGTTGGATGGCTATTCACATTATTTCCAGAGTTTAGCACATCTTGTAAGCTGCTTTTTCTGTTAGTCTCTTAAATTTTCTGTGACTCATCTCTATAATATCAATGAGGAAGCAGAATGGCCAGTTAGCGGTATATGAGCAGATTGTTTTCTGGGCATGTTTAGGCATATTTTTCATGGTTTTTTTTAAGTTTTAAAAAATTGTAGCAAAATCTAAATCTACTCAGAATACAAGGGATTTTATTTGTAATGTCCAGTAGCACAGGAAACACTAAAATGCAATATTGTGGGGGCAAAACTGATGATCCAAATTTCAAGTGTAAATGAGCCCATTTTTTCCAGCAGAGATTATTTTTGTCTGAAAAACCTGAAGATTTTCTTTAATATAGATACTGCCATCGCAAAACTAGTCATTTCATGAAAATTGCACATAGAGGCCATATTTAAGGTGGTGGGCAATTGCATGAAATGAAACAACAGATGTGTGAAATTTCATGTTTAAAAAAATGGCCTTGGCAGAGTTCCAGAAGCAATTCTCCAGTGTGTCTCTGGCACTCTCCTCTCTCCCCCTTTTTCTCCTTGCTTTTTCCAATTGGATTTTCTTTTTTTTTCTTCTGGAGCTACTTGGGGATGCTGCCTGTCTCAATATCCAATTAAAAGGAAATTATGGCAACATGCATCCAAAGGGTATGGCTACACTTGGAACTGGGAGTGTGTTTCCCAGCTAGTACACTATATTTAGTGCAACTGCAGTAGCATGGGGCGCAGCTTAGCTCTAGGTGCTTGAGTACGTACCCAAGGGGTCTGGCTGGGTTTGTATTTGGCGTGGCTAGTCCATCTCACCGCTCACCACTGTCCATGCCAACCCAGCTACACTTTTTTTTAACACACTAGTTCAATTAGGTCTAGTGCAAGTATGTCTGCCTGCGCTCCATTCGCACCCCAGCTTCAAGTGTAGACATATCCAAAGGGTTTCTCAAATAATTACTTGGAGTTTATTAAAAATCTATGCAGGTATAAATTACATATGTTTAACCTTCCTTGCTCCCTTATCCACATGCTACAATGTTGGAGTAAATACATTAGCAGATGGATTTTTTATTCTTTGCAGCTTTAGATAAGCAGAAATTAGATATACGTAGCAGAATTCTGCTCCAACAGGATTGGAGAAAGTTATCCTATAACAGGGGCACTGATGCTAGAGTGCATGCACCCTGTTTCAAAACACTGGATGATGGGTTGAGTTAGGTGACTGAGAATCATGTGACAGCTCAGAGGCAGAGTTTCCTAGAAGATGGAAACTGCATGGTCAGAAAGAGATATAAGTTCAGGGGAAGACTCAGCAAGGAGTCTGCTCAACATCCTGGTGGAGAATATGTGCAGGAAGCAGAAGTTTTAATAGAAAGAGGCTCTAGGAAGACCAGGAAGCAGGTTCTGGGTTTCAGGAAGGAACTGTAAAGTCTGACAAAGATTTGTATTGTGCTGAGTTAACACTGAACTGCTACATTAAATTATTCAGCATTGGAGCTAGTGAGTTACTCCACCAACTTTTACACACCCTTCTTACCTGTGTAGGCATAAGTAGCCTTTTCTCTGCTCAATAATTATTTCTGAATGATAAAGGTTACCAAACTAAAAATGTCACATTGCAGAAACCACAGCACTGCCAGCTCCTGTGGAATGAGAAACAAACTCTAATAAGTCTAGATTTGTAGACCACCACATGGGGCTATTCAAATGTTATAAATGCAGTAAATAACTCCTGTCTGAGGAACAGCCCCTACTGATCTCACACCACCACAACAGGAACTGCACCTAGCACAGGTAGCCAAGAGACTAATCAAACACTTGCAATACAGAGAAACAAAGTGATTAACAAATATCTCTCTCTCTGTGTATATCATTTTTTTGCTTACTGAAAGGGATACTATGATTTATTGGACGCAGTACAGTTTGCCCTTTCCCTGGCTATGAGAGTCAGAAAGAGAAATGCAATGCAAAGTGGTCATGTTTTTCTTTTCCCCAAGGCACCAAAAGGTAGCTGCTACAAGCAAAAAAATAGCTATTACAATCCCTAAAAGTTGGGGTACTTGCTCCCTTATCCCCTTACCAACTCAGCAATACATTATTTATTTGTTATTGTTGCTGGCTGCTAGCCGACGGTCCATAGGCACTACACAACTCACATCTTCACCAGCACAACGGCCCATGCTCTTTGTCTGATATACAATTTTCTCAAAATGAAATTAACAGCACTAGAAGAAGAATGAAAAGAAAGCAAAATCTGTGAGAGATAAAATAATCAAATCAATCTACAAAGCCAGTTTGAAAATAAAAAGTTGAATGAAAATTGAAAAAATTGTTAGCAAATATTGGAAGGGATTCAACAGGAAGTGATAGACAGTATTATCATTGTCCTCATCATGGCAAACTCTAGTGCTAGTGCTCTAAAAATAGTTCTGTAAGCCCACACTCCCATCCCCAGCAGCAAGGCTTCACAGCCTGAGCTTCAGTGTCTACACAGCTATTTTTAGACTACTAGCGCAAACCCCACTAACACAAGTCTGTGGACCCAGCCTGGGATATTCACTCCCACATGCAATGTAGACATACCCATTGTAGACCTGACTCAGCCAGCTTTACTCGTATAGAATGGTACAGGAGTAGCCAGCAGACACCTTGTGCTGTAAGACACTATTCAATATGAGTAAAGGGGGCAGAATCAAGCCTTATGTGACCTGAAATAAATTATTTGTCCCATACTTCAGAGAACCCATCTCTCAAAAGGGGAATAGTGTAAAATGGGTATTGTAGGCAGCACAGGTAGTGACACCTGTACTGTCCCCTATAATTTTTGTACCGATAACTATGGTTAAGATTGTTTAACACCTCTCGTTATAAGGCCCCATTTTTAGTTGCTTATAACTTGCCAAGCTTTAAATATTTGGACTAAAATTTCTCATACCTGATGTCTGCCTCAGGCTGAATAATTTTGGAAACTTTAGGCCCAAATGGTTCAGCCATTTCAGAAAATGAAATAAGAGAAATGTTTTTGCTTATGTTAAAAAAAAATAGAACCATTTTATTGACAAACTTTAGCACCTCCATGCTTTTGTGTATGGACATACCCTATGGTGACCTTCCTGACAAAGTTTAAGGGATGTCCTGTTTGCAATCATTAGGTGGGAGTCCTATGGAAAAGAAACTAGGTGATCCTTTAATTAAAGCCTGTAATTAAAGACTGCCTCGTAATGCATATGACCAAAGGAGGCAAATTAAGTTGCCTGTACAATCTTAATTCTGGCACTTCTTTGAGTGCTTGAATTTCATAGGACTGCAAGGGACCTCAAGGGGTCATCTAGTCCAGTCCCCTGCACTCATAGCAGTATCAAGGATTATCTAGACCATGCCTGAAAGGTGTTTATCTAACCTGCTCTTAAAAATTTCCAGTGATGAAGATTCCACAACCTTCCTAGGCAATTTATTCTGGTGCTTAACTACCGTGACATGAAGATTTTTCCTAATGTCCAACCCAAACCACCTTTGCTGCAATTTAAGTCCATTGCTTCTTGTCCTATCCTCATAGGTTAATGAGAATAATTTTTCTGCTTCCTCCTTGTAAGCACGTTTTATGTAGCTGAAAACTGTTATGTCCCCTCTGTCTTTTCTTCTCCAGACTAAACAAACCCAATGTTTTCAATCTTCCTTTATAAGTCATGGTTTTTAGACCTTTAATCATTTTTGTTGTCCTTCTCCAATGTTTCTCCAATTTATCCACATCTTTCCTGAAATGTAGTGCCCAGAACTGGGCACGATACTCCTGTTGAGGCCTAATCACCACAGAGTAGAGCAGAAGAATTACTTCTTGTGTCTTGCTTACAACACTCCTGCTAATTCATCCCAGAATGATGTTTGCTTTTCTTCCCCACAACAGTGTTACACTGACTCATATTTAGCTGTGATCCACTATCACCCGCAGATCCCTTCCAGTAGTACTCCTTTCTAGGCAGTCATTTCCCATTTTGTATACATGCAACTCATCGTTCTTTCCCAAGTGAAGTACTTTGCATTTGTCCTTACTGAATTTCATCCTGTTTACTTCAGACCATTTCTCCGTTTTGTCCAGATCATTTTGAATTTTAATCCTATCCTCCAAAAGCACTTGCAAGCCCTCCCAGCTTTATATAATCTGCAAACTTTGAGTGTACTCTCTATGCCATTATCTAAATCATTGATGAAGATATTGAATAGAACAGGACCCAGAACCAATCCCTGTGGAACCCCACTCTATATGCCCTTCCAGCTTGACTGTGAACCACTGATAACTACTCTCTAGCAATGATTTTCCAAACACTTATGCACCTACTTTATAGCAGCTCCATCTAGGTTGTATTTCCCAAGTTTGTTTATGCAACATTCTTTTAAAATAGGGATTTTGCTTTGTTTTGTTGGTGGTTGTTAGTTTTTTTAAAAATAAACATTTTTCACAGGAGTTCTGAGAGGCTTAGAGTCAAATTCTGTCCTCTGTTGTATTCCATTGAACCCCTCTGGTTAATTAATGCAAACCCTTATGCAAATCTTCATAGAAACAGGTCAGTAGGATCATTTGTGAGGGTTTGCAAGACTAAGTTGCCAATATGACAATGAGAATCAAAGGGAGCATAGCAGAAAAGTATGAGTAATGTTTTTGTTTTAAGAAGAAACCACATTTCCTTCATATAGTTTTGTAATTTTCAGTAGGATACTATTTTCTAAATGCCAAAGTCCTCACAATTACACAATTTATTTAATTTCTCCTTTCTAGAATGGATTTTATATGTCAGCATAAGTTTCAAATTTCTCAGCTAGAAATGAAAGTATGCTAAAGATTGTGAAAGCCTGAGAGAAGAAAAAAAAGCGCGTAAATTCAGCATCAAGGGGAAACTGAGGATAGACCATAGGAGTCTGTTTCTTTTTTTAAATGAACAGAACTGTCTCATTGAATTAGGACTGTCTGGTCGTCTTCATAAATATACATCCTACACTGTCTGCAGAAGCACTTTCATCACAATGTGAAGAATGTTTACAAACTATGTCTTTCATGAAAATAACTCCACAGCCTGTTTCCTGTCAAGCATTTTTAGCACACAGCAGTATGTTAATTCTTTCAGATCCTGATCCTGTAAATAATAATCTGTGGTTTCTCTCTCTTTGGGGGGTTCTCTGAATTTGAAAAGTGCATGATTACTTGGGATTTGACTTAAATCTTAATCCTCGTGTATAATATGGAAACATGAGTAGATTTGTACCATCTTGATACCACTTGCATGTTCAAATGCTTGTCCAAGAGAAGACCTGGTCTAGCAACCAACAAAAATGTGTTGTTGTTGGGTTTTTTATTGTTTTTTTTTGGGGGGGGGGTGTTTGCTTTTTACACAAAAAACCCAATAACTGAAACAGAATTTAGGAAGCACTGCAAAAACTTCCTTTTTAATAATTCTTTCCATATTAAGAATGGCACTCAAAGCACTGACACCCCCTTGTATCCCTAAACTGCCACCAACCAAGAAACAAAAAGTTTTAACCCTAAAGAGGGAGGCACACCAGTCTCCATTAAATCCATGAGGGACATGGCTATTGCTATCAATTTCAAGTGGAAGGTGGTTCAAATATTCATTGATGGGCAACAGTGTAAAACACTTAGATGGTTGGATTTATCTTGGTTTCTAACAGACTATTCTAAAATAAAAGTAAAAACTAAAAGTGCTAAGTGATTATTCTGAAGCAAAGAGGCAACCACTTCAATCAATCAATCAAAAATAAAAAGGTGACTAAGTTCATGTCCCAAGGGGTAAAAGAAACCACAGTTAAAAAAATAAAAACCAAACTCACAAAATTCTAATAGAAGAACTCAAGTTTTAATTAACCAGCTCTCAAGACAGACAAGAGAGCCAGACATCCAGCAGCATTTTGGCTCCAAGCCTGTTTCACTGCATGTATTCAGTTCCCTTTTCATTTCAGTTAAATGAGTTTTGAACTCTATTGTCCTGATAATTAAATAATGTTAGGCTGTTTTCTTTCCATATGTGATATTCCAGATGACAAGCCAGTTGACAACTATGTTGACATATACGAACATTTACACACACACATTTGAACTTAATTTCCAGTAAAAAAAAAAAAAAAAATGTAGTCACTAATTTCCTTTCTTTTCCCAAGGTAATTTCTCACATCAGTTTACTGATTTATATGAATTACTGTAACCTTGATAGTACACCTTAGACATCTATAGAAGCATCAAAGTTCAAAAGTAACTTTCTCTCATTAAGCACCAGGAAGATGTGATAAATACAATACGTGGTATCACAGGTAAAAAATAGGGCAGAATTTGAACCAGAGAAATTTTATTACTGTAATTATGCACAAAAAGGAAAACACAAATTCATGTTAGATCCTAGGTTGAGTTGGCTGGGCTAGGAAAACAAATACAATGCATTTAATGAAACTAATAGGGGAAAATCTGGTTCATGACAGTGGATGTGTTAATGGGAGACTTGCATACCTATTCCAAATTATCTGTCTAATGCTTGCCCCTAAACTTTTATATGGTGCTTTGTAACAGTGGTTTAAAGATCAAGTTCTGGTCCTATTGTAGTCAATGGGACTTTTGCTGTTGACTTCAGTGCAACCAGGTTTTGTCCCAAATCTGCTTAATACAGATAAAGCAAGAGCATTAGAAGAAATTAAGACAGTTTCCCTTCTTAGAAATGCAATCCTTCTAATACCTTCAGTTTTTCTACTATAAATAAAAGAAATAAATCTAAAATGATAGGGAGAGACCTTTCCCCATTGTAAACCTTTCAGTAGTAAATGCAACTCCCTATCTCACTCGAAATGCAGTTCATTATCATTAATAATAGTTTAAACAAAATTCTTTATACTAGGGCTGTCAATTAATCACAGTTAACTCATGCGATTAACTCAAAAAAATTAACCACAATTAAAAAAAAATATTGTGATTAATTGCACAGTTAAACAATAGAACACCAATTGAAATTTATTATGTATTTTTGAATGTTTTTCTACATTTTCAAATATATTGATTTCTGTTTCCACACAGAATACAAAATGTACAGTTCTTACTTTATATTATTACCATTGATTACAAATATTTGCACTGTAAAGATGATAAAAAAAGAAATTGTATGAGGTGAACTGAAAAATACTATCTCTTTATTGTGAAAGTGTACCTTACAAATGTAGATTTTTTGTTAAATAATTGCACTCAAAACCAAAACAATGTAAAACTTTAGCTCCTACAAGTCCACTCAGTCCTATTTCTTGTTCAGCCAATCACTAAGACAAACAAGTTTACATTTATGGGACATATTGCTGCCTGCTTCTTATTTACAGTCACCTGAAAGAGAGAACAAGCACTTTTGTAGCCAGCGTTGCAAAGTACGTATGTGCCAGATATGCTAAACATTCATATGCCCCTTCATGCTTCAGCCACCATTCCAGAGGACAT
The DNA here is from genome assembly GCF_015237465.2 of Chelonia mydas. NCBI lineage: Eukaryota > Metazoa > Chordata > Testudines > Cheloniidae > Chelonia > Chelonia mydas. The sequence continues at coordinate 104,183,279 of NC_057852.1, forward strand.
GCTTCTACGCTGATGATGCTCATTAAAAAATGTGTTAATTAAATGTGTGACTGAACTCCTTGGGGAAGGATTGTATGTCTCCTGTTCCATTTTACCTGCATTCTGCCATATATTTCATGTTATAGCAGTCTTGGATGATGACTGGTTCATTTTAAGAACACTTTCACAGCAGATTTGACAAAACACAAAGAAGGTACCAATGTGAGATTTCTAAAAATATCTACAGCACTCGACCCTAGGTTTAAGAATCTGAAGTGCCATCCAAAATCTGAGGATGAGGTGTGTAGCATGCTTTCAGAAGTCTTAAAAGAGCAACTCTCAGATGTGGAAACTATAGAACCCAAACAGAAAATCAACTTTCTCCTGCTGGCATATGACTCAAATGATGAAAATGAACGTGCGTCAGTCCGCTCTTCTTTGGATCGTTATCGAGCAGAACCCATCATCAGCAGGGGACATATGCAAAGTATGCAAAATAATGCACATTTGAAAATATAATCCCAACTAAATGTACAAAATGATGGGGTCTAAATTGGCTGTTACCACTCAAGAAAGATCTCGGAGTCATTATGGATAGTTCTCTGAAAACATCCACTCAATGTGCAGAGGAAGTCACAAAAAGCAAACAGAATGTTGGGAATCATTAAGACAGGGATAGAGAATAAGACAGAAAATATCATATTGCCTCTATGTAAATCCATGGTACTTGCACATCTTGAAAACTGCTTGCAGATGTGGTCGCTCCATCTCAAAAAAAAGTTATATTGGAATTGGAAAAGGTTCAGAAAGGGCAACAAAAATTATTAGGGGTATGGAATAGCTTCCATATGAGGAGAGATTAATAAGACTGGGACTTTTCAGCTTGGAAAAGAGACTACTAAGGTGGGATATGATAGAGGTCTATAAAATCATGACTGGTGTTGAGAAAATAAATAAGGAAGTGTTATTTACTCCTTGTCATAACACAAGAATTAGGGGTCACCAAATGAAATTAATAGGCAGTAGGTTTAAAACAAACAAAAGGAAGTATTTTTTCACACAACTCACAGTCAACCTGTGGAACTCCTTGCCAGAGGATGTTGCGAAGGCCAAGTCTATAATAGGGTTAAAAAAAAGAACTATATAACTATATAACTATATAAGTTCATGTAGGATAGGTCCATCAATGTCTTTTAGCCAGGATAGACAGGCATGGTATCACTAGCCTCTGTTTGCCAGAAGCTGGGAATGGGTGACAGGGGATGGATCACCTGGTGATTACCTGTTCTGTTCATTCCCTTTGTGGCACCTGGCATTGGCCACTGTTGGAAGACAGGATAGTGGGCTAGATGGACCTTTGGTCTGACCAGTATGGCCGTTCTTATATGAATCTTTAGCGCATCTGGCACATAAATATCTTACGATGCCGGCTACAACAGTGCCATGCAAATGCCTGTTTTCACTTTCAAGTAACATTTTAAACAAGACATGGGCAGCATTGTCTCCTGTAAATTGTAACCAGACTTGTTTGTCTGAGCGATTGGCTGAAGTAGGACTGAGTGGAATTGTAGGCTCTCAAGTTTTACATTGCATTCAAGAATAAAACAGTTATTTTTTGTACATCAGTCCACATTTGTAAGTTAAACTTTCATGACAAAGAGATTGCATTACAGTACTTGTATTAGGTGAATTGAAAAATACAATTTGTTTTTTACAGTGCAAATATTTGTAATAAAAATAAATAAAGTGAGAACTGTACACTTCGTATTCTGTTTTGTAATTGAAATCAATATATTTGAAATTGTAGAAAAAATCAATACATATTTAAATAAATGGCAGTTATTGTTTAACAGCATGATTAATCATGATTCATTTTAATTGCAATTATTTTTTTTAATCGCCTGAGAGCCTTACTTTATACCTTTCTGCCTTATTGTATTTTAGGCAAAGGGGGGCCCTGTGCAAATATAGTCAATGAAGTGTATGTACAAAATGTGCCTATTCAATTTTGCGCCAGTTCATGCACACAATTAAAATATTTTCATATCATTGAGGAGAGAGGTGTTTCAAGTTGGGTATGTGGAAACTATATTTGCACAAGCCAGTTCAGCAACTGTGCCCCAAAATTGGTGCAAACAGGCATTTTGAAATAGAGCACAAATTTTGTGTGAGCACATAAGAGTGCATTCAACAATTTCCTTCTCTGTAACATGGCTCTTGTGCAATTTGTTTTTATAGGATGGATCTGTATGTATGGTACAAAGCAATAATATATATGGAGCCATAGGACAAAGATTCTCTTCCCTCGAAAACACTGGGGGGAGTTGATTTTATTTATCATTTTTGTTTTAATTGATTTAGTGTGATCAGGCACCAGCTCCGAATATAATGTCATCTATACTGTTGAAGCACTTCAAAATGTCCACCTGTCCTGCAGAAGATTTTCTGCCTGAAGAGTGAATTCTACTGACTAACACTAAATTCCATTTAAAAAAAAAACACAAAAAGACACTTCCTGCCTGCAGGATAGGTTGATTTATATTGCTCTAGGACTGAAAGAGAGACTGCTATGCCTGAACTGGGGTATATTGTTTTGTTGAATTTTAAAATAAAGATAAAGTACCATAGCTGATTCAAGAAAGCATGAAGTGCAATAGAGGTGCTATTTCCAGATGGGAAGATCAAATAGTAGAAACCAGTGTCAAATGTCAACAGGCAATCATGCACTAGTAAAGTTGAAAGATCAATTATTGGCAGTGATCATTTATCAGGTAAACCTGATAATCAACCTTCATCTTATAGATATTCATGCTTCCTAGTAAACTGAAAGATCAGGAATTTAGTGACAACTGTGTGTGGACAAAGTGATGAATTTTAAATGTGGATACACTAATCTTTCACAGACTTGTCTAGAATGGAGCCAAAATACAAATGGTCAGTAGGCTATCACATATACTTTTAATGACTGCTTCATCAGAAAATTAATGGAAATCATGAAGCATTACTGTTAATCAACTGTTTATACAGTCATATCTTTGTGCTTGTGTGACAGCTTCACGGTTGATTTATGTTGGCACGCTTTTTTAAAGTGTTGTGAAACTAAGCAGTGAACCCTAATGGAGAAAGTCTACTAGTGAGGAGAGAGAAAAAAATCATTGCTTTCTTATTACTCATAAGCCAGCAACATTTTTCTTTTTAAAGGTCAATCAATGACAGCATGAACTTTTTCTTTTCCAATACTGGAAAGCAGCAGTAAATTGCTTTCACCATACATGGTGGAATGGGAACACTGTTGGATAAGTTTTAATTCCAAAAATCACAGTAAGTGACCTCCTTTATAATATCACTATTGTTTGTCTAGAGTCAGATAGCCTATATGACAGTTTTCTGAAATTTTCAAAATACTGATATTCCTTGTCAAGTTGTCAATCAAGAAGTGAATTTATATTAAAATGCTACCTTCTTCAAAAGTCTTTTGATAGAGAAGTTCAAATATTGTCTATGGTGAGAGAGAACCATAAAGTCTAAGCCATACCATATACTGTAGGATCAATTTTTAATCAGAAGAGGTAAATATTTGAAGAAAAGAACCAAACAAACTTCATTTGTTTTGCACACTTGGTCAAATCCTGAGGTCCTTACAAGATAATAGGGTTTCGCCCGAGTAAGGACTCCAGGATATGGCCTGTACGGACAAATTATACCCCGTCCTTTGGGGAAGTGGAGGGTCCTCTTGCTGTTGTTTCGGTGTCATTCTTGTGCACAAGGAAGATTTGGGAAGAATATGCACAAGATTTTTATTGCTAATGCAGAGGATAGTGAAGCTCCAGGAGAGGAGGCAGGTGGAGAGAATGCCATAGGTTATATGGACATATCAAAACCCTAGGGGCTACTGCAGCCCTAGGATTACTGTAACACTTTGGGAGACACTCTGCAGCAGCTTGCTCTGCTGTGAGGTAGATTTTCTATGCTTCTTTCAGTACTCAACCTAGTTACTCAGGTTGAGCATGAGGGATGCAATTAGGGTCTTAATTTATTTACTGGATCTGAACTTAATGAAATTTAAAATATTCTGCCTCTTCCCTAGAAATATCTACTATTTCTAGTTTCATTATTTAGTTCTGATTAATGGAAGCTGTGGTACCATGTAATTAGCATACATGCTGATGTCAGTTCAGCTTTAAGTTTAGATGGCTGTTGGGTTTTTGGTCTCTCTCTCTCTCTCACACACACACATGTTTTGTAGAGAGATTACTGTGAAAATGTTGATTTCAAAGTTCAGAGTGGATATTAAACTTTGGAAATATGGCAGTAAATATGAAACTGTAATTAAAGCCACATAAATGGGACATGGATTATCAGGAAAGCCAATATTAGCTGAGAAACCTGAAAGAATCAGGTCCTACCGATTAAACTGAATGAGTTTTTCTTTGCAGTAGTGGGACAATGAACTGCTTTGCTGGGATGATTTTTCCACCTAATTGTCCTGCCAGTTGCAGTTAGAGGAGTTAATATGGCAGTTAAAGGTTCATGGCTAGTGTTCTGTGTGCCTCACACAAGGGCAACCAAGAAATTATCTTGTCAATTACAGTTAGGGTGTTACTATGATGCTTTAAAGTCACAAATGCTTAAGTTGAACGGAATGAGTTAGAGACATCTGGTTATAATGTTAACTGATGTTATGGTTTGTTTAAATGAGCTGAATTTGTAACCAGGACATCTTGATTAAGCAGTTTCTACAGGATTTATTTGATTAGTGAACAGTAGTCACAAACAGTGACAGACAGTCCCTCCTTTCTTATTTGACTGGCTGAAGTTAAAGTGCCTAAAGAGAAGGCCATGACTTACATCAGGACCATTACATCTGACATACTAGAGAACACCAAGGAAAGAAAAAGGTGGATGGTAAGAATGGCCCCTCTTCTTTATCCCTGACAAAGCCACAGTAACAACTCTTCCCTCCTCTCTATAGAGGGTTCCCCACTGCTCCTCATCATTCCGTAAGGGAAGTTCAGTTAGCAGCAGCTTTTTCTCCCATCTGTAGGAGGGGACAAATTGATAATGATAGGAGGAATTAAGGAGCTGGATGATGATGATGATGATGATGATGAAAGACTAGCCCCATGTGGCCATATTTTAACAAAGGCTACTGCTCCCTGAACATAAAAGATGACAGGGATTATGGATCTATTTTCAGGGGTCACCCTCTACCAAGACACTTGACACTATTGTGACAAATTTATGGTCACCTAGAATTTCATGGTTGTTACTGTGTTGATTGTGATGCTGGTAGACCAGGTTATGTCAGTGTATTCAGGCCAATTCACTTGTGTATTAGTCTAGATAGATCAAAATGATTGTTAAATGTATAAGGGTATTGAGTTTTTAAACTTCATAAAACTAATGGAGTGTTATGTGCATTGTTTTCTCTTATCTATATTCTGTTATGCAGGAGCAGACGTTTACATTGTAAATAACACTGTAACTAAGTAACTCAGCAGTCATCTAAGAAGCCTTGTGCAGTGCTAATGGAGGACTTTATCAGAAAAAGTGCTAATTCCAAAGCATGTGACTATTGTGTGTGATGACCAGAGGTCAGGCTCATCCTCAAAGGAAAAAGCCCACATGGGCCAAGACACTGTCAGGTTGCTTTCTGTCAGAAGATAATGAATTCAAAGAAAGATCCCTTCTCTCTGGACTGTTTGGACTCGTACAGGGAAGTGTACCAGATGCAAAGCAGAGATACCCAGATTCTTCCAGGAACCCCAGAAACACTTTTGGAAAACTGACAGTTTATTACATCATTGCCACCATTTGGAATTACAAATTGTGATTCACCTATACATATATTTTACCTGCTTTAATCTTAGTAACTCACTTCCTTTTCTTAGTTAATGAATCTTTAATTAGTTTACTATAGAATTGGCTACCAGCATTGTCTTTAGTGCAAGATCTGGAGTACCAGTTGATTTGGGGTAAGTGACGGGTCTCTTGGGACTGTTAGAAACATGATGTGGTGTAGATTTTTGGTGAGTCACCTTTTATCACAAAGTTCAATTTATCTGGGTGGCAAGATAGACTGGAGGTGTAAGGAGACTTTGACTCCATGGTAGGACTGGTATAGCAAACCAGGAGTTCACATTTGTTACTGGCTTGGTGAAATCTAATTATAGGACACAGTCTGTCCTGTTTTCTGACAGTCTGCCCTGAGATAGGTACTCACAGTTGTGGGTCACTCCAGATGGCATGACACTGATCACCACTTTGATCTCCAAGAAAGAGATGGAGGTAGAACGTAGATTCTTCTCCAGAAGTGCAGCACCCCTATGACTAGAGCTAAAGGAAAATCTGTTAGCAATTGACGATTTCCTATTCAAAATCAAAATGTTGTAACCTGCCCCTCCACCTTGTATTTACTGTAAAAGTCAGAGTGAAAAGTACATCAGTGATGAGCCTGAATAATTCGTGTTTTCAAGATGTTGACAGACAATAATTACCCTTGAAGGCTGAGGGCTTGAGGCAATGAGATTTCTCTGCTTTTGGTTGCAATAAAAAATCTTAGTCTCACAACCTCCTGATTGCCTTTCATAATACACACACCCCATGAGTCATGACCCACCTGCTGAGAAATAGATGTAGAGAGAAGGGAATCTCTGGAAAGAATTTTCACATATAAACTCTATAGTTTCCCACTAATCCTCTACTTTTATTAATCTTTATTTCCTGGTCCAAACTAAATGATGTGGGTCAGGATAACATACCAAAAACAAGTCTTTATAAACTAATGTAGCTATTTAATAAAACAGACAAATGGAGATATAAAATGTGGATCAGCAAGTCATTCCATTTTTAATTTTAATTCTGGTCAGTCTTCTCTAGTTGGTATTGTTTTCTCAATGTGGTGATATCCAGTTTTGGGTTGTGATGACAAGAATTCTGAATAAGTATCTGTCTTTTGTTTTAATTAGGAAAATATACTTTGAAATATAAGACCACAAGCTTTCAATTTGGGATAAACCCAGAAAAATATGAAAATGATTTCCTATAACTTGGCATTTCCTTCAGCATTTTTATGTGAATTTTGTCTATTTTGTAGGACTGGGGTTTGCAAATATCTAATCATGATTTTCTCTGCACAAAAAGAAACTTGTATATCTTATAGTAGCAAGCATTATATCCTTCCAATTTTCTGGACAAAATCGGTTGCTTCATTTCTTTTTCTCAATGTAGCCTTACATTATCAATATTGCTCTGACATTCTATAGCAGGAGCGGGCAAATGTTTTGGCCTGAGGGCTGCATCGGGTTTCGGAAATTGTATGGAGGGCCAGTTAGGGGAGGCTGTGCCTCCCCAACAACCAGGCGTAGCCCGGCCCCCACCGCCGATCCGCCCCCACCCTGCTTCTCACCCCCTGATGCCCCCCCCCGGGACTCCTGCCCCATCCAACCCCCCCATTCCCTGACGCCCCCCCCCCCCCCCCCCGGAACCCCTGCCCCATCCACCCCCCTGCTCCCTGTCCCCTGACCGCCCCCGGTACTGCTGCCCCTGACTGCCCCCTGATGCCCCATCCAAACCCCCCTCCTTCCTGACTGCCCCCATTCAACCCCCCTGTTCCCTGCCCTCTGGCCATCCCAACCCCTATCCACACTCCCGAACTCTCCTGCCCTCTACCCAACCCCCCCTGCCCCCGGCCCCTTACCGCGGTGCCTGGAGCACTGGTGGCTGCCGGCACAACAGCTGTGCTGCCTGGCTGCAGCCAGCCACGCCACCGCGCAGCACAGAGCACTGGGTCAGGCTGGGCTCTGCAGCTGCGCTGCCCCAGGAGCTCGCAGCCCCGCTGCCCAGAGCATTGCAGTGGGGGAGGAGGGAACAGCAGAGGAGGAGCCGGGGGTGAGCCTCCAGGGCCAGGAGCTCAGGGTCCGGGCAGGAGGGTCCCGTGGATGGATGTGGCCCATGGGCCGTAGTTTGCCCACCTCTGTTCTATAGGGAAAAGAAATACAATGCAGTTTAGTTCTTTTTACTACATATGTGATTATCTTGTAACTTCCTTACATCATTTTCTACTGGGGATAAAGCTAGTTTTAGCTGTCCTGAGGTCTTACAGTTTTCTAAAATAATATTACCCCTTTTTTGACCTGAGTGGTTAGCCGGCATTAAGAGTCCTGTGGGTTGTTCCCATAAAAAGGAGCTATTGATGGTAGTCAGGTACTTCTTTGATGAAATCCTGTTGATGTATAAAGTTCTGTTTTCCTGAACACAGTATGAATCAAATGAGTGTCAGTTTCTTTGCTCACAGTTCCAAGCCCCTTTCTAGTCAGCACTTAGCTTTTTGTCAGGGCCAGGCTCCCAGTACCTTTCCTGTCCATTTTCTTGGCTTTCTTGCTGCCTTTTTGTCAGCTTCTCTGGTCTGTCTGTTGCTTCTTTCACATACACATGGACCCACACCAAGCAATACCCAATGAAACCTCCACTGCCCACATAGCTCAGTTTCTGATGGGCCTTGCATGTGCTTTTGGGTTGGGTGGTGACATGTGCTTGTGTATTCAGTGTAGGCTCCTATTGTTTTGGCTATCTAGTTCCATAAATGGGCTTCATTTTTTCTTACACTCCCCAGCTTAAGCGAGGTTTAACCAAATAAACAACAAAATCTTAGTTGAAAGAAAATACAAAATTCTCCTCTCTCTACCTGATATTACTCTTGTAGTTGAAAATACTTAGATGGAAAAGTACTAAGCATGCATCTACTGAAAATAGGGACCCTTTTAGGTATCTCAGGTTGGCTTCACAAAAATAGAGGCACTCAAAATTTCTAGTCACTTTTGAAAAATCTCTGCTATAACGTCTTATATTTTAAATTAGCTTAGTTTGATATGACTTAACAATGGCACTTTCACCAATAAATAAAAATACTAAACAGAGATGAAACAAGAGTAAGAAAATGAGGGGAAAATCCCTTTGACTGCCCAGCAACCAAATTGCCTACTGTGAACTATGTACTACCACTGTAGAAGAACACCACAAGTATAATCACTACTGGGGCTAAAGAATTTCTGTGTTCTGCATTGCAATGAATGCCCCCTTTCTAACTTTTTTTCCAAAAGAGAGCTCACACAATACAACTAGTAAATGCCCGGTTTGAACAAGCATATCTCAAAGAAGAGAACCTTTGCCCTGAGATCACAGAATTTCTACTTTATAAAAAGAGCAATGTAAAAGATCAGGGCATGCATGTCACTGAAATACAACAAACTAAAGAACATATGGGTGTTACTAGAAGCAGCTCTGAGTGCTGTGGTTCCTTTGTTCACTAAGTGAAAGCAAAAGCTACTACCCTTCTGAGTTCAACAGATTTATCAAAGATGATAATTCAGAGGAGAGTGAGGGCAAAGGGTTCTTGTTTGAGCAACTGGCTATTAGCTGAAGAGCAGAAATGTGCTGTAATGACTGAATTTCCTGATCTGTTCTCAATATTGAGTTGCATAACACATTAATGACTTGACTCTTTTGTGAGTTATTCTGCGGTGAACATTTTCTGTCTTTTCAGTGAACTTTTTTCAATCTTCTCAAAAACAAAACCCAAAACATTTTCCATTTCTGAAAACAAAGTCACCGTTATATTTTCCAAAATATTTGAAAAGTTCATGTGGTTTGACAAGCTACAATTAGTGAACAGCAAATTTTCAATTAGTAAACCTGTGTATTCACACCTGGAGCATGTTAAAGATATGATCACCTATGACCCTTCCTGGGGGGACCCAAGGTTGCAAGGTACCTTGCTACCATCTGCCTGAGCATGAGGAAACCTGGCCTTGTGCCTGCTGTGGGTCAGCTCCTCAACTCCACCAGCTTCTGGCAACATAAGTCCTGCCCTGCAGGTCTCCACAGGCCCCAGTCTCTCTTTACAGGTTAATGAGAGGTACACACCAACCCCCAAGTCTTATGAACATTCCCCAGTACACCCCAGCTCACCCGTTTCACCTCAGGATCACCACTCCATTCAACACTTAGCACTTAGCTATGTTTATAGTAAAAACAAGAAGGTGGGTTTTTTTTAATAAAGAAGAGATTAAATTAATAACAAGTACATGGAAGTATTGGAAACAGAGTTACATATAAAATAAAAGCACAACAGGCATTCTAGAACCTAGTATTACTCACCAGTATTTTTCAGTCCGGTAGGCTGTGATTCCTTTTTCATGAAACAAGCCACACTCTCAGCCTGTCCCCTCAGTAAAAGATGCAGTGTGTAGCTCTGTACCTACCTCTGTACCTAAAGTCCAAAAATCCATTGTCTTCACTTGTAAACAGGATTCCCTTCTGCTGGTTTATTTTAGCCTGTAAATTCTCTTTCTGGAAGATTTGACAATTCCTTCATTAGCACTGTCACAGGGTCCACTCACTGCTTGTGGTACCTCCTCCTGGTCACTCTGTGGATTAGCTCTGCCAGGAGTTGCACCATCCCCTGGTGCTCTCTCCATCCATCCTCTCTCTCCCTGTAACCCCCCTTGCTCCATCTTCCTCTTCATGGCTTCACCCTCCAGCCAGGTCACTATCCATATTTGCCACTTCCAGGGCATCAAAATCTGTCTTGACCAGTGGTTCTCAACCCATGGCCTATGGGTTGCTTGGAGCCCAAGCAGCACACAGCTGCAGCTATGTGACATCCTCAGGGCCATATATGTAGTATATATATTGTGTGGATGCAACCCACAATATTAAATAGGCTGAGAACCATTGCTCTTGACAAATGGTCTCAGGCAGTCTTCCTGCTCACTGCCCAGCCAGTGCCACTTCTTCAGCAGCTGGTAGGGGAACCCAAGTCCACCATCTACTCCAGGTTCCAACTCAGGAGCCCTCTAACAGCAGCCAAAGTCTGCACTCCTATTCCTTGCTGCTTTTCCTAACTTTCTGGCTCTCCCGCTTCTCTGCATTTGCCTTCCAAACTCCCTCCTCTCAGGGAGTGTTGGGGCTGACCGCAAGTTACCTTGGGCTGATGCTACAGAATGGTTTGGGGGGAGCTAGTAGTGAACTGGCTTTGACCTGCGGAGCTGGCTTGCAGCCACTTGGCTGGATAAACAAGTGAAGAGATAAGGAAGGCCTGAAACTGTGAAGTGTGGGAATAGAAAACAGCAGTGCTTCCTGCCAGAGCCTGCTTGTGGGTGAATACATCCCTCCCTCCCCCCCCGACCCCAGAAGGAAATGATGATAAAAGCAGCTATATGAATTGCCTTAGACGAACAGTCTCACCTGCAGACCCTGGCCTTGTGGGTGCCCAGGAAGTCCCTGTGCTGGAGCAGCACCTGCTACGAGCTCTCAAGGACAAGGCTGGAGGGTCTGGGACTGTCCATAGCAGAAGGGATGTAAGCATTGATTCTTGCTTGCTTGCTGGAAAGCACGTATTTAGTAATGCATGAAGGCTGGGAGGCTTATTATACTTTGGCAATAAAATCGGTTATACTTATGCACATGGCGTGGCTTCACTGAGTCTATCCAAGCCCCTTGCTTGGGACCAACAGGGAGTAACTGTAGGTTAATCTCAAGACGCCTGAAAACACCTCCCTTCTCCCAGAGGGTGACTGTAGACTACTCCTCCTGCAGTCCCCAGCTGCTTTCATCTCCTGGGATTTATACAGGCCCTTCCTGTTTCCATCCATCTGGGCCTTGTTTAATCAATCTATGCTCCCTGGCTCCTCCTCCAGGTGCAGCCTGCGGAGTTAATTAGCTCAGCGAGCAACCTTAAGCCTTCCAGGCCATGTGTGGAGTGGACACCCCATAACAAGCATTCAGCTCAGACTGTGGGCATTCATACAACACTACAATGCTGATTTACATGTAACTAGGCAGATAAATAAGCATCTCTTACCTGAAAGAAACCTTTTTCTCACTTTTTGGTGATCAGCTCCAAGTCAGACTTTAAGAACATAATTTTCAGGACAGTATACGTATCTCCTTACATATTATCCATCCATACATTTTTCAGTGATTATGAGGACCACTATGATACAGGCTTTCAGTAGTGACCTTACTCTCTGAACTAGAATGTAAATACCACACACAGGGGATTTCCAGCAACCCTAATGCACCCCATGCCCTCAAGAAGTCTGAATCACATTACCTCATAACACAAGGGCTGATCTGAAGATTTTGCAGCAGGTTCGTGATTTTTTTTTAAACACACCAACCTTAACTTTACATAGAAAGTCAGTATGTATTTTGTGTTGCCATTATTCTCTTGCTGCAGACATGAAGCCTGGTCACTGGTGCTGGTATCTGTGCTTAATCAACATTTTAAAAAGTTTTTTTTATAAGGGAGGATTGTTCATATAAGCTAGAGGTTTGGAGAATAGTAGGTCGCCAGTCAGTGGGCGTTTTGTGTAGATTCTAGTGAATTTTAGTATGTACATATAAATTTACAGCATTTGCTAATAAATATATCACAGCCCTTTAAACCCCCATTAGGTAGATAAGTAGTATTGTCTCTATTTTACAGATGGGGAAACTGGTAGGAAGGTTAGGTGACTTTGATGGGGTGGCTGTCCCTCACTGGTATATAAGGGGTTAAAGCAACCCTGGGGAGGCTGCGCAGGAGGCAAACAATAAGGAAAAGGCTTGTAGTGCCAGCCAATTAGGGGAAGGTTTGTTGGAGGACCCAATCAGGGCCAGGCTGGCTCATATAAGAAGGGGCTACTGAGTAAAGCAGAGAGCAATCACTCCCTGGAGTTTGAGGGAGGATGAGGATGAGGACTGGCTGCTTAGAGGGCTGCAAGGGCAAGGCTGATGGCTGCTAAACTGAGGCCCTGATACAAGGGCAGAGAAGGTGCTAGGGCTGCAAGGAAGTGGCCCAGGGAAGGAGGCAGCCGGGTTGAAGGAGGACCAGTATGTGGCTGCCAGCTATAGGGTCCCTGCGTTAGGGCCTGGAGTAATGGGTAGGCCTGGGCTCTCCCCCAGTGGCCACTGAGGGAAGTGACTAGTACACAGACTGCAGTCTGCTAGTGAGATGAGTGGCTAGAACTTGGACTACAGATTGCCAGTAAGGCAAATGGTTGGACTGAGGACTATTGGTCTCCCGGAAGGGGGGAAAGAACAGAGCGGGGAACAGCCAGAGGGCTATGCCCAGAAGAGGATGACGCGGTCTGGGGAGCAACACGGGTCCTGTATGTGGAGATAGAAGTGACAATGGGAGTGACACCACCTGATGAGGGCACACTGGCAACCCCAAGCTAATTCCCAGGACAGCCAGCAGGAGATGCCATGGGGGTGAGTTGAACCCCGTCAATGACCCAGATCATGTCACCATTGGAGCCAATGTCAGCAACAGGATTAGAGTGCAGAAGCTCCTTGTTTTTCATTCTCTGCTAGATAATGTTGCACTTACTCTACTGAACAGTTTCTCTTTTTGGTCTGATATGCAATTAACTACTCTGGATGGAGGTGCAGCAATTGCAGGCAGCTTGCAAACCAGAAGGAAGTTTGTTGTATCCTTGGTGCAGTAGTTAACTGAGTTATTACCCACCCCAACTGTAACCTGATCTGGCAACCTCTTGAAATTGAGAGAGCTGTGGCTGTAGTTTTCATAGGTCCTAGGCTGCCACAGTACAAAGCCATCTGAAACTGGTGAATATGTACTCGGCACAGCTAAGCTGTGCCACCGTGGCCACTGCCCATGTTACCATGGCTACACTATTTATTCTTGCAGTAGCTCTCATTGAGATACTGTGAGCGTGTTTATGTGCGCTGGGGAATCAGATCCCTAGCTTGTAGTGTAGACATAGCATTAGAAAACATCAAATCTTTTTTTTTTAAATGCTAGTGATGGAGAATGCACCACAACACTTGATTAAATTATTCAAATGGTTAATTACCTTGTTAAAAACTTGTCTTATTTCCACTCTGCATTTGTCTAGCTTCAAAATTCCAGCCATGGGATCATATTATACCTTTTTTGCTAGGTTGAAGAGTCCACTATCAAATATCTGTTCCACATATAGGTACTCATAAACTGTGATCAAGTTACCCCTGAGCCACCTTCTTGTTCAAGTTAATAGATTGAGCTCCTTGAGTGTATAATTTTATTTCTAACCTTTAATTGTTCTTATGCCTCTTCTCTGAATTGTCTCCAATTATCAACATTCTTCTTGAATTGTGAACACCAGAACTCAACACAGCAGTCCAGCAGCAGTTTATATACAGTCATAATAAAACTTATTATGTGTGTCCAGTTTATCAAATGATCCAGATTGCTTTGCATTAGTGACCTGTCCTCTTCATTATTTACCACTCCCAATTTTTATGTCCTTTGCAAACTTAATCAGTGATAATTTTATGTTCTTTTCCAGGATGTTGATGAAAAATTTAAAATAGCATAGGGCCAAACATTGATCTTTTCAGGATCACACTTGATTCCTCTTTAACAGTTACATTTTTAGATGCATCGCTTAGCTAGTTTTTGATCCATTTAATGTGTGCCTTCTTAATTTTGTATTCTAGGTTTTTTAATCAATGTTGTGCAGCACCTGACAAAGTCAAATATATTACCTCAACACTATTATCTTTATCAACCAAACTTGTAATTTCACCAAAGATATTGAGTGAGTTTGTCAGGAATTATTTTCCATAAACCCATGATGATTGAAGGGTCAAAATCCATGTGCTGTGAATGTAAAATCCTGACACAGGCAACTTTTCACAGGCCCAAAGTCCAGAGATTGTCCAGAGGCCTAGCAAACAGTGAACAATATAGGCTAAGAGAAGCAGAACAAACAAGAGACAACCTTGTTTTTTACTAAGATAAGCATGGTCAGCAAAACGCCCGATGCGGAGCAGTAATTGGTCTTTTTTTCAGCTTTAGATAAGAATACCAAAGTATTGAAAGGGGACACTGTGTCCACTCCTCTGCAGAAAAGATAGTCATGCCCTCCCCACATACCAAACTTGGGTTCATGGAAAGGTCCAAGCATGTCCGTATGAGAAATGACATTCCCCCTTCTAATTGGTGCACCTTCTCCCTCCCAGATGCCAGTATCTTCACAATGGGCAACTTGAAAGACCATTTCTATTGCCATGTACTTTTCAATGTCTTTTTGCTTTAACCCCCAGGTATGTACCTGTTGGACAATCAGAGGAGCTACTTCATACCTATGGACCCCAAATCAGAATTCAACAATATATTTTATACTTATACACTTTATACATTGTTTAAAGGAAAACACCTGTGTACTAACAGTATGTTAACCTGAAACCATGGGCAGAGACTATTGGCTTATTGTGCTTATCTTGTCTTACTGCTAGACCTATCCAGGGGCTTGGGACCTCCTACTCCGTCACTTCCCTCCACCCATGAAAATTTCATCTAATCCATTGTAATCAATTGTTTGGCAGTGTCTCTGAGCCTAATAAGCAAAGTGACACTCCATCAGCGCTGTGCATAATAAACCCAAGTGCTTGATTCTACACGGTGTCCATTTTGTTCCTTCAATTGGCATCAGTATATCACCCTCCTTTAATTTTTATTAAGTCTTGTATCAGCTGCTTCATTATCTTGCCTCGGGTTGATGTCAGACTAACCCATCTATAATTGCCCAAGTCATCCCATTTAGCCTTTTAAAATAGGTGCATAATATTAGCTTTCTTCTAGTCTTCTGGAACTTCCTAAGTGTTCCAAAACTTATTGAAAATCAATTTTAACAGTCCAGCAATATCCCCAGCCAGCTCTTTTAAAACTCTTGCATGGTTTTTTGTTAATCTGAAAATAAAGCAGGAATCTATGGTACTCAATTGAAAAAAAAGACTTTTTTTCTCTTAGATGGTAATCTGTCATGATGTATCACCATCAAAGCATATAACATGAGTAAGTGAGAAGCTCAGTCTACTGACATGTATTAACATAGATCACTGAAAAAAATGAAATAACCCTACATGTTACTGAAAGCTACAACAAAGAAATAAAACCAGCATGGGAATATCTGTAGCCAAAATGCAGGGGGAAAGTATAGTATTCACTAAATGAGTCAAGCAGAGTATTAGCTTTCTGCATTGGTAATTAGAAGCAGAATTACCCTTGGGGAAAAAAAAACAAGTTGTTTCTACTCAAGTAGTTCAAGTTTAATTGAACAATTAACCCCATGTTCAGATGAAAACTTAAAGGTTGAGCAGTTTAGTGTGTGGAGATAGAAGGTCAATTTTGTTTTGATGTATGCTTTTTCTATGCCTTATTAATTTTGACTTATTAATTAGAAAATTGCTTCATGGCAATACTCATCCACAAACTGAAGGTAAACATATTGCCTTGATCTATTCATCCTTGTTACTTGTGCTACTAGTTAAAATACATTTTCATTATGTTTGACTTATTATTTTTGCTTTAAATCTATGATAGGAGTAGGACATCAGTATTTCCACATAATCCCACATCTAAATCCCAGGATCTGTGCATACTTTGAATATTTAATTCTTTTAACCAAGGACAATGTTCTTACAACTTTTAAAATAATTAATTTTAAATTACAATGTGACATAAAATGAGATTCCCTTGTATTAGAGGGTGATAATGGCATAATGAAAAATGTAAGAGTGTGTCTGTAAAGCTTGTAGAATTAAAACTAATTAAAGATTTGGATTTAAGAGCTATAGCATGTTTTAAAACAATTGATTTTAAAATGTCTAAATGAGACTAATTCAAAGAAACAAGAATATAGTCTCTTTACAAGCAGCTTAACAATACCGAGGGAAAGAGTTCCTGGCTATTATGGTATTTTGTATTAAACTATTTAGATATTTGAAAACTTCAACTCATTTTCTTAAGTCAGCCACTATTGCTGTGCGACATGGAAGGATGTAACAAAAAATGAGCACTCCAAATTAGACAATGTATGTATCTAATAGACAAATGAAGGGCATGTATACTTATGTATACCCACTGTACTTTTACTGACTTTTCAGTCTGTATGCATTTTTACATGTTTATACCTCAGTGCTGCAATAGTTACACATGTGAGTATTTTTATATCCTTGGGATCTGATCCCTTGCCTATTGAAGTAAATAGAAAGACTTTCATTATCTTCAGTAGGCTTCACTCAGGACCTTGAGTCATCCAATTGAAGTCAGTGGGACAGTTAACATGTCTTTGAAGGATTCAGCCCTTGAGATAAAATCCTGTAAAAGAGCACAAAGTCTGAGTAAAGGCTTGTACCTGTGCTAGTCACTTCAATGGGTACAGGATTAGACCCTAAAGGAGTTGTGTGTGCAAACAAAAATGTGCTTGAAAGCATCTGAATTTGGGAACGAAGGACTGGATATAAAAATACTTTTGGGCACCTAGAAAATTACTGGAATCCACAAGGCCTGAATTAGTTGCCTAGACTTCCTTTTTAATGTGTAGGGAGCGATAGGTGCCCAAAAATGGAATCCACAAAAGGCAGCATGCTACATGGGGAACTACCTAAGCTAGCCCATAGGAGATTCCAATGAAGAGTGTATTCCAAGATCCACCCCCTTTTGTTGGGCGCCTAACTCTGGGCTACAGTGGGACGTCTATCTCTGCCTATGATGCATAACCAGGAACCATTTCCTGGAGGCAGGTAGCTTAGGCAGCTAAAGTCACTTCTTGTATGAATGAATGAAGTACCAGACTCACTCCATACAAAACAGCTGATAGAAGAGGTGCCCATCTTATAACTCTCAGCCCTGTGGTTAGAGCACTAACCCAGGATGTGAGAGACTCCAACTCAATTCTTCCCTCTGCTTGAAGGTAAGAAAAGATTTGAAGAGGGCATTTCCCATGTCTTAAAGGAGAATTCTTCAACAACTGAGCTATGAGATTTTCTGAGGAAGGACTCCCTCAATCTTTTATATTGAAGTTATTCCACTTTAGATTAAATAATTAAGTAGTCAAGGGGCCAGGGACTGTATGACCCTCGTGGTTAGTGCACTCATCTGGGAGCCCAGAAACCCAGTGTCTTGCCCCTTGCTCCAGTGACTCTTAATAATTAAGGAGTCATTACAGCAGAGAGATCAGACAAGACTCTGGGTCTCCTACTTCCCACATGGGTGCCCTAACTGCCAGGCTATCAAGTCATACTCTCTCTCTCTGGCCCAGTGACTCTTTAATATTTATTCCAAAGTGGGACAGCTTCAACAGGAGATTCTGAGGGAGCCCTTCATTAGAATATTCCCCTATCCCTGTCATTCAGGAACTCTCCGAAAAGGTGAGACCCCCATTCAAATTCTCTATACCCATCAGGCAAAGAGGGAAATCAAAGCTGGATCTCCCACATCCCCTGTGAGTGCTGTAACCACTGTGCTAAATATTATAAGGTTAGCAATGCTACCACATCCTTCTCCTCTGGACAGATTGTGAATGGGGTCTGATCCAGTAGGTGACATCTGAGCACCTCCAAGGATCAGGCCGCAAAGGCAAGCTAGGTGGACAAATGCCTATCTTTCCTGGTTTGTGGATCACACTTGGGCTTAGGTAGGAGACAGGTATCCGGACATATAGAGTGAGGCAGCAGTGTACATACCCAGAGGCAGAAACATTAAAGTTCCCGGAGAACTTTAACAATCACAATTTATATGTTGAGTGAGTTTAGCTTACAGGGCTAGGCAGCAGCCAAACATAGGTTCTGTGGATCTTTATGATGCCATAAATTGGGATTGAGGATCTAAATATGGGGGTTAAGTGCATAAATATCTTTGGATCTGAGCCTAAATCTTCAACTCCAAGACAAAGTTTCAGTTGCAGCTACATCTATAAGATGTGGAGGAATGGTAGATATAGACCATTGCTTCTAACAGTGGGAGATATGAGGCTAGTGGACCCATGCTATGCCTGAACTGAATGTGTTCATTCCCTTTCCCCTTCTATTAGCTGGCAAGGAGGTGAAGAACACGGTAAGTATAAATGTTTGGACGTATTTAAGAATGGTAGCCGTGTTAGTCTGTATCAGCAAAAAGAACGAGGAGTACTTATGGCACCTTAGAGACTAACAAATGTATTTGGGCATAAGGTTTCATGGGCTAAAACCGACTCCATTGGATGCATGCAGTGGAAAATACAGTAGGAATGCATATAGCTTAGGTGTATATATATATATATTGTGACAAAGCTCTGTCCTTGCCTCCGTGGGTCCCGTGTTTCCTGGCAGATTTCGCTAGCCTCAGAGGCTCACTGTGACCCTCCACGTAACACTTCTCTCTCTAGAGACAAGGGTCACAGTCTACTGAGCCATTTTCATCATAAGCCAGCGAGGGAGGTAAGGAGAAGTTATCATTCCTTGCACAGTCTGTTGTCTCCCAGTCTCAGTGATTAATCAGGGGGCAAATGGGGGGAGCCTGGGCCCACCCTCTACTCAAGGCTCCAGCCCAAGAACCCTAATAGTATCAGCTATGGTAGCTGACCTTTTAGAAACATGACATGTACAATTCCCTGGGCTACTTCCCCCACAGCAGCCCTCACTTCCTCAAGCTCCACTTCACCCTTACCTCAGGGCCTCCTTCCTTGTGCCTGATATGGTGTGTACTACTCAGCCTCTCCAACAGCGCAACTTCCTTCCACAGCTCCTGACATGCACCCCCACCTGACTGACTGGGAGGCTTTTAAGTAGTTTCAGCCAGCCCCTGATTGGCTTCAGGTGTCCCAATCAACCTAGCATTCTCCCTGCCTTCTGGAAAGTTCTTAATTGACCTGGAGCAGCTGCCATTTCACTTATCCTGGTACCAGGGATTTGTTTAGCCTGGAGCTAATATATCTGTTTCACACTACTTTTCTATAGCCATGTGGCCTTGACCCGTCACAATATATATATATATACACACACACACACACACACACAGAACATGAAAAGATGGGGGTTGCCATACTAACTCTAACAAGACTAATCAATTAAGGTGGGCTATTATCAGCAGGAGAAAAAAAACTTTTGTAGTGATAATCAGGATGGCCCATTTAAAACAGTTGACAAGAAGGTGTGAGTAACAGTAGGGGAAAAATTAGCATGGGGAAATAGTTTTTAGTTTGTGTAATGACTCATCCGCTCCCAGTCTTTATTTAATGGTGTCCAGTTTGCAAATTAATTCCAGTTCTGCAGTTCATAGAATCATATACATAGACTTTAAGGTCAGAAGGGACCATTATGATCGTCTAGTCTGACCTCCTGCACAACGCAGGCCACAGAATCTCACCCACGCACTCCTGTTATAAACCTCTAACCTAAGTCTGAGCTACTGAAGTCCTCAAATCATGGTTTAAAGACTTCGAGGTGAAGAGAATTCTCCAGCACGTGACCTGTGCCCCACGCTGCAGAGGAAGGCGAAAAACCCCAGGGCCTCTTCCAATCTGCCCTGGAGGAAAATTCCTTCCCGACCCCAAATATGATGATCAGCTAAACCCTGAGCATGTGGACAATTAAACCCTGAGCATGTGGGCAAAACCCCGAGCATGTAGGTAAGTATAGCAGTCAGTAGGTTTCCAGTATAGGGTGGGGTTTATGTGACCATCGCTTATTAGCACTGTAGTGTCCAGGAAGTGGATCTCTTGTGTGGACTGGTCCAGGCTGAGGTTGATGGTGGGATGGGAATTGTAGAAATCATGGTTGAATTCCTTAAGGGCTTCTTTTCCGTGTGTTCAGATGATGAAGATATCATCAATGTAGCAGAAGTAGAGTGGGGTGTTAGGGGATGAGAGCTGAGGAAGTGTTGTTCTAAGTCAGCCATAAAAATGTTGACATACTGTGGGGCCATGCGGGTACCCATAGCAGTGCAATGGGTAATTTGTAGTCTGAATATGGAGCCCTTTATTGCAAATGTGGAAGTTTGATGGGAACGTTACTTACAGCTTAGTCTTTTGGGCATACAGTTTATGAATGTTTATAATATTGATGTTATGTATTCAGATTGACAGAGATGGTTTCTGCTGAATGAATCTGATCTAGTCTAATACTGTATTTTCAAAGAGACAATTACTGATGCAGGTAACTATCCAAGGTGAGGTAATTACTCAAATGAGTTTTAAATATCATTAAGAAAATTAAGAACTTCTTTCAATCAGTAATTTAGGGCAATTAAGGCAGATACCATCACAGATCTCTGGCATAAAAACATTATAAACAAAAGTACAAATCACTCACTCTGCATGGCAGATATATTGCAGTTACTATATAGGGTTCATGCAACTAAAAATATTAATTATCTTTGTGTCTTTTTTTAATACATAAAACTCTGAAAGTAATGTAGAATTTCCAAGTTTTGGATTATGTGCCATGTTCTAAAAAGTAATCAATTGCACAAACATAGAAGTTTCCACAGTATGCATCCGATGAAGTGAGCTGTAGCTCACGAAAGCTTATGCTCAAATAAATTGGTTAGTCTCTAAGGTGCCACAAGTACTCCTTTTCTTTTTATAGAAGTTTGTATTTTCAGCCTAATACATCCTTTTAACATGGATTTGTGAGTCCATAAGCCTCCTCCAATGTCTCAGCAACTGACTTGAAAAAAGATCAATATTATTGAAATATTTTTCAAGGAACTACTTCAAAAGCAAATTCTATGCTGTAATCCTTCTTATTCTGTCTTTTCTGTCAAAAGCAAACAACTAACAGAATAAGGGTAATAGCAGAATTACCACAAAATAGTGTTTTCAGTTTACATATATAGAAACAAATCTATAACTTCATAGGAAATGATAAGATAATATGAGACAAGTGCAGTACAGTATGTAGTCACCCTTCTGTCCCTGAAACCCTCTTTCATTCAGTCTCTGGAAGTTTTATAATGTTCTGAATAAAGTAGCAGTTTGAATTGCTACAGAGGTAGGAAAGGTTAGTCTCTGATTAGCAATAAAATAAAGCTGGAGGTTTATGCTAGAAACCTAAGTGTTGTGGACAGAATTCCACATCAGAAAACTGCTGTGTATAACAGATATGGTATTGCCTGTGTCCCAGACAGAGGGACTATCATTTACACTAGTGACTTAAGTGGAGTTTCTGTAGCTTTGCACAGATATAATTCAGAGCAGAATTTGGACCAGCAAGTATGAAGATCTAATCATTTCTCTCCTAGGGGGTGGGAGGGAGAAGAAGGAAGGGAAGAAAGATTTCTTCCAGGATTGCTGCCAATGGCAAAGTCATGTGAGTCTGGTTAGTAATTGCATGCACTAGATCTGACCCTGGAATAAACAGAATCCATCAGTTTTCTGCTCTGTCAGTCACTCTCTTTTCCTAAGCACAAATTCATCTTAAAATATAAAACAACAGGTAATGTCAAAGTATAATTTTGACTGCAACTGTACCCAGAGTAAGCATTGCAAAAATTATACTTATTTGATCCATGAGTCCTCTAGTAATTCATAACTGAAACTGAGTGAATACAAATGGAATTAAATATTAAATAATATTCCCAACTTCAGAGCATTAAAAATCTGAATATTTAACTGCCATACATTTTCCATTTCAAGATTATGAAGAATGTTAATCTAAAATAAAACATTAACAATCAGGATACTTTTTCACACATTTTTTGTTCCATTCTTATTTCACACTTCCCTCTTCACACATTCAGCCACGTCATTATTTTTTCCAAATCTTCTTTGAGTTTTCCCTGACTTGATCCAGAGATGCCCAGAATTGAGTGCAGGCTTCTAGGTGCTGGCTCACTTGTGCTACACAGAAAGGGATTACCTCCTCCGTTCTGCATGACGATGCCTTTGCACTGATATCATATTGGGGTTGCCACCACATCATATTGCAGACTGATATCCAATTCCCTTTCCAGTTCTAGCACTCTTCCAGCTTCATAAATTTCAACATCTCTCTCTCCCATCAAATATATGTACTTTGGATCACATTTTCAGGGACATTACTTTTATTTCCTTCCAATATTGCTTTCTTTTTCATGTTTATTTGAAAAAAAATGTTATACAGATTAGTGTTAGAAGGTACAATTCAGTATAGCATTATATAAATTATTGTCCTTTAAAATTCCTCCTATTTTGCAGGAAGATTCCTGCCTTTCAGAAAAGTCTGTTGAATAACAGTGAGTTCCTATGGAAAAGAAAATCCTTTCTGGCCAGACAGGAGAAATTTTAAAGGACCAGGACTATGATATTGTAAGATACAATAATAAGAAAAAAGAAAGCTATAGATATCGATGTGCAATCAAGTAATCCATGGGAGAATACTGAAGGCTGCTATTAAAGATTCTAAGGAAAAGCATATAAGCTTTGGAACAATTATAAATTTGACTGTATAGAAAAGGTGTAGAAAAGGGGAACTTTGCAGAAGTTTTAAGACCTCTTTCCTGTGGATTTCTCCATGGGTATGAGTTATCAGCTATTGATACACGGCATCCGTTTGGAGATGTGCATGAAAACATTGGCTTGCTTGATTCACTTACACAGAGCTCTTTTTTGTCAGCAAGGGTTGCTTCTGCAAACTTTTGTGTTCCAACTCACACATAACACACACATGTACATACACACACACTATATAACCAACTCAGGTTCCAATTACCACTTGGATTTTTTTCCTGTGTATATTTAATAACATACCTCTAGCAATTAAACACAACCTTGTGAATCAACCAAGTAAACTCAGCAGTATATATTAGACTCTATTTTATTGTACCACTTTTTAAGTACATGTACGGATTCATTCTTTTTCCATTTTATGTCCTGGCAAAAGAAATCTAAGCTAGTGGCAGTAGGAATCTGAGTTGGTGAGCAGGTAACATTCAACCTCCTTATGTAGATTGGAGAGCTAGTTCTCTTGGGCCATTCCTAACTGTAATGTTTTGTGAAGAACTGGTATTGACTATTAGACAAATATTTAAAACGCCTACATATTTATTTGATCGCCTGGCTGATTCCCATATCCAGGCATCTAATAATTCAGTGAACACTGGCTGTCACCTTCCAGTTAAAACTATAAAGTTTAAAGAGTTACTATTAAATCAATTCACTTCTTATTACCCTTGTTTTAGTGTAATGTAGCCTAGGAGATTTTACCTAAAAATAAAATTAACACAATAAAATGAATTACTCTGTAAAATTAAGATTCACATATTGAATTGAGTTTAAAACTAGATTTAAAAGCTGAATTTGTGCCAGCACTGTACACTGTGAATAATACAATTTAGAAAGTAAGTAAAATGTGAATCAGTAATTCATTGTCAAATCAAAACAATAGGGACCACATACTAAAATATTATTGAAATACAGTGGGAGGATGATGTTTTGACCACTAATCATGTGTATGGTATTAACACAAAATACATTATTGTGACACAGTTAGGGTTGCTACATACTTAAAGCGCCTACACACCCTTAGCACTACAACTGACATGCAGCACAACCTTAAATCTGCCCCTTTATAACTTCTCAGCTCTAGTGCCTGTAGAAGTTTGGTGGAACAGATGGTGTGTTGGGAGAGGGTAGTTTGGAAAAGGGAAGTTAATAGGTGGTAATGGAAGGCTGGCACCCTAGTGGGGGCAGAGTTAAGGCTGCAGTCTGTGGGGTACTGTAGTTGTGGTAATGGTAAGGTGTGTGTGCTCTTGGGTGAAGGGAGAAAGTATTTGCTATTAAGTGTCTTTTCAGGGCATGTGCATGTGTGTGAACCCTAATTGCTTACAAAGTGTTTTCAGTGTGAAACTGCAGAGAGTTGAAATGGGGCATGGGAGACATGAACCTATGAGAGGATGAAGTGAAGCTGCTGACAGAATTTTATTTGTGAGCAGCTGCACAAGAACCTTGAAGTCGCCAGCTGTGCATTAACTTTTTTTGGTTGAAGAATAAAATCTATCAGAAAAGTGTAGCTCCAGACAGAAGTGTTTATGTACATCCACCCCTCCCATCAATCATGTGTGTGCTTTCCACACCCCCATTAATCAGTCATGCTTATGGATGCCCGGCGCCCATCAATCAGGTCTGTGGGCAGCCAGCCCCATCAATGAGTTTTTGTGCACAGTGCATAAATCTCCACTTATCTAGGGAGAATCTGCCCCTCCACCAAGTTCTTTGGAGATAGACAATGTTCTTTTCAGAGATAAAAGGTGAACAATGAAAAGCAAAACTGTGAAGGAAAAAAAAATAAACTGGATTTCAAATTTGTACTAAAAAAGTATGAAGAGAAACCAAGCAGAAATTGCTCTAAAAATGTATACGGCATTAAAATGAACTCTAATTTGACACCAATTGGTCACCTACTTGTAGAGAAAAACAAGAATTTATGTATTGCTTTAAGCCCATTATAAAAAACTATGCAGTTGCTACTATGAGCCTCGATAATTCTTTAAGGGCTTGATCTAAACTTTAACATTTGTACTGTGATAGTACTTAGAGGACAACCAGGTTAGGGTCCTATTGTGCTTAGTACAAGGGTATAGCACTGCTGGAGTGGTCTGGAGTATCACTTGGGCCTCTGAAATCCAGAATTGAACTATGCTCTGGCATTTCAGAAAGTTAAACACCGGCAGCTCTGCCCTGTTGCTTTCTGACCATCAGGATATGTCTGTTGCTGGTGTGATTCCCAGTGCATGCGTGGTGGGTGCACTTCTGAAGAGTTCCAGCACTATAAAATTTAGCACTACTTCACTGGCTAGGTCCTGTGCAAACACAGAACATGACAGTCCAGTTCTTCCAAGAGCCAAAGGTTAGTGACGTTAATGGGATCCTTTCACTCGGCCTTGGAGCAGGCCATGGAAGGCAAACCTCAATACGTCATTGTTCCCAAGTACATACTGACACTTGCAAGGTTAACCTCTTATGTCATCAAAGCATCAGCACTATTAAAACTAAGAGTACTTATCGATATGAACCCCATCTGAGAGAGATTTAGTTTCTAGGCCTTTTGAGAATCTGAATATCTTCCAGCTAGGATAACAGCCCCAGAAGAATCAGTAGGTAAAGATAGATAGCAGTGATAAATAGTCCATTCCAGTGGAAGATTGAAGCCAATTTTCGATGGATGTTAGG
The DNA here is from genome assembly GCF_015237465.2 of Chelonia mydas. Classification (NCBI taxonomy): domain Eukaryota; kingdom Metazoa; phylum Chordata; order Testudines; family Cheloniidae; genus Chelonia; species Chelonia mydas. Next base: position 104,209,219 of record NC_057852.1, read on the forward strand.
AATCAGTTTTATGAGCAAGCAATCTCTCATGGAAAGCAGATTTCCAAGACAGTTGCAGTATAATTTTTAGGTAATTTCAGGACTTAAAACTCTCTCATCTACTCACTGATCCTTGAACTAGGAAAGATTTACATGGTTAAATCCACTGAAGACAATAGTGTCTGTTCAGTCAAAAATACCATTTTGGAAAGGGCCATAAATATATATTTATCCACATAACTTACTGAAAAAAATAATAAACATTTCCAAATGTATAATCGTTCACAAAATATATGCTAGTCCATAATGGCTCCTTCTGGTGAATATTAGTTACACATAACCTTTAGCCAAAAGAGGTATCTAAATCAGTATCTTAGACATGCAGTACCTACATACTTAGTAGTTATTTACATAAGTAATTCTGCTAGCATTACTAGAGAAGACACTTTCATTTCTTTCTTTTTGACAAACAGCCATGCTGTTAACTCTATTTAAATGCTGTGCTACATAGTATCCCAAGGGGTTGTTGTTAAAGAGCACTGCAAGATATGATAAAATGAAAAGAAAAAAAATCTTGCCTCACACACAGTATAAGCCTGTCTGATTCTAACTGTACATGAAATCAATTTGCTTTTAATGTTACTTTATATGAAGTATTATTTAGACAGCTTCAGCTTTTAAAATGACTTACATTTGCAGATTTGAAGTAAAAGTGGGAAAGTTTCTATTTAAAACTAGCATATGGGTTTTTTTCTGTTCAATAGGCTCGTGAAATATCTTTATTATATTCAGCACATGAAAAGTGAAAGAAAAATCAGAAACCGTGCCTTATGCAATTTTAGCCCACACTTTACGTGTCATGGAAAGAATAATTTTTCCAGTGTACTTGCGCAATGCACCTAAAGCAGCTAAAATAAGATCAGATTGTATATGTTACCGTACATGCAGCATACTTAGATGTTCAGCCACAAATGGGATGCAGGACTCACAGATGCTAGCGAGCGCTCCATTGGCCATCCACGAGGACTGCTGTGAAGGGAATCCAAGCCTGCTTTGGATCCCCTGGGGTGTGGTAAGCTCCTAGAGCCCCAGCAGGCTGCTACACTGTTTCTTCCCTTGTCCTCAAGGACACAATTCCTGGGCACTGACTCTCCATCTGCTCACACTTCACAGAAATGGAGCTCCTCAGCTGGCCTGCCCTAGGCCTCCATAACCGGTACTTAAAAACTCCTTTCTTCCAATACTCCAAACAAAAGGTATGAAGCTTCAGGGTACAGTCTGAGACCTGGTCTACACTAGGAGTTGAGGTCGAATTTAGCAGCGTTAAATCGATTTAACCCTGCACTCGTCCACACGACAAAGCCCTTTTTTTCAACTTAAAGGGCTCTTAAAATCGATTTCCTTATTCCACCCCCGACAAGGGGATTAGCGCTGAAATAGGCCTTGCTGGGTCGAATTTGGGGTATTGTGGATGCAATTAGATGGTATTGGCCTCCGGGAGCTGTCCCAGAGTGCTCCATTGTGACCTCTCTGGACAGCACTCTCAACTCAGATGCACTGGCCAGGTAGACAGGAAAAGGCCCGCAAACTTTTGAATTTCAATTTCCTGTTTGGCCAGCATGGCAAGCTGCAGGTGAGTGCAGAACTCATCAGCAGAGGTGACCATGCAGAGCTCATTAGCGGAGGTGACCATGATGGAGTCCCAGAATCGCAAAAGAGCTCCAGCATGGACCGAATGGGAGAGTACGTGATCTGATCGCTGTATGGGGAGAGGAATCCGTGCTATCAGAACTCCGTTCCAGTTTTTGAAATGCCAAAACATTTGTCAAAATCTCCCAGGGCATGAAGGACAGAGGCCATAACAGGGACCCGAAGCAGTGCCGCATGAAACTTAAGGAGCTGAGGTAAGCCTACCAGAAAATCAGAGAGGCAAACAGCCGCTCCGGGTCGGAGCCCCAAACATGCCGCTTCTATGATAAGCTGCATGCCATTTTAGAGGATTCAGCCACCACTACCGTAGCCATGTTGTTTGACTCCTTCAATGGAGATGGAGGCAACACGGAATCAGGTTTTGGAGACGAGGATGATGATGATGATGAAGTTGTAGATAGCTCACAGCAAGCAAATGGAGAAATTGGTTTTCCCGACAGCCAGGAACTGTTTCTCACCCTGGACCTGGAGGCAGTACCCCCCGAACCCACCCAAGGCTGCCTCCCGGACCCGCCAGGCGGAGAAGGGACCTCTGGTGAGTGTACCTTTTAAAATACTATACATGGTTTAGAAGCAAGCATGTTTAATGATTAATTTGCCCTGGCATTTGCGGCTCTCCTGGATGTACTCCCAAAGTCTCTGCAAAAGGTTTCTGGGGAGGGCAGCCTTATTCCGTCCACCATGGTAGGACACTTTACCACTCCAGGCCAGTAGCACGTACTCGGGAATCATTGTAGAACAAAGCATTGCAGTGTATGTTTGCTGGCATTCAAACAACATCCATTCTTTATCTCTCTGTGCTATCCTCAGGAGAGTGATATCATTCATGGTCACCTGGTTGAAATAGAGTGCTTTTCTTAAGGGGACATTCAGAGGTGCCCGTTCCTGCTGGGCTGTTTGCCTGTGGCTGAACAGAAATGTTCCCCGCTGTTAGCCACGGGGAAGGGGCGAGGGGAGAGGGGCTAGCCACGTGGTGGGGGGAGGCAAAATGCGACCTTGGAACGAAAGCACATGCGCTGTGTAAGTAATATTAACAGCAAGGTTTACCGTGAAAGAGTGTAGCCATTGTTCTATAAAATGTGTCTTTTTAAATACCACTGTCCCTTTGTTTTTCTCCACCAGCTGCATATGTTTCAAGGATCACAGGATCTTCTCCTTCCCAGAGGCTAGTGAAGATTAGAAGGCGAAAAAAACGCACTCATGATGAAATGTTCTCTGAGCTCATGCTGTCCTCCCACACTGACATAGCACAGACGAATGCGTGGAGGCAGACAATGTCAGAGTGCAGGAAAGCACAATATGACCGGGAGGAGAGTTGGCGGGCTGAAGAGAGTAATTGACGGGCTGAAGAGAGGGCTGAAGCTGAAAGGTGGCGGCAGCGTGATGAGAGGAGGTAGGATTCAATGCTGAGGCTGCTGGAGGATCAAACCAATATGCTCCAGCGTATGGTTGAGCTGCAGGAAAGGCAGCAGGAGCACAGACCGCCGCTACAGCCCCTGTGTAATCAACCGCCCTCCTCCCCAAGTTCCATAGCCTTCCCACCCAGACGCCCAAGAACGCGGTGCGGGGGCCTCTGGCCACCCGGCCACTCCACCCCAGAGGATTGCCCAAGCAACAGAAGGCTGGCATTCAATAAGTTTTAAAGTTTTAAACTTTTAAAGTGCTGTGTGGCCTTATCCTTCCCTCCTCCACCACCCCTCCTGGTGCTTCTCTCCTCCACCACCCCTCCTGGGCTACCTTGGTAGTTATCCCCCTATTTGTGTGATGAATTAATAAAGAATGCATGAATGTAAAGCAACAATGACTTTATTGCCTCTGCAAGCGGTGATCGAAGAGAGGAGGGGAGGGTGGTTAGTTTACAGGGAAGTAGAACCGGGGGGCGGGGGGTTTCATCAAGGAGAAACAAACAGAACTTTCACACCGTAGCCTGGCCAGTCATGAAATTGGTTTTCAAAGCTTCTCTGATGCGCACCGCGCCCTCCTGTGCTCTTCTAACCACTGTGGTGTCTGGCTGAGCGTAACCAGCGGCCAGGTGATTTGCCTCAACCTCCCACACCACCCTAAACATCTCCCCCTTACTCTCACAGATATTGTGGAGTGCACAGCAAGCAGTAATAACAGTGGGAATATTGGTTTTGCTGAGGTCTAACCGAGTCAGTAAACTGTGCCAACGTACTTTTAAATGTCCAAATGCACATTCTACCACCATTCTGCACTTGCTCAGCCTGTAGTTGAATAGTTCCTGACTACTGTCCAGGCTGCCTGTGTATGGCTTCATGAGCCAGGGCATTAAGGGGTAGGCTGGGTCCCCAAGGATCACTGTAGGCTTTTCAACATCCCCAACGGTTATTTTCTGGCCTGGGAATAAAGTCCCTTCCTGCAGCTTTTGAAACAGACCAGAGTTCCTGAAGATGCGAGCGTCATGTACCTTTCCCGGCCATCGCACGTTGATGTTGGTGAAACGTCCCTTGTGCTTGCAGCACTCTTGAAAAGTACCCCTTGCGGTTTATGTACTCACCAGCTTGGTGCTCCGGTGCCAAGATAGGGATATGGGTTCCATCTAATGCCCCACCACAGTTAGGGAATCCCATTGCAGCAAAGCCATCCACTATGACCTGCACATTTCCCAGGGTCACTACCCTTGATATCAGCAGATCTTTGATTGCGTTGGCTACTTGCATCACAGCAGCCCCCACAGTAGATTTGCCCACTCCAAATTGATTCCCAACTGACCGGTAGCTGTCTGGTGTTGCAAGCTTCCACAGGGCTATTGCCACTCTCTTCTCAACTGTGAGGGCTGCTCTCATCTTGGTATTCATGCACTTCAGGGCAGGGGAAAGCAAGTCACAAAGTTCCATGAAAATGCCCTTACGCATGCAAAAGTTTCGCAGCCACTGGGAATCGTCCCAGACCTGCAACACTATGCGGTCCCACCAGTCTGTGCTTGTTTCCCGAGCCCAGAATCGGCGTTCCACCTCATGAACCTGCCCCATTAGCACCATGATGCCCACATTGCCAGGGCTCATGCTTTGAGAGAAGTCTGTGTCCATGTCCTCATCACTCTCGTCACCGCGCTGATGTTGCCTACTCGCCTGGTTTCGCTTTGCTGGTTCTGGTTCTGCATATACTGCTGGATAATGCGTGTGGTGTTTAATGTGCTCCTAATTGCCAAAGTGAGCTGAGCGGCCTCCATGCTTGCCTTGGTATGGCGTCCGCACAGAAAAAAGGCTCGGAACGATTGTCTGCCATTGCTCTGACAGAGGGAAGGGCGACTGACGACATGGCTTACAGGGTTGGCTTACAGGGAATTAAAATCAACAAAGGGGTGGCTTTACATCAAGGAGAAACAAAAACACCTGTCACACAGAATGGCCCCCTCAAGGATTGAACTCAAAACCCTGCGTTTAGCAGGCCAGTGCTAACCCACTAAGCTATCCCTCCCTCTGGTATTTCAGGTAGGACTTCATGGAGGGAGAGAGGGAGCAAATGAGTACAAAACAAATCTGGTCTATTTCTTGTTTTGATCCACTCCATCTATCTTTTACATCTTTGGCTGGCAGCAGACAGTGCAGAAGGACTGCAAGCCATCCACATCTCCTGGCTGCTCAGCAGAAGATGGTGCAATAGGACTGTTAGCCAGCCTCATCTCATGCCTGCCCGGCAGAAGATGGTACAATAGGACTGCTAGCCATCCACATCTCCTGCCTGCTCATGATAAGATGGTACAATAGAACTACCTGCAGGACTAAAGAGAATCACCTGGTCAAGTCATTCTAGTCCCTGCACCCATATCTGCCCAGGCGTTCCTGACCGACCTTACCGAGGTGGCCAGGAGCACCTCGGACATGATGAGGATGGTTTTCAGGCCTATTGTACCATCTGCTGCCACAAGGCAATGGATTGCTGCTGCTGTGTAGCAATGCAGTACCACATCTGCCAGCACCCAGGAGACGTACGGTGACCGTGAGCTGAGCGGGCTCCATGCTTGCCGTGGTATGGCGTCTGCACAGGTAACTCAGCTTCAGATCATGTAAGATGCCTCTTACCCCCGTCCCATCTCCACCCAGGGTGGGAGGTAAAGCTCCGCAGATAAACTTTCGAACTCTGGGGCTGCCCTGACCAGGGACAGAGACTTTTGGGTCATTGGACTTTTGGGACTTTGGGTGATTTGGGGTTGCTGGACTCAAGAACCAAAGGGAAAGGGGCATGCCCCAATTTGCTTGGGGTGGGTTTTTTTGCTCATGGGTTGTGTTATGAATCCTGTTGGTGGTGTTTCCCCAACATAATGCCACATTGTTTCTCTCTGTTATTAAAATGCTTTTTGCTGCACTCAGATTATGTGCTTGCGAGAGGGGAAGTATTGCCTCTTGGAGGCGCCCAGCGGGGGTGGTATATATTTGTCCCAGGTCACTGGGTGGGGGCTTGAGCCGGTTTGCATTGTGTTATTGGAATGGAACCCCTAGATATTGAACCCGGCCCTTGTTGCTGCCAACTCTGACGGGCAGAAGGGTTACACTTCATTTAAACTCCTCCTGGTGACGAGGTTTCTTTTGTTCTACTCCTACTAAGTTTCTGCTGCTTCTACCTGCCCCTTTCCCTCCAGAGGAATCAGCTAAATGTTTTTTCCCTAAGAATGCAGATTCTCTCTCTCTCTTTTTTCTTTTTTTTTTTCTTTCATAACCTTTGTGAAATCGAACTGCCATTGTAAGCCATAAGTATTTCCCTTTGTATCTGGCTGAATGTGCATGCTACAGGCCCTGTCAGCAATGGTGGATCCGCATGCATATAGTCACTCACAATACAGTGATTCTTCATAATATTTCACAATATCAATCAGAAATCCTAAATTGTACAGACATAGCCCCAATTCGCCATACCAAGCTACTGAAAATAGATAATCATGATATCTTTATTCATATGTTCTATTATCATCACAGTCAGCTATTAATGCTCACTCGTGTACAGCTCTGTATGGGTGCAGAAGGGAGGGGAGATGGAGAGTGCACAGAGAAGCTATCCCCACCCTGGCACTCTAGGCCAGGGCAAAATTCCACTAATTGCACTCAAGAAGTTTTAATGAGGACAGAGTTGGCAGTGATTACACTCCCCAGAGTAGGCTGTAGCTCTGGGCTGTTCTACATAAGTCCATGGAGTTGGGTAAGCATGTAGGCACATGCTATATTTGAAAAAGTGCAGCAGGGAAATCACTCCCACTACAGTCCTGGAGGATTGTCCTTTCCTCATTGTGCTGCTCCTGATATGGAGGTGCTTCCCCAAAGCTCTCCCTGTAGTACAGTGTGACTATAAATGTATTTTAAAAAGCCATCTTCAGTTCTTTTCTGAACACTATGGTATAAAAGAAAATGAGGCCCAATTTTCAGAGGAGCTGCTGAGCACCCATGACTCCATGTGAAATGCATCTGAATTGTGGCTGTTCACAATATTGCCAACCCCAATCAGTCAAAATTATGAGGAAGGCCCCCCAAATATGATACTGGCTTAAACATCACAAGGGTGGGGGGGGGGGGGGGGGAAGCTTCATTTTATTTGACTCTTGCTGCAGGAGTGGTACAGTTTCAAGCTTTTCTTCACAATCATGAGGACTGGAAACTTACTCTTTTGGTAAATGAAAGCTAAAATTGTCAGGTAATAACCTCACTTGAACAGGCTGGAGCTTTGAGAAAAACCCCAAATATCAGAAGGCTTGTGATAAAATCATGAGAGTTGGCACCACTATTCAGTACAGTGAATCAGGCCCATCAAATCTAGTTTTCATATGTGGCCACCTTAATGGACATGCACATTGTCAAGTGCAAAATGGGTATTTGTGAGGTAGGTTTTGTAGATTGAACATGGGAATAGGAGACAGGTGACTGGGGTTCTATTAGTGACTCACTGTGTGACCGTAGGCAACTTGTTTCACATGTTTGTGTCTCAGTTTATCTTCTGTAAAATAGGGATAACCATGCTTACTCGCTTTGTAAAGCACTTTTGAGAAGTGAGTCAAAGCATCATATAAGGCTAATTAAGATTCAAGCACCGAGTTGCTTGTCCAAATGAGAATGTGGTTTGTCCTAGAAAAACCTCAGCATTTAAAAATCATACTCCTTTATGTCAAATAACTGTTAATCACATTGCACTGGTTCTATTTTGTAGATAGGCTCCATATTTGTCAATGGAAGTAAAATGCATGAATACACTGTATGTAAGTGTCAAGGTTCCTTCCCCACTCTGAACTCTAGGGTACAGATGTGGGGACCTGCATGAAAACCTCCTAAGCTTATTTTTACCAGCTTAGGTTAAAACTTCCCCAAGGTACAAACTATTTTCCTTTTTCCCTTGGACTTTATTGCTGCCACCACCGAGCGTCTAACAGATATATAACCGGGAAAGAGCCCGCTTGGAAAAGTCTTTCCCCCCCAAATCCTCCCCAAACCATACACCCTTCCTGGGGAAGGCTTGATAAAAATCCTCACCAATTTGCATAGGTGAACACAGACCCAAACCCTTGGATCTTAAGAACAATGAAAAAGCAATCAGGTTCTTAAAAGAAGAATTTTAAGAGAAGAAAAAGTAAAAGAATCACCTCTGTAAAATCAGGATGTAAATACCTTACAGGGTAATCAGATTCAAAACATAGAGAATCCGTCTAGGCAAAACCTTAAGTTACAAAAAGACACAAAAACAGGAATATACATTCCATTCAGCACAGTTATTTTATCAGCCATTTAAACAAAACAGAATCTAACGCATATCTAGCTAGATTACTTACTAAGTTCTAAGACTCCATTCCTGTTCTGTTCCTGGCAAAAGCATCACACAGACAGAGAGAACCTTTGTTTCCCCTCCGCCTCCAGCTTTGAAAGTATCTTGTCTCTTCATTGGTCATTTTGGTCAGGTGCCAGGGAGGTTATCCTAGCTTCTTAACCCTTTACAGGTGAAAGGGTTTTTCCTCTGGCCAGGATGGATTTTAAACGTGTTTACCCTTCCCTTTATATTTATGACAGGAAGGCATTTAATAATTACTAAAGATATATATTTCTAAAACTGCAGACTGAAAAGGAAATCTCATCCCCAAATGTTTCTGAACAAAGTATTTTACATGTTTAGTTCTGAATTGCTTTGTCTTGCTGCCGTGTGTATGCATTGTGATAAGCATGCAGATAATTATCCCAGAGACTAGTAGCACAGCCATGTGAATGTTGGATGATTCCAAATCTCTTGCCATTTGTAAAGGATTGGTTATGGAAACTCAGGGTTCTCAATAACTATACACATTCAATCCATTTAAACTAACATTAGGGATTCCAGCAACAAAGAATATAACAATTCTCTTTTGCAGCTGTGGAAGTGTGGAATGTAGGTGAATGTGTTCTGTTCTCCTGACAATGGATAGAGTTATCTGATGTTGCATTCTGGAGGACGCAAATGATTGACAGATTCCAGACATGTCTGTGACCAGAAACTGAAAAGTTCCAGTGGTATTACAAAAATAAAGTTGCTGTCAGTTTCACATCAGCTTAAATAGCATGATGATGCTTCCCATGACTTTTTCAGATATCCCTGAATTTCTCCTAGGAAATATTTGATAGAGTGCAGGTCTAATTGCACTCAGTCACTTAAGTAATCACATAGTAGTTACAAAAATATTTCTCTTTTTATAAAATGGTTCAATAATCTGCTTCTGGGATGCTGGAGCTAGCAGTACTGTGCAGGTTATATGTTGCCTGGGTGGTGCCTCTCTGGCGTAGGAGTAATGGGAGATCTTCAGGCTAAATAAAATGCTTTGTGGGGAGTGGGGGAAGCCTTGAAAAACTTCAGGAAATGTGTTCCCACTTTTTTTTTCTTTAAATCTCTTCTTACAAATGTCCTGAGTAACAAGTGGATCAGAGTTTCTGATACTAATGCTATTTTCTCAGTGTAAAAAAGGCAAATGAGTTTCTAAAAGGATAATGTATATTCTTCCAAGTTCTTATCTCCATAGCAACCATGCACTCTATTGACTTGAATCCTATTGACGTTGTTTGAACCGTTTGCAATGGGTGAAGTAGAGGTTCACTCATTAAATAGGGAGGGTTAAAAAAAAACCTTCTGAGCAGCTGCCTCATTCGCTGTGCACCATCCAGCCTGAGCAATGCATGAGGAAGGAGTCTTACACAAAATGGTGCGTAATCTTTAACTAAAGACCGGAGGCTAATGCATTCATACAAGGAAGCAGCATTAAGGTTTAGCAGAATATTTTAAATAGGAACTCTCAACTTAATAACACCACTTATATTTGATTTCTTTTACTTAATATTGTTACAAGTAACACTTAAGATGACTAGAAAAGAGATCTGAAGATCAATTCTTTCTTTTTAAAGTTTGTCTATTTTGTGAATTCGACAGCCTTTTCTGTAGTTAGTATTTCCCCAGTTACATGTGGCTATTTACAAAGAAAGAGGGGAGAAAAAATACACTTTAAAAAGATGAAAATCTGTACAAACACAAAATCTTACTTCAAAAATCAGGGGCAGGTATAGTATGTGAAACCACTTAATTTTAATTTTTAAATTACTGAAATGCAAGTAGTTTTTTTTCCTGATTCTAGAGTGTCTTATTTTGAAAACCTAACATTGTCTTAATTTTCTATCAGTATATATCATTAAACTGAAATTTTATATACATACATAAATATAGGATTGCATGCATATTGATAAAATGTTTACCCAAAATACAGGCTGATGGCGTTTCTTTATTTATATTATCCTGCATATAAATAGTATGGCTTTGATAAGAAAATATACATTAAGTATTGGTAAAGTGTACATCAATGATGACCTCTATTTTACCATAGCTGTATTAAAGCCAATTACATTAAATACTTAGATTGTAAACTGTATGGAACAGGGATAATTTTTTGTTCAGCCCCTAGCAGAATGTTGTTCTGGTCCTTGACTAGCAGTCCCAGGCTTTACATTAATACAAATATTAAATTAGAAATAATAGTTAAACTTCAGATAGCCCTCTTCCCCAACTTAATTTAAGGAGTCTGCCATATTATCGTAAATGTACAGGTCACAAGAAACAATACTTAGAGCTGACTTTTTTTTTTAAACTTTTTAACATATAACATTAGAAGAGTGGCTGTTATGGAGGTTTAAAATATTGAATATTGGGCAAACCACCAGTTATTTCTGAATCAAACATCAACATTCTATAGGAAGTAAATCTGAGACTACACTGAATTAAGTTGACAACTACAGAACACAAAAGTAATTTAAAATACCTTTCATGATTAGATTTTTCTGAATCAAATTTGGTTTAATTACTACATTAGTATTTTGCCAATACATACGTGGATGTTGCTTACAGGGTTACAATCAGGTATCTATTCTCTAGGCAGGGACATTCCCAGAAATAAAATGTGGTGTGTGAAAGCCAATGGACTTCCAAGTGATGTTACTGACTCCATCCATCTCAACCTCCTTCAAGATAAAAGGTGAATAAAAAGAGTTAATCAAATTCAAACAAAACAATTAGAACTTTATTTTAGTTGAATGACAATTTTGAACTCAATTGAATCGTATCTGAAGTAGAGCAAGGGTGAGTAAGAACTCCTCAGCAGGCTACCCACACTTTTCATTCAGACTCCTACAATTAAGCAAAGTGTTACATGCCTGTATACTCCCCTGTCTCCATAAGAATAGAGGGACGGATGAGGGGTGAACTGAATGTATTGGCCTGAGAAGCCAAGCTATTACTTGAATGTCAGTGTAAGCAGTGTCAGGATGAGCTCCACCCTGACATCTGGTGGTGAGGTGTGGCAAGTTGTGGAAAAGAACTTCAGGGGCCGATCTCATTTGCATAGGCACACCCACCCCGCCTAGAATGAGGCCATTGCTGCCCAAATGGTCACTTTGGCTGCTGTGGGATCCCCAGTGTCTCTGTTATTGGGGCAGGAAGAATAAATTGTTATTACCCTGATTATGGGAACTGTGCTTGGAACTGTACTTGGCCTTTTGTTATGATGGAGGGACTCACCATCAACTAAGTAGCACTTGCTAGGCAAGGGTCATGGGTTCCAAAACTCTGTGAATGGAGAGAGGCTGGGGGCAAGTATTAATATTTGGTGGCATGGGCCCCTTGGTGAGGGCCTTACATGCTAATTGCACTTCTTCTTCTCTCCACTGTGGAATATCAGAGCTAATTTTGATTCCATTAGGAGTCTAGTTACAGGCTGCTGAGCTCACTTTGAGCTAATGGTGCACCAGCACTGAGTCTCCCCTACTACAAGCTGAATTCACCAAAGAGCTAAACTGACTAAGAACTGAAATCCCTGAGCGTTGTGTTAAGTAGTGGGGGAGCCTGAAGATATATTGTGGAGCAGTTTGTGGGATGGCTGGAGTGTCTTGTGGACAGGCGGGTGGAGCAGTTCATAGGACGGCGGGAGCTGCTTGTGGGCCACAGAGCGGAGCAGTTCGTGGACTGGCTGGTGGAGCAGTTTGTGGGACGGCGGGAGACGCTTGTGGGCCGCAGAGAGGAGCCGAGCGAAGCAGTTTGTGGGGCGGCTGGCGAAGCGGAGCGAATGCCTATGGAGCTGTGGGGCGGTCAGCTTCAGATCATGTAAGATGCCCCTTACCTCTCTCTCCCCCCCTCCCCCATCTCCACCCAGGTTGGGAGGTAAAGCTCTGCAGATAAACTTTTGAACTCTGGGGCTGCCCTGACCAGGGACAGAGACTTTTGGGTCATTGGACTTTTGGGACTTTGGGTGATTTGGGGTTGCTGGACTCAAGAACCAAAGGGAAAGGGCATGCCCCAACTTGCTTGGGGTGGGTTTTTGCTCATGGGTTGTGTTATGAATCCTGTTGGTGGTGTTTCCCCAACATAATGCCACATTGTTTCCCTCTGTTATTAAAAGGCCTTTTGCTACACTCAGACTATGTGCTTGCGAGAGGGGAAGTATTGCCTCTTGGAGGTGCCCAGCGGGGATGGCATATATTTGTCCCAGGTCACTGGGTGGGGGCTTGAGCCGGTTTGCATTGTGTTATTGGAATGGATCCCCTAGATATTGAACCCGGCCCTTGTTGCTACCAACTCTGACGGGCAGAAGGGTTACATCAGCAATAAATTACTATCCCCTGAAACAAGGAAAAGGCAATTGAGTCTCTGAATTTCAGTGCTGCTTTGGTTGGTGCAACTGATATACCACTTCTTGCTCAAGGTGGGATCAAAGTCACGATCTAGCCCAAAAATGTGCTGACTGTATGGAACGAATGGTTCCATGAATAAATGAGGATATTGCAGGGCAACATAGTTTTGTTCTGGAGATAATATAACATCGTAATGCAGTTTTCCTAAGTAGTTTGGCATAAAATACTATCTAGAAAAGTCTTGGGAATTAACCAGTGTGATTAACCTCTATCTCAAACCTAGCAAACTTTTAAGTCCTAACCATCAAAAGAACAGTTCTTTCAATGTTTACACCTCTCTGATTTTATTTTCAGTTTCTTGTATAACATTATCCATCAAAGATATGAACTATTTCTTGGAGTCATTCAGAATGGGTAAGAGCTTTTTCTGCTCTCCAGTGTTTGAGGAGAATCTGATCTCTGTTACACCATTGTATATCCATTGTGTATGCTCCACAAATGAGACTCTATTAATACTATATCCAGACTATTAACAAGCCAATATGTAAACAGGCTGGTAAACAATTTTATTTAAGCCCAAATAAACAAGTCAGGTACTATAGAAAGAATGAAAATGTATTGAGATAAGAGACAATGAAATCAGTGAAATACATCCGATGAAGTGAGCTGTAGCTCACGAAAGCTTATGCTCAAATAAATTGGTTAGTCTCTAAGGTGACACAAGTACTCCTTTTCTTTTTGCGAATACAGACTAACACGGCTGTTACTCTGAAATGAAATCAGTGTGCTCTTACATTTTACCTACATTCTGCAGCATAGAGGAAAGAATAGCATTAAACGGATATCATTTTACAGAAAGAAAAACCTAACAGCCTTAAGGTAAATGGGGAGGAAAACTAGGCTTTGTCCATTGATCTATCATATTTCTGCTTTATCCCTGGAAAGGTGCTCAGATACTTTAGTGATGGGCACTATAAGAGCCTAGGCAGACAGACGGACCACTTGCAACAATTATTATCTGGGGCTAGACTCACTGTAAGAAGATTTGTAGGGATCCTCTAATACAGAGGTGGGCAAACTATGGCCCACGGGACACATCCGGCCCATGGGACCCTCTTGCCCAGCCTCTGAGCTCCTGGCCCGGGAGGCTAGCCCCCGGCTCCTCGACTGCTGTTCCCCCTCCCCTGCAGCCTCAGCTCACTGTGCCGCCGGCGCAATGCTCTGGGCGGCGGGGCTGCGAGCTCCTGGGGCAGTGCAGCTGCAGAGCCCAGCCTGACCTGGTGCTCTGTGCCGCACGATGGTGTGGCTGGCTCCAGCCGGGCTGCACGGCTGTTGTGCCACCAGCCACTGGTGCTCCAGGCAGTGCGGCAAGGGACAGGGAGCAGGAGGGGTGGATGGGTCAGGGGTTCTGGGGGGGCCATCAGGGAACAGGGGGCGTTGGATGGGGCAGGAGTCCGGGGGGGGGGGCATCAGGGGGCAAGAAGCAGGTGGGAGGGATTGGGGGGTGGGGTCCGGGCCATGCCTGGCTGTTTGGGGAGGCACAGCCTCCCCTAACCGGCCCTCCATACAATTTCTGAAACCCGATGCGGCCCTCAGGCCAAAAAGTTTGACCACCCCTGCTCTAATAGCAGTGGTAAGAAGTTTTGAAAAATAAGTAGAAGAAAGGGTCTGACCATGTCCAGGATACACTGAAACATATTGCAAAATATTAAAGATTTCACACAAGATCAATAAATTTTTCAAGCCTTCCTTTAGCTTCACAATCATTTTAATTAAATTGTATGAAGAGTTCTCTTCTTACTGTCAAGAAAACCTTTCAAATCCATGCAGAAATTCTTTGCAAATACATGCACAACTTCACTGATAACAAGTTTAAATAAAAATAAAATAAACAAATTTAAATAAATAAAAGAATCTTTATTTTTGTCAGTAAAAATAAAATTCCCAAGTTCACTTTCTCGGTGAAACATTTTACACAGACGTCATATCCTTTCCACATCCCACACTTTGCAGGAACCAATACTGCATGATATAATTTATTAGGGACAGATGCTGTAAATTCACAGACTCAGCAAATTCCCGGTGAAGGTGTTGGACAATTTGATGAATATAATTCTTTTGTTTTTTTTCCTCAACATTTCATCGCACCATGAAATGACAAAATAAAACTGCATTCTGAGAAAGCAGAAAGAAACTAGGGCTCCACAAATGAGAATGAAAGACAAATAGTCTTGCAGTAAAGTCCTTGGGGTTGAAAAAAGGAAACTGATAAATCTACTTAGTATGGGACTTTAAGTAAAGTCTTTCTCATGTTACAAACTCTTTATTCCTTGGAGTATACTGATACTGGAAGATATCATTCCACAAATACTAAAGCAGTATTTGGATAACCTAGCTAGCTTTGTCTGGTGGGATCAGTTCATTTATTCTTTGAGAGGTACAGGGTCAGGGGATATATTTCAGCACTGTTGACTTTATGACAATGTACATACTTTTTGCTTATGTGTTTATTGTATTGTAAGGTTCTCTCTGAATTGTATACATTGAAGAAATAAATTAATATGAATAATTACAGCCAAGATAGACATGATTCTAAGTAAAAACAGCCATTCAGTTTACAGTATTACAAACATCAAGAGATCAAAAATCATGTCAGGCCCCCCCAAAATCATGAGATTTAAAAATATTTGAAATCATGTTTTTAGCTTGTCTTTTGATTTTTTTAAACTCCCCTCTACTCCTCTGCCAGTGTGTGTGATAATTACATCTTGAAAAGTTAATTTTTAATGTATGCACAATGCATGCTTCTTCCTGGCTGCTCAGATGGAGACTTCACTTGCCCTCACCTCACCCCTAAAACAGGGGAACTGCCATCTGTTTTCTTTCCTGTTTGACTCTTTCCCCTCCTAGATTATTTCTTTCAATAAAAGGAGTAGATAGCACATAGTTTGAGAACTAATTTAGCATGATTCACACTTTCACATATTACTCTTAATGATTGAAGGCTTACAGATATAAATATTAATGAACTTTAAATTTATATCAATCATTCATATAAGTGTTAATTCACAGCCAAAACAATATGTGATTGTGTTTTGCAAGAAGCAATACTTCCCTGACGTTCCCTTTCCCCCCACACCCAAGACTGGATAGCACTCCCTCCACATTTCTCCCTTGCCTCCTGCTGCTTTGGACCCTTGCCCATCCCTGCCCTGCCTCCCACTGCTCCACACCCTCCCCTCCTGCCCTCCATTCTCACACAATACCTAAATCTGCCTCCTATTCCCCCTCAGTTTCCTCATCAACCTTCCACATTGTCTCAGCAGCTCCTCACCATCCCTAATTCCTGTCTAGCTCCCTGAACCACAGAATGGCAGCCATTATGTCCATGGGCATGAATCTCACTGAAAACGGCAGGCTGTGGCAATCAACTTTATTAAGGGCAGCCTCACTTCCATATACATGTAGCCTGTGTGTCCACCACAACCCGTGGAAAGTTGTTCCAATAGTTAATTACCCTCACTCTTAAAAATGTGCACCTTATTTCCAGTTAGAGTGTCATTTAGCTGGTTTTTAACTGGCCTGGCCAGTTTTTGTATTGCCTTGGGAGTTAAAAGATTTAATGTGTGGGATTATTTTTTTTCTCCTTTGGGACACGTTAGAAAGCTCTATAATTCACACCCCGTAGTCCAGACTGTGGTGCCATGCTAGATTCAGGTAAGAAAAATGAAAAAAATAACCTAAAATACACATTTTGGTTGTGTTTGGTTTGTTGCATTGTTGTTTGATTGTTTAATTGTTTGTAAACATCACTAAAACATTTTAGTAATAATTAGCTATAGTCAGTAGTAGGATCCCTCTTTATGGGGGTGGGGCAAGGCCAGTGGCCAGTTTTTGTTGGTGGGACTGGGGATGGCCTCTGGTTTTCTGCATGTCGGAGGTGTCAACCATATTTCCACTCTGAACTTGTTTAGCTTCATCTTCCACCCATTGGGACTCAGGGACTGCTGCACAGGTGACAGGGGTTAAAATGGGCTCAGTTGTGGCCTCTTCATCCTGTCCTCCCAGCATCTGTCAGGACCCACAATTGTGTAGGGGAGATTCCTTTGGAGGGCACTGAAATCCAGGGGGATCCTTCCTTCCCTCCTGCCATGCAGCCTTGGAAGAAAAACTGCAGAGAGCAGCCAGTGGGACACTCCAGCCAGTAAGAATAGATGCAGCCAAAGCAGGGAGAACAGTATTTTATTTTAAAGCTTTACCAGTAATGAAGCCTTTTTAACATGCAAGCCATTTTTTTTTAAAAACGTTCCTTTTTAAAAACTTTTGCAAACATCTTCTAAAATTGGGCTACACTTATTTCTGTCCACTATAATTCAAAGGAAGAAAACAATAACATTTAAAAGTCAACTTTTTCAAAAGTTTGTTTGCTTGTTCATTTTATTGTACCTGACAGCTCAGATTTTCTTCTTCTTTTTTCCCCCTTACTGTTATGACATTTTCAAAGTAGCAAACACTTACCTTTTGCATGTGAGATTAGGTATCTTAGTTAAAATCTCAAGCTGCTCTTCATTCTATGTAAGTTCACATTTGAGTTTTGTCACCATAAAATTCACATACTCATCTCTGATGTGCTGGCAATTTCCCTGTGATAAACAGTGGAGCCATATGATAAATTGCATTTGTGATATACCTTTGAACTCCTCTCCTGACCTCTGTCCACTGAATCCATCTCTATTGGGACTGCTTCCAACATTCCAAACCTCTAAGAAGCTTTAACCAGCCACCCCTTTAATAAAAAAAACCCAACACCCTGCTACAAAAATGGTCTGCTCTTTCACAAAATATTGCATATTACTAACAAAATCAGACTAGCCCGAGGCCTATAACAGGCGTTATTCTGTCCTACAGGCTTATGGTCTGACTGCCTTGCAGAACTGGGAAAGGGAAGTTTATGCCATTGGAAAGGAACTGTTCCTAGCATTGTTTTGGAATGCACAGCACTTGCTTCTAGCTCTGAAAAGTCCCAAGATATCAGACTTTAAAACTGTGTGATTTTTATATATAGAAACAGACAGATTTTTAAAATGTAGCATTTTAACATTTTCCCCTTGTGAGCTCTTGGCAGCTGGATTCATGGAAACTAAAGGCATTTACATGGCTTTAGAGAAAAAAGACATTTGAATTAATCCCAATACAGTTTGACGCTAAAACATTTATAAAACGTGGTGTTTTTTTCTGTAAAATGTGGCATATCTAGAATACACAATGATGTGGATTTATCAGCACTCATTTGGGAAGGACTGCTAAACTTTCATAGTGCAACCTTCCCCTCACGCCCAAATGAGTTCCTGTGAAGCCTTTAGTCTTCAGCACATATTCCAAGCAGTGCCCTACCCCATATAAAATACAGAGCTGTGGGAATGCCTCCATTTTCTTCATTTGTGTCAGCTGTATTCATGACCCTTTTCTGCCCCGAGATCTTTTTAAATTGGACGTACTTACTTTGTTAGCTTGATTTGGCTTCCCCGGTCCAGAGCCTTTACAGTGAAATTATTGATGACCCAACTGGAGATATTAAGTCAGGATGCACCTGCAGTGCTACACCTGGCTACAAGAGGATGTGTGGCCAGTCCTTTGATCCCTGATGTTAAATTCTGCTTTATTGCCACTGTTTCTCCCAGGATAGTCTCCCTCAGTCTCTCCTGTTGAAGCTGTTCCAGGGTGGATAAATAATTAAAGAGCTCTTGGAGCAGGGAGACTGGACTGTGGGTCTGCCACCTGCCAGGTGGGTGCCCTAAACACCAGGAAACAAAGTCTTTCTCTTGCTCTATCTCTCTCTGGCCCAATGACTCTTGATTTAATCCAAAATGGAACAGCTTCAAAAGGAGAGATTGAAGGAGTCCCGCCCACGTCAGAATATCCCATAGGTCAGTGACTAGAGCACTGTCTTGAGAAGTGAGAGATTTGTGTTTGGATCCCTTCTCCACATTAAGCAGAAGGGGGAAACAAACCTGGGTATCCCACAGCTCGGGTGAGTGCTCTAACCCACTGCACTAAAAGTTATAAAGTGGGCATCACCTCTTCCTGTGATCATTTTGTGTGGAGTGAGGCAGGCACCTAACCTAATTTCTGAAGAAAAGACTTTGGCACCTAAGCCACCTGACTCCAGAAGAGGGCTTCTCAGTTGTGGATCACAAGGAGAGATAGGGTCCTCCCTCAAGGCCAGACTTGGGTGCCTAACACTATGAGAAGGGTGGAGCTTATAAAACACATCAGCATCTCCTATTAGCTCCCCGCCTAGCATGCTGTTTTTTGTGGATGGCATTTTTAGGTACTTATCTCTCTCCGTTCACTGTATAGGAGCCTAGGCACTGAACTCAGGCCTTGTGGATCACAGTATTGTTATGATTTTCTAGGAACCTAATAGTTAGGCATTACAAACAGCTTCACAAAGCTTAAGTTCCTTTGTAGATCCCGGTGTTAGGCATTCTGCAGCTATTACTTCAGTGTTGTCGTAATGGAACTTCAGCAGTCTTGAATTGGCTAGATCCCACTTCCCCCCATACCTCTTTGCAGGTTCTTTTTATGGGCTTTCAGGTTGTTTTCTCTTTTTACATCAGAAATGTTTGAAGGCCAGTTATCTGTAACAGTAAAGCTCCTGTGTACCGCTTTAGTGGCACAAATGGGATGTAAACCCAGCAGATCCAGCCAGCAGGAAATTCCCCTTGCGTAGTGGGAATCAAGCACAGTGACTCTACAGAACTGCCCTCCACCAGTATAGGAACTGTAACCAGATTGCCTCTGTGCTCCTGCTATTTCTGGCTGCCAGAGCAGTCCATTGGCATTGTGGGCAGCTGATGTACATTAGAGGAGCCTTGAAGTTGTATCAGACTTATGTCAGGGAAGAACTGGCTTAGAATCAGCAAGTTACAGAGGCAGCTTTATGCCACCTTTGCCCTGCCTTGTCTTTTTGGTCCTGTGCCTACTGAAGCTCAGACAAACCTGAGAGATGGGGCCTAGAAATGTGCCTGATACACAAATTCAGATGCAGATTTCACAGCCCCTTACAAAGTTTGGGATACGCAGTTATGCGCATGCAATGAACCACAAAATCCAGACGTAGATCATACTCAAAGTTCAGGAGAGTTTAGATTTGAAAGAAAGAGAGCACACAACCCCTCCACTCCCAAGCAATAGTTAGGGCCAGTATTATGTATCTTTCTGTGGTGCTGAGACCACTTAGAGAGAGAGAGAAAATGAGTCTGCTCTACAGCCTTAGCTATCAGGCAGTTGGCTTTTAGCTCATGCTGTGGAGGCTCATGCACTAAGCCCCAGTTCGATCCTGCCCATTGACAACAAGGGTTTGTCAGCGATACACTTGCACTTTAAATGGGTCTGTACATCCCAATCAAGGCAACTGTGAACATATTGAATGTATTAATAGTCTTAGGAAAACTGCATACCCTTAGGATGACTTTAATTCGATAACAGCCAACAGATATTTTGTACCGTAACACAAATGCTCTGACACAGAAACTGAAAGCCTAAGTATACATTCATTGTTGCTAATCAAACATCTAAATTAGCATGTACCACACTAACATGTTGTGATGGTGTATATAGACCCCATGATGTGGCAGCCAGGAAGGGATTAACAGAATGGTCAGCTACCTCTCTGGGTGCAAGACAACTAGCTGATCAACCGCAGCTGGGATAAAAGGCAACAACTCATGCAGAGACAGTGGCTGTCTGAAGGTACATCTACACTGCAAAACCCATGGCTGACCCATCCCCTCTGACTTGAGCTAAGAGAGATAGACTGTGGGGATGTTTAATTGAGGTGTAGATGTTCGTGCTTGGGTTGGATTCTGTGCTCTAGTACCCTCTGCGGTGGGAGAGTCCTAGAATTCTTGCTACAGCCCAAGCCCAAACATCTACACTGCAGTTAAACAGCCCCACAGCCCAAGCTCCATGAGTCTGAGTCAGCTGGTACAGGCCAGCTGCGGACGTCTAACTGCAGTGTAGATGTACCAGAAGGGGCTAGGGCCATCCTGAGAAAGAAGCACAGGGAGGTGAAACTCCAGAGAGATGACTGGAGAACGCAGCTCTATGGGAGATGCCTGCAAACAGGCAAAGATAGGAAGCAGCCCACAGAACCGGCTAGGGATTTTAAGAAACACACCCTAGCTGCTTATTGTGAGGGCTCTAGGCAGGAACCCAGAAGTGAGGGTGGGCCTGGGTTCACCACCATCCCCTGCAGGAGAGAAGCTGTAAGCCTTGGGAGTAAAGGGGCAAAGATTATTCTGCTCAGACTGAGACTGGTATAGAGTCACTGGACTTCAGGCTTTTGTTTGGACTTTCCTGTTGTTTGGAAGGAGTGAGGCTTCAGGCAACCTGATCAAGGGGCTGAATTGCACGAAGGAACAGATAAGCAGGTGACTTGAGCTGTGGCTTACAAAGGGGCTGCTGTGCTATGCCCAGCTATGAAGGGGGCAGACCAATGAGTGATTGAAACTTTGACATATGTATTTTGGCTGGAAAGCCAATTTTAAAAACTGGATAAATTTGTTATTTGTTAATCATTGTAGATACCTGCTTAAAACTACAATCTGATGTGAAGAAGTCATAAAGATCACCGAGGACTTTTAATTCGTTTTAAATAAAGCAACTTCCTGAATTCACTGTGGCCCCAATTTCAAAGTACATTTAATCATGTGTTTAAATCTACCCCTGTTCAGCAAAGTATTTAGCATGTACTTAAGAACTCACTAAAGTTAAGCACATGCTTAAGTGCTTTTGATGATTTGAGTCCTTTCAGACATGGAGCACTATTCTGTTCTTGTATGCATAAGTGAAAATCCAGAGCAAGTCAACAGAGGGAAAAATGGGTCAAGTTGCTCCATATTATACAGAATTGTAACAAGCAGAATTTGTCCTGTGCTATGTCAGTCTGCATGACCTCTTTCTACCATATCACACAATGTATAATGGAAGTTCACAATTACCAAGAATCTCAAAACCAGTGGAGAATTGACTAGTAAAAGAAGCATTCATCACAAGTGGAGTATAGTGTGTAATAACTTAAGAGGCAAACTGAACCTGACCACAACTTCACTGAGGATAAAGTAATGTTCCCAGGTAACTCTATCAAAGGCCATTTCTCAGTCAAGCCTTCCTGCTGATACCAGGTCATCATTATTGCATTTAGTTTTAAAAGTTGTTTTGTATAACTGGAATCATGGCACTGTTTGACAAGTCTTATTTCATCTGAATAAATGAGTCCTTGACATACTACTTGAATTTATCAGTAAATAGCTAGATTTACAAGGTATATAGAACATTTATTTTGTCCAGTTAAAGCTAATGAAAAGGAGACCATTTGTTCAGAGGATGGGAGAATATCACAGTCTAGAATAATTGAGAAAATGAACAAAGACTGGGAGGGGGGGTGTTAATGCCACTGGTCAAGCCTTAAAACATTCAGAACTGGTGGTGGAGAGAGGAGAGAGAGGCAGCTAAACCTTCATTATGCTCAAGTCAAATAAAATAGCTTCTTCTAGGATTCAGGTCTATTCTAGACTGCAGACAATTTAGTTAACTGGAGCCAACCAAAGCAGTTATTGAACATCGTCATACTGCAGAGAAAGTTAGCTCTACGTAAATCAAGGGGAAAGACTTTAAAAGTCTCTTTGATATCTCATTTAAGGAATTTATACTTACCTAATAGATTATTAGAGAGTTTATTGTGTTTTTTTTATATATTTAACCCAAAACAATGACAAACATCTTTGAAAAACACTTCTATAGGGGAAACCCCAAAATATAACTATGCTATGTATTCTAGTACGTGTAATGTATCGTACCAATGACAAAACACACAACTGGGGAAAACAAAGAAAAGTCACAATACAGTTTGCTTGGTGAAGTGACTTTCTGTGCTTAGCAGGGTGGCATCAATAACTGTGAACTGCAAATGGAGCTGTTTGTCCAAGCTATTGCGAGTGGGTTTTTTAATTCAGTGAAGATAAGAGGCAGAGGCAGTAGCCTGAGGATATATTTTTCTGTTAACATAGATATTTTATGTGCTGTTTAAGGGTTTCTTCTTCACTTGATCACAACATCAGGGATCAGGTTGTTATGCAAGCATCTATTACAACATAGACACCTTCTGCCAGAGACTGCAGTGTATTGGTCGGTGTCCCTGATGTACACTACAGTGGGAGGGCCTTTTCCCGGTTAAACTATGTATATGCCCACCCTTTTTCCATATTGTTGCTGTAGTCCTGGTGGACTATCAATAGCTGGTATTGGTATTGCTTCTGCCTACCACAACGCTTCATTTAACCTAGGGATAGGGGTTTTAAGTCAGTGTTTTCCTTCTCCTAGGTAGGCTGCCTTCCTGGATTGGAGAGCTCCAGCTGTCCCAAGCTGTCTAGTTATTTTTAAAAGATGTCAGATACCTGCTTTTACCTGCACACTGTCTTTTGGGGAAAAAAACACCTCTGCCTGTGAAGGCAAGAATTCAAGGAGTAATTAAGGGAACACAGTAATAATAATAAAAAAAAAGATGAAAATACAACATGCAGAAGACCCTGTTTTTCATAAAACTACACTGTTATAACAATTTGATTGGGTGCCTAGAAAATCTCATTTTAAGCAATGCTGCTCTTGAGAAAATCCCCATTTAAAGGTCCAGTTTGCTGAAATCTTCAGTGGATTATAATAATCATATCTCTTTTCTGTAAGTTCTAGTTCCCTTTTTTCACAAATTGTTCCTTAACGGTGAAAAAAATGAGTTCTTATTAAAACAACTAGTGATCTTAACAAAAGGTATCAATTTACAAAATGTCACCATCCCTAAAGTGTGGTGACTTAGCTGATTTAAAATTATCACTTTATTATTAATCAATATTATATGACAGTAGTATCCAGAGGCCCAGTTAGGCAGAATCCCACTGGGTAGCGTACTTTGCAAATAAGCCCATATGAAGATATTGCCCCCAAAGAGTTTAAAATGTGAGAAAGTACAGATTCTAGCTGCATTAGGTTTTCTGGAAGGAACAAATCTGTATAAAATCATTATTTTAAAAATCCAGCCTTGTTGTAAGACCGGGAAGGTTATAGGTTACTAGAAACAGATTGTTTTATGTAGTGTACAGGAATCAATTGACAAAAAAAGTGAATTAGTAAAAGTCAATTTCTTACAATCTCTCTTTTGAGTTTGAGAAAATGGATCATGGCAGCATAAATGAAAAGCAAGAAACAAACTCTTTGGTATAAGGCAGAGTAAAGCTCATAAGAATAATTTGTTAGGAGTAATTTGCATCAGTTTATTGATCAAACAAGCTGTTGTGAGCAGAGGAATTAGGCTCTTGGCTGATGAATGATTTTTGAAATGTCTGTTGAATCAACTTTAAAAATTATAAACTCGCTCAAGCACTTAGGGAGAGAACATTGGCTTAGAAGATTAAGTAGTCATATGTTAGTAATATTATCATAAATTGACCTGTCTTAGACCTTAGATATCAGATCAGTCAGTCAAATAGTGGATTAATTGATAGAAGGCTATGATGTTGTTATATTCTGTGGGGTAAAAAATAAAAAATAAATAGCTTGATATGTACCTGGGATGTTTTATGGAATAGCCTGAAATGCTAGTCTTAAAATGACTCGATGACAAAATGGGCTAATGCAATAGCTCGCTTCCTTTGGAGGCAAGTATTCAAATTCACTTTGAGACACAAGTAAAACCGAGTGGTCTGATCCTACTCATTGTTGGGCATTTGTCTATATTACATTACCTGTTGCAATCTGGCATATTTAGCAGCCTCTTTTCAGCAGAAAGCCAGGACCAGAAGAGCAGAGGCATTGCAAGTCACTCCTGAACAGCACTGGCAGAGAAGCATTGGGCAGCTTGTTGTGGGCCATGTGGAGGCCAGCGTTGTCAAACTTGGGTGCCTCAGTATCCAAATTGCTGCTTGCCAGCCCAGGTCTGAAAATTTGGGCTATATGTTTAATGAGAGCTGTTCTTAGCAAATGCTTATAACTCTTGCTTTCACATATACCCAAGTTGCCCACATTTTAAAGACAAAAATGAAATTTGATACTAATGCACCTACAGAATATCTTTCATGAAGTTTGAAAAAGGCCATGAACTGATATACAAAATATATAACTTGTTCATATGTTTGGAGAGAGAAAGACTTCATGACGTGGTTGTGACACCCAGGTTTTCTCACCACCTGCCGTGTAATCTTGGGTGCCTCTGTTCTGTACAGCTTTGGCTCAGAGTCCTGACACCAGCAGTGTGCTCACAACACAATAGTCTCACCCTGGCTTCCACTAGCCCAGGTACTCCTGGGAGGTTGACCTCCACAAAAAGTGTCCCCAAAACCATCTCTCTGGCAGTCTCTCTCATGGACACTCTCAGAAGTTGTTCGCTGCCTCCAAAGAGACCGTGTACACGCCAGCTTGTTAGGTTTGCAGAAGACTCACACTTACTTCACTATAATAGCACTGTGATGATTTGTAGTACAACTTAGAATAAGTTTATTAACAAAACAGAGATTTAAGTGATTTCAAGAGAGAATGAGTGAAATAGTTTTGTTTTAACCCTTTCATAACATACTTTCTAGTATCTAAAATTCAATTCTAGGTAAAGTTATAGCTTGCTAATAGTGTCTTACTCACACACAATTGTTAGCATTCTCCAGCATGTTTGGCTTTCCCAGCCAGGATCCCACCCTCACAGAATCAAAGTGCTGGTTTCTTTGTTCCCTCAGGAGATGAATACTCCAAAATCTTTCAGCAGTTCCTTACATCCCAAAGTATCTTTGCCTTCAAAATCTTGAAGCTCTCCTCCTGGCTTAGCTTTCTGTGACACACACTCTGCATACATCTACACTGTAATTAGACTCCTGCAGCTGGCCCGTGCCATCTGACTCAGGCTCCTGGGGCTCAGGCCAAGGTGCTTTTTAACTTCAGTGTAGAACTCTGGGACCCTCCCACCTCGCAGGGTACTAGAGCCCAGGTTCCAGCCTGAGCCCAAACATCTACGGTGCAATTAAACATCCCGTTAGCCTGAGTCCTTTAACCCAAGTCAGGAGGCCTGGGCCAGCCATGGGTTTCTAATTACAGTGTATACATACCTTCTGACAGCCATGTATAAATCTCCTGTAACTAACTGTGCAAGGTATCAAAGTAATGAGCTTTCCATATTTCTATAGAAAAAACAAGTCACTGGTCCAGGCTTGTATCTTACCTTGTTTGTGGCCCAAAAGGGTTATTTGGGAGGGAGGGAAGAGGGAAGAAGGGTGAAATATTTGACCTGATAGGTTGGTTTTAATATGAAAACTGGATGTCTGAAGCTGGTCAGTGGTTTGAGATGTTCAGATAAGCAGGTGGACAGCGAGTGAGGAAGTCAAAGATTCAAGACATATAATCTATCATATGATTCTCCAGTATTTCCTGTGAAGATCACCACCACATACATGATGTAGATTCATATATACTAAGGTCAGAAGGGACCATTATGATCATCTATTCTGACCTCCTGCACAACACAGGCCATAGAATCTCACCCACCCACTCCATGTAATCACAACCCTTCTCATTCAGTCTATACTATACAATGCCAGTACAGGTAAAATTTCAACATTACAATTATACATTGAATGTTCATAATTAAGAAATTTAAAAGTCTGTTCTTTTTTTAAAACAAAACATATCCTTGATTTGTTTTGTTTATCTGGCTTGTGCATCAGCCTGCCATAAACAAAGTAATAATTTAACTAAGAAAATATAAGAACATTAGAATGGACATTCTAGGTCAGACCAAAGGCCAATCTAGCCAAGTATCCTGCCTTCCGACTATGGCCAGTGCCAGGTGTGATTGAGGGAATTGAACAGAACAGGTAATCATCGAGTGCTCCATCCCCTGTCACCCATTCCTGGCTTCTGGCAAACAGAGGCTAGGGACACTATCCCTGCCCATCCTGGCTAATAGATAAATTCATGGAGGATAGGTCCATCAATGGCTATTTCTTTTTTGAACCCTGTTATAGTCTTGAGCATCACAAAAAAACAATTTTGTTCAAGTTATCCAACTAATTATTTATTTTCTAAATAAGCAATAATTTAAATAAAACAAATGACTGTAACACCCTGATCCTGCAACCACTTAACTTCACTTACCAGAGTAGTGTGTGCTTAACTTCACTGACAAGAGTAGTCCCCTTGAGATCATGGTTAAAATTAAGCATAAGTGTAAATATTTTCGTGTTCAGGTATTAGATGCATATTACCATAGGATGGTGACATCACTGATATGGGCATACATCCTCTTGGGTCACATTTCCATTGTACAGTTGAGAGAAGGGAAAGAGGAAGATGTTAGTGGCAGGACGGGAATTGGAATTGTCTCTATCCCTCACTCACTATTGTGATCCCC
The DNA here is from genome assembly GCF_015237465.2 of Chelonia mydas. Classification (NCBI taxonomy): domain Eukaryota; kingdom Metazoa; phylum Chordata; order Testudines; family Cheloniidae; genus Chelonia; species Chelonia mydas. The sequence goes on from NC_057852.1 coordinate 104,236,489, forward strand.
CTTCCGTATTTCAGTCTGCATTTATGTTTCTTGAGTGGCTAGGACAATGAGTCCAGTATTACTATCCTCTCTCAGGCAAATTTCCCAGTGACATCAGTGGGCTCTTTGCTCGTGTAGGGACTGCAGAATCAAGTCCATACGTAGGTCATCTTCAGCTTGAGGCACCTTAAATATCAATCTCTGTATCAGAGGGAAAAATATGAAGGAAAAAGTGGAAAGCCATTTCCCTGTATCTTTTCCCACTCCTGGGAGGTGCAGAAAGATATAACAAAGGTTGGAATTTATTCTTCTTTGTTTTATGATCACAATAAAGGAACCCACACCTACTCCCATTACCATAATTAAAATTTCATCTTTTTTGTGCAACCATAAAATTCCAACCACTTATGCAGTTGTGAATATTTCTGCTCTCACTAGGGGAACCCGCCTTGTACTGCATGCTCACATAAAAAGAATTAAAAGATTCTGATTACAGATAAATAAGCAAAAAACACCATCCCCTTTCTTTTAGAATTTGCTTCAATCCTCTATTCAGAGCATCCCACAAAAGCCACCAAAAATGGCTTGCCCCTCCTACAATCTGGCTGACAAATTATTCTCATCCTTCAATAGAGAAAGGCAATACTGTACAAGGCCATATGGCTCTAGAGGTCCTCCAGATGATCAGACTGAACCAGCCATGTGAAAAACAATGCCTCTCCTTTCTGTGACCAGAAAGAATATTCCCACCCTACCTTACATAAGCACAGGTGTAGCAAAGTGTATATTTGAGGTGATTCCTAGGCATTTACAATGTCACATATCAAGTAGCATAGATTATTTCTGTAACAGGATCACATTGTTTAGGCTACCTAGAGTAATCAAGTAATCGTGGAAGAATAGATCCACATATCTTCCACTGTTAGGTGCAGTCTTTCAACCCTCTTGTGGTTAGGAAATGGATCATCCCAGCCACCTTGACTGATGAGATTGGCTCATGCTGGGTACCAATCTCCCCAAATAAATACTGGGAGCATTACTGACACAAATAGCTTTCCTTAGCTTAGTGGAACTCATTTGGAGCCTTACCATCATAATGGCACTTGGGCATAGTCAGACTAGATGATCACAGTGGTCCCTTCTGGACCTAGAGTCTATTAATCTGTATAGTTCTCTTCACTAGATGTAAATATGACAAAAAACAGAGGAACAGCAGTACTGGCAAATGAAGCATCCCCACTTACAGTTGCCAGGATTTCTGTCTGCCAGTGTAGCCAGGATTTACATATCTATTTGGGAATGTTACAGTCTTTTCTCTTGTTTCAAATCAAATTAATGAGACCATGTTACCAATATGTTCTCTGAACAACTTCAAAATGCTGCTGATCTATTCTGCTGTTTGTGTGTTTAGTATCCTGGACAAAGGCAAAAGTGTGGCTATCGTACAGTACAAAGAGAAGTGGCAGAGGCTGGAAACACTTAGATTAATGGAAGTGCAGATCAAATTCAGAAGCAGTAATAAAATTACTTTTTATTACAGTTGTCCATCCCTCCCCTTCCCTCTAGTAATAGAAAATAATTCATAGCATTCTCACCTAAGCATGATTGTTTTTTTGCATTAGCAACCTGGCGGGGACTAAACCATAGTTTCAACACAGTAGAGACAGGACTGCACAGTATTTGATGTATGAGAAGTAATATATACAGTGGGATGTGCATTAACTGTCACACATTGAAAGGGCTCGGGCAATTTCTTTCAATTCTAAGATCTCCATATTTGGCTATAAATTTTTAATATATCTGTGATGAGAAAATAACTCAAAGGAAATGTGACTAGTGCCTGTTATGAGGCAATACGTCCTGTCATAAACCTCTCACCCAAATGCATCCATTCTGTGTCCATTCAACGCATGCCCTTAAAATACAATCAAAAATGTATTAGATTTTGCTGGAATACAAACTCATTGCCTTCTACTTAAAGTGACGTACCCTGGACACGGAGGGCTGAAATCCGTACACGCTCCTTATCCCATCTAATGAGGTCCGAACTTAAAGAATAATACCCTCTGGTAACATAACATCAAGAGACACATAGCAAAATAACTATCTTAAAAACAAGAGAGTAAAGGAGCATTAGAGATGAGACATTTATTTCACACAACATACTAGGACATGCTTGGACATAACTGCTGAAAACTAGCTAAAGGTATTATTAATGATGACAGAATATAGTTACAAAGGAAAATATAAAGGTACATCTAATAAAACATACATCATTAATCTCTTTGGAATCTCATCTAGACTTCTGTATCTCTGTGAAGGACAACTAAATGGGTGTTTCTAGTTTATATGATTAGATTCACCCATGTCTGAAGTGTTTGTTACATGGAATAATAAGAATATAGCAGTAGGGTTATACTATTGACCACCTGACCAGGATAGTGATGGTGACTGTAAAATGCTCAGCGTGATTAGAGAGGCTATAAAAATAAAAATTAAAAAAACCTCAATAATAATGCGGGATTGTCTGGCTATACCGAAGGAAGAACAGGAGACATTTGACATGGGTTTAATCAGGCTGCAACTTTATTATTAGATGTCTGGGACTACACAGCAGATAAAAGTGTACAGTGCAGGTAACCCAATGTTTTTCCATAATTACCCGGGGGCTTTTACCAGCCCCCCCTCTTTTCCATCAAAGTCTCTCCTGCAAATTTATTGCTGGGACTTTACCATACCTGGGGAGGGGCTCCAACCAGTTCCCCCTCTTTTTCCATCCAGGTCCCTCCAGAAAATCCATTGCCAGGACCTTACCATCCACCCCCCCCACCCCCACAGGAGGGCTAATATATGCTATAAGAATGGGAGGTTGGCTCCCTGCTGTGCCAATCATAGGAGTCCCCAACCGCCACCCAATTCGTCCTTTAATGTACACTTCTTTTAAAGTCCTTTTCCAAGCCATTTTTCTGGTCACTGTATATCTTTCCTATGGAGTACCTGCACTGGACATCCACCGCAAGGAGGAACCAGCAATTGACTTGGCTGCCTCCTCCCCACACCCAGTCAGGTTCCCAGACATCTTTTACTGCCCCCCACTTTTTAATTGGCCAAAACAAATGGGCTCCCAGGCTTTACAGGGGACCCCCATACTCCCTGAATAATTTGGTGCCCCAGAGTGCACAAACTGCTGAGCATTTATGACCCCCAGGGATTTGGCCACCCCCACTGTTAGAATTTGTTGAGCCTTGTCTATCTGGGTGGCACTCCATGGCTCTCAGCCAGAACATGCATGAAGGCATGTGTGACAACACAGATTTGCATCAAGTCCCTTCTTTTTGGGGGCAGTTTTTGAACTACTTTACACATTCCCAAATAGTGTTCTCCAACGTGTACCACATTATGTCAGTGACTGCTAACGAGCCCCTCAGCGCACAGCAGTGAGATAAGCTGGTCCCATAACATGCTTCACCTTCCATGCCAGCACAGCCTTGCCCCATCCTGGACCCCACTTGCCAACCCTTAAGGACGTCCTCCTATGTGCATAAGAAAAACAATCCTGTGCCTACCGATCCACACCACCTCATCCATGACTGGTCTGCCCACATCTGGAATGGAATGACAACACATTAATGGCGAGTGATCACCCGAGGTTGCACACCATATTGTGTGCTTCCAAATGCCAATGCCCACTTGTCAGAATTGCCTGTACCCTTGTACCCTGCTGCACCACAGCTGTTGTGGCCCGGTTGATTGCAAATGAGCGAGCAACCCTTGTGTGAAGACTGCTGTATGGATATGGATAACCCATTAGCCCCACTGATAAATGTAACAGCCGGGAGGCAATTCCAAGATCGTTGAGGATGCCAGTTGACAGTTGCTTGTGACCCCGTGTTCTGCAGTACCCGTTGCTGTGTAATGGGCCATTCAGTGACCAGCCTTTCCACTCCTGTAATTACATGAATTTGTTAAGACTTTTCCCATAGCCCTGCCATTGGAAAGGCATCAGTGGATCTCCATGCTACATGGGTAACCATCCCACCCCCATGTTCCATGTAGCTACCAGAATTTGCTCAGGTTGTTGGCTGGCTCCTGGTGCCAGCTTCAAAACCTGTTATGCAAAAGTGAGGCAAAGCAACTGCTGTGCCAGTATAAACCCAGGAAAGGTAATAAAGTAATGGATATTATCCTGGAGCCTATTTGATGACCAAGCCCCAGGAGGTAAACCTGTGAGTTTTGTTCAGGCCATTGTGTGATGGGCCCTGCTACCCCATCTTCAGTTGATTCCTGTAGAATCCCAGGGGTTTTTTGTTTTTGGGGGGGGGGGTATTTTTTAAACCACATAGCCCCAATCACGTTGTTGTCTTTTAACATGTTTTACTTGATCACACTCTACATATCCCATGCACACCCATGACTCATAGTGGTTTTGTGTGACTGTGTATTATTTATAGTCCCCATGAACAGAATCCTAAACACACAGAAATGTGCCCCCATCTGCTTTATAAAGGCACTGCCAAATGCAGAACCTTAACATCTCCAACTGAACTGGAAATGGTGCCCTTGCCAACTTGTGGGTGACACTTGATTTGACTCCGATGCTGGTTCCCCCGGGATCCTTTCCATACTGCTGTGGCATGAACACACTGCATGCGCCCCAAAACATAATGTGCAAACATGCCTGCACTGATACATGTATGCACCTTTCAGAAGCCTGCACCCAATGTTACAAACATTTGTTGCGGCCCTGACACACCGCTGCATCAGCGTTGTCCTCACGGCTTGTAATCAGTTGGGAGGAACGAACATCAATACTCTGGGCAATTCTGAATCCTCTGGAAACCTCAAATGCTGTGAAGACAACCTTACAAACAACAATCTTAACCACTTGCCTGAAAATTATTGCTGACTGGGGTAGAAGTTTGGTTCCTTTGGAGCCTCCCAAGCCATGAACCTTGGGGTCGGGGGACTGCCTATGGTAATGAAACAGGAAAACCCCCAGAGGTTCCCCTGCCCCTGGTCTAGCACCAGACGCATGCCCCAGTTGCATGGCTACTCCCCTGACTGCCATTAACTCCCACAACCCCACTACATATGCCTTGTGCAGTCTTTGAATCTCCCTGCCCTTCTCCCAGTGCTAGTGCTGAGCGTGACAGAAAGGGGAAGAAGTGAAAATTCCCTGGGTGCGCCCCAAGCAAAAACCTAAAATCAGCCCCAACCCAATTATCACAGTTCAGTTGTGTGTGGGGGAGGGAGGGGCTTTGCTGTGTCATAGATTTTAAGGTCAGAAGGGACCATTATGATCATCTAGTCTGACCTCCTGCACAATGCAGGCCACAGAATCTCACCCACCCACTCCTGCAACAAACCTCTCACCTATGTCTGAGCTATCGAAGTCCTCAAATCATGGTTTAAAGACTTCAAGGAGCAGAGAATCCTCCAGCAAATGACCCATGCCCCATGTTATAGAGGAAGGCGAAAAACCGCCGGGGCCTCTTCCAATCTGCCCTGGAGGAAAATTCCTTCCCGACCCCAAATATGGCGATCAGCTGAACCCTGAGCATGTGGGCAAGATTCACCAGCCAGATACCCAGGAAAGAATTCTCTGTAGTAACTCAGATCCCACTCCATCTAACATCCCATCACAGGCCATTGGGCCTATTTACCATGAATAGTTAAAGATCAATTAATTGCCAAAATCATGTTATCCCATCATACCATCTCCTCCATAAACTTATCGAGTTTAATCTTGAAGCCAGATAGGTCTTTTGCACTCACTGTTTCCTTTGGAAGGCTATTCCAGAACTTCACTCCTCTGATGGTTAGAAACCTTCGTCTAATTACAAGTCTAAACTTCCCAATGACCAGTTTATATCCATTTGTTCTTGTGTCCACATTGGTACTGAGATTAAATAATTCCTCTCCCTCTCTGGTATTTCTCCCTCGTATATATTTATAGAGAACAATCATATCTCCCCTCAACCTTCTTTTGGTTAGGCTAAACAAGCCAAGCTCCTTGAGTCTCCTTTCATAAGACAGGTTTTCCATTCCTCAGATCATCCTAGTAGCCCTTCTCTGTACCTGTTCCAGTTTGAATTCATCCTTCTTAAACATGGGAGACCAGAACTGCACACAGTATTCCAGGTGAGGTCCCACCAGTGCCTTGTATAATGGTACTAACACCTCCTTATCTCTACTGGAAATATGTCGCCTGATGCATCCCAAGACCGCATTAGCTTTTTTCACGGCCATATCACATTTAATCCCTAAATGTATGACCTTACACTTCTCACTATTAAATTTCATCCTATTACTATTACTCCAGTTTAAAAGGTCATCCAGATCCTCCTGTAGGATATCCCGGTCCTTCTCTAAATTGGCAATACCTCCCAGCTTTGTATCATCCGCAAACTTTATTAGGACACTCCCACTTTTTGTGCTGAGGTCAGTAATAAAAAGATTAAATAAGATCGGTCCCAAAACCGATTCCTGAGGAACTCCACTGGTAACCTCCCTCCAGCCTGATAGTTCACCTTTCAATATGACACGCTGTAGTCTCCCCTTTAACAAATTCCTTATGCACCTTTCAATTTTCATATTGATGCCCATCTTTTTCAATTTAACTAATAATTCCCCATGTGGCACCGTATCAAATGCCTTACTAAAATCTAGATAAATTAGATCCACTGCATTTCCTTTGTCTAAAAAATCTGTTACCCTGTCAAAGAAGGAGATCAGGTTGGTTTGGCATGATCTATCTTTTGTAAAACCATGTTGTATTTTGTGCCATTTACCATTGACCTCAATGTCCTTAACTACTTTCTCCTTCAATTTTTTTTCCAAGACCTTGCATACTACAGATGTCAAACTAAGAGGCCTGTAGTTACCCAGATCACTTTTTTCCCCCTTTCTTAAAAATAGGAACAATGTTAGCAATTCTCCAGTCAGACGGTACAACCCCTGAGTTTACAGATTCATTAAAAATTCTTGCTAATGGGCTTGCAACTTCATGTGCCAATTCCTTTAATATTCTTGGATGAAGATTATCTGGGCCCCCTGATTTAGTCCCATTAAGCTGTTTGAGTTTCGCTTCTACCTCAGATATGGTAATATCTACCTCCATATCCTCATTCCCATTTGTCATGCTACCATTATCCCTAAGATCCTCATTAAAGACTGAGGCAAAGTATCTGTTTAGATATGGGGCCATGCCTAGATTATCCTTAACCTCCACTCCATCCTCAGTGTTTAGCGGTCCCACTTCTTCTTTCTTTGTTTTCTTCTTATTTATATGGCTATAGAACCTTTTACTATTGGTTTTAATTTCCTTTGCAAGGTTTAACTCTACTTGACTTTTAACCTGTCTCACTTTATCCCTACATGTTCTGACCTCAATAAGGTAGCTTTCCTTGCTGATCCCTCCCATCTTCCACTCTCTGTATGCTTTCTGCTTTTTCTTAATCACCTCTCTGAGATGCTTGCTCATCCAGCTTGGTCTACAACTCCTGTCTATGAATGTTTTCCCCTGCTCCTCCCACCTATACCCCATGCCAGTATGTTCCTTATAGCTGACTAACCAGGTAACTCCTCCTCCCTTTTTTGTTGCGCTTCCACATGGAGCCTTCTGTCCCCTGCCCTCAGCAGGGAAATTTGAAACATGATTCCTGTCCCTCTTGATCTGCCCTACACTGCTTACAGTCCTGCCTCCAGAGGGTGCTGAACTGAGCAGAATTGCCCCCTGCCATTCCCTACCCCTAGCAGCGGAGGTCAAGGGTGGACACTCCCTGTCCTTGTGCCCCCTACCCAGGGAATGAATGAGACTGCAGACAGCCTTGCGAGCCATATCCTCCTGACCCCCTCCCCCTGTGGAGCTACTCTCTGGTGCCTGCTTCACCTGACCCCAGTCAGAGGAAGGGATAAATTACTTCCCTTCCCCCTTTCTTACTGTTTTGCTTCCACATGGAGCCTGGTGGCTGAGACCTGTTGCAGTGCTGTGTTGCCGCCTGCTTCAGACTGCTCCATATAAAAGGGATGATCCCGGCTCAGGGCGTACCGGGTGACTCAGCAACCACACTGACCCCTTTTGCAGCAGTTTTCATCTCTCCCCCCACCGCAGCCATAAAGTACTGTTCCCTTCCTTCGGCAATCCAGCTAAATACCCCCCTGCTTAAAGATGCAGGAAGGCCATTTCAACTATCCCCATATTGACTGGGTACACGTTGCCTGAGGATGGTATGCAGAGATAAAGTTTCTTGATACCATATATCACTGTTTTTTGGAGCAGCTAGTCAATACAGGTCAATAAAATCTTGACTGCTGTGGAGAAAGTGAATAAGAAAATGTTATTTACTCCTTCACATAACCCAAAAACTTGTGGTCACCCAATAAATTAATAGGCAGCAGGTTTAAAACAAAAGGAAGTACTTTACACAATGCACAGTCAACTTGTGGAACTCTTTTCCAGGGCATGTTGTGTAGGCCAAAATTATTACATGATTCAAAAAAGAACTAGATAAGTTCATTGAATATGGGTAACAAATGGCTGTGTTTTCAAGTAAACGTCAGTTTAAACACAACTGTGTTAGTAACCAGGTCAGATGATAGAGCTAAGAATTGGATACAAAAAACATGGTAGTGTTTATGCTGCACAACTCTTTCAGGATTCCATTTGTTTTATAATATTCCTTACTTAGTTGGTCCCCTACCTGAAACCTATTTCTTGACTTCATGCATTGGGGAACTATGGAGAATGTTTAAAAGCAGATTACAGCAAAAGAAATCAATGAATTCTGACTCTTCTCTGGTCACAAAAAAGGCAAAAATAATCAAAGTATTTTTGTCATAAGCAAAAGGCAATTTTCTCAAAATGCTGACAGCCCCAACTATAGCAATGTTAGATGGCACTGCTAAAACAATGGTGTACTCAAGCAGTATTTTTTGGTTTGGTTTTAGTGATTGTCAAGGTTCCTCCCCCACTCTGAACTCTAGGGTACAGATGTGGGGACCTGCATGAAAAACCTCCTAAGCTTATCTTTACCAGCTTAGGTCAAAACTTCCCCAAGGTACAAAATATTCCACCCTTTGTCCTTGGATTGGCCGCTACCACCACCAAACAAATACTGGTTACTGGGGAAGAGCTGTTTGGAAACGTCTTTCCCCCCAAAATACTTCCCAAAACCTTGCACCCCACTTTCTGGACAAGGTTTGGTAAAAAGCCTCACCAATTTGCCTAGGTGACTACAGACCCAGACCCTTGGATCCTAAGAACAATGAACAATCCTCCCAACACTTGCACCCCCCCTTTCCTGGGAAATGTTGGATAAAAAGCCTCACCAATTTGCACAGGTGACCACAGACCCAAACCCTTGGATCTGAGAACAATGAAAAAGCATTCAGTTTTCTTACAAGAAGACTTTTAATAAAAATAGAAGTAATTAGAAATAAGAAATCCCCCCTGTAAAATCAGGATGGTAGATACCTTACAGGGTAATTAGATTCAAAACATAGAGAACCCCTCTAGGCAAAACCTTAAGTTACAAAAAAGATACACAGACAGAAATAGTTATTCTATTCAGCACAATTCTTTTCCAGCCATTTAAAGAAATCATAATCTAACACGCACCTAGCTAGATTACTTACTAAAAGTTCTAAGACTCCATTCCTGGTCTATCCCCGGCAAAGACAGAATATAGACAGACCCACAGACCCTTTGTTTCTCTCCCTCCTCCCAGCTTTTGAAAGTATCTTGTCTCCTCATTGGTCATTTTGGTCAGGTGCCAGGGAGGTTACCTTTAGCTTCTTAACCCTTTACAGGTGAGAGGAGATTTCCTCCGGCCAGGAGGGATTTTAAAGGGGTTTACCCTTCCCTTTATATTTATGACAGTGATACTTTCACTGTATAACATTTCCCCAACTGCTTAATGCAAGAATAATTATTAACTTGTCTCTTAATCCAAAATTCATTTTCAAAACTGTCGGTAATCAAATCAGACTTAGTCTTTTGTATCAGAACTAAGATGTACCACTTTTTCTTAAATATTTAAAGGACACAACCAATTCAATTGACATCCATCCAGAACAACCAGCAATCTGATCCCAGTGTGACTAGTGAGCTAGATTTATTTTTTTTTAAATTGTCCTTGGAAATTAGATAAAGTGTGAACAGTGCCAGTCATCTTTTGGAGCAATCGTGTTGAAATGGGATACTTCACTTCCCATTTCCTGCCTATGATTTTAACAATTATAGTCTTCCATCTAAGCTGATCAGATAGAGCAATCAGAAGAGGAGAAAAAATGCCAGAGCATTTTGCCTCACACAGCATGCTTCAATCACACTGCACGCTGAAACTGTTAAAGCAGTTAAAGTTAACTGAATGGAGTTAAAGCAAGTGAATAGAGAGAGTTACAACCACTCTGATGGATTTAGGACACTCTGTTTAAGTACTGTATGTTAGACACCCTTCACACGCTAAACTATGGCTTGCACTCAGAAGATGATTAAATAAATTGGTGTGACTGTGCTGATGCTGAAAGCCTGTGAAATATCTCTTCGAATGCTACTCAAGAGGGAAGAGTCAAATAGCTTACAAAGAACAATGTCTGTAATCAGGTCTGTTTTTCTCATAAAAATCAAAATCATGTTTTGCTAATAAAGATGCTGCAAAATGATCTTTTGGTAATTGGGAGCCAATTGTCAATAATGCAGCTCATCACTTAGGATTATTATAGGCACTTATCAACCTGTGCTTTTTCTCTAATGAGACTGAATTCTGCTAGGCCCAATGAGAAACCATATATTTCAGATTGTAGAAATCAGAGATTGTATTGATATTTAATTGTGAAGGTGGTTTATTTATTTATTTTTGCCTCATAATTCCAACTTTTTACATAGTTCAGAAGAAATGTTTCTTTGCTTTTAAAAGCAATGTCACAATAAGTTTTGGATTCAGACCTGCAGTTTTTGGCAAAACTATCATTGGCTTCAATATGAACAGGATTGCCCCCCAGGGAGAGAGCTAAATTAACATAACAAAGAATATAAAAGTAGGGCAGGTCACTTCCAGCCAGATTGGCTTAAGATACACAAAAGTATAACTAAAACAAGCTAATTTTTGCTTCATACACTTTCAGAGCATAATATTTTGAAAAGGCTAGGATTTTCATGACCGAGTAATGTGGTTTGTTTGTTTGTTTGTTTTAATAAGCTACTGTGTACAACTGGAATTTCCATCTTTATTCTCTTGCTGAAACTGTAAACATAATATGCAAATAACCATCAGTCTCATGACACATGTAGAGTCTGATTATCAAAATGCTGTTTAGCAACAATTGCATGGCATGCTCTTTGGAGAATTTCTACGTGGATTTGGAAGCCTAGTTTTGACACCCAGGTTGGAAACTTTGCCTTTAGAGAGTAACACAATACAAGATGCTTTAAAAACACTCACAAATCTTTGTTTTATAATAAAGATCTATGCCTAAACTCAATGAAGTCAATGAAAAGTCTTCCGATGAGTTCAGATGGCTTTGCTTCAGGTCCCTGATTTAGCACATAGACATTTTTTTAGGGTCTAAGATTACGATCATACCAGTTGTGTGCATACCCCACTCTTAGGGGTGATCCTCACATACTGTATGGAGCTCAGAGATCTTTAGAAAAAAGGCATTAATATCTACTTCCAGAGGTCCTCTGCTTCTGCTGACAACCCCAGCCAAGGTCACATCAGCATCACCTTCTTCTCTTTGCTCCCCTATCTCTTACAATTTGCACTTTGAAAGAAACAGGTCATGGGGGAAGAAGGAGAGAAGTAAATGACCAACTCCCTTCCTGTCATCCCCTAAATGTTATGTGGCATATGTCACTTTCTCAGGGATTGTGTTAAAAGTGTGTTGTTTTAGAGCATTGTCAAATGTGGGTGCAATCTTAATTCTCCCCACCCCCTTGTGCATATGCTTTATGAGTCTTTAACAACATGATTTTTTCCATTGTCTCGCCTCACCTAAAGTGGTTCACAGTCCCAGTATCTTTGCTCAGTCTGTCCCAGTTCTCACCCCACCTCAGTTCCATCTCAAATGTCTCTGGCCCCATTCCTTCCCGGCTGGTTTTTAGCCTCAGTCTTCTTGTCTAGCCAGTCCCAATATCCCCAGCCCCTTGTACAGTTTTGTTTTTCCCTTCCTGAGCCAACTGGCTCCTGTCCTTCCCACCCCGTTTCCCTCCCCACCCTACCTGTCCCAGTCTCTTGTTTCCCCCCAGTTCCCAGTCCCAATCTCCTCAAGCATGCCATTATGGGAGGGATGGGTAAAGGGAGAGGAGAACAAAAGAATAAAAAAATCCTTTGAAAAGGTTACTTAAGTAAATTAGATTTAGTGAGAGCTCCCCTTCTTTCTTCTGTGTGTGTATTTAGGCACCTGTGATTCAAAGACTTATACAAGTGCTTAACTCTATGCACTGTGAAGTCAATAAAAATATTCTTGCAGTTTGAATGACAAAATACACACAACTCATTGCAGGATCAGAGCCTTAGAGTACAAGTGAGTGAAAGTGATTTTTTGTTGTTGTGGGAATGTTTGTTTCTCTTGATGTGAATAGAAGATGGCTTTATGTGAGACGTTTATGTGCATCATTTTTACTCTAGTAAAAAATCCAATGGATTTCAAAGTTACTAGTGTATAAATGCTCACAGGCTTGAGCTCAGAGTTATCAACAGTTAGTCATGTAAACCTCTAAGATATGGGACAGTCAATCTTACCCAGAAAGAATTATATCTTAGTAGCCAACGTCTAGAAAAATTGACTCTAAGTATCAGAAAATTACCCTACCAATCAAGCTGTCAGCACCATAGTCTAAGAGTAAAATGTCATTTTACAGAAGAAAATAGCCGTTTTACACAGGACACTGATGTACGTCTGCTGCAGCCAGTATCACCCAGTGACATCAAGTGCTAAACAGTTTTGGAAACTCTGATTGTGAGCGCACTTAGGGCAGAATTATATATTTTTGTAGCTTCGTGCGAAACCCTGTTTAATTCTTGAGCATTTACTTTCCCTTTAAGATAATATTCACTGTTACAGCTCTCCTTCTCTGACAGCAATGGTTAAAATGTATTTTTGTACTTCCTGTCATGACGTCCCTTACAAATTCTTTCATATTTTGTCTTAATTAGTATCCACATGATATGAGTTATTATTATTCACTTGAAAAATGAGTAATCATTTCTCCTTATAGAAAAATCATTAGATTTGTGTACAGTTTCATAGTAAGGGACCCCCTCTTGTAACAGTATTAGATGGGTAAAATATAGATTTTTAAAAATGCAGGCTGTGGGAAACTTAGAGCTGATGTAATATCCTTTTTGCATGTTAAAAATTATAACTAGGATAAAGCAAGAGAACTACCAAATAATTATGTAGGTAAATGCTTTTTCTGGAATTCCAAGACAACACCACGCTTTCAACATTCATGCATAAAAGCAAATGCAGGTTTGTTTTTTTTTTTTACTCTTTTTCCAACTAGCACGATCTCAGCTAATGGACTTTCATCTTGTGTCCTTCCAATCTGATGATTGCATTTAAATGAGATAAAGGTTATTATGTAACTTTCTCATTCTACTTAGTAGAACAGAAACTTTAATATCTACAGTCTCACAAAAGCCTCAAGTGCCTGTTTTGTTTTTCTCACACAAACAACAAAGCCTGGCTAATATTCACCCACAAGTGCAAGCTGCATATGCTGTTCTTTAGTCCAAAATCCTAACATCACGTCTTTCAATTTATCCATTTAAAAAAACAACCCTGAATGTAAAGAGTTCTTCCTCGGAATCAATTAGAGGAAAAAATATTTCTGTTGCTGAACAAGTTTCAGGACTAGAAAAAAACAATTAATAGGAATAAAATTAGGGCTGTTGATTAATAGGAGTTAACTCAAGCGATTAAATAAAAAAAATTCATCATGATGAAAAAAATTCATCGTGATTAATTGCACTGTTAAACAGTAGAATACCAGCTGATATTTATTATATATTTTGGACGTTTTCTACATTTTCAAATACATCTATTTCAATTACAACACAGAATACAAAGTGTACAGTGCTCACTTTATATTATTTTTATTACAAATATTTGCACTGTAAAAATGATAAGCAAAAGAAATAGTATTTTTCAATTCACCTCATACATAGAATCATAGAATATCATAGAATATCAGAGTTGGAAGGGACCTCAGGAGGTCATCCAGTCATCTTTTTATCATGAAAGTGCAACCTACAAATGTAGGGTTTTTTGTAACATAACTGCACTCAAAAACAATGTAAAACTTTAGAGCCTACAAGTCCACTCAGTCCTACTTCTTGTTCAGCCAATTGCTAAGAGAAATAAGTTTGTTTACATTTACTGGAGATAATGCTGCCCACTTCTTAATTACAATGTCACCTGAAAATTAGAACAGGCATTCGCATGGCACAGTTGTATCTGGGGTTGCACAATATTTATGTTCCAGATGCTCTAAAGATTCATATGCCTCTTCACACTTTGGCCATCGTTCCAGACGACATGCTTCCATGCTGATGATGCTTCTTAAAAAAATAATGCATTAATTAAATTTGTGATTGAACTCATTGGAAGAGAATTGTATGTCTCCTTCTCTGTTTACCCGCATTCTGCCATATATTTCACGTTATAGCAGTCTCGGATGATGACCCAGCACATGTTGTTCATTTTAAGTACACTTTCACTTCAAATTTGACAAAATGCAAAGAAGATACCAATGTGAAATTTTTAAAGATAGCTACAGCACTCGACCCAAGGTTTAAGACTCTGAAGTGCCTTCCAAAACCTGGGAGGCATGAGGTGTGGAGCATGCTTTCAGAAGTCTTACAAGAACAACACACTGATGCGGAAACTACAGAACCCAAACCACCAAAAAAAAAAAAAAAGAAAATCAATCTTCTGCTGGTGGCATCTGACTCATGATGATGAAAATGAACATGTGTTGGTCTACATTGCTGTGAATCGTTATCAAGCAGAACCTGTCACCAGCATGTACAGATGTTCCCTGGAATGGTGGTTGAAGCATGAAGGGACATATGAATCTTTAGTGCATCTAGCATGTAAATATCTGCGACACTAGCTACAACAGTGCCATGCAAATGCCTGTTCTCACTTTCAGATGACATTGTAAACAAGAAGCAGGCAGCATTATCTCCTGCAAATGTAAACAAACTTGTTTGTCTGAGCAATTGGCTGAACAAGAAGTAGGACTGATTGGACACATAGGCAGTAAAGTTTTACATTGTTTTATTTTTGAATGCAGTGTTTTTTTGTACATAATTATATGTTTGTAAATTCAATTTTCATGATAAAGAGATTGCACTGCAGTACTTGTATTAGGTGAATTGAAAAATACTGTTTCTTTTGTTTTTTTACAGTGCAAATATTTGTAATCAAAAATAAAGTGAGCACTGTACACTTTGTATTGTAATTGAAATCAATATATTTAAAAATGTAGAAAACGTGCAAAAATATTTAAATAAATGGTATTCTATTATTGTTTAACAGCATGATTAATCATGTGATTAATCACAATTAATGTTTTAATCGTGCAATTAATCACAATTAATTTTAATAGCTTGAGAACCCTAAATAAAATACATATTTATTCATCTCTCCAGCTAATTTTTCTTCATTTTCTTTGTTCCCCTAAGTGATTCTGTTGTTGCAATTTAAAATAAGCAATGTGTGATTCCAAATATGATTGTACTTTGGGACGAGGGGGTGTTTAGAAAAAGCAGTTTGTTTGCATGCAATCAAAATATTTGAGTCCATTTTTTTTCTCTGCATTGAAAATGAGGATATCTGTAGAGGAAGAATAGTCCAGTGGTTAGAGTACTTATCTGAAACGTAGAACACTCTGATTTAATTCCCTAATCTTCCATAGACTTCCTGTATAACCCTGCACATGTCATTTAGTTTCTTAGGGTAAGATTTTTGAAGGTATTTGCCTTTTGTGCCTCATTTTCCCCATCTGCGTAATGGGGATAATAGCACTTCCTTATCTCACAGTGATGTTGTGAGGATAAATATATTAAGATAGTGAGGTGCCCAGATGCTACAGAAATGGTGGCCATATAAGTACCTTAAATATGGTGAAATTTCTCTCTTAGTTATACTGTTCCAATTTGGAGTGACTCGAAGTGAAGTTTGTAGTCTTTGCATCAGTGAGAAATTTTGATAAGTATTTATAAAGGCAATGGGTGACTCCTTTATATGGTGCTAGACTCTGATTCTCTTATTCATGTTGAATAGAACCACATTCCACCAGTGATCCCTTTAGTCTCGTCCTCAAAGGTGACAGTATCCGAATCTGGCCCATAATGGGAAACACTACAAATAAAAGCTAACGTGGAGATCTCAGTTGTACAGTAGCTCGGGAAATTCAAAGCAAATCTGGAAGTGAATATTCAATGAAAGATCATGGCCCAGAATTCATTTTTACACACTACAGACTGAAGCACGATTATATTTTGCTATGTAGATCCTGTGCATTTAATGGTAGGATATTGCAACCTGTTTTAGTTCATACACTTCTTTGTCCAAAGCTGCCATGAACCCAGTTGTTCAGTCCTTCCCCCTTCCTCCTCCCCCCCCCCCCCCCTGCCAATTTCCTGTGCAGTGTGGAATCTTTTTGCCATGCTATGACACTTTCTTTCCAGTCCTTGGCCCAAGGGGTAGGGCATAAGCTGCTAGGTGAAAAATTAGAGTCAGTGGGTATAAGCTAGAGACCCCAGTTGGCTCCAGAATCAGGAGGATGTGAAGGTAGCATAAAGTGCCATATGCTTCCTACCCCATTCTAAAGTAAAGGACAGCTCAGCCAGTGATAGGGATTTGAGTCAATATTATGACTATTATTAATACACTTATAAATATGCATGGTACTCTATTGGCAAATGACAGACACTGCCCTTTGGCAATCAGATTTACAGTAGTAGGTAGGTTTCAGAGTAGGTAGGAGGTAGAAGGCACAGCTGTGAAACCTGCTGAGAAGTCATGGCGGGCAGATGAAGTTCCGTGAAGTTTCTTGTTTCCTGTTGAATTGGCATTGGAATGGGGATCAGCACTGCACATAAAAGAATAAATGATTAGCAGCTCCTCCTGCTTGCCTCTTTACAATGTTATACCACTGCTAGCTTATTGGTATAACGATAGCTACAAGTGGGGACATGGCCCCCCGCAATAATTGGCGGGGGCACAGAAGTCCTCTGACCCCGGGGCTTCCAAAAGCAAAAGCATTTAGATTCCTGTGCACACCTCTGATATCCCCTTTCTCTTGGCTCAGAGAACAAAGATCAGGCCAACTGAAACATATGGTGAAATAGTGCAGAACCACAAACAAAATCCAGCTAATCTTACTAGTGGGGCTTCATGGGAAAGAGAGAAGTGGAATGTAAAAAAGATTCAGTGGCTGAATTAAATTGAACAATACAAGTGCAGAAGAAAAAAGAAAAAAATAACATGGAAGTAAAGATTCCTGAACCAAAGTTCAGTATTTAGTAGTATTGACTCTAGACTGCTGCAAATGAAAGGTTTGTGCACAGGCTTGGAAGGCAGGAACTCCTAAAGCCAGTCTGGTGCTAGGTGTGCATTTGAGAGTTACACCTAACCATCTCAAAACAATATTATCTGTACCAAGAAAGATAGAATCATAGAACTGGAAGAGACCTCGAGAGGTCATGAAGTCCAGTTCCCTGGACTCATGGCAGGACTAAGTATTATCTAGACCATCCCTGACAGGTGTTTGTCCAACCTGCTCTTAAAAATCTCCAATGATGGAGATTCCACAACCTCCCTAGGCAATTTATTCTAGTGTTTAACCACTCTGACAGTTAGGAAGTTTTTCCTAATGTCCAACCTAAACCTCCTTAAATTGCTGCAATTTAAACCCATTGCTTCTTGGCTATCCTCAGATGTTAAGAAGAACAATTTTTCTCCCTCCTCCTTGTAACAACCTTTTATGTACTTGAAAACGGTTATCATGTCCCCTCTCAGTCTTCTCTTCTCCAGACTAAACAACCACAGTTTTTTCAATCTTCCCTCATATGTCATGTTTTCTTGACCTTTAATCATTTTTGTCGCTCTACTCTGGATTATCTCCAATTTGTCCACATTCTTCCTGAAATGTGGCGCCCAGAACTGGACACAATACTCCAGTTGAGGCCTAATCAGTGCAGAATAGAGTGGAAGAATTACTTCTCCTGTCTTTCTTACAGCACTCCTTCTGATACATCCCAGAATGATGTTTGCTATTTTTGCAACTTTGTTAACACTGTAGACTCATATTTAGCTTGTGGTCCACTATGACCCCCAGATCCCTTTCCACAGTACTCCTTCCTAAACAGTCATTTCCCACTTTGGATGTGTGCAACTGATTGTTCCTTCCTAAGTGGAACACTTTGCATTTGTCCTTATTGAATTTCATGCTATTTACTTCCAGGTTTTCCAGATCATTTTGAATTATAATCCTATCCTCCAAAGCACTTGCAACCCTTCCCAGCATGGTATCGTCCACAAACTTTCTAAGTGTACTTTCTATGCCACTATCTAAATAATTGATTAAGATATTGAACAGAACTGGACTCAGAACTGATCGCAGCGGGATCCCACTCTTAATGCTGTTCCAGCATGACTGTGAACCACTGATAACAACCCTCAGGGAATGGTTTTACAACCAGTTATGCACCCATCTTGTAGTAGCTCCATCTAGGTTACATTTCCCTAGTTAGTTTATGTGAAGGTCATGCGAGACAGTATCAAAAGCTGTACTAACGGAAACTTTACTTCCTTTTGATCCCAGGGCGTGAGGGCATAGTGATTCATTCACCTTTGGCCATATCTTAGAAAAAATGGGCATAGCCTTCTGTCAGGATTCCCTCCCCACTCTGAACTCTGTGGTATAGATGTGGGGACCCACATGAAAGACCCCTAAGCTTATATTCCACCACCTTAGGTTAAAAACTTCCCCAAGGCACAAATTCCTTTCCTTCTCCTTATACGGTATTGCTGCCATCACCAAGTGATTTAAACAAACATTCAGGGAGGGGCCACTTGGAGCCCTATCCCCCCCAAAAAATATCCTCCCAAGCCTCTTCACCCCCTTTCCTGGGAAGGCTTGAGAATAATATACCAACCAATAGGTTATCAAGGTGAGCACAGACCAGACCCTTGGGTTTTTAGGACACTAAAAACCAATCAGGTTCTTAAAAGAAGAACTTTATTATTTAAAAAAAAAAGAGAGTAAAAGAAGCACCTCTGTAAAATCAGGATGGAAGGTAATTTTTCAGGGTAATATAAATATTTAAAACACAGAGGATTCCCCTCTAGACTCAACTCCAAAGTTACAAAACAGGAATAAACCTCCCTCTTAGCATAGGGAAAATTCACAAGCTAAAATAAAAGATACTCTAATGCATTTCCTTGCTATTACTTACAATTTCTGTAATTTTAAATGTATCATTTCAGGATCTTTTTAGGAGATGTTTTTCCTTGCCCTGGTCCCTCTCTCTGTCCGAGAGGGCACACAACAAAAGAACACAAACAAAACCTTCCCCGCCCCAGATTTGAAAGTATCTTCTTTCCCCATTGGTCCTTCTGGTCAGGTGCCAACTAGGTTAAAGGACCTGATTAACCCCTTACAGGTTAGTGATTCTGTACCTCTGGCCAGGAGGGATTTGATGTTACTTCATGCATAAAGGCTGTTACCCTTCCCTTTATATTTATGACACCTTCCAAAAAAGAGGTCTAGATAGAACCAAATCTCTTACTCAATACGCTCCCTACCAACAGCAGTGTGTGGTTTAAAAAAAAGAGTTAAAATTATTCAAGTTATCAGGTGCATATGTCTTTGCAACATTAGGGCCTTCGGTTGTCACCTTGTAAGTTTCGGAGTTAACATGAAGAGATGAGGTAGGAGAAGATGAAAGAAGCATTTCATGCCTCACACGCAATCTGCAGACGCAGAAAGATGGCACTTCATCAGATTACGTTTGGTGTATGTTTTCAAGGTTATCTTTAAAACTGTGGCCTAGAAACAATTTCAAGTCAATCTTAGATTCTGGATCACAATTCTGCACAAAGGAGTGGGCAAGAGGTGAATTTTGCTACAAATTTCAAAGACGTGGAATATACATTGTCCTGCTTACATAGAATATCCCCTTTCACCCACTGGTTGCTGCTAAAATCAGAATATGCTATCGTTTGAGTGGATGAGAGAGTATGTTTTCTGACTTTCTGTTCAGGAATACTTTTTGAAACTTCCTTCTCCTTCCACATTTTTTTTTTTACTCCAAAGAGGATCATTGAGCCTTTTTACTGTGAAAGAAAAATTCCAAAAATATCATGCCATTGTATGTTTTTTAAACGTAACCCTCTTTTTGTTTGTTTTTAATGTTCACCAATGTTTTTAAACAGTTTATATTTGATAATATCTTTGAAATATTTTCTAGGGCAGCCAAGTTTGAGAAAACTGTGCCAAATCACTTATTGACAGCTACATATTCTCTAATATTTAATTTCGATTGGCTCTCCTCTTTCTCCCCCCATCCAAATTTGGCCTCTTCTGTCCCTCTACACAATCTGGTGCAAAAAGGCTTCTTCTTTGCAGCATTAGAATCTGAACAATCTACCTCTATCTCACCATTCTCAATTCACTTTAAGACTCAGCTGTAAATGTATATTTCTTCTCATGCCCATGTCTCTGCATTCCTCTCCCCTGCTGCTATTGTTTGCTTTGCAGTTGCATAATTTAGGTAAGGAAAGCATGCTGTATGCAATGTATAATTTTTATCGAAGATGCTAGAAAGAATAACTTTTTACTTTAAGAGCTTAGTGCAAATCACTTCTTGCATTGCTACATTTTGAAGGCATCACATTTGTCCCATGCCATCAGTATCCCGCAATCAGATAGTACTTGCTTTATAAAAATACAATTACGTTCTTGCAGATTAGTTGATCATTATACTTGAATTGGGATGGTGGAAAGCTAACTTATTCCTATGAAATATTTATCCTGTTTGGATAATGCTTTTTTTAAGCAGGGAATTCTTGATTTGTATAGGTGCAGATTCTCAGCTATGGCTGAGGGAAAGTCAGGACAGTTAAGGTGAAAAGATTGCCTTTGTGTTTACTAGTTCCATTCTAGTCTGGTCTTCCTCTTCATTACAACAGCTGCTATCAGATCCAAGAACCCCATATGGCCGTTAGTCCTGGCCATGTTCTCTTTCTTCCATCATTGCCTTCTGTGACACCATCTGGGTGGAGATGTGCCTGCTACACTGCCTTTACGCTACCAGAAAATCTTCCTGCAGTAGGACAGTCCCTCTGTGGCAGACTTTGCCAGCTTTAGGGCTGCCTTATGCCTATGGTGCAGAATCTGGGCCATGTTCCTTTCTTTGGCTAATTCTCTTCCATTACATTCTTCTTAGGATATATTTCATTCTAGATAACAAACATCTTATTGAGACTATCATACTCTCCCTGTTTAATATATGTGCTGTAGGTTCACATATGACACTGTGACACTGGGGATCATTTGTTCTCCATGTACTTTCATAAATAATCATCTGCTAAAGAAACCACAGCTGTGAATGCCATTGCGTTTCCTAAATGTCCAAACAGTTATGCAAGGGTTCCAGAGCTCCACCTCAGTAACTGAGGATGATATATAATAAGATTTTTATGGAAGCCTTTACTTGAGTTTGAAGCTCATGTGGCACAGTGGGAAGCATACAAGAAAAATCTGAAAGGCGTTTAATGACTGCAGAACATCCATGCATTTGAAATTAGGAGTATGCAAAAAGAATCTAAGTCATGTCAATCACAGAGCATGAAGTAATGGGATTATGCAAGGAATGTGGTGAATCGTGCTTCATTGGCAACACTTTACAGCACAGTGTGAAACATGGTGCCTTAAACTGTGATTTATTCTATTAGAAAAGTGATCTGATCTTTTCAAAAATGATTAGTTAGTCAAATAGTAATCCACTTACAGAACAGATCTACACACAGAAAGAGTATGTGTTGTATATTTCCAGCACATAATCTATATTGTATTTCTGTGTCTGCTTTATACTCCCAAATGAAACTATCTCATTTATTTCCTCCTATTTTGTGACTGGAATGGTAATTAGAGCTCGGAAAACCTTTAGTAAGGAACTCCAAAATCCGATATGCATAGTATAAAGTTCACTGTAAAAAGCACACAGCAATTCATGATGATAAACCAGATTTCCTGTGTGCCTTTGAGAACTAATAAAAAGTTAGATTCCTGCCCAAGACGATATTTCAGTCTATTTCATAACAAAAGAGGGGATAACAGTAAATGCACGAGGCTAGATTGTGTCCCTGGCTACATGCCCACACAAGGGAATAAGAACCCCCTTGCATCCAGGTTACTAGTCTTGGGTCGAGGAGCATACCAGTAACCAGAGCTATACACCCTGCAATACCCTCCACAGAAGAAGTTAAAAGGGAGTGGAAGCATGGTCT
The DNA here is from genome assembly GCF_015237465.2 of Chelonia mydas. Taxonomy (NCBI): domain Eukaryota; kingdom Metazoa; phylum Chordata; order Testudines; family Cheloniidae; genus Chelonia; species Chelonia mydas. Next base: position 104,258,998 of record NC_057852.1, read on the forward strand.
TGTTGTCTAGTCACTACAGCGGAGCTCAGGAATCTTGGCTTCAGTTCCTAGCTCTACTGTGGACTTCCAGTGGCTAAGTCTGATGGGACTCTTCGGGTACAAAGTGGAACTATGGGACCACTGTGTCCACTTTACTCTCCAGCCTGGGCTGGCTCTTTGCTAATGACAAGCAGCAAACCCCTCCAGGCACTGTTATCACTCAGCCACCATCATGCAGAGTCACACCCAGTTAAGTAGCATTAAGGCACCCCAAGCCACTCATGAACCATACACAGAGAAACACCGGCATATCTTCCAAACTGCCAGCCTTGTACCCCAGAAATATATTGTCTCAAGACCTTCTTTTGAACAGTACAAACATATTAATTAGTTCACCACTTCTTCAAAGGAAAGTGGACACACACCAGCCTCTGTAACATGAAGATTTCCCAAGCACTTTAGATAAACTCACTGGTAAGGATAAAACATTAAAATAAGTTTATTAACTACAGAAAGATTGATTTTAAGTGATTACTATAAGTGGGAAGCATAAAGGTCAGAGATAGTTACCAAAGAAAATAAAAGTTAAGCATGCAGTCTAAATCTTAAACCTTATTAGACTAAGCAGTATTTGGATCAAGGAGTTTTTCTCACCCCACTAGATGTTGCCAGCAGGTTACAGTCCTCAATAAACAGACTGACTTTCCTTCTCAGCTTGGGACCAGTCTCCTCAGTTCAAGTCTTTGTCTTCCCAGCATTCTTGTTGCTTTCAGCATAGGTGGGGGAGGAGAGAGGAAATCACATGATGCCACTGTCCTTTACAGAATTGTAAATCCCTTGTTTACAACTCCCTTGCTGATTGTTGGTAATTTAACACCAGCCTGGGTATGGGTCACCTCCTTTATTGTCACTGGAGAACTAGCAGTGGGTGACCCCCAAACTCACAACATATTTCAATAACAACCATAGAGAAAAAGGAAGATTATTCTAGACACAAGGAATAGAAAAGTGACAGAGTTGTTTGTGGTAGTACGGTTCTAGGGAGTGGAAAGGCACACCAATCGAGGGGTGCCAAGTGTGGAGTGGGAGAAGATTAAAGAGGAGGCATAGAGAGTGGTATGTGAAGTCTTGATGGGATGCACGCAATGTTTAAAGTTGATTCAAGGGATAGACTTGACATGTGTAACATGAGAATCTGGATGTAAGGAAGGGCAGAGAGAAGGAAGTTGCAGTTGTCAAAGTTAGAGCTGAATAAGACAGGGCAGCAGAGAGGGAGGGACAACATGGAGATATTACAATGGAAGAAATGGCCAGATTTAGCAACAACCTGACTGTGTCAGGAAGAAGACATGATGCCAAATTTATGAGCCATAGGTGAACAGTGGAACTGTCCATAATGATAGAGAAGCAGGGAGAGGAGGCACTTTGGACAGTGATTTCATTCAGCATGAGCTATCTGAGAAATGGTCATGGAATTGAATGAGGAGAGAGGTCACAAATTTTAGACTAAGTTAACTACCTTATAAGCTTACCACTTACCTCCTTATGTAGATGGACAAGACATACTGCAAAAATACAGTGAGGGAGATAAGTCAAACAAGTTTGCTGAAAGTTTAATGAGCTTTACAAACCTTTCAGCAGGCCTCGGCTCAGGTCTAAATGGAGCTGAGTTTTCAAGCAATTTGACCACAGAATAAAACTGGGGTACTTTATGATTTTGAGTGGTAACCATAGGAAAGTCAGGGGTTTGGGATGGCTTCTACCAAATCCAGGCAACATGCTGTGCCTTTGGTTCAGTTTCACTTTTAGTTTTTGGATTCAAATCTGAAAACCAAAGGAAGACTGAGTTCATCCTTACAGAAATCCCAGGTGTATAGGCAACGTAGTATATAAGAAGCACCTTCTCTACACCTTTAGCAAAACTATTGGCTTATTAGCTGTGACTTTCTTAAAATTATTGGAATCCTGAAAGTATCTTGTGAATTTTGTGCATGCCAGTATATTCACCAGGATTTTTTTTTTCTATTTTGGTGTAGTTGATGTTGGCATTATACAATTCATCTGGAGTAATATGCTTCAGGCTTCCCTATCTAGTTGTAGCAACACATACAATAGCTACTGGTATCTGCTGAAATAGTGATACGGGAGGCATATAATCAATAAATCCTTTACACCTTCAGATTCTTGTGCTTGATCCCAGATCCAGCCTGAATTTTTTTTTAAATAAGTTTATAAAGAGGTTGGCCTTTTGGGTATACAAGTCAAGTACGAATTTTCTTGATTCCCTGAAGGATCTCACAGAATTACAAAAGAGAAGTGCACAAGGTTTGTGCTAAAAGCCTTTAGTGAATTCATGCTCTGCAATATTATTTATGCTAACAAATCTCCATAATTTGTTGAATCATTAGGTTAATCCTTTCCCCTTGATTATGCAAAGGGTTAAATAAACCAATAATGTAGAGATGCCTCCATGTCCATGTGTCCCTGGGACTAATTCATTAATTCCAATGTTAGTTTAGAATATCCATTATGTGCGTGGACTATTTGGTTTGGGCTGAAGGGGAAGGAGAAGAAGAATGTGAAGAAGCAAGAGTATTTCCATTTCCCCTCACAAGCAAAGAAATGGGTTGACTGCTTCCAGCTAGGAAATAAATAACCATCAGGGACCTTGGCATATGGCCTGCAACATGTTCACAGCAAAGTTTCATTGAATTCTTTGTTTTTTTATATGTATATTAATTTCCAATTCATTATTTATTATTTTTAATTACTTTCTCAAGGAATAAAAATCGCTAGATTGTTTGACATTGGAGGACAAAGATGACTGAATTTCAAGCTCTCACAAGGGAGAAACGTACCGCAGCACAAAAATAACCAGTGTACAATAGATCTTTGGAAACTATACTTTGAAAGGGAAAAAACCCACAATGAAATATGTACAACAAAATCTCTTTTCAATCCATGGAAGTAGACCTTATGATAGTTAATAACCCCAGGAAAAAAAACCTGCACATAACCTTTGAAGTGCTTATGCTTGTAATTTAATGAAGATAAACAATTAGATTCTCTTTTCTTTACAAGCCTTTCTAACATTTCTGCCACTTGTAATATTTAATTCAGATGTTTGTGCTAGAAATCTCACTGAATTCACCTTCAATTTTCTGTCCTCTTTCTACCCTTCAGATGAATGCAGTACCTGCAGTTATGAGCTTTCTCCTGAGATTTCTCATAAAAAAGATTCCTCAGATGAAAAAAGACTTTTGTTGTTTGGTAATTTTATATGAAAAGTTTTGTAATTGTAAAAAGAAAACTTTTATAAAGTATTTCAGAGGCAAGCAAGAGAGGTGACTCCATAACTTTGTCCATTGTAGTCTGTGACTTTGCATTGAAATGACATCCACCAAAGACCTGACCTGTTGTCACTGACGTCAGTGACAAAATTCCCATTGACTTCACTGTGATCACCATCAGCCCATAAATGAGCTATTATTATGATAATGAGATTACAGTAGTGATTAAAGACCCCAACTGAAACCAGAACTCCAGACTGGTAGAAACTGTAAGTACATATTCAAGTGCCCCAAAGAGCTTAAAACCAGAATAGACAAGAGAAGAAGAAAGACTTATTCCCATTTTATAGGTGGGAAATTGAGACAGATCAGACAGTAGTGAAGAATACCTTACCACTTTTGAAAGGCTATGTGAGGTTCACAAGGTTCCAGAGGACAAGTACGTCCCCACACTGATCGTAAAACTTTCTGGTAAAGCTTTAAATGTATTTAATGAAATGCCTATTGGAGAGGCTTTGGATTATCCTGAATTTAAAAGAGCTGCTTTGCAAAGGTTTACCCCTGAAATGTAAAGGTTGAAATTTAGACATCCCAGGAAAAGTGCTGACATGAGTCACAGTGAGTATGCCTATAAAATGTGTCCCCTAATGAGAAAATGGGGAAAGGGAAAGGAGGCTGAAAACTATGATCAATTTGATCTCTTTAAGAACATAAGAATGGCCATACTGGGTCAGAGCAAACATTCATCCAGCCCAGTACCCTGTCTACTGACTGTGGCCAATGCCAGGTGCCCCAGAGGGAGTGAACTTTACAGGTAATGATCTAGTGGTCTCTCTCCTGCCATCCATCTCCACCCTCTGAGAAACAGAGGCTAGGGACACCATTCCTTACCCATCCTGGCTAATAGCCATTAATGGACTTAACCTCCATGAATTTATCCAGTTCTCTTTTAAACCCTGTTATGGTCCTAGCCTTCACAACCTCCTCAGGCAAGGAGTTCCACATGTTGACTGTGTGCTGAGTGAAGAACTTCCTTTTATTTGTTTTAAACCTGCTGCCCATTATTTTCATTTGGTGGCCCCTAGTTCTTATATTATGGGAACAAGTAAATAACTTTTCCTTATTCACTTTCTCCACACCACTCATTATTTTATATACCTCTATCATATCCCCCCTTAGTCTCCTCTTTTCCAAGCTGAAAAGTCCTAGCCTCTTTAATCTCTCCTCATATGGGACCCGTTCCAAAGCCCTAAACATTTTAGTTGCCCTTTTCTGAACCTTTTCTAATGCCAGTAAATCTTTTTTGAGATGAGGGGACCACATCTGTATGCAGTATTCAAGATGTGGGCATACCATGGATTTATATAAGGGCAATAAGATATTCTCTATCCTGTTTTTTAATGATTCCTAACAACCCGTTTGCTTTTTTGACTGCCGCTGCACACTGTGTGGATGTCTTCAGAGAACTATCCACGATGACTCCAAGATCTTTCTCCTGATTAGTTGTAGCTAAATTAGCCCCCAACATATTGTATGTATAGTTCGGGTTATTTTTCCCAATGTGCATTACTTTACATTTAGCCACATTAAATTTCGATTGCCATTTCGTTGCCCAGTCACTTAGTTTTGTGAGATCTTTTTGAAGATCTTCACAGTCTGCTTTGGTCTTAACTATCTTGAGCAGTTTAGTATCGTATGCAAACTTTGCCACCTCACTGTTTACCCCTTTCTCCAGATCATTTATGAATAAGTTGAATAGGATTGGTCCTAGGACTGACCCTTGGGGAACACCACTAGTTACCCTCAGTGATGAGCTGCCAAAAGCTGAAGAACCAGTTCCTTCAGTTGCTCCAGGTCTTTGGTGACACTGAAGGACCCACCGCTGAAGTGTCACCGAAGACCTGGAGCGCCGCCAGGTGAGTAAAAGGGATTCTCAGGGGAGCCTCCCCAGCTGAGAGTTCAGGAGGGCCGGACAGGATGGTCCCGTGGGCTGGATGTGGCCCGCGGGCTGGAGTTTGCCCACCCCTTTAACAACCAGTTCTAAACCGGCTTCAAAATTTAACAACTGGTTCATGCGAACTGGTGTGAACTGGCTCCAGCTCACCACTGGTTACCCCTCTCTATTCTGAAAATTTACCATTTATTCCTACCCTTTGTTCCCTGTCTTTTAACCAGTTCTCAATCCCTGAAAGGATCTTCTCTCTTATCCCATGACAACTTAATTTACGTAAGAGCCTCTGGTGAGGGACCTTGTCAAGGGCTTTCTGGAAATCTAAGTACACTATGTCTGCTGGATTCCCCCTTGTCCACATGACTCCCTCAAAGAACTCTAATAGATTAGTAAGACATGATGTCCCTTTACAGAAACCATGTTGACTTTTGCACAACAATTTATGTTCTTCTATGTGTCTGACATTCTATTTATTCTTTACTGTTGTTTCAACTAATTTGCCCGGTACTGACGTTAGACTTACTGGTCTGTAATTGCCAGGATCACCTCTAGACCCCTTCTCAAATATTGACATTACGTTAGCTATCTTCCAGTCATTGGGTACAGTAGCTGATTTAAAGGACAGGTTACAAACCATAGTTAATAGTTCTGCAATTTCACATTTGAGTTCTTTCAGAACTCGGGTGAATGCCATCTGGTCCCAGTGACTTTTTACTGTTAAGTTTATCAATTAAATCCAAAACCTCCTCTAGTGACACTTCAATCTGTGACAATTCCTCAGATTTGTCACCTACAAAAGATGGCTCAGGTTGGGGAATCTCCCTGACATCCTGAGCTGTGAAGACTGAAGCAAAGAATTCATTTAGTTTCTCTGCAATGACTTTATCATCTTTAAGTGCTCCTTTTGTATCTTGATCATCCACGGGCCTCACTGGGTGTTTAGCAGGCTTCCTGCTTCTGAAGTACTTAAACAATGTTTTGTTATTACCTTTTGAGTTTTTGGCTAGCTGTTCTTCATACTCCTTTTTTGGCTTTTTTTATTACATTTTTACATTTAATTTGGCAGTGTTTATGCTCCTTTCTATTTACCTCACTAGGATTTGACTTCCACTTTTTAAAAGATGCCTTTTTATCTCTCACTGCTTCTTTTACATGGTTGTTAAGCCACAGTGGCTCTTTTTTAGTTCCTTTACTGTGTTTTTTAATTTGGGGTATACTTTTAAGTTGAGCCTCTATTATGGTGTCTTTGCTCAAGAACATTTCCTAAGCATCTGTTCTGAGGAAGTTAGATGCACAATATGGTATAAATCTTTAAATTATGCACAGGAAATTGCCATCTCAGCTGATTCCTTTTGTGCAAGCCTGAACGTTTAATGGATGCAAGGCACAGAATGAGGGTCACAAACCTAATGTAAAGGGGGGACCCTGTTTTACCCCAGGAAGTAGAAGCGTGGCTGGGAGCCCAGGCACTCACCTCCCCAGAATCATTCCCTCCTGGAAATCCCCATCAGAGACCCCCTTTACAGGAAAATGGTCCAAGAAGGTGCTTCCCCACCAGCTAGGAGCCAGGCCCCCAGAGCCACCAGTCACCTGGCATCTCCAGGGTGCCACCCAGAAGCAGCTGTAAGTAGTTTGCACTCCACTTACCATGACCCACTGAGGATACAGACCATGGGAGGTTCTGCCTCAAGTGTTTGACAGACAGCAGTGTCATAGTGTTTTATTGGCTCCCTGCCCTATATAAACTCAAGGGGTATTCCAGGAAGTGCCCAGGCAACAATATGGATCTTCTGTACCTGCAGTGAATGGTCCTGCTCCTGCATTTGTGGCTTTGACTTGATTTGGACCTTGCCTCCTGACTTGGACTCTGACCCTTTGTATCTACTCTGGCCTGGAAACTGAATATGTAGTCTTTTGTTATTGCCAGACACAGGTTTATCCCTGCTCTGACCCTGGGTCCTGACTGCCCTTGTTGGGATCTAGATAAGTGTAGCTCCACTGAGCACCTGAGAAATCATTGCTCTAAACTCAAAGAAATTAATCCCATACCATGTCCATCCAGATTAATGCAGCTGCCCTTAACACAGAACCACAAGAGGTATCTGCTGTTCCTCTGATCAATTTTGTGAGGTCTGACTCTGTAGAGGTAGACATGGAATTTATTCCAGGGCACACCAACTCAAAGTGGTGCCAGAACAATAGGTGTAAAGCTTGCAGATTTATCCCCGCCTGTCTTCTCTCTAAGCTGCGCGGTTGCGCAGCCGCCCGGGAGTGATTCAAGTGCATGCAATTGATTAGCAGAGCTGCACACATCCGGCAACATGTTCAGGTGCCCCTCCCCCTGCTGTTCTGCGGCTGCGTTGCTCCTGCCCTCAGCCTTGAAGCCCCTGGACAGCTGCTCCTGGGACCCTCCCACTGAGTGTGCAGAGTAGGGGGAAGGGTGGGTGCAGATATCAGGGTGTTCCCCTCTTCCCCCTTGATTCCCCCCTGCCCATGTACCCCATCTCCGCAGGGTAGGGGAGGGGGGACAGAGCTCAGGGGCAGGAGAGCTGGTGACAGCTGCTGCAGTCTGAAAAACCAGCTTTCTGGTGAGTGAGTGCACACAGATCTCTCATAGACTTCCCCAGTAGCCAGCACACACACACTCAGTCTCTGTCTCTCTCTCTCTCACACACACACAGACACACACATACTCTGTCTCTGACACACTCACCTCCCAACACATACTGGTGTTGTTGTTGGTGTTGTTACTTCTTGGTGCTTCCTGCAATGCACATATATTCTCTCTAATTTTATTCTTTCAAAGAGCTATTTGTAGCATTATGCCTCATATTCTTCATAGTATATTGTTACAATATAATTATGGCATAACTATGATGTATTTTATACAAGATAAGGCATGTGAGATATCATTGGAAAGGTTATGATTTACTGAATATGATTATCCTATTTGTATACATGTATCATTTTCGTATCTGAAGTTAGGAATATTGTCTACGCATCTATTACAAATGTGTTTAAACCTGGGGAACACCCACTAGGCAGAATGCAATCAGTCTAGATGGCTGGTTGGGAAGGGCCATTAGGGAGAACAATAGGTCTTTGAAGATGCTAATCTCGCACCTGGGAGCTTTCCTGGGGACACTGCAAACGGCCTCTGAGTTATCACTACAGGGACGTGTGCCCAAGTCACCTGGTACTGGACTCCATGATAACACTAGTGTTTTTCCACTGACCAGGGGTGGGAATCAAACTGGGAGAAAAAGGATTCCCGCCATATGCAAAAACTATTTAAGGCAGGGGAGCGATATCACTGTGGTTCATTCTTCACTGACTCCCTGCCCAAGAAAGAGGACTGCTCAAAACACTTGAGAAGCAAACGGACTGAACTAAGGGGAAGGGCTGAACCCGGCCTAGAGCGTTGTATAGCCTGGAAAGATATATCTGGAGTTTTAAGCGGCAAGAAAGTGCAACTTGCCTTCAAGACTCTTTACAAACTGCCTAGAACATTTTGTTAGTATATTAAGCTTAGATTTCATTTTTGTTTTATTTGCTAGGTAATCTACTTTGATCTGTTTGCTATCCCTTATAATCACTTAAAATCTAACTTTTGTAATTAATAAACTTGTTTTGTTTTCTTTAAGACCAGTGTGTGTGGAAACCATAACTTGGGGCAGAAAGCTATGTATAACCCTCTTCACATTCAGAGAGGGGGCGGATTTCATGATATTACGCTGTTCAGTTCTCTGCAGTGCAAGATGGTACAAGTTTGGGTTTACCTTCTAGAAGGGGGTGGGGGTGCACTTGAGTACTGGGCAATTCTTTAGCTGAGCCTTCCCATGCAGAGCTGATTTCAGTGTCTGTGTGTTTCTGCAGCTGGGTGTGCCCCTACCTGTGTGCTGGTGAAAGTGTGAGACCAGGAGTGTTATGCAGCTTGTCACATCATTACAGGGTGAAAGGGAGCCCAGGCTGGTGGGTCAGGTGGGTTCAGTGGTACCCCATGTGATGTATCACAGAAAACCCCTTGGTCACTGCCAACTGATGTGCTGGGACTATTTTCTAATCCTGGTTTCCCTGGCAGTTTGGGACTTCAGAACCCTGCCCGGTTTGAGTCAGACATGCTAGCCTGTTACAAACCCAGACCCAGGTCGGAAGCACATCCCCCAGCTGCTGCAGGCTTAACTGAAAACAGCTTAAGAAGTGTTCCTGTCTCTAACACTCAGATGCCCAGCTCCCAATGGGGTCCAACCCCCAAATAAATCTGTTTTACCCTGTATAAAGCTTATACAGGGTGAACACATGAATTGTTCACCCTCTATAACACTGATAGAGAGATATGCACAGCTGTTTGTCCCATCCCCCAGCCAGGTATTAATACATACTCTGGGTTAATAAATAAGTAAAAAGTGATTTTATTAAATACAAAAAGTAGGATTTAAGTGGGTCCAAGTAATAACAGACAGAACAAAGTAAATTACCAAACAAAACAAAATAAAACATGAAAGTCTAAACCTAATACAGTAAGAAAGTGATTACAGATGAAATCTCACCCTCAGAGATGTTCCAGTAAGCTTCTTTTACAGACTAAACTCCTTCAAGTCTGGGTCCAGAAATCACTCACACCACCGTGGTTACAGTCCTTTGTTCCAGTTTCTTTCAGGTACCCTTTGGGGGTGGAGAGGCTCTCTCTTGAGCCAGCTCAAGACAAAATGGAGGGGTCTCCAAGAGGCTTAAATAAACTTTCTCTTGTGGGTGGAGACCCCCTCCTCACTCCTATGAAAAATCCAGCTCCAAGATGGAGTTTTGGAGTCACATGGGCAAGTCACATGTCCATGCATGACTCAGGACTTTACAGGTGGCAGCTATTATTCATATGCTACCTTGAACATCCTCAGGTAGACTTCTTATGTGGATTGGAGTCTTCCAAGATCCATAGTCCATTAAATGTTTCTTGATTGGGCACTTAACTTGTAAATTACTTTCTAAAGAAGCTGACCAAATGCTTTACTAAGGCTACTTAAACTCAAACAAGTACACAGCCCATATTCATAACTTCGAATACAAAAAATGATACGTGCATACAAATAGGATGAACACACTCAGTAGATTATAAGATTTTAATGATACCTTACAAGAGACCTTTTGCATGAAGCATGTTTCAGTTACATTGTATTCACACTCATAAGCATATTTTCATAAAATCATATAGAGTGCAACGTTACACCCCAGTTCCAGGTGGCACCCCAAAGGAGGTAGGGTGGGGGGCGGGAAACCTGTCACACTGTTATTTTAGTTTCTGGACTGGTCTATGCATTTCATAATTTTATTTCTCTCTTATGCTTAAATGTAATTCTTAGAGTAGTGTTTTCTAAAATGCCTAACCTGTCCCAGCTGGAGTAATTATTCCTATTGTAACTTTTTGTTTTGTTTCTACTGGTAGTGCACATCTGCACATTACCTCAATATTGTTGCACATAACAAAATTCATTCTGTACATGGATGGAAAAAATTACAGCGGACATTGATCTCCACTGCTACCATAATCAACACCCTCCACAATGCATCTTTCAAGATCCATGGGTGCTATGCATGCTTATCACTAAATGCTCCAAAAACCACGATGGGGGTGAAACCAAATTATACTCTTGAATGAACTCACACAGGAAAATGATAAAAGACAAAAACACTGCATCACCTGTGGTTGAACACCTTTCACAAAGTGATCACTCTATATTTGACCTCTCAGTCCTCATCCTCAAAGGGAACCTGCATAACAGTTTGAAAATATAAGCCTGGGAGCTTAAATTCATAATTTCGCTAGACACTAAAAATCATGATCTTAATAAGAATACTGGATTTATGGCTTATTACAACAATCTGTAAGCCATTCGCTTCTTTTTGTCCTTACCATCTATAATGCCAAGTTTACTGTTGTTGTTTGTTTATCATATATTATTGTTTATTTTAAGTTTATCTGTTATCAATATTTATAACTGATCTTATTGCACACTGTATCTATTGTGACTTATATTTGCTAATTCACTTTATTCTAGCTTGTAACCTGTTTTGATACATATAAAAGTGCTATGTAAATGAGGGTACAATAATAGTAGATCTTTCCAATGTATGTCATCCAAAACAACCCTCAGGTAATTGCAGAGAATGTAATGCTTGCTTAGAAGTAAGAATGAGCTGTGAACAAAGTGTCTAAGCAAATATTCTTTTGCCTCAGTTCCCAGTATTTCTCTCTCATTACAAGTGCTCTAGATGAAGGCAGAGCACGGCTGCATGCTATCACATATCAGCTGCAGTTTTTCTTCCTTTAGTGACCTGAAAAAAAGTGTTTAGTGTTGTACTGTATGTTGTAAATAAGGGGGGATGTGTTCTACTTTGGGCTGTTTTGCAGAGATAGAGTAAATTAGAGTGAACATAAATGAAATCTTCCCATAGGTCCTCAGAAATGAATCACACAGCATCTGTTTTTCCTTTTCTAGATGAGCTTCAATAAAGGACATTCTCAATCTTTAAAATCATTCATTTTTAGAGCTTATCTCCTTCCCCCTCCCCTCTGATCCTTTTAACTTGGGAGTTAAAGAATACTGGATTTATGGCTTATTACAACAATCTGTAATAATTGAAATTTCCATTGAAATTTCTACTTCTTCCCTGCAATTTGCTTTACTTCTGCACTGGAGGAACTGACTATCAAATAGTTGGTTTTAAAATATATTTCATTATAATTAATGAACACTTTGGGATCTTAAATGGTTTATACATCATATCTGTAGACAGATTTTGCAACTGAACTTTATTTTGACAGAGTGATGAGCAAAAGGCAGAGAGGCAGGCACTGCCGAGTTAGTGGCAAGAAGCAGCAATGGGCCTATTTTGAGGTCTGTGTATATGTTCTGTAGCACTATATTATAGCATCTTCCTTGAAAGGGAGAATGCATCAGCTGGGGCCCTGGGATTTGAAGACCTGACTACCCACCAAACCACCATGAGCAAGTGGAATGAGCTACCAGGAATTAGTTGTCAGGAGATGCCTTGGGCAGAAGAAGCCAGCACTCTGCTCTTTAGCCCCAAGACTTGAAGACCCATTCACTTATGGGGGTGTCAAGGTTCCCTCCCCACTCTGAACTCTAGGGTACAGATGTGGGGACCTGCATTAAAGACCCCCTAAGCTTATTTCTACCAGCTTAGGTTAAAAACTCCAAAAGGCACAAATTCTCCCTTGTTACCTTGGATTAGGTAACGCTGCTACCATCAAGTGATTTAGAGAAACTTAGGGAAAGGATCACTTGGAGTTCCTACTCTCCCATAATATCCCCCCAAGGCCCCACACCCCCTTTCCTGGGGAGGCTTAGGAATAAACAAGATGAGCACAGACCAACCTTGGGTTTTTTTAAGACAAAAAAAAAACCCAATCAGATTCTAAAAGAAACAGAACTTTATTATAAAGAAAAAAAGGTAAAAGAAACACCTCTGTAAGATTAGAATGGAAGATAATATTACAGGGCAATCAGATTCAAAAACACAGAGGATTTCCCTCTGGGCAAACTTTAAAGTTGCAAAAAGAAAACCAGAAATACACCTTCCTCTCAGCACAGAGAAAATCACAAGCCAAAACAAAAATAAGTTAATGCATTCCCTTGCTAGTACTTACTGATTCTAATGGAGTTGGATTGGTTACTTCCTTGATCTGTGTCCGCAAGCACACAAAACAGAGAGACCAAAACCTTCCCCCCCAGATTTGAAAGGATCTTGTCCCCTTAATGGTCCTTTTGGTCAGGTGCCAGCCTGGTTACCTGAGCTTCTTAACCCTTTACAGGTAAAAGGATTTTGTGCCTCTGGGCAGGAGGGATTTTATAAAACTGTATACAGGAAGGTTGTTACTCTTCCCTTTATATTTATGACAGGGAGAGTGGGAGAAGCTGCCACAGCTGAGTTGCCTGGAGGAGTACAGGCCAGAATTACACGGGCCTCTAAACCTGGGACTGGGTTCTCCCTTTTTGAGGTGCTACACAGCACAAGAACTACATGAGTCTGAGGGCGTGTGCTGGTCTTGTGCCTGGCTCCAGCACAGAAATTAAACACTGAAGATATCTCCTTTCACCATCTAGCCCTCTTTCACACTTGTGTAAAGCCAGCCATAATCTATCCCCCCCATAATTTACAAAAATTATCCTCCCTCTCATTCAGGTTTATAATTTGGGACTCATCTTGGACTCCTCCCTTTCTTTTGCCCTGCACATCCAAGCTGAGTCCAAATACAGCCACTTATTACTCCATAACGTTTCCAACATCTGACCTTTTCTTTCTGTTTGCACCTCTAAAACTCTTCTTCAGACCTTTATCATCTTCCATCTTGACTACTACAACCTCCGCCTCTCTCTTTTTTTTTTCTAAAACACACCACACCTTCTTCTGCACAGTTCTAAATGCAGCTGCTAGGATTATCTTCCCTGGCCATTTCTCTGACCACATCACTTCCCTCCCTAGTTAATTTCCTTTGTGCCTTTTGTTTCACTACTCTGAGATCCAGCTTCTTGTCCTAACCTTTAGGGCATTTCTCAGTGCTACCACAATAAAAAAAAAGTTGATAACCTCCCCATGAAAGGAATACTTTTCATTTTCATTCAATGTTTTCTTCATAATATAGATTTTCATTGAAAAACTGGATTTTTATTTTTTGCTGTTTGTGGCAACTGAAAAGTATGGGGGTTTTTTTCTGCTTAAAACTCTTGGGTTTTGGTTTCTAAAATTTGAGTTTTAGGAGGGTTTTTTTCCCCAAACAAAAACATAAAAATTGTAAATAAAATAGATTTCCCCCCACAATTATTTCAATTTATTTGAAAATCCTTTTTACATGGGGGATGGAGGGTGGTATGGAGCCAAGTTTGGGTGAAATTTTTTTTAATCAGTGTATTTCATAGTAAATCATTGTCATAAATAATTAAGAGAACCTATGCCAGGATCTTCAAGGTCAATGGCAGCTACAGTGGAGAAAAGCAATTATAGAAAGAATTTTGTCCTCTAAATTTCATCTCATTCTAGTTAATAATATCCCACCATCATCTTTCTCTTGTCAGTCTACAAAATATATTTTCCCAGAAGTCCTCAAGACAACAGCAAATTTTCTGCTGGCATAGAAGGCACATCAACACATGGCTTTAGTGAGTTTGACTGAAAAGTGAGTTTGAGTCCTTTGCTGCCCTGCTGCCATAACAAGACTAAAAGACCTTGTTAGAAGGTGTATAGTAACAAACATGGAGACTAATGCATGTCCTGCTACTGCATTGCAAAGCAGAGAATTAAGAATGTATTAACTGCTGTAACTTGAGTGAGAAACACTTGATGATGAAGATTGTTGCTGTCCTCATAAATCTGAAGACAAATGCAAAATGAAACAGTAGTCAAAGGGGGACTACTTTGGGTGTTGAGCATCTATTTTTGTTTGTTGTTTTAAACTTTTGTTTGTAAAGCTGGTGGTCTTAAATTATTTTAGTTTTAATGGTGTTACCACTAATAATAACTAACCAAACAACATCTGGTGTATTAGCAACCAAATTATTAGGTATTGAATTTTTAAAAGCTATATGGAAGTCCACCTTTTTTTGTGATCCTTTCTAGGCTTCATATTATACCATCAATTTTTAAGTATTATGTGACCCCATGGGAGGTGGACAACAGAAGGGCAGTCCCTTCACTCCTTTTATCCATGGAGGATAAGTGCTATTCCTATTCCATGGCTAGTCAGACCCTCTTTTTTGTCATTACTAAGCCCCATCATAGGGGCACTTATATTTACTCCCCAAATACTATATCTCATAACTTTAAAGGTGATCTGTTTCTTTGGAGAACATTTGTCTGTCTTCCTACTCAGTGGCACTATTGAGCATCCAATATTAAGGCTCTGTTCAGGGACTGGTGACATTACAGATCTAGGACAATTGGCATAGTAGAATCAGAAAGATGTAGTGCTTGCTGGGGGGTACCAATCTGCTCTATCCAGCTCTACTTAAGACTCTCTGACTATGTTGTGTGAGCATCAAACTGCTGGAATGGAGTCTTAAGTAGAGCTGGTTGGGAATTTTTCATCTAAATGACTTTCTGTCTCAGAATCCCCTCTTCCTAAAATCTAAATTTTGCCAATTTTGCCAAAATTTTACACTCCCACCCTCTCTGCCAGGCAAATTGAAATGATGGCTGGCTGCCTAAAATGCTCTTGTCACTTTCATCCTCTGCAGGCAGAAAGTGAAATTGACTAAAACTACCCAGGAGGACTGCAGAGACTGAGCTCCCTGACTGTGTGTTCTTAGCTGCCAGTCTCCCTGCTTTCCCTGCTATTCCCAGTTCCAGGGCCAGAGAAGCTGAGCACCCCAGCTCTCTGCCTTTCTGGTCCCAGATCTGAGGGAGTAGTGGGGAGGCTGAGCACCAGGGCTGTGAGCTTTTCCTTCAGCTGGGCTAGAAATTGACAATAGCCTTGCACTGGGGCAGCCAGAAAGCTGAGAAGTTCCTTTTCCTGTTTCCTGAATGGATTTTTTTTCACCCCCCTTGAAATCTGTTTCCAAGGAACTCTGTGGCTTTGGCTTTTTATCCTAGTTTTGGACAATTATATATATAGAGAGAGAGAGAGAGAAAGAGAGAGAGAGAGAGAGAGAGAGAGAGAGAGTTCTAATTTTAAATGGTAATAATACACATTATCTTAGTGTTTTATACTTCCACTCATCTCTGTAGAATTGAACCTTTATGCACACTATGTGGTGAGCATCATCCCACTCCCTTATGTTGAATACTAGCATAAAATAATTCTGATCCAGTCTGTCTACTCTATCAATCTAAAGATTAGATCACATTCTAATCTATGTAGGGTTTGGATATTTCATGTCTATCGTCATGGTGTCTGAGTGACTTTAGCAGAGGTGGACAAGCTGGTTCAAATAATATATGGTCAGAGCCTTTATTCAGGATAAATGTTGCTTATTTGAACATGTATTCTGCATCTTTTTCTGGACTTCCTGGTTTTGTCAAGGACTAGAAGCAGAAATAGTGCAATACCATGAACAAAAGTTACTTTTCAGATGAAACCAAGGCACATTGAAATCTCATGAGAGATCCTGTATTTGAAAGATTTACAGCCCAATTTACAAACCCAAAGAGGTATAGATAAGTTTGAATAAGCTTTGGATAAACTGGTGAATTTTTGTTTACTCATCCAAATGGGACCTGGAACTTTATGAAGTTCATCCATAGCTTAAAAACTCCACTTGTTGCCCCAACAACATCCTACTGCAAAATACTTTAACAAATAATTTACCTTTACTTCCTTTCTCCAGTTTATCTTTGTGTGAGAAGGCTTTTTCTTTTCTTTTCTTTTCTTTTCTTTTCTTTTCTTTTCTTTTCTTTTCTTTTCTAAACACTCAAGCATGAGTCCTGTATATGACTAAACAATAACATAAAAAAGCCAGTATCTCTTCTTTAAATAAAACATTGCTTTGGTTCATAATATTTCTTGATCGATGTCAAAAGTTAAGATTTGTTACCTTAAATCATTTTATAATTTGCACACATAACTTCATACTCTTAGCATGCATAGCTAATTGGTATACCTGAAATACATGAATAACAATGTGGCTTAGAACTACAAAAGGCAAAGAAATTATGTTTATTTCCCATAAATAAATTACTAGCCACTATGTATTATTTATGTTACACAAATTTAAACAATGTATAATACATGAGGATAAATTTACTATATTTGGAGTAAAATTAACTGAGCAGTCTCTTAGGACTTTATTAATATTGCAAAAAACAGTACTATTTTGCTGTATAATTGATTTTTGAAGAAGATTTTGCATATATTTTCCTAAATTCAATTACTTAAGCTAGGAAATGTTACAAAGCATGTGTCAGGCTGATAACACTGTAATAAAGGTGTGTTGTGAAGTGTGAGGCCAAGTCGAGTACCTTCAGCAATCTGGGAAGCCACAATAGCTTTGCACAAAATGTGAGTTTATTATGACTGCAAAAATTTCTCTTTAAATTAGTTCATTTTTCTAAAAACAAGGCAATCATTCCCAATAGTTTAGCTTTAGGTCCTTCATTGGCTAATACTGATTAATTCTATTCAAAAGCTATCAATAAAAAAATTGTGTCATTATTTCACAGCTTTGTGCCATTTAATAATGGAGAAGGGGCTTCTTATCATGATCTGGATGGAATTGCTTAGAAATAAACTTTCTTTAAAATATCAAGAGTATGATCATTACAGACATCTTGACTTTGTTTTCCCCTTAAATAAAAAACACGGTACTTTTAAAAGTCACTAGTGATTTTGAGTGCTTTGCGTACTGGGTGCTTAATTGGAGTCACTTGAAAAGGGCCTGATTTTAAGAAAGTGTTACAAACTTACCCTCTGAAAAAGTCTCAAATTGGGCCCCAAACATTTAGGTACTCAAATCACTAGTCATTTATGGAAATCTGAACCTGGAAAAAGATCAGATAGGTAGCAGCCATACAAATGAACCAATCAAGAGCAAGATTAAATTGGCCCAATAAAAGATATTACCTCACTGACCTTGTCTCTCTAATATACTGGGACTGACAGGGCTACAATGATACTGCATACAATCAGGGACAATCATTTGTGTCAAAGATTGCCTCACCTGAAGTCCATAAGATGTACTGAACTTTGTACTTTAGTTTGTTGGAGGGAGGGCTAAACTGTAACTGTGCAGATCATCATAGGAGTCTCCCAAACAGAAGGAAACGAAAATTATAAAAGAGGGAAAAGTCACAAAGTTATCAGATATGATAGGACGTATTCACATCCTCAGGGTTTTTTTTTCCTTCTTCAAAACAATGTAACTTTAAAAAATGTACAGCATTGCTATTTAATGGAATTCATATTCGACCATGCATATTCCTTAAATGTATAATTATTTGCACAGGGTCAAATTGTAAGACAAGAAAAAAAGAAAGAACTCACAATATTCCATGAGATTCAATATGGGAAAGATTTATGGCCTTGTGAAGGAGGCACCAGTGTGATGTCTACCGACCCCAAGAATCCATAGACGAAGCAATCTCCAAAACTACAGATCCCAGGGCAGCATGGCTGCCTCAGGTTACAGCTGGTCAGAAAATGGCAAGGATTTTTCCTGATAAATCTTGAAAGACACACAATCACACACACACAAAAAGTTAAATTCTTTTTCTAGAATTTCAAGGGAATTTTCTTTTCTTTTTTTTAAACAAAAATGAATATCAAAATCATTTGATTTTCAACTTTTTCCAGTTTTCATTTTTTTTCCAATTTTTTTAATTAAACAAAAGTTTTCCATGGAAATGGTGGTTTTGGAAGAAAATAAAAGGCCATTTTTCTTTGGGAAAAAAATTTCACCAGAAAATTTCAACAACCTCTCTTTTCTGTCATCACTTCTCTACCCATCCACCATTCTGTGATGGGAATAGAAGCTGCCTACTAAATCTTCATCTGCAATATTACATGCATGAGCAAAGCCTGAGTGGTTAGCTTTTGACAATGGGAATAGTCCTTCCTTTCTGTTTCTCTCCCATACATAAGAAATTAGTTATTTATACCTTGAATCTCATATAGCTCACATCAAATTCTATGCTATATGATTATCACAGCTATACCTCATTATTACAGGATGATTAAAAAGTTACACTTCTCACAATTAATTAACATCACAATTAATTAACATCAAATTTATCTCGTGGACTTTTTTGGGGGGGAGGCAGGTTTCCACTGAAAAAGTGGGGGACTGTATTTCACTGTCAACTTACTATGTCAATAAGGGGTCTTTATCCTTTGTTCTATAAAAACTGTAAATACTATAGTTTTCGCAAGGGTGATATGAGCCATTATGTGGATGGAAGATCTTTAGGGAACAATGGAATAGTAAATTAGTAGGTGCCACATGTGGTGTATTGAAAACTGTGTTAAAATTTCAGGCTATCACTCTGAGGTTGCATTGTCCCTTAGACATGAGGTGGAGGAGGTGATTCCCAGGTCACATGGACATACTTGTGCTAGCTTTCATCGAGCTAGCATGCTAAAAATAGTGTAGCTTGGGCAACAGTGAACAGCAATATGGGCTAGCTGCCTCACGTGCATATCCATGGGGTCCAGGCAGGTTTATAGTCGGGGCAGCTAGCCAGTGCTGTCCTTTGCTGCTGCCTGTGCTACCATGGGTACACTATTATTTTTAGAACATTCACTCAATGAAAGCTATGTGAGTATGTCTATGCAAGCTGGGAATCAGACACCTACCTCCAAGTGTAGATATAGAATAAATGTAAAGGGTTTCCTGCACCTGCTTGCAAGAAAGGGGCCTCTGTAAGGAAGTGTGCAATCTGGGTCTTGTTCAGTCAGTCTGCACACAGACAGTCTATAGTAAGGTGGGATTATTTGTTCTTTTCTGCTAGGGAGCAGCCTGCTTTGTCGCTCTCTGTGTTTGGGGTCTTGCATGTTAGGGTTCTCAATGTTAAGAAATAGTAGTGTTATGGTGCATCCTTCTAGCAAGCATATTTTATGGGGTTTTTTAATCCAACTTCGGTGTGTATGCTGTGAAACTCACCATCACCACTGAGACCTGGTTTGACGGTACTATAGGATTAGTACAGGGACAACTCATTGCTGCTGGGTTCTCAGTTCTCTGACTATTAAGTAAAGTGTAGTTGGAACAATTTCCCCCCTCAACATTCAGCTGCAGTGGTATTTGTTCATATAATCATCTCATTTAGTTTTCAGGACAGGTTTATTTTAATTAAGAATCTTAATGAAAGCTTTTGAAAATCTCATTTTGATAGCTGAATTCCGCTTCCATAGGCATCCATGGTAAAACTCCAGTTGACTTCAGTGGGGGCAGACTTATGCTGGCACTAACTGTGTTTTCAAAATCTCACCCTTCTTATTTTTAGTATAAAATACTATATTCTTCATGGACAGCCATATAAGACAAAGATCCTTTGGCTTTTTGTTATAACTGGCTCCATGTAGTATGGTAAAAATATTAGCCACATTGAACTCTTCAATTTAAAAATTGATTAAATTATATTCTGCCTACTTCAGTTACCCCACAAGTTCAATGAGGTTCTACATTCCAGCAAGAGTGGCAGTGACCACAAGAGTTATGGTTGCATAATAGTTTATTTTTCTAAACCTTTTTTCCCCCAGTTGCTCATAACTTTCTGAACGTCTCACCTTTGAGGAGGTCTCTACCTAAAAATGTTTTTGTTTTGATAATTTGAGGGGAAATAGTTAATCTGTTTATTAATGCAAAGAGTGAATAAAATATAGTACCACAAATAAATTCACCTTTCAGCAGAGACCAAAACTAAAAAAAAACCTTTCCTATCAGGGTTTCTGTTCTTTGTATAGCCTGCTTTATCTGTTGTAAAGTTTCACTTATGTTCATGGCAATGTATAAATGATCAATAATCATAGCTCAGTGTCTCACCTTTCACTTTATCCTAAAGGTGCCACAATCCATCTAAGGCACTGGACCATTACCAAGAAAGAAAAGAGTCACCTACTGAAACACCAGTGCTAGTTCTTGTAGCACAATGGGCTTTCCCTGGGGGTCTCCCATCCAACTACTGACAAAGTTTGATCCTGCCAGGCTTGAAAAATGTGATGACATTACAACCAAAGGCAGAGAAGCTTCAGGAAAAATACTTGCTAATTCTGCTTGTTTTGCCTAATAAAGAATGCCTTCAGAAAGCTCTCTGAATCTTTCTTATTTACGATGAAAATCTGTTGTTCTCCTTTGTATTTTGAAGAATGTACTCTATACAGTAAAGCCCAAAGTCAAAAATGCAGATAGGAGCAGTACCTGCAATTTATTATACTAATATCTATTATTTGTCACCAAGCTCTGAATTTAAAGCTTTCTTCTTCTTCTTCTTCTTCCCCTTTCCTCCCCCTCCAGGAAGCTTCAAGTTAAAATTTGAAGAATCAATAAAGAAGAATTGAGAGGATAAATTATATTATTATTTACTGAGTTTTCCACTAGAGCTTCTTTAGTTAAGTCTCTGTCTGTGTTTCTATTACGAATCCCAGTTTTAGAAAGTTAATAGAACTGTTTTTCTGAGATAAAATATCTTAGCCTAGAAGTGAGTCACATTATTTACTTCGTGTGTTTTGGGCATTTTTGCAGGATATGGAGCAAAGTTTCGTATATGTGTCACCCATGCCTGCTTGGTGTGGCGCTCTGTCCCCCTCTAGTGGCACCTAACCCACTTAACGTTTGATGAGTCTGCTACAGCCTGAGGTCAGAGTCATGTAGCATATAGCTCATGCATTAAAGGCTCTTACATTAACCTTCAAAGACCCCAGGTTTGATTCTGACAGCTGGGGTCTGTTAGTAAGACAGATGCTGTTCTGTATAACACTCATTCAAAAAGGTATTCTGTCCCTAAAAACTTTCTCACTTTTAATCTATATTATGAATTTGTGACTTTGGATAATTAAAAAGAGGACCTGAGCTGTGATCTATGATGTCAGTGGTACCTACTGTAACGGGTCAGTCCAGATGGCTATAGGAGAGTAATAGAAGGCAGATATATTAGCCCCAGGATAAGTAGGTCCCTTTTCCCTGAGTAAGGTAACAGGGAAGGTTCCATAACAATCAGGAACCTTCTGGAGACAATTAAGACAGACTGATTAGAACACCTGCAGCGAATCAAGAAGCTGCTAGAATCAATTAAGGCAGGCTAATCAGGGCACCTGGGTTTTAAAAAGGAGCTCACTTCAGTTTGTGGTAAGCGTGTGAGGATCTGGGAGCAAGAGGCACTAGGAGCTGAGAGTGAGAACGCGGACTGTTGGAGGACTGAGGTGTACAAGCATTATCAGACAGCAGGAGGAAGGTCCTATGGTGAGGATAAAGAAGGTGTTGGGAGGAGGCCATGGGGAAGTAGCCCAGGGAGTTGTAGCTGTCGCACAGCTGTTCCAGGAGGCACTCTAGACAGCTGCATTCCACAGGGCACTGGGCTGGAACCCGGAGTAGAGGGCGGGCCTGGGTTCCCCCCAAACCTGGTCAGACACAGGAGGAGTCGACCTGGATTGTGAATTCAGAAAAACGGCCAAGCTGAGGGCTGCCATGAAGCTCCAAGGCGAGCAAGTCCACCAATTAGTGCAAGACCCACCAAGGTAGAGCAGGAACTTTGTCACAAGTGGTTTATTAGGTTTTTTTAGAGTTCAATATTCTAAGCATCCTAAAACCTTTAATGAGTGGACTTATTAAAACCTCTATTGTCTAACAGGGAATGATTAAAGCCCTATGATTTCTTGCACTTCCTCTAGTTATCTCAGATGTCACAGTGATTGATGGTAAAGCAGCCTTTCTTCTGTAATGTTTCAGACTTTGTTGCTTGCCTTGAACCAGATAATGTAGCTGCAGCAAAATGTGAAATGGCAGATAAATAATTTCTCTTGTTCCCTCTACTCAGTTGCAGCTGGAATATCCAGTGTATACTTGTTCATCTATCTTGATTTTGTTATTTGATAACATTCAGGTGGCATGACACCAGAGATGTGCAACACAACACAAACTTTTCAGATACTGTAAAAGGAAAGAGCGATTTTTTTCTCAGCATATAAAGATAACTTGTTACCTGCATAGTAAAGCAGTCTGCTTCTAATTCAGTTTTCTCTGAACCATGTTCACAAGAAACACAAAGGATCATTTGGCCAATTTTTTTTCATGCCTACTGGGATGGACTCCTGAGGTGCTACAAGCATCCTGGTCTGTCAAATAAATGTCTTCTAATAACCTGTATTTTTTCCTAGTTTGAGGGACTAGCAACCATAAAATATTGTTATACAACAGGGACAGCAGAAACTAAAGCCTGTATCTCAAGCTTGGATGCCT
Organism: Chelonia mydas; assembly: GCF_015237465.2. Lineage (NCBI taxonomy): Eukaryota > Metazoa > Chordata > Testudines > Cheloniidae > Chelonia > Chelonia mydas. Next base: position 104,282,118 of record NC_057852.1, read on the forward strand.
ATAATTAAGCACATAAATAAAAATGACCTGATTGCCAGAGATGCTGAGCACCCTAGTTTCCTTGGCACCTCTAAATATGGATTTGGATGTGTAACTATAGACACCCAAGTTTGAAAATTTTGGCTTTAATGCCACATGTCCACCACTGGAGAGCAGGGAATTTCATCTTCCTCTTAAATAGCCTTGTGATTTGTAAAATATCAGTCTTTAAAGCCACATCATTGAGATTTTCCTCTTTCTGTTCATTTTATTTCAGCTTATTTTAGTGGCTGCTATCTCAAGACCTGATAAAGATAAAACCAACCTTATATACTGTCTGAAAGCTGGGTAATCCTACCTTTCAGATAGCATCAAACCCCTAATATTTAGCTCTAGGAGTTAATGAGAGTATTGGTTGTTGAAACTGAACTGGGGTGAGAAAGCAAGATGATGATCAGAATGATCTGTCTAGTTATCTAGGTACTGGTATGGCATCCCACCTCCAGAATGTCTGAGTGAGAAGCTTAGCTTTGCAGCTGAAGAGTCCTTAGATCAGCTGATGAAGATTCCTTGCTGCAGCTCAGGGGTAAATGTGCAAATATGAGTGTAGGCCAATTTTCTGTTCCTCTGATTGTGGGGCTGTTTTAATTTGCTCTAACTTCCAGTAGCCCAGATAGCCATTATGGCAGCTGGAGATTGCTGTGCCTAGCAGGGTTTCACTCTCATGCAGCCAAAACACGCTTTGCTTGAGCAATATGGGGATTCCCTCCTTATTGCTGTTCTCTTCATGATGTCACCCTTTCCCCCCGCCATTATCAGGAGGACTGACATGAAAGAGAGGCTATTACAGCTGTGCAGATTCAGGCTTTGAATATGGAGGGCTGCTGTTGAAGACACCAAATGAAGCCTCTGAGCGTGGACCAATGTACATAGATGATGATGCTTAAATGTACATTGCATTCCACTAAGTAAGCAGATTTTTTCATTACAATTTTTTTCTTTTGTGCTGTGTTTCACACTATCTGGGAACAACTGGAATCCAAGTTTGATAACTAACACTGCACCTTGTCAAATGTTCTGTTCACTGAAACCCCTTGCTTCTCCCCTCTTGACCATATGCTCAGGGTTTAGCTGATCACTATATTTGGGGTCGGGAAGGAATTTTCCTCCAGGGCAGATTGGAAGAGGCCCTGGAGGTTTTTCGCCTTCCTCTGTAGCATGGGGCACGGGTCACTTGCTGGAGGATTCTCTGCTCCTTGAAGTCTTTAAACTACGATTTGAGGACTTCAATAGCACAGATATAGGTGTGAGGTGTTTTGCAGGAGTGGTGGGTGAAATTCTGTGGCCTGCGTTGTGCAGGAGGTCAGACTAGATGATCATAATGGTCCCTTCTGACCTAAATATTTATGGATCTATGAAAGCCTTCGCTCTGTATCAGTGCCATGACACAAAATAACTCAAATATCAGGAAAAATTCTCCATGTGAAGCTGAGATACAATTATGTCAAGCAAAATATGAAATGACAATGCTTAGGTGCTTTCCAGCTAAGAGGGAGTATTAAGGAAGGAATGCATATTGGGTGTTAGGGCATGGCTACAGTGCCCTGCAGTCCAGACTAAGGAGATGTGAATAGCAGTGTGCACCAAAATGCTGCGCTGTAACTCCCCCATGTGGAAGCTGCAAGTGCAAACTACGAGGAAGGCTGCAATAGTGTGAACTCGGAACCTTTAAGTTCGCGCCCAGAGTTTCCATGGTTGAGATAAAGCTCTCTTGTAATAAAAAGCAAACACATGACATTTCTAGAGGGCAATTGGCCCTGTTTTGTCAGAGACTGAGAGCAATTTATCGCCTCTTCCTGTCTTCCAGGGTTTCTTGTTGCCCCTTTGGCCTGAGCTGTTAGCTAACATTCAGGGCCATGTCGGTTGTTTTCTGTTAGGAGGTAGAATTGATTAAATGAGTCATATATTTTATTGGTGTGATCCTGTTTAACTGACAAAGAATGTAGACAAAATCCTATTTCCCTGAATACCTAGGAACAAACAACAGGAAGCAATTTATCTAATTACAGTTTTCAAGTCTGCCTTCCCAGCCAGTGCTCTTCCTGAAACAAGCTTTTTTTCTTTGCTTCTTCCCATGGCTTCCCTCCCTATATAAACCCAAGGGGCATTCCAGGAAGTGTCCAGGTTACAGCATGGATCTTCTGTAGTTGTTATGACTATTCCTGATCCTGGATGTTTGACTTTTACTTTAGTTTGATTTGGAATTTTCCTCCTGACTTGGACCCTGAAACCCGAGTCACACTCTGACCCTTGGTATCAGCTCCTGCCTGGAGCCTGACTGCAAACTCCTCCGCTACCTTCCACCTCGGGTTTGTCCCCAAACACTCCTTTAAAGTGTCTGTAAACATTTGCATCCTCTCATACTCGAGATAACTTTCCCTTGTGGGGAGCAAGGTCTTTTAGGGGTGCTAATTGACTTCTTTCGAGTGCTTAACTTCCAGGCTAAAGAGACAGTTCCTGGCCTGCCGAATGAGATACATTACAAATTGTTTTCTTAGTATTTACAAATGCTGTCCAGAGACTTTCATAACTCAGTCTTAACCCAATTATACTCCACAATGACTAACCGAAAGATACCAGACCCTTTGTCGCAATATTAACTGTCTTTCCAATTTAAAATATTTGTTCCATATACAGCTGTCAGTGTTATGTACATACCTGCATTAATATGAGGTTATGGTCAGTGTTGGACCTACATAGACACTGTTAAAGTCAAGGGGAGAAATCGTGGCCCCATGGAAATCAGTGGGAATTTTGCCACTTTCTTGAATAGAGCAAGGATTCAACCCAAGATTACTTGCCACTTCAGTCTGCAAACAGACTTGCTAACAACTTTATTACTCTTCAAAAACTGCCAAAAAAAGTTAGAATTTAAAATATACTGCTCACTATTGCCTCCACCTGTTCATTGCAGAACTAAATTGGGTCTTTGGTAAGCAGTGACTTCTCACTGATGCTTCCAGCAGAGCCACTTTAATAGGCCAAGAGAGGGGCTGTCTGTGGAAGAATCTTTGTATGAGAAACTGCAAGGACACATTTTACAGGTGAGAAAGAATGGCTAGAGAAATGGGGCAATAGTTTATGAATTAATAACAGCTACTTTTTTATATTATGTCATATAGTGATGTACATGAACTTTCTTTGTGTCTGATGTGCCAAACCACGGTCTCCTTTTAAAAGATCACCTGTACTTCCAGATGTCTTAGACCGAGATCATCGAGCACCTTGAAGATAAAGACTGACACCTTGAACTTGACTCAATATTCTATGGAAAGCCAGCATCGTGAGCACAGCACAGGTTTATGTGCTTACAGTAGCCAGGATTACTGATAAGACACACTGCAGTGTTCTGTACTAGTTGGAATTTACAAAGAACTAACAGCTTCATGCCCACATGTATCACATTGTTGTAGTCCAGCAAGGAGTTGACAAAAGAATGTATAACTGAAACCAGGTCATCGTCCACCAAGATGGGACAGACTTCTAGCTAAGTAAAAAAGGTAGAAAGTTGTTACTTGAGGACACTGCAAAGTCAGCAAGGAATCTAAGAGTACTCCTAAGCTACAGTAAACCCACAACAGCTCCGGTGCCTCCTATTTATTATAGTATTAACACACATACACACACAAAGGCATCCATTTAGAATTTCCCACATTATGACTATCAGCAAATTCCAAGTCAATTCCTAGTGAACATGCTGTTTGTTCCATTAGAAAAGTAATGTTCAAATGGCTAGCTCACTGGACCTTTTGACCTGAGAACAAGCTTTTATCTCAGTGAATTGAATTATTTAGTGGGAATCCATTTAATTATTCTCCTACTTTCCAGCAGCAAGGAAACACACATTCTTTGGGCTTGGGGGAACAGAGGCAAGAAGACAGAAACATATCATAATGATGGAATGAGTGTCTGGAATTCTATTCCCCCCACAAAATATAAATAATCTTGAGTACTTCATGCTTACTGAAAATTGCAGCTATGGTGCAGGAGCAAATGCAGTTTGACAAATAACATTATAGCAAAGCTCTAATTTTCTTTCAAGCGTTTACAGGACTGGGTCTGAGTTAAAATAAAAATGAGAGGTTAGTTGGGCTATGACAATGTGTCCTTACTGCAGTTGTGCCAGGTCAGGCCTCTCCCTGTATAACCAAGGGGGCTCTTCATGCCGTTATTTGCTTATATATGAAATATTGTCAATTAAACTGTCTCAAAAATGAAGACAGAATGTTTTGGAATGCAAGCATGCTGAGAGCACAAAGGATCACATGCAGAAGGATCCTACTATCGGTCCACTTAACAAAAGCTTAACATGCTGGAGAACATCTTGCAATGTTTGGATTCAGTCCATCATTAAACATAAATGAGAAGAAGACTGCTATACACAAATGTGCAAATGCCAAATGGATACATATATGAAAAATATGGAGTCATCTGTACTCAATATGGAACCTAAAATGTTACCATTTATCAAATTATAATTCCCATACATGCAACATTTCACATCAGGATTTCAGTGTTGATTAAAACATAATTGTTTTGAATTAATCAGTGAGTTTAGACAGCCTCACAGTTAGACACAACATATCCTTCTGAGATTCAGAAGAAATTCCCATCGATTGGATATATGTGGCAGCTAAGACCCTGATTCTTCAAAGACTTATGCATATGCTTTACTTGGATCCTGTGAGTTGACCCAATGAACTCAATGGGACTACTTATGTTATTAGAAGTTAAACATATGCATAATTTTTTTTCAGGATCAGGGCCAAAAAAAGCAGTATTTTAGTATAGGACATTATGCTCTGATCCAGTAAAACATTTTAAGCATGATTCTTTAAATAAAGCTACATATATGCTTAAGGTCTTTGATGAATTATATTCCCACTGTAGGTAAAATATACTCCCAGTATACTAAATGTGGGGTGCATTCTAAAGTCCTTACCTAGCTAAATCTACCCTTGAAGAGAAAGGGAAAAAGACAGTACAACCTATATTTTACAAAGTACCTGAACCCAAACTGAGTTTCCATTTACTTTAATGTGAAGACTGCATATAGAAGAATTGGAGGATCATGACCATAAGTAGGAGTGCAAATGCCAATGTATGGATGAAATATAGTGGAAAAGAATGTCAGTTTGCAAAGTCTAGTAGTGTGTTGTAAGAAAAGCAGAGCCTTTGGGCACAGCTGAACCTTGAGTAGGTGGGAGGGATCCCCTAATCAGCAGGCCTATAAAGGCAGCCAGCTAGCAGTCCTAGAGTCAGCAAACAGAGCTGAAAAGGGTGTGTGTGTGTGTGTGTGTGTGTGTGTGTGTGTGTGTGTGTGTGTGTGTGTGTGTGTGTGTGTGTGTGTGTGTGTGTGTGTGTGTGTGTGTGTGTGTGTGTTTTTGTTTTTCCCTTCTTGGCAGGAGCTTAGGAGGGAAGGCTATGACAACTACAGTGGCAGTAGTGCCTTTGACCTGAAAAATGGAAGAGGCAATAGAGATGACTAGATGTTGAAGCTGCAAGATATACATTAGTGTAGAGAGGATACCAGAATGGTGCTTTGTTTCTATGAAGTGCCCCTTCATAGATCTGATGGAAGAGACGATCTGAGGTTTGGAGACGCAGCCAGAAACTATGGTTGAGTTTCCAGGAGGATTTCAGTGGATGATGGAGGGAAGGAGAAAGGAGACTGAAAGGAAACATCAAGACTGAAGATGCATGCTGGACCAGAGAACTCTGAGGGTAGACTGTTGGATGAGGAAAGTGGCCCATTTAATCATGTGACTGAGAACAAGGCAGAGGAAAAGACTGGCTAATGGAGGAAAGAGAGAGCTGAAGAAGAGGTTCACTGAGTTGGGAAGTGAAGGGGAGAGGCAGGCAGTAACAGAAGATGTGAGAGCAAGGAAGAATAGAAGAGTGTACGGTCCTACAAGAACAGGGGAAGAGCCATCTCCCTAGGTAACCCATTCCAGTGCTTCACCACCCTCCTAATATCTAACCTAGACTTCCCACACTGCAACTTGAGACCATTACTCCTGGTTCTGTCATCTGTCACCACTGAGAGCAGCCTACCTCCATCCTCTTTGGAACCCCCCTTCAGGTGGTTGAAGGCTGCTATTAAATCCCCACTCACTCTTCTCTTCTGCAGACTAAATAAGCCTAGTTCCCTCAGCCTCTCCTCATAAGTCATGTGTCTGAGCCTCCTAATCATTTTTGTTGCCTTCAGCTGGACTCTCTCCCATTTTTCCACATCCTTTCTGATGCAGTACTCCAGATGTGGCCTCACCAGTGCTGAATAGAGGGGAATAATCACTTACTCCAATCTGCTGGCAATGCTCCTACTAATGCAGTCCAATATGTCGTTAGCCTTCTTGGCAACAAGGGCACATTGTTGACTCATATCCAGCTTGTCATCCACTGTAATCCCCAGGTCATCTTCTGCAGAAGTGCCGCTTAGCAAGTCAGTCCCCAGCCTATAGCAGTGCATGGGATTCTTCCATCCTAAGTGCAGGACTCTGTACTTGTCCTTGTTGAACTTCATCAGATTTCTTTTGGCCCAATCCTCCAATTTGTCTAGGTCACTCTGAACCCTATCCCTACCATCCAGCTGAGGGTGCAATCCATCCCATCATCCAGATCATTAATAAAGATGTTGAACAAAACCGGCCCTAGGACTGACCCATGGGGGCACTCTGCTTGATATCGGCTGCCAATTAGACATGAAGCCATTGATCACTACTCATTGAGCCTGATGAGCTGCTCAGCTTTCTATCCACCTTATAGTCCATTCATCCAATCCATAGTTCTTTAACTTGCTGGCAAGAATACTGTGGAAGACTGTATCAAAAGCTTTGCTAAAGTCAAGGCATATCATGTCCACCACTTTCCCCATATCCACAGAGCCAGTTATCTCACCATAGAAGGCAATCAGGTTGGTCAGCCATGACTTGCCCTTGGTGAATCCATGTTGACTGCTCCTAATCACCTTCCTCTCCTTCAAGTGCTTCAAAATGGATTCTTTGAGGACCTGCTCCATGATTTTTCCAGAGACAGAAGTGAGGCTGACTGCTCTGTAGTTCCCCAGATTCTCCTTCTTCCCTTTTTTAAACCTGGGCACTATATTTGCCTTTTTCCAATCATTTGGAACCTCTCCTGATTGCCACGAGTTTTCAAAAATAATGGCCAATGGCTCTGCCATCACATCAGCCAACTCTTTCAGCACCCTCGGATGCAATAGATCCAACCCCATGGACTTGTGCATGTCCAGCTTTTCTAAATAGTCCTTACCCTGTTCTTTCACCTTTCATTTGTTCTTGTGTCCACATTAGACAAAGATTTCTATTACTCAGAGGAGTGAAGTCCTGAATCAGACTTCTAAGGTAGTAAGGGCAGAGTAGTAAGGGCAAAATAAGGTAAGGGCAAAATAAGGTAGGGCAAATAAGGTAAGGGCAAAATAAGGTAGGGCAAATAAGGTAAGGGCAAAATAAGGTAAGGGCAAATAAGGTAAGGGCAAAATAAGGTAAGGGCAAAATAAGGTAGTAAGGGCAGAGTAGTAAGGGCAAAATACTAACTTGTTTTAGGACTGAGATTAATAATTTTATGGAGGGGATGGTAATGATGATATTGCATACAATGGCACATAGCCCAGCTGTGACTGTTATTTGGCAAATATATCCAATGGTTGCAGATGGCACACTAGAGGGGGAGAGCTTTAAGTTACACAGAAAATTCTTTCCTAGGTATCTTGCTGGTGGGTTTCTCCTACATGCTGAGGGTCCTAACTGATCACCATATTTGGGGTTGGAAAGGAATTTTCCCTGTGGTCAGAGTCCTTGATTTTTTTTTGGTCTTCATCTTCAGCCTGGGGCAAGGGTCACTTGTTGGTTTGAGCTAGAGTAAGTGGAGTATTCTTTAAATGAAGAGTTGAGGATTTTAGTAACTCAGCCTGATATTATGAGTCTATTACAGGAGTTGATGGGTGAAGTTCTGTGCCCTGTGATGTGCAGGAAGTCAGCCTATATTATCATGATGGTCATTTCTGTCTCATAACATCACACTGAGTTACTAAAACCTAAGACATCAAACCTCACTATAAGGCATCAAATCTCATTGTTAGGAATGCCATTTAGGGACTGTAGGGGGTTACCTTGTGTCAAGGTTCCTTCCCCACTCTGAACTCTAGGGTACAGATGTGGGGACCTGCATGAAAACCCCCTAAGCTTATTTTACCAGCTTAGGTTACAACTTCCCCAAGGTACAAGCTATTTTACCTTTTGCCCTTGGACTTTATTGCTGCCACCACCAAGCGTCTAACAGATATATAACCGAGAAAGAGCCCGCGTGGAAACAGCTTCCCCTCCCCCCCCCCCCCCCCCCCCGCAAATCCTCCCAAACCCTACACCCCCTTTCCTGGGGAAGGCTTGATAAAAATCCTCACCAATTTGCATAGGTGAACACAGACCCAAACCCTTGGATCTTAAGAACAATGAAAAAGCAATCAGGTTCTTAAAAGAAGAATTTTAATAGAAGAAAAAAAGTAAAAGAATCACCTCTGTAAAATCAGGATGGTAAATACCTTGCAGGGTAATCAGATTGAAAACATAGAGAATCCCTCTAGGCAAAACCTTAAGTTACAAAAAGACACAAAAACAGGAATATACATTCCATTCAGCACAGCTATTTTATCAGCCATTTAAACAAAACAGAATCTAATGCATATCTAGCTAGATTACTTACTAAGTTCTAAGACTCCATTCCTTTTCTGTTCCTGCCAAAAGCATCACACAGACAGAGAGAACCCTTTGTTTCTCCCTCCCTCCAGCTTTGAAAATATCTTCTCTCCTCATTGGTCATTTTGGTCAGGTGCCAGGGAGGTTATCCTAGCTTCTTAACCCTTTACAGGTGAAAGGGGTTTTTCCTCTGGCCAGGAGGGATTTAAAGGTGTTTACCCTTCCCTTTATATTTATGACATGCTTCCCAAATCACAGATAGGGTGAAACGCTGGCTGTGATTTCTTCCTGGAGCTCTAGGAGAAAACAGAGTTAATAAGACACATGCACCTCTAAATGTACTACCAAGTATATAAAGACTAACAATATTTTCCACATCTCAAGGACGATTTTAACCAGTTGATTCTGGGAAACTTTCATGGGAGAGTGCATCAGCCACTTTGTTAGAAGCTCCTGACGTGTTGGATGTCGAAATCAAAATCTTGGAGAGCTAAACTCCACCGAATAAGTTTTTTGTTATTTCCTGTGGCGGTATGAAAACACTGTAGCACAGCGTGGTCAGTTTGCAGGTGGAAACGACATCCCCAAACATATGGGGGTAGCTTTTCCAGAGTGTAGAAAATGGCGTAACATTCTTTTTCACTGACTGACCAGTTGCTTTCCCTCTCAGACAGCTTCTAGCTGAGAAACACTACAGGGTGGAATTCTTGATCCAGTCCTTCCTGCATTAAAACTGCTCCCACACCACGCTCGGATGCATCTGTGGTTACTAGAAACGGTTTGTCAAAGTCTGGAGCCCTTAGTACAGGGTCAGACATGAGTGTCACTTTAAGCTGGTTAAAGACCTTCTGACACTCTTCGGTCCACTGAACGGCATTTGGCTGTTTCTTTTTGGTTAGGTCTGTCAGTGGGGTGGCGATTTGGCTGTATTGCAGTACAAACTGTCTGTAATAACCGGCCAAGCCTAAGAAGGATTGGACTTGTTTCTTTGACTTTGGGACAGGCCACTTTTGGGAAGCCTCCACTTTGGCCTGTAGGTGGTTGATAGTTCCTTGACCCCCTGGTGTCCAAGATCAGTCACTCTGTTTAGGCCTATTTGACAAGTCTTAGCCTTTAACAGTTAGTCCTGGCTCCCTTATGCGCTCAAAGACTTTTTGTAGATGTTCCAGGTGTTCTGCCCAGGAATCCGAAAATATGGCCACATCGTCAAGGTAGGCAACTGCATATTCTCCTATTCCCTCTAGGAGACCTACAAGAATCTACAAGTCTTTGGAAGGTGGCGGGTGCATTCCGCAGCCCGAAAGGGAGTACATTAAATTCATACAGCCCAACATGTGTGGTGAAGGCTGACCTTTCCTTGGCAGATTCATCTAGCAGTACCTGCCAGTACACCTTGGTTAAGTCCAAGATAGAGATGAACTGGGCCCATCCCAGTTTCTCTAATAGTTCATCTGTGAGTGGCACTGGATAATTGTCGGGGCGAGTTACAGCATTTAGCTTATGGTAGTCCACGCAAAATCGTATCTCCCCATCTGGTTTGGGAACTAGAACCACTGGAGATACCCATGCACTGCCAGAAGGGCGGATTACATTCATCTGTAGCATATCCTGGATTTCCCATTCTCTAGCAGTTTTAGCTTGAGGAGACACCCGGTAGGTTGGACTTTAATTGGGAGAGCATTACCTGTGTCAATGGAGTGGTATGCCCATTCAGTCAGTCCCTGGGGTGGCTGAGAATGTCGGCGCATAGCTATTCCACAGCTCCTTGATCTGCTGTCGCTGCATATGCCCAAGGGTCATGGAGAGGTTCACCTCTTCCACGCCACCAGCACTTTTCCCTTCATAGTGGACACCTTCAAGCCATTCAGCATCATCTCCTCCCTGGGCTGTAAACTGACAAACCTTTAATTCTCTGGAATAAAAGGGCTTTAGAGAATTAATATGGTACACCTTAGGCTTTCAGTTTGAGGTGTGGAATGCTATGAGATAATTAACAGCTCCCAGCCGCTCCTGGACCATGAATGGCCCTTCCCACGATGCTTCCATTTTATGGGCCTGGAGCACCTTTAAGACCATGACCTGGTCCCCTACTTTGAAGGAACTCTCTCTGGCATGTTTATCATACCAGGCTTTTTGCTCTTTTTGAGTATCCTGTAGGTTTTCTTTAGCAAGGGCTAAAGAGGTTCGGAGGGTGTTTTGTAGGTTGGTTACAAAGTCCAGAATATTAGTCCCTGGAGAAGGTCTAAACCCCTCCCATTGCTGCTTCACCAACTGTAATGGCCCCTTAACCTCGCGGCCATATACAAGTTCAAATGGTGAAAACCCTAAACTGGGACGTAGTACAGCTCTGTAGGCAAAAAGCAACTGCGGCAACACTCGATCCCAATCATTGGAGTGCTCATTTACAAATTTACGTATCATGGCCCCCAAAGTTCCATTAAACTTCTCCACCATGCCATTTGTTTGATGGTGGTAAGGAGTGGCGACCAAGTGATTTACCCCATTAGCTTCCCAAAGGTTTTCCATAGTTCCTGCCAGGAAATTAGTTCCTGCATCTGTGAGGAAGTTGGAAGGCCAACCTACCCTGGCAAAAATGTCTGCTAGTGCCTGGCACACACTTTTAGCTCTGGTGTTGGTTAGAGCTACTGCTTCCGGCCATCGGGTGGCAAAATTCATGAAAGTCAGTATGTACTGCTTTCCTCTGGGTGTCTTTTTCAGAAAAGGACCCAGAATATCCTCAGCTAGTCACTGAAATGGAACCTCAATGATGGGGAGTGGCTGGAGAGGGGCTTTGACCTGGTCTTGGGGTTTTCCCACTCTTTGGCATACCTCACAAGACCGGACATAGGTAGAAACATCCTTGCCCATTCCCTCCCAGTGGAGTGACCACCCTAAACAGTCTTTGGTTCTGTTCACCCCAGCATGGCCACTAGGATGATCGTGGGCTAAGCTCAAGAGCTTTACCCGGTACTTAGTTGAAACTACCAACTGTCTCTAAGGATGCCAGTCTTCCTGGTGTCCACCAGAAAGTGTTTCCTTATATATAAGTCCTCTTTTTACAACAAACCTGGATCGATTAGAAGAGTTGAGAGGCAGTGGGTTGCTCCGTGCCGCCGTCCAAGCTCTTTGGAAGCTTTCATCTGCTTCCTGTTCTGTCTGAAACTGTTCCCTTGATGCTGGAGACATCACTTCCTCATTGGATTGTGGACCTAGGCTTGGTCCCTCTGGAAGTGATGTAGGGGATGGGGCTGTTTCCGTTGACTGTGAACCGCTCTCCGCTGCTGCACTATGTTGGGGTTCAGGCTCCGGCTGAGCCCCTTGTGTAGGGTTATTGGCTGCTGCCGGTTCAGGTTCGGTGGGGCCCTCTGGTGTTGGGGTTGCAAGTACTGGATTCAGTGCTGACAATGGGTCCGGTGCTGGTTTTCCGCCGGTTCCGGTTCTGGGACTGGCTCCGTCTGGGTCTCTGGGACTGGATCCACTACTGCTGTTGCAGACATTGGCCTGGGGTCCATCACCTCTGACCGGGTCCTTGTAGAATTTTCCGGAACAGAGCTAGGCATGATGGCGTGTTTAGCCTGGCTGCAGTTGACCATTCCCACCCTCTTGGCTAGCTTCACATGATTGGCCAAGTCTTTCCCCAACAGCATGGGGATGGGATAATCATCACAGACTGCAAAAGTCCACGTTCCTGACCAGCCCTTGTACTGGACAGGCAACTTGGCTGCAGGCAAATTGATAGAGTTTGACTTGAAGGGTTGAATCATCACTTGGATGTCTGGGTTGATTAAACTGGGGTCTACTAAGGAAGCATAAATATCTGACACTTGTGCTCCGGTGTCCCTCCACATGGTGACCTTCTTCCTGCCCACACTCACAGTTTCCCTTCGCTCCAAGGGTATCTGGGAGGTATCTGGGCCTGAGGACCTCTGGTGTGATTCCGATGCAATGAACTGTAATCTGTCAGGGTTCCTGGGGCAGTTGGCCTTCACATGCCCCGGCTTGTTACATTTAAAACATCGTCCAGCTGACGGATCACTGCGGCGAGGTGGGTTGCTGGAGAAGGGTGTGGCGGGACGATAAGGTTTCTGGAGGGTTCCTTGGGGGGTAGTTGGGGCCTTGGGCTGCCCCCGGTGGTAGGATGTGGTCTGAGGTTTTCCCTTCTGGTATCCACTCCAACTGCGACCAGTTTTTTTCTTTTCTGCCACCTCCACCCATTTGGCTCCAATCTCCCCCGTCTCGATTACAGTTTTGGGCTTCCCATCTAGGATGTATCTTTCTATTTCCTCAGGAACACCCTCTAAGAAGTGCTCCATTTGCATTAGGAAGGGCAAATCTTCTGGAGATTTAACACTTGCTCCTGATATCCAGGCGCCCCAATGTTTCACGATGTGGTAGGCATGTTTGGTAAATGACACGTCTGGTTTCCACCTTAGGGCTCTGAACCACCGATGGGAATGCTCGGGTGTTAGCCCCATTCTGACTCTCACCTTGGTTTTAAACAGTTCATACTTGTTCATGTGTTCCTTAGTCACTTCAGCCGCCACCTCAGCTAAGGTCCACTGAGCTGCGGCCTCAGCTCTACCATGTATTGGTCTGTAGAGATGCTGTACCCAAAGCAGGCCCTTTCGAAGTTTTCTAAGAAGGCCTCGGCATCATCGCCTGCCTTGTAGGTGGGGAACTTTCTGGGATGGGAAGTGGTACCTGGAGAAGGATTGCTAGGGTTTGTTGGTATATTCTGTTGAGCCTTTGCCTTCTCCATCTCCAGTGCATGCTTCCTCTCTTTTTCCTTCTCCTCCAGTTCTTTGGCCCTTGCTTCCATTTCTTTTTCCTTTGCCTCCACAGCTCTCCTGTGCGCAGCCTCTTTGGCTGTTTCTGTTTTGGACTCTGTCATGTTTGCCTCTCTGTTTTTAACTAACTTAACACCCAAGAGTTAGAAATAAAACAAACAAAAAAACTTGGCTTGTAAATTTTTGTAAATTCTCTGATAGTGATTATCAGCCTACAGAAAAATCCTTAAAAAAAAAAAACAAAAAAAACTAACACCTTTGTCTCCAGGCAAATAGGCAGAAAACCCCTCTAGTTGCTCTTAGGTAAAAAAAAACTTCTTCAGATCTGTGAAGACTTGTGAATTTTCCTGCAGGAGGTTAACTACCCTGCATTTAGGTAGAGAAAACTCCAGCTCACAAAAGAAAATTCCCTTTTGTCTCTGCTCTGGCCCCCAAGCAGAGACAAAAAACCTCTAACTGCTTTCAGCTGAAAACCTGCTTTCTAGCAGCTCAAAGGAAAAAAAATCCCTTTTTAAAATCTGTGCTTCTTGTTCAAAAAATCTCAAATTGATCTCAAAATGATTTCAAGTTAATCCCACCGCTCTGCCGCCATGTCAAGGTTCCTTCCCCACTTTGAACCGTAGGGTACATATGTGGGGACCTGCATGAAACCCCCCTATGCTTATTTTTACCAGCTTAGGTTAAAACCCCCAAGATACAAACTATTTTACCTTTTGCCCTTGTACTTTATTGCTGCCACCACCAAGCGTCTAACAGATATTTAACCGGGAAAGAGCCCGTTTGGAAACGTCTTTCCCCCCAAAATCCTCCCCAAACCCTACACCCCCTTTCCTGGGGAAGGCTTGATAAAAATCCTCACCAATCTGCATAGGTGAACACAGACCCACACCCTTGGATCTTAAGAACAATGAAAAAGCAATCAGGTTCTTAAAAGAAGAATTTTAATAGAAGAAAAAAAGTAAAAGAGTCACCTCTGTAAAATCAGGATGGTAAATACCTTACAGGGTAATCAAATTCAAAACATAGAGAATCCCTCTAGGCAAAACCTTAAGTTACAAAAAGACACAAAAACAGGAATATACATTCCATTCAGCACAGCTATTTTATCAGCCATTTAAACAAAACAGAATCTAACGCATATCTAGCTAGATTACTTACTAAATTCTAAGACTCCATTCCTTTTCTGTTCCCGCCAAAAGCATCACACAGACAGAGAGAACCCTTTGTTTCTCCCTCCCTCCAGCTTTGAAAATATCTTCTCTCCTCATTGGTCATTTTGGTCAGGTGTCAGCGAGGTTATCCTAGCTTCTTAACCCTTTACAGGTGAAAGGATTTTTCCTCTGGCCAGGAGGGATTTAAAGGTGTTTACCCTTCCCTTTATATTTATGACACCTTGTGCTTATTTTTTAACAAGAATAAGAAAGGCATTGTAACAGCACTGCTGCACATAATTTTCTGAGTCCATTTAATCAGCTTTCCACCTTGGCTTCCCTGGTCACTTCTTCTCTTAGAGCGTTTTTCATCCCTTTAGTCATTGCAAGTGACAGTAAAAGCAAATATGACAGATGCACTAGCTAAACAAATTATTTAAACTGATAACATTTTTTCTCAATTTTCTCAAATGCCTGGTACACATAATACACAATAGGCCAAAATTTACACACCTTTGCAAAAGTATAAACCTGAAGGAGCTCCATTGATTTTCCTTGGTGTCCGTATCAGTGTTTCAAGGAATCTCCATCAGTTTAACTGAGACTTTGGCCCACTGTCTGAAAAATGGTAATTGGATTGCTCATAATGACCTGACTGGTCTTGACCTTTATTTAGATTTGACATTTTCGTTGAGTTTTGTACACTTCTACTTCCATTATAGCCTAAACTTGACCTCAAATACTGTCCATACTTGATAGTTAGCTCATTATGTCAGATACAGTGTACTCTTTTATCTCATATTTATTTGAAAAAAAGACAATCACATCTGACAAACTGATCTATATATCTCCCAGTTTTCATTGCAAACAAATATTTTCCCAATTTTTTCCATGAAATGGAAATTCTGAAAAAATCCATTTTGGAAAATTTAATTTAGGACAATTTCAAAATTAAATTTTAAAATTAACATTTTATTTTGATATTATTTAATTTTTAATTTTCTTTTTATATTAATTGTATTGTTTTACATTATTTTTATTGTTTTTACATTGTGATGATGTCAGAGATAATAGTGAACAACATGACTTGACATGATTTAACATATCATATTGTCATAAAATGACATGAGCATGTCATATTATGCACTACTGACATGTCATGACATAATGTATAAATAATAAAATATAAAAATGTAAAAAATGTATAAAAACAAACAAAAAAACACAATTATTTGAAACTTTTCCTAAATGAAAAAAAGCTATTCCAAATCACTCTTTTTTTTTTTTTTTTGTCATCTCAAAAAAGTTTTTTCTATGGAAAATGTCATTGAAATATATACGATTTCACAAAAAAAATTGGTTTTGGCCAAATGATATTTTCCAACAGAAAACAGTTTCAACAAATATTTTCTGACCAGCTCTGCTCAGGAGGCTACTGCAATCCCCCCAAAAGTAAATAATAAAATATCAAAACAGATAAGGGATTAGTTCACAAAATATACACTGTTCACTCTTTGTAGGAATTGCACAAGATTATGATACATATTGCACCTGAACACAAAAGTATCTATAAAAAATGTTGATAATTATCACTACTGTTACTGTATAGACTTTGTATCCCCTTTGCTCTGGCAAAACATTATATTTATAAATGATTTACAATAGAAGACAAATGACCTCAATGCCCATGGTTAAATTTGCAAGCCAATTGTTACCTGTCTAGGAATCAATTATACATTTAATATGTCTCACACACCAGCATAATTCATATATACAACTAGAATTTACAATACTATGTGTTATATTCTTATTGATGATGTATCCATTTCAGAAAACCACAATATAAACTCTTCCCTAAATAATGTGGCCTAAGTATCCTTTCCATTTTAGTCTG
This sequence comes from Chelonia mydas, assembly GCF_015237465.2. Lineage (NCBI taxonomy): Eukaryota > Metazoa > Chordata > Testudines > Cheloniidae > Chelonia > Chelonia mydas. The sequence goes on from NC_057852.1 coordinate 104,298,700, forward strand.
GATTCTAATTTTAGTTGAAAGGAGCAAATGTATATTATCAAAGAATTAATTAACAGTGCTTTTGAATAATTTGAAGTTTATTTACAAGGAGATAAATATACAAGATAAAGGGGGAAATAAAGAGTATTTTTATCAGAGTATTGATTTTCTAAAATTAATGGTTATAATGGGGAAGTTGGCATGCCATGCTGCAAACAGATGAAAGATCGTGAATGTTAAAGCAAAACTGGAATTCTGAAGTGAACTGTGAAATAAATCAAGTGTCTTAGATTATGAAAAGAACAGAAAATGTTTTCTGCACATATTTCTGCTTAGTCCATCACTGAAAATATATTCTTATTGGATCCCTAAAAGTTAGCTTTCCATAAGAATGCACAAAATGATTTTAGAACCTGAGAGACAAGGTTGAAATTGGACTCTTGCATGACCCTGCATTTCAGGAATACTCTAATGTTCTTTGAATTATAGAGCATATGATTCAACCAGCTGTGGATTGGCTTTATATTATAATTTTTCCAGTTAAAATTTTGAATAATTAAATTTCACAGATGGTGTACAAAACATCAGGATACTAAGTTTCTCAGTACCAAAAATAGTTGTTTTTTTTTTAAATCTACATTTGGTACCAAACCTCTCCAAACAAACCAATGTGATTGAGAAGACTAATTGGATATGCCCCTTTTTTGCCTGACCTCATCATTGGATACTTTTTCCTCATTTGTTGTCTGTTGATAACCCTCACTTGGGTCCTGATCCAGCAATTCAGCTAAGTACGTGGATAGCTTTAAGCATATAAGTATGTCCTGTTGAATTAAGTGGGATCACTCATGCTTAAAGTTAGACATGCTCAGATGCTTTGCAGGATTGGAGTTTTATTTTTTATGTCTGAATCTAGACTTGAGTCAGAACCACAAAAGTCAATGGGAACTTTGATAATGACTTCAGTGGGCGTAGGATTGAGTCATTAGAATGCAAGCCTTTTAAGGCAAGGACAATGTATATTCTGAAGCAAACAGCAAACCTGTTGGACTTTCTGAAATATTAAATAATAATTTATCCCCAACATTTTATTTTAGCACAAAAGTTCACATGTAGATAAAGTGGAGATTGAGCTAAATCTATGTAAATAAAGAGTGACCAATTCGTATTTGTTCCCATAATTCAGACTTTAAAAATATGTTTTCTTAGTTTTATTAAAGGCAAAACAGACTTGAGTACCTAAATCTAGGTGCTTGAATCCATATTTAGGCAGGTAGCTTGAGCTTCTGAGGTGGTGCACAAGCACAGAGGCCATTGACTTATATGCAATTTTCTGCACATTTGAAAACACAGTTACTTAGGCACTTAAATATGTACTTACTTAGGTGCCTCACTTTAGGCATGTGGGTATGAAAATGGCAGCCTTTCTGGTTTCCTTAATGTTACATGCAAAAACAGTCTAGGGTGTTGTGAGCTCGGCCACAACAATTAAATTCTTATTTCACAGTGTTCCAACTGCACATATTATATAGCATCTATTAAGACATCTATAACAAAAAGTTTAGTCTCTCATGAATGGTATGTATTACAGCATTTTCAAGAAAGTCTGCTTTGTTGTGTGTATTTGAGATTAATATTTGTTGTTTCTCATTTGTCTTCTTTTGCAGTAAATTTCCCATAGGTGGCATCAGTCTAGTGAACAAAATTGCACGTCAGAGAGAACCACTGTAAATGACACTAATTGACACTCAGCAGTAATAACAGCAGAGAAGCCAGAGACTGAATCGTTATTGACGTTGCAGGAATAAACCATCTCGATGTATAGAAAGAATAGTAAATATGGCAGGCGACCAGCTTGGCTTAACAGTGAAATCCTTGCTGATCTTAAACACAAAAAAGAAGCTTACAACAAGTGGAAGCTTGGACAAATGACCAGGGAGGAGTATAAAAATATTGCTCAGGCATGCAGGAGTGAAATCAGGAAGGCCAAATCACACCTGGCGTTGCAGCTAGCAATGGATGTTAAGAGTAACAAAAAGGGGTTCTACAGGTATGTTAGCAACAAGAAGAAGGTCAGGGAAAGTGTGGGCCCCTTACTGAATGAGGGAGGCAACCTAGTGACAGAGGATGTGGAAAAAGCTGATGTACTAAATGCTTTTTTCGCCTCTGTCTTCACGAACAAGGTCAGCTCCCAGACTACTGCACTGAGCAGCACAGTATGGGGAGGAGCTGACCAGCCCTCTGTGGAGAAAGAAGTGGTTCTGGACTATTTAGGAAAGCTGGACGAGCACAAGTCCATGGGGCCGGATGCACTGCATCCGAGGGTGCTAAAGGAGTTGGCAGATGTGATTGCAGAGCCATTGGCAATTATCTTTGAAAATTCATGGTGATCGGGCGAGGTCCTGGATGACTGGAAAAAGGCTAATGTCGTGCCCATCTTTAAAAAAGGGAAGAAGGAGGATCCGGGGAACTACAGGCCAGTCAGCCTCACCTCAGTCCCTGGAAAAATCATGGAGCAGGTCCTCAAGGAATCAATCTTGAAACACTTTGAGGAGAGGAAAGTGATCAGGAACAGTCAGCATGGATTCATCAAAGGCAAATCTAATTGGCTAACCTAATTGTCTTCCATGATGAGATAACTAGCTCTGTGGATGAGGGGAAAGCAGTGGACATATTATTCTTTGACTTTAGCAAAGCTTTTGACATGGTGTCCCACAGTATTCTTGCCAGCAAGTTAAAGAAGTATGGGCTGGATGAATGGACTATAAGGTGGATAGAAAGCTGGATAGATCGTCGGGCTCAACGAGTAGTGATAAATGGCTTCATGTCTAGTTGGCAGACGGTATCAAGCGGAGTGCCCCAAGGGTCGGTCCTGGGGCCGGTTTTGTTCAATATTTGCATTAATGATCTGGAGGATGGCATGGATTGCACCCTCATCAAGTTTGCAGATGACACTAAACTGGGAGGAGGGGTATATATGCTGGAAGGTAGGGACAGCATACAGAGGGACCTAGACAAATTAGATGAATGGGCCAAAATAAATCTGATGAGGTTCAACAAGGACAAGTGCAGAATCCTGCACTTAGGAAGGAAGAATCCCATGCACTGCTACAGACTAGGGACTGAGTGGCTAGGCAGCAGTTCTGCGGAAAAGGACCTAGGGGTTACAGTGGACGAGAAGCTGGGTATGAGTCAACAGTGTGCTCTTGTTGCCAAGAAGGCCAATGGCATTTTGGGATATATAAATAGGATCATTGCCAGCAGATCAAGGGATTTGATCATTCCCCTCTATTTGGCATTGGTGAGGCCTCATCTGGAGTACTGTGTCCAGTTTTGGGCCCCACACTACAATAAGGATGTGGAAACATTGGCAAGAGTCCAGCGGAGGGCAACAAAAAATGGTTAGGGGCACATGACTTTTGAGGAGAGGCTGAGGGGACTGGGATTGTTTAGTCTGCAGAAGAGAAGAATGAGGGGGGATTTGATAGTTGCTTTCAACTACCTGAAAGGGGGTTCCAAAGAGGATAGATCTAGATTGTTCTCTGTGGTACCAGATGATAGAACCAGGAGTAATGGTCTCAAGTTGCAGTGGAGGAGGTTTAGGTTGGATATTAGGAAAAACTTTTTCACTAGGAGGGTGATGAAGCACTGGAATGGATTACCTAGGGAGGTGGTGAAATCTCCTTCCTTAGAGGTTTTTAAGGTCAGGCTTGACAAGCCCTGGCTGGGATGATTTAGTTGGGGATTGGTCCTGCTTTGAGCAGGGGGTTGGACTAGATTACCACCTGAGGTCCCTTCCAACCCTGATATTCTATGATTCTATGAAAGGGCACTGAACTACTCTTCCTAGAGATGACAGGTGGAGAAACAGAAATTAGTAGCCAAATCCTTAACCCCTTCCATGTAAGGGGAGTCTGCAACAGCCTGACTGATTCCTAGGATAGTCAGGTTAGTGGTTAAGGGGATATGAAGTTGTTTTGCAGTAGCTGTACAATAGGTTGGGGACTGGGAGATCTCGCTTGTCTTCGTGATTGGATCAACAGAGGCTACTGCTACCTTAATCAGGGGATTGGGACATGTTCAGTAAACTGTTATTCATGGATGAGTGGGTAGTTGTCTGGTCCAAACATATCTGTCATCTTGGCTGAGAACTCCATTTATGTTTTCCCAATATCGTTAATCCCTAACAATAAAAAATCACAAATCGGCCCCAAAAAATCAAGATTTCTTCTTTTTTTTTCAATGAAAGTTGAGACGCTCAGCTATTCATATAATTTTAAGTGCTGAAGCTTTAGGAAGAGGACCAAATATCATGAGACTTGTGATAAAATCATGTGAATTAGCTAAACTACTAGTCACCTCCTTTGCTGTCTCCAGAATTCTCTCTTGTCACTGCAGATCACCCTTTTTTGATAATGAAGCTCTGCAGTGGTTTTATATTAGCTGTTTATTATAATTTTAAAAGCTTGTGTTCTATTCTCATTAGTGCTGATTTTCTAGGCTATGGATTCTTCCTCCCACACACACACTTTATGTACAGGTAAACCATATCATGCCCATTTCCTGTTGTTTAAAGGCCTTTTAATTGCTCTTGTTTTGAACACTGTCTTATGCTTGGAATTTTGACCAACTGTGAAAAAGAAAAAAACAAAACAAAACAAAATAATAAAATGCTGAAATTTCAACCTGTATTTCAGAATATTTGTTATAGTTTTGACAATTTTGACTAATTGGAAAATATATTTTAAATGGCTAATGCACATAATACTATCTAATAAATGTGTCTGAGGACATGGAGTTTATATAATGTCAAAGGTCAAGAAAGTTATGAAGTATAATCTGGATTGATCGCTTTGGAGATTTAGGCCCAGATCTTCAAATATATTAGGTGCCTAACTCCCATTGGAATGAAGGAGTTAGGTGCCTATATATTGCTGACGATCTGAGCCTTAAAGCCTCCCTATCCATATAACCAGGTGCAGTTCAGGGAGCAGCGTAGGCTTCCACACCCAACACCACCAATGCATAGCACCTAAGTGTAGATCCTCAAAGGTATCAGGGAGCTTAACTCCCAGTTATTGGGAGTTTAGACTCCAAAATACCTTTGAGGATCTGAACACTAAACCCTAAGTTCTAGAACTAAGAGGGTAGTTCCAAGTCCATGTCCAAGATCCAAATCATTTAAAAAAAAATAGATGTGATGGCAAGTAAACCAAAAGTGAATGTATATATATATATATATATATCCTAGAAAGGATGCAAACAAAAATGTTAACTCCGTGATTGCCAAAAATATAGGAATGTTTGAATCTAGATAGTAAACTACAAAGTCTGGATCTCTCCCTAATTAAAATCCAGGTGTGATAGGGTGTTTCTGGCAGAGAAAGAATTAACTGGAGGCAGAGAGCAATTAGTACACCTGAATGATAGGCCAGTCTCAGTTTAGGATTAGTTCCAGTTTGGGAGGAGCTGGATTGGTGAATTAAGGGGGAACCTTTTGTAATGATAATCAAGGTGGGCCATTTCCAGCAGTTGACAAGAACGTCTGAGGAACAGTGGGGGGTTGGGGGTGGGGGAAACATGGAGAAATAGTTTTACTTTGTGTAATGACCCATCCACTCCCAGTCTCTATTCAAGCCTAAGTTAATTGTATCCAGTTTGCTAATTAATTCCAATTCGGCAGTCTCTCGTTGGAGTCTGTTTTTGAAATTTTTTTGTTGAAGTATTGCCACTTTTAGGTCGATTACAGAACTAAAAGTGGCAATTCTTCAACAAAAAAACTTCAAAAACAGACTCCAAGGAGAAACTGCCGAATTGGAATTAATTTGCAAACTGGATACAATTAACTTAGGCTTGAATAGAGACTGGGAGTGGATGGGTCATTACACAAAGTAAAACTATTTCCCCATGTTTCCCCCTCCCCCCCACTGTTCCTCAGACGTTCTTGTCAACTGCTGGAAATGGCCCACCTTGATTATCACTACAAAAGGTTCCCTACCCCCTCCCCCACTCTCCAGCTGGTAATAGCTCACCTTAAGTGATCACTCTGGTTACAGTGTGTATGGTAACACCCATTGTTTCATGTTCTCTGTGTATATAAATCTCCCCACTGTATTTTCCACTGAATGCATCCAATGAAGTGAGCTGTAGCTCATGAAAGCTTATGCTCAAATAAATTTGTTAGTCTCTAAGGTGCCACAAGTACTCCTTTTCTTTTTGAGAAAAGACAGGAATGATGTAAGCTCCTCTTTCAGCCTTGATAAAAGCACCAGCCACCAGGAAGGCACCCCTGGGATGGGGATGTCCCCCACCCCAAACCACTCATTTGGGAAGAAGCAGACAAGAAGCTGGGACCTCCAAGGAGAAAGCTCTAGGAGGCATCAATCTGTACAAGAGCAGGAAAGAACTCTGCAGTGTATGGGAAGGGGCGAAGAACTTGCAGAGGAGTGAGCCCTAGAAACAGCTGGGGGAGAAGGGCCTAGAGATGTACTGAATTAGGAAGTGGTGTGGGGAGGCAGTAAGGAGTTTTAGGGAGCAGACTTTAGAAGCTTGTTTATAGGGTCCCTGGGCTCAAATTCAGACTAAAGGGGGGTCTGGAGTTTCCCTACTGGCCACTAAGGAAGGGTGTGTGAAAGCCCCTGATACAATGGGTGTAAGGACTATTGAGCCCAGAACTGGCTGAAGACCTGGTATGAGCCGGTGACTTGGGAAGTGGGGTTGTGGTGGAAGAACTATAAGTGATCTGGACAAAGGCCTAAGTCATGAGATGGTAAGTCACATTTTTTCTCGACAAGGAAACCAGGTTTGTGGCCCAAAAGAATTCTCAGTTATAAAACTTTATTGTGACTATGGCTCCGTAACAAGATGGCTATTGTATGGATTTAAATAGAAGGGTCCCCAGTTCACCATTGGATTCAACTCCATTGTAATCAGCAGGGTTGTATTGGCTGTATCATGTATTGTGTAGTGTATCGTTTAGTGAATTTGGCCTCCAAGGTATATTAAATGAAAAGTTCTGGAATGTTTTTATGACCTACTCATCAAATGTTATGATTGGCTTTATTCATAGTTGCCTAGAATTAATGCTGAAGACAAATAGACATTAATAGACTTGAAGTACTAACTGGACTTTGCTAGCCTGTCAATTCCTGTCAGAGCTACTGTTTAGAGTGATACCCGAAAGGAGAAAGAATTAGATGAAGGATGTAGAAACCTGACTTCCAAGCAGAGATGGAGTTCATTCTATTGTTCTTTCTTTCTCTTTGTTTTTTCCCCTTTTTTAGAGGTCTCTGTGCTTTAATGTTCATTGCTGTAGCTCTAGTAAATGGTTGGTGTAAACAGGAGGGCTTACTCTAATTGAAATGTGAAGAGGCTGAAAATAAAAATGTAATCTTTCTTACCGAGAAAGAATTGCAGACTTAACTTCAAAAAAAAAACTTTATTCATATTAAGCTAAAGTCATAACATACTCCAGCATTTCATCCCTACAGACTAGGGACTGAATGGCTAGGCAGCAGTTCTGCGGAAAAGGACCTAGGGGTGACAGTGGACGAGAAGCTGGATATGAGTCAGCAGTGTGCCCTTGTTGCCAAGAAGGCCAATGGCATTTTGGGATGTATAAGTAGGGGCATAGCGAGCAGATCGAGGGACGTGATCGTTCCCCTCTATTCGACACTGGTGAGGCCTCATCTGGAGTACTGTGTCCAGTTTGGGGCCCCACACTACAAGAAGGATGTGGATAAATTGGAGAGAGTCCAGCGAAGGGCAACAAAAATGATTAGGGGTCTAGAGCACATGACTTATGAGGAGAGGCTGAGGGAGCTGGGATTGTTTAGTCTGCAGAAGAGAAGAATGAGGGGGGATTTGATAGCTGCTTTCAACTACCTGAAAGGGGGTTCCAAAGAGGATGGCTCTAGACTGTTCTCAATGGTAGCAGATGACAGAACGAGGAGTAATGGTCTCAAGTTGCAATGGGGGAGGTTTAGATTGGATATTAGGAAAAACTTTTTCACTAAGAGGGTGGTGAAACACTGGAATGCGTTACCTAGGGAGGTGGTAGAATCTCCTTCCTTGGAAGTTTTTAAGGTCAGGCTTGACAAAGCCCTGGCTGGGATGATTTAACTGGGAATTGGTCCTGCTACGAGCAGGGGGTTGGACTAGATGACCTTCTGGGGTCCCTTCCAACCCTGATATTCTATGATTCTATGATCTACACAAAATACAGCCTGTTTGTACAATACATTGAGACTATGGGCATCTTTATGTTGCTCCCTGGGGCACTGATACAAGTAAGTGCTCCATTTCCATTGTTCCACCCACCAGCCTTGTGCCTTAGCTGTACTCTCTGCAAGCGAGTCTTAGAAGAGTTAGCCCGTGACTTAACCTGCATTGAAGTTAATGGGCATTCTTTTAGGGGAGAAGTTAAGTCTGCATTGAGCAGTGTAAATATCCTGGCATTGCCTTATGTTTACCAGGTAGAATGATTAATCTGCCACTATACCTCTAGCCCAGATTTATACTCTAAACCCTGCTCAACCACCAACCACATGCTCTTCAGAGGGAGAAGCTTTGAGCAGAGGGGTAAACGTTCCTTTCTCCTTCTGACATTTTTTGAGAGGAGAAGCCTTTCCCTCCCTTTTGGGGATCCTTTAAACATCTATGCATAGCAGAAATAAGTATTCACTCTTTACCAAGAAAAATGATATTATACTAGTTTGGCCTTGTCTATACTTAAGTTTTGCTGTATGAACTATGCTGTCATAATTAAAGTGGCAAAAATCCTTAGTGCCAACACAATTGTATCAGGATAACTAGGGATTTGGCTGACATAACTACGTTGGTAAATACCTAACTGACACAGTTATGCCAGTAAAGCTTTTCAAGTGTAGGTGTAGACTTGGCCTTTGACTCCCATAAATTAATATTCAGTTTTATGTTTGGAGCCATAAGCTGTTCTTATTGTACGCTGGGAGATCTCAAAACACGACTCTCCTGTAGTATATAGCTTTCAGCTGACATTCAAAACCTTAAATTATCCACTCTGCAGAATGGATTGGTCCATTGGAAATCCAAATAAAGTGTATAGATAAAGAGTACCATATTTGTTTATTTAAGAAATTATTCTGTTCACATTCATCTTCAAACTGGAATGTAAATATTATGGCACTCTGAGTTCTCTAGTTTATGTTTGAATAGACTTTGCAGCATCAGATTCAACATAGAAAGGTGCTAAGCAATAATAATAAAAAATAGTCTCAGCTACACTGGGCTTCTGGTACTGCACAAAACTTTAGAGCTGTAACTTTTATGAGGTTGCCCCTAAACTAGGCATGTGCATCACAGCAAATAAAATTACCTGAATAATTTGATGGAAATATTTATTCAAATTGTTGCTGGTGCATTTCATCCCTTAAATCAGTGTCTTCCAAAATGTGACTGTATCCCCTTGAAACTCCTAAAGGACTAGCCTTGGGGGCACAGACAGATCTAGCATTGTTCTTCAGAACCATAGCTTTCATTTAGTAACTGTTATGAGTGCAATTTCAAAATCTGAAGTGAACATAACCTTTACAGAGATGTCTGAGAACACAGAGAGCCTGACACCATACTTTTTCAAAATAGTAAATGTTGAGTAGGTCTTATTTACCCTCTGGATTTAGAGTCTCTAGGCTTAATGGTGTCAAACTTTTTTCCACAATTGTAAGGGCTCGTGGCTTTTAAATGAAAGCTGAGATTCTCAGCAATAGATTTATTCGAAGAGCTGGAGCTTCAGAAAAAGCTTCAAATAGCATGAGGCTCAGGTTAAAACTGGCAACACTGCCATACATTTTACATCTGTGTAATTTTCATTGACTTGAGTTAATTCTGACATACACTAGTGCGAAAGCAGAAATAGGCCCTTATTGGCTTATGAGTGCATTATTACTATTGTAGTAGGTTTTTGGAGTTCCATTCCTGGACCAGCGCACCCTTGTGCTAGATGCTGTACAAGCACTGAACAAAAAGAGCTCACATCTTGGAATGCAGTGACAGGAAGAGTTATTCACCTTGAATTGGGAATCTTACTGACAAAGGCAGATTAGGTGCTGTGACCATAAATTAAACTGAAAAATGTTAAAGGGTGGAAAAAATTAAAGAATTTATATAAAAACAAAGCATACAGTAACTGGATATCCACCTATATATTTACTTATCATAGTCCCCAAAACTCTTATTTTGAACAACTTTATTATATATAATGAACAATCCATGATATACTACTTATTTTTGTGCAAAATTACTGTACCAGTTATTCAGAGAAGAAAATGAGCTGGTGGTGAATTTTTTCAATACTCAATATTTTTATTTAATTAATGAGTGATGTTGGGACTACATGCCTTATTTTCAACTGAATATCTTAATAGCCAATATTCATTTTTGTTGATTTAAATTGGGTCCAGTTACACACATGTCAATTTCTATCTAAATACTGTTTATTACAGTAAAATGAAATTAAGAAGAAAATACAGGAAAGGAAAATAGAGATTCAAGCAGAATTCTTTCCACCTTGTCTCATCACCAGTACTAAAGGTTCTGCAAGCCAATCTGGACCCTCAGTTGCACCTGGGCAAACCTAGTGTCTTAGATTTTGCTCTCCATGACACTTGTGTACTCCCATTAACTCCAGTGAATTTCGCTCATATGTAACTAGCTGGAACTGAGTAAATGCCCCTCCTCCCTCCGCAGCCTCAGAGGTGGGGAGGCTTTGTCCATGCCAGCAGGGATTAAAAAAAAACTCACTCCCTTTAAAGCGTGTATCCCACCACCTCATGAGTGCTCGGCCTTTCTGTGGAAGGAGGTAGGCACCAGAGACTGCTCTAGGCACAGGCAAGGTAGGCAGCAGCCTATAGCAGCAAATTCTCAGCAAGCAAAGGTGTGATCTAGCTTGCCATGGTGTACATTAACTCTCCTTAGCAGTCCCTTACTGAACTTTGACCTGGTTCTCTTTGAAATGAGACTAGAAGCACATTAACAAACTGTTACTGCATATCAGCAGGGTGTGAACCATGTGCACACAGGTTGCATACTGCCAATATTAACACCTGTGCAGAGTCCTCTGCATGTGCCACAGAATCATAGGACTGGAAGGGCCTTGAGAAGTTATCTAGTCAGTCACTTCCACTCAAGGTCGCACTAAGTATTATCTAGACCATCCCTGACAGGTGTTTGTCTAACCTGTTCTTAAAAAGCTCCAATGATAGAGATTCCACAACCTCCCTTGGCAACTTATTCCAGTGCTTAACTACCCTGACAGGAAGTTTTTCCTAATGTCCAACCTAAACCGACCTTGCTTCAATTTAAGTCCATTGCTTCTTGTCCTATCCTCAGAGGTTAACAAGAATAATTTTTCTCCCTCCTCCTTGTAACAATATTTTATGTATTTGAAAACTGTTATGTCCCCTCTCAGTCTTCTCTTCTCCAGACTAAACAATGTTTTCAATCTTCCTTCAGAGGTCATGTTTTCTAGACCTTTAATCATTCTTGTTGTTCTTCTCTGGACTTTCTCCAATTTGTCCACATCTTTCCTGAAATGTGGTTCCCAGAACTGGACATAATACTCCAGCTGAGGCCTAATCAGTGTGAAGTAAAGCAGAAGAATTACTTGCATCTTGCTTACAACACTCCTGCTAATACAGCCCAGAATTGTTTGCTTTATTTTTTTGCAACAGTGTTACACTGTTGACTCCTGTTTAGCTTGTGATCCGCTATGACCCTCAGATCCCTTTCTGCCTTACTCCTTCATAGGCAATCATTTCCCATTTTGTATGCGTGCAACTAATTATTCCTTCCCAACTGAAGTACTTTGTACTTGTCTTTATTGCATTTCTTCCTATTTACTTCAGACCACTTCTCCAGTTTGTCCAGATCATTTTGAATTTTAATCCTATCCTCCAAAGCACTTGCAACCCCTCCCAGCTTGGTATTGTCCGAAAACTTTATAAGTGTACTCTATGCCATTATCTAAATCATTGATGAAGATATTGAACAGAACCAGGCTCAGAGTTTCCCCTGAGGGATTCCTCTCAATATTCACTTCCACTGTGAACTGTGAACCACTGATAACTACTCTCTGGGAACAGTTTTCCAACCACTTATGCATCCATCTTATATTAGCTCCATGTAGGTTGTATTTCCCTCGTCTGTTTATGGGAAGACCATGCAAGACTGTATCAAAAGCCTTATTAAAGGCAAGATGTACCACATCTACTGCTTCCCCCTCCCCCATCCACAAGGGTTGTTAGCTTGTCAAAGAAAGCTTTTCATTTGGGATGACATGATTTGTTCTTGTCAAATCCATGCTGTTACTTATCTTCTAGGTATTTGCAAATTGATTGCTTAATTATTTGCTCCATTATCGTTCCAGGAACTGAAATTAAGATAACTGGTCTGTAATTCCCTGGGTTGTTCTTATATCCCTTTTTTAAATAAATGGGCACTATAATTGTCCCTTTCCCCAGTCTTCTAGAATCTCACCTGTCTTCCATGACTTTTCAAAGAGTATTGTTAATGTCTTAGATATTTCCTCGGTCAGTCTTTGAGTATTCTAGGATGTATTTGAGCAGGCTCTGGTTACTTAAAGACATCTAACTTGACTAAGGAATTTTTAACTTGTTCTTTCCCTATTTCCTCTATTGATCCTGCCTCCTTTTCATTGCTATTTACTGTGTTAGACATCCAATTGCTACTAAACTTTTTGGTTAAAACTGAAAGAAGAAAGTCATTTAACTCTTCTGCCATTTCCACATTTTCTGTCATTGTTTTTCCGCCTCATTGAGTAATGGGCCTACCTTGTCTTTGGTCTTTTTCTTGCATCTAATATATTTATAGAATGTTTTTCTTGTTACCCTTTATGCCTCTAGCTAGTTTGATCTCATTTTTTGCCTCGGCCCTTCCAATTTTGTCCCTACATATTTGAGTTATTTGTTTATATTCATCCTTTTAATTTGACCTAGTGTCCTCTTTTTTTGTAGGACTCTTTTTTTTTTTTTTTTGAGTTTTAGATCATTGACAATCTCCTGGTTAAGCCAAGGTGGTCTCTTGCCATACTTCCTATCTTTCTTATGCAGTGGGATAGTTTGCTCTTGTGCCCTTAACAATGTTTCTTTGAAAAACTGCCAACCCTCTTGAACTGTGTTCCCCCATAGACTTGCTCCCTACCAATTCCTGAGTTTGCTAAAGTCTGCCTTCTTGAAATCCATTACTTTTATTGTGCAGTTTTCCTTCTACCCTTCCTTAGAATCATAAACTCTGCTATTCCATGATCACTTTCATCTAATTTGTAGTCCCCCTTCAAATGATCAAACAGTTCCTCCCTATTTGTTAAAATCAGATTTAGAAGAGCATCTCTCCTATTAGTTTTCTCCACCTTCTGAAATAAAAAAAAATGTTTCTACTACATTCCAAGAACTTGTTGGATAATCTGTGCCCTGCTGTATTATGTTCCCAGCAGATGTCTGTGTACTTGACGTCCCGTATCACCAAGTCCTGGGATTTGGATGATTTTGTTAATTGTTTAAAAAAGCCTCATCCACCAATTCTTCCTGATTAGGTGGTCTGTAGTAGACCCCTGCATGACATCACTTTTGTTTTTTACTCCTTTCATCTTTATTCAGAGACTTTCAACAAGTCTGTCTCCTGTTTCCATCTTAACCCCAGTCCAATTGTATACATTTTTAATATATAAGACAACGCCTCCTCCCTTTTTTCCCTGCCTGTCCTTCCTGAGCAAGCTGTACCCTTCTGTACCAATATTCCAGTCATACATATTATCCCACTAAGTCTCTGTGTTGCCAATTATGTCATAGTTGTATTTATTCACTAGCATTTCAAACTCTTCCTGCTTATTCCCTGTACTTGTCTCATTCGTGTACAGACTAAGATCTGACTTGATTTCCCCCTATGTTCTCTCTGGTCTCTCCTTTATCCCTGCTATAATGGCCTATGCTCCCCGCACCCCCTTGTCCCAGATTCCAACCCTTCTTCCAAATCTCCATGTTTTTGTCTTACCATGCAGATGGAGGTCCCAGCCCAGTGGGGGGAGCCCAGCCGTAGCTTAGCCCCTGGCAGGTTCTCCTTGGAAGAGCCTGAGCATGGGGGCTCCCAGGATGGGAACTGAGTATGTAAGTGGCATCCCTTGCCTCAGTCCTTCTGCTTTTCTATACACCCACCCCAGCTGCCCCTGCCTCCCCAGGGTCCTGCCCCCCATTTTTCCTTATGTCCTAACCCCTCCTAGCCTTCTTGCCCTCATGTCCTAGCCTGTTTCCCACCTGGGATCCTATTGTCCCATCTATCTCTCACCTAAAATGCACCCTGACCTCCTGCCCAGGGGTCTGTTCCATTTCCCCAATCCTCCTACTCCCTAAGGTCCTGACCTCCCAGTGCTATCAACTCCCTTCTGTAGTGTCTGGCCCATCTGTCCCCTGTGTCCTGATCTCCCTCTGGGCCCTGGCTCCCATTCCCACCCTGTGTCCAGACTGTCCCCAGTATTACCTCCACCCCCCACCCCCCCACACACATTGTTCCACTTATGTATTGCACGTGCCATCTTCTCCCAGCCTCATGTGGAGGATGCCCTCTGGCCTCGTGCATCTTCCCCTGCACTCTAGGATGCCCTTCAAATTGACACCTAGAGGGGGTTCCTCAGGAGGGGGAGCAGAGCTCAGCAGGGGTGGGGGGCACACTTGGTGCTCCTGAGGATAGATTCCACCAATGGGGATCTGGGCAGGGCTGCTGGCTCCTCGAGGTGTGGGACCCCCAGTGGGAAGCCTGTTTATGTAGGAGCATGAGGCTGTATTTGCCTCTCTGACCACTGCAAAAAAAGGAGTACTGACCTGGTGGGGCACTGTCAGAAAGTCATGTGTGGGGTCAATCCTGTCTGCATGGGCCATCTCCTTTGAAATGTGGCTGCCATTCCCATTGAGTTACTTAGGTCCCATACTCCTTCATACCAGATCCCGGGCATGAGGAGGAAGGTCACTTACCTATCCAGGCTAGGGCTTTAGCTAGGTTTAGCACCACAGTTTGATCTAGTTTGTGTGGACCAGACTATAGGGAGCTCTCCACCTTGCATATCTGCTGAGGACTTTGACCCCAGGACCCCACCAAAACTCTTACAGACCCAGTGTCTATGTTAAGGAACAGTTAATGCATGCCGGGTGCACACTGTGTAAAGGGAGTGAGGAGGGGCCCACTGAATGGGAAATTGTCTTGAACAACTTCTGGGGGGCATTCTTCTGCCCAAACAATGAGCCATGTGCAGCATAAAAAGCCTATTGTCTCTCACACACATAAGTGGAGTATATATATGCTCTTCGCCCTATCTGGGATGATTTTCTGCACTGGAAAGAAAAAATCTGTCCCTTCCCCCAAGACTTTGGGACTAGAATTGTATGGAATTTTGGTGGGTCTTGTGGACATCATGCTAGTCCCCTTTTGGGGGCTGGGAAGGAAATTTTCCTCTCAGCAACCCAGGGACCAGGTGGGTAGGTTAGGTTGTAAAATTTATAATATCCCAATTTGACAGGTGTCCAGTGCGGGTACTTGTTCAAGAGCAGGTCCAGCTCCATGGTAAACCAGAATTGGAAGTAGATTACGAGTAAGCATCTCCTAGAGGAACCGGGTTGGGGCTCCTGAAGTCTGGCACAGCAAAGAGACATTGCCCTCTTCCTCATCCCTTTAACCCTCATAGAAGGGGATGGTGATGGAATCCCAACAATGGTTCTGGGGAGAGGTAACTAGGTGGACGGCTGACAGCAGCCCATCACCAGGTGGTATGGAATACAAAGGAAAGATGAGCTTCACTGGATGAGTTACTGCTGTATAGTCTCCAGAAGAGTTACTTAATAGCATTGCAATCTAGTGAAACTGGATTCTTGTCTGTCTTCTGGCCAGGTCCAGGACAAAGATTCCAATGATGATGCACAAGGAGGAATATAATCCTGCTCAATCAATCTTAGATCAGTTGGCTTTGTAGTGCTGACAGGAGTAAAAAGCAGTAAGGTGTCTCCTAGTCACTAAAATTAGAAGATCTGACTCTTAATACAGTCATGGGAGAGTTATGTTGAGTATGGTGCCAGTTCTACAGTCACTTTTGAAAGAAATAACACAATTTATGCTTCACTTCATCCCTTAATAGTGGTGGTAAATGGCATAAAGACCCTTGAGAAATCCTCTGCACTAGCATGAATTTCATGACCTGTATGCAATAAACAATAAGCTGACAGGATTGTGGATGATAAATCATAGAAAGTATAGGAACACAAACCTGCAGAAGCTACCTTTAGTCAGACCTTCCAGCCCGCTCTAGATAAGGATCCTTTCTCATTGCTGTAAATGTGTAGCCAAACCCGGAAACCGAGCTATATCCTAACAGCCAAATGCTGCCAAATGAACTCAGCGTTGCTGGAAGTTAGTCAACTTCACACTAGCACTAACCTGCCACTGCAGCCTCAGTGTACCCAATATTGTACATTAATATGGGTTTGGGTGTATTCCAAAAGTTTTTACAACTGGCAGTAAGGCCAATGAATCTGTGTTGTGAAGATATAGATCTGGAAGGAAAGAGAAAGTAGAAAGGCAACTAGAATGAGTCCAGTGTAATGAAACACTACCAATCTGCAGTTGGACAACAGGACTAGCAAGAGAACAAGCTCATTCAGATTACAATGAAGAAAGGGGAAAAAATTTATTCTTTTACAACTTTGAAATTAAAGTTGTTTTCTGAAAGGATATTGGGCATCTTTGGTGCGGGCAAAAAGCTAACGGTAATGACATTGTGTTTATCTCTGGTATGGGCAATAGTTCACACTTTCAAGCTCTTGGAAGTTCTTAATGGGGACCAATTCATAAAGCCTGCAGCAACAGAATTATAGGAAACTAATGAGAACAAGCCAGCAATAAGTTAAACTGAAATGACATCCAGGAGTGGGGGGAAATAAAGGTACAACTAGGAAAAAACTAAGAAGCACCAGGATATTTGCATAGGCCATGCTGGGAATGGAGGCAATCTGTCAGGCTAGAGATGTTGCAGAGTGCTGGCAGCAATAGATAAGCAGATTCAGAAGTATGTTGGACGTACTCAAAATTTGAAGTCCAACATGACGAGTTTGTTTTCAGCAGCACTATATGGGCAATAATGTAAAAGACATCTGATTCACTGCCCAGCAACAAAATGTGGCAGAGATCAAGATGCACTTGAAAATGCCCTGTGTGTTCTGGCTGACCATTTCTGTCCAGAAAAGAATACGGCTTATGAAACAGTAATTTTCGGGTAAGTGAGACAAGAATCAGGAGAAAAACTGAGCAGCTTTCCTCTTGGCTTATACTAGTTGGTAAGCACACAGGAATCTGTTGCATTGGACCTTCAGATCAAATGCAAATTGTGCATTATTAATGAGACTCTGGACAGTTTCTTAGTGAACCAGAGCTCATGCCAGACATATTTTGGACAGTCGATGAGCTATGGTTATGGAAGAGTTTCAGGCTCAGAGTACCCTGGGGGCAGTAGGATGAGGGATAATTTAAAACTTGTGTGCATACTAAAGGCAAATAAGGTCAGTCCCAAGAAGTATGACTCAGTTTCAAAGCACTTGCAGGATTTGAGCTGGATTATACCTTTACCCAAAGCATACTCAGCTTGCCCAACATTTGTAAAAGAGCTGAAAATGTGCAAGAAAAAATGTTATGTCATCTATCCCAGATGATAAAATTCAAACACAAGTCAGGGAAATTGAGAGCCACCTGCTATGGACAATGCAAACATACGGCCAATATGACAAAACTCCCAGTTAGGCCAGGGGCATGAGAAAAGTCAATATTGACTGAGCTGAACACATTCATATGATGCGAGGATAGCTTATATCCTGACTGATTTACAGTGATCTGAAAGTAGGAGACGGGGAGGGATCTGTTAGGGAACAACAGCAGTGTTGTTGGAATACACTTGTGTAAAAGAATAGACAAAAAAGCTATGCTATGAAGAAAAAAACTAGAAGCAAAGTAATGAAGCTGGAAGGTGCTGCAAATTCAGCGTACAATTGCCTGAAGTCTTGAAAAGATTGTATTTGAAAAAGTGCTATAGAAGGTGAAGGAACAAATTGATGGAGTTACAAAAGGGAAAGAGGAAAAAAGTTGTTAAATCAGAGTGCAAGTGAAGATCCAGTGGCAAAAATAGGCAAAGGGGAAAAAAATAAAATGGTTGCTGGAGGAAGTCTGGACATTTCAGTTAATTAGAAAAAAGGCAGAACTAAGACGACAAGGCTGAGTTTTGCAAGGACACCAGGAAAAAAATAAGCAAGTTCTTTAAGGAAGAAGTTATACAAAACTGAAAGTATCTCAGAATATTGTTGTTGGTAAAATGACATCAAATCGTAGCAGTACATTAGAAACTTTTTAAAAACAGGCCTTAACACCATTTTAGAAAAAGTGGACCAAGTAGTGTTTTGAATGTGACCAAAGCGAGAAGATGAAGGCTAGTAAAGATACTATAGGACTGGAACAGTAACAAATGTTTTTAATGCAAATTTGGAGAACTATTTTATTTCACATAACAAAGTTAAAAGAACATTATTAAAGTTCCAAAGTCCAGCACTCAGAAATAGTTAATGCCATTAATAAGGCTGCCTATGCATCTATAATTCAGACCCCTTGTGTGTATGCATTATTATATAGTCTCTAGTTACATGATGACATCCTTTTTTATTCTTCTTCCCCTCCTGATAGGACCCCGGCCTCACTGATACTGTACTTACTGAACAAGCAGCTATACAATACTTTGCATTCTCCTCATTGTTCAGTGGGTTCAGGCCTTATTTACTGGACATTATTCAAACACCACTCTAAAGACAGAATTATTAATTTTCCCACAGTATTTTCTATGGTGTCTATCTCTGTAGTATTTGAGCACTTCACAAATATTAATGAATTCATCTTCATAACACCCTGGTGAGGTTAGTGGGTGGTATTAGCTCAATTTTACTGATGGGAAATGGAAGCAAAGTAATTAATGCAAAAAGTAACCACTAATTTTGGGTGCCCAATTCAGGATGCCTGGTACCAGACTTTTCCCAGTACTTTCGAGGTTCAAAGAACAGCTCCCTATTCACTTCAATACTAGCTATGAGAGCTCAGCACTGTAATTTCCTCATTTTAAAAAAATAGGGAGAACCTTCAGATCCAGTGAGCAGACCCCCCGGAACTTTGAAAAGTCGGCACCCGTGTGGATGGAACTTTTTTCCCTTGAGTTTCACAGATATTGGCTGACAGCAGAAAAATTCCTATTTCCCAAAAATTCCCAATTCCCTACAAGGGTTACCACTTTTTCTTTACCTATTTCTGTCCCATTCCTGTCTCTTCCATACCTGAAAACTCCTCATCTCTGTTCCATTCTCCTCAGCCTCCCACTCCCAGTCTCCATTCCTCAGACTTCTCATCCCAGTATTTTTTGCCCAGCAAGTCCTAGTCTCTCCCCTCCATACTCCCCATTCCAGTTTGTTTCCTCTTACCCTCTCCCAGTATCCTGGCCCAGGCATTACATTTTCTCCCGCCCCCCAGATCCTTGTCTCCTTGACCAACCAGTCCCAGTTCTTTCCTTTTTGTCTTTTCAACCAATTTGTCTATCCCCTAACCTAGCTTCCAGTCATGTTCATGCCTGACCAGGTTTTCCATCCACACTGGGTCCCAGTTCCAATCTTCCTCCTTGGGCTCCTCATCCAAAATCAGCATTACCTCCCCACAGTCCCTCTCCACTCCACTCCAGCTCCATGTCACATTCTCTTTGCCCAACTTTCAGTTCAACCCCTGCACCCAGCTCTAGTCAGATCTGTCTTCCCTCACCCCTGTAATTTTTAGTCCCAGTCATCTTATCCAATCAGTTTCAGTCTCCCTTCCCCCTGGCTCATCCAGTGTCAGTTCCTCCCCCCACCCCCCGCCACTAACTGCTAGCCCTCTCTTACTTTCCTCCCCTGATCCCAGTATTGGTTTCCTCCTCCAGCTCCCAATCCTGTTCCCTCCACCCAGTCCTACTCTCCTTGTCCAGTCGGTCACAGTCCCCAGCTACCCTGTCTCCTTTACTTCCCAGTCCTAGTTTCTCTCTCCCTCTCTGCTAGCTTCCAGTCCCAGTTCTATCCCTTCCCTTCGGAGGCTCCTTGTCCCAGTCTACCAGCCTTGCTTATAATTTGCACTTGATGGTTTGTAAGGTATTGGAGGAGGAATGTAATGTTTCTTTAATGCCATACATATTAGTGACTCAGGGACTCCGTGGCACCAACTGTCAGAGTATTCTTGCCAGCAAGTTAAAAAAGTATGGATTGGATGAATGGACTATAAGGTGGCTAGAAAGCTGACTAGATTGTTGGGTTCAACAGGTAGCCATCAACGGCTCGATGTCTAGTTGGCAGCCAGTATCAAGTGGAGTGCCCCAGGGGTTGGTCCTGGGGCTATTTTTTTTTTCAACATCTTTATTAATGATCTGGATGACGGGATGGATTGCACCCTCAGCAAGTTTTCAGATGACACTAAGATGGGGGGAGAGGTAGATATGCTGGAGGGTAGGGTACAGAATGACCTAGATACATTGGAGGATTGGGCTAAAAGAAATTGGATGAGGTTCAACAAGGACAAGTGCAGAGTCCTGTACTTAGGATGGAAGAATCCCAGGCACCACTACAGTGTGGGGACCGACTGGCTAAGCAGCAGTTCTGAAGAAAAGGACCTGAAGATTACAGTGGACAAGAAGCTGGATATGAATCAACAGTGTGCCCTTGTTGCCAAGAATTCTAACGGCATATTGGGCTGCATTAGTAGGAGCATTGCCAGCAGATTGAGGGAAGTGATTATTCCCCTCTATTCGGCACTGGTGAGGCCACATCTGGAATATTGGGTCCAATTTTGGGCCCCCCACTACAGAAAGGGTGTAGACAAATTGGAGAGAGTCCAGCAAAGGGCAACAAAAATGATTAGGGGACTGGAGCATATGACTTATGAGGAGAGGCTGAGGGAACTGGGCTTGTTTAGTCTTCAGAAGAGAAGAGTGAAGGGGGATTTGATAGCAGCCTTCAACTACCTGAAAGGGGGTTCCAAAGAGGATGGAGCTAGGCTGTTCTCAGTGGTGGCAGATGGCAGAACAAGAAGCAATGATCTCAAGTTGAAGTGCGGGAAGTCTGGGTGTAGAAAAATCATATGACTTTGTATTATGCCTCTATTTTCATACAACTTGGTATCAGATCCCTATATAGAAAACTTACAGAAAACTTTGTATTGAGCCTTGGTATAATGTTATAGCCCCGAAGGATAGCTAAAGTAGAAGAAAAATGTCTTCTTTTTTTTTGTAAAGGAGTAGAATAAGATCTCCCACCACTCTTTTAATCAATTGCCCTGTTGAATAAATGAGGTGTGAATGAGGAAGGTGTGGAAGGCAGGCACCTCCAGACAGCTGCAACAGTTGGAAAGGGGATGGAAGCCAGAACAATAAAACTTGTCAAGTGGGCTCACTAAAGAAAAGCAGACATATTGATGGCCTTGGGGGTTAGAAGCGAGCACCTTCTTTTGAAAACACCCTATTTGAACAGCATTGGGACAAAACCCAGAAGGAAGCAGCACAAAGGACCAAGGGACACAGACTCAGATTTTGTATCTGGGATAGATTTGCGTGAGAGGGAAGCTGTTATAAATGTGAGGTGTCTTGCAGAGGACCCCAGGTCTCATCTTGTCAACATTGGAGCATCAATCCAGATCGGCAGAAGCCCGGCTCCACCCTTCCCCCATCTAACTCACCTGGCCAGTGAAGTTAAGGGGAGCAACTAGTTGGTAACAACAACAAGACTGAGGGTGCTTGTGTGTGTGTGAGTGCATGAATGTAATATATATCATATGCATATGATACAGTGTTGATTGATACATGTATTACCAATAAATGTGGGGCTTTGCCTTATTCCCCCTGAAAAGATCCTGTGCAGTACTTTAACTACAACATAGGATGGATATTAGGAAACACTGTTTCACTAGGAGGGTGGTGAAGCACTGGAATGGGTTACCTAGGGAGGTGGTGGAATCTCCATCCTTAGAAGTTTTTAAGGCCCAGCATGACAAAGCCCTGGCTGGGATGATTTAGTTGGTGTTGGTCCTGCTTTGAGCAGAGGGTTGGATTAGATGACCTCCTGAGGTCTCTTCCAACCATAATCTTCTATGACATGAGTTCTCAAACCGACCTCCAGTAGCCCATTGACACTTATAATCATAGAAAAATTATGTAGGGCTATTTAAGGAGTTATGTATCTTTAATTAAAAAAAATATGTTCTTAAGGTCTTGGAGTTGAGGCCAGTCACCAGGAGGTGACATACGTCAGAAATGTTCCTAAGAAATGTTCCTGTTAGGCACTGACATTTATTTCCCTGTCTGACCATTTGTGTATTGTATGCCTATCTGCGTACACAGCAAGGTGTAAATTGAGAGACTGTGAAATCTACAAGAAGAAACAAACAGCAGACAGCCATAAACATCCTCAACTTCCTGGTATTATCTGTTCTGAATAGTGCTATATGAACTGTTCATATCGAAGTGCAGAAATGCTAATGCAGAAGTCCACATTTTAGTTCAATTTTCTGAGCACCAGCAAATTAATTTCAATTATATTCAATTTATTGTTATGAATAAAGACAAAGGATTGGTCTGGTATATGTTGGAGTTCAGAGTCACTGAATCCTTAACTTAGGAGGCAAACAGATACTGTCCTTATCTCAAGAAAGAATGCTCACCACCAGCCTAGCTCTGAATGGAGTTTGGGTGAGCAATACTTTATTAGATGTGAGTGTTTAATTAAGTCTAGACTCTAGAATGCTTGTAATGATTTTTATATGTAACCATTTGTTTCCAATATGTCTACTTACTACTACTAGAAATTCTACACTTTGTTAAATAAGCACAGACTTGATGTCACAATAAACATATCTAAGTGCTGTGTGTTAAGCAGAGTGGTGATCTGAGGTGAAACTGGTGATCTGGAATGTAATCTTTCTTGAAAGCAGTGGAATGGTGAATTCTGAGAGGGTCAAGCTGACCAGTGACTGGACCCTCCCCCTCCACAAGGGTGCTTAGAGGGCTCAAGGGTTGGAGTGTGCCAACCACTAATGTATAGGGGGCCTAGAGGGGAGTGCTTGTGTTATCAGGCTAATGGGGAAGCACAGCTTGGGTGAGTAGAGAGTCATGTAGGATATGCACTCAGGTACATACTCACACTCTTCAGGTGTACCTTTTACTGGCCTAAGCCATGTCTCACCATGTACACTGCTATTTATACCCATGCTAGAGTGACTATGCGAGTGTTACATTACACTCTGCTGCAAGAAGTGTGTAGACATATCCTTATAGTGTGTATGGTGATTTTGGCCACCTAATGCAGGAGCTGTCACTAGAGGACCCAACTAGCTCAGAGCCTTATTGTGCTAGGCACTATATAGATACCCAGTAAGAGACAGTCCTTGACCCATGGAGCTTACAATCTAGTGAAAAGCCTAGGGGTCAGTTTGTGAGTATGGACCTAGGACTCTCCAGACTCATCTTGATTGGGGGGAAGGAGGGCTACTAAAGTTTCATTAGGTAGGGAAAACCTTTTTTAATCATTACTGAGCTGGGCAGGATTCAAACTGGTGACCCCCAGTTGCAGGCTCTATAGCTCATTATCCAAGTTGTGAGACACCCAGTCTCCATAAATACTAATGTGGTATCTTTGAGACTAAGTTTGCTTTCTACAAGGAAATGATTTTATTAAAATCAAGGTCTGACCTTTTTTAGCATTTTCATAATGGAAGACCCTGTGGCTTCCACTCTCTGGAAACACAGGCAAAATCTCCCATATATCTCTGTCTCCAACATGCTGTCAGCTGAGAGGCTCCTGCTTTCAGCTCTGTGGTGTAATGAGGACTGTGCTGGATTTACAAGCTACCACTTGAAGAGTAGGGAAGTTGCTTGCTCCTGTTTGCAGGCTAGAGTAGAGCCCTACACCCCACCCCTGATGAAAAGTGTCTGGGTCAGGCTGGATCTGCAAATGACACAACCAACTTGAGCTTGGGTCAGGTCAGCTCCAATCACCTCCTCGTGCCCCTGGAGTCAGAGTAGTGGCGGCTGTGTGACCCACTCCTGCCGGCCACTACCACCTTGCTATGCTGTGTGTCTGGTGTAAAGACAGCGTGATTACAAGTTGTCAAACCTCTCACTCTGCAGCTATGTGGCAGCTGGTGAGGATGGGGCACGCAGCTGCCTCTCACTCTGCAGCACATAGCTACCGTCAAGCCAATCTCACAGATGGGAGGCATCCAAAGGTGGATTGCAGGCACTTGTGGGGTGGAGAGGGAAGCCCCCATGAAGCCAAGGCCCACATGAGGTGGTGGCACTGACATAGGTTCAGATCACGTCTGAAAATGACTCAATCTTCTTGGGCACAGGTCAGGTTTGGGTCCAGGTTGGGCTTTAAAATTAGACCTGAGCAGACCTCTAGACTAGGGGGCTTTGTAGCAAAATGTGCAATCAGACTCCATCTGAAAAGAGAGTCTATAAAATGGTGGGGGGTGAGTAGTGTCTCTCTGCCTTAGGGAGCAGTCTCCTCTGTCTCAGGATTTTGTGGTGTTGGTCTGGATCTGGGTGTTCTAGTGGATAACAAATTGAATGAATCAGCAACATGATGCAGTTTAAAAAATAGCAAATATCACTCTGGGGTGTACATAAGACACGGGAGAGAATTGTCCCACTCCACACTGGTGAGGCCTCAGCTGGAGTACTGTGTCTGGCTTCAGGCTTCAGGAAAGATGTGGACAAATTGGAGAGATTCCAGAGGAGAACAACAAAATTTCAGTTTGTCTGACTGCTTGGTGCCTCTATTCAATAATGCTGGTGAGTTTCTGTTGCACGGGAAAACAACATATCCATATGTAAAGAGCCAGACTTCTGATAATTAATGTAGTTTCAAGGTAACCATCCAAGTTGTAGCAGATAGTTAGAAAAACTTGAATCATCTCTACAAATATAGCACCATAGTAATTACCACCCTAATTGTCTGATGCAAACATGAAGTGGAACTGTACAAGAATACAATGGAAAAGCATGGAGTTAGCAGTCTTTTGGACAATTGTAAAAAACAAAATATATACAGGTGCATCTACTTAAAACACTGTTTAAATATACTGGAAATACAGACTGCAGCAATGGGTCATATCAAAGGGGTATGCTATCTTTGCATTTCTTTTTCACATCATGTTTTTTGGCCATAAACATCCTCAACTTCCTGGTATTATCTGTTCTGAATAGTGCTATATGAACTGTTCATATCAAAATGCAGAAATGCTAATGCAGAAGTCCACATTTTAGTTCAATTTTCTGAGCACCAGCAAATTAATTTCAATTATTTTGTTTTGATTCTTCCCCCCCCCCCTACTTTATCAGGTTGCTGTTTGCAATATATTTAGACTTATTGTCTGGTTTGAAATGTTGTACTGGACACATGGTGAAAATTGTCTGGTATTTCTACTGTGTCCTTGATTAGCTGATGTGATCATGAGGCTTAGCGCAGCTGAAGCTATTTTCCCCTGTTTTCTTAGAGAATGTTTGTTTCTATTTCACTTGATATGTCTGCTCCATCTGGAAACATGTTTTCTTTTAGTCATTTTTCATAACCTGTATAGAAAAATGAATAGAGTATTATACCACTGTGATGTCTGAGAATCCATGTCAGTATGATGATGCCAAGGAATGGCCTGCAATAGCATATTAATTATATTCTTTAATTACTTTGGACCAGATTCTGAAACCCTTACTCATGCTGAATAGCATCTTACTCCATCAGTGGTCCCAGGACTTCAATAGAACTGTTTTGAAGTAAGCTGTACTAGAATCTGGTCCTTTGAAAACTGATTTATTTTATTCTCTTATGTTTGGCCTATGCTATGACTTGAACATTAGCTGTATCACTGCATCACAGTCCAGAACAAAATGTGTAAAGTCTATTGAATCACAAGTTAAGGTGTTTCTCATTCTGGATTTGGTCTTTGTTTGCTCATCTTCTGGTTTCTTCATTGATTCCCAACACTAAGAAAGAGGATGGGCCTTTATCTTACAACTGGGCCTTGCCTCCAGTGTGTTTGACATTTATTAGCTAGAAGCAGTAACATTCCAGAATAGGTCAGGCCCCATCACAAAAGTTTCCCTTCCTCCAACCAACCTCAGGGTGCCAGGGTGCAAAGGTTTAACACAGCCTTGAGAAATGCAGGACCTTAAAGTTCTGCTGGAAGGCTGTGATTTCACACTGGGTTAAGTCCAAACTGCATAGCTGGACATTGAAAGGTTCTTCCAGCATACTGGCCACGTGTTATCCTGAGATCACATTCCTGTGACGAGGAGATGAGGCCGTAATATGCTAGAGACAGAGATGTTCTAGACTGGTGACCAAAATCACTCCAATGCTCTCTGTTCTGAGGGGTGAATTCTCCACATAACACAGTAACACAGTGTGTCTGCCAATCTCTGAGAGACTTCTTTATAAAGGGAGAATTGTTCAGCCTTTAGTATCCCACCTTGCCTCCCTATCTCGCAAGGACTTGGCATTAGGGGAGGAAAAACTTTCCCAACACCCATTGTCCGCCTGTGTCTGCCAATCTCATAGGAACATAGTTTTAGACTAACTTAAGCTGTCAACACCTCTATGTGTGAGCAGATGCCAGATTTCGGCGGAGTAACTGTACAATGGGAAAGTGCTAAAGCTCAAACTGTCAACACCTCTGCGCAAGCAGATGGAAGGTCTCGGCACAGTTACAAGACAATGGGGAGAAAAATTCTTCAACTGTCAATACCCTTTAGGGGTGCAGATTCTGGGTTTCAACAAAGTTAAAATTAAGTGAGAAATCTGGTGTTAGCCCCTAGCTTGCAAGCAAAGTCTGGGTTTTGGCAGACTTTGAATTAAGTAATGAGTATGGTATGAAGCCCTTTCCCAATCTTCTTCCCTCCTCCACCCAAGAGCAGGTGCCAATTTTACAGGACTATTTGGCCCCGGAGTTATATTTAAATCAATGCAAATTGGGGAAAAACAGAGTACAGTGAAAAAATAACTCAAGTACTTTCCTGTGTTCCCGCTCATGTGCCTAATTTGTGATACTGAGTACTGGGTTTTAAAGAAGCAGCATGTATCACCAAGAGTTGTAATAAGGAAAGAATAATTACATAAAAGTGAATTAAGATGAGGAAAACTGTACAATCAGGGCATGATTATGTTCTAAACAGCCGGAGAGAAAAAGGTAAGGAATCCTGTAATGGATTGTAGTGAGCCGGTGTGGCTCCCCACCACCCCGGAGAAGGACAAGCCCTTCCAGACACTGGAGTGGGCGGAGCTAGAGAGCTCTGAGCCCACCCCTCAGAGGGTCAGGCGACGCCCCGGAAGTATAAAGGCTCGACCTCAGAACTCACTATGGAGACAGCTGTTGGGGAGGCTAGATGCTTCTGACCTGTCCTGTGCCTGCCAACCAGAGGAGTTGCCGGGCCTGTCCCATGCCTGCTACCCAGAGGAGTTGCCAGGCCTGCCCCACACCCGTTACCTGGAGCAGTTGCCGGGTCTGCCTCTCACCACCTACCCCGAGGAACCCATGGTGCTGGACCCCCCAGAGGACACCACCATGACCCAGGTACCACCAAGGGGGAGTCTGGGAGTAGCCTGGGGGCTGCTGACCCTAGTCTGGCTGCAACACTGCCAGAGCCCATGTCAGTGTGTTGCGTCCAGGATCCCCACTGACACAGCAGTGGGTCTTCTGCCACTGCTAGGGCCCCGGGCTGGGACGCAGTGGAGTGGGAGGGCCTGTGTCCCCCCTGCCATGGGTGACAGACTCACCCTCTCCCAGGTCCTTTGGGACCTGGGCTTATTGCTTCTATTGTACTGCTACTGCTCAGCCCCTCCCTGAGGACCTGAGAGCCTGACTCATTGTTGCCCCGCTCTGACCAAGGGCCTGGGCTTATTCCTACTGTGTATACTGCTACTGCTCAGCCCCTGGCTGAAGGCCTGAGTGCCTGACTCATTGTTGCCCTGCCCTGATCTAGGGCCCAGGCTCACTGTACTTATTGCTGCAAGGGCTGCCAAGAGAGACTCCCGTGGCAGAACTAATTCCCCGTAAACATCAACAGTGTGTAGTGAGCTGGTGTGGCTCCCTGCCGCCCTGGAGGGGGACGAGCCCCAGCTAGCCTCTTTACATGGATAAAAAGATCTATTCATTGACTGAAACTCAGTTCTCCAATTGTGCCCTGTTGTATAACTGCACATTTCAGGATTTTGGGGGGGGGGGGGTGGAGGGGGAAAAATGGGGGAAGAACTACTGGGATTTTCGAAATCACCTGGACTCAGGCAGGGACGACAAGGACATCCTATGGGAATGTAAGTGACTTCAAGTGCCCAAGTGATGGATCCCTCCCAGTTTTACAAAAATAAATGGAAGAGGCTTCAGATAGTGTGTGAAGGCTTTGCACGCAGGGCTGGCCTTACCATGAGGCAAACTGAGGCAGCTGCCTCAGGTGCCAGATTGTGGGGGAGTGCCACTAGGACCCAGAGTTTCAAAGTTTTGGCCCAAGCAACGAGGCATGGGGGTGTCATTTGAGCTCCCCGCCTCAGGTGCCAAAATGTTGTGGGCCGGCCCGGTATGCACCTTGTCATAACCATACAGCTAAGGGTAGCTTAGAATTCCTCCTTACCTGTAAGGGGTTAAGAATAGCCTTCCTAGGGAAGCAGTAGGGGCAAAAGATCTATCTGGCTTTAAGATTAAACTCCATAAGTTTATGGAGGAGATGGTATGATGGGATAACATGGTTTTGGTAATTAAATATTCATGGTAAATAGGCCCAATGGCCTGTGATGAGCTATTAGATGGGGTGAGATCCGAGTTACCCAGGAAAGAATTTTCTGTAGTATCTGGCTGATGAATCTTGCCCATATGCTCAGAGTTTAGCTGATCGCCATATTTGGGGTCGGGAAAGAATTTTCCTCCAGGGCAGATTGGAAGAGGCCCTGGAGGTTTTTCACCTTCCTCTGTAGCATGGGGCACGGGTCACTTGCTGGAGGAATCTCTGCTCCTTGAAGTCTTTAAACTACGATTTGAGGACTTCAATAGCATGGATATAGGTGTGAGGGTTTTTTGTAGGAGTGGTGGGTGAAATTCTGTGGTCTGCATTGTGCAGGAGGTCAGACTAGATGATCATAATGGTCCCTTCTGACCTAAATATCTATGAATAAGAAGCTCAAATAACCTGGTTGGCACCTGACCAAAAGGACCAATGGGGAAACAAGATACTTTCAAATCTGTGGGGGTTGGGGAAGGCTTTGTTTTGTGTGTTCTCTTGGGAAGCAGAGAAGCATCAGGTCAGACAACTCCTCCTATAAACCATCCTAAAAGTCTCTCATATTACAGAAATTGTAAGTAAAAGCCAGGCAAGGCGTGTTAGATTCTTTTGTTTTGCTTGTAAATTTTTCCTTTGCTGGAGGGAGGTTTATTCCTGTTTTTTGTAACTTTGAAACTAAGCCTAGAGAGTTCTGCTGTGTTTTTGAATCTTTTGTTACCCTGTAAAGTTATTTAACATCCTGATTTTACAGAGGTGATTTTTACCTTTTTTTAAAATAAAATCCTTCTTTTAAGAACCTGACTGATTTCTCTATTGTCCTAAGACCCAGGATTTTGTGTCTGTGATCACTTTGTAACCAATTGGTTAGGATATTATTCTCAAGACTCCCCAGGAAAGGGGGTGTAAGGACTTGGAGAGATATTTTGGGGGAATAGGAACTCCAAGTGGTGCTTTCCCTGATTCTTTGTTAAATCACTTGGTGGCGGCAGCGTACCCTCCAAGGGCAAAGAATTTGTGTTCTGGGGAAGTTTTAACCTAAGCTGGTAGAAATAAGCTTAGGGAGTCTTTCATGTGGGTCCCCACATCTGCACCCTAGAGTTCAGAGTGGGGAGGGAACCCTGACACGCCTTTACTAATTTTCCCGGTTAATAGAACGTTCAGAGTACTATCGTTTAAAATATGGTCTTCAAAATATTTCTTTTGGATTGAAAAAAGAAATTTCCCCTGAAACCTTCAGTCCTGGAAGATGCTGAGAACTTCCAGTGCCCCCAGTGAAGTCAGAGGTGGGGACAATCAGCATCTCCTAGCAGTGCTCAGTACCTTGAAGATGGAACCTTTAATGTTGACACATCAATATTAGACATAGGTCACATTTCTCCCGAGCTCTTTGTACTGCTCAGGCAGTGCAAAGGAATTGATTTTGACTGTAAATGCGTAGTGGAGAATTCCTATAGTGAAGGGGAACTCCCCACTTATGTAAAGCTAGGGGGATACAGCTCCTGTGCCAACTGCTTCCCCCACTCCTGGCACAGGAGGCATTCTGCATGTAATAGGGGTAAGACAGGAATGAGATATGGGTTTGGTGAAGTTCCTTTCTGCTATAACAAGTCTTCAGAGGGATAAGTTACTGTAGCTCCATGGCTGTTTTAACTCAAGTCCAGGTTAGGCCAGTGCATAATCGTGGATCCATAAGCAAGTCCATAGTGTATAATTACTACTTATTTGCCAAACTTAAGCAACCTGAACTATTTCTAGTCCAACTCCTCTTTCTTGTCACTCAGCTTTCTGAAAGTGTCAGCTGTATGTCTGAAGTTTTGATCATTACATCTCCGTTCACAAGCAAATAGGGCTGATGGTTCTCTGTCATTATACTAAGTAGCAACTACATTTGTGGTTGCACTCTGGAAAATAAACTGCTATTCAGCTTTTACATATACATATTTCCAAATTGCATCCTATAAAGTAACCCCTGAGCAGAAAGAGTCACTACAAAAACTAACAAAAGCAATCTCGTGAGCCATGCAGGCAGCTATATTAACCCTTTAATGCTTTGTAAATGGTTTAAAGAACCGTTATAATTTGCTCTCCATCCTGTACAATTTTCAGAAGTTTCAGGGATCATTTAGAAAATTTTATTAGCAAGTGAGGTCTGAGCTATAACAGAATGATATTTTAGGGACTCATTAATACAGAAGTATACTGCTAAAGTACCGTACTTCCGTGAGGATTATAGAAGGAGAGTTTCAACACAAGAGGCTTCCATATGCAATGCATCATTGATAGAACACCTTTGATTGGATAATGAAAAGCCTCGGTATTTATTTGGATGAATAATTCTTCTTCAGAAGAGGGAGCAGAATGTGTACAGTCAATGAAACGCTTTTCTTCATTCTCACGTTATATTATTGAGTTCTGGACAATAGTTTTTATTTTCTACTTTCAATATTGTTGAAGTATTCTACTTTCTATATTTTTCTGTATTTTCCCCTTAAAATGTAATATACGGTATAGTATGGCAAGTAGGGGCACAGGTACAGTCTAAAACAACTCTAAACAAACAACCACTTGAAGGACAAAGACCAAACTCTGAGTAGAGAAACATTTAAAATATTAGATAATTATATAAGTCATAGAGCCTGATTCAGAGCCCACTGAAGTCAATAAGAAGACTCATATTGACATCCATGCCTCTCGATCAGACCTGAGAGAGGAAAGATAGTCTTGTTTGTTCCCTTGTCAGTGCAGGATTGCCTGTATAGAATATTGTTGGATACCAGTCCAGTCTAGTTTTCAATGGTGCTAACTAAAATATAAGCCTTTTCTCACTTTCTCTGGGGATGAGAACAACTGTAAAATTAGCTCATGATGGAGAGACATGGGCAAGGAATCCTTTCCTGAGTTAAAGATCTGTACATTGACTGTCACGCAGTTCTCCAACTACATCTTGGTGTTTAACCACATTTCAGGGGAAAAAACAAACCTAATAAGATTCCATAAATAACCTAGGCTCAGGCAGGGACTTCCTGGACATCTTGGGAGATTGTAACTCAATTAAAGTGCCTAAGTGATGTATCCCTCTCAATTTTAAAAGGCAAAATGTATCTGTTTCAGTGATATACTCTCTGAAATCTTTTGTACTATCAGATTGAGGGTTATGCAGTGTTGTAAGAGATCCAAGGCAGGTCTTTTAACACTATAATTCTTTGTAAAATTTGTTAAAGAACTGCTCTGATATGTCTGCCATCCTGTATAATTTCCAGAAGTCTCAAGGATCACTTAGAAAACTTCACTATCCAGTGAGATCTGAGCGACAGCAAAACAATTTTAGAGACTCATGAGAATGTACAGAAACTGCTAAAGGAATATTGTACTTCAGTGATTATTATGTGAGGAGTGTTTCAACACAAAAGGCTTCTATATACAATGCATTATTGATAGAACACCTTTGATTGGATAATGAAAAGCCTCAGTATTAATTTGGAGGAATAATTCTTTGCAGAGGTGGTAATAGAATGTGTACAGTCCATGAAAAGTGTTTCTTCATTTTCAACATCATATTATAGATCTCTGGACCATAATTTCTACAGATCTGATCTTTCAGTATTGTTGGAAGAATTCTACTTTCTATATTTTTCTATGCCTGGTGGAAGGACTCTTCAGTGTTCCATACTGAAAAGTGGATATTGTTATACTTTCAGATATGGAAAAATAACTAGGATTGAAAATGCAATTTCATCTGAGATTTATACATTTGGATATCTTTCTTGATGTTCAGCCTAAATTTCCCTTTCCTCAACTTCACATTTTTACACCTTGGACCAAGATAAATAATTTTTCCCTCCTCCTTCATGTTTACCCCTACTTCAAAGTGGTAATTACTAACAATTAGAGGTTTGTAGTTGCTTCCTGCCCACAACTTTTTCAGCCTCCGAAAGAGGTAAACAATGGGTAAATTGTTTTTCTGTCCTGCATTCACAGAGGCTGGCTTAGCATCAGAACAGAGAAGGTTCTGTAGTCAAAAGGGTGGTGGTATTATTGTGGATGTCCATGCAAGCAGTACACAACCATTGTATTAAATGCCACTCTGCTCTGCCAGTTGAGTGGCAATATGCAGGTATGGCTATCTAGATTTTTACACTTTACTGGACATGGGCTTTGATTCAGCAATGCACTTCAGCACAAGTAGTCCCATTGACTTAAATGAGATTATTCATGTGCCTAACGTTACAAACCTACTAAAATATCTTGCTGAATTAGGGCCATGGGCAGCCTGCAGGGGGGAAAAAAAAGCCTAACTTCAAGAAAATCACCAACTTCCCCATCTCTTTACCTATCATGTTGCTTTAGATTTTCTCTTTGAATTGTTTTATTAAAACTATATTTTGCAAGGCTTCCTCTAGATTTGGTACATAGGATGTACACCTTATAAATGTTTTAAAAATCGTTGTATTCATATTAATACAATCTACTTTAAATTTACATTGAGCCAAACTACAATTAATCCTCAGATAGTCAAACCTACCACATTTATCGGTAAATAGGAGTGGGCTGAAGCATTTTACCTCTTTAAGAGGTTTGTCTGCCACTAGGGGTCAGTTTTTTTTTTTCTTTTAAGTGTAAGCAGAGTCAGGATGGGCTCCACCCTGACATCTGGTGGTGAGGTGTGGCAAGTAGTGGAAAAGAACTTCAGGGGCTGATCTCAATTTGCATAGGCACACCCACCCCGCCTAGAATGAGGCCATAACTGCCCAAATGGTCACTTTGGCTGTTGTGGGATCCCCAGTGTCTTTGTTATTGGGGCGGGAAGAGTAAATTGTTATTACCCTGATTATGGGAACTGTGCTTGGAACTGTACTTGGCCTTTTGTTATGATGGAGGGACTCACCATCAACTGAGTAGCACTCGCTAGGCAAGGGACATGGGTTCCAAAACTCTGTGAATTGAGAGAGACTTGAGACAGGTATTAGTACCTGGTGGTGTGGGCCCCTTTGTGAGGGCCTGAAGCACCAATTGCACCTCTGTCTCTCTCCACTGTGGAATGTCAGAGCTAGTTTTGGGTCTATTAAGAGTCTTGCTGCAGGTACTGTGCTGCATTCACTTTGGCCTTATGGTGCACCAGCACTAAGGCCCCCACTACTATGAGCTGAAATCACTAAGAGCACTGTGTCAAGTAGTGGGGAGCCAGAAGATCTAGAGTGCAGTGGTGCTGTTCATGAGACGGCGAGCTGTGGAGTGGAGCCGTTCGTGAGACAGCGGCGTGTTCGTGAGACGGCGAGCTGAGCAGAGCTGTTCGTGAGACAGCGGAGCTGTTCGTGAGATGGCGAGCTGTGCAGAGCGGAGCTGTTCGTGAGACGGCGAGCTGTGCAGAGCGGAGCCATTCGTGAGACGGCGAGCTGAGCAGAGCGGAGCCGTTCGTGAGACAGTGGTGTGTTCGTGAGACGGCGAGCTGTGCAGAGCGGAGCCGGTCGTGGTGGAGCAGAGCAGAGCCCTGTGGGGCAGTCAGCTTCAGGACACATAAGGTACCCCTTACCTCTTTCCCCCACACACAGGCACATTTTAGCCAGACTGGGGAGTAACACTCTGCAGCTGAACTTTTGAACTCTGGGGCTGGACTTTTTGGATTTTGGGTGATTTAAGGATTGCTGGACTCAAGAGACGTTTGGGTTCTGGGACTCAAGAACCTGAGGGAAAGGATGTGGCCCAATTTTCTGGGGTGGGTCTTTGCTCATGGTTTGGTTAATGAACACTAGCTGTGGTGTTTCCCCAATTTAACGCTGATGTCGTTTACCTCATGTTATTAAAGATTCTCTACTACACTGAGACTCTGTGCTTGCGAGAGGGGAAGTATTGCCTCTTTGAGGCGCCGAGGGGGTGTGTAAGATTTTCCCAGGTCACTGGGTGGGGGCTCGAGCCAGTTTTGTATTTACTTTGATGAGGGGGAACCCCTGTGTACTGAACCTGGCCCTTGCTGCTATCAACTTGGCCTGGCAGAAGGGTTACATAAGGTATCAGGTTTTCAGCACTTTCTGAAAATTTTGCCCCCTTAAAGAAAAAATAATCCCAAATTGCATATCCTAAAACTAAGGCACCCAAAAATCACTAGTCAAATCCAAAACCTACAGATAAATAAAATAAATTATCGCAAATATTAAAACCAAACATTTACTGAAAAATTCAATTGTCTAATAATACTCCCAACATAGAAACTTTTCCCTACACTCACTAAGGAACTTGTCTTAACACTCAGTCTAATTTAATGATTAAACCACATTTTACATATTTGAACTTTCATCACCCCATTCATAGAACTCTCCAAATTAGTCTGTGTTGTATCACTTACATGACATTTATGAATGTTTAGCAGATTACATGCAAATATTATTAAAGTACAGAGTAGTCACAAGGTCAATATCCAATCTAATTAAACATTAATTTAAAGTTATGCAAAAATTTAAGGCTGGCATTAAAAATTTCTGTGCTTTACAGTAAGTGAGAAGAAGAATAGAAACAAGGATGGGGAAAGAAAGTAACCCACAATCTTATCTACTAAATTTCAGATCAAATGTTTTCCAAACACCGTTTTGCAGGTGATTAACAGTCTGTGCTACTTAAAGCAAGTATTTGTCTGCTGTATATAGATAATACTTTGCACTTCAGCAATACCTTCCATTTGAGGAGCTCAATTAATCTTCATAGCACTTCCATGAGGTACATCAGCATTATTTTGTAAGTTTGTAAGGTAACTCCCTTCTCTTCATGTGTCAGTATATTTATGCCTGCATCTGTTAATTTCACTCCATTCATCTGAAGAAGTGGGTTTTTCACCCACAAAAACTTATTCCCAAATAAATCTGTTAGTCTTTAAGGTGCCACTGGACTCCTCATTGTTTTTGTGGATACAGACTAACACGGCTATCCCTGTGATACTGGATCAGCATTATTATCGCCCTTTTATTGACAGGAAAAGTTGTCAAGTGACTTAGCAACATCACATATGAAGTCTATAGAAGAACCAGGAACAGAACCAGACCAACTGACTCCTAGTCCTGTGCTTTAAACAAAAGACCATTTTTTGTGGTTAAAATTCTGTTTCCACAGTAGATGTGGTAGTGGCGATTTTTTACATTTCTTGTCCTTATTTTCTCATCTTCACAATTATTCTACTTGGATTTTTATACAACACCCACTCCACTGCTATGGTATCTATCTAGACATATGGCTGCTCTTGAAAAGTTTAAGTACATCCAGGTAAAATAAATCAGACCTCTGTGTAAGACAACAAAAGAGTATGTAGAAGGGAACGGATTAACAAACTAATTGCAGTTTCAGGACAACTTCTTGAATTAACTTGACTAGATGTGGATAAGCCTGATATTCACCTTCAGGTTACTAAGTGACAGTTCATTTTTCAAGGATATGTTTCAAAAAATTGCAAGGCCTGAATTAGCTTGATATTGATTCAATGCAATGTTAGTGGAGACAGAGATTTAAGGTTACCACCAAAAGCATGCTATTATAACCAGATCAGGCACTGTGTGTAGAACTTGTTCAAAGTCAAGGCAGGAAGTAAAGTAAAAGGAAGAAGACACAATGGACCCTTTATTTACCACTGCATCAGTTATATTGCCTACATGATCACCCTATTCTCCCATAAACTGGATGCTGCTCCAGTTATGGTTATCTTATTTTCTTTAGCACCTGAAGAGACTGAGTAGCAACAGTAATAAGATTTTTATTTTGCTTTCATGACTCACACCAGTAGTCCCATTAACCTAAATAGACCATTGCAGTCAATGGGACACTTGCATGAACAAGGTGAGCAGGATTTGCTCATCCATGATTTCACCATTTCCATTAAGTATTTGACTGTGTTTTGTTCCACTATCTTTCCGATACTCCAGAATGGCTCAGACAGACAGTAGCACCCCTATTATGACATATGTTTTCTTCATCTCTCAAGGTCAAAAACATCCAACATTTTTTCATAAAAGAAAAGGTAAATATATTCAAGCTTTCTCTATGTACCACCATAGTATCTATGACTGAGCATTATAAATTCTAAAGGCTTGAATCACCCATCTGGGAACAGGAGGGTAAAATCTGTACACCAATTTATACCCCAATGGAAGAATGAACAAGCAAGGCTCCACCACAGGGGAAGGGCAGACAGTGGTATTGCTAGGATATAGATATTCAGGCCTGTCTGTAAAGGCCTATACACTAAGAATGTAGGTATATGTTTATCATTTAGCTAGTAATAGAGGTATACAAGAAAGAATCTGTGTAAGGGCCTGCTCTTACTGTGACAGTTTGAGGCCCTGTTCTTAGGCCAATGCCTCTGGCTAAGCAGCAGAGGCAGCCATAAGCTGGGAAGCGCACGGTCAC
Source organism: Chelonia mydas (assembly GCF_015237465.2). Lineage (NCBI taxonomy): Eukaryota > Metazoa > Chordata > Testudines > Cheloniidae > Chelonia > Chelonia mydas. Next base: position 104,335,961 of record NC_057852.1, read on the forward strand.
ATCCTCACATTCCAAACTAGTCGATATGGGGCTGTTAGGAAGGTGATCCGATCTATCACCTCCAGAGAAAGGGAAGAGCCTAGAAGATGTAAAAGGAAATTTAGGTTGATAGTTTTCTGTCTGGTAAGAACTCACTTATGAATAGACACAGCTGGGAAACCCTTATGTCTTTATAGAGGTAGTTGGGAAATCCTCACTTCTGTATTGTTTTGTCATTATAGTTCCCACTTTGCTATTGTTTATTGGCATGGTCTCTGTCTGGTTCTGTGATTGTTTCTGTCTGCTGTATAACTAATTTTGCTGGGTGTAAACTAATTAAGGTGGTGGGTTATAATTGGTTAGCTAATCATGTTACAATATGTTAGGATTGGTTAGGTAAGCTTCAGTAGAATGATTGGTTAAGGTATAGCTAAGAATATTCCTATATAAATTAGGGGCAAACAGGAAGTAAGTTGGGATTCGAACATAAAGAAAAAGGAACTTGGATTTAAGCTTGCTGGAAGTTCACCCCAATAAACAAATTGTTTGCACCTTTGGACTTCGGGTATTGTTGCGCTCTGTTCATGCGAGGAGGACCAGGGAAGTGGGAGAGTGAAGGAATAAGCTCTCTAACATCTATCACCACAGTACTTTGTTAGGGAAGGGTGACTTTTGATTTCCTCTCAGGTTGGCAGTTGAAGGTGCCTAGAAGAATTGAATCAAAGCAATCTATATCTTTTAGTGCCCGGTACCTACCCAGGGCCAGATTTCCAATTAGGCACAGTAGGCACATGCCTAGGGGTGCTGGTGTTCTAGGGGCACCCTACCTCTAAGACTGTGTGCAACATGAAGGTCAGCTGTAAGCCCAGGTATAGTCTTCTCTGTACCCTCCCAGAGTTGAGCACAGTTTTGGAAACTGATGAAAGCTACTGGGCTAAAACTCAATTAAAAAAAGACTTAGGTCATCTTAAGAGGTAGTACTGTTGTTGCCATGTTGGTCCCACAATATGAGAGAAAAGGTAGGTGAGGTAATATCTTTTATTAGACTAAATCCTGTTGGTGAAAGAGACAAGCTTTTGAGCTAGCCAGAGCACTTCTTCAGGTCATTATTACTCTCTTCTTCAGAAGAGCTCTGAGTAACCTGAAAGCTTGTCTCTTTCACCAACAGAAATAAAAGACATTTCCTCATCCACTTTGTCTCTGTCATGAGCATTTTGAGTGTCTGGTGAAGGCTATAAACAACCCTTCCAATGTATTAATCCGCCTACCTATTATCACAGTGACATCTTAGTTTCTTACTAGTTTAATCATTGATCCTAGACACTCATTTCCTTTGTGGAAAATAATGCTTTTAACATATAGGTCTGGCGAAGAAAGTATGCCTCTCAGAAGTGGACCAAAGTTATCCTCCCCGTCTCCACCCCCCAGCTACACTACTGCAAAACATTCTCTCAGGGACTAATTTTGAAGTTTTTGCCTTATACAAAAGGCATCTATCTTCTGAGTGAAGCAGATCAGTGACAGAATATTACATTAGGTTTCCACTCTGTGCAATCCATTTCCAGGTGAAACTCAAGGAGCTGCTTACTCTGCAGAAGTCTAAACTGACTTGGTCCAAGTTACCTGGGGCCATATCTCCCTTTCAGACTGCTATTGTACATCAGGCACACTTAAGCCATCCAAAAATGAAGCTAACTTGAGATGAGTGCAGGGCCACCTTGATATTTTGCTTTTGCAAGAAATATCTGTAAGGAACTTGGTCATAAGCTTAGAATGTGTTGCCAGATGCATATTGGGTTTCAGACTCTTCGGCTGCTACCTGTGGCCTCTGGAATCCATGGTGTTTAGATTAAGAGGTAGCCTTTTCTCTCTATATGACTGTGACGGGTTGGACCCCTTAAGGTGCCACCTGGTGTGCTGAGATACCAGTGAACCTGCCTGTTATGCCAGCCTGGGCACCCTTTTTACCTGTCTTGCTGAGATAGGCTATTAAGCTTCCTGCAGCAAACACACAGGCAGGGCCACACCCAACTACAGAACAAAATAAACACTGAAATCAGTTCAGGAAGTCTCAGCTTAAGGGACTTGCCCCAGCATGCAGGTATCCACCTCCTTTGGAGTGCAGACCTAAAGCTATATTATGAACTCTGCCTCCTCTCTCAATATGGAGGAAGCCTCTTATTTCTCCTCCCCCCCATTATGAATTGCATAAACTGGGTTATATTATAAACAAGAAATAAGTTTAACTACAAAAGGTGGATTTTAAGTGGTGAAAGAGACAGCAAACAGAACAAAGTGAATTACTAAGCAAATAAAACCAAACACACAAACTAAGCTTTTTTTCCACTAAAGAAATTGGTTAGCAATAATAGTTTCTCACCCTAGATATTGTTGCTACACTGGAGGTCTCAAGCTGGAGACCTCAGATATTGTTACTCACAAGCTAGATGTCCTTCCAGCTTGGGCTCAACCCTTCTCCCCCAGCCCATTCAGTTCTTGTTTCCAGATGTTTTTCAGTGTCTCTTGGGTGGGGAGGTAGAGGAGACTCCAGATGTCACTCTCCTGACACATATAGCTCTTGTGTATGGCGGGAACCAGTTGTCTCCCAGTGGAAGAACACTGGCATTCCAAGAGGTGGGTCCAGTACCAGGTGACTCAGACCCATCTCTCTGCAGGGCTGTTGCAGCCATTACTCGTAGGCTGTATGAAGTGTCCACAGGAAGACTAAGCTCTTTCACAGTCCGTTGTCCTTACTCATGGGCCATTATCCCTGTCTAGCTTTGCCATTGTTGTACCTGAAGGGCTAGTTGGGGGTGACACCCAAAGTAACACATTTGAAATACAGATACATAGCCAATATTCCTAACTTTGGGTACAAAAATACAGGCATACAAATTGGATAATCACATTCAGTAACCTTTCCAGTAACCAATCACATATCATAACCTTTCCAATGATATCTTACATGAGCCATCTTACATAAAGTATATATGTTATGTCATTCATATCATAAGCATATTTTCATAAAGAATATGGAGTGAAACGTCACGATGACCTTTAAAGTTGTGATGTATATATGGTGGGGGGTGAATAAGGTGGCTGAGATATGTTTGCTGATAAAGGGCTAGATCCTGCTCCCAATTAAGTTTGTTTTTTCACCTCAGTCGGAGTACGACTGGAGTCTTACATCCTGGTTCCCCTTTGTGATGTGTGGACAATGAAGTAAACACTGGTGCTATAAGTATTAAACTCAATGATTTCTGGCTGAAACACCACTAGGTTTGGAGGAGACCATGCAACGTAGAACAGCTATTCCCCAGTTTTGTTCCTTCCTGCCCTGCTCTCAAAACTCTAACCATGCAATGTTAGAGAGAGCTCTCCTGCCACGGCTTGCTTCCACGACCTGCAGTGTTAGAATAAAAGATCCCATATTGATTTCTCTGAAGGGGGACAACAAGTAAGAGATGCACCCCTCCTACCTTCTCAGGAAATTCCATCCCCGTTTACTCTACCATTATTTTTTGAATGATCATAGGCAATAATCATAGGCCCATTACTGAATCATACATTATATGTGTCTCTGACACAAGGCCTGTCAAACATAAAGGGAAGGGTAAACCCCTTTAAAATCCCTCCTGGCCAGAGGAAAAATCCTCTCACCTGTAAAGGGTTAAGAAGCTAAAGGTAACCTTGCTGGCACCTGACCAAAATGACCAATGAGGAGACAAGATCCTTTCAAAAGCTGGGAGGAGGGAGAAAAACAAAGGGTCTGTGTGATGCTTTTGCTGGGGACAGAACAGGAATGGAGTCTTAGAATTTAGTAAGTAATCTAGCTAGGTATGTGTTAGATTATGATTTCTTTAAATGGCTGAGAAAATAGCTGTGCTGAATAGAATGAATATTTCTGTCTGTGTCTTTTTTGTAACTTAAGGTTTTGCCTAGAGGGATTCTCTATGTTTTGAATCTAATTACCCTGTAAGGTATTCACCATCCTGATTTTACAGAGGGTGATTCTTTTTTACTTCTATTAAAAGTCTTCTTGTAAGGAAACTGAATGCTTTTTCATTGTTCTCAGATCCAAGGGTTTGGGTCTGTGGTCACCTATGCAAATTGGTGAGGATTTTTACCAAACCTTCCCCAGGAAGTGGAGTGCAAAGGTTGGGAGGATTTTGGGGGGAAAGACGTGCCCAAACTACGTTTCCCAGTAAACCCATTTAAAGTTTGGTGATGGCAGTGGAAATTACAAGGGCAAAGGGTAAAATTAATTTGTACCTTGGGGAAGTTTTAACCTAAGCTGGTAAAAGTAAGCTTAGGAGGTTTTCATGCAGGTCCCCACATCTGTACCCTAGAGTTCAGAGTGGGGAAGGAACCATGACAAGGCCCTTACAATGTAAACTGGACAGTTGGAAGTAGACAGAAGGGTAGTTAATCAGTGATGGAACAGTAGCCTGTAGAAGTTATGGTTAGATATGAATGAAGACTTAAATCCAATCTTTTTAAAATCAATTTAAAACTTAGATTACACTAATCTGCATAGAAGTATAATCTGCAAAGAAGTGCTAGTACTTGCTTTCTTTAGTTTTACCTGTATAAGGTTACAGAATTGGACTATTAATGAAGACCATAAAGTTAAATTCAGAGTGATGCATTTAGAGTTAATGTACTTTTCTCTCCTAGAATCATAGAATCATAGAATATCAGGGTTGGAAGGGACCCCAGAAGGTCATCTAGTCCAACCCCCTGCTCAAAGCAGGACCAAGTCCCAGTTAAATCATCCCAGCCAGGGCTTTGTCAAGCCTGACCTTAAAAACCTCTAAGGAAGGAGATTCTACCACCTCCCTAGGTAACGCATTCCAGTGTTTCACCACCCTCTTAGTGAAAAAGTTTTTCCTAATATCCAATCTAAACCTCCCCCATTGCAACTTGAGACCATTACTCCTCGTTCTGTCATCTGCTACCATTGAGAACAGTCTAGAGCCATCCTCTTTGGAACCCCCTTTCAGGTAGTTGAAAGCAGCTATCAAATCCCCCCTCATTCTTCTCTTCTGCAGACTAAACAATCCCAGCTCCCTCAGCCTCTCCTCATAAGTCATGTGCTCTAGACCCCTAATCATTTTTGTTGCCCTTCGCTGGACTCTTTCCAATTTATCCACATCCTTCTTGTAGTGTGGGGCCCAAAACTGGACACAGTACTCCAGATGAGGCCTCACCAGTGTCGAATAGAGGGGAACGATCACGTCCCTCGATCTGCTCGCTATGCCCCTACTTATACATCCCAAAATGCCATTGGCCTTCTTGGCAACAAGGGCACACTGCTGACTCATATCCAGCTTCTCGTCCACTGTCACCCCTAGGTCCTTTTCCGCAGAACTGCTGCCTAGCCATTCGGTCCCTAGTCTGTAGCGGTGCATTGGATTCTTCCATCCTAAGTGCAGGACCCTGCACTTATCCTTATTGAACCTCATCAGATTTCTTTTGGCCCAATCCTCCAATTTGTCTAGGTCCTTCTGTATCCTATCCCTCCCCTCCAGCGTATCTACCACTCCTCCCAGTTTAGTATCATCCGCAAATTTGCTCAGAGTGCAATCCACACCATCCTCCAGATCATTTATGAAGATATTGAACAAAACGGGCCCCAGGACCGACCCCTGGGGCACTCCACTTGACACCGGCTGCCAACTAGACATGGAGCCATTGATCACTACCCGTTGTGCCCGACAATCTAGCCAGCTTTCTACCCACCTTATAGTGCATTCATCCAGCCCATACGTCCTTAACTTGCTGACAAGAATGCTGTGGGAGACCGTGTCAAAAGCTTTGCTAAAGTCAAGAAACAATACATCCACTGCTTTCCCTTCATCCACAGAACCAGTAATCTCATCATAAAAGGCGATTAGATTAGTCAGGCATGACCTTCCCTTGGTGAATCCATGCTGACTGTTCCTGATCACTTTCCTCTCCTCTAAGTGCTTCAGGATTGATTCTTTGAGGACCTGCTCCATGATTTTTCCAGGGACTGAGGTGAGGCTGACTGGCCTGTAGTTCCCAGGATCCTCCTTCTTCCCTTTTTTAAAGATGGGCACTACATTAGCCTTTTTCCAGTCATCCGGGACTTCCCCCGTTCGCCACGAGTTTTCAAAGATAATGGCCAAGGGCTCTGCAATCACAGCCGCCAATTCCTTCAGCACTCTCGGATGCAATTCGTCCGGCCCCATGGACTTGTGCACGTCCAGCTTTTCTAAATAGTCCCTAACCACCTCTATCTCTACAGAGGGCTGGCCATCTCTTCCCCATTTTGTGATGCCCAGCACAGCAGTCTGGGAGCTGACCTTGTTAGTGAAAACAGAGGCAAAAAAAGCATTGAGTACATTAGCTTTTTCCACATCCTCTGTCACTAGGTTGCCTCCCTCATTCAGTAAGGGGCCCACACTTTCCTTGGCTTTCTTCTTGTTGCCAACATACCTGAAGAAACCCTTCTTGTTACTCTTGACATCTCTTGCTAGCTGCAGCTCCAGGTGCGATTTGGCCCTCCTGATATCTTTCCTACATGCCCGAGCAATATTTTTATACTCTTCCCTGGTCATATGTCCAACCTTCCACTCCTTGTAAGCTTCTTTTTTATGTTTAAGATCCGCTAGGATTTCACCATTAAGCCAAGCTGGTCGCCTGCCATATTTACTATTCTTTCGACTCATCGGGATGGTTTGTCCCTGTAACCTCAACAGGGATTCCTTGAAATACAGCCAGCTCTCCTGGACTCCCTTCCCCTTCATGTTAGTCCCCCAGGGGATCCTGGCCATCTGTTCCCTGAGGGAGTCAAAGTCTGCTTTCCTGAAGTCCAGGGTCCGTATCCTGCTGCTTACCTTTCTTCCCTGCGTCAGGATCCTGAACTCAACCAACTCATGGTCACTGCCTCCCAGATTCCCATCCACTTTTGCTTCCCCCACTAATTCTACCTGGTTTGTGAGCAGCAGGTCAAGAAAAGCGCCCCCCCTAGTTGGCTCCCCTAGCACTTGCACCAGGAAATTGTCCCCTACGCTTTCCAAAAACTTCCTGGATTGTCTATGCACCGCTGTATTGCTCTCCCAGCAGATATCAGGAAAATTAAAGTCACCCATGAGAATCAGGGCATGCGATCTAGTAGCTTCCGTGAGTTGCCTGAAGAAAGCCTCATCCACCTCATCCCCCTGGTCCGGTGGTCTATAGCAGACTCCCACCACGACATCACTCTTGTTGCACACACTTCTAAACTTAATCCAGAGACACTCAGGTTTTTCCACAGTTTCGTACCGGAGCTCTGAGCAGTCATACTGCTCCCTTACATACAGTGCTACTCCCCCACCTTTTCTGCCCTGCCTGTCCTTCCTGAACAGTTTATAACCATCCATGACTGTACTCCAGTCATGTGAGTTATCCCACCAAGTCTCTGTTATTCCAATCACGTCATAGTTCCTTGACATCACCAGGACCTCCAGTTCTCCCTGCTTGTTTCCAAGGCTTTGTGCATTTGTATATAAGCACTTGAGATAACCTGTTGATCCTACTATATTTTAGGAATTAAAAAAGGTGGTTCATTTTAGAATGTCTTTTTTTTACAAGACATGAAAAGTAGCTTTGGTCTCCATGTGTTGCTAGTTAAAATACACCAAATATTGAAAGATCAGGAACAAAATAACTTTCAAAGTTAAATATTAACTTCCTGCACTTAATGCATCTTGTTCACAGGAATAAGTTCTTCTTTCTTTTTAAGTGTACGTGTGCATGTTACATCGCACGTCAAAGGCTGATGGATATACACTCGGTGATAATTCTCTGTTTCAAATAGAGCTAAATGAAAGGGGTTTTTATCATATTTTAATACAACCACATTTTATACCTGTTCTCTCCGCATTAGACAGGAGACATTAGGAGTGCCTTGTAAAATAGTGATGTAAGAACTGGAGATAAAAACATCTTTTGATTTATTAGTCGTTTTAATATCAGGGCTCACGTTTAGAGCCATAAACAAGGATAAAATATCATTTTATTTAAAAAGTACTCAATTTCTTACCAACTATAGGAGTTGGCTATAGCACTTGTCGATAACACAACAGTTAAAATGATCATAATTAAACAGAAAATGAAAAGTTCTTCAAGAGCAGGTTGGACTGTAAATTTAACAACCGCCCATTACTTGGGGTAGTACAAGACAGAGATTTGACCCCCAAATCATCAAACCTGAACAGCTTTTGTGAAACTTTTCAGGTTAATCAGCCTTTTCCATGGAAGCTTTGTCCAGAAAATCTGAACAACATTAATTGTAAATGCTACATATTTGGATTGTTGATGGGAGCTCTGCACATGGAATGAATGCAGAGTACATGGAGGGAACACATACTGTGGGAAAGTGATCTGCAATGTGGATTTAAGTAGAGAAGTTTTTTGAACCTCAAACATAGGGTTGACTGGTTCATTCAGTTCAAATAATCTCCAAAAATCTTGCTTTTATTTTTTGGTCAGTGTTATTGATGTGGTGATAACTCTAAATTTGTAAACACTAATTAGAGTAATAGATACATAGACACTAGAATATATACTTTAGTTATTCTCTAAGTCATAAATAGAAGCAATTTATAATTAACAAATTTAGAACATACCTCTTCCATTTTTCTCAGTCTGTGAAGGAAAAAAGCATGGGTGAGTCCTTCAGTTGGTGTAAATTAGCTCTCTAAGAAGCTATACTGATTTATACCATTTTAGGGTCTGGTTTATATATCTAAAATAAATATTAAAGTAGGTACTTTAATTCTATTGTTTAGGACAATAGGATACACTCTTTTCTTTACTAAGGTATTTTACTGAATGAAATTAGTGCAACTTTTTTTCTTAATAAATTTGCTGCAGAGTACCCAACAAAGTGTATATAACCATCAATCTTCCTTGAAGAAAAGGAGTACTTGTGGCACCTTAGAGACTAACCAATTTATCTGAGCATAAGCTTTCGTGAGCTACAGCTCACTTCATCGGTATGCATCCGATGAAGTAAGCTGTAGCTCACGAAAGCTTATGCTCAAATAAATTGGTTAGTCTCTAAGGTACCACGAGTACTCCTTTTCTTTTTGCGAATACAGACTAACACGGCTGTTACTCTGAAACCAGTCTTCCTTGAATGCTTTATACTGTTGTATATACTATGAGAGGGGAGGGGCACACACATTATTTATTACTGTGAGCTCTTTTTGGCCAGATCTACAGGGAAAAGCCAAAACAGGAAGCAGGAAAGTCGATAAGTTCTCACGCTGCAGTTTCTGGATTGTTCTGTTCAGGAAAATACGTGCAGAAGCCAGTCTGATTGGTTTAAAATATTGCACTAATTCATTAACGAAATGCAGCATTTATCAGAACAGAATTAAGTTACAAGAAGGGAGCATCCAGCTCCCTTCTTCTGTCTTCAGACTGACTACTTCTTCAAGTCAGGCGTTTATATTATTTGACCATTCACCTTCTTCCCGTTAATTCCACAGAAGAACACCACATATTAATAAGGCCTAGTCCTTATCTAGAGCTTTTCAGTAGATCTAAAAGTGCTTTACAAAATGGATGAGTATCAACCATGGCACATGTAGGGAAACTGAGGAACAGACCTCTGAAGAGATTTGCCCAAGGTTATCCAGCAGCAAAGCCAGAATTAGAACCCAAGTCTCTAAAGTCTCAGTTCATTGCTCTATCCACTCGTGTGTGCACAAGCACTCCCCAAACAGGACTCTGGGCTGAATTTGAGTCTACCCTTTCAGCAGGTAAAAGGATTGTTTCCTTTTAAACCTGCTTATTGACTCACCTTTATATTCTTAACCTCATACTCAAAGGATACATGACACAGTTTTCTTCCTTTGTCTTCCACTCTGTAGTCTCCATCTGGGGAAGAACAAAGGTTTAATTCAGGGAGTAACCTGGAGATAACAAGATGATATGGGGGAAAGGGGGAGGACGAGAAGATGACAACCAGTCAGCCTCAGGGGGGAAAAAAAAGAAATTCCAAGAATTCTTAACTTTATGAAGTAGTAGGTTTCTTCCTCTCTCCTAGGGGTCACAGAGCAGGCAAAGATCACTGTGATGTAGTTACATTGAGATGCCATGCTGGCCAACAAGAGGATAATGAGAGACCATGGGCTGCATCAGACACACACCATTGAACCTCTGTGAGGGTTCAAGCCTAAAGGGAGGAGTTAGAAGAGGAAAAGTCCAGCTCTGTAGTTGCTGATGGGGAGAGGGAGTGGACCTCTTGAGGTAGCCCTGGAAAGAAAGAGCTTAGCTGAGACTTCTAAATGTCACAGCCTTCTTGGGACACAGGTGGCTATGTGGGCCTTTGTTTCTTTTGTTCCCCATAACTAGTTTGGTTCCCCTTTTTGGGCCATGCAAAAACCGATCCACAGAAGAGACTGAGAAATGCCTAACTATGTGCCACAGTAGGAAGCAGCTCAGGGATACTGCAGATCTGAACAACCAGTCCTTCTTTACTTCATACAGGGTCTCTGGGGGCTTGAACCCCAAGTAGAGGGCAGGCCTGGGTTTCTCTAAAGGTACTCTTGAACAGTGGTGTAAAGACCCTGGAGCCCTGGGCTGGAAGGCTTACAGAATTCAAAGGAGGACTGAAGCTCCTGTATGATGCTTCCAGATTATTGATGTATTGGACTCTGTTTATCTCAAAGGGGTAGGACTACAAGTAACCTGACTGGAGGGCTGAGTCAAAAGAAGTGGCAGACTACTATAGGACTGAAGAGATTGTCTTCAGGAGCGCCAAAGTAGAAGAATCTGCTTTGCCACACATAGCCATGGGGTGGCTTGACCCTTACACTGCTGAAAGGCTCTTGTTCTCCCTAAACATAAGGGTGTGAGTCCCTGTTACTAAGTCCTGCTTCATTCAGGGGCTTCATTTCAGAGTCCATGTAAAACACAAAAGAAGCAGATCCTCAAGGCCTTGACTTATACTGCATCAAACAAACAGACCCAAGAGTGAGCACTAGACCTTTTTTCCTAATTATGGCAAGCCCCAAATCCTCCTAATTTACTGTACCACAAACATCCTATTTCCTCTTTACTGAACAAATCTAACTAACCCCATATCAGAATAAATCTGTACTGATAATCATGGTACCAGTCCAATGACTAGTTGTGGATTTAAAAAGGTTGCAGAGCTAAGTATCATTTCATACAGGCTTTCCTTTTCCACATCTAATTAATCCATGCCAAAGGGTGATGGTCAGTAGAAAAAATCCTGTTCCCATTAAATAATATCTGATGGCTTCCAAAGTCCATTTTATGATGCACTTTTTTTCAATAGTTGAATAATTTCATTATGAATTAAATAATTTCTGACTAATATAAATTATTGGGTGCTTTTTTCTCTTTTACTTCCTGGCTCAATACAGCCCCAAGGCATGCTTCCGATACATCAGTGTGGACAGTAAAAGGCTGGGTGAAATCAGGACTATGCCAATGCTGGATTATTGCAAAACTTGTGCTTCATGATATAAAGCTTGAATATCACACTTAACTCTATCAGGCTTCTTTTTATGATCTCTTACAATATGCGTATAATGGGCCTTGAATGGCTGCAAATTATTATTAGGGCTGTCAATCACAGTTAACTCACACGATTAACTCAAATTAATTGCGATTAAAAAAATTGTGATTAATCGCACTGTTAAACAATAGAATACCAACTAAAATTTATTAATTGTTGGATGTTTCTACATTTTCAAATATATCTTTCAATCACAAAGTGTACAGTGCTCACTTTATATTTATTGAAAATATTCACACTATAAAAATGATAAGAAATTGAAAAAATACTATCTCATAAGTACTGTAGTGCAATCTTTTCATCATGAAAGTGCAACTTACAAATGTAGGTTTTTGTACATAGCTACACTCAAAAACAATGTAAAACTTTAGAGCCTACAAGTCCACTCAGTCCTACTTCTTGTTCAGCCAATCACTAAGAGAAATAAGTGTGTTTACATTTATGGGAGATAATGCTGCCCACTTCTTCATAACAACGTTGCCTGAAAGTGAGACCAGGCATTCATAGGGCACTGTTGTAGCTGGTGTCACAAGCTATTTATGTGCCAGATGCGCTAAAGATTCATATGCCTCTTCATGCTTCGGCCATTGTTCCAGAGGACAAGCTTCCATGCTGATGACACTTGTTTAAAAAAATGCATTAATTAAATTTTTGTGACTGAACTCCTTGAGGGATAATTGTATGTCTCCTGCTGTTTTACCCACATTCTACCATATATTTCATGTTATAGGAGTCTTGGATGATGACCCAGCACACGTTCATGTTAACACTTTCACTGCAAATTTGACAAATGCAAAGATATCATCAATGTGAAATTTCTACAGATAGCTACAGCACTCAACCCAAGGTTTAAGAATCTGAAGTGCCTTCCAAAATCTGAGAGGTATGAGGTGTGGAGCATGCTCTTTTAAGACTTCTGAAAGCAACACTCTGATGCAGAAACTACAGAACCCAAGCCACCAAAAAAGAAAAATCAACCTTCTGTTGGTGGCATCTGACTCATGATGATGAAAATGAACATGCGTCATTCTACACTGCTTTGGATGGTTATCAAGCAGAACCTGTCATCAGCATGGCCAATGTCCCCTGAAATGGTGGTTGAAGCATGAAGGGACATATGAATCTTTAGTGCATCTGGCATGTAAATATCTTGCAACACTAGGTACAACAGTGCCATGCGAACGCCTGGTCAGACTTTCAGGTGACATTGTAAATGAGAAGCAGGCAGCATTATTTCCTATAAATGTAAACAAACTTGTTTGTCTGAGCAATCGGCTGAAGAAGTAGGACTGATTGTACATGTAGGCTCTAAAGTTTTACATTGCATTCAAAAATAAAACAGGGTTTTGTGTGCATAATTCTACTTTTGTAAATTCAACTTTCATGATAAGGGATTGCACTACAGTACTTGTATAGGCGAATTGAAAATTATTTCTTTTGTTTTTTACAGTGCAAATATTTGCAATCAAAAATAAAGTGAGCACCGTACACTTCGTATTCTGTATTGTAATTGAAATCCATATATTTAAATAAATACTCTATTGTATTGTTTAACAGTGCAATTAATCGTGTGATCAATGATATAAATTTCAATCATGTGATCATGATTTAAATCACGATTATTCAGATGTTTTTAATCGCTTGACAACCCTAATTATTAATTTGCTAGACCCAGAGATGATTTAATTGCTTCTTTCTGCACTGGGTATAGGAACCTGGAGTACTTCTGCATTAGCTTTCCCTGGTTCTACCAAATTATCCCCCAAATGGTGGCATATTTTCCTTTTTGCAAATGCATAATTCACAGGACCATTTGTAAATCCACCTGCTTTTAATGTTCTAAAGACATTGTGCAGTAGTCTAAAGGATTGTACCTAACATGGTTGACATCATCAAGGCTTTTTCCCAACAAGTTTTAAGTATCAGATTTGGAAATGTCATTAAAAATCCCTGGTTTAAATTTTCAAAATGTAACTAGAGACATTGGGTACCTCAATTTTTAGGTGAGACCTATGAACGAGGCATCATATTCAGAAAGTGCTGAGAAACCATCTGAAAACTAACTCCCTTTGAGGTGCTTCAGGTTGGCTCCCAAAAATTAAGCACCTATAATCTATCACGAGTTCCTTTTCAATAGTTTGGTCCATGCCTTCTTGACTTATCTTCTATGCCTGGGACATCTTCCTTAGACCAGTGTACCATGCTACCTCCTTGTTTTTCATCAGATTTGTCTCAACTCACTATTTCCATTAGCTTTTCATTGCTAAGTAAAACCTCAGTCTGAATACTGGAGAAGTTCTCTACTTTAATGCATTATCTTATGTTGTCTTAAAAGTAATAAGAGAAGCTAACAGGATAAGCATGACACTAAAGCTGCCTTTTTTAACCTCCATACTTTCAGTCCCCATTTCCCCACCATACTCCTTCTGTGCCTCCTGCTTTCTTGTTTAAGCCAGAAGGATGTATCAATTTTCATTTATTTGTAAAATCTATACACTCTGAGATGGTGAGTTATTATTAATTCTATCTATACAAAATTTGCTCTCTCCAGTTTTAATTGGTACCAGTAAAATAAAAACAGTAAGCATTTTTGGAGGGTTTACCTCTCCCAGTGGGACAGTCCATGGTCACTGCCCCACACTCACTCTTCTTTATGTGAACACTGCTCTAACTAGCATGGTAGGATGAAGGTGATAGGATGCCATTAAGATTAGTTAGTGCATTGCTCCACAGAAAAGCCTAAAATGAATGAGAACTTACAGTCTATTACTCCTAGACCAGTGCTCTGTACTAAAGATGGGGTAACTACAGTGATTTACAATCACAATCCATTTTGATTTTTCAGGTTACTTATGGGATGTCTGGTGCATTGTGTGTTGAGCGTAGGCAGGGCATATTTCATAGACAACCTTCCATTTTGGAGCTTATTTCCCTTCTTGCTGCCTCAAAGCCCAGATTTATTACCCTGCCTGCCATTCTGCAAAACTAATTTGTTTTCAGGAATTTGGGGATGGGTTGGGTTGAGTGATATAACTGGTCAGATGTTGAGTTATGGTGGGCAGCTAGCATGATATTATGTGAACAGTTTAATAGGGTTTTTGTTCAAGTGTTTTTTGAAGATTTTATTCTTTGTATTTATTATTGTAACTATTTGAAAAGCCAAAGGTCAGAATCTGCACCCCCAACTCATTTTATACAATTCCTTACTCACTACTGACTCCTGTGGAACTATTTGTATGTTAATAAAGTTGATAGATTCAGGGTCTTTTATTAGACAGCTAGACACTTATTTTCTCATTAATTATTAGTTTGTTTGTAAGCTCTCATTTAGATTGCAAGCCCTTTGGGGCAGGGACTATGCCTTGATAAGATTATGTACTGGGCCTATACAATGGACCCTAAGTGATACCATAATAAAAAATAAACAAACAAACATTCTGATTTGCTAATTCAATATGCTTCATAACTAACAGTCAGGCTTTTGAAAAATTTGTAATATTAAACACTGTAGTCACTGTCATGTAGAGCAGGAATGTCTTTTTTGTTCTGAGATTGTATAATGCCTACAATAGAGGTCCTGGTCCATCACTAGGGCTCTCAGGCACAATGGTACTGCCAATACTCTCACTGAAGACGTTTGAGTATCGTAATCATGCAAACTAAATTCATTATAAGTGTAAGGAATTACTGCTTAGTTCTATTACTATTAAAATTCTATGGTTCTCAAAAAAGTTTCTTAATTTGCTTTTAGAAATACAGTTTAATAGAGGAATACAAAAAAGTGAGACCCAAAAAGAGTGAACATAACAGTTTGCATAACTTGAAATAACTATCCTAAGACTCCTGGCTTTGCAGCTTTTGCTCTTGTGTGACAGCTTAAAAAAAAAAAAGTTAAGAGCTAAGATTTTTGCTTTCTCCAGAGTCTTGTTAAGAAGTAGCACACAAAAAAGAGGGAGGGGGAAATTGTAAAAGTGATGAAAATTTTATAAATCTTCTGAGATGTGTTTTAGTTCTCATGCATGACTGTAATTGCATTTCACATATAAATGCCAGGACTTCAGGACACCTAAAGGGAGGTTAGCTGTTAAGATGCTAAACAGTATGTTTGACTTAAAACAAAAGTCTTTGAAAGTATTATACACACACACACACACTTTATGCTTTTAGGACTCAGAGTGGATATACATTGATTCCATCATTAAATGATTATTCCTCTGATTAGATACTGGAAGTTAATCACATGCAGTGACATTTCTACTGTTCAGTGGATTTGAAAACAATGGCAGAACTCTGTTTCACAGATCCTGCTACACAAACCCACTATCGTCTTTTCATTCACATCCCTCCAGAAATGCACTTAATCCACAATATGAGTCCATAATATTAATAACTGTGAAGACAGATTCATGGAATTAGTGAGTTTTCTTAAATATAAGTGGCTTCCTCCTATGGATTTCCAAGAATGTCCTTTTTTCTACATTTCTGTTAGGTATCAACTGCTTGAGGCAACGATTATCCTTATTTGTGTATCTTGGAGAGTGCTGGACACAATACAAGCACTTAAATCATTAGGAAATATGAATTAAAATACAAAAATATTCATTGTGAAATAATTAAGGTTGTTACATGCAAAAAACCACTTGTCACATGACAAAGATGTGGTTAGTTGTGCCTACTGGTTGGACCAGGAGTTGGTACCCAGGAATTGGAGCCAAAGGTCAGAACTAGAGTCAGAGGCCAGATACCAAAGCCAAGGGTCAAAGCCAAAGTCAGACATCAGGAATCTGAGCCAAAAGTGAGTCAAGGCTGGGTACAAGCAAGCACAGGAGCTATCACATTTATTGGCAAATGCTTTGAGCAGCTGCTGACCTGTTGCTGGGTTTAAGAGGGGGATGACTCCTTCAGCCAA
This sequence comes from Chelonia mydas, assembly GCF_015237465.2. Classification (NCBI taxonomy): domain Eukaryota; kingdom Metazoa; phylum Chordata; order Testudines; family Cheloniidae; genus Chelonia; species Chelonia mydas. Next base: position 104,352,412 of record NC_057852.1, read on the forward strand.
TGAGGAGATGTAGCCACTTGGGCAGCCTACTGCAGGCCAGCTGTGTGCCTTAGGTTGCCCAGAGACTGGCTCTGCTGCAAGGCCTGACTCCTGACAACACATGACACAAACCCACAAAGTCAAAGAAATGAAATATTAAACCACATAATATATAATCATAGAATAGAATATCAGGGTTGGAAGGGACCTCAGGTGGTCATCTAGTCCAACCCCCTGCTCAAAGCAGGACCAATCCCCAATTTTTGCCCCAGATCCCAAATGGCCCCCTCAAGCAAGTTAATGCTCAAACTACTGAGCTATCTCTACTCCTCCACCAATGTGACACTTACCATTACCATAGGAGGTGTTGCCTTGTATATCAAAGATACACTTGCAGTGAGATTGAGATAGAAATGGGAAGCTGACCTGCTGAAAGTCTCTGGGTATGGATAAAAGGAGTTTTTTAAAAAAAAACCAACAGGTCATGTCATGATAGCCATCTATGATACACCACCTAACCAGAAAGAGGTGGGTGAAACTTTTTAAGCAACCTACAAAATCATCCAGAGCACACGCTGGGACATCAACTACCCAGACATCTGTTGGGCAAAATAATACAGTTGGACACAGATTATCCAACAAGTTCTTTGAATATATTGGAAACAACTTTATTACAGAAGTTGTAGAGAAACTAGGGGAGAGGTTGTTCTAGATTTGATTCTGAGAGGGAGGAACTGGTTGAGAATTTGAAGGTGAAAGGCAGCTTGGGTGAAAGTGATCATGAAATGGAGTTCATGATTCTAAGGAATGGTAGGAGGGAAAAGAACAGACTAAAGAAAATAGACTTCAAGAAGGCAGACTTTATCAGACTCAGAATTGGTAGGTAAGATCCCATGGGAAGCAAGTCTAAGGAGAAAAAAAGTTCAGGACATTCAGCAGTTTTTTAAAAAGACACATTACTAAGGGCACAAAGGCAAACTATCCCAAAGCATAGGAAAGACAGAATAGTAAAGACCACCCGGGATTAACCAAATAAGAGTCATACCAAAAAATGGAAACTAGGTCAAATTATGCAGGATGATAGTTATATATAATATATAAACTCACAAGCATATGGGCACAAAATGAGAAAGATAATTAGGGACATAAGAGGTAACAAGAAAACATTTTACAAATACATTAGAAGTAAGAGGAAGACGAAGGACAGCGTAGGCCAATTACTCAAGGAGGAAAAGATAACAGAAAACACAACAATCGCTAAAGTGTTAAAAACTTTGTTTGTTTTCACCAAAAAGGCTAGCAGTGATTAGACTATAAACAGTGAACATTGGTATAAATGGGGTAGGTTCTCAGGCTAAATTAGGGAAATAAGTTAATTACTTAGGCCAGGTCTACACTACAGACCTATATCAGTAAAACTACATTGCTCAAGGGAGTGAAACTCTGTCAGCATAGGAGCATGTTCATTTAAGAGTTCCAGCAGCATAGCTCCATTGGTGCAGTTGCGCTTATGCAGCATTTTAAATACACACATGCCCTGAGACAAGCTAGATGTCTTCAAGTTGGCAGGGACTCACTTAATACATCCTAGAACACTTAAGCTGGCTGAAGAGATCTCTGAGCCATTAGTGATTATTTTTGAGAACGCTGAGAATGGGAGAGATCCCAGAGGACTGGAAAAGGGCAAATATAGTAACTATCTATAAAAAAGTAAGTAAGGACAACCCGGGAATTATAGACCAGTCAGCTTAGCTTCGGGGCCTGGAAAGATAATGGAGAAAATCATCAAACAATCACCTTGAAGGTAATAAGGCAGAGACGGTCAGTCAACATGGCTTTGTCAAGAACAAATCATGTCAAACCAAGCTAATATGCTTCTTTAACAGGGTAACAAATCTTATGGATTAGGGGGAAGCATTAGATATTATCAAAAAGAAAAGGAGTACTAGTGGCACCTTAGAGACTAACCAATTTATTTAGCATAAGCTTATGCTCAAATAAATTGGTTAGTCTCTAAGGTACCACTAGTACTCCTTTTCTTTTTGCGAATACAGACTAACACGGCTGCTACTCTGAAGCTTGTCATTAGATATTATATATCTCAATTTTGGTAAGGTTTTTGATGCTATCTCATGTGACTTTTCATAAGCAAACTTGGGAAATATAGCCTAGACAAATCTACTATAAGGTGGTTGTACAACTGCTTGGAAAGCCATACTCAGTTATCAGTGGTTCACAGTCAAGCAGGATAGGACATATTGAGGGGAGTCCCACATGGATGTATCTTAATAAATGAATTGGTTAATGGCACAGAGAATAGAGTTGCAAACTTTGTGTACTAAAGCAAGCCAGGAGGGGTTGTAAATACTTTGGAGGACAGGATTTGAATTCAAAATGATCTTGACAACCTGGAAATATAGTCTGAAATAATTAGGATGAATTTCAATAAGGACAACTGCAAAGTATTACATTTGAGGAATATCAGTTGCACAAATATAAAATGGGAAAGACCCCAACTGGAGTAGTGTGTCCACTTCTGGGCACCACACTTCAGGAAAGATATGGATAAACTGGAGAATATCCAGAGTAGATCAATGAGGATGATTAAAGAGAAAAGATGGAAAAAAACGTGGGTTTCTTTAGTCTGGAAAAGACCGAGGGTGGACAAAAGTCTTCAAGTATGAAAACAGTTGTTTTAAAGAAGAGACTGATAAACCGTTCTCCTTATTCACTGAGGACAGGACAAGAAATAATGGGCTTAAATTGCAGTAAGTGAGATTTAGGTTAGACATTAGGGAAAACTTCCTAAGCATAAAGGTAGTTAAGGACTGGAACAAATTACCTAGGGAGGTTGTATAATCTCCATCATTGTAGGTTTTTAAGAACAGGTTAGACAAACACCTATGAAGGATGGTCTAGGTAATACTGACTCCTGTCTCAATGCAGGGGGCTGGACCATATGATCTGTTGAGATCCCTTCCAGACTTCAATTTCTATTTATTCTATGTGAAATACACCCCAGGAGTCCAGGATTTGACCCGTTAGCAAAGATGCTTCAGTATCCCATTTGAGTCACCTTTCAAGTACAGCGATGACCTATTTATATACCTCTTCAACTGGAATTGAAATACTAAAATAAGAGATTCATATGTCTACTCTGGGAAAATGCATTACAGATTCAGACTTTGATCTCAAACTATTCATGATCTGCCTTTATTTCCCATGTTCCCATTGTGGAACATTTCCAATTTATTTTGCTCAAGAAAGTATGAGAGTCTTACAAGAAGTTCAATGCTAGCATTCCAATTTTGCTTCATCTATTGAGAGCCTTTGCTTATTTTCTACTTCTTTTTATGTGGCTGCTAGTATACTATGTCGATATTTCATTTGCCCTTCATTTAAAATTTGCTCTACATAAATATAAAGAAAAATATACACCAAGAAAATTAAAATACTGTAGCATAGGTGTCAGCATTATGTGGGAAAAAGCCCTCTAAAGAGACATGAAACTAGGGTCCTTGCATAATTAATTGCCTTCTCATAGACAAACCGTTAACACACAGCTAATACATTACAAATGTTGTAGATTATCTGACAATATTTAATTTAAAACATGATGCAGCAGAGATTTGACAAATATCATGAAAACAATTTCATACTCCTCCACAGGCTAAAGAAGTTACAAGAAAGAAAATACATGATTCTTCCCCCACCCCCTCCAATATTTCCACCACAACACCTGTGCTTCAAGGCATGAAATGGCGTATGTGTGAGACAGAAATAGCAACCCTCCTCCCTGTATTGATTATGTGCGTTATATCTTTTTTTTGTTGCATCCTCAGATGCTGTCTGCTGCAGGAGACATTATACATGATGGTCCAGTGACCAGATCCTGTATTGAAAATCCTATTTCTATAATATCTCTTACTTCCATGCATCTCTACAATTCAGTGGTGAGCTATCCTCAGCGGTAGCTGTCTACCTGGGAATGACTGGTACTGCAATGGATTAAAACTCTCAACCAACAGTGATTCTGCCAAAATTAAATTCTGTATCAGCTTTGTTTAACAGGATAGTAGGTTTTGGCTCCCTGTAATGGAATGCAGAGCTCTACCATTAAATTATCCTAATTTCAAGTGCTAGAAAGTGGACTAAAGATAAATAACTGGTGCTGATACATACTGGCAGTGGCAGTTACTCTTAGTTCCAACCAGAATATAAGAGGAATTGGAGCACCTCTGTTGTAGAGGGGAGTTGGGACAAAGGGAAAGTTGTAGTTTCTGCTCTGCCAGTGACTTTATTGTCCTGTAGCCTGCTTCACCCTCTAGCACCAAAGGTTTCACCTTTGGTGAGGGAAAACTGAGTAACCTGGAGTCCCTGGCTATGGTGCATTATGGGTGATGCAGTCAAGATGGGGGATCCCAGCCTAGAGAGGAAAATGGAGACATGAGGAGTAAAGTACAAATTTCATGAGATATGACCGCTCCCAGTTTGGGCTGAAAAGTTTTGTTTTCGGCTGAAATAGTTGAATGAAATTTCAATTTCTGCAGAAAGCAGAAACTTTGTGAAAAAAGTCAAAAACTCATCCATCATAATACAGTTGAGGGAATTTTTTGGACAAGCCCTAGCCAACAACTTGTCCTCCTTCAAAAACTTCCATAAGAATTAACTCTGCCATGGTGCCTACAGAACGTGGCTATTTGACAATGGCTAGGCAGGTGGTGAGCTGAGATAACACTTAAGCAAAATGTGTTTGCTTTACTACAGACCCCACTATATGTTCAGTTGCTTCTTATTATAATTGCAGACTTTGAACTCTCTAGGGAAGGAAATGTCTCTCTCATCTGCTTTTTACAGTGCCTGGAAAAGTGGGGCCTGCCAGTTATTTGGGGCCCAGATCTGCTACTGCAATGCTAATAAATGATTATAATTAATAAAACCCCTAGAAAACACCCAAGCTTGTGGAAAAAAAAAAATCAGACTAATGTTAAGGCCTGATCCAAGGAAGGGTCATAAACAAGTCATACATAATTTATACTTATGTTCTGTTCGGAGTAGAGTGAGAACTTCACCTTCTTATGGTCTAGAAGGCATGTATCCTGCTATGACTGTAGAAGGCTCAAAGTTACATTAGAGTAATGTTTATTTTTCTTATGTAGATTCTACATTTTGTTGTTCTAGCAGTGTTTCTAGGTTTTATAGACAAACTATCATCGGTCTCTAAACAGAGCAGTGCAAAATATGATGATTCGTTCCTCTTGCCCTAAATCCAGTGTAATTTTACTCACTTTGCATGAGTTGATTTTGCTGTGGTACAGCTTCTGGATTAGAGAAGGCAGCATTTTCTCATCAGAGGTGAGAGAGAGGTGTGAAGGACTTAGAGTGAATGCCTTGTTTTCAATCACTCTAAATATCACCTGTGAGATCAGCAGGGTTCACATTCAAAATGGGGAAAATACATATTTTGAAAGAATATGTAAATTACATATTCTTTCAGATTTGTTGAATATCTACTGTGTTAGTTGGGGTTTTTGAAGTGGAATTGACTGTGTGTGTGTGTGTTTGGGTGTCTCTTCACAATGGATTATCATCTCTGTTTATGGTAAAGAGGACTTGTGTATGTATTGTGAATATACTAAATTAGGAAATATCCTGAGCCTCTTTGTCACTAAACACTGTTCCAACAAGCTACTAACATATTCCAAACAACCAGGAAACCACAACTGCTTGACAGAGAGTTGAGAGACTTTGCTGCTAAGATTTCCTCTGACCTCTGATTTTGAAGTACCATCAAACATGAAGTCATTAATCAGAAAAGCAATAATTTGAAGACAATTTATGTAATATTCTAATTAGAGCAGGTCAAATTCTAAAATTCTGTTCTGTGAGAAATTATGACATTTCAAAATTTGTAACTGAAACCAAAACAAATATCAACATTTCCTACAAGATAACATTTTCAGAAACATTGCAGATCAAAATATTTTGTTCCAATTTCAAATTTGTATTAACATATCAAGTAAGATACATTTAGACAGTTATTTTAAACAAATAAACTAAAAATACCCCAATTCTATCAAAATGCCCGTGTCAAGGTTCCTTCCCCACTCTGAACTCTAGGGTACAGTATGTGGGGACCTGCATGAAAACCTTCTAAGCTTATTTTTACCAGCTTAGGTTAAAAACTTCCTCAAGGTACAAACTATTTTCCTTTTCCCCTTGGACTTTATTGCTGCCACCACCAAGCGTTTAACAGATATATAACCGGGAAAGAGCCCGCTTGGAAAAATCTTTCCCCATAAAATCCTCCCCAAACCCTACACCCCCCTTTCCTGAGGAAGGCTTCATGAAAATCCTCACCAATTTGCATAGGTGAACACAGACCCAAACCCTTGGATCTTAAGAACAATGAAAATGCAATCAGGTTCTTAAAAGAAGAATTTTAATTGAAGAAAAAGTAAATGAATCACCTCTGTAAAATCAGGATGGTAAATATCTTACAGGGTAATCAGATTCAAAACATAGAGAATCCCTCTAGGCAAAACCTTAAGTTACAAAAAGACACAAAAACAGGAATATCCATTCCATTCAGCACAGCTTATTTTCTCAGCCATTTAAACAAACAGAATCTAACGCATATCTAGCTAGATTACTTACTAAGTTCTAAGACTCCATTCCTGTTCTGTTCCCGGCAAAAGCATCACACAGACAGAGAGAGCCTTTATTTCTCCCCCCCTCCAGCTTTTTAAAGTATTTTGTCTCCTCATTGGTCATTTTGGTCAGGTGCCAGTGAGGTTATCCTAGCTTCTTAACCCTTTTCAGGTGAAACGGTTTTTCCTCTGGCCAGGAGGGATTTTAAAGGTGTTTACCCTTCCCTTTATATTTATGACAGCCTGCCCACCCACCTCCTGAAAAAGAATCTGTGCTGCATGTGAAGTTTAGATTTTGACAAAATAGCATTTTCTGACAGAAAGCAATATCCTAACCAGCTCCAGTTCTAATACAATACAGGACTGAAATGCAGGTTTTTCAATTTGTTCTAGTTTTTACTTTCTCACGTGATAATCAATTATCCGAAATCCATCTTTCTGGTCCAGCAGAGGAATATGAATGTGTCATTGGATGGGCACTGGATATGAGCTGGTATTTTTTGTGCTAAGGAAAGATGAAATACATTTTGTGATTATAAAAACTGTTTTGCTGTTACAAGAACATTTTTCCTGATTTTTAGCAGCTGCAGAACAAATGGGTATTAAAATAAGACAGTAGGCCACCTTTTAAAATTATAGTATCCTTGGGGAGAGATGTTAGTTTTCTCTTAGAAATAAGTTAAAATTTTCTTTGGAGCCGTAACATCACAATGCATCTTATAAAGAACATAAAAACTCAAGGAAAAATGGCAGTAATGAACCAGAATGTATTCATTGCAGGATATAAACAGGACTAAACACTTTTTTATAACTAATACAATATTATGAAAAGATGTTAAACCAAACTACTGAGGCATCAGAACGTTATTTACATTTTTATGGTCTATAATTTAGATTTTTATTATGGATCCAATAGTTTAGATGTTGTAGACATTAAAATATTACATGAGTCTACAGGACAAATACTATTTAGTCAAGGCCTACAGTTAATTGAATGATGACTAGCATAGCAGAATGATTTTCTGGGCAAGGGGCAGTAAAGTACTCCTATTAAATATCAATTATTCAATAGCAGTCAGTCAATTAATCCCATATTTTCTTACATGAGTATAAAGGCACATTTGCGTTTAATTCATAGTGGAAAATCCTCTCTATACTTACAGGTGAAGATGCTGAACTTTCCCCCTTACATATATTGGCTTTAATCTGATTTCTAAGCCTGCTAACTGTAACAGTGAATATTTCAAAGAAGTGATCAGTCGTTGAAAAAAGTGGAGGTGGGGGAAGGAGTGTGGGTGATTACAAATTTGTTTAGATAACTTGGAGAAAATATGAAAAGGTAAAGGCCAGTTTGGTTTTCTGCACAGTCCTTTGCAGCAGTTAGGAACTGCAGGGTGTCATGAGTAGTGAAAAACTAAGAAAGTGGAAAAGTCAGCACGAGGAGACCTGTTCTCTCAGAAATGTGCGCAAAGATGACCTGGTATCTAAGTAATGCCTGTAACTTGTCGATAGCATTGATCAAATTCTCAGCTTGTGTCAACTGATGAGTATTTCCACTGAAGTCAATAACCTATCCCTTATATAAAACTTCCATTTAACTAAGAAGTTGCTCTGCTGGAATGGGCTTTGATGCTCCTAGAATTTAATGAACCTAACAAAATTAATGTCCTTTAGAAAAATGTGGAAAATACATGATGTAGATTTTTACAAATATAAGATCACCAAGATCAAAGACGGAATGACTTTCCTCTCAATGAAGAAAAACTTCCCCATGCTTTGTCCCATGATAGTATTTTACTAGCAATGAAAGTTTGTGTCTCATGTTCAGAAAGAAGCACATGACCCTTTGTGCAATATATCTAAGGCATGGATATTTGACTCTCTCATTTTGGGGGAACAGGGCAATGTGAAGACAAGAAAAATCTTCGTTTAGCTGTACTATGAGATCACCTGAACAAAAATAGACTAGGAAACACACTGTTCTCAGTCAGAAGGACAGTCTTTGAAAAAATGATATGGTACCTAGATTTTACAAATGCATCTCATAGGAATACATCTTATAGGATCACTGAAATCAAAGATGTAATGACTTGTTTGGTTATTTAGTCTATCCTCCTGCTAGCAAATGAGAGGTTCCCAATACTTCATACTGGTATATTTATACAAATACATGTGGTTGAATTTATAAAATGGGGAACGAAGACTTGGATGATAAAAAAAAAAAAAATCACAACACGTGGTTGACAACAAATTTTCCCCCTGGTCCTAAACTTGAGTGGATTTTTCCATCAGGCTTTGTTGCTTTTGCCTCCTTCAAAACTATGGATCTAATTTGATTCCCACATAAAAACTCTGAAACTTCTGAAGTTCACTTGTCAATAAATCTGACAGTTCATTCCACTTCTTTAATCCTCATATGCCCCAAAATAAGCTTCACCCATATGTAGTAGCTCTTCAGGCTCAGTCTGGCTTCTTCATCTCCCCCACCCTGAATGTGCAGTGCTTTCCCTGCATCTCTCTTCACCAACAGTATCAGTCCTGGTTTCTGTCTTTTCACTGAAAAGTGACCATGAAGGCAGCTGCCTTCATGCAATACCAGTTTCAGCCACTGTTACTTCAGTGGCTTGTGGGCTCAATCCAAGGCTTGAAAGTGAGCTGAGACATGTGCCTATTTTTTTTGTTTTTTATTTTTTGAGTGAGCAGTGGCTGGAAAAGGGAGCATTTTATTATTGGCGCTTATTCATTAGAGTTTGAATCTGCTGCAGTTTTTGTCATGAAAAAATCAATTTGGTAACACTTCCTATTCTTGCTTTTATAGTTACTAGGGGGTCTGAATTTGAAGCTGCCTTTTCAAAGTGCTTTCCTTTCTTCAAAGCCTCTAGAAAAGGTTTAAAAAGGTTTGTCTAACTATAAAGTTTTCTCAATTTTAAAAAAAGTTTCCTCTATCTAAATAAAAATAGAATACCTCAAAACATCAATCCCTTCTAAATTTAGGTTCCAGAGTAGCAGCCGTGTTAGTCTGTATTCTCAAAAAGAAAAGGAGTACTTGTGGCACCTTAGAGACTAACAAATTTATTTGAGCATAAGCTTTCGTGAGCTACAGCTCACTTCATCGGATGCATTCAGTGGAAAATACAGTGGGGAGATTTATATAGATAGAGAACATGAAACAATGGGTGTTACCATACACACTGTAACCAGAGTGTTCACTTAAGGTGAGCTATTACCAGCAGGAGAGCCGGGGGGAGAAATTTTTGTAGTGATAATCAAGGTGGGGGATAAACATGGGGAAATAGTTTTACTTTGTGTAATGACCCATCCACTCCCAGTCTCTATTCAAGCCTAAGTTAGTTGTATCCAGTTTGCAAATTAATTCCAGTTCAGCAGTCTCTCATTGGAGTCTGTTTTTGAAGTTTTTTTGTTGAAGTATTGCCACTTTTAGGTCTGTAATCGAGTGTTGAAGTGTTCTCAAACTGGTTTTTGAATGTTATAATTCTTGATGTCTGATTCGTGTCCATTTATTCTTTTACGTAGAGACTGTCCAGTTTGGCCAATGTACATGGCAGAGGGGCATTGCTGGCACATGATGGCATATATCACATTGGTAGATGTGCAGGTGAATGAGCCTCTGATAGTGTGGCTGATGTGATTAGGCCCGATGATGGTGTCCCCTGAATAGATATGTGGACACAGTTGGCAACGGGCTTTATTGCAAGGATAGGTTCCTGGGTTAGTGTTTTTGTTGTGTGGTGTATGGTTCCTGGTGAATATTTGCTTGGTTGGGGGGCTGTCTGTAAGCAAGGACGGCCTGGCTCCCAAGATCTGTGAGAATGATGGGTTGTCCTTCAGGATAGGTTGTAGATCCTTGATGATGCGTTGGAGAGGTTTTAGTTGGGGGCTGAAGGTGATGGCTAGTGGCATTCTGTTATTTCCTTTGTTGGGTCTGTCCTGTAGTAGGTGACTTCTGGGCACTCTTCTAGCTCTGTCAATCTGTTTCTTCACTTCAGCAGGTGGGTACCGTAGTTGTAAGAATGCTTGATAGAGATGTTGTAGGTGTTTGTCTCTGTCTGAGGGATTGGAGCAAATGTGGTTGTATCGTAGAGCTTGGCTGTAGACGATGGATCCTGTGGTGTGGTCTGGATGAAAGCTGGAGGCATGTAGGTAGGAATAGCGGTCAGTAGGTTTCCGGGATAGGGTGGTGTTTATGTGACCATCGCTTATTAGCACCATAGTGTCCAGGAAGTGGATCTCTTGTGTGGACTGGTCTAGGCTGAGGTTGATGGTGGGATGGAAATTGTTGAAATCATGCTGGAATTCCTCAAGGGCTTCTTTTCCATGGGTCCAGATGATGAAGATGTCATCAATGTAGCGCAAGTAGAGTAAGGGCATTAGGGGACGAGAGCTGAGGAAGCATTGTTCTAAGTCAGCCATAAAAATGGGTCATTACACAAAGTAAAACTATTTCCCCATGTTTATCCCCCACCTTGATTATCACTACAAAAGTCCCCCCCACTCCAGCTCTCCTGCTGGTAATAGCTCACCTTAAGTGATCACTCTGGTTACAGTGTGTATGGTAACACCCATTGTTTCATGTTCTCTATGTATATAAATCTCCCCACTGTATTTTCCACTGAATGCATCTGATGAAGTGAGCTGTAGCTCATGAAAGCTTATGCTCAAATAAGTTTGTCAGTCTAAGGTGCCGCAAGTACTCCTTTTCTTTTTTCTAAATTTAGTTGCTTCTTCCTAGAAGATAGGCAGTTATGTACAGTTTTCTGTTGAAACCTTCTTCCCCTTATACTTTGTTGCCATTTCATTTTCTGGATGTTGTTTAAGCTTCACTTGCTGCAACCCAATGTTATTAAATGGCAACAGAACTGTAAAGAATACAAGTCTGATTCTGTAGTTTTGACACTGGCAAAAACCCCACTGAAGGCAAAGAAAAATGTGCCTGCTTCTGCACTACAGAAAGGAACCTTGAACTGTCAAATTTTGAAAGGTGGTCCTATTCCCATTTAAAACTATACCTCAAAATGTCAAACTTGGATGCTTATGTTATTTTCATCAAAAATTTAAAATGATTTAATGCTATAATAGTTACTTGTTTATAATTGGCAAAGAGTCCTGTGGCACCTTATAGACTAACAGATATATTGGAAGTGAAGGTGAAGGTGAAGACCCACTTTGTATGACAATTATAAACATGCATCAGACAAAGTGCCATGCACTTTATTAAGTACTGTGTGTTATGAGATAAAGTGCAACCTGAAGCTTTAAGGAAAATTTTGCAAGGTAGGCTTCCCCTCTCACCATATGATGGTGGGTGTGTAAGACTAGACATTTTGTCTATGAGGCTGGCTGTGGTCAGCCACTTAACTTAAAGGCCTCAGATCTGGGAAGTAGAAACAGGGCTTAGGACCACCTTGACCCTCCTCCTCAGTTAGGCAAAGTGTACCACCCCAGTGCAGTTGGGGATTGAGCACTATATGAGCCCCAGGTGTAGTCGCGGCAGAAAAGCCGGGCGCTCACCTTCCCCAGATCCCACCATCGCTACGCCGAGGGAAAGGCACACCGCTGCCCTTGCCAGGCCAGCCAGAATTCCCGGAAGGATGCCACGAAGCCCTCATCCTCCAACAGGAGGTTGTTAAAATGCCAATAGGCCAGACCCGGCCTCTCCGCATAGAGGGAGGCTGTCACGGTGGCTAGGTGATGGTCAGAAAATGGGGCCAGCCGAATGCTGGAGGAGTGGGCTCGTGAGAGATGGAAGCATGATAAATAAATGCGGTCCAACCGGGAGTGGCTCGACCGATGGGCTTGCACCCGGACAAAGGTGACCGTGGAAGTGACATCCGGGTGGTGGTCACGCCAGATGTCCACTAGGGAGTGATGTTCAACTATCTCCCGGAGTGTGTCCGCCGCGGCTGGGCTATGCTCGGTCCCCGAGTGGTCTGGCTCCTCGAGGGTGGTATTAAAATCCCCTCCCAGGACCAGGCACTCGTGAGAATCTAAGGTGCTGAGGAAGGTGGACGCCTGCTGATAGAATTGCAGCCGCTCCAGGCCCGATATTGGGGCATAGACGTTAACGAGGTTAACCACGAGCCCCTCTATACCGACCCGGAGATGCAGCAGGCGACCTGGCACATCCTCGCCAACCCCTAGCACCTCGGGCCATAGGTCGGGGGAGAACAGGGTTGCCACTCCAGCATGCTGAACAGTGGAATGGCTAAAGTAGACCCTGTCCCCCGACTCCAGTCACCAACTGTCTTCGGCGGTCAGATCCGTATGGGTCTCCTGCAGGAAAATCACAGAGTACCCTCCCTCCCGAAGGAAGGAGAGCACCTGGGACCTGCGGAGAGCCATCCTACAACCCCGGGTGTTCAACGTTGAGATGGTGAGAGGTGTCATGGGGAGGGCCAGGGGGGATCCTCACCGGCAGGGATGCTCGCATCCCACAGCGGGCCACGCAACTGTCCTTGACCCGTCCTGTAGGTGAGTAATTGGTCACGGAAGACGCGGACCCACCAGTAGGCCATGGCATCCTGCTTCCCCGTCCCTTTACCTTCCCCCATGAGGGCCCTTCTGGCCCGGAGGATTTGAAAAAAGTCCCCCTATCGCTGGAGAGCAAGCTGTACCTCGTTGCGGGAGCCATGGACATCCTCTAAAAACTTCCGCAGCTCTCCTCGCAGCTCAGGTGGTAGAATCTCCTTCCTTAGAAGTTTTTAAGGTCAGGCTTGACAAAGCCCTGGCTGGGATGATTTAATTGGGGATTGGTCCTGCTTTGAGCAGGGGGTTGGACTAGATGACCTCCTGAGGTCCCTTCCAACCCTGATATTCTATGATTCTAAGACAGGCTGATTTGAACACCTGCAGCCAGTCAAGAAGCTGCTAGACTCAATTAAGGCAGGCTAATCAGGGCACCTAGGTTTTAAAAAGGAGCTCACTTCAGTTTATGGTGTGTGTGAGGAGCTGGGAGAGAGAGGCACTAGGAGCTAAGAGTGAGAACGCGGACTGTTGGAGGACTGAGGTGTACAAGCATTAGACAGCAGGAGGAAGGTCCTATGGTGAGGATAAAGAAGGTGTTGGGAGGAGGCCATGGGGAAGTAGCCCAGGGAGTTGTAGCTGTCGCACAGCTGTTCCATGAGTCACTCTAGACAGCTGCATTCCACGGGGCCCTGGGCTGGAACCCAGAGTAGAGGGCAGGCCCTGGTTCCCCCCAAATCCTGGTCAGACACAAGAGGCGTTGATCTGAACTGTGAATTCAGAAAAAACGGCCAAGCTGAGGGCTGCCATGAAGCTCCAAGGTGAGCAAATCCGCCAATAAGCGCAAGACCCACCAAGGTAGAGCAGGAACTTTGTCACAGTTAGTATAGGTTGACATGTATATCTGTGCAGGGCAGCTTCAGAGGTGGGGTTAGATTTAAAAACCTTCACAAATGAGTCTTCTGAACCAGACTAAATTGGTTATGAGACATGGTACCCTTTTTAAAATTGGGTATCTCCTATAATGTTTATGAGAATTCAAGTTTACATCTAACAGACCAAGGAACTCTAAAAATAAGACAAACTAAAGAACATTTTAAACACAATATTCACCATTAATCATTATGGGCTTGATCCAAAGCCCACTGAAGTCCTAAGTGTGAAAGAATTCCAAACTTTTGCAGAGTGGCAACTAGTTAATTTTAGTTAGGCAACTTTGGGTTGTGACATTATGCTCCCATTAATGTTGTAATAACTACCCCTATAAATGTAAATGCTAATTGAACCCACATATTGAAAAACATAGTATGACAGAACAAAATTAAAGTTGTAAAAAGACAACTTTGAAATGTTTAGTGCTTCTTTCACTTCGATGCTCATACAAGATGAGCCTTTTACAGGTAGCCAAGAAAATTAGTCCATTCAAAGAAATAAGACCATGTCAAAATATTTATTTTCTGGAACTATCACTCTTACTAATGTAAATCCAGATTTAGACCTCCAAGTAGGTGGGTTATTTTAAAACCAATCAGGAGCTGCAGATGTTGAAAATCAGTTTCCTTATTTAGGAACCTAAATAGAGATTTCAGTGGCTAATTGTAGTTAGCCAAATTTTAAAATTTTGGCCTACTATTTCACTTCCATTGCTTTGGACTATTTAATGTAAAATTATAAATAAAAGTGACAAGGATTTAAAAAAAATCCCTGTAGTGAAAACAAGAGGCAGGAATCATCTAAATAGAGATAAAAGATAAATAAATCAGTCTCAGGCAGATAGTTATCCTAAAGAAGATGCAACATAGCTAAAATGAGTATGCCGTAGAAAGAGGTATCAAGGCATTCAGTTAATTGACACCACAGAGGTGAGGAAAGTCAACATCAGGAATCGGTAGAGAAATTAGAGGAAAAAAACATAAAAGAACAGTGAGGTTGATAAGCCATGTGACTTTCCTTTTATTTATCTATATTTGTAACAGTCCTAATTCGGCATCTGGTTAGGGAACATGGCCTAGTGGTCACAGCCCCAACACCTGAAAGTCAAGGGGGTTGTGGGAAGAGGAGCTGGGCCCTCCTACTCCAACACGCTATGGATAACCGAAAGGACCCTGGGTTGGAATCTGGCAACCAAGGCTGTCCTCCCTGGGCCTCTCCCCCCCGCCTGCCCGCCCCAGGTCAGTTTAGTGCAAGGCTTTCCCCTGATGGAAAAATCTAAACTGCAATAAATAAGAGGGGGTTATCAATGTCCAAAATCCACAGGATACTTCCCTCTCTGATTGTCTCTGGGGTGGGCCCTCCCTTCCTTTCCCTTCCCATCCTGAGGGCCCCTTTGGGCAGTATCAGAGTCTTAGGCTTCTCTCTGCTGCTGGAACTGTGGGCTGCAGGTCTGCTCACCTGCAGGTCTACCATCTAAATGAGCTAATTCCCTGCCCTTTAATTCCTCCAGCAGATGAATCATTTGCTGCAGGTGTGGCAGCAAGGGGCTGTCCGCGCCCAAAATAATCCCTTAACCCCTTGTTACCCAGCGTGGGGTTTGTATACCATCATTTTATTTCTCAGAGAATTATACAAGTGAGATTGGCTTCCTTAAAAGTGTTGCACTGAAGAAGAATTTGAAAGCATATATTTATACTTTCTACCATATTAGAACTTCACATAGCTGTATCTGAAGTTTTAGAAAACTGGCCAAAACTGTATCGTATGGGGGGGGGTGGTAGGTAGGATCATGGATTGCCTTATTCTGTCTCTAAGGAGAATTGATCATTTGGTGTCTCTTGAACACTGAGAAGGGGACAACCCAGCTCCAGGAGGGAGCAGGAGAGGGGACATTTAAACACTGTTGCCAGCTCTCATGATATTGACACTTTCCTTCAAGTTTCTAGCCCTTATGTCTGAAGAGAAAAAGCTTGAAAAATGAACCCTAAATGTTTTGGCACCTAAAAACAAATGAAAATAAGCCAGAATATAATATTTTTTTAAAAGGTCATGATTTGGTGTAGCCTGATCCAGGAATTTTGATTGATTAGGGTTGGCAATACTGATTGCATATTGAGGGTGGAGGGAAAGGAAGGAGGTGATCCTGGACCCAGAGTTGAGGTGGGTGTTTGAAAGAATGGAGGGGGGAGCAGAAAATGGGGAATTTCTTGTTGCTCTAAGATCCTGAAAAACACAATCATTTCAGCCCATCCACTGAGTTCTGCAAGTGAAATGTTTACACTTCTTCTAATGGGTCCTTTATTGAACACTTCTCAGAATATATGATTGAAATTCTTCCTCCCTTTCATGAAGCTAGATACCATTCTATTCCTTTGATTTCAGTTTTCTGTACAGTTTTTCTTCCTTTTAACCAAGAAACCTCTTCATTTCTCTAAGCACTTTCTATACCTTACACTAGGATTCATTTGATATTTTGTCTGCTTTAAGATGCTGATCTAGAGAGGGACTAAGCACCTGCAACTCTGAGTTTTGCAGCAACAAGAAGAGAGCTCCATTTATTTGGGCAAAAAATCACATTGGGGAAAAAAACTACTAGAGCCTCCCCTGCAATAGTTCTTGGGGTGTGCTATAGGCCGCTGGGATCTAATTTGGATATGGATAGAGCCCTCTTTAATGAAGTAATACTGATGGAAACTGCGTGATCATGGGAGACTTTAACTTTCCAGATATAGACTGATATAGTTCTGCTGTTCATGAGACTGATTTCTTAGCTTTTAACAATAAAAAGATATGAATTAGAAATGAGATTTTTTAAGTGTCTGTATCTATTTTTAGGAATTCTCATGTTAGTTAGGACTGGAATCAAGTAAAGTTTCTCAGTGAAGTCAATTTGGCAAACTAGTGTGCTTAAAACAAAATTGTGTGTGTATAGTAATTTAGTTTACATAAACTGTATTATTTATTGTTAGTTAACATTTATATTGTGGTACAGTTTGTGGGCCACAACCAGGTTGTGAGGCCCCATTATAGTAGGGGCCTATAAACATACACAAAAAAGACAATTCCTGTTCCTCAGAGGGCTTGCCATCTAAAAGACAAGATAAAATAGATCTGAGACAAACAAGTAGATTAAGGTAGAATGGGGATGATGGGGTAAGAAATATATATTCTTAGTCATCAGTAGAGTCATCAGTTTTCCACCTGCCTAATCATCATCAAGTTGCAGTTTACTAATCGTTCATTTCACCAGGTTTTGAAATATTTTAAAACTGCATGCAGTTTACAGCAAGTATGTGACAGGTAGCCAGAGATAGAACACACGTTGCTGTCATGGTAGCAAGAGAGATTCAAGATATCATTTTAGATATAATAATCTTCTTTATGATGATTATGTTGCTGAAACTGTTATTTAGTTTTGTTTTACCAATATATAAAATTCATAGTTCAGGAAAGACGCTAAAACTATATAAAATATTAATTACTGGAGGCGATATTTTTAAAAGAGAGTTCAATTCATTAGTATTAGTACTATTAGTAGTAATTCTTTAGTAGTATTAGCTGTAAGTATGAAAAACTCCAGATTGGATAACCATTGTTGGCTAAATAATGATCTCCCAAGATGTTTTTTTAATGGAAATAGTTCTGAAAAAGATCAAAATGACTTCTTACTAAAAAAAAAAAAAGTTAAACTAGAAACTCTGCTGAGTCCAGTAGGATTCATTTCAACTGAAACGTATCTGAACCTGTGTGTTCTGTACAAGGCCATAAAAGGCAACAAATATTGTCTCTCTATCAGGTTGGCCTATTCTACTGCACGGTTACTTGTCATGCAGAACACATTTCTGATCAGTAGCCCCAGGACAAGCAGACCCCTGAGGAGTGAAGTGGGAGTGTGGTGTGGAGAAAGAAAGGAAAGTACATGCTGAGGCTCTTTACACCTACAGTTTATGGGATATTCAATTTTTTTGTAGCCTTGACCCTTACTTCAGACAGGCTAGATCTGGAGTAACACCTCTCTGTTCAGGAACAAATGTTTTCCACTATTTTTGAAAAGTGACATGAAAACAGTGTCATATAAGTGATTTTTATATAGCAATAGTAATTGGGGGCAGGGTTTGTGTTGTGGCAAAGTATCCTGTAGCTTGGACTCTGGTAGGGCCTGATTTAAAACCCAGTGAAATCAATGGGAATCTTTTTTTCCCCCACTGGGCTCTGGAACATAATAAATTTGCCTTTTTGTGGTACCATGGTGATGCCAAAACACAGCAACTGAGATTTCAGTCCACGTATCACAGCTACTGTAACAAAACAACTCTGTTAAGCAGCTTCCATGGTAGCTTTGTGTGTGCTGTTCTCAAATAAAAATGAAGAACTTGGTCATGCAGCAGGAGCAGAGATGTCCCCTGCTGTTGGAGGGTCCACTGCCCTGAGTAACATAAGAAATTGGGTGTGCAGTTATTGCCAATGTATATGCAAATTGCATAATTGTGCATTCTAATAGATTGAGCTAGCTATTTGTCGGTGCAGTAGTTTTCAGTTTTGTCATTTAATTGGGGTCATCCTTGATAATTAAATGCTTTACATTTATAAAATATCTGACTTGTATACAGCTTTGGAGTTAATGAGATGGCAGTCTTGTTTTAAAATTTCCCAGAATTCCCTTATTCCTTTGCCCACTCATTTTGTGTGTGCATGCACGCACTATATGGGATCTATGCAATAGTTTGAACTTAATCTCCATATCTTATCCATTCCAATTCCTCTTACTGGAAAGAGTATAACACCCTATAATTTTACTCTCTACTGGACTAAAATAATTTCTGAATTTAGATTATTCTAAATCATTAGCAAGATTTATTTTCTCCACAACACATCCAGTACTTTGTTCTAATACAACTCACTGCCACTCTATTGGGAAAAATAGTTCAAAACACTTAGCCAGTTGCAAAAACGTAGCAACCATGCATAGACAATGGGGAGAAGGGAATCCATCATTGTGACTGTAGGGTGACTAGATAGCAAGTGTGGAAAAAGTGGGACAGGGAGTGGGTGGGGGGTAATAGGTGCCTATATAAGAAAAAGTCCCAAAACCCAGGACTGTCCCTATAAAAATGGGACAACTGCTCACCCTAGGTGACGCCTCTTTGATTTTCCCTAATACTACATTCACTAGCTATAGCTGATGGTACTCAATCCTTGCTTTAATGTGTGTTTTGCTGTTTAATTTTGGACAGGTAAAAAATCTCAGAATCCAGGTTATATAAAATGCATAAGAGACTGGAGATAATACAGTAGGGATGCAAATGGTCAGAAGGGCTGGCTTGGGAATAGGCTTTATTCATGTTGGGGAGGAGGGATGTCTCTTAACAAGAATATAATATTCAACTCAAATATTTTAATTTTCAAATTATGTTGTTTTACTTAAAGCAAGCAAATTACACAGAATTAAAAGAACATTAACATATCCTGAAACAACTTCCTACACAGATCTTAGTTTAAACTTTACATTTGGCAAGACTTATGCTAATTCTCTAACTTACAGAGAGTTAAAATCTGAGGAACCCTTTCTTCTGCACATAATTGTGCCAAATTAAGAAGGCTGCATTAGTGTGTCTGTTCACCTGATTGACCATAAGGAAAACTGGACCCAGTGCATCTGTAACCCATCAAAGAGTATGTATTATAGGTCCCTGTCATGGGGTGACAACTCACCGGTGTGGCACCTCCTGTTGGTCATCCTGGGAATTAGCTCTTCTGGCCAGGAACGCCCTCTGCAGGTGGTGTCTCGCCTGCTACTGGCCCCCATGTCCCTTCTGGACTCCGCTGCCTTCTAGATTAGAGTTCTGCCCCCTGGCAGTACCCCCTCAGTCTGAGTCTCCCCTCCCAGGGGAACCCCCAAACCCCTATCCTTCCCTTGCCTCAGTAGCTACTGCCAGTCATCATCTAGCCCCCACTCCCTAGGGAAGACTGCAGTCTATGAACCACTCATCATAGGCAGCTGGTCCAACCCCTCTTACCGATCTCTGGGCTGCCCCTCTGCAGCCCCACTACCTTTTAATAGGCCTTTAACTAGGCCTGCAGCCTGGGGTTTTGCTAGGCTGGAGCTCCTCAGCTCCCTCTGCCCTTCCCCAGCACTGCTCCACCCTAAGGTACCCTTCTCAGCTCTCTAGCAGCCAGATCCTTCTCTCTCAAGAAGCTAGAGAGAGACTCTGAGTCCTTCTGGCCCACTGCCCTCTTATAAGGGTCAGCTGGGCCCTGATTGTACTGGCTACAGCTTTGGCTGCTTTCCCAATTAGCCCAGCTTTCCTCGCTGCAGCCCTCTCTAGGGCTGTTTTATCCCCTTCCAGGAGGAGCAGGGTTAATACCCTGCTACAGTCCCCATCTGTGACAATCCACAGAGGATAAGAGTTATTACAGCCTCCAGCTATAAAAGGTTGGGTTTTTTTTAGCTCAAGCTGCATCAACTCATGTTTTTAGCTCTGGAAGCCCCCAGTTCAATACCCAGTATGTCAGCCAAGATGATAGCCCTCACATAAGTTCAAGGTGTCCAGGATTCAAATCAAACCTTTGAGCAGAGGAAGTATGTAACTCACTGGTGAGTGTGTATTTCAGGTCCCTGTCCCCTTGTTCCAATCCATATGAGCTATTATAACACCCACCTACAGGGCTTTAGATAAAGATTTAGTTGCTGGTGTATTTATCTTTGGAAGTCCCTGGTTAAGTCCCTGATCCACTGGCAAACATAAGTTTGAGCTAAATACCTAAGGCACTGTAGCTGCGGACTGTAACAATTCATACCCTCTGTGGATTGGCACAGAGGGGGACCTATAACACACACTCATCAGTGGGGTACACATAAAGTATGGAAGAGAGAAGTTGCATCTCCTACATAGTTGGGAGCTGTGGAACTTCTCAGGAGAGGCACTTACGTAAGTGAGCTCCCTGTGCAAGCGGATGGTGTATCCTGGTCATATCTCTCGCCTCATTGAGTTATGAGGGCCACGCCTCCCTCAGTAACCCCTCTGGCTAACTAAAGCAAAAGGAGGACAGAATAAATGCATTTCACTTTCAAATAAATCCAATAAAATAGTTTGTTTGGAAAATAAATTCAATTAACTTACCTGACTCCCAAGCAATTCTTGGTGTTGGCATTTCTGAGACATTGGTGGCATAGTAAACAATACAGGTTCAGTGATAGTTATCAGACCTTATAATGAATTTTCAGTCCCACACGAAGGTACACCAGGCTAGTATTACTTTTTCAATTATTGAATATAACTTAAGGCTCATGAAAGAAATGCAAATGTAAGAGTTTTTTTGTAATTACAGGTTTCAGAGTAGCAGCCGTGTTAGTCTGTATCCGCAAAAAGAACAGGAGTACTTGTGGCACTTTAGAGACTAACAAATTTATTAGAGCATAAGCTTTCATGGGCTACAGCCCACTTCATTGGATGCATAGAATGGAACATATATATATATATATATATATATATATACACACACAGATAGGAAGTTACCATACAAACTGTGAGAGGCTAATTAGTTAAGATGGGCTATTATCAGCAGGAGAAAAAAAAATTTGTAGTGATAATCAAGATGGCCCATTTAGACAGTTGACAAGAAGGTGTGAGGATGCTTAACTTAAGGAAATAGATTCAGTATGTGTAATGACCCAGCCACTCCCAGTCTCTATTCAAACCGAAGTTAATGGTATCTAGTTTGCATATTAATTCAAGCTCAGCAGTTTCTTGTTGGAGTCTGTTTTTGAAGCTTTTCTGTTGCAAAATTGCCACCCTTAAATCTTTTACTGAGTGGCCAGAGAGGCTGAAGTGTTCTCCTACCGGTTTTTGAATGTTATGATTCCTGATGTCAGATTTGTGTCCATTTATTCTTTTGCGTAGAGACTGTCCAGTTTGGCGAATGTAATACAGAATACATTACACACACACACACACACACACATATATATTACTATATATATATTACTATATGTTCCATTCTATGCATCCAATGAAGTGGGCTGTAGCCCACGAAAGCTTATGCTCTAATAAATTTGTTAGTCTCTAGGGTGCCACAAGTACTTCTGTTCTTTTTGTAATTAGTATCTATCTTGGTAAATTCAGCATCCAAAACTCATTCATTTACACATGAAGTAATGGTTATTGTTTTGCTTCCAAGATTAGAAAGGGCTTGGCTTTGTATGTTTTACTTGCTGTTGTTTAATTTGCCTTGTTTGACCATTTAAACATTCTTGTGGCAGACATGCTCTGATTTGCATGTTCCTTAAAAGTTTTCTTTTGCATTATGTTCTTCCTAAGTTACAAGCGGTATATATCTGGCATCACATTTAAAATTTTTGGACTTCAGAAGCTGCTAGAGGGTATTTTTGTGCTTGTTGTAAATGATGGGCAGTTCTGACAAATTTCCATCAAAAATATCTGATCTTATGAATATAGTTTTTGTATGACTTAAACATCTTTAGGATGATCAGCATTCCATTTATTTTTATATGGAATAGCAATCTACTTCTGTATTACAATGTGTTGTTCAATTTTTAAGGTTCAGACGTATTCATAGATGACCACTGTATTTTGTTCTATTATTACTGAAGACTCACTCAGGCGAATTTGTGAGCTAGATCATCAGCTGATACAATTGACATCTTCATTGAACTCAATGGAGCTAGACAATTTTCATCATCATTACGTGGTCTTCTGTGCTCTATTCCTTTTAGCATCACACAGTTTCTTGTGAGCATACTATAGCAGACATTGCTTTGTCACCGGGGAGCTGTCGCTGCATGCCAGCTCCAAACACGTGCTGCCACACCTGGTTTCAGTTAAGGAGCTTTATTCTTTTATAACAAAGGTTAAACAAACAAACAAACAAAGAACACAGTCTTAAGTCAATATCTGGTCCACAACCTTCAGGACCACCCTTCCTATGGGTCTCTGAAAATCCAGTTCCTGACAGCTTCCTAGCCTCAGCTCCCCCCTTAGACAGCAGCCATAGGGTTGCTTCCCTGAGCACCCCTTGCTCCAGGGACTCACCACTGGAGTTAGCTCCCCTCCAGTGTGACCTTTGCTGTCCAGGGCTCAGCCTACCTCAGTCTTTCCTTTTCAGTTGCCTAGTAGTAACCCTTTATAAAACCAGATGAATCCTAGCCCCTGTTAATTAGCCAAATTAGGATCACCTGCTACAGTCCAGGGCGCTTGGCTCAGACTATCCACAGAGACCAGCTGCCCTGTTACATGCATAAAATACATATTGGTTATGTAGTTTTAGTTAACCATGTACCCATACCTTATATGCAATCATAGAATCATAGAATATCCAGGTTGGAACGGACCTCAGGAGGTCATCTAGTCCAATCCCCTGCTCAAAGCAAGACCAATCCCCAATTTTTGCCCCAGATCCCTAAGTAGCCCCCTCAAGGATTGAAGTAACAACCCTGGGTTTAGCAGGCCAATGCTCAAACCACTGAGCTATCCCTCCCCTCCCCCATCATTCAATCACAAGTTATTGAGCTACATACAAAAATCAGTGGTTGAAATTGTATGGCCTGTGTTATACAGGAGGTCAGACTAGATTTGTGTGATTCTCCTTACACCTACAAGATCTCTATCAAGCGTTCTTACAACTACAATACTCACTTGCTGAAGTGAAGAAACAGATTGACAGAGTCAGAAGAGTACCCAGAAGTCACCTACTACAGGACAGGCCCAACAAAGAAAATAACAGAACGCTACCAGCCGTCACCTTCAGCCTCCACCAAAACCTCTCCAGCGCATCATCAAAGATCTGCAACCTATCCTGAAGGACGATCCCTCACTCTCACAGATCTTGGGAGACAGGCCAGTCCTTGCTTACAGACAGCCCCCCATACTGAAGCAAATACTCACCAGCAACCACACACCACACAACAAAAACACTAATCCAGGAATCTATCCTTGCAACAGAGCCCGTTGCCAACTGTGTCCACATATCTATTCAGGGGACACCATCACAGGACCTAATCACATCAGCCACACTATCAGAGTCTCATTCACCCGCACATCTACCAATGTGATATATGCCATCATGTGCCAGCAATGCGCCTCTGCCATGTACATTGGCCAAACTGGACAGTCTCTATGTAAAAGAATAAATGGACACAAATCAGATGCCAAGAATTATAACATTCAAAAACCAGTCGGAGAACACTTCAATCTCCCTGGTCACTCGATTACAGACCTAAAAGTTGCAAGTCTTCAACAAAAAAACTTCAAAAAGAGACTCCAATGAGAGACTGCTGAATTGGAATTAATTTGCAAACTGGACACCATTAAATTAGGCTTGAATAAAGACTGGAAGTGGACAGGTCATTACACAAAGTAAAACTATTTCCCCATGCTTATTCCCCCCAACCCCCACTGTCACTCTAACCTTCTTGTCAACTGTTGGAAGTGGACCATCCTGATTATCACTACAAAAGGTTTTTTTTCTCCTGCTGATAATAGCTCACCTTAATTGATCACTCTCGTTATCGTGTGTATGGCAACGCCCATTTTTCATGTTCTCTGTGTGTGTATATATATATATAATCTTCCTACTGTATTTTCCACTACATGCATCTGATGAAGTGGGTTTTAGCCCACGAAAGCTTATGCTCAAATAAATTTGTTAGTCTCTAAGGTGCCACAAGTACTCCTCGTTCTTTATGAATACCATGTTTCTCATGAATCTGTTGAACTGGAATTGCATAGCTAAAGTACATGCTCAGGAATTCTTACAAATTTACAAGTCTTAATAATCAAAATATAATATAAACTAAGATAAATAATAAAA
Organism: Chelonia mydas; assembly: GCF_015237465.2. Lineage (NCBI taxonomy): Eukaryota > Metazoa > Chordata > Testudines > Cheloniidae > Chelonia > Chelonia mydas. Next base: position 104,377,281 of record NC_057852.1, read on the forward strand.
TTAATAAGAATAAGAAATTACATACTGTCAAATGATGGTTATATGATAGCATTTACAAAGTTTAAATGAAGGAATAGGATGTTAAAATAATAAATAGTATTAATAAATCAAATCAAAATAAACTAAATTAAAAACTAAATTAAAAATTACCCTTCCTTTCCCATGTGTTAGAGAGCTTTCCCTTCACCCTCGCCCCTGGTTCTTGTCATGTAGACGGAAAGAAGAAGACCAGATATCCAAAGTGCAAACAATTCAATGTTTATTGGGTTTAGTTTCCAAGCAAGCTTATTCCGAAGCCCTTCACACCAGTCGGACTTATCTCTATATGCCGATAGAGTCTGTTCCCCAGTGTTTTGTTCCCAGCTCTGACTCTGCAGAGTGATTACCCCATGACCCCCTTCCCAGCTCTGACACCGCAGAGCCTTGCCTGTGTCCCTGTTCCCTATTCTTGTACCCCTCTGCCTTAGCAAACATGATTCCAATCTCCCTTCCCCTCACTTCCTCTGTGACCACAGTTTATATAGTAATATTCTCAGTTATACGTTAACCAATCATTTTACTGAAATTTAGCTAACCAATCCTAACCAGTCCCAATTGTAACATGATTCTCTAACCAATTATATCCCATTACACTAATTAACTTACACCTAGTAAAATTAATTATACGGCAGACAGAAACAATTAGAGAACCAGACAGACTATCAATAGAAAAGTGGGGGCCATAACGATAAAACATACAGAAATGAGGATTTCACAACCATAACCATTGATAAGTGATTTTTTTTCCAGACAGGATGCTATCAAACTAATTTTTCTTTAACCATCTTAAGATCTGTTTCTCTATATGGTGATGACGGACACTATCAAGACAGGATCATCTTCCTAACAGACCAATACTACCTTATTTCAATGTGACTGGTTTGGAATGTGAGGATGTGACTGTTCACTTCCTGGCTTATGGCTGTACCTGCTGCTTAGCCAAAGGCATTAGCCTAAGAACAAGGCCTCAGACTATCCTAGTGAGAGAAGGCCCATACCCAGGCAGACGGTGATTTTGATTCTTTGTTTTTATACCTCTATAACCATCTAAGTGATAAAAATACACCTAAGTTCTTAAAGTATAGGCCTTTACAGGCAGGCTTGAATATCTATATTCTAACATCATGAACTGCTACAGGCTGGGGACTTACTGGCTAAGTGGCAGTTCTGCAGAAAAGGACCCAGGGATTAGAGTGGATGAAAACCTGGATATGAGTCAAAAGTGTGCCCTTGTTGCCAAGAAGGCTAACGGCATATTGGGCTGCATTAGTAAGAGCACTGCCAGCAGATTAAGGGAAGTGATTATTGCCCTCTATTCGGCACTGGTGCGGCCGTATCTGTTTTGGGCCCCTCACTATAGAAAGGATGTGGATAAGTTGGAGAGGGTCCAGTGGAGGGCAGTGAAACTGATTAGGGGTTGGGGCATATGACTTATGAGAAGAGCTGAGGAAACTGGGCTTATTTAGTCTGCAGAAAAGAAGAGTGAGGGGGGATTTGATAGCAGCCTTCAACTACCTGAAGGAGGGTTCCAAAGAGGATGGAGCTAGGCTGTTCTCAGTGGTGGCAGATGACAGAACAAGGAGCAATGGTCTCAAGTTGCAGTGGAGGAGGTCTAGGTTGGATATTAGGAAAAACTATTTCACTAGGAGGGTGGTGAAGCACTGGAATGGGTTACCTAGGGAGGTGGTGGAATCTCCTTCCTTAGAGGTTTTTAAGGCCTGGTTTGACAAAGCCCTGCCTGGGATGATTTAGTTTGGGTTGGTCCTCCTTTGAGCATGGGGTTGGACTAGATGACCTCCTGAAGTCTCATCCAACCCTAATCTTCTATGATTCTGTGATTCTACTAATGATAATTTAGAGTCAAGCCCTGTCTCTCTCTCACACACACAGACACAAATATGCAATTAGTGTTTCAAAGTTCATTCTTATTTCCTTTGAATCTCTTCGGTAGGTAGGTATACAGATAATTTGTAACCATATTCTTAGGTTAGTTTTATGTAAATGTTAAAATAAAGGTAAACACTTACATTATAAATCACGTTTAGTATAGTCCTAAAGGCAACTTTCAAAAGTGCTCTTACCTAATGAGCACAGGTAAGTAAGATAAATTACTGTGTCTCTTCCACAGTTTTGGCCTATAACTGCCACTGTCTGTGAAGTGTCATTGGATTGCACCGTACATAATTATTTTGCATCTTTTATGGCTGCTTTAATGCTTGTTACTATCCCAAGAGTCTTATTAAGATTCAATTTTTTTTTCCATTAACAAGCTCTCTCATTCTTTCTCTCAAGTTGGAGATATTTGTCTTTTCAACTATTTGATCATGAATCATTTAATCAGTGAGGCTACCAAAATTGCATGTAAAAACTAATTTGTACAATGCACTTACCTACTTTTCATTTGGTTCTCTGGAGTTTTGCACTCTGCAATAGAAATAATAATTCTCTACCAGAATATGTCATCGGCCAAGTATTTCATAGAATCCTAGAATTGTAAGACTGGAAGGGATCTTGAAAGGTGATCTAGTCCAGTCCCCTGCACTTAACGACAGGATTACGTAATAACTAGATCATTCCCGACAAGTGTTTGTCTAATCTGTTCTGAAAAACCTCCAGAGATATCACAACTTCCCTAGGCAATTTGTTCCAGTGCTTAACTACCCTGACAGTTAGGAAGTTTTTCCTAATGTCCAAACTAAATCTCTCTTGTTTCAATTTAAGCCTGTTCCTTCTTATCCTATCCTCAGAGGTTAAGGAGAACAATTTTTCATCTTCCTCCTTGTAACAACCTTTCAAGTATTTCAAAAGCTGTTATCATGTCCCCCATTTGTCTGCAATTCCTCAGACTAAACAAACCCAGTTTTTTTTTTTTTTTCAATCTTTCCTCAAAGGTTATGTTTTCTAGAACGTTAATAATTTTTGTTGCTCTCCTCTGGACTTTCTCCAATTTGTCCACATCTTTCCTGAAATGTGGCACCCAGAACTGGACATAATACTCCAGCTGAGGTCTTCTCAGCATGGAGTAGAGTGGAAGAATTATTTCTCGTGTCTTGCTTACAACGCTCCTGCTAATACATCCCAGAATGATGTTTGCTTTTTTTACAACAATGTTACACAGTTGACTCATATTTAGCTTGTGATCCACTGTGACCCCCAAATCCCTTTCTGCAGTACTCCTTCCTAAGCAGTCATTTCCCATTTTGTAGCTGATTGTTCCTTCCTAAGTGGAGTATTTTGCATTTGTCCTTATTGAATTTCATCCTATTTACTTCAGACCATTTTTTGAGGTGTCCAGATCATTTTGAATTTTAATTCTATCCTCCAAAGTACTTGCAACCCCTCCCAGCTTGATATCATCCATAACATTTATAAGTGTACTCTCTATGCCATTATCTAAATTGGACAATGATAATAATAATGTATTAAGTACATCAACTGCAGTCATTGGTTATAAAATCAGGAAGGGCAGCTGTGTCCTTTGTCTGTCCTGCCCCAAAAAATGCAGCAGAAGTAGGTGTGCAGTGGATCCTACGGAGCAGAACTTGATGATATTGAAAATGACCCAGAGCTTTCCCATGACTGGTTACATTCATCCATTTGTTAAATTCTGCCCATAATAATTTCAATGGGATTCCTTTGTTTATGTTATGGCTACCAGCCTGTATGATAGTAAAAGAGAATAGTTGAGGATATCTACTCTAGAAGGTTTACAAAAATTTACATCAACAGTGCCTTCATAGGAACTCATAGTTATCAAATTCACAGGCTAAAAGTACATGTATTTCCTGAATGGTATCAGTGGTGAGGGTACAGTAGCAGCTCTATCTTGAGAAATTGTTAACAGTTGTGTTAGCAATGTGAACTGGACAGACCGGATGTTGCAGCCAGCCTTATGTAGTCACAAAACTGTGACATTAGCAAAAACTATGCCACCTATTAATAGTGGTTTGCTTTTCTGTGATGGTTCAGACTCTTGGTCCTGATCTATTGCTCCTTAGTCAGCATGACTACAGTAAGGGCAATGTTAACAGCAATCATAGAATATCAGGGTTGGAAGAGACCTCAGGAGGTCATCTAGTCCAATCCCCTGCTCAAAGGAGGACCAACACCAACTAAATCATCCCAGCCAGGGCTTTGTCAAGCCTGACCTTAAAAACCTCTAAGGAAGGAGATTCCACCACCTCCCTAGGTAACCCATTCCAGTGCTTCACCACCCTCCTAGTGAAATAGGTTTCAGAGTAGCAGCCGTGTTAGTCTGTATTCGCAAAAAGAAAAGGAGTACTTGTGGTACCTTAGAGACTAACAAATTTATTTGAGCATAAGCTTTCAACTCCTTTTCTTCTAGTGAAATAGTGTTTCCTAATATCCAACCTAGACCTCCCCCACTGCAACTTGAGACCATTGCTTCTTGTTCTGTCATCTGCCACCACTGAGAACAGCCTAGCTCCATCCCTTTTGGAACCTCCCTTCAGGCAGTTGAAGGCTGCTATCCAACCCCCCCTAACTCTTCTCTTCTGATGATTAAATAACCCCAGTTCCCTCAGCCTCTCCTCGTCATAAGTCATGTGCCCAAGCCCTCTAATAATTTTCTTTGCCCTCCACTGGACTCTCTCCAATTTGTCCACATCCCTTCTGTAGTTGGGGGCACCAAAACTGGACACAATACTCCAGGTGTGGCCTCACCAGTGCTGAATAAAGGGGAATAATCACTTCCCTTTCTTTGGATGGTTAAGGAAAAAGCATTAACTGCCTCTAAAGGGAGCTCATTGCTGTCTTCCTTTGCTAGGAAGATGGCAACTATGCTGTGGGGCCTCAATGTTGCTTGTGGCATGCTTCTAGGTGGGAAATATAAGAAACAGTGCTCCTTAATGAGTCTGGAAGCTCCCTGGAGGAACCCTATATCACATGCATGTAGCTAGCTATAGACTTATGACCACCAATAGCCAAAAATACAAAAATCTCTTCATTAATGCCTCATGACTAAGGCTACATTATATACAGGAATATTTTTAGTAAAAGTAATGGACAGGTCACAGGCAGTAAACAAAAATTCACGGTCCGTGAGATAAATGAAAGGGGGGTGGGGAGTAGCTTCCTTTTATGGACACATAGCCAGCCAGTTAGCTATAAATCCCTCTTAGTAGTTGTTCTCTACTTGCTTTACCTGTAAAGGATTAAAAAGTCTCCCTGCATAGGTAAAAAGAAGGGAGTGAGCACTTGACCAAAAGGGACAATGGGAAGGCTTAAACTTTTTTAAATTGAGACAAAACTTCCCCTTTGCCCATCTGTGTTTTTCTCCTGGAGAGAAGGTACAGAACAGCTATGCTCTAAGAGTTTCGGCCAGGTCTGAAAAATCATCATATCATACCTAGAAACTACTCATTTAAAAACCCCAGATATGTAAGTAGATCAGGAAATGTCTAGGAAGACGTGGTTAGGTGTATTTCTTTTTATTTCTCTATGGCTTGTGGATTCCTCTGTGCTAACCCCAGGTACTTTTGTTTGACTTGTAACCTTTAAGCTGGACCTCAAGAAAGCTATTCTTGATTCTTAATTTTTGTATTTGCTCTTTTTAAATCAAGCAATAGCCTGAGTTTTCAGATGTATTTTTTTATTATTATTTTTTTAAATAAAATTTACCTTTCTTAAGAACAGCATTGGAGTTTTGTCTCTTAAGAGGTTTGTGCATGTGTTGTTTAACTCGTGGCAACACCTGATTTCCTTTGTTTTCTTTCTCAGCTCTTACCTGGAGTGGGGGGTGAAAGGGCTTGAGGGGACCCCACAGGAAGGAATTCCCAAGTGCGCCTTCCTGGGTTCTCAAAGGGGGTTTTGCACTTGGGTGGTGGCAGCATCTACCCACCCAAGGTCAGAGAAAAGCTGTAACCTTGGGAGTTTAATACAAGCCTGGAGTGGCCAGTATTAATTTTTAGAATCCTTGTGGGCCCCCACCTTCTGCACTCGAAGTGCCAAGCAAGTAGAGAACAACTACCAAGAGGGATTTATAGCTAGCTGGCTGGCTGGGTGTTCATAAAAGGGAGCTCCCCCCTTTCATTCATCACAGCCCATGACCTGTCCATGGCTTGTACTATATACCCCTGACTAAATCTTGGAGAGGGGAGTGGAATGGGAGGCGCCAGAGGTGCTCGAGGGGAGGCAGCCGGGGGTTGGGGAGTGCCACAGATGTTGGAGCGGGGGGTAGCCCAGGGAGGTGCCGAGGATGCTGGAGTGGGCTGGGACCTCTGCTGGTGCTGCGTGTGTGTGGGGGGGGACGGTGGCAGCATGCGGCTCAGGACCCCGGCTGGTACTTGGCGGGGAAGGGGCCCGTGGCCCAGGACCCTCGCTGGTGCTGGTGCGAGGGGTTTGGTGAGGCTGGTAGGCTCCCTACTCAGCTCTGTGTCTCCTCAGAAATGGCAACGTCCCTCAGCTCTTAGGTGCAGATGCTGCCACACAGCTCTGCACACTGCCTCCTCCCCGAGTGCTGAGTCACGGAGGCAGTGCCTGCAGGCAGAGGCAGAGCGCAGAGCCCCCTGGTTGTGTCTCCCCTTAGGAGCCGAGGAATGTCACTGCTTCCGTAGAGCCCCCCGGAGGTAGCACCACCCAGAGCCCTGACCCCCTCATGCACCCCAACCCCCAGCCCAGCACCCCGCCCCCCACACCTAAACTCCTGCTGCTGCTGGGGAGGAGTGTCGGTGGCCACTGCAGAAATCACGGACCCCACGGAAAGTCACAGAATCCGTGACTTCCATGACCTCCATGACAAACTCGCAGCCTTACTCATGACTATAGCATCTCCCTAGATTATATTAAAAAGCTGAGTTGTAGCTAATCATTTTAAATCTCAAAGGTGGTAAAATGCTGAATCCCTTAGACATTCTAAACGTGTAACTTGCTTGACACTCCACAGGTTAATGGCAATGGGATGACAGACAATTTGTTGTGCATCATGATAAATGTACTTTTTAATATAGTAGTCACATATTTAAAAGAACTGTTACTGATTTAACATGCTTGCTTCTTTATTCCACCTGTAAAATCCAGAGCAGATATATTCGTTTGGACCAAAATATGGAGTGTGTTTTACACACATTGTAGAACAGCTTATTGGTAAGCGCTGTGCAGCACAGGTTGAGCTTGACAGATGAAATGTAGGCTTCTTTTTTAACCTGATCATTGTTCCTATTTTTAGCAAATAGGATTTAAACACCTGTTTCGCTCCTTCATAATTTCAACATCTGTGGAAGGCTTCTTGTGCTTTGTCATTCAGTAAAAGGCCCTATTGATAGTCTCTGACTGTGTCATTTATCATTGTAACACCTGGTACTGCATTTTGAACTGATTGTTTCAAAGATGCTGCTTACTTGGAATACATCTTTGAGTTCAATGGATGTGTTTATGCATTGTCTATGTCTTGCTTTGTGGTGATAGTAAAATCTGTATTTAAGATATTCATCAAGGCCTAAGAAATAAACCATTTTGTAGTACGCTGCAGTCCTTAAATTAAGATACTCTCCTTTTTTTCAACACAGACTGAAAACCTGCACAGAGTTCCTCTCAGAAGTATCTCAATTATATATGTAGCAGTTAATATTCAACAGTAGTCAATATTTCTAAATTGCTAAGGAGAAACATGTGCACAACAGTGTCAGCTGATAATAAAATTCCTAATAGGTTCCCTCTTCATAAAAATAAAGGATTTCTTATAACATAATTGACTTTGTCGTCTTTTTTTTTAAGCTTCTCTAGAGGCTGGCTTTTAAACCTTAAAAGCTTGCCTGCAGGCTGCCATAAAGGAGTCTATTCTTTGGGTACTTCAGACCACAGAAAGATGTATTTTTTAGAAATGTGTAAGGCAACATTTTAACATCCTTGGAAATGGAGCAAAATGTGGGTATTTTAATATCAGATAGATGCTGGGCGTGGGAATTTAAGTGACCTATCAGTATTACCCTTGAAGAAGCTTATATTAAAGAGCGTCTGTTGGTTGTTTCACAAGCCAGTGGCACAATCTTTCTATAATTTCATATTATATGGACAACCATTTCTGTTGGGGATAACTGAGGGGCTTTGTGTGAGAGTGACAGGTTGTATCTTTCTTGCCTATCCTCTTGTTCATCCTCTTAGGCCCTAATTCTGTAAAACCTTACACGTGCAATTAGCATTAAGTAAGTGCATAGTGTTTGCATGATCAGGGTATTAGATCTTAAGTTTTTATGGGCAGTGACAGTTTATTGTTACATATTGGATAGGGGGAGGGAGGGAGGGATACACTGACTTTGTTTCTATTTTTTGTTTTTGGTGTGCTGATTAATTTATACTATTTTGACATTTAATTTAGTATGTTTCCCTCTTGGAAAGGTTGTATGTGTATGTGTGAGACTGCAGCTTGTGACTGAGTTGTTACACATTAGTGGTAGAGATATTTACTTTGGAAGGATCAAAGTTGTGCTGTTTCAGATGTGGTTTTGAATAATTGTTTAACTAGTTGCTTTTTGTCAAGTTTCTACACAAACAGTCTTTCTACATACCCTTTGGCTCTTTCAAAGACGAAGAAAGACACTAGTCAAATCCCAGTGAAATAAATTACTGGTTTAAAATCTAAAATCAGGAATAATCAGGAACATGGATGAGATCTTGTATCTGAGTGCATCCTCTGGTATTTTGTCTTCTTCCTGGTGCCAGACAAAGTAGGAATGGATTTCTCAATCAGGAATACTGATGAGTGACTAGCTGCTGTAGTTCCAAAGTAGTTAGCATGATGGCACAGTACACAAGATGCAACAGGAGTTATTTAAAGGAGCAGGCTCATATGAAAACTGAATTAAACGGTTTTAAATAATTTACTAGTGCTCTTAATTGGAAAATACAGTGATTCAGTATGATGTACAAATAGTGAGAATAACCTTCCCCTTTTGTTGTTAGATTTGATTCGCCTTTAATACTTAAGGAAAAACCCTGTGGTGTTTAATAGAGAAAAAAACCATGGGGTTCTACAGAAATTTAATAGGATTGGATAGAAATTACTCTAACAACCTGCATAATGTATTACATCCTTTGTGTAGGTTATTTTAACCAAAAAGAATGGTGGAATATGAAGAATTCCGAGACCTGGTTCATCCCAACTTGCAGAGGGGGACTTTGAGGAAGGAAATGAGAATCCCCTCACAGAAATCCTCCAATGTTATTATATTAGGGGATGGGTTGAACCCAAAATAATAGCCTAGGGGGCCTGCCCACAAAAACCCTGCCTGATACCATCTGCACAAATGCCCTCTGCCTACACACAGACTCTGGTCCCTAATAGAACTATGCTCAGGCCATGGTTGCCTTCAAGATCCTCTGTGTGTATTTGTGAGGAAGGAAGTTGTTCCACAGAAAAGATGACATTGTACCAATCTGTGTTATCTTTTCCCATAATTCTCACATCTATAGCAGAGACAACATATGTCTATACAGGCTACTGAATAGACTTGGGCTAGTGGGGCTTGGTTAACGTTATCAAAATAGTTGTGGAGACAGCACTTTGAGGTTGCAGCTCAGGCTAGAACTTGGGCTCTGAAGCCCATCCTAGGCTCTATCCTGTGTGTCCCAGCTGAACCTGATCTTGGCCCTGGTTTGGCCAGTCTCTGCCTCCCCTCCGCCAGAATGGAGCCCAGATCCACAGCATGGGAGCTGCGGAAGGAGAAAAGGGTATGGTAGAGATAGCTGACTCCCTTCTTCCCCTGAGCAGCGCGGGGGGGGTGGGGAAGGAGGGGGGATCCATATGCAGAGCTAGGGTGGAATGATCCTCATCATAGGGAAGTTTTTTGGAAAGTGTAGGGGACAATTTCCTGGTGCAAGTGCTGGAGGAACCAACTAGGGGGTTGGTTAACCTGCTGCTCACAAACCGGGAAGAATTAGTATGGGAAGCAAAAGTGGATGGGAACGTGGGAGGCAGTGACCATGAGATTGTTGAGTTCAGGATCCTGACACAAGGAAGAAAGGAGCACAGCAGAATACGGACCCTGGACTTCAGAAAAGCAGACTTTGACTCCCTCAGGGAACTGATGGGCAGGATCCCCTGGGAGAATAATATGAGGGGGAAAGGAGCCCAGGAAAGCTGGTTGTATTTTAAAGAATCCTTATTGAGGTTACAGGAACAAACCATCCTGATGTGTAGAAAGAATAGTAAATATGGCAGGCGACTAGCTTGACTTAGCAGTGAAATCCTTGCTGATCTTAAACACAAAAAAGAGGCCTACAAGAAGTGGAAGATTGGACAAATGACCAGGGACAAGTATAAAAATATTGCTCGAGCATGCAGGAGTGAAATCAGGAAGGCCAAATCACACTTGGAGTTGCAGCAGCAAGAGATGTTAAGAGTAACAAGAAGGGTTTCTTCAGGTATGTTAGAAACAAAAAGAGTCAAGGAAAGTGGCTGCCCCTTACCGAATGAGGGAGGCAACCTAGTGACAGAGAATGTGGAGAAAGCTAATGTACTCAATGTTTTTTTTGCCTCTGTCTTCATGAACAAGGTCAGCTCCCAGACTGCTGCACTGGGCAGCGCAGCATGGGGAGAAGGTGACCAGCCCTCTGTGGAGAAAGAAGTGGTTCAGGACTATTCAGAAAAGCTGGATGAGCACAAATCCATGGGACCAGATGCACTGCATCCGAGGGTGCTAAAGGAGTTAGTGTATGTGACTGCAGAGCCATTGGCCATTATCTTTGAAAACTCATGGCGATTGGGTGAGGTCCCGGAAGACTAGCAAAAGCCTAATGTAGTGCCCATCTTTAAAAAAGAGAAGGAGGAGGATCCGAGGAACTACAGGCCAGTCAGCTTCACCTCAGTCCCTAGAAAAATCATGGAGCAGGTCCTCAAGGAATCAAGTCTGAAGCACTTAGAGGAGAGGAAAGTGATCAGGAACAGTCAGCATGGATTCACCAAGAACAAGTCTAATTGGCTAACGTAATTGCGTTCTATGATGCGATAACAGGCTCTGTGGATAAGGGGAAAGCAGTGAATGTGTTATTCCTTGACTTTAGCAAAGCTTTTGATACGGTCATCCACAGTATTCTTGCCAGCAAGTTAAAGAAGTATGGGCTGGATGAATGGACTATAAGGTGAATAGAAAGCTTGCTAGATCGTCTGGCTCAACGAGTAGTGATTAATGCCTCAATGTCTAGTTGGCAGCCGGTATCAAGTGGAGTGACCCAAGGGTCGGTCCTAGTGCCAGTTTTGTTCAGTATCTTCATTAATGATCTGGAGGATGGTGTGGACTGCACCCTTAGCAAGTTTGCAGATGACACTAACTGGGAGGAGTGGTAGATACGCTGGAGGGTAGGTATAGGATACAGAGGAACCTAGAGAAATTAGAGGATTGGGCCAAAAAAAATCTGATGAGGTTCAACAAGAACAAGTGCAGAGTCCTGCATTTAGGACGGAAGAATCCCATGCACTGCTACAGACTAGGCACTGAATGTCTAGGAAGCAGTTCTGCAGAAAAGGACTTAGGGGTTACAACGGACAAGAAGCTGGATATGAGTCAACAGTTTGCCTTTGTTGCCAAGAAGGCTAACAGCATTTTGGGCTGTATAAGTAGGGGCATTACCAGCAGATCGAGGGACGAAATCATTCCCCTCTCTTTGGCATTGGTGAGGCCTCATCTGGAGTACTGTGTCCAGTTTTGGGCCTCACACTACAAGAAGGATGTGGAAAAACTGGAAAGAGTCCAGCGGAGGGCAACAAAAATGGTTAGGGGGCTGGAGCACATGACTTATGAGGAGAGGCTGAGGGAACTGGGCTTGTTTAGTCTGCAGAAGAGAAGAATGAGGAGGGATTTAATAGCTGCTTTCAACTACCTGAAAGGGGGTTCCAAAGAGGATGGAGCTAGACTGTTCTCAGTGGTGGCAGATGATAGAACAAGCAGCAATGGTCTCAAGCTGCAGTGGGGGAGGTTTAGGTTGGATGTTAGGAAAAACGTTTTCACTAGGAGGGTGGTGAAGCACTGGACTGGGTTACCTAGGGAGGTAGTGGAATCTCCTTCCTTAGAGGTTTTCAAGGTCAGGCTTGATAAAGCCCTGGCTGGGATCATTTAGTTGGGGATTGGTCCTGCTTTGAGCAGGGGGTTGGACTAGATGACCTCCTGAGGTCCCTTCCAACCCTGATAGTCTATGATTCTATTATATGAAACTCCAGAAATGTACAGAACGTTTATCATATTCTTTCAAGGCCTATAAGACTTAATGTTTCCAGATATTTCAAATATCTTCAGAAGGTGCAAGACAGTACAGAATCATGGGTTTTGCTGGAAAATTTTCAAGGTCACTTTTTAAGTACATGGATTTGACTTTCCTCTCTTTCAGGTTGAGGAACACAGTTATTGCTAACCAATGAGGTAAATCCTCATTCCCAGACTACATGCAAGAGCTACTTTGCTCTTCAGAGTTCACTGCCACTTTTAGTTTTCCAGGAACTGCTGAGTTTGACATATGACACTCTATATGGTAGTTTCACAAGCCCTAGTTTTTCAGGAAGCAAGATTCTCTTGTGTCCAGTTAAGAACATAAGAACGGCCATACTGGGTCATACCGAAGGTCCATTTAGCCCAGTATCTTGTCTTCTGACAGTGGCTAATGCCAGGTGCTTCAGAGGGAATGAACAGAACAAGTGATCCATCTCCTGTTCCCCATTCCCAGCTTCTGACAAGATCCTCTTATGTCCAGTTAAACAACACCAGGCTGGTTTCCATTCAATGGATCGGGTTCTATCACAACTGCAGTCATAATTTCTCAAATATTTTAGATTTATACTTTCCGTAGAAGGGATAATTTACTGCTTTAATGTCAATCATTTTCCCCATCACTTTTCCTCATTCTCTGTTGTAGTCTTCACATATTTTAATTTGGATACTTTTTGCTTTAAACTGCTATTGGTTTTTCCATCTTCTCACGAAATATGGTTGGGTGGTTGTTTTTTGTTCTCATTCTCTTCTTGTGTCTGGCTAGTATGTCCCATTTGCTCCTTATACTGAGCTGTTGTAATAGCATACATCAGTTTAGTGGTGGTATTTGTTACAATTAAAACATCCTTGTGGCTTTGAGTTTATCTTATAAACCGAGACACACATTTGACTCATTGACCTGTTCCTTTGCAGTCTTATAGTTAGAAGCTATGTCCAAAGCATTTCTCAGTGACAGGTCTGTTTGTGCTAATAGTTTCATCTGAGTTTAATGAGAATCTAAATATGCAAATCTTTTTTTCCCCTTAAAGCCTCCTTTAAAAAAAGGAGGTTATCCATGTTTTATATCTCAGCTTAAAATTGAATTGCAAATTCCCTCCCCTCTCCCCAATTAAATTTAAACCTGCAATTGTAAATGACATTGGTGTCAGGTGCTTTCAAACCACACACATATCTAGATAGCTTTTTCATGTTGGAACATTTGGGGATAGTGATGTTTTCATCAAAAAAGCCCAACAGAGTCTTCTGAGAAACTAGCATTAGGTGGACAGAAGCAGGTGGACTTGTGAGGCAAGGGAGAACACCCAGAAACTGATAACAAACTGAGCAGAGAAAGACAGAAAGCAAGAAAGCTTAACAGTAGCCTGTGAGTACAGTGTGACCCTGAAAAAGCTCGAGAGAGAGCTTTTGCATCTGTTGTCTGTAGAGGCTTCAGGCTAAGCTAAGAAACTGCTCCTTTTGTTCTTGGTTCTTCCTGTGTTTGGAGGAGCTGGAAGTTGCAAACAAACAAGATTGCATCAAAGAAAATACCCTATTCCATCAATTTTTATGTCCATCTGGATTATGCCCCTGGCCCTGAAATTGTATGCTGCTTGGATCAAAAAGGGGTAACACTGGTGTTGTGTGGAATCCAGTTTCCAATGAGAGAAATTGTTAGCAGGTATTCCTGTTCAACTAAAATGGTGCAAATGATGGTGATGCTTGCAGCAACCAAAGATGAACAAAATAATTTAAAACAAGACCTGTAGGCTTTGCAAAAGGAACTAAAGCAACATCTGGAGGATTCCCAGAAAGGGCTGAGTGTTGCCTTGCAGGCAGAGATCAAATATCTATTGGAGCAACAACTACAAACTGTCCAGACAGGCTGGGAAGCTCAGCTGCAAAGCTCCCAGGTTGTAATGGCAGGACAGATCAAAGAGGTGACCTGCAACCTGACTGCTATAGACCAGAAGTTCTTTCTAAGAAATAGTGGAAACCAGGAAAGCTTCAGCCAACTTGAAACATGTTAATAGTGATGAGCTGCAGCAAGGACTTAAGAAACTGAAAATTGAGCTCCAAAAGGAAATCAAACGGTCACAGATCACAGTGGAAGGCTGCCATTTGTATGAGGAATTGAGCCAGCCAGAGTACTTGGGTAAGACCAGAGAGACAAGATGGGTAAAGTAATATCTTTTACTGGACTAACTTCTGTTGTTGGTCCAATAAAAGATATTTCCTCAGCCACCTTGTCTCTCTGGTCTGGGACGAACAGGGCTACAATAACACAGCATACAGCATTGAGTAAGAGCAGACATTTGCAACAGTTTTCTACTCTGCTTGTAACCCACAGAGGCCCAGAGGGGAGAAGTTGCGCTATCCCAGCTCAAATAATGCAAAAAAACACTATGTTTGAGGGGGCGGGAAACTCCCTAGGGGGCTTATTTGATTCAATCCAAGATTATAGCTTGAATGATTGGTTGGGAATAGGGACAGAAAGACGGGTTACTAGCAGTCAATTTAAATGGTCAAATTCTTATGGTGTTACAGAATTTACCCCCAGAAAAGAGACTGAGTTATCCAGATACAAATCTTTGACATGAAGTTTGAAGCTAGTCATCAATCTGAGCACAGTTTAGAGCTAGAAACAGAGAGAAAGAAGAAACCTCACCTGAACTGGCTGAGGATCTGCAGAGACTTGTGTTCCTGTCATATCCAGATACCACTGAGGACTTCCAGGATAGACTGGCAATGGACCAATTTATAGATGTTCAGCTGGACTTGGACTTGAAGATCGTGCTAAGTGAAAGGTGGCTGAAGACAAGCTGAGAGGCTGTGGAATTTTCTGCAAGAAATTATTTTTTTTCTTGCAGCAGTGTACAAGCAGTTCACTGTGTAATCTTGCTACTAGTGAGGAAGATGGAAGCTGATCACCATGAGCCATGTAAATACAGATGTGTGTTGAATATATATGATGAAAGAAAAGATTCTAATCTGGTTCATGACTGTACTGAATAATAAGAAGAAACGATAAATTTGGGTTGTAAAACAAGGAAAATTGTCAATAATGCAAAATTAAAGGAAACAGTTCAGTTGAATAATAGTATGGTGACAAAATTGGCCACAAAAAGAAGGACTTTATACATTTAAGGCAGGCCAAGACAGACTAGTGTAAATGTTTAGTGAAAGCCTCTCTCCCAGGTCAGGAAATGGGGGAATACCAAACTGAAGGGGAAAAGCTTGATAGAGGTACAAAGATCAGCCCCACAGGGTTTGTTTAGATCTGCACAGTTTAACAATAATGGGAGTATGGTTAATAACAGTGTAATCAATGCTAGGAAAGGTGTCTTGCAAATTCATTCTGTGGAGTCATGAGAGAAAAACATAGCTGACGTCTGGTGACAAAGAGGATAAAGGTTGAGAACTAGTACTGTGTTGGATGAATAATTCTATGACTGCGTCTGAGAAACAAAGAAACATCACATCCTCTGAAGTGCCTTATCCTCAACTTCTATAATTTGATTTGGTTATTTGTTATAAAAGTAATATGACACAAAAAGTGCAAATATTTAATTGGAAGCTTAAAACTGTTTGCTAGTGTAAACTAACCCCCTACTTTCCCATTAATTGTTATTCTATCCTGATTTGTTTTCTTTAAGGCTATAGACGAGTATATCTCTTCCTGCAATGCAAGGATTGCCAGAATATTTTCCTGAGTTTAGTGGGAGGGAATTCGCTAGGTAGAGGGAATTCATCAGATATGGTTAGGATGCAAATTAAGTCTGCCTCTGGGCCAGTAACACACCCACACATTCAGTTATGTAAATTAACCAATAAGTATACTGTAGCTTGCTCAGTTAATACAAGTGTTTTGGAATAGGGAGACTTACGCAGCTCTGTTTTTCCAGGATCTGTTGAGAATGAGTAATTTGTTCAGAAAAGTTTAGTAAACATCAGAAACTCAGGACACTTTCCTGGCGACATATCCTCACAGAAAGGAAATCTGGGGAGGGCTGTATGGAACTATGTAAAATATGTGGGAAGGGTGCATATTTATTGAAGGACTGAGCACTTAAATATGAAAGGATGCAATTTTTAAGATGCATCTACTATTGGTCCTTATTTCATCCTTCATTTTAGAAATTACACTGCTTTAAAAAATTCCCAGTTTTTCCCCAACACTCATTACAGATAGCCAGCTTCACACTGTATGTAATCAAATTAAAATAAGAGAGTAAGGGACAAATATGAAAGTAAAATAAGAAATGGCGCCCTACATATATAGCTAATTTGAAGAATCACCTCCATTGAACCAAATATAAAAGCTTTAAAGCTTTACAGTGACAGACTTCATAGGCCACACAGCCTGTGTGAAATTGGATTCAGTGTGATTATTTCTGGGCAATAATTCAGAGCAAATAACATCAAGAAAGGCTTGCGTAAATCCTGACAGAAAAAAGTGGATTTAAATCAAACTAATAGGTTGCAAAACATATGAAATATGCTTTGTACTGTGCCTTGGAGACACATGGCCAAATCCATATTCAAAAAGTAAAAACAAACCAGAGTGATTTGAAGAATAAATTACTTGTCATCGTGATCTTTAAAAATGCCAGAATTTAATGCAAAAATATAATCCTAACATTTATTGCAGCAAAAATAAATGTCAACATATTAGACTTAACTGGCTAAGCCTTGTGGTAGCATTTCTGCAAAGTGAAAGGAACATGACAAGATGTATTTCACATTTATTAGAATGAGATTTAGTCTTCTTTATCATAAGCAGTAGATTTAAACACTTTATTTTAATTTACTTCACAGTATTGAGAAAAACATTGACTCAGATAAGAAGTAGAATACCATATACACTCCTTACTGAAGCAATCAATCAGTCTTAGAAGCTAAATGTGTAATATGACAACACGAGAGCTTTGCAGTAGAATGCAAAATGTACCATAAAATGTTTGTGACATATTACACACTATTGCTTATTGCTTATAAATATATAAAACAATACAAGATACAGTGTATTACTGATTATAATTGATATTTCTGCATGTATGCATAATTCATATAGTAAAACAGGCCATATTCTAGTTTCAGATGCATGTTACAAGTCCCTGTTGACTTCAGTAAACACACTCATAGCCAAAGCCAGAATATGGCTATTCTCCCTCCTTTTCCCTCCCTCACATTGATAAGCTTGGATGTAGATATGCATTTCCTGGTCCTATATATTGTACATTTCTTATTTTTTTACATACAATTTTATTACACATTATCTTTCAATATCTGATATATTTTATATATGTGAATACGTATCAATACACACACTACCAGTTTTCTGAATCTTTACACCCTTAGCTAGGGTGTATTCCAAATTCCATTGAAATCAATGGAAGTCTTTCTACTGACTTCAGTGGGAGCTGGGTATGGTACATAGTCTTTTAGGTGATCATCCAGTGCCTCGCTGAAATGGATTATTTAGATCATTCAATTATCTCTGTCAAATAGTGGACAAAGGATTTTCTAGGATAGATTTTATGTATGTAAGAAAGTCTCTAATAATTTCTTAGGTATTTATTATTATAATTATTACTATATCAAAAAACTACATTCAAAGAACGTTTTAGGTTGCACAGTCAAGCACTTGGAAGATAGGAAATTTCAGATTTACAGTTGTTTGTGTAACCTTAATTTAGCCCCTCTGTGCTTTCAGCCTGTGCACAAATGAGGCAGCGATTCTGTAGAAAAAACTAGTCTATAATCATGTAATTAAAGATCACAAAGCATATGCACAATAGGGCTGAGCTTAACTAGCAACTGTAAATGTATTTGCTAATTTTAAGTGCTTGATTTTGTATCTAACATCTCTTTAACATTTTTATAATTAATTTCCTATTTTTAATGGGAAAGGTAAAAAAAAAAATCTACTATGTGAACCTATAACAACCTCCAACCACAGCAGGGTTTGAACCCTGAGTGTTCAGCACATACTGCTACCACTTAAGCTAGAGAACTAAATGCATTAGCAGGCATCAGGAGAAGAGTGCTTATCCCAGGATGCAGGGGTAATTGTCTGCTGGCAGCATGTGCTGGATTGAGGGAGTGGTTTGGAGGAGCTAACCTAGCTCTGTATTTTTCCCATCTTGGAAGGTGGATGGCTTCTGCCCCAAGTGGTGACCCTGGAGTCAGAAATGAGCTGCTGGCACCACATGCTGGATCCAGGGAATTATGGTTAGAGTTTGGCTCTCTCTTCCATTCCAGACATTGGGGAAGCTCTGGCCCATGTTATTCCCCCAGAGGGCGAATGGATATGCAGAGTCTGTAGGAGTTTTTGAGGGATCCTGGACTGACTGTGTCTCTCTCAGCTCCCGCCCCTTATGGTGCCCTATGTAAGATGCTGGGAGACCATATGCTGGATGCTATGGTAGGAGTTAAGGGGAACCTCAGCCCAGTTACCCTCTCCAATTTGTCCACATCCTTTCTGTACTGAGGGGCCCAAAACTGGACACAGTACTCCAGGTGTGGCCTCACCTGTGCCGAATAGAAGGGAATAATCACTTCCCTCGATTTGCTGGCAATGCTCCTACTAATGCAGCCCAACATGCCGGGACCCTTCTTGGCAACAAGGGCACACTGTTGACTCATATCCAGCTTCTCATCCACTGTAATCCCCAGGTCCTTTTCTGCAGAACTGCCGCTTAGCCAGTCGGTCCCCAGCCAATAGGAGTGCATGGGATTCTTCCATCCTTAGTGTAGGACTCTGCACTTGTCCTTGTTGAACCTCATCAGATTTCTTTTGGCCCAATCCTCCAATTTATCTAGGTCACTCTGGACCCTATCCCTACCCTCCAGCATATCTACCTCTCTCCCCATCTTAGTGTCATCCGCAAACTTGCTGAGGGTGCAATCCATCCCATCATCCAGATCATTAATGAAGATGCTGAACAAAACCTGCTCCAGGACAGACCCCTGGGGCACTCTGCTTGACACCGGCTGCCAACTAGACATCAAACCATTGATCATTACCCATTGAGCCCAACAATCTAACCAGTTTTGTATCCACTTTATAGTCAATTCATCCAATCTATCCTTTTTTAACTTGCTGGCAAGAATACTGTGGGAGACCGTATCAAAAGCTTTGCTAAAGTCTCAAGATATATCACGTCCACTGCTTTCCCCATATCCACAGAGCCAGTTATCTCATCATAGAAGGCAGAAAGGTTGGTCAGGCATGACTTGCCACTGGTGAACCCATGTTGACTGTTCCTGATCACTTGCCTGTCCTCCAAGTGCTTCAAAATAGATTCCTTGAGGACGTGCTCTATGATTTTTTGCGGGACTGAGGTGATGCTGACCAGTCTGTAGTTCCCCGGATTCTCCTTCTTCCCTTTTTAAAAGATGGGCACTATATTTGCCTTTTTCCAATTGTCAGGACCTCCCCCAATTGCCACAAGTTTTCAAAGATAATGGCCACTATTGTTGTAGTACCAAAACTCTTCAATCAGGGTAAAGACCATATAGTGCTAGGTTCTGTACAAATACATAAAATGACACAGTGAATAGCTAAAGAGCTTGTGATTTAAGACTAGATGCAACAAGTGAGTTTAACAAACAACAGCAAGACAAGTGTACTAGTACTAAGGAGGCACAGCTACGGTGTCTAGTTAGAGATTCGCATAATGTCCCAGATCAATTATATGTTTGTTTAAGTTTTTTTTTAAAAAATACAAATATCAGCAACCCTCATCGGGCCTTAATTTAACAATTATATTGTACTATAAACTCTACATGTACTGTAAATAAATTCAGTCTGTCTATCTGTCTTAGGTCTTATCACTGTGGAATCTGAGCAGTGCTAGAAACACACATTGTAAATATTCAGGTATGTAAATATAAAAAAG
This sequence comes from Chelonia mydas, assembly GCF_015237465.2. NCBI lineage: Eukaryota > Metazoa > Chordata > Testudines > Cheloniidae > Chelonia > Chelonia mydas. Next base: position 104,397,418 of record NC_057852.1, read on the forward strand.
TTCATATTGTACGCATAGTACTATACATACATCAATACATTTGCTGGCTGGGAAAATAGGTAGTCTTGTATTTGTATGACAAAATGTACAATTGCACATTTTAATTTTGAAATATGTGCTGTGAAAATAAGGAGCTACAACATATAAGGATAATTACATTTTAAATGTGAATCTATTTAGCACTTTTTGATAATAAATAAAGCTTCCAAATGTTTAAGCACTTCACTGTTTTGTGTAAAGTAGGGAAAGGAATACAAATATGTAATTATATACACCAAACATATGCTACTACCCAAGAGTGACAAGTAAGTATAATACAGTAATCTGTGGTTTTAGAAGAATATGATCCCGTTCTTTTTTGCACAATGTTATTTCCACAGAACTTTCATACCACTTGATTACAACTTATAGATATTTCAGGAGGTTTTCAGCCTTGAAACCTGTAACCACTTAAAGCACTTACAAATTTCTAGAGAACATATGTATTGAGTTATTGACATTTCACAGGGTATTTAAAATTACACATACCACTGGTCATGTACTTTTGTAGCTAACATGAAAAATTCTCCTTTTTCCTCCCCACTGAAAAAAATCCGCATTGTATGTTTTATCTGTTGATAAAACATTCACTAAAGCAAACAGAATGTTCAGGTGTTGCTACTCTATTTTATGTTCCATCTGTTTTAGAAAAAGATTCTGTTTTTATGGTGAATTTATGTTTCATTGCCCCCTGCTGCTTAATAAAATATTGTTTTTAAAAGTCAAAATTTCTGATAATTAAATTATTAATTGTTAATTAATTATTATTATTATTTAAAAGGCGTTCTGACCTTGAAATGGGCTTTCCTTGGTATGGTTTCAAATTCATTATGCCCTTTTCACCTGAAAAGCTAAAGTATTCAAATAATACAGTAAATCCAATTAAACTATCATTGCTGGGCTGCAAAATGGAAAATTGCTTTCAAGAGCATTTCCTGCTTCACCCACAATATTGAGAGAGTTTAATATATTATTTTCATATGTATTCTCTTTTTCTACCCTTTAGTGCCTAGTTTGGGACAAATTTTTCCCCCTAGATTCCCATGCAGAGACTATCCTTCATATGTAGATTCTTTCCCTCCCACACACACACACTTCTGCATGGAGAGGTCTCAGTTGTCTGAATGGTATTATTCCCTTTTTCACCCCCTCACCACTCAGCCCCTACTGAGGACTCTCTACATTGTCCAGAATCTGTACTTGGGGACACTGGGTGGGATGATGGGATGAGGCCAAGGCAAGGGGGGCACATTGTTCCTTCTAACTGCCCTGTGGAAACTAGCCAGAAAGTTACCATCTCTTCTGTGCGAAACAGTTCAGTAGTCACAGGAACAGCATGTCTGGGAAGGAGTCCCTTGTAGCACAGCTCTAAAGGAGCCCATGAGGCCCCATTCTCCAATGAATCTCCTGAGATCCTCCATGTTTGGGGAAGGGCTCATCAGCTTTTTCTGTGTGGTGTGTAAAATGATAGGTGTAAGTTTAGGGTGGGAGCATAATATTGCCAACCCCAAACATTCAAAAATAATGTCATACCCTAAAATCACGAGATTGGCTTAAAATCATGAGATTTGAGAAATAATATATTTTGGGATCTTTTCATTTACCTTCTGGGTTTTAAGCCATTAGGAATCATGTTTTTGAGTTTTTCTTCACAGTCATGAGGTCTACTTAAAAGCTGAGAGTCTCGTGATCACATGACACCAGACTGTTGTTTTATTTTTCTATAAAGAAAACTCTAACTCTCTCGACATCTCCCTCCACAGCTTTCAGGCATGGGACAGCAATGTGTTTCTCTTCCCCCTGCCCCCCACCTGGATTGAAGGAATTCTGAGGCTATTTAGCGCAGTGGGGAAGCAGTTTCATTTGGAGCCACCTGAGAGGCAGAGACACTCTGCCCCTTTGCAGGCCAGACAGGAGGCTGCTCTTTAGGGCCAGGTGAGCTCCTTCTGCTTACCCACTCAACAGCTCCGAGTGCAGAGAAGTGGGATGAGTTTGTTGCAGAGGACAGAATGAGCCCAGCAGCAGTGCCTCCTCTGTCAGGAATGAGGGAAGGGACTAACGGAGCTGAACGGGGAGGACTTTGGAGGAGGGATGGAGATACAATGTCATGGTGTGAGGGAAGATGTGAAAGGGGGCACAGACATGAAAGGGAGATGAGTGTTTGCAGAAGAGCATGGGGTGTGTCAAGGTTCCTTCCCCACTCTGAATGCTAGAGTACAGATGTGGGGACCTGCATGAAAAACCCCCTAAGCTTATTTTTACCAGCTTAGGTTAAAACTTCCCCAAGGTACAAACTATTTACCTTTTGCCCTTGGACTTATTTGCTGCCACCACCAAGTATCTAATAAATATATAACAGGGAAAGAGCCCACTTGGAAACATCTTTCCCCCAAAAAAATCCTCCCAAACCCTACACCCCCTTTCCTGGGGAAGGCTTGATAAAAATCCTCACCAATTTGCATAGGTGAACACAGACCTAAACCCTTGGATCTTAAGAACAATGAAAAAGCAATCAGGTTCTTAAAAGAAGAATTTTAATAGAAGAAAAAAAAATAAAAGAATCACCTCTGTAAAATCAGGATGGTAAATACTTTACAGGGTAATCAGATTCAAAACACAGAGAATCCCTCTAGGCAAAACCTTAAGTTGCAAAAAGACACAAAAAACAGGAATATACATTCCATTCAGAACAGCTTATTTTATCAGCCATTTAAACAAAACAGAATCTAACGCATATCTAGCTAGATTACTTACTAAGTTCTAAGACTCCATTCCTTTTCTGTTCCCAGCAAAAGCCTCCCACAGAGAGAAACTTTGTTTCTCTCCCCACTCCAGCTTTGAAAGTATCTTGTCTCCTCATTGGTCATTTTGGTCAGGTGCCAGCGAGGTTATCCTAGCTTCTTAACCCTTTACAGGTGAAAGGGTTTTTCCTCTGGCCAGGAGGGATTTAAAGGTGTTTACCCTTCCCTTTATATTTATGACAGGGTGTTTGGGGGAGAGGGGATTTGGTGGAAGGGGAGAATAAAAGGTATTTTGGGGAAAAGAGTGTCTTGGAGGGAAAGGGAGGAGAGGCAGGAAATTTGGAAAGGGGAGGGAGAACATACTGTTTACAGAAACAGAGGTGCCTGCAAGCTCATGCATGGATGAGGGGTTAGGAATTGGATGGAACTTATACTATTGATGACTCTTTGGGAGAGGGGGAGCTCTACAATCATGGTACTCTGAAGTAGGGTGACCATATTTCCCTATGCTTAATACGGGACACCTGGGAAAATTATTCATATACAAGCGACTTCAACAGCAATCAATCAGAACTATGCAGTACAACTGTTCAAATTAACATCAGATTGACTGAGCCCCTATTAAAAAGAAATACTGTGTAGCTGGATCCTTCTTATCTTTAAGGCATTAGAGTTCACACAGGGAGGGGTGACACACACACACTCCTATCCCCCTCCCCCACACACATGGGAGGAGGTTACACACACACACACACACACACACACACACACACACATGTATCCCTCTCTCACATGGTGGGGGCAGTGACCAACCAACCAACCCTCCCCTCCCTGCCTGGTGCTCTCCGCCCTCCATGCCTAGCTGGGCTCCTGGGACAGACCTGCCTCTCCTGGTACCTGGTGCCGCATCTTCCCGAGACAACACATGTGTGGGGACATGCAGGGACACATGCTTCCCCCCAGTTTCTGCCATGGTTCGCACCAGAATGTGGCCAGCAGCAGCCTTTTGGCGCTGTGTGGGAGGGAAGGGATGAGAGCTGCTTCCAGTCGCAAGGGGAGTGGGGGGAAGGGATGACCTGGCCTGTGTCTTCGCAGAGCTCATCTCTTCTTCTTCCCCGCCCCACTGCCCCCCAGGGCTTTGCCACATGCAGGGCTCAGCTCCTCCTGGCCAGCACCCTGAGCCGGAGGGTCTCGGGCTTTCCCAGAGTGCCGGCCCAGTCAGAGGCAGGGGGGGAAGGAAGGAGCCTGCCAGCCAGGCTGCTGGTGAGCTGAGCACTCTGACCAGGGCCTGGTTCTCCAAACAGCTCTGGGAGCAGGACGTGCCTCACCAGTGGGGATATGGAGGAGCAGCATGGCTGGGGAGGTGAAGGAGCAAAGCAGGGAGAGGACAGTAAGAGGGGAGCACGTAAAATGGGACAATTTGTCCATTTTTAAGAAAATGTCAGGACATCTACAGGAGGGCTTAAATATGAGACTGTCCCTTTAAAAATGGGAAGTCTGATCATCCTACTCTGAAGGTCTCTGTGTTCCTCTGTTTTCCCCTGCCACACACACTGTGTTGGCAAAATTACTGCATGGGTGCAAACCCCACCCCCAATGGGACACAGTGGAGGGGATTATTAAGGAGAATTCCTCACAGAAATTTTCTTCTCCAGAACTTCCACCAACAGGATTTTCCACAGGACGGAATGATCTGGGCTATTGCTTTTATTCCTATATTTTATATGCAATTTTTTCCTCATAATTAATGCCAGCTAGGAGCTGCAAGAGTTTTCAGTTGTGTCAGAAGCAGGAAATTGCTGCTTGCAAATCTTGAAAGCACACTTTTCATGGCTATTTGTATACAAATTTTAATACGTTATGACAAATCAATGATTTTGCCATTTTTTCCTAACATTCCAGCTGTAACGTTTATTCTTTTGGTGTATTTTGACATTTCTTGACTCTTGTTTCAGTTTGGGGGATTCGATTATTGGTGTAGGTTTTGGCACTACGAACTTTACTTGTTCGATTTGGCTTATTTATACTTTGCATTGAACATCATTGCTACACAACCTGGGATCCTTGCAAATTTTCAAATTGGGAGTGAGCTTTCAATAGATTCTCTTCCTCAGTAGTTCTATGGTATGTGGCTCTCATTTTCCTTCCTAACGTTTTCCAGCCCTAAGTCTGTTGTTACAGTACAGTAGATTCTTAACCTTTTGGAGCTGAGGATCCAATTGTATACCCTAATATCCTGTCACAAATCCCAGAGACACCCCCGCATCATAAGATGCCCCAGATCCAATGCCTCCCTCAATACAGTCCATGGGCGGGTGAGAAGACCGTGGAGCTAAGTTTCCAGGTGCTCTGGGCATATGTGAACAGCCAGGGAACTCCTTCTTCAGCCACTGTGGGGAGGGATTGCGGAGGGTAGAGGGTGGGATTTCTGAGCCTGGAGGTAAAGTGGGGAGACTTGGGGGGCTAGGTGTGTAGAGAGGAAGGAGTTGAGGATTCAGTGGGCAGGGAAAGGAACTGGGGGGGGGGCAAAGGGTGGTGAGCTGAACCCAACCCCAAAACACAGCCCCCACACATGTCCAATGGGGGAGAAGAGAGTAAGGTGTGGTGGAGTCTTGGGGGTAGAGTGGAGGGCTGAAGGAAGTAACTGAGGGTGCAACAGAGGAAGATCTGTGGGGCTAGGATGATTGGTATGCCAAAGGGGGAGTAGCCCACCTGTGAAGGAGGAGTATATCGGGGGTCTGGGCTGGGGGTCAAGAGAGGAGCCATGGAACATGAAGTGTTGCCTGACTGTAGGATAGTGGGTACATCAGAGGGCTGGCACTTATGAGAGAATGTGACACCAACTGCTCCTTGCTGGCTTCTGTCCTATGGGGCTAGTTGGGCTTGGCTCACCACTCCAGGCATTGCAACCTTTGGACTCACAGCACTGCTCAACTTTGGCATTCCAATGCCAGTTACTCAAATTTGGCGTGCTCAGCTCCCACATTATCATGAGAGAAATGTGGCTGGGCCAAATCTGAGTGAGTGGTACTACCCTGTGCATCAAGTCAGCATGCCTGGAGCACCCCTCCATCCTTTGATGTATTCTGGTGACCCAATTTAGGGTTGAGGAAACCCTGTAGCTGATGACTGGCCTGACATGAATAATTAACACATGGAGGAAGGCCTCATTTTTTGGAAGATAGAATTAGGAATGTAAATGAATCATCTGATTGAAAACAGAATAGTTGTGTTAAATAAGATAAGTAAATACGTCAAGAGGCTAAGAAGACAGAATATCTAAGCCAGTGGTTCTCAACCCACGGACCATGGACCTCATGCCACCCAATCAGCACGCAGCTGCAGCCCATGGGACATCCTCAGAGTCATACAGATAGTGTGTGTACATATATATAGTGTAGATATGGCCCACAATGGTAAATAGGTTGAGAACCACTGGTTTCAGATCAGAGGGAGAATATGCAGGGAATTCTTTACTATGACTTAGACAACAAGGGAAGTTAGGAATGTAGAGATCAGATAAAAAGGAAGTAAAAAAGATTTCAGTGCATGGACAGCGCCTGCTGCACAGGGATTGGTTCCTGCAAAGTAGCCAATCCAAAAATGTGTGATGCAATGTATAGTAAATGCAATTAGATGTGTAATGTATATAAAGGGAGAGGGTGTCTGGGTAACTTTGGAGATGTGTTGTACCCTGCATCCATCCTCCCTGTGTTTGAGTCTGATCAGCTCAGTATAGCACGGTTGTATGCCAAATAAAGATACTTGAGAGATGAAGACTGCATTTGAGTTGAGTTCTTGGGAAGCCGAGTGGAAAGAGGGAATCCCAACAAACCCTGATTTACATGTGTGACAGGGTCCCCGTGGTGCAACCTGGACTGTTGTGACCACTGAGCCCTCCAAACCCACCATTCTGGGTGGCCTCTCACACTGTGGTGCTGATGTTAAGCTGCAGACCTCTGATAGGCACTGCACATACATAGACATCCACACTCAGGGTCATACCCAACTGTGTTAAGTGAATGATCTCCCAGACTCTCATGAACTAGCGAGCTCCCCCCCAGCTCCATCCCTACACCCCAGAACTTTATCAGTGTAAGTTCATTACTTAGTTTGCCACTTCTTTATAGGAAAGTGGACATTTACCAGCCTTTGTAACCTGAGGAGATTTCCCAAGCCCTTTAGACAAACTCAACAGCTTTTCTCACCCTGACAGATGTTTACAAGCAGGTTACAGTTCCTCAATACCCATTCTGGGACTACCTTCCAAACTGGGACCAAACTTCCCCAGTTCAAAGTATTTGTCCTCCAGACATTCTTCCAGGTGTTGAGTTGGTGGGTGGGGGGTGAGAGAAGCCAAGTGATGATGTCACTGTCTCTCTTTTTATACCTTGCTTGTTAGAAAGATCCTTGCTGTGATGTGGGACTTAGACAGCCCCCATTGGTCAGGCAGTCTCCGTTGCTTAAGTGCTCTGTGCGGTGACTCTTGGATGGCCATTGGAAGAGTGGATTCCCTGTAATGGGCCGTCAGCACATGTCTGACTGGCCCTTTGTTGTAACTGAAAGGTAGGCTGTAGGCGTCTCCCAACCTCACAACATATTTCAGTAACACACATAGCAAAACTTCTTACCTTCACATACAATCCAGCAGGATATTAATGTTCAACAGACTGAGACTTTAAAATGATACCTTACAAGGTATCATTTGTACAAAACATATCATAATTATAAGACAGTGGTGAATATGTGGGTTCCAGGATGCTACTTTGAAGTACAGAGTATCACAATGTGACTTATACCTGTCAGTTTGTGTTTACTCAGAAGTACAGTGGAGATAGATTAAAAATTTCACTTTCTTTGCCAGGGTCTACACTATGTGTCTGCAGAAGCCTGCAGGGAATGAAGGAAATCTACATTACAGTCCAATGTACAGCCTATGGCTGCAGCTCATGCACTATAAGCTGTATTCACTGTATAATGAATAATTGAGGGGAGGGGATAGCTGTTAAAAGATAAAGGTCCAGATCCATGATAAAAGGGAATGAAATTGAAGATGATGACAACACAATTACTATTTTAAAAATTAATTTTTGGCAGGGGAGGGACTGAGGAAGTTGTAAATGAAAATGTGACTCTAATGGGTGAATTTTAGGGTGCATATGAGGAACCAGAGAAAGTAGATGTTCTTCATGGTATCTTCAGGCATATCACAAATGCAGCTCTATAAGATTAAATCTTTTTTCTTTTCTTTTTTAAAGTCCTCTACCCTTGTTTTACAAAGGAGTTAATATATGAAGATATGTCATTAAAAGAAAGATGACATTCTCTTTTGTGAGTACTGTGCCTTTAAAATGTAGAAGAGTCTCCCTTCTGAATAGCTGCCCTTTTGTGTTTCAGTTCAGCAGAGTTTCTCTTCCTATCTGCCTGGTAACAGAGCACCAAAATCAGTAGCACTGGCTGCTGCTGGATCTTTGGAAGTGACAATGAGCAGATATTTAGATACTCGTCAAAAGTTCTTATTCAAAAGGCTCTGAAAATTTATTTCCCATTCCCTTGTTCATACCAAGATACATCCATGTCTTGATCTTACTATTGTATTATTATTTGTATTGAGATAGTGTCTAATCAGAGCTCAGTACCCTATTTAGCTAGACCCTATATGAATACACACCAAAAGCTAGCCCCTGCCCCAGAGAGACTTCTGTCTATGTATAAGGCCAGAAACAACAGGTAGATACAAGATCAGATGGGGGAAGCCCCAGGTAACAATGAGACAGATGCAATTAGGGTGGTAAATAGCAGTTACAACATGCCAGCCACCTAACTATTGAGGTTTTTTGTAGGAGGCATGGCAGAAGAAAAAAGAAAAGGAGTACTTGTGGCACCTTAGAGACTAACCAGTTTATTTGAGCATGAGCTTTCGTGAGCTACAGCTCACTTCATCATCCGATGAAGTGAGCTGTAGCTCACGAAAGCTCATGCTCAAATAAACTGGTTAGTCTCTAAGGTGCCACAAGTACTCCTTTTCTTTTTACGAATACAGACTAACACGGCTGTTACTCTGAAACATGGCAGAAGAAAGTTTAGAGAAGGGATTTGAAGGAGGGCAATTAGGCTGATTTGTTGTTGTTTTGGGGAATCATCTTGAATACATAGGGGAAGCAAGGGAGAAGGCTTGTGGGCAAATTTCCACAAATGTGCAATCAAGATTAGCAGAGTGGAGGTGGGAACTGACATCTCAATAACGTAATAAGATAGTAAAATAGTAAAAGATAAGAAGAAGGATACAGGTAGGTCATGAAGGGCCTTAGTGAAGAGAAGTAATTCTATAAGAATGACACTTAGAACACTAACACCCCCTTCTACATCTAAATCCTACCAACCAAACAATAAATAAATCATCAATAACAAAAATCCTGCTCCAAGCAGTCTTAACCTTGAAAAGGGAGAATTGCCAAAGTCTCCATTAAGTCCATGAGGGACTTTGATATTTCTATGGTTTTAGGTGGAAGTTGCTGATATATTGTGGCGATGGGTGGCAGTATGAAAACTTAAGAGAGAGAGCTGAGGCTTCTGAGATAGAGAGGTGTGCAACACAGTCTGTCCTCTAAATAAACCATCATGCAGAAGTAATGCAAACCAGGAGGCCTTGTCCTCCTGTTGGTTCCTTGTCTCAGCTCCTGAATGTATCACAAGCCTCCTTTCTAAATTAGCACTCTGATTTGGGAGGCAAATATGGCCTCTCGGTATACTGGCTTATTCCATTTTTATGATGAAATAAGTTATTGTTCTGATCCATATAGATCCTATGCAGATGAAGGATGTCAGCAGCTGAGGAAGATAGCTTTGGGAATGACACATTTACTTTTACTAGGGTGACATATTTTTTTTTTCCTGAAACCTGACTATCCCATTGTGATGTTTTCTGCTGTCAGAGCACAGCTCCATGAGTGGTGACTGACAAAATACAAAAAAATAGTATGATTTTCCTCCTCCATCCCCCCTCCACCCCAGTATGGATGTAACTTTGTGGTTGAGTTGCTGGATTGAAACTCAAGAGCTCAGGGTTAAATTCCTGGTTTAGCCACAGACTTCCTATGGGACCTTACGTGAATCACTGAATTCCTCTAAGCCTCAATTTTTCATCTGCAGAATGGTGATAGTACTACTTCTCCCATCCTCTGTCTATCTTATCTATTTAGATTATTAACTCTTGAGGCAGGGACTGTCTCATAGTAATTATTTGTAGATTGCCTAGCACAGTAAGGTCCCGATCTAGATAAGAGCCTGAAGGCATTATTGTTGAAACAGCATTTGAGAATAGTAGTAAATCAAATTTGGTCCAAGTGTGCAGTTTCATCCAGGTATCTTAATAAAATTTTTCATTCTAATTTTAAATGTCTTGTATGGTCTTACTCTTCTGTATCTCTCTCAATGTCTTGCACTAGGTTAGCCATACTGGCATCTGTGATAATCTCACCAGTGTGTCCTTTCAGAGAGAAAACGTATGGCATCATACTGTTCTTTTCCTGGTCTTTTGAAACTTTCAATTTTCTAACTACAAATTGACTTTCCTTGTCAAATTTCTAATCACATTAAATAATTACATTTGAGTTAAAGACCTGAGTGAAAAGATATTTTACCATAGTTATAATCTGATTCCTCACATTATCTTTCTTAATCTGACAATTTAAAAGCCAGAAACACATTGGTGATAAATCCTCCTACAATTTTATTTTTGTTTTCATTAATCAAATTAAAATTATGTCGTTGGAGGTGCAATTAAAAAAAATAACTTTAAGAATATGAACTACAATATTGAGTACACATATATAAACTGGCCTCTTATTGTAATGTGCAAACATGGTTCTTTGACATTTAAATTTAATGCAAATATTTTGTTGCTCTCTCCAGTGTGTGAAGAGCAGGTGTTTTACGCTGAGAAATATTCCAGTTATGACTTTATGTCCCATAAGTATATTACTGTAGAAAGCATTCCTACACAGTTGCTCTAATATTTAAATATTCTGCCAAGTTTTTGTTCCAGAAACAGCTTTGATGTTACTGTTTTTACAAGCAACTCTACCAGCTGGAACAATTGGCATCAAGTGATATTGTCTGAGAAGATTATTGGACTCCATTCCACCCTTCACTGTGTGAACTGCCAGGGAACAAACAAGGGGAAAGTGTTGAGAAACACTTCCACTGCTCGCTCCCTCTAAGACAGCAGAGGGCTTGTCATATATCTGTACTTTTGTTAGGGGGCATTAGAACTGGCATTGGGAAGAGGAAGTCCCATGGATTATCCTTCTCCGCTATTGAAGCTCGTGGATTTCCTGATTTGTCTTAAATTGTAAGTTGTTCTAAGCAGGGCCCATGTCTCCCACTGTGTTTGCACAGTGCCTAGTGCAATGGAGCCAGGCTTCTAATTGGGTCTTTAGGTACTGTGGGCTAGGGCCCAGATTTTAAAAGGTATTTAGGCATTATGGGGCTCAGCATTGCAATGCCTAATTGATTTAGGTGTCTAAAGCTCATCTTCAAAAGGGATTTAGGCACCTAACTTCCCGTTTAGGTGCCTAAGCCCACAATTTAGTTCCTCAGAACCCCTACTAAACTACCACTTAACTATGTAGGTGCCTGAATTCCCAAAGCATCAAAAGTCCCCTGGTGCCTAGTTTTCTGCATTCAAAAATAAAACAAAGTCAAACTTTAGAGCCTACAAGTCCACTCAATCCTACTTCTTCTTCAGCCAATCAGCCAGACAAACAAGTTTGTTTACATGTGCAGGAGACAATACTGTCTGCTTCTTGTTTACAATGTCACCTGAAAGTGAGAACAGGCGTTCTTATGGCATTGTTGTAGCTGGCATTGTAAGATATTTACGTGTCAGATGTGCTAAAGATTCATATGTCCCTTCGTTCTTCAACCACCTTTCCAGAGGACACGTGTCCATGCTGATGATGGGTTCTGCTCAATAACGATCCAACGCAGTGCAGATCGATGCATGTTCATTTTCATCATGTGAGTCAGCTGCCACCAGCACAAGGTTGATTTTCTTTTTTGGTGGTTCAGGTTCTGTAGTTTCCACATCACAGTGTTGATCTTTTAAGAAATCTGAAAGCATGCTCAGTACCTCGTACCTCTCAGATTTTGGAAGGCACTTCAGATTCTTAAACTTTGGGTTAAGTGCTGTAGCTATCTTTAGAAATCTCACATTAGTACCTTTTTTGCATTTTGTCAAATCTGCAGTGGAAGTGTTCTTAAAACGAACAGCATGCTGTGTCATCTTCCAAGACTGCTATCACATGAAATATATGGCAGAATGCAGGTAAAACAGAGAAGGAGACATACAATTCTCCCCCAAGGAGTTCAATCACAAATTTAATTAATGCATTATTTTTTTAACGAGTGTCGTCATCAAGGAAGCATGTCCTCTGGAATGGTGGCCAAAGCATGAAAGGACATACGAATGTTTAGCATATCTGGCATGTAAATACCTTGCAATGTCAACTTCAACAATGCCATGTAAACGTCTGTATTCACTTTTAGGTGACATTATAAATAAGAAGAGGGCAGCATTATCTCCCTTAAATGTAAACAAACTTTTTTGTCTTAGCAATTGGCTGAACAAGAAGTCGGACTGAGTGGACTTGTAGGCTCTACAATTTTACATTGTTTTGTTTGACTGCAGTTATGTAGCAAAAATAAAATCTACATTTGTAAGATGCACTTTCATAATAAAGAGATTGCACTACAGTACTTGTATGAGGTGAATTGAAAAATACTGTTTATTTTGTTGATCATTTTTATATTGCAAATATTTGTAATAAAAATAATATAAAGTGAGCACTGTACACTTTGTATTCTGTGTTGCAATTGAAAACAATATATTTTAAAATGTACAAAACATCCAAAATATTTAATAAATTTAAATTATATTCTTTTATTTAACAGTGTGATTAAAACTGCAATTAATCACGATTAATTTTTTGAATCACAATTAATTTTTCTGAGTTAATTGTGTGAGTTAATTGTGATTGACAGCCCTAATAACATACTATAATATTAATTGGAGTAGAGATTTGAACCTGACTCTCACACCCCTCTAACCACTAGGCTATGGAGTCATTCTGCCTCTCTCTGCTCAAATAATAAATAAATATTCAAGAATCTAATTCTTTCCATGCATTGTATAGGGAGCCCCGTTGCCTAACTGAGGGTTGTGGGTTCCACTGGCACCAGGGTGCCTAAAGTGAGGCATTGCAACATTCAGTCTATGTATTTAACATTAATAGTTAATGCTGCTTAGACTAGCAGTTATTCTCCCTCCAATTTCTAGCCTCCTCTGCAGCAGGATGTAGGGACAGGGGGTTAGCTAATAAGAGTGTGATTATCACCGCTATTTGGTGTGGTCTTTCTAGAGGTCTCATCTTCTCCTAACTGATCTTCCTTACTTTGTTCTCATTCAGACAAGTTCCTGGACCATCATCTCCAATTGAGTTTATCAGCCCTTCAGATTTGGGTCTTGTAGTTTCCTGGGTTGTTTTCCTGAAAGCAGCCTGGTGTGATACTCTCACCCCTTTGCTCAGGCCTTTCTGCCTCCTCCTCCTCCCTGTCTGTGCTCTCACCTTTATAGCAGGTCTTGATTTCTCTGTTGGTTGCAGCTGTGGGTTCCCATCTCCATAATTGTCAGAGCTGACATCTACATGGGGGTGTGATCAAGCTGCTTGCTAATAAACAGGAAAGACAGTCCTGTCCCCTCTGCCTATGCTCAGTGTGAGGTTTGTAAACTCTATTTCAGTGACTCTTAAAGAAGCTATGCTGAGGGTGTGGCCAAGAAGCAGCCTGAAGGCACTAGTCCCTTCATTTGGCAGTCCAGGGATCTATGGGGTTATCTATGGCTTTACTTTCTTTGCAGTTCTCATATTCCCCTACAGATTTCTGCGCAATAATTATCCATCATGTAAACTTGAGTGGGAGAGAACAATGGACTTTGTGGCTATTGTTTCTAAACATATATGCTGGAAGAATCTTAGAATCCACTACAGGGGGAAAGGGAGCAAGATGATATCCTTTGCTAAAAGAGGGTGTTTTTTGCTTAATTAGAGGAAGGCTTACAGTTAATTGTTTTAATTTTCAGACCAAACAAAACCAGGTAAGTTATAGAACATCAAAACAGAGACAGCACCTTCACAGTGACATTTGTAAATGCACAGCTCATACATTTAGTTTATATCTCTGCTAGTCTTTTTTTGACCCAATGAAGAACTAACGGGGAAAAAAAATTGTTTTTTCAACCTTGGAAAGAACAGCAAAAGGGAGAAAGCAGAATGCACGGAAGCTAAATCCAGAATGCCTGGTCTACAACTTACAAGTGAACAGTCTCAAAACTAAGTCAAAGACTGTATCGAAAGGAGACTGAATCTTACATCTCACCTGCAAAAGTAGTGAGTCAACTTCTGAAAGAATCAAAGTGATAGGGAAATGTTGGGGAACATGCATAGTAACTGCCCATGCTATGTTTTCTCCCTGGCTAGAAAACTTCAGACTCTAGTACAGTCAATAGGACCTTTTTCTAGCACTATATTCAAAACAGCTTATTGTGGGAGTGGGAAATATTTCAGTATGTTAGTATTTTTATACTGATTAGTTCTAGTAGGCTTGTTACAGAAGAAAAGTAAATCACTTTGTCTGACATATTAAACAGTAAAATGTAGAGTTACAAATATAATTAAATGTGGGCCATTTCACTAAAAAAATCCCACAAAATAAATTGAATGAGGCACCATATGTCCTTATAAAATGTGAATAGAGTTTTTCTGTTTTTACATTATATATATATTCAGTACAAACTAAATAATTTCTCTTATTATTTGTATTCTCTGGAGGTTTTTGATTCCAAGACAGCATACTTGTCACTTCTCAAAAACTGATTCTGTAGAAATATGCAAAATGTTTAGAAGGAACTTTGCCAACTGGAATTAATTTACTTGTTTGCCATCCAACAATTTGTCCTATTAATGTTAGCATTTGAAAATTAACAATCTCTGACAGATCAAGAATGAACTCAACCCAAAATTTATCAGATTCAGGCCATAAAATAGTGATGTGATAAAACAATACAACCTTCTAAGTGGTTGGTTGGTTAATGACACAATCACAGTTTTTTGTCAAAAGAAGACACATTAAGCACATGGAGAGTCCATGAAAAATAACTGTGTGTGTGTGTGTGTGTGTGTGTGTGTTAGGCACTGTGTACTAAAAGAGGCAGGAGTCCTGTACAAAAAAAGTATGAGATCATGTAATTAAATCATGTTACAATGCACATGCACAATACATAGGATGGACAGTGCTTTGAGAATGAGGCAGGTGTAGAATATTTCTCTTCATCGTCCTCATTCAATGTTGGCCCCAAGTCTTATATGGTGCCTTCCATGCAGACCCTGCACTGAATATGAAATTATTCATTTTTTTCATGTGATTTTTCTTCACCTCTATAGCATCTGAGTGTTTCACAAATATTGATTTATCATCAGAACTCCCCTGCATGATAGAGTATTACAGCTGTGAAAAGTGGTGTTGCTGAGGCCTGGATTAGAACTCATGTCTCTTTATTGACCAGGCCTCTGCTAATTCACCATAACAGTCTGCCTGATCCGCTGGGCAGCTACAGCTCCCATTAACTTGTTTGAATCTAAGAGTGCTGTGCATGCATGAAAATCAAGCTTCAGCTGTGCCAGCTTGGTCATCCAGAAAATGAGAAAAACAGCTGTGTCCACTTGCCATAATTTTGGTTTAGGTGACTTGTACTGACATATACAGTATATCTGTGATCAAGTCAGGTACAGAGCCAGGTTCTCTTGCGTGATATTTAACTGCCTTAACCTCAAGACCATGTTGTTGTTGTTTTTCTTTCTACATTTACCTGTGACATGTGCTACACATACTCCAACTTCTAGAGCAAATGAGGTAGGGGTCTTACAGACAAAAGTCTCACACTATATAAACTTGATTCATTCTCTGAGTACTGACTATCTTGTGTACTGAGATCTCTTTTACATCTGTGTCCAGCATTTACTCAGCGTCTTATCCTAAAACTATTCCAGGCAACAGACCCTTTGATGGAATAATGATATGCACCGTCTTCATTTCAGGAGCAGTAAGATATGTGACTAAATATACAGTCAGGCTGCCTACTCAAAAATCAATCTCCATTGGAATTAAATGCACTTGGAAATAACTCCTGAGCTACAGGAAGTATCATTTAAATGGTGGGAATAATCAATGAGTCGGGAAGGCTGGTCAAAATATTTACATTTAGAACAGTGAAATCAGCTGCTATGGACTATTTAGAAGACTGTCAGGAGAAGACAAGAATATTCTGTCTGTCATAGTTCAGTTTAATAAAATGAAAGACACATTTAAGTCCTTAATTTGATGGCCATAGAGAAATTAAAGAACAAGGTTTTCAATGAAATAGTGTTCATTATACAGTAACAGCCAAGTATGATAAGATTTCATAAGCACTGCTAGCATGTAGAAAAATGTGTTAGTGCTTATGTGACAAAACTGATAAAGTCATCAAACCATTGTAATGTTAGAGAAAATTTAATGATTCCCAGTCATTCCCTCTGAATTGAATTACTCTGTGGACTTCGGAACGTATTCCAGACTGCTTATTTTCAGATGAAGACTTTATATGCTGTAAACCAAGACAATAGAGATTTCAATGACAAAGGTGACGCCAGCAAGAGATGCCACAGAACTACAAAGTAGAAGAAGCTGAAGCACACACACATAGGTTCAATAAAAACCAGACCCCTTTATTTTACTATAAAATGCTTGAAATATAGCAGAAAGGGAAAGAAACCTGGAATGCACTGATATGAAGTGAACGTTTGTCAAGAATGTATAAAAAGGAAATACATATTTAGAGAGTCTGATACTTTAAATATAGAACGATGGCAAAGAATCAAGGAAAATGGAGAAGGGAAAATAATATGTTAATGTGAAAGAGTGACAGAGTGAGGAAGATGAAGATGGTGACAGTGACACAAGAAATAACATAACAGCAAGCTTGGAGATAAATAACATCTGTAAGCCTATTACAAGGGTGATATGATTTATGGTGATGACTGAAAGGAAGCCATTACAAATAGAACTTGTGAGTAGCCTGATTCTGTATTTTTCCAGCCTGGGACTTTGAATGTTTATACACTTAATGCTGCACACTAGTAAAGTTATACCTCAGGGGAAAAATTAATTGAAAAGATGTTTGTATTACAAACAAATTAGTACCCCCTCAAAATAAAAGAAAAAAAATGTCCTCAGACCCACAATTAAGGCCACATTCCTATTTATACACCTAAAGGAGGTAATCAGACAGAATAACTTTCTAAAAGATATGCTTTTGCCCAAAGTTATGGGTAGGAGGCAGAAATTACTAGGTGACTGTCTATGAGTCTTTATTATTCAGGAGTTCAGATTTTTGGCTTTAAAATCTATGGAATGGCAAATAGTAAACCTTTTTGTTAACCTTCATTCAGTAGGGACTTGCTTTTTTACATCTGTCTTCAGGTTCTGCAAGTCAAACAGTGAAATACTGTGCTAGTACATGAAAACAAAAAGTGAAATTTATTAAAAGAAGATAAGTCAAGGTGGCAATGCTTCCTTTAGACCTTTCAATTTCTGTCATAAGTTGTGGGCGGGGGGGGGGGGGTTCTGGGGGAATACAGTTGGCTTTTTAAAAAAGAAAAATGAAGAGAGATCCAAGTGCTCAAGGAAATTTTCCCTACAAGAAATGTGGGACAAAATATTGGAGATTGATACTAAAAATTGTGTGCAAATATATATATCGGGGGAAAAAGCAGTATGAGAAGCGATGCAGATGGCAGAAGGTGTGGAAGCTTAAGATGGCGAGCATGACTGTTGGAATAACAAAGAAAATTATGAATAAAATATCTATAAACATTGCCACAATTATGGACGTGAATTTTGAAAAACAAACTGTTGACCATGACTGAAATGGTGAAGAATACTGAGGGAAGAGAATCAGAAATAGCAGATGATTAAGTAGCGAGTACAGCCAAGGGAAGTCAATTTGAAAAATATATATCAAAGCATTTGTAGGTAAAGGGGAAGGCCTGAAAAACTGAGAGAAGAGAGAATGTATTTGTCACCAGTTTACCACAGGTTCAAGAGGGGAGAAATCCTGTTGAATGCTCTGACTGAAAGAGACACTTAAATTAGAGAGACCAGTTCTGTTTGAAAGAAGACAACATGGCAGGAACCACAATAAAAACAGGCCCAGACTAATAATTATTTACTTCCAGACATGCAAGGAGCAAGAGTGGGTCATACTAGCCTCTGAATACTAGCCTCATGATAAACTATAAGGATTACAGCTGCTCAGAGAAATGTAGATAGAACCATATTCCATCAGAATATGTGGTTCCACTGAAATTGAAACACTGCATAAAATCAGGATGATTTTGCCAGAATTCTGTTTCAGAATAAAACCAAGGGAAAAAAGTTCCAATATTGTCAAAACAACCAGTTTTGACACTTCTTGGAATTAAATATTTTGATTTATTTTTGTTCTGAAACAATTTTTCATATTGTCATTATTCTATTGTATTTTATTACACTATTAAGTATGCTTCTGTTAGACCTGATTGGAAATTTTCTGAAGGAATGCTTTCTTACATCTGAAACTGCTGGTTCATTGAAATCAAAGCATTCCATGAGAAACTGTTCCATCTTCTTAGGTTACCTTGTTTACCAGGAAGTTAGGCAGTCTGGGGAATAAGCATAAGAATTCCAAATTGGTTTTCCCAAAACACATTTTTTCAGTCTTTTCCTCCCATGAACAATTTTGAATTTTTGACTCAGATTGAAAGGGGTTGTTTCCTCAGAAAAATTCAGTTTTTTTGTGGAGGTGAGACAGACTGTTTTCTGACCAGCTCTAATATCCATTGTGCATTAGTCAGTAATTCAGAAGCATATATCATTGGGTGATCATCTTGCATAAATAGCATTCTGTGTTGATGGAAAAATCAGAGATATTTTGGAAATAATATTCTAAACATCTGTGTAACCCTTGTAGCTACAGAGGATTGGGTAACCATACACAAAGATCTGAAATACTTCAGGGTGTCACCATAGGATATTTCACCATATCTATTGCTGGTGTCAACTTCAGTATGCTATTGGCTGCTTCTCTCCTGGTTCCATTCACCCCTTATTCTACTATTGTGGTCAACTGGTGTCATGACTGGAATATTGGCTGAGCTCATCCTTGATTTACATGGTCTCCATCAAATAACCTTCACTTGTACTGTCTCCTGGGTCCTTTTCAGTCATGGATCCAAATAGTGTGCCTTTGCCATATTTCAGTGATGAACAGGGGATACTGCAGAATAGATTTCATTCTGATTACCTAGGATAGTGGGATCTAATCTGCCTAATCATAATGATGAATCAAGAAGAAAATATGTATATATATATATATATAATCAGCATGTGAATGGAATACCTGATACTTTTATCCCTGCTCACCATCTTGGTTGTGCCTCTTACAGCTGTTAGGAAATGCATTATTTAGTGCGTATGAGCCCCAGTAATGGACCAGGACCTCCATTTTGCTGGGCACTGTATGAACACAGATGGTCCCTCACCAATTATCAAGTTAAATGTTATTTCATGTTAACCACCTGCTTGAGATGAGAATTGGCCCTTACTCTGGGGAAGGAGGAACCCCTGTAAAGATGGAAAGGGGGTCCTGTTGGTGATTATGTGTTAGGGTCGTTTCCTATCTTATCACTGAGGTCTACCTCCTATTGTAGAGCAGCTTAGGGACCAACCCTGAGCCTAGAGCAGCTCCAACCTCTTCTTTCCTATCAAAGAGCTGAGCTTGTTAGGTAATGTGATTCATGTTTTACTCAGTGGCAAATGAATAGGAATTGTCCAGCAGGCTGATATTCATACTTGGAGTTTTGTCCACAACCCAAATATTAGGACTCTCAAATTCACTTAACAATAATATCTGTCTGTTTGTCCATACATAGAAAATATCTGTTCCCAGGCAGGCCATGAGGTAACTTGTGTAACAATACTTACCTATTGCACAAAAGTGTTGAAGCCTAATTCAGTCATGAGACACATCCCTTTTCTCCTCACACAGTCTGAAAAATTGGGAGCTAAGCAGGACTTTTGAATGGATTTGCACTTCCAACCCCATTTTCTGTCCATTTCTCCCTCCCCCCTTCCAAAAAAAGCCCCTATCATTGCAAGCCCACAAAGTTTTCTATCTCCCACTCAAAAAAGTCTCTGCAATGCCTGCCGTAGTAATCCAACAGTAGATGTTAATGTGCAAAAGAATTTGGGAGGGCACAATCACCTTGAAATCCACAAATGGAAGGTGCTATAGAAATGTGAGTTATTATTATTTATTGTGTAAAAGGAAATGCTAAGACTGTATTCATGAATAACAATACTTAATTTGTTAAATGTTTTAAATGTTTACTGTGGTTAAAGAAAACTATTGCAATTGAAAAACCATATTTATAACTATATATCTCCTGAGAGATATTGACCTAAAGGAGTGAACTGCTGGTGGAGTTAATTAGAAAATGAATGTGAGAAAAGTATTCAGCTTTTCAACATAATATATGTGATGTGGAGAACTTTCACAGTTTATTCTTCATTTTCAGAACACACCATGCTTAACTTTATTCTGAATATGAAGAAAGCACAAAAAGATATCTAACCTTACTGAGGCTTGTTGTCTACATTCAGAAAACTTTGTTCCTTGTTTGCTTCTTTAACCCTTCTTCATACAATGCAATATTTTGACTGCAGTTTTTCCCCCTGAGAATCAACCATAAAACAAAGACAAATTAATATCTCTCTGCCTATCAGGCTCCGGTCTGAGGGACCATTGCTATTATTGTTAGTAGTATCACTACATTTTATTTGTATTGCTCCTATCTGATGTAGGGTTTGCTGTGACTCACAGTATAGTTACAACTTTAATTAAAGTTTTCTCAAAACATAACTGATTAAGCAGGTGTAAAATCATATAATAGTATCATGCAAAAATATTTAACAAATATAGAATTCTTTATGCCTTGTGATGCTGTGTATAAACCCCATACTGGTAGAAAGAGGGTTAATGGGAGCCTGAGGGCTCAGTTAGCTCATTTAGTTACACCTGGAGGGTCTGTCAGCTCAATTTGTTATCAGATCCAGCTGGGGAGGAGTTAGGTTCTTCATAAAGGAGATCAGAAGTCATAAAGGTGGTCAGAGCACTGAGGGAGGAGCTCCATAAAGGGGTGGGTCGGGTCTGATCTGTTCCTTGGGAAAGGAGCTACTAGGAAGTTACAGAGGTGGCAGTAGCCCCGTGTTGGGCCCTGAACCAGGGACAAGACTCCAGGAAGGTAGCCTTATTGGTCACTTTTTCAGAAGAGGAACAGCTGAAGTCTGGGACAAGCAATAGTGCTTTAAATGATGTTTGGTAGGGTTTGGGATATTTTAGCTCTGCTGGGGGTTGTAGAGAGAAGCCCAGGAACACACCACTCTGAAAGAAGACTGGAACTGAAGAGGAGCCCATGAGGGAAGGGAGACACTGTATGGATGACTGGTATTGTGATAGGTGCTGTTTATTTGGGACATTGATGCCCCAGAGGGGATAGATTGTACATGAACTGCCTGGAAGGACAAGTCACTAGAAGAATTAGCCCACCACAGGGCCCGAATAACCAACTGAAAGAGGCAACTGAGGGGCAAGTCCTGCTGTGCCTAGTTACAAGGGAAATGTTGGCTGGGAGAGTCATTCCTCTATAGCTCCTTTTTAGAGAAGCTATTTTTGGGGGGTCTTCTAAACTCAAGAAGTATGAAAAAAGTGCTGTGTTGAGTTCAGAGCTAATAAACACCAGTGACTCACATTAACAGTTCTTACACTTGTTTGTTTGTTTTGTTTTGTTTGTAATGTTTGAGGCTCCTGTAGACCTGGTTCTGAAACCTCATTGCACCTCACCCCCTTTCTAACAACAAAAATTACTACATAACCCCAAGTTGCGGAACTGAACCCTGAGCCAGCCCGAGTCCCATGTGGAGGGCCAAGCAGAAACTGAAAGAATTGAGCCCTGGGGAAGGGAGCCTATAAGCTGAGCTCCACCACCTGGGGCTGAAAACTTTATAGAATCATGGAGTCATGGAATATCAGGGTTGGAAGGGACCTCAGGAGGTCATCTAGTCCAACCCCCTGCTCAAAGCAGGACCAACACCAACTAAATCATCTCAGCAAGGGCTTTGTCAAGCCTGACCTTAAAAACCTCAAAGGAAGGAGATCCCTAGGTAATGTATTCCAGTGCTTCACCACCCTCCTAGTGAAAAAGTTTTTCCTAATATCCAACCTAAAACTCCCCTACTGCAACTCCCACCTTGGGCAGTGGGGCTTGGGCTTTGACCCTGGGCCCCAGCAAGTCTAGTGGCAACCCTGGTGATCCCATTAAAATAAAGTTGTGAACCACTTTGGGGTCCCGACCGTCAATTTGAGAACCGCTTCTGTAGACTATGGATTGCTACAACCTGGGAGTGCTGAGGCAAGGATGTAGGCAGTGCATGTTTTATCCCTAGATGTAGAATTAAGCTTGCAGAGGTTTTTGTTTGTTTGTTTTGTCTTTTCAATGTGATATTTTAGCAAAAAGATTGACTGTGAGCACATTTAAATATCTTTGAACCTTACGTTAACTGTTAATTTCCATAATTTTAAATTCCTAAGTTTTCTCTAAAGAGTAATATTCCTTGGTATACATACACTGCCATTTTAATGTTAACTACTAAACATAAGTTAAAGGTAATAGTTTTGGTATTTTAACCTTTATTTTACATCTTTTCCTGCTCTGTAAACTTACTTAAGCTTAAGAGCTCAATGGTGTTCTCAGATATACTGCGTTCTTATTGCCTCATGGAGCTTTGGAGTCCTGCAGCATAAATGGCTCTTATATGTCACATGACTTCTTCCATAACCTACACATACCTGTGTAGGGAGATGATGTCTGATGATAGAAGGGTTTTTGGTCTACACTTAAAATTTGTATCAACATAACTATATAAGTCAGGGGTGTGAAAGAAATAGACCCCCCCCCTCCCTCCTAAGTGACATAGCTTTCCCAATAAAACCTATAGTGCAGATGCAGCTATGCTGACAAAAGAGGGCTTCTGTCACCATACCTAACACTGCCCTTCATTTGGCATGTGCTGTTTCTACACAGGGGGATTCTACTGGCATGGCTAGCAGACATAAATATACATGCATACACTATGTCGTGTAGACATGGTTGGAAACTAAAATCTGAAAAATTCAAAAAGGAAACAAGATGCAAATTTTAACAGGGTGACTAACCATTGGAACAGATTTACTGAAGGAATATGGTAAAAGCTCCATTGCTAAGCGTAATCATATAAAGATTAGTTTCAGAGTAGCAGCCATGTTAATCTGTGTCCTCAAAAGGAAAAGGAGTACTTGTGGCACTTTAGAGACTAACAAATTTATTTCAGCATAAGCTTTCGTGAGCTACAGCTCACTTCATCGGATGCATGCAGTGGAAAATACAGTGGGGAGATTTATATACTCAGAGAACATGAAACAATGGCTGTTACCATACAATAGCTCACCTTACCTGATCACTGTTGTTACAGTGTTTATGGTAACACCCATTGTTTCATGTTCACTGTGTATATAAATCTCCTCACTGTATTTTCCAGTGCATGCATCCGATGAAGTGAGCTGTAGCTCACGAAAGCTTATGCTGAAATAAATGTTAGTCTCCAAGGTGCCACAAGTACTCCTTTTCTTTTTGCAGACACAGACTAACACGGCTGCTACTCTGAAACCTGTCATTATGCAAGGCAACGAATTTAGCCGTATGGAGTGGAAATCTATCAACTTCATGAAAAAACTCGTACAGATACAGACAGACATCATCTTCCTTTCCAAATGCAAACAGATAGACATCATACCAAAAGGACTGAAGGTAAAAAACCCATTACAATCTACATACCACACAGACTATGCTGACAGATTGTGCCACACACTCTCAAAGAAACTGCGGAACCACCTGATAAACATCCTCTTCAGCAAACAGGGAAAGATTAAGAATGAGCTCTCAAAACTGGATACTTTCATAAAAAAAAAACCAATCTTCCACACAGACTTCCTCGTTGCTGGACTTTACAAAAACTAGACAAGCCATTTACAACACACACTTTGCTTCTCTACAAAACAAAAAGGACACTAAACTATCTAAACTACTACATGCCACAAGGGGCCACAACAGTGGTGCTCTTAACCCACCCAGTAATATTGTTAATCTATCCAACTATACTCTTAGCCCAGCAGAAGAATCTATCCTATCTCGGGGCCTCCTCTTCTGCCCCTCCACCCCCAAGAACATGATACAGTTCTGTGGTGACCTAGAATCCTATTTTCGACGTCTCCGACTCAAGGAATATTTCTAACACACCTCTGAACAACATACTAACCTACAGAGACCTTCCTACCAAGACTACAAAAAGAAGGATTCTGGGTGGACTCCTCCTGAAGGTCGAAACAACAGACTGGACTTCTACATAGAGTGCTTCTGCCAACATGCACGGGCTGAAATTGTGGAAAAGCAGAATCACTTGCCCCATAACCTCAGCCGTGCAGAACACTATGCCATCCACAGCCTCAGAAACAACTCTGATATCATAATCAAAAAGGCTGACAAAGGAGGTGCTGTCGTCATCATGAATAGGTCGGAATATGAACAAGAGGCTTCTAGGCAGCTCTCCAACACCACATTCTACAAGCCATTACTCTCTCATCCCACTGAGGGTTACCAAAAAAACCTACAGCATTTGCTCAAGAAACTCCCTGAAAAAGCACAAGAACAAATCTGCACAGACACACCACTATCTGCTACCCAAGATCCATAAACCTGGAAATCCTGGACGCCCCATCATCTCAGGCATTGGCACCCTGACAGCAGGATTGTCTAGCTATGTAGATTCCCTCCTCAGGCCCTATGCTACCAGCACTCCCAGCTATCTTCAAGACTCCACTGACTTCCTGAGGAAACTACTATCCATCAGTGATCTTCCTGAAAACACCATCCTACCCACTATGGATGTAGAAGCCCTCAACACTAACATTCCACACAAAGATGGAATACAAGCCATCAGGAACAGTATCCCCGATAATGTCACGGTAAACCTGGTGGCTGAACTTTGTGACTTTGTCCTCACCCATAACTATTTCACATTTGGGGACAATGTATACCTTCAAATCAGTGGCACTTCTATGGGTACCCGCATGGCCCTACAGTATGCCAACATTTTTATGGCTGACATAGAACAACGCTTCCTCAGCTCTCGTCCCCTAATGCCCCTACTCTACTTGGGCTACACTGATGACATCTTCATCATCTGGACCCATGGAAAAGAAGCCCTTGAGGAATTCCACCATGATTTCAACAATTTCCATCCCACCATCAACCTCAGCCTGGACCAGTCCTCACAAGGGATCCACTTCCTGGACACTACATTGCTAATAAGCGATGGTCACATAAACACCACCGTATACCGGAAACTTACTGACCGCTAAGCCTACCTACATGCCTCCAGCTTTCATCCAGACCAAACCACATGATCCATTGTCCACAGCCACGCTCTACGATACAACCGCATTTGCTCCAACCCCTCAGACAGAGACAAACACCTACAAGATCTCTATCAAGTGTTCTTACAATACAATACCCACCTGCTGAAGTGAAGAAACAGATTGACAGAGCCAGAAGAGTACCCAGAAGTTACCTACTACAGGACAGGCCCAACAAAGAAAATAACAGAACGCCACTAGCCATCACCTTCAGCCCCCAACTAAAACTTCTCCAACGCATCATCAAGGATCTACAACCTATCCTGAAGGACGACCCATCACTCTCACAGATATTGGGGGACAGGCCAGTCCTTGCTTACAGACAGCCCCCCAACCTGAAGCAAATATTCACCAGCAACCACACACCACACAACAGAACCACTAACCCAGGAACCTATCCTTGCAACAAAGCCCGTTGCCAACTGTGTCCACATATCTATTTACTGGACACCATCATAGGGCCTAATCACATCAGCCACACTACCAAAGGCTTGTTCACCTGCACATCTACCAATATGATATATGCCATCATGTGTCAGCAATGCCCCTCTGCCCTGTACATTGGCCAAACTGGACAGTCTCTATGTCAAAGAATAAATGGACATAAATCAGACATCAAGAATTATAACATTCAAAAACCAGTTTGAGAACACTTCAACACTCGATTACAGACCTAAAAGTGGCAATACTTCAACAAAAAAACTTCAGAAAAAGACTCCAAGGAGAGACTGCTGAATTGGAATTAATTTGCAAACTGGATACAATTAACTTAGGCTTGAATAAAGACTGGGAGTGGATATGTCATTACACAAATTAAAACTATTTCACCATGTTTATTTCCCCCCCTAGTGTTCCTCACACATTCTTGTCAACTGCTGGAAATGGCCCACCTTGATTATCACTACAAAATGTTCCCCCTCTTTCCCCCGCTCTCCTGCTGGTAACAGCTCACCTTATCTGATCACTCTTGTTACAGTATGTATGGTAACACCCATTGTTTCATGTTCTCTGTGTATTTTCCACTGTATGCATCCAATGAAGTGAGCTGAAGCTCACGAAAGCTTATGCTCAAATAAATTTGTTAGTATCTAAGGTGCCACAAGTACTCCTTTTTCTTTTTGCATATAAAGATTAGATATCTTTCTAAAAGATGAACTCTAGCTCAACCCTACAAGTGCTCAGGCTGAATTCAGAAATCAGTGGGTGAAGTGTTATGTTTTGCAAGAAGTCACACTACATGATCATAATGGTCCAAACCTTAACATCTAGGAATCTGTCTTTTGAATTGCTTGAGATCTGCAGGGATAAGTGATACATCTGCATAGCTGGGACCGGAACCCTTGTCCTATATTTCTGTAGTGTTTAGGAATTGGGTAATATCCCTTTAAATAGTTTGGAGTCTTTTAGTCTTTCTGTTTCTATTTCAGAAGCCATAGGAACACTGCCAGAGCAGCAGTGTACATAAGTTCTTGTATATTTATACTATTTAATATAAATGGTTATCTGGAATCCAACTGTGCCACTCTGGTTTTCCCATATTTTCAATGTTGTGTCTTTGTTCTCTTCACAGCAATTTCAAAAAATAAAGGTTTCTGCCACTTGAGTTAAAGGAAGCTCTTTATGAGCTGTCAGCTCTAGAACACTTATGTTCTCTCTAAGGACTTGAGTACCTGGGGACATCCAGGAAAACTAATCCAAATTAACTAAAGCTATGAACTTGATTGGTGGATTGGTGGATTGGTTTATTTTATGAAGTGGATTGGTTTATTTTAATTTTCTTCCAAAGTGACTCATAGTAAACAAATTTAAGGCCACATTAATTTTGAATAACAGTGTCCACATGGGAAATTAATGAAGTTTAACTAATCTACTTCAAATTCACAACAGCTTTAATTTAAATATGGATTAGTTTTCTTGAAGTGGCTTAGTTAAACTGTATTAAATCCCTGTGTGGATCCTGTTGTTCAGAATGTAAGTGGCCTTAATTTTGCTTGGCTTAATTCTCCTTCAAAGCGAATTAAGATAAACCAATCCATTTCAAGTTCATAGCTTTGATTAATTGGGATACATATTCAGGATGTCCTCATGTAGACAAACCCAAAGTTGCATTCAGCAATGTGACAGTCTCACTGTTAAAAGGCAGTGGCGTAAGTTCTGACCCTATTGAGTTAAATGACACCACTGTGAGGTTGACAATAAGATAACCCAATTTCTTCAAAAATCACATGCAAACTAGTTTTTAAGGAGTTGTAACATTCTATAAAATGTTAAGAGATATTAACATGTGACTTCTGATTCAGAGGGACCCAAACAAATATTAGAAACTATTCAAGGGTAACTTTTTAAAATTTAATGTACAAGTCACGAAAGGTTTGCACCAATATTCCTAAAGTTTTGCAGAACATTTCCTTTTGCCTTTGGAGTAAATGACAATTTTAAAGCTAAACCAGTTATTCTATTTAGTTATAAAAGTGCTGAAATATGACTTACACTGGAACTAGGTTGCAACCTTAACTATGGAACCATGAAATATGTCTCTCAGAACAACTGCCTGACTGTGCAGTTGATTAATAAGTTACCTCCTATATGTGCATCTCACAATTGCTGAAGGAGCATCAACTCAGCCATGACCACGTTTCTTTTCTTGTCTACTCCAATATATAGAGTGGAGTTCTTCATTTTTCATTTTTCTAGTAGTGCTTTCATCAAGATGAAATCTTCAGAACTGAGATACAGTGCACAAAGGTGTTTCTGGTGTAAGTCAATTCATTGGGTGCAGTGTAACTAGCTGTATAAAGATATTGTTCCGTGTATTAAAAGAGGCTTCGACCAAGCCTCTAATTTCCACAACTTTGTTCTCATAGTCAACTGAGGGCTAAAACTGCTGACAAACTTAACTGTCAAATCACATTAATATTGATTTACTGCACTTGACACCAAGTGCGGTTCAATAGACATGTACATTTTATTATTTGTGTCACTCTTTACTGAACCCAAAATTGTGAGTGCAAAACAGGTTATTTTAATAAAAAGTCTTGATACCATACTCTGGCACAACCCTCTGCCATTTTGCTTTTGTAACTGCTAATCTAACATCTACTTCCTTATCTCTTCTTTAATTATGTTTCACACCTTGCTAGATATAGTCCTAACTAGGGAGAAAAAGGCAATAAAAAGAGGTTCTTTAAATATATTAGGAGTAAGAGAAAGATAAAGGAAATTGTAGATCCTCTACTTAGTGGGGAAGAGCAGCTAATAACTGATGACCCCAACAAAGCAAGTGTGTTTAATGCCTGTTTTTCTCAGTCTTCACTAAAAAGGTCAATGGTAACAGATACACAACACAATTAATATTAACAAAAAGAGGAAAGGAATCCAAGCCAAAATAGGGAAAGAACAGGTTAAAGAATATTTAGATAAGTTAGATATATTCCAGTCAGCAGGGCCTGATGAAATTTAATCCTAGGGTATTTAAGGAGCTGGCTGAAGTAAATTTGGAACTGTTGTTAATTATCTTTGAGAACTCCTGGAGAATGGGTGAGTTTCCAGAAGCCTGAAGAAGGGAAAACATAGTACCTATTTGACAAAGGGGAACAAAGAGAATCAAGGGAATTATGGACCAGTCAGCCTAACTTTGATACCTGGAAAGATACTTGAACAAATTATTAAGCAATCAATTTGTAAGCCTTGCCTTTTGTAACTGTAAGCCAAGCCTGGGGAGACAAATGGGCATGTAGCCTAACCCTAGCCCAGAGAGACCTCTACTTAGTAATTCTACTCCATGTAACCCTACGGGTGGCTCAAAGTGATATTCTGTGGCCCTTGAACCTGACCAATGACTATTCAATGAGAGTACTATTCTTGGCCACTTTCAGAGAATGAGTTGCATGAGCTTTAGCAGTCTTTTTGGCTTCATTTTGGAGAGTTTCTTTTGAAAGCTTTGTTCTGGTTTGAGTGCCTATATTTAAAACTGCTTTAATATCCAGAGGCAGATTGATTTTACATTAGAAGCAGTGTCAAATTAGCACTAATCAATCAGGACAAAGATTACTAACTATAGTAAGCAGTTTGGATAATGTAATTGTGCTTCTTTACCATGTCCTGAACAATGTGACTGACTGTGATCAAAGAAGAGCAAGGCGATAAGCTCATTTGGTCAAGGAGTTCCTGATACACAGCCCTCCCGCCTCCCCCACAAACACACATGAGCTACTCATAACGTTTTCACAATTTTTATAATTTGACCAGGGCTGGCAGGGCAAAGCTAAGGAAAGTATGTCAGAGCAGTGAGGGAGGATGTATGCGGGTGTTAGGAGGATGTGGGGGAGCAGAGACCCTTTGCCCTTCTGGAGGTGTGCTCTGGTGGAATTACTGAGGGGTCATCACACCCCTAGATGAACACTGTTAATAGCGTAAGGGATCCTTCAGATTCTTTTTTGAGAAAAGAAAGTGTGTGTGTGTGACAGAAGCAGTTCAATGACTAGATCTTTGACAGAGAAATGGATTTCCAAAAATGTAGTTTGTCCTTGATTCCATGATAAATAAGAGACCATCATCAAAAGGGACCTTTGTTTTCTAGGAGCTAAGAAGCTTTGATAGAGCAGAACCATAAGGGGAGAAAGCTGGGTATCTTCTCCTCCAGGACCATATTGGGAAGGAATGGAAATGGAATCATCTATTCTCCCCCTCCATCCTTAATAATTCCTCCCGATGGCTGCTCCACCAGGCTAAGGGAGGGACCTTAGGGGCTCCCCTTCCCTTCACTGCTCCCTGATCAGGATAGAGAACTTACAACCCCCTGTTCCCCATGCTGCCTCCAGCAGTGGGCAAGGGACACCAGGCTCATCCCCCCCCTCACCCGCCAATACTGCTGTTTCTAACAGAAAAGAGGAGTTCAGAACTGTGCAGGGGGGTATGAAGGGAGGGCTTCAGATGTGCATCCCTCATCTCCATGCCCCATCCGTTTCTGTCCCTCCTTCAAAATATTCCCCTTCAGACTCAGTCCATTCCTGCATACTCATCCATCATTCAGCACAGCTACCCAGTGAATGTAGCTGGGGTGCATGCTGGTGAAAGCTGGAATTCAAATCTGTAAACACAACACAGACCATGGCAAGTTATGTTGGTCATTCTTGTCTCCTTGTTATGGCACCACCATCATTGAACAGAGGCTACTGCTCCAAGGGTCAGAATGATAAATGTAGCCCTGCTGAATGGCAGAAACATTAATGGGAACGGACTGGAAGAGTTGCCATGGTGATATGAGAAGTGCATGTGTACCTTGAGTGATCACGTAGGCCTCACTGTAGCACTGATTTCTGCAGTTTATATTCACAGCTGTACACAAAGGTCTTCCTGACCTGGGAACTGTCGGCATACAGTTGTAGCGTACATAAAAGTGGTCTCTAGGGCTTAATGAGCAGCCAGAAAGAATACTCAGGGTAAGGGGAATGAGGTGGTAATACTCTGTAAGTCTAGGGCAGTTTGTTTGTAGCAGGCTCAGGGTTTGAGTGTAGCTCCTGTGTTCTATGCATAACCCTTAGCAAAAGAAAGATCTTAGACTTTGTCCTACAGTGCTCATATGCTCTGTTCCCAGACAGTTCTAGAGAATGTGTAGGGAGAGTCCTAGTATGCGTGTTGGTGGTGGTGTTGTTCAAAGAGGTCACACCTGCAGTTCAGCCTTGATTACCTGATTTTAAGAGGTTTGGGAGAAACTGAGCATAAGATTCTAGAAGGACCTGATGCATCACTGGGCAACCTTAACTGTGCACTACCAAAATGAGAGGGCAGTTTGTACTTTGACCAGTATTGAGATCACAACATATCCCATACAAGAGAAAATGTGATTTCATTAAAACATTCTGGGCTTGATGCTCATTTTATGGTAAACTTACTCTATAGCATTCTCATGGCATAAAGAAGCCTTAAAGAGGAAGTACATTATATTTATATCCATTATAAGGCCCCTTTGTAAAGTTGCCTTATCGTGAATGAGTTAGGCCCTCTGTATTAGCCCCAAAACTCCATTACATCTGCACGATCAGACCCTGGTGTCTAAGCCTTATGGAAGTCAAGGGGGCTTTGCACAGAAACAAAGGTCAGCCTGCACTATCTAGCTGCAGATTTGGGGCTTACATGTGTTCTAGTCTGTTGTAGTGTCAGTTTCTGTGGTTATCTAGCTGTGGGTCAATGTATTGGCATCATGCTGACAGTTTTCAGTTTAGTCAAGAGTAATCCTGATAATATCTCTGAAGAAAGCATTATAAAAAGAAGTTATCCAAAATGACAGTCCTTGAAAGCACAAATCTTAATATGACCTTTTACTTTATATTAGTACAGCAAAAACAAACAATTCTCCGGTCTTTTTGACCCAAAAGGAGAGTACAAAATATAAGAAAGGTGAAGTCTTTGATAAAAGTGGCAGAGTCCTGTGGCACCTTATAGACTAACAGACATATTGGAGCATAAGCTTTCATGGGTGAATACCCACTTCGTCGGATGCAAGTCTTTGATAGTATCGTTCAAATTGTTTGTTTTTCTTTTTAGTATTTTAAAAAATCTTTTTACTGTATTCCCTTAAACACCCCAAAACACCTTAAACTGCCCCAAAAGGCAGAGTCCCTGGTTAGAAGTCCCTAACAATTCCTCTTTGCTCTAGCAAAGTAAAATATGTACAGCACTGTACATCAGCTTTGTTTTCCCGAGAGAAACTCCCAAAATGATTGAGTCCTTTATAGCACTTGTCCTAATACTGTAGTTAATTACATAACAAAAGAAGAGCTACAAAACTTTTTTCTTTACCTTAATGCATCTTGAGTAAATAAATATCAGTAACTACAGTTCAAAAAATAGAACTCTTTATATCTCAGGACATTTTTTTTTATAATGAGAAAAGAACAAAGAAACTTGTTTTCCTCTGCCTCTCGGGAAAGTACAATAGCAAAAAAAAAAAAAAAAAAAAAAAAAAGCACTACAAACAACAGAATCCCAAATTAATTCAAGTTACCTAAATTATTGAATAGCATAGCAGGTATGCATGCTTATGATGCTGTGTTAACAGGAAGTTTGTGTCAGCACATCCATTGCAAACCTGGCTTTTTGGAGTTTGCTGCAGGCTGGATCTCTGCATGTCCTGCATCATCCCCTAAGCAAGGAATTGTTTACAAATTAACATAAATCCCTTTAGTCAATTTTTAGGCAGGAGAGCATATATAATACAGTACTACTTATTTTTATGGGTTTAAGACACCTTTTTTTTTTCTTTCTTTAAATCATTTACAAAGAGGCATTGATTTGCAAAATGAGATTTGGAAAATACTCACTTTGGTGTGACCTAATTACTTTTGTTACTGAGAAAAAAGGAGAAAGAGCAACATACAAATTTTAAAATCACCTCCTGCATGTCAGGTGTTATTGTCTAATTGAGTAATTACAGAATACATTAGAATATGTCCATTGTACATAGTTTAGCACCTTTTAGGGGGAAAATATAACAATTGTACAGCCATTCCGTTTGAAGAAAGCATTCTAGCTTAGCAGGTGATGATGCACATTTTAAATATTGTACTGTGCATACCTGGGCAATGGCTATCCTTTTCTCAAAGTAATGGCTGACAGGTTTTATTGTAACCATGGATGAGTCAAAAAAACAGTTTTCATCTTTATATTTATGGAAGACACTCAGGGCTACATCATATAGGGACTTAGGCACCTTACTGCCACTTTAGGCAGCAAAATCCAACATGTAGACACCGCCAGCATTTACAAAACCCCCACTCAGTTGCTGCCAATCCCTGTAGAGTCCCTAAGTGCTATGTTTCCATAGTTAAATTACTTCAGGCACTTAAATTTTCATTGCCTGGACATGGACACAGTTTCCTCAGTCCTGTCATCACCCAGCAGCTTGGTATCTAACTTGCCCTAAACCCAGCAGGATTCACAGAGTAGGTGTTTCTCTGTCTATATTGCCTTTTTTGCGCAATCTGGTAGGGTTCTCAGGGCTTGCCCAAACCCATACAAAATGGCAGGAGGTCGTGGTGTATACCTTATAATTTCTAGTCTGATAACTAGGGAGTCACCTGAGATGTGGGAGACCTGGGTTCAGTTCCCTCCTTCGCCTGACAGGGAGAAGGGCTAGGGATATTTTGGGGCAGGTCTTTCTTGATCTCTCCTGTTGAAGGTGTTCCACAGCGTATAAATAGCAAATGGGCCAGTGAGAATGACTGTCTAGTCCAGTCTTTTTCTTAATATATCCCTGAATGAGTAAGTATCCTTTGCCTCAGCATAAGATCTACAAAAGGGGATTTGGATGGTTCATTCTTAGGGCCCAGTCTTTCAGCTAATTCCAATATCGTGGGATGCTGCTGAAGTGGGGCCTTGCATTTGTACACAGGTGTGCATTAGCCAGGGCCAGCTCCAGGAACCAGCGAACCAAGCAGGTGCCTGGGGCAGCAAATATAAAGGGGTGGCAGGACGTTGGGCTCTGGAGTGGCAGTCCACCCTTGGCGGTGGCAGCAATTCGGCGGCTACTCCGTCACAGTGCGTTTTGCGCTTAGCGGCAATTTGGCAGCGGGGACGCGACTCTTCTTCGGTCGCCGGCGGCAATTCGGCGGCCGCACCATCATGCCACCTCCGTGTTCGGCAGAAAGGTTTTTTGTTTTGCTTTTTTTGCTGCTTGGGGCGGCAAAAACACTGGAGCCGGCCCTGGCATTAGCAGATCTAATTGGCCCCAGTCAGCATACTTATACTGATAGCCCCTCATGCAGCTATAAATAGAGGATGTCTATAAAATTACTCATCTGTTTCTGTTACCTTAAATTTATATATCAAGTTATAAGGAATGGATAACAGAAAAATTGCTGTAGTAATGTTTAGTGTTCTTTAAAAGAATTTTTAGGGATCAGTTTATCTAGTGAATAGTGCTTTTTTATCCGGAGACTGCAGTACTGCAAATCCTATGGGATGAGAATTGTTTTTAATTATTATTTATTTTAATTCCAACTGAGAGGTTCTAACTATGTACGGTCCAGATTTTATGGGATTAGCCTGTGCACATTCATGCTTACGGGATTTGCTCTGACATTGCTCTGACAATGGAATCACAGTCACAGATGGACAAGGAACCTGGTCATTCTCACTAGAAAACATTCACTCGAGATTCATTGTTTAAAAAAAAACAAACTTAACAACCACCACCCATCCATTCAACACTCTGTGGAACACTCCCACACTAGCATCAATGTCCTGGATGTCCTGATCAGCTTCAACAATGGAACTCTAGAGACAACCCTATACACGAATCCCATGGATCACCACACCTACCTTCATAGATCCAGTAACCACCCCAAACAATCTGTTATCTACACCCAGGCATTCTGGTAGCACTGAATGTACCCTGAGGAGAAAGTCTGGGATATACACCTTAACACACTCAGAACTGCCTTCACCAAACAAGGACTCTCCACCAGAGATTTAGATTGCGTCATGCAATGGGCCACCCAAATACTCAAAGAGAACCGGCTTCAATACAGAAATAAAATGCCTTCTGACTGCACACCTCTACTTGCCACCTACCACGCTACACTGGAACCCATACAAGGCATCATCAAACAACTATAACCTGTACTCAGTGGGGACCCATGCTGAAACAAATATTTCCTGAACCCCCACTTCTAGCTTTCAAACAATCCACTATCTCTCCAAGCTGTCATCAGAAGCAAGCTCCTCACGGATCAGGATGCACCAACTCAAAGCAGAACCAGACCTTCCAGAACAACAGATACAAAACCTGCAAACACATCTCCACTGCTATGATGATCAACATCCGCACAACACACCTTTCAAGATCCATAGACATGTGTAGAACCCATCACAACATGTGGTGTACCTCATCCAGTGCACTAAATGCCCTAATAGCAACTATGTGGGTGAACCCAATCTCTACACTTTCAAATGAATTCTCACAGGAAAATGATAAAAGACAAAATCACCAGATCACCTGGGGTGGAAACTTTTCACAAAGTGATCATTCTATATCTGACCTCTCAGTCCTCATCCTCTAAGGAAACCTGCACAATATTTTCAAAAGGCGAACCTGGGAGCTTAAATTCATTACTGCTAGACACTAAAAATCATGGACTGAACAGACAATGGATTTATGGCTTATTACATCAATCTAAACTCTAACCCCCTCTTGATTTGTCCTATTAGTGCAGAGGTGTTAAGTGGCTACTCTACCTTGAATGGCCCCTGTCATAAATATAAAGGGAAGGGTAAACCCCTGTAAAATCCCTCCTGGCCAGAGGAAATCTCCTCTCACCTGTAAAGGGTTAAGAAGCTAAAGGTAACCTCGCTGGCACCTGACCAAAATGACCAATGAGGAGACAAGATAATTTCAAAAGCTGGGAGGAGGGAGAGAAACAAAGGGTATGTGTGTCTGTCTATATTTTGTCTTTGCCGGGGATAGACCAGGAATGAAGCCTTAGAACTTTTAGTAAGTAATCTAGCTAGGTACGTGTTAGATTATGATTTCTTTAAATGGCTGAGAAAAGAATTGTGCTGAATAGAATAACTATTTCTGTCTGTGTATCTTTTTTGTAACTTAAGGTTTTGCCTAGAGGGGTTCTCTATGTTTTGAATCTAATTACCCTGTAAAGTATTTACCATCCTGATTTTACAGGGGGGATTTTTTTTTATTTCTATTTACTTCTATT
This sequence comes from Chelonia mydas, assembly GCF_015237465.2. NCBI lineage: Eukaryota > Metazoa > Chordata > Testudines > Cheloniidae > Chelonia > Chelonia mydas. The sequence continues at coordinate 104,433,612 of NC_057852.1, forward strand.
TCTATTAAAAGTCTTCTTGTAAGAAAACTGAATGCTTTTTCATTGTTCTCAGATCCAAGGGTTTGGGTCTGTGGTCACCTATGCAAATTGGTGAGGCTTTTTATCCAACATTTCCCTGGAAAGGGGGGGTGCAAGTGTTGGGAGGATTGTTCATTGTTCTTAAGATCCAAGGGTCTGGGTCTGTAGTCACCTAGGCAAATTGGTGAGGCTTTTTACCAAACCTTGTCCAGGAAGTGGGGTGCAAGGTTTTGGGAAGTATTTTGGGGGGAAAGACGTGTCCAAACAGCTCTTCCCCAGTAACCAGTATTTGTTTGGTGGTGGTAGCGGCCAATCCAAGGACAAAGGGTGGAATATTTTGTACCTTGGGGAAGTTTTGACCTAAGCTGGTAAAGATAAGCTTAGGAGGTTTTTTTTTCATGCAGGTCCCCACATCTGTACCCTAGAGTTCAGAGTGGGGGAGGAACCTTGACATGGTGGCAGAGTGGTGGGATTAACCTGAAATCATTTTGAGATCCAGTTGAGATTTTTTTTTGAACTAGAAATACAGATTTTAAAAAAGGAGATTTTTTTTTTCTTTCCTTTGGAAAGGAAGTCCAGAAGCAGCTGAAACTGAAAGCAGCTTGTTTTTTTCTCTGCTTTGTGGCCAAGCAGAGACAAAAGGGGATTATCTTTGTGAATTGCAGGTTTTCTTTGCCTGGAGGCAGGGTACTTAACTCCTGCAGGGAAATTCACAGTCTTCCAACCCAGAGTTTTTTTTTTTTTTCCCTAAAAGTAAATAGAAGGGGGGGTGTTCTACCCATTTGCCTGGAGACAAAAGTGGCAAGGGTTTTTTTTTTTTTGGATTTTGATTTTTTACAAGGAGCACAAGTAAAAAGGAAACTTGGTTTTTCTTTGGGCTGGGTAAACAGGTTTCAAAGTAGCTGGAAGTTTTGCTTTGATTTGGGCCCAGAGCAGAGACAAGGGAATTGTCTTTTTTTTTTTGTAGGCTGACAATCACTATCAGAGAATAGGTATTCTATTCCAGCACAGCAAAATTTTACAGCCAAGTTTTTTTTTTGTTTATTTCTAAACCTCGGGTGTAAAGTTAGTTAAAAACAGAGAGGTTAGAATGACAAAATCTGCGGCTCGACTACGGCTGGAATTAGCCAGATTTCAGGCTGAGGAAAGACAAAGGGAACATGAAAGACAGATAGAACTCATGCGGCTGAAGAAGGAGGAGAAGGAACAAGAAAGGGAGGCAGCGAAAGAGGCAGCGAAAGAGGCAGAACAACACCAAGCGGCTGCTCACAGGAGAGCTATGGAAGCAAGGGACAAAGAACTGGAGGAGAAGGAAAAAGAGAGGAAGTATGTGGAGGAGATAGAGAAGATAAAGGCTCAGGAGAATATCCCAACAAACCCTAGCTATCCTTCTCCAAGTACCACTTCCCATCCCAGAAAGTTCCCCACCTACAAAGCAGGCGATGATACTGAGGCCTTCCTAGAAAACTTCGAAAGGGCCTGCCTTGGGTACAACATCTCTACTGACCAATACATGGTAGAGCTGAGGCCGCAGCTCAGTGGACCCTTAGCTGAGGTGGCAGCTGAAATGCCTAAAGAACACATGAACAAGTATGAACTGTTTAAATCCAAGGCGAGAGTCAGAATGGGGATAACACCCGAGCAGTCTCGTCGGAGGTTCAGAGCCCTAAGGTGGAAACCAGATGTGTCATTTACCCGACATGCCTACCACATTGTGAAGCATTGGGAGGCCTGGATATCCGGAGCAAGTGTTGAATCTCCAGTAAATTTGCCCTTCCTAATGCAAATGGAACAATTCTTAGAGGGTGTTCCTGAGGAAATAGAAAGATACATCCTAGATGGGAAGCCCAAAACTGTAATCGAGGCAGGAGAGATTGGAGCCAGATGGGTGGAGGTGGCAGAGAAGAAGAAAACTGGTCGCAGTTGGAGCGGAGACCAGAAGGGACAACCCCAGACCACACCCTATTACCGGGGGCCGCCCAAAGCCCCACCTACCTCCCAAAGAACCCTCCAGACCCCTTATCGTCCCTCCACCCCGTTCTCCAGCAACCCTCCTCGCCCCAGTGACCAGTCAGCTGGACGATGTTTTAAATGTAACGAGCTGGGGCATGTAAAGGCCAACTGCCCCAAGAACCCCAACAGATTACAGTTCATTGCACCGGAATCGCACCAGAGGTCCACAGGCCCAGATACCTCCCAGATACCCTTGGAGCGGAGGGAAACTGTGAGTGTGGGCGGGAAGAAGGTCACCGCGTGGAGGGACACCGGAGCACAAGTGTCAGCTATCCATGCTTCCTTAGTGGACCCCAATTTAATCAACCCAGAGATCCAAGTGACGATTCAACCCTTCAAGTCCAACTCTTTCGATTTGCCTACAGCCAAGTTGCCTGTCCAGTACAAGGGCTGGTCCGGAACGTGGACTTTTGCAGTCTATGATGATTATCCCATCCCCATGCTGTTGGGGGAAGACTTGGCCAATCATGTGAAGCAGGCCAAGAGGGTGGGAACGGTCACCCGCAGCCAGGCTAACCAAGCCGTGAGGCCTAGCTCTGTTCCGGAAACTTCTATCAGGACCCGGTCAGAGGTGATGGATCCGGACCCCAGACCAATGTCTGCAACAGCAGTAGTGGATCCAGTCCCAGAGACCCAGACGGAACCAGTCCCAGAACCGGAACCAGCCGAACAACCAACACCAGACCCATTGCCAGCACTGAATCCAGTACTTGCAACCTCAACACCAGAGGGCCCCACCGACCCTGAACCGACAGCAGCCGATAACCCGACACAAGAGGCTCAGCCGGAGCCTGAATCCCAACATAGTTCACCAGCGGAGAGCGGTTCACAGTCAACAGAAACAGCCCCATCCCCTATATCGCTTCCAGAGGGACCAAGCCTAGGTCCACAATCCAATAAGGAACTGATGTCTCCAGCATCAAGGGAACAGTTCCAGACCGAACAGGAAGCAGATGAAAGCCTCCAGAGAGCTTGGACGGCGGCACGGAGCCACCCACCGCTTCTCAGCTCTTCTAATCGATCCAGGTTTGTTGTAGAAAGAGGACTTTTATACAAGGAAACTCTTTCTGGTGGACACCAGGAAGACTGGCATCCTCAGAGACAGTTGGTAGTTCCAACTAAATACCGGGCCAAGCTCTTGAGCTTAGCCCATGATCACCCTAGTGGCCATGCTGGGGTGAACAGGACCAAAGACCGTTTGGGGGGGTCATTCCACTGGGAGGGAATGGGCAAGGATGTTTCTACCTATGTCCAGTCTTGTGAGGTGTGCCAAAGAGTGGGAAAGCCCCAAGACCAGGTCAAAGCCCCTCTCCAGCCACTCCCCATCATTGAAGTTCCATTTCAGCGAGTAGCTGTGGATATTCTGGGTCCTTTTCCGAAAAAGACACCCAGAGGAAAGCAGTACATACTGACTTTCATGGATTTTGCCACCCGATGGCCGGAAGCAGTAGCTCTAAGCAACACCAGGGCTAAAAGTGTGTGCCAGGCACTAGCAGACATTTTTGCCAGGGTAGGTTGGCCCTCCGACATCCTCACAGATGCAGGGACTAATTTCCTGGCAGGAACTATGAAAAACCTTTGGGAAGCTCATGGGGTAAATCACTTGGTTGCCACTCCTTACCACCATCAAACAAATGGCATGGTGGAGAAGTTTAATGGAACTTTGGGGGCCATGATACGTAAATTCGTAAATGAGCACTCCAATGATTGGGACCTAGTGTTGCAGCAGTTGCTCTTTGCCTACAGAGCTGTACCACACCCCAGTTTAGGGTTTTCCCCATTTGAACTTGTATATGGCCGTGAGGTTAAGGGGCCATTGCAGTTGGTGAAGCAGCAATGGGAGGGATTTACACCTTCTCCAGGAACTAACATTCTGGACTTTGTAACCAACCTACAAAACACCCTCCGAACCTCTTTAGCCCTTGCTAAAGAAAACTTACAGGATGCTCAAAAAGAGCAAAAAGCCTGGTATGATAAACATGCCAGAGAGCGTTCCTTCAAAGTAGGGGACCAGGTCATGGTCTTAAAGGCGCTCCAGGCCCATAAAATGGAAGCATCGTGGGAAGGGCCATTCACGGTCCAGGAGCGCCTGGGAGCTGTTAATTATCTCATAGCATTCCCCACCTCCAACCGAAAGCCTAAGGTGTACCATATTAATTCTCTAAAGCCCTTTTATTCCAGAGAATTAAAGGTTTGTCAGTTTACAGCCCAGGGAGGAGACGACGCTGAGTGGCCTGAAGGTGTCTACTACGAAGGGAAATGTGCTGGTGGTGTGGAAGAGGTGAACCTCTCCATGACCCTTGGGCGTATGCAGCGACAGCAGATCCAGGAGCTGTGCACTAGCTACGCGCCAACGTTCTCAGCCACCCCAGGACTGACTGAACGGGCATACCACTCCATTGACACAGGTAATGCTCGCCCAATTAGAGTCCAACCTTACCGGGTGTCTCCTCAAGCTAAAACTGCTATAGAACGGGAGATCCGGGATATGTTACAGATGGGTGTAATCCGCCCCTCTGAAAGTGCATGGGCATCTCCAGTGGTTCTAGTTCCCAAACCAGATGGGGAAATACGTTTTTGCGTGGACTACCGTAAGCTAAATGCTGTAACTCGCCCAGACAACTATCCAATGCCACGCACAGATGAACTATTAGAGAAACTGGGACGGGCCCAGTTCATCTCTACCTTGGACTTAACCAAGGGGTACTGGCAGGTACCGCTAGATGAATCTGCCAAGGAAAGGTCAGCCTTCACCACACATCTCGGGCTGTATGAATTTAATGTACTCCCTTTCGGGCTGCGAAATGCACCCGCCACCTTCCAAAGACTTGTAGATGGTCTCCTAGCAGGATTAGGAGAATATGCAGTCGCCTACCTTGACGATGTGGCCATATTTTCGGATTCCTGGGCAGACCACCTGGAACATCTACAAAAAGTCCTTGAGCGCATAAGGGAGGCAGGACTAACTGTTAAGGCTAAGAAGTGTCAAATAGGCCTAAACAGAGTGACTTACCTTGGACACCAGGTGGGTCAAGGAACTATCAGCCCCCTACAGGCCAAAGTGGATGCTATCCAAAAGTGGCCTGTCCCAAAGTCAAAGAAACAGGTTCAATCCTTCTTAGGCTTGGCCGGTTATTACAGACGATTTGTACCGCACTACAGCCAAATCGCCGCCCCACTGACAGACCTAACCAAAAAGAAACAGCCAAATGCGGTTCAGTGGACCGAAAAGTGTCAGAAGGCCTTTAACAAGCTTAAAGCGACACTCATGTCTGACCCTGTACTAAGGGCCCCAGACTTTGACAAACCGTTCCTAGTAACCACAGATGCGTCCGAGCGTGGTGTGGGAGCAGTTTTAATGCAGAAAGGACCTGATCAAGAATTCCACCCTGTAGTGTTTCTCAGCAAAAAACTGTCTGAGAGGGAAAGCCACTGGTCAGTCACTGAAAAAGAATGTTACGCCATTGTCTACGCTCTGGAAAAGCTACGCCCATATGTTTGGGGACGGCGTTTCCACCTGCAAACCGACCATGCTGCACTGAAGTGGCTTCACACGGTCAAAGAAAATAGCAAAAAACTTCTTCGGTGGAGTTTAGCTCTCCAAGATTTTGATTTTGACATCCAACACATCTCAGGAGCTTCTAACAAAGTGGCTGATGCACTCTCCCGTGAAAGTTTCCCAGAATCAACTGGTTAAAATCGTCCTTGAGATGTAGAAAATATTGTTAGTCTTTATGTACTTGGTAGTATATTTAGAGATGCATGTGTCTTATTAACTCTGTTTTTCCTAAAGCTCCAGGAAGAAATCCCAGCCAGTGTTTCACCCTAGCTGAGATTTGGGGGGCGTGTCATAAATATAAAGGGAAGGGTAAACCCCTGTAAAATCCCTCCTGGCCAGAGGAAATCTCCTCTCACCTGTAAAGGGTTAAGAAGCTAAAGGTAACCTCGCTGGCACCTGACCAAAATGACCAATGAGGAGACAAGATAATTTCAAAAGCTGGGAGGAGGGAGAGAAACAAAGGGTATGTGTGTCTGTCTATATTTTGTCTTTGCCGGGGATAGACCAGGAATGAAGCCTTAGAACTTTTAGTAAGTAATCTAGCTAGGTACGTGTTAGATTATGATTTCTTTAAATGGCTGAGAAAAGAATTGTGCTGAATAGAATAACTATTTCTGTCTGTGTATCTTTTTTGTAACTTAAGGTTTTGCCTAGAGGGGTTCTCTATGTTTTGAATCTAATTACCCTGTAAAGTATTTACCATCCTGATTTTACAGGGGGGATTTTTTTTTATTTCTATTTACTTCTATTTCTATTAAAAGTCTTCTTGTAAGAAAACTGAATGCTTTTTCATTGTTCTCAGATCCAAGGGTTTGGGTCTGTGGTCACCTATGCAAATTGGTGAGGCTTTTTATCCAACATTTCCCTGGAAAGGGGGGGTGCAAGTGTTGGGAGGATTGTTCATTGTTCTTAAGATCCAAGGGTCTGGGTCTGTAGTCACCTAGGCAAATTGGTGAGGCTTTTTACCAAACCTTGTCCAGGAAGTGGGGTGCAAGGTTTTGGGAAGTATTTTGGGGGGAAAGACGTGTCCAAACAGCTCTTCCCCAGTAACCAGTATTTGTTTGGTGGTGGTAGCGGCCAATCCAAGGACAAAGGGTGGAATATTTTGTACCTTGGGGAAGTTTTGACCTAAGCTGGTAAAGATAAGCTTAGGAGGTTTTTTTTTCATGCAGGTCCCCACATCTGTACCCTAGAGTTCAGAGTGGGGGAGGAACCTTGACATGGTGGCAGAGTGGTGGGATTAACCTGAAATCATTTTGAGATCCAGTTGAGATTTTTTTTTGAACTAGAAATACAGATTTTAAAAAAGGAGATTTTTTTTTTCTTTCCTTTGGAAAGGAAGTCCAGAAGCAGCTGAAACTGAAAGCAGCTTGTTTTTTTCTCTGCTTTGTGGCCAAGCAGAGACAAAAGGGGATTATCTTTGTGAATTGCAGGTTTTCTTTGCCTGGAGGCAGGGTACTTAACTCCTGCAGGGAAATTCACAGTCTTCCAACCCAGAGTTTTTTTTTTTTTTCCCTAAAAGTAAATAGAAGGGGGGGTGTTCTACCCATTTGCCTGGAGACAAAAGTGGCAAGGGTTTTTTTTTTTTTGGATTTTGATTTTTTACAAGGAGCACAAGTAAAAAGGAAACTTGGTTTTTCTTTGGGCTGGGTAAACAGGTTTCAAAGTAGCTGGAAGTTTTGCTTTGATTTGGGCCCAGAGCAGAGACAAGGGAATTGTCTTTTTTTTTTTGTAGGCTGACAATCACTATCAGAGAATAGGTATTCTATTCCAGCACAGCAAAATTTTACAGCCAAGTTTTTTTTTTGTTTATTTCTAAACCTCGGGTGTAAAGTTAGTTAAAAACAGAGAGGTTAGAATGACAAAATCTGCGGCTCGACTACGGCTGGAATTAGCCAGATTTCAGGCTGAGGAAAGACAAAGGGAACATGAAAGACAGATAGAACTCATGCGGCTGAAGAAGGAGGAGAAGGAACAAGAAAGGGAGGCAGCGAAAGAGGCAGCGAAAGAGGCAGAACAACACCAAGCGGCTGCTCACAGGAGAGCTATGGAAGCAAGGGACAAAGAACTGGAGGAGAAGGAAAAAGAGAGGAAGTATGTGGAGGAGATAGAGAAGATAAAGGCTCAGGAGAATATCCCAACAAACCCTAGCTATCCTTCTCCAAGTACCACTTCCCATCCCAGAAAGTTCCCCACCTACAAAGCAGGCGATGATACTGAGGCCTTCCTAGAAAACTTCGAAAGGGCCTGCCTTGGGTACAACATCTCTACTGACCAATACATGGTAGAGCTGAGGCCGCAGCTCAGTGGACCCTTAGCTGAGGTGGCAGCTGAAATGCCTAAAGAACACATGAACAAGTATGAACTGTTTAAATCCAAGGCGAGAGTCAGAATGGGGATAACACCCGAGCAGTCTCGTCGGAGGTTCAGAGCCCTAAGGTGGAAACCAGATGTGTCATTTACCCGACATGCCTACCACATTGTGAAGCATTGGGAGGCCTGGATATCCGGAGCAAGTGTTGAATCTCCAGTAAATTTGCCCTTCCTAATGCAAATGGAACAATTCTTAGAGGGTGTTCCTGAGGAAATAGAAAGATACATCCTAGATGGGAAGCCCAAAACTGTAATCGAGGCAGGAGAGATTGGAGCCAGATGGGTGGAGGTGGCAGAGAAGAAGAAAACTGGTCGCAGTTGGAGCGGAGACCAGAAGGGACAACCCCAGACCACACCCTATTACCGGGGGCCGCCCAAAGCCCCACCTACCTCCCAAAGAACCCTCCAGACCCCTTATCGTCCCTCCACCCCGTTCTCCAGCAACCCTCCTCGCCCCAGTGACCAGTCAGCTGGACGATGTTTTAAATGTAACGAGCTGGGGCATGTAAAGGCCAACTGCCCCAAGAACCCCAACAGATTACAGTTCATTGCACCGGAATCGCACCAGAGGTCCACAGGCCCAGATACCTCCCAGATACCCTTGGAGCGGAGGGAAACTGTGAGTGTGGGCGGGAAGAAGGTCACCGCGTGGAGGGACACCGGAGCACAAGTGTCAGCTATCCATGCTTCCTTAGTGGACCCCAATTTAATCAACCCAGAGATCCAAGTGACGATTCAACCCTTCAAGTCCAACTCTTTCGATTTGCCTACAGCCAAGTTGCCTGTCCAGTACAAGGGCTGGTCCGGAACGTGGACTTTTGCAGTCTATGATGATTATCCCATCCCCATGCTGTTGGGGGAAGACTTGGCCAATCATGTGAAGCAGGCCAAGAGGGTGGGAACGGTCACCCGCAGCCAGGCTAACCAAGCCGTGAGGCCTAGCTCTGTTCCGGAAACTTCTATCAGGACCCGGTCAGAGGTGATGGATCCGGACCCCAGACCAATGTCTGCAACAGCAGTAGTGGATCCAGTCCCAGAGACCCAGACGGAACCAGTCCCAGAACCGGAACCAGCCGAACAACCAACACCAGACCCATTGCCAGCACTGAATCCAGTACTTGCAACCTCAACACCAGAGGGCCCCACCGACCCTGAACCGACAGCAGCCGATAACCCGACACAAGAGGCTCAGCCGGAGCCTGAATCCCAACATAGTTCACCAGCGGAGAGCGGTTCACAGTCAACAGAAACAGCCCCATCCCCTATATCGCTTCCAGAGGGACCAAGCCTAGGTCCACAATCCAATAAGGAACTGATGTCTCCAGCATCAAGGGAACAGTTCCAGACCGAACAGGAAGCAGATGAAAGCCTCCAGAGAGCTTGGACGGCGGCACGGAGCCACCCACCGCTTCTCAGCTCTTCTAATCGATCCAGGTTTGTTGTAGAAAGAGGACTTTTATACAAGGAAACTCTTTCTGGTGGACACCAGGAAGACTGGCATCCTCAGAGACAGTTGGTAGTTCCAACTAAATACCGGGCCAAGCTCTTGAGCTTAGCCCATGATCACCCTAGTGGCCATGCTGGGGTGAACAGGACCAAAGACCGTTTGGGGGGGTCATTCCACTGGGAGGGAATGGGCAAGGATGTTTCTACCTATGTCCAGTCTTGTGAGGTGTGCCAAAGAGTGGGAAAGCCCCAAGACCAGGTCAAAGCCCCTCTCCAGCCACTCCCCATCATTGAAGTTCCATTTCAGCGAGTAGCTGTGGATATTCTGGGTCCTTTTCCGAAAAAGACACCCAGAGGAAAGCAGTACATACTGACTTTCATGGATTTTGCCACCCGATGGCCGGAAGCAGTAGCTCTAAGCAACACCAGGGCTAAAAGTGTGTGCCAGGCACTAGCAGACATTTTTGCCAGGGTAGGTTGGCCCTCCGACATCCTCACAGATGCAGGGACTAATTTCCTGGCAGGAACTATGAAAAACCTTTGGGAAGCTCATGGGGTAAATCACTTGGTTGCCACTCCTTACCACCATCAAACAAATGGCATGGTGGAGAAGTTTAATGGAACTTTGGGGGCCATGATACGTAAATTCGTAAATGAGCACTCCAATGATTGGGACCTAGTGTTGCAGCAGTTGCTCTTTGCCTACAGAGCTGTACCACACCCCAGTTTAGGGTTTTCCCCATTTGAACTTGTATATGGCCGTGAGGTTAAGGGGCCATTGCAGTTGGTGAAGCAGCAATGGGAGGGATTTACACCTTCTCCAGGAACTAACATTCTGGACTTTGTAACCAACCTACAAAACACCCTCCGAACCTCTTTAGCCCTTGCTAAAGAAAACTTACAGGATGCTCAAAAAGAGCAAAAAGCCTGGTATGATAAACATGCCAGAGAGCGTTCCTTCAAAGTAGGGGACCAGGTCATGGTCTTAAAGGCGCTCCAGGCCCATAAAATGGAAGCATCGTGGGAAGGGCCATTCACGGTCCAGGAGCGCCTGGGAGCTGTTAATTATCTCATAGCATTCCCCACCTCCAACCGAAAGCCTAAGGTGTACCATATTAATTCTCTAAAGCCCTTTTATTCCAGAGAATTAAAGGTTTGTCAGTTTACAGCCCAGGGAGGAGACGACGCTGAGTGGCCTGAAGGTGTCTACTACGAAGGGAAATGTGCTGGTGGTGTGGAAGAGGTGAACCTCTCCATGACCCTTGGGCGTATGCAGCGACAGCAGATCCAGGAGCTGTGCACTAGCTACGCGCCAACGTTCTCAGCCACCCCAGGACTGACTGAACGGGCATACCACTCCATTGACACAGGTAATGCTCGCCCAATTAGAGTCCAACCTTACCGGGTGTCTCCTCAAGCTAAAACTGCTATAGAACGGGAGATCCGGGATATGTTACAGATGGGTGTAATCCGCCCCTCTGAAAGTGCATGGGCATCTCCAGTGGTTCTAGTTCCCAAACCAGATGGGGAAATACGTTTTTGCGTGGACTACCGTAAGCTAAATGCTGTAACTCGCCCAGACAACTATCCAATGCCACGCACAGATGAACTATTAGAGAAACTGGGACGGGCCCAGTTCATCTCTACCTTGGACTTAACCAAGGGGTACTGGCAGGTACCGCTAGATGAATCTGCCAAGGAAAGGTCAGCCTTCACCACACATCTCGGGCTGTATGAATTTAATGTACTCCCTTTCGGGCTGCGAAATGCACCCGCCACCTTCCAAAGACTTGTAGATGGTCTCCTAGCAGGATTAGGAGAATATGCAGTCGCCTACCTTGACGATGTGGCCATATTTTCGGATTCCTGGGCAGACCACCTGGAACATCTACAAAAAGTCCTTGAGCGCATAAGGGAGGCAGGACTAACTGTTAAGGCTAAGAAGTGTCAAATAGGCCTAAACAGAGTGACTTACCTTGGACACCAGGTGGGTCAAGGAACTATCAGCCCCCTACAGGCCAAAGTGGATGCTATCCAAAAGTGGCCTGTCCCAAAGTCAAAGAAACAGGTTCAATCCTTCTTAGGCTTGGCCGGTTATTACAGACGATTTGTACCGCACTACAGCCAAATCGCCGCCCCACTGACAGACCTAACCAAAAAGAAACAGCCAAATGCGGTTCAGTGGACCGAAAAGTGTCAGAAGGCCTTTAACAAGCTTAAAGCGACACTCATGTCTGACCCTGTACTAAGGGCCCCAGACTTTGACAAACCGTTCCTAGTAACCACAGATGCGTCCGAGCGTGGTGTGGGAGCAGTTTTAATGCAGAAAGGACCTGATCAAGAATTCCACCCTGTAGTGTTTCTCAGCAAAAAACTGTCTGAGAGGGAAAGCCACTGGTCAGTCACTGAAAAAGAATGTTACGCCATTGTCTACGCTCTGGAAAAGCTACGCCCATATGTTTGGGGACGGCGTTTCCACCTGCAAACCGACCATGCTGCACTGAAGTGGCTTCACACGGTCAAAGAAAATAGCAAAAAACTTCTTCGGTGGAGTTTAGCTCTCCAAGATTTTGATTTTGACATCCAACACATCTCAGGAGCTTCTAACAAAGTGGCTGATGCACTCTCCCGTGAAAGTTTCCCAGAATCAACTGGTTAAAATCGTCCTTGAGATGTAGAAAATATTGTTAGTCTTTATGTACTTGGTAGTATATTTAGAGATGCATGTGTCTTATTAACTCTGTTTTTCCTAAAGCTCCAGGAAGAAATCCCAGCCAGTGTTTCACCCTAGCTGAGATTTGGGGGGCGTGTCATAAATATAAAGGGAAGGGTAAACCCCTGTAAAATCCCTCCTGGCCAGAGGAAATCTCCTCTCACCTGTAAAGGGTTAAGAAGCTAAAGGTAACCTCGCTGGCACCTGACCAAAATGACCAATGAGGAGACAAGATAATTTCAAAAGCTGGGAGGAGGGAGAGAAACAAAGGGTATGTGTGTCTGTCTATATTTTGTCTTTGCCGGGGATAGACCAGGAATGAAGCCTTAGAACTTTTAGTAAGTAATCTAGCTAGGTACGTGTTAGATTATGATTTCTTTAAATGGCTGAGAAAAGAATTGTGCTGAATAGAATAACTATTTCTGTCTGTGTATCTTTTTTGTAACTTAAGGTTTTGCCTAGAGGGGTTCTCTATGTTTTGAATCTAATTACCCTGTAAAGTATTTACCATCCTGATTTTACAGGGGGGATTTTTTTTTATTTCTATTTACTTCTATTTCTATTAAAAGTCTTCTTGTAAGAAAACTGAATGCTTTTTCATTGTTCTCAGATCCAAGGGTTTGGGTCTGTGGTCACCTATGCAAATTGGTGAGGCTTTTTATCCAACATTTCCCTGGAAAGGGGGGGTGCAAGTGTTGGGAGGATTGTTCATTGTTCTTAAGATCCAAGGGTCTGGGTCTGTAGTCACCTAGGCAAATTGGTGAGGCTTTTTACCAAACCTTGTCCAGGAAGTGGGGTGCAAGGTTTTGGGAAGTATTTTGGGGGGAAAGACGTGTCCAAACAGCTCTTCCCCAGTAACCAGTATTTGTTTGGTGGTGGTAGCGGCCAATCCAAGGACAAAGGGTGGAATATTTTGTACCTTGGGGAAGTTTTGACCTAAGCTGGTAAAGATAAGCTTAGGAGGTTTTTTTTTCATGCAGGTCCCCACATCTGTACCCTAGAGTTCAGAGTGGGGGAGGAACCTTGACAGCCCCCTACAATATGTGCTCACTACTTATGCCAAACAATCTCTTCTAGCTTGCATTTTGCAGTGACACTGGGAGTTCCTTTCCCAGATCTGTAGAAGAGTTCTATGTGGCTCAAAAGCCTCTCTTTTTCCAACAGAAGCTATTAAGATTCTCTATCATCCTTGAAAGTCCACTTACCAGCCATTATTGGAAAACCAAACATTGACTGATAACCAGACAATATCAGGAGGTAGCCATGTTAGTCTGTATCCACAAAAACAACAAGGAGTCCGGTGGCACCTTAAAGACTAACAGATTTATCTGAGCGTAAGCTTTCGTGGGTAAAAACCTCACTTCTTCAGATGCAATAATCAGACAATATTCAGAGTAACAGCCGTGTTAGTCTGTATTCGCAAAAAGAAAAGGAGTACTTGTGGCACCTTAGAGACTAACCAATTTATTTGAGCATAAGCTGTTAGTCTCTAAGGTGCCACAAGTACTCCTTTTCTTTTTGCGAATCAGACAATAGTTAGACATAACACAAAAGTGATTCATGAAGGGACTAGAAAAGCTTAGCCTTCAATCAAAGATCCTACCCTGTACATGCTCAGCTCCTGAGACCCTCCTTTGAACCCACAGGGGAATGTTTTTCACCTTTCAACCAAAGCAGCCTTGATTACAAGCCATTAGGGCTGACCCACTATTCACAATCTTTCACAAGGGCAAAGCTGTCCTGTATATCACATCCTAACAGAATTCTACCTCAGTCAGTCCATTACCTTACCAGTATTTTTTTCCCAGACCACATTCAAATCCAGGTGAGCCAAAACTAAACATCTTACACACCAAAAGGATATTAACTTTTCAAAATAGGACTAGAGAACTTAAAAAAGTCACAAACTTTATATTTCATTTGGGGATAGTAATAACACAGGCAATTACAGCTCCCCATTATCTAAATGGATTACGCTCTTTATAAAGGAAAGCTACAAGCAAATCTTTGTTCCTCTCCCCATGGGTTTTAGATCACAGCCCACAAGGGCAAAACAACTTCTGTGGCATTCCTTGGGCATATCCTCATTTTTAGAAATACGCAGAGATGCAAACTGGCGCTCTAGCCACAATTTCACAAAACACTATTCACTAGATCTAGCATCCTGTTTGGACACGCAGGCTATGTCTACACTGGCAATTGAATGACAAAACGTTTGTCTTTCAGATGTGTTAATCCCCTTCCCCTCCCCCCAAAAAGACAAAAGTTTTGCCGTGACAAGCACCAGTGTGAACAGTGTGTTGTCAGCAGGAGCGCTCTCCTGCCGATGAGGCAAACACCTCTCACTAGGGTGGAAGTGTTTTGTCAGCAGGAGAGCTGACAAACCGCAGCTACACTGTGCGCCTTTTAGCGGCACAGCTGTAGCGATACAGCCATGTCGCTAAAAGCTGTGTAGTGTAGACATAGCCTCAGTTTACAAAGGCAGTACTACAATCCTTAGTCAATTAAGACTCCATATCCCATCTTCCAAAAACTGCAGTACTGCTAATCAGACTATCCCTTGAGTGAGATTGTGCAGAGGCCAATGGAAGAAGAAGAAATGAAGGTTACTCACCTGCCACTAGAGTTCTTTGAGATAGATTCTGCAATTTACACTCCCCATGCAGCTTGCCCTCTTCAGAGTCATAATTGCAACTTTCAGCAGGGGGAGGTTGTGGAAGGAACTGAGGGTCTGTTTTGTGGTCTTTCCCTCCACAGCAGTGCCTCTTGGAGGGAGGACTTTCCCTTCCCAAGTGTTCTGAGGGAGAGTCCTCCATCCAAGGGCCACCATGCGAGCTACATCTGATGAAGTGAGCTGTAGCTCACGAAAGTTCATGCTCAAATAAATTGGTTAGTCTCTAAGGTGCCACAAGTACTCCTTTTCTTTTTACACTAACATTGTGTCCCCTGAGTGTGACTGTACAGACTTCATCTTGAAGGCCTTGAATTACAGGTGAGTAATTCATTGTTTTGAATACCATAAAAAATGGCTAGGAGAAAATAGTTGTGGGTCATGATTTTGGCTAGATTTGACTTAGTGGTCAACAGTAAAAAACCCCTAGATGACACACATGCTAGATTAAGCAAATTTTTACTTGAGCAACTAACTATGAAGCCACAATAGCCACTCTGTTTGTGTCCCACCTTCCCCCCCCCCCCCTTCCGCCCTCCATGTATTGTGAACTCAGATTTCTTTTGGATCTCTTTAATGCCATGCTTACTGTTACCAAACTTCTAAGTTTGTGTCTATGGCTAGAGAGCTGACACAATGTGCATGTATTTACTATGGAGTTTTCAAGTTTAGCCAGGGCATCTCAATACTTACAAGGTCTGCAGATGAATGGAGACTATTACCAATTCAAAAGTTTTGACTTGTCATTATCTGAGTGCACCTTTGTCCCTCTATTCCTTTTCCTCCAGTTGGCAACTCTGAGATAGAGAGGGTCCTGTCCCTTCCCACCAAGACCCAGCTCTCATTTGACCAGCTGTGTTGTTCTGTCAGTTTTTTGCCTCCATCTCTGTTGCTAAGCACCTTCCACATCCCTTGGGAAAGCACAAGTTGAATGAGTACATGCTTTTCAGAAGCCTGTTGCTGCAGTTCAGCAGAGCTGAAAAAAGAACACTGTCTGCTTGTTGTGTTAAGGAAGCTGTGGAAAAGAGTACAAAGTGAGGGCAAAGCCTGAGAACCACACAGCTGCAGAGACCTCTTGAGAGAGCCCCAACCCCAGTGGGGGGAAGAGAAATCATGAAGTGGCCCTAGCAACAGCTTCAGGGTAGGATTGGCCTCCCCCTTCACTTGATTTACTGTAACTGCTGATTGAGATTATTTCTCTCTTTGCCTCCTTATAAGATGACAGCCTTAAAACCAGCCAGAGTGAAGCGTCCTGCCTACTAAATATGTCCAGTGATGTCACCGAATAGCTCTTTGAAAAGTGCCACAAAGTAAAGGAAATTCCCAAATGAAACAAATCTAAACTGGAGCTAAGGTTGTAAATATGTGTGATCAAGACCGTAAGGGAAATTAGCATCAACAGGACTGGTGTTGTTTTAAACATGCCAAATGTTTGAAATCGAGGAAATTGAAAGATAAGGTTGTAAGGCTTGTTCTGCATTTGATTAATTTTTCTATGTAAACACCTAACTGACTTAAGGATTTTCTCAGCAAGATAAACCAGGGTGTGTAAAGTTGCCCTGTGAGTAATTGCTACATATGTATACCTTTTCAGGAGCTTTAGGTCCTAAAGAACAGAACAAAATTAAAACCATTTGCCTTTTTACTTAGAATTTTGTGATCTATGCTGGGTGGTATCCACTTCCAATCTGGCCATCAAATATAGCAACTGGAGTATCTACTTTAAAGAAAAGGAAATTTGAGAGGGTAAAACATACTACCTGTATCAAGGCAGTACTGGTCATGCCCTAATAATGCCCATATGGAAGGGGATAATGCAGATTGTCCATAAAGAAGAATTTGCATAACTTTAAGGAAGAGCCAAAAGACTAGAAAATTCTGATACTGGAAATATCTGATATTTAAGAAAATATAAAGTATGATATAAACATGTGGCAGCAACATTTGTTGCCATTGTCAGTCAAGTGTTTTACTGAAGTAAGTGTATAACTGAAAGCAGTGTTCAAAAGAGGAAGCTACTACTAGATTAGCTTATTGAAGTGTTAAATTAACTATGAAAAAAATCTTAAAACTTATGAATCGAAATATGCAATGTCCTTCTGGCAGAGGAAAAACAAATAATATTGTATTATTCTCAAGTCTGTTTCGCCCCGCCCCCATTATCTGCAGAGTTCACAAGGTAATGAATTCTTGTAGCTGGCTAACTTCCTACTAGAAAGGATTGAAATCATAGCAGTTTTCCTGTCAGATGCCTATTGTACAACACTCAAAATATATATCAAGGTGTTTAGGACTGTTTATAGCACTACAAATATTATAGAATGACTCACTTTCATAAAGGAGGTGGGGGAACATGGGTTTGGGGAGTGCAGAATGCTTTGGGTTTGGGAGTGAGGCAGGATGAAACTCATATTGTTAGAAGCTATGTGGTGATAGGACCAGTGTCACTGTGAGGAGACCTGCCAAAGAACATTTGACTCCTGTCTTCTGAAACACACTTTAAAGGTCTCAAGTGTAAATGTTAAATCTGTATTCTCCTTAATTACTTTAGAGACAGCTTAATACAATTTTCACTCATACACTGTTCACATACAAAATGGTCTGGCATCCAGCATGTAGACGCACAAGTCAAGATCTTTTACCTTCTGAAAAACAACAGGGTGGCTACGTTATTCTGGACATTCAAAAATTGTAGACCATCGTAGTAACCATGATCAGAAAACATAGGAGTAGTTCTCTCTATATTTAACATCATCTGAATCCCTTTTCATATGTTATACAAAATCCTTTGGGTTTAGAGTACATTTACCTATAATACAAGGCAATGAGCCTATTTTCAACACTCTTGAAGATAAAATGAGAGAAAGTGTAGGTCCATTACATAACAGAGAAGGAGAACTAATAACAGACGACAGCAAGAAGCTGAGGTGTTTCATCCATATTTTGTTTCAGTCTTCACTAAAAAGGTTAATTTTGACCACTTGTTTAACACAAATAATATTAACAAGGGGGAAGGAACACATGCCAGCACAGAAAATGCTTAGATGCATTCAAGCAGGACCTGACAGAATCTACCATTGGGTAGTTAAGGAACTATCAGAAGCAATCTCAGAACCAATAGCAATTATAATTCACACTGGCAAGGTCCTGGAGGATTGGAGAAAGGCAAACATACTACTTGGAATTTTGTGATCTATGCTGGGTGGTTAAGACTCAATATAGACAACTCTAGCAGCCAAGAGAATCCCAGCTGCCACACTGGGACAGATTTTCATCCCATTTATATTGCACCAGAGCAAGGGGCTGACAATCTGACCCTTAGTTTTATATCCTCAAAGCAGTGTGCAAATATTCATTAATTAATCTTCACAACATTCTTATTTAGTAGGTAGGCATTGTGCAATCCTCCACATTTTCTGTTGTACAGAGACCAGTGGATGCAATATGAAATGCTCTTGCATTAAACCTGTTCCCCACCATACACACACTATTAATCATAAGAGTTAGAGATGAAAAAGGCCTACTAATTGTAGGTCATCCAGGCAATCTCTATATAACTGTTCAAAAATAGGGGGCTAAAATGGAATAAAAATTATTCACCCTTTAACTATAGCAATGTGATTATGTTGTTGTCATACTCTTAGGTATACTAAATGGACATGGTAACTGGATAAAACAGTTAAATTAACCACTAATTATAGCTTTAAAACATTTTAAAATAGAATACCTTGGATAACCCTGTACATTCTTTGGGTTTAGCACAATTGTAGGGTTAGTTTAAGTTACAGGGAAGACTTTAGAAACTTTTTCAAGGTTTTTTTTTTAAAGTTGCTTGATTAAAGATAAGTCTAGCTATGTGATTTCAGGGAAATAATGATTTCCTTCACTAACAGCAGAAGTTATTTAAGGATACTACTACCCAAAATAGGCAAGAAAGTGCAGTGAAGTGAATATCAAATATTTCTGACTTCCGAAGTTTTTTGAATAATTTCCCTATTGGAGATTAATGTCTAAGGTATCAAGTTGTGATGAAATAAAGCAGAACATTACCTCAAGGAAGTGAGAGTAGACGAAAGGCCAGGAACAAAGTATAGCCCTAAATGGAAACTTCCTAATCTGGAATGAGTTTGTGTGCCACAAGAAATAGTTTGGGCTCAACAGTTTATTTAAATGACTTGCACAATAGTTGTATTTATGTTTAAAAGCAACATCTCCAGTTAAAGAAGATGCTAAACTGAGAAAAAGAGCTCATGAGTTTAAACCGTTTATATCATCATTTCAATAGATGTCAAATCCAAGTTAATGCTAATCAAGGATAGTAAATATAGAATAATGACATCTCAAGCACATGGGGGGGAAAGAGGAAATATCTTTTATGTTAGTAGAAGCCAGCTGGGGTGCAAGGTTACTGTCAAAGGTGGCTGGTAGGATTCCAGGACTCCATGTGTGGAATTTAGATTGTTTGCTGTAGAACTGTGGTACCCAGCATGCAGAGTATCAACAGACGGTGGGTAAGGATGGAAGACACGGGGAATGGATCAGTGAAGGTGTGTACTGGCAAGTCCACTGGTTCTTTACCCTGTGGAGTAGACATTCAGGGAGAACAGGTTGTTTGGCTTCATGGAACAGGAGGGCTGGGTGCTGCTATGTAGTAGTGACTGAAGTGGGTTTTGTGGTAAGGAGGCCTCTTTGTAGCACTCTCCAGCACGCAGCCCTGTAACTCAGGTAATTTGTTGGGCTAAGAATTAAAAACCAAAAGTTTAAAACTATCCTGTAGCTGATGTGAGAAATACAAATAATACTAACCATTAACAAAACCACCTCTCTCTATTTATTTTTCCCTTCCTGCCCTCAGATAACCATACAAGGTATACATGGTAATACAAGGGAACAGCTTTATTTACAATCCATTGCATTCCAGAGTGCTCCCTACTATGTTTTTTAACTTCAGGGAATCATTGTTCTTCCCAGAAGGCAATTCTACAAACTTGGGGAAAGATTTAAAAAGCAAAAATATGTGGTCCTAACTCTTTTCTATCTTGATCTTCCTATATTTATTTACACCAGGCAGTGATACACTGCCACTGTGATTTGGAAGTACTTGTACACCTATTTTGCACTCATATAAACAGCAGCAAGGAAGTGAAAAAAATAGGCTCCTAGCTTAATATTAAGTTACCTAAATTAGTAGTCTGATTGTTTGCAAAAGAGCTAATTCTGTGGCAGCTCCTGGAAAAGTCAGTCTATGTCTTAAAGATTCCATATGGCACAAGGACTGCTAAGCAGCAACAGTTAAAGTTCCTGCCATGCACTGAACAGCCCACATTGATTGCTTTTTATTAGGAAAAGTTGAGAAAATTAGAGTTTCTTACAGGAATAGCTACCCTTTATCTAATTACTTGAAGATGGATGGATAAAATATATACGAGGGGAGACTGTACAATAAAATGATCAAATATTTGGGGCAACCAAAAATAAGAACTCAAAGCAAAATAAATTCAGGTAGAAATTACAACCCTTCCCGCTTTCCCACACCCCCGCAGAACAATACATCAAGGGAAGAAGTAGTAATAAAAATGTGGGCAAAGAGAACTGTGAATCTGAATTTCTAAAGCAAATATATAGTAGTATCTAAGCACCTGGATATTTGGTGGGTTTTGCACTAGAGTCACTTTGCCAGTGCAGCCTTCCCTCCCCCCACCCCCGCCCTGAGACTGGATTTATTGGCAGGTAAATGGCTATATGATAAGCTCTCTTTTGCACCTGTGCAGTACATATACATTAGAGATTTGCATTGGTGTAACTACATTGATAGTTACACTGATGTAAATTTCCCTAGTCTAGACAAGCCCGAAGGACCATATACCTAAAAGTTGGACCGAAGTCCCCTCTGTATTTATGCCTTTTTCTCAAATGGGATTCACCTTTGATTATTTCTTGGAGGAAACCTTGTCAGGACTTTATCTCATTTCCTTGAGGAAAGGCCTGATTAAAAAGATGAATTTAACACTGGGACTTAAACATTCTGAGTTCTGTTGGTAGTGTGTGTCATACCTAAGAGCTCTCAGTTAACTCTTGACTCCACCTTTAAGGATGGTGAGCCAATATTTCCCTGTTGACTGCAATTGCCATTGTGAGTTGCAGAAGGAGTGGGAGTTTTGGCAATTGCTTGGCCCTGAGAACCTACCTCAGGACAAACTTCTCTCTCTCCAACATGACAGATATTGACCCCAGTATTCTGCTCATTCTACATTTGTGGAAATTGGATTAACATGACTATAACAAGGGTATATTGGAGTTGAGTTTCATTGTGTGGCTCAGGGAGGGGGTTTTGCCGATTATGAGAACAAAGAAGTCCATAATGGGGAGCTCATGTAACCAAAGTAATAATATACTAAGGGCATGCCTACATTGCAGCCGTTGGTGTAAATGGCAGCCCATGTAGCTATACCTCTGCTAGCTGTACTCTAGTTAGTTCACTAAAAATAGACATGAGAATGCCATGACAGGCTGCAAAAGCCTGTCCGACCACCCCTGGATATTTATTCTCTTGTGCAGCTGGTGCTGAAGCCCACACGGTAGCTTCCTCACCTCTATTTTTAGCAAACTAGCATGGTTATATCTACATGAGCTGCCATTCACACATGCGACTGTGATGTAGATGTGTCCTACTAAGAGTTAAATTAGGTAGCCTTCGAATGTCCTGGAATTTAGTCTTACTATTTTCTGTTTGATTATTAGAAAGTGATGAATGTATATTTTCTAACTATCTGAAGTAGCCTCATCAGGCCATTCAGTGGAAGTGATACAGAAGTAAATCTGCTGGTCATTAAAAATTGATGGAATCTGGAGTTACTCCAGCATAAAACTGGAGCTTGCAATGGTGAATCAGGCTCAGGTTTATAGAACTGTATCATTATAACTAGAAGCATGAGTGCTTCTTTAAAACAGGTATTGTCTCTCTACTGCTGTGAGAACCCATTTCCTTTGTATTTTCATCTGTAATAAAATCTTCTTAGGAAATAAAAATGTGTTACTGTACTTTGGAAATTGTATTTGCAGTTCTACAATTATCTCTTTCAGCATATTGAACTAGACATTTTAAAAATACAATATTATTTCCTATAGTACACATCAGATCTCTGACAGTTTCTCAAATTACAATTGCTAAAATAATTGTGAGATGCCATGTGAAATCTAATTTTGATAGAAATTATCTTTACTTCTGTCAAGTCACTGGGGAAAAAGATGGAATTGAAAGAAAGTGTAAGGATCTATAAGAAAAACATGACTGATTGGGTCAGGCCATTTACCTATATGTCTGTGTCCTATAATATTTTATAAATGTTAGCTGTGTAGATCTGAATAGTAACTGCATTTTATGATACTTTATCTGAAACAATATATTATGATTTTTAGAAAAAAACCCTGATATTCAAAGTATATGTATCTTGGTGTGTTGGGTTTGTGAAAGGTAAGGCAACAGTCACCTAGAAATATTATAATAAATAAATATGTCAATATTTTAAAGAGATGAGCAAATACCTCACACATTTTTCTGCAAATATTTCTTAAGTAAAATACTAAATGATCTTCAGATGTTTTCATCCCTTTTTAATCACTTTTCACAAATATTCCACCAAATGAGGTTACTGGCAAAAATGTTTGCGAAAACCATAACCAGATTAAGTTCACAACAATGGAATTTAGACATTTTCAAATGAGTGTTCACAGCAATAACCAAAAATCATAAATGTCTCACTCATCTAATTAGAACAGAAGCATAACATTTTTACTTGTGTCCATTGAAAACTAAGTTGGATCACACTCAAATTTGTGATATTGAATATACTCACAAACAGCTTGTTGAAAAATCTACAGTTGAAAAACTGAATAGTATCAATGACAAAATAGTAACGTGACATAAAGGCCAAAACAAAACAAAAAGAGAGAGAGAGAGAGATTGTTTCCCTGTAGAAAGAGCCAAAACACTGTAGTCTTCAGAGAAAACAGTAGTTTTGACAGGTCTAACATACACACAGAGGTTGTTTAGAAAAGATTGCTTAAGCTGTTGATACCAGACGTGTCTTTGGAAATAATTTATAGACTTTGGGCAAAATGTTATGGTCCCTGGGTAGGCTGTCCCTTCTGACACCTTCTTCCAGTTCCCCGAATGCACCCTTTTCAAGTAAGATGCACATGCCTCCACTTCTTTTTGGTGTGTGAGGCAATCCAACAACTGTCAGAGTGGGTCTCTGGGTTACACCTACTGGTAGCCAACTCTAATACCTAGTAGAACCAATGGGACTGGCACCTGCAATAGCTTCCCTCAGGAAGCTGGTGGACAATGATGGTATGCAATGACACAGAAGCAACTTCTCCAAAATAGGGTGATGTATGTTGCCCAAAAAGGTACACGGCACTTAAAGAAGTGGAATAAAAACAAACTGTATATTGTCTCACCCAAGCTTTGCATTCCCTCAAGCCCCTACTTAGATATGACCCAGCCTTGGTGTCCCCTGTTCATACCAAGTTGTAGCCTGCTTGCTGCAAATCCTTGACTCTGTCTCAGTCAGTCTCTGGGTCAGCCAGCAGCATACTCTTTCTGTAACAGCTTCCAGCTGAGCTGACCACTTCATCCCTTCCCCTTCTGCTAAGAGACCTTAAACAGATCACTGTCTTTTGATTTCCAGATTCTCAGACTTGGCAAACAACCCGGTCACCAGAGTTGGAGATGAGTCATCCTTCCTAGATATAAACCTGCCTGTTGCTGGAGACAATGTACCTTATCGAAGCCATTGTTTTACCTTCCCTCTCTGATTTCTTTAAACAACCTATTTTGACCTAACTATGCATCCAGGATGGGCAATATCATTCAGATATGCTGAGGGGCACATGATATTTACAAAAAATACAGATAGGGGAATTTCAGAACATGGAAAGAGAACTGGCCTCTTGTAGATACTATCACAGCAGATATATATTTACCTTTGGATTGTACCAGCTGATGCAAGAGGTAGAGAGACTTAAGAATTGGTAGTTTCACACAGAACATCAGGTCCCACAATGTCCCTTCTGCACCAATGGAAGCTGAAGTTTTGAACTTGCCAGTAGAGACTCAGCACTTTGCAAGACTAAGACCTGAACCAATGCTTGGCTCTTTGCTCTAAACTCATGTTAGTGAATCACTATCTTAGCTTACAATAAGAAGAATCCTGCTCCTTCTGATGTCAGTGGCAAACTCCCATTAATTTCAGGGGAAAGCTTTTATATGTGGGTAGGACGGGAGGAAGGGAATGGTCATGTTTTCCATGTCTGTAATTTCTATGCATACCTATGGGACTATACAAATAATAAATAAGCAGGTTAGGTCATTTCATCCATCTCCTAGTTAATGGAAGAATGTTCCTGCTGTATGTTATCTGATGCTTTTTCAAGTCTAGTTTTAATCGTACCGAGTGAGATAGCTTCCAGTAATTTCAGCTTAGTGCATCTCATTGTCAGGAAGTTGTAATAGCAGCCTACATTTTTCCCCTTTCTTAATTTCATCCCATTATTCATAGTTGTGTCACCACTAAACAAACCTAAATGGTCTCTCTCCCTAAACGATAAATCAATAAAAACTTTCAGTTAAGACTAACCATGTCAAGGAATACTTTGACAACTTGTGCTTGTTTTGCAGCCATGTCAGGATTTTAGTTAGTTTCAACACCACATATAAAGACCTCCACATTCATAGAGTATTGGCACCTTCTCCATTTCCCCTCATAAATGAACACGTGAATGAGCATACTTAAACAGCCTGTGATCACCTTCTTATCACCTTCCATAACTGTGTACATTGCTCGGGAAGCCTTATCCTAGTCAAATGAAAGCCAAAGTTTCAAATGCTACAGGAAGGGTCAGCAGTCTGCTGCATTTCCTGCAATATTATTCCAGCCTAAATTTGTTGCTCTACATTTGAACATAGAAGCAGTCAGACAATTCCTACCTAAATGGTTGATTAAACAAGTTTAGATTGTAAATGAAGTGCAGAAGACCATTGAATTAAAATGGAATAAACAAAAGTCCATAATGGTATATAAAGTACTTAGACACAAAGGTGTGTGTGTGTGTTTGTGTGTGTGTAATTTTGATCAATAGGTCACAATAGATGATTTGTGATGAATTCTTGTAAGTGTTATAAATAGCTGCAACAAATTTCTAATGAAGTACCAGTTTTTTGTTATTTTTTCTCCTACACAGCAACAGCTTCCTCTTCCACTCATGTTTTGTGCCATCAGTATATCCCTTTTAGGGCTAATACTTTATTCATGATACCCATAAGTGTATTTTAAAGCAATTCAGCTTTTTGGTTCTTACAGCAGCTACTTAATCTAGTCTGTCTAATAATTTATAAGACTGCCATTACTGTGGTATCTGAATACAACTTATTAAATAAAACAAGTAGTCTGTCTGAAAGACTGTTCTCCCTATTTCCTCATAAAGCAGCATGAAACAGAGTATTAGAAAAGTATGTTAATCGGAGTATGTATTTTATAGTTGGACAATAAATGAACAAATTAGACAAATTTCTCTGGGCCTTCAAATTGTCTAATCTTTTATATCTTTCACATCCAGAGCATGAAAGAACTTGCCTGGTCTGTTTCAGGAAAGAGTTAAGGTCAGTCCAAGAGTTAACCCGCAACAGTGTTCAAATTATGCTAGCAAGAAAAGCCAAGCACACCAAAAACAGGATTGGGACAAATGCTTTATTGGATAGTACTTGATAAAAAGCAGAGAGGCATCAGTTAGGGGGTTTCAAGATGTCAGAAAACACTTTCAACATACTGTATAATGCCACTTCTGGGGTCTTTTTTCTTAAGCCATTGATATAAGGGGAATACATTTTCCTGATTCTTTTGAGAGATGGGCATCGCTGTCGTAAGCTAGATCAATACACTGTGATGTATAAGTAATAAATTTTTGAGTATTTTATCTGTATATCCTTCCTTGTGTGAAAGCAAGGTGCCTTGGCTTTTAGAGGTTCTGATCAATTCATACTGCAATTATAGGAAACAATGGCAGCCATAACTGCCAGCTCTGGTCAGACTGCAGGAATTTCTTTATTACTTATTTATTCATTCACAGCAAGACTTTTTTTTTTCAGAAGATGTTCCAGTTAAACATATACAGCCTCTGATTATGGATTAAAATTAGAGCTGCGTCCATGTCACAATTTTTGTTTTTCAGAATTCTGCATGAAATTATTTCTAGTTTTGTTTGACCCAACTTATTTTCCTTCCCAACTGTCCTCACAATCTTACCTTTTTTGTGGTTATGATTAACTCAGAATTGTCCTGAGTTTTTGAATCAAAATCCATATTTTTTTGAAAAAAAGGCCCACTTTCCTGGGGGGTTTTTCTGTGAAACAGGTACATTTTTGCTTGCAGAGTAGCAAATTTTCACTACAAAATGGGCTTAGTTTTGCTTTGAACAAGTGAAATTTTCCACAAAAATCAAACTTCTTTTCTAATTCATAATGAAGTGCAAAATTCTTTAATTTCAAATAATTTCTATTTCATTATGAGTATTTCAGACACTAAAAATTGATATCTTTCACCTTTTACAATATTTGTTTTCTGAAAACTCACTATAGTGTTTACATGCTGCTTGTAATTATTAGAACTGGGAGCACTGGCTGCTGGGAGTCTGAAAGGACAGGAAACAGGAAGGGGAGAGGCGGAGTAAGAGCTACTGAGGATGCAGCAGCAGCTTGGTAAAGAGGTTTCCACTTTAAAAATAAAGACCCGCTGAAGTGTGTTAGTACCTTGCCTGGTTGCTACAACACTCACCTAATGGAATTATCCTAAATTTCATCCCAAAGACTCATGGCAGGGAAAGATTCACTCTCTATCTTTGAAGAGGTTGCATTTGTGTTCTTTGAAACTGTTGGTATAAAGAACAAACATCTAATCACAGATAGTCCCAGAGTAGACCTTTGGTATTATGAGACTAAAGATAAAATTTTGATTCAGATTGTTGTATACCCCTTTATTCTGAGGAGTTTAATGTCCTGGTGATTCCAAGAAGTGTTCATGAACAATTTAAGAAGTTTTTCTTCCACCCTCAAAATAGGCTGGTTATTTTTCTTCTAATGCAATGAAGGAGAGTTTGACACTTTTTAATGTTGTAAGCAATTAGAAATTGATCTTTCGGTCCATCAGTGGTAGTTATGTGGCCCTCATCAGTGTAGTATCTGAGCATTTCACAGTTATGAATGCAACACCTCTGTGAGGCAGGGAAGTAATATCGTCATCATTTGGCAGATGGAGAGCTGGGGCACTGAGATTTTAAGTGATCTGTTTAAGGTCATACAGGATGTCTGTAGAATAATGGCACTTGAATCCATCCAAGAAAGAAGACTGTTTTAAAGCAAATACATTTCTGCATTGTTTTATGTTTGGACCTACATACAGATATCTGGCTTACTAGGCTATAGTAAGTAAGTTGTAAAATAAACCTAACTTACAGTTCCAGTTCCTTGAGGTAGGAATAAATGGTCACTTTTTTTTTTACCTAAGCAGGTAGCCAAGTTGTGGCTCTTTGGGTTGTTTCAATTATAAATGGATAATAGAGCCAGATTATTTTTTTTATGAAAACTTGCTTATTTACAAGATTATACATACACAAAAAGTCCTGTTTCCCTGAACACAGTGGGATTCTAACAGCAGGAGACATGCCTTTACTCACTGTTCCAAACCTGCCATTCCATCCAGAACTCTGTGCCAAAAAGCTTCTTAGCTTTCTCTCAGGATCACATTTTCCAGTGCTTCTGTTACTATGTGCTTGGCTTTCTGGCTGCTCCTGTCTGTCTCTGCCCCTTTTATTTCTCACATACACACAGACAAAAACAGTTCCACCAACCAGTCCTAGACTCTGCATTTGCTATCAGTGCCCTGGGAAACACTTTGGTCACATAGGTCAGCTCTGCTTGAGCTTTTACATGTGCTTGTTTTTTTTCAGTCACCTGGTTACAAAGCCTTCTTTACAGTTATCCTGAATGAAGAATGATGGTTATGTGCAATCCATAGCAGGGATTAACGCAATACGCAACAATGTGCTTTAATTCTGTACAACTCCATAATGGAAGTGCTTGCTAAATAAACAGAGTGAAGCTGAGGAAAAAGAGAGATGCCATTTTTGGTTTAAAGCTGAAACTGTGCAAATATATAAATGCTAGACAGCAGCTCATGCACTGAGTTCATAGGATTTGAGCCAGAAATGAACAAAGGTTTAAAGGAATTTTTGTGAATTGTGTTTCCTTTCAATTTCATAGAACAGGTATGACCCGGGGATCTTACTTCTAGTTTTTACTCTTAAAATCATTTCATGGAGTCACTACTTCTCTGTTCAAGAATAGTGGGTCAGGACCTAGTTATTCCTATAAGATTGACAAGCTTTGAAATATCATTTACACTACAGAGTGTGAATCCAGCATGAAGTGGGAGTGAAATACAAACTTCCACAATATCCAGAAGCAAATGTTTTCTGTTAACGTTACTCAATACTTACAATTTAAGGTTGCTCGGTGTTCTTTTCTACTGCGGGGCTTGAAGCTACCTGGGTATAAATAAAGGGGTGTGAGCCACCACTGATAGGGCTGGTCAGCACATTGATTTGTTATGCATAAGTCAATAACGTGAAGCACACTGATGGAAGTAGGCTTTGTGGTCTAGTGGGCTCTGCTTATATCATTGAACAGCTGGCTGTCATATATTGGGCCAGATCCTTAGCTGGTGTCAATCAGTGTAATTTAATTGACTTCTGATTTAAACCAGTTAAGGATGTGTCAAGGTTCCTTGCCCACTCTGAACTCTAGGGTACAGATGTGGGGACCTGCATGAAAAACCCCCTAAGCTTATTTTTAAGTTTTAACCAGCTTAGGTTAAAACTTCCCCAAGGTACAAACTATTTTACCTTTTGCTGTTGGACTTTATTGCTGCCACCACCAAGTGTCTAACAAATATATAACAGGGAAAGAGCCCACTTGGAAACGTCTTTCCCCGCAAAATTCTCCCAAACCCTACACCCCCTTTCCTGGGGAAGGCTTGATAAAAATCCTCACCAATTTGCATAGGTGAATACAGACCCAAACCCTTGGATCTTAAGTACAAGGAAAAAGCAATCAGGTTCTTAAAAGAAGAATTTTAATTAAAGAAAAAATAAAAGAATCACCTCTGTAAAATCAGGATGGTAAATACCTTACAGGGTAATCAGATTCAAAACATAGAGAATTCCTCTAGGCAAAACCTTAAGTTACAAAAACACACAAAAACAGGAATATACATTCCATTCACCACAACTTATTTTATCAGCCATTAAACAAAACAGAATCTAACACATATCTAGCTAGATTACTCACTAAGTTCTAAGACTCCATTCCTTTTCTGTTCCCAGCAAAAGCATCACACAGACAGAGAGAGCCTTTGTCCCCCCCCCCCCCCCCCCCCCCCCAGCTTTGAAAGTGTCTTGTCTCCTCATTCGTCATTTTGGTCAGGTTATCCTAGCTTCTTAACCCTTTACAGGTGAAAGGGTTTTTCCTCTGGCCAGGAGGAACTTTAAAGGTGTTTACCCTTCCCTTTATGACAGGATGTGGTCCAGATTTTTAGAACTCTTGGAGACTTTTCTATGTCAATAGCTGACTCTGCTATCTGTGATTTAATTGCAATTTTTACATACTGAGCGGCTTATCTCTCCTTCTCATCACAGCATCTGTATGTCTCCTGACTATTTGAAAATAAAAATAACATTCTCCTTCTCTCTTCCTTTGTAGTCTGTAGAGAAATAGCTTGATTAGTTTACATATAATTTTCTTTGCTTATTTGTGTGAGAGAAGAAATTATTGCAGGAATACCGAGTCAAGGAATTCCCTAATTCCAGGTTCAGCTTCTCTTGTTCTCACAAACCGATTATTGGTCAGTATTTTCATTGTTCCAGTAGATGTACTGTAGTAGGAGGTCAGGATTGCAGAGGATGAGGCAATCTCTCAGGCAGTGAGGGCCAGTCCCAGGGAGGGCTTTGCATATCAAGGCAAAAACATTCATCTGTGTGCTATATGCAGATGCTTTTTTAAAGCTATGCTCTTGTGAGAGCTTAAGCATGTGCTTAAGCACTCTAGTGAATTTAATCTTGTTGCTGGCAATCACAGGACTCATTTTCTTCAAGTTTAGAGCAAAGCATTTAGACCTTTTTTTTTTCTTTAATAATTACTGGTCGTTTCTTGTGCCTCGGTTATTGGATGCCCAACTTGACACACCTTAAAGAGGCCTGATTTTCAGCCCAGCATTTTCTGAAAATCAGATAACCACAAAAGTTAGGTGCCCAAAATCATTAGTGACCTTTGGAAATCCTGACTCTTGTTTTGGCTTTTTGGGTCTTCATATTTCTTTAAGCTGATACAGAATTAATGTAGCTGAAGTTTTAATAGGAAATTAATGTGGTGCAGAATAATAATTTAAAAGAAAACTAAAATGTGGTTTAGACAGATCACCTATGAAAAGAGAATATAGCATATAATTGCTTTTACTGTCTATCAATTACATTTTATAAGAATTATGTCTAAACCTAATGTTCATCCTAGATTGTATTCTTGGATTTTAAAAAGTGTAATATATGCCATGTACCAAAACCAGAAATTCATTCAGCTATCAGATAGTTTATACTTGCCTAAATTCTTACACACATTTTTAATTAAACTGAGATATCTGTAAAGAATAAAGAGATTTTTTTTCTGCCGTAGTAACAATTTGCTGCTATAACTGTTCTACACAAAAGCATATGGGTAAAAGGTGGATCATTTGGCACATCTCTCATCTATTTAGGTAATTATGTCTATGTCCAATGTGGCAGTTAGTACTTCTGCTAAAAGGATGAAAAAAATCAATTTCATAAGGAAAGTTAATATACAAATATATTCTCACAAACTGCTATAGATGCCAAGTTATTTATAGTAGAGAGAGTTGTTGGTTTGGTTTGAAAAAACAACAACAAGAAATGGATACAGCCATATATTTATGAGAAGGAGTTGCCAGATAAATGTTATTCAGAAATAATCAAAACATTAAATGTGATAGAAACTTACACCAAATGCTGCACCTAGTCTGCCAAAGCCTTTGTTCTGTTTAATCCTCCTAGATACTTTTAGAAGCATTCGTGTTCTGATATTCCTCAGCAGACCATCATCATTCTTAATTGATTGGAAATATTAAAGCATTTTATTGATTTAAATAATTCTATTTCTTGCTCCTCCTTTGCTTATTTTTGTTTGGAAGATTAGTTTATAAAGAGATATTTGCATTTACAGTTCGAATTAATTCAAATGACAAAGAAGTGGCAGGAAACAGTAGGGATGTCATTTGATATTTTGATTCTATGAAAGACTTCACAGATGTTCAATGTGCACATGCTAAACTCTAATTAAATATTGATTTTTCCCCATTTTTAAAACAAACAACTATAACTACAACTTTGTAATTGTCCTAGTGAAATGTCAGCTTTGGGCATGCAGCACTTGTAGAGATGAGATTTCAGTAGCACCAATGATTGTGCATTTTATTTTATTTTATTTTTATTTTATTTTTATTTTTAAATCTACATTCTGAGAGTACCATATCATGGAACTGAACTTGCACAAAGCAACTCACTCAGCTGAAACTTGTGCTTACTTCAGTGAGATTTTGCCTGAGAAGGAGGGTTGAGGACTGGGCTTCAAGGGAAGCAATGTGATTAGTGCGAAATGGCTATAGCACAGCAGCTTGATAACTAGTGGCGTGATATGGGATGTCCACCCTACCAAGGGGTCACAGAGTACCTTGTATTAAAAGAGTGATCTGTGTTTGCAGGATGGACTGTCCTATATCTATTTCTTATTCAATACTTAACCCTTTTGCAGCACAATAACTAATTAATTAATTATTTAATATCGAAATACGGCTTAACTGGAGTCTGGAAAACTTTATTTTGCAAAAATGCTGTTCACCCGTAAGATCAGAATGCTATCTACACAATGCCCATAAAATACTACAGAGATTGGTGGAAGGGGAACTGCACTGCAGTCTCACCTTAAATGGCTAATAAGCATGCCCTAAATCCCCAAAGTTTAGCACTGCAGATCAGAATGGCCTCCGGCATTCTGAAGTATTTGGGAGAAAATATGACTTTTCCTACTACAAGTTACAACATGTCAATAAATTTAAAACTGCTGGAAATCTTGTGCTTTGGAGACTCGCTAAAGTAATAATGAACTAAATCTAGTTTATTTGGTTAACAACAGAATTTAGCTAGTTTTACTTGGTATTATGTCATCTTTATTTATTCATTTTTCTCAAAGGTGTGGAAATACAGGAATTTGTTCTGACTGCTGGTAGCTCCATTTTTCATCTTTTTAAAGAACAATTAAAGGGATCATCATCAGAGATACTGAATTAAAAATAATTGGAGCCTGATAATGACCAAAGGGTCAAGAAAGATCAAAAGATGTGAAAATAACTTGCAGACAACAAACATTATCCTTACACATTTGGTTTTTCACAGCAACAGTCATGATAATGAGATAATAAATCATTAAAATTAGCTGGTTCATGGAGAAAATAGAAAGCCCATAACAGATAAAACTTGGTCTTGTGTGGGAATTCTAAAAAGAACACAAGATAAACACAGTAGTAATAGAGAAAGATGTTAAGGGAAGTCTCCTAAACAACACTTAGAATGGATACATTTTATAGGTTTTGCAGTACACTTAGGATGAATAAATTTTAAGTGGAGAGGGAATGAGAGAAAAAAGATGGAGTGGAATGTAAACGGATGTATAAAATATTTATGAACACTTAAGCAAAGAAGATGTTGCATTGCAATACGTTTATGCATTCCTTTTCAAATAGAGTGGTCAAGTAAAACAAATAGAATATCAAATGTTGTGATCTTTCTTGAAACATACAGGACTGTTGCTTCATCCCCCAATGTAACACAGCAGGAGAGGCAGTGATCACAATATTTAATACTGTGAATGATTTACATTATAAAGCCCTTATTAATACAGATATATCGAACATCAAGAAAGACAGAGGTTTAAAAATAGCAGTTCACTATGAAACAGTTTTTGATGAGCTTCAGTATGCGCAGCCTTGCCGAAGAAATTAGTTTAGCTTGGACTGTGTTATGAGTGTTTCAAAATTATGTATTGAGCATGCCCGGTCGACTTTGTTTTTAATACCAAGTTTAATCTAAAAATTGATACACTGCCTGCAAACGTGCATAACTATTTTAACTTTACTAGGGACTGGCTAGTTCCCAGAATGAAACTAGCCATGAAAACTTTCCAGATATTTTGGGAAATCAGGGAATCTCACAGGGAAAAGAACAGGAACAAAGTTCCTTCTTGGTATAGGGCTTGATTCTGCATCTTTGAAATTAATGGCAACATGCCCATTGACTTCAGCAATGCACGATTAGGTCAATAGCAAGTGTGTTGAGGGGAGCCAGGAGGACCTGACCCAGCAGAATGGCTAGAAACCCAAGTCCAAGCCCCTTCTACTGTCTGGCCTTCATAATCCTTCTTATTTTGCTACAGTTATTTAGGGCCAGATTCTGGCCAGCCCCATTCCTGTGCAGAAGAGGATCAGAATCCTTTTTGAGAGTTGGGTGCCTATTCCTGGGGGTTAGTTGATAGGTGTCAGATTCCAGAAAAGGGGTGATGAGGCTGGAGCCTTTGTCTTGTTAGGTGTAGAGTGCCCTCTGCTTCATTGAAGTTAGTGGTCACTGAGGGTTCTTCACCAGCTGCACTGTGTTGATCACTCTTTCTTTTGCAGTTAAAATAACATTATTAAAACATAAGAGGTATAGTATCTGCATTAATCAATACATTTGTTAATCTTAAGTCAACAGTACAAAAAACTAGTGTAACGCCAACAGACCCTGGTTATTAGCAGGCTGGATTGATCCTGGGACCTCTGGAGCTAAATGCATGAGCCTCTACTGCATGAGCTAAAAGCCATATGCTTGTTAGCCCAGGCTTTAGAACAGAGTCATTAATCTCTCTCTAAGTGGACTCAGTGCCACTAGATGGGACAGACCACCATTCTCATACACGTTCCAGGGTGTATGGATTACATTAGCATGCCAGATGTTTCTCAAAATTAAGTTCTTTGTCTAAAATGGTTTTCTAATTTCCGTGTGTTAAATCCTTCCTCTATTTAGAGTAAAAACATTTTGTACCACTGTCTCTTTTCTGCTGTGACAGGACCTTTTATGTCTCCAAATTAATGAGCAAAAAGCAAAATAACTTAATTCTGACCTGGTGCATACAGATGAGAAAAATGCAATAAGCTTACCTGTTTAACTCTTGGGGAAAAAGTGCTCAAATCTATTACAGACAATTTGAGTGCTTATTTTAAAAGGACAAATCTTTTAAAGAACTACTTTTCCTGCCTGGCAAGTCAAAACATACAAAGCAAATAACTGAAGCTCTCTTGAGTGAGTATCTGAGAAAGGCCTCCATTTATTTTCAATAACCCACAAGGTACTGTAGATCAATATAAGAAGTAAATCACCTATAGGAATACACTTGCCATATGTAAATTCATAATCTTATTTTAGAAAGAAATGGTCTTTTTAAAGAAACAAACCAGTTAAAAACACATTGTGTGAGCTAATAGGGTTTCGCATTCACCATGCTTCCACTCTACTTTTTATTTGCCCAAGCTATAAAATTCATAGATTCATTATGGATTTATACGTGCACAGGTCTTAACAAACTTAATACTCAAAAGTTGATTGTTAGCCATTTAAGACATTTACAAGACTTTTTTCCAAAGATAAGAACTTTACAAACCTAATTAACAGTTGAAATTAGCATGTGGCAATTAAAATTATGATGGAAATTTTTAATTATTTATCTAATTTGTCCATTTGTAGGAGGGTATCTTTCAGGTGCTTATCACTGTGCTATCTGAGCACCAGATGTGACAAATCAGACAAAAATATGATAGCTTTAGGGTCTCTTCATCTTTCATAACTCCAAATTTTTTTTCTTCTCTATCCTTTTTACTCTCTTGGTCTCTTTTCCCCTTCTCTTTGCTGGCTATGTAAAATGAGCCACCAAAGGAGAAAGCATTAGCTGAAAGATGAGTCTTGAAATTTGACCTTAAGATGGGTAGGCTTGGATTCAGGCTCTCTCCTTGATAAGCAGTTCCATAGCTAGGGTCCTGCAAGTTAGAAAGTTCTGCTTCCCTGCCTAAGAATCCTATTCTGCCTAACCTCAGCTGCGTGACTACTGGTATGCAAAGCTGTCAGGAATGGTGGGCTGGTCTTTGAGATAACCCATTGAGGTCCCTTTGGAGTGGATCTAAGATTTTTATTTCAGTACAAAAATGAACAGGGGACCAGTGCAATACATAGAACACCAGTATGAAACCAGCCTTCCTTATTTGAGAGAAGACGCGCTTCATACTGAAACAGATGCAACTTCCATGAGGCATTTACATTCAGCCCCAAGAAAACTGGACAGCAGTAGTCTAACATGGAGCTGCTGAGAGTGAGGATCACAGTGAAAAATAATCACTTGATGGAAAGGACCATTTCTTGGCTAACCAAAGAAGGAAGATGAAGTTGCACCGCTGAAACTAGTGAATACTGGCCTAAGCCTTGTGACAGGAATATGACAATTTTAACCCTTTTCATGTGTCTTGTTTTGACACTTTCTGAGGGTGCACAGAATTATGAAACTTGTTATTACCACCTGCCCTTAGCATAAGGAAGACTTTTCTGTGCCTGTTGTAGTTCAATTCCCCAACACTACCAACTTTGGCAACACAAGCACTGCCTTCCATGCTTCCAAGGGCCCTGCTCTGGCTTTACAGGTTAATCACAGGCACACTCCAACCCCCAAGCTTCCCCCTGGAGTGTCCAGCCCCTGTTCTACTGGACATTCACACAATTAACAGAGCTGCTACTCCCAAAGGAATAGTATCCATCAGCTTACCAGTTAAACCAGTTACCACTCCATTCAACACACAACATTTAGATATGTTTATAGTAAAAAACAGAAGTAGGTTATTTAACAAAGAACAGAGAATCAAGAAGAGGTGAGTAAAAAAAAAAAGGAAACAAATGTAACATACAAAATAAAATCATAGCACACTTTCTAGAGCCTAAACTTATCTGACAAGATATTGTCATGACATAGAGAGACAAAGCTCCTCCAAAATCTTCCAGTGTAATACAGTCAATCTTGGCTGTGATCTTCCATTCATGAGAAAAGTCATACATTCCTCTTACCTCCTCAGTGGAAAGACCGTATCTCTTTGAGATCCCATATATATCAGTACAGTTCTTTGATCTTTATTCACAAATAGGATACTCCCTGTTAATTGTTCTTCCCTATAACCTCTCTCTTGTTGACTTTGCAATCTTACCATCTGGCTCTGCATGCAGATATGCTTACACTGTGAGACACACACTGAACAATACATACTTGATCGAACAAGGTGAGATAAGCATCTCATGTCCTCTGCCTGAACAGAATCCGTCCAAGGCTGGTCACCTCCTGGTGACCTACTTTAAACTTCAAGGCTTTAAGAACATAAATTACCATTATGCATACATACCATCTTAAATATTAGCTGCACATACATTCCATAATGACTAAGATGACCAGAAAGTTATTGGATGTTGGTAGAGACTTTACATGCCACACTCTGGCATACTATTAGGTAGATACTAGACCCAGAGTATCCTCCTAATCCTTATGCATCCCTGTGTCCTCTGCCAGTTGGCAGCAAAATGTCCCTGGTCACACTTGTCATGAGCCTTCTCATGTGATAGGCTTAGAAATTAAGATCACTCTTTTACCATGCATCATGTGTCTTACACATTTACCATACAGGACATTCTTTGCTGCTGTTACAATCTCTACATCTAAGAGCAGTGAAGAGTCTGAGGCTGTGCACTTGGTTTGAAATTGGTTATTACATGCCCTCAGTTGTTGGTGAAGATAGTGTAGCAGCAATCTCCTCTCATTTCCCTCTTCCTACCATCATCACATTTTCCCTTGATTAAATATGAGCCAAGAGTTTTTAATTCATCCAATTATTTAAAAAAATAATCCTCACAACACATCTGTGAGGTAGATATTAAATTTAAAAATAACTTTTAAAAGTTGCAAAATATATTAGTTGCAATGACTTGTGTCAAACAAATTTGCAGACCCCAATGAGGAGGTAAATGAACAATGGTGCGTTAATCACAGCTGAGTATCATATGTTAGGTATCAGCACATAATTCCAAATCCTACCAACCGGACAATAGTTTTCTGCCATGTTTTGCACCATGTCATGCACCAGGGGGGTGCACAGCAATATCTGAAAATAACATAGCTTATAACATCACTCAGCTGCAACTGTACTATGCAGATCCAAATGCATGTTTGGGGTCCACATGTGTCAGGTTCATTTCATTTTGCTGAGGTGCATACAACATTAGCAAAGTTTTACAGGCTTCAATACTTCCTGTTACAGTTTAACCACTTGGTAGCAGTGCTTATTGTTAGACACAGAGGACTAACTTCTGCTGACACTAGTGTAAATCTGGAATAACAATTAGTGTCCAGGATAGGGATTTCTAAGTAGGTTTATGCATGGTATATAAAGCTTTTATCAAGGATTGACTGCATGAATCCATCATGGAAAAAATAATTTGAATTGGCTTTTCTGATATTGGCCTTCCAGCAAAAGCACATTAGTCTCATTGGTTATATTCAGTCTATATATGAAATGTAGAAATGGGAAGAATGGATTTTCTGTTGTTATATAGCTTTCATTTTATGATTATCATGAATAAGCTAACTACTACCAAATGACAGGTTTCAGAGTAGCAGCCATGTTAGTCTGTATTCGCAAAAAGAAAAGGAGTACTTGTGGCACCTTAGAGACTAATACATTTATTTGAGCATAAGCTTTCGTGAGCTACAGCTCACTTCATCGGATGCATTCAGTGGAAAATACAGTGGGGAGATTTATATAGATAGAAAACATGAAACAATGCGTGTTACCATACACACTGTAATGAGAGTGATCAGGTAAGGTGAGCTATTATCAGCAGGAGAGCTGGGGGAAAAAAAACCTTTTGTAGTGATAATCAGGATGGCCCATTTGCAACAGTTGACAAGAAGGTGAGAGTAACAGCGGGGGTTGGAGGGGAATAAGCATGGGGAAATAGTTTTACTTTGTGTAATGACACATCCACTCCCAGTCTTTATTCAACCCTAAGTTAATGGTGTCCAGTTTGCAAATTAATTCCAATTCAGCAGTCTCTCCTTGGAGTCTCTTTTTGAAGCTTTTTTGTTGAAGAATTGCAACTTTTAGGTCTGTAATCGAGTGACCAAAGAGATTGAAGTGTTCTCAAACTGGTTTTTGAATGTTATAATTCTTGATGTCTGATTTGTGTCAATTTATTCTTTTACGTAGAGACTGTCCGATTTGACCAATGTACGTGGCAGAGGGGCATTGCTGGCACATGAAGGCATATATCATATTGGTAGATGTGCAGGTGAACGAGCCTTTGATAATGTGGCTGATGTGATTAGGCCCTGTGATGATGTCCCCGAATAGATATGTGGACACAGTTGCAACGGGCTTTGTTGCAAGGATAGGTTCCTGGGTTAGTGGTTCTGTTGTGTGGTGTGTGGTTGCTGGTGAGTATTTGCTTCAGGTTGGGGGGCTGTCTGTAAGCAAGGACTAGGCTGTCTCCCAAGATCTGTGAGAGTGATGGGTCGTCCTTCAGAATAGGTTGTAGATCCTTGATGATGCATTGGAGAGGTTTTAGTTGGGGGCTGAAGGTGATGGCTAGTGGCATTCTGTTATTTTCTTTGTTGGGCCTGTCCTGTAGTAGGTGACTTCTGGATACTCTTCTGGCTCTGTAAATCTGTTTCTTCACTTCAGCAGGTGGGTACCATAGTTGTAAGAATGCTTGATAGAGATCTTGTAGGTGTTTGTCTCTGTCTGAGGGGTTGAAGCAAATGCGGTTGTATTGTAGAGCTTGGCTGTAGACAATGGATTGTGTGTTGTGGTCTGGATGAAAGCTGGAGGCATGTAGGTAGGAATAGCGGTCAGTAGATTTCTGGTATAGGGTGGTGTTTATGTGACCATTGCTTATTAGCACCATAGTGTCCAGGAAGTGGATCTCTTGCGTGGACTGGTCCAGGCTGAGGTTGATGGTGGGATGGAAATTGTTGAAACCATGGTGGAATTCCTCAAGGGCTTCTTTTCCATGGGTCCGGATGATGAAGATGTCATCAATGTAGCACAGGTAGAGTAGGGGCATTAGGGGATGAGAGCTAAGGAAGCATTGTTCTAAGTCAGCCATAAAAATGTTGGCATACTGTGGGGCCATGCGGGTACCCATAGCAGTGCCACTGATTTGAAGGTATACATTGTCCCCAAATGTGAAATAGTTATGGGTGAGGACAAAGACACAAAGTTCAGCCACCAGGTTTGCCGTGACATTATCGGGGATACTGTTCCTGATGGCTTGTAGTCCATCTTTGTGTGGAATGTTGGAGTAGAGGGCTTCTACATCCATAGTGGCTTGGATGGTGTTTTCAGGAAGTTCACTGATGGATTGTAGTTTCCTCTGGAAGTCAGCGGTGTATTGAAGATAGCTGGGAGTGCTGGTAGCGTAGGGCCTGAGGAGGGAGTCTACATAGCCAGACAATCGTGCTGTCAGGTTGCCAATGCCTGAGATGATTGGGATTTCCAGGTTTATGGATCTTGGGTAGCAGATAGAATAGCCCTGGTCGGGATTCCAGGGGTATGTCTGTGCGGATTGTGCTTTTTCAGGGAGTTTCTTGAGCAGACGGTGTAGTTTATTTTGTTGACCGTCAGTGGGATCAGAAGGTAATGGCTTGTAGAAAGTGGTGTTGGAGAGCTGCCTGGCAGCCTCTTGTTCATATTCCGACCTATTCATGATTACGACAGCACCTCCTTTGT
The DNA here is from genome assembly GCF_015237465.2 of Chelonia mydas. Lineage (NCBI taxonomy): Eukaryota > Metazoa > Chordata > Testudines > Cheloniidae > Chelonia > Chelonia mydas. The sequence goes on from NC_057852.1 coordinate 104,473,427, forward strand.
CAGCCTTGTTGATTATGATGTCAGAGTTGTTTCTGAGGCTGTGGATGGCATTGTGTTCTGCACGGCTGAGGTTATGGGGCAAGTGACTCTGCTTTTCCACAATTTCAGCCCGTGCTTTGGCAGAAGCACTCTATGTAGAAGTCAAATGGTCAGCTTGATTTCTTGGACAAGAGCTTGCGATTATTTTACATTTAAAACTCTGAAGTCACAAAAAGTAATGGTAAGATTACCATGGGCTCACAAGCTACTAAGGGCCATTCTGAAAAGCAGCATTAATCAAACAGCCATTAAAAGAGAGAGATGTCATCAGAAATCATTATGCAGTGCAACATATGTCTAAAATCTGTTACCTGTCACATAAAGATAGTGGTAAACAAATTTTAAAGTAGCAAGAACCTATCAAATGTAGGATATAAAAATAGAAATTAGATAATCTTGGAGCAAAACTAATGATAATGATGCCTCTGGAGTAATGTATGTCTTAGCACTGAGAAGAACAAGATTTAGTGTAACACACCCATAAAAATATAGCCTTCCAAGTAGCTAAAAGAAGCTTTAAAATTATTTCCCCCCATGATAAATATCAATCAATTGATTTTAAAATATATGGGTGTTAGCATGATCAACAGATCAGGGTACTGTAGGTCTTTGACAATTCTACCAAAGCATGCGTGCATAGTTTTTGTATCCATATTGTTTTAATTGAATATAATCCTAAGGGAAGTTGCTGAATTGATGCCCTTCGAAAGTAAATTGTCACTCTTCCTGAGAAAAAGCGGGTGAAAGAAGAATATTACACAAGTTGCTTTCCTTGAAATCTTTTTAAACTTTTCAGAAACAAAAGCAGCGGTGGTGTCATTGTTATTCCTTCACCTACAGTAAAATGACTGACTCTTTTCTGTGCACTGAGACTAATTCTTTGCTTGCATTGTTTTTTCTTCAAACTCTGGCTCCTGGAGTCTTATGATTATAAGCTTTACCAGCTTCTTTTAAAGAAAGTTTCTACCCTTCATGGTAGAGGAGAAGAACTTGAATACATCGTCTGAGTTATCCTAATGACTTGGAAACCAGAAATGGAGGGAGGGGAATCCAAATTTATTATTTAAAAAAAAAACACACCTCATGATTTTTAAGCCACTCTCAAGGTTTTTCACGGCCTGATTATGATTTTTAAATGCTTGGAGTTGCCAGTACTGTCAGTGTAACCATGAACTTTTGGGGGAATTAACAGAAGCCTGCTTGTAAGTCATTCTCCAAGTCACTGACTTGTACTTTGGTGTCTGAAGGTCAGGCTAGAGCCCTTTAGTTTAAGAGGTGGTACCTAACCAAGTCACTGTCCTATAGGGTCAAATTGGGGTCCTATGGGGACATATCTGATGTTTTCTGACGTCTGATCTTTGAATAAATCAGCTTGATTATCAATCATAAATATTGTACTTGTATATTTCTGGTGTTGTTTCAGTGTATAAGGCATTTCTGTTCTGTGCTGTGGGTTACTGAGTCTCCAGTATGCAATCCACCCACTTACACAAGTACCACTGTAAAGGTTTCAATGATTAGGAAATATATTTTATTAGCAACTGCATTCATTTACTTGTTACATTTACCTTGTTAATTTTGATATTCAGGGGATGCAGTTTATGTTATAAATATTTCTTTTTAGTTTCAAAAAATATTATTGCACACTATATGCCAAGGTCAGGGGCCTCACTGAACACTGACAAATGCATACCCAGAAACCAGTCTGGTTTACAAGTGGATTAGTATATTTAAAATGGATATTAGTGTTATAAGAATGTATTTACTGTTTAAATTTTATGGAATGCTGTAGGATGCTGCATGTATTAATCCTACTTATAATATCTGTATTCCATGCTATAACGTAATACTTAGGTGTTTGCTCTATAACTGTAAAATGTTTGTTCTGAAACTCTGTACCTCACCAAATAGGGATGGGGGGGACCTCGCCTAATGCAAAATGCTGGATTTCTACAGAAGGTGTTACCTTCTGCCCATCAGGAATGACAGTTGAATCCAAATGAGTCTTTGTGGCACAAAGATTTTGTCGATAGCTCCCCCACCCACCCATGAAGAGATTATGTGCAGAAGATCTCATCCCATCAGGTTAGACTCTAGGGAGGTGGACATAGAAATCCCTAACCAGGTGGAATTAGGATCTCTTTACGCTGTCTGGACTCTGAGGGGAAAAGATTCCTAAACATAAGCAAGAGATCCCCAGACTGCTTGTTACCAGTTTAAAACTTGTAAATAACTCTTATTTATTTTTCCTAATCAATAAACCTTTAGTTAGTTTATTACAGGATTGGCTGCAAGCCTTGTCTCTGGTGTGAGATCGAAGGTGCATGCTGACCTCGGCTAAGTGACTGGTTCCTTGGAACTCAGAGTAACCTGAATATTTTGTGATCTTTGGTGTAAAGTGACTGTCTTCCCTGGATGGCAAAATAGAGTCAAGCGTGCATGGGTGGCAAGATAGATTGGAATGCCCAAGGGGACTGTCTGTGACTCCATGTTAAAACTGTATAGTGCCTGAGGAGTTCACACTTGTTACTAGGTTGGTGAAATCTAAGTATAGCACTCACAACCAGTTTGAGCTTTGTGCCCTGCTTCTTAACAGTCTGACCTAAGGTTCATATTCTCGCTCTTGAACCATTTCAGACAGTCTGACAATTATATCGCTAGACCACATGTGTCCAGAAAGAGGAATGTAACTTGTATCCAAGATAATGGAGAAATATCCCAGGTGCTGTCCTACATCTCTCCGGGTGCTAAATATCACTCTTTTACCTTCTTTTCTTTCCTTTTTCTGGCCCTTTCCCCAAAATAAGGTTTGTTCATGTTTGTGAACATGTTGTTAGTCTAGGAAAGCCACAAATCTGACACAACATTATATGGCACATTGAGGAAGTACTTTATCTCTCAAATGTTAGTGTTGTTGCAAGAATAAAAAGTCTATTAAGATCAAACATAATCTCAACCAAAGGGATCTTACATAAAAAGTATTATTTGGGGAGAGACAAGACTATAAAGAAAATAGATGAAGGGGTAGCAGGGGGAGGAGTGGGAGAGGGATAAGTCTACCTAAAATTGCTGACTAAAAGCAGTTCTGGGGGGAATAGGCCAGAAATACATTCAGAAATAAACAAAGAGAAGATGCAGAAGCATGGTTCAAAGAGAAATGCTCTGAAGTATTTTCTGCCTTCTGGCTAGAGATGACATTGAAAGTAGTATGGACATGGGTTGATTAAGCTGCTGTCAACATATTTGGCCCCAGGAATTAGTTACTATTGATTTACAGCTTACTGTGAGGGGGAAAAGGCAGAAACTTATTAAAAGAAATGTATTCAATACATTCTATTAGCATACTTGCTGCAAAGGGGAGAAAAACAAGATGGAATTAATCTAAGAATAAATCCACATCAAAATATATTATTAGAATGAAAAGTGGCATTTCTGTTGCAAGCCCATGAGAAAAATTCAGGCACAACAGATAAACTAAGACTTTATTTTTTCTCTCCCACAACCTTAACACTTTGCTTTGCTAGTCTTACTTTTAAAGAATACTACTTAGCTCATCAGATTAATGAGGTGTAAGAACAAAATATAATAATAGTTATTTCATTCATAAAATGTTTGCATTATGTTTATTTGGAAATTCTGAAAGACAAAAAAAAAAGCCCTCTTCCCTTTTCTCTTTGTAGATAAATGACTGACTCCACACTTGCTTAAAAAAAGAGATATACATAAGGCAGCTAGATCATCAAAATATGTTGAGCCTGTCATGTGGAGAAACTAGCTGCCTGAATAAGAACCTTCAAAGAAGAAACAAACCCCATGTGCAGCATCACGCAGCATCTTGTACAAAGGTATGAAGGATAAATGCAGCTATAACTTTAGATACGCAATTAGGAAAGTAGGAATTTCCAGGAGCCCTTGGTCAGACGTATGTGCTATCTAGTCAAATGCTCAAATAAAGAGCTTATATTCTTATAATTTTTTTTTTTTTGGGGGGGGGGGGGGATAAAATTAGGAGCAGTGGGTCAGGATGTACAGAGAGGCTCATAACTTGGTATTTTGCTATTCTTCTGGAATTTCAGTAAGTGCAACCACCAATCCTTCCTCCTGTAACACCCCAATATTTAAAATACATTCACAGGCATTAAGCTGTCTACTATTTTTTTATTATTATTTTGTCTTCCTAGCATTTGTTCTTCTTTTACTCATTTTCCACTTCCCTTTCCTCCACTTTTATCTTTTGTTCGTGGGTATCTTGATGAATCATTTCCTCTCTCTCTCTCTCGGTTAAATGTCTGATTTATTCAACATGACTAGAGTGAACCTGCCTTCACAAAAGAGGGAAACATAATAGCATCAATAAAGTATTTTGTTGTTAATCTACGTAAATGTGTTGAATCATCATTTTTATTTGCCTTCTATTGACTGCTTTTAGGATGGCTCTTCATTCTCAGACTTATAGGGTTGACTGTTTTACTGAAATTCTAAATTCTATCAATACTGACATGGATTTTCATTCTGATACAGAAAAATCCATGTATTTTAAATAGTCCAGATTAACAAAGTTGATTAAAAGTGAATTAAAGAGAATCTTCTCTGTATAAACAAGGCTAAAGTTATGAAAGGGAAAAAATGATGCAGGTTGCAACTCACCATGCAGTGAAAATAAGCTGAAGTTTACAAATATAATCAACGTGTTTGGCATATATACTAATTAAGCACATGGATGCTATGATGATGAATGACATAGAAATGATTGGAAATAAATAAAATAGGGCCTCTGTTTTACAGATAACATCATCAAGATATTTCCCATCTCATTAACTAATACCTTAACCTCGCGAAAGGTAGCCATCAACTGTCCTTCATCCATTATGCAGTTAAGCTACAAGACAATATTGTAGTAAAGAGACAGTGATCAAATGAGACAGGAAAGTGAAACTGAGTGTCAGCAGTACAATGATGATACCTCACACCACGCTGCTATGACAGTTCCCTGAATGACTTCACTTGGTCACTGAATAACAGTGACAGAAATAACCCCTGTGGAGCTACAGAAGGAGGACTTCCTGGTTCAGTGAACTATACTATAGCACTAACTGAAATGAACAGCGCCACTCTAAAGCAATCCCATCACCCCCAGCTACTCCATATAAGTAGTTTCATGAACTTCCGAGTTGGTTTAAATGCTGCTGTTCTGGTGGCATGTCAACATACCTATAATGTAGACTACTTTGTTTGTTTCTCCTGGAAGTTTTTCCTCTTGTTGGTCTGCAGATTCACAGGACATTATCTGCTCAGTTATATATTCAACAGAATTTCCTCCCACCCTGATGATTTTCATTTGATGTACAATTATTTCCTTCCTGTAAACATTAATAAAATGTAATCATTCTAATATCTGCAGAAAATGAACACAAATAAGATGTGGCCTAAACAAGTTCACTGTTAAATTTGAGAGAATATTTGCAGACACTGTTGTTGCAGTGTTTACCTATCTCTAATAAACAAGAACTATAACACAAACCCTTCAAATACTACAGCAAAACCTATTCACTGAAATATTTCAGGTTCAGAACATTTTGCATGGCACACTTCACTTTATAGAAATAATATTTACAGTTCAAACATAGAACCCCAAAGTCACTGAGGTGTATAAAACCTTTAGTACACAGTATACATCAGTTAACTACTTTACAAAGATAATACAAAACAGCCATCAAAAACTTCATACCTGGATCTGTAAAAAGGAAAATAATTAACTGCTCATCTGGTAGCAACCACACTCTTTGGAAAGTTGACAAAGACAATAGAGGACTTTAACACAAGTCAGTAATTGCCTGATTCAAACAAACAGGAGAAACACAGGTTGAAAGCGTAAATGCATATTCCAAAAATAAGGCAAAGGTTTATTTTCAATTTCCTTTTGAGCATACACTAGAGATCATCTGTTAGGATCAATAAGGTATATTCCAAATGACTAATTTACTGTGTTTATAGGTAGGGACAGACATGCTTTATCATCTGCTATATCCTTGTTTGTCCAGAAAAGGACTCAAACTCATATAAATCCTAGACTTTATATATGGAAAAGATATATTAGGCTGATTAGTCCACTTCTCTTCCATGAAAGATTGTTGGCTTTTGTTTTTTGTTTGATTGTTTGGGTTTTTTTGTACAATCCCTTTTAACATCCCAGGCAATGGGGCTTTCATTTCTTTCCGTGGGAGGACTATTCCACAGCCTGATAAACTCACTGTCAGAATTCCTCTTTCAAAATTTAATTCCATTATTTCTAGTTGTAGTCCCTTTTATTAAACCAAACCATTCTTCATCTTCCTTAGGAACAAACTGTAGCATTTTGCCACTGGTTTGAACAGAGTGCAGTTTGGAACCATAGTAAGTATTTCCAGACCACTACCAATGTTTTACTGCTTTTTGATCATCTCTTTCCAGTTTGTCAATATGTCTCTGATAAGGAGCTCAGAAATGAATATAGTCTTTCATGTGAAGTTGCTGCATAAGGGACTGATCCAAGGTCTACTGGAGTCAATGGAAGTCTTCTGATTGACACAGGTGGGCTTAGGTTAGGCCTTGACAGTATAAAGAAGCATTGTTGCTTTTCACGGCACAAGGAAATGCAATTCACTTGCTAGTGAAAAATCAGCACTAGTTGAAATAAGAATAGGCAGAATTCTTGTGTTCTCATAAAACCTAAACCTTCAAGTCGAATCTTGTGAAGTGCTGAACTAGAGTGTTGCTAACTTCTGTGATTTTTATTGAGAGTCTCATAATATTTGGTGTTTTTTTCTCAAATGCCCAGCTCCTGGAGTCATGGGATTACCTGAGAATCTTAGCTTGCTTTTTACTTTAAAAAAAATTCTAGCCCTCATGGATGCAGAAACTAGTCTGAAAATGTGAACCCTAGCAGTCTCAAAACCCAGTAGGTAAACCAAAGGAACACAAAATTATTATTTTTAAACATTTTATGATTTTGGGGGATGACTAATTTTCTAGTACTTGTGCCAGGTTGCACTGTGACCACCCTCAATTCCCATTTATTTGAAAAGCAATGAGTGGAATGGATTGATCTTTGGAATGTTCATATTGCATGATCAGATGTTTACAGGACTTGATGGGCATGATGAAACTCCAAATGATATCAATAGAATAGTAATTAAATGTGTGGAAGGAGGACAGTATTATATATGGCAAGTCTGGCCTTTGAGAAGTCACTTATCTAAAATAAATGTATTCCCTATACTGAGATCTATTGTGTATGGATTGTAATATGTATAGGCTACACAGTTTGAGGCTTTTAAAATTTGTAAATTAGTTTCTAGTTTAAAATTATACCTTCCTATAAAACACAAATTATCTAAAATCAAAAAAATCCTCCTAAAAATATGTTCTAGATTATTAAATTATCAATCAAAATTATTAAAACAAAGAAGATTTTGCTCTGCTTAAGCAAATATTTTTAAAAGAGGATCCTGGAACTGGAGATATTTTATTCATTTATTTATTTCTAATGTGAGAGCTAACCCATCTGTCAAGGTTCCTCCCGCACTCTGAACTCTAGGGTACAGATGTGGGGACCTGCATGAAAACCTCCTAAGCTTACTTTTACCAGCTTAGGTTAAAACTTCGCCAAGGTACAAATTAATTTTATCTTTTGTCCTTGGAATAACCACTGCCACCACCAAACTCTAACTGGGTTTACTGGGAATCGTAGTTTGGACACGTCTTTCCCCCCAAAATCCTCCCAACCCTTGCACCCCACTTCCTGGGAAAGGTTTGGTAAAAATCCTCACCAATTTGCATAGGTGACCACAGACCCAAACCCTTGGATCTGAGAACAATGAAAAAGCATTCAGTTTTCTTACAAGAAGACTTTTAATAGAAATAGAAGTAAATAGGAGTAAAGGAATCACCCCTGTAAAATCAGGATGGTAGGTACCTTACAGGGTAATTAGATTCAAAACATAGAGAATCCCTCTAGGCAAAACCTTAAGTTACAAAAAAGACACACACACAGAAATAGTCATTCTATTCAGCACAATTCTTTTCTTAGCCATTTAAAGAAATCATAATCTAACACATACCTAGCTAGATTACTTACTAAAAGTTCTAAGACTCCATTCCTGTTCTATCCCCGGCAAAGCAGCATACTGACAGACACACAGACCCTTTGTTTCTCTCCCTCCTCCCAGCTTTTGAAAGTATCTTGTCTCCTCATTGGTCATTTTGGTCAGGTGCCAGCGAGGTTATCTTTAGCTTCTTAACCCTTTACAGGTGAGAGGATTTTTCCTCTGGCCAGGAGGGATTTTAAAGGGGTTTACCCTTCCCTTTATGTTTATGACACCATCTTTCTTCAAGTGTTTTATTGTAACAGAAGAGTTCTGCTAACCCAATATAGTTTCTGTCATTCACAATTCTGTCATTCAGGCAATCATTATTTTGGGGGGATATTTTATTACATCTCCTCTATTTCTAATCTGGGGCTTTCAGAATAAATGTGTGTTATGGAAGTTAATCCTTTTTAGCGAGATTCTGAGCTGTTTTTTAATGTTTTCGAACTCTCTATCTTAAATTGCATTTTAAATATTCCCTTTAATAATTAAGATATAATCCCTTTCTTTTTTTAACAAAAATAATGCAAGCTATGTTCATCCTGTAGCTACTGTACAAAAGTTGATTCTATTTTAATTCAGTGTTAGAGACATCTGTTTCGTTGCCTACTGTCATAAATATAAAGGGAAGGGTAAACCCCTTTAAAATCCGTCCTGGCCAGAGGAAAACTCCTTTCACCTGTAAAGGGTTAAGAAGCTAAAGGTAACCTCGCTGGCACCTGACCAAAATGACCAATGAGGAGACAAAATACTTTCAAAAGCTGGGAGGAGGGAGAGAAACAAAGGGTCTCTGTCTGTCTATATGCTGCTTTTGCTGGGGATAGACCAGGAATGGAGTCTTAGAACTTTTAGTAAGTAATCTAGCTAGGTATGTGTTAGATTATGATTTCTTTAAATGGCTGAGAAAAGAATTGTGCTGAATAGAATAACTATTTCTGTCTGTGTATCTTTTTTGTAACTTAAGGTTTTTGCCTAGAGGGATTCTCTATGTTTTGAATCTAATTACCCTGTAAGGTATCTACCATCCTGATTTTACAGAGGGGATTTCTTTACCTCTATTTACTTCTAGTTCTATTAAAAGTCTTCTTGTAAGAAAACTGAATGCTTTTTTATTGTTCTCAGATCCAAGGGTTTGGGTCTGTGGTCACCTATGCAAATTGGTGAGGCTTTTTATCCAACATTTCCCAGGAAAGGGGGGGTGCAAGTGTTGGGAGGATTGTTCATTGTTCTTAAGATCCAAGGGTCTGGGTCTGTAGTCACCTAGGCAAATTGGTGAGGCTTTTTACCAAACCTTGACCAGGAAGTGGGGTGCAAGGTTTTGGGAAGTATTTTGGGGGGAAAGACGTTTCCAAACAGCTCTTCCCCAGTAACCAGTATTTGTTTGGTGGTGGTAGCGGCCAATCCAAGGACAAAGGGTGGAATATTTTGTACCTTGGGGAAGTTTTGACCTAAGCTGGTAAAGATAAGCTTAGGAGGTTTTCATGCAGGTCCCCACATCTGTACCCTAGCGTTCAGAGTGGGGGAGGAACCTTGACACCTACCTAGATAAAAATCTCTAAAACAGCATGTCACTATCAGTAGAAGGATCAAGGAAAAATTATGGGTCCTTGAAGAATAGGTTGATTTTTTTTTTTCAGATATTTTAAATATAGAATAGTATTCTACAAGCCATGCTTGATTCTGAAATACATGAGCTGAAACTCAATCTCTATTTAAGGATGTGGTTTACCCTCTTACACATGATATCTTTGCTCTCTGGTCATGCCACGAATTACAGCAACTCTAAAAATCCTGTTCTGCAGCTGGCAAAAGGAGGTGCAAATGTAACTGTTAACTAAAATGGTTCATTTGTTTTATTCATGTATAAAATACACATCTAAATACATCATAGCTCATGGAAACTTTACTCGATAGCAAGAGATTTGCTAAGCTCTGAAAGCAGTATGCAGATAGCTGTGCTGCAGACAGGACAAAAAAATCAAATCCCATATAAGTAGGATTGGAATTGCACTTCCATGTTCTCAAATTACTGTGCAGTATTTCTGAAGATTTGGGGATTTCTGAAGAATTGTCTTACTTTAGGCTTTAGTTTCCAAAGAAAATATTTATGATTATAATGACAAAGCCAACAAATACCTGATTAGTGCCTGAAAAGCGATTGCTAATCAAACTTTACAGATTTATAGACAAAATTATCTTCCAAGAAAACTTGTTATTCCTAAAATTTTACATAGATATGTCTGTATCTGAGCTGATTCAAGTGTCTGATTGTAATTGACACTTTTCTCAAGAGGGTATTCATTTGACAAAAATGACTTAAAATGAAAAAGGTTAATTAGTTGGATGCTTCATATACTACTGTTCAAATCTGGCAAGCTATTAAGGTCCTCAGTAAAATATCCACAAAATTCCTTGAGCAAATGAGCAAATTCCTTGAGCAAATCCACTGAGATTTATAAACATTTTGTGGTTCAGTTAGCCCTGTATTTAAAATATTAATAATTTTATCATTAGAGATGTACAAGCCAATTAGATAAAATAAGAAAGAATCTTGGTCTTCACCCAAAGTTTGAACAAATCTTTACAAGGTTTTCACTGAGTTATTATCTCATCTTTCTCCAATTCCTGGTTTCCTAAGAAGAGGCAAGTCTATGGAAGCAGAAGTAGTATTTGAATGAATGTTCTTGCCGTATTTCTTGTCCAAATGGAACTTTTGACAGAGAGGCAGTATCAGCCTCATCAAAGCCACATACAGAGGTAAAATCATCTCCCTACCCTCCTCACTACTCCCCTGGATTGCCTTTTCCTCCAGGGATCATATTAGTCCTTTTTGCTACAGCACTGCACTCAGAGCTCATGTTCAGTTGTTTGTCCACAATAACCCTGGTGAGTTATGTGATTGAAATATGACCATATAGATCAATAGTTCTTAACCAGGGGTCCAGGGCCCCCTAGGGGGCCTCAAACAAGTTTCAGGGGGGACTACAAGCAGGGCCAGCATTAGACTCACTGGGGCCCAGGGCAGAAAGCCGAAGCCCCACCGCATGGGGCTGAAGTCCAGGTCCCTGAGCCTTGCCATCCAGGGCTGAAGCTGAAGCCTGAGCAATGTAGCTTTGTGGGGGCCCCTGTGCCATGGAGCCCCAGGCAATTGCCCTACTTGCTACCCCCTAATGTCAGCCATGGCTTTTATATGCAGAAAACCAGTTATTGCAGCACAGGTGGGCTGTGGAGTTTTTATAGCATGTTGGGGGGTAGTAAGAAAAAGGTTGAGAACCTCTGATATCGATCATTGTTGCAACCAATGTTATATATTTGCAACAAATCTTTTGCACAATGTGTCATGTAAGATGTCTATGGAAAGGTTATGATTTGCTGAATATGATTATGCTATTTGTATGCATGTATCACTTTTGTATTTGAAGTTATGAGTATTGGCTCTATGCCTGTATTTCAAATGTTTGCTCCTGGGGTAACACCCATAAGGTTCTTAGCCAAAACATTTTCAAGGGACTATTCAAATTAAATATCAGAGGGGTAGCCGTGTTAGTCTGGATCTGTAAAAGCGGTGAAGAGTCCTGTGGCACCTTATAGACTAACAGACGTATTGGAGCATAAGCTTTTGTGGATGAATACCCACTTGGTTGGATGCATGTAGTGGAAATTTCCAGAGGCCTTATAGTGGGTTATAGTAGACAAGCAACTGAACATGAGCTCTGAGTGCAGTGCTGTGGCAAAAGGGACTAATATGATCCCCGGAGGAAAATGCAGGCCTCTGGAAATTTCCACTACGTGCATCAGACCAAGTGGGTATTCACCCACGAAAGCTTATGCTCCAATACGTCTGTTAGTCTATAAGATGTGAAAGGACTCTTTGCTGCTTATTCAAATTAAGTAGCTCATCAAGAAACACTTAACTGACAATGGACCCTGGGAGACACCCATCTACACTGAATGAACTGTCCTGCAAACTTACTGTCTGGGGTATAGGTAATGATTTCCTGCACTGACTAGGTGAAATGCATGGGCATGTGACTTATCCATGTGATTCCAAACTGCATCATTACTGTACTTTTCCACAGTAAGAACACTGGGATTCCCTCCACATGGCAGAAGATATAAAAGGCTGTCCATTTTGCCTCTTTCCTGCTCAAACCTCTGGACTATGAACTATACTAATAGAAGCATTCTAACCAATGCACTGAGGAAATTCCAATGATTTGGAAGCACACAGAGACTTGACTTAAGCCAGCAGTTTATTCCATTACCGCTACAAGCCTGAACCAAGAACTTTGCATTTATTGAATATATTTGATTCCTTTAACCAGTTTTGACTCTCACCTTTCCTTCTTTCTTTTTATGAACAAACCTTTAGATTTTAGATGCTAAAGGATTGGCATAAGCATGGTTTTTGGTTAAAATCTAAGTTATATATTGACCTGGGTGTGTGGCTGGTCCTTTGGGATCAGAAGAACTTATTTGATTAAATTGGTTTTAAAGAACCACTCATCTTCTCATCTAGTGGTTTTGGTGGTGATATAAGGACTGGGATATCTAAGGAAAATGCTTTTATGACTTTTTGTCATAAAACTCGTTGCCTTGTCTGTCCCCATATCTACTCTAACAACACCATCAGAGGACCCAACCACATCAGCCACACCATCACAGGCTCATTCACTGGCACGTCTACTAATGTTATATAAGCCATCATGTGCCAGCAATGCCCCTCTGCCATGTACATTGGCCAAACCGGACAGTCCCTACAAAAAAGAATAAATGGGCACAAATCAGACATCAGGAATGGTAACATACAAAAGCCAGTAGGAGAACACTTCAATCTTCCTGGACATTCTATAACAGATTTGAAAGTAGCTATATTTGAACAACAAAAAAAAAACTTCAGAAACAGACTTCAAAGAGAAACAGCAGAACTAAAATTCATTTGCAAATTTAACACCATTAATTTGGGCTTGAATATGGATTGGGAGTGGCTGGCTCATTACAAAAGCAGCTTTGCCTCTCCTGGAATTGACACCTCCTCATCTATTATTGGGAGTGGACTACATCCACCCTGATCGAATTGGCCCTGTCAACGCTGGTTCTCAACTTGTGAGGTAACTCCCTTCTCTTCATGTGTCAGTATATTTATGTCTGCATCTGTAATTTTCACCCCATGCATCTGAAGAAATGGGGGCTTTACCCATGAAAGCTTATGCTCAAATAAATCTGTTAGTCTTTAAGGTGCCACCGGACTCCTTGTTATTTCTCAGCAGTTTGTCCTGAATTTGGCATTCTCAGTTATGGCCCAAGAAGACATGGTTACAACACCTAAATCCTTTTCATAGTCACTGCTTTCCATCATACAGTCCCCCATTCTGTAGATTTGGCCTGTGTTTCCTGTTCATAGATGTATAACTTTGCATTTGTCTATATTAAAAAGACTTTTTTTTGTGTAACCCTTCTGCCCGTCAAAGTTGGCAGCAACAAGGGCCGGGTTCAATATCTAGGGGATCCATTCCAATAACACAATGCAAACCGGCTCGAGCCCCCACCCACTGACCTGGGACAAATATATACCACCCCCGCTGGGCGCCTCCAAGAGGCAATACTTCCCCTCTCGCAAGCACATAGTCTGAGTGCAGCAAAAAGCATTTTAATAACAGAGAGAAACAATGTGGCATTATGTTGGGGAAACACCACCAACAGGATTCATAACACAACCCATGAGCAAAAAAACCCACCCCCAAGCAAATTGGGGCATGCCCCTTTCCCTTTGGTTCTTGAGTCCAGCAACCCCAAATCACCCAAAGTCCCAAAAGTCCAATGACCCAAAAGTCTCTGTCCCTGGTCAGGGCAGCCCCAGAGTTCGAAAGTTTATCTGCGGAGTTTTACCTCCCACCCTGGGTGGAGATGGGACGGGGGTAAGAGGCACCTTACATAATCTGAAGCTGACCGCCCCACAGCTCCATAGGCCTTCGCTCTGCTCTGCTCCTCTCCGCCAGCCACCCCACGAACTCCTTCGCTCAGCTCCGCTCCGCTCTGCGCCCCACAAGCAGCTCCCACCGTCCCACGAACTGCTCCACCAGCCGGTCCACAAACTGCTCTGCGTCCCACCAACAGCTCCCGCCGTCCTACGAACTGCTCCGCCAGCCTGTCCACAAGGCCCTCCAGCCGTCCCGCAAACTGCTCCACGGTATATCTTCAGGCTCCCCCACTACTTAACACAACGCTCAGTGATTTCAGCTCTTAGTCAGTTCAGCTCTTTGGTGAATTCAGCTTGTAGTAGGGGAGCCTCAGTGCTGGTGCACTATTAGCCCAAAGTGAGCTCAGCAGCCCGTAACTAGACTTCTAATGAAATCAAAATTAGCTCTGATATTCCACAGTGGAGAGAGGAGGAAGTGCAATTAACATATAAGGCCTTCACCAAGGGGCCCATACCACCAAGTATTAATACTTGTCCCCAGCCTCTCTCAATTCACACAGTTTTGGAACCCATGACCCTTGCCTAGCGAGTGCTACTTAGTTGATGGTGAGTCCTTCCATCATAACAAAAGGCCAAGTACAGTTCCAAGCACAGTTCCCATAATCAGGGTAATAACAATTTATTCTTCCTGCCCCAATAACAGAGACACTGGGGATCCCACAGCAGCCAAAGTGACGATTTGGGCAGCTATGGCCTCAGTCTAGGCGGGGTGGGTGTGCCTATGCAAATGAGATCAGCCCCTGAAGTTTTTTTTTCCACAACTTGCCACACCTCACCACCAGATGTCAGGGTGGAGCTCATCCTGACACTGCTTACATTTGCATGGGTCCAATTTATCAAGCAAAACAGATTGCTCTGTATGACTTCCCTGTCTTCACCATTATTTATCACTTAGCCAATCTGCAAATTGTATCAGTAGTGATTTGTATATTTACTTCCAGATCATTGATGAAAATGTTGAATATTGTAGGGTATAGTCCCAATTCCTGCAGAAACCTCCTAGAAACACCCCAATTCAAAGCTGATTCCTTACTGATGATTATTTTTTGAGATCTGGCAGTTAGTGCATTCTTAGTTCATGTTAAGTGTGCTGTATCTTGATGATCTTACAGTTATTTCTCACTTGCCTTGAGTGCTGTTGTCGCTGAATAAAAGAGAGTCTCCAAAACTGGAACTTCTAATATAAATTCATTCATACTAGGATCTTGTCTAAGGCCCTTCTCGCTAATATCCTCTGCACAGCTGGCTCATTTTGGATGTTACACAATGCCCTTGGTAATCAGCAGCAGGGATTCAACTTGAGACCCCTGGATCTAAAACCACGAGACTTTACTTCTGAGCTAAAGGATCCAGCTCCATTAGCCAAGTCTGTAGCCGGCTTATAGTTCACTATTTGTGACCCACCCCACCACTAAAGGGTGGGACAGAGCACAGCAGTCAGTATGTATGGTTTACATATCTGACTTAAATCTTATGGGAACAGCTTGTAAGACTTTCCTGCTTCTGAGGCCTTGATCCCAAACCCAAACTATATAGTAGATTACATTCAGCCTCTAACTTGAACCCTATCTTAAACCTCATTCAGAGCCACACATCACCTCTTCAACCATCACTTCTGGAAAATTGTGGTTTAGTGTCAGTGCAGGAGAAAAAAATGTCATGGTCAGTATTCTACAAATTAAATCTCTGTAGTATTACTGAGTCAAGAGGTGCGTAGTTTTTTGATCCTCGTGTGTGACATTCATACAAAATGAAAGTAATAAAAAATTCTGAGACCTAGGCACTTCTCTGTGGTTGCAACACTATTCTTCTTCTAACCATTTTAATTTGCTGTGGCTTCTACTGCGTGTGCTGAACTTATGAACTCTGGCATGCCATAAATATCCTGTTGCCTATTTACTAGCAATTCCCATTTATTGCTGGCATTCTGGTCTCATTCCTATTTGCTATGGTCTGCCCACCCAGAATTGCCTCAATCTCTGGCATATATTTCAGCAAGAGCACCTTGACTACATAAGAAAAAAAATGCACTTTCCTGTCTGCCTCTCAGTGTGATTTTTTTAAGGCTGTTCTCTCTCCCTACTCATCATATTTCACATTGTAGTTCAATTTCAGTCATAAAGGTGTTGGGGGGGGGGGAGGGCGGTTGTTTTAATAGCATTATGCATTACTTATGTAGACTAATAGGTGTGCATGACATTTTAAAAGCAAATATTAAGAAAAGGTCCCTCCCCAAGGCACTCAACATATAAACTTTTGACTGAAAACACATTAAAAAGTACAATAGTCATAGAGCAGGAAACAATAAACAATAGAACAGGGAATACCACACTTTTGAGGGGAATGGGGTTTCATGTGAAGAGAGAAAGATAAAAGCTGCTAGTACTCTACATTTGTTACATTTCATAGCATGAAAGGGATCAGTATTATTAGCGTTTGTTTCAATGGTGGCATTAGCTAGAGGGGGTGGGAAAATGAGACGTAATTTCCTCCCCACCACATCCCCAAAAAGTTGTGCCTTTTTAAAATTGAAAATTAAATTTTCAATTAAACAATTGTATTGAAATTACAAATTCTGAAAATTTTTGACCAGCTGTATTGGTAGGCTTTGCAGAATACAGAACTTAAGTCAAAGTCCAACGAAGTCTATGGGCGTCTTTCCATTGACTTCAGTGGCTTTGGTTAAGGCTCTGTGGTAGCTGTAAAGACAGAATGTGGAAAGGAGAGATATTTTACACACAATAGCAGGGATGCTGTAAGGAGAAACACAGAAGAAAGCATGAAGGTGTGAGAGAAGGATACAGTGGGATGGTAAGTCTAGGGCAGAGCAAAGCTTATGGGAGGGGAATCATAATGTGTGTACCACTAAGTGTCTGCTAAATTAGTCAAGGTGAGAAAGAACCACTCCTGTGTCTTTAGCAGTAAAGACTACAAGGAAAGGACTAGGACAGATATTGGAGATGTCATACAGGGAAAACTAACAACTTGCAAGAGCATAGATATGGGAGAGAGAATTCAAACATGTCACTGAGATTGTGAGCCTGAGTGGCACGGAAGGCAGTGGAGTTGTCAGAAAGTGTTAATTCTTTACTGTAGTTGTGCCTAAATAATTTAACCTTATTCTTGCTTTTCAGATACTTAATGTGTTGCAATTTTATGGCCTGTCATAGCTAATTGGGGATGTGATGATGCCCATACCCTGATTTGGAATGGAGTTTAACAATAATTCACTCAAATTTAACATTTTGATTAAATGATTCTTGATTCCAACCCAAAGTACTAATACTGGATAATAAGTGAAACTTTTAAACTATAGCATTATAAAACTATACATCAAAAATATTTCAAATATAGATTTTATGCATATCTTTCCCTCCATTTCTATCACTTAATGTGAAATCACTTTAACTGCAACTAGCATTTTTATATAGTATTGCTTCCTGGCAGGATTTGTGCAATGAAGCTTTGAATGGCTGCATACTCAATGAGAGCTGAGGGTCAGCCAAGCTGCCTCTCATACTCCAGGGTCCTTGTTAATAGACAAAAGCAGACCTTGTGTTTTGTGTAGAGCATCACACTGGCAGAAGCTACAGATAGCCGATTGTGTCACAGTATCATGGTAACTATCTGAATCTGTACTTGCCATCCAAAAGGAAAAGATAGTATTTGCTGTCCACTGATTCCAAAAGAATTGAATTTGTCACATCGCTGCTAAAATGTATATATTTTGTCAAATCACTGCTAATATATATTCAACAGAACTGCTTCTGATCTGTATCAAGAGGACTGCCAGAACAATTTTCTAAGTGTTCTACTAGAGGCAGTGACTCATTTAGCCAATAAATAATGATACTATAAGAATCTCCACATGTGGTTACTAAGTCCAGTATATGTTCCCCTTGTATCCATTTGCAAGCAGGAAAAAAGCCAGAAAAAATACATTTTTCTTCATCCATTTCATACACTGTAGACACCTCTAAGTATGTAGAATGCATTGCCTGAAGAATGTGTTGCATGCAACTCTTGAGTTCATCTTTTTCTTTTATCCACAGAGTTGATAGTAACTCAAGATAAATCAAGTGAATAGTGAAAATGTTTCATGACTTCAAAACATATTCTGTACAGGCATTAATTTAGTTGGTTTTCCTTTCAAATGATGCACACTATTCTACAGTTATGTCCAAACCACAGTAATAATTCTATTTTAAGATGCAATGTTTTGTACCATTGTTATAATGTCATATTCCACAGTACATCTTTAGAAAACTAAACTCGAAAGATAGCACAGAGGAATGTCTAGGTACACACTTATTAGTGAAAATGAATGTCTAAAGGGCATAAGCATGACACAAGGGAATTCACCATAATATTTGCTCAGCTCTATTGACAAGAATATTGCATAGAAAGCAAACAGAAAATATAAACTAATGGAAAAATGCTGCTGTCACAACAGATAGCAATCACCTGTAGCATTGCTTCTATTCTTATGATTGTTCAGTGTTCACCTTCCTTTAAGATTTCTTTACTCCTGCAAGTGAAAAGCAATTACCCTAGAGTGAATCTTGCATGAAACTATATATTTTATATACTGTGCCACATACATTTATATCCTATTTGTCATGCTAAAGGACAGCAAAGTACTTTACAAAACTGCTGGCCAAATGCTGATAGTATGATGCACGTAACTGCAAGCCAGCAAATCTATAAAGGGTAGGTGGATGTGAGGCAAGTGTCTATTCCAATCAAGTCTCCTCAAACTCATAAAGGAGCAGCTGAAGAGACCCTGTAAAGCAGGAGCTGAGGTAACCTGGTGGGTGGGGTCCTAGCAGCCAGAGGAAATGGGCCTCATATGTGTGCATTTATGACGCCCTTTTTTGGCCATAACACCACACACTCATCCCTTTTGAGATTACCTCCACTGCTAGCAAGAATAATGTTTTTGTGTGACTACTTAGAAGTCCACATTAGCTCTGTTTTATACTTGAGCTTGTTTGGGGATGAAGGGTAGGATTTTTGCTTTGTCCCAGAATTTGGCTCCATACATATAAAGGAATTGCATCACTCACTAAAGGGCAACTACTTCTGGGGAAGAATGCAAGAATACTTAAACAAGTGAAAGCAACACTATGTAAGAGTTAAGTGGAGAAGAATGATACATGTAACTGAAACTGCCGGGGAAAGAGAAGGTGGCAGAATGAAGTTACCCACATGGAAATTTATCCAGCACTGTGGCATTAACAACCCTATAGTGAATATACAGCATGGCCTTATTAACAATCACTATGTTCAAAATTTTCTTTTTCCTCTTTAAGACCATGCCACCTTCTTACTAGCAAAGTAAGGGAAGCCTGATTAAATATAGGTTAGGAAAGTTGTCAAGATTGTTTCAGATTTTCTCCTCTAAGGATTGAATTGGAAGATGAAATTTATAAACCTGTTTTGGGGATTTGTGTAGGAGCAATTTAGCTAGTTTTTAATCAGTGAAGCCTCAACAGGTTGTTCTTTATACTGGCTAATGATAACTGCCTTTTAGTTTGTCATATAGCTTCCATTTTTTGAAGCTAGTGTAAAAATATTAACATATTATAGCCATACTACAACTATAAAGATTAAACCTACTGTAATAATTCCAAACTTGTTTGTTATTTCCTACTGAATACAATTTTAGTTTTAAAATTGCTGTAGTGAACCATGATATATTTGCATTTCAAAACAATAATGATGACAGCAATGAAAAATACTTCACAATTCACATTTTTTGTAAGATCAGTTATGGCTTTAATCTTTATTGTAGTGTCACCTGCTAGTGTCAATATATTTAAACATCTGTCATTGTTTCCCTATAACCCCATGAAAATAGTGATTCATATACACTCACCTGTTAAAACAATCACTCTCAGGTGTAACCTGACATTCTACAAAACCTGAGTCAGGAAGACTTGTTTTTTTCTTCCAAACTGGCTATAATTTTAAATTAAAGAATAATAAATAATAAAGTAGTTTCAAATTCTATTTTAATTTCCTCATTTTAAAATAGCTTTTTTTTCTTTAACGTTTAAAAGTTTTTGGAATTTTGTTAGTAAACACATGGAGAACTGCTTAAAATAGATAATGATCCAATGTAAATCTGCCACATTGTCAGTAAAAAAAAGATGAGGGTCAAGCTCATCCTGTTGTAACTCCAATGAAGTTGCAACATAAGTGAAATCACACCAGCAACTAATTCAATCCATAGATTCCCTAAAACCAAGGTACTTGAAACATTTACAGTTATCCCAGGTTTTGTTGTTATAAATTAGCAACATTAGAATAATTGTTTATAGTGCTAGCTAATATAAACAAGATATAAAATGTGTATGAATAAAATGGCCTGAAGCTGTATATGTAAATTATGTCATGAATTATAAAAATGTACTATTATTTCTGAACAGTGAGGAGAAACGTTAATGTATCAAAACCTAGTTAATGAACAAGTTTGTCAGTGTTGTGCTGTTGCATTGAAACCTGCAGATTTGTTACATAAAGAAAGGAAATGATGATTCTTTCTATCCACAGTTTGTAACCATATCAAATTTAAGAGCAGGTGGGTGACACCTGTATACTGAATATGACTTTACTGTATTGTCCATATTTGTTGCCTTTTGTCAGCGTAGGACTGTGCAGCCTCTAATGTCTGGATCAATGACATTGCTGATCAAAGTGCCAAATTAAAGTGTTTAGGAATAGCAGACACAATGGTTTAAAGCACTAGTCTGTCAGAATACCTGTCTTAGGCTGCTGAGTTGCTTTTTTTCCGCACTGATATACATAGCACATGTGTGAATTAGGAGGGTTTTTTGTTAATGGAATTGGGTAATCACTTGGTGCTACTAGGAATTAATAACTACATGCTTACAGCTTTTAAGCAGCAGTTTCTTTTGAGGGTAGAATTCTGTTCTTTTTTTCTTAAAACTAACAAAAGCATTCTAGATATCTAGAAGTATTCAACCATTAGAAACAGTAACAGTGATGGGGTGTCCACCCCACAGAAGATCTGAGCAGGTTATAAAGAGCCAATTAACCTTCTAGGCTGCAGGGAGGAGCTCTGCAGTCACTCCCTAGATAGAAAGGGAGTTGACTAAGAACAAGAAGTTCTAGAGGGAGAGTAAGCCCTGGGATCCTGCCCTGCCCTACAGAATCTGGCAAGCTGCAGAAAGGGGTTAAGCGGCCACTGGGAGAAAAGGAAATTTGCTGTGGTATGGTAAGCCAGAAAAAAGGTAGGAAGGAGCCCAGAGAAATAGCAACAAAGTTTAAGATTGTGTACATCATGGTTACTGGACATAGGGTATCTGGGCTGGAACCCTGAGTAGTAGGCAGGCCCTGGTTCCTCTAACAGCTGCTGGGGAAGTGGCATTGACCTGGACTGGGACCAGAAGACTGCCTGACACAGCATACAGTTCAATGGAACTTTGACACCCCTGAAGGGGAAGATTATGAAGTGACCTGGCCGGAGGGCTGTGTCACGAAGAGAGCATACTCTGAGTCCCAAAGAGGCAGAGAGTCTATGGTGTGAGCAACCTATGGAAAGGGGTACCAGACCAGGTGAGAGCTAATTCCCAGATCCAGCTACAAAGAGACATCCCAGTGGTGAGTTTACCTGTCACAATAACATATAGCAAAATTCTGTTTTGAAGAGACCCCACTTTGTGCAGGTGTATACAAGTCGTACCTCATTAAAGACAAAGGGACAGATTTTTAAAGGTATTGAAGCATCTAAATATGTAGATAGACACTTTGGAAAAACCCAGTAAGCACTTAATTCCCATTGAAATCAATATGTAAATATCTTTAAAAATATGACCCAAAGGTCCTTCAACTTTCCAACTGTTGGCCAAATAATGGAAGTTTACGCTGCTTAGTAACAGTTTGCAAGAAGCAACCAATTTGATCTCCTTGGTCAAAGAGAGACACTCTTTTCTCTCAAAATGCACCCGAATTGCAAAATTTACCTCCATATATAAACTTCCCTTGGAGTCAAAAAGGTGTGGCTTTCTTTTTTTCAATTCTGATACAACTTACAAAAGCATTTGGATCTGGAGGTTCAGAACCAGCATTCTAGTCTGGGCTCTCTACTTCCAAATAACCTGATAGACCTACTACCTACCTACAAATGTCCCATCTTTTGTCTTGGGTAAGTTATTCATAAACCACCAAATGGACTTTAAAATTTGGAGATACAGCAATAAAGGGACCTAACTAATTAAATGGGGTTGACCAGAACAGCATGGAACAGAAGAGAGGTTAAAGTACCTATATTTTTCCTGTTTCTGTACTCTTATGACCAATGTTTGTTGAGTCCCTTTTGTGAGATATTTTTCACAAGATTTCATGCTGTTTTAAAAGGAAACAATGGCTTGTGGTAAAGTCAACTCATGCTGAGAGACATTAACTGCAACATGTTATCAGCTGATAATAGTGCTATTAACTCATGTCACCCACTGTGTATATTTGTGAATTAGGATATTTCCTTGTTAATGGAACTGAGCCATTTTCTTTGAAAATGGCAAGCAGTGAGCACTTTGGCACCATTAAATGAAGGGGAAGAATTAAATCTTGCTTGAGTCTGTACAATGCCTCTCTTGAAACTCCCAGAGGTACGGCATCTCTCTTTAATCCATTACCATGCTCTGAGTTGCCACCAAGGATATCCAAAGCATTAGAAGTACCATTGCAACTGATCAAGGACATAAAATTTTTCATGTTGGAACATGATTTTTGGATTATAAATCCTGAACACCCCCAAATAACATTGAATTGAAGGTAATGACTTTTAGATTTTCTAATTACAAGATCACGTGTAAATACAATTTCGCTTTCTTTTCTGGTTAGGTAGGAGTCACAAGTCTTTGAAACTAGAAGAAAGCCCTGTTTATTATTATGCTTTACAGGAAAGGATTTTATTCATCTCATACTCTCCAGTAATCTGAGCACAATGAATGGTCCTATCCAATCACCCATTTCTTACACATGGCCAAACAAACAAAAAGTACTGCACTTAAAAACAGTAATTCAAAGACATGCTGCTGACATTTTCACACTACATTTGCCCTATTCTGAAAGTGAGCCTGTGGTATGAATAAAGATGTAATCCTTCACCAGTTGCATCTAAGCAATTGACAGTAAATTACATAATTAAAAATGAATGTTGTTTATGCCTATGCATGAAATATACTTACTGCCTGATTTGTAAATACGCAGAAAATCTTTTCAATATTTTTCATCTATGACCGTTAGATGAAATTTCAATTACAGGTAGGTTGAACTGCTTTTGAGAACTCGATGCTAATGCTCTGGGAGCAAAGGCAAGGGTGGGAGGAGGAGAAAATCAACACATAGAATAATCCAGAAAAACTCTCAGGTTTTTCTGCATCTTGTGAGATAATGAAGAGTAGCTTTCCACCCACTGGTAGCTTCATGAATTTTGCTTAAAGGTAAATGTTGTTTTCAACAGCAAAGACTGGTTTTCATATACTGAAATGGAAATCTGTGCATCATAGTGGAAGTGATAAAGCTGGGCTGACCTTGAGGTTGATAATGAACCTCCTGCTATTTATTTTGTTACATAGAAAGAGTGAAGATGCACATGTACAACTCTTCAATAAACAATATTATATAATTATCTCTTGCATATAGTAAAACTATTTTATACATAAGAGAGCATAAAAATATACACATTTGGCCATTGTTGAAATGTAAAATGTAAGGTCTAAATTATGCCTTTTGCAATTATGCATATAAAGGAATGTTGCATTTAGCGTGCTGCACAGACTCAGGAGATGTGGGTTGACTTTTCAGTTCTGTCACTAACTTCCCATGTAACCTTGGGCTAGTCACTTAATGTTTCTGTGCCTCAGCTCCTCATCTATAAACAGGAGATACTATTTTTTCTTTGTCTGCCTTGTTTATTTAGATTATAAACTTTTCAGGATAGGACTGCTTCTTACTATATGTTTGCATAGTGCCGAACATAATGGGTCCGCAATTTTAGTTGGGCCTTCTAGGCTCTACTGCATTACAAATATGTTGCAAGAGAGAACCATTTTGGGGAGAAGGAGGCAGTTCACTACATGAACACTGTTGTCTGAAGGCATTATGACTATTATTGGGTAAAATCTTTCCTAGATACTTGGGAGGGAGCTATGATCACCAGCCTTGCTATACTTTAGGTAGTGCTTCTTAGTCAGAGTTGGTGGGTGAGCTGGGTTGGGCCAGGACTCTCTTTGCTCTGCCAACACACTCCCTTGTGAGCCTTACTGCCTGCAGCTAAATTATGGCTGCACATGGTCTGTGTTCATTTCCCCTGAAAACTTTCCTCCCACCTATACAAGCCCAGCCATCAACTGACCCTAAATATGAAATGTCTCTTGGGAGAAGTTAGGGTTAAGGTTAGGGTTCTCTTGGGAGAAGTTAAGAAATGGGACAAGGGTATTTCTGGGGGGAAATGGAACTAACAAGTTCTGTACTTTGGAGATATTGCTGAATGGATGGTTAGCCACAATTGTCTGTGTTTGGATGTCTATTTTACTTACATTATACACTCTTCAGGACACTGTCTTTAACTTTCTGCTGTAAAATGTGTAGTGCAAAGGGGTTTTAATCCTTAATTGGGGAATTTAGGTGCTACCATGCAAGAAATAATTAATGTAAACAAGACCTGAATGTGACCCACTGTCTTGTTATGTATATTTTTACACATTGTTCATGCATCCAAAGGTAGTGGTGGCATCTCCATCACTGGCAATTTTAAATCAAGTTTAGATGTTTTTCTAAAAGCTCTGCTCTACAAATTATTTTGGGAAATTTCTAGGGCCCGTTTTATACAGGAGGTTAAACTTACACCCTTGGAATCTGTAAATATATGAATCTGTATAATATTTCAATGAGGGCCCAACAGCCCTAGAATTCACTTCTGGTTTATGTTTCATGTTCCTAAAGCTTATTCATCTGGGTTTCAGCTGTTCACCGTCAAGAGTAAGGAAGGGATTTTCCCCCCAGGGTGTTCTGGAAGGGTTTTTTATTCTCATCCTCTGAAGCATCAGGGATGGCCACAGCTGGGGATGGGACATTGAGCGGGGTGGGAAAGGGCTCTGAGGTGGCACTGAGAATTCTCTCTCTCTCATCTGCTTATCTCGCTGGTACTTGCTCACATGATCAGAGTCTAATTGATTGCCATCTGTGGTGCTGGGAAGGAATTTTCCCTCAGGTCAGATTGGCAGTGACCTTTGGGTGAGAAGGGAAAGTTACTTTTCTCTGCAGAGTGTGGTTGCGGGTGACTTGCTCAGATTATTTGGGTGTATCTCACTTAATCATTCCCCTTACATTGTGGGAGCCCTCAGGCACTGGTGCAACTTGGTCTCTTTTATTCTCTGCCTGTGGCACATAATAATCTAGTTTCCTGTGAGTTGTAATATTCTGGTCTGATTTTGCTTGCTGGATTTAGTTGGCGGGTCCTGGGTTGTGTTGGTGACTGGTGATATACAAGAAATCTGTCTATTTAGTGATCCCTTATGACCTTTAAGTCTTGAAATTCCAACTCCTTAACTCTTTGCAAAGTCTAGTGCTAATGTCCCATGAGAATTTTAAAAAAGCCACAGAAGCTAAGATCTACAACTTTCTGCAGTAACCTTTGTCATAAATATAAAGGGAAGGATAACAACCTTCATGTATACAGTACTATAAAATTCCTCCTGGCCAGAGTCACAATATCCTTTTACCTGTAAAGGGTTAAGAAGCTCAGGTAACCTGGCTGGCACCTGACCAAAAGGACCAATAAGGGGACAAGATACTTTCAAATCTGGGTGGGGAGAGGGGAGAAAGCTTTTGTCTGTCTGTCTGTTCTGTGTGCTTGCCGGAGAGAGATCAAGAAAGCAAGCAATCCAACTCCATTAGAATTAGTAAGTGCTAGCAAGGAAATGCATTAGTTTACTTTTGTTTTGGCTTGCGATTTTCTCTGTGCTGAGAGGAAGGTGTATTCCTGGTTTTCTTTTTGTAACTTCAAAGTTTTTGCCCAGAGGGAGATCCTCTGTGTTTTAAATCTGAGTGCCCTGTGAGATTAGCTTCCCTTCTAATTTTACAGAGGTGCTTCTTTTACCTTTTTTCTTTCTAATAAAGTTCTGTTTCTTTTAAGAGCCTGACTGATTTCTCTATTGTCCTAAGATCCAGGGGTTTGGATCTGTGATCACTTTGTAACCAATTTATTACAATATTATTCTCAAGCCTCCCCAGGAAAGCGGGTGTAAGGGCTTGGGGGGATATTTTGGGGGAATAGGAACTCCAAGTGGTCCTTTTCCTGATTCTTTGTTAAATCACTTGGTGGTGGCAGCGTACCCTCCAAGGGCAAAGAGTTTGTGCCTTGGGGAAGTTTTACTCTAAGCTGGTAGAAATAAACTTAGGGGGTCTTTCATGAGGGTCCCCACATCTGTACCCTAGAGTTCGCCTGACACCTGTGAAGATTCACAAAAGAAAGGAAAGATGTTGCTAATGTTTCACCTGCTGTTGCTGCTGCAGACAGTACATCTGAGGAAACACCTCACTACAAAACACCTTCTGAGGAAAAATGTTATAGGATGAGATAAATCTTATAATATAATATGTTAAAAATGGTATACTATGAGAGCTGAATCTGGATTAAAGAGAAAAGTGACCTCTTCAGCAAAAACAAATAGTCTTTCCTCTCAAAATAAAAGACTAAGCGGTCTTTTCCACAAAAATAAGAAGCCCAGAAAAATTTGAAGTTAGGTATTGCATTTGGAGCAGTTGAAATGGAGATTTCTACATATCTAGCACATTGTGGGGCAGTGCTAACTGTGAGGGGAAAGGTGGGTATGTATGTAATGTCTTGAAAGGACTTTCAGGAAAAAAAGTGTTATTTCAGTAACTATTTCAGAGTGACATCATGCCATAGATTATAAATCCCTCCAAAACAGAGATTGCCTCTTATTTATGTCATACAACCCCCTGCACAATGAGGCCCAAATACCAGCTGAGGATTTCGGGAGCTCCCATGATATTAGAATTTGCTAATAATGAGTCATTGCATGGTGTTATGGTTTAGAACTTCATGCAATGAAAAAGACATGACATTGTGACACACTGATTTTTTCTTGCAGGGAAAAAATTGTAAATGTGGTAACTGCAGTAATTGTAAATGTTATGACTTATGAACACTGAATGCCACCCAAAAGAATATCCTCTCTAGTTTCAAAGGCAGGCAAAGTGGGTCAGAGTTATGGGTGGAATGAGAAAAAATGACTCTCAAGATCTATGTGTTGTAGAATATTCTGTGTGAAATTTTAATGCATTTGAAGTCAATGGGAATTCTGCCATTGACTTCAATGCGACCAGAATTTCACCCAGAATGTTAGTTCACTATTTTTTTTTCTTTTTGTCCTCACTGTATGTGGTGAACTCACTATGACATTCCAGGGTGCAATTAATTTATATCATTTATAATTTTAACTTACATCTAGAGATGATCTGACTTTACTTTTTGATTTGATGAAGGACGAGATGTGCTCTTACTGAATGTTTAGTCTGTGTTATGCACTACCAGAACATTGGCTCCCTGGAGGAAAAAAAGTTTTTACTTTTTGCATTATAATTACAGATGATGTAATGTATTGAAATGACAACAAACAGTGACATACTTTAAATTTTAAACTGATAGAACTTATTTCTAGATGAAAGTGCAGCAATTACAGCATTTCATAGAGAAATTCCTGAAGGAGAAATAAACATATCAAAGTGTTATTTACTGTGAGAATTACTGACTTGTGAGTATAGGCAGTTGTCTGGCACGTCAGTTATTCTGATTCATATCAAATATTATTCTACAACCAAAAAAATCTGCTGGGTTAAAAACAATTGTTAATCCCTTGTTTATTGTTTCCTCTTTACATATCAATTTACAAGACAGCCAATGCTTTAGCAATTAAGCACAGGTTACTCTATAGATACCAGATTTCAGCTTGTGGTGGGGGTGAATGCAGGTTGTCTATTCTGGAACTTGTGGTCTGGCACTGAGACAAAACCAGACATGGTTTTGGCCAGTATTGGACAGGGAATACCATTTTGAAGAGTGCACCTTGCTGGTATGGGGGCAGGGCGCTCTTCAAAATGGTGTTCCCTGTGTGATGTGAGCTTTCATGCATTTTACATGCAAGGTCATGCCATCAAGGAGAGGAGCTCATGCAGACATACGAAAATGTCCGGAAATCTTTGGAAATACCAAAATGTCCGGTATTCTGGGAGTGCATGAATGGCCACTCTAACATTTAATGGACCGATGAGTAACTGATTCAAATATGCAAACCATTAGGTTCATATCCAGAGTATTGCTGGTAATTAATTCTAGAATTTCCTTTCAGCAATGTTGGTGGGGGATGTTGAGCAAACAGCCGATCAGCACATGGGAGATAATGTGTCCAGAGTCAAAACTTAGAAAAGACTCTGACATCAACAGTGTCCTCTAGTCCAGTGGTTCTCAAAGCCGGTCCGCCGCTTGTTCAGGGAAAGCCACTGGCGGGCCAGACCGGTTTGGTTACCTGCCACGTCCGCAGGTTCGGCCGATTGCGGCTCCCACTGGCCGCAGTTCACCGCTCCAGGCCAGTGGGGGCTGTGGGAAGGGCAGCTAGCACGTCCCTTGGCCCGCACTGCTTCCCGCAGCCCCCTTTGGCCTGGAGCAGCGAACCATGGCCAGTGGGAGCTGCGATCAGTTGAACCTGCAGACGCGGCAGGTAAACAAACCAGTCTGGCCCTCCAGGGGCTTTCCCTGAACAAGCAGAGGACCGGCTTTAAGAACCACTGCTCTAGTCCCTTCTGCAGCATCTGTTGTGGCTGGTTCATTTTCTGGCTACTGCAGGCTTCAGTTTCTTTGCCCCCCAGTGGGATGGATACACCCTGGAATTTCTTTCTTCTCCAAGCCCACATGGTTTGGGAAATGGAGATACCACAAGTATCTGAGGGCAATGGATGCTTCCATTCTGGCTTCTGTAGTTTCAAAAAAACCCAGAACATAGACATTCATTCTGTAATTCAAAAATGACAGTTTATTTACATGCTAGTAAAGCTCAAGTACTCAGGTTTTTGTGGGAAGAGAAAATGGTCAAAATTAAATTTGTTTTCAAATTCAAACTGATAGTATGGTCATTTGTTTAACTTTTTGCTCAGCTGTAATATTCCTTATGGTGGACTTCTGACCTCTACCAAGCTTTAATATGACTTTTTTGTGTTTCTATGCTACCAAACTCAACACTTGTAAAGCTTTCTAACCCTGTTTGGCTCACCACTGCGAAAGAATGTGAATTCATGGCCTATAGTTTTTGTAATAGTTAGCTGCTGCCAACCTACTGTTAGCAATTCTTATTCCCACTAGGATGTTACTGATGAAAAACTCTTGGTAAGTGACTTAAGTATCTGTGCTTAAAAAAAAAAGGCCAGAAAGCTTAGCAATTGAAGACTCCAATGTTGAGAGTTACTGGGCACCCATTCCTTTCACACTGCAGCTTATAATTGAACTCATATAAGACATAACTGAACACAAATGGGAACATCTCTTTTTTACAGCTGAACTCTCTAGCTTCCAAGCTTAGAAGGAATCAGTTGTCTGCCATCTGCCTGCTGGGAAATAACCTGAAAGGCATGGTTGTTCAAATGGTTGGCTTTCTAGGACGCTTCTTAATAGCATGACCTAACCTAGTATATCCAGAACCTATGGTGTGAATACAATCAGCTTAAACTAATGCATGTTGTGATTATTCCTAAGTGACACTTCTTTTTACTTTTTAATCTTGTGGGTTTTGTATAGCTAGACACATCTTTAAAGACTGGTTCTTGCAAGTTCTCCAAACCTAGTATCACTTTTAAAGAGGTTTGGAGTTCAGAGTGGATAGCTCTTGACAGCTTGTTCTCTATATTAGCTCTTGCCTTTTGTCCTGAAAGATTAATATAGTTACATTCACGTGCATTTACAGAATGAAGCAGATTATTCCTTTAAGACTATGTCTACCTAATGTTGGCACTATGGAAATCCCACTTTTTTCTAAAGTACAATAGCAATTTATGAACCATTAATATGGCCCTTCTGCTTCACTAATAGTGCCAGCCTTGAAAACTCTTTTGTCTGTTCCTCCCTCAAACTTTTCCATGTCTTCTTCCACAATTCTCCCTATATATGGAATGTGCCCTCTGGACTGACCCATAGAGTCACTATACTCTCTTCATTCAAATCCTTCCTTTGTGTCTTATGGGCCTTCCTGGTCTCCATTCCCTGGTAGCATGGCTCTATAAAAAACAATGGTGGGATTGTAGACAGGGATTCTAAAGCCAGCAACTGTCCTGGAGTCTTCTTTAAATGGATAGTCTCACTCCAGATGGGCTGTATTATCTTTCTCCCCATGGTTTGTGGGGCCAATACATTCTCCCCAGCCCCTTCCAGGAGAAGATGGATCCCTACCACAGATAGAATTGAGTCCTCTTTCCATGGGGGAGAGGATTGATCTCTGTGTGTGTCAGGAGTGCATTTATTTGCCTAGAGACAAGATAAGGTGGGTGAGGTAATATATTTTATTTGACCAACTTCTGTTGCTGAGAGAGACATAAGAACATAAGAACAGCCATACTGGGTCAGACCAAAGGTCCATCTAGCTCAGTATCCTGTCTTCCAACAGTGGCCAATGCCAGGTGCCCCAGAGGGACTGAATAGAACAGGTAATCATCAAGTTATCCATGCCCTGTTACCATTCCCATTGTCTAGCAAACAGAGGCCAGGGACACCATCCCTGCCCATACTGGCTAATAGCCATTGATGGACCTATCCTCCATGAATTTATCTAGTTCTTTTTTGAACCCTGTTATAGTCTTGGCCTTCACAACATCCTCTGGCAAGGAGTTCCATAGGTTGACTGTGCATTCTGTGAAAAAATACTTCCTTTTGTTTGTTTTAAACGTGCTGCCTATTAATTTCATTTGGTGACCTCTAGTTCTTGTGTTATGAGAAGGAGTAAATAACATTTCCTTATTTACTTTCTCCAAACCAGTCATGATTTTATAGACGTCTACCATATCCCCCCTTAATAATTTCTTTTCCAAGCTGAAAAGTCCCAGTCTTATTAATCTCTCCTCATATGGTAGATGCTCCATACCCCTAATCATTTTTTGCCCTTTTCTGAACCTTTTCTAATTCTAATATCTTTTTTTTTTTTTTTTTTTGAGATAGGGTGACCACATCTGCACTCAGTATTCAAAATGTGGGCATACCATGGATTTATATAGAGGCAATATGATATTTTCTGTCTTATTATCTATCCCTTTCTTAATGATTCCCAGCATTCTGTTTGCTTTTTTTGACTGCTGTTGTATATTAAGTGGGTGTTTTCAGAGGACTATCCACAATAACTCCAAGATCTCTTTCTTGAGTGGTAACAGCTAATTTAGACCCCATCATTTTATAGGTATAGTTGGGATTATGTTTTCCTATGTGCATTACTTTGCATTTATCAATATTTAATTTCATCTGCCATTTTGTTTGACTTAAGTTTCTTGAGTCTTGTATCATGCAAATTTTGCCACCTCAACACTCTTTTTTCGAAATCATTTATTAATATGTTGAATAGGACTTGTCCCATTACAGACCCCTGGGGGACACCACTATTTACCTTTCTCCATTCTGAAAACTCACGGTTTATTCCAAGCCTTTGTTTCCTATCTTTTAGCCAGTTCCAAATCCATGAGAGGACCTTCCCTCTTATCCCATGACTGCTTACTTTCCTTAATCACCTTTGGTGAGGGACCTTGTCGAAGGCTTTCTGAAAATCTAAATACACTATATCAGGGGTCGGTAACCTTCAGCACGTGGCCCATCAGGGTAATCCACTGGCGGGCTGTGAGACATTTTGTTTACCTTGACCGTCTGCAGGCACAGCCCCCCTGCAGCTCCCAATGGTTGCGGTTCACCTTTCCCGGCCAATGAGAGCTGCGGGAAGTGGCGTGGGCTGCAGGGACATGCTGGCCTCTGCTTCCTATACAAAATTTGGGGTAATAAATTGGCGTCCCTGGCTGGGCACTGTGCTCAAAGTGCTAAGAGCCCCATGCTGGGCTCGAAGGTGCTATTAAAACCCTAAGGTTTGAAGGCATTATTTTAAGGCCTAAAGAGAGGTTCTAGCACTCCTTATTGGAAAAATGGATAAGAGACAACAAGCAATATCTTTTTTCCTTTTCTTTTTCATCATCTTTCTTTCTTTTAACTTGTTTATTTTAATTTTCTTTACTCTTTCTTTCTACTGATTTCTTCTATGAGTTCAAGAAAAGGTAAGTTACATCAAAGGTAAGAACATAAAAGGTAGGTAATTAAGTTAAATAAAATATGTCATTCATAAGATCTCAAAAGTAATTGTTGTACAGTATATAATCCTGAAACCATGGTGAAACTAAGTGCTTTCCTGTTCTGAGAGACAGGAAGGTAGACTTTGTTTGTGCTTTCCTATTCTGAGGGATAGAATGGTAGAATCTGTTTGTTGCCGGCACGCAGTGCCAGAGGCAAGCAACAGTAGGTGTTCGTTGCCTGGTATGCATCACCCAATAATCACAACGGGGTGGAGAAGCAAAGAGTTTATTTGCAGCTGCAAACAGGCCCAGGGAGACACAGCTGTCTCAAATCCTGCAGCCCCGACTGCAGATTACATCATACAATTTATACCTTTTTTCCCAACTTAGCTACAGAAGCATATACAACCAATTACCTATTGCCCTGTACAATAATACAGCCAAAGCGGCCAATTAGATGTTTCCTCATTAGCATTATGTAAGCCCTGCCTTATTTGGTTGTATCCGTTCCTGTGTTGCAGAAAGCTAGTGCAAACCATTCCTTTCTTATCTATACGCTTACCCTGGCCAGAGCTGTCTGAAGGCTGTCTCTGAGAGCAGGCTATCTGCTCGAAACTGTTTTTGCAGCTTTCTGTCTCTGTTTTTATACTAGCTTCCTCATAGTTGGGCAGGATTACAGAAAGTTCACGGAATGGAGAGGCTTTGGTTTGTCTGGCCCTAGCACGGGGGGGCTTCCTCGGCACTCGTGGCCTTCCACCCTCCCGAGTTACCTAGTATGATGCCCAGTGTCACCAACATGTTAGTGCTTTCCTATTCTGAGGGATAGAAAAGTAAAGTTTTCCTGTTCTGAGGGACAGGAAGGTAAAGTTTCTTGCTTTCAGAGGAATTGGGAAGAAGGGATGTTTGTTTTATTTTTGTTTTACTTTCGTGTTCTGAGGGATTGGAAAGTAAAAGCAAATATAGATCACAGTAAACGCTATCTATTGGGTTTGGATATTTGTAATGGCCTCACTGATGTATCAGTATTTTTATTACAAGACATTTCTAGACAGTGAAAAAGGGTAACAGCTAGGATCAATAATATCAAAATGACCATGAAAGGGAAGCTGAGGCATGATGATAATTCAGAAATGATGTTGGAAAACAACTTGGAGAATTTTGTAAAAAAATGGGGTTTTGGAAAGAATATGTATTTATTGGGCCTGATGCCTATCAACAATTATGCAAGCAATGGAAACAATGGATCCAACCAAAGAAGAAAGGCTTGCTCTCAACGGAACTAAGCAAAAAGGAAAAGAAATGCATTGCCTTGCAAGGACTCTTGCTTACAGCTACAACTCTAGATATAGAAATGAATAAAGCATTGAAGGAACTAAGAGAACTAAGAAAAGAGAAAGCTAATCTAACAGCAGAAGTTGACACATTGAGAGCCACTATTCTGACTCAGTCATTTCAGATGGTTGAGCCACAAAAGGAACTAAGTAAAATAAAAGAGGAGTGGGAGACGCTAATAGTAGAGTTTGTAGAATGGAAATAGAAGGCAATCAATAGACAAGCTGCAATGAAATTGATTGTCTCAGATGCAAAAAAGAAGAGAAAATTAAATCATGAAGCATGTAAAAGGAAAATTCACACATTAGAGGAAGAATTGAAAACCAAAAAGGGAGCCATAGCAGCTATAAAATCCCTATGTGATGAAGAGGAGGAATCAGATGCAGAAGACATATGTCCTCCTTATTATAATGAGTATCCCAAGGAATCTATTCTAGAATTTTATAGTATACCAAGAGAAGAGCCAAAAGAATATCAAAGGCCACCTCCTGTAGCTCCAATTATTATCTCCACAGTAACCAAAACTACCGCACAAGGACACGGAGGAGGTACAGAAGAAAGGGTAGAGGAAAGACCTTATGCCCCTAAACAAATTAGAGCTCTTGGAAAATCCCTGGGTCCTTTGAACATAAACACAGTGATCAAATGATTAGCTAAGACAACAGGGATACCTGGATTAACAGGAAGTGATCTCTTTGCATTAATAAAAGAATTCATGCATTTAGATGAATTTGCTGGACTTTCTTATGACATCCAGGGAGGAGGAGAAGGTGATACTGATTTAGTAGGAAGAGGAATGTTGAAGTTTTTCTTTTTTTCTTTCCACTATCCAGTGGTATAGTTTCATCAGGAGAAGCAAAAACCAAAAGAAAGACCTGAACCATATATAGCCAGGAAGAAATTATTATATAAACATGCAGGAATCATTCCATTGGGATATCAACTAATATATGATTCCCCACAGTTCTAGACTTTGATCCAACCATCAGAATGGCAATGGTCTCTAATGATCCTGCACAAACCCCTCTGCATATTATAGAAGATAAAGTAAATAGACTGCGTGAGATAGAGGGATACCATGCCACCTTCAAAACCACCTCAGAAAGGAAAACTTGAAAAAGTATAAGTAAAACTGTTCTCTAATAATGGTCCCAAAGGACAAGGAAATCAGCAGAGCCAACAAAACAAAGAAGGGTTAAACCAAGAAGAGGATAGGAACAAAACGTTTTCCTTTTGAAAGGAAAGGTGATCCATGACGAAATTGGCTATGGAGAAAATTGCTGCAGTATGAACCTTACAAACAAATCGATAGGTTACCTACAGAACAACTACTTTGAAGATTGGCGGACCACAAGAATATTGCATCTATGGCTCCATCACACCATAGAAATCAGGACTAGGGAGGCCGAGCACCCTCTATCTCCCTAATATTGACAAAAGAAGATCAGGTTAATTTAGTGGCACATATACAAACAGATGACTGTGGGAGACCCACTGTGTATGTGGAATTTAATAGGGGAGTGTTGGGACAAAACATGTTGATAGACACAGTTGCCACATGTTCTTTAGTTAGTACAAAGAATAAGGATTTATTTGGACCTCCTGTGACAGTCAGAAAGTTGCAGGGATTTAATGAAGCAAGAAGTAGAGTACCATTTAGTGCTCCAATTCATTTTCAATTAGGGAGAAAACAAGGTGAAGAACAGTTTGGCCTGATGAATTTAGATGATCATGGAATAATCGGTATTGATGTATTAGGTAAACTTGAGGTGACAGTGGATTTGGAAAGTAAAGTATTATGGGAAATATCTTCTAATAGGATCAGAACAGAAGATCAACCAATTGTTATTGAGGCAGGATATAGGTTAGCTGCTATCAAGGCTGCTGAAGAAATAAAATGCCCTGATTGGTCGACAGAGGCTCTAGAAATAGCACAAAAGTATAAGGAAATCTGGACAACCAATAAGGCTGAATGTGGAAAAATAGAAGCAGAAGTCTTGATCACTGGACCTGATCCCCTACCTCAAAGACAGTACAAGTACCCTAAGAAAGCAGAATCTAGTTTAATGAAAACTATTCAAGGGCTTTTGGATCAAGGAGTAATTGTAGAGCAAAAAAGCACAAATAATGCTGCTATTTGGCCAGTTTTAAAGGCAGATGGTAAAACTTGGAGATTAATCATTGATCTTAGGCCATTGAATAAGGTAACTCCAATGACTGCTCCAGTGGTTGCAATGTATCCTGAGGTGATTACTTCCATTATGGGAGGAGCACAATGGTTCACTATCCTGGATTTAGCCAATGCATTCATTGCAATCCCTTTGCACCCAGACTCTTGGTACAACTTTGTCTTTACTTTCCAGGGAAGACCGTTCTGTTTCTTCAGAACCCCACAAGGTTTCCACAACAGTCCTGCTATCTGCCACATGCACATGAACAAAATGTGGGATAACATGCCTAATAAGGATAGCATCATATCATACGTAGATGATATCCTTATAAGCACAAAAACTAAGGAAGAAAATTTAGAAATATTTGATCAAGTTACAGAAAATAAAAGAAAAAAGGTTTAAGGTAAGCCCAGAAAAGGCTCAAATATGCCAACAGCAAGTGAACTACCTAGGAGTAACGTTGGGACAAGAAGGATGATCACCAGATAAATAAAGGATAGAATTGTTGCAAAAATTACCAGCCCCTACAGATGTATCTATTCTAAGGTCATTTTGGGGTATGACTGATTTTTCCAGAGAATTTATAGAGAATTATGCAGAGAAAGCTAATCTCCTGTGTAAGTAATTTAAAAAGGGTAATAACTGGGAATGGGGAGTAGAACAGCAGGAAGCTTTTATGCAACTTAAGAAAATGTTAGTACAAGCCCCAGCTTAAGCATACCCAAAAGTATAACAACCGTTTATGCTTCAGTTGGCTACTATTAGTAATGGAATGAGTGCTATATTGAGTCAAGACCATGGTACAGATCTTCGACCAGTGTCATATGCCTCTAAGGTTCTGAATGGAGTAGAACAAGGATTTACTCCTTGTGAAAAAGAGGTATTAGCCTTGGTTTGGGCCCTGCAAGACTGGGAGTATTTAGTAGGACTATCCCCAGTGCTTGTTAAAACATCCCATTCTCCTGCAAAATATGTGTTAGCAGGAAAAAATAATGATGGACATGTATCTAATCCTAGATTAGCAAAATGGACATTAGCCTTACTGAATAAAAAAAATATTGTTACAAATGGGAAAAAAGTTCCAAGTCTATCACCAGTTCCTTGTGGCCTCATAATTGAAGGGGAACAACATGACTGTCCCTTACAGAGATTCCTCCTGAAGGACCTATATTCCAGGGTGGAGTAATTCTAAGTGAGATCATGGATAGAGTAGATGTAATTTGGTTTGTGGATGGGTCTTTTTTTTACAAGAAAGGTAAGGTGTACATGGGATATGCAGCTGTAAGGATATCCGATGAAAAGGTCTTCAAGGGACAGTGCTTACCTCATTTGACACATGCTGCTGAAATTGTAGTTGTACCAGTAGCACTGGAAAATATGCCAACAGATAAAACTAACTATTTTCACAGATTCTGAATGGGTCTTATGGGCTATCATAGATTGGATGCCTCCATGGCAAAAGAGGGGCATGAAATCAGCAGATAGTAAATACATTGCTCATGCTGAAAAATTGATATACTTGTGGGAATTAGCACAACAAAGGACACAACCAGTATTAATGGGAAAAATAAAAGCCCGTAAGAAAAATGTTGAAGGAACTCAGTGGAATAAAAAGGCAGATGAACAAGCTAAAGAAGCCAAGGAAGAGATAGTATGGCAGCCACAAATCCAATTGATCCCACTAGCTAAGATAGAAGGAGAAAGAATAGAACAGACTAATTTAGTAGCTTTACAAAGAAAAGAGCATGAGGTACAAAAACTGGTGTCAAAGAAAGACACCAAGGATGGAAAATCTGGCAACATAAAACAGGATTAGTATTAGCAACCAAAACGGATGAAGATATGTCTGTACGGATAGTTCAAAAAGAAATTAGAACTGAAATTATCTCACTGGTACGTGATAATGGACATATGGGAAAAAATACAATCCTTGATAGACTTCAAATGGTAGGTTACTGGCCAAATATGCAGGCAGATGTAGAACATTATGTAAATAATTGTTTACCCTGTGCAGCAAATAATGCAGATACTAAAATAACAAAAGGATCATTTGGACATCAGAGAAGAGAGGATCCATGGGCTAGGTTGCAAATTGATTTTATTGGTCCATTGGCAAAAACTGCAAAAGGAAACCAGTATTGTTTGGTAATAGTGGATCCTTTTACTAAATGGGCGGGAGGCAATCCCCACAAGAAATAATACAGCATTAACAACAGCTAGAGTTCTGGTGGATCAAGTTTTTTACGAGATGTGGTATCCCTAAAGAAATAGATTCAGATCAGGAACCTCACTTTATTGGCGAAATTACAAAAAGATTGTGTCGGGCTTTTAGTATTAAACAAAGGTTGCATATAGCCGGACATCCTCAGAGCTCAGGACAGGTAGAAAGGGCCAATAGAATGATAAAAACTGCTCTAAGTAGTAAATCAACAGAGTAAAGATTTGGATCAGAAACTACCACTAATATTGATGGCCATTAGAGGAACCATAGCATCACATGATGTAACTCCATTTAAATCTATGACAGGAAGAGATATGAGGTTGCCTGAACAATGATGGGTAATTGGTACATCCCCAGATGGATTACAACATAGGGTGTTAATAGACCGATGGATGCAGAAGTTACTAGAATCTATTGCTGAAATGCATAAACAAGTAGTTATAGCTCTTAAAGCAAAGGTTCAGCAAATGGATAGGAAAATGGGACCAATCTTGCACCTTCAGGAATGGCAGATCAATTATATGGTTCTGTATACACACATAAAAGAAAAAGGCCATGTCCTAAGCTCTGTTTGGGAAGGACCAGTTAGAAGAGTTAATAAAGCAAACCCTACAATGTGTCATTGGATATTTGATAAGGAAAAAGAAAGGTGTCAAAATGGTTTCACTCATCACAATTGAAAAAGTGCAAGGGAGAACAAAATTAATTAATATTTCTATTATTATAGGATCAAAAAAAGATAAGATAGAAAAAATGCAGAAAGGAGTATTGAACGAGATGTGGGATGAAGAAGATTGGTACCCATCTGCAGCTTCCTCTACCTGGACAGAACAAGAATTAGATGAGTTCCTGGAAAATTTGCCTGTTCTTGAACCAGCTAGTCAGAGTTCAAAGCTGGACCAATCATCCCAAATGGAAGCTATAATTTACCAAACAGAAGGACAATCCTTGAAAGTTGTAACTTCATTAGGAAAGGACCAATGTAGGAGACCAATTGTCCTGATGAAATTAGAGGGAGGAAAAATATGGCAGATAGGTTATCTAGACACAGGATCTTCATATTCTATGTTGAACAACATAATAACCCCTTGTATTTCTTAACCTATATTTCTTCAGATGTAGCTGAAGTGTGAGGAATATTGGGAATAAAAAGTGAAGTTCCTGTAACAATCCCATTGAAAGTGAATATAGGGAATAAAGAAATACAGAATATACATTTTGGAGTTAGGGAGCTGGCACAAAATGGACTCAGAATAATATGGATGGACATCCTTAATGCATTACTATGTACAGTAGGTTTAGATAAAAATGTCCTGTGGGCCAGGTGAAAAGAATATTGTTAATAAAATATATGTATATACAAGTAAAGTAGTGAGTTGTTTTTCTTATTTTTATTTGGTAGAGAAAGAAAAAGGGAAGAATAGAATAGATAATTAAAATGGCAGCTTGGTTTGAGAAAATCTCAAATATGGAGGAAGATGAAATGGGAGATTTAATGGATGATGAAGCAATAAGAGATTTATTGAATGTAGATGTGCCAATAGATGAATTTATGAGACTAGATGCAGCAGCGGATGAAAGAGACACAGATGAAGATAGTAGAATTGAGGAGGAAGAAGAAGGAGCACCCCCTCTAATTGTGATATATTTAGATCCGTACATGAGACCGATGGTTCCAATCCAAATTACTGAGGCAGAAATTGAAACGCTCCGCTATATGGACACTGGGTCATTGGTTTCAATAATAAATACAGCAATATATGTGGATATATATATGTCAGGGGATATGTACACACTTATGGGACTATTGGGAGAACAAATATTTATTCCCTTAAGTATTCCTGTGTCTATTGACATAGGTATTCAATGAATAGACAATGTATGGTTTGGTTTAGTGAATATGGGAGTTGGTAATAGAGGACTCATTGGTATAGATATTATAAAAAGGTTAAATTGTATGATAGATATAAAAGCAAAAGTACTATGGAAAGTTGAATAGGACAATAAGAAGCAAGAATAGGAAAGGTATGACATAAAAGGTCAAATATCAATAGATAAATATTAAGTATAGTAATAAGAATAGTTATAAGTATAGCGTATAGGACAGAAAATAAGTATAATAATATTAACAATACTAATAGTAAGTGTAGAAATAAATTATACTAATAGTAAATATAAGACAAAGTTGAATTAACAGTAAGATAATAAATTAATGATAGTAAAGTAATAATATTTTAATCTTAAATAAATAGGGAAAGAGAGAAAGATAGACAGAAAGGAGAACATCAATTCAAGAATAGAAAGAGATAAGAAATGGCAGAAGAGTAGTTTCGTGATTTACCAGATTTAAATGAAATGAAAATGAAATGATGGACTTAATAAACATGCCTGAAGAAGAATTAGAAGAGATAATAGAGGACTTAGAAGGCATAGACAACATAGAGGAAGATAGTGATGAATCCCAATCTACAGATAGCGGCATAGAGGAAACAACTGAGGTTGAGGTAGAAGCAGCTCACCTGTTAATGATAACGCAATTAACAATAGACCCTCAAGGGAGACCTTTGGTCCCAGTACTGCTAAACAACTCAGGGGTTAGAGTAGGGATACTCTGCTACATCGATACAGGATCGTCAATGTCCATACTAAATATCGACCTGAATGTAAATCTCGGCCCCTATCAATCAGGAGATACTATGATGATTAATGGGGTAGAAGGGACAAATCCTGATCCATATTAGCCAGCCCATGTCTATCAGCATAGGGAACTGGCTGATTCTGACTCGCTTTGGATTAATGCGTAGGGGCATGGGAGGATATGGAATTATTGAAGTAGATGTTATCAGAATTTTAAATTGTCTCATAGATTTGAATCATCGAGCCTTATGGACTGCAGTATAATTTTATTGACTATGTGTTTTGTTAAAAAATTAAATATTAAAATAACTTATTGTTGAGAATTAGAATAATATTGTTGGGTTATTGTTAATATAAGGTGTGCATTATTTTTTTTTAAAAAATATATTGTTAGTAAGTGATTTAGGGAAAGTTAATATTATTAATTTTTTTTAAACAAATTATTAAATTGTTTTGAAAAGAAAACTCATTTTTTATATCTTTCAGAAGGGGAAGCCAAATGGTAGAAGATTCGGTTCTATTCATCTTGGCTCTTCTGAGTATTCTAGTATGATGGTGTGAATTCGGACACAACACCTGTGATCCGATAGGCCAAGTCTCATTCCAGTGATAAGGTCTCGGCTATTAATATAGAGGAATGTATTTTCACAATTCCTAAATTAAGAAATATAGTAATAAAAATAGTAATGGGATCTGTTCAAATTATAGAGTTTATGGCACAAAATTATATGGGTAAGGTACTCATCACAGATGATGCCCATAAATTTAATATTTTATTCAGAGATCAAGAAAAGGCAGTATTGATGTGGCAAAGGTCTGATGAGAAATCACCACAACCTTCAAATTGTACATGAAAATCAGAGGAAGGAATAGGAACCATATGTG
Source organism: Chelonia mydas (assembly GCF_015237465.2). NCBI lineage: Eukaryota > Metazoa > Chordata > Testudines > Cheloniidae > Chelonia > Chelonia mydas. The sequence goes on from NC_057852.1 coordinate 104,515,178, forward strand.
TAAAATAGTTAGGGTTGGACCATGGCAGTGTGCAGTACGAGAAGGATTAAAAACAATTGCACACTCACCAAATTTATTAGTAAGTATGTAAGAGAGGGTGAATTCAGTTATAGAACCCACAGTTAAATGCCCAAAGAGAGTTATGAAAAGAACAATGATGGCAAACAGCAATACAGTGGATCAAACGAAATCCAGCAACTATTGTCAACAGTATTCAATGGTGCAAGTTCACAATTCAAAAGAATGATAGGGCAAAAACAATAACTATTATCATGGGTCCTATAAAAGCCATAGAATAAAGTATGGAAGATAAGAGATGGAAGTTTGTCACAACCAATTACAATGCTCATAAGTGTTTTATTGTGTATGCCTCTCAAGAGTGGGGACACTTAATGATCCATCCAGATTATCATACCTCACCAAAGCCATCAAATTGTGATTGGGATGCCACTGATAATATGGTTAAAATATACAGGAAAGTTAGAAGGAGCGGAACAATGGCAATGTAATGGGACCAAATGTAATGGCACGATCAGATAATTAATCATATATCCAAATAAAAATTCTTCCGTGCCGTCATAGCATGGTATGTCCCTACATGGAGTAAGGAGAGTTCAAAAACAATACTCATACAATGATATCATAATTGGGTTAATTTGACAGAAGCTCTATTTCAAATTATAGACCTGCAAGGAGTGGTCAGTAGAATAGATGTTTGGTATGAATTACGAGTTGAAATTATATATAAAAATCAGATGAAATTACAGATACTATGGCATACCAATATGATAGAAGGTGAAAAAGGAAATTTGGGTCAAGTTTTATTTCATTATTGGTGTGAAGGTACTGTAAATATAACTAGAAGATGAGGAAGTGGGACTCTGAGAATTAATGGTCCTCACTTTAGTTATCCTTTCTGGTTTAGATATCCATGTAAAAGAGAGTCAATGGGCATTGGTCCCTATGTTGTGAAAGAGGATATAAAGAAACAGTTGATAAAAGATCCCACATATTCTCTAAAGAAAATAATAATAGATCGATAGCATATGAATATGTCCCATCAAAATCCAGATGCAAAAAGAACACTAACCCATTATTTGAGGGCTGTAAAAAGTGGATGGAAACTCAACTTCAACTAAGAACTTCCTGGTAATATCCAGCAAATCCCTTAGAGCGGGTCACTACCTTCTTCCCCATTTGAACAGAATAAATTAATAAATCAATTTATAATTATAGGAATACCAATATTGAAGTGCCTTGGGTCCCAAAATTGGGGTGACAGTGGGAGCGAAATTTTAGTATAGACACTTCTATTGTTAGGTCAAAGTAACCTGCCTTTCATCTATCTAACTCTATAGTGTAGACCAGGCCTGCGTTAGTTTCCAAGACCTGACAAAGAGCTCTGTGTAAGCTCAAAAGCTTTGTCTCTCTCACCATCAGAAGTTAGTCCAATATTACTTCACCTGCATTGTCTCTCTAATATATTGGGATCAACATAGCTACAACACCACTGCACAGAGCCAAGATACTCTTATATATCCCATGCAAATCTTTATGCCTTTGCATGAAGTATGATTCAGCCCTTGATGGAGCTGTCAAAGATACTCAAATGTGTTATGCATAAACCAGCCTAACATCCACTGTTTATATTAGAACCTATTATCTGTTACTAAACTGTAAATGTTCCCGTGCCTTAGAAGTTCTTGATACTTCTAAAGTTTAAAAAAAATCCCAAATATACCCTAAATAAAAAAATCAATGCGTTTAACTTTAAATAATTAAAACAATAACTTCCTTCTTTTCTTATAATTTGGAATATGCCAGTTGGTAACAATCATTTTTAGTTTTGCATTTCTATTTATCAGTGGCCCAAGCAATTTACTCATTAGCTAAAATTGAGTTTTCTTGTTTCTTCTTTACAGCAGTTTTGTTTAGCATCCGTGCTGAATTTTCATTTTGTACATTTAGTGTGTGTAAGTGTTTGTATTTTTAATTCTTTCAGGTGCTCATGTTATCAAAACACGTTTCCAATGCCAATACAGACAGCTGTTTATACTTTTTTAAACATACCATATTGATCAGTGTGGCTTAATATCTCCAACTACACACAAAGTTAAGTCATTAGAGGTTTTTGCTGGGTCTATGGCTAACAAATCCTTTGATCATTCCATGCTCTTTTATATTACTTTGTTTTTCAAATGTCTAGTTGGCATCTTACATAAAACCATCCTCTAAACAGTCATCATGCTTAATATAGCCCAAAATAATTGTGTGTGTTGTAATATTTATTTTCATTATGGACCTCAAGTGCATCTGCCAATATTATGTTTTCTAAATCAGGATTGCGTCTTAGCTGTAGTATTGCTGATTGTATATGATCTGTATGTAATTTAAATGTACCTCCTTTAATTGATGTATCTGCTTTGAGCTTAGAAAATACAGCAGTGCAGTACCACAACTGACATAACAAAAACATATTTAGACATATTTTAATGTCTTTCTGATCTATGAACCAGAATCTATTCTCTTGGTTTTTATTGATTTGTGGATGCAAAATTGTGTGTGTGTGTGAGAGAGTGAGTGAGTGTGAGAGAGAGAGAAATGTAAAATGTATTTGCAGGATCTGAAAGGAAGCTACTTAATAATATAACCTGACTAAAATGGAGTCAGGACCTTTTTCCTAGAATCACAGAAACAGGGGTGCTGGAACAATTTGTACAGTGAGGATGCTGAGAGCCACTGAACCAAACTGTAAACCGTGTATAGATGGAAACCACTTAAATCCAGGAGGTGCAGCAGCACCCTCAGAACCCCTACTTCCAGCATCTATGCACAGAAATGTAGGTCTGAAAGGGACCTTGAAGAAATCATTTAGTCTATCAACACCCCTCCCCCACACCCCCACACCCATACACTGAGGCAGGACCGAGTATACCTAGACCATTCCTGACAGGTGTTTGCCTGTCTGACCCTGTTCTCAAAAACATCCAGTGATGGGGATTCTTCAGCCTACCTTGGTAACTTATTCCAGTACTTAACTATCCTTATAGTTGAAAAGGTTTTTCTTAATATCTAACCTAATTCTTCTTTAGGATTAAGAGTAAGTCCCTTATTTCTTATCCTACCTTCAATGGACATGGAAAACAGATGATTACTGTTCTCTTTATGACAGCCTTTAACATATATAAACACTATTATCAGGTCCTTCACAGTCTTCTTTTCTCAAGCCTAAACATGCCCAGTTTTTTTAAACCTTTCCTCGGGGTCAGGTTTTGTAAACATGTTTATCATTTTTGTCGCTCTCCTCTGTGCTTTATCCAACATGTCTACCTCTTTTTTTTCAAGTGTGTTACCCAACTGGACACAATACTCCAGCTGGAGCCTCACCAGCGCCAAGTAGAGTAGAACATTTCCCTCTCGTGTCTTACAAATGGCACTCCTGTTAATACACCGCAGAATGATACTTGCCTTTATACGACTGCATCATACTGTTGCCTCATATTCAATTTGTTATCCGCTATGACCTCCAGACCCTTTTCTGCAGTACTACACCTAGATAGTTATTCGCCATTTTCTATTTGTGCATTTGACTTTTTCCTTCCTGAGTGTCATACTTTGCTCTTGTGTTTATTGAATTTCATCTTGTTGATTTCAGATGATTACTGAAATCAATCAATTCTCCTGATTACTAAGGTTCATTTTTAATTTGAATCCTGTCCTCCAAAGTCCATGTAACCCCCTCCTAGGTTGGTGTCATCTGCAAATTTGTAAGTGTACACTTCACTACATTATTCAAATCATTAATGAAAATCTTGAATAGTATCAGACTCAGGATTGAGTCTTGCAGGACCCTACTACCCTTTGAGGATGTTTTTCAAACAATTGAGTACCTGCTTTTAGTGATTTATTCTAAATCACATTTTCCTAGTTTGCTTATGTGAATGTCTCATGGGACTGAGTCAGAAGCCTTACTAAAATCAAGATCTCATGTCTACAGCTTCCCCCTATCCACTAGGCCAATAACACTGTCAAAAAGGGAAATTAGATTGGTTGTGAGAGATTTGTTCTTGACAAATCCATGCTGGCTATTATTTATCACCTTATTGCTAATTAATAGGTTGTTCAATCATTTTCCCAATATCTTGGCAAGAATTGAAGTTAGGTTGAAGGGTCTATAATTCCCTAGGTCCTCTTTGTTGCCCCTTTTTTTGGAAAATTAGTATATTTGCCCTTCTCCTGTCCTCTGGCACCTCACCCATCCTCCATAAGTTCTGTATGATAATCAATAATGGTTCCAAGATAGTTACAGCTAGTTCCTTAAGTACCATCAGGTGAATTTCATAAGGCCCTGTCAATTTGAGTACATCTAACTTATCTAAATATCCTTTACCCTTTTCTTTCCCGAGGCTTGTTAATATTGTGTTAATCATCTGGTTGTAATTACATTAGAGAAGACTAAAGCAAAATAGGCATTAAAACCCTCAGCCTTCTTTATATTCCTTCCTGTTAGTCAAATCAAGTGTAAAATGGCTGCTCTCCTGGTTGTTCCCCTGGTTATTCCCTCCATTTTCTGAAAAAAAGTTGTTCCCAATACATTCAAAGACATTATTGGATATTTTGTGTTTTGCCATGTTACTTCTCTAACAGATGTGTGAGTAGTTAAAGTACACAGTTAATGAGAGGTCTTGTGTTTTGTTCTAGAAATACTGCCGCAACCTCTTCCTCCTTGTCCTGATTTGGTGGTCTATAGTAGACCCCTATGATGACCTCACTCCTGTTGTTTTTTCCCCCTTTTTATCTTCACTCAGATTTTCAACAGGTCTGCCTCTCACCTCCTTCTGGACATCATAAAAAGTATATATATTCTTGAGGTCCAATGCAACACTTCAACTCTTTTTTTCCTTTCCTGTCCTTCCTAAACAAGCTATGCCCTTCTATACCATTATTCCACTCATGAGATTTATCCCAACAAATCCCTGATGCTAGTTAAGTCATAATTTAGCTTTTGTACTAATAATTCCAGTTTTTCCTGTTTATTCCCAGTTTGCATTTGTATGTAGATATCCAAGTTGTTGAGCAGATTCCCCCATTGTTTTCCCTCTTGTTGTTCCTATGATCCTATTGGAATTTTCTATTCCCCAATTCCCCAAATTCCACCCTTCTATCAAGATCACCTTTTATACTTACCTATGGGCCTTTGTCACCTTCCCTCTTGGACCCTAGTTTGAAGCCTTCTTCATTAAGTTGGCATGTTGGTGTCCCAGGACACTCTTTCCGTTCTTCTTCAGGTGGACTCCATCTCTTCCCAGCAGCCCTCCATCCTGGAACAGTGTCCCATGATCAAGCCATACATTCATCTTCAGAATGCATCATGGGGCTCTTCCCTCAACCAGCACGATGGACAAGAACATCACCTATGCCCCTAACTCCTTCTCCTTCACTCACAGAGCCATATAGGTACTACTGATCTGCTCAGAGTCATACCTGGGAGTATGATTAGTGCCCACATGGATGACCAGAATGGGATAGTGATCAGAGGTCCAAATGAGCCTAAGGAATGTTTCCTTAGTGTCATGGATACAGGCTCTAGGTAGGAAGTGCAACTCAAAGGATGTTAGGTCCGGACAAGTCAGCAGATGGATGCCTACATCCCCTTCAGAAGGTAGTCCTCAACTTCAATCACTCTTCATCTTCTCCTCTCAGAAGTGGTGGCTGTGAGCCTCCGAGATTTGGGAGGTGGGTCCTTTTCCCCAACCCGCTGGGGCCTGTTCCTCTCTTTTTATTGCCAGTACTGCATATTGGTTCTTGAGCTTGATGTTTAGTTTACACAATACAAAACTTTAGTTTAAAAAAAAGCTAGAGATGCCAATTGATTAACATAATATTACATCAGGAAGTCTGTCTCATCTGCTATTAGAAAGGTTTCAAAACAATTTTTACTAACACTGTAATCTTATCACGCTATGCCTAAATTAGGGTCTCAAAATTGAAAATACTTATGCATGTGATTAACTTTGGAAGAAGATAATAAGACTATTCATGTGTTTACAGTTAAGCATATTTATAAGTGTTTGCAGGATCAGGGACTTAGATTATTTCTCTGGGTGAGATCCATGAACCAGATCCTCAGGTGATGTAAATTTGTTTCAGTCAAGTTAGGTTGATTTTAAAGAGCCTGAGGATTTGGCCCAATGTCTCTTTCTGTAATTGCACATTAAGCACTATGGGTGGGATTCACAAAGGTACTTAGGTGCCTGATTTCAATGCAAAATCCTACCCAATATTAATAACTACATGCACCAAACAAACAAACAAACAAACCCCTCTATGTTAAGGTTTCAAAATTAAACATTCAAAAGTTAGGAAATACCAAAATTAAGGTTGCCTATATGACCTGGAATTCATCCCCCTGGTGCATATGCATTATGAGGCAGTCGTTAATTACATGAGCACATCTTTTTATTTCTGTTGTAGAAATTTTGCTCTTAAACAAACCCTGCTGTTAAACTTCTGAACAGAAACCCACAGGCAGGAATCTATGGGACAGATTGAGAAGCTAAGAACCATCCCACTGCACAGACCCACTGCCCTTCTAACCACTGAACTTTTAGTCTCACTGGAGTAACCACGGATTACTTAAAATGCCACCAGGTACTCTAAGGAACTGGAGTCAGTCAATAGGAGAAATAGGAGGGAGTCGAGGAGGTCCCAGAGAGAAGGGATGGCTTGAGGCAGTTAGAGGGAGAGGGTGGTCCAAGGAACAGACGTACTGGTTCCAGGGAGCATCGATACATCAGAGCAGTAGGAGGGAGGGTGGAGGTAAGGAAGAGACTCATGGAACGGTTACATGGGGGGTACACGGAACAGGTACAAGGAGTGTTGTAGCCCATAGGGCTAGCTTGCCATTGTTATATTCACTGCCTTACCTTCATTATATTCGGCCTTTATTATATTCAATAGTAATACAAGGGACATAATAGGCCTGTATCCTGTAAGACATTGGCTTCAGCAGTTAGCATAAATACTTGAGGCCTATGAACTTTGGCACAGATAAATGACCTAACAGTCACCCTTATGTTTTTCAGGAACTGGAAATAGAGTATGAAGTATGTCCATAATGACATCAGCCAACTGCATTAACATAAGCTAACAGCCAAATATATCTGACCACAAGAGTGCCATGGCAATGAATTGATGTGTATATGATAATAATTTAAGATCATTAATATACTAACCTATAGGAGAAGGGCACCCCAACATTAGTAGGGTGAAGAAATACAAATAAGGAAGAGGGGAGAAGCGCCTACTGAACATGCATTAGACATAATGGCATCCTCATAACATATTATAAAAGCTGTCTCCCAGCCTGTGTGAAGGAGGAAAGAGAGATGTAGCCCCTTACAGTTGCCAGGATGAGGGCCACTGGTGATGATGTGGTAATGGTGATGAAGATAATGGCTAAAGGTTCAGGTTGTTCTGCAAGGGATGGTGTGAGTATGGATGTTCAGATGTACATTCTGTATTATCTCTGTCTACCTTACTGAGCTGGAGTGTTTGTGACTGTGCTAAATGAATTAATAAATTATTGTAAATATATCATAGAATCATAGAATATCAGGGTTGGAAGGGACCTCAGGAGGTCATCTAGTCCAACCCCCTGCTCAAAGCAGGACCAATACCCAACTAAATCACTTGTACATGCTTGACTAATCTAATTGCCTTCTATGATGAGATAACTGGCTCTGTGGATGAAGGGAAAGCAGTGGACGTGTTGTTCCTTGACTTTAGCAAAGCTTTTGACACAGTCTCCCACAGTATTCTTGCCAGTAAGTTAAAGAAGTATGGGCTGGATGAATGGCCTATAAGGTGGATAGAAAGCTGGCTAGATTGTCGGGCTCAACGGGTAGTGATCAATGGCTCCATGTCTAGTTGGCAGCCGGTATCAAGTGGAGTGCCCCAAGGGTCGGTCCTGGGGCCGGTTTTGTTCAATATCTTCATAAATGATCTGGAGGATGGTGTGGATTGCACCCTCATCAAGTTTGCAGATGACACTAAACTGGGAGGAGAGGTAGATACGCTGGAGGGTAGGGATAGGATACAGAGGGACCTAGACAAATTGGAGGATTGGGCCAAAAGAAATCTGATGAGGTTCATCAAGGACAAGTGCAGGAGAATCCAATACACCGCTACAGACTAGGGACCGAATGGCTCGGCAGAAGTTCTGCAGAAAAGGACCTAGGGGTTACAGTGGACTAGAAGCTGGATATGAGTCAACAGTGTGCCCTTGTTGCCAAGAAGGCCAATGGCATTTTGGGATGTATAAGTAGGGGCATTGCCAGCAGATCGAGGGACGTGATCGTTCCCCTCTATTCAACATTGGTGAGGCCTCATCTGGAGTACTGTGTCCAGTTTTGGGCCCCACACTACAAGAAGGATGTGGAAAAATTGGAGAGAGTCCAGCAGAGGGCAACAAAAATGATTAGGGGACTGGAACACATGACTTATGAGGAGAGGCTGAGGGAACTGGGGATGTTTAGTCTGCGGAAGAGAAGAATGAGGGGGTATTTGATAGCTGTTTTCAACTACCTGAAAGGGGGATCCAAAGAGGATGTCTCTAGACTGTTCTCAGTGGTAGCAGATGACAGAACAAGGAGTAATGGTCTCAAGTTGCAGTGGGGGAGATTTAGGTTGGATATTAGGAAAAACTTTTTCACTAGGAGGGTGGTGAAACACTGGAATGGGTTACCTAGGGAGGTGGTGGAATCTCCTTCCTTAGAAGTTTTTAAGGTCAGGCTTGATAAAGCCCTGGCTGGAATGATTTAATTCGGGATCGGTCCTGCTTTGAGCAGGGGGTTGGACTAGATGACCTCCTGAGGTCCCTTCCAACCCTGATATTCTATGATTCTATGATACCCACGCCCACTTGTACCCATGGTTTCAAACAGCTCCATGTTAGGCCAGGAAACTACCACTTCTATTTCACCAAGCCAACCTGGTTTCACCAAACACAGCCTGGCAATGGGAGATCACATCTGAAAAGCTATTGTTTGACAGTCTGATACTTTTACACAGACCTCCCATCACAGAAATTAAAGTGACTGGATTAGAGATTACACATGAAATTGGATGCAATGCCAAAGAAAAAGTCTGCATTAATAGTATTTCCTTCATACTATGGATATCACTGAATTATATCCCAGGCTCCTCCATCTATCTTAGGTGTTTATTTGGCCCCCTTAGCCACAGTAGCTGTGTGCCCCACAATTTTTAACATATTAATCCTTCCAACACCCCATGTGAGATACCATAATCCTCATTTTACAGAAAGGGAACAGAGGCAGAGAGCAATTGATTTGCCCAAGGTCACATAGGGAGTCTGCAGCAAACCAAGCATTGAACCTAGGTCTCCCAAATCCCAGATTAGTGTCAACCACTGAACCATCCTTCCTTATCATCGTACCACTTTCGCCTCTCCTCAAGAATAAAACCAACAGGTCACCAAATCCCTTCCAAGCCACCATAGGCACCGACTCCATGGGTGCTCCGGGGCTGGAGCACCCACGTGGAAAAAATGGGGGTGCTGAGCACCCACTGGCAGTCTCCCCATCAGCTCCCTTCCACACCCCCAGCGCCTCCCACCTGCTGGTGGGCCCCGCAGATCAGCACCTCCCCCCTTCCCCCACCGCAAACAGCTGTTTGTCGGCATGGAGGGAGGCTGGGAGGGAGAGGGGAGGAGCAAGGACATGGCGTGCTTGGGGGAGGGCCAGAGTGGGAAGACACAGGGCAGGGGTGGGGCATTGGGGGAAGTGGTGGCATGGGGGTGGAAAGTCAGTGCTTGTGCAAGCCACTCCTTCAAACAAAATATCTTATACCCAAGATATTAGAAGAGTTCCTATAGTATGAGTGTTGCAGCTGTGCACACTGGGGTTCCCAACTATATCATAATTTTAATAATACTAAGCCTGATCTTGGGACAAGAAATTGTTAACTCTCAAAGTGATAACTGGGAAATCTTAAATAATCAATGTAATTAATACGTAATCTATGGATCAGGCTACCATATGGAGGGATCAGGGAAATAGGATGGAGTATATAGTCAGGTGGGGGGGGGACATCAAGGAGGTAGAGAGACCTAAGGAACAGGTGCTAGGGTGACACTGGGGAAGTGGGATGAAGGGATGGAAGGTTCTTTGTGGGCCTTTGGGGTATAGGGGAGAGAAATCAAGGAGGGGTCAGGGCCATGGCAGGGAGAGGGAGGGGAATTGGGACAAACAGGTAGGGAGGTGCCTGCAAAGACCCAGGAGTTGTGAGGAGGCTGGGTAGTGGGAAGGGAACAGGAGACATTGAGTCAGGAACATTTGTGGGGAGGCAGGCAGTTTCTATGCATATAAGGTTGAACTCTCAATCTGAAATTATTGCTCACAAATGGGGTTTAGGAAGAAGAGGAGGGAGTTAAAAAAAGATCAAAGCAGACCAGAAAACAAAATGTAATGTTTAATGGCTCTTGAATTTTAGTCGAGTCTCATGATTTTTTGGGTCCAAATTTTGATTTTATAATTTGAAGGCTGGCAACACTGCCTTTATGGCACTGTGGCCAGCAGTTCAGACCAGCCCCTAGCTATGGTAATGACTCCCACATTGTTCATAAACCTATCCAGCTATCTTGACAGATTCCGATTTTCATTGTGACCTAATGGTACCACGAAAAAGCACTGCTAGAGCTTATAAAATGTAGGCATATGCATAATGAAGGTTATAGAAAAAATATGATTATGTTCTATTGTAACAATTGGATATGTGATGCATTATTGACTATCATAATAAATATACAGGAGGGGGGAAAATCAAGGTTGTACCTTATTATCTCTAGTAGCATTCTTAAACATATGCCCTAATAAGGGTCCAAATCCTGAAGACCTCACTACATGTTTACCGGACAGTGATGACTATTACAAGAAAATTTCTATCGCTATATTCTTGAATTTGTTGCAATCATATATGCACCCCATTTATGTTGGCTCTGTGAAAATTTGAGTAATTGAGTTTTATTCACATGAATGCTCATGGAAAATGCACTTTAAACTGATATGTTTTAGTTTTCACAGAGAAAATAGTTTATTTTAAAGGGATGGGTCCATTTCATTGATGGCTATGACATAGCAAAGTAACTGGACTGGAGTTTTGTGTTAGTGAAAACTGAGTAAGGACTGCAATATTTTGCCTGAAATGTTTACCAAAATGCACTTAAGATTTCTCCCAATGGTTAAAGTTTCATGTTACATATCAGATGATATAGAACAACAATAGTTTAAATACCAAGAAAGGGTGATTTCAAACATTGCCATGGAAAATTTAAAAGCTTTTTTTTTGGTCTTATTTTTATGTACAATGAGGGGGATACATTAAATTCATAGTGATTTCATTGTAATGTGATTACTCATGTCAGCATACATAACTTTACTGTTTATGGCTCCTTATGTACCACATTAAGGAGCTAGTGGTTGCCATTTATTTTGTCAATGGATACGTGGCAGTGGTCATTCCATTCCCTGTGCTTGAGTGCACCTGTGCTACATCAGTGGCATCACGTGTAATTTTTAAAAAACTAAAAAGTAATAGCAAACCCTGAGATGGTTTGTTTGTTCTTTCTCCTGAGAGGGAAGCTGATGGATTGTCAGCTATTCTTTGTGTTCCACATTTTTCTATTCCCAATAACTGGATATCAGGGATGCAATCAAAATTTCTGTTTATAAGCATCAATTAATTCCGGCTAGGGACAAGTACCATTTTATAATATTGTTACGTGTCTACCTATGTGTTAGGATTCCCGCCAAGATCTTTTCACTATTGTAATACAATATTTTGTGTTTGCAGTATATTTAAACATGTATTTTATGGCTAACGCTCTTAATGGTTTCTATGTCTAGGTTCTTTATGGTATCTGAGTCTAGGTTCTTTATCTAGCCCATAAACAGAGCACTTTGCAAGCATGTCTTATAGCACTCAGCACCCTCCTCTCCATCCCCTCCCATCGACTGAATTCTGGTAATTCACTAGTCAAAAAGCTGTTATTTGTCCAAATATGGCATCTCAAGAAAAGCCATCCTGCTGGCTTTCTACAGAAAAATTCCCAGGGACTCAATGTCAATGACAGGTCATAGGGTGTTCTGTTAATTCACACATCCTCTCTTTTGTCACCCTGTCATAAATATAAAGGGAAGGGTAACCACCTTTTTGTATACAGTGCTATAAAATCCCTCCTGGCCAGAGGCAACATCCTGTTACCTGTAAAGGGTTAAGAAGCTCAGCTAACCTGGCTGGCACCTGACCCAAAGGAACAATAAGGGGACAAGATACTTTCACATCTTGAGGGGGGGGAAGTTTTTGTTGGTGCTCTTTGTTTACGGGGTTGTTCTCTCTTGGAACTGAGAGAAGCCAGACAGAAATCCATCTTCTTCAATCCATCCTAATCCAAGTCTCCAATATTGCAACCGGTATAGGTAAACCAGGCAAGGCGGATTAGTTTATCTTTTGTTTTATGTGAATTTTCCCTGTGTTAAGAGGGAGATTTATTCCTGTTTTCTGTAACTTTAAGGTTTTGCCCAGAGGGGGATCCTCTGTGTTTTGAATCTGAATACCCTGTAAAGTATTTTCCATCCTGATTTTACAGAGATGATTTTTACCTTTCTTTTTTTTAATAAAACCCTTCTTTTAAGAACCTGACTGATTTTTTCCATTGTTCCAAGATCCAGGGGTTTGGGTATTTGATTTTCAAATTTTCGAATTTCAATTGGTTAGGATATTATTCTCAAGCCTCCCCAGGAAAGGGGATGTGTAGGGCTTAGGGGGATATTATGAGGGAAGACGTCTCCAAGTGGTCTCTTTCCCTGCTCTTTGTTTAAAATGCTTGGTGGTGGCAGCATACTGTTCAAGGACAAGGCAAAGTTTGTACCTTGGGGAAGTTTTTAACGTAAGCTGGTAAGAATAAGCTTAGGGGTCTTTCATGCGGGTCCCCACATCTGTACCCTAGAGTTCAGAGTAGGGAAGGAACCCTGGCACAGCCAATAACAAATGTGTTGTTACATGCATTTTCCGAAGCCATTAGATGGAGGGGTCCAGCTGAGCTGCACCATAATCGTGTTTACACTTCAAATCTATCAAATCCTTTCTATGATTATGCTAGAATCTCTACTACAATTCTAGTAGTTCCCAAAATATAGTTTAAAACTAAGTAGTTTGTTTTACATATTAGTTTCCAGAAATTTCCCATTGTAGAGAACAAATATCAAATATTTATGAAATTTCCCGTAACGTAATGTTCTACTCATCCATTCTTTTGCTCTATTTCTTTTGTCATTTAATTTTATATAAGGGTACTATGTAAATACACTGATAATGTAAAGGGATGAGATATTTCTCCTTGACTAGGAGCCATATTTTATTGTTCTTTAGCAGAGAAACAGAGCAGGGCATCCAGGCTACACTACATGGCTCACCTTGCAGTTCGTACTTAATGTTCCCATTAAGAAGGAAGGCTTGAGAGCTGTAGTGGAGTCAGGGTACAGGGATCTATGGAGCCCAGGGATCCATAGGGAATTCTGCTCTAGCTCTGTTGATTCCAGAACTCCAGCAAGGAGAACTTGTCATTCACTGATATGATCTCTAGGCAGCACTATTTAATCAGAATCTGTAGTATCTTTGGTTGCTTCCTCCACAATTTTGCAGCAGAAGCTATTGGGGGAGCACTACTAGAGTTAATGATTATTGTAGTATCTCTAATTTCAGTGTTGATATTTGCTTGCGTGTGGGAGCTAACAATGTTGTAGAATGTTTTTCTTCCTATCTTGGACATATCTTCAAAGCTTAAGATTTCTATCATACCATTGAGTTGGAGGAGAATAGTCTCTGCCAAGCTAAGAACAGAGAGAGCATACTACGGAACCAGTTCAATATCCCTTCCCACACAGACCTGTCAGGTATGGCTCACTCCTTGTGTGTTACATAACCACACATTATGTTTGGATTCAGTAGTAAAATGGGGAAAACAGGACATTGTGTTTTTAACGTTTATACCGTTTATAACGTTTTTATGTCATATTTAATCATGACATAAAAAAGTTGCAACAAGCCATTAAACAATGTGTGTAAACTTAAAAGATCCTTATAAGTTCCTGTAGAATGCAATATTATTTACTTAAACATTGAAAGAATCTATGCACTATATAGGAGCCTTCATCCTATTTCAAAGGAAACACAGAAGTTTAAAAACTTTCACCCAAGGATTCTGGGGCCATAGTGAATGCTTTATGGGCATGATCCAAAGCCCACTGAAGTCAATGGGAATTTGTCCAATCAACTTCAATAAGTTTTGGATCAGACTCTAATTTTCTAGCTACCAGCAATCACTACAGGCTCATTTTTCCATCAAAGGAATGTGGACAGGAATAATTTTCAGTAAACTATTCAGTTAAAAAAAATATCCCCCTGTATTTGCACAGGAAGAAATTAAGTTATAAGAGATTTACTTCAAATAATTGACATGGTACTCATGAAATATGATTGTGTTTTAATTAACTAGAATTTTAACAAATGAAGCTACATATAAAGGACATTCCAATAACAGATTTAGTAATTGTGAAAATATCTTTAATTAAATTTTCAAATAAGGTATAGTAGGCATACATTGAGCATTTAGACTTGCAATAACTGTTCATCTGTGCAATTTTCAGTAGTTCATTTGAAATGCCTAGCACATCTGAAAATCTAGAATTTTATGCTTATTTCACAAGCACTATTTAAGAATCCAGCCCACAGTGCTTTTTAGTCTTTCAAAAGACCTTAATCACACACATCCATTAGTCTAAATTTAGAAGCACAATTTACATCACACTGAAAATGCACCTGTATGCTTAACCAGATGCCCATGCCTTAGGCTCAGTTGCTTCTTTGAGTAACTAGCAAGTTATGTGTGCACAAATTTAATCTATTAACATTTGTTCACAAACAACTATACATTTTTTTCATGTGTAACCCAGGCACAAAAAACCCTTCATTTTCCTATAGTATATAAACATACCCAAACCAGTAATTTCATGGGTAGAACACGCATTTACATAGTACAAAATGTACAACTTCTGTTCAAGCCAGGAAACTATTTAGAAAGAGAGTTCTCCTTCCACAAAATGGGCTAGATTCTACTCTAATTTACATTAGCATAAAAATGAAGTAATTGCCTTGATTTCACAAAAATTGTCATGAATGTACACTGGTGTAACTGACATCAGAAATGGGTATAATACCTTAACTGTACTCTACTATCTGTTATATGGTTATTAAGATTTCACATATTGTAATATGTTTACTATAATAATGAGGAGTACCAAAATGTTGTGAAAGCTATTATCCAGCCACAATTAGTGTGCAAAGTTGCTCTTGTATAACAAATATGCATAGTTAAATAAGCCATAAGTTTAGATTAAAATGGCTTCAACTTTCATTTACATTATAAGGCCACTTTACACCACTCTGGTACTGTAAAGTGAGTGTATTTGAAATTCATTCTCCCTTTTCAGACCCCTTTTCTCCGCCAGAGTGGTGTAAAATGGCCTTAAAGATATAAATGAGAATCAGGACCTAAGACTTCGGTAAGTTATTCAGACCAATAATAATAGATTGTTAAAAGAATAGTTATTAATTGGTACCATAGCTGTTCGGTGTTTCATTAAGAAGCTTAACATACATTCAGATTTTTAAATGATAAAATTTATAGAGTTGGATTCTCAGCTGCTCCCAGTCTTTTTGGGAAGTAATTATAGTGGAATGGGCAAGGGGAAGCTGGTTGTAGTTCCCTCATCCTGGAGATGAAAGAAAGCAATTATGACAGCTCTTTATATTGTGTGCTACAAGGGATAAAAAAGAGCTGAGAAAGTATGATCCAGTGGAGCATCAGGCTATCTTTAAACTAGGGAAAATCATAATAAGGCAGACACCACATCAAATTTCCCTAGCATACTAGAAACTACAGAAAGCTTAGGGCAAGAATCTCCACCACTGTCAAGGAGAGTAGCTCTACTGAAATCAATGGGGCTATGATGATTTATATGAACTGAGAATCTGGCCCTTAATTTTCACACAATTTGAGACAGCTAGCAACTCCTTAGCATAAATGACACACCTGATAAAATGATATGGGCAAAAAGTGTTAGTAATTTTGATTTGATAAACTGGGTATCATCAGATTGAATTGAAGTAGCAAAGAGCAATCAAGAAAAACCTGTCTTTGTGAAATCTTGTGAACCCTTTTGGAACTGGATGATGTCAGACTGACGAATGGTCGTGAAACATTCCATAAGGTAGCTACAGATCTAACCAAAGTCTGGAGAACTGTAAACCTCCTTACATACCAACCAGGTCTCATTTTTTTTTCCCATAAAGGAAGATGAATTGGAATGAAGGATTTTAAAGCTCCTTAAGGTGAAAGAGTTTGGATTGTCTAGAAATTAATAGGTTTCAGAGTAGCAGCCGTGTTAGTCTGTATCCGCAAAAAGAAAAGGAGTACTTGTGGCACCTTAGAGACTAACCAATTTATTTGAGCATAAGCTTTCATGAGCTACAGCTCACTTCATCAGGTGCATTCAGTGGAAAATACAGTGGGGAGATTTATATACACAGAGAACATGAAACAATGGGTGTTACCATACACACTGTAAGCAGAGTGATCAGGTAAGGTGAGCTATTACCAGCAGGAGAGCGGGGGTGGGGGGGAAACTTTTGTAGTGATAATCAAGGTGGGCCATTTCCAGCAGTTGACAAGAACGTCTGAGGAACAGCGGGGGGGGGGGGGGGGGGGCTGAGAATAAATATGGGGAAATAGTTTTAATTTGTGTAATGATCCATCCACTCCAAGTCTTTATTCAAGCCTAAGTTAATTGTATCCAGTCTGCAAATTAATTCCAATTCAGCAGTCTCTCCTTGGAGTCTCTTTTTGAAGTTTTTTTTTTTGTTGAAGAATTGGAAACTGAGGAACCACCTGATCAACATTCTCTACAGCAAACAGGGAAAGATTAAGAATGAGCTCTCAAAACTGGATACTCTTATAAAAATCTAACCTTCCACACAAACTTCCTCGTGGCTGGACTTTACAAAAACTAGACAAGCCATTTACAATACACACTTTGCTTCTCTACAAAACAAAAAGGACACTAAACTATCTAAACTACTGCATGCCACAAGGGGCCACAACAGTGGTTCCCTTAACGCACCCAGCAATATTGTTAATCTATCCAGCTATACTCTTAGCCCAGCAGAAGAATCTATCCTATCTCGGGGCCTCTCCTTCTGCCCCTTCACCCCCAAAAATATGATACAGTTCTGTGGTGACCTAGAAACCTATTTTTGACATATCCGACTCAAGGAATATTTCCAACACACCTCTGAACAACATACTAACCCACAGAGACCTTCCTACCAACACTACAAAAAGAAGGATTCTGGGTGGACTCCTCCTGAAGGTCGAAACAACAGACTGGACTTCTACATAGAGTGCTTCTGCCAACGTGCATGGGCTGAAATAGTGGAAAAGCAGCATCACTTGCCCCATAACCTCAGCCATGCAGAACACAATGTCATCCACAGCCTCAGAAACAACTCTGACATCATAATCAAAAAGGCTGACAAAGGAGGTGCTGTCGTCATCTTGAATAGGTCAGAATATGAACAAGAGGCTGCTAGGCAGCTCTCCAACACCACTTTCTACAAGCCGTTACCCTCTGATCCCACTGAGGGTTACCAAAAAAACCTACAGCATTTGCTCAAGAAACTCCCTGAAAAAGCACAAGAACAAATCCGCACAGACACACCCCTGGAATCCCTACCTGGGGTATTCTATCTGCTACCCAAGATCCATAAACCTGGAAATCCTGGACACCCCATCATCTCAGGCATTGGCACCCTGACAGCACGATTGTCTGGCTATGTAGACTCCCTCCTCAGGCCCTACACTACCAGCACTCCCAGCTATCTTCAAGACACCACTGACTTCCTGAGGAAACTACAATCCATCGGTGATCTTCCTGAAAACACCTTCCTAGCTACTATGGATGTAGAAGCCCTCTACACCAACATTCCACACAAAGATGGACTACAAGCCGTCAGGAACAGTATCCCCAATAATGTCACGGCAAACCTGGTGGCTGAACTTTGTGACTTTGTCCTCACCCATAACTATTTCACATTTGGGGACAAAGTATACCTTCAAATCAGCGGCACTGCTATGGGTACCCGCATGGCCTCACAGTATGCCAACATTTTTATGGCTGACTTAGAACAACGCTTCCTCAGCTCTCGTCCCCTAATGCCCCTACTCTACTTGTGCTACACTGATGAAATCTTCATCATCTGGTCCCATGGAAAAGAAGCCCTTGAGGAATTCCAGCATGATTTCAACAATTTCCATCCCACCATCAACCTCAGCCTGGACCAGTCCACACAAGAGATCCACTTCCTGGACACTACGGTGCTAATAAGCAATGGTCACATAAACACCACCTTATACCGGAAACCTGTTGACCGCTATTCCTACCTACATGCCTCCAGCTTTCATCCAGACCACACCACATGATCCATTGTCTACGCCACGCTCTACGATACAACCGCATTTGCTCCAACCCCTCAGATAGAGACAAACACCTACAAGATCTCTATCAAGCGTTCTTACAACTACAATACCCACCTGCTGAAGTGAAGAAACAGATTGACAGAGCCAGAAGAGTACCCAGAAGTTACCTACTACAGGACAGGCCCAACAAAGAAAATAACAGAACGCCACTAGCCATCACCTTCAGCCCCCAACTAAAACCTCTCCAACGCATCATCAAGGATCTACAACCTATCCTGAAGGATGACCCCATCACTCTCACAGATCTTGGGGGACAGGCCAGTCCTTGCTTACAGACAGCCCCCAACCTGAAGCAAATACTCACCAGCAACCACACACCACACAACAGAACCACTAACCCAGGAACCTATCCTTGCAACAAAGTCCGTTGCCAACTGTGTCCACATATCTATTCAGGGGACACCATCATAGGGCCTAATCACATCAGCCACACTATCAGAGGCTCCTTCACCTGCACATCTACCAATGTGATATATGCCATCATGTGCCAGCAATGCCCCTTTGCCATGTACATTGGCCAAACTGGACAGTCTCTACGTAAAGGAATAAATGGACACAAATCAGACATCAATAATTATAACATTCAAAAACCAGTTGGAGAACACTTCAAACTCTTTTTGGTCACTTGATTACAGACCTAAAAGTGGCAATTCTTCAACAAAAAAACTTCAGAAACAGACTCCAAAGAGAGACTGCTGAATTGGAATTAATTTGCAAACTGGATACAATTAACTTAGGCTTGAATAAAGACTGGGAGTGGATGTGTTATTACACAAAGTAAAACTATTTCCCGATGTTTATTCCTCGTTCCACCCCCCACCCCGCTGTTCCTCAGACATTCTTATCAACTGCTGGAAACGGCCCACCTTGATTTTCACTACAAAAGGTTCTCCCCCTCCTGCTGGTAATAGCTCACCTTACCTGATCACTCTCATTACAGTGTGTATGGTAACACCCATTGTTTCATGTTCTCTGTGTATATAAATCTCCCCACTGTATTTTCCACTGAATGCATCCGATGAAGTGAGCTGTAGCTCATGAAAGCTTCTGCTCAAATAAATTTGTTAGTCTCTATGGTGCCACACGTCCTTCTTTTCTTTTTTTAGAAATTAATATTAATTTGTAATTTACATCTATATATATATATATATATATATAAAATTAGTGAAGGACTGGAGCCCCTGGAAGGAGGACTAGATTGGAAAGTTCCTTTGAACCTGGAGGAGGCACAGTGATTTTTAGAACTCTTTAGGTTCCACGGCAGATTGATACAAGAGATTTGAGAAACAGGTTACCAGATTTCAGATAGCAAGATCATAGTTAGGTCATCACCTGACTCTCATGCTATCATGGTGTATTCTTTCGTTAGTCCACACTTGGAGAAAGATCAATACAGTAGGGTTTGAGATTTATCTGAGGGATAATATTGTTCAGCCATTGGTCTCTTCTCCTGATAACCTGTAAGGCTTTCATGATTAACTTTGTTATTTTCTCTCAAATCCAGGGCAGTGTGGTGAAAATGGGTAGGAAAAAATGACACAGAAAGCTGTGCTCACAACCTCTGACATAGTAGGAGGTAAAAATAGTCAAGTAGCTGATTCAAAACGTGTAATCACTCCCTGCCCTGGAAAGCTTCCTCTGATCAAGTGTCAATATTCATCTTTGTCAGCTGGCTTTCCTCCCTGAACCACATTCTAGACCCTTCCTTGCCCCATGTCTGACATCCAGCTATTTTAAATAAAAGAGGGTCAGGTAAGGCAATGCATACAGTCCTCCCTTTGGGGAGAAAACAGTAACAGTGGTCCCACAAGGAGCACAATTTGCTCCCTATACTTTACATTGTTGGCTGGGACCTTATGTTTTATGTTAGTAAAGAGCTATGTACTAAAATGGGTTAAGAAAAAATAGTTATAAGAAAATAGTTATTAGTAGTACTGAGTGACTAACGAAAGAAAATTTCCATACGTGAATTTTAATTTAACCCTCTTTTCGTGTTTGCTTTCTATCAGTATTCAAAGGGTCAAGACTTATTAGAACAAATATTTGCAGAAAAACAGTTATGCCCTCAAATACTTGAATGTTCACCAAAAGCAAATTTCAAAAGGAACATTTTGTAGAATTAACAATCCATACTGTATTGGTTTAGTTATGTTGTCCAGTCGGGGAACAGAAATGGTACCGTAAGATTTATGTAGCTAGTGAACACAATGCAAATTTCCAACTGTATATTCAAGTGTTCACAGTTGGCTTTATTTTTATTTCTTCTGCTTTATTTACTCTTCATTTTGCCCAAAGGCTGATTTCTAATAGTATAAGGATGACATTCAGCACTGGATCCCCAAATTTCATATTCAAAATATGTGAACAAGAATTCAATCTCTTATTCACATGCACAAAATAATATGCTGCAAGTGCATATTTCACAGAAAAAATCAAGGCACCTGTGGTTGATATTGTAGCTTGAGAAGCCTAAGGGTTGAACTCTTTTCAGACACCTAAATAACTGCCATTGATTTTTGGCCCAAAGAGTCCAGAGCCCGAAGGTGGAAGGTGATGAGGTATCTGTTTTAAATCACCTGGATCCATGCTGCAATTCAGATGAGGCATCTTTTCCTCAATTATCATATCCACAGCTATATTTGGTTCTGGAATGTAAAAGAGAGGATTGTTCTTGATAATACTCAAGCAAATCACTCTGTTTTTTATCTATAAGCGGCATGATTTTTCATATTGGGTGGTAAAATGTTACATATCTTGCATGTAATCCTGTTACTGTACTGATAATCCATATCTGCTGGGTGATTGCTACAGCAAATTAACTGTGTGAGGCTATATAGTCATGCAGGAGAAATGAGATTTTGCAGCTTATATTGAATGACATATATAAGACTCTGAGTGGCCAGTAAATCCTGGGACAGCATACAAAACTCTATTTTCTCTGATTTTGCAATTCTTGCTAATTTAGAATCTAGTCCTTCACATAAAACTGTCATGAAAATTCTGTCAGAACCAATTCTTTCCAACACTTCTATTAGGTTCACCCAGCTCAGCACACAAATAACCATGATGACTATGTACAACCTGATTCAGATCTTGCTTATATTTCTTGCTTATATCACTGGTATAACTCCATTGATTTCACTGGAGATACTGCTAATTTACATCAATATATACTGATAAAAGTAGGAGGAGAATAAGGCCCTGTGTGTCTCTAACCAAGAAAATCAGTGTAATTCAAACATAAACCAAAAAGGTTCTGAATATACTTAGCTGCTTTGTGAATTCTATGTCTTTCAAGTGCAAATGAGTGTTTCATTCTTACCGCCTAATAAAATTCATACATAGTTAATGATATGAGAGATAACAATCAGTTTATGGCTTCCAGTTTTAAACTAACATATGGCAATTCACAAACAACCCTATCTATGTCATGTGTGTATCAATAAAATTAAACCAAGCCAACATATTTTAAATATGGAAAAGGTGAGCGAACATGATTTACACAACTAGTCTAATTCATTTTCATATAAGTATGTATTATTTCTTCAAATCAAAACATGTTTTCAAATCAATGAATAAAATGCACATATTGACATTAACTGACCACACCAATATAATTGAAATGAAAAATTATGTGGCTCACAAGCAAACTGATATCATTTACTCACACCAATATAACAAACTGTCACAAACATGATTTATTATCAGTCAGTCCAACATACCATATGCACAAACCAATACACAACAACAGTAAACTTATCCTCTCATAGAATGCATTTTCATGTGGAAATCAATCCATTAAAAACCAGTAGATTTAGGGGACAAAAACAATATATTTTAAGAAAAAAACAATCAATAATAAAAACATAATCCATATGAAGATATTTACATCCTGAACTGTTAAGCACCTGAAGTGATGCTGTATGATTGAATATGACCATTTATATCATTGATATTATCACTGTTATACAAATGCAACAAATCTAACAAAACAAAAGTATGTGAGGTATGAATGGAAACATTACGATTTGCTAAGTATGACTATCCTATTTATATGCATGTATCATCTTTCTATCTGAAGTTATGAATATTGGCTATGTACTGGTATCTTACACGTGTGTTTTGTTCCTGAGTAACGCCCGCCCCCACATCAAATTTACATTAGTTCCAGACAGCTATGTGTTGATGGCCCATTAAGGAAACTCAGCTCACAATGGGCCATTGAAGAAAACCATTCCACCAAGTAAGCCTTTCCTGTGGATGCCTCAGAAGGAATATGGGCAATGGCTACCCCTGTGAGTCATTAAAACATGTAAGGGCATGTGATATGTTCATGTGACCTTGGACTCCATCTTGGGCCAGTAATTTTCCATGCACTTGGGTTGTGGGCTTTTTTTGAGACAGTAAAATTCCAAGCACATGGCAGAGGATATAAAAAGGCACTGAAATGTCTCCATTTTGTCTTCATTTCCTGCTTCTTTTCTCTGGACTTGATTTCTAACAAGGAAGCTCTAAACAAGGACTGATTACCCCCAATCCACTTGGGTAATTCCAGAGAGACTTTTGCAAACTAACAGTTTATTCCATTACTGCTTCAAACTTGATATAAGGACTTTGCAATCGCTTGTATGTATATGATCTATTAACCATTTATAACTCTCTTCTTCTTTTCTTTTATTATTAAACCTTTAGTTTTTAGTTTCTGGCATCAGCGTGATTACTGGGTAAAATATGAGTTATATATTGACCTGGTTAAGTGGTTGATCCTTTGGGATTAGAAGGACCCTACATTTGATTAAACTGGTTTTCAATAACCACTCATCATAATATCCAGTATCTGAGTGGTGAGCCAAGGGCTGGAATGCCTAACAAGACTGCATTTTTGACTTCTTGTTCATTAGTATGGTGATACAGAAGTTCATTTTTGTTACTGGCTTGGTATAATCTAATGATAGAATAATCTCCAGTTTGGGATGAGTCTGTCTTATTTCTCAGCAGTCTGTCCTGAATTTGGCATCCTCAGCTGTGACTCACTGAGGCATAGTGACACCTTATACATAGCTACTGGGTTCAATTTAATAAAGAAAAAGCATGTGATCCTGGCTCCATTGAGATCAATGGAAGAATCCCATTGACTTCAGTGGAAACAGGACTTCACCCATTTTAGCTATTTATTTCCTTCAAGTTATTATTGAATAGTTATTATTAAAAGGCGGCAGGTGTTGACAGAAAATAGATTTTTTTAAAAATTATTGTTCGTGAAGTCTTAATTTAATTATGATAAGTAAAGTAATAAACTGAGTTCAACAGTAAACAGAATCTGACATATTCTCACATTTGTGCTGAGTTAACACAATTTAAAGATATAATTTGTCATTTTCATAAGCTGAATACCCATTTCCCTCACACTATATTCACTATATTCATATTTGTTACAAGTTGTCAGACATGAAATAATACTGCCTTCCAAAGTTCAAAATTAATGTGTATTGCCTGAGACTGTTTCAGTTCTTCACTTGATCAGCCCTGAAAATGTTTTCATTGTGGGATTGTAGCTGTTTTTATTAGTGTTAAATGTAACAACAAGATTTTTTCACCCCAAAGAGTTATCAACTGATTTGATATAACTTCTTTCAGTCTTCCCCTACAAATAATTCCATCTATTATATGTCCTTTAAACATGAATAGAAAAATAAATAGAAAGAAACTGAAATATTAAGGGCCAAACATTCAAAATATCTAGTGTGAGCAGTGAGGCTTGTAGGTGTATGCCCATCTGTGCACAAGATAATATCTATGTTCATAAATGTATGAGGGTCTATGCAGTTGAAAAGGTGTCAATAACACTGCATGGACAAGCTCTAGGGGACACAGATTTTGGTTGCAACATCCCACTCCCCTTTTAATCACTGGCTTTTTAAGGGCCTGTCTCCTTATATTTTTCTCCTGTTTTGCCAGATTTTCCCTTATTTCCTGACCAAACATCTCCTCTGGAGTCCTTCTGTGAGATGTTTGAGTTCCTCCCTGTGATACCAATGGATTCATCAAAGTTGATCGTGGTTTGAGACTTCCGTGTCCACATCAGCTATGATGACTCCACACAACAGCTCAAGATTTCATTGCCCAGTGGAAAATACATTCAGGTCACCAAGTTTCAGCTCCAATGTTTTGGGTGGGAGTAGAAATGGGGAAGTTGGATATTAAACCCAGGTCGTAACTGACCGTTATACCCTTCAATATGAGGTAGACTCTCACTTCCTGTCAAGGCAATGGACTTCTTTTATGGTCTTCCCTCAAAAACTTATGAAACCATTGTGTTTTTAGAAAACTTTGAGGGAGTAATTCCAACAGACTGCTCTGTCAATCATTTTGTGGAATCAATAATACTTTGTTGTCCTTAGCCACTGATGAAGTGGCCTCTTAAGTAACCTCTTTGCAGGGTTTGACCTCACAGGCTTCACTGTATTATGGATGTGCTGTTGCAACTGAAGTGGGAGAGGAATGTGAATGGCAGAAGTTTCTGCCTGAAGTTGATTGATTGCCTCAGTGCTTTTTGTGTGTGTCTGAGAGAGAGTGAATGTGTTTGTCTTATGCCATTGCTGTCTGGGAAGCAAAGGAAGTTTGCATTGCCTCCACCACAACATTTGCAAAGTCTTGGTCAGAAGAGTTGTTTTGTGTGGTGAATGGCTTGGTAAATCTGAGTTGCCTCTATTCATTTACTGATTTAAACACTTCCTACTGGGAAGTGTGTTGACAAAATCTCTCATATTGAAACATAACTGTCTGTCTCTGTCAGAGCAGGACGAGTTATTGAGGAGACAAATGCCCAGTCTTCTCTCCCTGAGTTTTAGTCAGTGTCATGTTCTGAAGTACTGGGGGTGTTGAGAGCATGTTGTACAACAAACTGTGCTCAGGACCCATGTTCTTGTCTGTTGAAAACCAGTGCAGAAGTACTGGGTCTCTTGTTGGTGGACATAGCCAAGTGCTACCTTGAATGAGAACAAATTGCCTGCTTCTATTAACAAATCATCTATAACACTTCCACTCAAAACCACAATTTTTTGACAATCTGGTCAGTTACCACTGTGCCCCATCTTCTCTTTTTGGTCAAGAGTGTCAAAATAGTTGTGCTAAGATAACTCTCACAATGTCTAGTTGCCTCAGACCCTTGTCCCTTATCAATCTGGATGCTTATGGAACAGAAACAACACTAACTGATTTGGAGGATGATCTCCTCCTGGTGATGGATGAAGTTGTTTGTGGTGACACTGTGAAATCTATCAGCTACTACTAATACCAGGGCTGTTTTTAAGTGTCTCTGTTCCTTCCTTAAAGATAGTGGTAGTAAAGTGCTCCACTTCTCTGAAGGTGCTCAACTGTGATGTTGCACAGGGTCTCACACATGGCGCTCTGCGGTCCAGAACAGCTTTAAAACTAAGTGCTAGGACTTCTCCATTCTCCATAATCCCAGGGATTACAGGGTAGGCTTGTACTCTGGTCCTATGCTTCTTCTGCTTGGAGGAATTTTCTCTGGGCTGCTTAGTTTGCTTTATAGCCCTTACAAACCACCTGTGTTGCGTATGTGGTCAGAGAAGGGGCCAGAATCTTCCTGTAGAGTTTATTCTAAATACACCAGTAGAGGTGTTGTCTGCCTTTCCAACACTGAAGAATAATGGGGGGTTGGCCCTCAAAACATGCTGCTTCTGTGGATCCAGGAGAGAAACACTGTCATTTGTGCCAAGGTCTTATGCCTCCATACTGTCTCCTCCCCCTCCCACCAGTTCTGATGCAAAATTGAGTCCTCTGCGTATAGCTAGGCCTTATATCTCACCTTCACATGGTGGCTTGTAAAGAAAACAGGTGGAAGTTAATTCCAACTCATCATTAATTTATACTACCTTGCTCAACCTGGAGGGAAAAATCCAGTAGTCCAGCCAATCCTGCAGCCTGCATCCACTCTTCCCTAGTAAATCCCTTTCCTCTCTGTGAAAAAGCTTATCTAACAGAGCCTCTAAGAAGGAACTCCCACACAGTGGTGCATGCTACACAACTGATATTCCCCTTTTCTAAGCTTTTTGGGCATAGGTCCAGACTCTCCTCTGCCATAAACAGAGTATTTGCCCATAAGTATTGGACGATGACACTTCATCTTGGAAATGGATTATAGTAGTTTGATCAGACTTCATGGAAGAGACCTGTTCCATATTCACTTGATATTATATATATTTTAATCATTTCAGTCTTCCACTCTCTGTATCCAAGTGGCCCTCTTTCTATCACTCCACATTAGGCTAGTAAGAAAAAAATTGACTATTTCTCTCATTATCCTCTAATGATAGGTCAATGACACATTACAGGGCTGTATTCTGACATGCTCATTTTAATAGGAAAGTGATGTATTTTCTTCTAATTATTTTTACAGAGTGTCCTTGGGGTTGTAGCTCTGTAGTTTTTGCTCTTCATTAAAATACAAGATAATAGGAGAATAATCCAATTGTCTTTACTAAAAATGCAGAGAGATGCATATTCCAATTCTGATCATATTTGAAGGTTTGTGGTTTAGTTCCTTCAAATAATTGCTAAAGAAAAGCATTCAAAATATACCGTATGACTTTGAATATCACAGACCCAATATTTTATCTATTACTTCTGATTTAATGATCCTTTTGTACATTTTTAATGTTGGGCCAGATTCTGAGCAGATGTAAGTTTTCATGGCTCCACAGAGTATCATGGACCTATAGAGCTATAACATGGAAGAAGTCCCTGAAGTTATGGTTCTGCTCCTGCTCAGTGGACAAATATTCATGCAGTGCAGTACTGGATATTGAACAGAATTGGTCCGGAGAGATTTCAGACAGTGAAGGCAGCTGACCCAGAGGGGGAATGGAAAATCCACCGTCCCACGGAACAGATGTATTGAATGGTGGGATTGCAATGGTAAGACCATGGGTGGACTGCAGCTTCTGGTCCTGGAAACCCAGTATGGTATGGTGGGACCACTTTGTCTTGGAAACTTGGGATGATGAACAATGGCTGCAGAATTTCAGAATGAAGCAGCTCCTGACTGCTATCTATGCCAATGTGCAGGTCTTCCAGGGTTCTTCTCCACCTTTGTTATTTCTGTGGTGCTGCTCCTGCAATACTACCCGAATGGGTTTCTTTTCAGCATTGGGATGCCCTGCCAAGTCAAAGACCAGGGCAACAGTATATTTATTTTTTTTCTTCACAGGGAGCTAAATCCTTCTAAAAAAGTAACTGTGCTGTCGAAGGCCACAATATCAAAACTTTTTAGAAGCCCAGGAATGGAGCTGTTAAAGCCTGCTTCCTTCAGGCTACTTTTTCAGCCCACGAAGAAGGAGCCGAGGTTAAAAATTGTAAAGTTCCTGCATTACTTTTATTAAAATATTGTAATATTTACAGTGCACAGATAGACTGCTTGAGGTGGGGTTCAGATCCTTCAAGGGTAATGTTATCAAGTTACCTTTCTGATCTTTAAAGGCTGGCAGTCATTTGGAGAACATAGATGTTCTGAAGGTTCCAAAATGGAAAAAAAGAAGTGGTTTTCTAGTTCTTTAGAGGACAACCTGTGCCAGAGAGATATTCCTGCTATTGATCAACCCTCTACAAATTGCTGAGTGGATGAGCTATGAAGGTGGATCAAGCACATTTGTTCTGTTATTAAACCTGAAGAACCAGATTTAATTTCTACTACACCAAAAGTTTGCTGAATTATTCTTACAAGACTAGATAGCAATTTGAGAAGAAATTGATTGTATTTTATGGCAGCAGATGGAGTTCCCATTGGAAGAGGAGTAGAGAACCACAGAAAAAGTCCATCCACCCCTAAAACCCCCCTGAATCACCAGAAAGTCAAGTCCCTGTGTCCAGCGAACAGCATTAAAAAGCACAAGGAAATGTATTTTCTTCCCTGGACTTTTGGATTTAACACTGCAGATTTAACAGTTGCCGTGCCACTGGCAAGGGACCTGAAATTGTGTTTGCACAACCACTGGAGTGGATGCTTCACCCACCTCCTCTTCTCCTGACTTCTGCAGAATGGCTCAGTGCGGGGAGGAGACAGACACTAAGAACAGTACAAAACATTTGAAATGATCACCGGGAGAATGGACAGCTCTGACTTTCCTGGCACAACTAAAGGCTTCTCTTTCCCTTCCCATACCTAGGCAGTCCTTCACACAAGCCACCAATCATCCCCACCCCTTCCTGTACAGCCCCCAACATTATCTGGAGGAAGGAAAGATGGATTTGGGAGAGGGTGGGGGCTGGGTCTTTGTCCAAAGTGTCATGAAACTATTCTTTCCTCACTTGGACCCTTATACAACCCACCGCTTCCTCCCTCCTTTACTTCCCTCCTCCCCCCGGCCTGATTTTTCACACCGCTCAGGGACTGTCACTCTCAGAACTGACAGAGAAATGCACAGACACAGGGAAGCAGTGACTGCTCATTAATAACCTGCTATACCTTCCACTAAATATTTTGCAGTGTTTCATGGGATTTCAATAAAATAATTGGTTTACATCTGTCTGTTGCTCTACAATCATGTCAGGATAGAGAGGTAGTGTGGTGTGGCGTGGCGTGGCGTGTTGGGGGGGTCCAGGCTGAGGCATGTAGCACCAGACCAAGAGGGGAGATTATCAAGAAGGGTAGAGGCCTATTGCAAAACTTACTGTCATCTGATTCTGGTTTCAGTAGCAGCTCTGGGTCCTTAGGGTTGCCACCCATCTGGTTTTCACCCAGACAGTCCAAGTTTCAACATGGAGTCCGGTGGCACCTTCAGGACTAACAGATTTATTTGGGCATAAGCTTTCGTGGGTAAAAATCCCACTTCGTCAGATGCATGGAGTGAAAATTACAGATGCAGACATAAATATACTGACACATGAAGAGACAGGAGTTACCTTACAAGTGGAGAACCAGTGCTGACAAGGCCAATTCAATCACAGAATCATAGAATCATAGAATATCAGGGTTGGAAGGGACCCCAGAAGGTCATCTAGTCCAACCCCCTGCTCGAAGCAGGACCAATTCCCAGTTAAATCATCCCAGCCAGGGCTTTGTCAGGGTGGTTGTGGTCCACTCCCAATAATTCATGAGGAGGTGTCAATACCAAGAGAGGGCAAATTGCTTTTGTAGTGAGCCAGCCACTCCGAGTCCCTATTCAAGCCCAAATTAATGGTGTTAAGTTTGCAAATTAATTGTAGCTCTGCAGTTTCTCTTTGAAGTCTGTTTTTGAAGGTTTTTTTGTTGAAGGATGGCTACTTTAAAATCTGTTATTGAATGTCCAGGGATATTGAAGTGTTCTCCTACTGGCATTTGTATGTTACCATTGCTGATGTCTGATTTGTGTCCATTTATTCTTTTACATAGGGACTGTCCGATTTGGCCAATGTACATGGCAGAGGGGCATTGCTGGCACATGATGGCATATATCACATTAATAGATGTGCAGGTGAATGAGCCCCTGATGGTATGGCTGGTGTGGTGGGGTCCTCTGATGGTGTCGCTAGAGTAGATATCGGGACAGAGTAGGCAACAGAGTTTGTTTCAGTGATTTGTTCCTGGGTTAGCGTTTCTGTGGTGTGGTGTGTAGTTGCTGGTGAGTATTTGCTTCAGGTTGGGACACTGTCAGTAAGTGAGGACTGACCTGCTTCCCAAGGTCTGTGAGAGTGAGGGATTGTTTTCCAGGATAGTTTGTAGATCGTTGATGATGTGCTGGAGAGGTTTTAGCTGGAGGCTGTATGTGATAGCCAACTGTGTTCTGTTCTTTTGCTTGTTGGTCCTGTCCTGTATTAGGTGACGTCTGGGTACTCACTCTGTCAATTTGTTTCCTCACATCCCCAGTTGGGTATTGTAGCTTTAAGAATGCTTGATAAAGATCGTGTAGATAAAATAGCTTGTAAGTAAAAAATCTTGATAAAGATCTTGTATATCTTTATAAATAATCCATTGCAATCAACATACTACACTGACTATGGTGAGAGATTGTGCCATGCACTCCCAAAGAAACTGAGGAACCACCTATTCAGCAAACAGGAGAAGATCAAGAATGAGCTCTCAAAACTGGAGACTCTCATTCAAAACCAACCTTCCACACAAACTTCCATGTGGCTGGACTTTACAAAAACAAGACAACCCATTTACAACCCACACTTTAATTCTCTGCAGAGGAAAAAGGACAGTAAGATATCTAAAGTCCTACATGCCATAGGGGGCTGCAACAGTGATACCTTAACTCACCCAACAATATTGTTAATCTATCCAACCACACGCTTAGCCTGGCAAAAGAGTCTGTTCTATCTCGGGGACTCTCTGCCCCACCACCCCCACGCACATGGTACAGTTCTGCGGTGATCTAGAAGCCTACTTTTGCCGTCTTTGACTCAAGGAATATTTTCAACATACCACTGAACAGCGCACTGACCCACAGGAACCCTCCTACCAACACTACAAGAAGAACTCTGTGTGGACTCCTGATGGTCGAAATGGTAGACTGGACTTCTACACAGAGTGCTTCTGCACTCTGTGAAGTTGTGAACAAATACCATCATTTGCCCCATAACCTCAGCCGTACAGAACACAATGCCATCCACAGCCTCAGAAACAACTCTGACATTATAATTAAAGGGGCTGACAAAGGAGGTGCTGTTGTCATCATGAACAGGTCAGATTACAAACAGGAGGCTGCCAGGCAACTCTCCAACACCACATTCTGCAGGCCACTATCCTCCAATCCCACTGAGGAGTACCAAAATAAACCACACCATCTGCTCAAGAAAATCCCTGCTATAGCACAGGAACAAATCTACACAGACACACCCCTAGAGACACAACTAGGGGTATTCTGCTACCCAAGATCCATAAACCTGGAAATCCTGGACTCCCCATCAACTCAGGCATTGGCACTCTTACAGCAGGATTATCTGGCTATTTGGACTCTGTCCTCAGACCCTACACTACCAGCACTCCTAACTATCTTCAAGACACCACTGACTTCTTGAGGAAACACAATGCACTGGTGATCACCACGGATGTAGAAGCTTTTTACACCAATATTCCACACAAGGATGGACTACAAACAATCAGGAACAGTATCCCTGATGAGGCCATGGCACACCTGGTGGCTGAGCTTTGTGACTTTGTCCTCATCCACAACCATTCCAGATTTGGGGACAACTTATACCTGCAAGTCAGCGGCACTGCTTTGGGTACCTGCATGGCCCCACAGTATGCCAACATTTTTATGGCTGACTTAGAACAACACTTCCTCAGCTCTCGTCCCCTAGCGTCCCTCCTCTACTTGTGCTACACTGATGACATCTTCATCATATGGACCCATGGGAAGGAGGCCCTCGAAGAATTCCACCTGGATTTCAACAATTTTCACCCCACCACCAACCTCAGCCGAGACCAGTCCACAAAAGAGATCCACTTCCTGGACACTGCTGTGCGAATAAGTGATGGTCTCATAAACACCACCCTATACGGGAAACCTACTGACCACTGTACTTATGGCCTATGATGGGATGTTAGATGGGGTGGGATCTGAGTTACTACAGAGAATTCTTTCCTGGGTATCTGGCTGGTGAGACAGGCCCACATGCTCAGGATTTAGCTGATCACCATATTTGGGGTCGGGAAGGAATTTTCCCCCAGGGCAGATTGGCAGAGGCCCTGGGGGTTTTTCGCCTTCCTCTGCAGCCTGGGGTACGGGTCACTTGCTGGAGGATTCTCTGCACCTTGAAGTCTTTAAACCACGATTTGAGGACTTCAATAGCTCAGACATAAGTTAGGGGTTTGTTACAGGAGTTGGTTGGTGAGATTCTGTGGCCTACATTGTTCGGGGGTCAGACTAGATGATCATAATGGTCCCTTCTGACCTTAAAGTCTATGATTCTTACCTACAGCTTCCATCCAGGACACATCACACGATCCATTGTCTACAACTAAGCTCTAAGATACAGCCTTATTTGCTTCAATCGCTCAGATATAGACACACACCTACAAGGTGCTAACTTCCTGCAGCCCACTAGGAACACTCTCCTCTCTCCTTGGCCTTGCTGCAGCAACTGACTCTGCTCTGCAACTCCCATATATAAGAGCCTGGTGGGACCTGATTGGTTGCTCCGTGTAACCTTTTTCTGATTAGCTTCCCCCGGCACAGCCTCCTTAGGCTGCTTTTAACCCCTTTCTTTCTTGTGTGGGGTGAACGCCCCCATCACAAAGACAAGTCAGGTATTTTTGCTCTTACTGCTAATAACAGACAGTGAATTTCAGAGAAATTGGGATATGAGACTGGAGTAATGCTGGTACTATATTTAAATTAGGAAAAGATAGCTGGAAAAGTATTTCTGATTATTTAGATTGTGTACTGGAAATGAAATGTGTGGTACATATGTATCCAACCAGTACACAAGGAAATGCTTAGTAAGAGTTTAAAAAAAACATAGAAAAAACACCTGAATCTTTGTTTTAGGATATGAAGGCTGCTGAAAAATTCTGTGCTGAACATTAATGAAGAAAAAGGAATGGATTACATTTGGCAAGCTTTTAGAGGGAAGAATACCATTGTAGGTAATCTGATCTTACAGTTAATTGCAGTTACATCTTAACCTTTCTTTAGCTGAAAGCATCACTGAGCACTAAACAACCAAGGATTTTATTTAAACAGCTTATTTTTCCAGAAACCATGATGAGTACTAATCAAGAGTCACATTTTAATAGTGTCTTCATAGCAGTTTTCTGATGCAGCATGAATAATTGCATGCCATCTGTATCTTTCCACTTTCATAACAAATCTCAGTTACTGAATTGAAAACTAAACTTGCTGATCTATTCAATGCATTGAATTCATGCATGAAGTGCTACGAAATATCAAAGAATGTGAATATTTACGTACCTTTCCCTTGGAAAAAATGTATTTAATTTTCTCTGATGGCAAGTACTTTGTTCTCTTACACTGTGAAACATGCATATGTGGTGCAGTAATTTACTGCACTAGCTTTTCAGCTGTGCAGACCTATACTGAAATATTGATTGGGTTACAAGTGAAAATGTGTTTGTGGTCTTATCATTGCCCCAGTAGGTATTTGACCACATTGCAAAAGCATCACACAATTCAGAACAATTGGCAGTCTCTGGTCAAGAGAGGCCTTCAGCTGGAATTTTAAGGCATTGTAGGTCAAGATTTAAGAGCACTGAGAGATGTGTGCTAGAAAACTTACTTAGCACACTGCTTGAGTCTGAACAGAACTGCAGATCTCTCACTTTCAGGAGCGCTAAACTGACCCATATACTTCGGGGGTGGGGAGAAGAAGGGAAAACATCCAAATTTGTACATATGAGATAGTTCATCTTGGTTAATTCTGTGTGTAATTGCACATGCTAATATCTTAAAAGCCACAGCTCTCCAAGAACCAAAGTACCTTGCTAATAACAAGTGTTACTCACTTTTGTCCCAGGGGGCAGGAGAAAAACAATGGACAAAATTCCTCCCTAGCCCCATTTCTCCCACCCACAAGGATACAAATAATTCCCACCTTCTTCCTATAATGTTATAGACAAGAGAGCCCATTTTATTACTTGTTTGTTGTTGTTGTTATTATTGTTATTATTATTATTACTATTTATTTTTAACAAGCAATATTTTCACTATTCCTTAAAAATCACAGATTTAACTTTAGGAGAAATTATGGAATCAGTCCCCAGATCTACATTTTTACGTGTAAATCCATAGAATAAGTGTGTCTGGTGGTAATATAGAATGTTATAACAGTCTTGGAACTGAACATAGTTAGTCCTTTAAAAATAAAGTAACATTTCCTTTATTTAATATACTCTTAATAACCATATTACAGTCTGGCATGCCAAACAGCGTTACTTTATGTTACTTTACATTTACATCACTCTGAGACTGATATAGCCCTGTGTGACATGTTGTACCTAAATGTGCCAACCAAGAAATTAAAATCTGTGATTTTAAGGAAGAAATATTGAAAGATCCCACTTATAAAACAAAACAAATAAAACAAAATTTGGGTTGCCTCCGTAAAATATTGCTGGCAATTAGAAAGCTGAATGTCAAGAACAATGCAGTCCCTAAAACAGAGAGCACCCACTGGCATGTGTACTACTCACAGTTCCTTTCAGACAACTTGAGACATCAATATTTAACATCACCATCATTAGAACCCTACAAAATTCCTGGCCATGAAAAACATGCCACAGACTGTGAAATCTGGTTTCCCCCATGAAATCTGGTCCTCTTGGTAAACTTATTTAATATGCTCTTGGAGGATCCTTCACTTTGCTCAATATTTCACATTTAACAACCAACTACGGTATAAAATTTCATTCCCCAGTATGGAAAAAAAATCAACACATTAAGGGTGGGTGTACACTTGATACACAGTTACATGTGTCTTTTGTGCCATAACTCACCTATTGTCCACATTTGAAGCTCTGAAGCATGTTCCTGAAGGACAGTCTCATGTGCAAAAGATAGCATGCACAAAGGGTATGGGTATAAAAACACCTCTGCTGTGGCATGGCCCTATACCTGCTCTCTGTTGCACTGTTGATGTGGACAAGGGGCATTCACCAGGTCATGGGTATTGATAGTACTCTAGAGCCATTCCCACAATGCATTGATTCCATTTCTGCCTGACCCTTATCTGAACACATAGAGGTCCCTCACCCCCAATCTCCCTAATCCCCAAGTTCCTGTTCTCCTGCCAGCAGTAGCAGTAGGGACCTACACTGAGCATTTCAGAACAGTTTTTTGGCAAAATATATTGATAAGTACACGTAATCTTAGCCCAAGAGCAGCTATCTGCTTTCTGAAACACTTACGGGTTTTGTTCAATGTTTGCTCAGAGCACTCTGTCCTCCATGCCTTTGTCTCAGTGAGCCAGAACATTCACATGTACTAGGATATTCCACGGAGGCTGTCCCAGTTTTTCATAGCACATCCCATTAACTTCTTTTGAGACATTCTGAAAAATCTTGGTTTTTCACTTCACTAATCAATGCATTTGGAGGCTAACTCCCAGAGGAAATTAGCTGTCTTACTACCACTTTAGGCTCCTAAATCCAAACTTTAGATCCTAAACCCCCTCCTCAGCTGTCACCTTACCCTGTAGGTACCTAAAGTCTCTAGGCACCAATGTTTCTGCTGCTGAAGTACCGTAAATTTCTACCAGTAGCCATGTGCAATCCTGTCTAAATCCTTACACCACTGAGTAGCAAGTGCTTATGCCTTGGTAGATCGTCGAACTAGACATCCCCCTGCCTATCTTGCCTGCAATGCCTCATCCAGGAGACATTTTTATACCCAATGGTTAGTACACTGAGCTGGGATGTGGAAGATCAGAAACATTCAAATCCCCTCTCTACTTGATTCAGAGCAGGGATTTGAATGCTGATCTCCACCCCGTAGGTGAGTGCCCTAAACACAGGCCACTGTGGAGTGAGTATCTTTCAATCTCTCCTGTTGAAGTTGTATAAT
This sequence comes from Chelonia mydas, assembly GCF_015237465.2. NCBI lineage: Eukaryota > Metazoa > Chordata > Testudines > Cheloniidae > Chelonia > Chelonia mydas. The sequence continues at coordinate 104,551,382 of NC_057852.1, forward strand.
CTACCACACCTGAGATACCACCAACACCATCACTGGTGAAAAATAACAGAGTGGCTTATGCACTTAACTCCAGGAGAGCATTTATAGCTGAGAAATCTACTCAAAGTTAGGCTTCTGAATCTCTTTGAGGGCGGCACTTAGGCTGCACCCCCGCCTTGGCATACAGAGTATATCTGGAAAACACCTTTGTGTGTGTTGGGGGGGTGGGAAGATCACAGGGTCAGGGACACAGTCAGAGTAACTTGAACACTATAACTGGACTCAAAGGAAATAAATGGGCTACTGTATTGGAGGGTGAAGGACTACAGCAATCACTCCAGAAGGGTACCTAGCACAAGTCCATGCTAGGATAAACTGGATCTGGTGCTCTCCAGGGTTGTACATATGGAGATGGAAGTCACACATGATCCTTTCCTCAACCCTGAAAGCATCATCATATGATGGGTCATCGATTACGGGCAGCAGGGGCCTTGGAGGAAGTATCAGAGAAAGCCTCAGGAGACAGAAAGGAAGACTAGAATGTGATTCTGCACTTCTATAATGTGATCCCAGTTGAGGAAGCCCTCCCAAGAAGTCTGGGTTGCCACCTTTCTAATGGCTGGTAACTGGACCTCCGACACGCTACTTCCTGGTCTGCCTGTTCCCCCAAGTCCCCACCCTTGCTCTGCCTCTTCCCTCAGAACCCACCCCTTCTCCTACTCTTCCACTGGCCCCGCCCCTTCATCTCCTCTTTCCCCAAAGCCCTGGCCTCTTCTCTGCCTCTCCACCTGAGGTCCTATCCCCTTCTCAGCATCTTCCCCACAAAGCCCTGCCCTGCTCCACTTCTTTCTCCCAGATAAAAACAAAAAACCCTGGACATCATGACTTGCCAATGGCACGTGGACATACAAGCATTCTTAAAACTACAATATTTACCTGGGATAGTGAAGAAACAGATTGACAGAGCGAGATGGGTACCCAGAAGTCACCTACTACAGGACAGGACCAACAAGGAAAATAACAGAACACCTGGGTTAGTATTTTTGTTGGCCCTTGAGAAATTCCACCATGATTTCAACAATTTCCATCCTACCACCCTATACCGGAAACCTACTGACCGCTATGCTTACCTACATGCCTCCAGCTTTCATCCAGACCGCAACACATGATCCATTGTCTACGGCCAAGCTCTACGATACAACTGCATTTGCTCCAACCCCTCAGACAGAGACAAACACCTACAAGATCTCTATCAAGCATTCTTACAACTACAGTACCCACCTGCTGAAGTGAAGAAACAGACTGACAGAGCCAGAAGAGTACCCAGAAGTTACCTACTACAGGACAGGCCCAACAAAGAAAATAACAGAACGCCACTAGCCATCACCTTCAGCCCCCAACTAGAACCTCTCCAACGCATCATCAAGGATCTACAACCTATCCTGATGGACGACCCCTCACTCTCACAGATCTTGGGAGACAGGCCAGTCCTTGCTTACAGACAGCCCCCCAACCTGAAGCAAATACTCACCAGCAACCACACACCACACAACAGAACCACTAACCCAGGAACCTATCCTTGCAACAAAGCCCGTTGCCAACTGTGTCCACATATCTATTCAGGGGACATCATCATCGGGCCTAATCACATCAGCCACATTATCAGAGGCTCATTCACCTGCACATCTACCAATGCGATATATGCCATCGTGTGCCAGCAATGCCCCTCTGCCATGTACATTGGCCAAACTGGACAGTCTCTAGGTAAAAGAATAAATGGACACAAATCAGATGTCAAGAATTATAACATTCATAAACCAGTCGGAGAACACTTCAATCTCTTTGGTCACTCTATTACAGACCTAAAAGTGGTAATTCTTCAACAAAAAAACTTCAAAAAGAGACTCCAAGGAGAGACTGCTGAATTGGAATTAATTTGCAAACTGGATACAATTAACTTAGGCTTGAATAAAGACTGGGAGTGGATGTGTCATTACACAAAGTAAAACTATTTCCCCATTCTTACCCGCCTCCCCCCCGCCACCCTTCCTCACACATTCTTGTCAACTGCTGGAAACGGCCCACCTTGATTATCACTACAAAAGGTGCCCCCCCCGCTGGTAATAGCTCACCTTACTGATCACTCTTGTTACAGTGTGTATGGTAACACCCATTGTTTCATGTTCTCTGTGTATATAAAATCTCCCCACTGTATTTTCCACTACATGCATCCGATGAAGTGAGCTGTAGCTCACGAAAGCTTATGCTCAAATAAATTTGTTAGTCTCTAAGGTGCCACAAGTGCTCCTTTTCCTTTTGTGGATACAGACTAACACAGCTGCTACTCTGACTCCTTTTCAGTACTTTTAAGCCACGTGATGTCATTCATAAGTGTTCTAGCCAGTTTTGGTGTTCCTGGTCCCCAGATCCATGAAAACAGGTTGGGGTGTAGTATGGCTAACAGAATGCAGACAGCAATATCTGTTAAAGTGTAGGTGTCTTGGCATTTAGCCACCAATGGCATGAGGCGGTGTGCCTCAGTTTCCCCTTCTGCACAGCAGCACGGGCGTGTTATGCTTTTGCTGCTGTGCCAAGCTTCCAATCTGTTTACAGGTATAGGCTGAAAAGTAACATGCTTGTGGGGCTGTCTTGTCACCATCCCTAGCATATACAAAAGTATTTTCCATAGATCAGGTATGTCCCACCTCTTTAAAGGGTTTACCACTAGTATGAATTCTTTTGTCTTATCCCATAGATTAATTAGCAAAAGACACAAGATTAACAGCAAATCTGCAGTGGACAGGTTTTGTTCACATGATTTAGCTTGTTTAGTGTCTACTGTATTTTCCCATTTCTTTGTGCCCCCTGGTAGGCACTCTGATGCAGATTCTTCTGCCTCTTTGGAGAAGGCTTTTAATTCAGGCATGTGTTGGGGGCTGTGGCAAGGAAAGGGTGTACCGCAACCATGCCTACCCTCAGCCCCTCCCTCTGGGTTTTCTCTGGGCTGGATCCCACTCCCTTGTGAAGTTTCATCCTCCTGATTTTTTTCCTCTTGCCTAAAATCACACATTCCTTCAAAGCTTGTAATGCCCTCCCCCACCCATCACTTATGTAAATGAAATGAGAGATTTGGTAGATAAACCATATTATTCAATCCAGATCCCCTCTTAAGACTCCTGAATTTAACCTTGTAGGTTTCAGGTGTAACCTGAAACTGTTTCAAAACCAGTTCCTTAAATTTTCCATAGTTTGAAGCATCATCAAAAGGCATCTTGTTGAATATGTCCAGAGCTCTGCCAATCAATTTTGCTATCAATGTGGTCATCTTTTGATCTTTAGGGATTGCATGGAGGGTACACCGTCTCTCAAAGATGATGAAATATTCGCCAGTATTGCTGGGTTCATCATACTGTGGACATAGTTGCTCCCATTTGTGGATTTTTGGGGAAGTGGAGCCAGCAGCTGAAGGGTTGTCTCTTCAACTCCATAACAACCAGTTCATGCTTTTGGGCCTCCACTGCTCCCTTGTGGGCAACCTCCTCCCTGGCTGTTTCTGCCTCCACAGTTCTCTTGGGGGCAGCCTCCTTTGCATTAATTTCTAATTGTCTTAATTCCATCCATCTCTTATGTTAGTTTTCTGTCTCTCTTTTGCTTCCAGTCTATCCAGCTCTAGTTTAGTAGCTGCTTCACTGGTAGTCATTTTCCTGCTTTCTTGTGCTGGGCCACACCCCCTCTGCAGGTCACTGAAACTTAGTTAACAGAGACTTTCCTAGTGTTCAGCCTTTCTGGGCAATTTGCAACTTGTGTAGTTCTAGCTTTTTCTTATCTTCACTCTTAGTTATTTTGCTTCCTTTTCTGTCCCTATTTCTCTTACCCGAAATAAGCAAACAGAAAATAACAAACCAGTAACCAATTTGTCTGTTCTCCAGCCACCACACTTAAAACTCACTTAAAATCACTACCAGGATTTCAAAGCAATCAGCTGTGCACAGATCCTGCTCGACTACGCCACTGTAAGGATTCTGATTCTGGCGGGACCCAACTTTCCTGGGATTGGTGTCTTCAAGATCCATTGTCCGTTAAGTGCGTCTTGATTGGGTATTTAACTTGCACATTCCTTTCTCAAGAAGCTGACCAAATGCTTACTAAGGCTACTTAGAAGTCAAGCAAGTCCACAGCCAATATTCATAACTTAAATACAAAAATGATACATGCATACAAATAGGATGAATAGATTCAGTAGATCATAACCTTCACAGAGATATATTACATGGCATATGTAGCATAAAATTTATTCCAGTTATATCATTCATATATATTACACACAGACACACTCATAAGCATATTTCCATAAAGCCTTATGGGGGGGACAGTTACAGTTGGATACTAGAGGACAATGCTCTTCAAGGGGGCACCTAAAGTTAACATGCAAAGCAAAGGAAAGGCTTGTAGTGCGTCTGAGGAGATTGTCTGGGTGGCTAGCAGGCTGGAGTGACAAGGAGACTATACCCAGTTTAGCACCAATAAGTTTGTCTCTCTCTCACTCAGGCAGGGGGTAGGTAGCAAGGTGACTCTCCGTGCTGAGTGCCTTGAGCAAGTGTCACACATAGCTACTTTACAAGTAAGAGAGCTAGAATTCTATAAAAACAAGGTGTGAGAGTTTGATGGATAAATAAGCAGCTCTGATCTGTTCATAGAAGATTATTTAAATCTTAAATAAAAATTGATTAAATTACAATTTAGGAGATTAAGGAATTTAAATAAACATGTGAAATACATGAGAGGAGACCTTAGTTTGACAGTGTATTGACTTTGCATAGAAATGTTTAACTGGGGGACATCCTGCTACAGAAAGTTTTATGAATAATTGTGTTAAGATGCTACAGAAAGGGGACAAATGCTGTATGTAGTTTATCAAAAGAATTAAGTTACCTTCAATACAACCTTATAGAGAATCACAGGTGTTTAGAGATAACAGAATAGTAGAGCTGTAATGACAAGTTTCAGCTCATCACAGGAAATCATGTTAACAAGGGAAATATACTACCACATGACATTTTAATACAACATGTAACCACAAAGTAAGAAATCAAATGATTAATTGCTACAAGGTGCCAAGTATCCAATCAAAAGTGCTTGCATTTCTCTGTTTTCCCTCCCCCACCAATGGGTCCCAGAGCCTGGATTCCAGCTCAGGCTGAACTGCTACACCACAGTTAAACGGCCCTTGAGCCCAAGCCCCATGAGCAAAAGTCATCAGACCCAGGCCAGCCACGGGTGTTTAATTGCACTGTAGACATACCCTTAATGTCATAGACCCACGATTCCAACCCCTCTGTCTCATCTTCCTTCTCCAGACATCAGCAGTCTGTGCAGTGACTTGGACATTCAGGCAGGTCATATCAAGATCCACAGCCATTCTGGGGATAACAATGTGCAAATTCAAAGGAATGAAAACTCTTCCACCCTTCCTAGGCTCAATCCTGAACAGACTCCTTGCCCCTCCAGGCTCTGCAAAGTTCTCCCTCACTCTATTACAGAGTGCTGCCCCACAGGGCTTTCTACCTGGAGGACCAGCTCCTCCCAGTTGACAGATACTCAGAACTTCTTCACTGTTGCCTCTCTTCCCCTAGGCCTGATTGAGGAGTCTCTGTCTCTTCAGCTGCTCTTTCCCTTCACAGACAACCCCACAGTACAAACTTCTGCTTACAGGCCCCTCTGGAAACATTTTAAATCCCAGATATTGTATGACAAAGAAATAAATATATACGAGAAACTCAACTCAAATGGTGAACTACTAAAAACTAAGGCCCAGATCCTCCAAGATGTTAGGTGCCTAACTCCTATTGATTTAGTGGAGATAGACACCTAAATACCTCTGAGGATTGGGACCTATGTGTTTGTATCCTGTAGACTCTCCTTGGAAATTGAAGCTCCCACTGTTCAGGACTGAGACCCTGAGGGTCTCCTCCAGCTACATAGTAGCAAGAATAATAGGATAGTAGGACTGGAAGGGACCTCAAGAGGTCATCTAGTCCAGTCCCCTGAACTCGTGGCAGGACTAAGTATTATGTAGACCATTTCTGACAGGGTTTGTCTAACCTGCTCTTAAAAATCTCCAATGATGGAGATTTCACAAGCCCCCTAGGCAATTTATTACAGTGCTTAATCACCTAGACAGTTCGGAAGCTTTTCCTAACGTCCAACCTAAAACGCTTTTGCTCAGAGGTTAAGGAGAACATTTTTTCTCCCTCTTCATTGTAACAATCTTTATTGTACTTTGTTTCTCTTCTCCAGACTAAAAAAAACAGGTTTTTTTTTCAATCTTCTCTATAGCTAATGTTTTTTAGACCTTTAATCATTTTTGTTGTTCTTCTCCGGACTTCCTCCAATTTGTCCATATCTTTCCTGAAATGTGGCACCCAGAACTGGACACAATACTCCAGCTGAGGCCTAATCAGCATGGAGTAGAGTTGAAGGATTACTTCTCATGTCTTGCTTACAACACTTCTCTTAATACATTCCAGAATGTTTGCTTTTTTTGCGACCGTGTTACACTGCTCACTCATAGTTAGCTTGTGATCCACTATGACCCCAGATCCCTTTATGCAGTACTCCATCCTAGGCAATCACTTCCCATTTTGTATGTGTACAGATGATTGTTCCTTCCTAAGTGGAGTATTTTGCATTTGTCCTTACTGAATTTCATCCTGTTTAATCAGAGCATTTTTCAAGTTTGTCCAGATCATTTTGAATTTTAATCCTATCCTCCAAAGCACTCGCAACCCCTCCCAGATTGGTATTGCCTGAAATTTTTATAATTATACTCTCCATTCCATTATCTAAATCATCGATTAAGATACTGAACAAAACCAGACCCAGAACTGATCCTTATGGGACCCTGCTCGATATGCTCTTCCTGCTTGACTGTGAACCACTGATAACTATTCTCTGGGAATGGTTTTCCAGACAGTTATGTACCCACCTTATAGTAGTTCTATCTAGGTTGTATTTCCTTATTTTGTTTATGAGGAGGTCATGCGAGACAGTATCAAAAGGCTTATTAAATTCGAGATATACCACATCTACCACTTCCCCCCATTCACAAGGCTTGTTACTCTGTCAAAGAAAGCTACTAGGTGTTACTTATTGTCTTCTATGTGTTTGCAGATTGGTTGCTAATTATTTGCTCCATTATCTTTCCAAGTACTGAAGTTACGATGACTGGTCTGTAATTCCCCAAGTTGTCCTTATTTCCCTTTTTATAGGTGGGCACTATATTTGCTGTTTTTCCAGTCCTCTGGAATCTCTCCTTTCTTTCATGACTTTTCAAAGATAATTGCTAATGGCTCAGACATCTCCTTAGTCAGCTGCTTGACTAGGATGTATTTCATCAGGCCTTGGTGACTTGAAGACATCTAACTTGTCTAAGTAATTTTTAACTCATTCTTTCCCTATTTTAGCCTCTGATCCTACCTCATTTTCACTTGCATAGATTTTGTTAGACATGAAATTGCTACTAACCTTTTTGGTGAAAGCTAAAAGAAAAATGTCATTGAGTATTTAGAAGTGGGCTTAGGTGCAGGCAATGGGTGCAGGAAATTACTCCCCTTCCATGAAGCTGGAGAAACTTTGGGCCTCTCAGGACTTGTTCTAGGGCAGTGCATCTATATGCTGATCTTTACTGATTTTAAATGCTGCAATCTAGCAACAGATTTATTAGATCATCCTTAGGGGGAGGGGAAAGTGTATATCTATAGCTAAGAATTATCTGTGCATTGACTGTACTGCAGTCATGTGGATTTCAGGAGACCAATTAATAACAAAGTCATAATATGGACTCCCAACTTATATTGAAGAATACTTTACTCCACAAAAAGCTGTGTTAAAGAGAATGGGTCTACACCTACAGTAAGATGCTAATAAAGTTGAGAAAAGGGTATCAGAATATGGCCCTTAATTAATAATTCTAGATCATTTAGTGAGAAAGAGCTATAATTTAGCTTAGTCTGGTTTAGTGGATGGTGCACTTGAGTGGGTTTTGTGAGACCATGGTTCTAGTCCCACCTCTGCCTCCAGCCTGCTGTGTGTTCTTAGGCAAGTCACTTTCCCTCTCTGTGATTCAGCTTTCCCATCTATAAATGGATAATGGTACTGACCCTCTTGTAAAATACTTGGAGATCTAAAAGCTAGGTATTATACTTAATCGTTGATGGATCAGTTTTTTTTTTAATTGCAGAGATGGAATACCCATAAATTATTTGTTTACATTATTTCCCACTTTTCTGTTCATGTATGATACCCTAAAGAAGGCAAATAAATCATATTTTTTTATTCTTAGTACTCCAAATATATATAAAAAAAATATAGCCGAGCTGTGCAGCCACAATGATGATGGCCTATCAGCAGATATTTGCATATTTGGATACTAGAGCTTCAGGATGCTAACACGGTATATTGAATTTCTTTAATGAAGAAAAGTTTTTTAGGCAGTAGGCATCAAAACAAGACAAAATATTGATCTCATTTGCATGAGGGCTCTCTCAAACATTCCAGGGTCAAAGAGGATTCTTGCAATTGCTCATATTTGAGTGAATCTACATGTAGACATGTCTCGAAGCAGAAACTCATCATATTCTAAGAAAATCCTCCACGTGGAAATCAATGCATAAAATGAAATAGCATATCAGAACTGTCAGGGGACATTTCAGGCCTTACAAAAGCTCCCCATGAATTCATAGCTCAGATCAGATATACAGGAAATTCCAAACAGTAAAGCTTCAGCGGCTAAAGCAGTTTACACCACATGACACAAACCTCTAGCAACCCCTTGCCAGATGTGGCCTTGGTGCAAGGTGATGTTGTGATATCTCACTAAATGTAAATACAACAAACATATATACAGTTAACTCCCAGGGAGGGAACTATCTCACAGTTAAAACACTATGGGCTCAGAAATTTATGGAGCTTGTGATTCCGTTCATCGGGACTTTCGCCAATGTCCACTGAAGTCAAGAAGAGAAGGAGTACTTGTGGCACCTTAGAGACTAACCAATTTATTTGAGCATAAGCTTTCGTGAGCTACAGCTCACTTCATCGGATGCATACTGTGGAAACTGCAGAAGACATTATATACACAGAGACCATGAAACAATATCTCCTCCCACCCCACTCACCAGCAGGAGAGTGGGGTGGGAGGAGGTATTGTTTCATTGTCTCTGTGTATATAATGTCTTCTGCAGTTTCCACAGTATGCATCCGATGAAGTGAGCTGTAGCTCACGAAAGCTTATGCTCAAATAAATTGGTTAGTCTCTAAGGTGCCACAAGTACTCCTTCTCTTTTTGCGAATACAGACTAACACGGCTGTTACTCTGAAATGAAGTCAAGAAGAGTCCTTCAATTAACTTCAGTGAACTTTGGATCAGGCTCTAAGAGGTCTCAGAGGACACAGAATGGTACAAATATACAATTAGTTTCCATTTCAAAATCCTTTCATTAAGAGCTATGATATCTTCAAGACACACATATATATCCTTTTCCTTAAATTATGGCTGTGTACCTGTGACCTAACACAATACATGATACCAAAAAGGAAGGCATCGTTAATGGACCTTCACAGGCTCTTTTAGCAGTGTTTGAAAAAAAGGCATATGCCTCTAAAGAAACTTTAGGTAGAGCTGGTTAAGAAAATGAAACAATCAATCAAACAAACACTATTTTGCAAAATTTCTCAACATTGTTTTATTTTGCAGGGTTTGAAATGAACCAATTTTTCATTATTTTCAAAATGTTTAAGCTTTTTTATTTCTGTGTATCAATGTTCATGTTTTGGTTTTTCTTTCTTTTCTCTGTCCCCACTTTATTTTAACAGTGGGGGGGGGGGGGAATTGAAATTTTAGCTGACAAATCATTGTACATTTGTAGGATTATACCTTATTTTCCCAATAAGCCTTTCTTTAAATAAAAAGAAAATTGGAGATGTGTTATTTGTGTGAGAAAGTAATCTAATCTATCTATCAATTAATCAGTTATCTGTCTATCTGAAGGTCCTGTGCCTTCTCTGCATGGATGTTAAAGATCTCAAAAGTCATTCATGTGATCAGGGGTTTGCTCCAGTGAGCTTGGCCCAGATTCTCCCACTTCACAGTCATGCAGTGTGCTGCCACCTTTTGCTCCAGAGGGAGCAAGGTTTCAGAGGTGTTATATGTATATAGTTGTCAAGTACTAGGATCCCCTAGGATTTTAAAGGGCTATGTTTGCGTAAAGTTTATTAAACATGAGTTGATATTTTGTGCATCCCAATTAATTGTTGTAAAAACATTATTCAGGAACTATTAGTACACTGCATGAGGCTTCTGAATGCTACTTGAAACCTCCATACTGAATGATAGAAACAATGAGGAGTCCAGAGGCACCTTAAAGACTAACAGATTTATTTGGGCATAAGCTTTCATGGGTAAAAAAGCCCATTTCTTCAGATGCATGGAGTGAAAATTACAAACACAGGAATACGTATATTGGCACATGAAGAGAAGGGAGTTACCTTAGCTTACAAGTGGAGAACCAGTGTTGACAAGGCCAATTCAGTCAGGGTGGATGTGGTCCACTCCCAAAAATTCATGAGGAGGTGTCAATACCAAGAGATGGAAAATGGCTTTTGTAGTGAGCCAGCCACTCCCAGTCCCTATTCAAGCCCAAATTAATGGTGTTAAATTTGCAAATGAATGTAGCTCTGCAGTTTCTCTTTGAAGTCTGTTTTTGAAGGGTTTTTTTTTGAAGGATGGCTACTTTTAAATCTGTTATTGAATGTCCAGGGAGACACACCACACTCACGAAAGCTTATGCTCAAATACATAAAGACAAACAGGGATTTTACATATACTACCTCCGCCACGGACAGTGTCCAAGTCTCTGGCAGTAAGTTCAGGAGGAGGGTGTGACGGTGCCCCCCATAAGGCTTTATGGAAGCGTGTGTGTGTGTGTGTGTTTTTACATACACACACACACTCACATATGCCATGTAACATATCTCTGTGAAGGTTATGATCTACTGAATCTATTCATCCTATTTGTATTCATGTATCATTTTTGTATTTGAAGTTATGAATATTGGCTGTGGACTTGCTTGACTTCTAAGTAGCCTTAGTAAGCATTTGGTCAGCTTCTTGACAAAGGAATGTGCAAGTTAAATGCCCAATCAAGGAACACTTAATGGACAACAGATCTTGAAGACACCAGTCCACATCTGAGCTTTCCCAGGAATGTGGTTTGGCTGGTAAGAAACTCTGTCATACATGGACAGGTGACTTGAGCCCCTGTGATTCCAAAACTCCATTTTGTAGCTGGATTCTACACAGGGGGGAGGGGGGTGTCCACCCACAGGAGAAAGTCTATTTAAACCCCTGGGAGACCCCTCCATTTTGTCTTCAGCTGGCTCAAGAGATAGCCTCTCCATCCCCAAGGATATCTGAAAGAAACTGGAACAAAGGACATTAACTACAGGGGGTGTGAGTGATTTCTGGACCCAGACTAGAAGGAGACTAGTCTGTAAAAGGAAGCTTACTGGGTGGGGTTTTTAATCTGTATTCCGTTTTCTTAGACATAGACTTGCATGTTCTATTTTATTTTGCTTGGTAATTCACTTTGTTCTGTCTGCTATTTCTTGGAACCATTTAAATCTTACTTTCTGTATTTAATAAAAATCACTTTTTACTTATTTATTAGCCCAGAGTACGTATTAATACATGGGTGGGGGGGACAGCTGTGCATATCTATCAGTGTTATAGAAGGCAAACAATTTATGAGTTTACCCTGTATAAGCTTTATACAGGGTAAAATGGATTTATTTGGGGTTAGGACCCCATTGGGAGTTGGGCATCTGAGTGTTGGAGACAGGAACACTTCTTATGCTGCTTTCAGATAAGCCCACAGTTGTTAGGGGACGTGGTTCAGACCTGGGTTTGAGTTTTCAGCAGGCTAGCAGGTCTGGCTCAAAGCAGGCAGGGCACTGAAGATCCAAGCTGGGAGGGCAGGGAAAGCAGGGGCAGAAGTAGTCTTGGCACATCAGTTGGCAGCCCCAAGGGCGTTTCTGTGATCCAACCAGTCACACCAACCTCTGTCACTGGACATTCACAGAAATAACCAAGCTGGCTGTCTCCAAAGAAACAGGATACACTCCAGTGGGTTTGGTTCTGATGAGGCTTCACACTTAAATTCATCTCAGTGATATTAAATAGTACAACCAATAATATGTTTATTAATAAAAACAGATATAAGTGGAAATGGGATTGGTAACAAATCATACAAAAGTAAAACACATTTCTAAGATACTAAACTACACTCATTTATCTCAAACAGTTTCTCACCCTGAGTCCTTTTGCAGAGCTTGCTGATTTTTCATTCAAGTCAGATCCAGATCTTTCATGGATCACCCCCTTCTAGTCACGGGTGTTCCTCAGTGAAATGTATAACAAAATGTTTTTTTGCTTCTCCTTATACTTCCCCAAAACTCATTGTTTGACCCCACAGATAAGACAAACTCCTGTGATTTTAGCCTCTGATGTTTGTAGGCTCCGATTTCACATCCCCCGTCAGCTTGGCTTTTCCTGTTGACTTAGACGCAAATGCAGCTCCGATTGTGTTTTGGCTTTTGCAATGCTTGATGTACATCAGAGGCCTTGGCAGATAGGTAAATCAACATTTTTTTGTCTAGAATAAACTTGTTTTTCAACCCCACCTGGTGCATCGTTTAAACATATTTTTAGTACATACATGGAATCATAGAATATCAGGATTGGAAGGGACCTCAGGAGGTCATCTAGTCCAACCCCCTGCTCCAAGCAGGACCGATCCCCAATTAAATCATTCCAGCCAGGGCTTTATCAAGCCTGACCTTAAAAACTTCTAAGGAAGGAGATTCCACCACCTCCCTAGGTAACCCATTCCAGTGTTTCACCACCCTCCTAGTAAAAAGTTTTTCCTAATATCCAACCTAAACCTCCCCCACTGCAACTTGAGACCATTACTCCTTGTTCTGTCATCTGCTACCACTGAGAATAGTCTAGAGCCATCCTCTTTGGAACCCCCTTTCAGGTAGTTGAAAGCAGCTATCAAATCCCCCCTCATTCTTCTCTTCCGCAGACTAAACAATCCCAGTTCCCTCAGCCTCTCCTCATAAGTCATGTGTTCCAGTCCCCTAATCATTTTTATTGCCCTCCGCTGGACGTTTTCCAATTTTTCCACATCCTTCTTGTAGTGTGGGGCCCAAAACTGGACACAGTACTCCAGATGAGGCCTCACCAATGTCAAATAGAAGGGAACAATCACGTCCCTCGATCAATTATCCCTCACATAGAGTGTGCCAATCACATGTCATTTATGATGTTTTAGCCAGTTCTTCAGCCACCCGCTGGCCAGGCTGTCAGTGGCACCGGACACCTGATTGGCTTAGTGCACCACAGCCCAGAATCCCTGAGCAATCCATCAGCCTCAGCCTCCCAAGGAGCTGGGATTACGGTGGGTGCCAGTGTGCCTGGTTAGTATGCACATATAACTAACTCCTTAATTATCACTCAGACATGTATCCTTTAATGCTTATGATGACCAGTATAATATAAGCTTTAATTTAATTCCTCACGCAACAGTCTTTACAGGCAAATACCATGGCAGAGACATGTTAGGTGTACTGAATTTGACAGGCCTCATAGGAATTGCTATTACAGGACAGTGAACCCTTTGCAAGTTGGCATTGAGGGTCTCTTATGGCCACCCAATGTAAAAATGGCATAGGGTATCTTTTTATTGTCTCTGAGGGCTAGTTTCTGATACCCTTACTCACATTGAGTATCATCCTATTAATTGAGTAGTGTCATTCATTTCAATGGGGGTTACTCCTGGAGTCAGATGCACCTCCCTCAAATGGTAAGTGTATCAGAGTCTGGTCTTCAATGATTTTTTGCACTAAATGTTTCCAGTCTACAAAAAAACTTGTTTTACTGCCCTGAAAACACCACCTGGTCTCTGGGTCAAGTTGTGTTCTTTCCTCATGCACCACCACCATTAATAAAAATTCTGAAAGCTAAATGAGATCTGCAATTACACCTATATACAGCCATTGATTGTAAATGAAGAATTCAGTGATTGCTGTGCAACCGTATTTTCTTAAATAATCCTGATTCACCCTGCCTTGTATAGGCATTTGTATATCTGTGCAAAATGGAGCCAGAGAATTTGGGGGAAGGGGAGGAGGTATGCCCTGCCTCCTTAAAACAACATGCCTCCAGGTAATGCCCAGGGGTGAGTGAACATTGCACCTCCCCTTACGGTGGGTTATCCTGGATGGAAATGTGGTCTAGTGGATAGCATATTGGACTGGAAATAACCAGGACACTTGTATTCCATACCTATCTTTGGCTCTTGCGTACTTTGTGACTCTTGACAAGACACTGAACACTGGGTACAGTGTCTTCATGTGTAAAAAGTCACCTTCCTTTATAAAGTGCTTTGAGCTCTACAGAGAAAGTGCTATATAAACTACATAAAATTAAATTGCACAATCCATCTATAAGATGAATACAACACAGTTTTTCGGTTTAGTATATATATGGTTCTTGTATTGTATTACTCTTTGCATCCATAACATATTTGATTCTTATTTAATAGCAATACCTATACTTATTGCAGATGCTGTGGGAATCATTCTGTATTTTTTATGAGGAGTGGTTCATAATGGAGAGCAATAATTCAATTAAATACATGACAAATTTAGATAAAATAAAAGGATTACAAACACATGTAGTGACAATATGAAGCTCATATACAAAAATGTAATTCTCTGAATACAGATTGCTCTACTACAAAATATACAATTTATTTCAAATAAACAATCAATTACCTGTTCTGAGGCCAATGGATGCTCTACAAGCTTTGTTTACTTTATGATATCATTCTGTAAAGTGCATTTGAAAGAAATACTATACATGGTTTGAGCCAGAAAGCAAAGAAGATTGAGCATTGCAAGGGTGATGTTAGAAGAATGTGAAAATGGATATAATCTGAATTGTGCAGTTTAATTCTTTTAGTACAAGGTATTTGCAATGCACACACTCAGTATCTTATTTCTATCTTCTGGGCCATTCCAACAGTACAGTTTATTTAAGTATTGTTAAATTTCATTTTATCACCTGGTAATGTACGTAATCAACAAAGTGTATCTTTAAATCTATTCAAGTGCAGTGTTTTTTTTCCAGCGAATGGCACTGAAGTAAGCTAACCTGCAACACTGACAAGCATGTATGGTATATCTGTCATAAAGGTTTGCTATCAGCTTAATTCTTTAATTACATAGTTAGTCATAACATTTAGCCACAAGCCTCAAAAAACGTTCAATTAAAATATTAGGAAAATAAAATTATAAAGTGTAACAGACTACATTAGCAAGCTTTCACTCTTACCAAAATAAGAATGATACCAGTAAATTCCAGGTAAAGAAAATGAGGAGCCATAATTCAGGAAAAAGGCAAATGCTAAGTCATTCATAGTAAAACGTGAGATGCATTTTGCATAGCTCCTCAATATTCCTTTCTTCTGGTGGGTAGTTATTTGGATGAGCAGCTTTATAGGTGAACTGAAAAACTTTAATGAAAACTGAGTTAGTCTCAGAAATCCATGATGGATTCCTCAACTAACTAAGCAGTGAAGCCTGTTTAGCACTAGTTTAATATTTCCTTTTTCCCTCCTTTATTTAAATATCCATCTATCGATTGATATGAAACCTGTGGATTCATGCAAATTTTCTGTCATGCTGGGAAAGAGTTAAGCATGTAGCTAATTCCTGTTGTCTGGGTGTCTCATACAAGCAAAACCATATCAAACTTTATTATATGTAGAGTATTTTCTGTCTGAATTTGTCTAGCTTCGCTTCCAGATATTGAACCATGTTCTCTGCTAGATTGAAGAGCTGCCATTAGATCTTTGTTCCCCTTGTAGATACATATGGACTACGGTCCATTCATGAAATTAGAATTCCACATTTGGGTTAGGGCTCCCTGGGGAAGC
This sequence comes from Chelonia mydas, assembly GCF_015237465.2. Classification (NCBI taxonomy): domain Eukaryota; kingdom Metazoa; phylum Chordata; order Testudines; family Cheloniidae; genus Chelonia; species Chelonia mydas. Next base: position 104,567,419 of record NC_057852.1, read on the forward strand.
ATTATAGTTACAAAAGTTGGATTCCCTGTGTTAGGGTTAGGAACAGTTGGACTCCCTGGGCTAGAGGAAGGGGTATAGTTGGTTCAGCTTCCTGGTAGAGTTAGGTTACAAAGGCAGAACCCCCCTGGTGAATTTTAGAGCTGGATTCTGTGGGGTTTCTCGGGCTATGGTTAGAACTGGGGATGGTAGTGCTCCCCTGGCTAGGGTGAGGGCTGGGTCTGGAAGCATTCTCTGACATAGGGTGGTATACAAAGGGTAGGGCTTCAATGGCTACATTTAGGACTGGGGCTGGCAGGACTCCCCAAGCTCGTGTTAGGGTTGGAGTAGCTTCGACTTCCCATATGAGAGTTCAGGCTGGGAAGCAAGGGCTTCATGAATTAGGGTTAAGCCTGGGGACAGTACAGCTCCCTGGTTAGAACTGGAATATTTAGGGTTCTGTGGACTACAGTTATGATTACAAATTAGAGGGGTATCTTGGCTAGATCTAGGGCTCAGGGTGATTTGGATCCCTCACCTTGAGTTAAAAAAAAAAGGTAGGGTACCTTGGCTAGGTTTAGGGCTTGGGATGGTACCACTCTCCAAGGTAGGGTTAGACCTTGAGGCAGTAGAATTCTCTGGGCTAGCGTTAGGCTTACAGAAGGTAAGGATCCCCAACTAAGTTTAGGGCTGGGGTCAGTAGGGATCTCTGGGCTAGGGCTGGGATTACAAAGGATAAGGCTATCTGGCTAAACTTAGATCTGGGGTCAGTGGAGCTTTCTGAACCCTGACCCCAGCCAGCAGGGCCCACTGGCATGGCTCGTGACCTAAGCCCAGAAATCTCTATCTTTAGTAACCTTAACCCTAGCCCAGGAATCCCTACCCTTTGGAATGCTAACTATAACCCAGGGAGCTGTAGTGGTCAGAGTCCAGAACCTACCTTGGGGAACCTTACCATTTGGAACCCTAACCATAGTCATGGGAACCTTATTGGTCCTGCTCTAAATCTAGCCTGGGGAGCACATTCTACCTTAACCCTAATGGAGCCCTGCCTTTTTTTCATTCTAACCCTAGCCCAGGGATCACTACCTTTTATAACCCTAGATCAGGGAGCCCAAATGGCTCCATTCCTGACCCTGGCTGGAGAGTAAGGGGGAGGGGAAAGGGGATGGGGAGGATTGGAAGCCTGAAAGCTTGACATTTGGGGAAAAGACTCAGATTGGATGAGGAGATAGGGGAGGAAAATGGGACTGAGAACCAGGGGAGTAAGGGCAGGGGAGACAGGCCCCATGAAGAGCAGGGGAACAGGGGGTAATCTGAACTGGCTAGAGAAACCTGGATGGGGGCATTGAGATTGGACAAAGAGCCCAGGGAGGGAGATTGGTACCAGGAACCAGTTGGGATGGGGAACATGGGAGATGGTGGGCAACTGGAGGCCACGGTGGGGTAGCGGGCAGATTAGCTGAGGAGCTGTGAATGGGGAATGATGTGCAAGGAGACTGGGACTGGAAGAAGTGGTGGGAAAACTAGGAAGGAGAGTCCAGGGACAAAAATCCTGAGGAGTGGAGACTGGGACTGGCTAGGTGAGGAGAATGGGACTGGAATAAGGAGCCAGTGGTGGGGAAAAGACAGGACTGGTACATGGGCAGGGTGGAAGTAATGAGACAGAAAGGGTTACCCTTGGTGGGGGGACTGAACAGAAGTCTGCACTCACTAGAGCTCATTCCTCTCCAAGACCTAGAGTGGAAACCAGGATTCCCAAGTTTCATTTCATTTCTCTGCTGTCAGCAAATGTCTGTGAAACCCATTGGCAAAGCATCCCATTTCGTTCTAGGTCTGATCCACGTAGAGCAGTGGTTTTCAAATTTCATTGCACCGCGACCCCCTTCTGACAACAAAAATTACTACATGGGCCCAGAAGGTGCGACCAAAGCCAAAGCCCAAGCCCTATCACCCTGGGAGGAGGAGTGGGGCAAAGCTGAAGTTCAAGAGCTTCAGCCCTAGGCATGGGGCCTGTAATCTGAGCCCTGCCCACCCATGGCTTCAGCTTCGGCCCCAGATGGTGGTGCTCTGGCTTTGGCTTCAGCCCTGGACCCAGCAAGTCTAACAGCAGCCCTGGCAACATGACCCGCTTTGGGGTCCCGACCCACAGTGTGAGAACTGCTGACATAGTATGACAATAGAATATTACAGCTATCAGTTACCCCATTAGCTGATGTAGCAGAGGGCTATAAATCTAGAAATGTTGTCTCCTTGCCAACTGAGGCAGATGTACGAATGTAGATTTCAAATATGAGGTAGACGAAATAACATTTTGATTTTTACAAAGTAACAGCTTGAGTCATATTGTGGAAAATATACTCTATACCTTCTTCACTAATCAGCTGTGCCACAGAATGAATACCTGCAATATTTTGGCTCTGTTGTGCTCTCTGACAGAACTGACAGAACTGCTTCAATTACTAGCTCCTATTGCTACTGCTTCTCCTCATGCCGCTGCTCACAACCATTCATATTGTCTGCTACTACTGTGAGCAGAGTCTCTTTAATCATGATGTGCTCGTTGCAACTTGAAACGTATTTGACTTCTGTGCAACCAGAATTAAAGATAGGGTCTAAAGCCCTCCCAGGTCTAAATGTACAAAGTTTCTGTGGCTTTGCCTAGATTTCAGTTAATGGGGAAGGTGAATATATTTTAGGCAGGGGAGGAGGAAGAGAAGAGTATACGGTTCCAAATAATCAAATGTACCAAAATTCTGCTCAGCACAGATGGGGAGAGTGCGGGGATGGAGGGACATTTCCTTTCATCTCAATTCATAGCCCTTTTCATCTTAATACTTTTAAAAATACCCTTTAAAATATTTATGGAAATTGAGCTTGTTAAACTAAAGGCTTTTATTATGTCTCCACCTCCCTTTTATGTTAATTTGTATCAAGTTGTACTTGGATGCTGTTAGGTTATAACACCTGCAAATGTTCAGCCAATCAGAATACATGGCCAATTAAACATTTTATCAGCATTCCATTATTCCTTTAAGAGTGGAACAGCTATGAAAATGCTATTTATTTTTCTAAGAAAAACATCTAGAGAGAAGAACAATGAGGTTGAGGTAAAATGGGTTAGTTTGAAATACAGTGGGGGTGTTTCAGAGTAGCAGCCGTGTTAGTCTGTATTCACAAAAAGAAAAGGAGTACTAGTGGCACCTTAGAGACTAACCAATTTATTTGAGCATAAGCTTTCGTGAGCTACAGCTCACTTCATCGGATGCATTGTAATACACTGTGCTCATTATATTTTTAACAGTGTCGTTCTACCTTTTTTAATCACTCATAAGATGCTAAACTCTGTACCAGATAGTATTCATGACTAATGAAATATATAAAAAAATCTTGTTGACTGAGTTCTCACTCTTATTATTTTCCTTAAATATCCTAATTACTATCTGTGACGTTTTGTACCTCGGGGGAACACCCAGCACCCCCAAGTTCATCCTGATAATATGATTGTGTGGTATCTAATGCAAAGTTTGTCATGTCAGGTGTCTTCGGAAGGCTTGTGATGTACTGAGCATTGTTGTTATGGTAATGTTATAGTAATCACTGTTATAGGAATGTTATAGGTTGTAATTTCATGTATATAGTTATGAGGCTAAAAAATGTGTCCTCATGGCTTAAAGAGAGCCAAGGCAAAAACTCTTCAGAAGCAGAGGTGCAGTTCACACCTCATCAGGGCACATATGGGACAAACCCAGCCCAGCCTCACATGAACAAAGGCCACTGACCTAGGCAACAACAGAGGATCTGTTGGACTCTCCAGTGAGTTACCTCCCTTCCTTTGGTCAGTTAGGGACTGCGATCAGATATTGCTTACCTGACTCTGAAGGGGTGAGGGCAAGGCCAAGAGGGAAGAAATAACATGATAAAAGGGAGAGACGTTTGCTGTGCTCTTCCTCCCTCTTCCACCTCTGTCTACCGACATCACCGCCAAGCGACTGAAGCACTAATCAAAGGGGAGAGCCTGTCTGAAGGGCTACTAGCCAGCCTGTGGTGAGAAGCATTTAAGTTTGTAAGGGCACTGAAAGTTTTAAGATCAGCTTAGAATGTGTTTTGCTTTTATTTCATTTGACCAAATCTGACTTGTTGTTGTGCTTTGACTTATAATAATTTTAAATCTATCTTTCATAGTTAATAAACATTTGTTTATTCTATCTGAAGCAGTGCATTTGGTTTGAAGTGTCAGAGACTGACCTTGGGATAACAAGCCTGGTACGTATCAATTTCTTTGTTAAACTGATGAACTCATATAAGCTTGCAGTGTCCAGCGGCCATAACCGGACATTGCAAGACGGAGGTTCCTAGGGTTGTGTCTGGGACCAGAGATATTGGCTAGTGTCATTTGGTTGCACAATCCAAGGAGCAGCTTACATGCCAGAGGCTGTGCATGAACAGCCCAGGAGTGGGGGTTCTCACAGCAGAGCAGGGTAAGGCTGGCTCCCAGAGTTGAGGATTAGAGTGACCTAGCAGATCACAGGTCCAGATAACACCAGAGGGGAATGTCATACTATCTAACTAGATTAGTGGATGGGGTTTTGACAAAATAGTAGTCTTAAGGGAGAATTGGAGAATATCTGTGGAAAGTGAATTTCAAAATGGCATTCACAAACATTTACAACAAAAACTTGGTATCGAGAGTTACGTTAAATCCAAGCAGGGAGTGTGATCAAAACAGCTGTAATTTCAAATTTTATTACACAAAATTTTAAGTAAAACTAACAGTGAGTTTATATGCCATTTACAGAATGAAATATGTTCAAATAGCACATTTGTCAACTGACTTTCAACAAATAAATAAGTGGAAATTGTGATCTGTTTGCAAAAAAAAGGGACTCTGTTCACTCTGAATTTAAATTGAAAAACAATTTTAAAAGGCATAACATTTTAGTATGTGTGATCTTATTTGTGACTTTACAAAGCTGGAATAAAGCATCTCCATGGTGAATATAGTTGGATAATATCTTGCACACATTGTTTGAAGCAGAAAATTCTATGTTGGTTATTACTCCTTCTTACCACTTCATGTTTATCAGATAATTTCACATTCATTTCAGGAAGCCAAAATCACCCACAGTCATAGTAGTAACTGTTATTGCAATGGTCATAGCTTTGTTGTTTAGGGCTTTGCTCCTCATAAACATTATATATTCCACTATCCTTTGTTCTTTTTGGAGAGCTGTTTAGTTTCAGAGTTGGAGATTATGGGGAATATTTTTAAACTCACCAAAGAAAGTTAAATGCCAAGCTCACATTGGAAAGCCAGTGAGAGTTCACTGCCTAACTCTCACTTTGGCTTTTAAATCTTCCATGTAATCAGCTAAACCAAATCATATACATTTACTATTTTTGGTCACCTGCAAATTCTGCTTCCCTTCATTACTTGTGTGCCTGGTAATCTTCGCTTAGTTTATACTAACTGCATTGTAAAATACATTTGACTTTTATGCATTTTCAGTTATAATGTTATAGGTGAAATCTGACTCCATTGAAATCAATGGCAAACTTCCATGGACTTCAGAATTTCATCCTATGCTTCTAATATCTCTATTGTGTATTTCTAGCTGAACACCGCTGGCCTGATTTGAAAGGTTAGGAGCACCCATGCATCTGATTGGCTGCCAGTTTTGTAGACCATTTTAATATATCTTCAGTGGAAAGACTTGTAGCAGGCAGACTATATGGGGACTGGAAGATTATGGAATGGAAGTGGAGAATCTCTGGTGACAACTCAGCTAATCAGGTTGGCCATGAAAATAAAAAAAGGAGAAAAACACTGACTTCAATAAAAAGGAGTACTTGTGGCACCTTAGAGACTAACCAATTTATTTGAGCATAAGCTTTCATGAGCTTCAGCTCACTTCATCTGATGCATTCAGTGGAAAATACAGTGAGGAGTTTTATATACACACAGAACATGAAAAAATGGGTGTTTATCATGCACACTGTAAGGAGAGTGAGCACTTAAGATGAGCTATTACCAGCAGGAGAGCGGGGGAGAGAAAACCTTTTGTAGTGATAATCAAGGTGGGCCATTTCCAGCAGTTAACAAGAATGTCTGAGGAACTGTGGGCGGGGGGGGGGGGGAAATAAACAAGGGGAAATAGTTTTACTTTGTGTAATGACTCAACCACTCCCAGTCTCTATTCAAGCCTAAGTTAATTGTATCCAATTTGCAAATTAATTCCAATTCAGCAGTCTCTCGTTGGAGTCTGTTTTTGAATTCTTTTTGTTGAAGAATTGCCACTTTTAGGTCAGAAATCGAGTGACCAGAGAGATGGAAGTGTTCTCCGACTGGTTTATGAATGTTATAATTCTTGACATCTGATTTGTGTCCATTTATTCTTTTAGGTAGAGACTGTCCAGTTTGACCAATGTACATGGCAGAGGAGCATTGCTGGCACATGATGGCATATATCACATTGGTAGATGTGCAGGTGAAGGAGCCTCTGATAGTGTGGCTGATGTGATTAGGCCCTATGATGGTGTCCCCTGAATAGATATGTGGACACAGTTGGCAACGGGCTTTGTTGCAAGGATAGGTTCCTGGGTTAGTGGTTCTGTTGTGTGGTGTGTGGTTGCTGATGAGTATTTGCTTCAGGTTGGGGGGCTGTCTGTAGGCCTGTCTCCCAAGATTTGGGAGAGCGATGGGTCGTCCTTCAGGATAGGTTGTAGATCCTTGATGATGCGTTGGGGAAGAAGTTACCTACTACAGGACAGGCCCAACAAAGAAAATAACAGAACGCCACTAGCTGTCACCTTCAGCCCCCATTAAAACCTCTCCAACTGCTGAATTGGAATTAATTTGCAAATTGGATACAATTAACTTAGGCTTGAATAGCGACTGGGAGTGGTTGAGTCATTACACAAAGTAAAACTATTTCCCCTTGTTTATTTCCCCCCGCCCACCCCCACCCCCCCCCCCCCGTTCCTCAGACGCTCTTGTTAACTGCTGGAAATGGCCCACCTTGATTATCACTACAAAAGGTTTTCTTCCCCCTGCCCCCCCCACTCTTCTCTTGGTAATAGCTCATCTTAAGTGCTCACTCTCCTTACAGTGTGTATGATAAACACCCAGTTTTTCATGTTCTGTGTGTATATAAATCTCCTCACTGTATTTTCCACTGAATGCATCCGATGAAGTGAGCTGTAGCTCACGAAAGCTTATGCTCAAATAAATTGGTCAGTCTCAAAGGTGCCACAAGAACTCCTTTTCTTTTTGCGAATACAGACTAACACGGCTGCTACTCTGAAAACTGACTTCAATGACAGCAGTAGGCTCTCACCACTTTTATTTTAGTGTGCCAAGTCATATCCAATCAATATTCAAGGAGTACTCACATCTAAGATAATTAATTCTTCTCTCCCCATTTGAGAGCATGTCCCCTTCTTGATGAGCTTCGGTGACACCCATTCAGGGAATCATCAATCTTTTTTGCTAAAATCTGGTCTCTGTCTATGTGGAACAAATCCTCATATTTGGTATTTTAAGAAGGTATTTTAACAGCCTTCCAAAACCAAAATCCTCCTTTCTACATTATCTACAGTTGAATGCCAGCTTGCAGACTCAAGAGTAATTTTAAGTTAGCTGCGAAACACACACCCCCACACACATACACAAACATTAACATTGCATTAAAGATACCAATTGTACATATTTCAGAAAATTCAGATTTAAGATTCCTAAAGTATAATTAACTCTGTCCCCTGGTATGTACTATATTGAGGTCTTTCAAAACATGAGCAACATGACTATTTATCAAATAATGATATACTTAAAGGCACTCCTCATTTTTGTGTTGTTTCAGTAAATAATCATAGCAATATAATACTTTCCACTTGGGCAGCACCTCTCACCCAAAGACACCAAAGTGTTTTGCAAATATTAAATCTTACAGTGGTTCCAGGAGGTAGAGCAGATACGAAATATACACATTTTACAGAGTGGGAAACTGGGATACAGAGATTACATGGCATAATCAAGATCATACAGCTGGTGAGTGACAGAGAAGGGAAGTCCTGACTCCCAACATGCCTTCTTTTCACCTAATATAATAGTGCCTGCAAATGAAGCTGAATTGTATAATATAATTTTTTTGTCTAGACTGGACCTCTTTGACTCCAGTAGGGATGGTCGAATTTGTTTTGTGTATAATAAGAAGCATTTCAAACTTTTGTCTGTCTTCTGGAATGAAACCTTCTGAAAGTATTAAAATACTTTGTTGCGTGGCGGTCCCCGGATAGACTTCTTCTATACATTATTTTTTTCTGTATGTTAGCAGATCATTTGCAGTGGGCAAGATGAAGGTTAAATACAGTAATCCATGCAGATTATGATAAATCGCTTGCTAAATTTCATTTATTTGTGTTTATGTTTTGTGTTTGTATTTCAAACTAGATGTCCGGAAAAAGAACCACAAACTGAAACATTTTTGTCAGGAAGTTTGAAATTTAAATTATTGCACGGAAATTAGTAAAACAAAATCAGTTTTGGGCAACCAAAATTTAATATGGAGCATTTTTAAAAACAGTCATATTATTTGATGTAAATTAGATTTATAGGATAAACTCAATCCTTACCTACAATACACTTAGTGATTCAATGAGCTATATATTGGACATCACTAGTAGGTAGATGATTTAAAAGATTTTTAAAAAAACATATTCTAAGAATTTCTCTTTGCTTATAGAATCCTAACAGCAGAAATAGGTAAAATTCATGAAAGCACTTGAAAATGTACATATTGAACTATTACTAAATTTCTTATTTCTCTATGTTTATACCAAATATCTCTGTGAGAAAAAAAAATGAACCATATCACGTTTTAAACTGAATTTTCAGTTCTTTTACTGCATCTTAAGATAAAATGATATTTTTCATCACTACTTTCAGTGAATTTTACAAATTCCTTGGCTTGATGTGTCTTTCTGAGAATGACCTATTGTTAAACCCCATTACAGCAGAATGTTGAATCACCTCACATAATGTAACATGCTGACATAACCAGGAGCAATATATAATTCTGATGACCCTTCAGGACTGAGAATTTTGAAAAGTTGTGGTTCACTGAAGACCAGGAATAAAACCAGAGCAATTGTTTTAGTTAACATCTACAGTGTCACAATATTCATATGTAGATCCAAAAGGAAGATGGAATAATCAGAATATTTAGCAAAGATGAATTATACTATTTGCTAATATGTTGAGCCTCATACTGTAATTATCAAAAGTGTAGAGTGGAAGAATTTACACTTATTTTAATAGCTGAGTCAAATGTATTAAGAACACTTGCCCTCCCTCAAGGAAACAAATTTAAGTTTCTTTTCTGGATATGCATAGTCCATGAGGATCTTCGGGGAATTAAATATCAGAAATGAACTTCAAATATGACATTCATCAGTTTAAATTTTGTTTTGTTTTTCTTCCCAGAATAGCACAAGTGTTTGTGTTGCCAGTTAGACAGATGGGCAAATGGTTGTTCTTGTAGCATCATTCAAGTAACTCAAGATGTCACACAGAGTCCTTATTACTGGTCAGTAATGTGGCATGCGAAGGCTCCTGCCTTGCTGGATCCTAGTGAGTCATAACTAGAAATCACCTATGGTGGTGCACTAAACTAGTCTAATATGTGGAAGAAGGAGATCATCAATTGCTCTCTAACATCCCACTGCTTATCCAATAAATTGCTCCCCATGTTTTGCTTCTCAAAGTCATACATGTATGAAATGGAATGCTGATACATTTGGTTGCTGCCAAGTCTCACCCATTGTAAACTAAAGGACATGTAATCAGTAGTTTTGACGTCTGGCTTTCATGTCTGTCTTGTGTACTCTTGCAGCTCAAACTATGTCATAGTGGAGCCTTTGCTGCTTTGTAAACCTCTTTTACAGACCTCTTTCTTTTCTTTTTAAATGAGTCCTTCTCCTTGCCCAGCAAGTCACAATGCCTTCCTTCCCCCAGTGCAGGGACACCAAAATGAGAGCTGTATTTGCAGTGGAGAAGCAAGTGGTGGTCCTGCACTGAAAACTTGCAAGACTGGATTGCTACCAGTCAGTAGGCAATCTTCTTGAAGTTGGAAAATCAGCAGTGGAGGCCGTTGTGATCCAAGTGTGTACGTCTATTAAACGTCTCCTGTTACACAGGACTGTAACTCTAAATAATGTACAGGAAATAGTGGATGGATACCAAGTAATAGAGGTCCCGAATAGTGATGGGATGATAAACAGCACACACATCCCTATGTTGGCACTAGCCCATCTTAGAATCATAGAAGATTAGGATTGGGAGAGACCTCAGGAAGTCACCTAGTCCAACCCCCTGCTCAAAGCAGGACCAACCCGAACTAAATCATCCCAGCCAGGGCTTTGTCAAGTCAGGCCTTAAAAACCTCTAAGAATGGAGATTCTACTACTTTCCTAGGTAACCCATTCCAGTGCTTCACCACCCTCCTAGGGAAATAGTTTTTCCTAGTACCCAACCTAGACATCCCCTACTGCAACTTGAGACTATTGCTTTTTGTTCTGTCATCTGCCACCACTGAGAACAGCCTAGCTCCATCCTTTTTGGAACCCCCCTTCAGGTAGTTGAAGGCTGCTATCAAATCTCCCCTCACTCTTCTCTTCTGAAGACTAAATAAGCCCTGTTCCCTCAGCCTCTCCTCATAAGTCATGTGCCCCAGCCCCCTAACCATTTCATTGCCCTCAAATTTGTCCACATCCTTTTTGTAGCAGTGCATGGGATTCTTCCGTCCTAAGTGCAGGATTCTGAACTTGTCCTTGTTGAACGTCATCATATTTATTTTGACCCAATCCTCCAATTTGTCTAGGTCACTCTGGACCCTATCCCTAACCTCCAGCATTTATACCTCTCTCCCCAACGTAGTGTTATCTGTGAACTTGCTGAGGGTGTAATCCATCCTATCATCCAGATCGTTAATGAAGATGTTGAACAAAACCAGCTCCAGGCCCAACCCCTGGGGCACTCCACTAGATACTGGCTGCTAACTAGACATCGAGCCATTGAGCTCGACAATCTAGCCAGCTTTCTATCCAACTTAGAGTCCATTCATCTAATCCATACTTCTTTAACTTGCTGGCAAGAATACTGTGGGAGACCCTAACAAAAGCTTTTCTAAAGTCAAGGTATATCACATCCACTGCTTTCCCCATATCCACACAGCCAGTTATCTCATCATAGAAAACAATCAGGTTGGTCAGGCATGACTTGCCCTTGATGTGAATCCACGTTGACTGTTCCTGATCACCTTCCTCTCCTCCAAGTGCTTCAAAATGGATTCCTTGAGGACGTGCTCCATGAATTTTCTGGGGACTGAGGTGAGGCTGACCAGTCTGTAGTTCCCCAGATTCTCCTTCTTCCCTTTTTAAAAGATGGACACTATATTTGCCTTTTTCCCAATCGTCTGGGACCTCACCCAATAGCCATGAGTTTTCAAAGGTAATGGCCAGTCTTGCTACTGAGTACATCAGTGGAAATGACTATTTTTCTGTGGTGATAAAAGTGCTAATGGATCATCTGGGATGCTTTTCTGATATCAGTGTGGACTGATCAGAAAAGGTATATGATGCTCACATCTTTGAGAACACGGGAGTTTTCAGATAGCTGCAAATGGGGACATTCATTCCAAAGCAGCAGACTACCTTTGGTGATATTGAAATGACAACAGTGATTCTGGGGTCTTAGCCTACCTCTTGTTCCCCTGGCTCATGAAGTTGTAAACCAGCCATTTTGACAGGGCCAAGGAAAGATTCATCTACTATGTCAGCAAGTGCAAAGTGACTGTTGAATGTGCTCTCAATAGATTGAAGGGATACTTGCATTGTTTACTCACTAGATTGAATATCAATGAGAAAAACATCCCAATGATAACTGTAAGTTATAAACTGCATAATATCTATGAGTCAAAGGTGAAAAGCTGTCACCAGGGTGAAGGAGCAAGAGAGATGTCTGTCTACTAAATTTAAACAGCCAGACCAAAGGGCAATCACAAGAGGCAATGTAGAAATATATGGCTGAGCAAGACTTTCAAAGAACATTTTAACAGCTAGTCATCATAATGTTCTCAGTTGCTTTCATGAAATAGTGCCTGTCTTGGGTAATTTAGGTTATTTATTGGTTGGTTCTTTGCCTGCCACTAGAAATTCTATAATGCTTGATGTGCATTTATAAACATGTGTGGCGTCATGTTTCTGTACCAGATATGAGCTGCCTAAAGAACTTTCTTCTTAGTGAAGTACACACCAGACGGTATTCATCATAAGATCCTTTAATGCTCTGCCAGCTATGGCTGAGGTTTACTTAAGAAAGATATTTTACACACAACACCACCTAGCATTCTTTTACAGCTGGGTCTTTGCACTGTTATGTATTCTGCAATGCTTATATGAACTAATGTAGATAGTGACTTTCCAGAAATAGAAATGTAATGTGTGCAATACAGCTGTTAATAAAATTGAAGTGCAAACAGACACATACCAGGTTAAAAAAACTTTTACCAACACTGTTTGCAGAGTGAACCATACTTTAAAACCCCAAGTGAAAATGATAGTGAACAGTAAACATTTATGTCCATATTTGTAAACAGTAGTTCAGCGTAGTCCACTGTGGATACCTATATACCATCTCATGGTTTTCATAGATCTGTACATGAATAGCTGTGGTTCTCCTTGTTGTCCCCTGATGTGGAGTGGTAGGGGTTAGGGTGTATACCACAGTGCCACATGGTATATTGGGGAGTATAAGGAGCAGCGATTATAGAGCTCTCCAAGGAGTGCAAAGACACTCAGTCTAGGATCTTTGGGCCTGTAGGTCACTCATACTCTATAGCATTTGTGTTTATTGCCTGAATAACCCCATTATTTCCTGGTGTATTTCCCAGTGTGCTTCTCTATCCTTTTTCCTCTCCTGCTGCAACCTCTCTCTCCACTCTGTCTTTCTCTATAGTTGATTTCTAATGGCTCTCCAAGTGCTTTGTTCTATGGCAGAAGGCAATAGTGGCTTGGAAGATCTCTCAACATATATCCTCCCTAGTCCTCTTCATTCTCTTCCTGATCAGGGTCAGATATTCAGCAGGTATGGAGGGGAAACCCCTAAAAGCCACCATGACAAAAGCTTCTGATTAAAAACAGACAGCTACGCCATTAGATTTGCAGTCATATCAGAAAGGGAAAGAAACATCAAAATTCCCTTAAATTATTCCCAGAAATACACTTAAGAAATATTTGTTGTCCTTCAGTTTTGGGCACCTTCTTACAGCTCCGCTCTTAGCTCAAACCTGTTATGGTCAACAAAACTAATGCAGTGTCTACACTCACCTAGAGTCAGCCTAAGTAGGTCAACCATGGTTCTGCATCACTCAGGGAGGTGGTGTTACTAGGTCACTGCTACAGGGTGCTTACATCAGTAGTGTAAATAGTGTAGACACACACATAACTAGGTCAATGCAAGTCAACGTACATTGACCTAACTTTATAGTGTATACCAGGTCTGAGTCTACACAGACCTCGATGTTGTTCATAAGGAAAACCCAGTCTTGGTTCAGTGGCAAAGGCACTCATCCAGGCTTATTATCAATGAAACATGGTACTAGTGCCCCGGCTCAGTGGTTACAGATATGCTAACACATGTATGCTCGCTACAATGGGACCAGCTCAATCAGCATACCAGGATGCTGTCCCTGCAGCTAGCAAAAAGTCACCCCTTCTATACTTCTCCTTTTATACACTGATTCAAACAAGTTATGTATTATACTCTAGATGTTGCTAGTTACCACTTTTATTCTAGCACATACTAGTTTGAACAAAACATCCTTATCCATTATCCTGTTATCCTCTCCTTATCTTTACAAGAGGTCAATGTGTTCTTGTACCATCTCTTAGGAATATGCTTATGTAGTTACTTGAGAGATCTCTGTGGGTTTTGTACCATCATCTCTGGTCAGGAATGCGCTTCCATGGTTAGCTGACACCTAGTGTTTCTATTCTGCCAAGGCCAGGCCTATTTCAGCTCAATCTGTCAGGGCTCCAGCAAGGCCTACACCTGTGTATATCAGGATTAAGTCTCAGAAATGACCCAGAGATGGTAAAGCTATCATACACATCATTGCAGCAGGGGGTTGCTATCAGTAAAACATCTATTCAAATACAATAAGAAGGGGTTTTTGTGTCCTCCATTTTGTGTGCTATCTTCCCTACACTCACACATGCAATACCAATGTTTGCTGGGGTTAGAATTTATAAATGTGCCTAAAGCGCTAATAACCCTAAAGTGGGGGAAAAGAAGAGGAGAATTGCTTCATTATAGCTGATGGTAATTTAAATCTGATTTAGTATGTTTCAAAGATATTTTGTAATTTGTAATCGAAACGTCACAACTAATCTCATAAATTAATTGGATGGTACAATATATTCTCAAAACTACATTTACAGTTTATAGATGTCAGTTGGCCTAGAGAGAAGAGTGGTGAAAGCAAATGACATTCTAACCTGAAACATAAGTCAACCATGCAGCACAATGATAAATACAAAAGCACCACTGTTCATAAATTATTAACTTTTCACTATCTCCAATTTGAGTTGTCATTGTAAATTAAATTGGATTAATATTTAATGACACAGAAACTTATCTGTTACAGTTTGCTTGGTAGATACTGTGCCCCCCCCCCCCCCCCCCCAACTGCTTTGAAAGGGTACATTTCCTGTTTTAAATGAGACAAAAATATTTTAATGTATTTGAATACATTAGTTGAATGACTGAATAAATTAGTTAATTTCATTGTTTTAAAAAAACTTCTCCTCTATACACTGGTTCTAATTAACTAGAAAACATCACTTTGAATAAATAGGACACAGAATTTATGCATACAAACAGACTTCCCTGTTTGCTTTAGATAATAATTTTTTAAATATTTTGCATTATGTGTAAAAGAATTTTCAGCCAGTCTTATAAATACACTGGATAGCACAGTTTACTTGGAATGCAACAAAGAGCAGCATAAATTCTTCTTAATTAGCTCCATTAGTTGTTTTATTAGATTGTGGAGGACACACTACTCTACCCCATGCAGTTATGCTGTTATAGGTGAAAGAGAAGCTCAGTGATAGCTCAGTTTTGTGATAGATACAAATTACACTACTTCCCGAGGTTCTGTTAAATGAGTGACTAAAATGCTCCCTTGGGAACCTTCTGACTGTACAAGCATCCTTGGCAACCATAAGTGCCGAAAGCCAGCTCTGCCGATCATATTTTCTAGTGTCTCTGTTTTCATATCATCCTGTCTCTCTGAGCCCACAGTCAGTTTTACCTTGAGGGGCAGTTTGCAGTTCATAGGTAGTGTTGAGTACTTCCAATATCCTTCATATCTTTCTATCTGCTGCCATTAAAACAGAATGTATTTTTCAAGAACGCTTCCATAGCTTTAATTTGCATCAAGCTAGTTGGCACGACATAACTGAACTCCTAATGTCACTAACAGTATTGGGAATGTTAAGGAAGTGTCGTCTTAGTTGTTGAAATCATAGAATCATAGAATCATAGAATATCAGGGTTGGAAGGGACCTCAGGAGGTCATCTAGTCCAACCCCCTGCTCAAAGCAGGACCAATCCCCAATTAAATCATCCCAGCCAGAGCTTTGTCAAGCCTGACCTTAAAAACTTCTAAGGAATGAGATTCTACCACCTTCCTAGGAAATAAATAAGCTAAGTCTAAGGAGTTAAGTCCCATTGCTTTTAATGGGTGTAAGGTTCTTAAATACCTTTGAGAATCTGGGCCTAAGTCACTGTGCACATTTTGAGTTTCATCGAGTAATATCTTACTCTATTAATATTGCCATTCATATATGTAGGGCTACTTACATCATCAGATATTAGCTAATATGAATAAGGGTGACAGAATCACACCCACACTCTCTAGCCATATCTCTTTTCACAGTTATTGTCAATTTTCCTCCCTCTGTGGCTGTGATAGAATTGTATTATTTTTGTGTCTGTACCAGATCTTATAGCACATCACAACTCTCATACATACTGCTAATTTAGACAGCTTTGAGTTCCAATATCATGTATATTCAGTCATTTGGAGGGAAAAATTTCTCAACAAAATTCAACTCAGAAGAAGCATCTGCTTGTTTTTGGTGTGTTTGTTTGTTTAATTCCTCCTGAGGTTTGGGGTCTTTCTTTGTGTTTCTTGTATTTACTCAGTTTTCCAAGTGGGCTGAATTGATTAGAGCCAGGGTATGTCATGCCTATTGTTGTAAATGTTATGTCCAAACCTATTCGGACACATTGACACTCTAACACAATATGAGATCTGAACCATTGGAGCCTCATAGATCTGTGGTCAGACAAAATCCATCTGGCCACTGCTGTGATGAGGTCAGAGCTAAATTACACCTTACAGCAATGCTGCTGGCTGCCTCAGTAAATTTCCTTGAACATGCCACACACATTGTGAATTGTATTTTCCTTTTAATTATATGGCAAACTCAAAACTCTGTGTGATCCAACCACTAGAAAAGGACAGAGAGAGAGACTGAACAACAGTGGGTTACAGTTACTTGAGGCCTGGTCTGTAAAAGCCTACATGGTTATTTTAGACAGGTACAGTTCTGGTTTTTTACATCTTGTAACTGAACATTTTTCAAGATTGTCATTTCATTTATTTATTTAACTGAATTTGGCATAGAAATCACATTCAGGTTGCAGTGTTTTGTAAATTTCAGCCTGCAGTAAATCTTCGGAGCTGAGTTATAAAACACTTAAAAATAAGACTATTTTACAGTGTATGAAAGTGCTGATAGACCCTTAACTACAGGAACGTTAGGAAACATTGCAGAAATTAGTGCATAATGTACTTTCTTATAAAGAGTATATTCTTTTTGCTTTCTGAAAAGTAAAAGGATTCTTATTTTGTTCACCACTCAAGTGACAACATTAAACAAACCTAAAAAGATAAATGGCCTCTAGATGACACGTCTTTGTTGGCTGAGCTGTGTAACAGATGGTGAAGTATCTAGATTATCTGTCTGTAAATAAAATACTTAGCGCATGCCCCTGCTCCCATTGAAGTCACTGGTGCAGCATTGGGCTCTCAATAAAATGAGGCTACAAGTGGGAGGTATTCATAAAGAAGAATAGAGTGTTCCCAACTAGCGAAATTGTGAATAATAGTTTGATGAACATTGTAAACTCTCCACTGAATCATGTTTTCTTCATAATGGAGTCTCTTAGTTCCTTTGAAAAGTATTCAGTCAGGCTCTCTGTAATGTGTAAGAACTTCTAAAGCACCTATATCGATAACTATAGTCTCTACGTATTCTCCATTTGTGAAATAAATAGCATTTGGCCCTTGGATGGTAACGGTTGCTTACTATGTATGCTGGTTTACTGAAATTAATGGCAATGAGGTTCACCTGCTTACAAATTACTATGTTTTGCTTACTGTAAGCCTGTTATATGTTTACTTATATTAAAGTCTTCAGCTAGTTTAAATCAGTATAGCAGCTATGATATGTACGTCAACTAGAGTTTGGCCCATTAACGTTATTAGGATTTGCTCTGGTAACTCCTCGCACCACAACACAAATTTATTGCAAATGTCAGCTGTTGGAAGAATTGTCACAAAATACCATGAAATACTGTGAAATGCACCTAAGTCCTAGTCAGAGCTTTCACAACAGCTTGTATGTATTATAGCAGTCGACAACATATAGATATCGTACATGCTGATAGAATTTATTTAACTGAAAATCAGCTTTACCATGGAAACATTTTGTGATATGGAACGGAAACCAGGTCTCTTGTTACATTTAACAAGTCATTAGTTGAGTTCATCTTCACTGGAAAATGGCAATTACATAAATAGCATGTCTCACACTGTTTAACTTTTACTAAAGCCACATATAGTACCATAATTTTCTACACCCCACAGTAAGTCTCTCTGCTGCTCAGTGTCCTCTAACATTAGCTCAAACTACAGTTCACAATTTTACACCACTGATGGTCATGACCCTCATTAGCTTTTGGATTCTATGAGCATACCAACGTTCCCTTTTAGAAACCTTGTCTTTTTCCCAAGCATTCTATAATTTTTCAGTGGAACTAATAGTTTGGGAATATAAAACAAATACACTAAAATTAATAAATGATTTTGTTATCTCTGCTTTTTCAGACAAACTTTGAAAGGCATCTTTTGATTCCCAGGAGTCTTTTAGTTCAACAGTATTATTTTCAAGGAGATACGTTGAGGCATTAGAATGTTACGTGTCCAGGTTGGATAGGAAATGTATCATGCCATTGAATTGATCTATATTAGCAGAGGATAAGAGACTTTAGAGCAGATCATTTTTTTCAGTTAGTGTATGGATCTTTTCTTTTTAATTTAGAAAGTAATGAAATAAACATTTAGAGTACTTTCTTGTTCCTCTTCTTTGCAACTAAGCTAAATGCATCCACTTAGTTTTATGGTAGTTCAAATTCCCATCTGCTATATGGGGGAGAGGTGACTAGGAAAAAAAAGACTGACAATTGTTTATGTCCAAGATACAGCATAACATATCAATAGCTGTTGATGTATTATCTTGGCAGTTGTTACTGGTACTATACTTCACAGAGATATTAAATGTGTGATTTTTGTTGTTGCTTGATCTCAAAAAAGGATGTACTCAGAGACTTATACTTTTCTTGTGTTTTTTTTGTTTTGTTTTTTTAATTACTGCCAGGGTTTTAGTCCATATTGACAGAGATAAAGCAGTCTAAGTAATTTTCTATACTCTCAAATTATCATTATTTTGGTTTGGTGATCCATTTGAGAACCAACATTACTTAATATTATCCTCAGGAAAAAGATGAGCTGATAGGCATAGAAGCAGTCACAACATTGGGCAGTTTGTCACAACATGTGTAGCTGGAAATGTCCTGGATTTATAACTTAGCCAAGACAGAACTGGTCTTGGAGCCTTTCTTCTGAATTTCCTGCCTTTTACTGACTTTAACCATGCATCCTTTACATTCCATTAACACAGTTTGATGCAATTAATATAGCAAGAGGTCAATTAAAATTCTTGCTATATATTGATTAAAAAAAATATATCAGGGTCATGGGTGTGACTGCGCCAGCCCAAAAAGCCAAATGGAATAATAATAATTATTATGAATGAATAGTATTTTATATAAATAAATCACTTTTCTTGCTTTATCAGAATAATGCAGATTTGTGTACAGCATGACAATTGATTGTACAAAATGCAATAATATTAAGAATTCTCCAGACATTAGAAAACATAATTGCTTGTTTGAAATGGAAATCTTTAGGACAATAAGACAAATTCTATAAACAAATAACATTCTTAAATCTAAAAAGAAAAGGAGTACTTGTGGCACCTTAGAGACTAACAAATTTATTTGAGCATAAGCTTTCGTGACTAACAGACTTTTACAGACTAATATGGCTGCTACTCTGAAACCATTCTTAAATCTGTAACTGAAAGCTGTTTTGAAGAAGCCCATAACACAGCTTTGTAAAAATGTTAAAAATAATTATATAAAAAAATCTCTACAGTAAACATTAGCCACATATGCTCCTATTGACAGGACCTCCATGGGTTTTCTGAGATCTTCAAGTTTATCACTGAAATTTGAATTAGGGGAACTACATTTGAACTGCATCTGGTATCATCCTTGTATCATCCCACAAGAAAATATCACCTGAGAAGAGCAAATGAGTATCTAGCATTACACCAATATACTGGGGATATGAACCCACAATGATTAAGAGTGATGAAAATATTCCCATCTACTTCTGTAGAATGAAACCACTGAATAACCCAGAGCTTTATCTTCAGTGAATATAGATAAAATTGTTCTTGTACAACCATTGCCTCAATACTATGAGAATAATGAGTTAAAATGGAGAGAATGTGAATTAAAGCTCTGTTTCTAGAACAAAGCTCTCACATATGATAGTTGATTTGTTTTTAATCTTACGCTCAAAATGCCTTGAATTTAATTTTAATTGTTCAGGAAATACTCTGTTTTAAATACTTCTCAACAATAAGCTATGGCTTGGTTTTGCCTTAGGAAAATTAATCTAAACGAAAGTTCTCAGTCTGCTTATTATGATTAATTATATTGGTAAATTGTTAATATTAATACTAGTGAACAGTTAAATTTGAACTAAATTTTAACTGTTAACACAATTAATGACAGGTGTGATCAGGTACTTTGGCAACTCAGGCCTTGATCCTGCAAATACTTGCACGTACTTAAGTTCAAGCATACAAGTAGCCTGTCTAAAGCCATTGGGTTTACTCATATGCTTAACTTTAAGCATGCAAGTAAGTGTTTGCAGGACTGGGAGCTAAATTACGTAATTATTGCCCAGGTTTATTTGTAACTGCAAAATTATGCTGCCCAGAATTATTTGCATCCAAAAATTGCAGGTATAAAAGTAGAGGCCAGTGAGAACCGCGTGTGTGTGAGAGAGAGAGAGAGAGAGAGAGAGAGAGAGTGAATGGATGAATGAATGAATGAATGAATCTTTAAAAGCTTTTGAAATTCTTTATCAAACACATCACAAATCGACTTTGCTGAGTGGTGTCAATTGGCTACAATAGACTGCGTATTTACATCATGTGTTTAGGTGATACGATTAATATGTACATTTGGTTTAATTCTCTTCTAATTACACTTGATTACAAGGAAAGAGTGTTCTGCAATCAATATATTGCAACATGGAATACATACAGTTAATGTCCCAAAGCTGTCCAAGTTCTTCACTTAAAAGAAACATTATAGAAATGGTTATGTGATATTTAAAAGGCTTCAGGCAAGGGCCATTTGATGGGGGCATGTTTTGGATTTGTCCAAGTTTTTGATTTAGTTGATCATTTTCTTTTAAGAAATATAAAAACTTGGGCTGTCGATTAATCGCAGTTAACTCATGCGATTAACTCAAAAAAATTAATTGTGATTAATCGCAGTTTTAATCGCACTGTTAAACAATAGATTACCAACTGAAATGTATGAAATATTTTGGATGTTTTTCTACATTTTTGAATATATTGTATTCTGTGTTACAACTGAAATCAAAGTGTATATTATTTTTATTACACATATTTGCACTGTAAAAATGATAAACAAAATAAATAGTATTTTTAAATTCACCTCACACAAGTACTGTAGTGCAATCTCTTTGTCGTGAAAGTGCAATTTAGAAATGTACAATTTTTTTTTGTTACATAACTGCACTCAAAACCAAAACAATGTAAAACTTCAGAGCCTAAAAGTCCATTCAGTCCTACTTCTTGTTCAGTCAATTGCTAAGAAAAATATGGTTGTTTACATTTACAGGAGATAATGCTGCCCTCTTCTTATTTACAAATAATTAAATTTGTGCCTGAACTCCTTGGGGGTGAATTGTATGTACCCTGCTCTGTTTTACCTGAATTCTTCCATATATTTCATGATATAGCAGTCCCGGATGACCCAACACATGCCGTTCATTTTAAGAACACTTTCACTGCAGATTTGACAAAACGCAAAGAAGGTACCTATGTGAGATTTCTAAAGATAGCTACCGCACTTGACCCAGGGTTTAAGAATCTGAAGTGCCTTCCAAAATCTGAAAGGAATGAAGTGTGGATCATACTTTCAGAAGTCTTAAAAGAGCAACACTCTGATGAAGAAACTACAGAACCCAAACCACCAAAAAATAAAATCAGCCTTCTCTTGGTGGAACCTAAGATAATGAAAATGAACATGCTTTGATCTGCACTGCTTTGAATTGTTATTGAGCAGAACCCATCATCATCATGAACACATGTTCCCTAGAATGGTGGTTGAAGCATAAAGAGACCTATGAATATTTAGCGCATCTGGTTTGTAAATATCTTGCAACGCCATCTACAACAGTGCCATGAGAACACCTGTTCTCAATTTCAGGTGACATTGTAAACAAGAAGCAGGCAGCATTATCTCCTGCAAATGTAAACAAACTTGTTTGTCTGAGCAATTGGCTGAACAAGAAATAGTACTGGGTGGACTTACAGGCTCTGAAGTTTTACGTTGTTTTGTTTTTGGATGCAGTTTTTTGTACATAATTCTACATTTGTAAGTTCAACTTTCATGATAAAGAGATTTCACTATAGTACTTGTATTAGGTTGTCAAGGTTCCTTCCCCACTCTGAACTCTAGGGTACAGACCTGCATGAAAACCTCCTAAGCTTACTTTTACCAGCTTAGGTTAAAACTTCCCCAAGGTACAAACTATTTTACCCTTTGCCCTTGGACTTCCACTGCCACCACCAAAAGTTTATCTGGGTTTATTTATTAGGAAAGCGTTGTTTGGAAACGTCTTTCCTCCAAAAAAATCCTCCCAACCCTTGCACCCCACTTCCTGGGGAAGGTTTAGAAAAAATCCTCACCAATTTGCATAGGTGACCACAGACCCAAACCCTTGGATCTTAAGAACAATGAAAAAAAAAGCATTCAGTTCTTGAAAAGAAGAACTTTAATAGAAGTAACAGTAAAAAAGAAATAACAATAAAAAGAATCACCTCTGTAAAATCAGGATAGTAAATACCTTAGAGGGTAATTAGATTCAAAACATAGAGAATCCCTCTAGGCAAAACCTTAAGTTACAAAAAGACACACAGACAGGAATATGCATTCTATTCAGCACATCTTAATTTCTCAGCCATTTAAAGAAATCATAATCTAATGCATATCTAGCTAGATTACTTACTAAATTCTAAGACTCCATTCCTGTTCTGTCCCTGGCAAAAGCATCACACAGACAGACCCTTTGTTTTTCCCTCCCCCCAACTTTTGAAAGTATCTTGTCTCCTCATTGGTCATTTTGGTCAGGTGCCAGCGAGGTTATCCTAGCTTCTTAACCCTTTATAGGTGAAAGGATTTTTCCTCTGGCCAGGAGGGATTTTAAAGGGGTTTACCCTTCCCTTCATATTTATGACATAGGTGAACTGAAAAATACTATTTCTTTAGGTTTTTTTACGGTGCAAGTACTTGTAATGAAAAATAAATATTAAGTGAGCACTGACACTTCATATTCTGTGTTGTAATTGAAATCAATATATGTGAAAATGTAGAAAACATCCAAAATATTTAAATAAATGGTATTCTGTTATTATTAAACAGTGTGATTAATCATGATTTTTTTTTTAATTTCACGATTAATCGTGATTAATTTTTTAATTGCTTGACAGCCCTAATAACAACTGTGGATTTTTTTCTAGCAGATCTGATAAGCATTTTATCTGACAGAAGGCAGTTAGTCACTTTAATTTGTTAGACACTGACAATCAAAATCGTTCAACTTGAATTTGGCCTAAAATGGGAATACATCTTAACCACCTAATCTCCAGGCTTGTACATACAAAATATCATGTACTGTTTAAATCATCCTAATGTAAATATTCAATTGATCATGAGTGAATGTTAACAAGAGAGTTGCTCGGTAATTTCTATCCTAATAGGTTGAACACCTCTTAATAATCTATAGAACAGGGATTTCCAAACTGTGTCTCTGAAAACTGAATTGTGGCCGTCAAGTGAAACTGTGTTAAGAAAATTTGTGTTTGACTATTAATTAAAATGTGTTCCCAGAACTGCATCTTCGATTTTAAAACAGAAGTGTGTGAGAATCAGCCTTGCCACTATGAGGAGGAAGGAAAGATAATCACCTTAAAAACAAGAGCAGCTCTGTTGTCAGACAAGTGGACTCTGAGCAGTTGTTGTCCCTTCCCTGCTGCAACTCCTCTGCTGGCTGCCTGCTCCTTTGCAAAGGAAGAAGAAGAGAATAGCTCCTTCTCTACTGGGCTGTGGGAAGTCCAGTAAAAACAGAATAGGAGCTTTACTGGCTCTGTGTGAACCAAAGGGATTTCCTAGCAAAGGGTGGCTCCTGTTCCTTTCACAGTCACTCAGGCCAGCCCAGGTGAAGGGGAAAAATGATGTTGAGAACAGTCAGTCAGTTACAGGCTCCCTGATTTTCGGTTCTGCCAAGGTTAGAACAGCCTGGGGATTAATCTAAACTACAACAGTTGGTAACAGTCCCAAAGAGACAATGGTTGGGATTTTCAGTTACTTCTGAAAATTTCACCAATTATGACAGTTGAAAATAACCAGACTACAGGGTGCCTAAGCCACTCCACTCCTGACTCCTCCATGTCTGACAGGTCCCCTGCAACAGCGCTTGTAAAAAGAGAATTGTAGGAGCTGGTCAACAGCTTTGCTCTTGCTAAGGATGCTCCTATTCTGGGAGAATCCTCAGCAGGGGTCTTGCAGCTGGTTTCAGCTCAATTTGCACTACTTAAATGATACAAAGATGTGAAAGAAGGCAAAGAATCTGCCCCATGTGATTGATTGATTTTGTGACACCTTGATCTTTTTGAAAAAAATGTGTGGTGTGTCAGCTAACAGTTGTATACCACTGCCAAATACATACCACTGAAATGAACAAAAAAACCCAAAACACGTTTAAGTACAGTTGACCCACCATGACAAGTATTTATTCTGACATACAATAAATAAACAGAACTAATAGTCCAGACATTTATTATTTTTTTAGGGTATGTCTACACAGCAAAGAAAAACCTGCAGCTGGCCTGTGCTAGCCGACTTGAGTTTGTGGGGATCAGGTTGCAGAGCTGTTTCATTGCTGTGTAGATTTGAGCCCGAGCTCTGGGACCCTCTCACTTCCCAGGGTCCTAGAACCTGGAATCCAGCCACGGCCATTAAGTCTATACAGCAATGAAACATCCCCGCAATTTGAGCCCCACAAACCCAAGTCAGTTGGTATGGGCCAGCCACGGGTACTTCTTTGCTGTGTAGACACACCTTTAGTTTATAATCTCAATAGGTATGATTCCCATGTCACCCACATAAAACTAGATGTTGAGTTCAGTGGAGGTACTCCTGATTTACTTGTGTAACAGGGGAATGAATCAGATGCAGAAGAATTATGATTTCCAACTCCAACATCATTGGGGCAAACAGATTTACACACAGATTCTTTATCTTTTAATGTGCAGATACCAAAATAAAGATTTGTAAAACTATTGTGAATCAGTCACTGCTGCCACAAAAAGTGATTTATTTTCCTATAGACTCTTCCTCAGAAACTTTTCTTTCATGACTTTAGTGAATATTTCTCAGTTCATGTGTGGTGTTAAATTAAGCCTACGGTCTTCTTTTCTGTCTGGTTTGACTTTTTGACTCTCTCTCTTTGATTGGATGCAGTGTTTTGACCCAAAGTACTTACACATTTGTTTTCTACTTTCAATGACAGTTACTGTAGCTTTTTAACATTTTTGTTAAAGAATGATTTTCCCCTTTGACCTCATGAGTGGTACTGAATGGATTAAATAGCCATAAGAAATCTAAAATGAGCAGATGTATTTTGTTGTATTGCTTTTAGATTAAGTACATAAGGTTTGATCCTGTGTTAATTTAAGTTAATTCGGAAAGGTCCCATGGTCCTCAGTTATGCAGGATAAGTCCTATTGTCTTGCATATTTATTTATACTTTTCAAGAGGTTACCAATGAAGTTGGTAGAGAGTCAAAGATATTTAGGGGCATTTTTCAAAGTTCTTTATACGAACAACACATTTCCATTTTTTCTATTATACACACTTTCTAATTCTTTTTTTCTTTCCCATTGAATATTCCATCCTTAAATCTCTTAAAGGTGTCAATGTAATCACACTCATATAATTTTCTTATTAATTTCAGACAATGAATGATAGTTTGACTAGTTTCAACTTTTATGACTAACTCTTATTTTGTAGAAAATGACATGCCCCAATTCATTCTTTTTTAAAAAAAAAAAGACAGTTAATATTTAATTTTAGATTGTCAAAGAATCCACTATAGTCCTGAAATAATTTGACATGTTTATTAATTCCCCACTGAGTGAAATCTTACAGAATCAAGAAAAACTAATTTAGAGATGAGATGTACTTTAAACAAAAAATAATGCAGCCAGAGAGGAACCTAAATTATTTCCCCTTGATCTGTAAACCTCAACATTTAAGGGGGTTTGGATCCTAAATGTATGGATTTTCCCTGTCTGATTGGCACACATACACCTTCAGTGGAATAGTGGAACTCCCCTAATCTTTGGGGAGTTGTAATGGGTTGGTTCTTCTCTTGCAAGCTGGATATCAGTCAGCTTGGGGAACCCATGCCCCAAAGAAACATTTCTATCATCCAGGCAAGTAGATGAAGAATGGCTATATAGTGCCAGTGGTCACCCCTCCACTTCATACAACGGACAATAGGGAAAGAGAAAGTAGTGTACTCTAATTCAATGATACTCAGAGCTCTGTGATTCAGGAGCCAAATTAGGGATCACCATTACCCAAAAGAGTCACAGTAGTGTGAATTCATTGTTTCATTTACTATAGTACATATTCACATTTAAACAGTATGATGGGAACTATTTAGTTTTTATTAGTTAATAACTTAGTGCAAGTTAATAACTTGATTAATAACATAGTAAAAGCATCCTGACTGGTTAATTAAATCAGTGTTTTAATATCATGTGCTGCAAAGAGCCACAGGAGACAGATTAAAGAGTTATTTGCGGCTCGCAAGCCATAGTCTGAGTATCACCATTCCATCTTCTAGAGAGAAATGCTTCCAGCAACTGCTGTGAGCACAATGGAGGAGCCTCTCTGAAATACACACATACACTGTTACTATTCAACAGGTGACAGGGAGGAGGTGACCTAATTTCATCTGACTTCAAGGTAAGTTCAAGTGGAAGATATTGGCCATGGGTTTATGATAATGTCTCCCTGTAGCTGCTAGCCCAGCAACAATTATAGCCTTTTACATTTGCAGACTTAAACTACTCATCTTTAGCAAAAGGTGTAGATGGGTGTTTCTGGAGTAGAATGTCCCAGGTCTGATACCTACTGGCACCTGTAGGGAAAGGATAGTGTGCACATGAGGCACAATGGGATTCTTTCCATGAACTTCAAATGACATTGGTTTGGGGCCCTTGAGGATTCTTGTGTGCAGAAAACAAGAAACTCACCTATGTGTTTTTCTCTAACAAATGTGTGATTTCCTACCACAGAAGGGTTTGGGGTGGGTTTTATTTCCCTTTCATAGAAGGCTAACCTATGCTTCAGATGGGTAGGTCTGTCATGGAGACAGCATTTATGACCTTGTGCAGCTTACATAACAATTGGAACCACATACAGTCAGATACATACCATGCTTACCATTGGGCATCAAACCTGAGACCTTCAGAACCAAAGACACATGATTCTACCACTTGAGTTAAAGGAGAAGTTTTTTAGCAATGAGATGATACTAGAAGCACTGGTGCCCAGATACCAGAGGAAATCATATTACATGCACTAAAGCATGACTATGGAAGACAACAAATGCTTTTCGTTGGACTGAGACATATAATGTAATAGATAAGGACATTACAATTGGTTGATGTTTTTTTAATTAGCTCTTAAATCAGTCAAAGAGAATTGTAGCATAATTCTGTGGTTTTCACTTCCTTAATTTGATTTTACCAGTTGTTACACATTATAGGATTTCTCGCTTAACAAGCAGTAGGAAGCTGTTAAGCATGCTGAACTGTAGGAAGAAAATCATTAAAAATACACAGAATAATAGAAATCAGAAGTATGCTGCACAAGAGAATTAGGTTGATGGGACCTAACTGCTAAAGGGCAGAGGTTATGCTACTGGAAAGAAAAAATATTGGAAAATGTATAAAGCGAGGCTGAAAATTC
Source organism: Chelonia mydas (assembly GCF_015237465.2). NCBI lineage: Eukaryota > Metazoa > Chordata > Testudines > Cheloniidae > Chelonia > Chelonia mydas. The sequence continues at coordinate 104,595,236 of NC_057852.1, forward strand.
TGAGTAAAAGCAGAGAACTCTAAATTAGATTGGATAACAAAAATATGTATTCTGGACACTTTTTATTTAATTTATCATGAGGAATAAAAACAATTACTACAATAAGTTCTCTGACTGAATAGGCACCATTAGGAAACAAACCATATTTAATGAATGACTACAGGTTCAAAGGGCTAAGGCAGATTGCCAGATGCTACATATTGCAAATGAGTTGCAAAACAAATGGGACCAGACCTAGCTCCAGTTATTAATTTATTTCTTGGCTTGTTTATATGACTGATACCATTAGCTTCATCAGAGATATTAGTACTTGAGAGATTTCTTCTCTGTTAGATTGAGACTATAAATTTCTAAATATGTACCATAGGAAAGACATGAAATTAAATGCTGAGTTCCAAATTGATGAATTTATATTTCAGCTTAAATGGCAAAACCCACTGGGGTCTAGAGTATAAAAGACTATAATTTTGATGTCAAAAATAATTAGTACTAGCTTCAAGAATATAATGTATATCACTTTTTATTGAATTCAGTGAATGTAGTAGCAATAAAGTAACATATATTATGCAACAGAAAGATGACAATGTCCAATAATTATTGTAATAATCTTTAAGGCCCCTATTCAGCAAGGTCCTTAAGTATGTGTGTACCTTTACACGAGTAGTTCAATTAAAGTCAATTAGGGTATTTGCTTGTTTAAAGTCATGCACATGCTTAAGTATCTTGTTGTATTGGTACCTGAATACTATTTATAACTTGTAAATAGGTTCACTGAGAGAACAGAAATAGACTAGTAATTTCAGGTAACGAGTCAACCATCAGTCTATTAGATGACTAGAATATATTGCCTTAATTGCAGGCATTCAATTCAACATTGATATCTGTGGGAAATTTGCCATGGAATCAGATCTGTATATCTTGATGGCCATTAGGCTGAGGAGAAATTAAAAGTGCCTGCAAGATCAGATTCAGCCCTATACATTCAGCATACACCCCTGAGAATAAAATTTTAAGATCAAAACAATGGCATTTCTGATATCTATGCCATAGTATAGTTAGCTGGAGTAGAAGTGGGGAAAAAACACCCAAACCTATAGCATTTTCATTTCTATAATGAAGCCCATTCCAATCATGTAGCACATTGGTGAAGATGCCATGCTTTGGGGAGACTGCATCACCAAAATCCTGAATGGTTTTTTTTTCAAATGCCTATCTATATTACACTTCCAAGTACCACTATGTAGCCTCAGAATCCAGGTATTATCATGCCAGAGCATGCCAATGAAGCTGTAATGAAAGCAGCTTTGTGTCTGGAGTGAGAATCACCTTTTATTGTCATATCAAAACAATAAAAGTGCAGATTGTTAGTTCCTAAACTTCGGAAGGAGGAACAGACTTAAAAACAGCTAATCCAGAACAAATATAGTGCCCAGAATTAAAATGAATGGCTGATGCTCAGGACAAATTGCAGGGTTTTTTTTCAGGATCTTAAAAAAGCTCTGAAATAATGGCCACCATTTTGGATTCCTCCTTTGAGCATCAAATTTCAGCTGCTTTAAAAAAATTAACATAATCAATAAGGCTGTGCACAAAATTTAATCTAGCCAATCATATTCTAGTCATGAATATGATAGAATAGTAACAGAAAGCAACCAAGATCTTTTCTTTCACTATTAATATGCTGTCAGTGGTTTTCTTTACTTAATTACATGATTTGGGTTTTCACTGCCATACAGATGATACTCAGATATATTCATCTCCATAGTTAAATTATCCTCCATTTTTTGACACTGACCAAATATTTTTTGATGATAAAATGGAAATGCAACAAGTTTTAAATAAAATCAAAGAAAATAAAACCAAAGTCTTATTAACTGGCTCTAAGCATTTGTTGAACAAGTGTTCTTCTCTGCTGATCTAATGTTATTGTGCTATCATTAGAGACCATTAAGACCTTGGTTTGTTATAGTGTCATCTAGTTTATCTATTGATAAACTTCTTTAGTTTGTTACTAGAACTTTTTATTACATAATAAATATTGTCAGCTTGAGACCCTTGCTCAGTGTGAACAACTTGGAAATGCCAGTAAATATCTTTGGTATTTCAAGGGGAGATTATCAGTCATCAGGTAAAAGACATAACAGCTCACAACCTTAGAGTACCTGTCTGTTTCAACATATTACTCCATATGATGGGGTATGTACCCCACACAGGTAATGGAACAGTTCACTGGAAACAGAGAGCAAGTAGTGCTCCTGGAGAGCAGACCAGGCCTAAATGAAGATGATGCCCAGCTTGGGGAGGAGCTGTGTGGTGAGCATAAAGGGAGGAAGCCTAGGTAAGAAGGAGCTTTCAGGGACAGAGGAGAAAAGCTCCATAACCCCTCTAGTTGCTAGTGAGTGGGGACAAAAGGCAGAGGCAGGCATATAGTAGGCCTGTGGAAAAGAGCCTAAAGGATAGCTATTCTGGGAAGAAGTGTAGGGAGGCAGCAAGAAGTCAGAGGGAGCAGACCTTAGCTACTCACCACAGGAGCCCTGGACTGAAAACCAAAGGAGAGGGAAGGTCTGGGTTCTTCTACTCGTCCATTGGGAAAGGTAGTGCAGAAACACCATAATAAAAGAGAGAGAAGGACTACAGAGTTTGGAAGCAGGCCTCTGGGAGGTGTCTCTGCACACAAGAGTGAAAGGGCAATCCCACAGAGCCCAGGAAGTGGTGACAAATCTGTGTAGCAGGGAAACCCAGGTAGGGGCAAGGAATTATGTTTATTTGAGTTTAGTTTATTAGACTCTTTTTTTTTCTCCTCCTGGGAAGGGTGGGACTAAATGTGACCTGCCAGAGGGCTCAGTCATGAAGAGACACAGCATGGGTGGGATGGAGCAGCTGTCAGCAGTGGGGAAGAAAACAAGGAGAGCCTGTTATGCCACATCCACCTCTAAGAGGGGCTGTCCAGCAGTGAGTCAAAGTTCTGTGTTCCAGTTTTAACATGTTTCTGTTGGTTTCCTGCATCTTTTTTTTTAAATTTTATCTATATAATATATATGGACAGTTAATAGTTGTGACCCAGCACTTGTTACCAATCTATTATCATTTCTTCCTACTATTTCAGTGATGTTCAAATCTGTTAGCTATCAAAGTGTTTTCAATTTATAATCTCATGATTGTGGAAGTAAGAGGCTTTTAACATTGCTTCTTAGCTGTAAACTTGCTCCCTCTTAATAGTCATAGTTCTCTCTCTCTCTCTCTCTTTTTGTAATTTAAAATGACACTAAAGATATGTTTACTAAACTTTTAACTGCGCTTAAGTGTTTGGTAGTTTCTTAATGAGCTCTTTTAAGTAATTCTGTGAATTTTTGAGAAGAATTGGACATAAACACATTTAGGGGTATAATTGTTTGGGGATGTGAAGTCCCTGCTTTGGCTCTAAACCCAATCATGAAGGTTTGAGATGTTCAGGAGGGACTTCTACATAGCTGGGATGATAGTGTGAGGACTTTAGGCACACCAGTAAGCTTGTTTGTTTGTTTTTTTTTGTTTACTGGGCTTCATGTAGGCATTTTGCCAATTTTAGTTGGAAAAACTTCCCTTCCACTTTGCTGTCATATGCGGTTTGAATTCATATCAATATCAGTCAAAGTCTTATGGCATCCCATTGTTGAAGTGACAACAACATAGCAAATGTAGAAATGAAATTTAAAAATTCATGAAGCATTAATATTCTTCACTGAATTGTAGCAACATTGCATATGCACTATCGTATATTAAGACTGCATTATTTAGTATTTGCATTTTCTATATTTCTTTTCATGAAATGCAATGAAATGTTAATTAAAAATATACTCCACTGAGGAAACATGAGACTCCTCTATGATTTTAACAATTAATTAACTTCTGTATGTCCGCAGGTAAGTCATGTATCTTGCCTTGCTGATCATTCTGTGTAGCTGTATAGCCTCAGTGGTGCTGGGTAGATACATATCACTATTGATAACATGCAGAGGCCACCTCAGAGAAGCAGCAGCTGTTTTTCATTTGTTTTTTTCCATCCCACAACTTTTTTTAGCAATATTGCCTTGATGGCATTTGTAAAGATCAAGGTAGACAGAGTTTGCAGTTGGGGGATGTGAGACCCTGGCACATCAGTATTCACCATTGTCATGTAATTAGGGTATGTTTTGTACAAAGTATGCCTTGTGAGGTATCATTCTAAAATTCTTGATCTGCTAACATTAATATCTCATTGGATTGTATGTGCTGTCGATGTATGTGAAGTTATCAAGTTTGGCTATGTATGTGTTAATGAAACATGTTATAAGGTTGAAAATGCCCACAAGCAGCCTTTCAGGTACAACAGTAAAAAGGCCAAATAATGATAATGACTTACTGAGGAAATGCATAGAAGCACAAGAATTACCCCGGGAACTGTGTACCATAGAAACCTCTCAGAGATAGCGCTACACAATGGGAACTGTTTGACCCAGATCACAGCAAAAAAGAGTTCTAGCAAGTGGGAGGAAGATATAAAAGTGGGGAAATGACATCATGATAGTACCTCACTCTCCCTACACCTGGAAACACCTGTGGGAAGTGATGGTTGCAGGTGAGAGGGATTTCTAGCCTGTGTATAAAAGCCAGGAAAACCCAAGCTGCAGAGCCAAGGCAGCTTGTGCCTTAAGAATCTGCCAGCCTGTTTATCACACAGGGTGAAAATTTGTTAATTCTTATCGTACCTACCCAGTGTGTTAAGCTCAGGTTTGCGGGGTTTTTTTATTTACTAAGGCAATCTGCTTTGAGCTGTTTACTATCTTTTGTAGTTAATAAACTTGTTTTTGTTTTGTCTAAAACCAGTGTGTGGAAATCATAACGGTGGGGGCGCAGCAAAAAGCTGTTGCATATCTTCCTTCACATTGAGTGAAGGGACAAATTTCACGAGTTTATGCTGTACAGTTCCCTGTGCAGTGCAAGACAGTATGATTTTGGGTTTACACTTTGGGGGGAGGGAGGGGAGGTGCATGCCTTAGGAACTGAGAGGTGCCTTAGCTGAGCCTTCCCATGCAGAGCTGATCTCAGTATTTCCCTACCTGTGTGTGTGCTGGTATAGGCTTGGGGGCCTGTCACAACAGTACAGTGAAAAGAGAGCCCAGGCTGATAGATCAGGTGACCTCATTGGTACCCCATTTCCAGGTGGCACACCGGGGAGAACCCATCACTGGGGAATCCTTGAGTTACAATAAAATATGACTTGTGTCCAGAGTAATATGCCCATGCATTTTGGTTGTATCTTTTTTTTTTTTGTAGTTTGTATCTTTTATGTCTTATTTTCACATGTCCAGTTTTATCACTGAATTGATATTCATTAGTTTGCATATTAGGCAAAGAAAAGATTGTGCACTAACTAACCAGAAATCTAACACCGCTACAGTGAAAGCAAGCAAAACCTTCTATAAAGAATGACTCTCACAGGAGACATTAAGGGCAGAGTAGAAATTAGTTTATATTTCTTCAGAATCTGTTTTGCTCTGCACTGCTCCATTCTGAGGCTTATCTTTTCTCTTGGGAGGTCATAACACTTGTAGTTATGTACACATGCACTCAATAACATAATCTTCAAACTAGATACCAAATCAGTCAATTTGTATTGAAACAGCTTTCTTTGTGGAGAAACTTCCAGGGTTTTCATCACAAAATTTGGCATCAACGGAATGTTTTGCAATATTCGCAAGATGAAAATTCTGTGCAAATAGCTTTCCAAATTCCTCAGCACTTAAAAAACCCATATATTTAAGTAGCTCTTGTTACTTTGTAAATTTGACTCCAAAAATATAGAGTGAGTGTTCACTTGGAAGAACTGGATATAGGGGCTTCTTTTGGGCTGTTCAGTAAGTAACATGTGGAGGTGAGAAGGAAAAAACAGCTAAAGTAGATGTTTGTGTGCCTTCCTATAATTTCTCACCCTTCAGAGATATTTATCTTCCAATTCCTAGTCCCTGTCTTTAAGGATTTACATTGGCTAGCACCCAGCTATCTCTGCAACAAACTTGCCCTGTGCGACTAGCACAAATGGTTCCTCTGCTAAGGGTACTTGTGGGGGACAGTGGCAGAGTTTTACCAGTGGAGGGTCCAGGAATATGGAATTTGTTCCATGGCTGAGCATGTGTTTACGTGCTTTGCTGAATTGGGTCTACAAAACAATAAGTAATCCAGAATGTTTTTTATGATGCCTGTGTTGTAAGTTGGGTGGGCATCCTTCCCCATATTAAAAATGAAATGAGTTCTATCTCTTCTTAGAGTACTTTAAATTCTATTATTTTTTAAAAAATACTGTAACCTATTCTTGTTCTTTCACATTTAACTGTCCCACTTGCTATAACTATGAGCACTTGTGGGGGGTTTTTTCCCTAGGCTGAAAAACAGAGAATGACTTTGATACACTGTTTCTTTTCTTTTTTTTTTTATTCCCCATGTTCTCCCAGTGTGAATCACAAAGGATTTACAAAGATGTCAGGGGACTCTAGTTCATTAAGGTGATATACAGCAAAGTTACTCTTTGGGGAAGCAAATGAAATAATTTTAAAACTGATTTTAAATTCTAATAGGAAGCAAAGGTGAAGCTTAGTACTGCTCCCACACAAGGAGACAAGAAGTGTAGAGTTCCAGGCAGTGTTGTTGCGGCTGAGTGCTCTTCATGCTGAATCAAATGGTGAACTAAACGTAGGAGTAACTGCAGAAATCCAGTCTTGGGGTCAGAAAGATAGACGAATCAAGATAGGCTCAGTACTTTACTAGGAGAGCCATGATCCCATATTTCTAAATTTCTGAAATGGAGATGGGAAATCTAAACAACGAGTGTAACTGAAGAGAGACTCTCATTCAAAAGTTAAATTGAGGTTACAGATGACTGGGAACATAAAATTATATTCCTAATAAATGGCACCATAAATGAAATATCAGAGCTCAGCAGGGAATGGGTCCAAACCAAATATTTTTTTATCTAAACTTTATCCATCCATTGCCAGCCTTTTCCTTCTCACAGTCCTATAATCATCGTGCTTTTTATGATCAATTTTACAGGATACAAAATAGGTCCAGTCAAATGCTCTTTGCTGAACGTTTCCCATTCAAATCAGCAGGAGCTTCTGTGTTCACAGCACCTCCAAAAATCAGGCCACTGTTATTTAGGAGGCTAACTATGAGCTCAGGAGCCTAATTCTGGGCACTCAGGTTAAAAGAAACTGGCCTATGGTACCATCGGCTAGAGCATCTTTCATTTTTCTAAAATGAATCATCTCTTGTTCCTGATCATTTAAAATTCATTGAGTAATAAAGGATAGGAAAGGGCCTCCAGGTTATCCAAGAGTGTCAGAGTTCTCATTTGCAGTGTTGTTGTAACCATGTTTGATCCCAGGATATTAAAGACTGTGTGGGTGAGGTAATATCTTTTACTGGACCAACTTATGTGGCTGAAAGAGACAAGTTTTCAAACAACACAAAGCTCTTCTCCAGGCAGCTAATGACCCAATGCTTCTGGGAGAGAGTAGCTGAGTGTAAATGTAGGCGTTTCTAGGCTCTTAGTACCAGTGCATACCTTAGGACACAGTGATCATCGTACGCTTGAGAGTTTCATACATTCTGCTGTGATCTCTCAAAGTTGTTTGTTAATCTGTTATGTAGCCTTAAGGTATGGAGGTAACTACTTTCAGTTCAGTCCAAGAAAAATTAAATCTGAGGACTGACCCTATGGTGCTATGGTGGCAACTTTCTGCTATAAATAAAACTCTGACTTCCCATATGAAGGTGAAGAGTTTAATGTATAGCTGTCATGCACACTTTCTCTCCCCCTCCCGTCCCCGCACTCTCAACTACATATTGGAAACTGCTTAGAATCTAATGGTACTTCACTCAGGCCATTGGATGGCAGAAAGGAGCCTGTCCTGTTTTACTCAGCTAAAAGGATGCTGGCTGCAATAAAATGACAAAAGCGGTGGATTTGGTTGGTTGGCATGTGGGTTTTTTTGTTTTGTATTTGTTTTTTTATTTCAATATATTCTATGTCACAAGTGTTCCAGAATTCTCATGAATAAAGGTTATTTTATTTTTTTTAATTTTGTCTTTGCTGTTTTTCACCTATTTATAATGATTCTGGGGTGTGGAGGGGATAAAGCAAGAGAACATGTCAGAACATTAACAGGGATTAAGTGGAACAACTTTAAAGCAACAACAGAAAAAATGATTTTGTATTTAGCGTGTGCATAGTTGTCTAGCCAAGCAATGGCATCTTCAGTGGTGTGATGCAGTTCTTCTAGGCCACCTCCGAATCTAGTCATCAGGCATTCCTCGAGAATGTGCGTAATCTGTGTTGCGCCACAACTACACAAAGGGCTGTCACGAAGGCCCCAGCAATACTGGTTGGCTGCACAGAGACCTTGCTCGGTCTGGAACCTGTTCAACAGGGACTATTGGCAACAGGGCAGGTCAAAACCAGGCGGGGTCGGTGACAAGGGACTGGTTGGGGATTATGACAGATATCCATTCCTCTTGCCAGAGTGTTTCTGCCCTAACATCCTGGCGTGGCAGATGAGATCATAATGGGCGACGTGACAGCAAACGTGCAGCTGGTGGTTTAAAAAGATCATTGTGCAATGGCAGGCTTGAGTTGGCATATAGTTTCTCCAGTAACTTGCCAGTGGCAACCTCTCATCTGATATGAGGAGGAACAATATTGCTCAGAACTGGGAGTGGAGTCAGACACAGGGTGCTGGAGATGATACGCATGGTGGCATGTAACTGCATATCCACCAGTTTGGTGTGTGACAATCGGCTCCATAACAATGCACAGTACTCCACCACCGAATACGAGGTGACAAGAGATGATGTCTACAGAGTTGGAGCACGAGCACCCCATGACCAACCTGCCAGTTTGCTAAGAAGATTGTTGCGCGTCTTAACTTTAGCTGCTGTCTTCTTCAGGTGGGCATGATAACTCAGCGTGCAGTCTAAGGTCACACCTAGCTAGACCGGTTCTACTTCATGCTTCACCTTCTGACCATTAAGATAAACATTCAGTTCTCGGGTTGCGCTGGTGTGATGAAGATGGAACAAACTAGAGACTGTTTTTATGATGCTTGGCTGAAGGCGCCAAGTCTTACAGTAATCAGCTAACTGTGTCATGTCCCAGTTTAAGATGTCATCAAGGTCATGGAACATCTGGGCCTGGGTACTGCAACAGATGTCGTCTGTGTAAATGAACTTTCGTGACTCCGTTGTTGGCAGGTCATTGATGTAAAGGTTGAACAGGATTGTCGAAAGCGTAGAGCCCTGGGGTAACCCATTGCTCTGTCATCTCCAAGCGCTTGTCTTTTCCCCCATATGGGACTCTGAACTGCCTATCGCAGAGGAACAGTTCAGCGACGACTGTGACCCAAGGTAGCAGGACTTGTGATACCTTCACGAGCAGGCCAGTGTGCCATACCGTATTGTATGCCGCGGTTAGGTTGATTGAAAACAGCTCCTGTTTTCAAGTTTCTGTGGAAGCCATTTTCAACAAATGTGGTCAGCGCGAGTACTTGGTTGCATGTGCTACGTCCTCGGCGAAAGCCGGCTTGGTAAGGGCTCAAAATTCTCTCCATGTAGGGTAATATGCGTTGTAGGACCAAGTGCTCCAGTGCCTTGAAGCACACCAACAATAAGGATATGGGACGATAGCCTGATGCTTGACTAGGGTCCTTTCCAGGCTTTAGGAGGCCTATGACTCTTGTGGTGTGCCATATCTTCAGTAGCCTCCCTTCACTGATGACCCTGGTGAAGAATTTCACAAGCCAAAGCCGAGCACGGGGGCAAAGATTTTTCAGGAATTCTAAACAGCCTGCAGCTGTTCCACACTTAATGCTACCCAGTGTCTGTTCCAGCTCTGTTACAGTGAATGGTTCTGGGCAGCTTCTGATCTGGAGTACACATTTAAACATACACCATTTGTTCCTCTCTCCTCTTCGCACCTGTCTCTCCAAAGGTGCTCTGGCCACTTTAAGTAGGTGTCCGTCTACCTGGTTGGGTGTCACTGAGGGTTGGCAGAGTGCAGGTCGCTGCTGCGCTGCTCCAAGGTGTCGGAGCGGACTCCAACACTTGTGGCTGGAGCAGGTAAAGCTCATCCTCTCGGTCATCTCCTCCCATCTGGCTTGGCAAGCAGTGCCCAATGATTTGATCAGATGGGGGCAATGGGTCAGTGTCCTCATTGCACCACCCGCCAGTACCTGACAGCAGTCAGGGAAGCTAATAATCCAACCCACGAGCTGACTTCCATGAGCACCAGCTCAACGAATCCCAGCACTGTCGTCATGACAACCCCAATAGAAAAACGAATGCTATTATTGAATTCCTGTAATCATAAATTAAGGTTTTTAAGGCCAGAGGTGATCACTAAGACAATCTTGTCTGACCTCTTGCCTAACAGAGGGAAGAGAATTCTACTTTATTTTTTGCTTTGTGTGAATGATGTGCACTTTAGTAACACAAGTTCAAAAATTCTGGCTAAAGTTAGGTAGTATTTCACTTTTATAAATATTAGGTACTAATCCATAGGTGTAAATCCATATTTAGGATATATTTAGAACCTAAATGATTGGCCTTGCTTACTAAGGTGCAGCCATAGGTTCTGTGGAATATAAACAATTGATCTAAGTGCCTAACTTTCGACTTCAGTATTTGAAATCGTTGCAGCAAATATTATGTACCATATGAACTAGAAAACTCATCTCTGATAGAGAGCAGTGCTCTATCATCACTGATGGGATACTTTTATTAGCTTGTATTGCAGTAGCACCTATTGTGATCAGTAGGCCTACCAATCTTTCCCTAATTGTTAGAAGTAAGAAGTAGATTAAAGTCCATAAGATGTCATAGCCTACAACAAATATTGATGAGAAAAGGTACAAAAGGGAGAGCAGATTGAACTAGTCCAAAAAAGAGGCCTACTTATCTAACTCAAGAACTGTGTTAAGGTCATGTGTGGTAAACAAGAAAAGTGTAGAACAAGACATCTGTGAACCAAAATGGGTATGACAAAATCGTGAGGAGATGGGCTATTTTGCCCCCCTCTTCCTCTGTGTGTCCTTAAACTTTGGGCCAAAGCTGCTATCCACACAATCTCCTGGGACCACAGGCCTTCGTAATTCTGCTCCTGAAAGTTGCAGGCCAGTCCATACCAGTGAGAAGGACCCAGATGACATCACCATATCTACCAGCTTCAGCTGAATACCAACCACCATCTGAGATGAAACAGGATTAGACTTTTACAACAATAGTTCCAGTTCATCTCAACTAACATCTCTTTTCCTCAAATGAAAGTTACCACCCAAGACACTGTGAAACAAGGGTTTTTCCTCTAAAAACTGTCTCCAGCTAAAGGGAAAGGGACTAAGGAATGTTGTTAAAATGAAAGGGACAATGTCAACCTGAAAATCTAAGCCCTGTTGTGTTTAGTATTGCCATTACATAACACCTGGCTTCAGAAGTCTGCAACTTGCTCCTTTTTGGCTGACTTGTGAAATTAAGATTGTCTTGTATTTTATTTAGACTTGTGTTTATTAATAAAACAAGCTTCTGTCCCATGTTCTGGATGCTTTCATTTGTTTTGTGACATAGATTTAAAAAAAAAGAAAAAAAGAAAGAAATACATTGCAACTTTCCAGCAAGAGTAACATTACTTTTATTTTTAGATTTCAGAACGATAACACACAAGAAGCCCCCAAAACAGAGCCAAAGCAGGCTGTTCCTTACAACAGGCACAACTCATTTTGCCGAATGTCTGCTCTCACACTTCCCTATAGAGTCCTCTAACCTGAAAGCAGAACCAGGAAACCCCTGAGCATTAAAAGTGATCACTTTGCAATTTTAATAGTTTTCCATAAACCACAGCTTTTTCATAACAGTACCATCCAAATGGATTGCATAATAAAACCAGATTGTTTAATAACAGACCTACTATAGTCATCAAGCTCCTTGTCAACCTCTTTGTGGTTTCCATGATGACATCATGCTGCTGTACTGCTCTGGAAGTCCATAACTTCCTTAAAAAAATACATTTGTAAAAGCTGGACTGCGGCTGGTATTTCTATCGATGAACAATTATTATCGATGGACATATTTAATGAAGATGGATTACATAGATTCTGCAGGATTCTTACTGGTTTTACTATTTTTTTCATCTTTTGAAGCAGTCCTTCCTGCCCTCACCTGTACAAATATCCATTCAGTGGCAGCAGAGTTAAACCAATGCTGAGTGCTTTTGAAAATCTCTCCCTCCCTCCCCACCATCTTCACAGCAGGAGAGACCTACCGTGTACTTTATCACCACATGAGAGCTTTGGGAAAAGTGCGGACTAGGTATTATTTTCCCTAGCAGTAACTTCTTCCTCTCCCTTCAAAAGTCCTGGTAGTGGCAACTTCTGCTTCTATGTGGAGGGGTGTCTCTCTCCTTGTTGAGCAACTTGTGGGTGCAACAGGATGAAGAAACAGGAAAGAGTGAGTGAGGGATGAAAGGATGTTAGCATAAAATGAATTTTTGTTTCTTTATAAAAAATAGTCTTCTCACCATTGATCTAGCCATTGGTAGCAGGCATCATGGTAATTCTTGAAGAATTTGAGGAATGACATGGTAGTGACTTTACAGATTTTTGACAAGGAATTTTACTATACATAAGGGACAATATGGTAAAACCATACAGGTACTTAAATGGGAAGCTGGTGTCACTGATGGGGTCAATGCAATGTTATGATGGAATACTAGATCTGAGAGACAGGACACAGCTCTAATAAGGTGAAGGCAAGGAACTTGTTTCATGTAGCTAAGAGACAGCTCCTAGATGGATGCAAAAAGGTAATACTGTAGTCAGTGTGACAAGAAAAAATATATGGAAAAGTAAAAATAAGACGTTATGGCTAAGAGGCTAAAATATATAATGGGGAAATAAAGTTAGATTCTAAATGAGGTTGAGTCTCCCTTTAAAACAAGACACTTGTTGGTTACAAATTGCTGATAAAGAAACTGTTCACTTAAATAACACTATGCAAATTTTAAAAAGATACATTTTTGTAACATATAGCCACTTGCTGGCATGTCTAGAATTGTCATGGATAGAAAACAGGATTCTCCAATTGCGTATTTCCTCTAGATTCTCTATGCTTTCTTTTTTTTTTTCCTAGAAAGACTTCAAACATGACAAATGAAGCACAATTCTAAATGCAATCTAGATTTAACTGAAAGAACTCCCATTATGCAGCTCTATCAGTTATACAGTCACTTGTATTTTCACTGCTCAGACCTGCAGCATTATTAAAAAATCAGAAAGCAAGACCAATGTTTAGCACACACAATATATCCAAGATGAGTCTCAGCACATGGTGGAATTCAAGTAATCCAATTTTTATGTACATCTCTTCCTTTTTTGTGAATGATCATTCAGCTTAGATTTAATTACTGGATTTAAATATCCAGGGGGACTCCTTAGGTTAGGCTTTGTCTACCCTAACTGGATTTGATAATATGATGCTGTAAATTGGCTCTAAGTATACAGGATCCTTACATTTCATTTTTGGTCGTTCATTTTGAAAGGTCACCAGCCTCCTTTGTAAATATTGGAAGTTATGAGAATGTAAGAGGAGAGTCAGGCAAAAACTAGACAAGTCACTAAATAGACTCAGATTGCCCCCTCCTGCATTAAAAGCTGCAAGAGGAGACATTTTGTGAGGGATTCTCCATGAGGATTTTCTCACTGAGATTCCCACATCTCACCCCATCAGAGATGGGTGTACCCTTCAGGGAGAAACCTTCCACAGTGCTGATCCATGAGAAGCCAGGGACAGCTGCAGAGGCTCTGCACCCCGACATTGGCTCTGGTACCTCTCTACTCCTGAAAAGTGTGACTCCACTGAGACCTACAGCTGTATTATCTTTGTCAGTTTTGTGCACCCAGAAAGGGGAACAGTATGCATCCTGCCCCTCTACCCCTCTGTTACTCCCTACCATGACACCATTTGTGTGGCTCTCAGCTAAAGCAATTGGATGTGAAGGGTAAAAAATAGCTTGCCAATAATAATACTTCATTTGGCTAATGATCAGTATGCTTCTGGGAGGTAGGTGGGCAAGTGTTGTTATCAACATTTTTACAGGTGGAGAAATGGAGGCAGTGAAGTTAAATGATTTACCTAAAGACAGAGGGAGTCAGTGTCAGAGTCTGTAATAAAGAACAGGAATTCCTGGCTCTGAAGCCAGTGCTCAACCCACCCCACCTGGCTGCTCTCTTAGAGTGGATAACTAAATAGTCACCATGTCTGAAGTGTTCCAAATACCAGAACAATGCTTAATTATAAATGAATTGTTTAAATTGTTCAAGTGAAATCAGAAATCTGATGCATTTTCATCAAAGCAAAATGTGTCATATATTGAGATTTGGCCACGAAATGTGTAAAATACCATTTGCTTTAGAATCTATTAGACCTCTCATAACATAGCAAAGATATAGAAATATAGAGTAATGTCAGACATGTAATGGCCAGTATCATTTTCGAAAAGTCCCTTAGTGTAAACAAGAGTTGAAAATCCACATCTATGCACTCTTTGTCTTGGAAATTAGCTGAGGAAGATGCTGCAAAGGTGCACTGCAAATCCTTAGAGTCTGAAATGAAGCCTCTGATCTAGAAATATGTAGTGATTAAGGATGTTTGGTGTAGGAAGTATAGAAACTTGTAACTACTCTATAATGAAAAGTCTCTGTAAAAGATGCCACTATCTGTTAAGAGGAACATTTCCTATGTTCAGACCTACTTTATTTTTCTGTGAGGGAAAGTAGTGTAAGGAAAAACACATCAGTTGACACCTCAAAGCATTTATACCAAACTCATCCCTCTTAATATATTCTTATTTTATTCTTTAAAATCAAACTTTCAACACAATAGTTACCCCAACTTCAAAAGGCTGGACCCCTCTTTGAGCCCTCCCCTCCCCCACCCCACCAGTCTCTACACAGGAAAGAAGCAATGATGTTTAACACGTTCCCTGGATTGAATAAACAGAATAATAGATAAGCAGCCATATACGACAATGATGTTATTCTGTTATGGGAATCTGGTGACATAAATCATTAGCACTTTGTTTTGCAAGGTTGCTTATTTGTTTGTTTCTTTATAATATATGGATTTTTAAAAATCTACATATAAAATTCAAACAGCAACAAGAAGTAAAAATAAGGCTCTTTCTTCTCTGTTTCAGCCCTACTTATTTCAAAAACTCATTATAACAAGTTTAGTTCCTGCTCCAGAGTGAATATCCCCCTATTAATTTCTGAATAATTTCCCCCAACTTTTCTACCCAGCGGGATGGACAATGGTTTATGGGGAATTAGATGGGTAAATGACATTTTCTGTAAGGCTTTATAAGAATATTGCAAACATTCTAGGTGACAGTGTGGTCTAGTGGTTAGAGTGTTTGAGTGGGAATCAGGTGATACATTTCATTCCCATTCTGTCACTGCCACTCGATGGTAGACAAGTCACTTCACCGCGACATTTCTGCTTCCCTTCCCATCCTCTATCTTGTCTACTTAGGCTGTAAGATGTTTGGAACAGTGACTGTCTTTTCCTATGTGTATACACAAAACCAAGTTGATTAGTGCCTCTAGGACCATTACCATAAAGACATTTGGAAGAACAGCAATGTTTACTGGACACTTCTTTTTGAACAGGAAGGCAAACTGGGTTTTTTCCACTGGTCACATTTTGTTTTCGATTTTCATTTCCTACAGTTTTCTAAAGTGTTAAGTGTAAACATATATAAAGCCACTAGCCAGTAAAATTGATTATTATAGCTAATCAGACTATACATCTTGTTCAGGTGGAATGAAACTTAATGTCAAAGGTCTTGCAGAAATTTTTACTCATACTAAATCATTGAATTAAGAAAAAACAAGATGCTGCTTAAGAAAAATCACGTAGGAATGCTGCTGCTGCTAAATTTTCTTCTGGAATAAATATCTAACCAACATATTCAGTGAACTCTCTGCTCTTTCTCAGCCTTTATTATATTTTTTTTAATCCAGCTGCTTCATAATTCACCATACTCTTTTCTTCTCCCTACTCATCCTCCTTCCTGGAGCCCTCAAGGTTTTTCTCATGACCCTCAACATTGTTTTTTATTAATATATTTTACATTACCTCAAAATAGGCTATGCCTCATAGCAAGATCCCTTTGGATCAGGACTTCCAACAAAGGCAAATGGTTCCTAAGAACTATATGGGAGCCAAAAGATTCACTGTTCAAGAACTGAAAATCTCTTACTGTTCCCTGGATAATTGACTGAGCCACTGGATTGAGAAGTGTGGTGATTCTGAAAGGGAAAGTTTTTAATTTTAAACAAAATGGGAACTTGTACATGTTTAATAGGGATATGTTCTTCTTAAACTGGTGGTTAGTTAACCTCAACACATTGTTAAACATTAAGGTGGTGGTGTTTTCTGTGTGTGTTTGCATATGGGTGTCCTCTGATCATCTTCACAACTCTTCCCCCTAACGTTGCTTCAACTTTGCTTGCCTTGACCAATGAGTCATGGATGGGACTCTCTTCCAGCTAATTGATATTACACTGTGCAGTACATGAAGGTTTCTGAATGCTGATGTGGCTAGCTAATTCACTACTTAGTAATGAGAGAATTTCAAATAAGGACCCGGTTTTTCCTAGTATTATTATTAAACATTTTGAACAGACCACATATTCCCTCAGAGGCCTTGGATGATAAACCTTTCTTCTGTTTTCAATATGCTCCAGTAGTTCTCTCCTCTGTGCCTCCAACATGCCATCTACCTTTGAAGATCATGGAATTGCCTCAGGGTTGCTATCCTGTCTTCAAGGGTCCAGGCTGCTGCTCCCTTTAATCTCCCCCAAACTCAGGAAGCTCTCCTTTAAATGTCCAGAGTTAACACTGTAAGCCTGAATTCTCATACTGTATATGTGGGTTCTTTCAGACCTCTGTGGTTTGGGGAAGTGGACACAATTCTCCATGGGTCATCATGGTGAGAGTAAAAAAATTATACACATTCTATTGTTGATTCCATGCATTACCTCATTTGATCACCCACTATGGTTCAATGTAAGTAAAAAGAACTTTTCAGAGTTTGATGGTTACAGAGCACTAAAATTGTAGATACAAATCACTTTGGTTTATACACAAAGAATTTTGGTTAACATATATAAACAGAATTGTAGAGATTTACTAACACTGTGGTAAACTTCAATTTTGCAAATAGCACTATTAGCTGCCATTGCTTGCTGGAATCAGAGCAAATACCAAATGGAGACAAAGCATTATTTTTAATACTTTTATACAATTAACACATGATGGTCTGCCCCTTTGGCATCTGGAGTTGCCAATGATGCTCTTATCTGACAGTAACCTGGCTCAGTCCCTCTTCCTGTGCAGAAAGTGTCTCCTTCCAACTCAATGGGCTGTCAAGTGGAATCATGGACTTGCCATAGTGTACAGCTTTCCAAACAGAGGCATTATCATTAAAACTGTGTGCCATACTCCGTTAATTGGGAACATAAGGCCATTTACCTGGGCATCCCAGTTAAGAGGCTTCTATTCTATGACATCTATGGTACACTGGAAAAGAATAATTAGGAGAGCTGGTTGGGAATTTTTGGATGAAACAGTTTTCTGTCAGAAAGTGCTGATAGTTGAAATCTAAACTGTTCATGGAAAAAGGCTGGTTTTGATGAATTTAGAAATTATCATTATTGTAACTATGCCCACAAAGTTTTTGCCCTAAGCTGGGAATGGGTGACAGGGGATGGATCACTTGATGGTTACCTGTTCTGTTCATTCCGTCTGGGGCACCTGGCATTGGCCACTGTCAGAAGATAGGATACTGGGCTAGATGGACTTTCGGTCTGACCCAGTAAGGCCATTCTTATGTTCTTAAGTTGTGGTTCACTCCTGAAAAGGTACACAAGATATGGGAAGCACTAGGAGCCCTCTGTACAGTGATTACTCAAAATTGCATTCGTCCTTCTAGTGTCAGTGTGGACATTAGCTTTGCTAACAGGGATGAGGATATAGGGCCAGGCTTAGAGGTGAATGCAACCAGTACCTTCATATGGGTATAGTAGTGATCATGTCATCCTTTTGTACCGGGCCATTACTTAATAGGCCAGATCAATTCCAAAGGAATTAGTAACTTTCAGTCTCATCCAATTTTCAGTTAAAGTCAGTAGAAAGGCTCCCATTGATTTCATTGGGACAAGCCTTTGATAACTATACCAAATGGATATTAGGGTTGCTAGGCATCCATTTTTTTTTTACCAGAATGCCCAGTTGAAAAGGGATCCTGGTGGTTCTAAAAGTCTGGTTGGCGGCACAGAGAGACTAAGGGAGGCTTCCTGTCTGCCCTGGCTCCATGTGGCTCCCAGAAGCGGCTGGCATGTCTGGCTCCTAGGTGCAGGGGAAGCCACAGAGGCTCTGTGCACTGTCTGTGCCCTGAGCGCTGGTTCCGCAGATCCCATTGGCTGGGAACCGCGGCCAATGGGAGCTGTCGGTGTGGTGTCTGCAGGCGCAGGCAGTGCACGGAGTCCCCCTGGCCCCTCTGCTTAGGAGCCAGACATGCCAGTCGCTTCCAGGAGTCGCCTGAGGTAAGCACCACCAGGCCAGAGCTCGAACCCCCTCCCTCACCTCAACCCCCTCCCACACCCAAAGTCCTTGCCCCAACCTTGAGCCCCCTTCCACACCCAAACCCCTCATCCCCGGCCCCACCCTAGAGCCCACACCCCAAACTAGAGCCTGTACCCCCTCCCACACCCCAATCCCCTACCCCAGCCCTGAAGTCCGTCCTGTACTCCAAACTCCTTGGCCCCAGCCCAGAGCCCCCTCCTGCACTCCAAACCCTTCATCCCTGGCCGCACTCTCAGTCAGAGCCCTCCCCCCCTCCCGTACCCCAACCCTCTGCCCCAGCTTGGAGCCCCCTCCAGGACCCTTAACCCTTCATTTCTGGCCCCTCTCTGGAGCCTGCACCCCCAGCTGGAGCCCTCAAACCCTCCCATACCCCAACCCCCTGCCCCAACCCAGTGAAAGTGAGCGAGGGTGGGGGAGAGCAAGTGACAGAGGGAGGAGGACGACTGAGTGGGAGACGGGGCCTCAGAGAAGGGCGGGCTAAGGGTGGGGCAGGGGTTGACAAGGGTGTTTGGTTTTGTGCGATTAGAAAGTTGGCAACCCTGCTGGATATGTCACCATATTTATTTAATAAGGACAACAAAAAATAACCTTTCCTTACAAGAGAAATTCACAATTATTGTGTAAAAAGGACTAACAATTTACAGAAAATGTCAGGGAGTTTTTAAATCTGAAATTGCTTTAAGAAACAAAAATTGAAATGAATAAAACTTTATTTAAAAAAAAAGAATGTTTTTAGCCAATCCTACATAACAATAGAGTCTTACTGAGATTGCCTTAACTATTTTATAGAATAATTAAATCATCTGTAATGTGCAAATATTCATTTTTGGGCATATCTACCCATCTAATGCATAAACATTTTAGTTAAAAAAATAGCTCTCACAAGACTGGAATGTTGTAGAATGGTGGGCATTCCCAGTGAACAGAGATCTAATAATGTATTATTCTGTCCATACATTCCTTCATGCCAGCCGTCATCAACTGAACATAGAGCCAATAAAATATTCTGCTTCAGGCACTGTGGTCATATGAATATAACAAAGCAAAGAAAAAAAAAAACAAATTTGAGGGTCGTGATGGTTGCTTTTTTCCCTAATCTTGGTGCAGTTTTCTAAATCTTTGTCTAAAATTTTCACAGGTTTTCTTTACAAAAATAATTCTGTAGTAGGTTTCCGTTATAAACCCTGAAAAATAGTCAGAACACACAATTTCCAAAGCACATTGTTCTAGTAGAAATCTATCTACCTATCTAGCCTTTTATAATTGTTGTCTGATATAGGGAAATTTGAAATAACAAGACGTCTTCAGTAGTGAAAAGCAGTTTAGTTTTTGTGTACTGTCTCTTTACATCTGCGGATGGAAGCCAGGCTGGAGGAGATTGGGAAGGTTCTAGGCAGAAAGTTTAAAGAGAAGCAGGGAGAGAATGTAAAGGGATAATACTATTATCCTTTTCTGTGGATTTTTTGGTTCCATATTATAAGAAAGTGGCATTCTCTGGTTCTTTAATTTGTCATATTAGTTTTCACAGCTGAGAAAACTATGCCAGGCCTTGTAGTGTTTTGTTTAAACATAGTCTGAAGCTGAAGCATTAGTAGCAAATTTGCTGAAATTCTACCCTGGACAGCTAGTTGGAGAGATGTTGCAAGAAACCCCAGAACTCTAAGAATTTGAGAACACACCTAACATACAAGGTGGAATTTGGGATAATGGTATCAGATGCCAATGAAAGAAGAACAAGGTTTACTCTAAAAGAATAATTTTCTTTGGGGACTTTACTATAATTAAGGTCTGGACACCAAATTAGGCCTACTATTGTGGTCTGGGGAGCAAACTGTGGAAGGACACAGGGGTAGGAGCTTTGGAGATGTTTTTGATAAGTGGTCAAAATCGTGGATGTTTGTCTGAAGTGAAACTTTTATATATGCTCTCTGTTAAACCCCTGTTTCTTCTGTTTCACAGTTTACTTCCAGTTGGGAGGATGAAGCATCCAACTACCACCACGGACTCAGTAAGCAAAATGCTATTGTTACTAATGTATCAGCATAGAAAAGAAATGCACTGCAACTAAAGCATCAAGCCAGCATGGCTGACATTTGGCCTCTGCTGAATAAACTTGTGATCCTATGAAAGGATGAACAGCCACCACTCCCACTGAGGACATTGGAAATTGAAAGGGCTCGCTACCCAAAGTAGGTACTTAGCACCTTGTACAATTGGTTGAGAAGATAGCAACATTCTATTTTCAATTCCAGTCCACTTTTTGTCCTCATATGATTCAATGTCCATCATGTGAGTTAGGTGCTGGAAAGCCTTTCAACAATTCCAAAGCTGACTGATGCATTTTTTTGCATTATGATATATATCTTTGCAGATAAAGATGGCTGTAATTTACTAAACCTTCTCTTATGTCATTCAGATCTGTTGCTGCTTTTCCTGTCACTAACATTGATTAATGAATCACTGTGAAATATTTCACTGCTGCAAGTTTATGCAAATCTACAATTAAATATAAGAAGGTTATTTTCATCAAATCAATCAGATATTGTATCTATTTAAAACTATAAAAGCATAATTTCTAATGAATAATTAATGATTAACAAAGACTATTAATAATTAAATGATGAGCTGTTATAGTAGGTAAGTTATAGTAATTTGTATTTTAAATATATAAGCTTCCTTTTCTATCTGTTGCCAATTAAATTGTCAGACCTAGAAAAACAATTATTTTCATATTTCGCTTCACTTTTTTTGTGATCACAGGAGTGTGTTAGGATATAGATGTTCAGGCCTGTCGGTAAAGGCCTATACTCGAAGAATTTAGGTGTATTCTTATCACTTGGCTAGTTAGAGGTATAAAAGAAAGAATCAAAATCACTGTCTGCCAGTGTAAGGTCCTTCTCTTACTGTGACAGTCTGAGGCCCTGTTCTTAGATTAAGGCCTTTGGCTAAGCAGCAGAGGCAGCCATAAGCTGGGAAGTGAACGGTTACATCCTCACATTCCAAACTAGTCACATTGAAATAAGGTGCTATTGGGCTGTTAGGAATACAATCCTGTCCTGATAGTGCCTATCACCTCCAGAGAAAGGGAAGTGCCTAGAAAATGTAAAAGGAAACTTAGTTTGATAGCATCCTGTCTGGCAAGAACTCACTTATCAATAGCTCGGATGTGAAATCCTCACTTCTGTATTGTTTTGTCATTATAGTTCCCACTTTGCTATTGTTTGTCTATATAATCTCTCTCTGGTTCTGTGATTGTTTCTGTCTGCTGTATAATTAATTTTGCTGGGTGTAAACTAATTCAGGTGGTGGGATATAATTGGTTACATAATCATGTTACAATATGTTAGGATTGGTTAGTTAAATTTCAGGAAAATGATTGGTTAAGGTATAGCTAAGCGGAACTCAAGTTTTACTATATAGTCTGCAGTCAATCAGGAAGTGAGGGGGTGGGTGTATGGGTGGAGGTGGGGAAATGGGAACAGGGAATGGGGGTAAGGAAATTGGAATCATATTTTGCTAAAGGGAGAAATGGGAACAGGGAATGGGAGTGGGGAAATTGGAATCATGTTTTGCTAAGGGCAGGAATGGGAACAGGGACACAGATGTAAGGCTCTGTGGTGTCAGAGCTGGTTAGGAGGATACTAAGGAAGGAAACTGGAATCATGCTTGCTGGAAGTTCACCCCAATAAACATCGAATTGTTTGCACCTTTGGACTTCGGGTATTGTTGCTCTCTGTTCATGCGAGAAGGACCAGGGAAGTAAGTGGGTGAAGGAATAAGCCCCCTAACAGAGTGTGTGAGCATCCACATTCTGATACAGTACAATATGAAATACAGAAAACATACCAGTTAAACAGAATGGGTTCACTGGAATCACACAGCACAAGGTAGAAAGCACAGCAATTTGTCAGCATTCAGAGAATCCTTTTCAAAGTGCATTTGCCACTGGTACACGGCCAAAATGCTGTTTCACAGCTAAAGTAATATATGTGTCATGAAGTTGTGCTTACACAAAGTGAGTGTTTCCAAAGAAAGGACATCCTTCTCACTTGCACAGCCTCTTTTAATGTACATTAGCTGCATGGTGCTGGCCATGGTGAGAAAACATAGGGAAAAATATCTAAGTGAGATTTTCAAAAGCATTCATCATTGGTCTATCTTCTCCCATTAAAGTCTATGGTGAAACTCACATGGATGGTGTAGACAATCCTCATGGGACAAATCGCTTGCCAGCACAGTATACACATTCACTCCAAGGAGATTGAATAACATGTCACTTGCCTCTAGGAAGAGGATTTCACTGCTGTTTTTGGTATTTTTATTCTTCTTTGTTCATAGCAATAGGAAATATGTACATATGGAAAATAGAAATAGATTAGAAGAGGGTCTGGAACCCCTGGTATTACTCCCAATCCACTCTATGGGCCTTATTTTGTTCTCAGAATTAAATCAGAATTAAATCAGAGTAATCAGAATTAACTTCACTGAAGCCAGTGGAGTTACACCAGTGTGAAATTGGAGTGGGATCTTGGAATTAGGCATCTGGGATCCAAATCTGTTCTGACCACTTGGAAGGCAGGACTGTACTATAGCAGACAATCCTGAAATTACAGGGAAATATATGAGATGACCTAATAGGTCTCTTCAACCTTTCTATAAATCTATTTAATGAGTCTATATTTGTATTTTAATAATTTGAACATAAGGCTGTGGTTTCTATCTCTGTATAACACTGATTCAAGTTTGGAAAAAGAAAACAAAATAAGTAAGTTAGGAATAAGACCTTTTGTACCTGTAAGGAGCTTTACTAAGGGTAATGTATGCAGAATTGTGTACAAGAAACCTAATGAATATGTATATTTCCTGCTTTTTTTTCTCCTTGGATGGCACAATAGTTGTGGAGAAGGCAATCTACTTCTCACTGTGCATGTTCTTTAATGCAGAAGATAATCTTCTGGGTACTGTAGTGCTCATAATATAAGCAACCTCTTTTGTGACTCTGTATTGCTGTAGGTTTGTAATGGTCCACGGCACTTTAATAATTAGTCTACAGGGAGCCTTAATAGAGAAAGTCAGCTCTTTTAATTAACTTAATCCCCAGTACATGAGTTGACCATGAGACATCAAACCACAGTTTAGCTCCAAGGGCATGTGAACTCCAAGGAAATCTTATTTTTAACCACATTGGTGCTGCACTCTATCTTCCATTTTAGTACGATATAGTGTGCATCTAAATACATTGTGCCATTCTTGCCTATGGTAACATTAAGGCATTACTTCTGGTGGAATTAGTGATAACGGGAGATAACTTCCAAACAATTACAGTAAGACATAGCAGTTGTCATAAGGTAACACAGCCACACCTCAGTTTAAGGAAAGTAACTAAGAAGTATTTGAAAATCTTTATTCGTATATTTAGTTGAGCTTAAAAAAGAACTGTGTATGTCTAAAATATTATGGGATCATAACGTTAACAATAATTTTAGCTAACGCTTTTATAGCCAAGTTTTCTGATAAAAATCTGTGCTCTAGTGATTTGGTATTTTGATAATGATCCCCAGTACATGATTCTACAAATGAATATTTTGTATTTATAAGGGCATTTACTGGTACTTTATATTACAGGGTTATTTCTCATCATGATTTGTAATACCTCTTAACAGCAGGAAAGGAGAAAAACATCCTGTGGAGAAAGAAGCCAATGACTTTGCCTTTGTTTTCCCCTTTCCTTGTTGTTATCCACATCTTCAATAGTTTTTTCAACAATGTTAGCATAGCTCTGGGAATAGGTCTTTGAGATACCCTAGGCTGAATTAAAATACTGACATCTCAACACCTCTGAAAGGAGGATGTTTAATATACTGCCAACTGCCTTCAAAGTACAACAAGTTGAAGACAGAGTTATACAAAATGAGGTTCTTGTTATATTTTTAGAAGCAAAAATAATTACCAACAAATTTCCTCAAATGCACATTGCTTTGTCACATGGTGCTCCCTCCTTTAGTTAAGGTTGAGAATTGTTTTGTTATCAGAAAATAACCAATTTATTTAGACAGCATGGTTCAATGGTTTGGACACTGTACAAGGAGTCAAGACATTTGGGTTCTAATTCCAGCTTTATCACTAACATTCTGCATGATCGTGAGCAAGTCTCTTCACCTCTGCCATCCTGTTTCTCCTCCTGTCCTCTGACTATCTTATCAGTTTAGATTACAATCTATTTTGGAGAAGTAACCATCTTTCAGTATATGTTTGCATAGCATCTAGAAACTGGACCTTGATCAGAGTGTGAGCCTCAAGATGCTATAGTAACACAATTAATAATATGCAGTAGGCCAGATCCTGGTGTAAATCAAGATAGTGTCATAAAGTTCAATGGGACCACACCCATTTACAATGGCTAAGGATCTAAATCTGTGCCAGAGCTCACTTGTAAATGTGTTTTTGACCAGAAATTTTATAATACAAAGATGTAGAATATTTCTTTACATCTGATCTTTTGTGATATTGCAAAGAATTTATAAAAATTTTCCTTCATACTATATGTTTGAGTCATGTTAAATGAGTAAGCGGAATCAGTGCAATCAGGAGAAACTGGCACATGTTTGTTCTTTCTATTCGAGTAAAGCTCTTAATATATCTCATAAAACACTTCCTTTTTAAAATACTGTTGCATGTATCCAAAAGCACTGTATTTCATAAATGAATTCAATTCCTTGTTTTATTAATCCAGTTATAAAAATATAAAGATGTTTGAAAAGATTGAATTTTTCAAGTCAAGTTAATTTCCATAACTATAAATCTTTTATAACAAATGAGTTTTAATTAGTTTCTATCCTCTGCCATATAAAAGACGATGTAATTATCATGCAATTCATCCATTGTTGGGTTATACATTTTTATACATTGTATTTTTAGCACATTCAAAATATTTTCCATCCAACTTAATATCTTAACTCAAGTACCATTAAGTAGTTGTAAATTGAATCACCTTTCTTTTTTGCTTTAGAGCATAGGTCATTTTTTTCTAACAGAGATGGGACCAAACCATATAAACACAGCTCCATATGTTTTGTCTCTATCATGGGTTAAATCAAAACCCCAAAAGCAAATGTTTCTAGCTGGGAGCATAGACTTCACATCTGGAGCCAAATTTTCCAAAATTTGGGGTTGTTTGTATCAGCCTGTCCTAGAGACAGGTTTGGGCTTGGAACTAAGACTAAACCTAAATTCAGATTGAGCATGTTGGTTGGGTTCCATTTCTCATTTCTAACAAGAATTTCATTCTGATTGAAATTTCTCTCTTTTTTTAAACTACTTTTCATTAAGCTAAAGACCACATCTTTGTTTTGGGGAGGCAGGTAGGAAGAGGAAGTTACTAAGCACAACACCCATACAATTACTTTATGTGAATGTGATGGGGAAAAATTTGAACCAACCTCAGCCTATAATATTACCATAGCCTGTTTGGTCTTTTTGTGGCAGTTGATATTATATACTTGCTTATAGAAATCAAAGGATTAATTGGGAAATTGCAAGTAACTCTCAGGACACACTGGCAGGATCAAAACTTTTTCCAAAACACTTACTCCTCTTCCCCTTCACGTGATCAGAGATAACAACATACTTGCAAAACAAGATCACCTCCACTTTTTGTGGTAAGTTCTGCTGTCTACACTGATCATTACAGGAAAGACTCTCTTCTAGTGATTTTGAAAGGAAAAGATTTAACATGCCCTAAAATTCCCTAATTCTGCTGGCATACCTTGTCTTAATTCCACAAACTGCTCCCATCTTCTCTGTGAGAGAAACAAGCCTAATGATTTGATTATTCCTGCTTTCTCTTGAAGTATGATTAGATTCATCCAGTCAGGGACAGAAGCCATAGCATGTGACTAAACTGACCTATTACAAAGTTGTATAAAAGATTTAGCAAATGTTTACGTTGAACACGGCTTAGGGCAATTTGTTTTCATGTGCCATTCATCAAATGCTTTTCAATAAATAAGTCAATTTATAAACAGAGGAAATTACAACATGTGTACCTATCTTTGCTGGGATAGTTCACCCAGATCTAGGTATAATGGACAGCAAGTATGACATGAGAGTAAATTTCAGTATGATGGAAATAAACAGTCTGAACAGGGACATAATGTCACAGAGTAGGAAGGTGATAATTCTTCTCTATGTGACTCTGAGGAACACCCATTTAAACACTCTGCTTGGTCATAGGCAGAGATTACCAGAGATATCTATCAACTGAAAGGACCTCTGGAAAAGGGAAACAATGATGATCATAGGGTAGGTTGAATTGACTTGCAAGGAAAATAAAAAAGGATTCAATATACATAATTTTGATGGTAAGATGACTAAAAGAGGGACTTGGTCATGTACAATAGTTGAAGGGTTAGACATAATGGGGAGAAATTGTTCCAGATCTATGGTAAAGATAGAAGTTAACTTGGAGTAATAAAGGTAGGGTGAAGTTAAGCAAAGAATCATTTAGTCTAAGTTTGAAGACACAGAGATGGATTTTAACATGGAAAGCCACACTTTATTCACTGTTGTTTTTAATGGGGGGCTAACTCCTTCCATCCCTGCCTCCACAATACTGACCACTGTAGTGACTATTATTCAGGGTTGGTCCATTTCAATCCTCCTCCTATGATACAGCCCACCACTCACTACACTTTACCTCCCACCAGGATGCTTTGCTGGATCAGGTTTCTGTTGCCAAAATCAGATATATTTATGGATAAACTGGTATTATCAATACGTTGCAACAACCGGGGCAACACTGAAGTATCTAGTATCACTTGGCAGCCTGAATGAAGTTGCTAGATTGGAGTGCAAAGAATTTCACTATTATCACTCATGCCTAATTAGTTTGTCAGGTACACTGATCTTTGTTAAATACAAAACACACATGCTTTGCAGCTGAACAGGACAGAATTGTCCTGAATTAGAACTATTCTTTATAGAGTAATCCCTAACCACACATACATGTACATCCTGTCCTGGACTCCATGAGTTACTATATTACTATAGTGCGAACCAGAAGGAAAATACATGAGCACTCTTGGAGTGTTCCATTAACTTGCTCCCATCCAATTTAAAATAAATGATTCACAGGATCATAAACACAGCTGCCAAGAAGTGTGTGAATCTCTGCTATAATTCCATTTAGAAGATATTTCAATGCCATATAACCTTTCTGCCAGGTGGAGCTGGCAGCAACCAGGGCCAGGTTCAATATCTAGGGGTTTCTTTTCAATAATAGAACACAGAACCAGATCAAGCCCCCACCCAGTAACCTGGGAAAATTACACACCATCCCTGGGTGCCTCTGAGAGGCAATACTTCCCCGCTCACAAGCACAGAGTCTGAGTGTAGAAAAGAAACTTTTTAATGAAAGGAGGGAAATCACCCAACATTAATTATGGAAAATGCCACAAGCAAGATTCATAAACCTAAAACTGTGAGCAGGACACCCAGCCTACAGTGTGTGAAGCAGAGTATTCTGCCTCATGTTCTTGAGTTCCACACCAAAAGTTCCTTTACTGTGCCCCTCTCTGCTCCTTCACCATAACCCACTCACAGTGGTTGCCCTTGGTCAGTGAGGATCCAGGGTTCAGAGGTGCATCTGTGTCAGTTCACCTCCCACCCGGGGAAGAAGTCACCTTGCTTGCTCCAGCACTTGAGCACTTGCTCTAGCTGGCCACCCCGCCAGCTGCAGTTCCTCTCTGGTGGCTGCCCCACCAGCCACTGTTCTTTGCCACCTGGCCACCCTGCCAGCCGCTCCCACTGGCCGACTGCTTGCCACTTTTGCTGGCCGCTCCCCAGTTACATTCTGCTGCCACCTGCCTCTCTGCTCTAACCTCTGTAGGTCTGTCTCTTAGTGATCTTTAGCTCTCAGCAGGCTGGGCAGAAACACTGGCCTACCACAAGTGATTTCAGCTCTTACTGAGGACTTAAAATAACAAAAGGCTCCTAATGAAGCCTATTTAGCTCTGTCTTTAAACAGTGTGTGTGTGTGTATGGGGGGGGAGGGGGGGAATAGGATAAACATTAGAAAGAGTCCACACCTCCTGGCTGGGACATCTGTCCCCACCCCCCTTGCTTTCACAGGGGTCTGGCATTTGAGCCCCTGGCTTAATGAGGTCCTTTCAGCTAAGGGTGACCCCCTCATTTGGGACAGGTTGAGCACAGTTCTGTTCCCCTTTATTCATACAATAAAGACAACAACATTGATAACATTGCACTACCCCTGCATTCAGTACTAAAGTGATTTGTAACCCAACACCAGCCAAAGTTGATCACTTTGAGCAACACAGCTCTATCTGCTGGATATCTTGGAAGACTAGGTATCTTCATATAAATACAATTTTCTCCTGAAGTCTCTCTCCCCCCCCCCCGCAGCTAGCTGTCAGGGGAGAACTAATTCAGACCCTGCTTACAGCCATAAGAACTCATCTCATCCTGCCATCTTCTACTAATGGTGCCAGTAGTACATCAGCACTGTACGAAGGCATAAGTTGATTAAATAAAAGGCAGAGCTAGTGCATAAGAGTAGAAGATAAGTCTGCTATTCATGTTATCTATGGACCACCAACATTTCTGGTTAGGTGACTACTCACATTACTATATCAGTTGATTTCTGAAAGTCTAATGGGCAACATCAATTAAATATGCTCAATGTTTTGCCATATAGTTCTAAGCATTCATATAAAATCTGGATAGAACTTCTGTTTGCTAATGTATAATAGTTACTGATAATGTTATACCACTTTCCAATCAAGAAAAAAAACAAACAAAAAACCACTAGCAACTAGTCCCTAGCAGTCCATAAATCTACTTGCAAAATTTCTTTTTTCACTAAAGTTAACAGCATACCTGTTAGGAAGTGGCAGTTTTCGTTATTACTCCGAGAGGTGCTCAGGCATCAAAGTATATGAGCTTTGGCAGTGCTCATTTGTCAAGCTAAGAAATCTGTTCCTTGTATTAAAACAGAGAAACAGAAACACAGGAGTGCAATATATGGAGAGATAAGTGCAAGTATAAAGAATGGAAGGAAAATTCAAGTTCACTAAAGTAACATGCATGAACTTGTTGCTGTGCTGTTATCTATTGATACTTTTGTCTGTTGTAGGTGAACTAAAACTGATTGACTTAATTACTATTTAGAACCACATAAAGAAGAAAAAACTGGTGAATCTGGCTCTTCCAGGCATTAGTAACTACCAACCATTAGCTTTTGCCCAGGAGTATGCATTTGCCTATTTGTCCTTTTCCTAGTTTTCTTGGAACGATGCATAGATACTAGATAGATCATTGTATTACCTTTCACTGTTCATTTATATCACATTCACTCACACATTCACAGCACACAAAGCAAGAAAACCCAGAACAGGAGCAAGAACTGAATCTCAAAGGGAAAAACAAACAAGCAAACAAAATTCCTAACTGACTCTTAAAGACACAGGCTATCCTATTGTGTCTGTAAATTTTTGATCAGTGTCACTGGGATGAATTGGACATTTCCCTGTGTTCCTGAACTCATTTTGTAGTTACACACAGTGCTCTAAGTGGGAAGAAAGAAGTGAGGGAACTCCAGCAAGTCTGATGTGTGGAGAATGTCACAGTGATATGGCAAAGTAGGAGTGAGCACTGCTGTACCAGACTGATCAGACCTTTGAATTAACAGCTGTTTCCTTTCTCTCAAGTTATATTTCCATTTCATTCTTTCAAGCTGTGCCTTACTTTCTACCTTTTGAAGTGAAACAGTAAGAACATTTTACTCAAAAAAGCACTGGTGCTATTGCTCAGCTCCTGTTCAGGGGGGAAAAATGTCAAGAGTTCATATCTTGTAAGTCCCTGCTCACGCGATACAGTGGATCAACACAGGACATTGCTAGTAACAGAAAATCCCATGGCTTTTATTAGGCTCCCAGGACCATTATGAAAGTATTGGCTATGCCAAAAGTTTTAAGCCTAATAGCCTGATTTTCATAAGTACTGAGCACCAGCACATCCAACTGAAGTCAATGTGAGCTTCAGACAATCAGTGCCTTTAAATTCAGGCCATAGATGCTGAAAGGTAGTCACCTAAAAAAAATATTCATGTATAGAAATATGTTGTCAGTTTTCATCGGTACTGAGCATCTAAGGCTCACATTGAAACCAAGGACATATTTAGGTACCTAAATGTGAATTTAGGAGCCTAACTTTGGGTATGTAGATTGGAAATATTTTGTGTAGACCCTGCTAGATTCACTTATCTGCCTCATCAAAGTCTTGTCATTATACCTGAAGAAAATAATAAGAAACTCAATATCTTTTCTTTGGGACATCTACTTCTGTCTGATGTAGTTGACTTTCAAGGGACCGGTGGATGCTCAGCCTCTCTGAACAAAAACCATCTAGTTAGGTGTCTAAAAATAGGGAAGCAGTGGGCCCATGCATCTTAATTATACTTTATAATTTGTTGCTACATTATTGCTGGCAGGAAATCTCCAAATACTGCTTCCCACAAGTTTTCCATGATCTTTCCTTCTATTTCAAACCTACCTATATTCTGAATGATTGATTTCTTCTGCCTAAAATTTATATATATAAAACTATTAGGGAGATCAAGAGCTACACCTTAAAGGAGTTTCATTTTTAGCAGTGCTGAGCACCTACCTTTCAAAAATGGTCTCAAGTTGGGTACCAAAAAATGGAAATCATCAGTCACTTTTGAAAATTACTTATGATGAGGGGGATGATAATAATTTATTTGTACTCAACCCTCCTCCCCCATCAAGTCAAACATAAATAGTTTTATAATGAAGTAATGCCAGTGCTATTCTTAGCCACTTACTCAGACATCTCCCAGTCAGGGATGCCAAGACTTTTAAGTGGTGTTGGAGTGCCATGGGAAGATTCATGACCAGAGGACTCATTCTGTAGCCTCTCATCTTCAACTGACATCACAAATCATTGTCACTGTCAGAAGCTACAGTGGAGAGTAGCATTATTTACTGAGCTGCTGTAAAACATCACCCAGTATTTTCATAAACTACATGGTAAATCATGGTAACGGTACAGTGTTATTTCACAATAACACAGTAAATAACCAGTGTCATCACCATAAATCTGTACTTCTAGCAGCAGCCGTATCATCAACTCAGTTCTAAATTTTAATTCTAAAAATGTTCTTGGAATTCAGGCTCACTCAGTATCTAGTAATATTTCCAGCTACTCACTGAAAATTAGTTCTTACTAAATACTGGGAAAAGGGAAGTTTAAATACTTGACACCAGTTATAGTCCAAACACTGTATTTTCTTGTTTTGAAACAAATGTGTTCAGAGGCATCATCCCATACTGCTGTTTTATTATCATTTAAGTATTCTTCCACACAAGAGGAAGGCAGTATCCAGCTACCAAGTTCTAATCACAACAGCAAAGTTTATATTTCTCAGCTCTGGACCTCTGTAGGAGCTTCTAGAAGAATTAGAGGAAGCAAACAGAGAGATAGGAGATAGACAGATAATTCTGAATAGCCCACTTCTCTGCTCTGCTCTACATTACATTATGCCTTGCTGGGATACTAGTACTTATATCCGGTAGATTTGTACACCTGTCCAGATTGGAACTAGTGGAAAAGAGTTATTAACCTTAGCTCAGATAAGGTAGCCAAGATGTAATGACTCTTTCATGTCTGATATTCTGATGTGTTTATCAAATCTGGTACATGAAACACCCACCCACTTCACAGCAGAAGCTTTTAACCGATAGGATGATCCTTTTCAAAAATCTTCGATGGTTTTCTCAGTTTCTCAGACAGCCAATAAGGGGGTTATTGGAGTAATACCAGCCACATTCTCACTGACATTCTGTATGTCATCCTTTGAAATCCATAAAATGTGACCTAATGTCCCATTAAAAACTCAGGACTCCTGAAGTCTTGTTTTGCCTATTTTGACAGTGTATGTTTTATTGATGGATAACTTTTGCAGATAAAGAGTATATAGTGCTCTCAAGCAATTACTTCCATTTCAATTTGTGTATAAGAACATTGGTTTCCTTCTGCAGAGGCTGAAGATATATGCATACTTTTACTGAAGGGCTAGAGGGTTTGTTTGTTTTTTCCAGATTTTGAAAAGCCTGAAAATGTTTAATGCTGTCATCAATACTGGCTCCACTTGGCACACTGATTTGGTCTTGAAGTTTTGACAGTATATTGGCTGTTTTTTAGCAGCATGCAAAAATGTTGCAGTGCAAGCAAAAACAAAAAAAAAAACAACAATGAATTTTGATCCTTTGCCAGTTTCACAATTTTGGGGGAAGCAGCTATGGATGATATAGGTTTTGCAAAAAAAAAAATCATAAAAATTAACTGCAGGGTTTGAGATTGAGTTGATTATATTTTTCAGACTCTCAAGAGCTTTAATATGATTTTTTTTCTCTCTAAGTGCACTAAACCGTGGAAGAGGTGGTATGTACAACAAATTTAATTTTAACACATACAGTAGAAAGGAATTAAGCAAAAAGAGAGGAATTGGTCCATACCTCTTCTAAGTGGTTTCATAAAAATGTATATGATATAGATATTTTATTTTTAAAAGGTGGTATACATGGGAAATTAAGGCAGAAAGTTATTGGGAAAGAAAGTAAAAGCAATAGTGTCTGGGATATGGGGACTGTGGGCCTATGCAAACACATAATATAATCCCTTCTATCCTCCTCCATCTTTCCTCTCTCACTCCTATTGCTTGTAAAATTTACTGTCAAATCTTTAAGTGCATGTTCTATGGGACAGGGCCCATCTTTTTGTTTTGTCTGCATATTACCCAGCTTAATGGGGTCTTAACTGGGGCTTCTACACACTATTGTAACACACACACAAAATAAAGTGCAAGGAAATCAATCTCCCAGAAAAGCAAAAAAGTCACTCTCTATCACAAAGCAAGAAGCTGAGACAGATGTAGTAACAGGAGTGCTGGAAACTCCTGAGAAGTGTGTGTAGGGGGATGAGGGACTACCAGCACCCAGACAGGAGCACTGCCCCACCGTTCCCCTCAAAACGCTGCCCCTCTCTGACTCCGGGGCCCCACCTCCACTCCCGTTCTTCCCCCCAGGGCAATGCACCCGCTCCTCCTCTTCCTTGGGGCCTCACCTCCACCCCGCTTCTCTCCCCAGGGCCCCACCCCACTCTGCCTCTTCCCCCGAGGCTCCGCCCTCCACTCGCTCTTCTCAATCCCTTCCCCACATGTCACTCACCCTTCAAGCAGGAAAAAAATGGGAGGGCATAGTCTTCCCACTTTTAAAAGTGATGGGACCATGGGCCCCTGACCCCTCCCTGTAGTAACTATCTGGGTTGCAAACACCATGGCTGACCGGGCCACTAAAAGTCCAGTTGGCAGCACAGCAGGGCTAAGGCCCTGGCTCTGCGCAGCTCCCGGAAGCGACCGCCCTGTCCTGCAGCCCCTTCGCACAGATGCGATTAGGAAAGCTCCATGCGCTTCCCCCACCCTAAGAGCTGCCTCTGCAGCTCCCATTGGCTGGGAACCACTGCCAGTGGGAGCTATGGGGGCAGCACCTGTGGGTGCGGACAGTGTGCACCGCACAGAGCTGCCTGGCCGTACCTCTGCCTAGGGGCTGGACGTGGTGGACACCTCTGGGACCAGCATGGAACCAGGGTAGGCAGGGAGCCAGCTTTAGCCCTGGTGCACCGCTGACCGGAAGCCGCCTGAGGTAAGCGCTGCCCGGCCAGAGTCTGCACCCCAACCCCCCTGCCCCAGGTCAGAATCCCTCCTGCACCCTAACTCCCTCCCAGACCTCCCACCTCCACCCACACCCCAATGCCTTCCCCCACATCAGCACCCACTCGCACCCAAACACCCTCCCAGAATCTGCATCCTTCACCCCCTCCTGTACCCAAACCCCTGTCCCAGCCCTGAGCTCCCCCCCACCCCAAGCTCCTGCCCCATCCAACAGCCCCCTCCCAGACTCTGAATCCCTCATTTCTGGCCCCAGCCCAGAGCCCGCTGCCCCCTCCCCCGCTGGAGCCCTCACCTCCTCCCGCATCCCAACCCCCTGCCCCACCCAGTGAAAGTGAGTGAGGGTGGGGGAGAGCAAGTGACAGTGGGAAGGGGGCTGGAGGGAGTGGGGGAGAGGCCTCAGGACAGGGGAGGGATGGGGGTGGGGAAAGGATGCTCAGTTTAGAACAATTAGAAAGTTGGCAACCCTACAGTGGTACATAGAACAATGGTACAAAATACATAGAAACAGAAATGAAACAGACACAGAAATTCCTATGTAGGAAAGTTGGGAAGTGGGGCAAGAGACCATCCTGGCTTAACCAGGAGATCTATAATGATCTGAAACTCAAAAAAGAGTCCTACAAAAAGTGGAAACTAGGTCAAATTACAAAGGATGAATATAAACAAATAACACAAGTATGTACGGACAACATTAAGAAGGCCAGGCACAAAACGAGGTTAAACTAGCTAGAAACATAAAGAATAACAAGAAAACATTCTACAAATACTTTAGAAGCAAGAGGAAGACTGAGGACAGAGTAGGCCTACTATTCAATGAGGGGAAAATACAGAAAATGTGGTGTTGTTAGATGTTTGGCTGTGTGTATATGTTTTCTGTGTGCTGTCCCAGATAGTTGGTACAGTAGACCACGATTGAACTGCCCAGTAACCACAGTCTCAGTTCGTAGCGAAGGCACTTGGTCAGGTTTATTGTTGTCAAGGTTCCTCCCCCACTCTGAACTCTAGGGTACAGATGTGGGGACCTGCATGAGAAACCTCCTAAGCTTATCTTTACCAGCTTAGGTCAAAACTTCCCCAAGGTACAAAATATTCCACCCTTTGTCCTTGGATTGGCCGCTACCACCACCAAACTAATACTGGTTACTGGGGAAGAGCTGTTTGGACACGTCTTTCCCCCCAAAATACTTCCCAAAACCTTGCACCCCACTTCCTGGACAAGGTTTGGTAAAAAGCCTCACCAATTTGCATAGGTGACCACAGACCCAAACCCTTGGATCTGAGAACAATGAAAAAGCATTCAGTTTTCTTACAAGAAGACTTTTAATAAAAATAGAAGTAAATAGAAATAAAGAAATCCCCCCTGTAAAATCAGGATGGTAGATACCTTACAGGGTAATTAGATTCAAAACATAGAGAACCCCTCTAGGCAAAACCTTAAGTTACAAAAAAGATACACAGACAGAAATAGTTATTCTATTCAGCACAGTTCTTTTCTCAGCCATTTAAAGAAATCATAATCTAACACGTACCTAGCTAGATTACTTACTGAAAGTTCTAAGACTCCATTCCTGGTCTATCCCCGGCAAAGACAGAATATAGACAGACACACAGACCCTTTGTTTCTCTCCCTCCTCCCAGCTTTTGAAAGTATCTTGTCTCCTCATTGGTCATTTTGGTCAGGTGCCAGGGAGGTTACCTTTAGCTTCTTAACCCTTTACAGGTGAGAGGAGCTTTCCCCTGGCCAGGAGGGATTTCAAAGGGGTTTACCCTACCCTTTATATTTATGACAATTGTCAACAAAGAACGGTCCTAATGTCATGGCTCAATGGTTACAGGTACACTAACACATGTCTGCCCGTTGCAATGGACTAGCTCAGTTAATGGCGGGACTTTCCATTATCCCCCATGCCAGACAAAGACACTCCCTCTGAGCTACCTTTTTATACACCTGTCTAGGTGCCACGCATTACCTTGTACATGTTGGTTTGATCAAAACATATCTATCCATCACACTGTCATCCTGACCTTACCATTAAGATGGGTCAGCATGTTTCTGTTATCTTTGGAGAATGTGTTGGTATTGACGTGTTCTGGTACCATCCTTCTGAAAAGTGTTTGTGTGTATGTTCTTGGCCTAGCACTACTTAGGAATGTGTGTTTTTGCAATATCAGCCCTGTTCTTCCCAGGTTCTGTGAGCAGGGTCTGCCTCTAGTTCACAGCCTGACTTTGCTTTAAAGTAGCAAAGCCACTACTTTAGCCCAGGCTTCAGCCTCTGATACTAGGCCTCTGATACCAGGACTTATGTTTCAGGCCATCTTCCTACTACACGTGGAAATGGCAGAAGTGTGAAATGACTTTTTTGTTTCACCAAAAACCTTAGTAGTGATTAGCCATCTAGCACAGTGAATGCTAGTGAAAGTGAGGTAGGATTAGAGGATAAACTAGGGAAAAAACAAAAATTGATTAGACAAGTAAGATGTCTTCATGTCACCAGTGCCTGATGAAATACATCCTAGAATACTCAAGGAGTTGACTGAAAAGATATTTGAGCCACTAGTGATTATCTTCAAAAAGTCATGGAAAACAGGAGAGATTACAGAGGACTGGAAAAGGGCAAATATAGTGCCCATCTATAAAAAAGGGAATAAGGACAACCCGGGAAATTACAGACCAGTCAGCTTAACTTCAGTACCCAGAAAGATAATGGAGCAAATAATTAAGCAATAAATTTGCAAATGCCTAGAAGATAATAGGGTGATAAGTAACAGTTAGCATGGATTTGTCAAGAATAAATCATGTCAAACCAACTAATAGCTTTCTTTGACTGGGTAACAAGCCTTGAGGATGGAGGGAAGCAGTATATGTGGTATATCTTGTCTTTCTTGCATGACCTTCTGTCAAGGTTCCTTCCCCACTCTGAACTCTAGGGTACAGATGTGGGGACCTGCATGAAAACTCTCTCAGCTTATTTTTACCAACTTAGGTTAAAACTTCCCCAAGGTACAAACTATTTTACCTTTTGCCTTTGGACTTTTTTGCTGCCACCACCATGCGTCTAACAAATATATAACACGGAAAGAGTCCGCTTGCAAACGTCCTTCCCCCCAAAATTCTCCCCAAACCCTACACCCCCTTTCCTGGGGAAGGCTAGATAAAAATCCTCACCAATTTGCATCGGTGAACATAGACCCAAACCCTTGGATCTTAAGAACAATGAAAAAGCAATCAGGTTCTTAAAAGAAGAATTTTAATTGAAGAAAAAGTAAAAGAATCACTTCTGTAAAATCAGGATGGTAAATACCTTACAGGGTAATCAGATTCAAAACACAGAGAATCCGTCTAGGCAAAACCTTAAGTTACCAAAAGGCACAAAAACAGGAACATACATTCCATTCAGCACAGCTTATTTTATCAGCCATTTAAACAAAACAGAATCTAACACATATCTAGCTAGATTACTTACTAAGCTCTAAGACTCCATTCCTTTTCTGTTCCCGGCAAAAGCATCACACAGACAGAGAGAACCTTTGTTTCTCCCCCGCTCCAGCTTTGAAAGTATCTTGTCTCCTCATTGTTCATTTTGGTCAGGTGCCAGCGAGGTTATCCTAGCTTCTTAACCCTTTACAGGTGAAAGGGTTTTTCCTCTGGCCAGGAGGGATTTAAAGGTGTTTAGCCTTCCCTTTATATTTATGACACCTTCTCATAAACAAACTAGTGAAATACAACCACGCTGGACCTACTATAGAGTGGGTGCATAACTGGTATGAAAACCATTCCCAGAGAGTAATTATCAGTGGTTCACAGTGAAGCTGGAAGGGCATATCAACTGGAGTTCCACAGGGATCAGTTCTGGCTCCAATTCTGTTCATTATCTTCATCAATGACTTAGATAATGGTATAGAGAGTACACTTATAAAGTTTATGGACGATACTAAGCTGGGAAGGGTTGCATGTGATTTGGAGGATAGGATTAAAATTCAAAATGATCTGGACAAACTTGAAAAATGCTCTGATTAAATAGGATGAAATTCATTAAGGACAAATGCAAAATACTCCACTTAGGAAGGAATAATCATGTGCATGTATACAAAATGGGAAATGACTGCCTAGGAAGGAGTACTGCGGAAAAGGATCTGGGGGTCATAGTGGATCACAAGCTAAATATGAGTCAGCGTAACACTGTTGGAAAAAAAGCAAACATCATTCTGGGATGTATTAGCAGAAGTGTTGTAAGACAGACATGAGAGGTAATTATTTTGTTCTACCCTATCCTAATTAGGCCTCAATTTTGGAGTATTGAGTCCAGTTTTGGGTGCTACATTTCAGGAAAAATGCAAATAAATTGGAGAAAATCCAGTGAAGGCCAACAAAAATGATTAAAGGTCTAGAAAACATGATCTGTGAGGGAAGATTGAAAAAACTGGTGTTAGTCTGGAGAAGAGAAGACTGAGAGAGGATATAACAATTTTCAAGTATATAAATGGTTGTTACAAGGAGGAGAGAGAATTTTTTTTAACCTCTGAGGATAGGACTACAAACAATGGGCCTAAATTACAGCAAGGTTGGACATTAGGAAAAATGTCTTGCTTGTCAGGTAGTTAAGCACTGAAATAAATTGCCTAGGGAGGTTGTGGAATCTCTGTCATTGAAGATTTTTAACAGCAGATTAGACTAACGCCTGTCAGGGATGGTCTAGACAAGACTTAGTCCTGCCATGAGTGCAGGGGACTGGACTAGATGACCTCTCAAGGTCCCTTCCAGTACTACGATTCTATGATTCTATGAGAACACACATGCAGAAATAGCATCTATATTATTTCCTATTGTTTATATTATATTTCTTCCCCTTTCATTTAAACCTCTCACTTACTGTGCTGAAGTTTCACTGTTTCCTTTACCCCAACTTGTCAATTCCTGAGTTACTGCCACAGAAAGAGCAAACAAATGCTCAAAGTCAAAAGCAAAGAGGAGCAGAGGAGCAGCTGAGATGGCTGAGGCAGCAATAATGTTGCTGACACTACAAACCTAGGGCCTGAGCCTAGCTTGAGAACCTTGGCTAACAATGGGAAGATCTACTTTGGACTGATCAGGCTGCAACCTTCTAACTAAATACAGATGAAAAGTATTATGCTGGTCACTTCTCCTACCCAAGCATCCACAATCAGTTGAGGATGTAACAAGATCCTATAGGCTGAGAGCCAGTTTAACAAAGGCCAGGCAGACCAAACTCCACTAATATTTTCAGTTGTTCCCCCCAAAGCTTAAACCTCCCTCAGACTTTTACAGATGAGTCTCAAACAGCTAGCCCTATTCCTAACTCAAATCTCTATTAGACATTGGTGTCCAGATCCTCAAAGGTATTTAGGTATCTACCGCCTACTGATTTCAATGGGAGGTAGGCACCTAAATACATTTGGGGATCTGGGTTTGGGGAATTTTGCTCCCTCCATAGACTCTTTATGCTAGAATCACTCACTCTCCACATTCTAGCTACTTCAGTTCTTTCATTTCCTTTCTTGCAAGCCAGCAATATACTGTGTTGATGTGTGAGGATGACGCCAGCACATGGCCCTATGGTTTTTTGTAGCATTCTGGGGAAATGACATAATGTCCCTGCCTCTCCACTCAGTCACACCAGCTTTACACCAGTGTGGACCCATTAACATCAGTGGAGTACATTGGTGTAAAGCTGGTGTGATGGGATGGAGAAGCAAGCCCAATATATAGGAATCATATTTTTTCTGCAGGCCTTTTTAAAAATAGCAAATTCTGCAATACTAAAAACTCCAAAGAGGCCAGATCTCCAGCTGGTGTAAACTGATGTAGCTTTATTTTCTTCAATGGAATATGGTGATTTACACCACTGGCCATAAATGTTTATTGCTCTGAAGTAAATAAAATTTAATAGATACTTTAAATGTTATTTAAATTACTACAGTTCCAAACTGTAGCTAGTAAACTCTGTAGTTCTACTCTGCCTTCCTAATGCTAGCTCTTAACTGTAAACCCAAAGAGATGATTTTGCCTCTTCTGCTGTTTTATGTCATCGTGTTTGATGGTGGCAAGTGATTTAGTAGAGCTACATCAAAGTTAACAATGCCAAAAGCAGACTTTTTCACAAGCCTAGAATAGATGTGCATTTTATTCCTCCATAGTAATGATTGCATATTTAATTAAAATTAACATGGATTAGTTAATTGAATTAATATTTAAATAGGAGTTGTTACAGTATTTAATGAGGACAACAGGACTAGCCTTACCGTTGTAATTAAATTACTAGGGACTTCTATTTCTGACTGTAGTTACATAACATTTGTCTCAAGAATAGATTAATTATGTGACATTATCACTTCTTTTTTTTAATAGTAAAAATGCCTGCCATTTCTGATGCTTCTCTGTGCTGTTTTGATAGCTTTCTGTATTCTGTTTTCTATATGGATTGACCATTCTCTTTGTCTGCCATACGCTAACTGGAACTTTAAAAAGAGAAGAATAAACGGTACGGAAATAAGAGTGTGGGATAATGTGCGATGTTACAATAGCAAATATTATTGTAGAAGTATAATGCACAAAGTATATTAGGCATAAAAATTTAATATCTTATGTTGGTGACAAAGATAAGAGAGAAACATTTTAATGAAACAGATCCATTTCCACAACAAACATGAAGAAGCATCTCTGTATCTCAGAGAGCTATGCTTGCACTTTTTTTCCTGGGTTTACTCTTATAAACCATATTATCTTTATTGAAGATGGAAATAAATAGCCAAATAAGATGTATGAAACACTTTCAATATATTTTTGCCTTTGTGATATTTTATTAATACAACTATTTATGGAATAGGCTGTGTGCAATGTGATTAGTTTTGACTTTTGCCAGTATTTCCATCTTGAAGCCATGAGCTGATTAATTTAATCTCAACACATTCATTTCCTTTGTTTTCCTGCATGGTTACAGAGATATTATACTGTCAATTTAACATTGTGGAGGGTCTCTGGATAGTGGAACTGATGTGGTTCCACTGGTCAATGGGGTAACAGGGTTTGTGGGGATTGAGCAGAACAGGAGGTACATACTCAGAGCATGAAAGGATGGGTAGGGTCAGAAAAATGTGAAGGACAAAAGTAGCCAGTCATCATACACTGTCCCCTCATCCACAGTGGTGGGCTATATTAGGCTAGTGCATCCTCAGACCAGCTCTGTAACTGGTCTCTGGTAGGAGGAGGAGGAATTCTTTCCCATTAACCTCTCCCAAGGAACTGCCCAATATAGTTAGGGCTCCATATGAGAGGATTTGTCCCTTTGAGAACTCTTTTTTCTTGATTAAAGTACAGTGGCTCAGATTGTCCTTTCCAGTATTGTGAAAGCATTGTGTAACTATCTCTTCCCCTGGAAGGAAGTAGTGCTGCATCCCTATCACCACCATTCCTTGTCCCGGAAACCCCAGAGATGTCCCATCAAAATTGTTCTGCAAAATTTTGAGTTAATACTGTGGACAGGAAGAGGGTGGAGTACAGGAGTGGCCATACATTGTAGCAGTCCTTAGATATCCTATTGGTAGTTAATGCTTCTTAATATCACATTGTGTTTTCCTGTGTGCCTTCTGCATATATTGCAGGGACACTCTGTAACATGGTGCGTTTTAGCACCCAGCAGAGTACAGAGGCAGAAGGCTTGCATTGTTTTGGGGGTTATTTACATTCTCAAGGACATTAGTCAGAGAGTTGTTTTCTGTGTTTGGAGTTCATGTGAGTGCAACAGAAACTGGAGGCGCAGGAGAGAGAGAGAGGGAGAGAGAAAAAAGCTATTTCCTCTGAGCTAGATTGACTGAATTTGTTATCTAATCAGGCCATTTTGGGTTGCTTGCGACTGAAGAATTGGATGGGAAGTTGGCAGAATTTATTTAAGTGAAATTCCACTGTGCTAGAATGGTAGTAATTTAAACATGTAATTTGGCCTTTTGTGGGTCTTTCCATTTTATAGTCATATCCGTAGAAGAAAATAGTTACATTTTCTTTAAGCTGTTGGAGTATTCAGTTTGTCTTTGTCAGGAAACAGTTAGTAGGTGGTTTTATCATTAAAGGAAGTTTATTTTTTACTTTTCTGAAACTGTTTCAGCTTGAGATGTTCAGCACCCTAATAAAGACACCACAAGCAGACACCAGCAGACTGCAAAATACAACAATTTATAAGGGTGAGATTAAAAATATATATTAGCTGGAACATAATATTGAGGGGTTTTTTTAGGGCTGTCGATTAATTGCAGTTAACTCGCGATTAACTAAAAATATTAATCATGATTAAAAAAATTAATCACAGTTTTAATTGCACTGTTAAACAATAGAATAGCAATTGAAATTTAATAAATATTTTGGATGTTTTTCTACATTTTCAAATATATTGATTTAAATTACAACACAGAATACAAAGTGTACAGTACTCACTTTATATTATTTTTATTACGAATATTTGCACTGTAAAAATGATAAACAAAAGAAAGAGTATTTTTCAATTCACCTCATATAAGTACCATAGTGCAACCTCTTTACTGTGAAAGCACAACTATCAAAAGTAGATTTTTTGTTACATAATTGCACTCAAAAAGAAAGCAATGTAAAACTTTAGAGCCTATAAGTCCACTCAGTCCTATTTCTTGTTCAGCCAGTCACTAAGAGAAACAAGTTTATTTACATTCATGGGAGATAATGCTGCCTGCTTCTTATTTACAATGTCACCTGAGTGAGAATGGACGTTCGCATAGCACTTTTGTAGCTGGCATTGCAAAGTATTTACATGCCAGATATGCTAAACATTCATATGCCCCTTCATGCGTTGGCCACCATTCCGGAGGACATGCTTCCATGCTGATGACTCTCATTAAAAAAAATAATGCGTTAATTAAATTTGTGACTGAATTCCTTGGGGGAGAATTGTAATTCTCCTGCTCTGTGTTTTACCTGCATTCTGCCATATATTTCATGTTATAGCAGTCTCATGTGATGACCCAGCATGTTGTTCATTTTAAGGACACTTTCACTGCAGATTTGACAAAACACAAAGAAGGTACCAATGTGAGATTTCTAAAGATAGCTACAGCACTCACCCAAGATTTAAGAATCTGAAGAGCCTTCCAAAATCTGAAGTGGAGCACGTTTTCAGAAGTCTTAAAAGAGCATCACTCCAATGCAGAAACTACAGAATCCGAACCACCAAAAAAGAAAATCAACTGCAATGGTGGCATCTGACTCAGATAATGAAAATGTACATGCATCGGTCCGCTCTGCTTTGGATCGTTATTGAGAAGAACCCATCATCAGCATGGACTCATGTCCTCTGGAACGGTGGCTGAAGCACGAAGGGATATATGAATCATTAATGCATCTGGCATGTAAATATCTTGCAATGCCAGCTACAACTGTTCTCATTTTCAGATGACATTGTAAACAAGGAGCGGGCAGCATTATCTCCAGCAAATGTAAACAAACTTGTTTGTCTGAGTGATTGGCTGAACAAGAAGTAGGACTGACTGGACTTGTAGGCACTAAAATTTTACATTGTTTTATTTTTGAATGCAGTTATTTTTTGTACACAATTCTATATTTGTAAATTCAACTTTCATGATAAAGAGATTGCACTACAGTATTTGTACTAAGTGAATTGAAGAATACTATTTCTTTTATTTTTACAGTGCAAATATTTATAATAAAAATAAATATAAAGTGAGCACCGTACACTTTGTATTTTGTGTTATACTTGAAATCAATATATTTGAAAATGTGGAAAACATCCAAAAATATTTATATAAATAGTATTCTGTTATTGTTTAATCACACAATTAAGCATGATTAATTATTTTAATCACTTGACAGCCCTGGTCTTTTTTTCTTTTAATGTAAGCAGTGGGTGGGATCCTCTGATCCAGCTGAGTTGTGGAGGCCCCTGATCCTGGTGTCAGGAGGGCTGGTTAGGCCACCTCACAACTTAGAGCAGTCTCAGGGCTCCTCTATCTTGCACGTGGTTCCCTGGGGATCCCAGAACACTTACAATGGCTGGAGATTGCCTGAGTACTGGCCATGCTTCCTTTTGCCCAGC
The DNA here is from genome assembly GCF_015237465.2 of Chelonia mydas. NCBI lineage: Eukaryota > Metazoa > Chordata > Testudines > Cheloniidae > Chelonia > Chelonia mydas. The sequence goes on from NC_057852.1 coordinate 104,639,807, forward strand.
CAAATCCCATGTGCTGGGAGCTGGGAGGTATAGCATCCCATCTGCTATACCAACTCTATACCATCTAGCCCAAGGGTGGCCAAATTGTGGCTCGCAAACCACAGGCAGCTCTTTTACAGTTAAAGTGTGGTTTGCAGAGCCCTCCACACCTCCTCCCCCCATTCTCCATCTACCAGAGTTGGGCGGGGGGAGCTCTATGCTTCTGCCCAACAGTAGGGTAGTGGGTCTCAGGGCTTCTGCGCAGCAGGAGGGGAGCTCTTGGGGCTTCTGCCCGTTGGGCTGCACCAGCCAGGGCTCAAGATTTCAGACCCACTCCTGCTGAAGCCCTGATCCCTGAGACCCTACCCCCACCCATCAGGCAGAAGCCCCGAGACACCCCCCACCCCACTTCCTCACTGGACAGGAGCCCAAGCAGATGTTCCCGGCTCTCAAACTTCTGAAGATTATCATATACAGCTTGGAGGGTCAGTAAATTTGGCCATCCCTGATCTAGGCATTTGTCCTACACTTGGGGAATCCCCTGGAGTATGATTCAGCTAATATTATGGACCCTTTGTGCCACCAGAGAATTGGAAATAGGCTATAGCCGGACTGAGGATCAGGTTCCTTTTTTTATAAAAACGAAAAGGAAACAGAAATTTTGAATCTGATATGCTTGAATGTTTACTTGTTAAAAGAGGGAGCCATAAGATGTTCCAGAATGCATTATTTCATGTGCTACTAGTGCTGCTCTGGGGCTGAGACACAAGGTGGTAACCTGATAGAAACATGATTGGGAAACACGATAGGCAGCGCGGACACAGTTCAGCCACATTTGTTGTAACTAGGTCAGACAAGAGAGTCTCAAAATGGCACTGACAACATAGTTTATGTAAAGTCTAGAGGGCTTTGGGGCTTGATTTAGCAACCTTTGCACAACTCAAATTGCCTTTGGCTTTCACTCCGTAGAACATGGATTTCTCCAAGCATATTCTAGCAGCTATTGTAGGTGGGACTGGGAGCATTGCCTATTATTAAAGTTGCTCTACAATTCCCATTATAAGACCTTATTTTCAGTTGTTTATAACTTCACTGAAGTTTAAACATTTGGGCTGAAATTATCCCTGCTGGGTGAAAATTTCAGCCAAAACAGTTCACCCATTTCTGAGAACAAGACTAAGGGAAAATATGCTGCTTGCCCATATTTACAAACAAACAAACAAACAAAAACTTGCCACCTTTTCTTTGAAATGTTGTAGTGCATCCATGCTTTCAAGAAGGAACTTGAAATCTGGCAGAAGTGGAGTGACTGGTCTTCGTAACTGGTGCCATCCCCATGAAAATCCACACCAAAGTTGGCCAAGGTGTAGGCCTTTGAAAAATCATAGATTTCACATGCTCAGTAGAAACTTCCAAAATTTTAGAAATTTAAAATCTTTGAAGGTTCCATTCACACTGAGCATGCCCCAACCCAGGTTTAATCACAACTATCTCAGCAATTGCTGCCCTGGGCCAGGCTGGGCCAGCTCTGGGTACCTGAACTGACAGGAACCCATCTCTCTTGTGCTTCCAGTGACCCTCCTGCTGGGCGCAGGCAGTGTGGAGGAGGAAACTGCCTGATTTGAATGCAGATGGGACATGAGCCAGTCTGGGAGAAATATATTGGGATAAGGAGCCTGGGGTGTAGGAGCGTGAGCCTGGGACTGGAGTTGGCAGGGAGGAGAGGGAAACTGTGTCTGGGGAGTTTAGATGGGGAGAAGACTGGAAATGGCTGGTCAAGAAACTGAGGACTGAGAGCAGGGGACAGAGAGTAGGACTGGCTGGGGAAGGAAACTGGGACAGGGAACCAGGGGTGGAGACTGGGAACTGAGGTGCAAGGGGGAAGGACTACAACTAGCTGGACAATAAGACAGTCCTTTTTCTGCTTATAACCATGAGTCCATCCTTTCTCCTCCAGCAACACTCCATCTCGTTCACTACATACCTTCCAACTTCTGCAACAAATGAGACAGGGCCCTATGAGGAGGTCTCCTTCATTACACACCCTTGATTCATTCCCAGAGCAGATCCAACCTGTGCACTGAATGATGCAAGGATCATGCAAAACAGATAGTATGTGATCATGAAAATAAATATTGTATCAATGCACATGCACAAGGGGGCTGAATTAGGTTGCATAAGCAAACTTATTTCTGGCATTTCCTAAGTTTTGAGTGCTTGACTTTAAAACCTTAATGTCTTTTTAACATAGCTTTCTGTGTGTAATATAGCATGATGATGGACCTAAATTAAAAAAAAATGCTTTCTTGTTATATAGTAAATCTGCATATATTTATAGAAATGCATTTTGCTACTTTTGGTGAGAAATAAACATTAGCAAAGAATTTAAGATAACAGTAGCTTGCTTTTCTGACACAGGCTGTGTGTTTTCTGGGGCTATTGTATATGGATTCCTTAATTCAAGCATGAGACTTTCCAATTTATGCTAGCTGTTGCCAGGAAATGATTTTCTGCATAATTTGTCTGAACGTAGAAAAAAATCACTTGCCATGTGGAAAATCTTTTTGAATGACAGAGTAACTTACCTACAGGACTGGAGAAAATTCTTACATGTTTCTAACAGCCAGTGAGATGACACTAAGCTGACTTTTCATGCCTAGATTCTGATCCCCTTTTCCACACTGAGAGTACTTCATTCCATGAGTAGTCTCACTGATTTCTCTGAGACCACTTGTGGTGTTAGTTGCTACTCATTAGGGAATCACAATGTGATCTCTAGTGAGCAGCTTCCTTTTCTTGATTTTTCTGTGCTAATGTCCTATTTTAGGTTTATATCCAGCTATGTTAGTAGATGACGCGTATCTTAATTAGGCAAACTACCATTTAGAGCTGGACAACGGATTGCAAAGGGAGGTGGTAGAGTGGAAGGGGATAATACATTTTGCATCCTCCAGGGAGATGAGATAATACAAAGTTGCTACCATCCCAAGGACTCCTAATATTTAAGGATACTGTTCTAAAAGAGAATGGAATTCTGTGTGACTGCGTGCAGTGGTAGGGGAGGATTAGGTAAGATCTAGTAAGAAAAGGGGGAAAGTTAATAAAATAGGAACTGTCTTTTTTTAATAGTAACCTGTTAAACAATAGTAGATAGGAGAATAGCCAACCAAAAAGTAGAAAACAGGAAAGGGTTAATAACAAAATGAAAATAGATAATTGTTAAGAGTTAAAACAGGAATCAAAACAAGCAATCTCATGTTGCATCTGTATGTTGTCTCTCTAGGGCCCAATCCTACAAGCCTTAGTCACATAATTAATCCTTAATCACTAAGGTAGTTCTTTTGAATGTAGTGGGACCACTTGCATGAGTAAGAGGTGCAGAATGAAGGCCTCTTCAGCACAAAGAACTATCTTATTATAATTCCGTAAATCTCCTAGCACACTTTTAGGTATTATATAAGTCTGATACTACTATTTAGTTAGCATCTTCCTCCAAGGGTGCCCCATTGGGCCAGGTCCTCAAATGGTGTATATTGATGTAACTCCACTGACTTCAGTGGAGATAGCCAGACATACATCCATTGAGGATTTGTTCCATTGATTTCAGTGGAATAAGATTTTATTCATTGTTAAGGGGATCAGAATTTAGCCCTAAATAAATAATAACAGTATGGTATTTGAGAGATGTATAAGCATGTTCTCTAATAACAGTATGCTCTAAAGGCCTGTACTGATTTATTCCACTCTGTGAAGTGTTTTGTGTTTAGCAGACCTTAGCTGCACAGATGTTGACATACAGCCTTTATGCATTTTCATGTCTTTGTATAGTCAGAAAAATGTTAATGAACAGAATAGGAAGACAGAATCATGCTCTCTCCACAACACACTGGCCAACTGCAGTTAATTTTGTTCTAACTCTCTACTGTGACAAAGCACTGCAGAGGACTTCCTGCACTAGACTGAAAACAGACATGGATTATACTCCAGATTCAAGAATTAAAGAAGAGATTTATAAAGGGAAAATTATTCAAGGGCTCAATATTAACATCTCATTGTGAATGGTTTAAATAAATTATTGGTATGGAGATTCCCTTAGCTGTTTAAAGATAGCAAGGATGTGTCCAATTATACATGTGAAACACAACTCAGTAGGGGTCAAATCCTTTTCTGGTAATTGCAGAGGATTCCTTGATGTTAGAACTGTGTTGGTTCCCCTCCATAGGATTTGGGGAACTACACCACCCTACACAGAAACACACCAGGGTGCGGGGGTAGGGTCAGCCATGGGACTATAGAACCCAAGGATCTTGTTCTGTAGGGATCTTCCAGCCCTTTGCACTGCACCAATGGTGCAAAGGGCTGCTTCAAACAGTATATTAAAACATAGCCTCTGAAGACTTCTAAGCAGGTGCCCTGAGGCCTGAGGGGATGATTCTCTACCACTTTACATCTTCCCCATGCCTGATCCAGCTACTTGGCCTGGGTTCTGGAATAGGAATTCTGATTAATTTTTAGTGCCATTGTAAGAAAGACCTTGAAAGAGAGCATTCACATGTATCTGATGTTCTGTTGTGGAGGGAGAGCTACTGACTAAGGGCTTGTCTTCACTACCGGAGTAAGTTGACCTAAGTTATGCTACTCAAGCTATGTGAATAACGTAGCTGGAGTCGACGTAGCTTAGGTCGACATACTCCGGAATATTCACTGCTCTGCATTGATGGGAGATGCTCTCCAGTCGACTTCCCTTACTCTTCTCAGAGACCTGGAGTACCATGGTCAACCAGAGAGTGCTCTGCCATCAATTTAATGGGTCTTCACTAGACCCCCTAAATCGACCCCTGTTGCATCGATTGCAGCAGCATCGATCTCCCCATAGTGAAGACTAGCTCTAAGAAAAAGATGGTCACATACAAAGAAGTTTTGTTATTCAGAAAAGTGCATTGCATACATTTGCTGAGAGAAGGGCAAGAATCACATGGAAATGGGACATAGGAATTTTCATTCATCAGGCCTTCTGTCTCTGAGTCAAATCTTCAACCTTGCCCTAAGCCAGTGTAAAATGATTAGGCGCACGAGGCAACATGTTCTTCTCACCAAGCTGCAGAGCAAAAATAGTTCTGCTCCATAGCTGCTGCTATAACCTTAGGACTACTGTCATCTCCATGGGTGCTGGACCCCACTTTGCAGTGCGGTTTGACCCATGGATCCATGTATTCACTAGCTATGCGTGCTCTAACCTCCCCTGACACACTTGATGTGGACTCCCCATGTCCTTCTTGGATGGTCCTATCTATTAGGATATATACACCTAGAGAAGATAATGGGCTGGATTTGACTCTCACTAATTTTACACTTAACTAGGTCAGGTATGCAGGATAAATATTTGTATCATCATGTGAAAATACTTGATGGTTAATAGAAACATTTATGCCACTGAAAATAAATATTCAATTAATTTATTGGAGATAGAGTCACATTAAGTTGACAGATACAAAATAATGTAATGGCTCCAATTTTTCTTCTCTAGTCACTGCCAACATTGATTGAGTTTAGAACTAAAAAAGTACAGTACAAGGACAGAAGACTTAGTGATAACTGATGACAGCTTAGCCCTCAGGAGAATCAAATAAAAAATCCTGCATTGCATCGCTAGCACCATCAGGAAAAAAATACATATATAAGCAAAACTATATAAAGATTTCTAATACTCCGTCCGGCATTTCCTGAACATGTAGAAGAACTCTGAGTCTAAGGAATGTGTAATGATGTCCTTAATATATCATATAAATTTGATTTCCTTTTTGGTGGGGTACAGTTCAAATGGTTGATGAGCCTTCTATAATAAGGAGGGAATGCCCACAAACAAAAGTTTAACAAATGCAAAATAGCTTTGTAGTTTTAATTCTGAATAATTTTTAAATGTGTAATTTCCATTTATTGTGGTTTGTTGTGTGTATGGTCAGTAATTTTTTACATGCAGTTCATCTCTGTTTAATTTACCCAGAGATTATACAACATCTATGCAGCTCTGAGTCAGAATTTAGAAAGCACACTAACAGGCTCTGTGAGGAGAGTTATAAAGTTCCTATTCATGTCTATAATTCACTTGCACTGTGGTTCAATAAGTAACCACTACTTTGGTTAAATAACCGGTTCACAGCTAAGTCATTATTACAGAAAGAATATCGAATGGACTTTTCAAACAATAAATGATGAAAAACGAACAGCTACCCCAAATTGCAATGGCCGCTTCTCTTCATATTCTTCATTAAACTTTATGTACAGTCAACAACTATACAACAGTCTTTTTAAAGAAATGTATTAATATTTATGTACTTTCATTATTGCCAAAAAGCAGGCATCTTCCCAATGGTCAGATAAGGTTGTTTGCAAATTGTAGAGCTACAACATTAGTTCATTTATTATTAATACAACTCATAAATACTTGCACCATCCAAAATAGCCTTAAACAATTTCACTTGAGCATGCCCTGAATTCTCTTCTTCCCTGGGGAGTTCTGGGTTTTTTGGACTGTAATTAGGTGTCATCAATTCTGATGGGGAGGATTCTATCCCCACCCTGTTTCTCTCAATAAATGACAGACTTTACAGCCTAAGGCAACCTAAACATTTTACTAAATAAGACCCACTGGAAAAGAAAACAAGCAATATGGAAAGATTATTATTTTTTTGGCAAACGTAGTTAAGATGGGGTTTTTATTAAACTTTTTCTAAGCATCTTTTTCACCAAAAAATCATATAATAAAGCACAGCCTAATTCCATTTCAAATTGAAGTAAATTTGTATGACAGATATTTTACAATGACCCTAAAAAGTTATTTACCTTCTACTATATAAGTTATTTGTGTTCCATCGTAAAAGCCTTAAAAGCTTTTGTCCAGTCGCTAAACTGTTATTCTTCCTCTCTAAATAACTGTCCTGATTCATTTCTCTTGAGATTTTACTACTTGTGACTCAATATTTTGAATCAATGATATAGATTATAATGTACAAAATAATAATACATTAATCTAATGTTTATGAACATATTCATATTTTTTCCACAGCCAACTCATGAACAAATAATTGTTCACACACTGCAAGATTTAGGTTAGATCAGAGGGACAACAATAGAGAAGCAAAGGAAACAAGTTAAGACCTGGGGGACGGGAGGTACAATCTATCTCTTCAAGATACAAAAGCATATATATGCCAGACCAAGGTTTGTCAAATACTAGTAATATTTAAAAAACAGCTATAAGTTTGGCAGAAAACCATTTAGCAAGACAAATACAGAAATGATGTGACCTCCAACCCTATACTCATGGCCCAGACCAGAGCAGCTTAATTCAAAGCTCAACTGGAAGCCCTTTATTGAACAGTTGAGAAGAATAATACATTGAAATAGTCCACTCAACTAGTAATTAAAGGTATGAGTGGGAGAGTAAATATGCTGTCAAGAGGAGCCTTGATTTAAGCCTGCCCGTACAGATTCAAATAAAACAATGAATGGATAAATAGAGGAATCAACAAGACAAGCAAGAAGCACAATGAAAAAAATGCATTTAGAATGTCTCTAAAATTATGTATTAGTGCCAAGCTTTCGTTTGATCCTATAGACACCCAGTTCAGTTCACTAGGACTGCTCACATGTGCAAAACTAAGCAGGTGTCCAATTGCCTACACTTTTTTTTGGTGGGGGGACAGGGTTGCTTGGTTTTGGTAATAAACATAATAAACAAAGCTATTGCAGTTAATTTTCACATGTAACACATTTTACCTTCTAAAAACCTTCCTTATAGTTAGAAAAGTAGAAAGACAGACTGGCAATGAAGCATCCTCATGGGATAACTCTACAGTGAGGTAGAAAACTATGGGGAGTGAATGTACTTCACTTAAGGCCAGATTCAACCAGATTTAGTCCAATTGAGTAGCACCTCACTTGGAAAGCAAAAAAAGAATAAAAAAAAGGAACAGTTATTGGAAAAGAAATGAGTCTCAAAGAGTAAGGGGAGCAGAATCTGGGCCTTAGTATTTAAAGAAATGCTTTCTTTTTTTCTTTTAGGGGGGAGGGAGGGAGAAAGTAAGGAAAATTACTTTAAAGAGAGATGTACCTGCCATTGATTAGGAATGCTGTAGCACCTCTGAAATGAAAATAAATGTACAGCTTCAGGGAGATTAAAAAAGGAGACATTTCAGATAGTCCCTTTACAATTTGTGAAATCCTTTGTGAGCAACTATAATTGTTATTGTATTTCTCTTGTTAAGGGGTACTCAGTAGCAGAAACTTTAATTAAGAGAATCAATGATACTTTTATCTGTTTTTTCTTTGGAAGGATAAGATCTTAAAACCAAAACATAAGATCTCAGAAGAGCTTGAATTAAACTTTAATTTAAACTAACAACTCTGTCCATCTATTTTGTCCGAATGAAATTCTGCTTCGGACTGATGTTAGAAGTAGCATAATGGAATACCACCACTAAAACATAAAAGACAGCCCACTTACATCAGATGGACATGGCCATCAGTTGTAACAAAAACTGATAATTTATTACAAAAGTGGAAGCTACTGATGTATCAACTATACAGCACTTTCTAAGGTCCTACATAAAACAGGTAACATTAGTTTTACAATCTAAAAACATTGTTAGATCTATTTTTATTCTCACGTTAGGCAAATCATGTTATAATACCTGAAGCCAGCATGACTCATGACTCAAGGGGTTAAAAAAAGTTGGAGAAATCCCAGAAGATGGCAAGGGGGGAGAGGAGAGGTGGTGGAAGGGGATGGGATGGGGACAGAGAAGTAGAATGAAACCAGTGAATTAAGGTGAAACAGGAAAAGGCAATGACAATTGAATTACAAATTAGAATAATCAAATCTACCAAGAAGTGGGGGTGCAGGACATCCATCCAACTCTTCCCCGCTCCCACTTTTGTTATAAAACCTAAGTAATTTACAAGAAGTAAAACCTACAGAGCAAAAATATCAGGAAGACTCCCAAAAAATTAGTAGGGTCCTGCAACAAAAAAGACTGTAGTTCCGGAGAGAAACAAGTGTTCTACTGGGCATATCTGTTGGTGGAAAATAAGTATTTGATCTTTTTTTTTCTTTTTGTTGCTAGTTTTCAATAAATTTTAAAAAGGAGGAGAGTGAGGGTGGGCCACAGACAACAGCACCAAAACAACACAACTGAAAACCTTACTCCCAAGAGTCTACTTAAATGCTTGCTTTTAAAGGCATCCAGATAGACCATGCCCCCAGGAGAAGGCAGGGCTGACTCAACTGTACAATGGAAAATTATATGTTTTCCTCTCCCCTGGCCCCACTCCTCTGAGAGTTTGGAGAGAGAGGTTAAATTGATGGATATGAGGAAAATCTAATATTAGAACATAAGAACGGCCATATCGGGTCAGACCAAAGGTCCATCTAGCCCAGAATCCTGAATTCTGACAATGGCCAATGAATGCCCAGTGCTTCAGAGGGAATGAACAGAACAGGTAATCATCAAATGATCCATCCCCTGTTGCCCATTCCCAGCTTCAGGCAAACAGAGGCTAGGGACACCATCCCTGCCCATCCTGGGTAATAGCCATTGATGGACCTATCTTCCAGGAATTATCTAGTTCTTTTTTGAACCCTGTTATAGTCTTCGCCTTCACAACATCCTCCGGCAAAGAGTTCAACAGGTTGACTGTGCATTAAAACAAGTGTAAATTTTAACCTGTTCTGCAAACATTGTGGGATCTGAAGCATTATAAAAGTCTACCCCAAAGCAAGCTGAGACAATTTGGGTTAGTCTTAGGATAGAGTAGAAACAATGAGATTTTGTAACTACTGTAATGAAAAGATTTGTAGAAATACCTTACTAAAGAGCAGCGGGTAGAGAATGGGCTATTGTTTCAAACTGCTCATTTGGGTGTTCTAACCTATAAATAGATCTTGAAATATTAACTTAAGTATTCTGGAGATTTTGACAAAATGCCCTACTACTCTCAAAAAGAATAATTAGAACTCATACAGCATGACAGTGAAGCCTGCACAACTCCCTGAAGCAAAATCCCACCTTCAGCTTCCCTTGGAGTTAAACTTATTCAGGGCTCTGATCTGACACAGTTAAGCCTTTAGAGAAATGCCATCTGTATCTCTAATTTTTCAACATGAATACTAGTTTCTTTTTTTTAAAAAAAACAACAAGGTATATAACATGGTAAGAGGGGATTTTTATTTTCTATGGTCACTGCTCATATTTGGTACCCAACAATATTTGTAATATCAGGACGGTTATTAAAATGTATTCAATCAAGTGAATAATAACCAGTTAACACTGTAAACCCCAGTGATCAGCAAATAATAAAACTGTCAGCCCAGCCTCTCTTCTAATTGAATTCCAATACAATAGAATAACATACATTTTTTCTCATTTCACAGTTTTGGGGTGGAACTCCAAACACATTTATAACTATGTGGTTTAAAAGCAAAAAAAAAAAAAAAAACAGGGATAATCCTAAGAATCATAGAATCATAGAATATCAGGGTTGGAAGCCCTACGCCTCTCGAGGTGGTCATCTAGTCCAACCCCCTGCTCAAAGCAGGACCAACACAAACTAAATCATCCCAGCCAGGGATTTGTCAAGCTGGGACTTAAAAACCTATAAGGATGGAGATTCCACCATCTCCCTAGGTAACGCATTCCAGTGCTTCACCACCCTCCTAGTGAAAAAGTTTTTCCTAACATCCAACCTAAACCCTCTCCACTGCAACTTGAGACCATTACTCCTTTTCTGTCATCTGGTACCATTGAGAACAGTCTAGATCCATCCTCTTTGGAACCCCCCCGTCAGGTAATTGAAAGCAGCTATCAAATCCCCCCTCATTCTTCTCTTCTGCAGACTAAACAATCCCAGTTCCCTCAGCCTCTCCTCATAAGTCATGTGCTCCAGCCCCCTAATAATTTTTGTTGCCCTCCACTGGACGTTTCCCAATTTTTCCATATCCTTCTTGTAGTGTGGGGCCCCAAACTGGACACAGTACTCCAGATGAGGCCTCACCAATGTCAAATGGAGAGGAATGATCACGTCCCTCGATCTGCTACCAACGCCCCTACTTATACAGCCCAAAATGTCTTTAGCATTCTTGGCAACAAGGGCACACTGTTGACTCATATCCAGCTTCTCATCTACTGTAACTCCTAGGTCCTTTTCTGCAGAACTGCTGCCGAGCCATTCGGTCCCTAGTCTGTAGCAGTGCTGGGATTCTTCCGTCCTAAGTGCAGGAGTCTGCACTTGTCCTTGTTGAACCTCATCAGATTTCTTTTGGCCCAATCCTCTAATTTGTCTAGGTCCCTGCCTTAGGCCTGGTCTACACTGGGGAATGGGGGGGGGGCAAGCTAAATCGGTCTAAGTTATGCAACTTCAGCTACGAAAATATCGTAGCTGAAGTTGATGTACTTAGAGCTACTTACATCAGTGTCGTCACTGTGGTAGGTCGACTGCTGCCACTCCCCTGTCGACTCTGCCTATTCTTCTCTCTCCGGTGGAGCACCGGAGTCGATGGGAGAGTGCTCAGTAGTCGCTAGACGCGATAAATTGACCCCGCTGGATCGATCGCTCTGGAGGTAAGTGTAGACATGCCCTTAGTCTTGGTCTACACTATAGCCTTGCTCCTCTGATGTAAGTTACCAACTATACCTCCATGAGAGGCGTAGGGCTTATGTTGGTGTAGTTAGGGCGATGCAGTGTCTGGGTAGACACTGTGTTCCTTACATCAGCTGTTTTATCAACTCCACAGCTCTGTGGCTCCACAGCTGGGCTGCTGCCAGGTCTCCTCTTCAAGCTGGGCTGCCACCCAGGGTCCTGCCTTGACCTGTCAGCTGGGCTCCCCACTTCCTGCTGAGAGCCCTTCTGACCTCTGGGATCCTGGCTCCCATCTCTCTGCTGGGAGCATGGAAGCCGACCAGACACCAAGTGTGGATCTCCCAGCCAGAGGAGAGAAGGTAGCATAGGTCAACTAAATATTGTAGTGTAGACAGGCCCTTATTGTAATATCTCTGGCTCTCTGAGTGTTCAGACAGGAAAGAGATGAAAAATTCTCCTGTGACCCTGTTTTATCTTTTACATTTAATCTTCCAGTCTATGAGATGAGGTCTTTTGTATGTAGCATTTCCAATGTGTGATAGGGCCATACACCAATCCTTTGTATTAGGGTGTTCTTTAATGGCCCATTTAATCTTGATAGGCCTCCTGAATCAATGCGTGGGGTGGGGGAGGGGAGGAATGATTCCTATGCCTGGGATCACAAGTTCAGAGAAAACATTTTCAAAGTTATCCAAAACTTGTACGTTTCTTACAGCATGGATTATAAACATTACGTGTAAGATTAATGCACGCAGCAATTTACAAGCATTTCATAGAGTCTAAACATTAAATACATTCTGATAAGACTAATACCTATTTTGAATAAAACTAACATGCAGGTGAGCTGGCTTGGTTTCCAGCTATGAGTTTCAGTTCTTACCTAATGTTTATGGCCTTGGCAAGAGCTTGCACTTGGTTTACCAGCATCACAACTATATACACTGAGTCAACCTTGTCCACATGTTTGCTGACCCCCCTCAAAGAATTCTAATAGATCAGTGAGGAATGATTTCCCATTACAAATGCCATGTTGACTCTTCCCTAGCATATTGTTTTCATTTATATGCCTGATAATTCTGTTCTTTACTATATTTTCAACCAATTTGCGTCCTTCTGAAGTTAGATTTACCTGCCTATATTTGCCAGGATTGACTCGGGAGCCTTTTTAAAAAATCCAGTGTCACATTAACTATCTGCCAGTCATCTGGTACAGAGTCTGATTTAAGCAATAGGTTACAAACCAGAGTTAGTAGTTCTGCAATTTCATAGTTGAGTTCCTTCAGAACTCTTGGGTGAATGCTATCTGGTCATGTTGACTTCTTACTATTTAATTTATCAATTTGTTTCAAAGCCTCCTCTATTGACACCTCAATCTGGGATATTTCCTCAGATTTGTTACCTATAAAGAATGGTTCAGGCGTGGGAGGCTCCCTCACATCCTGTGTAGCCGAAGACTAATGCAAAGAATTCATTTAGCTTCTCTGCAACTGCCTTGTCTTCCCTGACTGTTCCTTTAGCACCTCGATTATCCAGTGGCCCCACAGATTTTTTGGCAGGCTTCTTGCTTCTGATGTACTTAAAAAATGTGCTACTTGTTTTTGTGTTGTTTGCTAGTTGCTCTTCAAATTATGTTTTGGCCTGCTTAATTATACTTTTATACTTGACTTGCCAGAACTCATGCTCCTTTCTATTTTCCTCAGTAGGATTTGACTTCCAATTTTTAAAAGATGACTTTTTGTCTGTAAACATATATTTCACTCTGTTGTTTAGCCATGATGGCATTTTTTGGTCCTCTCAGGTTTTTTATAAATTATTATTACTTCAGCCTCTATTATGGAGTTTTTACAATGCTTCCATGAAGCTTGCAGGCACTTCACTCTTGTAACTGTTCCTTTTAATTTCTGTTTAACTAGCCTCCTCAATTTTGTGTAGTTCCCCTTTTTGAAGTTAAATACTCCTGTGGTGGGTTTCTTTGGTATTCCACCCCTCCCCCCCCCAAAAAAATGTTAAATTTAATTACATTGTTGCCTCAATTACTGAATGGTTCAGCTATATTCACCTGGGGGACTAGATCCTGTGCATCACTTAGGACTAAATCAGGAATTCTCTCTCTCATCTTGTGGGTTCCCAAACTAGCTGCTCCAAGAAGCAGTCATTAATGGTGATTAAAAGTTTTATTTCTGCATCCCGTCCTGATCTGGCATGTTCCCCGTTAATATGGGGACAGTTGAAATCCCCCATTATTATTGAGTTTTCTGGTTTTTTAGCCTCTGTAATCTCCCTGGGCATTTCATAATCACCAGCACCATCTCAGCCAGGTGATATATTCTTATTCTTACTGCTATACTCTTATTATTCAAACATACAATTGAATTTTATGAGAATGAATAGTTGTAGAAAGCAAATTTGAAACTCAAATATTTGAATACTCATGGAATAGATATTTAAAATTTCCTAGCTTTGGGGATCTGTAATCCACTGAGTGTATATTTTGCATTCTTGTCTGAGCCTGATTCATAGAGGAGATAAGTCTTCTACCATTGTCAGGTAGGGGTTTTATTCCTTTAGCTCAATCTGTTGTGAAACCTGCTTTTAGCTCTGACGGTCCTGCTTTTGACCCCTGATGACTACTGGGAAGACGGTTGTTAGATATTACCAACAGAAAATATAGAGAATTATGGTTTAGATGGGAAACCTACAACCTACTTTCCTGCTTTGGGATTTGTAATGTGCTGTCATGTATAAAAGTACATAATGAGGGACCACTTATATAGCAGGATCTGACCCTATGTTAGCTGCTCGATACAGTATAGATTCATTATTCCTATTTAAAAAAAAACAACTGGCACATTGTGCCCAAAGGTTGACACAAATTGTTGATTTTGTAATGATTTTTCTCAGTAATGTTTTAAAGCTTTTTTTGATTATGAATAATATATAAAAACTTTGTTTTAATTTTATAGCTAAACTTGCCATAGCACATAGACACAGTGTGTTTGTGTGTTAAAACTTAATTACTGAAATACACCAGTGGGTTCGAACTTGGTTCCCTTACAAAATCAAGGACTGTATTAGAAAGTTCATTTTGTCTTTGCTATTATCTAAATGATTTTCAAAGATGGCATGATAGTTCCTGCAAGCAAATGTGTAGGGTTACTCAGGAATCTGTTGTGAGTAATTCTGAACAATATTATTCTTCTGTGACTTAATCACTGATTTTTACCTAATGATACCAGTTCAGGATTGGAGACCCAAAGTCCCACTAATTTGGTGCTGTTATTATTTATTATTTCCACAGAACTAAAAAAGTGCCAGTGTTAAAAAATAACATTTAAACATAGTTGGGAAAATAACTTAGCCAATTAACTTAGCCTCTTTATTTCCATTAAAAGTCTGCAAAAAGACTGTGATTTCCTAGAATATACTTGTTGTTATTCAATTTCTTTAATATTTTGTTCAAGTTTATTTTTTATTCAACAGATTTACTGTAGGAGGAAAAAAATTAGGACAAGGGTTTCAATGTTATTCACTTCATAAACTAAGCTATTTGGTTAATTATGATTGGTCTATAAGCTATACAATGTTTCTCTTCTTTGATTGGATAACTCATATCTAAGCATCTTGAATAATCAGTTAGAGATAGGTAGCAGTTCATGGATAGGTAGTAGATAAACAGTATTGAGAAATTTCAACACATTTTAATCTTATTCCATTCTTGTCCTTACAGCCTTCAAGGAAGATTTATTGGCCAAGAACATGGTTTACATTTAATTTCTCTTGTCACATTACCACATAGTAATTAATTGTATTTGGATGCATTGTCCTAGTAGTGAACTGTGCGGTCAGATGCTTGTCTGGCTCATTTAATTGCTTCAGTGGCAAGACATTCTGGAAACCCTTTTTCTCTACTGTGTTTAAACAGTATTCCATCGCATAGAAAATTTTCCATTTCTGCCGTGAATAGTCCTTGTGAATAAAGTCTGATCACTAGTGGAAATCAAATAGAAAAGAGGTGCAAGCACAGCCAAAGTGAATTTCTTTTTAAATATAAGCAGTATTTTTGCAGTATTTAGTCAGCTCTACTTTTAAAGAATGGAAACATTTTTCAAATTATTTTTCAAAAATAAATCTGTTTAATATAGTATTCAATTGTGAACTATCCTTAACAGCTGTAACTCCAGGAAAACATCGTCCTCTGTGTGCTAAACAGATCTGTTACATATTCTTTTGGCTCAAAGCTTGGAAGAAACTTAATTCATCATTTGTAGAGCAGCTTTTCAGGTCCATCAATGATACAGATGGATAATCATCATTGTACAGAACCTAGCACAATAGGCCCCTGACTGGGGATTCTTGGCACTAGCACTATATGAATAATATTAATGATAAAAGTAAAGCTAAAACTATCCTGCTCTTATTGGACATTGGTGCCAATGCCCTCCCTTGTCTCACCTACTGATGGAATTAGGTAATCAGCTGAACAGGTCTCAGAGAAATAAGAATTATTATTAAATGTCATGGATATTAAATGCTACAACAGAAATCATTGTTTTTCAACAATATAACACTCAAATATTATTGTAACATTCATGTTATTTTAACTTGTCATTTTATTACCCTTAAGGGTAAAATGTTTGCAATAAATTAACAAAAGGATAAATGAAAAGAGATTTTTAAAATACTGTTTTGAATTGATTTGTGTTCAGTAAATACTGGCTCCTGAGCATTACTGATCTGGGGAAAGACATGAGCTCTTTAATACCAAGTTTCATTTATGTTGCTGATCATGGTAATTCTTTGAATCCTGCTGAAAAGACAAGGATTGTAAGTGAAGGAACTTTACATCCATTGGCTATTTGCTGTCCAGATTGAATCCAACTCATAGTCATCAAAAGCAAAGCCAAAAATAAGTCATATCCTTACTACTCACCCACTCAAAGTGTCTGATTAATGATTGAGCCTACTAAAATGACAGCTCTTTTCAAGGGACTATCCCAAGAATAGATTAGTTTAATCCATTATCTTTTCACTTCAGTTTAACTCAGATGCAAGTTGTGAGTACAGTGAAAGATGTGTGGTGGTCTCAGGATAGGGTAAGCAGCTGGAGGTGAATGTCACAAATCGGGCACCACCCTGGCTCATTCTGACAGACTTGCCACTCTGTGTGCCTATTAAACTATGCAGGGAACGTCAGCAATGAACACTTGTGACAGGAGAGAGACTGGTAAGGACACTGTGTGTCTGCATCTAAACCACACACGTGCAGGGATTAAACCAAAAGCAGAGGTATCTATTGTTTGATCTAAAGGAGTCTCTCCAATATCTGTAGTAATGATGATCTTGAACAACAGACAAGTTTAGGGAACTTCTATACCAATGGAGAAACTTGTGCCTATTCACATAGTAATACATGCATGGTTAAGACGGCACAATATTATTTTTTTTCATCACAAACTCACTTTGGGGGAGAGGGCACAGAAGTCCACTGTTGGTGGTACAGCTGTGGATCAGCTGCATAGGTACTTTTTTATCCAGGTTGTGAATAGGTCACCAACACCAAAGCCAGTTTAGTCTGACTTTTCACAGTTAGACTGGATTTCACTCTCTTTGTGGAAAGGATAAACTTTGAAAGGGACAGCTAAATCTATTCAGCCAAATTCTAATCACAATGATCTTCAAGGGACTGTAGCCAGGTATTCATATGGGACCATGCATTTGTTGATGACAATTATAATTTATCTGGACTGCAGTAAGTCCCAATCAGAGACTGGGATCCCATTGTGCGAGGCACTGTGCAGATCTAATAAAATTTGTTTTCTGTCCCAAACAGCTTTTAGTTGAAGTATAAGATGACAGGACATTGGACGCAACAGATAGATCAGGAGGTGAGGAGGGGGGAAGCACAAGATAAGCAGGAGGAAACTTTATGTTGAATAAGCAGTAATCACATCATACTGTCAGGTGTGTGAGGGGCTTCGTAGAGGAGGAAAGTTTTTTAAGGAGAGAGATGAAGAAGGATAATGTAGTGCCTTTGTGGAATGTGTCGTCACTTTGAATATGTCAATCACGAGCTTCTCTGGAGTAATAGCTATATAAACACTTGTATGGGGAGACTTTGGCAAACCAGTAAAGTGCCTGAAACCACTATGGCTTATTGCTACAACCAAATCAGCAGGCTATAAATTAGCCAAGTCAGCAGGCTTAGCTTAACCAAGGCAGGAGGGGAGGGGGGGGGTTGGGTGCCACAAAGAGAGCAGCTTGACCCCGCGTCCTTCCTGATGAAAATTGTGTTGAAGTTGCTGATATATGCATCTTAGAAAAGCAGGATGTGCCCCAGGAATGTCTATTGGGGCCTCAAGGCTGCAAACTCTGGAAAAACCCACAACTGGTTAATCGATAATCAGAAGGAACTTCTCGCTTGACCATTGAAACAACTTACTTAACAAGTTTGCTTTAAGGGACATGTTTCAGAGTAGCAGCCGTGTTAGTCTGTATTCGCAGAAAGAAAAGGAGTACTTGTGGCACCTTAGAGACTAACCAATAATAACTAACTAATAAATTGGTTAGTCTCTAAGGTGCCACAATTACTCCTTTTCTTTTTAAGGGACATGTCATTCTATTACTAATGTATAAATAAGGGGCGAAAATTTGAGGTGGTGGGGCTCTTCAGGACTGGACTCTCCCTCTGGATGCATCTTGTGTTCCCCAGTGCCATTCGGGAGCCACACGCAGCTTTGGTAATTATCAAGGGTTGGGGGTGTTTTACTAACCTTTGTGGATGTGTGTATAAGTGCTTGACACTAAGTAAAGTTTAGTTTTAAGTGAAAGCACTCTTGTGTTGTCCTGTTTGTGCCAGCCATCTATCGGTCAGATGGCTGTGTCTCCTCTGATTTATTTCCTGACACCACCTTGCACAGAGTAAAAGTTACCAAGAGCTTTGGGTTGAAAGAACCCCGGGTAACACACTGGGCTAAAAAAGAAAAGGAGTACTTGTGGCACCTTAGAGACTAACCAATTTATTTGAGCATAAGCTTTCATGAGCTACAGCTCACAGTTACTTCTTGTGAAACTCTACTGAAGTTAGTGGAGATGCATGGGGTGTAAGGTGGAGCAGGAAGTGGTCCACAGAGTTTATTAGGTCCATCTTTGATTATTGAAATTTATACTGTATCGAGTCCCATGTGATTACAATCAAAGACATTATACATAATGCAGAACACAAACAGTTGGAATCATAGAATCATAGAAGACTAGGGTTGGAAGAGACCTCAGGAGATCATCTAGTCCAACCCCCACTGTAATCCTCAGGTCCTTTTCTGCAGAACTGCTGCTTAGCCAGTCAGTCCCCAGTCTGTAGCTGTGCATGGGATTCTTCCACCCTAAGTGCCGGACTCTGCACTTGTCCTTGTTGAACCTCATCAGATTTCTTTTGGCCCAATCCTCCAATTTGTCTAGGTTACTCCGGACCCTATCCCAACCCTCCAGTGTATCTACCTCTCCTCCCAGCTTAGTGTCATCTGCGAACTTGCTGAGGGTGTAATTAATCCCATCATCCAGATCATTAATGAAGATGTTGAACAAAACGAGCCCCAGGACTGACTCCTGAGGCACTCCGCTTGATACTGGCTGCCAGCTAGACATCGAGCCATTGATTACTACCCATTGAGCCTGACAATCTAGCCAGTTTTCTATCCACCTTATAGTATATTCATCCAATCCATACTTGCTGGCAAGAATACTGTGGGAGACTTTTCTAAAGTCAAGATATATCAAATCCACCGCTTTCCCCATACCTACAGAGCCAGTTGTCTCATCACAGAAGGCAATCAGGTTGGTCAGGCATGACTTGCTGTCAAAGTTCCTTCCCCACTCTGAACTCTAGGGTACAGATGTGGGGACCTGCATGAAAACTTCCTAAGCTTACTTTTACCAGCTTAGGTTAAAACCAAGGTACAAACTATTTTACCTTTTGCCCTTGGACTTTTGCTGCCACCACCAAATGTCTAACCGGTTATTATTGGGAAAGAGTCGTTTGGAAACGTCTTTCCCCCCAAAATCCTCACCAAAACCTTGCACCCCCCTTCCTGGGCAAGGTTTGATAAAAATCCTCACCAATTTGCATAGGTGATCACAGACCCAAACCCTTGGATCTTAAGAACAATGAAAAAAGCATTCAGTTTCTTACAAGAAGAATTTTAATAGAAGAAACAGTAAAAAGAATCACCTCTGTAAAATCAGGATAGTAAATACCTTACAGGGTAATTAGATTCAAAACATAGAGAATCCCTTTAGGCAAAACCTTAAGTTACAAAAAAACACAGAGACAGGAATATCCATTCCATTCAGCACAGCTTATTTTCTCAGCCATTTAAAGAAATCATAATCTAACGCATATCTAGCTAGATTACTTACTAAGTTCTAAGACTCCATTCCTGTTCTGTCCCCAGCAAAAGCATCACACAGACAGACGCAGACCCTTTGTTTCTCCCCCCCTCCAGCTTTGAAAGTATCTTGTCTCCTCATTGGTCATTGTGGTCAGGTGCCAGCGAGGTTATCCTAGCTTCTTAACCCTTTACAGGTGAAAGGATTTTTCCTCTGGCCAGGAGGGATTTTAAAGGTGTTTTTCCCTTTGTATTTATGACACTTGCCCTTGTTGAATCCATGTTGACTGTTCCTGATCACCTTCTTCTCCTTCAAGTGCATGAAAATGGATTCCTTGAGGACCTGCTTGATGATTTTGCAGGGGACTGAAGTAAGGCTGATCGGTCTGTAGTTCCCCGGGTTCTCTTTCTTCCCTTTTTAAAAATGGGCACTATATTTGCTTTTTTCCAATCGTCCAGGACCTCCCCCGATTGCCACAAATGCCCCATGGCTCTGCAATCACATCAGCCAGCTCCCTTGGATGCATTAGATCTGGACTCATGGACTTGTGCATGTCCAGCTTTTCTAAATAGTCTTTTCTAAATAGTCTGTTCTTTCACCACTGAGGGATGCTCACCTCCTCCCCATACTGTGTTGCCCAGTGCAGCAGTCTGGGAGCTGACTTTGTCTGTGAAGAAGATGGCAAAAAAAAAAAAAAAAGAACTTCAGCTTTTTCCATGTCGTCTGTCACTAGGTTGCCTCCCTCATTCAGTAAGGGGCCCACACTTTCCCTGACCTTCTTCTTGTTGCTAACATACCTGTAGAAACCCTTCTTGTTACCCTTCACATCCCTTGCTAGCTGCAACTCCAATTGTGTCTTGGCCTTCCTGATTAACCCCTGCATGCTCTAGCAATATTTTTATACTCCTCCCTAGTCATCTGAATTTCCGCTTCTTGTAAACTTTCTTTTTGAGATTAAGATGACTGAAGATTTCACTGTTAAACTAAGCTGATCACCTGCCATATTTGCTATTCTTTCTGCACAGCGGGATGGTTTGTTCCTGTGACCTCAATAAGGCTTCTTTAAAATACGGCCAGCTCTCCTGGACTCCTTTCCCCCTCATATTATCCTCCCAGGGGATCCTGCCCATCAGTTCCCTAAGGGAGTCCAAGTCTTCTTTTCTGAAGTCCAGGGTCCGAATGTTGCTACTCTCCTTTCTTTCTTTTGTCAGGATCCTAAACTCAACCATCTCATGGTCACTACTGCCTAGGTTGCCACCCACTTCTACTTCCCCTACCAATTCTTCCCTGTTTGTAAACAGCAGATCAAGAGGAGCACGGCCCCTAGTTGGTTCCTCCAGCACTTATACCAGGAAGTTGTCCCCAACACTCTCCAAAAAGCTTCCTGGATTGTCTGTGCATTGCTGTATTGCTCTCCCAGCAGATGTCAGGGTGATTGAAGTCCTCCACTGAAGTCTCCCATTAGTTGTTAAGATCATGTGATTTAGATAGAAGTGATCCAGTGTTTTCTGAAGTATTTATTAATATTGTTTCCACTTGCATGGCCTTGAATTTTGTTTAATGGCTGATTTATTTTTTAAAGTAATTGCAGTTCTAAAAACAAATATTTGATTTAGATGTTTGTAGTGTTACTGTGTCCATGTTGGTCTTAGGATATGAGAGAGACAATTTGTTAGTCTCTAAGTTTGTCTCTTTTTCTTTTTAGGTGGGTGAAGTATATCTTTTATTGGACCAGCTTCTGTTGGTGAAAGAGACAAACTCTCGAGCTACACACAGCTCTTCTTCAGGTCCTGAAGATGCCCCTTCACTGTTTCAGCACTTCTTCAGGTCCTGAAGAAGAGCTCTGTGTAGCTCACCAACAGAAGTTCATCCAATAAAAGATATTACCTCACCCTCCATGTCTGTTTAAGTTAGAGTTTTTCTTTCTTACTGTTAAGAGAATGGGAAATTTATATTCATTGCATCTGTATGAGCCACAAACTAAGCTCTTTGAGAAAGGACTGTCTATTTGCTCTATTTGTACATTATTTAGTACAATGGGGTCCTCATCCATGACTCAAGCTTTTGGACACTATGGAAATACAAATAAATAAAGAAATAAATAAATAGATAATCGGTTTCTTTGTTTATAATTAAACTGATCTCAGGCACATCCCCATTTAGAAACTTATCAATATTAACTTAGCTGTGTTTAGTGCGCTTCATGTAATAGTCTGGATTCAAACAAGGATAAAATGTTGGTCCTTATAAAAGCAATGGGAGTTTTGCCATTGACTTCGATGGTGTCAGGATTTTACCGCAGAGGATTGAAAACTTGTCCTACATGACCTTCAACACCTTGACCTATTTGGAAAAATGTTTTCTGTTAATTTAAAAAAATGTAAGTTCCACAGTATGTTATATTCACATGATGTAGTTTTTCATTACTGAATAATAGTGGAGATCAGGATCTGAATTTACAAGCTGAAGAGCTCCAGTTTCCTGATAATGATTGTCTTTTATGTTGTCTGCCAGAAGGATAAGCAAGTTAAACCATTATAATTCATTCTACTTTCCCTTCATGCAATTGAGCATCTGAAGGTAGTTACCCTGAGGACAATGCAACTCTATTACAGAAAGTCTGGTAAGATTAGAGCCTCTGTGGAAGCTTCATTAAGTAACCTCATAAATGTATTGAAAACCATAATGAAAGCTTTCACTTTTTCAGTGTGTTTATTAACTAACTAGGAAAACATAAATACCGTTGATCTGAAAATCTGTGGGTACTGTAAATGCTTTTAAAGTAATTAAAAGAAGGGTTTATGTCTCCTAAGGGCAATTGCAATAGATTTATTTATTCACTTGCAATTTAACTTCAGTTATCCAGATGGTCTTAATATACAATATTTCTGAACTGCTTTAACCTTCAGTATTTCAAAACCACACCTTAGTCTATTCAACATTCATATATTTAATATCTTTTTGGTTAAATGATCAGATAATGCACATCAAAAAAATTAGAGCTAGATCATGTTATTTGTACATTGCCTTTAATAAAGGCATTGCATGGGTGCCACTTGGACTGTACACTGTTGCACTTGGAGCAATTTGTGACATTACAGATGCAACCTATCTCCCCTGGGCAGCCAGCCAGCACCGAAGAGATCCTTATGCCTGCCTCCAAACAAGGTCAAATTTAATGACATTCAGTTATTCAACCATGTTGCCTGGACATTACTGGGAATAAGATACAGGCACAGAGGTTCAGCTCCTCACGTGGTGTAAAATGGCACAGCTGCAATGACTCATGAATGAATCATGGAGCAGGTCCTCAAGGAATCAATCCTGAAGCACTTACACGAGAGGAAAGTGATCAGGAACAGTCAGCATGGATTCACCAAGGATAGGTCATGCCTGACTAATCTAATCGCCTTCTATGATGAGATTACTGGTTCTGTGGATGAAGGGAAAGCAGTGGATGTATTGTTTCTTGACTTTAGCAAAGCTTTTGACACGGTCTCCCACAGTATTCTTGTCAGCAAGTTAAAGAAGTATGGGCTGGATGAATGGACTATAAGGTGAACAGAAAGCTGGCTAGATCGTCTGGCTCAACGGGTAGTGATTAATGCCTCCATGTCTAGTTGGCAGCTGGTGTCAAGTGGAGTGCCCCAGGGGTCGGTCCTGGGGCCGGTTTTGTTCAATATCTTCATAAATGATCTGGAGGATGGTGTGGATTGCACTCTCAGCAAATTTGCGGATGATACTAAACTGGGAGGAGTGGTAGATACGCTGGAGGGCAGGGATAGGATACAGAGGGACCTAGACAAATTGGAGGATTGGGCCAAAAGAAATCTGATGAGGTTCAATAAGGATAAGTGCAGGGTCCTGCACTTAGGACGGAAGAACCCAATGCACAGCTACAGACTAGGGACCGAATGGCTAGGCAGCAGTTCTGCAGAAAAGGACCTAGGGGTTACAGTGGACGAGAAGCTGGATATGAGTCAGCAGTGTGCCCTTGTTGCCAAGAAGACCAATGGCATTTTGGGATGTATAAGTAGGGGCATAGCGAGCAGATCGAGGGACGTGATCGTTCCCCTCTATTCGACATTGGTGAGGCCTCATCTAGAGTACTGTGTCCAGTTTTGGGCCCCACACTACAAGAAGGACGTGGATAAATTGGAGAGAGTCCAGCGAAGGGCAACAAAAATGATTAGGGGTCTGGAACACATGACTTATGAGGAGAGGCTGAGGGAAATGGGATTGTTTAGCCTGCAGAAGAGAAGAATGAAGGGGGATTTGATAGCTGCTTTCAACTACCTGAGAGGTGGTTCCAGAGAGGATGGTTCTAGACTATTCTCAGTGGTAGAAGAGGACAGGAGAAGGAGTAATGGTCTCAAGTTGCAGTGGGGGAGGTTTAGGTTGGATATTAGGAAAAACTTTTTCACTAGGAGGATGGTGAAACACTGGAATGCATTACCTAGGGAGGTGGTAGAATCTCCTTCCTTGGAAGTTTTTAAGGTCAGGCTTGACAAAGCCCTGGCTGGGATGATTTGATTGGGGATTGGTCCTGCTTTGAGCAGGGGGTTGGACTAGATGACCTCCTGAGGTCCCTTCCAACCCTGATATTCTATGATTCTATGACTTCAGTGGAGCTAAGCCAATGTATGCCACTTGAGGCATTGCCTAGTGAATATGGTGAGTGATGACTGCAGATGTTTATTAATTAACCGTGTACTGTAAGAAAACAGGTTAATAAGCAATCAACTAGGCAATCAAATGGTTCAGAGCAGTATAATTGTCTGAGAAGGGAGAACAGCCTTAGCAGACCCCAGTTATGCCCTGAAATTAAGCCAAATACCTTTATCCCTTTCCTTATGTTTTTAGCCTTATCTGCCCTTAGTGTGTGTGTGTGTGTACTACATGACGGATTATTTCTTTTATGCTTCTGAGAAAAGATAGGCATAAAGATAAATATCAGAGGAGAGTTCAACTACCAAGCATTGCATACATTATGTGTAAGTGGTTCTTACAATGGAACACTTCTGAAAAGTTCAGTAAGGGTTTGCAGAGATGAAGCCGATCACCAATTCTTATATGTGCACAGCACAGTTTCTTTTGCAAATGTCTGAATATTTTTCAGGGTCCTTAAACCTGCATGTACATTTTAATTCATGGTGTGGAAGGGTTGGGAATAGAAGGGGAAATTAACCTCTGTGTGGAGCACCAATATAAGGCTCAGGCACTACTTGAGTCTGATTAAAGCCTTAGTGTGAAGTCCATGAGGCCTAAATGTCCTGGGATCTAGCTACATGGGAGTTCACCTCCCTCTTCTTACCACACTGAACAGTTACAAACAATGGAGGCGATCAGCTGAATTTAAAAGGGATGGGACTTGTGGCAGAGGCACCTCAGATGCAGCACAAGCTTGCCCCTCGGTTTGAAATAGCCCATGTCCGTTGATGTAAAGGGCATGCTACAAGGCACTTCTGTTTCCACCCGTTGCTGGTAAGGATGGATTTTGTGGGGAGATGGATCTGTGGTGAGAAGGAGAGTTTTCCTTTCTGCTGGCTGTTTAATTTCATTTGCTGCTCAAGGGTAAATTTTAGGAAGATATATATGAGTCTTTGGTGCATTCATTAATATAAGGCCTAATAGTTTTATTGTTTGAGCTTCAGTCTAACCTTACATTGATTTGTCTTATTTTCTTTATAAAATGCATTATTGTTTTATTGTACTTGTTCCTAGAATATATAGAGTGGGCATTTAAAAAAAATCTAGCTAAATAAATACATTGTAAAAATGGAATGTTAATCATCTCAATATAGTTTGAAAGTCCAAAGATTCCCTCACCTCCAAAAACATCCTATGGGTTTAAAGCACCGTATGTGGTTCACCATTTTGTGCAGGATCAGGAGACTATAGAGAAAAGTATTTTCTAGTCTGAAGATTTCAAAGAACCATTCTTAGAGGAAAGGGAGGAGGTATCTGATGTTGGAGATCTTGCCTCTTTCATGTTTTAAAAAGACTGAACGAAAGTTCCTCTTTCATCGGGCCTAAAGAAGAAAAGAAGTTGCGTTCCCAAGTTTAAATATTTAAAGAAGCCTTTATCAAACTCAGAAAAAAAAAAAAAAGGTTTGAGCTGTTTCTTTCTGGACCTAAATTCTTAAGGGCATAGGAAGAAATACAGTGATATTTATACAGTCTCCATGCATCTGAAGAAGTGAAGTTTTTACCCACAAAAGCTTATGCTCAAATAAATCTGTTAGTCTTTAAGGTGCCACCGGACTCCTTGTTGTTTTAGTGATATATATGTCTTATAATATTTTATTTTTTCTATAATGTACCAAGAAGATGTGGGTATCCCTTTATAGACTTTGCAGTAGCTCACCTTTCCATACTTTCAGCGTATATTGTGCATGGTTACAGTATGAGTTGAAAGAAAAGGAGTACTTGTGGCACCTTAGAGACTAACAAATTTATTTGAGCATAAGCTTTCGTGAGCTACAGCTCACTTCATTGGATGCACAAAAGCTTATGCTCAAATAAATTAGTTAGTCTCTAAGGTGCCACAGGTACTCCTTTTCTTTTTGCGAATACAGACTAACATGGCTGCTACTCTGAAAACTGTCAGTATGAGTTGGGTTTCAAAGTCAAAGCTCTTTCTTTATTTTTGCTTCCTGTTATTATTGTTTACCACTTAAAAAAAAAAAAAGGATTTAGAAAGCCCCTGAGCTAGCTTCATCACACATCTCTGCCAATATACATCAGTGCTGATCTGGAATGCCCCTCTTACTCTGCTAATGGTCCCCTTCTGAGCTGAGACCACACTGAACCGAGTAATTATTCTTCTGATCTACCCAAATGTTCACTGAAATGAGATGGAGATGGCTGAGCTCATTTCACTTGTGATCTAAACCATGTTTGAACTCAGATCTACAGATGTGACAAGTAAGTGCATTATCTCAGTGCTCCACCAAGCTTATCTTTCTTTTATTGGTCATGCGCACGTACACACATGCACACAGTGAGCCTGTTTGTGGTTAAGAAAAGCAAGGCACTTGTTTTAATCTAAATGCTACACACATTTGCTTGCAGTTTATTAAAGGAAATTCAGAGGAGCACACTCTCTTGCTCCTTTATATAACATTATTTACTTGTATTGCAATAGTATGCAAAGGACCCAGATAGGATTTGGTCCCTGTTCCACTAAGGATTATACCAACACATGGGCGGACACAAGCTGATAGCAGTCCGTCTTTCAGGTAGATGTGGCTATCAGCTCTGTCTGTGCAATGCTTACTCGCTTTTAGGAAGCTGTGAAGCTTTAGGCTCCTCACCTGGCACAGCTGAGAAATGGAAAACAAAGCTATGTTTTTCTTCCCCAGATTTTAGGATTAGCCAGGAGCTAGTCAAATCTCTGCTGCAATTTACAGCAGCCTGGCTGCCACCAGTTCCAAAAGGCCATTCTGGCAGCTTGAGACTTGCTGGAGTCTAAGATCCTCCTCCTTTCCTCCAGGAACAGCCCTGATGCGAGGTTTGAAAATGAGCAAACCTCAGTTTTCTGGTTTCTGTGGCAGCTGGAGCGGCGCAAAGCAACTGGAGCAGAACAGACAGTCTTCCCCTTAATGTTGCAACATCATTTAGGTTTATTATTGTAATGAAAGAGAGCAGCCTGTGATCAATTAGAATGATTAATCCTAATTATTGACCGTTTATTCAACAAGAGGTAGACTTTCATTCCCAAGTAAATCTGTTTATGATTTTTGATTATTAGTAAAATTGAAATGATATGATTTTACTGGATGTTAGAAAACAATAACATGGACAGAAATCTCATAGTATAATTACAAGACCATTTTATTTCTCGTGCCTGTTTAAAAGTTGTGGCAGTCCTGTATTGGTCTACTAAATAAATAATAATTTTATAAAATCAGTGAGAGTTGAAAGTCCTCAGTATCTTGTAGGAGATTCTCAGCAACTTCCAGGATCAGACCCATTCTATACATTCATAGAGATTAAGACCAGAAGGGAGTATTAAATCATCTAGTCTGACCTCCTGTATATCACAGGCCATTCAATTTCACCCTTTTACCCCTGTATTGAGCCCCGACACTTGTTTGACTAAAGTATCTCTTCCAGAAAGGAATCCAGTCATGACCTGAAGCTATCCAGAGATGGAGAATCCAGCACTTCCCACGGTAATTTGTTCCAATGGTTAATCACCCCCACTGTTTAAAAAATGGGACTAATTTCTAAGTTGTATAGCTTCAGCTTCCTGCCATTAATTATGGTTATGCCTTTCTCTGTGAGGCTGGAGAGCCCTTTAGTACCTGATATTTTCTCCGCATGAGGTACATAGGCACTATTACCAAGTCACCTCTCAAACTTATTTCTGATAATATAAACACATTGAGCTCTTTACGGCTCTCATTGGAAGGCATTTTCTCCAGCCCTTGAATCATTTTTTTGGCTCTTTCCTGCACCCTCTCTAATTTTTCAACATCTATTTTAAAATGAGGACAGCAGAACTGGGCACAGTATTGGTCTCACCAAAGCCATGTAAATCTTTGGAAAGTTCAGTGTGTTCATGGTGGGAGGCAGAGGGGTAAAGTCAAAGGCTTCATTCACATTAAGGACTATAAGGCCCTGATCCAGTAAACGTTTAAAGGTAAAATAACTTCTCTGCTCCACTGTTTCTACCCAGCATCACATTAGCCCATTTTTGGCACAGCATCTCACTGGGAGTTCATGTTCAGTTGATTGTGCACTATGACCCTAAATCCTTTTCAGAGTCACTGCTTTTCAGGATACAGTCCTCATTCTGTAGGTATGCCCTGCATTCCTTGTTCCTGGATTGTAACTTTGCATTTGGCTGTACTAAAAAAGTATTTTGTTTGAATGGGCCTAACTTGGCAAGTGATCCACGTTGCTCTATATGACTGTCCTGTCCTCATCATTTACCATTCCACCAATCTTTGCATCATGCACAAATTTCATCAGCAGTGATTTTATTTTCAGATCATGGGTGAAAATGTTGAATCTCATTGGCCCTGTACTGATACCTGCAGAACCCCCCTTAAAACACCCTCATTCACTGGTGACTCCTGATTGGCAAGCCTGATTGAAACCTTATCCTGATTATAATTTATTGTTACTTTTCTTGTAAAATCAGCTACTAGATATATGCTTATTCTCTCATGCATCTTATTTGAACTGGGCACTTATGAACAGATTTTCAAAGGTATTTAGGTGGCTAAAGATGCAGATAGCATTTTGTGCTTTTCAAAGTACCTAAGCAGGTTAATCCCATTTCAATCTGACTCCTAGGTCCCAGAATTAGAATACTTCTATTGAAATCTGACTCTCAAGCCCCAATCCTGCAAACACATATGTACTGAAGTCACCCAGGGTTTATAGTTTGGTTCAATGGCTCTCAGCACCCCCACTAAAAATGGTTCCGGCACCTCTGCCTTGTAGCCCTGAATATGAATGAAGCTTTTGACTTGACCATACTAGCTTCTTCAACAAACGTACAACTTTCCAACTTAAATTTCATGGTCACTGCAACTATTAGACGTGCATAGCAACAACTTTTCATAACAATTTTTGAGATAATACTTTTCCAATATTTCATTACGACTTTCTCAGGAAACTGGAGTCATTGTGAGTGCTGTACACAAAGCAAGTCTACAGGAGTGGACTTCAAGAGACTCCGGTAACAAGGCTAAGATATGGAGCAAAAAAATAGTGAATGTAAGTCTGTCCCTTCTGATACAATGTGAAGAAAAGACAGAATGTTGCATGTAAGTCCGTGGTGATGATACCACATTATGTGGTGAGGCAAATGTTGTCAATGAAAGCCTATAGAAAATGACACTGCAATATAAAGAAAAAGGAAATAACTGTCAATGCAAGTCTATAGAAATGACTTTATGATTTGAGAAAAGGCAAAACAATGTCAGTGCAGCTGTGAGTGGTTTTGCAATATAAGCAAATGCAACATGATATCAACGCAATGCAAAACAAGTTGTGAAGATAGACGATCTGAAGACTGAATCTGTTATGTGAATAAATAAATTGATTCCCATACGAAACAGTATTTTACTTTCATATGTCATACTTTGTCCTTCTAGTTTACAGTAATCATTTCTGTGAAGTCTGTCTTTATATTACTACTTCCATTGCTCCATTCAATAGCAATGCCCATATATTGAAGACTTAAGTTACCTCACATTTTTCACTATGATGAATTCACCAGTTTCACTTGCCTTAAATTGAATGCTTTTGCACAAAAACTTATTATTTTTATTACTAATTTTCTTTCTTTCTAGAGCAAATATGTAGTTCCCTAAAGAAAACCTTCTTTTTACTCTAGTAATAACAATAAAAGAAATTTCTAGATCTAAAAAACCCAAATTACTAACTGATCCAATGATAAAACACTCAGAAGCAAGGGTTTTGAATGAAGGATATCAATGCAACTTTATTGAATCCCATTTGGCACTCACCTGGTTGCTGGATCACAGACTCTGGCAATACTGGACAATGTATAGTCCTGCCTCTTTAAAAATCTTCCTATCCTGCCAATGTGAATTCCATTACATAAAATTGGATGCCCAATGTGTGGAGGAAGAGGACATTGGTCCCTATCTTCAAGCATAACGGAGATGTGTAAGAATGTAGTAATTACTGTTCCATCAAGTTAATGAGTCAGACGATGAAATGTCTGGAAAGAATTATCATGAAAAGACTTTGGGAAAAGCTGGATCATCAAGTAAGTGACAATAATTCAGGCTTATGCCAGGAAGGTAAATAACAAATGCAGCGATTGTAGCGCAAATATTGCAGAAGTAGTACAGGGAGAAACACAAGAAATTGTACTTGGTGTTTGGGGATTTAGAGAAAGCTTAAGACAGAGTTCCTAAAGAATTGTTATGGTACTGCCTGCTGCTGTGCAATCTACTGGAGCCATATGTTCAAGCTATCATGGACATGTACAAGGATAGGACAGCAGTAATGAGAAGCACTGTGTCTACAATTATTCATTCACTGTGAGTGTAGGCCTACAACAAGGGTCTGCCCATTCCGACTTGTGATTGTAATGGACCCCTTAATGCAGGAGATTAGGGGAGAGGCTCCATGCAAAATGCTTTTTAGTGATGACATTATGTTGAGCCATGAAGATGAATACAAACTGAAAAATGATCTTGAAGTCAGCTGGCAATGACAGAATACATGAGATACATTACTGAGAGGGACAATGAGAAGCCAATAAAACTAGATGATATAGAGTTAATCTATGCACAAATGTAAATACCTTGGTTCAGTGTTGAGCCATGATGAGAATGTGGATGCAGATCTTAGGAGCCACATGAAAAGTGCTTGGCATAAATTAAGGGCATTGACAGGAATTCTCTGAGATAAGAATATGCTAAGTAAACAAAGAGCATCACAGAAAAGCTAAGGGAATATTGACTGAGGTGGCTGAATTATGTGAAATGACAAAACATGGGATATATTTAACAGAGAGTACCTGAACTAGTAGTCATGAGACAGAGACCACGAGGAAGGCGGACATGACCTCCAAACAAGGACATGAGGAGATGATGAAGGTTACTGTTAGCTTGCAAGATGCTCTTGACAAGAACAATTGAAGCTGAAGAACAAGAGCTGCCAACCCTAATTAATGGGACAAGGTGAAGGCAAAGGAGACCATTGGATTCCTGGGAGATAAAAACAGAAATGAAATGAGAAGAACATAGGGACAGAAGACGGAAAGGGACCTCCTGGGTCATCATGTCCAGTCCCCTTCTGTTGCAGGCAGCCCAGTCAAATAATATATTTCATAAATGTGTCATGCTCCATTTTAGGGCATGTTGACACTGCCCCGCAAAGGAGGCATGAATATGTTGTGCTGTAACGCCCCCATGTCGATGCTGCAGGTGCAAACTCTAAAGATATTGAGTTTGCACTAATGTTGTCATCTTTGAAGGGGGCATGAACCTTTTAAGTTTGCATCTGCAGCATTCATTTGTGTGTGAACGTAAGCAAAAGATAGTCATTTCTGTGGCTGTCCTTTACCTCTATGCTTCCCTCTCCCCTGCACACATAACTTGTGACAGCAAGACACAGATTTCCAAAGCACTCACCTAGGACTTTGCACATTTACATTATCCTTTTAATTTTAAAAATTATATGGGGTTATTTCAAAAGAGATGAAAAATGAATTATTGCAGCACTGTCACTGCTGCACATCAACTCTGCCAGACCTTGGCAGTCATCAGAAAGGGTAATCTTTAATAAAGTCGTATTTTTTATTTCTTTTGAAAAAGACTAGCTCTTTTTAGTCTCCACTTTTATTTGTTTAAGATGTGCATATCTTCCCCTTTAATACATCTTATCTAAGCTTTTACATTAGAAATGTATCCTGTTTCATAAGTTCATTAGTTATGTTTCACATTCAGTTTAGGAGAAAGGCAAAGGTGTCAGAAGTGTCTTATTTTCAAAAAAAGTATGCACATGTCCTGACCTGAATTCAAAACTTTTTCCAAGTTCAGGTTATTTCAAATAAATCTACTCCCTGGCTAGTAACTGAATTCCCTGTTCTTTCCTGCTTGACCTAGATTCAATGTGTAAACCTTCTTGAATGCTTATATCTTTTTGTTATCTAACTCCCCAAGATAGTTGTTTCCAGTTGGATCACTCAACCAGCTTTCAAAGCTCCCCATTTTAATGGGCACATTCCTACTTCTATTGAAATCAGTGGTAACAGGATAATGTCCTGTAAGACACATACAGTGCACTTTGAGGAATTCTGTTTATATTCAATATATCTCCATTGCAAGGATGAAAGTTTAAGTCAATGCTGGCAGGACCCGAAGTTGTGGAAAAGATGTTCCTAAGGTACAAAGTTTGCATCTAGAAATGAAATCTCCAAAGTTCAAAGGTGTTTGGATTTGGGGTTTTGGTTTAGGTGCATTTGCATTTCCAAAGTATCTAGATATTCCAAATAGAGGATCTTGATTAAACAAAAACATTTCTCTTTGACATTTCTCTTTGACATTTCTTTGACCCGAAGTTGTGGAAAAGATGTTCCTAAGGTAGAAAGTTTGGATCTAGAAATGAAGTTCTCCAAAGTTCAAAGGTGTTTGGATTTGGGGTTTTGGTTTAGGCCCATTTGCATTTCCAAAGTATCTAGATATTCCAAATAGAGGACCTTGATTACACAAAAACATTTCTCTTTGACTTCAGTGGGAGTTCTGCCAATATACTGAATGGATGAATTTGATCCCTGGTGCATAGACCATTGAGCTGGTTGTCCATTTATGAATGTTTGATTTTAATCAGAATAATAAACTATGTATGATTTTAGAAATTGAGATTTGGAAGGTTTTTTCATTATCCTTCAGTGAGAAGTATGCCTTTATTCAATAGATGGATGATAGCCAGAAGCTCTGAGTGTAGTTCCATTGGAAAGAATAGGAAACAATGATAAAACTTCCAGACCAAAAAGTAAAGATACCTTTGGTCTGGAACATCACTGTGCAATGTATGGTATGCTATACTAGTAAATTAAATGCTAAATGTTATTAACAGGCATGTCACAGGATACATGGTTTAGGAAAGGAACTAAAATTGCTGTGACTCACCTTTTAACCTGTAATATAGGTGGTCTTCTGTTCCATAGCCTTCAAGAAGGAAATGAAATATAATAGATGGTCCAGGTCACTTATTTTATTTGGCACAAAAGATAACCTCCATAATTACTATAGTCCTATGAACAAAAGAAGTTCTTCTAAGAAGTGAAAGGTTACTGTAAATGCTCCTTCAAAGTGGAAGTTCCATAATTACACAGACATAAATTGTGATTTCCTTACTTATGCCTGTAGTCTCATTATTCTCAATTGGTCTACTCAAAAGAGTAAGGAAATCACAATTTGGCCCATTCAATCCAATGGAGTATACTGAAAGACTCTGATTCAGTGAGGATTGGAGATGTATAAAAAATAAAGGATGCTGTATGACATGATATAGATGCATGCATGGATGTACTTTGGACTTCACTTGTGAAAAATAGTCCTTGATTAAATCTGGAAAGTATTTATTCTTGTTTCAGGCTCTCCCAACTCACTGGGCTATTAAATCCTTAACATAAGATACTGGAGTAAATTCCACTGAAAATAAATAAAATTACACACTTCAATATTCTATTTTTATTCAACACAACGTCTTTCTGCCCAGGGCTCCAGTAGAATTACTAAATTAGATATATACCAAATACTAAACTTGTGCTAAATACAACATGATTCCTACAATTTTTATTAAATTCATAAATTAGGAAATGCAAAATTCTCGTAGTATCCCATAAATACATTAATGTGACTTCCATTTTAGTCAGTCGGGTTTGCATCCATGAAGACAGAATAATGTCTTTTGTATAGTAGAATATATAATCAGGAGTGAATTGTAATGAGAAATTCCAAATATTCCATATGTCCAATGTGGGTAAATTAAGATTATTCTGAGAACCTCAACCCTGCTTTCCCTTAGAATTGCAGTAACATAAAATTTTGTATTAAACCTGCTCTATTGATTTCACTATTTATTTCCATAGTTGCACAACCAAACAATGTATACAATTCTGGTGCTCCACAGTGACACATCAACACAAAACCACACATCTATAAAGACTACTTGGTGATGCAAATGAGTATACAGCTAGTTTAGGTGGCTCCTACACCTTTCTGTCCCTTAGTCCATGGTGTAAGGGGCATGAAAGGAGTGGCAAAAGATATGTAGGGAGTTGTGAAGGGTAGGAAGGAAGTGTGTCTTGATCACACTGTGCTCCAGCTGTGGGGGAAATTTGCTGACTAATGCAGGGTAGAGTAGCCCTCAATGTCAGGGGCTAGGCAGAGCTGCCTCCCATGATATGGCCATGAAAAAGTCTAATGCAATCCTAGTAGGCATCAGGAGAGGTATTTCCAGTAGAGACCCAGAAGTGTCATTACATTATGCAAGGCACTGGTGAGACCTCATCTGGAATACTGTGTGCAATTCTGGTCTCCCATGTTTATGAAAGAAGAATTCAAAAAAAGAACAGGTGCAAAGAAGGGCTGCTAGGATGAACAAAGGCCTAGAGAACCCATCTTATGAAAGGAGACATAAGGACCTTGGTTTGTTTAGTCTAAGTCAGTGGTTCTTAACACTGGTCCACCGCTTGTTCAGGGAAAGCCCCTGGTGCGCCGGGCCGGTTTGTTTACCTGCCGCTTTCGCAGGTTCGGCCCATCACGGCTCCCACTGGTCGCTGTTCGCTGCTCCCAATGGGGGCTGCGGGAAGGGCAGCCAGCACATCCCTCGGCCCACGCCGCTTTCTGCAACCCACATTCTGCAGCCCAGGTAGTCATTTTTTCTTTAAAGAATCAATATTTGGTGAATTAATGTTTGTGAAAGGGAAGCTGGAACTGGCATAATATAAAGCAAGGGAGAAGCAGGTGCTCCAAAGCCTCCCCACAGCTCTTGCAATTCATCTCACATCTGAGCTATAATACTCCTCTTCCCACACAGGTTTGTGAGTTTCTCCATGAAAATCTGTGGGAGCTTTTTAAGACACTTTGAATCTCTGGTGTGAACAGCTCTTTGCAGTTCTATTCCT
Source organism: Chelonia mydas (assembly GCF_015237465.2). Lineage (NCBI taxonomy): Eukaryota > Metazoa > Chordata > Testudines > Cheloniidae > Chelonia > Chelonia mydas. Next base: position 104,675,436 of record NC_057852.1, read on the forward strand.
GACTTTTTTCCCCCTCTCTCTCTATATATATATGCTCCTTGAACCTATAAATCCCCAATCTACCTATTTTCAAGGACTCATGAATTCTATTTTATAGTCATGGTGAATAAAAATAAAAATTGGGTTTAAAGTTAAAGCAATCTTTCTTTCTGTATGCCACTGTCTGTACTGAATGTCAGATGATTTTAGGAGCTGTAGCAATTTTCATAGCTATTTATTATTTTGAATTTTAAGTCTCTTATTGTTGGCTACTATAACTCTTGTCAAAGAGAGATAAAATGAAATAAAGTATTTAAGGTCATGTTATCATCCATGCCGAGCTCTGGATATGTGCACAAGGCATTAGAGCAGGGGTGCTGGAACTATTTGTGTAGTGAGGGTGCTGAGAGCCATTGAACCAAACTGTAAATCCTATATATAATGGAAACCACTTCAAGCCAGTGAGTGCCGCAGCACCCCTAGTTCAAGCACTATTCCTTAGAGCAACATTATTTCCATCCACCTTCTGTACAGAACTAGGCATTTACCTTCAGGGCATTGCTGAATGTCATGGTCTTCACATATTCACTTAGGATAGTATGCCTTCCAATAAACTGAGGATTGTGAGGAGTTTTTGAACAAAGGGCCTCTAACAATGTGCTGGAATAGGGATGAACCTGGAGACTTGAAGTCACTTGGACCTGTTATTCTTTTTCACTTTAAAAACCATTTAAACTATGACTTTCTAATAACTGTGAACTCTTTGGTGATTTTTTTTTTTCTTTGTGAATGTTTGTGGGGACACTGGAAATGTAGTATTGTTAAAGAGTAAAAGCCCTAAGTCCCATTTCCCAGAAACACTAAAGCCATGTCTACTCTACCACTTATGTCGGCAAAATTTATATCACTATGGAGTGTGAAAAAACACCTCCCTGAGTGACATAAGTTACGTCAACATACGCTGTAGTATAGATATAGCCTTAGGTACTTGGGATCCTAAGTCCCATTAACTTAGATGAGACTTAGGCTCCTAAGTGCCTAAGGGCCAGATTTTCAAAGGTTTTGAAATGAGAATTAGTGATTTCAATGAATGATAATCAACTAGCCTGCTTAGGTTCTCTGGAAAATGGCAATTAGACACCTATCTGCATCTTTAGGCACCTAAAAATCTTTGAAAATATCTTTGTCACTTTTGAAAAAGGGACTTATGCTTCTACATCACTTAGGTGTGTTTGAAAATTTTACCATGTAAAGGTTTATAATTGTATAGGTTGTGAATCAGGTTGATCCAAGGCAAACACATTTGTCACTACTCTGTCTGACCCTAAGCCTGAGTAGCACAGAAAGACACGAGAACTTGGGGGGTGAGCTCCACCCACTCCCATAAGGTTGGAGCCACCCTGACTGGTGCATTTAGTGCAAGTGGGTAGGCTGTGTGCTGGTGAGCTGTGGCAGTATGATCGAGGCAACTGGTACAATACCAAAACCAAACCTGCTCAGACAAACACCACAAAGCTGGGGATATATGACCAGTATTGGCCATATAACAGACCAGTATTCTGACCTATGGGAAAGAAATATAGCCCTTCCCTGTTATTATTGCCAAAAAGTTGGATGTTCTAATGAAGCATCTCCCAACGATCGAAAACAATTAATGGTACAAATTCAAATCAAATGAATTACCTGTGTGAGATCTGCGTTATAACTAAACACAGATCTGTGATGAGAGATCTATGTTATAATTAAACAGGTCCCACTTTCTCAAATGGTCACCCAATGCTTTCTAAGGTGGTATAGTCATCTGTTCCTGAGACCTACCCATTTCCCTGCAAAAATCATCTCTGACTTTGACTCAGTGGAAGCAGGATGGAAAAGACCTCAAGCACAATGGCAGGGTGGTGTCAACAAACATTTGTCCATCACAGGCATCCTACCCCATAATGCACAAAAGCATAATGGAGGTATATAACGTATTTGTTGGCCTGTATGTATTCCAAGCACAATAGCATGAGAACTAACCTATCCTAAAGGTCTATAAGACACGTTTTAATTTAAATTATAAACATATTAGTTTTCAAAAAATGTGGAAAAAATAAGAAAAATATCGGCAGTGTTAGACCTGAAAAATAAAAGCATAACAATGCTCACCTGGTACTCAAAAAGATGGCTGTGGCTTCTTGAGCTCCCATGAAGATGAAGGAGAGATTGGCCATAAATGCATGCCTCCAATACCCATCACATATTTCAGAGGAATGTGCAGGAAAAGCTAATGGGACAACTAGATGCTTTAAATATACTTGTTCATTCTGGGTGGGAATGGCAAAATTTGAAACCTTGGGTCAGGTGATTTTTCTTAGCTTGGACCTGCTCTCAAACATGTGAGATTCTAAGTGTGAAGACCTGAGAATGACTAATTCCAGTGCCCTCAATGGGAAATGAGGTACTAACTACCTCTCAGGATCAGGCCCTTAGTCCTGCCATTCTTACAAGAAATAGTGGGTAATTTCATTTATTGTTATAACATCAACAGTATTTGACAAACTTCATTGTTTTTTACCTCAGATAATTTTGGGCCAGATCCTGCCACGCTTACTCACTTTGCACCAATCTATTAAGAATTAAGTACATGCCTCACTTTAAACACATGTATAGTCTTATTGACTTTGATAGGACCACACATGTTTCGAGTGAAGCATGAACTTTAGTGCTTTCCTGGGTCAAGATCTTTGAGTAGTACTGTACTTTATGCCATGAGAAATCACACTGAAGCCTTTCAAGCTATTTCATGTTTAAAGTTAAGCTTGTACATACACATTTGCAGGATTGGGGCCATAGATACTAGTTATTTGTGAAATATTTGGGGCTTCAATGGATTCCAAAGAGTCACAATATGTAGATTGCAAACTTATAAGCATTTTGAAACTGAATTAAACTGAAATAACTCCTGGCAACTGTCTTCCCACTTTTATTTTTTATATTCAGCTACTATTTCCTGATCATCACAATTTATACCCTTGAATTATACAGAAGGTAATGTCAAATCTAAAACAAATCTGATCAGTTCATTTTGCATTTCTACATATTTTCCAGTCAACATAGTAGGTGCAGAAAGCAAGGTTCACCAGCATCATTGTCTATTAACGTGAACATAAAATTCAGACAATATGTAGCATGCTATTTTGTAAACCAGATTCCTTTTAAATATGGATAATTTTAAACATATTTGATTTCCCCCTATAATTTCTATTAATTACTACATACATTTGTTTCAATGTCACCCTTTATTTGTCACACATTTCGGGGGGGGGGGGGGTTGTGTTGTTTTGTTTTAATTATTTATCAATAATGTAGAGACAAACAAATATCTAACCAGATAAGCAGAAAGAAAACCAGGACCAAATATGCAAGGGCTCTTCTACGAATTTAAGTGCATGCAGGTATTTAAAAATGTTACCCTTATACTCTTGGGCTCAGCCCTTTAAACCCACTGCAACCACAGCAGAGATTACAGCCCCCAGTGTAAATTAGAGCAGTCTTTAATGGATGCAGGAGGTGCAACCTGCCCCAAGTTCCCCAAGGTGCTGAGGCTGGAAAGTGCACAAGAGGAAGCTGTCCTTGTTTTCCTGTGTGTTTGCATGGCACCTAGGTCAATGAGGCCCCATCCCTTACTTGTTAGACTACCAACCCAGGAGCTGAAAGGAATGTTATCAATGAACACTATTTCTTACCCCCGAATATTCATTGGATTTAAAAAAAAAAATCTATTGAGGTAATGAAAAGAATCACTGTTATTTAATAAGTTGCATTGTGGAAACATGCAAAGTCCCCAGTCAGGGAATGGGCCTGATTGTTCTAGGCTGCAGAAACAGACAGGAAGACTGGGATTGCTCCTTCCATGTGACATTCCCCTTCCCAAAATGCTAGCACACCAGGAAGCTCAGGGGAGATTGTGTGTCAGGCAAAATCCCTTCTCAACCTACCCTTGGGACTGCTTGGCTCCACCTTGCTCCCAGTGCAGGAGTGCAGCCTTTAATTGCAACATTTAGTCCTACCTGTTCCTGTTTTGTGTGGACTTCTCAGGAAGCTTTTAGCCCAAGCTCCTGCCAGAAATATCAGAAATAACATTTTTCTGCTCTGTTAGAGCAGTTCCTATGAACTGTGAATGTATGATTCCAGAAAAGCATACTGTGAGGTAGCTTACACTAACTAATCACTTCACCTATCACCGCTTTATCTTATGTTGCTGGAACATGTCATTTGATGAGTTTTGTAAAGGCTAGATGGATGTCTGCACAGAAGTAACTTTTCTGAAAAAGGAAGATGCCTATGAAATGTTTTAGTGGTAATAAGAGCATTTGGAGTCAGAGGCAATAAAAGACTTGGCCTCTCCACTTAGTCAATACCAATATGTCTCTAAATAAATAAATGAATAAATAAATAAAAATGACTGTAGACTTACACAAGCATAACTGAGAGCAGGATTTGGCCCTGAGATATTTTCCTCCAATCTTTAATTTGAGAAATTAGCTGAAAGAGGAACCAGTGTTCGAATGAGGCATATAGAGGGCAGTGACAAACAAATGGGCAGTTTGCTCTAATGTGGGAACTGAATGGGTAAATATGACTGAGACATTTTATGTTAACATTTTTCATAGAACAGGGAGTTTGGAACAGAAACTGAGAGAACACTAATTTGAACTGCTTCGGAGTTCATCTGTGCTTCAGTCCATTAATCTGGAGTGTCTGTGCTGTGAACTGAGGTGTGAACTGAGATAATGATACTAATTGTGCCAACTGGGAAAGCTGCATGTAGAGGGAGCAGCTGACTGATTTGTAGAGTGTATATAAGAAGCCAGATAGTGCTTTTCCCAGCCTGGAGGATACCACATCCTATTCCAGGGATTGAGGTATGGACAGAGGGCCAAGGAAAGCTACATTTATCCTGCCTTCTGATGCAATTGTACTGTTTGTGAATTAAGCCTTAGGAGGCACTTTGAAAGCCTCCTTCGTTCCCTCCCCACAATGCAGATGGTCGCAGTAGCTGCTCATATATGTAGAGTTAAGAGTTCTGTCATTAGATTGTCCTGTGAAATTTCTCTTATTTGCTCCCAATGCGTTCTGCTAAGCTACAAGGACCATCTTCCCCAAGCACTATGTACCCACACGTTAGGGAATCAGCAGGGGTAGGAAGACAGTTGGAGAGATAGCAGGGATGGAGATCAGAGGGGAGAGAGACATAAAAAAGAAAAGGGAAAAAAATATACCACAAGAGGAAAAAACAAGATGAGATGGTGAGGATAGGACAAGACTGTTAAGATATAGATATTCAGGGCTGTCTGTAAAGGCCTATACTGTAAGAATTTAGGTGTATTCTTATCACTTAGCTAGTTATAGAGGTATAAAAGAAAGAATCAAAATCACTGTCTGCTGGTGTAAGGTCCTTCTGTTACTGTGACAGTCTGAGGGCCTGTGCTTAGGCTAAGATCTTTGGCTAAGCAGCAGAGGCAGCCATAAACTGGGAAGCGAATGGTCACATCCTCACATTCCAAACTAGTCCCATTGAAATAAGGTGCTATTGGGCTGTTAGGAACACAATCCTGTCCTGATAATGCCTATTACCTCCAGAGAAAGGGAAGTGCCTAGAAAATGTAAAAGGAAACTTAGTTTGATAGCATCCTGTCTGGCAAGAACTCACTTATCAATAGCTGGGACGTGAAATCCTCATTTCTGTGTTTGTTCTATCACTGTAGTCCCCATTTCCCTATTGTTTGTCTGTATAATCTCTGTCTAGTTCTGTGATTGTTTCTGTCTACTGTATAATTAATTTTGCTGGGTGTATACTAATTAAGGTGGTGGGATATAATTGGTTAAATAATCATGTTATAATATGTTAGGATTGGTTAGTTAAGTTTCAGTAAAATGATTGGTTAAGGTATAGCTAAGCAGAACTCAAGTTTTACTATATAGTCTGCAGTCAATCAGGAAGTGGGTCGGTGGGTGGGAACAGGGAATGGGGGTGGGGAAATTGGAATCATGTTTTGCTAAGGGCAGGAATGGGAACAGGGACACAGGTAAGGCTCTGTGGTGTCAGAGCTGAGAAGGGGGACACTAAGGAAGGAAACTGGAATCATGCTTGCTGGAAGTTCACCCCAATAAACATCGAATTGTTTGCACCTTTGGACTTCAGGTATTGTTGCTCTCTGTTCATGTGAGAAGGACCAGGGAAGTAAGTGGTTGAAGGAATAAGCCCCCAACAAAGACCGAAAATGGAAACAAATTAGCAACTGTGATGGGACATGGCACTAGGAAGCCTTCAGTCAGGAGGGTTGTGATGGAGCATATGCCCCATGTTGCAAAAACAGGATTAACAGGGAGTCTGAGATCACATTTAGATCATTCTGTGGCACCTCCAGGAGAGAGAACCAATTAAGGATTAGATCCATCTGGGGTCAGCCAGACAGTGTGGTTCCTATAAAGGAAGGACTGCAGGGCTAATAAGGAACAACTGAGAGTGTAAAGCTACTGAAGGGACCTCATACCTGGCATTGGCTCTGAAGGGCAGGGTAGTAAAGGTGAAAGGGTTCCAGACAGTTGCTAGAGTGGCTAAGAGACACCCAGAGAAAACTCCTTGGCAAAAGGCCAGGAAAAGCTGCCTAGAGAGCCTAAGCTCCAGAATGAGGGGACTGGAGAGTGCAGCTCCAAGATAAATGCCTGGAAGCAGGGAAAAGTAGGAAACAACTCAAGGATCTACTAGGGGATCATCAGAAATGTACAATAGCTGCTTATCACAAGGTCCCTGGGCTGGAACCCACAGGAAAGGGTGGGCCTGGGTTCCCCTACCAATGCCATGCAGGAAGACCAGTATAAGTCGCAGGAAAGAGGCAAGGACTATTGAGACCAGAAAGGTTTGGTTACCTTGGAAGGGGTCCAGACTGAAAGGTGCCCTGGACGAAGGACTAGGACACGGAAGATGCAGGCAGTGGCAGAACTAGAACAGTGGGAATAGAGAGGCACTGGAGGCAAAGGATCCCTACAATGCCACATCCTGACCCTAGGGAGTGCTGTAGCAATGGAGGCAACAGCTTGCAGGGATTGTGCATGAATTCACAATAAGGAGGTTAGCTATCACTACAGAACTAACTTCACCTATAGCTATAGTGAAATCTTGCCTATGCAATAGGACTGGTCAAAAAACCACAATTCTGTTTCACAACAAATTTTGAGGTTTCAAAATTTGTTTTTGTTTTAATGTAGAATAAAAATGATACCTCGACATTTTTGGCAAAAAAAGGATAAGCTAGAGACCCCTTGCCTGTGGGTACGGGAGACACAACTTCAATTTCCTTCCCTAAATCAGGCAGGGACTTGAAACTGGTTCTTACATCCCAGGTAAGTACACTAACCAGCAGGCTGTACAGTCAGTCAGTGTCTCTAATTTTGATCTGGACCTGAGGAAATTTTTGTTGAAACCAATGTTTCCACAAAACATTTTGTTTCAACAAAATAGCTTTTTTTGATAGAAAACATTGTGTTGACACTTTTTTTTACACGTTCTACTATGCAGTAAAGTCCTCTTTCCAAAGATCATGGAAGTCAATGTGAGTCTTTCCATTGACTTCAATAGGCTAATTATGGCCTGATTCAGCAAGGGACTTAAGCATGTGTCTAACTCTAAGCATTTGAGTTGCCTTCTTGAAGTCAGTGGAACTACTTATGTGTTTAAAGTTAAACATAAACTCCTTGCTGAACTGCGAACTATTGGGCTTGACCCACAGCCTATTGAAGTGAATGAAAATGTTTGAATTGACTTGAATGGGCTTTCTATCTAGCTCGGGGGTTCTCAAACTGGGGGTCGGGACCCCTCGGGGGTTGCAAGGTTACTACCTGGGGGGTCACAAGCTGTCAACCTCCACCCCAAACCCCGCTTTGATTCCAGCATTTATAATGGTGTTAAATATATTAAAAAGTGTTTTTAATTTATAAGAGGGATCACACTCACAGGGTCACTGTGTGAAAGGGGTCACCGGCAAAAAAGTTGGAGAACCCCGATCTAGCCCTAGGTGAGGGCAAGGCAAGAATCTGCAAATGTTTGAAATGTGTAAACACTAGAGCTGAGGGAAGAGTGGAAAAAATGTTCATGAATATTTGGATGAATTTTTAAAATGAATTATGATCAGTCACATTCACAACTCTGTCATACTTGCAGAAGGAAAACAATGGAATGGTTGAGTTTTACTGTACAAATACTTTTCAGAAGTTCATTTTAATTTCAAATATTTGCTGAAAGTGAATTTTGAATTGTATATTCAATTGCAACAATTGAAATGCCAGCTGTGGTGGTTCAGCCAGGTCTACACTAAAAAGTTAGGTGGATCTACCTATATCACTCCGGGCTTGTCTTCACTCCAGGGGGGATCAACACTGCTGCAACCGATGCAGCAGGTGTCAATTTAGTGGGTTTAGTGAAGACCTGCTAAATTGATGGCAGAGCACTCTCCGGTACTCCAGCTCCCCGAGAAGAGTAAGGTAAATCGACTGGAGAGCATCTCCCATCAACTCAGTGCAGTGAAGACACCGGGCTAAGTTGACCTAAGCTAGGTTGACTCCAGCTACAATAGTCACATATTGCAGTAGCGTAACTTAGGTCGACTTACCCCGGTAGTGAAGACAAGCCCTCATAGGTGTGAAAAATCCACACTCCTGAACAACATCCCTCAACCTAGATACCGCGTTTGGGTGAATACCTACAGCAATGAGTGAATCCCTCCTATTGCTGTTGTGAGTGGCTACACTGAAGGGCTACAGCAGCACCACTGTAGCAGTTTAAGTGCAGATATAGCCTCAGGCTATGTCAACACTATGAACCTTAAACTGCTGTAAGGTCTCCTGTGTAGCTGCTATATGCTGTGGGGTGAGCTCTCTCCCGCAGGCATAATTAAACCACCCCCAATGAGCAGCAGTACCTATGTCGGCGGGAGACACTATCCCACTGACATAGTGCTGTCCACACCAGCGCTTTTGTTGGTGAAACTTATGTTGGTCAGCGGTATGTCTTTTCACACCCCTTACAGACAAAAGTCCTGCTGACAAAAGTACTAGTGTAGACAAAGCCTAGGTAGCATAAGCTGTCTGATCTGGAACACAAACAATACCATATGACTTATGAACTCAGGTGAACCACAATGGGAAACAAACATTTGTTCCTGGAGCAAATAATTTTGAAGTATCAGTATGAATATATACAGATGTGTATCAGCTCTTAATCTGGAAACAAAACATTACAACTGGACTGAAAATTCTAGCATAGGTTAGGACAGTGTGCGTGTCTCTGAAATTAAAACCAGAACCTACACATTTTCCTTTCAGGATCAGGCTGCTGCAGAAAGTCTGAGGACTGTTAACTCAGTCATTTTTATGAGAAATAAAGAGCAAATACCCTACAGTATTGGAGGATGTTGCATTTGAACTCGAAGAGTGACTGCCAGAACCTTTTTAATTCCTGGAGACTCCCTCCTGGAGTTTGATGATGCCTATTATCAACTTTAAAACAAATATACTGATTCTCTGTCCAGGTTTGATTATAATGAGCTTGTGCATGTTGTCCAGATGTTCAGCAGTTCATAAAGAACATCCTTTGGGGGTGGGGGATTATAGTAGTGCCTTATTCAGTCAGCTCAAGGGCACAGATGACATTTTCTGTGCTTGTGGCTCGATACCTCTATGGATGTGTTCTAAATAATGTCTCAGACTCAGACTTTAGGATGTTACATCTCAAACACAGAAAAATTTAGGAAGACTGAGGAGGTAGCAAGGGAAAGAAGCCCCTGTGTCAACTTCCCTAGTGTGTGATGTGTGTACTCAGGCTGTGCCTCATTTCTTTCTCCCCTTCCCCACCATTGCAGTTGGCACACTCTGTAGCTTGGTGCAGAAGTCGGAAGTAGGCTCATAGCACTGCCTCCCTTTCCCCCCACTGGGCCCTTTGATAACTCTTGCCCCAGGATGCAGAGAGGAGCAGTCCATGATTTCTCTGAGATCAGGGACTGTAACTGCCCTGGCTTGTGTTCAGGGGTGAGGCTGGGGAAAGGTTGCCTGAGCCATTCCCTCCTCCACCCTGTGTACCTTCAGAGGAGTCAGGGACTTTACCAGGGGGCTATGGAGGCAGCCCCAATGTGCTCACCCTAGACAAAGTCCAGGAAGAGCTGTCTCTTAAACTGCAGAAAAAAATAAGAAGCCCTTTTCTACCATCTTAACAATAAACAGCCAGCAAATGACTAAATAATTTTCAAAAGCTAAGAGCTCACCGATAAATAGCAATCAGTTAGGCATTAGACAAAGTGTAACAACAGTTATGAAACTCACAAAATAGATGTTTTAACTTCAATTTATTTTATTTTTTCTCCTTCCATGGGAATGTTCCCACCATGTTCCAAAATGTTCATAAGCTAAATTAATTGCTGAGATAAACTGATTGTTTTTCATTTAATTATTTTTAGCAATGTAATGCCTCATACCCACAGTCTATTACCAACTGGGTTTATAGACATAGGACTGAGTCATACTGATTAGGTACAGCCTTTCATTAACTGTGGCAGTGAGCAATCCATGCTACAACTCTTCAGCATGCAGAGCTAAAATCGCTTCCCCCCTTCTTAAACAAGGGTGTAGCTGGCAAACTTCCCATGTCCAGCCAGCACTGCTGGCCAGTGTGGAGCAGAAAGAATGCCTTGAGTTTGATAGGAGGATACAACACCTGCACTCTCTGGAGCAAGAAGTGCAGTTAGTCATTCCTGGCCACTAGACATGGTGTTCAAAGGGCTCGACATCCCCTCCCAGAGCGGCCAGACACAGTCTTGCTGAAAATCTTTCATCCTATTCCTTCATCATCCGAGGAGTGCAGGATTGAGCCCAAATGTTTTTTACTACTGGACACTAGAAATGTACCAGAAATGAGTACGGATTATTTTGTACATCATTAAAATCAGTGGATACATTTTAATGTGAAATATGTCATACTTGGGCTGTAATGTTGTCATAAATACAAAGGGAAGGGTAAACACCTTTAAAATCCCTCCTGGCCAGAGGAAAAACCCTTTTACCTGTAAAGGGTTAAGAAGCTAGGATAACCTCGCTGGCACCTGCCCACAATGACCAATGAGGAGACAAGATACTTGCAAAAGCTGGAGGGAGGGGGAAACAAAGTGTCTGTCTGTGTGATGCTTTTGCTGGGGACAGAACAGGAATGGAGTCTTAGAACTTAGTAAGTAATCTAGCTAGATATGCGTTAGATTCTGTTTGTTTAAATGGCTGAGAAAATAAGCTGTGCTGAATAGAATGGATATTCCTGTCTTTGTGGCTTTTTGTAACTTAAGGTTTTGCCTAAAGGGATTCTCTATGTTTTGAATCTAATTACCCTGTAAGGTATTTACCATCCTGATTTTACAGAAGTGATTCTTTTTACTGTTTCTTCAATGAAAATTCTTCTTGTAAGAAACTGAATGCTTTTTTCATTGTTCTTAAGATCCAAGGGTTTGAGTCTGTGGTCACCTATGCAAATTGGTGAGGATTTTTTATCAAACCTTCCCCAGGAAGGGGGGTGCAAGGTTTTGGTGAGGATTTTGGGGGGAAAGATGTTTCCAAACAATACTTTCTCAAAATAAACCCAGTTAGATGTTTGGTGGTGGCAGTGGAAGTCCAAGGGCAAAAGGTAAAATAATTTGTACCTTGGGGAAGTTTTAACCTAAGCTGGTAAAAGTAAGCTTAGGAGGTTTTCATGCAGGTCCCCACATCTGTACCCTAGAGTTCAGGATGGGGAAGGAACCTTGACAAATGTGTATCAAGTTTCATCCCACAGTCAATTTAAACAAGAATTGTGGGGTAATAAACAGAACTTTAACCATTGTGGAGCCATTGTGTATCACTATAAATTCTTTATTTTTTCACAGAACACTTTCCTATTAAAAACAATGAGGAGTACTTGTGGCATCTTAGAGACTAACAAATTTATTTGGGCATAAGCTTTCGTGGGCTAAAACCCACTTCATCAGATGCATGGAGTGCAAAATACAGTAGGCAGGTATATATACACAGTACATGAAAAGATGGGAATTGCCTTACCAAGTGGGGGCCAGTGCTAACGAGACAATTCAATTAAAGTGGATGTGGGCTATTCTCAACAGTAGAATACCAAGGGAGGAAAAATCACTTTTGTAGTGGTAATGAGGCCAATGTAATCAGGGTGGCCCATTTCAAACAGTTGACAAGAAAATGTGAGTAACAGTAGGGGGAAATTAGTATGTGGAAATTAGTTTTTGTAGTGATTTTCAGACTTTACTTTCAAATTCCAATCTATCATCAGTATAATCTCTTGGTCTTGTGTCTTTGTGACTGTATATTGTTAAATTTCTTTATCCTGAAGAGTGCTTGACGAACACCGTATTCGACTTTGATATGGCAATGTATCAGCACTTTCACTGTTAAGGATATCTACCACTAGCTGCTGCAGCCAATTAATGGTTTTTTGTTTGTTTGCTTGCTTTGTTGTTATTTTTATCTAAGTTATTTCCTACTTCAGTATGAGTGTTTTCCCTGCACCTCCTGATCCTGGCACATCCCATCCATGGTCCCACAAAGTTGTGGGGTTGCCTCATCAACCTCCTCCTGGGGCTGGCAAAGATGGGCAGTCATCATACCAGGAGGAGAAAGTTGGACAGGATCGGTATTTTGGTGCTTATTTCTGTTCCCTTGTTCAGTCATACCTCTCGGCAGAGTTCCTTTGGGAAGTGTCCAATGACTACTTGGATGCTTTTGAGGAGTAGTGGACATTGTCGGGGTTCTCTGCTCATTGCGCCCTTCTGGTTCCCTGATTTTCACTCTATGACCTTCTCACCCCTGTCTTTTCATTTGTTGTCCCTAGCATTCAGCTGTGGCCTAGGTGCACTCTTCCCATCTCCCTAGGTTGAGGGGGAGCACCTTTAGCTTTGGCTGGGGTTAGGCCTGTTGTCTCCTGGTCCCAAATCGGTACTAGTGTATTTTCTTTGAGATACTCTAAATGAACTTTCCCCTACACACACGCATGTGCACACACACAGTCACTTACTCTTCTCCAAGGTTTTTTTGCACAATTATAAGCTTCCATCTCAAATTACTATAAGCCTGTTTTGCCTAACACTGGACTCTTCTTCAAGTTTTTCTCTTTGGGCAGGTGTGGGAGGGGCATTGATTGTGTTTTTACAACACCTAGCACAGTGGAGCCTTCTGTGTGATTATGACCTCTGGGTGCCCCTGTAATATAAATACTTAATCATGATGATAATTTCCCTGTCCCAGATATAGCCCCACTCCTATTCACAGGCCCAATATGAGGTTGTTCAAGATAGGGGACGTCCGCCTTGCAATTTTTACACAACTTTGGGGACCTTGGCCACAGGCTCCTTTGTGTGCTCTGTGTTGTGTGTCAGTGTGTGTTCACCTCAGACCAGACCCACTCAGATAAACCACCAGGAACAAGGTTTTATTCCGTAAAGAACAAAGAACAGGATTACAGTCCAGCAGCCTCCTCTCTGCTTGCCTGCTACATGCTCCCAGCTCAGTCAGTCCTGAGACCTTCTGCTTGGAGCGCAGAAGGTACAGGAACCTGGAAATTCTTCCAACATGCTGCAGTTTGTAGTCCACAACTTGTAGTTCCCACGGCTGCTGTTGAAGCACATTGGACCCTGGGCTACACAGAGAATACTAAAGAGTAACTAGCAAATTTCCTCAAGGCTGTACAGATGAAAGTGTTGCTGCCCAGTATCTGGGGTCCAGCCATCCCTGGTTTTAATCTCCATTCCCTGCTTTTAGCTTCTCGATTCTCCTAACACTCTCCTTACTTACTTGGACAAGTCAAATCAGAGATAGGAGGCAGGCAGAGGTGAAGTAGTCATTCAAAAGCTGTTGGTTTTGGTTACAAGTTGCTTCTGATCTCCAGGCCACATGGAAAACTTGCGGCATTTATTTTTGTTTTTACTGTTCCTTTACCATCTTTGGATACACATTCAGCATCAGACTTTAGCAATGTAATACTAGAACACTCATGTACTGCTGTAACCGAATGTGAGCCCTAGAAATATTCTTAACACTGAGACATCTGCTGGGTTATGATGCACTTTTACTTAATCAATAAGGATAATATCCACTTGCTCCTCCAAAACGGATAACATGGAGAGTCGAAAATCTTTGGAATTGTCAGATCCATTTGTCTGCTAATCATGCTCGATTTCAGTTTGCTTATATGGATCCATTTATCTTTCATGACATTTACTTTCTCAGCTATGCTAATAACTGTAAAGATATGCTTTGGAAATGCCTTGATATGTGAAAGAACATGTTCTCAACGTTGCCATGTTTTTTCCTCTGTAATTACATAAAAAGAAAAGGAGTACTTGTGAGAGAATCTTAGTCTCTAAGGTGCCACAAGTACTCCTTTTCTTTTTGCGGACACAGACTAACACGGCTGCTACTCTGAAACCAGTAATTACATGTAACCCAATGAGCTGTCAGTATCAGATATGCATTACGTGCACTGTGGCTAGTTGAAATGTCAGTTTTACTGTCTACTGTTCTCCCTTCAGCTGCCAGTAATTGAGGTTCAGGTTTCTTCTTTTCCCATCCAAAATAAAAAAAAATCTAAATTTTGTAATATTTTGGTAGTAAGCAGACTAGTTTCCTATGAAATCCTGGGAATGACTGAATGGTAACATCTCTGCTATTACATTGGTGACTTTCGCAATAAAATAGCTAGAAGGCACAGACTTCTAGCTAGTTTCAAAACTTGATTGTATTAACTAGACTGGTGTGTATCACATGCTGTATTGAGTATCTCAGCATTACAAGTGGGTAATTTGGTATATTTTGGTGTTCTTATTTGATGGGACTTTCACTAGAAAATGTGGATGAACTTTTAAAGTAATTCCCCTGGCCGTCACATGCCCTGTAGTACTGATCTGAGCATTTCTTCCTTTGTGAAGAAAACTGGCTTTGTGGCCTTATCAGGATTACACTGTTTTATCATAAGACTATTGTCACTATCACCAGCAGCAACACTGAGAGTTTTAAGTGTAGATCAGCTATCTGAATTTTAACCAATGTATTTTCTAAATCTGTTCAGTGATGGCCACTGGGGAGCAGGGTTAGTGCTGTGGGACTGATAGAAGAGTACAACACCTACAGAGCCCATTCAACACCAGCAGTTGCCTTTCTTGTTGCTGGAAATGCACGAGTTGTATCACTAGAGGGAAAAATTAAAGAAAAAAGTCTTGTGTTATCCACAGCCTCTAGGTGTGAGGATTCAAGACACATCCTGATTTCCTGCTGAACTTCATTTAAAGTTGAAGTTTAGGGCCTGATTCTGACACTCAAACTCAAATTGCGCAGCACCTTACACCCGGAGTAATCCCTGATTGCCTTCTATGATGAGATAACTGGCTCTGTGGATATGGGAAAAGCAGTGGACATGATATATCTTGACTTTAGCAAAGCTTTTGATACGATCTCCCACAGTATACTTGCCAAAAAGTTTAAAAAGTATGGAATTGATGAATGGACTATAAGATGGATAGAAAGCTGGCTAGATTTTTCAGGCTCAATGGGTAGTGATCAATGGCTGGCAGCCGGTATCAAGTGGAGTACCCCTGGGATCGGTCCTGGGGCCAGTTTGGTTCAACATCTTTATTAATGATCTGGATGATGGGATTAATTACACCCTCAGCAAGTTTTCAGATGACACTAAACTGGGGGAAGAGGTAGATACACTGGAGGGTAGGGATAAGGTCCAGAGTGACCTAGACAAATTGGAGGATTGGGCCAAAAGAAATCTAATGAGGTTCAACAAGGACAAGTACAGAGTCCTGCGCTTAGGGTGGAAGAACTCCATGCACCGCTACAGGCTGGGGACCGACAGGCTAATCAGCAGTTCTGCAGAAAAAGACCTGGGGATTACAATGGATGAAAATATGGATATGAGTCAGCAGGTGCCCTTGTTGCCAAGAAGGCTAACAGCATATTGGGCTGCATTAGTAGAAGCATTGCCAGCAGATCGCGGGAAGTGATTATTCCCCTCTATTCGGCACTGATGAGGCCACATCTGGAGTATTGTGTCCAGTTTTGGGCCCCCCACTACAGAAAGGATGTGGAGAGAGTCCAGCAGAGGACAACGAAAATGATCAGATGGCTGGGGCACATGACTTATGAGGAGAGGCTGAGGGAACTGGGCTTGTTTAGTGTGCAGAAGAGAAGAGCGAGGAGGGATTTGATAGCAGCCTTTCACTACCTGAAGGGGGGTTCCAAAGAGGATGGAACCCACTGTTCTCAATGGTGGCAGGTGACAGAACAAGAAGCAATGGTCTCAAGTTGCAGTGAGGGAGGTCTAGGTTGGATATTAGGAAACACTATTTCACTAGGACGTGGTGAAGTACTGGAAGGGGTTACCTAAGGAGGCGCGGGAATCTCCATCCTTAGAGGTTTTTAAGGCCCAGCTTGACAAAGCCCTGGCTGGGATGATTTAGATGATGTTGGTCCTGCTTTGAGCAGGGGGTTGGACTAGATGACCTCTTGAGGTCTCTTCCAACCCTAATCTTCTATGATTCTTCTATGATTTTTCTTGTATGATTTGCTTTCCTGGTGGCAAACAGGCTCCTCCTTGGCCTCCAACGCAGTATATACATGGGGTCATGATTTGTCCCTCCATTTGGACAGTCCAGAAGAACATTGATATGTCTACATTTTATCTGGTTCAGATGAGGGGATTTGTTTTTGTCAAATTGTTTATGCTGGACAGCAACTTTTATTTTTAAATTTTCAAACATTTTGTTGTAAGTATTGCAGCCCTTTAGAGGCATAGAAATGGAAATATAAGTCAGGATGAGAATACATCATAGAGATCAGCCTCTGTGATAGGATATACTACAGCATCTCGGAAGACATAAATCAGTGAGATTATTTCTTAGTTTTTAAATTAAACAACAAACCTCAAATGTATTTAGGTGCTTACAGATGTAGATAGGCCCCTTGTGGGATCTTCAGAAGATCAACTCCCCACTAATTGCATATCCTTAAACCAAAACAAGCTATGTTGGATATTTCCCTTTCTTTAGTTTTGGGGACACGTTTTCTGTTGTTCCAGCAAATTCCAATGTATAAAATTCAACTGTTTATCTTGAAGCCCATGGTATAATATTCTTAGTGTACAATTTTGCTACTTTTGAAAACCTCATGATTTACAGCTTGTTTTCTGGAGGGCTCAGGAACAGTACCCATACAGTGTTATTTACCAAATTATATTTCAGTTCAAAGAAAGTAAGACCCATTGCTGCCTCCTGTATCCACATTGGGCAGAATCTTATTCCACAGGTAACCCCACTGAAACTAAAGACATGACATTTGGTACTACTCAGTGTTACTAAGGCTAGAATTATCAGATCCAGAATTAATAGTGCACATTGTGAAATAAGAGAAAACAATAAACAAACACTAATTTAGTCCATCTTCCATAATCACTGAGTTTGAAGTGGATCAAAGATCCCTTCTCTTCTTTGCACCAGGATTTGCTTACAATTAGTAAATTCCTTGTGGGGAACAAACATGTTAACTGAACTTATTTTAAACTGGTGTGTCAAACTACATTGTACATCACACTGCCTTCTAAAGCCGGTAAGAACATTTTTGTCGAAGATGTAATGTTTCACACAAATGTATCAGTTTCCACAATGTTTTGAGAGAGAAAGAGAGAGAAATAGACTTTCTCATGCTCCACAGCCAGGTGGTGAGGACACTTTCCTGCTCTGCCTGATTCAGTTATTGGGGATGAAAATTCCCAGCTCTGAAGCAGGCAGAGCATGGACTTGAATCTCCATCTTCTACAGCCCGTCTGAGCGCCTTAACCACCAGGCTATAGACACACAGCTTCCCACATCAAACAGCTCAGGTTTTGATCTGAAAACATACTTTTTGACACAATCTTGTCTTCACAAAAATGTTGGAAAGGTTTTGGTTTTGTTCCAATGTGGAATGAAAACCAATTTGGAAATCTTGAAAGCTGCAGTGAAATGGAATTGTAGTGCTCTGGAAAGTACTGTCCCTGGCATTTGAGAAAATACAATACATGCATTGGCACAGGTGCAGATTAGTGTAGGAAATAGCACCTAGGTTCTGTCCTTCTTACTTACATTGAGTAATATCTTAATCCACAGCCAGCGCCACTGAAACTGATAGAACTATGTATGGAATAAGGCACTACTCAGAAGGAGAAAGAGTGGCAGAATCTAGTCCTAAGATGTTTTGGGGCTATATTTAACTTGACCTACACACTCCTTACTTCCCTCTTACATTTCTGTACAGGCTCATTGGACCTTGGGTCATGGGTGCATGGAAATATGTGAGTGCTATGTGTCAAATATTCCACTTTGAAGCAGGTGGATAGCTGTGACAGTGTCACAACTTTATGGAAGTAACAGCCAGCGGCAAAATACTATCCTTTGGAGCAACAGGAATTATGACTCACCGGGGTGGGGGGGTGCGGTCTCTAAGGCTAAAAGTTTCTTGGGGCTACTCCTGGAAGGCTGAAGCTTACATATCACCTCTTGCTCTGACTGTTTCTAAAGGCATAAGATAGCCTTTTGTTTGTACTTAGAACTACTAATACCCCTCTTGGGAACCTGTGGTTGGTTGGTTGGGTTTTGTATTTGTTGTTTTTAATGTAATGTCCTGCTGATACAATGTCGAGACAAATAAAAAAATAAGTTCTTCTCATAGTGAATCTCAAACTGTGTACCATATTTCTGCCTTTGAGGAGGAAGATAGTCATTCAGTCTCAAGGGAGAGAGAGAAAGCACATGCAGTGGGTTTGCAGTAAGAACCAATAGCAGCGTAATTGCACATGAAAAGGGATAAAGCACACAGTGCTCCTTTCAAAAGGTACAGTGTACAGCCAAACACAATGGGGAGTAAATTCCTACTGCCAAAGGAAATGGGATGAAACAGAAAGTAGTAAAGATAAAATTGTCTGTCTGAACCTAGCAATTTTGAAGAATTTATGGAGATTGACTGTCATGTGTCGTTTTTTTAATCTGACCTCCAGCTTGAGGAATACAAATAATATTAGTATACATCCCATAAGCCAATTATGTTGTGCTAACCTACCTATTGTCATTTCACCAGGCTTTGCATGACTGCTATATTTTTGCCTTACCTTTCATGGTCTGCCCTAGCATCTTTCAGGCAGTATGTTGGCATACTGTTATTTGCTGAAGCCAGAAGGGACCATTGTGATCATCTAGTCTGACCTCCCGCATAACACAGGCCATAGAACTTCCCTGAAAAAAAATTCCTAGAGCATAGCTTTTAGAAAAAGCATCCAACTTTGATTTTAAAATTGACAGTGATTGAGAATCCACCATGACCCTTGGTAAATTGTTCCAATGGCTAATTAGCCACTGCTGGAGTAGTTTTGTCCAGTCCTGATGCCCACAATTCAAGAAGGATGTTGATAAATTGGAGAGAGTTTAGGGAAGAGCCACAAGACTGACAGAAGGATTAGAAAACATGCTTTATAGTGATAGACTCAAGTTGTTCAATCTATTTAGTTTAACAAAGAGAAAATTAAGAGATAACTTGATTGCAGTCTATAAGTACCAATATGGGGAACAAATATTTGATAAGGGGCTCTTCAGTCTAACAGAGAAAGGAATAAATACCATCCAACGGCTGGAAATTAAAGCTAGACAAATTCAGACTGGAAATAATGGCTACATTTTTAACAGAACAATCTTTATCTCACACTGAGATGCCAGTGAGTAAAAATTCTGTGATTCCATGCTGTATGTCCATACATACAGTATCTGAATAAGTATGTAGGAAGTGAGTGCCTGTTTGAAAGCATGTGTATATATTTGATCCAATATAGAACTCCATCTTTTTTATTTTGTTTGCTTGCTGTCAATTCTCAGTCCTTACTGGAGTTCAAACAGTAGCTGTATTGACAGCTGATACAACTACCAAATATAATAGATATCTAACACATGAAGCCTGACTAAAGTTAAATCTATTTTCTGGACTAAATTTTGTCTCGTAATCCAAGTCTTAATGGATATTAGTCTAACAGCAAATCCAGACATACAAAAATCCAACTTCTGCTAAAATGACAAATGAATCTTTAGGTTAGCCTCAGAAAAGAGCAGTTATGATGGAGAGATAAGATGACATCCAAAATTATCCAAGCCAAAGTCTATCCTCAATCACAGATGGCTCATCAAGGTGCACAGTTTTAAGGCATCTCTGTTCCTTTAGCCAATAGTAGAAGGGAGTAATGTAGCTAGCTTGACTTCCCTAACTCCATGGATCAGGTACCCCTTTTGAATCTGAGTAAACCACTGTGCAACTTGCTACCTTCAGTTGCTAGGAACTCTGGGAACAGATTGCGGTACATCATGGGGGCGTGCTCGCTATCCCATGATGCAGTTCTTTCCATCCCATCATTCCATGGGCTTCCAACTTCATTTTGTTCCATTTTCAACAGCCCTTGTAACCTGTGTGCCTGCCATCTCTGCCTAAAAGCATGAATCCTGAACTGCTAGCCATTCTGGTGATAAGCATTATGAGCACAATGCCGCTGGTCCTGCAGTATTTCATGAGCTGCAAAACAGAGAGCAAATCGAAGTTGACTGCCTTGCTGTGTGCCATGGAAAGAAATACTTCAAGATTCCTTCTGGCATTCACAGAGCAGCTGCTCGCAGTGAACCATCAGTATTAGGCTAGGGAAACAAGCACGGATTGGTGGGGTCACATGGTGATGCATGTATGGGATGATGAGCAGGGGCTGCAGAACTTTTCATTTTCTCAAATCCACTTTCTTGGAACTGTCTTCAGAACTCACCCCAGCATTACAGCACCAGGACACCAGAATGAGAGCTGCCCTTACTGTTGAAAAGTGAGTGGTGATCACTGTGTAGAAGCTGGCAACTCCAGACTCCTACCGGTCAGTCGTAAATCAGTTTGGGGTTGGAAAATCCACCGTGGGAGCTGCAGTGATGCAAGTGTGCAGGGCCATTAATTGCCTCCTGCTATAAAGAACTGTGACTCTTAGTAATGTGCAGGAAATAATTGATAGCTTTGAGGCAATGGGATTCCCTACCCACGGCGGGGCGATAGATGGCACACATATCCCAATTTTGGCCCTGAACCATCTTGCGATGGAGTACATCAATCAAAAGTGCTCCTTCTCCATGGTCTTGCACGTGTGGGTGGATCACCAGGGCTGTTTCACGGACATCAATGTAGGGTGGTCAGGGAAGGTGTATGATGCACACATCTTTAGGAACACTGGACGGTATAGAAAGCTGCACGCTGGAACTTTCTTTCCAGACTAGAAGATTCCAGTGGGGGATGTGGAAATGCCCATAGTGATCCTGTGAGACCCCGACTACACCTTGCTTCTGTGGCTCCTGAAGCCTTACACCGGGAACCTAGATAGCAGCAAGGAATGCTTCAACAACAAGCTCAGCAGATGCAGAATGACCGTTGAATGTGCCTTTGGCACATTAAAAGGTTGCTGGAGCTGCCTTTTTGGCAGGGTTAGACCTCAGTGAGGAAACTATTCCAATGGCCTGCTGTACTCTGCATAATATTTGTGAAGTGAAGGGGGAACAGTTTCCCCAGAGGTGGAGCACTGAGGTTGATCGGTTGGCTGTTGATTTTGAGCAGCCAGATACCAGAGCAATTAGAGAAGCACAGCAGGTGGCTATTTGAATCAGGGAGACTTTGAAAGAGCATTTTGATAATGATTCCCAGTAATGTGTCTTTATGTGATGCATTCAGCCAGGCAGTGCTGCTTTGAATGACCCCTGTAGTGCTTGCTTCCTGAGCATTAATGATACTAAGCAAATATTCCTGCCTATAGAAACTATGTTTGAATGTTAGAACAAACTAACACATGTATGACACAAATAAAGACTCATTTTATTTCAAAGACTCAAATTTAATAACAGAACAAAACCCAAATTTTCAGTCAAACAGGGGACATGGCAATGATGAATGGTCTCTTGGATATGGCCCACAGCTGTGCGTAATTCCAGCTTTCATTGTGCACGGGGTACCCTTGGGACCAGAGACACAGGAGAAATGTGGTGGAGGAGTTTGGGGTGGTATGGAACGGAGTTCTGTATTAGCTGCAGGGGGAGTTGTGCATGGATGTGCTCAAACTGCAGTTTAATGAGGGACTTCAGCCCTCCAGGAGCTGCCCTTCTCTCCTTTTCAGGCTATCCAGCCTGAGTTTTTTCTTTAATTGACTCCCTCCATGCTCCTGTTTCACTGTGTGCTGTATCTGTTGACTGCAGCACTTCACAAAACATATCCTCCTTACTCCTCCACGTTCACTGCCTTATCTGATGGAGGTGCTTCACCAGTGTGGAGGAGTGGGTCCTCAAGGGCACATCTGCAGAAGCCAAAGAAACAATGAACAGAGACAGTATTGCGAGTGAATCACATGAATCACATGAGCCATGAATCACAAAAGTTACACCCAATTCTTTCTCACTGTCCCTTGGCTAGTACATAGCTCAGTGTGAGTCCCAAATATGGTGAGTTCACTAGGAGGGAGAGGGAAGGGGGAATTGGCAAGAAGGGACAAAAGGTCTGGGTGGTTTGAGAAGGGGATTACTACAAATGCCCCGGGAGACTATTCTGAATATTGGTACCCTTTTCCACAGGCTAGGGTAATCACTCCTAAGGGTAACCCAGGATTCAAGCATGTATCTCCTGCATGCATGTAGATTCAGAACAGTTCCATATGCTGATTATCTGTGTGCTGTTCTGATCCCAGCAGAAATAATTGCTGGGTGACACAGCAAAGTTTCCTACAGTAAGGGGAAAAACAAAGCAGCTCTTCCAAGGGATTTTGGCAGAGGATTGCTGAGTACCTACAGAAAAGTTTCCTAGAGATCTCTGTAGAAGATTCCTGAGACATCCCGGGTCAGAAAACAAACTTTTCTGCTGGGCTCCCACTGCATAGCTGCAAAGGCTCTGTTGTTAATTTCTGTCCCTTATCCCTCCTCTACCACATAACAAAGTATATGAGAGTTTAATCTCCTCTCATTGTGCAGTATCAAAGCAAAGTGAACACTTACTGGAGCTCCCATCTCCTTCATCATGTGTGCCAGAGCCAGAGTGCAGGAACTGGATAGACCCCTCTAGAATCAAAAAGAGGTCCTGACTCACCACGCCACCATACAACTCTGTTGTGTGCTCCACATTGTCCTCCAGCTCCACTTCCTCTTCCATCACTTCATCCTCAGGCTTGAGTCCACTGGTCACTCCTTCCAGTCCCCCTGAAGTATCCACTGTGCTCTTGGTGGTGGAGGTCGGGTTGCCGCCGAGGATGACATGCAGCTCCTTGTAGAAGCGACATGTCTTTGGCACTGCACCAAAGCAATGGTTGGCCTCCCTTGCCTTCTGGTACACCTGCCTAAGCTCCTTGATCTTAGCATGGCACTGATGCATGTCCCTTTCATGACCCTTCTCCTCAGTGCCACTAGCAATCAGCCCATAGGTATCAAAATTCCTATGGCTGGAACAAACCTGCGACTGCACAGCCTCCTCTTCCCATAGACCCAGCAGATCCAACAGCTCCGGTGTACTCCACACAGGATTTTGTCTTCTGTGGAAAGCCAGCATGGTCAGCTGGGAAGATGCTGTGTGAACTGTGCATGCTAAGTAAACAGGAAGAAGAATTTCAAAAATTCTCGGGCCTTTAAACAGGGAGGGGAGCATACCTGTGTACCTTCAGGGCAGTTGAGTATGGATTAAGGGCCCGATGCTGAACCTTGCTAAAATTATACTTTGCTGCCAAACACTTTGCCTGCTGTTGACCATGCTGAGTAACAGATGCCTATGGGTGTACCTGGGTAAGAAGACCAGCTCACCCCATATCATAAACAACAGGCTACCACAAGGCTCTGTACTTGCTCCAACCCTTTTTCATATTTAAATAAGTGACATGTCTCCAACTAAATCATGAAAACTGGGATATGCAGGTGACCGTGCCATGACAATCCGAGCATCAAACCTCCATGACATTGACAAAGCATTAACTGAGGACCTCCAAACTATGCAACAATATTTTCAGAAATGGAGGCTCAAACCAAACCCTGGAAAAACATTTGTAAGCACATTTCATCTTGATAATAGGAGTACCAAAAACACTGAAAGTAGCTTTCTGTGGTAAAAATGTACAACACTTGGATTACATGCCAACATATCTCGGAGTGAAACTCGATCACACCCTCATCTTCCATGAAAATCTTGAGAAGGTAGCTGAAATGATAAAAACGAGAGCCAACATAATCCAGAAACTAGCAGGTACAACCTGGAGCGCATCAGCATCAGTGCTGCGAACATCTGCAATAGCATTTGTATATTCAGTAGATGAATATTGTGCAGTGGTATGGAACAGATGCAGTCAAATGCAACTTGTGGATACACAGCTGAATACAGTGATGTGGTGCATCTCGGGAACCCTTAAGTCAACTCCGACACCATGGCTACCTGTTCTGTCTAACATCGCTCCCCTGGTGATATGCCGAATTACTGTGAGATTCCATGAAACTCAGTGAATCCAGAAAAACAGATATCTTCCTATCCACCAAGACCTTGACAAAACCTCTCCCATCTTGTACAAAACCTCATCCCTCCCGTAATGTTTTGAGCCTTTCTGGGAACATTCGTTTAGCCTCATGCAATCAGGTTACGATCAAAAGGAGGCTTAGAAAACAGATTGAGCTAAACAAGACTTAAAAAGTTAAGCACCTTGTGCCAGATCCCACACAGAAGGTTCCTGGGTTTGACCTTCTACGATCATCTTCATCAACTCTGACCCAAATCTGAACTAACCCTGGTAGATCCGGACATCTAATGCGCAAATGGAAAATCAAGCACTCCCCAGTGTGCAAGTATGGTTCCCCATGACAGACCATCAGACATATCACTACCTACTATTTATAGTATGTATAGTACAATTTATAAATATGAAGGATGCATTACTGCAATGAATTCTGCTACTCCTGATGTAGCCATTTGGCTCCATCAACTTCAGGTGAAATTGTAGTTGCTGTAGTACACCAGCCATATGAAAGAAGAAGAAGACCAGATTGGCCAGGATGGGCATTGTGTGATACCTCCTGGAGGCCAATTAGGGCTACATAACCAAGCACAGTGTCTACACTGATGCTGTGTTACTCTAATTACATCACAAAAAGCCCTCTGCCTATCACTGAGGTGTTTTTATTATGATGGGGAAAAAGGAGAATTACATTAGCAGGAGGAACATTTCAATATGTATACCTCCACTGTTTTGTCGATGAAAACTGACTTTGTGGGCAAAACTGTGTAGTAGAGACAAGGCTTGAGATACTGGCCACAGGCATTGGAGGGAATTAAGGATAGGAGGGAGGGAGCAGAGGGAGCCAGTCAGCTCTTTCAACTCCTCCAAATCAGCCAATGAAAAGATGTGGGAGGCAGTGACCTTCATCCCAGGGAAAGGTGTGGGTTCCTCCTTCTTCCCCTCAAATTAGTGCCCCAGGGGACATCTCCCTACTAATAAGACCAACCTTTCTCTTCCCTGTCCTGATGAGAAGGGGGTGGGAAGCATTGTAAGGAACTTCATATGGACCTATCAAAACTAGACAATTCATGATAGTAGGTGAAATCCCTTGTAGAAAAATTCATGGTAATGTATATTCAAAGGAACAATTTGACCTACCTCTACACACTGAGTGTTTAGGTTTTAAATGGTTTACTACTCAGTCTGGGGAAAAGAATGGATAATTCTGAACAGTTGCTATCATAATGCAGAGTGGTAGGGTAAAAAAGCAGAGGAGGTATTAGGCTATATTAACCCCAAGAGATAGAGGATAATACTTAAATTATTATAATCCCATTACCATTAATTTACGTGTCTGACCATAACTTTGAATCTTGTGTTAGGTGTGTTAGGAGTTGGTCACCCCATCTCACAAAGGATATACCACGAACATATATAGCATAATAGGAAATATGTTTTTCACTCAGAACATAATTAACTTTCAGAATTTTCTGCCACAAGGCATTATTGAAGTAAAGCAATTAGTAAGGTTCAAAAATGAGTTCCATATTTTCACGAATAATATAATCTGTAGTCATATTAGATTGCACAAAAATTAGATAACCCCTCATGCTTCAGGACATAATCCAACCACTAACATGAGGAATAAGGTTCTACATAGGCATGTTATTCTATAATTGTCAGTTATGGGAAGGTTTATATCTTTCTCTGAAGAATGTGGCCCTAGTAACTTTCAGAGCCAGGACACTGATGGACTATAGATCTGATCAAGTAGAGCAATTCTTCTTTAACATAGTACCAAATTTGCCTTTTTTGTTTATATTTGCAAAAGTATTGGTATATTTAAATTAATAAGGAGGAAGAAATGGTTAGGAAAAATTCAGTAACCTTACAAATTTTGAATACATTTTATGCTGCTAGCCAACCTTTCTGACTTTTAGTTTATCAGTGTCTGTAGGTGTTTGACCTTAAAAATATTCCAGAGTTTGGATCAAATTTCACTGTATCACATGAGAAAATTAAAAGTCTCTGCATTTGTGCATAGTTATGGTGGACAGGTGATGCTGTTACACATAGTCTCCCAAGTTCTTTTTCTTCATATGCAAGCAAATGTTCAGTCATGGGAAGACATTCTGTATCATCCGTGTCTTGTCCATGCAGTTTTCTTTTTTCTTATGGAGAAGTCAGGGGGTTGTGAGTAGCAGAAGAGTTTACTCTTTGCCTTGCTTCCAGGTAGAATCAATACTTGTGGAGTGGGCTAAATTTCCTGGAGAACAGTTTGCCTGCATGCTGTTTAACCATTACGGTTCCAGGACTGATGTATATGTGTAAATAAAACAAAGTTCCATTTATAATATACCTAGACTCCATGTCACAGATTTACAAGGTCCTGGATGTCTGCTAACACTTAACAGAAGACTGAAACAGGTGTCAAAAGAAGGGGTAACAGTATAAATATTATTTTTGCTATTTTAAAAAAAAAACAATTATTATTCCCCATTCTTGTTCTACATCTGATATTGAAAGGTGAGAAGCACTGTTAAGGATTAAATAAGAAGGTAGACTGATATTTCTAAACATGGTTCATAATAAATGTGAGTACGTCCTAATAAATGATCCTCAATCTGGTTTTTAATCCAAAATTATGCTATTCTTCTCAGTAATTTTCTAATAATAATCCTATAACCACGGAGCCACAGCGGGACTCATGGCATTTAGCACCACTAAAGATTAAGCCCGTGTATAGCAGTGTATGTGTACAGTTTATTCCTTTAGTAAAAGGAAATAATCATGAAAATGGTTATAGAATTTGAAATTTTATTTTCATATTTTATTTGAGTGAGGGCTTGTGCTTAAATTTCAGTCATAAAATACATTAATTTAAATTGTATAAGATGGCACTATCCCATAGATATGGGACAACTGAAAGTTTGACTCTAATATTTTCAACTAGGTCCCAGGAATTTTTGCCAAAAATATCGGAGCAAAACCGCATTTTCTTAAAAAAAAAAAAAAAAAAAAAAAGCATGGACTCCTTAATGTCCATAAAGAGAAGGTGGCAAGCTCAGTCATATATCACAGACTCTCCTGCCATCACTACATAATATATAATTTATCTGCCTCAGGAGACTAAATCAATATTGACAGGGTTTGAACTTGTGTTCCACAGGGTCTAAGTATTTACACTCAAGTTTTAGATCACTCAGCCATTTCCTTCCAGTAAAGCACATAGTTCTTCTTCAGCAATGATTTATTTTGGGATTAACATTCAAATTAATCATAAACCATGATCTCAACAAAACTGAATGAGAAGTTTTATAATATTTTGATCCAGCATCCTCCATTGCTGCTCACAGTAAAGGGAAAATTGAGTACTGAGCTGTCATTTACCAATGTCACTCTCTTTCAGTAATAACTTGAACTTGCTAATTATTTGAAAACCTCTTACCTTTAGCTTGTGTAGTTTTCCTATCTAGAAATACTTCCATCTATCACTGCCACTGAGCTCACCCCAGTACACTTCTGTTCTTGGAAACTATCCAAAAATAGAGCTGCAGAATTTACTTTATGCCCTACGAAGGGGATATCAAGGTACGGTACATATGCAATGTGTCATCCAGTGTTCTTAGAACATGTAAAGGATCCAACTGTGCTGTTAATTTGGTCAGGCCTCAGGCCCCCTTGGCACATCTATTTTCTCTGTTCTTCACAGTCTAGATTATATTTCTATGGCAGGAAGCAGTGGAAAAACAATCCTTTTTAAGCTTGTTAAATTAAAAAAAAAAGAAGATGAGATGTTCCAACACAGCCAGTTAGCTGACATGATAAATCCTGTCACTAGCCATTTATCTTTTCCTTGACTATGACTTTATCATTTAATCTGTAGTCATGTGAGGAGTACAGGGGAGGAAAGAATATGTATCTTTTTTAAATGGTTGTACTTTAATAACACTTCTGCACATTCTTAAAATATCACTTTGCCTCACTGGTGATGTGAATCCTATACACTGTCTTTGGGATAACATTTTTGAAATGTTGTTCTCATTATTGCTTTGTTTTTAAACTCTTGAAAAGGAAAACTAAGGCCAAGTGCCAAGGGAGCAGATAAACCCCACTCCAGACAAGAAGGGTTTAAAAAACTCCTTTGGTCACAATCAGTCCCAACCCACTGCACCTGTGAGGCCCTTCAAAGGGAGGAACTCAGTGATTTGCTGTATTACAGTGAAACAATCTGAGCTAGAGCTTCCAGAAGAGGATATTCGGTTACTGGCTGAGGAACAGATTGAGAGCACCAGTAACCTGAGACCTCTGATAAGATGGACTGGTTTGTTTCTGTTGTTAAAATCCCCAAACGATTGGCTGTTAGCCATGTAGGAGGGTGGAGCTGAGACTTCCAGCAGAGCCTGAAAAACTGTTTCCCCCCTCCCTGTGTGAGGGAGGGCGGCTGGCCCCTTGTGGGTCTGGGAACTATTTGCTTTTTGTTTGGACTGTTTTGTATCTTCCTCCCTCCCTCTCCCCCCCACCTCAAACAGAAGGGGGTTACATAGACTTGCTAAGAGGTACAGTTGGTGGGCTACGCCCCAGGATTGAACTATAGGATTTCTGTTGCTCAAGGAATGTTGTATGAGCTTAGTGAGGCAGCTGCCTTCACTCCAAGGGGGTTACCTTGAGACATAACCTTTGACATCAAGATTTTCAAAAGTAACTAATGATTTTGTGTGCCTCAGTTTTTTGGCGCTCAACTTGGAGACATCTTTATGGTGCCTTTTTTTTTTTTTTTTTTTTTGAAGGACTCCCATATCGGGAATCTTTCCACTGACATCAGTTAACTTTGGATCAGACCCATGCTGCACTGAAAATGTCACTGGAATGATTTCCATTAGAAGCTTTTCCCTCTTATAAGCTCCATCTGTAGAGAATTATAGCTTCAATTTTAGCTATCAATGTGTAAAATGTACAGTAGCTCTGGCAGTGAGTTGCATTCCTTGTTCCCTCTCTCACTGGGCAAAACTGTTTAGGTTATTTGTTTGTTTGTGTTTAAAAACCAAGAACAAAGGCCACCACACCAGACTGTGAAGTAATTATAAAGTTTTCTGCACAGCAGCAGCCTTCCTGACAGCTGTGGTATTTATATGTAATTATTAGAATTGGGAGCACTGGCTGTTGGGAGTCTGAAAGGACAGGAAACAGGAAGCAGGGGAGGAGTTGAGAGGCGGGGAGAAACAGCAGCTTGGTAAAGAGGTTTCCACTTTGAAAATAAAGTCCTGCTGAAGCTTGTTAGTACCTTGCCTGGTTGATAGAACATTTTGGCGATGAGGATGGATCTTCTGCCTCTAAACCCACCTGCACCCTTTCTGCAAAGCCCAGGTGAGCCTCCAATTGCTTTTACTATCTGGATCCATATATTTGAGACTTATCTGCTTGCAATCAGTGCTACAGAGATTTCTGAAGTAAGAAAGTGTGCTCTGCTAATCCACTGCCTTGGAGCAGAAAGGCAACGTATATTTTATACTTTTCCCATTGCAGATGATAAATATGAGACTGCACTCACTGCATTAAAGAAGTTTTTTTGTGCCAAAAGTGAATGTAGTAGCTAATCGCTATAGATTTCGCCAGCATGAACAGAAACCAGGGGAAACTATAATGCAGTATATTGCTTCCCTGAGGAGTCTGATTGTAATTTGTGACTTTGGGAATATGGCAGATGAGATGATTAGAGACCAGTTCGTTGAGAAAAAAACCATGCTTCATGTAAGAGAACGCTTACTTCTAGAACCACACCTTACACTAGAAAAAGCAATAACCATTGCTACTCAGATTGAGTCAGCTACAGCTGAAGCCAAAATAATGAGAATGGATACAGGAGGCACAGTCCAGGCTGTGACTCCTTTGCAGGAAAGTTCACTACCACTGCAGACACACAATTGCAAGAGGAAAACTAATGAAAAAACACCGAATCAGCAAATTCAAAATACAGTAAAAGCATGCTTTCACTGTGGATCCACACAACACCTTGCAAGCTACACGGGATGTCCGGCAAAAGTAGCTCAGTGCAATCATTGCAAAAAGATTGGACATTTTGCTAAAGTATGTTGCAGTAGCCAGTTCAATCAACAGGCGCATGTGGTTACAATACCAGATGTTACTGTGCTGTGGACAAAATCACTACTGCACATATTCCAGAACAGATAAAGTGCGCTGTAAACATTTCTGCCATACCCTCAGGCAAACCACACTCTATTCAGATAATGCTGGACCCTGGCTCAGCAGTATCTATACTACCTGATTCCATCTATCGGCATTACTTTAAAGATGTTGCCTCTTACTGAACCCAAACTTCACTTGGTGTGCTATTTGAAAAACCATATTCCAGTACATGTCTGCCTGCCAGTAATAGTTACTTTTGGTGATTGCTGTGTAACTGCAGAGTTCTACATTGTCCACAAAGGCACTTCTATCCTTGGCAGAAATTCATTGGCTGCTTTAAATCTCAGGTAGTTAATGGACAAATTGATCTTCCTCAGCAAAGCACTCTTGCGGTACACACACCAGTTTCAGCTGGGACCCAGCACCAGGTTGAGGAGAAACTCAGCTGTGCTAATGGGCTTCTGCATAAAGTTAAAATGTGGAATAATATGATGCCTGTACAACAGAAGTTATGGCACTTATCATTTTCAGTCAGGGAAGCTGTTTCAGAGAAACTTAGAAAACTTGTTCAAAAGGACATTATTGAAGAGATCGACTCCTCAGAATGGGTTTCACCTATAGTAGTGACGCAGAAGAAGTGTGGAGGCATTCACCTTTGTGTGGACTTAAGGGAGCCAAATAAAGCTATTGTGATTGACAGCCATCCTCTTCCTCACATAGAAGAAGTATTTGCAGAACTCCACAGAGCAAAGATGTTTTCTACTCTTGATTTGCAGAGCACATACCACCACGTTATGTTTGCATGAAGATAGCAGAGACCTCACAGCATTTATTACACATGAGGGACTATTTCATTTTAAACGTGTTCCATACGGTCTCACATCTGCCCCAAGTGCCTTTCAAAAATGATGTCATTGATTCTGAAGAATCAACATGGAGTTCAGTGCTATCTGGATGCTATTATCATGTTTGGAAATGCTTCTGAGGAGCATGACAATAACCTGCAGTCTTTACTAAACTGCATCAGCACAGCAGGCCTCCAGCTCAATAGGTCCAAATGCACATTTAGACAAACTGAACTCTCCTTTCTGGGGCATACAATTTCACGGGCTGAATTAAAACCTGATCCAGATCATATCCTGGCAATTTCAAGTGCTCCTCCTCCAACAGATTTGCAAACCTTATGTTCCTTCCTAGGTCTTACCTCCTGGTATGCAAAATTAATTCCCAGTTATGCTTCTGTCATTGAACCGTTACGGTAATTACTATGGAGAAGTTCAACCTTAGTGTGGACAACGGATGCACAAGCTAGTTTCAAAATGGTGACAGACTTGACTGTACAAAGTCCAGTACTTGCGCTATTCAGTCCTGCATTGCCCACAATTGTAACTACTGATGCTTCTGATTATGGACTTGGGGCTTTCCTCACACAACTGCATGAGGACAACACAGAGAGGACTGTTGCATTTGCTTCCAGGACACTAAGTAATGCTGAGAGAAAATATTCTACAGTCAAAAAAGAAGCACTTGCTTGTGTCTGGGCTACTGAAAAATGGAGAACTTACCTGTGGGGCCGCACGTTCAAGTTGCGCACAGACCACATCCCTTTGACAATCTTGCTCACCACAAAAGGACTGGGAAGAGCAGGATACCATATTGCTCAATGGTCTGCAAGACTACTCTCTCTTTCAATTATGGACTGGAATATAAGCCTAGAAACCAAAATGTGGTCGCTGATTGTTTTTCTCACCTGCCTTTGCCTTCACCAGATGGTCCACCGGAGGATGAGGATGTAGTGGTTGCGCTTATTACAAGCACTCACTGCAGTTACAAGAGAGCAATTTCAAGCTGCTTGTTCAATGTGTCCAATTCAACAAAAACTATGGGAATTTCTGACTAATAGATGGCCCAGTCAAAACCTTGACCCAGTTTTGCTCCCTTATTTTAGAGTTCGGGATGAACTTTCTTTGTTTGATGGCTGTGTGCTACAAAGTACACACTGGCTCCTTGTGCCAGAATAATTACAGTCAAAGCTCATACACCTGGCACACGGTACTCATCAAGGAATTGTCTGAACCAAACAACGACTAGGGCATCTGTATTGGTGGCTAGGGATGGACTCTCAAACTGAAGCACTCATAAAATCCTGTGTCACTTGTCAAATGCATGATAAGACAACAGTGACATGTACCCCTCCATTACAGCCTGTTCCTCTTACTGGATCTGCATGGGAAAAAGTGGTGATTGACATTGTAGGACCCTTTGATACTGCTCCAACTGACTGTTGCTATGCCATCACTTTAATAGACTATTTCAGTAAACGGCCTGAGGTAGCGTTTACATCGCAAATCTCTTCTGCTACAGTAATTAAGTTCCTCTCTTCAGTTTTTAGCAGGGAAGGTAACCCCAAAGAACTGGTTTCAGATAATGGTAGTCAATTTACTTCCCTGGAGTTTGAAACTTTTCTAGCAGAGAGGAGCATTTTACACAGAAGGTCATCCCTATATTACCCTCAAGCCAATGGGAAAATCGAACGGTTTAACAGAAGTTTGAAAGAGAGTTTGCAAATGGCTATACTGGAATGGCAATTGTGGTACCCTTCACTACTGATTACTTGCAAGCATACCGGGCTACATGACATGCCACAACGTAAAGATCACCTGCAGAGTTACTGCATGGGAAACAGAGGAATACTAAACTGAACATTGCTGGATTGTTAAAGGCACGACCTGATGCCCCAAATGAGGATGATGTGAGAAAAACAGTTGAACAGAACCAAGCAAAGTCTAAGGCTTTCACAGACAAGCGGCGGGGTGCTAAGGAACCAAAGTTCGAGTGTGGTTCCTTTGTTAGAATACGAAAACCTGGAATTTTACGTAAAGGGGACTATAAATTCACAGCTCCTCTTAAAATCATAGAGGAGAAGAAGGGACCTTACACCTCTCGACTTTCTGATGGGTGGGTATGGAATGCTTCTTATCTTGCACCTGCCCATGCACCAAGAGGAGATTATGCCAACACCCAGTCTGCGTTGGATGACTTCACCGGAGTACCAACACAACAAGACATTGCACTGGAACCGGGGCTTGAGAGATGGCCTGTCAGACCCAGACAACCACCTGTCTAGACTAGAGACTACATTAGGTAGTATCTACAGAGTTTTCAGTGTAATATTTCTGCCAACAGTACAGTGTCTTGTTTCATATTTTTTTCTTGTGGTTAGAACAATAATGTTTGTTTTAATTGGGAGAGTTTCTTAAGAGAGGAGGGAATGACATGTTTAGATGTTGCTTGTAATTATTAGAATTGGGAGCACTGGCTGTTGGGAGTCTGAAAGGACAGGAAACAGGAAGGAGTGGGGAGCAGTTGAGAGGCTGGGAGAGAGGTACAGAGGGTGCAGCAGCAGCTTGGTAAAGAGGTTTCCACTTTGAAAATAAAGTCCTGTTGAAGCTTGTTAGTACCTTGCCTAGTTGATACAACAACAGCCAAGTGCTACAGTACTATCAAATGACAAAATACACAGAAAATATGAGAGTGAGGACACGGGGAAGGATTTTGCTGAGCAAGGAAGAGGAAATAAGCAACTAAACCCTTCAAAAGTGGAAAATGCTACTTTGAAAAAGTGTTACCTGTGATCAGATTGAAGGCCTTTTACATTTTCCTGAGCTAGGCATACAAAACACTTATTCTCAGTGGAGAGAACACCCAGTACTATGGGGAAACACCTATTTACTGTCAATTTCAAATATTCAATTGGTAATTAAAAGAGGAAATATCAACTGGTTAAATCAAAGGACTGGAAGTAGGACAAAATGGCCTCTTGTCCTACTTTTCTCACTAATATGATTGGTTAATCTTGGACAACCGCTGGATGCTCAAGATTCCCAATCTAAGATTTGGGGTTAATTCTTGGGCATTGTGAATCTTAATTCATTGGTGTTATTAAAATGCTGAGTGGGAGATGCTATAAAAGCAGAAAGTAGTCAGAGTTTCTTTTGCTTCTTCTCCTTTTTCTTTTTCTTATCAATATAACTCCTAATGATCACAATCAAAATCAAAGTACCACTGTGCAAGGCCCTGAACATACATATAATAAGTGATGACCCCTGCCAAAAAAGAGTTAAACTCACTGTCTATGAATTCGACTGAATTCTCAGCCCATATCAAGGGACAAAGTGTGGCTAGCTGGCCCAAGGGCACAGTAGGGAGGTTCCACATGTGTGAATACTCACATATAAGAGCATATGCACATGATAAAGGCATTATAATAATTGCTACATGATTTATCAAATTAGCATATACCTGTCTCTCTCCTACTTACTGGAAACAAAATCCTTTTTATACAAAACTTGGTTTTGGATTTGTGGTACAGAAAAGACAAACGCAGCTGTAAGTAAGTATAAAGGGGATTCTTTATTCACATTGCTGGACACATATATACCTTTGCAGTTCTATTCGTCTCTCTGATATCCAGAGTCCCTAAACTCAGCTTGTGCTGCTCAGTGTCACCACACAAGGTCTCCATAGTTCAGGTCCTGATATCAGAAGTCATGGCTACTGACTGCATTACAGGATGATTATTATTTATCATTTCTATTACTGTAGTGTTTAGGAGCCCTAATGATGGATCAGCATCCCATTGTGCTAGGTTAAAAAAGACAGTTCCTGCCCCCAGCAGCTTACAGTCTGTCTAATGATTTACTTATATTCGCATATCTTTAGTAATTTCCAAACCAAAATACTCCTCTATTAATTTTATAACACTTCAGGGTATGAATGTCAAGGGCTCTATAATGGTATTAGCACGTTTAACTTATTTCTGCTGTACTTCCTTAACAAGGTAAAAAGATCCCTCTCTTTTTATAGAGCAAGCAACATGTAAACTACAGGAGCAATTTTTTTCCAGCATTAAAAATATTTAAGAAGTAAAAATGGACACATTTACTCCCACAAACCTCCAGGTATGCTTACTAATCCATGCATAGTATTTATTTGTATGTATGTATATTATTTACAGGATGTAAATAATTAGGATGATGTGAAAGCAAATACATTTGCATTTTTACATCTGAGGAGCAATTGGAAGGAACAACAAATTACATGATCAGACCTTTTTTGAAAATAATAATAATAATAATATCACCGTAGTACTTGATCTTGACATTTAAGTACTTCAGCACGTTGATGACAAATTCAATAGAGTTCTCAGTAGGATAATAAATTCTATGAGCATAAAATAAAACAGGAGTTTTTCATTTATTACTGGAGTTGTGTAAAATGTTTGTCAGAATATTAAAAAGTGTTTAGATGTGCTCTTGTCATTTTGGAAGCTTCTGGAAAAAAAATTTCAAGGTAGTTAAATTTTGAAGCAGTACTAGAAACACCATTCTACCTTTCTTTTCTGGTTTAGATGTCAAAAGCTTTATCACAGATTGATGATCAGTGTTAAAGCTGAGGTTTTGAAGAGAAATACAGGGCAGAATAGTCTGCCCTATCTAGAACATGATGTAATTTCTACCCCAAAGCATTTTTAATAAAATGGGGCGGGGGAGTTGTCTGCCTGAGAAAGCAGCATTTGTATCTCCTCCATCACGGACAGGACATTCTGAAAGAGAGACTCACAACTTTGGAGTTCACGTCCCAGTTGGCACCTAAGTAAGTGGGATTTTTTTCAATGGATTTGAATGGGTTTTGGATTGAGCCCTGGGTTTACAAGCACTTGTCTTCATCAACCTTCCAAACACACTACAAAGCTCATCTTTTCTGTATGGCTTTTCAGAAGTGGGGAGATTGAGGACTCTGTTCTTTGTAAGGAATTTTATTTCATTTTTATTTTGCTGATACATAAGTGTCCATTGGCAAGAACTAACTGAAAAGTCTGTACTATCTAGTATATTAATATTTTGATAGTATGGACTATAACTTGTGTATGGGTTGTGACGGGTTTGATCACAGAGACCCTCTTAAAACTACAATACCCACCTGGGGAAGTGAGGAAACAGATTGACAGAGCGAGACAGGTACCCAGAAGTCACCTACTACAGGACAGTCCCCACAAGGAAAATAACAGAACATCACTGGCCATCGCGTACAGCCCCCAGCTAAAACCTCTCTAGCACATTATCAGCAATCTACAACCTATCCTGGAAAATGATCCCTCACTCTCACAGACCTTGGGAGACAGGCCAGTCCTCACTTACAGACAGCCCCCGAACCTGAAGCAAATACTCACCAATAACTACAGACCACACCACAGAAACACTAACCCAGGAACCAATCCCTGTAGCAAACCTTGTTGCCTACTCTGTCCCCATATCTACTCCTCCTTTTCTTTTTGCATATCTACTCTAGTGACACCATCAGAGGACCCAACCACATCAGCCACACCATCATAGGCTCATTCACCTGCATGTCTACTAATGTTATATATGCCATCATGTGCCAGCAATGCCCCTCTGCCATGAACATTGGCCAAACCGGACAGTCCCTACGTAAAAGAATAAATGGACACAAATCGGACATCAGGAGTGGTAACACACAAAAGCCAGTAGGAGAACACTTCAATCTTCCTGGACATTCTATAACAGATTTGAAAGTAGCTATACTTGAACAAAAAAACTTCAGAAACAGACTTCAAAGAGAAACAGCAGAGCTACAATTCATTTGCAAACTTAACACCATTAATTTGGGCTTGAATAGGGACTGGGAGTGGCTGGCTCATTACAGAAGCAGCTTTGCCTCTCCTGGAATTGACACATCCTCATCTATTATTGGGAGTGGACTACATCCACCCTGATCGAATTGGCCCTGCCAACACTGGTTCTCCACTTGTGAGGTAACTCCCTTCCCTTTATGTGTCAGTATATTTATGCCTGCATCTGTAACTTTCACTCCATGCATCTGAAGAAGTGAGGTTTTTACCCATGAAAACTTATGCTCAAATAAATCTGTTAGTCTTTAAGGTGCCACCAGACTCCTTGTTCCTCTTGGGACTGTCACCTGACATGCTGAAATTACCTGAGTCTGTTTTCCCTACCAGCTTGGGACTCCAGAACCCTGTCTTGTTGAGCCAGACACGCTAGCCTGCTGCAACCCAGACCCAGGGTCTGGTGCATGCCCCCAAAGCTGAAGACTTTAACTAAAAACTGCTCAGCAGGTCTCCTATCTCCAGCACCTAGACACCCAGTTCCCAATGGGATCCAAACCCCAAATAAATCCATTTTACTCTGTATAAGCTTTATACAGAGTAAACTCATAAATTGTCCACCCTCTATAACACTGATAGAGAGAGATGCACAGCTGTTTGCTCCCCCAGGTATTAATCACTTACTCTGGGTTCATTAATAAACAAAAATAATTTTATTAAGTATAAAAATAGAATTTAAGTGGTTTCAAGTAATAACAGACAGAACAAAGTAAGTCATCAAGCAAAATAAAGCAAAAACACGCAAGTTGAAGTCTAATACATTAAGAAACTCATTACAGGTAAAATCTCGTCCTCAGAGACATTCCAATAAGCTTCTTTCACAGACTAGAATCATTCCTGGTCTGCGCCCAATCCTTTCCCCTGGTACAGTCCTTGTTAGTTTCAGGAGACATCTTAGGTGGAAACTAGGGGTTTTCTCATGACTGGAAGCCCCCTTTGTTCTGTTCCACCCCCTTTTATATCTTTGGCACAAGGTAGGAATCTTTTGTGTCTCTGGGTCCCCACCTATCCTTCTAAATGGAAAAGCACCAGGTTTAAGATGGATTCCAGTAGCAGGTGACATGTTCACATGTCCTGTGAGACCCCAGCCTCCATTCTTCCAGGGCTGGCCCACATGTATCCAGGAAGGTTTGCAAGTAAACAGAGCCATTTGCAGGTCATTGATTCTAAAGCACTCTTAATGGCTTCAATTTAATATGTTT
Source organism: Chelonia mydas (assembly GCF_015237465.2). Taxonomy (NCBI): domain Eukaryota; kingdom Metazoa; phylum Chordata; order Testudines; family Cheloniidae; genus Chelonia; species Chelonia mydas. The sequence continues at coordinate 104,714,095 of NC_057852.1, forward strand.
ATATCAGTAATGCAAGTTTACATCTTGTTCTCCTAACTCAAGACATAGAAATAGTACATGCAAACAAATCAGATGAACACACTCAGTAGATCATAAGCTTTGTAATGATACCTTACAGGAGACCTTTTGCATGAAGCATATTCCAATTACATTATATTCAGCTTATACTTATAAGCATATTTCCATAAAACATTATGGAGTGCAATGTCACACGGATACTCAGAGCTTGGAATGGGAATAGGGTTGCCAACATTGTACTTCAAAAATAAGGAACTGTTTTCTTAGTACCCTCACTCCATCCCTCCTCCAGATATTATTATTATCATTAATAATTAATAAAGCAGTACTCACCTACATTCTCCAGGGGCATTATCCTGCTCTTTTTGCAGAATTCAGCAGCCCCTGATCATTCAGAGTTGAAAAAATAAGGGACATCCCTTGTAATAAGGGACTGATGGCAACCCTAGATGGGAATCTATTTATGTTAAATAAAATCCATCCCAGGCCCTCTTTTGAGGAGAACTGTAATCATGCTGACTGCAGTAGCAGGAATTTGTTCCTGACTTCACCAGAGCTCTGTATCGGTAAAGAGAACTGCAGTAGCTGACCTTGTTGCAGGAGCACAATGTAAGTAAATATGGCCTTGAAGCTGGAACCTCATACTCCCAGGAAACTTTGCAGACAGAGTGCACTCATGTATCTTTATTGGTATAGTTTGCAGATGACTCAAAGACTGTTTAGGTAGTCTGTATTGCGGAGGAAAGCAGTGACTCAGAGAAGAACTTAGAGTTCATCATAAATCTGTTATTTTCATGGCATACAGGTAGAGAGAGAGAAGAATAACATAAATACTCTTTCTGGAGAGTTGAAGCATAACACTGGTTTGTTTCCAGAACCCTAACACAAAACAGTGAAACACAAAGTCACAGTGTGCTCCTAAGGTAAAGAGGCACAACTCATCCCACCTTTCTCTAGGCTGACTTTCTTCAGGCTGCCCAATTGAACCCAGATCACACTGTTTCCCTCAGAGCCTACAAGCAGGACCAGGAAACCCCTTGTAATTTAAAGTGAGTGTTTCTAATTTAATACACCAAAATAGCCACCTCAACCTGAATTCTCAGTGCAATGCTATGGTAAAAAGGACTAATATGATCCTGGGGTGTATAAAATGGGGAATATCAAGGAGAAGTAAGAAAGTAATATTGCCTTTTTACACAACATTGGGAAAACCACTACTAGAATACTGTGTACAGCTTGGTGTCCACACTTAAAGAAAGATGTGGCAATATTAGAGAGATCAAAGGAGAGCCAAAAAATAATCCAGGCTCTGGATACCCTAATGGATGTGAGTCTTAAAGAGCATGGCTCTTTCATCTTATCAAAGAGAAGGTTTAGAGGTGACTTGATCACTGGGAATAGGTACTTACATTTGATACACATATCTGGAAGGATGGAGGGCTTTTCCATATTGCTGTCAAAGGCATAACAATTGGAAATTGAAGATAGACAAATCCAACCTTGAAATAATATGCAATTTCCCAGTAGTAAAAATACTTATACATTGAAACAACTTACCAGAGGAGGTGGTGGGTTCACCACCATTTGGAGTCTTTAAGGCGTGATTCGTTATCTTTTAGAAAATATGCTTGAATCCAGTCTCTGGGATTCTACTGCCTGTATATGTAGCAGTGGGAGTTGAGCTGCATGGTTATCTCTGTATCATGGTCAGTAGAACAGAGGTCCCATTGTTTCCTGGAGGGAATGTTATGAATAGGACAACAATGGAACAGGGAATGGGAGGAGTCAGGCTGGAAATAATGCAGCCATATGGATAAAGCAGAGCAGAGTTTAATAAAGTTCTACTTCTTCAGTGTAACCTGCATTGCATTTGACTCTTTGCAAATGAAAAATGGTGGCAGCCTCCGAATGGTGAGATTTCTGTAGGCAACAGCTGGCAGTGTGAGCCATAGAACTCAGTCTGAAGTCCCCCTGAGCCCTGGATTTAGGAGACACAAACCTAGCCCGGTGATGGAGCCAGTGGAGGGAGGAATTTGAGCTCTACACAGAACTGGCCCTGCAGGAGGACGACAACAACAGTAGGCAAGAAAAAAAATTACCTTATTGAGGAACGAGGCAGACAGAGCTGCACCACTCTGAAGCTCCCCACTGGCTCAACCCTTACAGCAGTTCTAGGAGCCTCAGGGAACTATTGCTCCCCAAAGCAGATCTAAATGGTGCAGCAACAGTGCTTTTTCATTAGGGAGCAATCTGAAGGAGAGGGAAGAAATCCCTTATGTTACTGCATTACACACACTGGAAGCTACATGCAACTTTTGGGACTTGACAGATTCCTTAATTCAGGACAGGATAGTTTGAGGACCTTGGAATCACCAACTTTTGGAGTGGTTCTGGGAAAGCTATCTAACATTAGACAGAGGGCATGCAGCAGAATCCTCAGGAGAAGGGATGAAAGTTCAAGGAGGCACAACAACTGCAGAAGTTCACAAAGTGAGACAACAGCAAAGGAGAGTGGGTGGCCAGGGTTCCGTACCCACAGTGAGAATCATTTACTGTGGGAGACAACATGGGTGGCTGAAGAAGTGCCCCACACTAGGATGCATTTCAAGGAATGTTGGAAGTGGAACCATTTTAGCAGTGTGTGCCAGAACAGAGAAAAATCATTCAGACTTGTACAGGGGAGAGGGGGGCGGGGTCATATGAGACAGTGATGATACTATCTGAGCAGGGGGTTGGACTAGATGACCTCCTGAGATCTCTTCCAAGCCTAATCTTCTATGATTCTTTTATACCTTGATTCTGTGCTTGAGTCCAGAAGCACTTCAGGTTCAGGCTGTCAGGACAGGAAAGCACGAAGGGAAAATACCAACCTCTGTGCATGCCACAATGCTGATATGGAAATACCATGCGCACTGTCAGCTGGATAGAGGTGCCTCCTGAAATGTGATTCCTTGGTGAATTGGACTTGAACACATGCATTTCAAAGAGCAGGCACAATCTAGTAATGTACAACAACAGCATAATGCAAACCATATAAAATGTGACCTCAAAGTAGCTTACCTGAAGAATGACAGACAATACCATCTCAAAGTTCTGGTGGTGGACGGTAAGCACCAGACTTGCCTCTTGGTCAACACATCTTACAAATTCTGGATCTGATCAGGGTGCAAATTGAGAATTTTATAGCAGTAGTGCAAAAAGCAAAAGGGGGAGTCCCATAGAAAATGGAGACAATTTTAGAAGCATATAGGGATGGTTTCAAACGGAACAGGTACCTTGAAGGAAAGCTGTGACTAGAAGTAGAACCCACAATGGAACTTGTTTGCTTGTCATGAAGGAAAATTCCAGTGGCACTACATTATCCAGTAGTCAGGGAACTAAAAACTCTGCAGAGAAGGGGTATCATTGCACCTGTAGAGGCTAATAGAGCCGGGGTAAACAGTATTATGGTTTTAAGGAAGTCCTCAGGTAAATTACACATCTACATAGATCCAAAGCCATTGAACCAGGTGTTGAAAAGATGCCACTACCCAATGTCTCCAGTTTGTTTTATTAAAGTTTTATTCCTTTCTCATTCACTAGTTTGTTATTTAATGAACCCCAAGATTGTTACATGAAGTCAGACTTGCTGAATGAGAAGAAAAACTGCAGACATTTTCATAGATTCATAGATACTAAGGTCAGAAGGGACCATTATGATCATCTAGTTCGACCTCCTGCACAACGCAGGCCACAGAATCTCACCCACCCACTCCTGCGAAAAACCTCTCCCCTATGTCTGAGCTATTGAAGTCCTCAAGTCATGGTTTAAAGACTTCAAGGAGCAGAGAATCCTCCAGCAAGTGACCTGTGCCCCATGCTACAGAGGAAGGCGAAAAACCCCCAGGGCCTCTGCCAATCTGCCCTGGAGGAAAATTCCTTCCCGACCCCAGATATGGCAATCAGCTGAACCCTGAGCATATGGGCAAGATTCACCAGCCAGATATCCAGGAAAGAATTCTCTGTAGTAACTCAGATCCCACCCCATCTAACATCCCATCACAGGCCATTGGGCCTATTTACTATGAATAGTTAAAGATCAATTAATTACCAAAATCATGTTATCCCATCCTGGCTGTGTTTGCAACTGAAAGCAGAGATAAACAGAGACACCACAGAAGCACATGGAGCACCAGGCAGAGAGATTTTGCATGTATGTGGTAGGCACAATAGTAGCTTGACTAGCTTAAGAAAGGAAAAAAGCCAAAAATTGAAGCAACCTCCTTCCAGTCTGCAATTGCCAGGTAATATTGCAGAGAACTGGAAAAAAATCAGATAGAGATTTGAATTGTATTTAGTAGCCATGGGGCAGAGGGAAAAATGATAAAGGGAAATCATCTATTTTTTGTATGTTGTTGGAGAGGAAGCATTGGATATTTGTAATAACTTTAAGTTTGAAGAAGGTGAAAGCATGAAGTTAAATAAAATACTGACTACATTTGAGGGATATTGCTTGCCAAAAAGGCATGAAAACCTTTGAGAGACCCAATTTTTTTACATGCATGCAAAAAACTGATGATAACCTAGAGCAATATGCCACCAAATTAAGAAAACTCAGAAAACCTGTGACTTCAGTGAGTTGACAGTCTCTGGTCAAAGACAGAATCATTTGTGGCATTAAAGACAATGTGTTGAGAGAGAGTGTTCTGTGAAAGAGATTTAACTTTAGAAAGAGCTCTTCAAACATGCAGGGCAGAAGAAACTGTGAAAGCACAAGCCAAAAAGCTTAATTCATCAGAAGGGATTATCCATGTACTAAAGAATATAGCCAGAATAGATCAAATCAGAAAGTGGAACCACTCGCTATGAAAACTACTTCTAGATGGAAGACCAGGTACTGTTATGTGGAAGGTGTGGATTACAGCATGGCCCCAAACAATGTGTTGCCTTTGGGAATCTGTCATAAATGTGGAAACATAATTATTTTGCAAAATGCCACAGAACCCAAATGCAGAAAATGCAAGTGCATTCAGTTAAAGACAATCTGTTTGAGGAGTTTTTCATGGACATATTGGGATCTCCAAGCCTGATGAGAAGGACTGGATACTGCCTATGCCTATGTAAATGGAACAATTATTCCACTGAAACTGGACACAGGAGCTCAGGTTAATATTCTGTCTGAACAAGACCGAGAGACTGAAAATAAGACCAAAACTGGGACCAACAAAAATAAAGTAACTGGTTATTCTGGAACAAATATACCAGTGAAGGGGAGAAGCAGTGCTAGCATCAATTAAAAAAAACCACCATGTGCAGGCTCCCTTTCATTCTAGTGCTAAAAAAGGTGACACCAATTTTAGGCCTTGCTGCACATGAGAAGCTCAATTTGGTAAAACAGGTGTTCTCACTACCAGATCATACTGAACCTGGCTATGAGGAACTCTTTCAGGAATATCATGACCTGTCTCAAGGGTTGGGTTGCTTGCAAACGTGAATTTACTATGATGGGGTGATTTTCAAGGTAGTAAGGTTATAATTCCAATGAGCCTAAGGGTATGTCTACACTATGAAATTAGGTCGAATTTATAGAAGTCCGTTTTTTAGAAATTGTTTTTATATATTCGAGTGTGTGTGTCCCCACAGAAAATGCTCTAAGTGCATTAAGTGCATTAACTCGGCGGAGTGCTTCCACAGTACTGAGGCAAGCGTCGACTTCCGGAGTGTTGCACTGTGGGTAGCTATCCCACAGTTCCCGCAGTCTCCTCTGCCCATTGGAATTCTGGGTTGAGATCCCAATGCCTGATGGGGATAAAACATTGTTGCGGGTGGTTCTGGGTACATATCGTCAGGCCCCCGTTCCCTCCCTGCCTCCGTGAAAGCAGCAGCAGACAATCATTTTGCGCCTTTTTTCTTGAGTTACCTGTGCAGACGCCACACCACAGCAAGCATGGAGCCCGCTCAGCTAACCATCACCGTATGTCTCCTTGGTGCTGGCAGACGTGGTACTGCATTGCTACACAGCAGCAGCAACCCATTCCCTTGTGGCAGCAGGTACAGTAGGACTGGTAGCCATCATCGTTCACCTCTGTGAGGTCGATCAGGAGCGACAGACATGGGCAGACATGGGCAGACATGGGCACAGGGACTACATTTGGAGTGACTTGACCAGGTCATTCTCTTTAGTCCTGCAGTCAGTCCTATTGAACCTTCTCATGGTGAGCAGGCAGGTGATACGGATTGCTATCAGGCCTACAGTACCATCTTCTGCCGGGCAGGCAAGAGATGAGGATGGCTAGCAGTCCTATTGTATCATCTTCTGCCGAGCAGCCATGAGATGTGGATGGCTTGCAGTCCTTCTGCACCATCTGCTGCCAGCCAAAGATGTAAAAGATAGATGGAGTGGATTAAAACAAGAAATAGACCAGATTTGTTTTGTACTCATTTGCTTCCCCCCCCCCGCCCCGTCTAGGGGACTCATTCCTCTAGGTCACACTGCAGTCACTCACAGAGAAGGTGCAGCGAGGTAAATCTAGCCATGTATCAATCAGAGACCAGACCAACCTGCTTGTTCCAATAAGAACAATTACTTAGGTGCACCATTTCGTATTGGAACCCTCCGTGAAGTCCTGCCTGAAATACTCCTTGATGCCACCCCCTTTGTTGATTTTAATTGATTTTAATTGATTTTTAATTGATTTGATTTTAATTCCCTGTAAGCCAAGTCATCAGTCGCCCCTCCCTCTGTCAGAGCAATGGCAGACAATCGTTCTGCGCCTTTTTTCTGTGCGGACGCCATACCAAGGCAAGCATGGAGGCCGCTCAGCTCGCTTTGGCAATTAGGAGCACATTAAACACCACATGCATTATCCAGCAGTATATGCAGCACCAGAACCTGGCAGAGCGATACCGGGCAAGGAGGCGACGTCAGCGCGGTGACGTCAGTGATCGGGACATGGACACAAATTTCTCTGAAAGCATGGGCCCTGCCAATGCATGCATCATGGTGCTAATGGAGCAGGTTCATGTGGTGGAACGCTGATTCTGGGCTTGGATTTCTCACCCCCCCCCCCAAACCTGGATTTGTGCTGGAAATGGCCCACCTTGATTTTCATGCACGTTGTAAGGAGAGTGGTCACTTTGGATAGGCTATTACCAGCAGGAGAGTGAGTTTGTGTGTGTGGTTTTTGGAGGGGGATGAGGGTGTGAGAGAATCTGGATTCCTGCAGGAAATGGCCCACCTTGATTATCATACACATTGTGAAGAGAGTGGTCACTTTGGATGGGCTATTACCAGCAAGAGAGTGAGTTTGTCTGTGGGGGGGCGGAGGGTGAGAAAACCTGGATTTGTGCTGGAAATGGCCCATCTTGATGATCACTTTAGATAAGCTATTACCAGCAGGAGAGTGGGGTGGGAGGAGGTATTGTTTCATGGTGTCTGTGTATATAATAATGTCTTCTGCAATTTCCACAGTATGCATCCGATGAAGTGAGCTGTAGCTCACGAAAGCTCATGCTCAAATAAATTGGTTAGTCTCTAAGGTGCCACAAGTACTCCTTTTCTTTTTGCGAATACAGACTAACACGGCTGTTACTCTGAAACCTGTTTTTCAAGTAGCAGTGAAAGAGGAGTATTTATAGTTAATTCCACTGGAAGGAAAAATAAGGACAATTTATTTTAATCAGACTTAATTCTTTGATGTTTTAAGTGTGCATCTCAAATCTGGTAAAGTAACTACCAAAATCAATAACAAAATGTAAGGAAGTGCAAAATTTTCCCCTGCAATGCTATTTTGAGTCTGATACTGAATTCTGTCACTTTACTGATATAGTAAGCAATCTGTCTTACATATTCTCAGAGTCATTCAGAGTGACTTTAGCCTTTAGTCATGCAGAGTGCCCTTTTGGTGACTTTATACTCTAAGCCTAGGGCCTAATGACCAAAATCACTTCTATATAGGAAATCCAGCTCCTAAATGAGTATTGTATGATTATTCCAACCTGTCTGAAGATACAGGAGAGGCTCCTGCTGTGCTCAGGCTTGTTATATAGTCACTCTTGTTCACTTACCCTGAAGTTGCAGAGTTTATTCCTTCCATTTACAGGAGAACATTTCAATTTAGTTGCTGTGCATTTACTCACTGAAGTGCTCCGACTACTAACTTTAGTCATTTAAACCTGTTATTTGAAAGATTCAGTTCTCTGTTCATAAACAATGGTTACAAAAGTTTAATCTTGATTTTTAAAACTGTAAAAGTGGTGATCTTAAAACAACCTAGGAAGGGAAACTGCTTATATGATGTAAAAGAGTAGATGTTGGCTGTGACAACACAACTTTCTACTGGATCCTCAATACAGCTAAATTCCACCACATTCAATGTCTCTTCCCCAAAGAGCATACAATCTCTGTAGACAATGTACAGAAAAGTAGGAGCAGAGAGGTAGAAGAACAAAAACCAGTGTGACTGAATAGTGGTGTTAAACTTTAGACTTGTTTCCACAATTTTGTCTGATTTCTGTTGAGATGGCTTTTGAACCTTATTCATTTAGTAATATTCAATACCTTATTCACTCAGTTCCCAAAAAGTAAGCTTGACTTTGAACTCATCACTGAGGATTTTTTTCTTATTGGCATTCTGTTAAACTACACTTGAGTTGATAAGGCTTAAGGGTATGTCTACACTATGAAATTAGGTCGAATTTATAGAAGTCGGTTTTGTAGAAAGCGGTTTTATACAGTTGATTGTGTGTGTCCCCACACAAGTGCTCTAAGTGCATGTAGTCGGCGGAGTGTGTCCACAGTACCGAGGCAACCGTCAACTTCCGGAGCATTGCACTGTGGGTAGCTATCTCACAGTTCCTGCAGTCTCTGCCGCCCATTTGAATTCTGGGTAGAAATCCCAGTGCCTGATGGGGCTAAAACACTGTCGCGGGTGGTTCTGGGTACATATCGTCAGGCCCCCGTTCCCTCCCTCCCTCCGTGAAAGCAGGGGCAGACAATCGTTTTGCGCCTTTTTTCTTGAGTTACCTGTGCAGATGCCATACCACAGCAAGCATAACCGCTAAGCTAACCGTCACCATATGTCTCCTGGGTGCTGGCAGACGTGGTACTGCATTGCTACACAGCAGCAGTTAATTGCCTTTTGGCAGCAGACAGTGCAGTATGACTGGTAGCCGTCATCAACGTAGTGCTGGGTGCTCTTTTAATCGGGCGCCTGGGAAAACATGGGAGTGACTCAGCCAGGTCATTTCCCTTGTTTCGTCTCATGGTGATTCAGTCCTACCGGCAGTGCAGCCAGCAGAAAATGATGGCTAGTCGTCATACTGCACCATCTTCTGCTGAGCACCCAGGAGCTGATGACGGCTAGCGGTCGTACTGCACAGTCTGCTGCCAGCAAGATGTATAAAGATAGATGAAGTGGCTCAAAACAAGAAATAGACCAGATTTGTTTTGTATTCATTTTCTCCTCCCTCCCTCCTTCCCGCGGTGAAATCAACGGCCTGCTAAACCCAGTTTTGAGTTCTATCCTTGAGGTTTTGAGTTCTATCCTTGAGGGGGCCATTCAGTTTCTCGCAAAGCCACCCCCTTTGTTGATTTTAATTCCCTGTAAGCCATGTCATCAGTCGCCCCTCCCTCCGTCAGGGCAACGGCAGACAATTGTTCCGCACCTTTTTTCTGTGCAGACGCCATACCATGGCAAGCATGGAGCCCGCTCAGATCACTTTGGCAATTAGGAGCACATTAAACACCATGCACATTATCCAGCAGTATATGCAGCATCAGAACCTAGCAAAGCAATACCGGGCAATACCAGGCGCGGTGACGTTAGTGATGAGGACATGGACACAGACTTCTCTCAAAGCATGGGCCCTGGCAATGTGGGCATCATGGTGCTAATGGGGCAGGTTCATGTGGTGGAACGCTGATTCTGGGCTCGGGAAACAAGCACAGACTGGTGGGACCACATAGTGTTGCAGGTCTGGGACGATTCCCAGTGGCTGCAAAACTTTCGCATGCGTAAGGGCATTTTCATGGAACTTTGTGACTTGCTTTCCCCTGCCCTGAAGCGCATGAATACCAAGATGAGAGCAGCCCTCACAGTTGAGAAGCGAGTGGGAATAGCCCTGTGGAAGCTTGCAACGCCAGACAGCTACCAGTTAGTTGGGAATCAGTTTGGAGTGGGCAAATCTACTGTGTGGGGCTGCTGTGATGCAAGTAGCCAACGCAATCAAAGATCTGCTGATATCAAGGTTAGTGACCCTGGGAAATGTGCAGGTCATAGTGGATGGCTTTGCTGCAATGGGATTCCCTAACTGTGGTGGGGCCATAGACGGAACCCATATCCCTATCTTGGCACCGGAGCACCAAGCCGGCAAGTACATAAACCGCAAGGGGTACTTTTCAATAGTGCTGCAAGCTCTGGTGGATCACAAGGGATGTTTCACCAACATCAGCGTGGGATGGCTGGGAAAGGTACATGACGCTCGCATCTTCAGGAATTCTGGTCTGTTTCAAAAGCTGTAAGAAGGGACGTTATTCCCAGACCAGAAAATAACCATTGGGGATGTTGAAATGCCTATATGTATCCTTGGGGACCCAGCCTATCCCTTAATGCCATGGCTCATGAAGCCATACACAGGCAGCCTGGACAGTAGTCAGGAGCTATTCAACTACAGGCTGAGCAAGTGCAGAATGGTGGTAGAATGTGCATTTGGATATTTAAAAGTGCGCTGGTGCAGTTTACTGACTCAGTTAGACCTCAGCGAAACCAATATTCCCACTGTTATTACTGCTTGCTGTGCGCTCCACAATATCTGTGAGAGTAAGGGGGAGACGTTTATGGTGGGGTGGGAGGTTGAGGCAAATCACCTGACTGCTGGTTTCTCACAGCCAGACACCAGAGCGGTTAGAAGAGCACAGGAGGGCGCGGTGCACATCAGAGAAGCTTTGAAAACTAGTTTCATGACTGGACAGGCTACGGTGTGAAAGTTCTGTTTGTTTCTCCTTGATGAAACCCACCGCCCCTTGGTTCACTCTACTTCCCTCTAAGCTAACCACCCTCCCCTCCTCCCTTCGATCACCACTTGCAGAGGAAATAAAGCCATTGTTGCTTCACATTCATGCATTCTTTATTAATTCATCACACAAATAGGGGGATAACTACCAAGGTAGCCCAGGAGGGGTGGTGGAGGAGAGAAGCACCAGGAGGGGTGGTGGAGGAGGGAAGGACAAGGCCACACAGCACTTTAAAAGTTTAAAACTTTAAAACTTATTGAATGCCAGCCTTCTGTTGCTTGGGCAATCCTCTGGGGTGGAGTGGCCGGGTGGCCAGAGGCCCCCGCACCGCGTTCTTGGGCGTCTGGGTGGGAAGGCTATGGAACTTGGGGAGGAGGGCAGTTGATTACACAGGGGCTGTAGCGGCGGTCTGTGCTCCTGCTGCCTTTCCTGCAGCTCAACCATACGCTGGAGCATATTGGTTTGATCCTCCAGCAGCCTCAGCATTGAATCCTGCCTCCTCTCATCACGCTGCCGCCACCTTTCAGCTTCAGCCCTCTCTTCAGCCCGTCAATTACTCTCTTCAGCCCGCCAACTCTCCTCCCGGTCATATTGTGCTTTCCTGCACTCTGACATTGTCTGCCTCCACGCATTCGTCTGTGCTATGTCAGTGTGGGAGGACAGCATGAGCTCAGAGAACATTTCATCATGAGTGCGTTTTTTTCGCCTTCTAATCTTCACTAGCCTCTGGGAAGGAGAAGATCCTGTGATCCTTGAAACACATGCAGCTGGTGGATAAAAAAAAAGAGGCAATGGTATTTAAAAAGACACATTTTATAGAACAATGGCTACACTCTTTCACGGTAAACCTTGCTGTTAACATTACATACATAGAACATGTGCTTTTGTTCCAAGGTCGCATTTTGCCTCCCCCCACCACGTGGCTAGCCCCTCGCACACACACCCCCCATGGCTAACAGCAGGGAACATTTCTGTTCAGCCACAGGCAAACAGCCGAGCAGGAATGGGCACCTCTGAATATCCCCTTAAGAAAAGCACCCTATTTCAACCAGGTGGTCATGAATGATATCACTCTCCTGAGGATAACACAGAGAGATAAACAACGGATGTTGTTTGAATGCCAGCAAACATACACTGCAATGCTTTGTTGTACAATGATTCCCGAGTACATGCTACTGGCCTGGTGTGATAAAGTGTCCTACCATGGAGGACGCAATAAGGCTGCCCTCCCCAGAAACCTTTTGCAAAGGCTTTGGGAGTACATCCAGGAGAGCCGCTAATGCCAGGGCAAATTAATCCTTTCACATGCTTGCTTTTAACCATGTATAGTATTTTAAAAGGTACACTCACCAGAGGTCCCTTCTCCACCTGGTAGGTCCGGGAGGCAGCCTTGGGTGGGTTCGGGGGGGACTGCCTCCAGGTCCAGGGTGAGAAACAGTTCCTGGCTGTCGGGAAAACCGGTTTCTCCACTTGCTTGCTGTGAACTATCTACAACCTAATCATCATCATCATCTTCCTCATCCCCAAAACCTGCTTCTGTGTTGCCTCCATCTCCATTGAAGGAGTCGAACAACATGGCTGGGGTAGTGGTGGCTGAACCCCCTATAATGGCATGCAGCTCATCATAGAAGCGGCAAGTTTGGGGCTCTGACCTGGAGCGGCCATTCGCCTCTCTGGTTTTCTGGTAGGCTTGCCTCAGCTCCTTAAGTTTCACGCGGCATTGCTTCGGGTCTCTGTTATGGCCTCTGTCCTTCATGCCCTGGGAGATTTTGACAAATGTTTTGGCATTTCGAAAACTGGAACGGAGTTCTGATAGCACGGATTCCTCTCCCCATAAAGCGATCAGATTCCGTACCTCCTGTTCGGTCCATGCTGGAGCTCTTTTGCGATTCTGGGACTCCATCATGGTCACCTCTGCTGGTGAGCTCTGCATGGTCACCTCTGCTGATGAGCTCTGGCCAGCGTGGCAAGCTGCAGGTGACCATGCAAACAGGAAATTGAAATTCAATAGTTTACGGGCCTTTTCCTGTCTACCTGGCCAGTGCATCTGAGTTGAGAGTGCTGTCCAGAGCGGTCACAATAGAGCACTCTGGGATAGCTCCCGGAGGCCAATACCGTCTAATTGCGTCGACAGTACCCCGAATTCGACCCGGCAGGGCCGATTTAAGCGCTAATCCACTTGTCAGAGGTGGATTAAGGAAATCGATTTTAAGAGCCCTTTAAGTGGAGAAAAAGGGCTTCATCGTGTGGACAGGTGCAGGTTTACATGGATTTAACGCTGCTAAATTTGACCTAAACTCCTAGTGTAGACCAGGACTAAGTGTACGAGTTGGATACAGGGCACACCATACATCCAAAGTTACACAGCAAACCTCTTTATATATATTTACAAATTACATTGAACTTATTATCCATTGCATTACACCTGTTGGGATTGCATGGTTACTTTGTAGGAACCAATCCCTGTACAGCATTCTTTGTCCACACACTATTCATGTGCAACATACTCTTTACTTCATTTTTATATTCCTGACTTATCTTATCCATTGTTATCTTGTCCATTGTAAGTGGTTCCCTGGGTGTTCCCCCTTATCTGAGCTAATACTTAGATTCTGTTTCCAGCCTGCTGACCTGTTTACCTCCCTAATCCTGTCTCCCAAGAAATGAGGTCTCCTCTCATGTCAAGTCAGGGCTACAATTTCTTTTATGTGCACATTATTTCAGTAAGGCAAGGTAGATGAGGAGGTGAGATCTAGGGGTCATAGGCATCCCTGTAGGGATTTCATTTCAAAAGGACATAAAGAAGGAAAAGGTGGAAGCCTGTTGAACAGATCAGAGTGGGGTTGACAAATTTAGTAGACGCCTCCTAGCTAGAGAAGTAAACCTGCTAGCCAGGGGAAATACCAGTAGCAAGGATCAGGGACTCTGGTGGGAAACTCATCCCTGCTGCCATCCACAGAAGCTGTTCTGGAACCCTTGTTGGTGGTTCCTTCATTCTCTCATGTTAGCCTCTGGCTAGCAAGTGACTACTACATTTGAAGAGGTGGATTTAACTTCAAATGTAGTAGTCCCCTGCTAGCCAGCGGCTAACGTGAGAGAATGAAGGAACCACCAACAAGGGTTATAGAACAGCTTCTGTGGATGGAGGAACATGGGGGGGGGCAAGCAGAGATGAGAGGAATCTGATTTTAAGAGCTGCAAAAAAGCCAGAGAAGTAATGTACACAGGTACTTCTTTGTTACTCTTCCACAACTATTCACCACTCTATGTTTAAAAAAAAATTGTAGAGCCTTCCCTGAAGTTTTTTTTTTTTTCTAAATTACACACTTTGACTAAGGTAGATTGAAAGCTCAGGGATGCTGTTGGAAGTGGATATACTTATATTTTCCCTAGTCCCAAGGACAGTATGTTCAGGTGCTGGTAGGAAAACAGAAAAAATTGATGCAAAAGTGTTGTAGAGAAGGAAGTTATTGCAAAAAATTATTTAGACCAAATTTATTCTACATGAAATTATTGTATTTTCTAGCTTTGTTTTTTTTATTATAGTAGTTTGTGTTCATGCACTGCTCCCTGTTTTCTAGTGTTGCATATGCATATTGCATTAGTTGTAAGTAACATCTAATGTGTTCCAGATCGATGTGTGTGTTGTATCATGCTATTTTAGGTGCCCAGCACTGGAGAGGGTTGGATAGTGTGCACAACTTGGTGAGATTTGGCAGATTGGTGATAACCTCTTTAGGAGGGACAGATTGGTTTCTTCAGATCTGGGAAGATGAATTGCAACTGAAATTCATCTGTGTGCAGTGAACAAAGTCTGTGTACTGCTTAAGACTCACATGAGCCTTCAGAATACAGCATATGTGCAACGTAAGCAGTTCATAGCCCTTGTGCTGAATATTACTAGAAATGAGTATTTTTGAAGCAGTGTGAATTAGGATCATTAGTAGGTGATAGAATAGTGTTATACAGTGCCTCATCCAGTAAACTGTTTTTTGTTGCCTAGCAAATGGGCCATTACCTTTATGCATTGAACCCTACCCTTATATTTTAAAAGAAAGTACTTGTTAAAGCTCTTCTTTTATGGTGCCTTGTTGGAGAAGGCACTTCATTTAGAAATCAACGTGTGCTTTATTACACTACATGCATATTTTTTTCTGTACTAATAACACATTCTCAATTGCGGCTTTGAGTGTGGAGTGATATGAGTATTTAAAATCAAATCAAATAAAGGAATGTTTAAAAATAAAACACAGTTGAAAGGCTAAGATAAAGTGAGTAATTATGAAGATAGCTTGGATAGAGCTGGAGAAGGATTAGGGCAAGATAAGTGAAGCCATTTAAGCAGGAGTGGAATTGTGATTGGGGCTGGATCTAAAGCTCATTGAAGGAAGCAAGGTTTAGAAAATTTCTGACCAGCCTTGATGGCTGATCTTATAAGTCTTTTCCATCTTTAACTCACATAATATCCATTTACAAAGACATCTGCTGTAAATACATAGTATCCACAATTAGGATTAGTGTCATGCATGCTGTTCATGGGCTATTTTTAATGATCAGACATTGTTATACAATAACTAGTTACAAAGGTGGAGTTATTATTCTGGATATAAGTAATTTGTAACATACTACATGTGCTTTATGTATGAAATTGTCCTTCAGGTAAGAATATTAAATAAGCATTTAAAAAAGAAATGACACTTGGAAAAGTCACTCAGGACAAGCCACACAAAAAAATTGACTGGGCAAAGGTGACATCACTATGCTAGGAGTGAGGGCAGTAGATCGCTGTAATAAAAGGGACTGCAGAGCAAGGAGCCCAGTCAGGAAGAGGACATGGAATGTTGTTAGAAAATC
This sequence comes from Chelonia mydas, assembly GCF_015237465.2. NCBI lineage: Eukaryota > Metazoa > Chordata > Testudines > Cheloniidae > Chelonia > Chelonia mydas. The sequence goes on from NC_057852.1 coordinate 104,729,960, forward strand.
TGTACAGAATTTAGATTAGCTACTTTAGTGTAGTTATATAAATTTTAATATCTTCCTTAATAATAAAATTCATCTATATCCCAGACGTTGGGTTATTGGTCTCTTGGCCTTTCCTAAGAAGTAATTGAGCACTTTTTGTGGGGACAATGGGAATTGAGGAGTTCTGATTAGTTTTCTCTAGTTTATAAATTATTTATCACCTTATTTCATTTTCTTCTTACACCTATTGGGACCTTTTCACAGTCATGTTGTATAATAAGAAAGTGAGCACCCAGATTTTGTTTGCTATGGCTCACTCTCATGAGTCATTTAGTATTTTGTAATTCAATGGAAAAAGCTATTGGATTAGTGGAAATGAAGTAAGAGCTTTAGAGATGTTTTCCCTACCATGTTTTCCTTCTTGAAAACGTAATAATGATTTGACTTATTTGAGGGTGGGCAAATTGGCTAACAAGTCTGGACCTGCATTGTTATACAGGACCCCTATCACCTAACCAACCAGTCAGATGCCCTTTTTTAAAATGCATATTTCATAAAATAGATAGATAATACTTAGTCCTGCCATGAGTGCAGGGGACTGGACTAGATGACCTCTTGAGGTCCCTTCCAGTCCTATGATTCTATAATTCTACGTACATCATGTGGGTCGAAATTGGATGAAATCAGCACCCTGAGCTGTGTCTTTAGATGTGCTCAGTTTCCCTGTGTATCTTATCTATATGAAAGTTAACACATTTGGTATATTGTTTAAAATGTCCTTCTGTGCTTTTTGTTTCTGTTGTTGTAAGATTCTGTTTGTTAGAGGTGGGATACTGAACATGATGAACTTCAAATATTTGTGACTTCTCATGTTGTCCTTCTTTCAGTTTAAAAGCATGCGGAAGGGAGCATTATTCCCAAATAAGCCACAGTCTCTTTGCTGCCCTCTGCAGCTGAGGCCAGTAGCCACTAGAGGCAATGAATACTGAGCCCTGTTTTGTGACAGGAGCATTAATCTTCTGTACTCTTGGATGTGTCTACACAGCATCTGAGAGCAAGTCTTTCAGCCTGAGTATCAGAGAGCCGGCCACAGCAGGGTCACTTTCCTAGCAACACAGTGGGCATAGCTGATCCTGGCACAGGCTGCCTGATTGACCACACTTCCTGAGTGGTGGAGGGGGCGGGAGCTAAGCTCCTATTTGACCCAGTAGCAGCCTGAACTTGTTGGCTGTCCAACACATTCCACATGGCAACTGTGCTTGATCCTGTTTCCTGTGCCTGGTTCTGCCCAGTCTGCTCTTGTGCCTGCTTCAGTTCTACCCTTTTCCATCCTTGACACCCCTGGCTCTTACCCTAAGCTCTGCTTCCTGACCATAACTTCAGCTTGCCCACTGGCTCTGACCTTAGGCTTTGCTCTCAGCCACACCCCTGAGTGTCTCATGGCCCCATTTTTTGACTCTGGTTTGGTTCAAGTCCACTCACACCTGCATGCCTGGCAGCCCCCAGGGCTCCAACCTTAGGCCTGGCTGCCCACATCCTGGGCATGATCCTGAGTCCGAGTTCACAGATTTGTCATAGCACAATCATGCTAATGTGTTAAAAATAGCTGGGTAGATGGGGCTTTGATGTTGTGGCTCAGGATCTGAAGGCCACCTCCCTTCCCCACCAGGCTTCAGAGCCTGAGCTCCAGCCTGAGATGAAACATCTACACAACGGTTTTTAGAGTGCTGCTAATACAACTCTGTGGCTCTGGGCTGGGAGGCTTATTCCCAGAAGCAGTGTAGATGTAACCCCTGACTCATGTCAAGTGGCTTGTGCCAAGCGATATAGATTAATCCCTTATAGGCACTCCTGTGTCACACCATGACTACACACCAGGCATGGACTGCTCACCATACATAACTAGAGGGTCTGCATTAAAATCTGGCCCAAACACGGCACCTACATGCTCAGAATCCCTACCTCCACATACCTAATGGACACCCAGTGCAACCCACATGGTTGTGTCCCATAACATGTTGACAATGAGCTCCCCGTGGCTGTTCACATAAAGGCAAATCCTATTCCTTGTAAATGAAATGCCTCTTGACTTTAATAAGACTAGACTTTGGCACATATTTCACATGGTTATTACTGTGAACAAGAGCAGCTGCTCAGAGCAGCAGTAACTCATCACAAGTTTTCTTTATTCTTTTTCATTTTTATATTTTTCTGATGGAAGCATACCAAGGATAGCAGATGTTTCCCAGCTCCTGCAAGGAATATGTGTCCTGGAGGTTGCACACCCCTTTTCACGCTATCAAATGAAAGCGTGAAAAGGGGTGTGCAAGGGGGCTGATGGTGGTCGTAATATTGCACGGTGAAATTTCTATTTTTCTCATTAAGCTTAATTTATTATGTTTTTCTGCCCTCAACCATACTATTGAACTGAATGAGGCAAAAATGTGCCCATTATTATAAGCTGAGTAATATGTTAGATTTACATGAATAAGTATATAGCAATTAACTCCATGTAAAATAGCCATCAAACCAATTTTTATGCATTAGAACTGGGAGAAAGTTCCCCAGTAATGAGTGACACATTTGGGAATCTGATCACTAGAAGCAAGAAAACAAATGAATGATTTTAAAACCAATTTAATTTGCCAGAAAACATTAATCATAGAAGGCCAAACTCTGCCCTCAGGCAAGCTGGTGCAACTCCAGTTGAGTACAATGGGAGTTGTGCGCACAAATCTGAAGGCAAAATTAAGCCTTTAATTGGACATGTTTAATCTTCTGGCAGTAGAGTAGTTGTTGGACTCTCTATTGCAGTCTTTTTCAGGGTTGGTAAAAATGATAAATGATCATTGATGGAATTAGAGGGAAATCAGATTTGCATTGGATTTGCAGGTGAAATCAATATGTCAAAAGTAGCTGTTCAGAAGCAAAAATCATGGACCAGATCCTTAGCAGTATGAACAGAAATGAATATAGCTTTGGTGGCTTCCAGATAGATTAAAAACTGATGCATAAAATTACTTGGAGTGTCCTTGTGTTTATTATACTGAATCCTGGTTTATAACCACCGGAAAACCCCAGTATGAGTATTGTAAACTCTGAAAATCTAGAACGTTCAGCCAGTTGCAGTGAAGAACAGCTGCTTACATTTAAGATAACATTCTCAAAACCATCACAACCTCAAAAACTCTGTTTGAATCCTTTTAGAGTGTCAGGCAAGTCTGATACCCAACTGGTGACTTAATTAGAGAATAAAAGAGGAGAATGGACTGTTCTTAGTTAATATTAGAAGTGGTCAAATTTAACTGTCGAGTTTTGTGGTCTTCAGCCAGGTCTTAACAAAAATGCTTTCACCCCTAAAATGGACTCTAGAGAGTGAGAAAAATGGAAAGCAGCAAAAAAAAGGTCTATTTATCATCTAGGTATGTAGTTATATAGTGTAACATGCTGCAGTATCTGCGCACTGATACCAGTTAAGAGACATGGCACTTCTATATTGAAATGATGGGTACCTTAGAAATACCATAAACAGACAGGTACAGCAGATAGAAGTGATACTTGTAGACCACATCTCGCAAAGAATTTGGGAGGGATGAGGTGGGAAAGAGGAATAGGGGCCTGTGTTCTGTATGCAGAACAAGCCTCAAAAGTAATAATGTATTCCTTCAAACTCCCTCAGATCCAAAACAGCCATTTCAGTTCCTATATATTTCCCTTGGTTGACGTTCAGTGTAATAATCCTAGGGCCTCATTAGCCTGACAAAATGATGTTATTTTTTAAATAACTTGCACGCAAATGGCATTCCCCAAGTCTGTCTAGTTCCATTATTAAGGTAGTTCTCCTGTGTGATGTGAGATTAACTGTTTCTAAATGCTACGTGGTGACAAACTATTTTTTGTACTTCCACAAAAAAAAAATATTTGCAAAACAGAATTGGCTCACAAGAAATTCCGTTCTAGAGTGAAGTGCATGAGCATACATTGGATCAATGCCGTAGCACACATATACATTAATGGCTTTCCCTAGCAATGGAAACAATGTACACTTTTTATATCAGGGATTAGAACAGGATCAGTGAGGTGTCCTCTAAGAGCAGATACTGCAGGATTCTTTTGTCCCTATTTAAAGAAATCCATTTCCTCATATGTATTCAGCTAAAGTCTCCCAGTTACTCATTATCCAGTCCATGTAAGAAATTTTGGATTGATTAATGATCATGCCTAAAAGGCAATGTAGCTATCCAGTGGTAAAGAAAAGACACATAAAATTTAAGACATATATAGAACCAAATTCTGCTTAAATCAGTAAATCCAGATACTCCTCTTGCTTACACCTGTTTTACACCTGTACAGTGAATTTAATGGATCATTCCTGCTTTACACAAGAAGAGAATCCAACCCTTTGGCTTCAGAAGGGGTTGCACACATTTAAAGGAGAGCAGATCTAGGTCCATAGTAAAATATTGGTGGAGAGTTCATACATCTGTCAATAATTAGTTTCTATTACACTTCCTCTTATGGGTCGGTGAGTTCGTTTAAAAATTATACAAGCCAAACTGTCTTGGCAAGAATCATGATTAATGAATATTCAGCACCTGCTGGGAAAGAATAAACAAGGCTATCCAGCATGTGAAATCATATATTGCAGATGGGAAAATATTTAAATACAAACACTGGGAGTCTGTCCTCTTATTTCAGTGTAAATAAAAAGGAACCCAGCTGAAATCAATGGAATTATACCAGTGTAAGAGATCCTGAATTAGGCCAAATCAGGTCCTCAATTGTGTTTATTTTAATCTGACATTTCATATTCAGTGTGTATTTTTGATTGTACTGTCAAAGTTCTCTTTCTCCTCTTTTAAATAAAGTTAAAGAATAAACTCTCTTTTAATGCACAGGTATAATTTAAATTCAAAATACACAAAAGAAACATTACAGCAAACATAATTTGTAAACATATTCAACTACAATTGTTATGCTGATGACTCAGAAATCTACTTCTCTACTTCAGACCTGTTGCTTTCTGTCCAGACTAAAATCTTGGCCTGTCTTTTTGACATCTTCTTGTGGTCATCTAGACATAAGCTCAGCCTGGATAAGACAGAGTTTTTAACCTTCACTTCCCCTTATCTCCTTTCTCTATCACTCTGAAAAACACCACCATCTTGCATCTCACTCAACTCATAATCTTTGCATCCTTTTCTACAGAGACTACTCTTCAACATCCTCATATCCAGGCTATATCTAAATCTTGCCGTTTTTTTCTGCATAACCTCTCTAAAATGTAGCCTTTCCTATCCATTCACACAGATAAACTCTCATCACCATGTGTCTCAATCACTGTAATATCCTTTTTGGTGGCCTGAACAAATGCAATTTTGCTTCACTCATATCCATTCAGAATGCTTCTGCAATGTCTGTTTTCATAGCCTGACATTTGATCATATCACCCTTCTCTTTGCATCCGTCTACTGTCTCCCATGTCTCCATAGCATCAAAAAGAAGCTATTTGGTTTCACTTTCAAAACCCTTCCTGGCCTATCCCTACTCTATCTTCTCTCATTCGCTAGCGAGATGTTGACTTCTGAACAGCCAGTGATACCACTTGTTACATTTTCAAGCAAGAACCTTTACGCTTTCTCTCATTCTGCCCCGCACACTTGGTAGCTTTGCAGATGTTTATGGAGAGCTTCTATCTCATTATCCACCTTCAAATCCCTTCTTAAAACTCCCCTTTGCTGTGATGCCTACAGAACAGTTGACAATGATTAGGCTGCTGTGGTGCTAAGAAAACTGCCTACCATGCTGACCAACACTGTCTCATTGTTCCCTTGTGCTCCCCCAATCTGTCAGTTCTTCTGTCCCCATCTGTTGTCTCTTGTTTTATATTTAAATTGTAAACTCTTTGGGGCAGGAACTGTATTTTTTTTTGTTCTCTGTTTATATGGCATCTAGCCTAATGAAGTCCTGCTCCATGACGAGAGCTCGTAGGTACTATAATAATACAAATAATTAATAGTAATTCAGCCTCACAGTGCATAGTGTATTTATTTAATAGAGCATTAAAAATGCCAATTTTTCATAGAAATTCTTCAGCATTTTTGTTTTATCCCAAAATTTCCCATGAATGAAAAACTGACACAAAAATGAAAAATGTTCCATTAAAAAAAAACAGAATAAAATTTAATTTTTTTGCTAAAAACTTTGTTTCAGAAAACCAAATACCATTTTAATGAAAACCAACCCAAACCCCAAAACCTTTAACCCAACATTTTTACAGAAAAATGAAAAAGTACCCCCTTTTTTTTTGTTCCCAGTTTTCACTGGAAAATTCTGAGCAAAATGAAAACTTACCACAATTTTTTTTTTGCTCAAAACCCCAATTTTAATTGAAAAAAATGCTACAGTGAAAAATTTCTGACCAGATTTAATATTAAGTTATTAAAGTTAATCATAGATGTTTTGCTCGCATAATACAATTTATATATATATTGGAAATGGAACCAAATTATGTTTGCTCTGGGAATGTATGGGTCTTGATCCTTTTAAGAATGAGAAGTCAAATCCTACTGAGGAAAATAGAAAAGGGCATCAACTCTGGCAAGTCAAGTGTAAAAGTATAATTTGGCAGGCCAAAAAAGAATTTAAAGAGCCACTAGCAAAAAAATTAACAGCATTTTTTTTAAGTCCAGCAGAAGCAAGAAACATGCCAAATAGTCACTGAGGCCGCTGAATGATCAAGGTGCTAAAAGAGTACTCAAGGAAAACAAGGTTGTTATGGAGAACTAAATGAATTCTTTGCATTGGTCTTCACTGCAGAGGATGGGAGGAAGATTCCCACATGTGCGCCATTCTTTTTAGGTGACAGATATGAGGAACTGTCCCAAATTGAGGTGTCAATAGAGGAGGTTTTCAAACAAATTGATATAGTAATAAGTCACCATGATCAGATGATCATTCAAGAGTTCTGAAGGAATGCATATATGAAATTGCAGGAAAAACAAACTGTGGTATATAACCAATCATTTAAATTGGCTTCTGTGCCAGATGACAGGAGGGTAGCTAATGCGACGCCTATTTTTTTTCAAAGGTTTCAGAGGCAATTACAAGCTGATAAGCTGAACTTCAATATCAGGGAAATTGGTTGAAAGTGTTGTAAAGAACACAATTATCGTACTCATAGATGAACATCATGTGTAGGGGGAAGAGTCCACATTGCTTTTGTGAAGGGAAATTGTGTCTTGTTAATCTATTAGAATTTTATGAGGGTGTCAACAAACATGAGGGCAAAAGTGGTTCAGTGGGTACAGTGTACTTGGGCTTTCAGAAAGCCTTTGACAAGCCCTCACCAAAGGCACTTAAGCAAAGAAAGCAGTCATGGGTAGGGGATCTACCAAATTCATGGCAGTGAAAATCACGTCATGGACCATGAAATCTAGTCTCCAGCCGCCCAGCTCTGAAGGCAGAGTGGAGAGCAGTGGCTGCTGGCCAGGCGCCCAGTTCTGAAGGCAGCGCAGCTACCACCAGCAGAACAGAAGTAAGCATGGTAATACCATCCGATGGCACTCTTACTTCTATGCTGCTGCTGGCAGCGGTGCTGCCTTCAGATGTGGGCATCCAAATTGCCACCCTTACTTCTGCCCTGCTGCTGGTGGCAGCACTGCCTTCAGATCTGGGCACCCAGCCAGCAGCCACTGCTGTCTGGCCACCCATCCCTGAAGGCAGTAGAGATGTGAGAGTGGCAATACTGCAACCCCCATAAAATAGTCTAGCAACCCCATTTTGGGTGGGGGACCCCAGTTTGAGAAATGCTGCTGAGAAAGCATACATTTTTCACATGTGAGTTACGGCATAAATAGGTTTCATGGATGTGTAGCACTCGATCACTTGATAAAGTGCCTTATTCTGTTCACTCCCTCTGAAGCATCTGGTACCGACTACTGTCAGAAGACAGGACTACTGGGCTAGATGGACCATTGGACTGATCCAGTACTGCCATTCTAATGTTCTTATGATTCTCAAGTCCATTAAATCTGCCAGAATAGTACCTCGCAGCTGTTGGCATCTGAGCAGCTTGCAGTGGCGATGCAACTCAAACAGAGTTTGGCTCCAAAATATTGCCTTTTTGTGCATTTAAAATGTAATTTATTTGCTAGCCTTTTACAGGATCTCAGTAGAATCTTTGTTATCCTGTGCACACATTCTAACAGACCCACTCGTGCAGATATAGTGAATTAGAATAAAAGTCTCATATTGTTTCAGTGCATTATAGTATGCAGATTACAGTTCTAAAGTCCAGTTCTGCAAGCACTGTCATGCCTCGTGCTTAGTCCATAAAGCACGGCCCTTTGGATTGGGATTGCACACAGGACTTTGCAGGATCAGACCACTTGCTAATGAGATTGTTCTACAAAAGTACTTCAGTAAAAGAGCGTTCCATTGTACATGAAAAACACATTAAACAGCAATTTAAAAAATCTGATTTCTCTCTACGCCCTCAGAGAGCAGCTGAACCGGATCACTAGAGAAATATTAAAGACTTTGCCAGTATCACATTTTAATTAACATTAATTAAAACAACATTGTATATAAACTAAAACAAAATGAATTTCACTCATAAGATACAATAAAAGATATTTTTCAAAGAAATTGTCTCTACTGAAATAGTTCATCACCAAAAACAGCCAGCTATTAATAAATTGTTTGACTACAGTACTATGCTATGGTATTTTGTCAGGGCCAAATTTTGCTCACCTTAGTCATTGTAGTCCCTGATTCTTATTGTCTTCACCCTGAGTAAAATGAGCAAAGCTTGATTCTTTGTTACAGCCTGATCCAATGTGCGTTGAAATCAACAGAGAGGCTCCCATTGACTTAAATGAGCTTTGTATCTGTCCCTCAGATATTTACTATAATGATTTAATATTAGAGATGCATCTTGTGCTGGATGAGAAGAAGGTTGTAGCCTTCCCAGCAGGACCTATGGAATGGTTTTGATCCCTTAGAGTTCTAGTCCTGTGAAGATGAATTGGGAAGGGTGCAAGTGAGAATGGCATTAGAGATGGGAATAAAATGCAGCAGCTGTTTTTTACAGAGGCTATCATGATGTCCTTCTCTGGATATGGCAGAGGGCCTTCCAGGAGAGCTGGTGCTTCTGAGAGGCCACTTCTGGAAGACTTCTGCTCTCATTGTGGATGGTGCCCCACATAGAGTGAGCAAGGTGCGGTGGGGCAGATCACCAGGACTTAATGTTTCTGGAGTAGAAAGGAGGGATGGAGGGAATATTAGCTCTGCTTACCTCTTTTCTCAATGACTACTGATACTGAATAAGGAAAATCTGTCCTTTATTTCTATACTATAAGCCTATTTTCTGATTGTGCTGGGAGAAAATTTTCTGTTCAATATATTGTACAACAGGAATGCAAGCCACACCTACAGAATGGGGAGCTGATACTGGAAAGCAATGACTCTGAAAAGGATGTGTTGATGGTGGGAGGGAGTCATAATGCAAAAAAGCAACTCAACATGAGCTCCCAGTATGATACTTTGGGGGAAAAGGGCTAATGTGATCATTGGATATACAAAGGAGGGAGTAATGAGTAGGAGTATGGAGGTGACTTTATGGCTGTATATGGCATTAGTGACAAATGCTGGAATATTCCTTCCAGTTCTGGTGTCAACATTTTAAAAGGGATGTTGAACAATTACGGTGCAGGAGAAAATTACAGTAATGATTTGAGGCCTGGAGAAAATGCCTTATAATGAGATAATTTAAAAGCTCAGTATGTTTAGGTTATCAAAAAGGAGACTGAGAGGTGACTTGATTATGGTGTATAAGTACTGCTATGAGTTGGGTGAACCATTATCATGATCTGAGTTTTAAAAATAACCTCAGTGAGGTTGATGGATATGAATAAACCCTTCAATTAGCATAACTGTAAGGATAAGTTAATGCGCAGGTGGCTTTTGTTTGTCAGTTTTCAGTTGAGGGTCACACTTAAGTAAACTGAGTATGCTTCATATTTCTGACTCTGGTCGTTCATTATGATGGTTAGTTCCCTTTTAGCATTAGCATGGTGGAGGTGGAAGGTGCTAGAGACTGTCTTACTGGTGTTAGACTGAAGACACCATGTCTTGCAGTAAATCAGCCAGCTTTGCAGCATCGTTACTCAGGATCTTTGCCAGCTCAGAGAAAGTTGGAGCCTGTAGCCCACAGCAGATGTCATCTGCATAGATAAATTTCTGTGACTGGGTTGGTGGCAGGTCACTGATGTATAGATTGAACAAAGTTAGGCTAGGACAGACCATTGGGATAACCCCATTCATCTGTTTTTTCCAAACACTTGTTTTCTCATCCACATGCACCCTGAACCATCTGTCTCAGAGTAGCAGTTCTATGGCGTCAGTAACCCATGATGGGTAGACCCGTAGACCCATGTGTCACACCGTAGACCCATGTGCCACACTGTATCATACACTGCAGTGAGGTCAAGGAAAATAGCGCCTGTTTTCAGGTTTCTTTGAAAACTGTTTTTGATTAATGTGGTTAGAGCAAGTACTTGATTGCATGTGCTTTGACCTTGTGCTCAACATTCAAGATGTTCTCCACCACTGATGTTGTTTGCTGTAAAATTAGGTGCTCTAGACCCTTGAAATACACAGAAAGCAGTGATAGTGGATGTTAGCTTGATGCCTGGTTTGGGTCTTTACCAGGTTTTGGAACTACGATAACTTTTGACATGTACCAGATTTCCAGCAGTCTTCCTTTATTGGTGACCCTTATGAAGAATTGAGCCAGCCAAGATCACGCTGGTGGCCCAAGATGTTTTGGGAAATCTAAAAGGATGTTGTCAAAGCCAGCAGTGGTGCCAGACGTGATGTCAGGGCCGTAACCAGGGTGGGGTGAGTGGGGCAACTGCCCAGGGCACAAAGCCACATGGGGCACAGCGGAGGGCGGTCAGGACAGCCCCCTCAAATTGTATACCGGTCCTAGTGCTCCAGAGCCTGCCAGAGTCACTTCCCCTCTCAGAAGTGATGTGCATGGGATCTGCCCACCACAGCTGAGTCACCTCAGTGCATGGTGGGAGGGGAGGGGAGGAGAAGGGGAGGACAGCTGGGTCTCCAGGGGCTCCCTCCCCGAGCTGGGCACTCCCGCTCCCCTGCATCTCCAAGTGCCACTTGGAGAGCACCGAAGTGAACTCCTAGGGGATCTGGGGAGGGGGGAGAGGGCATCCAAAGGCAGGTGAAACTTTCCCACAAGGGCCGGGCGGCCAGTGTCCCCCTGTAAACTCTAGGCAGGACACCAACCAGGGGCTCACAGGGGAGCAGCTGCTGCAGTCCAGGATCAGGATTGAGGGAAAGTCCAGCCCCAGGCTACTCCAGGCCAGGTGCCAGTCCCATGAGCTGTGCGCTTACCCTGAGTGTGAAGACCATCACTCAGAAGCTGGAGGGGAAGCCCCCAGCTGATAAGCTGTGGCCAGATACCTCGGGGGACCATATGGGGCAGAATCAGGTTCTGAGTGAACAGACGCTGCTGTGGTACCTGCTGGAGTCCCATGAAATCCCCTCCATCATCCTCTCGGTGCCCTCTGGCTGTGGCAAGTTGAGTGGCGCCCTGGTTGTATTAGTAGTGCAAGGGAGCCTCTATCCGAATGTGTGCCCCTGCCTGGGGCTGCAAATGGAAGTCACTAGGACTTATTCTCCCTAAAGGTCAGGCCTTCTTCCATCAGTGGCACCAGCACATTAACAAGGGCCTCACAAATTCTGGCCAACATTTAAGGTCGGGAGGAGGCAATAGTTTTACCCAAACACATCCATGCAGTTTCCCTGACATTCTCTGTTCCTGCTCTGAATTCTCTGCTCAACTTCCGACATGTGACCATCAGGGAAATATAATGATCATTATGCCCATTTGAAGAGAACACCCTCCTTCCCCAGTCGCTGCCTGTATGATTAGGGAAAGGAGATATTAATAGTGGGCCACCCTCACCCTGAGTGCAAGTGGCCCCCTAAGGGTGTTGTTTCACTGGTTCCCTGCCCCCAGTATTACTTCTGCAGCCCATTGGGGCTGCTCTGAATTATAGAAGCCTCCCCGCTACTGCCTATGGCTTGTGGCATACGTTAGAATGGACACATCAGTATGTGTTACAGCCCCTATTCCTCCTGGCTCCACCATTCCTACACCATAACTTGGCATATGTGTACTTGTGGTGGCCAGTGCTGGGGAATTCTCCACTTGTCCTTTGCAATTGTTCACAGCTCCTAAGTGCCTTGAGAGCAGCATCTGGCAGCAGAATGAGTTGCGGAGTCCTCCCTCTGAACATTTTGGGGTACTTTTCCAAACTGAACTGAATCTCTGAAAATTTGAGGCTCACCCATCATGCATTAAACTACAGATTGTCAATTTTTCTCTAGACTCTAGAGCTATTGTCTTTACTAAGTAAAACCAATAGATGACTACACACGGGATATGATGGTGCCTACAGGATATGGCCAGATTTCTCCCTGGTCTTGTTTTCTATGTTTATCTATCTCAGAACCCCAAAAATGTCAGGAAAAAACTCTGGTATTTCTTTGACATTTGCTTGTACTTATGTCTGTAAAAGGTAGATAGTTGTCTAATGTTCAGTAAATTCAATCTGATTGGGTTGTGAGTAGAGGATTGGAGATAATGTGATTACCATCTGAAGCATAAACACTATAATTTGTCCATGTAAATTAGCCTTGGGTTGGTTTTTTTACCATGCAGAACTATCCTAAAGGTTGTAAGATTATGGCCTAACATTATTCACCTATATCCAGCTGATTATTTTTACCTCCTACATTCCTGTTTGTCATCAGTCTGAGCTCTGTAATCTGCTATATCAATCTGAGTGAAAGATTTTTGGTAAATAGTTTATTTGCTAGAAAAAATGCAGCTTCAGGTCAGCAGAAACTACGAAATTCAACCTGAATCCGTAAACAAATTGTTTTGGTTGGAAAAAGTGGAAATATTTTGTTTTTACATTTTCTAAATGAAATGTTTTGGCTTTTTTATTTCTAAAATTATGTTTTGTTTAGAAATTTAACTAGATTAATCAACAACAACAAAAAGAACAAATACCCAAAACTGAAGTAAAATGTTTCCTTTCATTGGACCCAAAATTATTATTATTAATTATTATTATTATTATTTTGGTTTTGGCTACCAAACCAAAAATATATATATTTTCCCAGTTCTACTGCTATAGAATTTTTTTGTTATTTAAAAATGATAGCTTAACATTTTCTGTTTATTTCCCTCTCGTTTCCATTTTTTGTTTTCATCTGAGTTCCAGGCTGTGGCTGCAACCAGAACAAGAAATGACAAAATAACAGTGGGAGAAAGAGTGTTCTTGGAATATTTCTGACCAGGCACGAAGCACCACAAATTTTGTTGTTGTTATGAAATTTGTAGTATGATTCTGCAGAGCAAAGAGGTTTGGATTAATATCTGAATTGAACAATCTGAGATTTGACCCTCACAAGTTGTTATTTACAGCAGTGGTTTTCCAGCTCTTTCATTAAGTGGACAACTTCATACAAGATAGATCCCTCCAAGCCTTCCCCCCGGCCCCCGCAATAATGCTCAATCTCCCTAGTATGTGGTGCCGCAAACCACCAGGAAAAGATCAGTGGATCAAATCTGAGATTGACTGGTTGAGCGTAATGCTAGTGGACTACAACTAAGAGTTATGGGGTGAAACTGAGTAAAGGAAAATTTGGGGTGCATGGAGTGGCCTATTATACTGCTGAATAGTGTCCAAAAGGCAATGATAAGAGCCCCACCCTAATGAAATTGGATTAGATAAAGTACACATGAATGCACTGGAACAAGATCTGTTCCTGATTTGGAAGTGGATAAACATGATAACTTGATATGTCTATTCCACTTCTGACCTTTGATTTTAAATAGAGTTGAGTGAATAACATATTCCGCAATAATTTATTTTTCTGGTTGTGGGATATAGACAGGTAGATCATAATTTCCTCAAATTTATTCAACAGATATCTTGTCCTAATGTTTGCATTCTGGATTGCCCAATATTCCAAAATCAAGATGTGTTATTTAATAACGAATGATCAGATAAATCATACCACATTGTTTCTGCTGTGTGAATGTGCAGCCACTTCACATACACACACTTGTGCGTCTGACTTTCATATTCTCTATCCACAAACAATTTTATTAAGCCCCATGCCCCCAACTGCAGGAGTCAAACTCCACCTGTGCGGCTTGGGGTGGGAGTGCCACCCCACCCTCTGACTCACATCAGCAGGCCACCCAGCAGGGTTGTGGGGGGGTGCAACCAAAAAATCTGGGGGGGCCCATGATCCCACGTGCCCTCCCCCGTCTTGCCTCTGATAGGGGGCGCAAATATGTTTGCTTGCCCCAGGCGCCAAAATGCCAAGTTATGGCTCTGCTTGATGTTATAGAGCACTCTGTCCAGCTCTGGAACTGTGAAATGGCAACAATGGATCAGCATTCTTGTTGTGTCACCTGTCAGAACCCAGCACAGTCCGGAGAAGCTAATGGTCCTCCTAGCAAACTGAATTCTGCAAGCTCATATTTCAAGAATCTTGATATCGCCACTTCTGGTAACCCTAAGGACATGCAACCCCCAGTTTCCATACCATCAGGGCCATACTCTGCATCTTATAACTCAATGTACAGGGTTTATCGACAGCCAAGCAACATTTAATCTGGCCCATGATTTCCATAGATATCATACACTGCTTCTCCCACACCCTGTTTATCTTATGTACAATTTTGTCTGCATGTATATTTACACAATTTGCTGAACTAGAGTGTTTTAGTCTAGTCTAGTCACATGTGGCAAACATTCTACTCTAAATTTATGTTAGGGAGTAACCCACTACCCCGAGCCTCATCCACCACCACCAAGCTGTAAATTCAGGGAGTAGTTTTAAAAAGTGATAGACAAATATAGGACCTGCTCAGAGCTGCGCTCCTTTAAAACAGATCTTCACTGGGGACCTGACCTTGCTCTCAGTGTAGTTAAAAGGAGCTAGGTTACAAATGACAATCAGGGTGAGTAGCCATGGCTGAGCTAAAAATATATATTTCTGCCTTAATTGTGAAATATGTGGACTAAGAAAGGCTAGACTGAGCCACCGAGTTCAGCCTAGAGTAAGGGATGGCATATAGCTCTGTCTTGCTCTCTGGCCCTCTACTATATCTCTGAGAAACAGCTAGTGACTGAGGTCACTGCACATTGGAATGTTCCAGGAGGACAAAGATGCATGCCTCATGCTATACTTCCCTTCCTCCCCATTGCCAGTCTTTGCTTCCTGTAGAGGTGCATTGATAACTGCGGAATGAGGGTTTTCCATGTCCCATGGCCCTTCCTTTTTTATCTTTAGGAAAAGGTAGATGAAAGGAAAAGAAATGATGCCTCAATTCAGGGCATTTTCTCTTATATCCTTAAATGTGTTTGTGGGTGACTGTATGATTTAGATAAAGCTTTGATTGCATTGTCCTTATTCACACTATGTACTTTGCCCCTCACTCCTGGCAAGCTGTGGCTGGCCTTTCCATCTATAAGAGCTACCCCTGGGCTATTCTCCAGTTTACCAGTGTATTATATTTGGAGTAAATGGTTGCCTTAATGATGTATGTTTGCTTCAGAATAACACACTTATCTACTGCTTATTGTGCCTGCACACGACCTGGCTGATAGAGAGAACACAGTACAGCCTGTCAGGAGTGACCACTCAAGGCACAGAGTGTCATATCTGCCATATACAAAGAACAAACTCATACTTGCAATCTGAACTAGTTTTATGTAGAGTTAGAAAAACAACAAGGGAATACGAGCAGTCTCTATGAGACAGCCCAATGTGTGTGTGTGTCTCTTCTATGGGTACATCTATATTTCAGCTAACAGACAGCTGAAGTGGCACAGGAGCCAGCAAACGGAGCTGTAAACAGGGGAGTTTCAGTGGGAGTTTGTCTTGCGGTGCTTGTTTGGGGTTTGTTTTTGCTGTGGGTGGTGGTGGTTTGGTGTGGTTTGTGTTTCCCAGATTAACAGGATTTAGGTGGGAAGGCTATGACAGATACAGAGGCAGCACTGGGAGTGACTCATGTCGAGGAAGACACAATGAAGATGACTGGATGTGGAAGCTGCGATATGTACATGATCCTGGAGGGGGTACCTGGTAAGAGTTTTGTCTGCATGAAATGCCGTCTGATAGAGCTGATGGAGGAAAAGATCCGAGGTTTGGAGATGCAGGTGGAAAGTCTGGTTGAGTTTAGGAAGGGGTTTGAGCAGATTATGGAGCAAAGACATGAGGTATCTGAAGGGAAAAGCTCAGACTTGCAGATGGAAGCAGGACTGGTGAATTCTGAGGGGAGACTGGGTGAGGAAAGTGGTCAGTGGAAGCATGTGACTAAAAGAACCAGGCAGTGGAAAAGATGGGCTAATGAAGGAGAAATAGAGATCAAGAACAGGTTTACAGAGTTGGAAAATGAAGAAGGGGCTCGCAGATAGTCACTGAAGGTGGAAGTGCAAGGAAGAAGAGAAGAGCAGCTAGTCCTATAGGAAAAGGGGAAGAGTCAATGGAGACTACACCAAATGTGAGCCCCAGGAGGATACAGGATGGGTTGAAGAGGAGTACAAGAGAGAATAGGAATGGAAAGAACTTGCAGCCAGAGGGAACAGGGGATAGACTGGAGAATAGCACCGTCACCAGGAAAAGGCAGGTCTGTGTGAACGGGGACTCTTTACTGAGAAGAATAGACAGGCCTGTAACCAGAGCTGATCCAGAGAATAGAAGGGTGTGCTGTCTTCCGGGTGCTAAAATACGGGATGTAGACGTGAGGTTGAAAAGGATCCTATTTAGAAAAGCTGGACGAGCACATGTCCATGGGGCCGGATGCACTACATCCGAGAGTGCTAAAGGAGTTGGCAGATGTGATTGCAGAGCGAATGGCCATTATCTTTGAAAACTCATGGTGATTGGGGGAAGGCCCGGATGACTGGAAAAAGGCTAATGTAGTGCCCATCTTTAAAAAAGGGAAGAAGGAGGATCCTGGGAACTACAGGTCAGTCAGCCTCACCTCAGTCCCTGGAAAAATCATGGAGCAGGTCCTCAAGGAATGAATTCTGAAGCACTTAGAGGAGAGGAAAGTGATCAGGAGCAGTCAGCATGGATTCACCAACGGCAAGTCATGTCTGACTAATTGCCTTCTATGACGAGATAACTGGCTCTGTGGATGAGGGGAAAGCAGTGGACGTGTTGTTCCTTGACTTTAGCAAAGCTTTTGACATGGTGTCCCACAGTATTCTTGCCAGAAAGTTAAAGAAGTATAGGCTAGATGAATGGACTATAAGGTGGATAGAAAGTTGGCTAGATTGTCGGGCTCAACAGGTAGTGATCAATGGCTCCATGTCTAGTTGGCAGCTGGTGTAGTGCCCCAAGTGTAGTGCCCCAAGGATCGGTCCTCGGGCCGGTTTTGTTCAATATCTTCATAAATGATCTGGAGGATGGTGCGGATTGCACCCTCATCAAGTTTGCAGATGACACTAAACTGGGAGGAGAGGTAGATACGCTGGAGGGTACGGATAGGATACAGAGGGCCGTAGACAAATTAGAGGATTGGGCCAAAAGAAATCTGATGAGGTTCAAAAAGGACAAGTGCAGAGTCGACGGAAGAATCCCATGCACCGCTACAGACTAGGGATCGGATGGCTAGGCAGCAGTTCTGCAGAAAAGGACCTAGAGGTTACAGTGGACGAGAAGCTGGATATGAGTCAACAGTGTGCCGTTGTTGCCAAAAAGGCCAATGGCATTTTAGGATGTATAAGTAGAGGCATTGCCAGCAGATCGAGGGACGGTCCCCTCTATTCAACATTGGTGAGGCTCATCTGGAGTAATGTGTCCAGTTTTGGGCCCCACACTACAAGAAGGATGTGGAAAAATTGGGAAAACGTCCAGCGGAGGGCAACAAAAATGACATAGAACACATGACTTATGAGGAGAGGCTGAGGGAACTGGGATTGTTTAGTCTGCAGAAGAGAAGAATGAGGGGGGATTTGATAGCTGCTTTCAACTACCTGAAAGGGGGTTCCAAAGAGGATGGAGCTAGACTGTTCTCAGTGGTAGCAGATGACAGAACAAGGAGTAATGGTCTCAAGTTGCAGTGGAGGAGGTTTAGGTTGGATATTAGGAAAAACTTTTTCACTAGGAGGGTGGTGAAGCACTGGAATGGGTTACCTAGGGAGGTGGTGGAATCTCTTTCCTTAGAAGTTTTTAAGGTCAGGCTTGACAAAGCCCTGGCTGAGGTGATTTAGTTGGGGATTGGTCCTGCTTTGAGCAGGGGGTTGGACTAGATTACCTCCTGAGGTCCCTTCCAACCCTTATATTCTATGATTCTAAAGGGAGCAGGAAAGAATCCCCTAATTATACTTCATGTGGGAACAAATGATAAGGCTAGATTCTTGCTGGAAAGCATTAAGGGAGACTATGCTAGGCTGGGGAAGATGCTTAAGGAAATCGAGGCTCAGGTGATCTTTAGTGGGATTCTGCCTGTTCCTAGAGAAGGGCAACTAAGGTGTGACAAGATTATGACTATCAACAGATGGCTTAGGCAGTGGTGATATAAGGAGGGCTTTGGGATGTATGGCCACTGGGAGGCATTCATGGATAGAGGACAGTTCTCTTGGGATGGACTTCATCTGAGTCAGGAAGGAAATAGACTTCTAGGATGGAGACTGGCACAACTGATTAAGAGAGCTTTAAACTAGGAATCTGGGGGAGATGGTTGGGAGATGTCCAGGTAATCTCCACACCAGATTTTAGCATTGAGAGGGAAGAAAACGAAGTAAGAAAGGATACAGCCGTGGGTAGGAGAATGTATATAAGGAGGAAGGGCAGTGTGGATACCAGTCTAATAGGTTATACTGGTTGTAGAATGACCATGCCTAATAGGGTACAGAATGTGAGCGAGGCCAAACAGCAAAAATTAAGATGTTTGTACACCAGTGCGAGGAGCCTAGGTAACAAAATGGAGGAACTAGAGCTACTGGTGCAGGAATTGAAACCAGATATTATAGGGATAACAGAAACACGATGGAATAGTAGTCATGACTGGACTACAGGTATTGAAGGGTATGAGCTGTTTAGGAAAGACCGAAATAAAGGTAAAGGTGGTGGAGTATCATTGTGTATCAATGATGAGGTAGAATGTAAAGAAATAAGAAGCGATGGAATGGATAAGACAGAGTCCATCTGGGCAAAAATTACATTGGGGAAGAAAACTATTAGAGCCTCCCCTGGCATAGTGCTTGGGGTGTGCTATAGACCACCTGGATCTAATTTGAATATGGATAGAGCCCTCTTCAATGTTTTTAATGAAGTAAATACTAATGGAAACTGTGTGATCATGGGAGAATTTAACTTCCCAGATATAGACTGGAGGACGAGTGCTAGTAATAATAATAGGCCTCAGATTTTCCTAGATGTGATTGCTGATGGATTCCTTCATCAAGTAGTTGCTGAACCAACTAGAGAGGATGCGATTTTAGATTTGGTTTTGGTGAGTAGTGAGGACCTCATAGAAGAAATGGTTGTAGGGGATAATCTTGGTTCAAGTGATCATGAGCTTATTCAGTTCAAACTGAACGGAAGGATTAACAAAAATAAATCTGCAACTAGCGTTTTTTATTTCAAAAGGGCTGACTTTCAAAAATTAAGGAAATTAGTTAGGGAAGTGGATTGGGAAGAGTATAAAAATATTGCTCGGGCATGTAGGAATGAAATCAGGAGGGCCAAATCGCACCTGGAGCTGCAGCTAGCAAGAGATGTCAAGAGTAACAAGAAGGGTTTCTTCAGGTATATTGGCAACAAGAAGAAAGCCAAGGAAAGTGTGGGCCCCTTACTGAATGAGGGAGGCAACCTAGTGACAGAGAATGTGGAAAAAGCTAATGTACTCTATGCTTTTTTTGCCTCTGTCTTCACTAACAAGGTCAGCTCCCAGACTGCTGCCCTGGGCATCACAGCATGGGGAGTAGATGGCCAGCCCTCTGTGGAGAAAGAGGTGGTTAGGGACTATTTAGAAAATCTGGACGTGCACAAGTCCATGGGGCCGGACGAGTTGCATCCGAGAGTGTTAAAGGAATTGGCGGCTGTGATTGCAGAGCCATTGGCCATTATCTTTGAAAACTCGTGGCGAACGGGGGAAGTCCCGGATGACTGGAAAAAGGCTAATGTAGTGCCAATCTTTAAAAAAGGGAAGAAGGAGGATCCTGGGAA
The DNA here is from genome assembly GCF_015237465.2 of Chelonia mydas. Lineage (NCBI taxonomy): Eukaryota > Metazoa > Chordata > Testudines > Cheloniidae > Chelonia > Chelonia mydas. The sequence continues at coordinate 104,750,231 of NC_057852.1, forward strand.
CTACAGCCAGTCAGCCTCACCTCAGTCCCCGGAAAAATCATGGAGCAGGTCCTCAAAGAATCAATCCTGAAGCACTTACATGAGAGGAAAGTGATCAGGAACAGTCAGCATGGATTCACCAAGGGAAGGTCATGCCTGACTAATCTAATCGCCTTCTATGATGAGATTACTGGTTCTGTGGATGAAGGGAAAGCAGTGGATGTATTGTTTCTTGACTTTAGCAAAGCTTTTGACACCGTCTCCCACAGTATTCTTGTCAGCAAGTTAAAGAAGTATGGGCTGGATGAATGCACTATAAGGTGGGTAGAAAGTTGGCTAGATTGTCAGGCTCAACGGGTAGTGATCAATGGCTCCATGTCTAGTTGGCAGCCGGTGTCAAGTGGAGTGCCCCAGGAGTCGGTCCTGGGGCCGGTTTTGTTCAATATCTTCATAAATGATCTGGAGGATGATGTGGATTGCACTCTCAGCCAATTTGCTGATGATACTAAACTAGGAGGAGTGGTAGATATGTTGGAGGGCAGGGATAGGTTACAGAGGGACTTAGACAAATTAGAGGATTGGGCCAAAAGAAATCTGATGAGGTTCAATAAGGATAAGTGCAGGGTCCTGCACTTAGGACGGAAGAACCCAATGCACAGCTACAGACTAGGGACCGAATGGCTAGGCAGCAGTTCTGTGGAAAAGGACCTAGGGGTGACAGTGGATGAGAAGCTGGATATGAGTCAGCAGTGTGCCCTTGTTGCCAAGAAGGCCAATGGCATTTTGGGATGTATAAGTAGGGGCATAGCAAGCAGATTGAGGGACGTGATCGTCCCCCTCTATTTGACATTGGTGAGGCCTCATCTGGAGTACTGTGTCCAGTTTTGGGCCCCACACTACAAGAAGGATGTGGATAAATTGGAGAGAGTCCAGCGAAGGGCAACAAAAATGATTAGGGCTCTGGAACACAAGACTTATGAGGAGAGGCTGAGGGAACTGGGATTGTTTAGTCTGCAGAAGAGAAGAATGAGGGGGGATTTGATAGCTGCTTTCAACTACCTGAGAGGTGGTTCCAGAGAGGATGGTTCTAGACTATTCTCAGTGGTAGAAGAGGACAGGAGAAGGAGTAATGGTCTCAAGTTGCAGTGGGGGAGGTTTAGGTTGGATATTAGGAAAAACTTTTTCACTAGGAGGGTGGTGAAACACTGGAATGCGTTACCTAGGGAGGTGGTAGAATCTCCTTCCTTAGAAGTTTTTAAGGTCGGGCTTGACAAAGCCCTGGCTGGGATGCTTTAATTGGGGATTGGTCCTGCTTTGAGCAGGGGGTTGGACTAGATGACCTCCTGAGGTCCCTTCCAACCCTGATATTCTATGATTCTATTCTATGATTCTATGGACTGAAGAACTTATGGATCTAACGGCAGAGGAGGCCTGGGATTACTTTATATCAAAGCTGCAGAAGCTATTGAAAGCCTGCATCCCAAGAAAGGGGAAAAAATTCATAGGTAGGAGTTGTAGACCAACCTGGATGAGCAAGCATCTCAGAGAGGTGATTAAGAGAAATCAGAAAGCATACAGGGAGTGGAAGATGGGAGAGATCAGCAAGGAAAGCTACCTTCTTGAGGTCGAAACATGTAGGGATAAAGTGAGACAGGCTAAAAATCAAGTAGAGTTGGACCTTGCAAAGGGAATTAAAACCAATAGTAAAAGGTTCTATAGCCATATAAATAAGAAGAAAACAAAGAAAGAAGAAGTGGGACCGCTAAACACTGAGGATGGAGTGGAGGTCAATGATAATCTAGGCATGGCCCAATATCTAAACAAATACTTTGCCTCAGTCTTTAATAAGGGTAAAGAGGATCTTAGGGATAATGGTAGCATGACAAATGGGAATGAGGATATGGAGGTAGATATTACCATATCTGAGGTAGAAGCAAAACTCCAACAGCTCAATGGGACTAAATCGGGGGGCCCAGATAATCTTCATCCAAGAATATTAAAGGAATTGGCACATGAAATTGCAAGCCCATTAGCAAGAATTTTTAATGAATCTGTAACCTCAGGGGTTGTACCATATGATTGGAGAATTGCTAACATAGTTCCTATTTTTAAGAAAGGGAAAAAAAGTGATCCGGGTAACTCCAGGCCTGTTAGTTTGACATCTGTAGTATGCAAGGTCTTGGAAAAAATTTTGAAGGAGAAAGTAGTTAATGACATTGGGGTCAATGGTAAATGGGACAAAATACAACATGGTTTTACAAAAGGTAGATCATGCCAAACCAACCTGATCTCCTTCTTTGAGAAAGTAACAGATTTTTTAGACAAAGGAAATGCAGTGGATCTAATTTACCTAGATTTCAGTAAGACCTTTGATACGGTGCCACATGGGGACTTGTTAGTTAAATTGGAAAAGATGGGGATCAATATGAAAATTGAAAGGTGGATAAGGAATTGGTTAACAGGGAGACTACAGCGGGTCCTACTGAAAGGAGAACTGTCAGGCTGGAGGGAGGCTACCAGTGGAGTTCCTCAGGGATCAGTTTTGGGACCGATCTTATTTAATCTTTTTATTACTGAACTTGGCACAAAAAGTGGGAGTGTGCTAGTAAAGTTTGCGGATGATACAAAGCTGGGAGGAATTGCCAATTTAGAGAAGGACCGGGAAATCATACAGGAAGATTTGAATGACCTTGTAAACTGGACTAATAGTAATAGGATGAAATTTAATAGTGAGAAGTGTAAGGTTATGCATTTAGGGATTAATAACAAGAATTTTAGTTATAAGCTGGGGACGCATCAATTAGAAGTAACGGAGGAGGAGAAGGACCTTGGAGTATTGGTTGATCATAGGATGACTATGAGCCGCCAATGTGATATGGCCGTGAAAAAAGCTAATGCGGTCTTGGGATGCATCAGGCGAGGTATTTCCAGTAGAGATAAGGAGGTTTTAGTACCATTATACAAGGCACTGGTGAGACCTCACCTGGAATACTATGTGCAGTTCTGGTCTCCCATGTTTAAGAAGGATGAATTCAAACTGGAACAGGTACAGAGAAGGGCTACTAGGATGATCCGAGGAATGGAAAACCTGTCTTATGAAAGGAGACTCAAGGAGCTTGGCTTGTTTAGCCTAACTAAAAGAAGGTTGAGGGGAGATATGGTTGCTCTCTATAAATATATCAGAGGGATAAATACCGGAGAGGGAGAAGAATTATTTAAGCTCAGTATTAATGCAGACACAAGAACAAATGGATATAAACTGGTCATTGGGAAGTTTAGACTTGAAATTAGATGAAGGTTTCTAACCATCAGAGGAGTGAAGTTCTGGAACAGCCTTCCAAGGGAAGCAGTGGGGGGAAAAGAATTATCTGGCTTTAAGATTAAACTCGATAAGTTTATGGAGGAGATGGTATGATGGGATAACATGATTTTGGTAATTAACTGATCTTTAAATATTCATGATAAATAAGTCCAATGGCCTGTGATGGGATGTTAGATGGGGTGGGATCTGAGATACTACAGAGAATTCTTTCCTGGGTATCTGGCTGGTGAATCTTGCCCGTACGCTCAGGGTTCAGCTGATCACCATATTTGGGGTTGGGAAGGAATTTTCCTCCAGGGCAGATTGGAAGAGGCCCTGGAGGTTTTTTGCCTTCCTCTATAGCATGGGGCACAGGTCACTTGCTGGAGGATTCTCTGCTCCTTGAAGTCTTTAAACCACAATTTGAGGACTTCAATAGCTCAGACATAGGTGAGAGGTTTTTCGCAGGAGTGGGTGGGTGAGATTCTGTAGCCTGCGTCGTGCAGGAGGTCGGACTAGATGATCATAATGGTCCCTTCTGACCTTAGTATCTATGAATCTATGACTTACAGCTTATGTAGATGTACCAAAGCTAGCTGTATGCTAGCTAACTCACTAAAAAATAGAAGTGAGGATGTTGTGTTGTGGACTTTAACACCTGCTGCACATACCAGGAGTGGCGGGAGATCTGGTAGTTTTGTGCACGCCACACTAAAGCCCACGCAGCCAGTGTCCTCATTTCTATTTTTAGTAACCTAGCCACAGGTACCCATACTAGCTGTATTCTACACCAGCTGCCATTCACACCCACAGCTGCAAATTAGACAGCCCCTCCAGCATGTTGCATCCAACTGCTACACACAATGGCAGCCACTCACATGTAAAATACCTAGCAGCATAGAACACCTGACAAAAATAAGCTGCTTAGCAGAGATGGTCTTTTAACACAGGGGGAATTATACATGGTAGATCTGTACCAAGGATGGAAGTTCTGATTCATAAGGATTTCAAAATTTTGAAATTTGGCTTAGGGATGAATTGGAGCAAACACCAAAAATTTCAAAACTCTCTGTGAATTTATTTTTAAACTGTCATTTAGGATCATTTGAAACTATTTTCTATTGATTTTGACTGCTTTATATTGTGTTTTCCATTGTAATGTAATGCAAAGCAAAAAGTCTTTTCAAAATTAAAAAAAAAAATTCAACGTTTCATCCCAAAAATGTTGAAATGGGATGTATGGTTCCATCAAAGTTTCTCTGACCAGCTCTAATACACAGTACTTTGGGAAGAGTTTGAGATGGTCTCCTGAGTTTGAGATGGCCTAATAATTATGTGCCTAACTGTGGCACCCTTATTCTTGATGAATACCTTACAAAACAAGTATTCGCATTGAAATCAAGGGAATTGAGGACTTATAGTGAGGGGAGATGGCACAATTAGTTGCATGTCCAAAGTGCCACACAGACTTTAAAGTGTTCCATGCATACCAAGCAATATTATTAATAAACATGGTCTCTTATGTAGGTTTTGCCGTACGTTTGTTATGTAGATATCAATCAAATGCTATAATAACCAAGAAAAGGTATATATGTATTATGATGCCTACTTTTCATTAGTACCAGTGGTTTGCATCAAAATAACAAGCTTCCTACAATATGAATCAACCCAGTGGGAAATCAAATAAAAAAGCACATTTGCGATGTTCATTTCAAAAGGCATATGCCTTTTTTACATCCAATAATATAAATCAATATGCTAAAGTAAGTGGGCATGAGGCAGAAGCTTCATATTGCATCAAGCCTTGGAAATTCTGAAAATATATTGTTTATGGAAAGTTCAGTTAAATGACCCCACTTCTCTTATTCCAATTCAAATCACTGCACTTTAGAAAAAAACTTATTTTACTTTTTGCATACTATCTGCAAGGGAAGATGCTGATTTTAAAAACTAAGTGGCAATAAACAAGCCACAACACTATCATTAGAGTGGGTAAAACATAATAGACAATTTGATGGGCTCAGTTTTAGCTACAAAACTAAATATTTAAATGCATTAGACCAGAACAGACAAATGATAAATAGACAAACCATACCTGAACATACTAATTTTTAAAAGGACATCACAATAAATGATGCCTTTAATGGCAATGTATTAAATAGATCTTGCTTCGGAGGGGAAAAAGGTCCTCATTTTGTCTTTCACAACAATCATTCTAAATTCTATTTAGTTGATTGCAACGGCATTCTCACATGAATATAGCAGCCGCTGATTCACACTCTATAAAATAAAAAGAAATGACTCCACTCACATATAACCCTGACAAAATGGCTAGTTACTAGCAAAGGTTCTCTCTCAATGTTAGTATTCTTCTTTCCTTTATCTTCTCTTTGTATCTGGTTTATTTACATCTTTTTCTCTTTGATTCTGAAAGCATCTATAAAAATAAAAAATGAATCCTTGTCTTTTTAATCATTTAAATTATAGAAAAAATATATGGAAGCATTAAAAATATTTTTTCCTAAGGTCAACTACATTTAAAACTAAAAGAGTATTGTTTTTTCCCAGTATACAATCTGTGTAATAATTTGGAGCAAATAATAATGTATTATGTTGTAAGTCCATAACCTTAGAAAATAAAAACCCAGTTGGTGCTTGACTTACAAGAGCAAAACAAGCTTACAGAGCATGGGTCTGTGCTGTTTGGCAAGTAGTCAATAAAACTGTAGCTTATGACTTTCTCTCCTAAAGGTTCTAATCACAACAATTTATTTCAGGCATGTAAACTCTCCTTTCCAGACTGTAGCTATTGTCAGTATGCAGTAGCAGCAGCAGCAGTATCTGCAACCATGTTAGACTAAGAGTCCCAGAGCTCCCCCATCTGTCTCTGTAATAGACAGATTTCCTCCTAGATCAATATAACATGTCAGCCACAGTAAAAATATATATGTATTATATTTTACTAACCTTTACAATAACTACTTCACTTTACAGAATATTTTTCATTGTACATATTATATTTCAGAGAACTATGCAAAGAATAAAAATGGCCAGATCTGTGTATGAATAAGATATAATAGGAAAGGAATGTACATTAAAATCCTAACTATACTGGATGAAATTGGCCAATGAAGCAGGCAAATACTTAACAATTTAGAAAACTTTGGAGTGAATGTAAACCATCACAAGGAATCCCATGCTCATTGTTACTGCTTCCAGTATGTGTCCAGCTGAGGTACATTCAGGGTTGCAATGGAGGGTATATGCAGCACAGCTAGCCGTTTTTCCTGAGAAGCTTCTGCCCGGTTTTTAGTATAGCAGCTGTGAGTGTTTTTCACTCTGGAGTGTCACAAATTCTGATCCCACCATTTACTAAAGGTGCCTCTGAGGCAGTTAGTTGCCTTGCTAAAACTCACAACCAGATTCCACATAGCCAGCCTTTTCACAAAAACATCAGATCTTCCTTTCCACGTCCCTCCTAAGAGAAACTGCCTTTAAAAAGTAAAGAAAGAGCCTTATATTTTAGTCCCTTGATGTGTAAACACTATGGATGGCGCACTGTCGAGCAGCATAGGAGAATATCACTTTTTATATGAGTTCTGTTTTCCCAGAGACAAAGAGCAAGTATCTTTCCGGCTGGATACCTTTTATTGTAAATTAAAGGAAAAAGCAAAGAAAGTACAAAAATAAAGTACTTATGAGAGACTCCTTTTGTAACAGCAACCCTCTGGGACTAACTCCTAAATTACAGGGAGTGCCCTGCCCACACAGGCTCACTTTATATTTAAAGGTGCGTTACAAAGAAAATAATGTTATGGTTATTTCTTATTAGTTGGTCGTGGCTAGCTAATCTATGGCTGGTGAATAAATAACCACTTTAATATTGTTGTACACTCCAGTTCTGTAAATGAGAGAATGAATGTGGGGAGTCAGAGAGAAGCTTATACTGTAGTGTTACTGGAAAGAAATTTTTAAAAATTAGAAATTTAGCAATGTCAATGTTCTAAGTGTAATCAAGAAAACAAGATTACTGAGCTTATAGAAGGTTGGGGTGTGCATCACTGTGCATCATTAAGGACATAAACAACAAGAAAAGATTGAGTTCATACATTGTTTTTCATGCTGTGACTTGAAATCTATGAGCTGTAGAGTTTTCTGGTAAATTGTGGCACTTGATATCCTTGTTATACTTAAGGACACAGAATTTACAGAATGCTACTGCACTGTGCTTAATGAAAATCATCCTCAACATGGTCTAGGGTCCTGTGAGCTCAGCACTTCCTGGGGGTTGCTCAGCATCCACAAATCTCATTTTCCTCAACTAAACTGATGCTAGGCTTTTGTAACTTACAGGATAGGAAATATGGGAATTGCCATATTCAGTCAGACCTGTGCGTTTCAACCCCCACAAATAACACAGCTAGGGTAATTGTTATATCCTACCAGTCGAGTATTCTGCCAGTGCCAGCTGTTTCAGAAGAAATTGCAGGAAACCTTTCAGAAGGCAGCTATGGATTAACCTGTCCTCAAGAAATATTTCTTCCTAACCCTCATAAATCAGAAGTTGGTTTATGGTCTGAAGCATAAGGGATTATATTACAGCCAAGTATCTCTTTCATTTCTTAATATTTACTATTATAACTCAGGATATTCTTATTGTTAATGTAATTGTCCAGTTCTTTTTTTGAATCCCACTAAGATTTTGGCTTCATGCCATCGTATGCCAATGAGTTCCAGAGGCTAATTGAGTGTTATATAAAAATATTTCTTTTTATCAGTTTTAAATCCCCCCACCCCTGAAATTTAATTGAATGTCACCTTGTCCTTTTAAAATAAGAAAAGGTGAACAAAAGTCCCTGAGCTACATTGTGGATTTTATTGGATAGGCTCCAAAGCAGCAAAAGAGAAAACTATCCAGGATAAATTAGTGGTAGAACTATGTATGTATGATTGAGATTCCACAATTCTTCTTATGTTTTATCTGGCTAGCTTGTAAACTCTTTGGATCATGAACAATATTTTCTTTTGTGTCTCGTATACTGTTGAGTATTCTGTCGACTCTCAACAGATTTAACAAATACATTTTCCAGACCTGCATATGTTTTACCATAAAACCCTTCAAAATATAGATAGCCGTACTTGGGGAATTTATTCCATGTTACTTTAGTGATTAATATAAATAGTCAAAAAGTGGTTTTATATATTGATGAGGCCAAATTGAGTTTCTTTATGTAAATTTTTCACATTTATAGAAAAGATCCATTCTTGCAATGAACCACAATGAAGTAATTTGGATGATAATAAGGGCCATTCCAATAATCCCTTAATGCATATGGGTCAAATTCTCCATTCATTGCCCTGATGATAGCTACATTATGGCAAATGTCCAGAAAGCCTCCACGCATAATAGTAAATTTTCCATATCATCCCTCTTCTTCAGCGTTTTATCTTCTCTGAATGACTTAGCACTGTGCCTGCTTCTTGCTTTCAAAAAAATAAATTGGCTGCCCCAAGTGAACACCTGTCACCTCTCCTAATTGTCTTTTTATGCTCATTTTAATTTTTACCGTAAGAGGCACATTTCAGCAAGGTGTACAGGAAAGAAGTAAAAATCTTGCTGTTGTCAACAGGAATTGCACATTTAACTCTCCACAGCCTTCACTGCTAATGAACCGACATGAATTAAACCATTTGGGTATTCCTAAAGGTATAGCAACTGACTGTAGAAGACACAATAACGGTCTGGACAAGATATTAGAGAGTTCTAAAGACTTAGGTGCTCTGAACATGGGGCAGTCTATTATCAGTAAGCTTCCCAGTGAGTGGCTGGGTTATGATTAATTTGTTGAATGCTATCAGTATTCTCAGCTCTACATATGATTTGTTGAAAGCTGGAATTAGGAAGCCATTTGCCCTATATAACATATTTTTTTGAACACACAAATTTCTGAACAATGCTATATATTCTTAAATGCCGTTAGATGGTGCTCTTTAGAGTAACTAGCTATCTGTTTGCATAATTTCACATATATATGATCTATCTTTTCTATAGAACTCTTGAAGCTCTTGTACCACCAGGTAATTTGGATTACTCTAGTAAACTCGTTGCAGAGGACTTTAATTTACTTTGAAGTTCCCCTTTCCTTTAAAAGTCATTCCTCTCATAATCTATCCTTATGCTTCTGTGACTAGCCAATTCAGTTCATTTTTTATTGTGAAGCAAGCAGCGTTCCTTTAATAAGGTTCAGAAGAAAAAATGGAAAATATTATTTTGAAAGTATTTTTATGTATGTCAGTGCTTTAAAGCAAGAAGAATAGAAAGCAAAATGTAGTTGTTACACTATCATTACATTTGAAGTGGGTCTTAAAATGCCCATAAATAGCCAAATTTCTCCACCTTGTAATCATACAGATCTCAGAGAATACAGAACACAAGGCATGATGATACAGAGCCTAAATGCAAATATAAGCCAAAATATCAAAATATCTGTACATTTTGCTGATTAACCGTCACTGAGAGTTGACTGCATATGGTATGTGCCACAGTGCAGGAATAAGATATGGACAGCAAGGTAATAGAAGTGCAAGCTATAAGAAAAAAAATCTTTTTAAAAAAGATTTTCTGAACTGTAGAGGGAATTTTAATCTCACCATGTAACTGCAATGTCTTCAGTGGTCATCAGTGATTTACACAGGTGTAAGTGAGCCAGAATCTGGGCCTGCAAGTTTAAATCTATTCTTCAATGTAAATGTTTAGAAGAGGAAAACAAAACTGTTCTCTTTCAAAGCGATGTTGCTACTGCTACTTTTGTTTATAGCAAGAGCCATACTTTCTAGCAGCTCTATAGCAAAAGAACCTAAAACAGCTGAAAAAGAAAAGCAAAGGCTGGGGGCTAGTAATCCATCCTGCCTCATGCTGCAGTAATTCTTCTATATTGTAGGTTCATTAGCTCACACTAAATAAAGTCCAGTGAAATCTGGGTACAGAATTAGAACAGCTTTAATAAATCAGTCTTAGCATATCAAAAAGTGTCTTCCAAACACTGGAGGATTAAACAGCAGATCTCTCCCAAACACCTTGTCCTAACTGCCACTCTTGGAATAGACTGCCAGAATAAAGAACCAGGGTTATACAATGTATTAGCTGACGTACACAGGGATGGGAAGTTTTTAAACCCAACCCTGCACTCTTTCCAGAAACAGAGATCCAAAATCATTATGTCTGGATTCAATACCTTCTAAATTTACACATGCCCCCACAAATATCCTGCATACAGAAATGTTGAAACTGTTTACCTCTGTTCAGTTTTTCTAATGGGGATTTCTGCAGGGAAATGTTTTTCTAACGTAGGTGTTTGGTTTTTTCCTGAAGAAATTGCATTTTTTAAAAAGAGAAATCAAATAGAATGCTAGAAAAAACCCCAAATAGTCTGGATATATTCACCCTTCATTCAACATGTGTCACTTCTGTGGAAATCAGTAGCATTTCTATTTGTGGCTTGAAAGGCCCAACGAGGAGATTCTTTTTCCACATCCATACTAGCAGGGGTGCAGAGAGAATTTCCTAAGGAGCAGACCCAGAACCTTTCCTCCCATGCCCTGCACCCAGCCCCAAGCTCTCTCCTTCATACCCAGTGCTAGGCTCTCCCTCTGCTGCTCCCCCACACCCAATCTTGATCTCATACTGCATTTGCACCCAGACCTGTGCTCTCCCCACTACAGCCAGAGCCACACACACTTCCCTCCTGGTGCCCCACATCCAGTCCCACATCTCTGTCTCCCTGTCACCAAGTATAGCAAATTATCTCTCTGTGAAGTGTCCTCACTCCCTGGGCAATAAGCCTTCGGATGGTTCTCTGTCTTTCTCTTCTGTGATGATCTCTGTATCTCTGTAGACCTTCCCCGGGTATTGTCTCTAATGGCTCATAAGTGCCTGTGTTCTTTTGATCACTTGTCTCTGTTGCATAGTCACCTCATATGGCCTGGGTGCTTCTGCACCCTTCACAGCTCCTTTAGTTCACTCCTTCTTATGTCTCTCTAATGGCTGGATCCTCACAGGAATGCCTGTCTCCAGGGCCTGTAAGTCTTTGGCTGACCTTTCTTACTGTAGTGCTTTCTCTGATTGTTGGCCATATCCTCTCACTGATATCTCCATCTGTCTAGCTGCAAAAGGACTCCCCTCACTGCTAGCAGGGTTTTGGTCCTTTGTCTCATCAGTGCCAGTGCTACAGTGTTTTGACACCCCTGTGATGCAGTATTCCTATGTGTCAAAAATGCTAACAAGGGGTCTGAACCAGAAGAAATAGCCTTGTGTATTATTAATCTATTGGTATGCTGGAGAGGTGTTGTGGTGGTCAGACTCCTATTTGATGCAAATTCCTTGAATTGTTCCAAGGCAAATAGGTATGGAGTGTCTGGAATGCCATATGTCACAAACTGGGCTTCAGTTTCTCAATCACTGACTTGCTTCATGTATCAGGTAGGACATTAACTTCCCAGAAACTTTAGCAGTTGTCTACTGTAATTAAGTACTTCTTTTCCTTGAAAGTAAATAAGTCAACTCTCACCTCTTCCTATGGTTCTGTGGGCAGTTCATGTGATAACAGTCTCTGCTGTCAAGGATCAGATGAGCAGCAGATGTCACACACTTCTATCAAGGAGCAAAGTTATGTATTCATTTCTGGCCCATGAACAGGCTCGGGCCCGGCTAAGACAGCTGTCAGTGCCCAGGTGTTAGGCATGTATTGTCCGCATGGCATACTTAGGGCTTGTCTTCACTACTGGGGAGATGGATGCTGCTGCAATCAATGCAGCGGATGTCAAGTTAGCGGGTCTAGGGAAGACCCACTAAATCAATGGCAGAGTGCTCTCAAGTTGACTCCAATACTCCACAGTGGAAAAACTCAGTGAAAAACTACCCATATGCACACCTGGAAATGACAACAAAAGTGTTGTAGAAGACTGGGAAGCCCTAAAACAGACCATCCATAAGGTTTGCAAGGAATCCATTGGCCTTGCTACCCACTGCCATCAGAACTGATTTGACAACAGCAACATTGAGATTACAGCCCTTTTGGACCAGAAGAGAAAAACTTTCTGCAACTGGCAAAACCAACCACTACCCAGTCAGAAGCAGAGCTCTTTCCATCAGCTCAAAGTTGAAGTTCAAAGGAGGAACTAAGAAATCCAAAACATATGGTGGGAGGACAAAGCAAAAGAAATCCAAACATTCACCGATGGACATGATATGCGGACCTTTTTTTGTGAGACAAAGATCCTGTATGGACCAAGCTCATGTGGCCTCACACCTCTGATATCCAAAGATGGTAGTACCCTTCTTAAAGATAATTAATCCATCAAAGAGCGCTGGAAGGAACACTCTCGAAAAATTGGAAAACATCCAGCGGAGGACAACAAAAATTATTAGGGGCCTGAAACACATGACTTATGAGGAGAGGCTGAGGGAACTGGGGATGTTTAATCTGCGGAAGAGAAGAATGAGGGGGGATTTGTTAGCTGCTTTCAACTACCTGAAAGGGGGTTCCAAAGAGGATGGATCTAGACTGTTCTCAGTGGTAGCAGATGACAGAATGAGGAGTAATGGTCTCAAGTTGCAGTGGGGGAGGCTTAGGTTGGATATTAGGAAAAACTTTTTCACTAGGAGGGTGGTGAAACACTGGAATGTGTTACCTAGGGAGGTGATGGAATCTCCTTCCTTAGAAGTTTTTAAGGTCAGGCTTGACAAAGCCCTGGCTGGGATGACTTAGTTGGGGATTGGTCCTGCTTTGAGCAGGGGGTTGGACTAGATGACCTCCTGAGGTCTCTTCCAACCCTGATATTCTATGAAAAGCTTCTAAATTGATAATCGACTATGATTGATGACACGATCGCCTCCATCCCTCAGCACCCAATCTGGGAAACTCTTGCCAACCCACCAACACCTGAGGAGGTCTGCAAAGCAATTAAACAAATGAAGAACAATAAAGCACCAGGTCTTAATGGCATACCAGCTGAAGTACTGAAAGTGGGGGGAGAAACGCTGACTATCAAGTTTCACTTGCTGCTCCTCAAAATCTGGCACACCAAAGAAATCCCTGCTGACTTGCGTAATGCTAACATTGTCACCATTTTCAAAAAGGGAGATAGGGCCGACTATAGCAACTATCAAGATATTGCCCTCCTCTCCATCGCTGGGAAGATACTTGCTAGAATCTTACTGAATTGGAAGTACTTCCTCTGCAAGAGGGAGCAGGCAGAGTCCCGGTGTGGCTTCAGACCCTCATGAGGCATAACCAGCATGATTTTCACAGCCAGGCAGATCCAGGAAAAATGTCAAGAACAACACCAGGAGCTGAATATGGCCTTTATCGATCTGACAAAAGCCTTCGACTCTGTCAACCGTGAGGCTCTGTGGAAATCCATGTCAAAATTTGGCTGGCCAAGCAAATGTATCACCATTGTAAGACTCCTCCGTGACCAGATGACTGCCTCCATCCTGTGCAGTGGCTCTACCTCTGAGCCCTTTGTCATCTGAAACAGCATAAAACAAGGCTGTTTACTGGCACTCAGCCTTTTCTCCATTTTCGTAGCATCTATGAAAACATTAACCCAGGATCATCTACTACAGGGCATTGGCATCCAATATCTGATTGACAGCAACCTCTTCAACCTTTCTCATCTCCGTGCCAGAACTAAAATAATATTGGCAACAATAACCGAACTCCAGTACGCAGATGATTGTGCTGTAGTTTCACACTCAAAGAAGGATCTACAAACAGCCTTTAATTGCTTCTCTGAAGTTTACAAAAGCCTGGGGCTAACTCTGAACATCAGCAAAACAAAAGTTCTCCACCAGGCAGTCTCCAGTCAATCATTAGACCCAGCAAGGAAGATCTACATCGACAAAGAGGAACTGGAAAATGTAGAACACTTTGCCTATCTTGGCAGCCATCTTTCACAGAGGGCAGACATAGACATCGTGATTCAGTACAGAATTCGCTGTGCCAGCCTTGCCTTTGGCAGACTGTCTCACCGGGTGTTAAACAATCACAATATCAGAACATATACTAGACTTTTAGTTTATAAAGTGGTGGTAATCCCAACTCTCCTCTATGGCTGTGAGACTTGGGTGACCTATAAAAAAACACCTGAAAAACCTGGAATGCCAGAACCAGCACTTTCTTCAGAAAATCCTCAACATAAAGTGGGAGGATCATTGCCCTAATGTCAGTGTCCTCACAGAGGCCAACATCTTCAGTGTTGAGGCCGTGATTATCCAGCACCAGCTGAGGTGGAGCGGGCACTGTGTGCAGATGCCTGATGTATGCGTACCAGAACAACTGCTGTATGCCCAGCTCACCAAAGGAGAAAGGAAATATTAAGGTCAAAATAAATGGTTTAAAGATACCCTCAAGATAAACATCAAGAGACGTGGCATCAACACCACACACTGGGAGACAGCAGCCCAGGATAGAGATAGCTGGCGAAGACTTGTCAGAGAGGAAACGTCCACTTTTGAGGAAAACCGCCTTGCCCTGGTCACAGGAAAGAAAGGAAAAACAACATTCATGCAGCAATCTCAGACCAACCCTGTCTTCCAACACGACCTGCAATGTCTGCCAATAAGCCTGTGGCTCAAGGATTGGACTCCTCTGTCACCAAAGGACTCATGGAAAATAAAACATGAAAAAGATTATCCTCAACCTCGAGGAATTAATGACGACGACTCCACCGGAATGAGAAGATTAAGGTAAGAGCATCTGCCATCTACACAGCACAGTAAAGACACTGGGATAAGTAGACCTAAGCTATGTCGCTCCAGTTACATTATTCACGTAGCTGGAGTACCGTAACTTAGGTCGACTTACCCCGGTAGTGAAGACAAGCCCTTACTAATGAGGCAGGAACAATAGCTTTCTGTCCTCAGAATATGATTCCATCCTGCACATTCAGATAATCTTTTATTTGAAAATACGATTCTGCTTCTACCAGCACTTGGGTTCTGTCTTCTGGATATCCTACTAATATTGCTTTCTTGATTGTCTGTGGTTGGATGTGCTTCTCTGTAGCCTCTTTGTTTTCCATCAGTTTCACTGTTGAAATTTGGGGATTAGTGGGTTCAATGTCCTGATCCCTTACCCCAATTTGCTGATGCTGGGTATGTATGCCCTCCTCAGGGTGTCAGCTAACAGTAGGAATCATCCTGGACCTCTCTACCTGGTAGCTCTGGAGGTGCATCAACATGCACTGAAATCTCTTTGAAGCTTTTAGAAGAGGTTTTGATATAATGGGGTTGAGGGGTTTATAGTCTGATTGCACTATTAGTGGGTAGCTATAGGTGACCCAATGGAATAGCTTCATTCCATATACCACAGCCAAAAGCTCTCTTTCTATCTTGATGTACCCTTGTTCAGTCTCTGGGATCTGCTGGCATAAGTGACCAGCTGCAAAAGAGCTATACTCAATGGCTCTCCTGGCTGGTAATACTTCAGGACAGGGTGTCTATTATCATTTGTTTCAGTGAATCAGTGCTTGATGTCAGGGATCACCCCAGTCCCACTCAAAATGCTGCCTTATCAGTTGGCATATGGGTTCTACTACTGCAGCCAGGTGTGGACAGGACTTGGACAAAATAATTATCATTCCTATGAAGTGCTGTATACCTTTCATATCCACTAAAGCTGGCTGCCTGCTGGCTTCTTCACCACTGTCATGCTGTTTACCCAGGCTCTGCAGGTATGACAATACCCCTGCTCTGCAGAATTTTGTGCTTCTTGTGTACTGAATTACATAGTGACACTAGAATTTTTCTTTGTGGTAAGCACACAGACAACAATAAAGGAGAGCAGGTGGCCAGCTGGCCACTTTCCTTGCAATGTTGTCCTGGTGCAGGACACCTCTTCTTCACCCGCTCATGCTGTCTCCCATACCCAGTGATATACGTAGAGAACATTATGAATTATTGCTTAATTAAACAATAGCTGGCAGAGGTAAGATGTCCCCATCCAGCCACTAAGAATAAGCAACATGCAGAGCAGCAAGCAGAAACTTTCCAGGAGAACAGACCCAGGAGAACACTTGTGTAACCTGATTAGAAAGCTGTTGAAGCTCAGAGATATTAGTTATTGATAGCTGTTCAATAGGAAGTAGTATAATCCTCTCACCTGTCATGGGGCTTCATGTTTTCTACCCTGTCCTCCACCACAGGCATTTTAATTGTGTGTTTTATTAATTGGTGATAGCAGTGGGTGGCTGTTATTTTAATTCGTATAATGTTTTATTTGAATTTGATTTACAAAAAATAGAAAAGCAGTTGACGCCAGAATAAAAGGATACTTACCCATATCATGCAACAGGAATATTAATCCTTGATAAACCTGATCCATGTGAAGAGACTGAGGCTAGCAAATAAAGACCAGCCTTGCTTACTAGCATTCCAGGATCTACTTAATTTATTACAAATGGGGAACTCCACAATATCTTCCTCCTTCTGGCATCTCCTGTTTTATTTATTCTTTTCACAAGAGGGACAATCTGTCAACTTGTGTGTTAAGAAGTGAATGACCAACACTAAAGATAGAATCATAGAATATTAGGGTTGGAAGAGACCTCAGGAGGTCATTACCTAGGGAGGTGGTGGAATCTCCTTCCTTAGAAGTTTTTAAGGTCAGGCTTGACAAAGCCCTGGCTGGGATGATTTAGTTGGAGATTGGTCCTGCTTTGAGTAGGGGGTTGGACTAGATGACCTCTCGAGGTCCCTTCCAACCCTGAGATTCTATGATTCTATGATCTAGTCCATTCCCCTGCTCAAAGCAGGACTAACACCAACTAAATCATCCTAGCCAAGGCTTTGTCAAGCCAGGCCTTAAAAACCTCTAAGGATGGAGATTCCACCACCTCCCTAGGTAACCCATTCCAGTGCTTCACCACCCTCCTAGTGAAATAATAGACAATACAATACTTTCTTTTTTTCTTGATGCAAAAAGTCACATTGAAGTTACATTGCCATTTTGTGTGAGTAAGGTAGACAAGATTTGTGTTACAATCATTAAGGGAGGAGGGGTTGAGAGTGTGAAAAGAGTGTTCACAGGGTGTCCAGTACCTTGTGGACTTATTCACTTTACTATGAGTTGCTTGGCATCTCCGAAGCATCTTCTTGCCCTGTAGAAACAGCACAAGCTGTCTTGCCCCTGATCTGTCACAGATGTAGCAATAATAAAAATGGCTGTGTCATACCTTATTAGCATACCATGCAAATTAGCTCCACTCCATTGTCCAGCCATTCCCACTCTCCTTCGCCTAAAGAGTCTTTTTTTAATGTTTTGCATAACTATGCACAATTGTCTTCGACTCACCCATCTAAGCATGAGTCCTCTATATGTGTGCTGCCAGGATGCCTGCTAAGTGTGATTCTACAGGCAGCTCAGCAAGTATACATCTCCCCCTTGTGCTGTGTAAGTGCGAGTCCTAAATCTCTATCACAGAAAACTTTTGGTGTTTAAAAATACAATTTAGACGCCTATCTAGAAATGGTAGCACACATAGACCTCAAATCTACAGGTTTTACACAATATAGTAGTTAACCATGGATTATCTTTCTTTTGGTGAGTAAAGTAATTTCCCACATGCTAATGAGTTTGATGAAGCTACAGCTATCACTTTGCAATCATCTGCTGAGGTGTGGCAAATAAAAAAAACAGTGGGATCAAAATTTTTGATGTCAAGTCCTTTGTTATTAGGCAGTCATCATGAAAAATAGACATACAAGTGAACAATAGTTCTGGGTACACTGAATTTGTAATCTTGGATTGGCAGGCATTCAGCATAACTTTGAAAATGTAAATACAATAAAAATAATGCTCATTTCCCCCTTATTATTTTTTCCTAAAACTCCTTATAGATATTTAGAACTTTCACTCTTGAAGTTTGTTGATGAGGAGTTTGGGCTTCATCACTTTGTTCACTACTACACACATTAACAATCACACTTATTAATCACCAGCAGAAAATCCCCAATGTTTTAACTTTACTATAAAATTCATGTACCTAAGTTAAATAATAGCATGGACTTCCTTTTCTTTGTAGCCCTTGTCCTCCACTACTGCATCTCATTCCTAATGTTTGTTATTTGAGCTCATTGCATTACATCTTAAATTAAGCCCTGATCTTGAATTTGGATCTGTATGAGTGGATCTCTGAATCCACACACAGTCTCATTCAGATCAGTGGGACTCTGCATAAGCAGGGCTGGATTAACCCATCAGTGGTCTTTAAGCAAAATATGCTTAAGGGACCGTGCCGTCTCATGAATAATAACAAACAGCCAGACAATATTCTCATTATGGCTGGGCTGGCCATGCTGTAAATCCACCGGAACCAGATGCTCATTCTGATACTGCTCGGAGCATTTTGACCTCCATTGTGGCGTGGGATGTATAAGTAGGGGCATTGCCAGCAGATCAAGGGACGTGATCGTTCCCCTCTATTCGACACTGGTGAGGCCTCATCTGGAGTACTGTGTCCAGTTTTGGGCCCCACACTACAAGAAGGATGTGGAAAAATTGGAAAGAGTCCAGCGGAGGGCAACAAAAATGATTAGGGGACTGGAACACATGAGTTATGAGGAGAGGCTGAGGGAACTGGGGATGTTTAGTCTACAGAAGAGAAGAATGAGGGGGGATTTGATAGCTGCTTTCAACTACCTGAAAGGGGGTTCCAAAAAGGATGGCTATAGACTGTTCTCAGTGGTAGCAGATGACAGAACAAGGAGTAATGGTCTCAAGTTGCAGTGGGGGAGGTTTAGGTTGGATATTAGGAAAAACTTTTTCACTAGGAGGGTGGTGAAACACTGGAATGGGTTACCTAGGGGGGTGGTGGAATCTCCTTCCTTAGAAGTTTTTAAGGTCAGGCTCGACAAAGCCCTGGATGGGATGATTTAATTGGGGATCGGTCCTGCTTTGAGCAGGGGGTTGGACTAGATGACCTCCTGAGGTCCCTTCCAACCCTGATATTCTATGACTCTATGATTCTATGTGAGATGACCCAAGCAGCAGCAGGATGAACAGCTAGTCCCAGCGGGTCCATGGCAAGGCCTGCCCAATTCCATACTATAAGTGTACTGTACAGCTGTTCATTGGGCCTTGCACCCCACAACACACATTTGGACCTTGGGCATGAGCCTAGTTTGCCTATGCATTAATTAAGCCTTGCACACGGGAGCAGATGGGTCCACTGGTGTGTGGGTCCATTCTCATGAATCCTGTTTGCAGAATCAGGACCTTGGATTGCAAGTGCTTCAAGGCAGAGACCGTTCCACTCTATTAGTACCATTGAGCACCCTCAGCAATTTCTGTGTGTAAAGTAAATAAGCGATTAATTCAGGGTGTTTTTCTAACATTCAACTTTTTTAATACACTTAATTGATGCTGTTTGACTCATAAGATTTTTTTTTAAATCATGCCTAATATTCAGTATGTTTCTGTAGTAGAAAAAATACATTAGCTCTCAGAAATTGCTCATTATTAAATAAAAATGTTATTGCTCATAAAAGAAAAGAAACAAGGCAGAGGTTGTCACACAAATCATTAACTGTAATTCAGAATTTGTATTTATTTTGTTATTCTCATCCTGGAGAAAAGTCCTAGATCCACTAAAGTCGGTGACAAAACTCCCATTGACTTTAGGGAAGCCAGGATTTCATCCTTGTTTTCTTTTAGGAATATGGGTATTCTTATATAAGAGCAGTTCAGACTAATGATCAACATAATTTAGTATTCTCTCTCCAATGACACCAAATACCAGATGCTTCAGAAAAAGATGCAACTCTATATAATGCTGATAATATGTTCATAACAGAAGTTACTTTCCAGCAACAGGCAGTTAATGGCTGACTTATGTCCCTGAATATCCTTTATAGCTAGTGTAAAGGCTGATATTCATTCTTATTATAGGTGTAGACCAAGTATCAGGAAACCAATTAAGTTTGCTTATGTATTTATACTCACGAGATATTTTATTACATGCTTTCAACAAGGACCCTCCATGTCTTTCACAGAATACACTATTTGCAGTAGATTCATACTCAAGAACTTAAGCTTTCATTTAGAACTATATCTATGTATTCATATATGTATTTATGTCAGGGTGGCTAAGCACTGGAATAAATTGCCTAGGGAGGTTGTGGAATCTGCAACATGGAGATTTTTAAGAGCAGGTAGACAAATATCTGTCAGAGATGGTCTAGAAATAATACTTAGTCCTGCCATGAGTGCAGGGGACTGAACTAGATGACTGCTCGAGGTCCCTTTCAGTCATACAATTTTATGATTCTCTCTCTATTCTAAGCATCATAGTTCTCTGAAGATTGTGTGAACTTTAAAAGCATGAACTGAGTGTACATCTATGTACTACTGCCTCCTGAGTCTACTGGCAGCCAGAAAAAATAGTTCAGAGAACTGTGGACTGTCTCATTTATCTCAATGTGTTGCTAACTCTAAATCCTAAATATCTCCATTTTAATTCCAATGTTAACTATTTAATCATGGATCTTTTTATCAGAAATATCCAGCTAATGGAATATCCTATAATCTGAAACTGTCTGCACCCTTTCCATTTTCCAAGTATGTTAACCTCCCCCTATCCGGTTTCAGTTACCAGAATGAATTGTTAGTTCACAAATCTGCAGCATAGTGAAAACTGAAATGTAATATCTAAATGAGCGATGATACTGTACCAGATGTGTTGGTCATTTTCAGATTAAATTAATAAAATAATGATAATGACAGTTCAGTTATATAGTGCTAAATGCATTACTTAGTAAACTGGGCTTATGCAAACAACATGTATTGATATTGCCAAACGCAAGGTCATATGTCCAAGAAAAAAAAATTTAGGTCACACTTACTGGATTGGGAACGGTATCCTGGGGTATTAATAGGGAATTTCAAGTATGAATATGGAGGTGATGTTACTCTTAGGCATAGCAGTGGTGAAACAATTACTGGAATACCATATCCAGTTCTGGTTTCGACGCTTCAAAAATGATGTGATAAATTGAAATGTGTATGCAAAAAAATTCTAGGAGAATGATTTAAAGAAAATCTGTTTTACAGTGAAAGACTTAAGTAGCTCAATCTACTTAGTTTATAAAAAAGATTAAGAGATGACTTGATCATAGTTTATAAGAATTGACATAGGGAGAAGGTATCTGATAATAGAGGGCTCTTTAATTTTGCCAACAAAGGCATAAAAAAAATCCAGTGTTGGAATATGAAGCTAGATATGTTCAAACTGGAAATAAGACACAAAATTTTAACAGTAAGGGAAATTAATGATTGGAACAACATTGTGATAGAATGTGATAGAATCTCCATCATTTAAAGTCTTTAAATCAAGATTGGGTATCTGTAAAATATATGCTCTAGCTCATCCAAAAAATTATGTGCTTGCTGCAGGAATTACTGGGTGAAATCCCTTGGCCTGTGCTATGCAGGTCAGACTTGATCCTTAGTCTCTTCTGCCTTAACATCTATTAATCTATGTATCCAAGAAAAACTTCCATTTTTAAATTTAAATGAATCCGACACCAAATTTCCAAACTGCTACACCAGAATGCTGTGGATCCAGGGACAAATTACACAGGGCCTTTCCCACAAATCTGAAAACTTGGGACAGAAATTCTTATTCTTGCTAGCCCAAGAGTGATATCTCAAATGAGAATACCAAAAGAAGTTCTATTTTGATTATTTTTACATTCTGGACATTTGTGCATGAGGAAGTCGAAAAAAAGTAACATTTTTAATGTAAAAACAACGAGAAGTCCTTGTGGCATCTTAGAGACTAACAAAATTATTTGGGCATAAGCTTTCGTGGGCTAGAACCCACTTCATCAGATGCATGGAATGGAAAATACAGGAGCAGATATAAATGCATGACTGTTACTCTGAAACCTGAAAATATGTGAGTTGCCTTACCAAGTGTGAGGTCAGTCTAACAAGACAATTCAATTGACAGCAGGATACCAAGGGAGGAAAAATAACTTTTGAAGTGGTAATGAGAGTGGCCCATTTCAGACAGTTGACAAGAAGGTGTGAGTAACAGTAGTGGGAAATTAGTATTGGGGAAATTAGGTTTAGGTTATATAGGAGTTGCAATAACATATCATCTGCCTTGGCAAAAGTTAACACTCATATGCCATGGTTCTGGACCCAGTATTGCAGTTATCATAAGTCTGCATTTAAACTTTATCCTTCTCACTATCCTTCTACTTCTGAGAACTAGATATTTCTCATTCTTTTCTAAACCTTCTGTTTTATTTGCCATTAGAAGACAAACAGTATACTCCAACTGCATGAGAAGTTATATTGCACTCTATCTGCCCAAAAGCCAGACTGCTGGCCCTTCTGTTATTTTTGTTTGCATAAGAGCAGATCCTGCAAATACTACTTATTCACCTTAGATAGTGCCCAGCTCTGGGTAGTTTCTTGCTGCACAGCTGTGCTTATAGTTGGGAAATATTGCACACAGTTTTTGAGGGGGAAGCAGGAGTCAATGATACAATGTGAATCCTTAAAATATGTTAGGTTCAAGCACCTCCCCTACCTGCCATTTGAAATAGTTCTGAATTTTTCAGAACCTTTTTACCTATGCCTAACAGCAACAGACTAAATTCCATCCAAGTATGGTGAATTACTGAAGGGTTTGAACAGTCTATATGCTAACTTTATAGTACATGTATAGTGTCATACAATTGATTGGTACAACAAGCATAGAGTGTGTTTACAATATGACATACAAAAATAGAGTCATGTCACTGACTGATGCTTTTTATATGTTTTTTTAGCAACTCAAGAGCACCAGAAGACTTCATAGAGGGGAAAAAAGGTTTTAAAAGGTTAAATTAAGCATGTTCTGAATGCCTCCCACAGTTTAATTAATGGGGTCATTTAGCACATATTTCTGGACTCTCCTCAAAAGTCATCGTAGCTTTGCAGC
Organism: Chelonia mydas; assembly: GCF_015237465.2. Lineage (NCBI taxonomy): Eukaryota > Metazoa > Chordata > Testudines > Cheloniidae > Chelonia > Chelonia mydas. The sequence continues at coordinate 104,773,503 of NC_057852.1, forward strand.
TCACCTTTAAAAATCTTATGTCTGACATTCCTCTTAAAACAAAAATTACACTCACAGGGCTATAGTTTAAATTTTGTGACACCATTGTAAATCCAAAGTCGCTGCATTGACTGGAACACTGTTCATGTGGATTTACACTAGTGTCACTGCAATCAGAAGATGGCCCACAACTTTATCTTGGAACAGCCCTATGAGAAATTCAGTAGATACCAAATTTAGGTACCTACAACTGTCTTCAGATTATGCATATATCTACATCTTTTCTATCAACTACATTCTCATAAGGCTTTTGCATTCTGACAAATTCATATTGAATCCACTGGCTAGCAATACACACAAGACACTTCTGCTAATGATGTAACAAAATAGTTAGAACCATTTTCGTTTTGAATTTATTTATTTTATTTATTTATTTGCTTTTGGTACTCCTTTTTGGAATATTACAGTATTATACTTATGAGAAGGAAAGCAAATAAGGAACAGAGCATTACCTTCTCTGGTTGATAGTTTTGTAGTTCCATAAAAGAAGATATCTCTCTATCCAGTCTTCCAAATGTAAAGGTACCTATTGGCTGATAACCTGAATCTTTATATTTGCATGTATTCAGATTTGCAGAGCAGTCACATGCTAAAATTCCTGAAGCTTTCATTTAAGAATTAAAGTTTATTGATCCAAAAATTCATGGCAAAAGTTCATTATTCCATATTTTCTTGCTTAAAATTAATCTAAACCGAGAGCAGGAACAATGCCGTGTGACTTAGTTGTCCAATCACACAACACAGATCATGCATATTCAAAGCAACTAGTTTCAGTACAGACCTATAGGCTGAAAATTATTTGTCAAATCTATTTTAAGAACACTTGCAAATAGCTAATACAGTTTCAGAAATCAGGATTGGTTGGCAAAAAAATTCACAAACAGAAAACGGGGCTCAATTCACAACACGAGTTATTTGCAACAAAGAGTACAAATGCTACAGTGTGGAAGCTGTTGGCAAATGGTGTTCAGGACTGTGGCTAGGATTTTGTTCTGCCCTTCTTGGATCACACACTAATGTGAGGGAATGCAAGGTGGCCTCTTTGCCCAGGTCTACACTAACAGCCTTACAGCGGCATAGCTGTACCAATGCAGCTGCACTGCTGTAAGATTGCTCGCGTAGCTGCTCTGTGCCAACGAGAGAGAGCTCAATGAATGGCGGTAGCTATGTCATGAGAGAAGCTCTCTTGCCGACATAGTGCTGTACACACTAATACCACTTGCACCCCTGAGTGACATAAATATTGCCGACATAAGTGGTAGTGTAGACATGGCCTTACTTGCTGTGTGGGCTACCTACATTGCAGGTCATGGTGTGCATGTGGGATGGGGACAATGGGCACTCCCCTCAGATCTCTCCTCCCTTCCTTCCCAGGTGAGCAATGAGAGGTCAATGAGCAGAGCCTGAGTCACGCTCTCCCACATCATGTCCTAGCCAGCATATTGGAGCCTGGGGGTGGGTGATAATCTGCTACTTGTATGGACTAGTAGCGGATTATTTATCCTCTGGAACAAACTGGGAAGCAAGCATGAGGTCTCTGGAATAAAGGTTTTAGAAGTAGTTTGTACTGTTTATATTTAATAATCATTTTGAATATTTGTTTGTTGTTGGATTTGTTTTTGTTAGTAGTGATATAAATTATGTAATAAGAGAAATGAGAGCTGCCCCTCCAAGAATATGGTGGAGGCACAGGGAGCAAACTGCTTGGACTACAGAGTGAAGAGCATGTGTTATTGCTACAAAATGAGGATGGCTTGCAGCTGCCTTCCCTGTCCGCAGGATGCTCCTAAAGAAAAAGGGGGTTGGATTCCCAGAATAAACAAAGTTCTTAAAAAGCTGAATTTTGTGAATAAGGATCTAACACATGCTGGCCTTTACTCAGAGCAGACTGTAATCCTGCAGACTATAATTTGACATTCTAGCCTTGTATAAGTGGCATGTTATACATTTGGACCCTCCTTATGCAAGTGTTACTTTAAAAACATTGGTGTTGAGTGAGTAATTCACAGGAAATGATTTACTCAATAATTTTAGCCTTTTTTTTTTTTTTGCTCCTGGAATGTCCACTAGCAGGTTGTGATTTCCTTGCACTCATTCATTATTTGAATGTACCTGACACTCTTTTTTTAACTCTGTGGGATTTATTTTGAACAGTTTTCTGTAAGTATTTATTGATCAATACCTGAAATTATGTTGGTTAGCTGTGACTGGTCACCTAAATCATCTGTTGTATTATTTCTGTTTCCTAATTGGATTAGCATAATTCATAATCAAAATGGGATCCTGAAGAATTCCATGGCGCTTTGACTCTGTCAGTAAGAGTTAGAAGATGCACAGGGATTAGGGAATTTTAGAAATCAGTTAAACCTTATACATTCTGGGCTACGCCGGCCATTCTTGTGGGATCATTCCCATGGGGAAAAATAGGATAGTGTCACATCTATTAGCTGAGTGTGAATTCTGCATTTAATTTACTCTCATCACATTAATATAAAATCATTCTGCCTCAATGTACTCAACTAGTTTCAAAGAATGCAGTCAGGTCCTTTTTAGACTCAGATAACTGCCTCTATGACAGGATTCTGGGAAGTGATTTTGGCAGCCTCATTGCCCTGCTGTATCAAGCAGGGTCCCATCCCCTAAAAAGTATACCAAATGCAGTGCTTGTATTGATGTGTCATTTTCTGTCATCAGCACAGTCACTGACAAGAAGAGATTGCATGTGTATGGGCAGGCAGTTAACCAGAAAACAACTTGGATATTTCTTATCTACCCAAGATAAGACAGCAATAGTTAACTGTGACCCCACACACCTCTAGTTTTCAGAAAACAAATGGGAAGTCATAAATAAAACTGTGACACGCAGTGCCATTTAAAAAAACTGATTGTTTACTATGACAGGTTGCTTTTGTCTTAAGGGAGATAAAAGAAAATGTTGAAAACCCTATTAGGTATATTTATAGTGTGAGCTTAATGTCCAGGATGTAAGCTATATATATTTTCCAGATGGTTTTTCAAACTAAGGCTTAAATACTTAAGAAATTCCAAATAGTACAAATAGCTTTTTGAAGATTACTTTTGTACATGCCTCAGAAAAACACATAATTGAACATAAATAAAAACAACTCACTGCAGCTAGGTTTAAAATCTGATGTTTCAAAACAGCAGATTTCTTTAATCCCTACGGAGGTAAACAAAACTCTTGACAATTCCATTAGGGATATTTTATGGTATAGGATTGATGACCAGGAAGTGAGCTAGGACAGAAGGCTATCTTCTACCAACTTCTTATAGCAGGAAAGTTAATACCCTACTTGACCACATAAAGATATTGATCCTTTATCTTTTATACCATACAGTAGGAGTCTTTGTGAAGATTCCTTTCACTTAATGATTTTATCATTCATAGGTCATTTTGCATACACTTTGTGGTTACTTTCCTTTATTGTTATATATAAGATCAAGATATTAAGTTTTCAGAGATTTCCATGTCAAATTATGTGAATGTAAAAACTGTGCCATGAGTTTGCAAATCAATACCCAGGCATTGGAAAAAAGTTACAAAAAATGCCAGTTTAGTGGGTTACTGTTCATGAACTTGCATTTGTTGTATGGAATAGACAAGTATGTTGAGTACCTACAGTTGCCATTGACCTCAGTGAAAGTTTTGCATGCTGAGCACTTCTGAAGCTCAGACCACTTTAATTTAAATACCTAATTATGGAGTTAGGACCCTAACTCCGGATGCTCAAATTTGATAAATGTGGCCATTATTATTACTTGGGAGGCATACTAATTTAAATATGTAAACAGTTGTGCCATACCTAAAGCCCTTTCCATTTTAGGACTGGCCTAAATGACCTAGTGGTCAAAACATCTCAGCTTTGTCTATCACAATTGCTACTGCCACTGAAGGTGCAATGGTGCTGTCAGGGTTCCCTCCTCACTCTGAACTCTAGGGTACAGCTGTGGGGACCAGCACAAAAGACCCCCTAAGCTTATTTTTGCCAGCTTAGGTTAAAACTTTCCCAAGGCACAAATTCTGCCTTGTCCTTGAACAGTATGCTGCCACCACCAAGTGATTTAGACAAAGAACAGGGAAAGGACTACTTGGAGTCCTATTCCCCCAAGCCCTACACCCCCTTTCCTGGGGAAGGCTTGATAATAATATCCTCATGAGCTGGTACAGGTGAACACAGACCCAAACCCTTGGATCTTAAGAACAATGAAAAATCCATCAGGTTCTTAAAAGAAGAATTTTATTTAAATAAAAGGTAAAAGAATCACCTCTGTAAATTCAGGATGGTAAATACTTTACAGGGTAATCAGATTCAAAACATAGAGAATCCCTCCAGGTGAAACCTTAAGTTACAAAAAGAGACAAAAACAGGACTACGCATTCCCTCCAGCACAGTGAATTTCACAAGCCAAAAACAAAAGAAAATCTAACGCATTTTCTAGCTAATTACTTACTAACTCTACAGGAGTTGAATTGCTTCTTTCCTTGATCAGGGCAGAGGCCTCACACAGACAGACAAAAACTCCCCCCCCCGCCCTGCCCAGATTTGAAAGTATCTTGTCCCCTGATTGGTCATTTGGGTCATGTGTGAGCCAGGTTACTTGAGCTTCTTAACTCTTTACAGGTAAGAGGATTTTGCCTCTGGCCAGGAGGGATTTTATAGCACTGTATACAGAAAGGTTGTGATCCTTCCCTTTATATTTATGACAGGTGCTGAATTACATATCCTAAATTTGTCCATTTAGATGCACCCAAAGTAACTTTTAGGTACACTAGTCCTAAAGAATTATTTTCTTCACCAAGTTTCTGACTTGATAATCATTCTCCTCTCACTTTACAGCAGTGTGAATAATGAAAAACTGTAGTCAATGGAGCTACAGCAGTGTACAACCTGTGTGTGAAGAGACTCAGGCTCACCATTCCTACGAAAATTCATGAACTATTCACTCCTGTTTCTTCAGCTGCAACAGTCCAGTTGTAACCTGCATCTAGCAGAATCCAGACATTCCATCATCCTCTAATGGAAACTTCCATTCAAAAGCTTCTCATCATTACAAAGGTCACAGTAACTGTTATTAACTCAGTGTCTCCTCCACATTACAAAAGAAATGTATGAGGAAAAAAGAGGTAAGCATTACTGTTAATTAATATTCTTGTTAGACATGAAAGGGTTTGATCATCATTGGGCCCAGTGTTCATTAAAGCGGCAGAGGGACTCTGCTGTATAATGTGCTACTCAGAACAAGCACGACACACCATATAATATATTTTATTGTTTGGTTCCGAGGAGGTCCAGTCAGTTAACAAGATTCACTATTTCATGTTTTATTTGTACTGGCTGGCATATAAAACGTGTTCTTTAAACAGGTTTGTTATTATAGCAAGGAGATTGGTGAGTGGTCTGCAGCATAACTGCAGATGGGATGCTTCCCTGTTAAAAAGCTGAAGTTTCAAATGTCAAGCTAATTTTAAAGGGAAACTGGACCTGAAAAAAATACAGAGCAACAATTTACAACTCCCAAATTTCATGCAATTCTGGAGCGCTCTCACAATTTTGATATATAACAAAATTGCTATCTTTGAATCATAAGTGGTAGAGCACAGGGGGGAATTCTGTTTCTTTTTTATGTTGCCAATTGGTCATGTAGAGAAGTAGATAAAGCCTAACTTATTCTTTTTAAATAATAATTTTAGCTGAATGACACCTGAACCCCATCTAAAAGGCTGTGTGCGTCTGTGTAATCCAAAAACTACCTTAAAATAAGGACGGAAAGCCATGCCCTCAAAAGTTAAGAACTGCTAGACTTCAAGCTGACCATGCAGTCTTAATTCTCTCTCCTTGTGCATATTCGTTATGATACAGTCTTTAATTACATGATTGCTTAATTCAGTGAATGGGTAATTATTTAATATTTTTTTGTATCCACTTCATTCAGTGTTTTGCACCAGACCTTATTTAATGCACACTGTTCAAATCCTGCACTGCATAAAAAATTCTTAATTACCTCATGGGTAAGGTGACCAGATGTCCCGATTTTATAGGGACAGTCCTGATTTTTGGGTCTTTTTGTTATTTTGGCTCCTATTACCGCCCCCCCACACACACTCCCGATTTATCACACATGCTGTCTGGTCACCCTACTCCTGGGTGTTTCTGTGATGCTCTCACCAGGATATTTAAGGCCTGGTCTACAATAGGAAATTCAGTCAGTATAACTAAGTTGTTCAGGGGTGTGAAAAATCCACACCCCTAAGCGACGCATTTAAAATGACCTAACCCCTGGTGTAGATAGCATTAGGTCGACAGGAGAATTCTCCTGTTGATGTAGCTACCACCTTTTGGAGTGGTGGATTACCTACATCGATGGGTGAACCTTTCCTGTCAGTGTAGGTAGCATTTTCATTGAACAGCTATATCGGCACAGCTACAGCAGTGCCACTGTAGCTGTTCATGTGTAGCAAGCCCTAAGTGCTTTACAAACATCAATTAATTTATCTTCGCAACATCCATGTGAGAGCTGATGGAATTATATCCGCATTTTACAGCTGGGGAATGGAGTCACACAGATTAGGGTCAAAATTGTCAAAAATGTCCTCTAATTTTCTGTGCCCCTCTTGATACAGTAAGGGCTTAATTTTTCAGAGTTCTTAGCAGTTTTATACCAATTTTATGCATTCAGAGCACAGCTCCAATCAACTTCAGTTACATGAGCAAGTGCTCAGCAGTTTTGCAAATGTGGCCACAAGTGTCTCATTTTGGATACCCAGAAAATGAGAAACGCAGTTAGTGAAACACCTGTGAAAACTTTGGGTTAAGTGTTTGGCCTAAGTGGTTAAGAACAGCATCACACAATAACTCAGTGGCAAAGGAATAGAATCCAGTTCACCAGAATGGCATTCAACTGCTCTCACCATAAGACCATCCTCTCTCTTCTCCAGCCTGCCCAAATTCTGTTTGATTGCAGAGAAGAAGGAAGTAGGCACAGAAAGACAGTTGCAGCTCCTTAACATAAGTTAGAGTTGCTGATGATAAGCTCAAATTTATGGCTCTGGCACAAGGTCCCTCAATAATCTGATGACAGTGGAGGACTGGGCACAGCAATGCTCTATTCCACCAAAACCATCTCCACCCCTGAACTGCTCGTAGGGGTGAGCAGTGGTGCAGGGGACATGTAGGCTACTAGTACCAGCTTTCTATAGGAGAGTTCTCTTGCACAGAAGGAATTCTTTCCATGTCATTTCTGGCCAGCGTAAGACTGCTTTGTGCTGTTCAGTGGGTATGAAGTTGGCTTAACAAAATAAAGATTTTTGTCCACTGTATATACATCCACTGCAGTCAGGGGTTCACATGGCAGCTGTGTTCACATTTGGTTAGATTAGGCAAGACTATATATTTATCTTATAAATATCAGGTAACTGAGTTTGCAGATGGTCATCAACCATGTATTATATCAGGTGGACAGGGACAAGAAATAGATTTCAAGTCCATTTTTCAGAAATGTAACTTTTCCAATAATTATCATACAAATAAATAATCTTTATGAATAAAGAACATTTGGCTAAGTTCCATGCAAAACTCTATGACACTTTTCAGATAAATTTGGTTTCAGGTAAGAAGAAAATTAAAATAGATTACAATGAAAAATTAGGATTAAATATTTAGGTAGCAACTTCCTTTCAGAGGGGTCACAGTGCACATTATAAACTTTTGCCTAGTATTGAAATGCAGCCACTTCTAGGGTGAAACATGACATTAGCTCTGAGCCAGCCTGTAGCTTCATACAACTTTTAGTAAGGGAAACAAAGAATAACATCTCCCTTTGAAATTAGTGGCAATATTTTTAATTATAACAGAGGAAGGCAGAATGAAGTTTGAATTTGGCTAGAAATTCAGGTTAAACATTCCTATTGTGGTGAAAAATGCCTTGGGATCTTTTATTTGGCTACAAATGGTCAAAGTCTTGGTTTTCTGACTCATCAGAAAGATGGGTATATCCATGAGAATGATGAGATTACCAGCAATGCATTATGTTATGTAAAATTCAATACTAGATAATTAGTTTTACAGATTTTGATACATCAAATATACCACAAATACATAGTATTTACTCTGATTTTATATTACATAGCAAGGAGAACACCTCCATAAGTTTCTTGTACTTCACTGATCCATTTTAAGAATATATATGTCTCTTTCAAATGCTTTAATTTCAAACACAACACACCCTTCAGGAACTGATAAATTTCCAAACACTAATATGGTTTGAAACAAATCAAAACCTTGCAGAGCTGTTCTGAAAGGAAATAACTATACACAAGGAAAAAGAATCACTTGATTTCTCTATATCCTATTGCAGATTAATTTTAACTTCTGAGATCTGAAAAGACTTGTCCAAATTGTGCGTCTATTACCAACATGGAAAGCTGGAAATCTTTCAAGACTAGTTATCCTTTTCCTGGTTTCAAGTTTAAAACAATCCAAAGTTTGACCCAGACCCTTCTGAAGATATTATGATGTTCTGTGATTTTTCACCTGTTTCAGTTATCATTTCTGAAGAGCATATTGCCTTCCTCTAGTTTTTCTTCTTCTCAAGGCTGTTTTCTTGGTTTCCATTCTATTTACTGGAATGTTATTGCCAGGACTGGTATTATCAGGATCATTGAAAGGGTACATTAAAGCGTAACATGGGACAAATCTTGGAAGCCATGTCTTTGGAGAATTCTGCACCCCAGCTCATCAATGGTCAGTGAGTCAGTGAACTTTTTTTATTGTGAAAACTATTGTTTATTGTTGCTATTGTTAGTATTTTATTTATTTATAGAATGCCAATTATGAGTCAAGCACTTTCCAGACATATATGAGAACAAGGTTCAGAGAAGAGCTTACAGTCTAGGCAGACATGTATTAGGGTTAAGGAGGAGGAAAAATACCTCCTCCTGTATTAGGGTTAAGGAGGAGGAAAAATACCTCCAAAAGCTCTCCCTAGTTCGAGCGGCCAAAGGGGCCCGAGCCATAGTGTGGCGGGAGGTTGGACGGGAGATGCCTTGGAGACAGTGCATAGTCTGATAGACACAGAGGGGCCATAGCAAAATACTTGGTGGGTGGCCCCGAACCTCCCCTGGATCCCATGGGGACGAACCCCGTTCCTCCTGTGGTGGCCTGGAGTGGAAGTGGAATGGGAAGCCCTTTGGCAAGCAATAGCAATTACTGATCTCGGGATGCAATATTAGGTAACCTCCTAAACCAGGCGAACAACATCCATGATGAAAGCCAGGGAGGGCTGTAATGGGACAACTAATAATTTAGAGAGGTTTTGTATGTGCCTCAGTTCCCCCAGTAAGTGCATTTACGTTGTTGCTTTTTTCCCCTTTTCCTTTGTTAATAGGACAAGGCAGTAATAGCGAGAGCCCAGGGACACCCCAAACAGGAGTGGTGGGACCACTCTTGCTGCTTTAAGCCAGCAAAATTTGTCAGGGCAAAATAATGTATGTATGGTGGTATTTCTCTCTGGGAATCCTCTAAAATTTAGGGCTCAGGGAAAGGCAATAAGATCTCGAAGGGAAAAGACCAGGTTAGAGGTTCCCTGAGCCAGAACCCATAGTAGAGAGTGGGCCAGGGTTCCCCTGCTAGCCACTGAGGAGTGGCACTAGGAGGCAGCGAATAGGAAGGCTGCCTGAACCTGTTTGTGGGAAGAGAGTTTCCAGTCCAGAAAGGGAAACCATTTGGTGACCTGGGCCAAGTCATGAAGAGGCAGCAGCAGCTCATGGAGCGAGAGAGGGGCCATTGCCCCAAAGGGAAAGGCAGAGAGACAGCGTGCAACCACTGGAAGGGGCATTCACCTTGTGAACTGTTCCCCAGAATGACACGAGGAGGTGCCATCCTCACAGTGAGTGGAGCTCCCTGTCACATGGACCTATGCATTTGTTATAGTACCTGTTTTGAGTTCAGTGCAAAAATTCATGATGGGGTTTCTGACTTATTTACTCTACCCTACATGATCAGGAGAGATTCCCATGATACTGCTTGCAATTGGATTTCACCAGATTGCCAGGCCTCTTCCCATGAGATCAAAAGAAACAGCCATGAGGAATTTGTAGGGGCAAATTTCAAACTGTTTTGTTTCCAATGACTCCAGCACCAGCTGAAGTCAAGGTCACAGGGAACAATTTAAGGTCTTCCGTCATAACTGCCTCCCCTATCTGACCCAGAAGGTCCAAATTTATCACTTCATCGGGGGGACAAGAACAGCAGTAACCAGGAAGAGCTTTCACATCCCCCCAGTATCACTATTCATTCAGTTCTGACACTAAGTTTAGGGCATTTTTTCATGTCCATTGGTTGTTGGTTTCCTGTCATCCAACCCCCTCCATCTCCTGCCACACTTCAGCTGCTCAACCGTACTCTCTCTGGCCCATTAAGATTCTACTCCTCTCCTACATCCCATCTCCCTTACCCTGATATATATTACACAACAATTAATTCTCCTCTTGATACACACACTTCAACCTCATTAATTTTAAATTATTTGCATCTAATGAGAGCATAAACCCATTTGAATCATAAAGTCCTTGAATATAGTGAGGACTAATGAGGCACCATAAATGTGAATCTACATTTTAGTTGAGGGATGGACTGCTGACTGTAGGCATATGCTTAAGTATTTTGTTGAAAAGGGATGGGCTTAAGCATGTGCTTAAACACTTTGCCGAATTGGGGCCTAAGTAAGACTTTTTTTTGGTCATCAAAACACCCACCCCAAAATTCTCATAATAAAGACATGAAGAACCTAAATCTTTTCTGAAAAATGAAATATACTAAGTGTAGCAACAGAGAACGTATTAGAAAGTAAGAAAGAGTTTCTTCATTCTACAGAAAACAAGAATGGGGATCCAAAATTCATAGGGTATTAGTTGTTTATTAATATTCTTTGCTTTTAATGATTCAGCAGTCTGATTCTGATAGGCTGTATATATTTGGGTAACATATGTCTATTGGTAAAAAGGTTCAGCCTAATTCTTAGGTTGTTGTAATTATTGTTAGGTTTCAGAGTAACAGCCGTGTTAGTCTGTATTCGCAAAAAGAAAAGGAGTACTTGTGGCACCTTAGAGACTAACCAATTTATTTGAGCATGAGCTTTCGTGAGCTACAGCTTACTTCATCGGATGCATACATAATTATTGTGTGTTGTATACCTGTTCTTTGCTGCCTTACTTGACTGCCCTGTTTTTCGACTTAGGTTGCTATGTTCAGGGTGCTGGAACAATTTGTACAGTGGGGATGCTGAGAACGATTGAACCATTCCTGTATATAATGGAAACCACTTCAAGCCACGGGATGCAGCAGCACCCCTAGTTCCAGCACCTATGGCTATGTTAGCAAAAATTAACCAAAACAAAACAAAAAACCACTGCAGCTTTTAATGTATTCCATCACACTTTGTTCCTGAATGAGCTATTTGTTGCTGCACCAATGTAGAGTTCATGTTAGAATGGGCAAAATGTTAATGATCTTCTATACAAATGGTGAGATGCATGCCTCAGAATTTGCAGCCTTCCTTATACAACTTTGTAAAGGTCTAGATTCAAATAGCAAGAGAGTGAGCAAATACTTGGTATCCTCCTAATCTGAGTAAATTACAATTTACAGAAGTAGCAACGACTATTGTTCAATTTATCTGTAGGGGGACTTTCAAAGGGCTCCTTTGGATGGTCTGTGGAGGTTTTAGCTGGCCAGTTTTGGATGACCAGAAAATTGGGGGAATTTTCGGAGAAGAATGATTTTTTTCTTTGGATATAATGCACAGCACTGGATATTAAAGCTGTCTGGACATTCTGGACTCCCCTTGGTACTCAGCTATTGAGATGACATAAGACTTTACTGCAGCTGGATCCTTACTTTTGTTAGGAAGAGTAAGAGGAGCAACTCTACTTTTTTAAATAATACCTAGCTGTTATATCACACTGTTCATCAGGAGATCTCAAAGTTCTTTCCAAAGTAGGTGAGTATCATTATCCCCTTTTATAGCTGGGAAACTGAGGCACAGAAATGACTTGCCCAGTCTCATCCAGCAGCATAGCCAGGAACAGAACCCAGTTCTGAGTCCCCATCAATTTCTCTATCCACTAGGCATCACTGCAGGAGCATCGTTTCCATAGCAGATGTGCTATGGAGTCTTACATATTGCAGGATCTTGTTCCCTGTTCCTAAACAATAGAATATAAAAGGTATAGGACTTCTCTGTTAATATTAGCCTCAAATACTGATTCAATGATGAAGCAATAAGATGAGCCTTTTTAAATAATTAGGTTCAGTTTTATCAGTTGCATCCATTGAGGATTCAGAATTTATTTTAATCTATGATTATTTTTAGCCAGGGTGAAGTTTGGGCTTCAGGCAGGCATGAAATTTGCCCCACACCTGGCCCCATTGGCCTAGCTGGAGCTGCTTCCCCCTCCTCTCCTCAATATCGAAGTCAAACTATGCCTATGTTTTTAGGGTAGCAAAAAATATTTGAAGACATTAGAGGAAAAACTCCAAATTATTTTTCACCCCTTCTACCATTCTCAGCACGTTGTGTTGTGTTTACTGTTTGGAAGCAGTGCTGCATGGCAAGATGCTGCAGAGAAGCTGAAGGCAAAAAAGAAATCCTGGCCCTAACAGAATGTAACTGACTTCAGTGAGGTCAGGATATAACCATTTGAGAACAGTGGGATAGATCTTCAGCTGATGTAAGTCACTCTAGCCTAGCTCCATTCATGTCACTGCCGCTATGCCATTTTACACCATCTGAGGATCTGGCCTAGAATATTCTCATAATACTGTTCTCACTGAATACTCATTGAACTGTTCTTCTGCTACGTAATCAATGTAATCAATCTCAGACAAAATACTAAATGACTATCTTAAAGTTTAGGATCCAAGGATAAGAGGGCATGGTTTTGAAAATGGACATTTTTCTCACCCCTGTTAGATTACCGTTGAATTAGATTTTACCATTTGTGACATGTTTAGATTTATTGTCGAATAACAAGGACACGCAAATCATTAGCTATATGTCAGAAAAATTCAAAAATCAAAATTATCTTCAGTTAAATACAATATGATCCTTATTTTCTTTTTTCTCCCTATCCTTTCTCATGGTACATGTAAATTACCTGTAACCACAAGCCACATGGGAGTATTTTATTAGTATTAATATAACTATGAAACAATATTGCATATATTTACCATAAAACATCAGATGTTGTTGTCCAGATTGCTGAACAAATGACAACTTCATTGTCAATAGCATTACCTGAATTGATTGTCAATGCTGTGGCATGAACAGTATGTTTTGAGTATATATTAGCACAATGAACGGGCAGCTCTTAGGACAATAATCATTATAAACCCCAATTAGAGAACCATCTGCCAAATAATCATAAATCTTAATGAAGGGTTGCAGAATCTGCTGTATATTTTTAGCTACCACATGACAAAAGTTTTGCTGTTATATGTCAATATGTGTAGGGTTCCATGAAAACAAGATGAATGTCTCAGATCTAGAAATCTGTTGAAAAACAATATACTCATACATAACAGTGGTCCCAGGTGGTGCAATAGGACACTGGGAACCTCCACAATAGGATTCCTCCCTGAGTCTAGCAAAGCAATATTTTCCTTTCTATGTCAGTAACTATCTAGAAGAGATTTAGGTTCAATTGGTTCAATGTTGCGATCCACTCGTGAACAATGCAAGCAAATGCCTCTGAGGAATAATTACCTGACACACAGCTAGCATAAATGTACTTGGAGTTGACAACCAAATGAGTGGTGTGTGGGCAGCAACTTAAACATCGTCTCACAAAGCAAAAGGGTAGCATGATGGAGAAGAGAGGTGATCATCTCTCTACATGTGGCTCTGTTGAAACCACACATATAATACTGTGTATAGTAAGTTTTGAGCATATCACTACCAGTCATCATTGTGGCTAGTTGGACTCAACAATCAACTCTGTCCTTCATATCATCACCAGTACAGCCCGTACAATTCCAGTGTCCAGCCTTCCGGTTGGCATTGCTCGCCTGGCAATTAGGCATGAAAGCAGGGCCCATGCCATGTTACTGCATGCAGCCAACTATCAAGACAGCTTACTTCACAGTTGCATCTCAAAATTACATAAAAAAATGGTGGCTAAAGTCAAGATGCATTCAGCATGATATTGGAAACTTTGCTGAATATTTTGTTTTTCATTTTAAAAGATGCACCTTCCACAAATATTTCAAACACAGGCGAGGTTTTTTTTTGCAAATTCCACATGAAGTAAACTTTTAATAGAGTACAAGACCTCCAGTCTGTCATTCATGTTCCTTGCATCCTCTATGGGATGAACAACAAAAAAATATTTCTATAATAAAAAATAAAATAAAATAAAAATCCTTACTTGTCTTGTTGACCCATTTCTCATAGTCTATAACATGCTAACAAGTACACCAGCGCAGCAATGTAGTTTTTATGATATATTATTTACAAGAAGCTTTTTAGGCACTGATCTCAGTTAGCTAAAGATTTTTTAAATGCACCCTTTTGGCTATTAAAAGACTGAACAACAGATTTTTTTTGCTGTTTCTGGAATATCAAATTTCCTTCACTGCTCAGCACAAAAATATGAAGTTTATATTTTGAGATAATGGAGCTTTTTTCTGTTCTGTCCAAATTATATTCTGTGCAAAACTAGAGGAGTTTGGGCAAAAGTGGCTGTAAGCCATCTTTCCACTTCCCCAATTCTAGGGTTTGTTGGGTCCTGTGCCTGTTTCTTAAGGCTATTGTGACTTATGTCCAGCTGCCTTTTGCTCTTCCATTAGCCAGAGATCTCTGCAGTGTAGGTATGCCCCTATTCATAGAATCATAGAATCATAGAATATCAGGGTTGGAAGGGACCCCAGAAGGTCATCTAGTCCAACCCCCTGCTCGAAGCAGGACCAATTCCCAGTTAAATCATCCCAGCCAGGGCTTTGTCTTCTACTATTCTAGTCAGGTTTTTATCCTACATCCATCATTGTGATATCTGAGCACCTACCATTGTCCCCTGGAGAAAAAAGTGGTGCATAAGAGGTGTTACAAAAAGTCCGTGCCACCCTGAGAAGGGCTGGATATGTGGGATGTATAGCTGATTTGTGACATCACAGTGGCACAAATTAACCAGAGGCAGGAATTGGCTCAATTTATGCAGCTCAACCCTGTATCTATGTATCTATTCAAATCAGTGGGAGTTTTGTCACTGGCTTCAGGGAGAACAGGATTGGGCACTTCATTGTAACCAAGGATGTAATTTTTTCATTATAGTTTAACTGTTGTTGGACAAGTTGAGAGATAATTAAAACAACAGACAGCCTTCACTGAAGCAAACCTACAGCTTTACTGGTAATTTTGTTTTGCTGTTTTTAATTTTTCACTAAATGTTTTAATGTCTCTACACGTTTTCTTACTGACCAAAGTGCTGTTGGGATTTGTGGGGACAAGAGAGAATGTATAAAGTGATCAAAATAGATTTTAAACAAGATGGTAAGAATTGGATTCTTGCAGCTGAGCTGAAACCACTTCAGATGGTTTGGCCCAGTAAAGAAGTTGGTTCAACTAGTAAACATTTAAAGAAAGTGACACACATTGTCACTTTACAATGTGATTAATACTATTTCTCTAGACAACAGGGGAGGAGCATTGACTAGGTAAAGCTAAAATATAGGGCCAGATTCACTCCTTTGCTGAGTTTATACTCAGTGAAGCAGAGAGGGATGGGTTTTGATCCATGAATTGTTTTCTTGGATCATGTCCCAACACAGATAAAAGTTGTGATGATGCTGGTTCTGGCCGGACCCAACTGAGAGTGTCAATTCAGGACAAATTGCTTAAAGCAGGGCAGTTACAGCCCAAGGCTTGGGTTTCTGTGCACACCAAGGCACACCAAACCAGCCAAACAGAGAAGACTTTGGTTTTACCTCACTGGCTAACCATAAGTCACACAAGCAATTTCCTTAGACACTTCAGTTTCCCAGTATCACCACCAGTGCCACTCATTATGGGAACCAATACCCCAGGGAAAGAAAAGAGGTTCTCTCGATCCCAAAGGACCAAACCCCAGACCCAGGTCAATGTACAAATCAGATCTTACTCACAAATCACGCTGTTGCCAGTCCTTTAGAATCTAAAATCTAAAGGTTTATTCCTAAAAGGAAAAAGATATAGATGAGAGCTGGAATTGGTTAAATGGAATCAATTACATACAGTATTGGCAAAGTTCTTGGTTCGGGCTTGTAGCAGTGATAGAATAAACTGCAGGTTCAAATAAAGTCTCTGGAGTACATCCCCAGCTGGGATTCGTCATTCAGTCCTTTGTTCAGAGCTTCAGTTTGTAGCAAAGTCCCTCCAGAGGTATGAAGCAGGATTGAAGACAAGATGGAGATGAGGCATCAGCCTTTTATAGTCTTTTCCAGGTGTAAGGACACCTCTTTGTTCTTACTGTGGAAAATTACAGCAAAATGAAGTCTGGAGTCACATGGGCAAGTCCCTGCATACTTTGCTGAGTCACAAGGTTGCAGAACTTGAAGTGAAACTAGGCCTCAGTTCTGATGTCACAATATAGTTCTGATCTTAGGAACATCATTTCACCCTCTAAAACTGGGAAATGATTATAATTTGAGATGCAATTAGATTGTAAATTCCTGGGCACAGACGAGGTTTTCCTGTGTGTTTGTACAGCATCTAGCACAATGGCTCGCCAATTCTGATTGGGATGCCTGGCATTCCCACAATAAATGTGTTGCCATGGTTAGGAAGAGGTGATTTCTTCCCAATTTCTAAGAAATGGTCTTTGTCATGGGAGGTCGTGGGTGGGTTGCTTCTTTTTGAAGCAGTAACAGTCTCTTCTCTAGAGACAGACTCTGCTGCTCTGGTGCTAGAGGGTGGACTGCTCTGTTCCCCTGGTCTGATGCCTTAAACTATCCGAGTAGGGCCAGGGCTTCACCTGCTAAAAGGAAGAAAATAAAATAAATGTATGTATTTTGATAACAGATTGTCCATTAATTTACCCTGACCCTCCCCTTTATACTAACAGGAGGAAGGATAGTCCTGGGTTTAGTATATTGCACTGGGATTTGGGATACCTGGGTTCTTCTCCCAGTGCCCCAGTTGTACCTCTGTAAAATGGGGATGATACTAACAAAAATACCTCCCTAACTCACAGGGCTGTTGTGAGGATAAATTCATTCATGGTTATGAGTTGCTTATATACTATGGTCATGGAGCCATAGAAGTACCTAGATAAACAAATCAATTAAAAAAATAAATCCAGCCACACAGACACCAAAACACCTGGATTTTTCTTTTTAAATTATTGAGCATATTTGTTATGGGATATTGACTTACTCTGGCAGCATTGCAAAGGCCCAGGACCTGCAAACACTTACACTCATGCTTCACTTTAAACATATGAGGACTCCCCAGTGAAATCAATATTATGACTCTCATGTGTAAAGTGTAAAGTGTAAACACATGCATACGTGTTTGCAAGATTAGGATCCTAAGCAGCATTGCAACAGGGCACATTCTGAATAACAATGAGCACATGAGTACCAGCAACAGGAGATAAAATCATATTAGGTTTGTATTACATGAGACGTAATGCCAGGGATAAACCTTTGTCACAGGCAAATGGGATTCTGCTCTTAAATGAATGCCTCAGTATCAATAAGTAGAGACAAACACGCTAGTACATT
Organism: Chelonia mydas; assembly: GCF_015237465.2. NCBI lineage: Eukaryota > Metazoa > Chordata > Testudines > Cheloniidae > Chelonia > Chelonia mydas. Next base: position 104,791,316 of record NC_057852.1, read on the forward strand.
TATTTTCAAAACACCAGAAATTAACTTGGAACTCTGTTCTATTCCAGTAGACTTTATTTCTTTTACGCCAAATGATTGATGTAGATGTCATCATTTTGTTTGAAGGATACAGTAGAACAGCATTTCTTGACTTTACCGTTAATTTGAGTAGCTATATGATGACAAGCATAGAGAACAACCTCTTTATGTGATCCAGCCAATCAGACAGCAGCTGGTCCATAAAAGTGTGTTTTGTTTTGTTTTAAATATACAGATACAATTCTCTTTTTATATAAAATACTATTCTTTACTGAGTGTGTTGGTTTCTGGTTAATTCAAGCATGTGGAGGGGGAGATTTTTTGTTTGTTTGTTTTCATTTCCATCAAAAATAGTCTAAAACAGCCTTTTAGCAGTCACTTATGCTGACACCAATTAAGTTTGGCGCTATGTTAGATTGAGCTAATGTAAAGGTTCCTAGTAAGATGAATGTATTTAAAATATCACACATTCAGGAGTAAATTCAAAACCTAAGAAACATGCTCTTTTAAATTTGCACTTTGAAATCTATTGATCTAGGTTTCTGATACTGTTACATTTCAAGGATGTATTAAACACTGGCCCATGTTGGGAGGAATTCAGGCAGAGGGGCAACTGTGCTACACCATTAAGTGATGAAGTATACACTCCACTATACAGCTAACCAACTCTGCAACCAACTTTTGTGTTGCTTGAGATTGTAAGTAAAACCTTCCAGAGGCATATCTTTATTAACACTTTATTAACATATATAAATTACAAGTTCATGCTGGGGGGAAGGTCATTTGTACAGTGAAGGGCATTATGCACCGTTTAATGATTACTAGAGAACACAAAAGTAAGATCATATTTAAAAATGGAACATATTCATAATATCTGTCATGACCATCTATCTTTATATGCAAGTCTTTGCTCATTTTTGCTCATATCCAGTGTGAATGACAGCACACATTTTGGGAGGCATAGACTCAGACCACCTACTGGGTATCTTTTCTAACTAAAATCTGATATTTGATAAAGAACTACAATCTGTGGAATTTATAAATCAAGAGCAAAAGATCTCCAAAGAAGCAAAATATTCAAATCAGTTCCCTCACATTTTGGTAATAATAATAAAAGTTTATTTTATGTATTTTGGGGGAATACTGAGCTAGTAAACCTGGCTATAGTTAGCATATTGCAACTGACAAACAGTTTAATGGTGATGGAGTAAACGGGACCTAACAAGTTTCCTATATCAATAGCTTGTCAGTTTTGCTAGAATGTTAGCAAGTTACCTCAATGTAAAACTACAGAGCAAATGGAAAAAGAATTCATCAGAATTCTGCATTAGACAGAGTAAAATGTACGTATTGCAATGCTTTTTTGTTCACAGGTGTGACAAAGATCCTATCTGGTCATTCAAGAGCTTTAGCTGCAGAGATTGCAGTTCTCTTGACACACACAGAGAGTCAGGGTCAAGGTTCTAGTAGAAAGATCCCCGAGGGATCAATTTCAGTTGTATAATGTGAGTATGCAGCACAAGAAGAGATCTGTATCTTAAATATTTGTATAATTAGGGTTGGCTAAGCCAGCATGGGGAGAAAACCTGTGAAAACACATATAGCATAAGCAACTCAAGACATTGACTAGAGTGGGGAAGAATAATACATGTATACATCACTAGCAGACTTACACTATAATGGTCACTGTAGTCAATCTTGTTTGAGATCATAGTACAAGAGCACAAGCATTTTGGACTAGATATGTTATGGAATATAAAAATGCATATTTATTATAATTTTTGTATCCCTGAGTTTTCTTAGGTGACTTTGAACTTTAGTAGGACCTGACCTCATAATATATTAGTGTTTTCTATGATGTATCCAGTGCATAAATGAATAGATGTTACACTTATAGCCAGACAGGGTACTAGATGGTTTTGAAGACTGGTAATGAGAACCAATTTATAACTACCTTCCTAGTATAAAATGAACAGATCATGTTACTATCTGATGACTCTTCAGTTGTCAATGTAGATTGAATTAGTGGATTTTCTCCAATTGCTAGAGAACAGTATATACTTTCACACACTGCCATTAGTGGCTAATTTTACTTGGCACCATTGATGCCAATCTCAGCATAAGCAGAAATAAGTAGAAATGGATCAAAGAGCATGGAGACTGAACTATCACCTCACTGCTATAGGTGGTCTTTCCAGAAAATTATTGAGACATATTAGCAGCTGATCAAGATTGTACAGCAATACTGTGAACTGTTGTACAGATAAGCAGGTTACCTTTATTTCCTGTGTTGTCCATCTGTCACTTTTTCCCATGCACTAAATTCACTTCACAAAAATGGCAAATTGAAAGCCTTCCTTAAAACCTAATTGTGTTTTGAATCAAGACTTTTCCATCGTTTATGAATACAAAAGAAGCAAAAAAAAAAAAGGTTTTTTTAGAGAATTTTGAGTACCAGATATATTAATATCTGGAATTCCAATTTTAAGACAACATTATCTGATAAAAATGCAACAGTTAATGTCCTTAACTTTAAAGTACATAAGAACATAAGAATGGCCATACTGGGTCAGACCAAAGGTTCATCCAGCCCAGTATCCTGTCTACCGACAGTGGCCAATGCTAGGTGCCCTAGAAGGAGTGAACCTAACAGGTAATGATCAAGTGATCTCTCTCCTGCCATCCAGCTCCACCCTTTGACAAACACAGGCTAGGGACACCATTTCTTACCCATCCTGGCTAATAGCCATTAATGGACTTAACCTCCATGAATTTATCTAGTTCTCTTTTAAACCCTGTTATGGTCCTAGCCTTCACAACCTCCTCAGGCAAGGAGTTCCACAGGTTGACTGTACGCTGTGTGAAGAACTTTCTTTTATTTGTTTTAAACCTGCTGCCCATTAATTTCATTTGGTGGCCCCTAGTTCTTATATTATGGGAACAAGTAAATAACTTTTCCTTATTCACTTTCTCCACACCACTAATGATTTTATATACCTCTATCATATCACCCCTTAGTCTCCTCTTTTCCAAGCTGAAAAGTCCTAGCTTCTTTAATCTCTCCTCATATGGCACCCGTTCCAAACCCCTAATCATTTTAGTTGCCCTTCTCTGAATCTTTTCTAATGCCAGTATATCTTTTTTTGAGATGAGGAGACCACATCTGTACTCAGTATTCAAGACGTGGGCATACCATGGATTTATATAAGGGCAATAAGATATTCTCCATCTTATTCTCTATCCCTTTTTTAATTATTCCTAACATCCTGTTTGCTTTTTTGACTGCCGCTGCACACTGTGTGGACGTCTTCAGAGAACTATCCATGATGACTCCGAGATCTCTTTCCTGATTAGTTGTAGCTAAATTAGCCCCCTCATATTGTATGTATAGTTGGGGTTATTTTTTTCCAATGTGCATTACTTTACATTTATCCACATTAAATTTCATTTGCCATTTTGTTGCCCAATCACTTAGTTTTGTGAGATCTTTTTGAAGTTAGGATTAGGGTTAAGAAGAAAAACTTCAAAGTAACATGGAGTTACTTTAACATATAATTAATATATATAGTTGGGGAGTGGGAATGAGGATAGCAAAGAGGTTTATATGTATTGGGAGCCAGGGTGGTCTAACATATAAGGTACCAGACTGGATGTCAAGAAACATGGATCCCATTCCCACTTCAGGTTTCAGGTTTCAGAGTAATAGCCATGTTAGTCTGTATTCACAAAAAGAAAAGGAGTACTCCTTTTATTCCCACTTCAGTCAGTGACTTACTGTGCGATATTGTACGAATCACTTCACACACATACACCCCTGGGCAGCTGTTTCCCCTCTTACCCTTTCTCTTTCTTTTCTAGTCAGATTACAAGAGATTATCTATTACTGTGTATCCAATCTTGGTTGTGATCTATACACTCTACTGAAGTACCAATAATAAACAATAATGGCATAAACTGCCACTTGGACAAAGATTCCAAAAGTCAGTGGGAGTTTGTTGTAGTTTTAAAGACCAGAAGGGACAATTAGGAGCATCTGGTTAGAGCTCTTGCACAACACGGACCATGGAATTTCATGCAGCAATTACTGCATTAATCCCACAACTTCTGTTTGAGGCAGAGCATAACTTTCAGAAAGACACATAAACTTGATTTAAAGATTTCCACTACCTCTTTTGATAAACTTTTCCAATGATTCATTATCATCAGTGTTAATAAATTGTGCATTATTTACAGTCTGATTTTTTTCTTGCTTTGGCCTGTCTCTTCTAAATTAAAGAGCCTCTGGGTGCTGTAGTGGGGCAGTTGCCTCACACCAGGGGGAGGAAGAGTTAAATCAGGCCACAGGGAGCCTGCGCAGAACCCTCCAATTAGAGGAGGGCTCACCAAGCAAGCCAATCAGAAGGTGCCTTGTTGCAGTGGCCAGTCAGGGCCAGCAGGGGCCATATATAAAGGGCTGCTCAACAGAGCAGATGCAGCCTCTTCCTAGTCTGGCAGGAAGAAGGACTGACTGCCTAGGAGTGCTATGACTAGAGCAGTGCTGGGCAGGGTAGGGTAGCAGAGCAGAAGAAGCTTCTGGCTGACCACTGCCAGACTGAGGCCCTGGAGGAAGGGCAGATAAGGTGCTTGGGCTGCCCCCACTTGCCTTGAGGGAAGTGGCCAACACAGACTTTGCCCCTGGAGCAAGGGACTAGACTGGTGACTGCAGCAGGCCACTCAGGCTAGTGGCTGGACTATAGACTGCCGGTTCCTCCAAAAGGTGGGGAAACAGAGGAACTGGGCACAGACTCTGGGCACAGAAGAGGATGCCATGGTCCATGGAGTGATGTGGGTCACAGTGGTGGAGAAAGCAAAGTGGGAGGACTTGAGCTAATTCCAGAATGACCAGCAGGAGGTGCCATGGTGGTGAGTCTCCCACCACTACAGGTACATATAGACTGATCAAATCACCTCTTAAAATGCCCTTTGATAACTAAATAGATTGTAAAAAGAAAAGGAGTACTTGTGGCACCTTAGAGACTAACCAGTTTATTTGAGCATGAGCTTTCGTGAGCTACAGCTCACTTCATTATGCAAGGTAGCCTGTCTCCCCTTGTTTTTTTCCTGCAAACCCCCCCCCCCCCCCCAAGACGTTCTGGTTAAACTTGGATTATTGCTGTGCACATTGTAAGATGAGCTGTTGCCAGCAGGAGAATGAGTTTGTGTGTGTGGTTTTTGGAAAAGGGGGGGGTTTGGGGGGGGGGGTGAGAACCTGGATTAGTGCTGAAGGTGACCCACCTTGATTATCATGTGCATTATAAAGAGGGGTTTCAAAGGGGGATGGGCTGTTGCCAGCAGGAGAGTGAATTTGTATGTGTGTGGGGGGGGGGGAAGGGTGAGAAAACCTGGATTTGTGCTGGAAATGGCTCTACTTGAGGATCACTTTAGATAAGCTGTTGCCAGCGGGGGAGTGAGGTGGGAGGAAGTTTTGTTTCATGGTCTCTGTGTGTATATAATGTCTTCTGCAGTTTCCACGATATGCTATGCATCCGATTAAGTGAGCTGTAGCTCACGAAAGCTCATGCTCAAATAAACTGGTTAGTCTCTAAGGTGCCACAAGTACTCCTTTTCTTTTTACGAATACAGACTAACATGGCTGTTACTCTGAAACCTAAATAGATTGTACAGACCTCACATTATTCTAATACCTCTTGTCTAAATCTTTTCCAATTTTTCATTCTTTTTGAAGTATGGAGAGCAGAATTGGACACACTATAGCAGTAATGGTCTCACCAATGCTTCTACAGTGGGAATAACACCTTTCTACTCCTACTTGATATTCTTCTGTTTAGACTTCTAAGGATCTTATTAATACATTTAATATGTGCTACATTAGCACTACACAAAATCAATCTTTTAATAAGTTCATAGATTCATAGATCATAAGGTCAGAAGGGACCATTATGATCATCTAGTCTGACCTCCTGCACAATGCAGGCCACAGAATCTCACCCACCCATTCCTGCGATAAACCTCTCCCCTATGTCTGAGCTATTGAATTCCTCAAATCGTAGTTTAAAGACTTCAAGGAGCAGAGAATCCTCCAACAAGTGGCCTGTGCCCCATGCTACAGAGGAAGGCAAAAAAACCCCAGGGCCTCTGCCAATCTGCCCTGGAGGAAGATTCCTTCCTGACCCCAGATATGGCAATCAGCTGAACCCTGAGCATATGGGCAAGATTCACCAGCCAGATACCCAGGAAAGAATTCTCTGTAGTAACTCAGATCCCACCGCATCTAACATCCCATCACAGGCCATTGGGCCTATTTACCATGAATAGTTAAAGATCAATTAATTACCAAAATCATATTATCCCATAATAAGAATGATGTGGTGATAGGTCAACCACCTTGTAGCAATATAACAATACAGTATTTTGACAATGTTACAAGTTTTCCCAACATGTATAAAAATAAAATTCAACCCTTTTATACTGGTGAACTCTTCAGCAACCGTCTCCTGCTACAATAACGCTCCTTAACTGTTCAACCTGTCACGCATACAGAGATTTATATATTTTAAAAAAAAGAATATAGCAAATTCAAAAAATCATATAACAGATGTTAAAACAAATCCTGGGATGTATATATTTTAGAAGTCACAGAAAGTGACTATCACTATGTTGTCTAATTTGCTAAATAATATGCAATATTGTTAGGCTTGGAGGATTAGTTTTTTATTGGTAAATGTCAGTAAATGTTGATTTAACCATACACACACACACACTGACAAAAAATATTTCCATCAATGATGATCAAAATTTACAGACAGGCAAAGTAATAAAAATTCTGTTTGACAACTTAGAGTTTGCTTAAAGTATTTACTTTGCATATTTTGATGTGATGTTGAAAATTGATGTTTTAACGCTTATAAAGCTTTGACTTTCAAATTTCACCACCAGTCATTAAATAATTATTGTCTGACCACACCCATAATTTCCCACAATTATGAACATTTAAAATGATAAACATAGAAAGTACTTAAAATCCATAATTTGTACAACTGTGAAAATTTAAATAAAAATCATAGCTTAAAAATAAACATTGCTGTTATCCCTCAATTATAAAAATAATAAAAATCAAAGTCTGACAATCCTAAATACTATGGAGTGTCATGTGATGTAATAAAATATTCTATTATAAAATATATGCACATGAGGACTGATTTAAGGTTCACCTGAGAACTATAATTATGAATTTTTAATCATACAGTAGCAATGAAATCTCTGATTTAATAATATATAGTTTTGGCAAATGTAAGATGAATACACACATATATATAATAATTATTAGGCAATCCAATTTGCCTCAAGAAGATACAAGAATGTGGGAACAGGATTAAGTATGTATTAGCACTGAAGAAAAATATCTAGAACTTGTTTAGTGCATTTATCATAATTTTCAATTTCTGGAATGTCCATGAGCTGATCTAGATTTTTTTAAAATATATTTATTATTCAACTTTTTAGTTCCATGCATCAATCACAAAATGTTCTCAGTGAGTATTTGATACCTGAAATACAAAATTCAAGATGTGTTGGCCAGATAAGTCCTGTAGTAGTGCATCTGTTCTTGATGGATCGGATAAGTGTAGCTCTTATAAGTCCCAATTCATCAAGGTACTTAAGAATATGCCTGACTTCAAGAGCATGAAGTCCAATTGAATCACTGATACTATTCATGCACTTACTGTTAGGCACATATGCTTAAGCAGCTAGTTGAATCTGGGCCATAATCAGGAGGAGGAGAGTGGGTTTTTCAGGTAGGAATCACAGAAAAGTAGTTTTAGAAATTGTAGAATATCTTCAGATTTTCTTTTCTGAGTCTCACAGCTCTTAACACTGCTAGAAAAGTTATATTACTAAAAGATTTATTGGCTGGTGAGAACATTAAAAGGTTTTTGTGTTTTTTCTTCTCACCTCCACATAAATTAGTTCGAAGTGCACATAAAATCTTAGCTGTCAAGATTGTGGTCCAGTAGTTGTCGTCTGTCATCATCCGCCTGCACCCTCTCTGATGCATAGAGCATCCACCAGTTTCTGCCATTATTTTGATATTGTGCTAGTCTGTTCAGGCTTCTGTGTCATGTCGATGAATTTGGCTTATTTCTCTTAGTTCTGTGTAATGGTTCTATTGGTCTCTCCTTTTTTCTCTTTCGTGGTGGTGTTCATATTATCACTTGCCATGAAGGCTGTGTTGGTGGCATCCTTAAAATGTGTCCTAAATATGTCCATGATGATCTTCTTACCATATTTGACACTTTAGATTGGTTTGCTCGCCTTTAGAATTTCTGATGTTGCAAGAAACTCTTTCAAATGGACTCTGAAGATCTTCTGCAGTCATTTACTTTGGCATGAAATGATCTTATCAATTTCTGTGTTAGATTTCTATCACTCTGCTACATAACGGAGGATAGACATGATACCAGTGTTTAAACTTGGCATTGACACAAATACAAATCATGTTTCTTTTCTAAATCTTTTGTTTGCTCTTTTTGATATTCATTGCTTGACAGCTAGCATGGTGTCACCCCATCATTGCATTCTCCCTTGGTAAAATGACTTATTTCGTCTAGTGTTTCTTCATCCACTCTAATGGTTACTTTGGGGACATTGGTAGCCATATATGTTGTCTTTCCCTTGTTGATGAATAAACCAAATTGTTTTGCCAAAGCTGGGTCTTTTCTTCCCTCAAGTGATTTGTTGACCTAGCAGGACAGTGTCATAAAAAAAAATGAGGTCATCCAATTGTGCTTTATCATTTTCCCATAAAATTCCTTAGTTGCCTTCTGCGATTACTTTCCTCATGACAAGATGAATGACCAGAGGGGACATAATACACCCTTGTCTTATTCCAGTTGTCACTGCAAACTATTGGCTGATGTTTTCACCATCTCTGCCTGTGTAATGGGCATTATCATATAGATCCTTGATGGTTCTAATTATTTTTGCTGATACAGTAGAACACCAATTATCCAAGTCTCCATTATCTGGTTCTCTGTATTAACCAAACTGAGTGGTAGGGCCCAGGCTGTCAGCCCTGCCACCCCTGGGGCTGACAGCCTGAGCCCCACTGTCCCAAGGACAGATAGCCCAAGCCCCACCCATTCTCTGGATTACCCAAACTTTGGTTTATCTGAACTGGCCTCAGTCCCATTAGATTGGATAAATGAGGTTCCCCTGAATTCTGTAATATTCCATAATTTTACAAAAATTGTTTCTGTGTAGGCTGTCAAAAGCCCTTTGGAAAGCTATAAAATTTACCACAAGAGGTGTTTCCCACTCCACACTATGCTCTGTAATATGCCTGAGAACAACAGTATGGTCTGCACATGATTTCAGTGGTCTAAAATCTGCTTGTTTCTTCTTTAAGTTGAAGGTCTATTTGTTTCTTGATAAGTTCCAGGATGATGTTGCAAATGATTTTCCCAGACGCTCAGAGTAATGTGATTCCTGTTCAGTTATTGCACTTGGTACGGTCACTCTTCGGCGATTTTACTATAAGGCCTCTCTTCTACTGGGTTGGGTTCTTTTCCTCATTCCATATTCTATCCAAAAACGCATGGAGAGCCTGGAAGGCTGTTTTGTCACTTGCTTTAAGCATCTCTCCACTTGTCTCTTCACTTGTCTGGCCCAGTTTAATTTTCTTTCAACCACAGTGATGTTCCAGAGATGGATAAATGCCTTTTGTGAGAGGCTTTGCATAGTTCAACTGTACTATCTAATCTATCTAGTTTTTATATTGCTGCTTATGCCTGGTGACTCAAAGAAAAAGGCTTAACATTTTCTAAACCTACTGTTCTGCTACAAAGTAATTGCATTTTTATACATGTTCCCAGTTGCACAGGGTTCAGTTTATTGCCCTTGTACAAGAATTTTGAGAGGTCTGCCAAGGTCAGAGTAATTTCAACAGAACCACATGCTCTTGGAATATGCACTTCCATTGAAATCAAAATGCTTCAAAAAATTGGGTGTTTTTTTCTGAAATTTTGTTTCAGAAGAAAACCAGAAAACAAAGTTCCAACCATGTCAAAATATTCTGTTTCCACATTTATTTTCAGAATGAAATGTTTTGATTTTTCATTTTGAAATAACTTCTTTTGCTCTAAATTTTTTTTACTTTGAAAGATACTATATGATGTAATACAAAATAAACAGTAAATGTTGAACAAAATCAATCTGATTTTTTTATTTTTATTTTTCAGAATTTTCTTTCAGAGAATTTGGGGTTTTGGTCTGATTAGGAATGAAGCCAAATTTGAAATCTCAATCCTTCACTAAATGAAACTTCCGTCCTTTGCCCAGTTCTAATTCCAAAAGTTGTCAGACTCTACTGGTGTGGTGCTCTGCTCTGTTCAATCTTGATAAGTCGGCTGCGTGCATGTGTTCCCTCTGTGTGCTGCCCCGGCTCTGTTTGCTGACACAGTAGACCCCAAGAGAACCCCCAATGACCACAGACTCTGATAAGGTACGAAGGCACCCGGCCAGGTTTATTGTCAAACAAAGCACAGTAATAGTTTCCAGCAGACTCTACAGGATATACTACAAATATGTGCTCCCTGACAATGGACACAGCTCAGTCAGTGGCCAGGCACTCCACTGCCCCCGAGGCTGGACAAAGACACCGCCCCAGGGATGCATTCTTATCCACAGGTACAAAAAAGTTACACATCACTCCTGATGTATTGAGGTGCAACCCCACTACATAACAAGGTGCTGCCTTTCACCTTGTACATGTTGGTTCGAACAAAAGAACTCTATCCATAGAATCATAGAATATCAGGGTTGGAAGGGACCTCAGGAGGTCATCTAGTCCAACCCCCGCTCAAAGCAGGAACAATCCCCAATTAAATCATCCCAGCCAGGGCTTTGTCAAGCCTGACCTTAAACTTCTAAGGAAGGAGATTCTACCACCTCCCTAGGTAACACATTCCAGTGCTTCACCACCCTCCTAGTGAAAAAGTTTTTCCTAATATCCAACCTAAACCTCCCCCACTGCAACTTGAGACCATTACTCCTTGTTCTGTCTTCTTCTACCACTGAGAATAGTCTAGAACCATCCTCTTTGGAACCACCTCTCAGGTAGTTGAAAGCAGCTATCAAATCCCCCCTCATTCTTCTCTTCTGCAGACTAAACAATCCCAGTTCCCTCAGCCTCTCCTCATAAGTCATGTGTTCCAGACCCTTAATCATTTTTGTTGCTCTTCACTGGACTCTCTTCAATATATCCACATCCTTCTTGTAGTGCGGGGCCCAAAACTGGACACAGTACTCCAGATGAGGCCTCACCAATGTCGAATAGAGGGGAATGATCACGTCCCTCAATCTGCTGGCTATGCCCCTACTTATACATCCCAAAATGCCATTGGCCTTCTTGGCAACAAGGGCACACTGCTGACTCATATCCAGCTTCTCGTCCACTGTCACCCCTAGGTCCTTTTCCGCAGAACTGCTGCCTAGCCATTTGGTCCCTAGTCTGTAGCGGTGCATTGGGTTCTTCTGTCCTCATCAGATTTCTTTTGGCCCAATCCTCCAATTTGTCTAGGTCCCTCTGTATCCTATCCCTGCCCTCCAGCGTATCTACCACTCCTCCTAATTTAGTATCATCCTCAAATTTGCTGAGAGTGCAATCCACACCATCCTCCAGATCATTTATGAAGATATTGAACAAAACCGGCCCCAGGACCGACCCTTGGGGCACTCCACTTGATACCGGCTGCCAACTAGACATGGAGCCATTGATCACTACCCGTTGAGCCTGACAATCTAGCCAACTTTCTACCCACCTTATAGTGCATTCATCCAGCCCATACTTCTTTAACTTGCTGACAAGAATACTGTGGGAGACCGTGTCAAAAGCTTTGCTAAAGTCAAGAAACAACAATACATCCACTGCTTTCCCTTCATCCACAGAACCAGTAATATCATCATAGAAGGTGATTAGATTAGTCAGGCATGACCTTTCCTTGGTGAATCCATGCTGACTGTTCCTGATCACTTTTCTCTCGTGTAAGTGCTTCAGGATTGATTCCTTGAGGACCTGCTCCATGATTTTTCCAGGGAGTGAGGTGAGGCTGACTGGCCTGTAGTTCCCAGGATCCTCCTTCTTCCCTTTTTTAAAGATTGGCACTACATTAGCCTTTTTCCAGTCATCCGGGACTTCCCCCGTTCGCCACGAGTTTTCAAAGATAATGGCCAATGGCTCTGCAATCACAGCCACCAATTCCTTTAGCACTCTCGGATGCAACGCGTCCAGCCCCATGGACTTGTGCACGTCCAGCTTTTCTAAATAGTCCCTAACCACCTCTTTCTCCACAGAGGGCTGGCCACCTACTCCCCATGCTGTGTTGCCCAGCACAGCAGTCTGGGAGCTGACCTTGTTCTTGAAGACAGAGGCAAAAAAAGCATTGAGTACATTAACTTTTTCCACATCCTCTGTCACTAGGTTGCCTCCCTCATTCAGTAAGGGGCCCACACTTTCCTTGGCTTTCTTCTTGTTGCCAACATACCTGAAGAAACCCTTCTTGTTACTCTTAACATCTCTTGCTAGCTGCAGCTCCAGGTGCGATTTGGCCCTCCTGATTTCATTCCTACATGCCCGAGCAATATTTTTATACTCTTCCCTGGTCATTTGTCCAATCTTCCACTTCTTGTAAGCTTATTTTTTATGTTTAAGATCCGCAAGGATTTCACCGTTAAGCCAAGCTGGTCGCCTGCCATATTTACTATTCTTTCGACACATCGGGATGGTTTGTCCCTGTAACCTCAATAGGGATTCCTTGAAATACAGCCAGCTCTCCTGGACTCCTTTCCCCTTCATGTTATTCCCCCAGGGGATCCTACCCATCAGTTCCCTGAGGGAGTCGAAGTCTGCTTTCCTGAAGTCCAGGGTCCGTATTCTGCTGCTTACCTTTCTTCCCTGTGTCAGGATCCTGAACTCAACCAACTCATGGTCACTGCCTCCCAGATTCCCCATCATATTGTCCTTCATTCCCTGTCTTTAGGATGGGTCTACCTGTTCCTTGTTATCTCTGTGGAATGTGTTCGTACCAGCATGTTCTGATAACTAGTGTCCAGTACCTTTTAGGTATGTATCTTTCTGCAGTATCAGCCCTTTCCTTGCCAGCTTCTGTGAGCCAGGCCTGCCTCTGGCTCACAGCTTAACTTTGCTTTATGTTAGCAAAGTCTTGACCATTACTTCAGTTCAGGCCTCATACCAAGCCTCTGATACCAAGGGTTTATGTTTCAGGGCCTCATCTTACTAAGGAACCTTATACCCTGGCTGCATTAGTATTTTTCATAAGAGAAAAATTCTTAACTGTATTTTGTGGATGTCAAAGCTGATTCACCACTCTGGCACTTAGAGTGCAGGAGGTGAGGGCCCACAAGGATTCTAAAAATTAATACTGGCCACTCCAGGCTTGTATTAAACTCCCAAGGTTACAGCTTCTCTCTGACCTTGGATGGGTAGATCCTGCCACCACCCAAATACAAAAAAAGCCTTTGAACCCAGGAAGGTACACTTGGGAATTCTGACCCAGGGGGTACCCTCAAGCCCTTTCACCCTCCCTCCAGGGAAGAGCTGAGAAAGAAAACAAAGGAAATCAGCTGTTGCCACCAGCTAATTAAACAACATATGCACAAACCTCTTAGGACACAAAACCCCAATCCTGTTCTTAAAAAAGGTAAATTTTATTAAAAACAAAAAAGAAAATACCTCCGAAACTTAGGCTATTGCTAGATTTAAACAGAGCAAATACAATCATTAAGCATCAAGAATGGTTTTCTTGAGGTCCAGCTTAATGTTGAATATTCATGGAAAGTGAACACAAAGAGTAAATTAGAAAGTAAATCCTCTCTAAAAGTCAAGTGGATATTTATAGCAAAAATTTTGCAGTACTGTTTTTGCCCAGCTCCAGGATGATATTATGCTTCTTAAAAACTATTTCTAAGAAAATTATAAAATTGCTCAGATTAATAGACAAGCCTTATCTAGTGTGTACCCAATCTTTTCCTTACTTGAGCAAAACTCCACATTGAAGCCACTGGGAGTTTTCCTAAGGAAGGTTGGAAAGATTGTTCTGTGTGGGTCTGAATCTTCATTGTCTTTCACCATGTGTAGTTGTAATATGCTTGGAAAACATGTCTCTCATCCCCAACCATTGGCTAGTCCACAATGAGAATAACAGTTTAGTGCTCTTCACAGCTAAAGGAATTACTCCTTAAACTCAAGGGGCAAATCTATGCCTAGTTGTTGAAAGTTTCATATCCAAAACTTACTTGCAGTCCATGGGAGTATCATTTACACCTTTCCAATGTAAAACATTACCAAATCAGAATTCTCTGAGCATTATCTACTGGTGTAAATGACAAAGCAAATTACAAGGCAGTGGAGAATTGGATCCTATGTGTCATTTTATCAGCCATACTTTCTTCTTCAACCATACTTCTCCTATCTTGTGTATTCATAGGATTCCTTTAAAAGAAGTCAAGCAGCCATGAAGCGTATACCACACAAAAAAATATGGCAACAAGGAGATATTATTCTAAAGACAAATCCTTATTGTATTCACAACCATATCCTAAAGTACCTAGTTTATAAAGAATTTATGGACATGTTTTATTTATAGAATGCTGTGGCAGTTACACACTACAGATATCCTGCAGAGGACTGAATAAATGGTAGAGAATTTGGGTATTTTTTTAACAAATATAGCCCTTAAGACAAACTCATTATGCTCTTCTAAAATTGATAAAGACTATAATAACTCCAGCACCTGTTCATTTTCTTAAAGGAATACCAATTTGTCTCAATGTTCTTTAGTTCTAACGAGTGAGAAATATGCACTTGGAAGACATGAGACTATTTGAACTGCAGTGAACAGATGCTTTATGTTTTAGTGTATTAAATTATGTATGATGCATGAATTTTTCTATCCATTAATGTGCAAATTGCAACCAAAATTGATCAGTTTGTCTGTCCCATACCCCAAAGAAAATGACCAGTTAAAAGATGCGTCTATTTTTATGCCTACATATACACTGTTGCCCAATCTTTAGATTATATGTTAATTATATTGATTACTTAACAATCCCCAGTTATTACTTTAAGGGTTGACAGGTTCTTGTCCCAAGATCAGGCCCAGTATTTAAATTATTACGTAGTTGGGAACCCCGATGTGCACAGTTGCAACACTCACTATAGGGACTCTTTTTTACATTTACAAATATAGTTTATTAATACATTTAGCACAGTCACAAACACCCCCATCTCAGTAAGGTAGATACTACAGAATGTGCATCTGCCCATCCATATACTCACACCATCTCTTGTAGAACAACATGAAACGTTAGCCATCACCTTCCCCATCATCACCAGTGGCCATCATTCTGGTACCTCCCAAGGACTACATCTCCTTCTCCTACCGCCCCTATGTTGGGATGTCACTTAACATGTTACCCTGGCACCATTATGTTTGATGAATATTCAGTAGGGGATTTTCCCCCTTTTCCTTATTTGTGTTGGAATGTCCTTTTTCTATAGGTTAGTATATCAATAATCTCAACTTATTATCATATGTCAATTTGTTACAATGGCCCTTTTGTGGTTAGGTATTGCATTTGTTTCTGTCCTAACCGGTTATTTCGGCTCATTCCAAGTTGTGATGTACCTGTTAAGTTTAAAAGGGTATGAACTTAGTAAGCCCTCTATGCCAATTTACTTCAATGCATCTGCTATGATAAAGGTTGCAGCCATATATAACCTTATGCTTTAGCTCATCACCATCTTTCTAGGTGAAAGGTCCCAAACATATATATGCTAACTTTGCTTAGCTCAACATACAGGATGAGGCCTGTAGGTCCCTTGCATTATAGCCAAACTGTACTCTAATATAAATGTATTATAAAACAAATCAAACACTTAAGAAAAAAAGAAACTTATAAGAAAAGATTTATAGTCAAGCAAGCAGATTATCCTTAGATGTATCTCATGTACCTGTTATGTACATCAGTTCATTGCCAGGACACTTCTGTGGTTGACTCATGTACCTGTGGTCAGAACTTCCCCTTAAACTCTATTTTCAGCTCCCCAAATACTTGGGATTTTCTCTTGGGCTGTTTATATGTGCAAAGCTTATCTATTCAAAGTTCATAGACCTCAAGCCTTATGCTAACTTGCTGAAGCTAATGTCCTATAGGATATAGGCCTGTAGGTTTCTTGCATTACTGCTGAATATAAGGCAAGGCAGAATATAATGCAACACAGTGAATATAATAAAGCTACCACACACACAGGCCACAATATAGTATGTGTTCATCAGGCTTCCAATGTATTCATTAGCCTAAATATTCTAACCTGATAGATCCTGTTATCAAGCCCATTGCCTCCTATCTGAAATAGGTTCTGATATATCATTGCCAACTGTACTGATGCACCTGTGCCGCTATAAGATCTCCCATGTAGCTGCTCTATGCCAATGGAGGAGTGGTGGTAGCTATGCTGGCAGGAGCGTGTCCCACAAACATAGGACTGTCCATACCAGCACGTCGGTTGGTATAATTTATGTCAGTCAGGGGTGTGTGTTTTTTGGTAAAACTTATGAGTGACATAAGTTTTACCAACAAAAGTGCTAGTGTAGAGTTAGTGCAACTTGCTTATCTAAGGCTAACAGGAGACGACCATCATGTGTATTTTGGCTGACAATGATTTTGAATGACATTTTTAATATACATTAATAACAGTTCCTGCCTCAAAATGACATCACCAACATTTCTTCCTGACATCAGTTGTCCCCACAGCAAAGCAACTACCACCAATATTTCCTTGAGCCAAATTCCAAGGGGATTATTTCATCCTTACTTGAGCACCACAGCCACTGAAGTCGTAATGGAAGTTTTGACTATGTAAGGAAACTTGGCTTTGGATTTCACAATGGGCTTTCTAAAACCATAGACCTCCTCCCCCCCCAAAAAGTAAATACCATTTATCTGAAAAAATTAGAAAGGTATCTGCCAATTAGCGGTCTAATCCAAAACCCATTTAAATCCATTGAAAGACTCCTATTGACTTCAATAGGCATGGGATCAAGCCCTTAGTTGCTGGGGGTCAGATTCTGTATGGCTCTTACATGGACAGGAGACAATAAGGATTCCCCTCCTGCCCTTGACCAGCCTGCGTAAAGGTGAGGCAACATACCAATCCCTACACTCAGGAGAGAAGAGTGACTGCTCCCTTCCTACTCCAAGGGTGCAGTGCCCCAGAGTAAGGAGGGATGAGGACCTGGATCCACACCACCCTCGATTGCAGAGCTGGGCTGCTGTGTGGGAGAAAGTAGGGATTGCTTGCCCTGAAGCCTTCCAGAGGCAAAGTGCCTCATGGTGCTCCCTCTGGAGTGGGGCAGCTGCATGCCAACCCTTATTATGAACTGTGTAAATCCAATCAAGTGATTGTTTTCAAAGAGCACCAATTTTTATGTGGGAAAACAAATAGGCTTTATTTTAAAGTTCAGCTGATCAGTTTTCAACAGCGTGCACTTCTTGAAATGCAAACAAGTCAGGCACTCGCGCATGGTAAAAGTGAGTATGACCGTCAGGACAGCAGGCTGATGTGCTGCATAGTGCGCATCATCCAAGGGAGAACGGTAGGCTCACACTTGCTGCATGCAGTCAGTGGTACAGAATGTCCTGAGAAGGTCATACAAAGATCTGAAAATAAGCTGCAATTTAAAGAAGTCTGGGATTAGAAATACAATGGGTGACTGTTTAAATCCTACTGAGCTGTGATTCACCAGACAAAATTAGACCTTTTACAACCACAGCCGACTAACTGAAACTACATTTTCTGATGCAGAAAACAGGAATATACTACTAATTTTGAGATCACATTGAAAACTTGCGCTGTAGTTTTCCAGTGATATGGAAGAAGGAGCAAAGGTAAAAAATACAAATTTATAAAATTTTGTACATTGGAGGTATAGATAATTTTTTAATTAGGATGATAGAGCCATTTAAAAACAAGGTTACTTTAGATTCTGTCTACCCTACAACCTTTTACTTTAAAGGTTGTAGATAGTCATAGGTCCAAAGACACAAAGTGATTATCTAGTCTGCCTTCCTGTATTACATAAGGCAGTGCTTTTCAAACTTTTTTCTGGGGACCTAGTTGAAGAAAAGTTTTGATGCCTGCAACCCAACAGAGCTGGGGATGAGGGGGTTGGGGAGCGGGAGGGGCTCAGGGCTGAGGCAGAGGGTTGGGGTGCAGGAGTGAGGGCTGCTGGTTGGGGCCAGGAATGAGGGGTTCAGGTGTGGGCGGGGGCTCTGGGCTGGGGCAGGGGGTTGGGTTGGGGCCAGGGATGAGGGGTTTGGGGTGCAGGAAAGGGATCTGGGTTTGGAGCAGGGGCTCAGGACTGGGGCAGGGGTTTGGGATGCAGGACAGGGTCAGGGCTCTGAGCTAGGGATGAAGGGTTTGGGGTACAGGAAGGGCTTTGGGTTTGGGGGGCTCTGAGCTGGGGCAGGGGTGCAGGAGGGGGTCAGGGCTTGGGGCTCGGAGTGCAGGCTCTGGGGTGGGGCCGGGAATGAGGGGTTTGGGGTGCAGGAAGGGGTTCCAGGTTTGGGGGGGCTCAGGGCTGGGGCAGGAGATTGGGGCATGGGTACGGATTTACCTCCTGTGGCTCCCAGTCAGCGGCACGGCCAAGGTGCACCACGGACCATGCTGCACCCCAGAAGTGGCCAGCAGCAGGTCTGGCTCCTAGGCAGAGGCGCACAAGTGGCTCCACGTGACTCTTGCCCACAGGCACCACCTTTCCAGTTCCCATTGGCCAGTTGCTGGCAATGGGAGTGTGGAGCCAGTGCTCAGGGAAGGGGCAGCGCGCAGAGCCCCATGGCCCCTCTGCCTAGAAGCCGGACCTGCTGCTGGCCACTTCCAGGGCACAACGTAGTGTCGGAAAAGGTAGGGACTAGTCTACTTTACCTGGGTAGCACTGCCGATGGGACTTTTAACATCCCGGTTGGCGGTGCTGACCAGAGCAAGGCGACCGAGCACCTTACATGCCACGACCCAGTAGTGGGTTGTGACCCATGGTTTGAAAAACACTGATATAGGGCATCCCAATAATATTTATATTAAAACTAGAGCATATATTTTAAGAGGAAACATCCAACCTTAATTTTAAAATAACCAATGATGGAGAATCAACCAAAGCCCTTGGTGAATTGTTCAATGACTAATTACCCTCACTGCAAAAAAAAAGGCTTATTTCTAGTTTGAATTTAGTAAATTCAACTTCCAACCATTGGTTCTTTGTCAACTAAGTTGGAGAGCCCATTATCAAATATTTATTCCCCACATAGATACTTATAGACCGTGACTAATTCACCTCTTAACTTTCCCTTTACTAAGCTAAACAGACTGAACTTCTTGAGTCTATCACTATATAGCATGTTTTTAATCTTTTAATCATTCTCATGTCTCTTCTCTGAATCCTCTCCAATTTGTCCATATCCTTCTTGAGTTGCGAACACCAGAACTGGACACAGTATTCCAGCAGCGGTTGCATCAGTGCTAAATACAGAGATAATATAACCCCTCTATTCCTGCTCAAGATTCCCCTGTTTATGGATCTGTGTTGAAGTGGGAGCTCATGTTCATGCTCATGCTGATTATCCAGCAAGCCAGGAGCATGTTAATGATCTGATGCTAATGGCAGGAACCTACTTGTGATCTGAAGTAAGAAAACATTTAAACGGATCTGAATTTAGTCAAGCACAGTCGGCAGATATATCCTGAAGTTTGAGAAGGAGGGTCTAGAGGGGAGCAGGGGTCAGAGATTGAAGGTGAGGAGAGGGCTAGTTTTGAGGGAGATACCACCTGATATAAGAATAAGGAGGAAGGTAAGAAAACTAAAATGGGATATAGGATTTTCTAAAGTTCCTAGGGGCCTAACTCCCATTGAAATCAAGAGGAGTTAGTCATCCAGGTGCTTTTGAAAATTGCCCTACTTGCCTATTTGCATCTTCAAGTGCCTAAATACCTTTACAAATCTGCACTTATCTGAGATTGTGTCATGTGTTTGTGTGCATATGTGAAAGGAAAAGGGCCAGCTCTGTGTTATCACTGTTGGGAAAGGTAATTTTTTACTGATTTGACATTTTAGTAGTTCTAAATTACCAAGCTTAGTATTACTTTTGATTGCACAATCCTATTGAACTTGTATGTTTCTCACAACATGGTAAGGAGCTACAGTATGTGGTCATAGTTCCACTCTGGACCAAAAACCAAATCCAGGGGTATTGCAGTTTACTACTGTATTTTGAAATGATAATTTAATTTATTGCGCTTTTATTACTTCTTGATTCAGTTTAACATACTTGCTACAGTCTTTCATTCATTACATTGCAAACAATGTCATCTAACCATTTTTATTTTACTTTAGGTAATGATTTATCTTTATATTCAAATTAATAAAACTAATTTTCTAGCAGACTCAAATCTCTACGTTAGCTTAAACATGCTACATTCAAGAAATTCATGAGATGCTTTGTATGGTTAACCAGAATTACTTAAACAATGTGCAGGCCAGATCCTCAACTGGCATAAATCAGCATAGCTCCAAGGAATAAATTTATTTTTTCATAACATATCTATTTTAATATTCTCACACACTTGTACTAACCCACAGGAGACTCTAACTCCTGCCATGGCTATAGAAAGCAAAAAAGTGTTGGTGGAGGGGCTTCAGACATAGAGATTTTTGAGCAACTGGGAGGAGTTACTGCAGAGACCAACAGTGAAAGAGCTGTGTGGTGAAGCATCTGGACATGCTAGAAAGAACGCTAATAACTGCTCCAGAAGAACTCCGTGAGGAAAGCTTCTTAGTGAAAGCTTGGATGATGCAGTTTTTGCTCTTAAAACTCAGCTTTTCCCAAAACTATCTGCAGGAATTGTGGAGCTATAAATAAATGTAGATGAATATTACTAAACTTCTATTCTCTCATCCACTTATTTTTTCTCTCCTAAGAGAAATAATCCATATTGTGGGTCAAAATTATATGTCCTGTGTCTCTAAGAACCATGAAAAAAGACATTGAGCATTCCGATAAGGAGTTACACCCAAGCTTGATCTTGAATAAACATTATATGCTTTGCAAAGGAACAACTTTTACAAGGGTTCATGCTTAGTTGGTCTCCTGAGATGGATCAGAACTTCCCTTCATTCAAGGTAGTCAGAGGTGGAATCATTTGCTTTGCTCCAACATTTTTTCCATTATATATGGAAATATATATAATATATATATTCCTATATATATCATTGTAATTCTCCAAGGGGTGAAATTTCCCTCTATGCATAGGCCCAGCACAAGGCCTGTGCACTACTTTCATCCTGTTTTGAGCCCTCAAATTAGGTCTTATGTGGGTTCTAAAAGGTTCATAAGTCTTATGTGGTTGTCTCCACAGGGATGAAATTCACTTCCTGTTCTATGTGCTCCACTCAGTGCATGAATTCACAAATGTTGTTAGCGTCAGTGGGGAGTATGATGTACATTATAAGGAGATGAGCCCTTTAACATTTTTGTTGAGAGGCCTACTCACTTGCAATAATAGACTACCATTTTGTACCTGTGTTCATTTACACTAAGTCCTGGCAAAGTTACCCTCCTCCTTTTGTGTCTCTACTTTTTATTTCTCCTCTTCACTTCTGAATGTGTTCGCTCTTCCTTCTGTTTTGTTCTTTCTATATTTTTTCTTTTAATTCATTTTCACTCATGTTTTCCACTCCTCTTTTCTTATGGCTCCCCTTTCATTCCACCCACTAACCAGAAGGCTACATGCAGTTTAACATAGGTTTCATGGGTTGCTCCATGGATTGGACTCTATATACTCTAGCAGCTGAGTAGAGTGCTACAAGTGATGAGAAGCTTGGACTAGTGCACTGCTGACTAAACCTTCAATCTTCTATACATGAGTTGTTACAGTGGCTGGTTGTATTAAGGGCCACCAAGGAACAGGGAGACCACTTTACCCACAACTATGGCAGGATTTTTTCTGTATAACATGGAATGGGTCTGTAGTCATGCAGCTTTCCCTCTTCCCCTGCTCCTCTCATGAGTCTTTCATCCCTTGGACTTCCCTGGGGTCTTCCAGGATGGGAAATACTTGAAGAAAACTTATACAGCACTTTTCCCATTCATATCAATAGCTCATACATCAATTAAATGCTATAAGAGCCATTTTACAATTACATTTTCATATCATTTATTTTCATGCAGATTTCTCCATTCAAGGTACCAAATATTTGTCATTCTAAAGGGATTTAAAACAAAAATTAGAGAAAAGAAAGGGCTCGGAGGGAGGGAGGAGGCCTTTACATATAGTGAAGCACAAGTGAGTGAGTGAACCCTAAATGTGGAGAGACAGCAGAGAAATCCTATAGCTGGATATGTGTTCAGGGAGGCAATAGAAAGCTGAAAACCAAGAAGGCTCTTTGCAAAGCCAGTAAAGATATGTATTTCATGAAACCCTTATTCCTCTTCATATTTGTATGAGATGTACAACATCAGAGACTGATCAATTGGTTGCAATGTGTGTGGTCTTCCAGGTCTTTCCTCATTACTACTTTGTGGGAAAAATTCTCCTAATTTGTTGTAGATCTGGGGCAGTCCCTCAGTTAAGAGGAACATTTCAAAAAATGAAAATAAAATTGTATACTTGTGCTTTGTTTCAGTGTTTTAACCTCTTGAATCTGATAACATTCAGTTTATTTGATTCAGACTTTTCCTAATTTTGGTGTATCATTTCTGATTTTTAAGATTGACCCCAGTCTCTCTGCTACACTGCTAGATGTATGATGTGAGACAAAACAAAGCCTACCACATCAAAATGGGAAGGTATATTACTGTAATCCCAAAGAAGATGCAATTTACATATGAAAGTAAAAAGCTAAGCAGGTGTTTACATTTGGTGTTTGTTTTTTCTTTTCAATGCAATATGTCCAGGGAAAAGCGAATTTTCAAACACAGACCTAAAATCTACATTGGCTATCTCAGACATACAAGACATGACAAGCTATTAAAGTGGAGTCTGGAATTTTATGAACTAAACCGTATACCTTGGAGTGAACATCCTCCTCAAACATCTAGAAACAAATGATGCCATGGCTCTTTAAGTCAAAGACCCAGAATAAAGAGGGAAAGTCTACCCTTAGCTATCCCTCACCCACACAACCTATTCAGCCCAGCTGCTGAAAGCCCAACCACTCTTAACTCATGTAAATGTTAAGGATGCTTGGATCTGCATAGGACACTGGAGCCCACTTCAGGGCACATATCTACAGACTCCCGGTGCCATGCTTGGGTTCAACCCAAGTACTGGCCCCTTAACGTCAGCACAGTCCTGCGCTGTACCTTGGCAACAGATGCAACAACAATACAAGAACAATAAGCTATCTCCTAAGCAGGTTTCCAGCCTGGTATGAGGAAGGCATAAAACACTACAGCAATTCTGCAGTGAAGGAAGAATTCCTTGCAGTCTCCAACAGATATATCCACAACATACTTTGAAATTTAGTGTTTAAGAAAAAGCTATGCAATATATGAGAGGGAAGAACTGGCTGTCTTGTCCAGCTCTCTTAACCTCTCCATTTGATTGTGGGAAGTATTGGGTGTTTGTGAGTAATATTTTCTTTGGAATGACTTAAATTATGTTGCAGTGACTTGTGGCCTGTTGTCCATCACTTGTTGTTCTGCAATACCAAAGTGACCAGTCATGAAGACAGTAGCCAAATCAGATAAAAGGGATAAAGGAACTTATTAATTCTTTTACAACAGTTGTCATTCAGAGAACTGCTAGGTCTAGAATCTGGTGACTGTGTTCATGTCAAATTGGATTGATCTGTCCGGCATGACAACTCCAGTTGTCGTAAAGAAAAAGAGTTCATCACCTAGATCTTATATGATTGAGACTGACAGTAGGGAGTTCAACAGAAACTGTTAACATCTACAGTTTGTCCCTCAGAGAACAATCAGAGCAAACTCTACAGATGGCGGATACAGAACAAGAAGAAGAAGAATAAAACTTAAAGATTCTAGACTGACAACAGCCAGTTGTTGCAACTAATGGACAGCCAGATGACCAAGTTGTTACGCATTCAAGTTGTGTAATTAGAAAACCAGTACAATTCGGAGAAACTTAATAGATTGATACATACTGAACTTCGTAGACAGCGTGTAAGTATTGTACATGGAAGAAATGTGGAACTTAAAAGGGGAGATGTAATGGAATGTTGAACCATATCACATTCTTCAGTCTCTGGGTGGCATTGTGTGAAAAATACTTTATTTAAATGAACCTCAGCCATACCTGGAAACCATTAAAGGATCTAATGATGAACTCATCTTTTCTGTATAAGCGAGCTTTCTAGCCAGTCCATATCAAGAACAGAAAAGCATGACACCAGCACTCTCTCAGTGACATCTTCATCCAAAAAGAAAGGGAGGGTGACCATCTTGAGGGAGAAGTCAAGGAACACAATGTCGGAAACCACCGTGTATTTATGACATTCCTGCTGCCAGTGCTAGAAAGGGTGGGATTAGCAGGAAGCCAGGGTTTTTGCATGCAGGTAAGGAGACATCCACGGGAATTTCTACTGTTCATCCAATAGAGCCTCATCTTTTGTGTATTCTTTTGGCCATTTGGTAAATCCCTTAGTTGTAGATCTTCCCATTTGGAGTAGACAGTGCAGTGGATTTGAAGACTCACTAGGGAAACTTTTAGGAGCCGACAGCAATATTACACATTGCAATTTACTTTACAAGTAATACTGAAATCTGTGTGCATGCAGTGGAGCAACAAGTGAGAATAAACAAAACTTTTTTTAAATATTTTTCTGCATGAGTAATTCAATTCCTTATAGAAGCAACAATCTGCTTTTTTCGAAGAGATGTTGGGGAAGAGCACAATTACAACTTCCTGTCATTAGAAACCATAGCCTTGGGTGTCAGTATTCAAATACTTTTCTTGGGAGTATAACCTTTCAAGGTAAATGGCATCAGGATGTTTCTGCTATTTTGGTGATTATATGAAATAGTAACATGGCAGCCTTTTATTTGACATGTCATTGTAGATTAGTGGGTTGGATATTTGGCATTTCAGTTCCAAGCATAATTCTAGAATGTTATTGAATATTCCTTTGATAATGACTGGGTTCCTCTATTTAGTGCAAATTAGCATGTATACAAATTGGAGCACAATTTGATAATGGACCAATTCCGTATATAAATAAAAATCTGGTAGGGAACATTAAAATTATCCTTAAAACTTTCAAGTGGATATACAAGAAAACCAATAGAATCCCAGTTATTCAATGAAACTGAAAAGGTTCCACCGGTTGTCCTTTTTTGAGACAGCCAATCTATATATATTATTCAAGGATGTTTTCCTACATACAACATTCACTGTAACTTCCTATAGCATGGCTAACTTTTTTCCAATGTATTATTTTACTCTACTGTTGTGTTTTGCAAATGTTGTATAAGGAAAATTGTTGATGAAATAATAGGTTGACTGATCAGAAAATGTACATTTTGTTTGTGCTGCGACTATATTGGGTATCAGTTAGAAGCACTTTTTTCCCTCTAGATCAAAATCTCATTACTGTATTTCCTAATGCCTTAAAATGAATCATCTTGCAGAATGGCTGCCTGTAGTACAGCAGAGATTGAGGCTCATTAAAACTCTTACTGAGAAATATGGGCTGTGCCTAATTATTTTGCCTCGGGTTCACTTTATAATAAAATCTGTCCCAAATATATTCATCTTTAAAATTTCAAATTCTGAAAAATCAACCTAGTATCATTTTTATCCCTAATTAGAAGCTTTTGGAGTACTCAAAGGGTTCCTAGCTCAGGTAAGTGAAAATGTACAGAACCAGGCTGATAAACAATGTCTTTAAAAAAAACAAAACATGAAAAGTTTAAAAACTCATACAATAAGGGGAAATGGTAAAAATAAATTGTCACTAATATTGTATCATCATCCAAAGCCTATCATCTTCCATTCTGATGCAAATTATATTTGACATCTGTGCATTTGAACGATAAACTGGAGCTCTTAATTGATCATCTTATACTTAGATTGTAAACTCTTTAGTGCAGGGACCATCTGTTTATGTGTTTTTATAATACAGGGGGCCCTGTTCCAAGACTGGGTCCCCTAGGCACGACTATAGCACAGATATCCTCATAATTTCATTTGCTGATGCTCAGTGCATCAGCCTCCTTGGATGGAGGAATGGCTACTGCAACAGAGATTTAGGAGCTCAGAATTATAAGAAATGTTATGCTAGTGGATGGTCCATCTACTCCAGAATCCTGTGTCCAACACTGGACACTACCAGATACTTCAGAGGAAGGTGCTTAAAACACTGCTGTACAAGTTACTGGATAACTAGCTCCAGGATTCCTTCTAACCCTGATTATAGTTAGAGGTTGGCTCATGTGCTGAAGTATGAAGGTTTGTATCCCTTCCAATATTCCTGTTTGTTTGTTTTTTCTTTAAATATTTACAGTTAGAGCTCTGGATGTTTTTGTTATCCATACATGTAGAATGTGGTGCAAAAGGCAAAAGATAGGGGAACTGAAGGGGAAAAAAAGTAACTGAAGTCAGCACTACTACTGATGTAAGAACAAAGGTGAATAAATAAATTATATCTATGTATTAGTCCAGATGAGTATGAATTACTCTAATAAAATTTCCCATTCTGTTCATTTATTACCTGAGATGATTAGAAACAGGAAAGTGTTAAGAATCTTTGCAGTTGCAAAATTTAAACTCTTTGTTTTACAGCATTTACTGCAAATGTTGAAGCTTAATTATGATAACCTATGCCAGTGTTACTTGTTTCACTTTCGATCACCTTAAAAGGCAAATCTAGAAAATGAGCCTGCTTTTGTTTCTGATACATTGTTATGTTATACAGTGTTGTAGCCATGGTGGCTCAAGGATGTTAGAGAGATAAGGTTGGTGAGGTATTGGACTAACTTCTGTTGATGAAAGACAAACTTTGGTGGTAATACTGTTCTTTTTCAGGTCTGAGTGTCACAAGTAACTATAGGGTGGAACAGATTGCTTAGCATAAGGAGTTAATATGTTTTAAGAGAGCATTCAAGATGAAGCAGGCAGTTTACACCGCTGCAGTCATAGGATGAAGAAAGATTAGATGTAATGAGCCATAAATCCAGTGTCTTTATTAAATCCATGATTTTTAGTGTCTAACAAAGTTATGAATTTAAGCTCCCAGGCTCATCTTTTGAAGGTATTCTGCAGGAATCCTTTGAGGATGAGGACTGAGAGGTTCTATATGGAGTTATATTTTGTGACAAGTTTTTGCCTATTAGTGATATGTCATTTTTATCTTTATCATTTTTCTTTGAGTTCATTTGAGAGTGTAATGATTGTTTCACTTCACTTAGTTATTAGGGCTTTTATTGCACTAGATATGATACACCACATGTTGTGGTAGGCATATGTAGGACCCATGGATCTTGAAAAGTATGTTGTGGAGGGTATTGATCATCATAGCAGGGGATATATCTGCAGGTTTTGCATCTGTTGTTCTTGCAGGATCTGGTGTCATTTTGAGTTGGTGGATCCTGATCTGTGGGAGTTTGCTTCTGATGATGAACTTGGCAAGTTGTGGGAGTTGTTTGAAGGCCAGAAGAGCAGATTCAGGAAAGGTTTCTTTCAGGATGTGGTCCCCATTGAGTCTGGGTTGTATTCTTAAATGATACCCCATCTGGGATTCAGTGTGGTTTCGTCGATGACAACTAGAGATGGGCAGTCAGAGGGTTTGGTTTTTTCTGTACCAAACCAAGTTCTCTCAAGATTTTTGGGTGGCCCATCCCATAACTCAATCTACTTCCCTGGTGGAGTATTAAGATGTATATCTTGGGCTTTCTCCTTTGAGCATATTCTGTGGTATCTGAGTGCCTGGCTGTAGAAAACAAATGTCTTGGTGCATTTGGGGTTGGTTACCTGATCTGTGAATGTAAGAGTGGTGATTTGTGGGTCTCTTGTAAATAGTTGTCTGTAGGATTCCATTGCTGAAGCTGATTGTGCTGTCCAGGAACTTGATGCTGGTGTGGCAGTGTTCTAGGGACAGTCTGATGAATGGGTGGTGATGGCTGAAGTTGTGGTGGAAATCTATGAGGGAGTTTAGGTAGTCTGTTCATACTCTGGACAGATCATCAATGTATTCCAGGTATATAATTGGTTTTATGATGTACTTGTTCAGAAATTCTTCCTCCAGGTGGCCCAAGAAGAGACTGGCATACTGGGGAGCCATAGTCTTAGTATCCATAGCTATTCCCATGGTTTGGTCTGTGTTTGTTGTTGAATGTAAAGTTGTTATGGGTGAAAATGAAATGGATGAGTTTAGTGATGTTTGAGGTAGATATCTGAGTGTTGTTGATTGTCTAATACAGCGTTTCTCAAATGTGGCCACTGTGGCTGCATGCAACCACCAGGGGCTTTTCTTGCGGTCACAACCTCCTGGGATACGATTGGGCAGGTGGAGGGAGCAAAGCAGCAGCCCTTCCTTCCCAGGGGTTCCCAGCAGTTCCCCACCTTCCCAGGGATGGTGGGGCTCAGGCTTTGGGCTTCAGCCCTGGGGTGGCGGGGCGTGGGAGGGGAAGGCTCTGGCCATGGGGCTTCGGGCTCTAGTTCTGGACTCTGGATGTGTGGTGGCAGGCTCCAGCCATGCAGCTTCAGGCTTTGTCCCCCCTGCTGCTTCCCTAAACCCTGTCCCCTTCCCTATCCAGGGTTTAATTTGTCCCCAGGCTTGCCGGGGCTGAGTAAGCCTGCTGTGAATAGTGATACTTGTACGTTTATTAATATCAGTTTTCACAACAGACTTACTAACTAGCAATAAATAAATTACAATGATTTGGACGTGTATATATATGTGTATTTATTTGTTTTTCCTAAAACTAAGTATTTTAGGAGAAAGTGTGAGGGCACCCAGAGTTGGTGTTCGCACTCTGAGGCCATCAAATAATTTGTCCTGAGAACCCCTGGTCTAGTAGATATTTAAGGCAGACAGCAGTGCCATCTTTGTGAGGGATGTTGGTGTATAGAGAGGTGACATCCATGCTGGCAAAGATGGTGTTCTGAGAGAGGTTGTTAATGTTGCAGAGTTTCTGGTGGAAGTCAGTTGTATCCTGGAGGAAACTGGCCCTTTGTGTGGTGAGTAGTTTGAGCGTGGTGGGTGTGGAAAAAGCTAATGTACTCAATCCTTTTTTTTTTTTTTTTGCCTCTGTCTTCATGAACAAGGTCAGCTCCCAGACTTCTGTACTGGGAAGCACAGTATGGGGAGGAGGTGACCAGCCCTCTGTGGAAAAAGAGCCCTCTGTGCTGGACGAGCACAAGTCCATGGGGCTGGATGCACTAGATCTGAGGGTGCTAAAGGAGTTGGCAGATGTGATTTCAGAGCCATTGGCCATTAGCTCTGAAAACTCATGGCAATCGGGGAAGTCCTGGATGACTGGAAAAAGGCTAATGTAGTGCCCATTGTTAGGATATAGATATTCAGGCCTGTCTGCAAAGGCCTATCCTTTCAGAATTTAGGTGTATTCTTACCACTTAGCTAGTTATAGAGGTATAAAAGAGAGAATCAAAATCACTGTCTGCCGGTGTAACAGCCTTCTCTTACTGTGAAAGTCTGAGGCCCTATTCTTAGACTAATGCCTTTGGCTAAGCAGTGGGAGCAGCCATAAGCTGGAAACGTACAGTTACATCCTCACATTCCAAACCAGTCATACTGAAATAAGACAATCTGGGGCTGTTAAAAAGGTGATCTGATCTATCACCTCCAGAAAAAGGGAAGAGCCTAGAAGATGTAAAAGGAAATTTAGTTTGATAGTTTTCTGTTTGCTAAGAACTCACTTATCCATAGACACAGCTGGGAAACCCTTATGTCTTTATAGATGTAGTTGTAAAATCCTGACTTCTGTATTGTTTTGTCATTATCGTTCCCACTTTGTTATTGCTTATTTGCATGGCCTCTGTCTGGTTCTGTGATTGTTTCTGTCTGCTGTATAATTAATTTTTGCTAGGTGTAAACTAGCTAACCAATTATATCCCACCATCTTGATTAATGTTACAATATGTTATGATTGGTTAGGTAAATTTCAGTAAAATGATTGGTTAAGGAATAGCTGAGAATATTATTATATAAATTAGGGGCAAACAGGAAGTAAGTTGGGATTCGAAAATAAGGAAAAAGGAACTTGGATTTAAGCTTGCTGGAAGTTCACCCCAATAAACATTGAATTGTTTGTACCTTCGGACTTCGGGTATTGTTGCTCTCTGTTCATGCGAGAAGGAACAGGGAAGTGGGAGAGTGAAAGAATAAGCTCTCTAACACCCATCTTTTAAAAAGGAAGGAGGAGGATCCATGGAACTACAGGCTAGTCAGCCTCACCTCAGTCCCTTGAAAAATTATGGAGCAGATCCTCAAGGAATCAATGTTGAAGTACTTTGAGGAGAGGAAAGTGATCAGGAACTGTCAGCATGGATTCACCAAGGGTAAGTCATGCCTGACTAACCTAATTGCCTTCTACGATGAGATAACTGGCTCTGTGGATGAGGGGAAAGCAGTGGACATGTTGTTCCTTGACTTTAGCAAAGCTTTTGACACTGTCTCCCATAGTATTCTTGCCAGCAAGTTAAAGTATGGGCTAGATGAATGGACTATAAGATGGATAGAAAGCTGGCTAGATTGTCAGGCTCAATGGGTAGTGATCAATGGCTCCATGTCTAGTTGGCAGCCGGTATCAAGTGGAGTGCCCCAAGGGTCTATCCTGGGGCTGGTTTTGTTCAATATCTTCATTAATGATCTGGAAGATGGCGTGGATTACACCCTCATCAAGTTTGCAGGTGACACTAAACTGGGAGGAGAGGTAGATACACTGGAGGGTAGGGATAGGATACAGAGGGACCTAGACAAATTAGGGGATTGAGCCAAAAGAAATCTGAGGTTCAAGGACAAGTGCAGAGGACCTAGGGGTTACAGTGGACAAGAAGCTGGATATGAGTCAACAGTGTGCCCTTGTTGCCAACAAAGCTAACGGCATTTTGGGTGTACAAGTAGGAGCATTGCCAGCAGATTGAGGGATGTGATCATTCCCCTCTATTCAGTCTTGGTGAGGCCTCATCTGGAGTACTGTGTCCAGTTCTGGGCCCCACACTACAAAGATGTGGAAAAATTGAAAGAGTCCAGCAGAGGGCAACAAAAACGATTAAGGGGCTGGAGCACATGATTTATGAGGAGAGGCTGAGGGAACTGGAATTATTTAGTCTGCAAAAGAGAAGAATGAGGAGGGATTTGATAGCTGCTTTCAACTACCTGAAAGGGGGTTCCAAAGAGAATGGATCTAGACTGTTCGAAATGGTACCAGATGACAGAACAAGGAATAATGGTCTCAAGTTGCACTGGGGAAGTTTAGGTTGGTGTCATAAATATAAAGGGAAGGGTAAACCCCTTTGAAATCCCTCCTGGCCAGAGGAAAAACTCCTCTCACCTGTAAAGGGTTAAGAAGCTAAAGGTAACCTCGCTGGCACCTGACCAAAATGACCAATGAGGAGACAAGATACTTTCAAAAGCTGGGAGGAGGGAGAGAAACAAAGGGTCTCTGTCTGTCTATATGCTGTTTTCTGCCGGGGATAGACCAGGAATGGAGTCTTAGAACTTTTAGTAAGTAATCTAGCTAAGTATGTGTTAAATTATGATTTCTTTAAATGGCTGAGAAAAGAATTGTGCTGAATAGAATAACTATTTCTGTCTATCTTTTTTGTAACGTAAGGTTTTGCCTAGAGGGGTTCTCTATGTTTTGAATCTAATTACCCTGTAAAGTATCTACCATCCTGATTTTACAGATGTGATTTCTTTACTTCTATTTACTTCTATTTCTATTAAAAGTCTTCTTGTAAGAAAACTGAATGCTTTTTCATTGTTCTCAGATTCAAGGGTTTGGGTCTGTGGTCACCTATGCAAATTGGTGAGGCTTTTTATCCAACATTTCCCAGGAAAGGGGGGGTGCAAGTGTTGGGAGGATTGTTCATTGTTCTTAAGATCCAAGGGTCTGGGTCTGTAGTCACCTAGGCAAATTGGTAAGGCTTTTTTACCAAACCTTGTCCAGGAAGTGGGGTGCAAGGTTTTGGGAAGTATTTTGGGGGGAAAGACGTTTCCAAACAGCTCTTCCCCAGTAACCAGTATTTGTTTGGTGGTAGCGGCCAATCCAAGGACAAAGGGTGGAATATTTTGTACCTTGGGGAAGTTTTGACCTAAGCTGGTAAAGATAAGCTTAGGAGGTTTTTCATGCAGGTCCCCACATCTGTACCCTAGCGTTCAGAGTGGG
This sequence comes from Chelonia mydas, assembly GCF_015237465.2. Lineage (NCBI taxonomy): Eukaryota > Metazoa > Chordata > Testudines > Cheloniidae > Chelonia > Chelonia mydas. The sequence continues at coordinate 104,823,776 of NC_057852.1, forward strand.
GAAGGAACCTTGACAGTTGGATATTAAGAAAAACTGTTTCACTAGGAGGGTGGTGAAGTACTGGAATGGATTACCTAGGGAGGTGGTGGAATCTCTTTCCTTAGAGGCTTTTAAAGTCAGGCTTGACAAGGTCCTGGCTGGGATGATTTAGTTGAAGATTGTTCCTGCTTTGAGCAGGAGGTTGGATTAGATGACCTCCTGAGGTCCCTTCCAACCCTGATATTTTATGATTGTATGTTTTCTATGAGTCCTGGTAATCCTTCAGTAGAAGTGACATGGGCAGATATAATGGATCTGCCTAGGTTACCTTGTTTGTGTATCTTGAGAAGCATGTAGAACAGCGGTTCTCAAACTTTTGTATTGGCGCCTCCTTTCACACAGCACGCCTATGAGCACGACTCCCTTTATAAATTAACACTTTTTTAATATATTTAACACCATTATAAATGCTGGAAGTGAAACCGGGTTTGAGGGTGGAGGCAGACAGCTCATGACCTCCACGTAATAACCTCACAACCTGCAGTTTGAAAACACCTGATGTAGAAGGTCCTTGGGGGCAGGGGAATGAGGTTGTAGATTTTTCTCTTGGAGTTGTTTGGGGAAGAATTTGATATCCCTAAATTCCTGTCTGAACTATAGTGTGGGATCTTTTTTGAGTTCTGTGTAATAGGTGGTGACGGAGAGTTCCTGGTCGGCCTTTTAGATGTAGTCAATGTGGTTGAGCACAACAATGGAGACCCCTTTGTCTGATGATTGGATTTCAGGGACTGTATAGCTGTCCTCTTGCTGGGGAGAAATTGCGGTGAATGTGATATTTAAGGATTTCAGTCAATTTTTTTTTCCTGAAGCAATGACTGTAATCAATTATTTGGTTTCATCTGCTGTGAGGTGTCAGTCAGATGATTCTTTTTTCTTATTACAGTAGATGGGGGCGTGGCAGTTGTAGGTGGTGTCCTCTTTCTCGTGACAGAATTATTTGAGGGGAATCAAAGAGAATTCTTCTTGTTCTCCACACATTTTCTATGGGGTCACGTGGTGGGGCAGAAGTGCAGTCCCATGAAAAATAAAGATAATTCAGCTCTTGTTAGGGGTAATCTTGATAAGTTGATGTTGGGGTGTCAGGTAGTCATGGTGAGTCCTTGTGTCATGAATTCTCCCAAAGATGTGTTCTGTTGGTGAGGAGTTGTAGTTTGTTCCACTTTCTGTATTTATGTGGGATGGCTGTCATCAGGTTTTTCTGGTAGTTATTTTGGGTTTCTTGCATGTTCTCTAGGTAGGGTTCCTGATTTTTTTTTTCTGTGCAGTGTATGGGAGTAGGTGGCGATTTCTTGTTTAATGTGGTCTCTTCTGGAGTATGTGGGGTGTAGGAGATGGTTTCTCTGTTTTTCTGAAGTTCTTCAGCACAGCTGTTCAGCATATTTGGAGCTGTATGTTGTGGTTAGAGAGTTTTATAGATAGTGAGTATAGTGGGGATGGTGTTGCCCATTCGGGTTTGTTCAGTACAGTATGTTTTCCATTGCTTAATCGAGGGAAGTTTTCATTCTTTCAAATTATGGAGCTTAAACCACTTCCAGTCAAAGAAACAGACAATGAAAAGTACAAAAAGGTAAATCACAACTTGTATGTGTTTCCAAAACCCACAATTCATGGGATCACCAGTAGCCTTATGAAATTACACAATTTTACAACTTGTCAAAGCTGCATGACCAGACTGTCATCTGTTAAGGTGCAGATAATGTAATAGAGAGAAGACATGCATGAATGGAAATGTGGGAAGGAAGAGACAGGAGGGAGATGGAAAAAGAAGAGGGGTTATGTTTAATGGAGTTCTGGCATTCTTTGAGCCATCTCAACATTTTTATCCAAATGTATCTAGAAATAAAATTGAAATTTCTTCAAATGCATATCATTGTTCTCTGTAGTGACAAGCTATTCTTTCTTTGGCTGCTAACTCAGTTCCTAATACCACAGCTCTTCTGAGCATAAGCTGACTCTTCCATTTTTGTAAAATCATCTGCTTGGTGATCATTACAGCCCTCAAGAACCAAAGTCTCTGTGATGGATTTAAACCAGTTTAGCAGATTAATAACCTAGGATATAATTTCCAGATGAGGTTTGGCTGCTGAAGTGAAGCACTATTTTAATTCTTGTGTCCACCTCTTTCCATAGTTGCCTGACTGTTGGACAGTCCCATAGCATATGCATTGGGGCTCCTTTTTCTTTGTTACTGTGCTAACAAACATCAGAGGATAAGGCCTGTCACTTGTGCAACCTCTGTGGCAGCCAATACATTTTGAATAAAATCTTTTGTGTCAAGTGTTGCCTAAGATCCACAGAGCATATTGTGGAATGTTGCTGCAGAAGCTTGATTGCAAATCAGTCATGTAGGGTGTACTTTACCTGAGTGTTGCTGATTGAGAAGGAGGTGGGAAGGGGTAGGGAAAAGTGGGATGACAAGGGGACATAGGAGAGGAGGAGGGTAGAGCACAAAATGACAGCTAAAAGCAAAAACATAAAAACACATAACACATACACATTGTCAAGCATAGACCTATTCCCAAGCATGACTGACTGTCTTCAGTGTGTGGTGCTGGGATTACAGGCTTACTCTATCCTAAATGGTATCTCTCCACTTAAAATCACAATAAAAAAGCCACAATTATCAAACACTTAACACTATAAATAAAACTAAAGCAACTGTAAATTCTGGAGGGGGCAGACTGTGAGACACCTCCAGGTTTGTAGCTCTTCCAATTGCAACTATTTAAATTATATTTTCTAAGACATATTCTGTATTTCCCATTCCAGAGTAGAAAGCACATTGTAAGGACATAGAAAGGGAGCACACACTTCACAAACATGGCATTTCTTAAACTGATATTCCAAGGATAATCCTGTGTATTATCCCCAAAAATGCAATATTTTCAGTTTGCCATGCCCAACACCAGAATAGTGGTAATAAGCTTAGCGTACTGAGTATGTTTTGGAAATTATTTCCAGGACCACAAAACCCCCTCTCTTTGGTTTGCAACCAAATGTTCTTCTCCCCATATTAAGGGAACATATAACGCATAGGGGAGACAACTAACTGCTCCCAGAAATTGCAAATTTCTGCACTAAAGAGTACAAGAAACAATTCTATTCCTCAAGTGAATCTTAATACAAATTTCATATTCCATGTTCATGTAGTGAGGATATGAGATTATAGAATGTGTTAGGATCAGGAAAGGGGCTGAAAAGGTTGAGGAGCGGGATTCAGAGGGCAGGGTGATGTAGAAAAGAGTGTGGGGACATAGAGGAGGGAGGTCATAGGAAGAATGGAAGGCAAAGGAGCTCAGGAAATGGCCTGGGCAAGGGGAGAGGAAGGAACTAGTTAAAAGGTAATAGAGCAGATATCACTGTTCCATGTAGATCAGCAGCTTGCATTGATCTTCTTTTCTGCTCCATTGGCCTAAAGGAGATACAACAACATTGCTCGGCTCCTGTGAACCTTTCCATGATGCCTTGCTGGGAGGAGTAACATCTATTACACTTCCAGCACATCAAAGGCCAGGCTTGGAGGCCTCCAGTGATGAGATGTGGCAACATTATAGGGTCTCTCATTGGCACCAGTTTTGAAAAGAGCAGTGAGAGCTGTTAAATCCTGCAGAGCAACAGGGAGCTGCATTGCCCTCTGGTGATCTCTTTGGTATACTTCAGTGTCAAGCTAACAAAGACCTCATCTATAATGCAATGATTATGTCACGGAAGTAATGGAAGTCACGGAATCCGTGACTTCCATTGACCTCCGTGAGATTTTCTGTCCCGGGGCTGGAGCTCCCAGCCAGACCCACCCCCACAGCTCCCACACCACACCCCGGTGGGGGGAACCTTGTGGCTGCCCAGACATAGCAGAGGGCTGGCGGACCCTGAAGCTGCTTAGCTGCTGTGGGGGTCGGGGGACTCCCCCCAGCTGTCCAGTTGTGGTGGGGGGAACCCCTGCAGCTGCTCATCCGTGGTGGGTGGCCAGGGGACCCTTCACCTGCCCAGCTGCCCCCAGGGTGAAGGGACCCCTGCAGCAGCCCAGCCCCATGGACAGGGGTCCCACACTACAATACTGGGGGATCCAGGAGCCCCAGAAGCATTCGGTGCTGAACCCGCCACCCCTTTTGTCCGGGATGTTTTTAGTGAAAGTCAGGGACACAGGACACAGGCTTTTGTTAATTTTTGTTTATTGCCCATGACCTGTCCATGACTATTACTAAAATTATCCATGACAAAATTTTAGCCTTGCTCATCTATCACGAACAAATTGTGTCCAGTTAGGAATTATATGAAATGTTTCATGAACTCCCAAACAAAAATATAGGAGCACATGCACTTAATAGTGCTAATATACAATTTAAATAAATCCTTTCCACAATCTCAGTTCTCTCCCATGAGATCAATTTAGTATGGTGTTCCTTCAACTCTGCTGTTGAGGCATGTCACATTTAGCCATTTGATGACAATTGATATTCATGTTCCAAAAGTTAATAAAATATAAGCTTGAGCCAGAAGAGAGAACCCAAAAAATAAGAAAGTTAGTCACTGGATAAGTTACTATAAGCAAGTAGGACACACAAACTTAATATAAAACAGAATAGATACTCAGTTCACCATCGGCTGTTTAAAATACTTTCTGCTTCTAGTGGCTTTTGAAACAGATGCACTTCTTCAGCAACCTTGGCATGAAACTGAGCTGAAAACATCACAAAATATGTGAGCGCTTGCTGCTTGGTAAGTTCCCTAGTTCTTCCAAAGACTGATCTTTGGTCAACCACATCTTTTGAAAAATCTTGAAAAATCATTGTCTTATTTCGTGGCCTCCCCAAAAACATTTTGGGGGGTTGTTTTGTTTTTTTCACTGTGCTAACTGCATTATTTCTTTTATAATTCTGAGAAAATTGATAATCAATGCATTTAGTTTGGAATGTGAGGCCAGCATAGGAGCCAGGAACCTATGTGCTCTTCCTAAATCAAATTTAAGATCTTCCACCAGCTGAGCACTTCTGAAAGAAGCCAGGGAACAAATTCTGGAGGTTGGCCTCTCTCTGATCCTTCAGGTACTCCTATAATTCTCAGATTATTTTATCAAGAACTCCCCTCGAGATCTGCCACTCTAGATTTAAGATACGTTAAGTCTGTTAGGCTTCTCTGCACCTTGGCAGAGAACCTTTGTACCTGATCTTCCTCCAATGTTTGCCCTTCTGCTTCCTTCACCCACCTTGTCAACACTTGCAGAGAGGAGCTAATTGAGATAAAACATAGTGGTATTGTGGTTGTTGTGGCTTTGGTATTGAATATGTCTGCAGCAACTTTCTTGAGCAGGGCCATCACAGACAGTGCCCTCAACAACCACCTTGTTGAGGGGGTGAAGGTTTCTGTTCTCCTTGTCTTTTGACCACTCACAGAGTCCACGGCAGTCAAATATTTGCCTGCTGACATTCCAGAGATTTTGGGTTATCTATTCCCTTATGAGGGGGAGGGAGGGTCCATCACAGGCCCCAAACACCAGATGGAAATGGATATTAGTGATGGCTCTGGAGTTTAATAGTTCCACTTCTCCATGCCACATGGTGCCTCAGGAGTTCATCAATTTGTAAAGTGCTTTGAGATCTACTGATGAAAAGCAATATGTAAAAGCTGGGGTTTCGTTTGTTCTTTGTGTGCCTTGATACCATGAATTGAATGTGCCCACACCTTAGATGGAGGATGAAAATGTTAGATCAAATTTTAGACATCTCTAAAAATAAAACAACAATTCCATATTTAATAATAAGACAATGTTAAGATCGGATATCTTTAAGCTACTAGGCTGGAAATGCATGTCTTATCCTATTGTAAGTAGGGACTGAGTCCACCCTGACCTCAGTTTGGTACAGAACACTGATTTTTAGGTGTGGTGAGTTGAGAGATATTGCACATGAAAATTGTCTTTGGTTTGGGACCAAATAGGAATAGTCTTAAGCCTTCTGACAGTTTGATTTGGGGGAGAGATTCCCCATTTGGGGAGGAAAGTAAAAAACCTTTCTCTGGCTGGTTACAAAAATGGCACTGATCTGAAGCTGCTAAGAAATGTGGATGATTGATTATAGATTGACTTTCTAACCTTTTGCAGAATTTTAGTAAGTAAATTACCTAATTTAGCATGCAGGTTAGCTTGTCCATATTAAACTGATAACTTTTATAAATAGTTAATTGTGTTCCTTCAGAGAAAGTGGAGAAATTTATCAAGATTTTCTCCCTATTCTCTGTTCATTTAGATTGCTCAAACTTAACAGCAGATAGTTATATCATACAAACAAATATCTTCCTTGAACCAAAAACTTGAAGGACCTGGAGAAAAATTAGGCAATAGGAGTGGTTCTTTTGTTTCAGTGAGCAAAGACATGAGTTATTTGTAGTGTTTTATCATGTTGGAATGCCCACTAAATCATTCATTATACATAGATTTTTTTATGGCACATTACACAATGGTGTAAACAGGCTGCAAATTACATTGTGTGTTTGCTACACATATCAAATGTCACACAACTCAGGCTTGGATAGGAGCTATATATTGAGATGGAAGTCAGTGCGAAAACCTGAAGTCTGAAGCCAAGCTCAACATCCAATTTTCTAGCTGCCCCAGCAACCCTCATTCTTTATAAATTGACTGACTAAATCTATCCCTACATAATATTTCAAAATGTGTGTATGGGGGAGGGTGTGGTTGTATTGGGGATTAAAATGTTAATGCCATGTTTTTGAGCAATAGCCTTTACATCTGACATTAAGCAGGCTTTGACCTCACCTCTTTCAGAGACCCTTCCATTCATATTAGATGCCTGGATCTCTATTGCAGTTAGTACTCTTTTGAAGGCAACAGCTACATTTAAGACTTTCAGTCTGATTTCAGTTCCCAGCCTATCTCACTGATGAATCATCTTTTGGTTCACTGCAGTAACCTTGATAAAATATGCAATAATCGCCAATCAAATGCTGTCAGTGGTTAATGACCATTTTTGTCGTTAAAAAATCTCCAGTAGAAATAGTAATTAACATCTGAGCACATTAGCCATTTAGTAATAAACAATTTTAAGAGAATCTGTATTGCACTGATAAACCTCCTATGAATAAATATAACAATAAAACCAGGTTATATAAATGGGTTTATATTAAACATTTTGGAATGGTGCAGACATTTATTAATTTCCTGAGTTGTTGTGCTCTAGGACTCTTTTGTCAGGACTTACAGAGTGACCTACTGTAGATTCTGCATAGTATGTGGCATTGCAGAGCTATCCTATTTGAATAAGACTGTTGGCATTCTGTCATGTGGATTTTTCCCCCCACCATACAAAGGGATACTCAACCAATGAAGGTCAGGCAATGCATGTGCAAAGGGAGCAGGAAAACTGCAGGAAAAAAGGCTAGATTGTGCCTTTAGGTACAGATGTGAGCAGGGAGTACTGAGAAAGCTACTGCTACCACACCAGAAGTAGCCCTAGAAGGCATGCTGCCTCATCAGAGACCTCTCTCAGAGGCACCATAGCCTTCCTGTTTCTACCTGTGTTCTAGTAGGGTAGGAATTTGCTGCTGACATGCCAGAAGAAAATTCAGACACCCCCTGCAGCAGCTCAGCTGTGCTGGTTGGCATGTTGTGAGTGCAGACTCCTGGCTTTACCCATTCCACAGCTCTCCCTGTGGACCTGCTCTGAAATAGTGTATGCAGCCATGCAGTGTTCAATGACCTAAGGCCTGGGTAGCCGGCCCATGGAGATCAGGGGTGTTCTTACTTCCCCTGCCATCCCTTATAGGGGCATGTTGCCCAAGCCACAAATAAATACTACATATTTATCAATGAATTCCTGATGTGTGTGAGAGCCTGCAAATATAGCACATTCTTTTGGATTCATGGGTTTCACAAAAATTGTTTGCATTCATAAGCTATATTTTCCTGGAATAAATTCATTTATTTCAGATGGTGATTCCATTTTGAAAGCAAACATTTTCAAACAACAAAAGCTAGGCAGATGGGCAGTGTTCCTGGAAGGTCTACAAATCTGGGCTATTTCAGACTGGGTGTGGGGGAGTATATCCCAAAGGAAAGGACTCATGAAGAATGCTGTACAATTCCCTCCCTTTTCAATTGAAGCAGAGCCACCACTGATTGAGAGTTGCTACTAATTTCCAGTGTCTCAGGGAGAGAGGCATTTGCTCACCTTAGAAGGTCCCAGGTCACTTAGTATTTTAGATGTCAAAACCTTGAACTCTACCCAGAAGCCAATAGCCAGGGGCTATTCAGGGCTATATTCACAAGAGGGATTTAGGTATCTAATTACAACTATAGATGCCTAAATCCAACATTTAGGCACCACTGACATTCACAAATCCCCCACTCAGCTGCCGCCTAAATCTGTGGGTAACTAAGGTTCCTAAGTTTCCTCTACATGCTGAATTTCTGCTTTTTGGCATGTGCAAAGCCTAACTCCTGAGCGGCTCCATGTGGGATCCACAAACTAGGTGTTCCCCTGCCTATCTCGCCTGCAGGGCTGAGTCTAGTAGGAATGCTCTGAGCATGCCTAAACCTGCACAAAAATGATAGTATCTGTGCCCCATCTTTATACTGAATAGCTCAGTGGTTAGAGTACTCATTCACAATATGGGAGACACAGGATCAAATCTGTCCTCTGCCCGATTCAGAGCAAAGGATTGAACCCAGGTCTTCTACCTAAGCATCCTAAACACGGGGCGTTAGGATGGTATTCTGTAGTGGCTCTCTCACAATCACTCCAATTGAAGCTGTTCCACTTTGTATAAAACACGTAAATAGTCATTGCCCAGAGAGAGAGAATGATGCTATTGGCCAGTGGTTAGGACATCCACGTGGGAGATCTAATGTCTTAGTAATGACTCTACCTATCAAGAGGAGGACTACACTGAACACTGGTTGCAGTCTCTGTGGATATGAAGTATACTAAGTATATGTATAGCTAGTAAGTATATGTATAGCTACCTACAGTATACAAGTGAAAAAAACATGCATGATGGTGGTGAAATTTTTGTCTGGAGGAATAAGTCCTCATGTCCTGACCTAATGTACCTGGAAAAAAAAAGATGTGGTCACTCCCACCATTTGCGTATTAATAAGATTAAATGAATGCTAATAACTACTGTAAGACCTGTGGCCTGAAATGCTAGACAGTTAAGGACTCAGAGCTCTCTGCTCCCATCTGTTAGTGAACAGGGGGAAGTACAACTACGGAGAGAGCCTCAATTGCATAAGTTTTCTACCCAGAATTCCTCCAATGACACTTTGGGAACCACCATAACTGTGTATGAACTCAGAATTTATTGGCTAATGGAACTGAATGGAGTTAGGAGGGTAAAAGGGTAAGTCTGAGTCCTTTGTAGCAAGGATGCTGCTCAAGGATTCGGTGTACTGGCTTCTCTCTGAGGTTTCTGTGGGGGTGAGAGGACTTTGCAGGAAGAGACAACTCAAACTGAGGACTTTGCCACAAAAGATGAGGGGGTGCAATGCAGAGAAGGCTCTTTGCTGAAACTGTAGAGGACTTCAGAAACTGTAGAGTCATAGAGCTGGGTGAACTCCAGTGAAGCTTCTCTGACCCAGCCACTAAATAAAGCTAAAATCACAATAGCTGGGTTAGATGATTGAGCCTCAAGATAGGAGCAGGCTACACTTTCCAAGACAGTGGAGACATGCCTGCCAAGTACACCTCAGGACTTTGGGAAAATGCTTCCTACTGACACCAAACCACGAGTGGGGTTTAGCAGATATGAGTGACAGAACTGATGTGGAAAGAGGATATTTGGCTATTGAACATTCACTGGTGAGTGGGGAACCAAGCAGCAGTCAAAAAGCTAACAGAATGCTAGGAACCATTAAGAAAGGGATAGATAATACGGAATAAAATATCACAATGCCATTACATCAACCCGTGGTACACCCACACCTTGAATACTGCAAGCAATTCTGGTTACCCCATCTCAAAAAAAGATATATTAGAATTGGAAAAAAAGTACAGTGACGGGCAACACAAATTATTAGGAAGATGGAACAACTTCCATATGAGGACAGATTAAAAACGCTGGTACTGTTCAGTTTAGAAAAAGAGACAATTATGGGAGAATATGATAGAGGTCTATAAAATCACGAATGGTGTACAGAAAGTGAATGAGAGTGTTATTTGCCCCTTTACATAACAGAAGAACCAGGAGTCATCCAATGAAATTAATGGGAAGGTTTCAAACAACAAAAGGAAGTATTTCTTCGCACTACATACAGTCAACCTGTGGAACTCATTGCCAGGGGATGTTGTGAAGGCCAAAAGTACAACTGGGTTCAAAAAAGAATTAGTTAAGTTCATGGAGGCTATGTCTATCAAAGGCTATTGGCCAAAATGGTCAGGGAGACAACCTTATGATAAACATTTGGGGGTGTGCTATGCTGACAAAATGGGAATTTTTTATGGGAGGCTAAGGAGTTGGTCAGGATATAGAGGAGAAGCGGAGGCAGGAAGGAGTGAGGAGTTGAGTTGAGGGGATGGTGGAAGCATGCAGATGGATTGCGTCTGTGTGTGGATTTGTTAGTGAGAGAAGCAAGAAGACAGAAATTGGATTGGAATCCTATCTTTGAGAGAGCAGGAGGTACGGGTTTTCTAGCTAATGTGTGTGGAGTAGGAGCATTGTGTGTGTATAAATTGTAAGTATACATAAAAGAGAATGTGTTCTGGCAGTCAAAGAGGAATCTGAGGTATAGTAACAGTAAACTGAGCCTGATTTTCAGAGGTGCTGAGCACTGGAAGCTCCCTTCAATATCATGGAGTTGTGAATACTCAGCAGCTCTGAAAGTCAGGCCATTTAAAGTGACTCACCCAAGGACCCTCAAGAGATTTATGGTAGAGCAAGAAAGGCAGAGCATAGCAAGTCTCTGTAGCCCCAGCCTTGTGCCTTAATGACAAGATTATCCTTCTTTCCCACTCCCTACTTTTTAAAGTAGTCTCAACTGGGAGCACTCATTTTGAGACACATATTTCACCACATTTAGTTCCACCAAGTCAAAGTCATTCTCCCAATGAAATTATTTGTACTAATAAAGATATCTTCACAACTGCTCAAAAAGAATTAATTTCAAATGCCAGAAAATTTGGTTGAACTCATTCATATAAATGATTAAATCAAATGATAATTTAACTTGGTCTCCCTCACTTATTTGTATTTCAGTAAAGAAGTTGTACTACTTCAATTTTTTTGGTGGATACTTTTAGACCTATTTCAATTAGTCAGCTAAAAATCCTCCAAAAATTATTTGAAAGGCTTCCAGAGAAGCTGAACAAATTCCCTTTTAATCAAGAATACTGGAAAATGCTCTCTCCCCATCAGGGACCTAACAGACATAAGTTTTAAGTAATCTAAACAGTCTGTTGCATTCACTAGTATCATGCAACAGTATGAATACAAAGGTTATTCATATTACAAGAATCTAATTTTCTCTATGTTATAATTTTAATGAATTTTGATATTACTTAGGTGTCTCCAACTAGCAATTGTGACATCTCAAACTCTGAGGAATGAACATTGCTGACTGGAAGTATTTTAGGTTTGAATGTATCTGAAGTACATGATTTACAGAATATGGAGTTCATGCTGTTAGTAGTGCAATAGAACAATTGGGAACAGATTACATAGTCCTTAGGTAGTATCATAGGGCCAGATGGTGTCATAGAGGTCCATGTACAGAAATGTTTTCTCTGTTCTGCAACCAAAAGGGATAGTCATCCCCTTCCTTGGAACTCACAGAGAGCTCTCTGGAGAGCTGTGATCCACACCAAGGAGTAGGTGAGCCCCCATACTGGGTACGGACAGGGCACATCATACCATGACCAGCTCTGCAGAGATTAGGTAGATATTACATCCTAGGGTTGTATTTTGGGGGGTTGGGGGAGAGGGCATGGGTGGGGATGGGGATATAGTTCTTCCACAATGGGAAACCTCATTTAAAAGGACTTGAATGATTGGGGTCGGGGGTAATCCCTGACAGCATGGCTCCATTGGAGTAGGGTTGACAGAGCACAAGACAGAATGGTCTGTGTCCCAGAACCACACAGAAATGTGAGACTAGAGCTACTAAAAAAGGGAAAGTCTTTTCTGTGAAAATGTTCATGTTCTCTGGAGCTGATGGGGAGGCAGAGCACCCCATTGCTGTGCCTCTGTGTCCCCCAGAGCTAGGAGAAAGAAGCCAGGAGACCTGCCTGCATTTCAACAAAAGTTTCACTGAATCACTCTTAGGGGTTCAGAGAAATATTTCACTTTACTGAAATTCTGGACAGCTCTACATGAGACCTCTGCACGAACAGCCCCATAACTCTGCTGGATCTCAAAGCATCACTGTGAATCCCAGGAAATTTGTAGGGCTTAGGACCAGACTTGTCCTACAAAAGAGGATTCAGGAGGAACTCCATGGAGAGAACTTTGTAAGAATTTTGTCCCTCTCTACCCCTTTCAGTGTCCCCCCCCCCCCCCCCCCCCCAGGAAGGGATGATCTTATGCATATTTACCAAATGATCTTCTTGTTTGCAGATAGTGCAATGTAATTTTTAAATAAACAAACAGTATTTATTTTACTTCATTGTATACCCGAATACATAAATAGACAGATTCAATTATCACCATTTGAAATGAACTTGGGATGCCTTTCTTAACCAGTACATCTTATTACGGAAAAAGACCCTTATACTACATAAACCCATTCTGAACAAATAATGTGGTGAGCCACAAACAGAAAAGTGGTATACCTAAAATCCTAAACACCAGCTCTTCAACTAAAAGCTTGCACTGGGACAGTCTGTTAGAAACACATATTAAAGGTGCTTATGATTGGAGTGATTGTAGTTCAGTTGACTACTGACATATACTGTAGGTGATAAAACCTTATGACACCATTGGGGAGGTTTATAATGCAAGTCTCTTGAATAGGTCATATGTATCCTCTTTTATGATTTTTCAATATGTTTTAAAGGGACAGAGGGCTATCTGCCTAAAACCATAGAACAAGTCATAGAACAAATTATTTAAAAAGGATTAAATCCAAGAATCTGTTTATGGTGAGAAACTCGCTTCATAATCATTCAATACCTTAATCCAAGTAACATTTCTTTGTCTTTTTGAAATTTGGCATCACTTTTTCAACTACTGCTCAACTATAATCCTGAACAGGGTAAAGTGGATAATTGTCAGTCAACAACATACTGAAAGAATTTTGATATTTTACCTTTCTGCAGACTATCTATCTGTGAGTATCCTTGAATGTATTTATTATTTACCCTTGTTTGACTAATATCTCATCAATTTTTTTGCTCTGTAGATGAATTGTGAATATTAAACAAATGGACTTAACTCCTGCAGTGTATACACTCCTTTTCCCCTCTTTTCCTACGTGTGCTCAATATTTACATTGATTTACATCATACTCTATATATTCATTACCTGAATGTTGTTCTCAAAGCCTAAGATGCTTTAATGGAAATATCCTAGTTGGCAGAGATGGGACTTAATTAAAACACCAGAGCAGACAACCCCAGAATTTGGGGATACTTGAATCTGGGTGTAGATTCAGAACCTGATCAGAACTACAGGGCTGACCCTATCTTTATAAGGTTCTAAATCAAACCTCTCAGTCTGATCACTCCTCAATTTTAGGGAAATTTGGATCCAGATCTGAACTTTTAGTTCACACTCATCTCTGCTAATGAAATATACTTACATTAGAGTTTATTCAACTCAATACTGCTAAAAAAAAGAGGGAGGGCAGTGAGGCAGACTATATATATATATATATATATATATATATATATATATATATATATATATACATATACACACACATGCTGCATATATCTTTGTTCAGGCTATACGAAACTATATACACACTGAAATTAAAGGTAACTTAAAAGTGCCATAACCGATGTAGGCAATAATCTGGATCTGTCCGTCAGTTTGGATATTGCACATAAAGAAATGCAGCAACTATAGTATTTTTATGTTACATCTAGACAGTACAAAAATAATGCAATATTTTAGAGTAACTATCCTGTAATAAAAAAGTTAAAGGGCTAGATTCTGCCACCGTTACTCATGTTGAATAGTCCCATTAAAAGCAAAGGGACAGAAACTGGATAATAGTATTATATTTTTCTAAATAAATATTCAATCTATTAATACATTTTGCTGAGAGAAAAGTTAAGTTTTTAAAATTGTTTTATAATGAAATGCTATGAAGCAGTAGAATGCTTAGCTACAAGATGTGCTGTACTGAGATAAGAATCTTATCTGTTGTAGATTTTTAAACAAAAACAGTTAAAAGGGTTTTATTTTATTAATATGACAAACTTTTTCTTATGTTTGATTAAGTGACCTACCAGAAAGCTTATTCTTTTTTTCTGTAATGTGGGTAGAAAAGAAAAGTCAATGAACTGTTTGATTTTATTATGGATGAGTCTGTTTAACTGTAGGTTGTAAATTTGTCAGTCCCAGATTAATGAGAAAAAAAGACTGTTTGCACTGAAGATGCTGTTAAAAGGAAAATGAGTGATCCAGTGGTGTTTTAGCTCAAATTTTACTGTGTGACATTTGGCATAATTATCTCTGGTTCAGTATAATTCTATTTTTTTCAAAGAAAATCCACAATAAATTGCAGTAGCTACCTGTTTTCAGATTAATTTGATCTGTTTATTTTACCCCAGTCTCTGAAAGTAGTTGGGTAGGTATGAAACCTAGTATTTATCATAATCTGCTTCATTTGTTCAGTCCCCATGCGGCAATACTAATTAGAATTTTATCAAAGTCATCCTTACAGCAATAATGATAATCCTTTAGCATCTATCTGGATTAGGTCTCTGTTTTATTCTACTAATGAATACTCTGGAGAGGTCTGGGCAGTTTTACAGAAAAATTAACCTCAGAGCATAACCATTTAAAGTGTTCATTATACTGGACACCTGCAAAGTGTACTGACTTTACATGCAATTTACTAGTCCCACCCAGGCCTGCTTTAGAGCATACTAAAGAGAGCATGAATATAAAGACAATTAAATTAAGATGGCATTAGAATGTTAAATTAAATATCAGATGTGGAATAACATCAGATATCAGTTGTGGAATGTCTCCAGCAACATCATTCACTTCCTGAGCTACAAAACTTAAAACAGAAACAATTGCAGAGGCATTATTTGTGATACTGAAATCCTGTTAGCATTGCATAGCTAATTTGTTTCTGCAGTGCTAGCTTTGCCTATAACACATTCAAAATGAATATCCTACATGTGGTATGTTTTGTTCCTTATACACAGGCTCACATCACTACCGCATAGGCTACTTGCAACTCTGAAATTGCCCTGATAACGGGAAGGGGATAAGTAGAGAAAATAATTGCTGTTTTCAAGTACTTGCATCCCCAAGCCTCTCTACATATATATATATATATATATATATATATTAAAAAAATCTGACAGCCTCTTCATTATCTCATTATGCTACAATTATAGCGCACTTGAGTGCCAAGGCCCAAGAGTAATTCATTAGCTTTATTCGTCAGTCTAAACTTTTGCCTCCAGAACTAGATTCAAACCAACTCTGAAAATATCAGTCACTGAGTGCTGAGCTATTAGTGTCATACTAATTCAACAGGCAAATAATCTGGACTTTTATTAACAGAAAGAAGAGTTAAATTGGTATTTGAATGTTTTAATCAGTTTCTGGAATCATGAAATACCGTCTTCATTTTAGACCTAATACTGGTGCATGCATAGCATGGAATCCAGTTGGCCAGACTGCACATCAGGGGCTGAGTAGCTGCATCGTGGGCCAGGATGCTATGTCACAAGCAAAAGCTGCAACTGAAATGCATGCTCCCTAATGCCAGCAGCTGTACATCTCCCTATTCCCCACAGTACAGGCAGATCTTACGGATTTTGGTTAATAAAGCCCTTATGTACAAGTTTAAGCATGTGCTTGAGCCTCATTGTAATCACTGGGATTTAAACACATACTTAGAGGGCTTTGTTCAGTTGGGGCCTAAGTGATGGTGAGTGGTTGTGAGGGGTGATGATGGGGTTTGTAACTGGGTTGTGTCTAGTAGGTATATGTTAATGGTGGTGGTGGAGGAGCTGCAGTGATGGTGGAGGAGCTGGGACTGAAAATTTCTCTCTGCTTATTAGTCCAGAATCTCTATTTAGAGCATTTTGATGGTTCTGAAAACTTTTCTTGTGGTCTCATTAAAGCGTTCCCCTGCCATGGCTAGTTATGAACCCTCAGACCTTAAGGCATGGATATCATGTAATGTCTTACATTGTTTTTGTCAGTGTTTGTTCTTACAGAATGTCAACTATGTCCAATTTAAAAATGAAGTTAATATAGATCACTCAGATGGTTCATTTCCAAGAAATTCTAGGAGTCTCTCTGAGTCTTATGCTGCTGCTGCTGTCACTGTCACATAGCTGTTCCTGTTCCCCTGTCCAAGAGAAGTGGCAATTCCTCAAATAGTCCCTAATCCCAGAAAGCAGGCAAAAATAGAAACCATTTGCTAGGGAGGTGGAGGTATTTTCAGCATCTCAAGAATGCTAGGAAACAATAACCCTTTTCAGCAGATGCCCTATGTACTTCCTGAAATAAAGAACCCCTTCGCTCTCCTATACAGAGGGGGATATGTAAAATTTATAAAAAAGCAAAGTCCTTCCCCTGTTACAAGGGCAAAGTCCATGGCTCTGCACTAGCTGAGTACCTGATGATGATGCTGAAGAGCCACACTCCACATCTTTACATAGTAATAGCAACTGTTCCACACAACTTTCCCTTATAAAATAGTGGAATTAAAATGTCTATGTTTGTGAAGAATCTGGATATATATGTTACAGGTCTCCAGTCATTGTCTTTTCTTTGCAATAGTTGTCCACCTAGTCCACCTGTAAAAACACTTTTTGACATTTCCTTTGTCGTGCAGGAAACATCAAATTGTTGCAGTGGTAAGAAATGATACTGCAAATCTGACTGGTCTGTGATAATGCTTTGGTGCAGTGATAGTCAGACTGAGGTTCATGAGCCACAGGTGGCTCTTTAATGTGTCTCCTGTGGCTCTTTGCAGCACATGATATTAAAACACTGTGTGATTTAATTATTAACCAGTGTAAGTTATTAATCTATCAGGATGCTTTCACTATGTTATTAACCAATTGTAGTTCATAAAATAATAATACTTGGTCAGTCATTTTGCTGTGAGAATTATATATATATATATATATATATATATATATATATATATATATATATATATATATATATAAACCCAGTACTCAGTGGCTGGGAGTGTTCCAGCCATGCCACCCGCCTGGCACACTGGGGCTGGAGGCACGTGGGTGAGCCAGTGGCCGTGGAGGGCTGGGTGTGCTCCAGGCTCTGGTGAGGGAAGGAGGGCAGAAGCGGAGGGCTGGGGCCTTGGGTGGAGTGGGAGGGGTCAAGGACTAGTCTCCCTCAAGGGCATGTTCACACGCCGCCCATGAATGGAACACTGTTCAGACAACTGTCAAAAAAGCTCATGAGTATAGTGACTTGGTCCATGGGGAGGTGGAATTAAGGGGCCATAGTGGGCTTTAAAATCAAACCCATACTATTGTCATTAAAAAGTCAATGCTTGCTGTCAAGTTTCCTTCCCCACTCTGAACTCTAGGGTACAGATGTGGGGACCTGCATGAAAACCTCCTAAGCTTATTTTTACCAGCTTAGGTTAAAACTTCCCCAAGGTACAAACTATTTTACCATTTGCCCTTGGACTTTATTGCTGCCACCACCAAGCGTCTAACAAATATATAACCGGGAAAGAGCCCGCTTGGAAATGTCTTTCCCCCCAAAATCCTCCCAAACCCTACACCTCCTTTCCTGGGGAAGGCTTGATAAAAATCCTCACCAATTTGCATAGGTGAACATAGACCCAAACCCTTGGATCTTAAGAACAATGAAAAAGCAATCAGGTTCTTAAAAGAAGAATTTTAATTAAAGTAAAAGAATCACCTCTGTAAAATCAGGATGGTAAATACCTTACAGGGTAATCAGATTCAAAACACAGAGAATCCCTCTAGGCAAAACCTTAAGTTACAAAAAGACACAAAACAGGAATATACATTCCATTCAGCACAGCTTATTTTATCAGCCGTTTAAACAAAACAGAATCTAACGCATATCTAGCTAGATTACTTACTAAGTTCTAAGACTCCATCCTGTTCTGTTCCTGGTAAAAGCCTCACACAGGCAGAGAGAGCCTTTGTTTCTCCCCCCTCCAGCTCTGAAAGTATCTATTCTCCTCATTGGTCATTTTGGTCAGGTGTCAGCGAGGTTATCCTAGCTTCTTAACCCTCTACAGGTGAAAGGGTTTTTCCTCTGGCCAGGAGGGATTTAACGGTGTTTACCCTTCCCTTTATATTTATGACACTTGCAAACAAATATCATAGATTCTTTACAGTAATGTCCTGTTTAGTGTTTTTTGTTCTTGTATACCACATTCCAAATGTGTGGTTACAGTTAATGATATAGAAATGTTAAATAATAACCTGCATACAACTGTGTGGCCCCTTCTTGCTTTAAAAGGTGATCACCAGACATAGATTATATGGGAGAAATACAAGGAATCTTCTATAAAATGATGGAAAACTAGACTATAGGCAAAATGTTGGCAGTATAGTAAAGTCCCTGGTTCTTATGGTCTGGGATTGCCCTATGGGGAAGAGTTCTTGGAATAAAATGTGTGGTGGAATGAATTCTAAACTCCTTCATTCTGCTTTCTTTGGGCTGTGTTTGAAGCCATACAGCATAATTTGAAAATTATGGAAAACCTGTTCATAACCAAAGATCAAAGCCCAGTGAAACAAATGATCAGAAATGGTAGCCTTTCAAAGTCCCATCCATAAGTCACAGCAAGAACTCAAAAGGTATCTATCCGGGCCTTGATTTTCCACAGAGCAAATAAAAGTTGGGGGACCAGTTGCAGTTCCCTGATTAAGGGCCATCTGATCCTGGCACAAGTTAGGGTTGCACAGGGGCAGACCCAACTGATGCAATTGGCTTAATGTCATTTGTTTACTTTCACCCAATGAAGATTCAGACATAGCTCCACTCTGCCCTGCCCTGCCACTTGCTTCCCTGTGCCACCTTTGTGCTGCCCTGTCCCAGGGATGGAGGGCCATTTTTTATTTTGGATGGTGGAAAAAGGGCAGCTGGCACAGGAGGCAAAGTTCGTCTACACGGAGAATTCTCTGCTAGCCACCTGAAGCTGGTTTATTGTATGCTAGGGCTGTCATAAATATAAAGAGAAGGGTAAACCCCTTTAAAATCCCTCCTGGCCAGAGGAAAAATCCTCTCACCTGTAAAGGGTTAAGAAGCTAAAGGTAACCTTGCTGGCACCTGACCAAAATGACCAATGAGGAGACAAGATACTTTCAAAAGCTGGGAGGAGGGAGAGAAACAAAGGGTCTGTGTCTGTCTATATGCTGCTTTTGCCAGGGATAGACTAGGAATGGAGTCTTAGAACTTTTAGTAAGTAATCTAGCTAGATATGTGTTAGATTATGATTTCTTTAAATGGCTGAGAAAAGAATTGTGCTGAATAGAATGACTATTTCTGTCTGTGTGTCTTTTTTGTAACTTAAGGTTTTGCCTAGAGGGATTCTCTATGTTTTGAATCTAATTACCTTGTAAGGTATCTACCATCCTGATTTTACAGAGGTGATTCCTTTACTTCTATTTCTATTAAAAGTCTTCTTGTAAGAAAACTGAATGCTTTTTCATTGTTCTCAGATCCAAGGGTTTGGGTCTGTGGTCACCTATGCAAATTGGTGAGGATTTTTACCAAACCTTTCCCAGGAAGTGAGGTGCAAGGGTTGGGAGGATTTTGGGGGGAAAAGACGTGTCCAAACTACGTTTCCCAGTAAACCCAGTTAGAGTTTGGTGGTGGCAGTGGATATTCCAAGGACAAAGGATAAAATTAATTTGTACCTTGGGGAAGTTTTAACCTAAGCTGGTAAAAGTAAGCTTAGGAGGTTTTCATGCAGATCCCCACATCTGTACCCTAGAGTTCAGAGTGGGGGAGGAACCTTGACAAAGGCATTTTGCACTCTGTATGCTTACAGAGTGCAAAATGCCTTAGCATACAATAAAATCTGTCCCACAATGGTTCTTTCTCTGGGTTGCAAAGTAGTCATTGCTTTTCTTTTTTTGACATATACCTGTTCTTTAGACTATGGGATCCTTTGGGATCCTTAGACAGTGCCTTCTTGAACATCTGGAAAGTGCCGAGAGCATCACAGGTGCTGCCATAAACAAATAAGTAATGATAAATTTAGAAGCCCTGCATTTTCAAAACTGAGATTTGAGTGCCTCAATTTGAGACATGGTAAAAGAGCCTGATTTTCACAGGGCTGATGTTCTAGGCACCCAAAAATCACTAGTCACTTCTCAAAACTTAGGCTAGAAATGTCTTTTTATTTGTTTAAGTTTCCGTAAGTACATGAATCCAAAACCTAGGCTACCTCAGAAAATATTCTGAGTGTATAATCTGATTATTAGTTCAAAACCACTGGGGTTCCAATGGGAGTTTCTTCCCTTATATCCTGTATTTGTTTTAACATTTTTAAAACAAACTGCAGGTGCTGGGCTCAGATCCTATGTTACTGTACTTCATAGATTCATGAAATAACCCCCCTCTGCCCAAAGCAATAACTACTGCAGTAATAAAGTGATTATGCATTGTTGCCTGGTGTATGATTCCTCTCAGTCTGATCTCTTCATGGAAATAAAGCCCCTCAGCCCACATGCCTTAGGGTTGCAGGTCCAGCAAATGTCCTGTAAGATATCCCTATAGCTTAAATATATCCTCTCCTGGAACTGCAGCCAAAGATGTGAGCCTTCTAGCTTATACTTCAAGGCACCAGGTTCTCAGGTGTGCCATATAACACATACAGACCTTTCATGGGACTAGAACGCAGTATTGCTCTTTAATGGCATAATAATTATACAGATATGTACAAAAATAATAAACCCTACTATGACAGAGTGCAGGGCACAAACAGATGAGACTGTTCTCTGATCACTCTAATATTGGTTATTTCCCTTGGAGAAAGCTGATGGGGGTAATAACTCAATCAGGCTGTCTGGCTGAGCCAATTACCACATTATCCCATGGCTGATAAGAGGTAGCACAGAGGGAAGTGCAGTGTGGGAAGGAAGGAGAAAGGGAGGAATAGGGCTTGCTGAGCCTTACCATGTAGAGGCACAGAGCAGGAAGTTTTCTGTTACCCTCAGGCCCTGATGAGGGTGCCAAAGCTAGTTGAATAGTGTAAAGAGGCTGTTGCACAGGGACTGTTGTGAGATTGGTGTAGGGAACACAAAAAGAAAAGTTTCAGAGTAGCAGCCGTGTTAGTCTGTATCCGCAAAAAGAAAAGGAATACTTGTGGCACCTTAGAGACTAACAAATTTATTTGAGCATAAGCTTTCATGAAATGAAATGAAAAGACACTATGAGGGCATAACCATGGGTCTGTACAATTTTTGCAGGGAGAAGGCACCCCCCGGACACCTACACATGTTTCTCCTGCCTCATTTTCCTTACCATTCCAGGGCATTCTTTGGGCTGGGGTCAGAGTCCCCTGTAGCTGCCCAGGCCCTTCTGATGCAAAGCATTGCTTATGTGCTGAAATATGAAGTCTTTCCCCCTCAGACTGTCCACTCTCACCTTGGCTGTCTCTGTCTTGCCTTCCTCATGCCCAAACTTCCTGTGTCTCAGCCGTAAGTATCCATGTGAAACTCTGTGAATCTGTTTAAATATTCCCCTACTGACACTTTAACATATTTCTTCTGTTTGTTAACTTTCTACTCCACTTCCCCTTTGGGCCGTCAGAAAGGAAAACTAGTTTATCCCAGGGTGCGTTTACTCTTTAACATAACTATTGGGTAGTCATTAAGTGTAAAGTATTCCCCATTGTCCCTGGTGTGGAGAGGATCTGCTTTCTTGCTTGTAAGCCAATGTGGATACACAAACCTAGAGACATTTCATGATACAACAGTTTTTATAGCAAACAAAAAATTGTCCCATTTTTAATTATCTCTGTTGACAGCATTTACCTAAGTAAATGTCAGACAGGAATGGGATAGCAAGGATCTTGCAGGTCAGATATGGAAAAGCCATATGAAAAGGCTTGCACAGAGTCTGCCTCCACTTATGTTGTATGTAGTGGTACTAATTCTTCATTTATGTTCACTGATAAATTGTAATATCTATATCTCACTATAATATTTAAATTTTAGACTAAGACAGAAAAGCCTGTCATCATCTTGGCTTGGTACACCCAGTTAACAGAAACAATATTCTAACCCCATAAAGTGGTTCTTTATGTTGGTTAGCCCTGAAACTGGGAGGCTTTCAAGAAATAGTAGCTCTCTGGCTCCCCATGTGGAAGAAAAGGTGGGGAAAGAAGGGGCATCTAGCTGCTGGCAGCCTTAATTTGCATAATTATCACTTGGTTCAATGTAGTATAAGAATGTGTTCAAAGCTGTTCTAGTTGAGTTTCATTAGGTTTTGTTAATAGGAATGTGTGTTAATTTGGCTATATAATTGAGTAAATGAAAAGTCAGATGGGTTTATGAATATATTGAAAGGTACACCCTGGGGAAAGTTGGACACACTCATGTAATAGTTGGTGGACTCACATTGGATAGTTGAGCCCCGGAAAGTTGGAGGGCATAATGGACATTTTGCTTAGTCTTACTGTGATATGTTTCAGAGTAGCAGCCTTGTTAGTCTGTGTTCGCAGAAAGAAAAGGAGTACTTGTGGCACCTTAGAGACTAACCAATTTATTTGAGCATAAGCTTTCGCTCGCTTCATTGGATGCAACTTCATCCGATGAAGTGAGCTGTAGCTCACAAAAGCTTATGCTCAAATAAATTGGTTAGTCTCTAAGGTGCCACTAATACTCCTTTTCTTTCTTACTGTGATATGGACTTCATGAGAGAGTCTGCAGTTTAGAAGTTGCAGTACATTGGAGTTTTGAATAAGGTATCCCATGAGAGCTGAAATCAGTGTTGTAGAGCTGATGTAGGTGGGCAGCAATGGGCTGGAGTTGATCTTGTTGGGTGGCAACAGTGGACAGGAGCAGGCCTGGTTGGGTTGCAGCATTCCTGCTGGAGGTAGCATCAGCAGATCAGAACAGTCCACAGCAGGAATTTACTACAAATTGAAGAGAGCTCCTGCTCACTTTTGACTATTGCAGGCTTCACCTTGATTTGTGAGTGAGGCTTAGATAAGGATTTTGCTTTGAGCCAGAGTTTCAGGACATACAACAAGCCAACCAACAAGCAATAACAGAGATTGAGGAATCTATTATTCCTCACTTACATTTTGTGGTTTCTACATAATTTCATGTTATTACTTACTGAAATATTTGCCTTTTACCTAAATGGACGGGTACTTGTATTACTGGATTCCCAAAAGACTCCCTTGCACTTGCTAAGTGTGGAAGAGACACCATTAAAGAAGACCGGGGTTTTAGTTCTTAGAGCCTGAGAGTGTTAATAAGATCTCAAGTGATGGCTGAGCCCAAGAGAATCCTTGCTGTAACCTGAACATCATATTGGATTGAACCTAAGCCTTTATACAGGTTTTTAAGGGTTACACATTAAAGTGAATGTATGATAGGGATAAATGACTGAACTATGCTGGGAAATGAAATCGCCGCCCAAAGTGTTACTGAGCCTACAAGAAGCACAGGGAAGCTGTAAACTATCTGGCCCAGAACCTATGGAGAAACTCAAGAAAAGTCCACCAGTAAGGTGCCTGATTCATGCATCTAGTATCTGTGTCATGCACCGAAGACTGCCATGATAAAAACCAACAATTACATAATTGCAGGGGTCGTCAACCTTCGGCATGCGGCCCATCAGGGTAATCTGCTGGCAGGTCATGAGACATTTTGTTTACATTGACTGTCCGCAGGCACCGATCCCTGCAGCTCCCAGTGGCCGCGGTTCACCATTCCCGGCCAATGGGAACTGCAGGAAGTGGTGGCCATTTATCATATTTACAGTGCAAATATTAGTAATCAAAGATAAATATAAAGTGAACACTGTACACATTGTATTCTGTGTTGTAACTGAAATCAAAATGTTTGAAAATGTAGAAAACATCCAAAAATATTTAAATAAATGTTTTTTCTATTATTAACATCGTGATTAATTGCACGATTAATCGTGATTCATTTTTGTAATCACTTGACAGCCCTAATATATATATATATTTAAAAAAAAACCATTATCAAAACAAGACACTCCACTACAAATAGTTTTTCCCTTGTGTAATCACATGGCTTAATGCACTAATGGAAATGCATAGATACTATTGTGATGAGTGTAGTATAAGAGCATACAGATTACAATATTAATGACCTGCACATTTGTGTCTATGGATTACTCTTAATGGCCTCATGACTGAGAGAATGTTTTTATAAGAAACAGTCACTTCCCTCTCTCTGGGCACAGAGGGCTATGACATACCAGTTCCATTGTGCATTAGAGGGGAGGAGGATGCTGCAGGGCTCATAGCACATAAAGGAGAGTTGTATGAATGGGGCTGGGGAAGGAATAGTGTAGTGTTTACTATACAAATCCACCCTATCCCCTTCTTTCAGGGGGCTACTGCACCCCTCAGTCTTTAGCAGTAGTTAAGGAGTCCATCTGCTGCCTCTTTATAATTAGCAGGGGAACGGTTTCTTCCTGCATGGTAAAATCAAAATGCACATCCTGCTCTGAACGTGCCTGGGACTAATATTTGGCCCTATGTGTTTATTAAAATGGGCTGTAAAGCTAGCTGTAAACTCTAGTCATGTTTGTTGGTTAAATGCCTTCTTTGAGTGAAGTAGAAGATAATACAAGATTGACTAGTATGAACGCTATCTGGATATTCTCTGTGGTATATTGAAAACTGTATTAAAATGCCAAACTCCCTCTGAGTGTAAGGAGTTTCCTGGTCCTGCTTGCTTGCTAGGGGGCTTTGATGGAAGCATGCAATCTGGGTCTTCAGCCATCATTCTGCAAAGAGCCCAGGCCAGGGCTGAGTTATGCCTCTCTGCCTTAGTGAGCAGCCTACTCTCTTGCTCTTTCTGTTTTTTGGTTCTTGTGTTTTAGGTTCTGGATTCTAAAAAATAAAATAGTGCTACACTGCAACCTTCCAGAAAGATTAAAAACACAATACTCTAACTCCTCTGTGTGTGTGTCAGGAGCATAATATTCTCTGGATAGGAACATATACATTTCAGGAAATATTGTTCTTGAAAATGTCTTAGAACTTAAATGGTGAGAAATTTTAGCCAAATGTAAAAAGAAGCAGCATCGATTTTCCTGGAGCCTATATTTGCAAGCCACATTATGAAGCCTTCTTAAGGGACAATTAGATCTTCTGACAATCATGTTACCAAATTGTGGAAAGAGTAAAATCTTCGAATTGCCTAACCTGGCTCTACTTCTCTCTTCTTTCTGTGCTGTCCACATATCTCTCTTATACATACAAACACTTTTCCATGTCAGCTGAAGATCTATTCTGGGAAAATAACAATTCTTTCTATAAGACATTGAGATGAAATCTTTTAACAGAATATTTAATAGGAGAAGAGATGGTGGAGGGTAGGACATCCAAACTGAAGCAAAACAGGCATTAAACACCTCAGGTTTTTTTTATGTCATCCATTATTGGCTCTTTTTGCCCACTAAGTAGAGGACCTACAGTTTCCTTCATATTCCTCTTGCTCTTAATGTATTTATAGAACCTCTTCTTGATGCTTTTATGTCCCTTGCTAGGAGTAAATCACTTTGCACCTTAGCCTTTCTGATTTTGTCCCGACATATTTGTGCTGTTTTTTGTACTTATCCTTAGCAATTAATCAATGTTTCCATTTGTTGTAGGGATTCCTGTTTGATTTTCAAGTCATTAAAGAGTTCTGGATGCAGCCATATTGGCTTCTTAGTATTCTTCCTATCTTTCCTCTGTACTGGGACATTTTGCTGTTGTGGCTTAAAATATAGTCTCTTTAAGGAACTGCCAGCTCTCCTGAATACCTTTTCCCCTTAGATTTTTCTTCCCATGGGACCTGATGTAGTAACTGGAGATTATTAGGCCTACTTTAATTGTTAGACTAAGTGGGGAAAAGTGAATAATGGTTCATGAATTGTCACAATGACCTATTATATAAAACTGTTTAAGAGAAGATGTGAGCAGAAGACAGAAAGATGGAATTGATTTAAACAGAAAGGGTTTATTGAACCACTCAAGGACTGTATTAAGATTATGACTGATAAACAAGAGGGGTAGAGGATTGGAAATCAATTAGCCAAAATTGGTGCTTTGGGAATTAAGTCTAACTGGTGGGCAAAATAATGAGAGGGTGACTCATTCCTGTCCCAGGGTTCACTACTCACTACTGTAGTATCTCCTTGTGGCTCATCTGGGGGTTAGCTCTTGACCAGTCTGATGCCCCTTCCTTCGGTTGCTCACTCTGTTGTCCCTTTCTCTCTTTGGATTCAGGTTGCTTCCTCTTTGTGAATCAGTCCTCCACTATAATCCTCACTTTCTGGGGTAACAAAGTCTCACTCGACAAACTATCTCAGGCAGTCTTCTGATCCACTGCCCATTATTTGCCACTTTCCCAGTGGCTGATGGGGGAACCCAGGCCCACTCACTATTCCAAGTTCCAGCCTAGGGACCCTATACCCAGCAAACGTGATTGATTGCACTGACCCTGTTGCTGTTTCCCTGGGGTCTTTCCTACCTTTCTCCCCTATCTTCTGGCCCCCTCTGTGGGTTACCATTTGAGCTTCCTCAACTCCCTGTGGCTACTTCACCCTGTCTTGGGTTCTTGTCAGAATCTATAGTCCAAGGCAGGATCCAAGATCTTATTCTCTCACTTGACCTCCTTCTTATACCTAGCCAATTCCCTCCTATCTAGGGTGTGACTGCAGAGCTCCTCCCTGTAGCCCTTCTCCTACCACCAACCTCCTCTGTTTTTAAGTGTATCCCAGCTCTTCCCCCAACCTGGTCTACATCAGCCATTAGGCCTCATCAATCCTCGGCTTTCCTTCAGGTACAGTCTATCAGTTAATTGGCATATTTTACCTGCCTTGTGTGGGTAGACACCTCATCACAATTCTACCCATCACCTTTGGGGCAATTAAAAAGATTTTGGGGGAGAAAACAAAACTTTTTACCATCACTGTGGGAAGTTGTGTTGCTATAACATCGGACCTTGATACTCTAGTGAGGAAGCGTGACCATCATTGCACCAACAAGGACCACAACCGGATACGTGTGAGCTCCTGCTCTGTCTTCCCCTCCCTTCTGTGTTCCTTTCTTTCCCCCACTATCTTACACCTGTCTTTTCTCTCTCTCTGTCTCTCTCTCTTGCTTTTCACCTGATCCTGACCTCAACTGTACTACATGGCACTAACACAGTGTGATGAGATAGCCCATCCAGTTCTACTTGGCCTGAGAAGGACCAGTAAAGAAGAGGGACCTCACTAGACTAATCAGATGATGTCCCTCACTGGGGCAGTGAGCAGGGGCCCAGAGCAATAGCTATCATGGCCAACCTGCCAGCCCAAAGTATCCGTCTATGACTGATCAGGCATGCTGTATCTTGACAGGTTTCAGAGTGGTAGCCATGTTACTCTGTATCAGCAAAAAAAACCGAGGAGTTTTTTTTAGAGAATAACAAATTTATTTGGACATAAGCTTTCTTGGCTAAAACCCACTTTATCAGATGCATGCAGTGGAAAATACAGTAGGAAGATATATATACACAGAGAACATGAAAAGATGTGTGTTGCCATACCAACTGTAGTGAGAACAATTAATTAAAGTGGGCTATTATCAGCAGGAGAAAAAAAACCTTTTGTAGTGATAATCAGGATGGCCCATTTCAAACAGTTGACAAGAAGGTGTGAATAACAGCGTGTGGGGAGGAGGGGGCAGGGAATAGCATGGGGAAATAGTTTTTACTTTGTGTAATGACCCATCCACTCCCAATCTTTATTCAAGCCTAATTTAATGGTGTCAGTTTGCAAATTAATTCCAATTCTGAAGTTTCTCGTTAGAGTCTGTTTTTGAAGTGTTTTTTGCTGGAGAATTGCAACTTTTAGGTCTGAAATTGAGTGAGCAGGGAGGTTGAAGTGTTCTCCGACTGGTTTTTGAATGTTATCCTTCTTGATGTCTGAAAAAACACCCATTTTTTTCATGTTCTCTGTGTATATATATCTTCCTACTGTATTTTCCACTGCATGCATCCGATGAAGTGGGTTTTCGTCTACGAAAGCTTATGCCCAAATAAATTTGTTAGTCTCTAAGGTGCCACAAGTACTCCTCATTTTCCCCCGGTATCTTGAGATTAACAAAAGCTGTAAATCCCACATCTTTACTGTCCTATCTCTTCTCTTTCTGTGTCTGTGTTGCTAAAAGCAGGAAAGTAACTATCATGCCCAGCTCAGAATTGAACAACAGAAATAATCCCCTCTTCCCCACCACCGAGAACTATTTGACCAAATAAGAGACTTTAACCAGTATTTACTCTCTCCAAAAAGGCACTTTGATGGTTTTGACTGTTTTGCATAATCACTCAATTTAAGTTTCAGTGTGTTTTGCCTTGTTTCTCTTCTTTTGTGTCAATAAATCAATAAATTTCTAACCTTTGGCATGAATTTCCTAATGTGTTTGGCATCACACTAAGCAGGCTGCAGTCTCTATATACCAAACCCTGAACCTTGTTTAAGACTGTTTAATGTTGGACAGTTACAGGGTCATGTTGCTGCCTTTAGGTCTCTGGATCCATTTATTAAATCTAAATTAATACACCAGACTTAATCTACTAGTTCTCTGAGTTTGATGTTGAAGTTTGTTTTTTTTTTAAATGCACTGCCCTTATTCCACTGCTCTCACTCCTTCCTTTCCTTAGAATCAAGAGGCCTTATCATTTCATGATCACTTTCACTCAAGTTGCCTTCCATCTTCAGACTCAAGTCTAAAATGGCTGCCCTCCCAGTTCCTTCACCTTCTGAAGCAAGAAGTTGTCCTCAGCACAGTCAAAGAAATTACTGGACATTTTATGTTTTACCATATTTCTTTTCCAACAGATATCTGGTTAGAGTCCCATTACTATCAGGTCTTACATTTTGGATATGGATGGACACTGGAGTGTTCCACAGGCAGAGGAAAGGACTCATCCCTACATAGCTGCAGAGTTTCTGCACAACAGCTCTGCAACAGCTTTGCAGTCTTTTAAGAACAATATCTCCAATGTTCTTCCAGAGGTTTAATAAATAGACTCCACCCCCTATTCAAGGCAGTGTCTAAAACAGTCTAGTCGTCCATGGTCATAGAATAATATTTTTAATTCATTTTGTATGGAGTTGGCCTGTGGTTGCAGGTGTCCAGGAGAAATTCAGTACATTGCATTCCCCCAAATGGTGGCCAGTTGAGCGGGAGTTCAGCATGGAAGGGGGCTTTGCCAGTCAAAGTGAGACCACAGGACCATGTATTTATGAAGATGAATTTGAAAGTGTAGGGAAAACAGTCTGTCATAGAGTGCACTCCTTGGGAATGGTATATACCTGCTGCACATCTTGCTTTCAGCAAGCAAATGGTGTTCAGAAGTTCAATGCGTGCTTTATTTAAAAGATAACATTCTGACTTCTAGCAGCTGCCTTCCTGTATACCATGCTCTGAGGAAGGCGGAAGCTGCAATGTTAGTGCATAAATCAAATATTTCTTAAATCAGCAAAGAGCTTTGAATAGTATTTTTTTTCTGCTAAAGAATGGTGCACAGCAGATAGTGTTATTGGTAGAAAATGAACTTGCTACAATTAAATTTCAGATGCCAATCTCCTGCAGGAAGGAGGGAGAAAGAGATTATTTTTTGTTACTATTTATATTGTATGCTTAGAAGGACAGTCAAAAAGAAGCCAAGACTGTAATATTAAAATTATACATTGAAAAATATGTCTTACAGTTCTATTTTTCTGAAGGTTCCTTGGCAAAACCAGTCCAACACTGCACACAGCTATCACTTAGTGCCAGTGTGAGTAGCTGTGCCAGTCCAGCACAACAGCAGCTGCTTCTGCTTCTTTTAAGTTTTACATGGGCAGGTGAGAGGGTCTCTGCTTTATTTCCTTTCTGCTTTCCTCTAATTATCATTTTTGTTACTGGTCTGCACACATCTGTGGCTGAACTTGACATAGCCAATTGCAGTTGACATTTCCCGTAGCCCAGGGTTAGCCTAACATTAATTAAAACACAGCACCAGACTTTATTTTTCATTTTAATGGATTTGATGCTATTTTTAATGTTATGCCACTTCCAGATATGAATAAATCCAAATATTACATCCCCAGGTACAAATTGCAGGGTTTATAAGCAACCCTAGTGCTAGCTTAGAGGTTCATGAACTCTCTTTTTCTGCTTTGAGTACATCTTCATCTCTAAACTACTGAGAGTCCAAAGAAATCAATGTATGAAATGGTTACATATAAAAATTATATCTGCCCCTTTAAAAAGGCCTGGCAATAGCATTATGGGCTAAAACATATTAAAAGCCATAGGAGAATTGCTTTTAGAACCCCTCTGCTGACTATAACAGTATTCCACCTTCTAAACAACTCAGGTTATACGTGTTAACTCTAGTATTCCTAAGTGGCTAGTGGGTCCTGTTTCATTAGCAAAGAATGAAGCTGAATGCAGGTTCAATGAAACCAAGTGGAACTTTATTAAACCCTAGGCACTGCTTTATCCATGTGGCTGTGTTGCTTCAAGCCCAATTCCTCACATTCCCTGTTTTCCTGGTGTCCCATCGAAGACAGTCCGTCTAAGGAACATGGGCTCTCTGACTCCAGTTCCACTGATCATGATACATCTTCTCTATTTTACAAACCTTTTAATATAAATAATTGACACCCAGTCCCTCACCCCTGTCTCTTTGGCCAGAGGTTGCGAACACACAGCCAAGTTGAAGTCTTGTCTTCATATTAAACTCAGCTAGTTACACAGTCATTGAGATAGTTTGGTCTCCTCAACAGGCAGACACAACAGGAGCTACCTATCTCTGCCTCTCTGCCACCTCTCTCCAAGTCTAGCAAGCTATCTTTCTGTGGCATTTCCTCCTTCCCTGTTGGGTTTGCCTCTGGATAGTTCTCTGTCTCTCTGTTCCATGATGCTATCGCTAGGTTTTCTCTGAGTGTTGTGTGTTGGGGCTCATAATTGCCTCCTGTTCCTTTGGATCACTTGTCTGTCTTGCATAGTCACCTTGTACGACCTCATGACGCCTTTAGTCCACTCCTGATATCTCTCTAAAGGCTGGATCCTCATAGCAGTGCCTGTCCCCAGGTCCAGTAGATCATTGGCTGACCTGGCCTACTCTAATGCATGCTTTATCTGATTATTACCCATCTCCTCTCTGTGATATTTCCAGCCTTCTGGCTGCAACAGATCTCCCCTTATTGGTAGCAGGGTTTTGGTCATTCACCCTGTCAATGGGTGTGATGGACTGTTCTGGCCCCTCTGTGATGGGGTATTCTTATGTACAAAAATGCTAACAAGGGGTGTGAACCAGAAGAAACAGCCTTCTGTACCAGTCTCTTAGCAGTTTTCACATCTGATTAAATCGTACCATTACTCTGTGGGTATGCTTGCTTTGAGATCAAACTCCCATACGCATGTAAATTCCTTGAAATTTTCTGAGGCCAATTGGTGGCCATTATCTATGAATATAGTATCCAGAATGCCATATCTTTCAAAGTGAGCCTCCAGTTTTCCAGTCACTGTCTTGCTTCTTGTATGAGGCAATGCATCAACCTCCCAAAAATTTGAATAGTAGTCCACTATAATCTAGTACTGCTTTTCATTGAATGTAAATAAGTCTGCTCCCACCTTTTCCCATGGTCGAGTGGGCAGCTCATGTAATAATAGTCTTTCTGCTGGTAGTTATGACACAAGTTCTGTCAAGGAGCAGAGTTGTATATTCGTTCCTGGCCGGAAAGCACACTTGTGGGCCCATGTAAGACAGATGTCAATACCCAAGTGTTAGGCATGTAATTTTTGCAGGATATCCTCACATAATGAAGCAGATGCAATAACTCTCTGGCCTCAAAATATGATTCCATCCTGTACACTCCACTCTTTAATTTAAAAATATGGTTTTGCAACTGCTGGTACTTGGCTTTTGTCTTCTGGGCACCATGCTAGTATTGTTCTCCTGATTGCCTATAGTTGGATGTCCTTTTCCAGAGCCTCTTTGATTTCCATTAGCTTTGCTGTTCAAACTGGGATATAGAACAGCATATTAATGGATTTAATGTCCTGATTCCCTTCCCCCAACTTGCTGATGCTGGATACGTATACTCTGCAAAGTGTGTCAGCTAACACCAATAGTCATCCTGGACAATATCTGATCTCTGTTTCGTAACACTGTGCTCTCCTTGGAGAACTAAAATGGACTTTTATATAATTGTCTCCAGGGGTTTGCGGTCTGATTGCACTCTTACTTGCTAGCCATAGGCATACTGATGGAATAATGTCATTACAAATAGTATAGCCAGAAGCTTTTTTTTCTATATGGGCTCTGCTGGCATAAGTGACTGGCTGCTCCCCTGAAAAAGCTACACCCTGTCTTTTGTCTGATACATCACACCAGAGTGTCAGTGGCTCTCCTGGCTGGTAGTACTTCAGGACAGGGACATGCATTATCATTTGTTTCAGTGTGTAAAATGGTTGCTGTAGGGGACCTGCCCAGTCCCACTCACCATTCTGCCTTGTGAGCTGACATATGTGTTCTGCTACTGCAGCCAGGTATGGACAAAATTTGGACAAAAAATCATTCATATGAAGCAGTGTACTCCTTTCACATGCATCGGAGTTGGCAGTTCTCTGGCTGCCTTGGTCTTGTTGGGATCTGCATTCATTCTCCCTGCTTTAAGCACGCATTTAATGCATGTCACCTCGTGCTGTTTATGTCACATTTTTTTCTGGGCTGAGTTTTATGTTCTTGTCCCTACATCACAGACCATAAAGATTCCTTTGAAAGTTCTAGCAATATGTCATCAATTGCTGGGCATGGATGGTGGCATCTTTACAATGACTGGTTCAGTGGCTTTGGGTCTATGCAGATGTGTAATTTGCCTGATAGTTTCTTTACCATCACCACCATCACCGTGCTGCTTAACCCTACTGTGCAGACTTTTGAGCTCCATGCATACTAGATTACATAGTATCACTGGAATTTCTTTGTGTGGTTGGCACACAGGTTCCACTGTGGGTTCTACTTCCAATCATTCCTTTCTGTCGAGGCACCCATCACCCTTGAAAACATCTCCATATTGTTTTTAAATTGTCTCTATTGCCCATTGGGCCTTCTTTTGCTTCTTGCACTGAAGCTATAACATTCTGATGCTGCACTGTCATCAGGTCCATGGATTATATGACTGTATTCCTCAAGAAGGGTCTATGCCGTTTATCATCCACCACCACAAACTTCAGTTGGTGCCATCTGTTATTTTATGGGATTGTTTCTTTGTGGAATACATTATGCTCTCATTGTCCATTATTAGCATATTCCTGGTCTTGTAAGGGTGTGTTCTTGTCAAGTTCACCCCAAGAAATCACATTGCTGGAGGCCCCGCTATCCAGCTGAAATCACACATGGTGTTTCCCTGTTAACATTGTTGCATGCACAGAAAGTGGTGTTGTCCCTTGTTGCTTTCCTGTTCCATCAGCCTGACTCTGATCTGCTCCCAGACTCAAGGAGAGCATCATGATGTCGTCACCACTGGTTGATGCCCTCTCCCTCTTGTACAAAATCTTTCTCGGACCTTCCTCTATTCTTGCACACACTGTTAAAATGGTTCAACTTGCCACATTCCTTGCAATTCTCGTCAAGTCTGAGGTCCTTTACCTTTACTCACTTTGTCTCCCATGGTAAATGCATCTCACTATGGGTATGGAATGCTGGCCACCTGCTTTCCTTTGCTGTTGTCTCACTGTATGTACTTCTGGGGGTCTTGTGTCTTCTAGGGCTTTCTTCCTTTCTCTTGAGACTTCTACTGCTTGCTCCATGTCTAAGCATCTATCTAGTGTGAGACCACTTTCCCAGTGCAGGGACTCCTTTAGGTGGTGATTCTAAGTGCCACAGACTATCCTGTCCCAGATCAGGGAGTCTGCCAAGTCCCCAAAATTGCACGTAGCAACCAATGTGCATAAGGCTGTATCATAAGGGTCTAGCCCCTTCACTTCAGACTGGTCTCTTGTAAGAAACCTGTGCCTCAGTTTAGTTTTGCTTTGGGGAGCAATAGTTTCTCACAGCTCCTAGGATGGTTGTGAGGCTTGAGGCAGTGACAAGCTTCATAGTGGTGCAGCTCTCTCTGCTTTGTTCCCTGTGACATTCTATACCTTGGGGGAGCATGCTGTAACCCCCATGTTCCTCATTTTCATATAATTGTGATCTTACATATAAAGCATGCCTTGTAAGGTATCAGGGGAAAGGTTACAATCTGCTGAAAGTAATTTCTCTATCCATATATGTATATCATTAATGCATATGAAGTTATAAGAATTGTGTAGTATGGTTCTCAGTAAAATGTGCTATAAGTTGGGGAAATCAGCCAGATATTAGCTCCCCTGAGGCAACAGCAAGGAAAGTAACCAACGCCCGAGCAGGGTGTCAAACAACCCATCAACAACTGTTGTCCAGCAAGGGAGCTATAATGCAATGACTCACCTGCATGAGGCCACACTAGGGGAATTGCTCAACCTTGCCTGGAGAGACTCAGTAATGTTTACCTCACTCTGAAGGTGGGGGGTGGGGGGAAAGAGGGAGGAAAGGACATGATAAAAAGGAGAGACGTTTGGCATACTCTTCCTCTCTCTTCCACCTACATCTACAGACACCACCACCACCAAGCGACTGAAGCGCTTATCAAAGGGGAGAGCCTGACTGAAGAGCAACCAGCCAGCCTCTGGTGAGAAGCATCTAAGTTTTTAAGGACATTGATTGAAAGTGTTAAGATCAGTTTAGAATGTGTTTTGCTTTTATGTCATTGGACCAAATCTGACTTGTTATGCTTTGATTTATAATCACTTAAAATCTATTTGTTTATTCTACCTGAAGCAGTGTGTTTCGTTTGAAGCGTGTCAGAGGCTCCCCTTGGGATAACAAGCCAGGTACATATCAATTTCTTTGTTAAATTGATGAACTCATACAAGCTTGCAGCATCCAGCGTGCATAACTGAACATTGCAAGACGGAGGTTCCTAGGGTTGTGTCTGGGACCGGAGATATTGGCTAGTGTCATTCGGTTGCAAGTAGCTAGGAGCAGCTTACATGCCAGATGCTGTGCGTGAACAGCCCAAGAGTGAGGGTTCTCACAGCAGTGCAGGGTAAGACTGGCTCCCAGAGTCAAGCATTGGAGTGACCTAGCAGATCACCAGAGGGGAACGTCACAGTGGCACAGCGAGCAGGGTGTATGTACGGTTTGTTACTCCAAGTGAATTTCACACTTTAAGCACTGATATTTGTGATTTTAAGTGAGTTTTAAGTGCAGTGGTTAAGAACAGTCAGGAGGAGGTCACGGTTTTCTTATTTTCTGTTTGCTTATTTTGGGAAAGGGAAGTAAGAACCGAGAAGCAGGAAAATAAGTGAAAGCAGTGAAGCCATTGCAAAGTTGGAGCTTTTTAGGCTGCATATTGCAGAAAAGAAGAGGGAGCACCAGAGATTATTGCAACTGAAAGAACTGGAGATAAAAGAAAGAGAGAGAGAGAGAGAGACGAAAAAGAAAGAGAGCAAAAACACCAACTGGACCTGCTAGAGAAGCAGACCCAGAGGACCCCGACCCCAACAACTCCCATCACTCCAAAAATCCACAAATGGGAACACTTATGTATGGCATACAATGAGACTGATGATATTGCTGAATATCGGTGGGTGGTGAAGCACTGAAATGGTTTACCTAGGGAGGTGGTGGAATCTCCATCCTTAGAGGTTTTTAAGACAAAGCCCTGGCTGGGGTGATTTAGTTGGTGTTCATCCTGCTTTGAGCAGAGGATTGGACTAGATGACCTCCTGAGATCTCTTCCAATCCCTAATATTCTCTGATTCTATGATCTGACTGCCTTTGAAAGGCTGTGTGTAATACATGAAATCCCTGATGATAAGAGAGTTCCTACCCTGATTGTGAAATTAACTGCTCGAAAT
Organism: Chelonia mydas; assembly: GCF_015237465.2. Taxonomy (NCBI): domain Eukaryota; kingdom Metazoa; phylum Chordata; order Testudines; family Cheloniidae; genus Chelonia; species Chelonia mydas. The sequence goes on from NC_057852.1 coordinate 104,860,107, forward strand.
GTATTCAATGGAATGCCTATTGAAGATGCTTTAGACTATTGTAAATTTAAAGATACTGTTTTGTGAAGTTTTCAGATTACCCCTGAAATATATAGAGTTAAATTTAGGAATCTTAAGAGGGATATTGGTATAAGTAATGGGGAATATGTAAACAAAATGAAAGATTTGTTGGGAAAATGGGTGAGGGGTAGAGAGGTGGCAAGTTTTGAGGGAATGCTGGATCTTGTTGCTCAAGAGCATTTCCTAAGCATGTGTGAGGCTGATGTAAAGCAGTGTCTATGGAATGAAGATGTAAAGTCTGTGGATGAGATGGCTTTTTTAGCTGATGCCTTTGAACAGAATCAGGCATCTATTGAGGGCAGGCCACAGAAAGAGGGGTTTTAAACTGGTAGGAAGGGAGGATCCCATTTTGCTGTGAAGAGAGAAGAGGGCTGGAAGCCTAAACATTCTCTTACCCCAAAACATTCCTCTACTGATAACTCCTATCCCAAATCTCCTGTAAAAGCAGAAGAGCCCAAAAGGTGCTATCAGTGTAATTCCACTGATCACCTGAGGAATAAATGCCCTGTGCTAAGAGGAAACAGGCAAACAATAGCTCATGTTAGCTGTGCTGTCCTCAACACAGAAACCCCCAAAGCAATTGAAACCTGTCATATTGGTTCTGTGAGGTTAGTCTCTGTAGAACCATATATGGAGCATGTTAAGGCTGTCCAAATGATGGCAGGGAATATTGCACCATAGTTGAGATTTGTCCATCTCTATTGCCTCTACTTTCTTCTTCTCTATCTTGTTGTTGTTGTGTGGAATGCTAATGACACAACATTTGGTCAGACTCTAATCAGGAATTTGGGGGTAATTTATTTGAATACCAAACAGATGACCTAAAATTTTCTGGATTAGTGATAGGTTGAGAAACTGTGAGGTATTCACTCTTTGTGGATATTTACATCCTGCTTCATCTCTACTTAAAGATGATTTTTTTTTTAGAAAAGCTGTTACTATGGTGCCATATTGATGTATGAGCATAGTTTAATCTAACACTTTCTTCACAGAACCAGAACTGTAGCCATTAGCTGAACCTTAGCTACAGATGTGACATTTCACATCTTGGTTAAAAGAACTAAACAAAATAATGCTTTAGGTAATTAATTTTTTAGTCACACTCTGAATCATCAAGATTTCAACAATTTAAAAACCATTTGTTGGCATGGAAACATCAGCTTAATTAAAATTGGATTAAACTAATTAACCTAAAACATATTGTACTATTGAATGTTTGATTTAGAATAAATTAGAAGAAACGGAACATTTTTCATGATCATTTTGTGGCTTTTATCTATTGAAAATATTTTGTTTCCAGAAGGATTCTGCATGCTCAAATAGTTCAGAGCAGATCTCCATAAGTAATGGTAGGGTTGAAAAATAGTGGAAAGAGTTCTCTTTTCAGTAAGGTACCTTTCCCAGCTCTGTGCAGATACCTGAAACTGTATGTACCATGAATGCTGTACCATGGCTTTGTCTGGGCCTCACCTAGCAGTATATGGCATACAATCTCCTTTTCCAGCTGAGAATTATCTTTCAGACTTGATGTGTTGATACCCAATGAATTGATTGGAGTAGATGGGGAATGGAGATGAAGAATGGCAAAACAACCCACACTCTTAGGCTAATCTATTAAATTATAAATTAAGAAAAGAAAAATAAGAAAAACTAAAGTAGTTAGCTTGGTGCATACCTTGCAAAAGTAGGCACACTCATAGGCTTGTGTCATAAATATAAAGGGAAGGGTAACCACCTTTCTGTATACAGAACTATAAAATCCCTCCTGGCCAGAGGCAAAACCCTTTCATCTGTAAAGGGTTAAGAAGCTAAGATAACCTCACTGGCACCTGACCAAAATGACCAATGAGGAGACAAGATACTTTCAAAGCTGGAGGGGGGTGGGGGGAACAAAGGGTCTGTCTGTCTGTGTGATGCTTTTGCTGGGAACAGATCAGGAATGCTCTTCAAAACTCCTGTAAAAAGTTAGTAAGCAATCTAGCTAGAAATGCATTAGATTTCCTTTTGTTTAAATGGCTGGTAAATAAGTTGTGCTGAATGGAATGTAAATTCCTGTTTTTGTGTCTTTTTGTAACTTAAGGTTTTGCCTAGAGGGATTCTCTATGTTTTGAATCTGATTACCCTGTAAGGTATTTACCATCCTGATTTTACAGAGGTGATTCTTTTACTTTTTCTTCAATTAAAATTCTTCTTTTAAGAACCTGATTGCTTTTTCATTGTTCTTAAGATCCAAGGGTTTGGGTCTGTGTTCACCTATGCAAATTGGTGAGGATTTTTATCAAGCCTTCCCCAGGAAAGGGGGTGTAGGGCTTGGGGGGATATTTTGTGGGGAAGACGTCTCCAAGTAGGCCCTTTCCCTGTTCTTTGTTTAACATGCTTGGTGGTGGTAGCATAGGGTTCAAGGACACAGCAAAGTTTGTACCTTGAGGAAGTTTTTAACCTAAGCTGGTAAGAATAAGCTTAGGGGGTCGTTCATGCAGGTCCCCACATCTGTACCCTAGAGTTCAGAGTGGGGAAGGAACCTTGACAGCTTGTCTTTGCAAACCTCCCTCCTTTCCTATTGTCTGATACAATCTCTCCCTGCATTATGTTAGACCATTATTGCATTTAAGATAGACCCTTATCCTGCAAACAGGTACTACCTGCATGCATGCTTATTTAATATTAAACATTTTCATTGTGTGGAGTGAATAAAATTTTCAAAGGAGCTTATTAAAAATGTCACTTGGTATCTGAAATTATATCAACATTATTTTCTGGGTGTATATATTATATATTCCTTATGGCAATTGAAGGCTCAATTCTATATTCCTCACCATTAACTTCAATAGGAGTTTCAGCCTATGCTGCAAACAAACTCATATGGGGCTAGACCTTTACAAATGTGCACTGACTCCCTGAAGCTCTCAGCTGGGCTGCACATGGGCATAAGGATTCACATGCATGGATCAGCTTGTAGAACCGGGGTATTAATCAGGAGAGTAGGCTCTGATCCTCAGTGAGTTTAGAAATAAACCAGTTTAACCACTTCTTAAGAATGGAGAGTTGAATAAAAAGTAGGTAAAATAATTAAAACAAAACCATAATCAGTGAGCTGTGTAGATTTTATCTAAAGTGAAACAGTTCTTTATAACAGCAATTGTGTGATCCATCAAGTAACTGCCTTTACATTCACGTACAGAGTTTAGCTAATGTCAAAATGTCATGTATCTGTAGCATATAGTATAACTATAAAAATGGGGTAACTCTCCCCTTCCCCCACAAAAAAACCCCTCAAAGCTGGTTAAATTATTGGATTTCACTCCCTGATTTTTTCTTATTCCTCTTATTCCCAGCTGGGGGTTGGAGGAAGATAGAAGACTGAAGTCATATTTAAAAAGTATAAATATTGCAGTGCACTCAGGGCTGGTTATAGATGCTTGTCCCGAAACACTAGAGTTTCATTTGTAGCAGGATGTGAAAGAATCTGCTTTATTCCACAGCTCGGTGTCAGACTTGCCATTCAGCCCTTAATGCGGCACGTAGTAAACGCTGCTGTGCCTAGCAGGTGGCCTGAGGGTTCTCTGTCAGCATTTTTGTCATGCACTGCAGGAACACTTAAAGACATTCATACAATTCTGAAAACCCAGAACATTTTAATATTGCTTTATGACTCCACTTAGAATATAAATATCAGTGACCTTTTCAGGAAAAGAAAACTTTTTAAAACATATTTGCATTTTTCTTTCTGTGAGACTGGTGGAAATGATATGGATGCTCAAAAATAGTTTAGCCTAATGATTCCTCTCTCTGCTAATTTGAGACATTGAATAACTGACTGTATATTGGCTGAAGTCACAGAATGGAGCATCAGCTGGCAAAAAGTAAACAAAAGCATGTCCAAAATACATGGGCCTGAACCAGGAAAACCCATATCCAACATTCCCAAACTTTGAGGAAGTTCAGGATTCAGGTCTGAGTTTGGTGCCTGACTCTGTCACTGTTATAAGCAAAAAGAAAACCCCAGCTTTGAATATTACTGAACTTTGGAGAAGCTTAAGTTGGATAAAGATCCAAATATTGACATTTAAGATGACATTTTCAAAGGGGCCTAAGTGACTTAGGAGCATAAGCCCCACTTCCTAAATGACTTGGGCAGCTGTGCTGCTTGCCCCACCCGGGTACCGGCCTTGCCTAACTGCCTAAGGTGCAAAGCTGTGGAGGCAGAAAAATGAGGGGGGAAATGACAAAAAAAAAACCCAACCTGGTACATGGGCACAAATATGCTTGCTTGCTATGGGCACTAAAATGCCTAGTTTCGTCTCTGCAATTAGGACCAGTTTTTCTAAAGTATTTAGGCACATAAAGATGCAGATAGTGGGATTTTCAAAAGTGCCTAAACAGATTAGTGCCTAACTCACATCTGGCCAGAAGTGCCTAACTCCCATCGCCTTTCAGTTTTTGACAATGGGATTTAGGTGCTTTTGAAAATTGTACCCATAGTCACATCAGCATAACGCTAATGTAACTGAATGGAGAATGAGACACTTTGGGTACACCTACACTGCAAAAAAACCCAAAAAAACAAAAAACAAAAAAATCCACGGCAGCAAGTCTCAGAGCCTGGATCAACTTGTGGAGCTCATGCCACAGGACTAAATACCAATGTAGCTGTTCCCGCTTGGGCTGAAGCCCGGGCTCTGAGACCCAGAGAGGAGGGTGGGTCCCAGAGCTCGAGCTCCAGCCCAGGTCCAAACATCTGCTCGGCGATTTTATTTTCATGCCAATAGTGCGAGCCCTGCAAGCCTGAATCTGTGGACCTAGGCTCTGAGACTTACTGCTGAAGGGGTTTTTTTGTTTTGTTTTTATTTGTTTGTTTGTTATTTTGCATTGTAGCCATACCCTTTGTGTCCTGAGCCCATCCTCATACCAAAGACACAGCAAACTGTTTGTGTGATTAATCAAATGCTGGGCCTGGTTCTGACTGTGGAAGGAACACTTCCGTGATTTGATAATACTGCTTTGAGCATCTGTATCCCTAACATGTGATTGCACGTTTTAAAAATGTCACTGCACACATTTGTCATTGTGCATTTTTAAGGCTCTACGTCTCAGGGGAAAAACGGTTTTATCTTTTTATGGCCAGTAAAGTATCTGCTGAGTTATCAGATACCTGTTGCATGGAGGCCAAGACACTTCACAGTGAAGGGGAACAGAATTTCTGGCGGATAGTTAGTGGCTGTGTAACCACTTCACTGCTTCTGCTGGAAAAGAGGTTGATTCTGAGCCTTACTCCACCCCAGGTATGCTTAAAAGGAGCATCTCTTCATACAGGCTTTTCTTATCAATCCATTTGGAATCTGACCTTTTTTCCCCCCCTCTTTCAAGGTGAGGTTATAAAGGAGGAGGACAGGCAGAAAAGTAAAGAAGAAGTATATTTATATTATCCCTTTACCTATTCAGAGATATAGGTATTTAATCAAACTTTTTAAACCTTTGTAGTTTACATATATTTCTAAAAAAAAAAAGAAAAAAAAGCTCTCTTTTCTCCTCTAGGTCCTGATTCAGCAAGGCACTGACGCACATGCCTCACTTGAAGCATGTGAATGGTCCCATTACCTTCAGTGGTACTATCCATGTACTTAAAGATAGACACATGCGTAAATGCCTTGGTGTAGTGGGGCGTAAATAGACACCATTTTTACTCTTTGCTTACAGAAATAGTATTGCATTATTATAGGTTGTGTCTGTAAAGTCAATAGTAGGTTTGATTCATTTAGTATGAGGCAGCATAATGTGCAAGAACATGGTATTCTTCTTGTTCTTTAGTATACATATTGAACTACAACTCAGAAGTTGCAATCAGGTTCCATTGCATTAAATGCTGTACAAACACAGATTAAGAGACAGTCCCTATCTGGAGTTGCTTACTATCACACAGCACTTTGAAGTCCTCTCTTTGTGTTCCTAAAACAATCCTCATATGAAAGTATTAGTATTTATCTCATCTATGCCCTGCCACTATGCTGTCACACAGGGGCACGAGAGAGCATAAGAACTCTTCCTTGTACCCTATTGCATAGTTCATGTAAAGGCTAGTTTAAAATGCATTCTAGCACTCAGGGTAAAGCAGGGGTTGTAGCCAAGATCCTTCCCCCTGGGAGCAACTTGGCCGGGAGGCACTAAGAGGGGACAGATCCATGACTGTGTCCCCGACATGCACTGACAAATGGCTGGCTGCACAGGAGTATACTACATCCTTTAATGGCAGTAGTAAATTACACACCCCTCCCCCAGCACAACTGAGCAGAATTGAGGCAAATTCCTCCCAGTGCTCCCTCTGGGCTGGGCATGTCTGCATTGCTCCTTCCTTTGTGCTTTATGCTAAAAGTCCAGCCTAGTCTGGTATTATTTGGTTAATAAATGTAGTGCCTTGACAAATCTTTCATTCTATATTGGGGGTTGCAATGGTGTAACTGAGAATACAATGTGGACTCATTTTTCTATTTTTCTAACATTTGAAATCTGCCCAGAACACACATTCAAACCTGAAGAAAAACAACTTATATTTATGAGCTAGGGAACAAATCCCAGTCTCACTGAAGTCAATGGCAAAACTTCCACTGTCTGCAATGGCAGAAGAATTTGATTCTTAGTCACATAATTACAGATGGAAAGGAAAATTGGACAGTGCCACAAACGTAGAAATGGTTTAGTAATCAGTTGATTTTGGTCAAAACCTAGATATAATGCACATTGCTCTTTTTAAGGTATGTGATTAGTACAGACAACTGCAAGGAGAAGACATAATGTTGCCAGGAGCTCATTGTCTGATGTCAAGGCCAATTTTATGTTTTGCATCCAGGCTGACAATGCTGGGCCTTTTGCTGAAAAGGCTATATTTTCTCATACAGAGCATGTCTTTTCAATAAAACGTCACTGTGCAGAAGGAAGAAAATGCCTTATGGACACTCTTATTTTATGTGGCCTTTCTCCTTTTAAAACAAGTTTTATGCAGTGGGATGGTAGCTGAGGGGGTCTGTTGTTTTTTTTCAGCTTTCCCTCAAGTGGCTGGTTTTTCCATCCATATTCCTAGGGCAAGTAGTAAGACATTCAGAAATATCATGGGGTAGATGGAAAAATTCAAATTACTGCTCTGTCCGTCTTGCTATTTTCTAAACAGTATGTGATAACTTTAAAATTGATATCGGTTCTAACCTTGCACCAATGTTACAAGATTGTAATTCTATTGATTCCATTGAAGTGACTCCAGTTTTACATCAGTCTGAGTGAGAGGAGAATTTAGCTGTCATCCATTCAGAGTATATCTTCAAAATTGTAGGTGCTGAGACTTTAAATTCAGCTCCTAGCTACTAATCTTTCTGTTGAATATTTGGAGTCAGCTGACAGAATGATTTATGATGGTTAAAGAAGAAATGACAGATTTCCTAATTCCACCACACAAGACCACCTTTTTTGGAGTCAGCCATTCAAACTACCATTTGTTTATCTGAGCTCTGGGACTTGTTTTCATAGAATACAAACTGAAAGTTGGAAGAGGACTAAAAGATTTCTATGGATTCACTAATCTGCCTTCTTGGACTATAATGGAATGTTTTGTTAAATTTCAAAATAAAGCATAAATTACATATGTGGAACTAGAATTCATGAGTTTTTGTGGTACAAATAAGGCCAACTTAAGAATGCTGCTTTATCCTATACTATATTATAAATCACAATTCAATGAAATAAGCATTTTAAATTGATAAAAGGATTTTTCTATAATTTAATATTAAACTTTGGAACTCAGTGAAGTAGGGTAATATTGGGGCAAGTAGATAGCCTGTGATTTTGCAATGTGCCCAGAGTATGGGATGGTGCTTTAATAGGCATGATTTCTTCCTATCTCCTTCTTGCTCCAGATGGGTAGTAATCTGCTATTGGCCCTTGCTAAACTGATTGATATATGGGGAGTGGAGCTAAAACCACTCATTGCCTCTCTCTCCACCCATCTGCTCAAGAGGAATCCAAACTCTGAGGAGCTCACACAGACAGGCATTTGGGGGAGAGGGGAACATACTGTCCTTTGTGCCCCTAAGCAGGCACTGACTTAGTATACAGGAAAGTTTATACATTATTATTTGGTTCTACCAATATTTCTAAATCAGAGGAACTGATCAGTTTATTTGCTGGAGCATTTATAAATAAGACTAGCATATGCAGTCACACAAGCTAGAAAAAAAAGTATAAAAGTTATAAACCTCATACTTCAAAAAGCACTTAGGTCAGAAAGATATTTTTCCTTATAGTGTTGAGGTTTATACCTCTTTCTGAAGCATTCATCAGTGACACTCCTAAGTCTATACAGCATATCAGGGATGAAGAACAACACTTAAATACCAAGATGAAAATTGCATTAGAATTACCAGAGGGAAAGAAGCAGAGTGACTACTTCTCGGAAAGAAAAGGAATACTTGTGGCACCTTAGAGACTAACAAATTCACGAAAGCTTATGCTCAGATAAATTTGTTAGTCTCTAAGGTGCCACAAGTACTCCTTTTCTTTTTGCAAATACAGACTAACACGGCTGCTACTCGGATACTTCTCTGAAGTATTTTCTTTTGGCTTTTCTGGGGCCAGTATAGAAATGTTTAGATACTACTTATGAAAAACCTAAGACTTGCACCAGGAGAAATGCTGCCTACCCCTTTATGATATGAAGCAAACTCATCCTATAACTAATTCACACCACTGGCTGGGGTAGGGTAGAGATGCACGCCTCCTGCCCCACTTCTTCTGCATCACTCCGTGCTCCTTTCTGGATACAGTGTGTTCCCAGGACAGCAAAGAGGGAGCAGTTACAGCACTCCCATGAATAAAGATACTGCAACCATGACTGGCTCTGATGAGGGCTGTGCAAGATGTGAAGAAAGGCTCCTTGTACCCTTCCTGCCCACAGTGCACTCAAGAAAGGGCTGGTCTCCATCTGGCCCTTTACTGATTAATGCTAATTTACAGTGTATAATGTCCAATTATACTTATCAAAATATTTGAAATGTAATACTGCCCATATGCTATCACTGTACTTTCAAAATCACAAGTTGATGAGATAATTAACTTGACGGCCATGTCTACCACTCTTGAAATCCAGTTTATTCAAGATAGCTTCTTTTTAATTAGTTCTTGGCAGAATCTGTAGCTGTGAGAGTAATTCTAAGCTATGTTCCTTGTGAAGTATTTCAGCAAGTCTCTATATTCTGAAAGCCATGATATATAATGTCTAGCAATATCCATTTTCCTGATTCTGTAAGACTAACTCTGGTGTGTAATCCATTGAAGTCAGGAGTTACTTATTTGTGTAAGGCTTTGGAAGATTAATCCCAAAGTTTGTAGATAAACTGAAATTTTCATACTGAGATGCTCTTTGTAGCATTATTACAATTCTGGCTACAACTCTGATTTCTAGACAATATAAATACATTGAGCCAGACTCACTGCTATGCTCTGGCTGCTTTTCGCCATTCTAATGACACGAAGCAGCTATAAACCTAGTGTAAATCAGCTTTTTTAAACTGGGACTATTGCGGTTTTGCATCACCAGAGGGGAGAAAAGCAGCCAGAGTGGCCAGATTCACCCGGAGTAGCAGACATCTGTAGCCAATAAGTAACATCTATTTTTGTGTGCAGTTATTGATACAAAGCAGGTGCCAATTAGTGATGGGTTAGGTGATGAAGTCTCTGAGATTGCTAAACCCTAGCCCATTGAGAACTTTAAATTCCAAACTAGGACATTACTAGATCCATGTGACAGAGTGAACCTGGCCTTTGTGGCTCCCTACAGCAGCCCCCCCCCCCACACACACACACACTATACCACACCCCAGAAAGCAGTGAAGTGACAGCAAAGGAGCTGCAAAGATGGTCCTCCTGACCTGCCCAGAGAGGCCTCACGGAAGCAGCCAATCAGAGCCAAGCATGCTCTGGATGCTCCTTTCTGGCCTGGCGATAGAGAGGAACCTTATGACACTGGCCCTGGTAGGAGGAGGCCCAGGGAAACAGCAGCAACAGGTTGGAGTTAGCAGTATGTGGCTGCTGATGATAGGGTCCCTAGGTTTGAACCCAGAGTAGTGGATTGGCCTTGGTCCTCTATCAGCCACAGATAAAGTAGTGTTATCCCAAGAATAGGACAGGGTTTAGTTGGGAGCCTGAATCAAGGGCTGAGTTTAAAGGACCTTCAGCAGGGTCTGAAGACCCTAGTGAGGGCAAATAGACTGTCTATTCGTTGAACTATTTATTACCTCCTGAGGGGTTCATTTGGACTTTGTGACTTGGCTGGAAGGTCAAACCACTGAAGACCCCACCAATATCAGCTGGCAACCTAGAGGAGGCATCTGGAGTAGGAAAAGGACTGCACCCAGCTGCAAGGACCCGCTCAAGAGGTGAGTGCCCACATTACTATCCAAAGTAGGATAGGAGCTAACATAGAGGAGAGAGCAGCATTGTGATGTACCAAGCAATAGATTCCTCATATTACATTTCTTTTCCATGCACTTAACAGGAATCACCACAACCCCAATAACATACATGGCTCAGATTTATATCATGGGTGTGATTCTGACCTGAGTTATACCAGCTACTACCTCAGTAACCAAGGGCAGAACCAAGAATCTAGGACAGAATGGGAGTGGCTGCAGTTGTACAGAGCACCCAGAACCCCCACTACTGGGAAAGGCCACAGGCATGGGATATACTGGCATTTCAAGGGATAGCTCAGTCAGTACCTTATGAGACAATTTCTGCTAGCGGTATCATGTGGGTCTCCAGTCCCAATCCCTGGAAGTTTAAGACAAATGTGCTGAACCTCACAACCTCACTGGATCCAGGTAAACAGTCACTGAACATTAAGATTTGCTGAGGGGGCATTAGATCATCTAGTCTGATCTCCTTTCTCTGTCACAGGCCATTACATGTCACCCAGATACCCCTATATTGAACTTAATGACTTTAGTTAGATCGAAGTATTTCAGTCCTCAGGAAACTTAACTATTGTGTGCCATGGACAAAACAGAAGAGGCCAATGTGCCACTAATGCCTGGAAGCTCCTGCAATACCAGGCAGCTGAATAGGTGTCCTGATGATCCTAGCAGTTAATGTTTCCCATGCTGCAGAGGAAGACGAAAAAAAACATAAAGCCAATCTAACTTGGAGGAAAATTCCTTTCTGATCAGTAATCTGGTGATCAGTTTGACACTGAACATGTGAACAAAACACACCTGTCAGGCATCTAAGAAAGAGGATTCTTTATATCACATCAGCACTGGTCCACCCCAGCCAGTGTCCCGCCTCCATCTGTGGCCAATCTCTGATGTTTCTGAGGAAAGTGGGCGGAGAGGAAGAAGGCGGGAATACATCTGGTCAATTGTGAATTAGGGGGGAATTCCTTTTTGACCCATGCAGGAGACCAGCTGAAGCCCTGAGGCATGAAATTTGTTTATAGTTATTGTTAATGCAGAGCTGCAGGTATTATAGGCATGTTGAGAATGGGATTGCCTGCATTACTCTCCTCATGGCCCATAAAGGAAGGGAATGAATTGGAGGATTAATAAATTCACAGATTCCAAGGCCAGAAAGGACCACTGCAACCATCCTACCCAACACCCCTGCACTTACAGGTCATAGACTTTCTCTCAAAAATAACATTAATACATATGTTTTAGAAAGATCTGTAATCTCATTCTAAAGATTCCAATCAATGCTGAATCCAACTCTCCTGGTAAACTGTTCAATGTCTCATTACCCTCACTGCTAGATTAACCATTAGAATTTTTTTGCAAGGATTGTGGTGGATTCTTCATCACTGGTAATTTTTAATCAAGGTTAGATATCTTCCTAAAAAAGATTCTCTAGTTCAAACAGGAATTAATTCAGGGAACTTCTATGACTTTGTTATATAGGAGGTCAGATTAGGTGATCACAATGGTCCCTTCTGGCCTTAGAATCTATGAAATTACATTTTATTTCAAGGTTGAATTTGTCTAACTTCAACTTCCAGCTACGAGGTCTTATTATACCTTTGTCAGCAGGATAGAAAAGCCCCACGCTATCGAATATCTTTATATCCATAATTATAGCCAGACTGGCTAAGTCTAAGGATTATGTATGGATAATATCTAGTTAAGGACGTTCCATATTACAGATTTGTATAATCCATTCATGCTTGATATTTGCAGCTTTGCTGATTTGTAGATGGTAAAGTAAAAGGATAATACAGCCTACAGAATGTGCTCAGTCATGGGACAGTGAAAGTGTACTTGTTTCCCAGTAAAATGTCAATCATAGGATATCCTAGTCATTTTGTATTTTTATTGTGGTCAATATGGGCTGCCATCACTCTGTTTTCTAACAAGGCATGATTGTCTTTTCACTATACTAGCTCAACACTAAGATTTATTGTCAAATTCAGTATCTTAGAGCATGTTTGTGATAATGAAACTTGCCAAGTTTCATCAGTTTGCTTCAGTCTTTCTCAATTTATGAACATGACCCAGTTTGACTTTCTGATGATAACTCATTTTGATTTTAACTCACTTTGATGTCAAGTCAATTTCATTCTAAAATCCTGTTGACTTTCACTCATTTCAGTGTTTCCTGATGCAATGTTCTTGTGTTTCAGCAAGTGTCGGAAGTATCATCTTTACATTTGCTGTGTTAGCAGAGAATGTCATTACCTTGAAAACTGCCAAATGTCATAAAATTTGATCTAGCCTTTTTTTCTTTTATTGATGAACGTTCAATTTCTACTCTCTAGTGAGAACTACAAGCAGTTTTCATTCACTCCATTCTTAACTTACCAAACAAATACTTCAATTGTCACTGATTTTAATTCACACCAATAGTATTTCTTAATAGGCTGCTGTATTGTTTAGACACGATCTTTTTAACAAGCACCAGGAGAATATGCAAATATGATATGCCAAGAAAGTATGTCAATGCCCTCAAAGCTGCCAAGTTTCATAAACTGATTTTTCCCCGTTCGCTATTTTGATGCAACTCTCCATTATCATGGTTCTATTGTTAACTTCCTCCTTTGTTAATTTAGCTACTCTTAAAAATTCACACCAGTATTTCCTGATATGTAACAGATTCTATTATCTTCCCTGTTCTCCTGGAAGAAGCTAGTCGAGCTTGGACAGCGGGCTCGTGGCAATGGAACAGATAGGGAAGTTAAGTGGTACAAAGTGCCAGCAACCATTGCAACTCCAGAACCTTGAGCTTGTTGAAAAATTTTTGATGGAACAATTTTCAATAATTGTAGTTAAGGGGAAATTGAACGGTTTCACAGAAAACAGATCAATTGTGACAATTTTCTGAGGCGGGAGTCAGTTTGACAATTTTAATATTATAATTATATATATTTATTATGTTTATACATTATATATAATATTGTTACATAATATAAAAGTAAAAATGAAAATCAAAACACCATTATCAAAAACTAAACATATTGATAGCTCCAAACCATTTTTTTCCATTTAGTGAGAAACTTTGAAATTCTGGCTTTTCATTCCAAATTGGAATTATTTTTTCAAAAGTCATAATTTATGGAAATTCTAGTTCCTGATCCCTCTACTGGAGTCCTACATCTGGCCACTGCAGTCCAGAAAATCGGTGGGATTGGATAGCAGGCAGCAACTTAGAGTCTTCTATGGAGATGTGTTTGTGGAGGCTAACTTCACTTATTCACAAATTTGTTGTCTTTTAGTGGAACCCTCAAGAGAAATAGTTGGGCAAATAAAGTCCTTCCCAGGGATGAGTCTTTAAATTCATGGATTTTAACACCAGAAAGTACCATTTTGATTATCTAGTTTGACCTACTGCATAATGCCTTCCCTAAATTAATTCTCTTTGAATTAGAACACATCTTGTTTTAAAAAATGTCAGTATAGGTTGTTCCAATGGTTAATTACCCTCACTGTTAAAAATCTGTACCTTACCTCTAGTTTGAATTTGTCTCGTTTCTACTTCCAGCCATTGGCTCATATTATATCTTTCTCTGCTAGATTGAAGAATCCCCTATTATCAAATTTCTGTTCCCCAAGTAGTTATTTATAAGCTGTGATAAAATCACCCCCAACTTCCTCTTTGATAAGTTAAACAGATAGAGCTCCTTGCGTTTCTTACTATAAGATATGTTTTCCAATCTTTTAATCATGCTTGTGGTTCTTCTCTGAACCTCCTTTTTTCCTACCGGCACAGACTGCCCTACTAGTGAAGCAGTGTATGTGTGTATGCTTTATTCACTTCCTTGCAGCAGTGAAGATGGCTCTGGCCCTATGAGTCATTCATGAAATGTTGAAAAGTAGTGGGTGTGTTATAGAGGCCAAACAATGATCAGATATTCAAAATGGCTACATCTGGATGGGAAAACCATCTTTCACTCATCCTCCTGTTGAATTCTGACCAAGTCATATGTTCCGCACCAGTCTAATTTTGTGAAGACCTGGCTGATTGGAGTTTCTCCAGGAACTTATTAATAAGGGAAGGGGATATCAATTTCATACCATGATTTGATTTAATGCCTGGTAGTTGACACAAGCTCAGAGAGAAACCTCATTCTTGTCTATGAAGAATATTGGGTACAGCCGGGGAGGTAAAGGGATCAATAAATCTCTTCTGCAGGTTTTCCTCTAGGTACTTCAAGGGGGGCATGTATCTCTGACTTGGAGACAGCATAAATGCATCTAAAAGGAACCTCCATTCTGGGGCAGGCTTCAATAAGCCTGTCAATAACTGTGGTGCTATGATAAGGTGTCCACCTACTATTTGTCAAACACCTTGGTGAACTTCAAGTATTTGACTGGAATCCTAGGTTGGCTGGGTCCTCTGTTTGTTTCTTTAAGAGTCCCACAGGTTGGAGTGCACCACAGAGTGTGATCAGCCATTAACAAGGGTTTGAAAGGCATTCTAGTTGAAACTGGACAGAGCAGAAGAACATTGTTCTTGATTGCCAGTGGATTAGGGGGTCATGGGTGGTGAGCCAAGGGGAAAACAAGGATGACTGGCAAATGGGGGACCCAGATCACCCCAAATGCACAAGTAGTCAGGGCCCTGAGGTTAGGCGGAAGGTCCACCTCATCTAATTAATCTTTAATAGGATCACTGGGTCCTTGCCAGAAGTGATGTTGTTGTGTGACCTTATTCCAATGGGGATTAGCTGCCAGGCATCAAAACAGAGGTACCTAACTGACAATGAGCCAGGACCCCTACTAGAGGGCTTGGAGTGCAGGTATGCTCCCTGTTAGCATCATCAGACATGAACAAACTCCTCAAAGCATTTGAGAAGAGGGCTGGACTTAGGGTGACCAGGTGTCCTGATTTTATAGGAACAGTCCCAATTTTTGGGTCTTTTTTTTTAATATAAGCTCTTATTACCCCCCTACCCCCTGTCCCGCTTTTTCACATTTGCTGTCTGGTCACCCTAGCTGGATAGAGAAGCCTATGCCATGGCCTCTCCGGTAAGCAGGCTAATCTTGAGTCCTACTCTGGTTCAGTGTGTGGGGTATGATAGCAGTCACAGTATGAACAACAGGAGACATTGATTCAAGAACCCCCAGAATTTGTCACAGTTCCCAATGAACTTGTGAGGTAGGGGGACCTTGGGCTTGTGGACAATAGGTGTGAAGGTTCGGGGGCCACAGCCACTTCATGGGCTTGCACCTGGAGAGTAACATTCCTGCCTTGTAGCATGGCAGTCTGGGCCTTCATTTATTGGGTTTGCACTTGGGTTTGGAGGACTGTATTCTGATCTCAAAGTGGAGCAACCTGGGCCTGCAATTTGCAAGGGGGAGCTAGGCTCCTGCCATGGTTGTTCCAGAATGGACCTCCGTGTCATTAAACCTGAACCCTCCCTTAATCTGGTCTTTGTGGGCTGCTCAAGCTGTAAAATGCTGAGATGTGGGTGGAGAAGGACCTGGTCTGGTGGTTGCAGTGGCAGTTTAGAGTAGTGGCGATCACCGATCCAGGAGTCAAGTACTGGCCTGAGAGTGAAGCTGAAATTAGGGTCAAGGAGCCAAACCAAAGATCAGCACCAGAGTCAGGATTGGGAGAAGGGCAAAGAGGAAAAGACTAGTCTAGAGTGGAAAGCAGGCAGGGTTGGAAGCAGCTGGAACAATGGACTAGAACAAAGACTGGAGACAGGAGCAGGGCAAGCACAGCTACAGACGTGGTACATGTTGAGTAGCTGCTGTACTGCTGTTACTGCAATGCTCAAGTAGTGGGCCACAGGCTCTTCTGCCCCATCAGAATGCACAACCATTTGGAGAAAACTCATTGGCCCAGCTGGGCTTGCTGGGTTACCTAGAGACCAAGCTGGAAGTCAGCTGTGCTCCTGGAACTACAAAGAAACAGGAATGTGAGAAACAGGAGACCACCTGAATAGGAGCAGAGAGACTTGGAGGGGTGGGGTGGGAAGGAAGGAGTATGACAGCATGTGGGAGGACAGGGGAATATTGAGGGGGCAGGAGGTCAACTGAAAAGGAGACTGAGACAGGTTCAAGGAAATGGGAGTGGAGGATGGTAGAAGGAAAATGTGAGGGATCGGGTTTTGTTAAACAAAATGGGGTTTGTGGGGGAGGTTAACTGGAATAGCGGTGGGCCTTTTTCTTGTGAGCTTTGGGAACTATTGTCATAGTACCTCTACAGTATTGCTGCAATACCTCTTTCTCCTCTGGTTCTACTTTACACACCTCCACATGACATCTCCTGAATCTATCATAGTGTCCATATAGGTCCTGTGATGTGGCAGTCCCTTGTGATGTACAGTGACAGAGTACTTAAAGTGATGACAGAGAGAGAATCCATGTCAAAGCATAGTTTCTCCCACCTTATAACCTGAAGAGATGCCACTTCTTGTGGTGGTAGTAAGTCTGACTGCATACCACATAACATGGCCTCCTTCCTGCTGCTGCTCTTCATCTCTTTTTCCTCTTCTAACACCCAATGCTATGGTGACCTTTCAAGCTAGCAGTGTATACACTTCCAACGTGAATAGAAATCCTTTTTCTCCTTTCCACAAACATTGTTTCATAAAACATTTCAATTACATGAATATTCAAGAAAGCAAATACAATTTTATATGAATCTAGTCAAAGCAAAGTTTCATCACCATGAGACATGCTAGCAAACAACTTTCCACTATTTTCAGATCTCTAACCAGAAACCAGACTTAACCTTCTCTCATGAATGATTTTACATTGTGACTGCTTAAACAAACTCTGTCAAGTACCTCAGCCAAGAAGAATAAAGGGAAGATAGATTTATAATTAATAGGATCCTTCTTAGCTGGCAAAGACTTCTTGAGAAAGGAGTACTTGCTGCCCTAATGCCCTCATCAACTAGTGTAAGCTCTGCTTTACAGAAGCCAATGTGGCACTTCTATAGTCATATAAAGCAAAATAGGCTTTACATAATAGGGAAATATCCATGACAGAAAATAATACAAATTGGTTGTGAGCTGTATGGGCAAAACAAGCTCTTGAACATACCATACAATAATTCAAAATGTGTATTAAAATACAGAGCAGCATTAAAGTGAGGATGATGGGTATATAATCCATTGAATGAGACAATCACATGAGACAAGTATAGCCCACAACTTGAGCTCTGTAGGAATAAGAGGCAGAGTGGGCCTTTGAGTACAGCTGTGGACTGTTAGTCAAGAGACCTCTCTCTAGCTCTATCACAGATCTATTGTGTGATCTTTGTCATGTCTTTTCACGTCTCTTTGCCTCTGTTTCCCATCCCAGTTTTGTTTAGACTGCAGGGCTCCTTAGGGCAGAAACTCTCTCTAATTATATTTGTATGAGGCCTAGCACAATGGGGCCCAGCCCCACGGTGATATGCCCTTTAAGAGGAATTTAGAACCAGGTTCCCACCTGTGCTGGGTTACTTCTTTCATTATAAGACCTGACTTGGAAGGGTCACATTAGTGAGATCATGTGACTGTGATGGTGACCAAGAGTCTGGCTTGCTGGGGGATATTTAAGAGGTAGGATGTTCTCAGTAAGGGGGCTGGTAGAAGAAGTAGTGCACATGGAGGTGCTCCAGTGACCAAGATCTGGTGGTGCTGCTTCCCTTCTGGGAGGGAGCTAGACAAACAGCTGGCTTAGGATAATGGTGGGTTGAGTACAAGCTTGTCAGGAGCTATGTAGCTCCCCGTGGATAGGGAAATGAGAACATGCCTCAAGGGGCTTGCAAAAGGGGACTGAAGAAGAACTAGGAGGAAAGGCTTTGTAAAAAAATGGCCTGGAGAATAGTGAGGCAGGGCAGCTTTTGAGTGATTTGCAGATTTAGGACTCACGGGCCATAGTCTGGAGTGGGAGAGACTGAGCTCCCCTACACCAATGGTTCTCAAACACAGGTATGCATACACCTGGGGGTACGCAGAAGTCTTCCAGGGGATATTCAACTTATCTAGATCAGAGTTTCTCAACCTGGGGCTTGTGACCCCTTTGGAGGTCACAGGATGTGTTTAGGGGGATTGCAAGTGCAGGGCCAGCATTAGCGGGTGGCAATCAGGGCAATTGCCCTGGGCCCCATGCTACAGAGGGCCCTATAGAGATAAGTTACATGCTTCAGCCCTGCCACCTGGGGCTCAGGCTTTAGACAAGGCTCACAAGTGAAAAACAGGATCAAGTATCACACTGAAATGTAAATATAATATTTATATTCCAATTGATTTATTTTATAATTATATGGTAAACATTTGAAAGTAAACAATTTTTCAGTAATAGTGTGCTGTGACACTTTTGTATTTTTATGTCTGAGATTGTAAGTAAGCAGTTTTTAAGTGAGGTGAAGCTTAGGGTATACAAGACAAATCAGACTCCTGAAAGGAATACAGTAGTCTGGAAATGTTGAGAACCACTGCCCTACACCTCAACTTGCCACCTACAGGAGGTGACACCCTTTCCAGAAGAGGGCAAGGAATGCTGAATCAGAGAGCCCAGAGAAGGCTGGGAGAGGGCTGCTGAGCCTGGAAGGGGCTGGAGGACTTTGTTTAGTTGGATTTTTGTTTTGCCATGACACTTGAGGCCTTCTTGCTTTGGCCAGAAAACCAAAGCTCCTGGCTTATCCTACAAGCCTGAGGCTTATCCAACCAGCCAGAGGGAATCTAAGACATGGTGGCATCTAGGTATCTTAGAAATAAACCACACTTTCCAAGGCCCCGATCTCAGTCAGGGTTCTGGGCACCACTGTAATGCAAATAGTTATTAATTTATAATTATTATTATTTTATTAATAATATATTATAGCATTATGGAATCCTAGAAATTAAAGATGGAAATTATGTCATATAGTCTATCCCTCTGCCAAACTTTACTGGACACCACAGCCACCTAAGGGAAAGTTGGAAAACTCTATGGCAGACAAACTCATATTCTCCTGTTTCATACATACAATGCCACTTCCCCTGAAGGAGCATGTCCTCTAGTTATTAGCAGCAAGGGTCCTATGGCTAGTTCTGATTCTCTCTATAGAGGGCAGTAGCACACATATGCACTAGAGAGTTCACTACAGTATTCCCGAGTGCTTTGTAATGTAAAATCTGTATCTATCCATAATCACTATGAATCATTTAGGTAAAAAATGTTTGGCCATCAGTAAGATATAATCCTAAAGGGGGAAACAACCTGAAACATCATGCAAATTAAAGTTATATTTAAATGCTTGGTAAATGAAAAGCCAAAATATTGCAGTGTTACAGCATAAAGATCCTATTCCAATCTCACTTTTAATCTCAGATCATATGCTGTAACTATTGCATGCTACAAACCATCATTCAGCATGCAGCAAATTCAATATATGTCAAATTCAGCTGACTGCTGCAGCCTCGGTAGGGAACAGTGTCTAATTCTGATAGCAGCAAGCAACATTTTCTCCCTCCAGCACCTGATTGAAACAGCCAGCTAAACACAAACAGCACAAAGGAGTAAGGCAAGCCAGACAGAGGCCTAATGGCTAAGAACGAGGAGCTTATATGTTTGAGTTTGAATCTCTGGGGTACATCCCACTGCAGCTGTAATTTACCAATTTGTTTAATTTCAAATACAGCTAAGAAACATTATAGCCAATTAGTTCCAGCCAGGCAATAAGTCTGTACATTTAAATCGTTTACATTTACAGCTTTCCTGATCAACTGGAGTATGTCTCATCTCTTTCCAGATTGTGGCACAATAGCAGCTGTTTTTAAATTCGCAGCTGGGACAGCAGTTAAAAGTCCTTGAAAATTAAATGGAATTCATTCAATTAGGGTAAAGAAACTGCTAAAACAAATATTATTTAGTGGTTTTTTAATTAGTTCTGGAGCTTTAAAAGTAACTTCAAACTCTACCAAAATTGCCATAATCATGACTCTAAACTGCAAGTTTAATTTACCTCTCCATTTAGGGCCCTACTCTGAGTCCTTGATATATGCACACTCCATATTAAGTCTAGAAACTAGAGTTGGAAAATAGCCAGTGCAAGACTATTGGCTACAGAATGTTTTCTAGAGCTATAATGCCCATTCCACTGTCCATGTCATAGACAAGGACATACGAAAAAGCCCTATTTCTTGTGAAGTTTATCTATTGAATATCGCTTATATTATCTGGTGCTGTGAATGTTAAACATAGGCAGGCATGTAGTAGTATGGGATTTTGCATGACATACCTATTTAATTTTCCCCAGAACATAAATTTCAAAGAGTTGTATTTAAAGAGATTAAAATAACTAATAAAGAAATCATCTCCAACAAAGGAAATATCAAAAACATCACAGCTTCATTTTACCACAGATAGGTAGAAGGTGATAGATGAATTAGGGAAGGGCAAAATAAATTTGTGTGATGGGCCAGAGCGGCTCCACAATAGCAGAGACATGGTTATGGAGAGCTAGTGGGCCTATCTAGACCTGCCCTACTATAATTGCATTTAATGCCGAACCTGATAGGGGAGTAAAAAGAGAGAATCTGGGTCAGATAATGGCTGACTGGTCAGGATAGAACTCTGCCTCTTTGTCTGAAGGAGCTGAGGAGGGATGGGTCTGATAGCTGGAGCAGCTACTGGGAAGGAACAGTTAGACCCCCAAGGAGTGAGTGATGTATGAATCAGAGACTGTTTGGGAACCAAGCCCAAAGGAAAGGGCAGGAATGCTCACCCAGAAGTCTGGGGGATATGCCCATGTCGCGGGGTGATTCACCCCTGCAGCACCTCCTGCTGGTTATCCAGGGAATTAGCATTTCCAGCTTCCAGAGCGCCCTCTTCAGGCTGGTGTCCCACTTGCCCCCGAGTCCCTCCCAGACCCTGGTGCCCCTTTCACGCCAGGGTGCTGCCCCCTGGCAGTATCCCCACAGATCTGGGTCTTCCTCCCCTAGTCCCAAGTAACCCTCACCCTCTATCCCCACCTCACCTCAGGCTTTAGGTGCTGCCAGTCACCATCTAGCTCCTACTCCCTGGGGCAGACTGCAGTATAATTGCTACTCATCATCATCATCAAGGAGGGTCTGGACCTGCTGCTTCTGCCTACCCTTGGGCTGCCCTCTGCAACCCCAGTACCCTTTTCCTAGGCCTTCTACAAGGTCTGCAGCCTGGGGGTTTCTCAGGCTGGAGCTTCCTTTCTCGGCTCGGCCCGGCCCGGCCCGGCCCGGCCCTCAGCAGTCAGGCCCCTCCCTCTCAACATCTAGAGAGAGACTGTCTCCTCCTGGCCCACTGCCCTCTTATAAAGGCCAGCTGGGCCCTGATTGGGGCGTGGCGGCAGCTGTGGCTGTTTCCCCAATCAGCCGAGGCTTGCTGCTTTCCCTAACGGCAGTCCTCTCCCACGGGTGATTTCAAGTCCTTCAGGGCAGGAGCGAGCGACCACCCTGCTACAGCCCAGTACTGAGTTGTTTACTTTTTGCTATAGAACATTTTGGCATTGAGCCCCTCAACGCCACCTGGAAGGGGATAAAACTGACAGAACAATTAGCTGGAGGGCCATAACCCACCTCATTAGAAACTGGAAATAGACGTCTTGAGACGTGGGAACAGGTTTGGGCGCCCAGAAGGTCTGTAGGGAGATCTGCTCCAGCCATGTCCCTACAATTACACATTTACAACTGACCATGCAAACTATTTACAAGTATAGCTGATCCAGAGCATGCCCCTTTTACTCATCTGAGCTTTTCTGTTCTCGTCTAGACAACTGTCACCCAAGTCCCAAACTCAGCTAGACACTGGGAAAGGCTATCAATTGCACTGTTTTTATCTGATGAAAGAGAGAAAGGGCCAGAATTCAGGGACATCTGTTTGGCCCCACACAGCAGCTGGACTAATTCTCAGGACTCGTCTTTCATCCCAAGAAGCAACTTTCTCAAGGGGCTATATTAGTAGTCCAGTATTTTTGGAGCACTTTGGTCATACCGCCCTTT
The DNA here is from genome assembly GCF_015237465.2 of Chelonia mydas. NCBI lineage: Eukaryota > Metazoa > Chordata > Testudines > Cheloniidae > Chelonia > Chelonia mydas. Next base: position 104,882,593 of record NC_057852.1, read on the forward strand.
CTTTAACCATCCCCACTACAATGTATGGGGTAGGCCCTATGGAGAGGTGGTTCAGAGACAGTATTACTAACTCTTTGCCACCTGAGGATTCGCAAAATGGCACAGCAAGTCCCAAGGTAGTTGGTTAACCCAAATATAAAGTTACTTTGTGCTGTCAGATTGGCACAAAGCAATCTTAGCAAAGTGCAGGATCTTGCCCAGACAGCTGAGTCTTATCGGCATACTTAAGGTTCCCTAGTCCTAACTACCTACCATAATAGTTTTTTATTGACATAAAGCAATCGAGAGAGTGTGTGAGAGAGAGAGAGACTAGGAGGAAAACACAAAACAAAACTCTGAGGTACTCCATGTGAGAGAAACCCTGGGATAAATGAGCACTGAGTTGCCCAGTAATATCTTTTGAGTTATTCTTGTGGCTATTCTTTTTTTCCCTCTGTCTATCCCTGCCATATAGCCTAAGTGCATTGATACCATTTCCATGAAATTTAGTTAAAGGCTTTTTTTTTTTGTTTTTCACTGGCTTGCCCACTCCAACCTATGGCTCTGATGTTTGCATAGGGCAAGAACAATGACAACTGGCATCTTCCATGAAGTCTAGAGGAAGGAGGACAGTGCTTTGGAATCCTTTGACTCTCCTCTTCCTTTTCTACATAGAAGAGAGTCAATAATCCAGGTCAAGGTATAATAATCCAGGTATTTAACTCCTTCCAAAATCACTCACAATTTGCAGGATACAACAGGGAAGGTTGAGCATCTGTTCCAGAAATTCAGGAATATGATACTTCAGTGTATATATTTGATTTGGACTTTGATTTGCCAGGTCCAGAAACATATGGACTCAGTTTCAAAGTGGTGTTGGCCTATATTAGACTTTGGAATATTTTTGAATAACTGACGTAGCTGGTATTAATCTATAAATCTCTATGTAAATTGACCCTAGGCTACCTAAGAGTTGGCCCCTTCTTATATTTTACCCCAGAACAGATTGACTTGTGAGCTTAGATATGTTAATGTGGGCAATTGGTATCTTCAGTGGTAGGCTGTTGACTTCATAATTGCTCCCCCTAGTCCAAGCTGAACCTAAATATGTTGAGTATCAGGGCATGATCCATGGGTCACCTGTCACCATGCAACTGGTGGGGTGAGTGTATTGAGGGACAATGGTCCTCCTTGTCTTGCTGGTTTGCTTGACTCAAATGTTGATGACAGACCAATATGAAGTTTTCTGTATACAGTTACATTTTATTTCACTTGTACTTTGGGTTTGAATGGGCACACTTTATAAAATGAAAAATAAATAGAAAGCAAATAAGTGGGAAAACATGACCACTATTCTAAATAGCAAAATATAAGTCTAATTATGTGTATGTTGTCAGGGTCATGTGTATGTGTATCTTGGTCAATGATGTGGAATGATTTAAAACAGTTGGGTGTGATATAATTTTCATTTGCAACACAGGTTCAAACTCTATATCAAGTGCTGGTTCTAAATAACCCTTATCCTAGCAACAGTATCAACACCCTGCACTCCCCAGTTTACTCAGTCTCAAGTTTCTACTTTTTGATTTTCCTTAAGTTCATCTTGTGATTGAGAGCAACATTATCTTTAATTAGAGCAGCTGAAAGCTGTTTAGCATTTGTCCAGATTGTGACTTAAATAATTATATTTCCCACTCAGTGTTTGAAGAGTTTCCTCTACAGTGAAGACTTCCTGCCAGTTTACAGATGTGTGTAAGCTTCCAGCTTGGCATCTCTGATCTTCAAGTGTCTTAACAACCTTCAAAACTGTATAAAAACCTTGTCAGACATCTGGGTGCAAATTGTTCTCTAACTCTTCTTCAGCAGGCTGATTAATAACCTGTCTTGGGGACCAATGGGCAGTATGGAGTGCTGCTAACAGATTATGTAAACATATCCTGAATTCTCTGGGCCAAGAACTTTTATTCACAGCTTCGATACCATTCAGTTAAAAGCAGTGCAATCTTCCTCATACTGTCCTGCTAATATATTTCAATCTTTTCCTCAACATCACCCTGCCAAAGTTTCTCAGCTATAACCTGCAAGGGAGAACTGTTATGACAATGCAGCCAGCAGACCCATAGTCTGTATGGGGATAAATACTGAAGAATCCAAGGCCTTATGGACTGTTATCCTCACACACTGAGTAACAATTAATTAACCCACAAACCATGACATACCTCTTATGGTGCAAGGATATTCAATTTGTAATTGTCTGTAATAATACTGTAGTCAGCTTTTGTGATTTTTTTTCAAGTGTCTAGTAGCAAGTTTTTTTTTTTTTTTCAAGTGGCTAGATTTTAGTGCAGGCATAGAAAGATTTATTGCTGTTCTTGAGAGTGAGAAATTTAAACCTTTGGTCTCTGACTAATTAAGACACTCGGGTTGTGGTTAGGACTTTCATATTAAGTCATTTTAGCTAGAATCCTCCTATTTTCTTTAAGCATTATGCTTTTCTATATAGTTTTGTTGGCAGAATGTGCATTCTAAATACTCACTGGAGCTTAATGAATATTGTATAAGGAGGAAATGCTACTTAAGCCCTTATACCTAAACCAATATTATGTTGTAATGCCATTGTATTACTAGGGACAGAAAATGTGCTCTTACTTGGATGACAAGTTTCTGGACTTCTTCCAAAGCAATCACTGTTGCATCAGTCCTACACACACACACACACACACACACAATGTAAACTGTCTTTCACTATTAGACTTAAATATGGTTCCAGAATATTATAACTTAAAAAAAACTGGGTTTTTTTTCTGATGCAGGCTACTTTCACAAAGTTTCTCTAATGGCCCAGTTTTGGTTTTATTCTAACTCTAATTCTAGCTGTTACTGTTCTCACCTGAATATTATCCACATGATAAATGCCTAGATTTGCAAACTCTGAATGAGTGTGCACCTGACAAAAATGCTACAATAAGTAGATACTTAGTAATATGTATGGATTTGTTTATTTGAATTTTATTGGCCTTTATTATGAGCAATGTGTTCAGAGGAAATAAAATGCTATACGTTTATGTGCAGATATTATGTAAAATAACCATTCCTAAAATCCATGGTAACAAACAAGGAATTAGAGTTAAGCCATTTTGTTAACACAAAAAAGTTCTGGCTCAAAACATTCCAATGAACACATTATTGCAGCTTGAAAGTAATATCTTCATAGTTAAACTTGTGACTAACTTTACAGTATGAACCTGATTTTGACTCCCACATCCCAGTTCAAATTTCCTTGTAAACCTACGCTTCTGCTGCAATTTTTCATGTACTTCCATGCCACTGGAATTTTATGTGAGAGGTTTAAGTTAATTAGTAAAGTATTTTTAAGATAAGCTTTTAAAAATGAGGGGTCTTCCATTTTTTTGACACGCTTTACACTTTTTTGGAATGTCATAAATCCAAACTTACAGGACCAAGAAATTTTAAATTGGTTTCAGAAACCTAGTTTCATTGTCTTTTGGGGGACGTGCGGACATGGTTTACGATTCTTTAGCACTGCAAAAATTAACCTCTTAAAATTCTGTAACTCGCAGGTAGCATTCACAGTTTGCCAGTGTTCTAATGACGGGGCCACCACCAGTGATGCTAATGGGGAGCATCAATGTGGCAGTATGTCAGGAGCTGCAAGGTCAGACCTCTTTGTATGACAGACTTTACAGTTATGATTCTCCAATAACTTAACTTAAATTTAGAAGGCTTCTTTAAGGTTTTTTATTTTGCCAGCCTGAACAATTTTTTTCTTTCTTTTGCCCAACATCAGTGTAAACGGATCACTGAATTCCAGTGAGAATGTGTTAATTTCATCCTACTTGTATGGTTTTTCTTCAGTTCCTCTAGTGACAGAACCCTGATCTTTCAGAAAATGAGCACATGTAGTTGCCACTGAATCCTATGGGACTTGTGCACCTGTACTTCTTGGGCCAGTCAGGCCCCTAGACAGGCACAAACATACATAATCTGTTTCCCAGTACATCACACAGCTTTGTCTTCAGACAACACTCTTTGTATCGAATCCTTGGTCTGTATTTGATCAGGCATATTGATTGCTGTGAGCAGAAACAAGAGAGTTGAGATGACTTGCTATCTGGTAGTCCTGCCTGTGTAACATGGAAGCCTGTGGTGACAGTATGTATGAGTGTATTATGGGGCAATTTTTCCTTCTCTTGCCCAGCATTCCTGCAACATCTGACAAGGATGAGCGTAGCTGAGAGAATAGTGACCCGTTTGACAGCATACAGACACTTGTAAGTGACACTATGCCCACTCTCCTGGATGTCTGGGTCACCCTTCCATTCCTGTGTATTTCAGTCCTCCACTTTTCTCCCACTACTTCTGGGGATGCCACCAATTGGTAGAGCCAGCAGTGCTGCTGGTCTCCTGTAACCTGCCGTCCTCCTCTTGGAGTGTGTTGCTCATTGTTCTGCTTTGACGTATTTCCTACTGTGGTGTGCTTTGATACCGCTTCTGTTTGGAAAATCTGTTGGGTGCATGGATACACATCAAGTACATAGTTCTCCCTGCACTCATGTACAGATGTGTTGTCTGGAAGAAACAACTGCTAATTTCTCCCTACTTTATAAAATATATTCAATAAATTATTGGGACAACAATGCACCTGTAGACTCTGCAAATGACTACTCCTTTAAATTTGTACATTGGCAAATTCACCCTGTAATGCTAACCATAGAGTTTGAGTGGTAAAAGACACAAAAGCCTATAATGACTGCATGGGGTATCTTTGCTACACTATTGCAATGGAGGCCAAATATTACAGTTATCACCATGGAAAAATTGTTTCTCTTAATGTATAAAACCATGTGAAACACAAAGTTCACTACTTATACAGCTCATGAAATGCTTTAACAGTATATTAATGCTGGTGTCTCAGAATGATCCTCTTACCAATAATGGATTATACAGACAGTAAAAGAAGGCTTTGCCAGGATACTATAAGAATTAGATATTCCATATAATGTACTAAAAACGCTTACTTTGAATTTGTGATTCCAGAACACATCACAATGCTACAGCTTATATGTTTGTTCCCCTTTCCAAAAAGGCAGCAACTGGAAATGGAATATATTCATAACAAGATAGCTGGAAAATTAACCTTATTCTATTATAAATTTGCACATAAACAACAGGATTCATACATACTACAGTGTGTTCTAATTTGAATCTGCATGTCCTGAAGGAATGCAGAATGGAAGGCAATCTTTTTAGCCTGGAGCACCACTCCTTTGGAATAACTGCTGAGCTCATATGAAATAAGGATATGTCTTTTAAAAGTTCAAAATGAGTTTGATAAGGAATACGGAATGCAGAGAACAGTAGTTCCAGATAAACTTATAGTTCAAATATATTTGATATAGCAGAAAATTGTCCAGACATTTCAGAAACTGCAAGAACTGGAAAGTATTTCATGCAGCACATCCATGGCTTTATGTTTGAAGATATATAATTAATGACAGTAGATCAAATAGAAATTGTTAAATTTCACAAAGAGGATAATGTTTCCTTCATTTATGAGAATAGGTTGCTCTCAGATGTGCTTGTCTGACCCCGGAGCTGTATGCACGAGTACTCAGGATGCATTAAAAACACATTCTGTTTCACAACTTCTGACTTTTACAAAGAAAGACTGCAAGAAATAAAGAAATATAATATCTATACAGAGAGAGAGAGAGAGGGAGTGAAAAGAATCCACAATAAATTAAATGGGCCTTTTGACCAATTCAGTATGGTACTGGAGTTGTCCTAAAGGCTTTATAAGGGTGACGTTAACTTAACGCAGATAATTACCTATATGAGGGGAAATGTGTGTATAGGCTGGGAAGATGGAACTCAGACATATCTCAACCTATGGCTAGGACACAGAGCTCCACACAACCTCCCCATACTCTCTGCAGCCACTACCTTCGCCTATGGATTGGAGCAGCAGTTATATCTCCACTATGTCATTTGGACAGCGTATTATGGCTTGCCAGTGTGTGTGGACTTGCTGAGGGTGCAATCCACACCATCCTCCAGATCATTTATGAAGATATTGAACAAAACCGGCCCCAGGACCGACCCCTGGGGCAATCCACTTGATACCAGCTGCCAACTAGACATGGAGCCATTGATCACTACCCGTTGAGCCCGACAATCTACCCAGCTTTCTATCCACCTTATAGTCCATTCATCCAATGCCCCCTTGCCAATAACTCCCCCACACTGGTCTATTGCAAGACCAGCTTTAGAGAACTTTTCCTGAGCTCCACTTCTATCATGTTTTTCTTTCATCTAACATGCTACACAACCTAAGGTTCAGTTTAGATGGGGTTTTTAAGTTTCCCAAACTACATTATTCTAAGATGACTGTTTTACCCTATTGCCATTCCTGGGGTGGCTGTGTATTATACCATTAAATAAAGAATTAAGACAAGATCAGTAAATGTGCTAGTTTATTAACTAAGTCAGAACACTAACCCAGACCTCTAAAAATAAAAGACCAGTGACATTTTCCATTGTGCCACTTTGACATCTACCTATACTTGATGAGAACTTGTTAATTAAAACTAGTGAGCCAAATGCTGTCCTCACTTTTTCCCATGCTGCCCCATTGAAATCAATGTGTAATGTGTGAGCTAGGTCAGAATTTGATTCACAGAGTTTAAATGTTTTCATACCAATGACGAATGAGGAATAGAACTAATCAATGGATTAATATTGTAAATGTCAGCTGTTTTAAAAACACTCATCTTTTTTTTCTTTTGAATGCTGAAAGCACATCTTTTCACCATTCCAGACCTTTCCTTTTTTCTTCCTTTCTTTTATTCTTCCTTAAATGTGTACACTGTGAGGAAATCAATAGTACACAGCTACAAGACATCATCTAAACACCCCAGCAAAATGTTTTCCTGCTAAGCTCTGTTGATCCTTATAGTGCTTGTTATATATCTGATGCTGTAGATGTGTAATCCCCACTATTACATTTAAAATTAAAGTGACGGTGGCTTTCTGATAATGTCATAGAAGTCTTTATATCCCTGCTGGATGTCAGTTGCTTTTGATCAAAACTGATACCATAAGACTAGGAAGTATTAAAGGGGGTAAAGAGTTGTTCTTGTTTTCTCTTGGTCACTAGTAATGATTTATTTAGTTCAGAGGGCTTCTTTTTTCCTTGGATCCCCAAACTACTATATTGTACATGATAAAATATAGGATAGACATTTTTCTTCTTCCACATATGTGGTCATGCATATACATACTGTTTTCTGATCTGTGATATTACAGACAGAGGACTGAATTGTGGTCTTTCTTACACCCATGCAAATCCAGTGTAATTCCATTGAGTGAGGAATGGAATTCAGTGGAATTACTCCAGAGACGCATCCTTCATCCCAACATGCTCAATAGAAGCTGACTTCCTCACACTGTGAGCTGCTACAAATTCATGTTGATGTCTTTCATGAGGAGAATTGAGAGTCAAAAATGATGGAGCAGCTAGTTTACCACCAGTTTCTGTACAAAGTTTATGGAGGTCCCACCCACCTCAGCCAGCTGTTGTGGAAAGGGTTACGAAATTTTTCTTCCCATCCCCTCACCCCGGTCCCTCCTCTCTTACCCCTCCATCAGAAAAACAACAAGAACACAAACAGATACTACTGGCTTTGCTACATTATAATCGCAAATAGTGATTTTTGAGACTCTATAGTGCAATACAGAACCATATATAAGAGGCCTTGATTATAATCTGAGATATGAATACTCACAGTGGAAATGCAATTCAATTTATACTATCCCTAAAGAAAACAAAAATGGCCATGGAGGCTGTAAGTATTGTGACAAAGTTCCTCCTCTACCTTGGTGGGTGTTGTACTTATTGGTGGATTTGCTCACCTCGGAGATTCACGGCAGCCCTCAGTTTGGCTGTTTTTGTGAACCCACATTCCAGGTCAACTCCTCCGCTATCAAGTAGGGAGCTGTGGGGGATGGAGGGATGGGGGGAACCTGGGCCCACCCTCTACTCCGGGTTCCAGCCCAGAGCCCTGCGGATTGCAGCTGTCTACAGTGGCTCCTGTAACAGCTGTGTGACAGCTACAACTCCCTGGGCTACTTCCCCATGGCCTCCTCCCAACACCTTCTTTATCTTCACCACAAGACCTTCCTCCTGATGACTGATAATGCTTGTACTTCTCAGTCTTCCAGTAATACGCCTTCTCACTCTCAGCTCAGGGGAAATAGTTTTTACTCTGTGTAATGACCCATCTGCTCCCAGTCTTTATTCAAGCCTAATTTAATGGTGTCCAGTTTGCAAATTAATTCCAGTTCTGCAGTTTCTCCCTGCAGTCTGTTTTTGAAGGTTTTTTTGTTGGAGAATTGAATTGGAATTAATTTGCAAACTGGACACCATTAAATTAGGCTTGAATAAAGACTGGGAGCGGATGGGTCATTACACAAAGTAAAAACTATTTCCCCATGCTAATTTTTTTCCCCTATTGTTACTTCTTCACTTTGGAACTGTCCAAAGTCAGTCATAATGGGCAGAGCAAGTCCCTTTGTATTTCACCATTAACTTGGCAGAATAAAGTATTTTCACTTTGCTGTTTCTGGGCCAGTAGTTTTATGTCTTGCCTCCTTTACCTAATCAATTCTTCAGGCTGAAAATATTCAGAATCTTTTTTCCATTCTTAGTGTTATATTTAGTAATTGCCCTGAAATTTGGAATTTAAAATATATTTGGATGTGAGGGTAAAGCCCCAGTCTGTCAATTCATGCAAAAGAAACTTCAGCACTCCATTGCCAAACAGATGTTTGTTTAACCCTTCTCATATTCCCAGGTTGCTTATTTTATTGTCATTCCTTGAATGGAGGGGAATTTGACAGCAACTAGGGAATGTAATAGTTTGTGCCAGATTTGAGGCTTACAGCAGCACTTTGTTCTATAGTTACAAAAGTTTATTCCACATTAAAAACCAAATGTTTTCAACAATTATAATAGGAGATCCTTGTAGTTTTGGGGGTCTTAGGTGTGACTGATGCACAAACAACAGATGCATTCGGGTTCTCATGATGAACAACCATATTGCTTGAACCCCGTTTTTCTCTGGAAAAAATATTTCATCTATTCTTTATCTGACCACATTTTACTTTAAAGAACAACATATTGACATACTCTGTTCATGTGCCTATCAATTCATGCAGCCTCTGTCTTTCCACTTCCGGTTCTTCTTTCCTGATTCTGTTCACCGCAAGGTCCTAACTCCTAATTGGTTAGCTCTATAAACAAAATGATCCAAATCCTTACCTCAATAATATGGAAATGAGGGACATTCAGGCTCTTTTCTCTTATGTAGGGCATTATGTTATGTACTTTAAGTTTTCTATAGGTGTTTTTTTTTAAACTGTTGTATTGTTCCTAATAAAATCTACAGGATTTTTCTCTAAAGACAAATGTCAGGATTCGGCTCCATGGTAACAATTTTCCTATCGCTAAGATCTATAATTCTCATCTAAGAGGCTCTGCATGTTGTCAGCAAGGTTCTATCACCTCTCCTACCCCAAAGATCTTCCAGCATGTTGAGCCAAAGGTGGGGGAGGGCTCAGATACACTCAATGAAGCCACACCAGGTGCATAAATATAACCGGTTTTATTGCCAAAGTATAATAAGCTTCCCAGCCTTCACGCGTTATTGAATACATGCTTTCCAGCAACCAAGCAAGAATCAATGCTTACATTCCTTCTGCTACAGACAGTCCTGGACCCTCCACCCTTGTCCTTGAGGGCTCGTAGCAGGTACTGCTCCAGCATGGGGAATTCCTGGGCACACACAAAGCTTAGGTCCGCAGGTGAGACTGTTAGTCTAAAGCAATTCTCATAGCTGCTTTTATCATCTCCTTCTAAGGGGGGGGCATATTCACCCACAAGCAGGCTCTGGCAGGAAACACTACTGCTCTCTGTTCCCACACTCAACACTCTCCGGCCTTCCTAATCTCTTTACTTGTTTATCCAGTTGAGTGGCTGCAAGCCAGCCCAGCTGGTCAAAGCCAGTTCACTTCTATCTCCCCCTGAACTATTCTGTAACAACAGGCTAAGGTAACTTGTGGTCAGCCCCAACACAGCATTGTAAAGCCTGACATCTACCAAAGGAAATTGTGCCCAACTCCCTGCCACCTCCCCAGGCAACAATGTCTATAATGTGAAGGGCATTTTGATCTGAAAACTGTCATATATTTATTTTATAGACTAATCAGCAAACCTCTCAGTTCTTCCTCAGAATTTGAGATGGCCAAGAAGGGAGCACTGATTAATTTGGCATGGAATACTCTCCTGTCAGTATTTTATTTTGACACGTCAATCCAGTCACTTGGGCGACTCAGTAACTGTCATTATTGCCAATATGTTGCAACTTCTTTTCCCAATCTGTTCCACATAAGAAGCCTTGCACTGGACCTTCATATGGATTCTGGCATAGCCTTTGGATCTTTACTGCAAATCATGGAACATTGATTGAAATGTTTGTTTTAAACAAAAGTGTCATTGCACATTATGGAATTTTCATTACAATGTACCCCAAGGAAGATGTCAGCGATTTGGAGAAGCTCTGCTCCATACTCAGTGCTTTGTGCAATGGAGCAGTTGATGCACTGGAAAAGATACTGTGATGGAGAGGTCATGAATAAGGGACCTTCTTGTGTTATCTGCTGTGATGTGAGGTTGTTTTTTTATTTTTCATTTTATGACTGGGAAATGGAAAAGATTTGGAAGTAGCTGAAGACCAGAATTTGTCCTTGTTTTTCCTTTTGAAGTACTGTTGTTGTTTTTAGGAAACATATCTGGGAGTTACGGGTAGGGGCCTGATTCTCCAGTTCTTACTCAGATCTTGTATCGTTTGCTCACATGGGTAGTCTTAACTTTATCAGGTGCAATTGTGCTGCAAGACTTAGAGGTTGAAGAATCCAGCTGTGAACCCGGTCTTGAATTTGGTTCTCCTCTCTAATTTACATGCATTTTTGAGGTTACAGGACAATGCTGCATTTAGAAGTATATATTGCACAATAAGCATGATTCACAAAGTCCCCTACATTTTCCTCTCCCTGCTCCCGTCCACTGATTAACTATTGTAAAATGCTGTGGATATGTAAAATGCTACATCTACATAAGTGCAAAGCCTTTTCATGGTGTAATCATAGATTTGTGCGGGGCGAAGAATAACATAAGGGAGTTGAAACATGGGATTCTTCTCCTTTGGATCTATCCGGTTACACTGCTAGTTTGCCACATTGCTACTTCCCTCACTGTGACATCCTGACCCCCAATATTCACCACTGACATGTAATTAGGGTATGTTTTTTACAAAGTATGTCTTGTGAGGTATCATTCCAGAAGTCTTGATCTGCTAGACATTAATATCTCGTTGGATTATATGTGTTATTGTTGTATGTGAAGTTATGATGTTTGGCTATGTATGTGTTACTGAAACATGTTGTAAGGTTGAAAACACCCACAAGCAGCCTTTCAGGTACAACAATAAAAAGGTTGAATAATGTTAATGGCTTATTGAGGAAATGCACAGCACACAAGCACGAGGATTACCCCAGGAACTGTGTACAATAGAAACCTCTCAGAGATAGCACTACACAGCAGGGACTGTTTGACCCAGGTCACAGCAAAAGAGCTTTCCAGTAAGATATAAAAGGGGGACAATGACATCATGATGGTACCTCACTCTCCCTACACCTGGAAACACCTGAGAGGCAAGGACTGAACTGTGGAAAGTGATGGTCCCAGGCTAGAAGGATTTTTAGCCTGTGTATGAAAACCTGGGAAAGACAAGGCAACCTGTGCCTTAAGAATCTGCCAGCCTGTTTATCACTCTGGGTGAGAATTTGCTAATTTCTATCCTACCTATCTAGTATGTTAAGCTCAGTTTGCGTTTTTTGTTTATTTACTAAGGTAATCTACTTTGATCTGTTTTTCTATTCCTTATAATAACTTAAAATCTATCTTTTTATAGTTAATAAACTTGCTTTGTTTATTCTAAAACCCAGTGTGTGGAATTCATAACTGGGGGGGAGGGGCAAAAAGCTGTGCATATCTTCCTTCACATTGAGGGAGGGAGCAAATTTCATGAGCTTACACTACACAGTTTTCTGTTCAGTGCAAGACAATAAAATGTTGGGTTTGCACCCCAGAGGAGGTGTGTACTTGAGTGCTGGGCAATCCCCTAGCTGATTCTTCCCATGCAGAGCTGATTTCAGTCTCTGTGTCTTTCTGCAGCTGGGCATTTCCCTACCTGTGTGTGTGTTAGAGAAGGCTTGAGTGCCTGGCATAGCAAGACAGGATGAGGGAGCCCAGGCTGGTGGAACAGGCGGGCTCAGTGGGACTCCAGTACATCAGGTAACATTTGTATTACAGTAGCACTTAGAGGCCCTGGCCAAGATCAAGGGCCCATTGTGCTAAGCATTGTATACAAACACCCACTAGGTCCCTGGCCCAAAGAGCTTAAAATCTAAATAGACAAGATAGAGAATGGGTAGGAATTTTATAGATGAGGAAATGAGGCTAAATGATTTTTATGTCACACAGGAATCGATGGTGGAGCTGGTGATTGAACCCAGATCTCCTGAGTTCCTGTCCCGTGACTTAGCCACAGACCATGCTTCCCCAACACATGGAAGCGTGCATATATGTATCATAAAATAATGCAATCTTCTGTAAACTGTGATGTGTTTTGTTTATATATATATTTTTTTTAGTCTGCAAACAGATGCATTAAAAAAGGGTCCATTGAATTGTGTGGAACTTTTGCTGTTGACTTCAATGGAAGCAGAACAGGGCCCACAGCTGGTGTTAGGTTAGCACATAAGTGCAATAAATTCCTGTCACTTTCCCTAAAATTCCAGATTTCTGACTACCTTGGTTATAACCCAAGAACATAAACAGCACAAACTATATTTACAACAATCTGAAATATATCCATGAAAAATACTTACAATGGATATGTGTTATATGGAACACAATCAAATATTTTGTTGCACAGATTGGAAGATAAACAAAATTTAAAACATGTAGGATGAAATTGAAGTGAACATAAAAAATAAACCCCACATATAAATCAGAGTAAAAATCTGCTATATATTGTGGCCTTGACACTTGACTGCTTTCGTTATATTAATCTTGTGACATAAACACGGAAATCTTTCCCCAAGTGCAGAAGCCAGACTAAGAAGTGGTGCCCATATTTGAAATAAGGCAATAATGAGCTTTTTTCCTGTTCATATCGCTTCATTGCTTGCAGTATTGGAATCCTATTTTATTTTACGGTTTGGGTTTGTTTGTGTGTTTTTAGAGCTGAGTGGATACCCCCCAAAATGGTCAGCAAAGTTAGCACCCCCTTCTGTGTGCATTACTGAGGTACTGGGGCAAATTCTATATAGTTTCTATTGCAATTCTCTTGCTGCACTTTAGCCTTCAGTTTGTTGAAGCACGTGCCAGTGTTCTGTCTTTTCAGAAAGTATCACACAAAGTCAAACCCAGAGCTATTCTACGTAAAACTGCAGCTTTTGGTTCTATTAATGACTGCTAGATGCTCACATCCTTTGTACAGAGGATGCTGCACTATTGCTTAGAGGAGATGGACGGGCGGTTATCCTGTGCTCAGATTGTCCAGAGACAGCCCCCTTAGTCAGGATCTTTTACCAATCCACTGAGGTGCAGTCCACCGGGCTTGCGTTAGAGACAGCCCCGGTCACGAGCCTTTGGCTTCGCAGGGTGCTCTGGGCATCTTCCGGCAGCCCTCATTCACGCTAATACACACCCCCCCCAAGGCCTCTATTCCTGCATACCACGATGAATCTTTACCTTATGTCCAGACTTAATACAAACTTTCCCTTATGTGGGGTGGTAACAACCCCTCAGAACCGGTACATTAACCTTATTGGGGGCAGCAAAACAGTTCCCCAGCACCGCTCGTATCTGATCTTGCTGCACCATCAATAAGTTTGGATGGCGTAAGCCAAAAGGGACAGATGGCCTCACGGGCAGTCCTCCTCCGATACCCCAATAGAGATTTCAAAAGGTCTCTTACCTCTATTGTGGCACCATGGGGTTCGAAGGGGAATGGTCCTCAGCAGCTGCCGTTGTCTCTGCAGGCATTGCCATCCCGGACGAGCCCACAAATAGTCGGAGAAAAACACAGTTCTCACTCTCAGGTTGGGTGCAGCAAGTCAGATACACTTTATTATCTCAAGCAATCGCACAGAGGGAGCGAGTGCACTAGGACACAGGGTTTCCCCCACCTACACAGGTCTCTCTCAAGATAAACAATTAGAGCAAGCATTTATACCTTTATTACAGACAATAATAAGCAACAGCTGCATATTGTTTATACATATTCCTTCATGATATCTTATTTTTCTCACCAATTTCTCTTATAGTCTGCATTCTATTCTTATCTAATACAAGGTCACAACAGCCTCTTTCACAATTCTTTTCCACTCGCTTTGCACTATCCCCGCTTCTACAAATCTCGCGTTATTAAAGCTAGAGTTAGCCTGACTCCTGCTCATTTCAGAGGCCTGCATCCAAATTCCCTTTATCTACTTCCACAAATAATAGCGATGCTTTACATCCACAGCAAGGCCCAGTTCAATTTCTTTGTAAATCTTAGTCTAAACTTTTTCTTCTTTCTGCACTATGGGAACTTTAGAATTATCCTCGCCACATTGCTGATTTCAGCTCTGACCCAACAGCATACTGCTGCATTGCATGTGGCCCTGCAAAGTAGCTTTTATGTTATAAGGTACAACCAACATAATCTCTTAAAGAATCTGATAAAATTTTAATCTCAACCCTTCTTTTTATATATCTGCCCAGGAAAGATGCCTTGACAGCATCTTATTTTGCTTACTTTTTCCTGCATCCTCATCCCTTCTGCATTTAATCGCTTATCTTCTTCCTCCAGTTTTCCTTACCTCCCTGCTTGAATCTCTTCACTCCATTCTGCTTCTGTGGCTGAGGGCCAATTTTGCTTTATCCTAATAATTGTACAGGCCATTTTCTGTTATCAAACCTTCCTCTTTGTCTCCTAAAATGCTCTTGTACCTTAACATTAGATTCTCTCAATGTCATCACTACTTGAGCTTTTGCCTGTCTTGATTATTTGATCATTGATGACAGAAAGGACGAGCTGTGGTTTATTAGATTTACTCTGTGGGCCATGTAGTTGCTAGGTGATACCCCCAGCCACTTCTATAAATACTTAATAATTTTAAGATTAAATTCCCTTGTTACTTTTCATTTAAGTAGCACAAGATGCCTGGATTTGGATGATTTAAAATGCATTATAAAACTGCTTGGATTAAGGTAGAATTCTGATTGGCTGGTAGATTAATGTTAAAGACTGGATTAATTTATGTGAAGTACACAGTTCAGCACTGCTGTTCAGTATTTCAAACTGCTAACCTCATCTTGTTCCAACCCTCAGATATGTGTTTTACTCAGAATAAAGATTTGGGGGTGGCAGGGAAGGGGAGGATGAGTAATAAGACACATCTAAATAGGATATTTGGTAATCATGAGGACACTCCAGAAGGATTAAAAGTATGCAGCTGTATCTTGTAGTATGATTATCCTATGATAACTATACTCCTTGTCATACCTGACTGCTTAATTTTCACCCAATTAAAAGTATTTTTCTTGTGATGCTAGCAAATTAGCACATACTCTTCCATTATGATTTTGTGTTAAATACAATACCATCAGTCTATCAGGATCCATTCTTTGTATTATTTATAACAGGAAGTGTCTGCAAAAAGGTAGTGATTTTAGGTCTCTGGATTATTTCTTAATTAGTCTTGATTTGAATTGGATAATTCTCCTCCTATCATCAAAAACTGGAAAGAGAAGAGAACATTGCATGTGTGTATCTATGCCAAGCAGTGGAACGAGTTAATAATGATTATTTTACCACTTTAATTTTTGTAGGTCACCATTCTAAACTTTAGCTAATCAATACTGAGGGTTATATCCATTTTATAATATATATTACTCTTAGCTCATTTCATCCTCAGTAATTAACAGTTTTATCTGCTGCTTCTCTTTGATTTAGTTCAGGAATAAATTCTCAGTCTACAGAAGTATTTCATAATTTTTATCACTTATGTCAGCTGCTGAGCCATATGATTAGTTTTTCATAATGTGCTTCCTTTTCAGGATATTCTTCCTTCCTTCCACTCTTTAGGAACATCCAGACCCTCCCCCTTCTGAACTGTTATTTATTTTCTTGTGCATATTTTTGTCTTTTCTTATTTAGATTATTTGCTCTTCCAGGTAGAGAATTTGTCTTACTTATGTTCTGGAAAGCACAGTGTATATACACAATGTAATGTAAAATATTTTTATAGTAGCTTAAATGACGCTACCTTTTCATCCTGCAGAAACATCAGTTCATTGAGGAATGAGATTCATCTGCACTCAATAGGCTTTTAAACTAAATGTCTAGTATAAGTTTTGAAATAGTTTACAAATCTGTGTTTCAAATATCATAATCTAGAATTTACACACTGAATAACCTAAGAAAAAGTGTTTCTTATGTGGTTTTAAGTGACCTTCTTGAATCAAAATCACTATAAAAATTTGCATTAGGAGTACCGGAAACTATTATTTGACCATAGCTGAGCTCATTGACAGACTTAGAATGTGTTTCTAAATATACAAATCTCCTTTTATTATTAAATGAACTTTTAAGGGCCTAATATTTACAGAGCCTCCAATTTTGCACCTGCAATTCATTCTGTGCACAAAAATGCAGGCACAATTAATAATACAAATAGTAACAAAGTGGATGTTCTGATTTGTGGGTGCAAGCAGGTTTGTAAAGACATCAAACACTGCCATTAGAACCCCTGATTGGCTGTGCCTGCCTCAGTGCTCCTGCAGTCGTATGTGGTTGTAAAAATGAGGACGTAAGTGGAGACTGGTTTTAAAAATCAGGTGCTACATGTCAGGAAGTGCTAGGAGCATAATTAGACCTTCTCATCTTACAACTTGTGAGCTACCCTCAACTTTTTAAAGAAATCAAAATACTTCTATCTTTGTAGAATTCTACACAACAGGCTCAGAATTTGAATTCTTGTCTAGTAACAGTGCTCAAGGTTGGTTTTTAAGGCAAATGATTAACAGTCTGAGATCTACTTTTACAATCATATTTAAGCTAAATAGACAGGGAGTCAGGATAACTTACATTACTGTAATCAGCTATGAGGAATTTTGTTCAGACACATATGGTATTTAGTTGGTTCCAGGTTTTTTTAATGCACTACACCTGATCCAGTGCTCTGTAGGCTCTATTGTGTAGAAATGTATTTGGCATTTTATTTCTAATATGATAGGGCGTCCAGCCCACACTGGGTGGGAGGGGGTTAATAGAGCACTGGGGAGACAGTGTGAGGAGCAGCCATTAGGAGAGGGGCTGTGAGGAACAGCCAATCAAGGCCCAGCAGGTCTATATAAAAGGAGCTGCTGGGCAGAATAGTTCAGTTACTGCTGGGAGTCCAGGGAGTAGGAACAGCTGAGAGGACTATAAGAACCTTGGACACAGCAGTGGCTGGCAACTGGGATTGAACAGCTGAGGCCCTGAGATAAGAGTGAAGAAGGTGCTGGGGCCATGAGAAAGTGGAACAGGAAATAGAGCCACATTGACAGAGGTTACAGAAGTGCATCAGGAAGCTGCTATTTACAGGGTCCCTGGATGGGGCATGGAGTAGTAGGCAGGCTTGGGTTCCCCCCTCACTTGCCACTGATTCCCACTCCCAGAAGAGGGAAACTCAGACAACAACCTAGCCAGAGGGCCGAGTCAAGAAGAGGACGCTGTGTTTCTGGGAGCTGAGAGAGTAGCCATAGTCGAGAGCAGAGACAGAGTGCTGCTGTGAAGACTGTGTATGTGGGCATCGGCCTAAAGCTAATCCCCAGCACAACCAGGAGGAGGCACCAGTCTGGCAGTGAGTGGTGCGCCCCATGACATCTGCACTCCACACTGTATTTTTTTCTTTACGTTCTGTCAACTCCCTTTTCTCTGATTTCTGTTCAGGAAATATTTTTCCAGTTTCTCTTTGTTTTCTTCTTTTTCTTTTACACTTATTTTTCCAAATGTTTTGTTCACTTAATTTCTCCTCATAGGGCTATATCGTGCATTCTACCACATAGGTTTAATATCTAGGTGGCTGGATGGGTGAAGCAGAAGTGCATCATAACTCTGTACTACTTTGTTTTTCTGGGAGTAATATTCAACACCCTTCACAGTCCTAATGAAGAATAGTCAGTCAGCAACTGTATGCTGCATGCGCTGTGCAAGGATGCACACTTGAGGGTATGATGCTGAGAGATTAGGTGCCAACTCATGCTAGGGTCCCCAAGTCTCAACTGAAAAATGAAATATACATATATGGAATCAGTCTAGTTCACCTGTTTGTTATTATTGTTAAAATAGGTATTAGGATATTAAGAATGTGCATCTATATCTCATAATGTAAGGCAAATATTTGAGTAACTGTATTGTAAGACTCCGTGATGGTGTAAATCACCAAATAGGAGAGAAACTTTAGAAAGTGTGAAGTGCTGGTCTCCAACAGAAGACGTTATGTCCTGCCCAACAGGAGAGATCCATCAACACCAGATGGACTATTGTGGAATATCAAAAAGGACACAAGACTTTGTTTCAGCCAGCACCACACCGCTGGGAAGATAAGTCATGCAAGTGAATTCTTCCTGTCAGCTGAGTTTCCAACTCAGAGCACAAAAGAGTAGGGGGATAAAAACCCCTAACAAGGAGAAACTGGAGCTCTACATTGCTTGGACTCTGGGGGACAAAGTTTACTAGGCATAAGCAAGAGATCCCCCAACTGCTTAGCCTGAGTTAGCCCTTAAGGGCGTATATAGAGCTTGCATATTATAGAAGCTTCTATTAGCTTTTGAAACTTAAGATTGTAACTCATTTGTGTATCTATGTTTACCGGCTTTAACTTTGTAAATTACTCTTATTTCCTTTTTCTAGTTCATAAATCTTTGTATAGTATATTATAGGATTGGGTACAAGCATTGTCTTTGGTGTGAGATGTAAGGTGCAATTGGTCTGGGGTAAGTGACTGGCCCTTTGGGACTGGGAGTAACCTGAATATTGCTGTGTTGTTGGGTTTTAAGGACCATCTATCACAAAGGTATGCTCATCTAGGCGGTGAGATGGATTGGAGTACCTAAGGGGATTGTCTGTGACTCCAAGTTAAGGCTGTTGTAGTGCCTGAGGAGTTTTTACTTGACTGGTGAGATCTGAGTATAGAACTCACAGTCCATTTGGGGTATAAGCCGTGTTCCTAACAATCTGCCTTGAGGTTGGGACTTATGCTCATGAGTCACCGCAGGCAGTTTGATACTGGTGTAGTTGGCAGGATTCACATACCACAGGTCAGTTAAGACTATAGATCATAACCCCAGTGCTGTTAAAGTTTGAACTTGATATTGAGAGTTTTAAAGGTTAAAGAATAGTCCCAATGCATGAACCACAATCATATAATGGTCTTGAGAGAAAAGACCTTGAATGTTTGTTTGCAGAAGGGAAACTCTCTCTCTCTCTCTCTCTCTCTTTCTTTCTTTTTTTTTTTAAATAAAGAGCCAGTTTAGGAGCTGAGACCTTTGCTCATAAGTTCTGATCAAGGGCCAGGGAAAGGAGAGGACCCTCCTGCCCCACACACCTCTGAGGAGACGGATGGAACTGACCTGACTGCAGTAGCTGAGAGTCAAGAAAGAATGTAACCACCAGAGACTGATGGCAGAATTGCGGAGAATCAAGGAGAACAACACGTCTGAGGAGAGAGCCCACCAAAGATGCATGCAACAAATCGCAGCAGTCAAAGCCAACAAAGAAGCGCACACCGAGGCAGATGGATGCTCAAACAATGCAGCTTAATTACTGGAGCAGCAACTTCCCCTTCCAGAGAGTACATCCCCTCACAACACAAGGGGGTGGGAGAAAGTCTGCCCAATTTATAAAGAGGTTGACTGTATATAACAATATCCATCCACATTTGAGATACTATGTGGGATGCACAATATACCAGCAGACAAACAGATGCCTGTCCTCTTAACCAGCTTAAGTAGGAAAGCCAGACAATGATAAGGAGGAGGGTGATGCTAAGCTATATAAGAAATTTAAAGAAAATATATTGAAAAGATTTAAGATTCCCCTGAGACCTATTGATTGAAATATAGAAACAGCCAAATGTTTGACAATTTCACCTATGTGGAATATTTACATAAAATGTGTAATTTTATGGCAAAATGGATAATGGGGTAGGACCTGAAGGAGATTATGAAAAACAGTTTGATCTGATGGCCCAGGAGAAATTGTTATGGGTAGTTACAGATGAGGTAAAAGCAGGCATGTGTGACAAAAAAAAATCCCCACTCTTTTAGAGGCTAAAGAAATTGCTGATAAATATGTTTAATCAAGGACCGATGGGTGTGCAAATCCCCATGTCACCCAGGCTAGGAGGGGATTGGAAACAAAATTAACCCCAACTCTGATTTTAAAAAACAAACATGGGAGCCTGGAGTTTAAACCCTCCCCCTGCCCACCACCAAGAGGGAAGGCAAATCTGCCATCCCTAGGGAGCTCCTGACCGTATAAAATCAAGTTGCTCAAAATTTAAGATAACACCACAATCCACACCCTCATCTATCACAGTGAATGCCACTACCATTGCTCCAGAGGTTAAGCAGGAGAAAATTTTAGTGAACTGTATTAGGACTGAGCCTTGGGAGGGTACTGAAGCATTTTTAATAAATTCTAAGGTAAATGCCATAGACTGTAAGTGTAGAAAGGCCACAGCCACCCAAGTCACTTTGATCAAAGGAAATTTGATAAGGGAGGAAGAGAGACTTCCCGGTAAAACTTAAATATAGTAGCTTTGGCCAAATTCCCTGTAATTGTACCTTTAACCAAGGTTGACCTTGGAAGATTTTAAAGGAGATATTATTGTGGGCATTGGGAATCTACTTTCCACTGGTGTTTTAATAGGTAATGATATTTTAGTCATGTGTAAGAAGGTATATCACAACTCGCAGCCAGAAAGAGTATAGGTGTACCTCACCTGGCTTGTTTGTGGACAGCAAAGAGGAAAATGCCATCAGTCCTTGGTCAGCTGAAAGTAGCAGTTTGTCATCAGAGGAAGGCTTTGGAGATTCCATTGCTTTGCCAGAGTCTGCTTATAACTGAAGTGAAACTCAAAAGGAGTTTGAGTCTCAACAGGCTGATCGTTCCCTGGACAAGGAGAGGAATGCGGCTCAGAATAATAAATAAAAGGGTAGATTTTTTTTTTCTAGAAGGTTTGTTGTACAGGAAGACTCCCATAAGAGAAAAGAGCCACCCTGGTGAGGTTTGCAAGCAGGTGCTTGTGCCCGGTAAGTACAGGGCGGAGTTGCTGCAGGTAGCTCATGGTTGTCCCTTTGCTGGACATGTAGGAATGGAGAGAACCTGTAATAGGCTCAAACAGAGTTTATATTGGCCTCACATGTGAGAGAGTAAAAATGTGAGTTTCTCTAGATATTGTGGGACCCCTACACACACCTTCCAGAAATAGAAAGAAAAATATACTGGTTGTGGTGGATTCTGCCACCAGGTACCCTGAAGCCACAGCTCTATCTAATATAGAAGATGAAACTGTGGCTACTGTCCCAATGATCATTTTTGGTAGAGTAGGTTTTCCCAGGGAAGTCTTGTCAGACCGTGGTTTAAATGTCATGTCTCTACTTTTCAAAAAGTTATAGGAGTTGTGTGGAGTGAGGCATATAAAGGCTTCCCACTATCATCTAGAAACTAATGGTCTGATAGACTTCAATGTGCCATTGAATTTTTCTGTGCTAAGGATGCTACCCAGACAGAGAGTGACTGAGATTTTTGTTCCCTTAGTGTTGTTTACATACAGGAGCGTACAGCAAGAGTCTATGGATTTGCACCCTTTGAACTCCTTCATAGGGAGAAAATCCTGAGTACTCAAAAGCTCTTTACTGTAGCAGTAAGAAGATTAGCAAGAACCAATGGTTGGAAGTGAAATTCAGATGACCTCAAATTAGAAATAAGGGACAATTTTTTTTAACAGTGAGGGTTATTAACCACTGTAAAAAAAAACTACTAAGAGAGTGGTGGAGCCTCCATCTCTTGATGCCATCACATTAGGACTTGATGCCTTTTAGGAAGGTATTCTTTAGTCAAAGACAAGTTATTGGGCTCAATACGGGGTACCTGGGGGGGGAAAATTCTATGGCCTGTATGCCGGAGGTCAGAGCAGATGATTTAATAGTTTCTTGTGTCCTTAAAATCTATGAAAACACTACATGAAGCTTGAAAAAAATATACCATAGCCAGCAAGAAGGAAAGGAAACAGAAACAGAAAATAGCAAAAAAAGAAATAGAGGAAGGTTGGACATACTAGAAAGGCAGAAACACAGCAAAAGTTTTTTTATTATTATTTATGTATTATTGTATTTATTACCACTGCAATAATTCCTCAGGGATCAGGGTCTCACTGTAGTAGTTGCTGTACAAACAAATAACACAAGCACGGTGCTTGTCCCAGAAGGCTCACAATCTAACATTTACACAAACACAACAGGGTGAATAAATAGCCAATTGGGAGCTGCAGGAAGAGATAAGGTTACAGTACAGACAGGTGTATATGCTTAGATTAGTTGTGACAGTGATTTCAGCAGTCACAAGTGGTTATCAACCAAACCAGTGGCAGACAGTAGGGATTTGTAGGTATGTTACACATAGCTGCTACTCTGAAACCTGTCACAATTTCTCTTTCAGTTAATAATAGGAAGCAAACAACAGTTTTACATGTTCTGTATTTTTCTATTTCACATGGAATGTGCAAATAAAGTGTCGTCTTAATTTCACACTTTATCCACTGATTAGTGTAAATTGAAAGTAATAATAATCACTTCAAAGTGTGTGTGACCATAATGTAGAAGTATAGGATTTCCACTGATTATGGTGAAATATCTGTGCTAAATAATTGTAGTGATTACCCACATTTCTATACTTTGCCCACTATAAAACCCTCCACTCTGACTAGCTATCTCTGATTTGATTACCTCTGCATTTGCCATTCATATTCTCACAACCAACATGGCCATGTCAGCTTCTGAGCCCTGCTGCTCTGCTTAACCCTACGTATTAAGAGACAAGGGGGACAGATGGTATAGGGAGTTGTCATAAATATAAAGGGAAAGGTAACCACCTTTCTGTATACAGAACTATAAAATCCTTCCTGGCCAGAGGCAAAACCCTTTCACCTGTAAAGGGTTAAGAAGCTAAGATAACCTTGCTGGCAACGGACCAAAATGACCAATGACCAAGTTACTGTCAAAGCTGGAGGGGGACGGGGGGAGGGAGGGGGGGACGGGACAAAGGGTCTGTCTGTCTGTGTGATGCTTTTGCCGGGACCAGGTCAGGAATGCTCTTCAGAACTTCTGTTAAGTTAGTAAGTAATCTAGCTAGAAATGTGTTACATTTCTTTTTGTTTAAATGGCTGGTAAATAGGCTGTGCTGAATGGAATGTATATTCCTGTTTTTGTGTCTTTTTGTGACTTAAGGTTTTGCTGAGAGGGATTCTCTATGTTTTGAATCTGATTACCCTGTAAGGTTTTTACCATCCTGATTTTACAGAGGTGATTCTTTTACTTTTTCTTTAATTAAAATTCTTCTTTTAAGAACCTGATTGTTTTTTTTTTCATTGTTCTTAAGATCCAAGGGTTTGGATCTCTATTCACCTATGCAAATTGGTGAGGATTTTTATCAAGCCTTCCCCAGGAAAGAGGGTGTAGGGCTTGGGGGGACATTTTGGGGGGAAGACATCTCCAAGTGGGCTCTTTCCCTGTTCTTTGTTTAACACACTTCGTGGTGGCAGCATAGGGTTCAAGGACAAGGCAAAGTTTATACCTTGAGGAAGTTTTTAACCTAAGCTGGTAATAATAAGCTTAGGGGGTCTTTCATGTAGGTCCCCACATCTGTACCCTAGAGTTCAGGGTGGGGAAGGAATCTTGGCAGGAGTCAAAAGATAAAGTGGTTGTGTCTATTGTAGAGCTGCTTTGATTGGCTATTGCCATCAGATGTACAGTAGCTAAGTAAAGTGAAGGGTGAGAGTATATAAAGCTATAATAGTCATAATAAATAATTTGAGGTAAACTCTTATTTCTATAATAACCACATCCTGGGCAGACATCAGCAGATAAACACATCAACAGTAGGTCTTATTTTACTTAACCAATGAGATTGCTATTACCTCATAAACAGGGAACACTCTTAGCTTATCATCTAGATAACGTTGTGTCTTAGGGACTTTATCAGACAGGAAGCAGAAGTCTAAACTTCTAGCACCAAAGTGCATCATCATTTCTGTAACATGTTACTCACGTGTTACTGCTTTTATAAAATCTTTTATTCAGAATAATAACAAAAGCAATATTAAAAATGTCCTAACAGTACATGAATGAAAGTTTCATGATGTTCAACCATTGAAGAACTGAGAAATGACACTTTTTTAAAACATAGAATCCTTGGCTAAAGTAGGCTATTCCTTTCATTCTACTCCCTATCATCTGAATTCTATATTGGGATCCACTAGAATGGATTCCTGGACCAGGCAGAGTCCTACTAAGTTAATAAAAATCCCCTTGGGCTCAGAGGTCAACACTAGAGAATCCTGATGTAGGATCAGGACCTTAGTTTTTGTGTTTAAAAAAAAATCGTGCTAGATGTAGCAGGGACCCAAGATAGATTTTTAAAAACACTCTTAAAAATTAATTGCACTACAGTTAGTTTAGGTACATCACATGTTGATGTATTGTTCCTGACAAATGCATCATAATGAGTATGCCTTAAGTCTCTCTTTAAAAAAAAACCATGTAAACACAGGATAAGAACAATTAAATCCTTTTAACAATCGCATTTGACCATATTACATAAAAACACCAGAATAAATATTTTCCAGATGTACTGTATAGCTAATCTAATCTAATCACTTAATATTCTGAATACCTTAATATTCTATTCAACAATACATTTAGTAGAAATTTTATGTTAAATTATTAAAATGTTTAGGCCTTTTTTTTTCAGCAAGTGTAATTGGTATTTGCAGTTTCAGATCAAATTATGGCTCTTCTTATCATACTCTATTTTCAACAAATACTCATACTTCTAATATTAAATTTTTACTACTTTACACAGCCACCTTTAATTTTGTTATTATTTTAGTAAAATACATTAAACAAAATTAAGACTAAGAATAGATTAACAAATAAAAACAACCCCTTCCTCTCTATAAAAAGAACATAGTTGGTAGACTGTGACTTTGACTTCCAGACTCAATCTTTGGGATGAGCAATACATCTAGGATTGCCAACTATCCCAAATTTTGAGGAGTTGCTCTGAATTCCATGGAAACATCTTTTGTCCTTTATTATTCTAGTGCATGAGGAATTATTTTTTGCACCTGCAAAATGGCACTGCAACAAAATTAGTAGGTTACAAAATATCTTTACAAACACAGCAGAGAATGTCCATGAAAAAGTGATCCCACCTTTCAGCTCATCATTGTGAGGTTATGATGAAGGGTGTCAGAAGGGATGACCAGATAATCTAGTCAGACCTCCTGTATATCACAGGCCACCAACACAGCCCAGAAGCCACACACTAAACCCAACAACCATGAGACCACAGTGTTACAGCCCACAGGAGACTAGATTAAGTGCCGCTGGCAGAGAATAGGAGGGACCAAGGTATACCAGTGTCCAAGCTCTTCCCCCCTCCTGCCCCAATGGCAGAGAAATAATTAAATGAGATATAC
Organism: Chelonia mydas; assembly: GCF_015237465.2. Classification (NCBI taxonomy): domain Eukaryota; kingdom Metazoa; phylum Chordata; order Testudines; family Cheloniidae; genus Chelonia; species Chelonia mydas. The sequence goes on from NC_057852.1 coordinate 104,908,510, forward strand.
CCAGAAAATAGTGGCAAGAGACCCATACCCACATGCTGCAGAGGAAGATGGAACATCCCAAAGGTTACCGCCAATCTGACCTGGGGGAAAATTCATTTCTGACCCTGCATATGGGGATCAGGGGCCATCCTGGTCAACTCCACTTCCATTCAACCATGTGTAGTAGTTGTGGAATTGGAGAATGACCTTTCTTTACTCAGAACAGACATTTTCCCAGCTGCAGTGGACTTAGTTTGAGCCTCAAAGCCTTAATTGAGCCTCAAAGACACAACTAGGACATTGTCATCACCTTCTTGTCCCCAGCTTGAGAACATGGGCTCTAGGCCACTAATATTTTGCAAAGAAAAGAAAGTAAAAAGCCATAAGAATTAATATAACTTGAAGAAATTACTCTAACAAAAATTCCTTTAAACAGAGAATGAAATATTATAGAATTCTAAGTTTCTTTACTGTGAAATTTGTGTTATCTGTTACTGACCATAAATTTAGAACCAAATCCTGCTTACCTTACTCATATGAATAGTGCCATAAGGTGAGCAAGACTTGTCCAAAATTTTGTTTCTTGTCTGACTTATTTTATAATACAAATCACTGAGGGATTTTTTTACTGAAAAATATATCCAAAATGTAAACAGAATTCACCTCAACACAGGATGCACAATTTTCAGTTCATTGCACCAGTTGTTAATTATAGAAGTATACATATTCTTTTCTTGTCTATTGCTTTACGTGAATTCTTTGAGCCTGTCCCCACTTCTGCAATGTTGGGTACTCCTCCATGGTGCAGAAAGTACCACAAAGTGCAGGGAACATTGCTGAAAGGAATATAGGGGTAAAAAGGACTTTAAATAACAAAACAATCAGCTGTTCTTACCAGGCAACAGTTTTTGTATAGCACTCAAACAATTCTTGTTTGTCACTGCTTCTATTTACAAAAGGGACAATGATGATTATAATGACCAAGACCAGATGAAATAGGCAAGGACCATCAGATAGAGGAGCTTTCAAGATGTTTTGATTAGGCATCTTTCCTATGTTCTAGAGGGTTTTGTTATGACAGACAACTGGAACTCAAATTTGATGATCTTAGAGGGGTAATCAGGCCATATGCACCAAACATTGTCCAATTATTTCTTCAAGTCTTTTGATTATTATTGTATTAAACATATTGTTAGGTCCAAATGTTCCCCATTCATGTTGGCCCCCCCACCCCACTCCCCCGCCCCAAAAATGGCTTTTAAACACTGCTGATATTAGCCATCATAGATCTAACTCAGGACAAAATTATATTGATCTGAAGCCTGCTACATAAACCAATGATGCGTCTGAGGAAGCTGTAGGCTGAATGACCATTTTTATGTATGTTTTCAAATAGGAATACAAAGAGACAAGTTTTCCTTAGAGGAACAAGGGATTTTGAAATCTGAGCTTTAGTGACCTGAAGGCCACGCACAAATCCTCAGGGATGTTTTCTGGAAGTTACATTAAAGGGGAACATGCATTTCAAGAAACTGATATTTCATCCACAAATTGCCAATTGGCTGCAGTATATGTGACTAAACCAAATTTGAGGCTGCTTATTTTTCCTAAATGAGAAATTCTTGATAGTCACATATATGCCAGAAAACAGCTTACCTCTTGGGCTGTAAACACTATGAGCTTAAAAAGATTCTAGCTTTCATTTATTGTGTATGATGTAAATAAACCTGTACTAATTTGGTAATTGCTATATAGGGTCACTACTCAACATTTAATGACAAGGTAGATATATATTATGGGCTTTCTTCTAAGGCTGCTTAAGTAAATTTTGCCTGTGCTGTAGTGCCTGTAGCAAAACTAATGCATTGTACTGGAGCTGTCAGTCTCATCTACCACAGCAAAGTCAGCAGAATACCTCTAATAACATCTTCAAGGAACAGATTTTTAGAAGTCTGTAGTCATCTGTTGAACACAGGGCTATTTTAAAAATCCCCAATCCTAGAGCTCCTACTCAGACCTTTCTCAAGCAAAACTCTCATTTGAATCCATTGGATGAAGTGCCTGAGTAAAGGACTATAGGATTAAACCCATGAAAGTAACTGATGGACAGACAAGCTAAATGCTAAGGATTCATAGGTATAGATGGTGTAAAAGCTATAGAGAGAGATCATATTGCTTCCCTGCCCCTATACTGGATGTCTCTGCACTTGTGACCCAAAATAGCATTAGCTTTTTTGATGTTGTTTATGTTTGCAAAGTCATTCACTATGTGTAGTGGTTCATTAGAATCTCTAAGTCTCTTTTCAGCATCACTGTTTTCTATGTCCCTTCCTTCCCATTGTGTATGTGTGTTTCCGATTCTTCTTCTCCATAGGTGTTAGCATGCATTTTTTCCAGAACTAATCTCATTTTGTTACTCCGTGTCTGTATGACATGAACATAAAGCCAATGACAGGACATAAGACCAATCCGTGTACCATTCTCCCTACGAGACACCTCCATGCATTGCATTATTCTTGATTTGTGGTCTTTCATCCAGTTAACCATCGTGTTAAGAATCAAGAAATGTTGAAATATTTTTACCTGTAGATGAGATTCCATATTAAACTAAAATCAAAATTGACTAAATCTTCTGCTTTCTCTTCATTGACTCAACCTAGCACATCTTTAGTGGGGGCATGTGCCTATACAAAAGAGCAGGTTTTAGCCCAGGGGTGGCCAACCTGTGGCTCCGGAGCCACATACAGCTCTTCAGAAGTTAATATGCAGCTCCTTGTATAGGCACTGACTCTGGGGCTGGAGCTACAGGCGCCAACTTTCCAATGTGCTGGGGGGGTGCTCACTGCTCAATCTCTAGCTCTGCCGCAGGCCCTGCCCTCACTCCACCTCTTCCCGAGCCTGCCATGCCCTCACTCCTCCATCCTTCCCCCCAGAGCCTCCTGCACACCACGAAACAGCTGATTGGGAGGTTCAGGGAGGGAGGGGGAGGCACTGATCAGTGTAGTTGCCAGTGGGTGGGAGGCCCTGGGAGCATGGGGTTTTGGGGAGGGAGCTGACGTGGGGGCTGCTGACGCATTACTGTGGCTCTTTGGCAATGTACATTGGTAAATGCTGGCTCCTTCTCACGCTTAGGTTGGCCACCCCTGTTTTAGCCCATATAGGTCACTCAGTCCATCAAAAAGTCTTGAGTTTTGTTTCAGATTAACTTTGTCATGAGTGCCGTATCTCATAGTGGGTTGTGCCATTGTGATTGCACTGAAGCATCCTCTTTCCAATTCTCCTTTAAGAAGGCACTTTAGCTGATTTTCTCTTTCTCTCTCATGCTCTCATTCTCTCAGGCCAGATTGTCCCTGGCCCAACTCTAAGTGTATGGGTTATAGACCCTGTCATAAATATAAAGGGAAGGGTAAACCCCTTTAAAATCCCTCCTGGCCAGAGGGAAACTCCTCTCACCTGTAAAGGGTTAAGAAGCTAAAGGTAACCTCGCTGGCACCTGACCAAAATACCAATGAGGAGACAAGATACTTTCAAAAGCTGGGAGGAGGGAGAGAAACAAAGGGTCTGTGTGTCTGTCTATATTCTGTCTTTGCCGGGGATAGACCAGGAATGGAGTCTTAGAACTTTTAGTAAGTAATCTAGCTAGGTACGTGTTAGATTATGATTTCTTTAAATGGCTGAGAAAAGAACTGTGCTGAATAGAATAACTATTTCTGTCTGTGTATCTTTTTTGTAACTTAAGGTTTTGCCTAGAGGGGTTCTGTATGTTTTGAATCTAATTACCCTGTAAGGTATCTACCATCCTGATTTTACAGGGGGGATTTCTTTACTTCTATTTCTATTAAAAGTCTTCTTGTAAGAAAATTGAATGTTTTTCTCATTGTTCTCAGATCCAAGGATTTGGGTCTGTGGTCACCTATGCAAATTGGTGAGGCTTTTTATCCAACATTTTCCTGGAAAGGGGGGGTGCAAGTGTTGGGAGGATTGTTCATTGTTCTTAAGATCCAAGGGTCTGGGTCTGTAGTCACCTAGGCAAATTGGTGAGGCTTTTTACCAAACCTTGTCCAGAAAGTGGGGTGCAAGGTTTTGGGAAGTATTTTGGGGGGAAAGACGTTTCCAAACAGCTCTTCCCCAGTAACCAGTATTTGTTTGGTGGTGGTAGCGGCCAATCCAAGGACAAAGGGTGGAATATTTTGTACCTTGGGGAAGTTTTGACCTAAGCTGGTAAAGATAAGCTTAGGAGGTTTTTCATGCAGGTCCCCACATCTGTACCCTAGAGTTCAGAGTGGGGGAGGAACCTTGACAGACCCTATCAGAAGCTTGCACTCCCATACAAGGGCCAGGGACAATGGCAGTTCCTGCACTCATGGAAGGGAACTCACTGCTTCCATTACATGCTCCAGGGGTGGATAAAAACATCTCAATGGAGGTGGGAAGTGGCTGGGTCATAGTCCTGCTACTCGCAGTGTAAGGAGCTGCTTGATGTGGATGAGGGGAAAGCTCTGTACCATCTCAAGGGATGATTTAGGCTGCACAGTTTCCTGTATCCCAAGTGCACAGGGAGAGTATTGTTCCTACTCAAAGTTGTGAATAAATGTAGTCTCTGAGGGTATGTTTCCTCTGCAATATAAGCCCGGCTCAAATTCTGGCTCCAGCCTACCCTCCGCCCCATCCGTCTACACAGAAATTGCACTAATCCAGGGCTCAGACCCAAGGTCCCAGGACCCTGCAGCCCTGCAACGTCCAAGCCCAAGACAAGCCGGGACTAAAGTTCAAGTCTTGTTGCTTTGCAGTGTAAACACAGCCCCATTTGAACTGTGTCTTAGGAGTCCACCAGAAGTACCCCAAAGTCCCGCGGGCCAACTTCCTTTGTGTTCTGTATCCCAACAATCTCCGGTTGACTCAATTGAAAATGGAAGCCCTCCCTCCTTGGCATACAGCAGCAGCTCAGTGAGTCAGTGTTAACCCATCGTCTTCTGATCCACCAAGCTGCAAACACGCCATTGGAGAGCCTCCTGGGTTTGCAATGGAGACTGAACAGAGCAAGCCTTTTGCAAAGTGTGCTGTTTCACGTTCACAGGAACACAACCAAATTTTGGTGACTCTCTGATGGAAGGCCAGTGAAACGGTGAACTTTAGCAAAAGTACCAGGAATGACCATGCATACCAGCAGATAACTAAAAAGCCATCAGCTCTGCAAATTTTCCAGGCTGCTAACTACTGTAGGGAGTATATTAAGATACTGAAGAGTGAGTACTAGAAGACCAAGGATCAGAACTGCACCTTGGGCAACTCACCAACCTCATGCCCATTTTATGATGCGTTTGACCAGCTGCTGGGCACTGCACCCAGCATGGAGCCAACCATGATGCATGATGACCTGGTCATCCAGGATGGTGCCCTGCTGTCCTCTGAATCTAGCATAGGGACTAATGGGAGCCAGCAGCAGGATCTGAGTGAGCAGCATGAAGTGACTCTGTTTCGAAAACCAGCCCTGGAGCAGGATGTGAAAAAGGATCAACAACAAATTCTAGGTCCATACTTGGAACAACGGTGGGGATAGTAACTGTTTATGACAGTGTCATTTGGTGGGAATAGTGTCTCAACTTGTCCATGAATGTAGACTCCTAAGTGGTGGAAAAACTCTTGCATCATGAACTTTTCCAGTGCAGCCTGCATTGACATTCATAAATCAACCTCACATTCTATATCATCTGCTCCATTTCTACACAGAATTCAAACAGATATGCCATCCAGGAGATCTTCATCCCAAGATACTGCCTTAGCTGTATGGTTATGACAGGGGTGGCTTTTGCTTCAGTTAAGGGCAGAAGCCATACCATTTCCCTATTCCCCCTTTCCTCCTCTTGTCTCCATTCCCAAACACTCCTTGTGCAAAATTGATTCCAAGCAGTGGGGGAAAATGCAAATATACAACTACTAATTTCTTCTAGCACACACCGTTCAAATTTGGATTACAAACTGAATAATGCTTCCAGATGCAGGGAACACATGCAACACATATATATATTCTACACTTTGTTTTTTCCTCACACTGGCACTAGCACTAAGGCATTGCCAGGGACAGTCTAGATTGTAAATGCCACTTTGTGATCTGTTTCAGAGTAGCAGCCGTGATAGTTTGTATCCGCAAAAAGAAAAGGAGTACTTGTGGCACCTTAGAGACTAACAAATTTATTTGAGCTGTAGCTCACGAAAGTTTATGCTCAAATAAATTTGTTAGTCTCTAAGGTGCCACAAGTACTCCTTTTCACTTTGTGACCTGTGGCTGTATTAAGTGAAGAGCACTTTAAAAAAAATCTCTGGGTACTGCTAGTCCACTGTCTGGAGAGGTACTTGGTAAGATATGCAGGGCTGTGGTTAAAATGCCATAACCAACTCTCAAACAATAACAGAGAGAAGATTTGCTTCCACCAAAGCTTTATTTTCCTTTTGTGTGAGGCACTTGCCACTTGACTGGGAGTGAAGAATTCTCAAGAATGCTTGACAAAAGTGTCTTTAAACACTCAGACTCAACCTGGAAATGGATGTTAATTAAAAGCACTTAAAAATTGATTTGTAAAACAAAAGCATTTCCTTTGGCATGTTAAAGCCCTGTGGTATTGAAAAATGCAAGCTGAAATGACATAGGCCCTTCAATTATCCCTGAAAGCTTTGTAAATTGTTAGAATAAGGCTACTAGATTGCAAATTTACACCGTACATTTAAATGACGGAAGCATAACTGAATCCAGAGAAACCATAAATAATCTGTCCATAATGTGTAAACTATACAGAAGACAGTGAGTTCAATAAAACAAGACTTTCTCTAATTAAGCCTTTTCTATCATTGTGGCTCAAATCATAAATGTTCTCATAAAAATAATAGCTGCTAAAATCGTGTGCGTGTGTATATATATGTATGTGTGTGTATATATACACACACACACACATACACACACACACACAAATTTTATGTATATTTATATTACAAAAGGAGGGTCTGAGCCAATAAAAAATCCTACCTATTTTCAGTCAAATGACTGCTCTACTGAATAAAACTATGATAACACCATCTCAGCTCAAGTTTCCTCCCTCATCTTCCCCAGACTTTTTTTCCCCACTGAATGCAGACATCATTTTCTGGCTGGTGTGGGTTCCATGATCCCAGGTTCTTTGGTGTGACTGGGAGAGCATCATGTCAATTTTCTATATCCCTCGCTGATGAAGACTCCATAAATAGTCACATGCAGCCCTCCTCTGTATGTAGGACCCAGGACTTGCAAGATATTTTAGGGTGTGAAAGTAGAAAAATAGGACAATCCTTGTCACTCTATGTGGTTAGAGTAAACACTGCCCAGAAAATATTCTTTCCTTCTGCCCTGCCCCACTTAGGTATTCTTTACCCAATACTAAATGCCTGTTGTGAGCTAGACTGTGGTATTTGACCACAACCCGAGGCAGGAGGTGATGCAAGGCAGCTCTGGAGAGGATTGTGCACCTCCCTACAGAATTCACCTTGGCAAAGGACAGGTACATTTTGTACACCCCCCAATCCCCCAGGAGTTCTGTCAGGAGAGCAGTTATAAAGTGCAGCTAGAGTGATACAGGATCTCCATGATGCTTCCCAGAGCTCTTCAGGATGCAAGGAGAGTATGTACACTGCCTCATTTTTTGGGATGCTGTGGCATGCTCCTGTCTTCTCAGTCCGAGGGAGGGACCCAGGACATGGTCCTGCCTTTTCTCTTTTGGGATTGCTTATGCCTCTTGGAAGTACAGAGGGACCAGTTGTCCCTGGCCCTTCTACAAAAGGGATAGGAAGGCTCATTTTGCCCTCCTGTCCTGTACATCCATGGCAGGACTGAGGACAGTCAGAATCTTTCTTTTAATTCATATAAATACAGTTCAAGTGATTGCACATGTCCATGCCACTCTAGGTGTGTGCATGCCTCATCCACATGTCCATTCCACTGTAGGTGTGTGCACGCCTCATGCACAAATGTCAGATTTTTCCCTAAGAGGTACCTGTCAGGGCAGCATGAGTGCCCTCTGGTGCCTGGGGCCACTGCACACAGGTACAAAGGACCACACGGCCCCTGACTCCCCCTCCATTCCTTTTTACCACCAGTGATGTTTGCCAGAGCTGTTACCTTTGTATTTGCAAGTCTTCTCTCTCTTTTAGTGTATACAGTACCTATTGTGTTAGTTTGAGTCTAGTGTAGTGTATTTTCTGGATTGTGATAAGAGTAAATTTAATTTAGTTTTTAGTAAAGCAGTCTTTGGTTCCTGTTTGAGTACCGGGTCCATTACTGGACTTATGCCACGTCCTCCTGGCTTCAAGACCTGTTACTTGTGGGGCAAGTCTATGCCAGTGAACATAGGGAACAAGCTACCTTAAGTGTCTGAGAGAAACACATGGGAGTGACAAATTTCACATTTGTAGAGTGTTCAAACCTCAATCTAAAAAGGACATGTCTGTCAGACTCAAGTACCTGCTTATGGAGTCTGCACTTCACCCACCATTGGAAACTTTCTGCTCAGAGTGGGTACCAAATACATCCAAGTCTGTTAGAGGTGCTGTCTTGAGTATGAAACATCTTCCTTTCATAGAATATCAGGGTTGGAAGGGACCTCAGGAGATCATCTAGTCCAACGTCCTGCTCAAAGCAGGACCAATCCCCAATTTTTGCCCCAGGTCTTGATCTGAGTCACTAGACAAATCCTCCTCACCAGAACCAATACATCTGAAAATCCTCAAAGGATTTGGTATCGGGGCTTCTGAAGTCTGAAAGCAAGGCATCGAGTTGAGGTAAGGACACTGAGGTGAAGAAGAAACCTCCAGACACTCACATACCAAGAACAATTACTGACTCCAGAGCCCAGGAAGGACCCTTTGAGGCTGATCCCATGGCAGGTGCAGCTTGCAGTACTGCAAGGTCAGGAGCCCCTTATAGTGTGGTCTACAGCAGAGGTTTTCAAGGCAGCTCAAGAATTACTGAATGTGTCAGTACCGGCTTTTCTCACAGTGCAGGATTCCTGCCCAGTAGAAGGACTGGAAGTGCTGAGTCCTTCGTTGCTGGCTTCAGCCGCCCCGCACCATTTGGTACTGGTGGCTGCTACAGTTGCTTCATCTTCTTATATTTCATTGAGGGGGAAGCCAGCAATGATTTTCCCAGTACCACCATCTCTGGATTCACAGCTAGTCTACCTGGTGCCAATGGAGTCAGCTCCATTCTGGGAGGTGGAAGCGGATGCATCATCAGACTCTGAGGTTCCAAACCCAAGCAGACCCAACAACCCCAGCACGGTGCCTTCCCATCATGGTACTGACCACAACCTCAGCATCCCAGTGACCAATTTCCAGTGCATTTCTGGGCCCCACCTCTGTATCAGTGGCCTTTTGGAGCCCTTGGGTCTTCCCTCCACCCTGTAGGGCACCTCTGCTCCCTTCCCACCCTTCCACATCAAATAGGTACAATGAGCATCTGCAACCATTAGCCTCTTTATCTGTGTTGCTTGATGAGGTGGTAATCACTGAGTCTACTTCACCACTGCCTGATGATTTCAGAGCCCATCAAGATTTACTGAGGAGGGTGGTGGCAGCAGTTCTGAATATCCAGCTGGAGGAGAGGCTGTAAGAAACTGGCTGGTGGACATTTTGTCCTCTGCAGGTCCCTCTAGGGTAGTTCAGTCTGTTAATGAGGCTATCCTAGAGCCTATCAGGAATTTATGGCAGACCTATCTTCCCTGTCTCCCTCTGCTAAAATGGGGGAGAAGAGATATTATGTCCTTCCCCAGGGCTTTGAGCACTTCTACAGCCACCTGCCTCAAGGCCCCCTGATAAGTCTCTGCTGTAAATGAAAAGGAGAGACAGGGACACCAGAACTCAACTCCAAAAGGAAAGGAAGTGTAAAAGCTAGACTTCTTTGGCAGGAAGCTTTATTTCACAGGAGGTATACAGCTAAGGATCCCAAACCAGCAGGATTGGTATTATTTTGGCCTATGGGATATCCTAAAGTCTAAGAACAGCCTTCCAGATGAGGCAAAGCAGGAGTTCACTGCTATAATGGAAGAGGGCTAATTAGTTGCCAGAACACCTTTGCAAGCAAGCCCAGATGCAGCAGACTCTGTGACTTGAGCTATGACTTCCACCATCCCTATACAGTGCTCATCTTGGCTGCAGTCATCAGGTCTTCGAGGTACAACATCTCCCATTTGAAGGCCCCTTATTCTTTTCCGAAAAGACAGATAAGAGGCTTCATAGTCTTAAGGATTCACAGGCAATCCTTAAGTCACTTGGGATTTATACACAGGCAACAAAAAGAAAAAAAATTCTGCCCACAACAGTCCCAATGGTTTCAGCCTTTCATGTCCTCTATATCCCTCCTCCTCTGCATCTGCTAGTTCATCTAGGCAAACCAGGTCTTTCAAAACAAATATTTTGACCTGCTGGTCAAAAGCAGCCTACCAATTCCCATCTTTCCCGTCTCCTATTTTTGCCAGTTGCTTATTCCACTTCCTATGTACTTGGTCCTGCATTATCACTGATCTGTGGGTCCTAAGCATGGTGGAACTGGGATACACCCTTCAATTTATTTCTATCCCCCCATTTAACCCTCCTTCCCTCTTTAGGGACCACTCTCACTAGAATATGCTACTTCAGGAGGTCCAGTGTTTCCACCTTATCGGAGCCACAGAAAATGTGCTCATGGAAGGCACCTAGATACCATGGTGATTGGTAGAGGTATAAAACACAGTTGCCAACTTTCACATGGTAAATAAGCACCCGACTTTCACAATAAGCCAAAAATCAAGCTAATCCCATTTCCAAAGAAGGCCAAAACAAGCCAATCTCTAAGAACACTCTATGTGACTAGATCCTCCTGGCATGCAATCTGGGACTGTGGTGGGCCCATTGTGCACCCCGACTCTCTCCCCCCCTTGCTCCTGCTTGCCAGGAGCTGATCCAAAAAAAGAAGTAATAAGCTACTGTGACGGGCTAGATCACAGAAACCCCCTTGGGGCTGCCAACTGATGTGCCAAGACTGTTTCTGCCCCTGCTTTCCCTGCCAGCTTGGGACTCCAGAGCCCTGCCTGGTTATGCCAGACACGCCTGCTGGTCACAAACACAGACCCAGGTCTGAACCACGTCCCACAAACTGCAAGCTTAAGAAGTGTTCCTGTCTTTAACACTCAGATGCCCAACTCCCAGTGGGGTCCAAACCCCAAATAAATCTGTTTTACCCTGTATAAAGCTTATACAGGGTAAACTCATAAATTGTTCGCCCTCTATAACATTGATAGAGAGATATGCACAGCTACTTCCCCCTTTCCCCCTCCCCCCCAGGTATTAATACATACTCCGGGTTAAATAATAAGTAAAAAGTGATTTTATTAAATACAGAAAGTAGGATTTAAGTGGTTCCAAGTAATAGCAGACAGAATAAAATGAATTACCAAGCAAAATAAAATAAAACACACAAATCTATGCCTAATACAGTAAGAAAACTGAATACAGATAAAACCTCACCCTCAGAGGTGTGCCAGTAAGCTTCCTTTTACAGACTAGTCTCCTTCTAGTTTGGGTCCAGCAATCACTCACACCCTCTGTAGTTACTGTCCTTTGTCCCAGTTTCTTTCAGGTATCCTTTGAGGGTGGAGAGGCTATCTCTTGAGCCAGCTGAAGACAAAATGAAGAGGTCTCCCAGGGGCTTAAATAGACTTTCTTTTGAGGGTGGACACCGCTCCCTTCCCCTGTGTAGAATCCCAGCTACAAGATGGAGTTTTGGAATCACATGGGCAAGTCACATGTCCATGCATGACTCAGAACTTACAAGTAGCAGCCATGGTTCACATGCTACCTTGAACGTCCTCAGGTAGACTTCTTATGTGGATTGGAGCCTTTCAAGATCCATTGTCCGTTAAGTGTTTCTTGATTGGGCACTTAACTTGCACATTCCTTTCTCAGGAAGCTGACCAAATACTTTAGTTTACTAAGGCTACTTAGAAATCAAGCAAGTACACAGCCAATATTCATAACTTTGAACACAAAAATGATACATGCATACAAAAAGGAGGAATAGATTCATTAGATCATAACCTTTACAGAGATATGTTACATGGCATATGTAGCATAAAACATATTCCAGATATGTCATATATACATTCATAAGCATATTTCCATAAAGCCTTATGGGGTGCAACATCACAGCTACAACAAGCTACAAGCCAAAAACTAGCCAACAAGCAACTCACAAGCCAATTAAGCCAAAAACAAGCCCAATTTCTGCATTTTTTTCGCAGGTTTGGCATGTCTGGTATAAAGCCCTAATATATATATGAACCTCAGGAGAGGAAGCTGTGTAGTAATATACTGAGTTAGAATATACCCTGGCCACATCCTCTTCTAGGCCAGCAGGGCCCACTTTTGAACCTAGCCTGGCCAGATGCAGGAGCCTCAGCAAAACAGGGCTTTTCATTCTCTCCATTCGGCACCATTTTGACCCTATTTTTCGACTGATGTTTTCTTTCTCTTTGCTTGTTTTCTCACATTCACATGGTTAACCAATAATATTCAAGTTTGTGTTTTACTTCAACTGGGTTCAAACCTTGTCAAAGGAATATGCTCATCTCTACTAGAAACATTGATTACTGGGAAAATCCTAAGAAAGTAGATGCAGCGCACAAAGAATAGTTTTTTTCTTGACTGGCCTATTTTCCTTACTAGGCCAAGTGGCCCTGCAGGAACTGCTACTTGACATTCCTGAGGAGACTTCCTGCTGGCAAATGTGTTTCGAAACCAGGAACTGCATTAAAATCTTTCCAATAGTACCCATGAGGAATATACTCTTGAAAGCTGAATGAAAGGCAGCTCATCTTTCCTTCCAAGGCTTTTCTATAGGATTATTTCAAACTACATTCCTTCTTTCTTGAAGGGTAAGAAGAACTTTTTGAATTTGGTATCTCAGATAAAAGAGGTAGGCCTTAATATTTTACCAGCTGAGTGTAGGTAAATTTGATAGATTGATAGTTTTCACTCTTCAATAGAAATCCATCTGTGCAGGAAGGAAAGGTATTATAAATAGAGGATGGCACAGACTCCGGTGGAACTAAGGATTGTGATACTGGTTCATTTTTCTTGGAACTTCTTAGGTATTATACAAATATTATGTTTATAGTCAAAAAGTTAATTCCCCTTATGCATTATGATTCCTTGGTAGTATTCTATATCCTTAACAAATATGCTTGTTGGGCTAATTTTGTCTTCCATTTTCCAGCCTTACTTTGGCAAAATTCCCCCTGAAATAAATTGGAATTTTACTCGAGTAGAGGTGGCAGCTTCACGTTGTTAATGCAAGCTGCACAGATAGACATTTAAAAAACTTACTATTTTACAAAAAGGAATTTGTCCAAACATACTGTGGCAAAAAGAGTTTGAATTCAGCCATAAACCACCATGGAGGCATCTTGAGCATTTGTAGAACTGGCATAGCTGCCTCCTATACTGTGCTCTTGCAGTCATAGATTCATAGATATTTAGGTCAGAAGGGACCATTATGATCATCTAGTCTGACCTCCTGCACAACGCAGGCCACAGAATTTCACCCACCACTCCTGTGAAAAACCTCTCACCTATGTCTGCGCTATTGAAGTCCTCAATTCGTGGTTTAAAGACTTCAAGGAGCAGAGAATCCTCCAGCAAGTGACCCGTGCCCCATGCTACAGAGGAAGGCGAAAAACCTCCAGGGCCTCTTCCAATATGCCCTGGAGGAAAATTCCTTCCTGACCCCAAATATGGCGATCAGCTAAACCCTGAGCATATGGGCAAGATTCACCAGCCAGATACTACAGAAAATTCTTTCCTGGGTAACTCAGATCCCACCCCATCTAATATCCCATCACAGGCCATTGGGCCTATTTACCATTAATATTTAATTACCAAAACCATGTTATCCTATCATACCATCTCCTCCAGAGGAATGGAAAACTTGCCTTATGAAAGGAGACTTAAGGAGCTTGGCTTGTTTAGCCTAACTAAAAGAAGGTTGAGGGGAGATATGATTGCTCTCTATAAATATATCAGAGGGATAAATACCGGAGAGGGAGAGGAATTATTTAAGCTCAGTACCAAACTTATCGAGTTTAATCTTAAAGCCAGATAGATCTTTTGCCCCCACTGCTTCCCTTGGAAGGCTATTCCAAAACTTCACTCCTCTGATGGTTAGAAACTTTTGTCTAATTTCAAGTCTAAACTTCCTGGTGGCCAGTTTATATCCATTTGTTCTTGTGTCCACATTGGTACTGAGCTTAAATAATTCCTCTCCCTCTCCGGTATTTATCCCTCTGATATATTTATAGAGAGCAATCATATCTCCCCTCAACCTTCTTTTAGTTAGGATAAACAAGCCAAGCTCCTTAAGTCTCCTTTCATAAGACAAGTTTTCCATTCCTCGGATCATCCTAGTAGCCCTTCTCTGTACCTGTTCCAGTTTGAATTCATCCTTCTTAAACATGGGAGACCAGAACTGCACACAGTATTCCAGGTGAGGTCTCACCAGTGCCTTGTATAATGGTACTAAAACCTCCTTATCCCTACTGGAAATACCTCTCCTGATACATCCCAAGACTGCATTAGCTTTTTTCACGGCCATATCACATTGGCGGCTCATAGTCATCCTATGATCAACCAACACTCCAAGGTCCTTTTCCTCCTCCGTTACTTCTAGTTGATGCGTCCCCAGCTTATAACTAAAATTCTTGTTATTAATCGCTAAATGCATGAGCTTACACTTCTCACTATTAAATTTCATCCTATTACTATTACTCCAGTTTACAAGGTCATCCAGATCCTCCTGTAGGATATCCCTGTCCTTCTCTAAATTGGCAATACCTCCCAGCTTTGTATCATCCGCAAACTTTATTAGCACACTCCCACTTTTTGTGCCGAGGTCAGTAATAAAAAGATTAAATAAGATTGGTTACAAAACCGATCCTTGAGGAACTCCACTGGTAACCTCCCTCCAGCCTGACAGTTCACCAGTCCATAGCAGAGGGATGCATCTGAGTTAGGAAAGAGGAATAGCTTATGTGCATTGTACTCCAGCTATGCTCAAATGGCAAATAATCTCTTAGGAAATATTGCCATCTAATGCAAGTTACAGTAGCTCTAGGTTGCTCTAACCCATGTCAGGGCTGTAATCAGCCCCCTTATGCCCCATATAGCCTGCTGCATACAGGAAACTGATAAGTATTCAGACACCATATATTATCAAGAGAGTGCAATGTATCATTTCTAAACAGTTCTAGAACTGGCAATTCTGTGCTGTCATAAATTGTCATAGTGTAACGCCAACAGACAGGCCCGCCAACAGAAATTCCAGGCCCCAGAGCCGTCCCCGGGGGGGGCGGGGGGGGGAGGTGCTTGGGACAGAGGCGATAAATGCATTACTTCCGTGACCGGAGTGGTCTCGCGCTCCTAGGCACCCTGCGGCCTGCCCAAGTAATTTAAAAAGGCTCGGGGCTGTTGGCCACCGCTGCGGCAGCAGGCCCCTTTTGCCCCCCCATCGGCGGGCCTGCCGACAGACTCCAGTCATCAATGGGCAGGATCAAACCTGGGACTTCTGGAGCTTAGCGCAGGAGCCTCTACTGTATGAGCTAAAAGCCAACCGGCAGTTAGCTAAGGCTGTAGAGCAGACTCAGTTTCTCACTAAGTGGTCTCGGTGCCACTAGATAGGACAGAACATTATACCCTGGAGGTGTGTGGGTTACAATAGCTCTGTTGATTTCAGTGTTTCTTTTGTGCTGTAACTGGCCATAGCTCCACTGAAGTCAATGAAGACATGTCAATTAATGCCCACTGCAGATCTGACCCTTTCTTTCCAGACAGTGCATTTGTCTAACTGAAATATTAAGAATAAAAGATCAGAGCAAATAAGACTTACATAATTGTAATGCTCACCTGAACTAAGTTCCAGTTTATTTCATATATTTAGAGAGAGATGTTGTGTGGGTTTTTTGTTTTGTTTGTTTTAATAACTCATTTTAAGGAAATGAAATGTTTTGTATATTTTTAAGGAGTAAAAAACTAAAAGGTATAAGATCCAACTTTCAACCGCAGTGACAGCTCCCATGTTGGCCTAGCTGTTCTACCTGTATTTGCTTGGAGTAATTTGCAGAGCACTAGCCAGCAAGTAAGTTTAATTTCATATGACAAGATGTACACCTTGCAGAGCCTGTCCTATGACCCCCAAGGCCTATGTGTCAGTTTTATGCACAGATTAAGGCTTCTCACTAAGTGAATTTTTCATACATGTGTAGACCGTGTTTCACAAAGCACTTTGAGGGACATGGTGAAGAACTGGCTTTGGGAACAAAGCTGGCATGACAAGGTTTGCAAAATCAGTTTGCTTATGTGTCACCATTGACAGATCAACCTTGGCATGAACACTGGCTTTCCTAGCTAAATTAGCTCTAAGCCGAGTATCTTGAAGGCTAGAAAAGAAAATAGCATATGAGCTGAGCACTCCTGCAAGCTGCTAAGCATACTCTGCTGCCAGTGGAGTCAGTGGAGTTGAAAAACCTTGCAAGATTGAGCCCTATATGAATACAGTGTGTCTTTGTCGCCTCTCCTAATGGACTGAAAAATAATAGAATAAATCCCAATACACCTGCCACATGTACTAGCAAATTATGTGTTGAAGTCGGGGGGAAATGCTTAAAGAGTCTTGTTTCTTAGTAGGAATATTTTTTTTTTCATTTCATAACATTTAATAACAGTATTTAATTAGAGGAATTAGGAAGTTCCCATGGATTCAACTTTATCTTAGAAAAATACATGGCTTAATTCATATGAACAATATTTTGCTTCCAAAGAGCAAATCTTTGTATTTCCTTTGGCTGTGTTCTGTATAGAGGAGCCCCACTCCTCCATCTGTCAGTTTCTTCCCTTTATGCAGTAATTATTGATCAGTAACATGTCACATAGTGCAATTAAACAGTTTGCTTATCAAGGACCAGATCTTGCTCTGAGTCACACCAATGTAAATTTGAATTAACAATCACAGAGACTTGGATGGACTTGATTCAAAATTCCACTGGAATGGAATTTGGGCTCAAATCAATAGCTTCTCTCCCTTGTTTCCATTAAAATCCTGGATTCCAGATAATTGCCCAAACCATTTAAGCATGTATTATTTTCATTTTCATTTTAACCAGCCTGCATTGAATTCTTATTTATCAAGGACTAGGTCCACAAAAGGACTGATATGCCTAAATCTAACATTTAGGCACCACTGAGATCTTCAAAACCCCTGCTTGCTGCCACCTAACTGTGAAGGTGCCTTAAATCCATCCCTACATACCTGAATTTCCACTATTTCCACTATTAAAGTCCCTCTTGGCATCTTCGCCTTCCTCTGTAGCATGGGGCATGGGTCACTTGCTGGAGGATTCTCTGCTCCTTGAAGTCTTTAAACCAAGATTTGAGGACTTCAATAGTGCAGACATAGGTGAGAGGTTTATCGCAGGAGTGGGTTGGTGAGATTCTGTGGCCTGCGTTGTGCAGGAGGTCAGACTAGATGATCATAATGGTCCCTTCTGACCTTAATATCTATGAATCTAAGTTTCTGCCAGTGAGCCTGCTGCCCCAGTGCCTATCCCATGCCTAAGCCCCGGCAGGATACTCAAACTAGATATTCCTTTGTTTATCTTGCCTGTGGGACCAGTTCCCAGAGAACACCAAAACGCACATATGTAAATGACCTAATGTGGAGCAGGAATTTGAACTTGAGTTTTCATCTTCTCTCGCTAGTGCCCTAAAGCCTGGGCTAAAAGTTATAAGGAAAGTTGCCATGTCTTCTCCCTCCCCAGCATTTGGTCACAAAGGTGACTTTCATCTTTTCTCTTTCTCCTTTATTAACAGGAAGAGAAAGAGTTAAATGGACCAAGTCCTGGGGTGGAAGATGAAACAAGATAAAAATTCTGCTTACTTCAGCTGGCCTCCCAGAACCCTCTGAAGAGTTCTTTCTCCATTATAAAGGATAATTACATCTGTAATAAAGGGAACAATGTCCTTTTCATTCAACAGTGAGGTCAAGGGGATTGTTATTTATATTAAAATAAATTGTGCAAGCAGCACAATACAAGCAGAATAAGAATCATAAACACCTCCATTTAATTTTAGGGTGCACAGTATCTTGTAAAAAATAACCACTCCGCTGTGTTCAGGTAAGATTCTCTCCTGTCTCAGAGCTCTGCTAGGTGCAGGGACAGAACATCAGGATCAGATGGGGAGGACCAGCTGCTGGCCCTGGTATAATTTAGAGTTGCTGCTGGGCAGCTTTAGGGTCCATTAAAGAACCTACGTCAGTAACTTACTTAGAGTCATCACTTACTTACGGTATCACTATGACGATCAAGTGTGACCGTCAGCGGAGGCATTGCAGTGCAGAACTACACACTTTCCCTTCCTCTGACAAACTCCTCTCGTCCTACACAGGGTAGAACATGGAGAGCAGACGTGAAAATCTACAGATGACAGCTATTCCCAGCAGAAAACTCCCCCGTGATGCACATTTGTGGTCAAGTTATGAGCTGCACATTGGGGCTGAAAACTCACTGGAGGATATCACAGCTTCAGCTTTATCAAGACTTAGCTATTTTTAAAGTAACATACATCTTAGTGCTCCTGTCACAGTAAGGGCTTTCTATCAGCATCCTGTAGAGCCAAACTTCCAAAAAGATAGTGTGAAGAAATTCTGCTTTCCACAATGTCCTTTTATTCCCTCTCCTCTGCATTAAGAAGAAAGGAGTGTTATTGGCCTCCCTGCCCTCTGCACAGAGAATCATGTGCATGGGTGGCAGGTGAACCCGCGCTTTGGGGAGGCTAGCCGGCTGGCTGAACCCCTTCTGCCTGAAGCTCTGCCCCCCGCCCCGCCGCCAGAGCTCCAACCCAACTTCTGTAACAGGAGGATCCCTGAGGGCCCCCGCCCCCTGTGACTGGAAAAGTCCTGGTCTGCCCACCCCAGCCATGATGGGCTGCCCCCCCCGAGTGCCAGTCCGGTCCTAGCCACGCTGGGCCCAGCTACTGGCTCCCCCAAGCCACCGGGCCAGGCCCCTGTGCCCGGCCAGCCCCCAGAGCCAAGCCACCGGGCTGGTCCCCCATGCTTGGCCAGCCCCCACAGGCCAGCCCCCCACACCTGGCCAGCCCCCAAGCTTCCAGGCCTGGGAAAATGTGCCAGCTGCTGTATTTGCTGTTACACCGGCCCCATTTATTTGTCTAAATATCTGCCTGCCCACACAGCCTGTGGTGAGGCAGATAGATCAGTCAGTAACTGTATTCACCCATAAACTGTATGGAGTTGTTAACTGGACGGCAGAGTGGGTCGAAAAGGTATTTACACAATTATTTGAAACAGGGCTAACTATAGATCTCTCCTGATTTGCCAGTGAAGGGTCTCTATTGGCAGATGCCACAATTGTACTTTGCAGGTATCAATGACAGTCTATGTAGCCCTAACTTCAAATGAAACTTCCTCGAGCTGGGGCACAATGCTGACAACACCAAAGTCCTCCAGTGTTTCCCACAGGGAGCTCTCCACCTCTGAACTGCCACTGTTATACTGCTGTTGCTGCTCTCATCTCTGAGCTGCATGATGCTGGCTGGCCTTTGCATCCCTGCTGAAAATACTCTGCCACTGTGTCAATTAGTCTTTGCTTCCAGTGGCTTGTCTGTCTCTGCCTTAGGCAGGAGTAAAGAACCCACTGTGTTTTTTTACATCTCGAGTTCATGTATGACGCCATAATAAAATGCTCTTGTTCATGTATTTCTCTTGAGTTGTTGTCTGTCAGCGTGCCCAGTGTGTTTCTGTGCCAGTACTCGATGGTGTTATATTTTCCTTAATGTACAACTTGACTTTGGGCCCCAGAGGAACCACGCAAATAAAAATGACAAATGGATATTGACAACTCAGAAGCACAGTATTTTGGTTGCTTATGGGTAAGGAAAGCTAAGGGATTTTATGACATTTAAAATCAAATACCAAAATCAGATGCTTCACAGATTCTCCACAGACTACTAATTATTTGTTAGCAACATTCATCAAATATACTCACAAAATCTAGGAGTGCTTTGCCAATATATACTCAACATAGTATTTGCCAAACACAGCTTGAGCAACTCAAGTTGTAAGCAATGTATCTGCTGTATTCCTAGTTCAATAACAAATCATTAAGCCAATGCAGGGAATCGTTGGGGTCTGTTGTGTATTGAAACGCATGTAAAAATTACAAGCTGCCATTTTAAATCCTAAGGTGTTTCCTGGTCCTGCTTGAAGGCTCTAGGAGGAAAGCACACTATCTACAGTCAGTCTGCAAAGAGTCAGCTTACAGCAAGGTGAGGTAAGGTGTGCCTTTTTGCTTAGGGAGCAGCCTGCTTTCTCTCTGTGTGTTATTGGTCCTTGTGTGTTAAGGTTATGGATCTTAAGAAATCAAGTAGTGTTACATTGCAACCTTCCACCAGGAGTATTTTATGTTTTCATCTAACTTCTCTGTGTTTACATATCAGGTTCCAGATATAATTCTCTTTCTTAGTACAAGAAGAAAATAAAAGATTTAAATGTTAATGAAATTCCCTAGGTCTGCTTATTTCCTGCTATGTGTCTCTCACTAAAATACTCTCCACTCTTTCTCAGAAAGCATCAAAACCTCAATAATTTGTGGAGGCACAGTTCCTGTTTATAAAGCTACAAAGCTCAAATAGCAAAGTCCAGAAATCAAATATAGTGCTCAAAGCAATACTTGCAGTTAGCAAAAAACAAGGAATCTATAGGCTGAAATTTGTTCACATAGTTTGTCAAACAATTATAAATAACAGCAGCCTTATAGGGATTCTTATGTATTCATGGACAATTTCAAAGAGGAAAAGAGGATAAAACTGCAGATAACTTGTTCACAGCTAGAGCTGTATTCAACAAATATTAAGTTCAGGGTGTTTTGCAAATTTTTTCCCCACAAAGTATTTGTCAATCAGTCCCAGATTTTGTGAGTATATGTAGTATTCAAAATGTTTGACAAAGCTATTCCAGACAAATAAATAGCAGTCTTGGAGTATTTGCAAAGTGTCCAATTTTGGTATTTGGTATTCTGGATTCAAGTTCAGAACTGGTTACCCAAGTCATACACTTTTGTTCCTGTTTTCTGATTGGATTCATGAATACTAATAGGCTGGAATATGGTTCAATTAAGATTCTAATGCATTTGAACAAAATCATGAATATATAATTTGGTGTTTGACCAGATCTATTCTTAGTGAATAATTCAACCAACTCCATTGTTTTCCTATTTCTGTACTGTCCACACTTTGCAAGGACCATCTTACTGGGACATTTGCTCTTTTATTCAGATCACAGCTTTATATTCATGATATTCATATTCTGTTTATATTGCTCCCTGTTGGTATCTCAAATAGCTTGCTGTATTCCAGGCATTCCAGTTCTCCTTGTGTTATCTGTTCAAAATCAGTGCAGAGAAGAATGTAAGCATGATTTACATTGGATTCTGATGTGTTTATGTTTGGTGTGAAAGTTTGCTCATGACATTTAAAAGGACAATAGTCATATGTAAAATAATATCTCTCTATTTTCTTCAAACAACTGAAATTACCTTCCCTTAAAATCAAGGAAAAGTATTTAACTATTTCTGTCAAAAGCTTACAAAATACTGAGGCTACTAGGAGAATCAGAATTTGGGTAACATTTTTAAGATGCTGATCAAAAGTCTTGAAATGAAAAGCATTAAGGAACTTGTGATGACAATTGCATTTCAAACAGTTCAGGTAAGTGTCACAATGTTGTACAATCAAATACATACATTGAAAATGTTTAGGGGTAAGTGTTCCACTCTATCATTAGTAGTTCTGTAAAATGGACAGATAGGGTGCAGGAGCTTTCAAAACTATCTGTCATTTAATTTCTTCCCAGTGGTATTTTTCTCAGATTTTTAGATTATGTTAAAATAATAGGCATACAGACACATAGGAATTACCAGACTGTGTGAGACCAGTACTTGATCTAGACCAGTGACCACTACCAGATGCTTTAGAAGAAGATGCAAGAAATCCCACAGCGGACAATTAAGGAATAATTTGCCCAACGAGTCTCAGACTTCATGGCTTCAGGAACAGAATAAGAACCACAAAAGAACAGAAGTTTCTTCTTAGCTTCTGTGAATGAATAGTTGGGTTATGCCCTGGATCATGAAGGTTTGTAATCCTTATGGACTCTGCCCAACACAGCTGAGCTAGCACTGAGGAGTAAGTAAACTGCACCAGCTAAAGTGCCAGTGCAACTTACTTGCCCCATGGAGCAAGAGGGAAGCAGGGAGCAAAGTATGATTCTCAGCGTTGGAATTCAGTCCCAGCTGTGCTTTTAGGGAATTGAAACCACTCACTGCCCCTTGCTCAGAATGGATTGCAAGGTGTGAACACATCCCTATATATAAATATTTTCCCAGCTATCTGTTGTAATTGTGAGCTTTCTTATTATCCATTTAAATGTCTAATTATTTTGGAGTCCTGTTAAGCCCTTGGACTCAGTATGTCCACAGGCTAATTGTGCATTATATGTAAAAAATATTTCCTTTTTATCAATTTCCACATTTAAATTTCATGAAGTTGCTGATCTACCTTCCCTCTGCCATCTATTATTTAGTATACCGTTATCATTTCTCTTCTTATTCATTTCCTCTGCAAAATAAACAGTCCTGGTGCTTTCACGCTTCCTTCATGTTGACATTTTGTCAAGCCTCTAGTCACACTCATCACAAATCTCTGAACCTCCTTTGCTTCCTGCTGTCTTTCTGAAGGAGAATGATCAGAACTGACACAGCATTCCAGGTGATAGGATACCATTAATTTATATAATGATATTATAATATGTTGGGAGGTTCTTCACAATCTTCTTCACTAATCTAAACTCACTTGTGTCTTCTTCAAGTTTTGCTACTTCACTGCTTACTCCATTTTCCATATCACAAACAGACATATTCAGCAACACTGGTCCTACTAGAAACCTTTGTGACTCCTGAAATATGAACCATTTGCCAAGGTTAAAATTGATTGTTTCTTCCTGCTATTTTTTTCTGTCTCTCAGCTAGTTTCTGATCCAGAAATATGTAATTTCCTTAATTGTAAGGGACTTTGTCAACGGCTTTTTGAAAGTCCATATAAATTATGCCGGCTGCTTCTACATTATCCACTATTTGATTGACATCTTCAAAGAATTCTAAAAGATCAGGGAGGCACAATTTTACTTTGCAGAGTCTGTGCTGGTTAATCTCTCTTAAAACACCATTTAGCTGTTTCATGAATCTATTTTAAACCTATTTACATGCTATTGGCGTCAAGCTAACCAGTCTGTAACTCCCAGGGTCAACCCTCTTGCCTTTTTAAAAAAATATGGTATACTGGATAGCTTTTAGTGAGTGATTACATATTTTTGTTAGCAGGTCAGCCACTTCATTATGTTGCTTCAGAATTTTTCTTCATACATTCCATCTGGTCCAGGTGACTTACTGCTCTTTAATTTATCAATTTGTTCTACTCTACAGGCACCACAATCCCTGATAGTATTTTATCTCTGTTATATGACAAAAGTCATCTTTATAACCTGAAAGGATCAGGACTATTGAATTTAGGAAAAAAACACAAATAGGAGGGACCTTCACCGAGGTACACAATATAATGAGTGGTACAGAGAAGGTAAATCAGACACTTTAATTCAGGGGTTCTCAAACTGGGGGTCGGGACCCCTCAGAGGGTCGTAAGGTTATTATGTGGGGCGGGGGGTCACGAGCTGTCAGCCTCCACCCCAAACTCCGCTTTGCCTCCAGCATTTATAATGGTGTTAAATATATAAAAAAGTGATTTTAATTTATACTTAAATTAAAAGAGACTTGCTGTGTGAAAGGGGTCACCAGAACAAAAGTTTGAGAATCACCGCTTTAATTTAATATACTCCTACTATTTTTTTTTTCCAAAATGTGGTTCAGAGGTAGAAGTCTGAGCCAAAGCTGAGGGTTCACAATTAAACCCCCACTTATGATACATGGGTAGGTGAGGTTTCTACCATTTCAAATAATAGAATTTATTTTTACCTTTTGGGGGGGAGGGGACCCTAAACGATTACACACAAGAACATTTCATTATGAGAAATGTTATTTAGGTTGCTAAACCAAGCCCTTGGAAAATGTCAGAGTTATGTGCAACCTTAATTCGGACCCTTGTTTGTGTGTCGATCTTTGATTATAGGATCACAGACTATTTTTTCCACAAATCTCTTGCTTCATTCAGTGCACAGGATGGATGCAGGAAGGAGTGGAATTAAGGTTGCACAGGCAAATGTAAACCTGGCTTTTCCAAATTTTTGAGTGCTTGATTTTGCAGCCCCAAAATATTCTCTTAATGTAGTCTTTTCTATATAGCTTATATAGATAATGAAAACATCCAAAGTAACAATAATGAGCATTTAAAATATACACACACTTTTTTGGAAAGATATAAACTTTCATAGACAACAATTTCAAGACAAACAATTTCTAAGGCTCCAGTTCAACAAAACACAGGATTAGCATGTAAAAGGTTTTTAATTTTAGGTACATGCTTAAGTCCCGTTGATGACCATGGGACTTAAGCGCCTGCTAAAAGATAAGCACATGCTTAAATGTTTTGCTGAATAAGGATGGACTTAAATATGTGTTATGTGCTTTGCCAAATCAGGGCCTAGCTGACAGGGATAAGGAAAACACTTTCCCTATGGGAAGGAGTGATGCTGTATGATTGAAACATGACGATTTATATCATTAATATTGCCACTGTTAGACAATTGCAACAAATCTTATACAAAGTATACCATGTTTCAGAGTAACAGCCGTGTTAGTCTGTATTCGCAAAAAGAAAAGGAGTACTTGTGGCACCTTAGAGACTAACCAATTTATTTGAGCATAAGCTTTCATGAGCTACAGCTCACTTCATCGGATGCATACTGTGGAAAGTGTAGATCTTTTTATATACACACAAAGCATGAAAAAATACCTCCTCCCACTCCACTCTCCTGCTGGTAATAGCTTATCTAAAGTGATCACTCTCCTTACAATGTGTATGATAATCAAGTTGGGCCATTTCCAGCACAAATCCAGGTTTTCTCACTCCCCCCCCCCCCACACACACACACCCCCACTCTCCTGCTGGTAATAGCTTATCTAAAGTGACCACTCTCCTTACAATGTGTATGATAATCAAGGTGGGCCATTTCCAGCACAAATCCAGCGTTTAACAAGAACGTCGGGGGGGTAGGGGTAGGAAAAAACAAGGGGAAATAGGTTACCTTGCATAATGACTTAGCCACTCCCAGTCTCTATTCAAGCCTAAGTTAATTGTATCCAATTTGCAAATGAATTCCAATTCAACAGTTTCTCGCTGGAGTCTGGATTTGAAGTTTTTTTGTTGTAATATAGCAACTTTCATGTCTGTAATCGCGTGACCAGAGAGATTGAAGTGTTCTCCGACTGGTTTATGAATGTTATAATTCTTGACATCTGATTTGTGTCCATTTATTCTTTTAGGTAGAGACTGTCCAGTTTGACCAATGTACATGGCAGAGGGGCATTGCTGGCACATGATGGCATATATCACATTGGTGGATGTGAAGGTGAATGAGCCTCTGATAGTGTGGGTGATGTTATTAGGCCCTGTGATGGTGTCCCCTGAATAGATATGTGGGCACAGTTGGCAACGGGCTTTCTTGCAAGGATAGGTTCCTGGGTTAGTGGTTCTGTTGTGTGGTATGTGGTTGCTGGTGAGTATTTGCTTCAGGTTGGGGGGGCTGTCTGTAGGCAAGGACTGGCCTGTCTCCCAAGATTTGTGAGAGTGTTGACTCCAGCGAGAAACTGTTGAATTGGAATTCATTTGCAAATTGGATACAATTAACTTAGGCTTGAATAGAGACTGGGAGTGGCTAAGTCATTATGCAAGGTAACCTATTTCCCCTTGTTTTTTCCTACCCCCCCCCCACAAGACATTCTTGTTAAACCCTGGATTTGTGCTGGAAATGGCCCACCTTGATTATCATACACATTGTAAGGAGAGTGGTCACTTTAGATAAGCTATTACCAGCAGGAGAGTGGGTTTGTGTGGGGGGGGGGGGGTGAGAAAATCTGGATTTGTGCTGGAAATGGCCCAACTTGATTATCATACACATTGTAAGGAGAGTGATCACTTTAGATAAACTATTACCAGCAGGAGAGTGGGGTGGGAGGAGGTATTTTTTCATGCTTTGTGTGTATATAAAAAGATCTTCTACACTTTCCACAGTATGCATCCGATGAAGTGAGCTGTAGCTGACGAAAGCTTATGCGCAAATAAAGTGTACCATGTAAGTTGTCAATGGAAAAGTTATGATTCGCTGAGTATGATTATGTTTATATGCATGTGTCATTTTTGTATCAGAAGTTATGAATATTGACTCTATGCCTGTATTTCAGATGTGTTTGCTCCTGTGGTAACACCCACAAGGTAGATAACGTCCAGTCTAGCCAGAACATTCTGAATGGACCATTCAAGTGATGGCCCATTAAAGAACACTTAGCTATCAAAACGGGTCATAGAAGAAGCTTGTCATCGCCCCCGTGAGCCTCCCATTGGACTCTTTAGCCAAAATATGGGTAATGGCTGATCCTATGAGTCATCAAACATGTAAGGGCATGTGACTTAGTCATGTGACCCTGGACTCCATCTTGTGCCTGTAATTTTCCACAAACTAAGACTAAGAGCATTCCCTCCACATGGGAAAAGGTATAAAAGACCCTGGAAGCATCTCAGTTTTGCCCCTTTCCTGTTCTGACCTGTAGACTAATACCAAAAGGATCATTCCAACCAATCGACTGAGGACCTTCCAATCTTTCAGTAGTTACCAGAAATTTTACAAGCCAGATGTTTATTCCATGACTGCTTCAAACCTGATACAAGAACAGTGCAATGATTGCATATATTTGATTTCCTTAACTATTTTAACTTTTTCCTTATTCTTTTCTCTTATAAACTTTTAGTTATTAGAGACTAAAGGAATGGCAACAGCATGATTATTTTGACAGGTTTCAGAGTAACACCCGTGTTAGTCTGTATTTGCAAAAAGAAAAGGAGTACTTGTGGCACCTTAGAGACTAACCAATTTATTTGAGCATAAGCTTTCGTGAGCTACAGCTCACTTCATCGGATGCATACTGTCGAAAATACAGAAGACTTTTTTATACACACAAACCATGAAAAAATGTGTGATTATCACTACAAAAGGTTTTCTCTCCCCCCACCCCACTCTCCTGCTGGTAATAGCTTATGTAAAGTGATCACTCTCCTTACAATGTGTATGATAATCAAGGTGGGCCATTTCCAGCACAAATCCAGGTTTTCTCCCTCCCCCCCGCCCCCCCCCCCCAAAAAAAACCATGATTATTGGGTAAGATCTGAGCTATATATTGACCTAGTTATGTGGCTGATCATTTGACATCAGAAGAACACTTTGTTTGATGAGATTGGTTTGCAATAACCACTCATCATTAAGTCTAATGTCTAAGAAGACAGCAGTTTGGACTTCTTGTTAACCAGTGTGCTGAGATAGAAGTTTACTTTTGGTTCTGGCTTGCTATATCTAATATTAAAATAACCACGAGTTTGGAGGTGAATCTGCCTTATTTCTCAGCAATTCATTCTGAATTTGGCATCCTCAGTTGTGCCCACTGAGGCATGGTGACAGAAGGTTATTTCATAACTACCTACTGCAGGGTTTATTGTAAATTATTGTTTATTTACCCTCTAAAGCATCTGGTATTTGCCACTTTCAGAGAGAGGGTGTTGGATTCAGTCTTATCCAGTTTGTCAATCTCAATGTTCCCATATTTTTTCAACCTCTTCTCATATGGAATTCTCTCTATGCTTCTAATTACCTTTGTTTCCTCAACTCTCAACCAATTCTATTTCTCTTATAACCTTTTTGGGATGAGTTGAATAGAACTGAAAACTGTATACCAGATGAAGACATACTATTGATTTAAATAATGGCTTTAGAATATTTTTGTGGTTTGAACTTAAGAAAAATTGTAATGCAGAACAATTTCTCCTTACTGCCTCTAAAGTCAGCAGCTACTGAAAATGGGACTCTCCAGGCAAGAAAGTGTGAGAATTCTTGCTC
Organism: Chelonia mydas; assembly: GCF_015237465.2. Lineage (NCBI taxonomy): Eukaryota > Metazoa > Chordata > Testudines > Cheloniidae > Chelonia > Chelonia mydas. The sequence goes on from NC_057852.1 coordinate 104,936,723, forward strand.
ATGCCATCCCATACTAATTCATTTGGGCAAACTTTAGCAGGTCTAGAGGTACAGGATATTTCCCCATAGCTTTAATGCCTCCCCAAACTTCTACAAATGTATCTGAACATTCAGCTTCTGCTCCCCACTTCATTGTTCTGTTCTGCATCTTCCAACATTTTACTTTTCTCGTTCTCTTTCTGACAAATCTTTCAGAATTTTATTTATCATTTAATTCAGACAGCTTCCCAATCATAGAATCATAGGACTGGAAGGGACCTCAGTAGCTCATCTAGTCCAGTCCCCTGCACTCATGGCAGTACTAAGTATTATCTAGACCATCCCTGACAGGTGTTTTTCTAACCTGCTCTTAAAAATCCCCAATGATGGAAATTCCACAACCTCCCTAGGCAATTTATTCCACTGCTTAACCACTCTGACAGTTAGGAAGTTTTTCCTAATGTCCAACCTAAACCGCCCTTGCTGCAATTTAAGCCCATTGCTTCTTGTCCTATCCTCAGAGGTTAAGAAGAACAATTTTTCTCCCTCCTCCTTATGCCAACCTTTTAAGTACTTAAAAACTGTTATCATGTCCCCTCTCAGTCTTCTCTTCTCCAGTCTAAACAAACCCATTTTTTTCCACAATCTTCCCTCAAAAGTCATGTTTTCTAGACCTTTAATCATTTTGGTTGCTCTTCTCTGGACTTTCTCCAATTTGTCCACATCCTTCCTAAAATGTGATGCCCAGAACTGGACACAATACTCCAGCTGAGGCCTAATCAGCCCAGAGTAGAGCAGAAGAATTACTTCTCGTGTCTTGCTTACAATACTCCTGCTAATACATCTCACAATGATGTTCGCTTTTTTTGGAACAGTGTTACACTGTTGATTCATATTTAGCTTGCGGTCCACTATGACCCCAGATCCCTTTTCGCAGTACTCCTTTTTATGCAGTCATTTCCCGTTTTGTATGTGTGTAACTGATTGTTCCTTCCTAAATGAAGTACTTTGTATTTGTCTTTATTGAATTTCATCCTATTTACTTCAGACCATTTATCCATTTTGTCCAGATAATTCTGAATTATAATCCTATCCTCCAAAGCACAAAGCTTTACTAAAGTCAAGATATACCACGTCTTCCGTTTCCCCTTATTTACAAGGCTTGTTAACCTGTCAAAGAGCGCTATCAGGTTGGCTTGACATGTTCTTGCCAAATCCATGCTGACTGTTATTTATCACCTTATTATCTTCTAGGTGTTTGCAAATTGATTGCTTAATTATTTGCTCCATTATCTTTCTGGGTACAGAAGTTAAGTTGACTGGTCTGTAATTCCTCGGGTTGTCCTTATTTCCCTTTTTATAAATTGGCACTATATTTGCCATTTTCCATATTTCCATATATTTTGTCCTTCTGGAATCTCTCCTGTCTTCCATGACTTTTGAAAGATAATCGCTAATGGATCAGATATCTCCCCTGTCAGCTCCTTGCGTATTCTAGGATGCATTTAATCAGGCCCTGGTGACAAGACATCTAACTTGTCTAAGTATTTTTAATTGTTTTTTCCCTATTTTAGCCTCTGATCCTACCTCATTTTCACTGGCACTCACTATGTTAGCTGTCCAATCACCACCAACCATCTTGGTGAAAACCGAAACAAAGAAGTCATTAAGCACCTCTGCCATTTCCAAATTTTTGTTATTGTTCCTCCCCCATCCCCACACCTCGTTGAGTAAGAGGCCTACCTTGTCCTTGATCTTCCTTTTGCTTCTAATGTATTTGTAGATTTTTTTTCTTGTTACCGTTTATGTCTCTAGCTAGTTTGATCTCGGTTTGTGCTTGACCTTTCTAATTTTGTCCCTACAAACTTGTGTTACTTCTTTATAATCATCCTTTGTAATTTGACCTAATTTCCACATTTTGTAGGACTCTTTTTTGATTTTTAGATCATTGAAGATCTCCTGATTAAGCCAGGGTGGTCTCTTGCCATACTTCCTCTCTTTCCTACGCAGTAGGATAGTTTGCTCTTGTGTCCTTAATAATGTCTCTTTGAAAAACTACCAACTTTCTTCAATTGTTTTTCCCCTTAGATTTGCTTCCCATGGGATTTTATCTATCAACTCCCTGAGTTTTCTAAAGTCTGCCTTCTTGAAATGCATTGTCTTTATTTTGCTGTTCTCCTTCCTAACATTCCTTAGAATCATGAACTCTACAGTTTCATGACCACTTCCACTCAAGCTGCCCTCCACTTTCAAATTTTCAACCAAATCCTCCCTATTTGTCAAAATCAAATCTAGAACAGTGTCTCCCCTAGTAGCTTTCTCCACCTTTTGAAATAAAAAATTGTCTACAATACATTCCAAGAATATGTTGGATAATCTGTGCCCTGCTGTGTTATTTTCTCAACAGATGTCTGGGTAGTTGAAGTTCCCCATCACCACCAAGTCCTGTGCTTTGGATAATTTTGTTAGTTGTTTAACAGCATTTCCTCTTCCTGTTTTTTGGAGGTTTCCCCTGCCTTTACCAGCTGGCTGCCCAGTCATCTCTGATATTCACAAAAGAGGTGTTAGAGGCTCTCATCAGGCTAGCATGTCTTGATCTGGCCTGCTGCTTTGTCTGCTATGTGTCCTTACTTGCAGGTGTATAAGAGTCCATTTCATGTCCCTGTCTGATCTTTGGAGCATGAGAAATATGAACAGATCAGATGGCCTAGCAGAAGTTTGCTGACCTGTGGAGAAACTTAGATTCTGTGTGGGGAATACCAACAATCTTCATTTTAAACAGTACTTACATTCTTTAATGTTTCCAACCAATGACAACTAATAAAATACATAAATTAAGCAAAATTGTGTCAACCAAAATGAGGGAGCTGTTGTGAGTTGGAGAGGGAAAGGGGAAAACAAGGGGAGAACTGTTCTCTAGATGGGTTTACGCTTTAAAAGTGGTCAGGTTTGGCTCAAAGAAAAAGCAGACTTTGGGCTTTAAGGAAAATCCCAAGACTCATGCAAGTTGGCAACACTGCTAACTGCAGCAGCAAGGTAGGGAGGGGCCATTCATGGGGTAGATTTGAGAGTGGCAGCACTGTGCATGGGGGAGGGCAACGGAATTAATTATGGGGGATTGGGCAGCATTAACTGAATTTGGGGACAGCCAGTGCAGGACCCCTGCCCCCAACCCACATGTGGCCCCAAAATGACCAAAATATCTGACAGCTGTGTATTGCTGCATGCATCTCCACAACTGACAGATTGTGATGGTGTTTTAAATATAAATATAAAAGCTGTTTTGTTTTCTCAGGGTTTCACATTACTCTGCAGTCTGCAACAGTCCTTAATATCTCCATTCCCTGGCTCCCTCCCACACATATGAACAATTAACTTGTTACAAATTGCAAAAGTGGTTTATTTGCTTCACACAGTGAGAAAACCTGTGTAAAGGATGTTTTGTTAAAAACCATTATAATCCATCAATAACAGAAAGATGCACAACAATGTGGAGGTATTGCACATTTGTCACCCATTTTGGGTGGCTTGTGTCACATATTGGCAGGTTTGGATGTTGAGAGATGTGTGCTGCTGCATTATTTAGATAATCATTCCACTTGTAAACTGGCTTAGAGTAGTATTTCCTTCCAGGAGGTGAAGAAAGTATGGTGATAAATGTTATCTGAGCACGAGTGGAATAAGATGTATCCTTGAATTTTTAAAATGACAGTGCTCCCTTTATACAGCACTATAAAGTTATTCAGCAAGTGAGGACAAATTGATTTTGTACATGGTAGTTTAGGGGCTATACTGCAATGAGAGCTGGGTGGGTGGCAAATGAGAAATCAAAGGACTCCATGCAGGCAAAGGGGTACACTCACACAGATCCAATTGCAGGATTAGGGACTTCAGTGGGTCACCATAGCTTCAGTTTCAGGAATCACTCTTCTAAATGTTTGGTTTCCTATGTAATTTTCACAGGAAAAACTTTGAGGGACACTGTATGCCAATATTAATTCTAGTTACTCCTTCAACCGTGGCCACATCCTTGTCTCTGTAAATTTCTCTCCTTTTTTCCTGTTACGCTGTTTTTCTTTTGCTGTTTCTTCTTGCTATCTTTTTCCAGTTTACCTGTCTTTGTTTACTTCAAGGATTTTTTTTTAAAAATTTCCTCTTTTCCCCCCCTTTCCCCTAGGGCCCCCTGTTGCCCCTCCCCTGCCTCTCTTTTTCTCCCTTGCTAACTCTCCTCATTACAAGGAGTAGCACCATGTTCACCCTCTACAGTGAAGACTGGACTCCACTTGCAGAGGCAGACTGACTAGGATACTTTTATATTCTCAGTTCTACCAGTGCATTCACAAACATTCACATACACACTGCCTGGATAATTAGAAGATAGACACATATTTCCAAGATAATTAGTGAGAATTACCGAGGAAAGTAGGATATACCCATTAGGCCAGCTATGAGCAGGTATAGAGTATTTCCAATCTCTCTCCTTGGCTAGGCTCTTCTATTTTCAACTATCTATTCTCCTGTTAGAGGGTTTTTTATTACTCCTGCTACATAGGTTTTCGTACTCCCCACGTGGTATTTATTTCTGCATTATTGTGAATTTCACAGACCCCTCCAGATGTGCAGGAGCTGATTGTGAGTTCCTGGGTAAAATGCTATCATGTCATTCAGAAACAGCATAGCCTGACATAATTCAGAAAGCAGTTAGTTTTTTGAAAGGCACTGTCAGAAAATGTACACACTGGTAACACTGATAAGGTTTTAAAAACTCAAGAGTGAGCTGGTAATTTGTTGTCATATGCAAGTTATAATCGAACTAAATATAATTTATCTAAACAAACAACTAGCTATAACCAGTAATAGCCATAAGTCTGTAGGTTTAATTTTAATTAAATCAGACCTATTGATGTAAAATACAACTACAGTCAATTACTACAATTCCAGTTTCTTTTTGTTATAAAAGGATATAAGACACATCTGTCCATCATCTACAGTATTAAAGATATTTATTAATATGAACCTCTTTTCTCCTTATTTAGATAAATATAAATTCATACTTACCCCTTATGGAAATATTGTATGAACTTGAGCTGCATATCACTATATTTTCACTGTGATTGGTAATCAAGTTATGCGTCTTTTCATTTTGGCATACATAAGAAATTTAAAATCATTTATCAGAATAATAAGTTAATTGGATCCAAAGCTGAATTCCTGCCCTTGAATTGTCAATATCTGAGAAATGATATGTACAGTGTTGGGTTTTCTATGACTTCTGGAAACTACAAACATTTAAAAAGAACATACAGCCTTTTTGCAAGCAGTGGTTTTAGAAATAAGTAGTAGAATTACTGCCTAAAATGCCCAGAACCATATAACTAGAGCAAGAAAAACAGTAGAAATGGCTAAAAATGTTCTACTCAGCAGTATACTATGTTTGATTCGAGAAAATGTATTCTGAAATAGCACAGTGCTTTTAAGGATATTATATTTAGATCCTGAACAGTATGGACCAGGAACCCAGCTGGTATAAATCCACTGAATCCCAAGACTGTTAAGAATCAAATAAAACCAAGGGGCCTTTTTTGTGAATAATTTTCTGTGTTATATCATGACAGATTGGTTTAAATATATTTCATTTACAAAGCCGCAAAGTTCAGACTCTGTAAAAAAGTATAACACTTTTCAAACGATCGCCAATAGATGGACGGGGGGGCAGGGGGGAGGAGAAAAGCTTGTTCTGCATATTAAGTGATTAATGGACTTTGGATTAGTTCTGACTGATTTGCAGGAGAGCATTTTACCACGCTATCCTGTCTGAGTTAAAGCCTCTCACAATATTGTATGTTTTAACGAATTCATTCCAAGTTTCTGCAAAAGACTTCTGTCACACTAATGACAATATTCAGGAGTAAAAAAAAAAAAAGTTACCAAAAGGAAAAACAGATGATCTGCTGAGAGTCTTGCCACCATGGTGAGAACAATTGTATATTTTGACATTGCTAAACCAAGAGCAGGACAATTTGGTTCAGTGGAGTTACAGCAGTAACAGGGCTATATGCGACTGTTCATCATGCACCATGTAGAAGGCTGTCCCAAGACAGAGAAAAATCTATCCCTTTTTTACAGAGAAAGTAGTAGCTTTGAATGGGAAACATGGATGTTGCAGAATGGGGTGCTATCCTGAATGATGTATGAGTTTTTTAAACAACAAAGGATTCTTTAACAGGTTCACCAGCCTTTGAATCAACTTCTGTTAATTTTTGCAAGTGTAATAGCAGTATATAATGCATTTCTCAAGTTTCTATTTTCTTTTTCTTTCTGAATTAATTTAGTGGTGATTAGAGAGAGAGAGAGAGAGAGAGAGTGCACTGGCTTAAGCAAGGGCAGGGAAGAAAAAGATTATTTTTTTAATCACTATTTTTTCCCTCCCTCTATCAAGCACAACCATTTTGGTTGTTCTGTGCACAGAGAAGGCAGCTTTCCCTTTGGGGGAGTATTGTTATTTCTTCTAAAGGGCATTGTAGTGACATTGATCAGGAAGTTGAAAATGAAGCTAGCAAAAACAGAAGAGGGCCTTCTATTGGTACAGAGAACAAAAATAATTAGGAAAAGTGCCCCATAAGTAGAACTGAATAAAAATCCATTGCACTGATAGAGAAAAGGATGAGGTAGTGCTTGCAATGCAAATATCATGTGAAATTTTCAAAAATGCTCCCTGGTAAAATTCCCATAGACTTAAATGGGAGCAGAGCTAGCCTGCTTTTAGTGCCTTTGAAAATCCAACCCATTGCCATTTTCCTAGAACTGATCGTCTCAATCCAGTACCCAGTGGACAGATTTCTTCATCACAACAAATAGCCCTAATTGACGAACTCATGCCAAATTCATTCCAAATATGAGCCAGCACAACTCCGTTGACTTTAATGGAGTTGTTCCATTTATTGCAGAGCTGAATCTGTCCACTTGGGAGTATCAGCAGAGAGACGAATGAATGAATGAGTTTAGAGATTGGATTACCATCGCAATACCATAAATGGTCCTTCTAGATCAGGTTTGATTGGTATGACATTGAGTGCTGCAGTGTTGTACATCTCTCAGTGCCTGTGCCTGTTTTATGGATAAATAAAAACCAGCTGGCTCCAGGGCTGTCGATCTGGCATCTTTCACAAGCTCTAAATTCACACAAATTTTAAAAAGTCACTGAAAATGAAATCACTTGACTGACATTTTAAAGACAAACTGTAAAACGACCACCAACCATGAGCAACTCAAACAAAGACAGCGGTGAATGGAACACATCCCCACAGCTGCTGTAAATCAGCATGGCTCCATTGGCTTCCATGGAGCCATGCTGATTTACTCAGGCAGAAGTTCTGTCCCCGAGTCAGCATAATCTGATGTATTCATACACTAACTAGTTACAGGCTAGAGTGTGACCCATGCAGCATCGCTGCACAGCCTCTCTCGGTAGGCATTCATAGTGCACCCTGTTTTAATGGTAGGGGCCACTGAGGACAGAGATAGGAATTATCTTATTTGGGCCAAGTGGCCTTAATTTTATTCAACTTGAAAATACCTCCTAACAGCAACCTGCCCTGCAGCACTGACCAGAGGCATTGAGGCCACAGCCTCCCCACTTTATGATGCTCAAATTCATAAAATTCTAACACTAACTGGTCCTATCAGGCCCATCTTATTTCCAAACCTGACCAAGGCCACAGCAACAGTCGAGAATGACTCCAAAGAAGGCCACCTCTGCCTGCTGCTCTTCCTTTATAAAAAGGCCCCTCATCAGCCATTTGAAAAAAAGGGCTGGGAATTAACCACTGGCAGTCTCCCTAACAGAGGAGGACTGCCATTGACTGGTGGTCCCTATGGCCAGCCCAGCCAGGGGTGTGACTCTCTGTCTACACCCTACAACTGTAGCCAGCTATGAAGAGCCAACCCTCTACACTTTATCATAGTCAATGGGAGTAGAAAGACATATGATTTAATATTTGTATTACTGTAGCACCTAGAAGCCCTAGTGATAGACCAGGAGACCATTGTGCTAGCCACTGTACAAACACAGAATAAAAATCTTCTTTTCTCATCAAGCAGCTGGGTACAAGCTCCCCACAGAACTCAAGAGCACTAAGAGAGACATAACTGGCTAGAGTGTTAGCCTGACATGATTTTCCCAAAGGAGCATGATCTGTGGGTAAGGCTGGACTTACCCTTGCTAGCTAGTGCATGTGTTGTAGCAGCAAGCACCATCCAAGGTCTGGTAAAGTTTCAGCATAATCCTGTACTGAGCTCAATGTGTTTACAAGGATACAGCCTCCAACTCCTGCCCTGTCTGATAAGATCATGTAGCTGAGGATACATCTACTTCCATCTCTTCCCAACTCCCAGTGCCCTCACTGTGCCAGCTAGGGTAATCCCTGATAGCTGCTTTCAACTACCTGAAAGGGGGTTCCAAAGAGGATGGCTCTAGACTGTTCTCAATGGTAGCAGATGACAGAACGAGGAGTAATGGTCTCAAGTTGCAATGGGGGAGGTTTAGATTGGATATTAGGAAAAACTTTTTCACTAAGAGGGTGGTGAAACACGGGAATGCGTTACCTAGGGAGGTGGTAGAATCTCCTTCCTTACAGGTTTTTAAGGTCAGGCTTGACAAAGCCCTGGCTGGGATGATTTAACTGGGACTTGGTCCTGCTTTGAGCAGGGGGTTGGACTAGATGACCTTCTGGGGTCCCTTCCAACCCTGATATTCTATGATTCTATGATTCTATGATTCTAATGTGGAGAAGGAGTTTGTCCTTGGGCTTTATTTTCTTTAATAGCAATACACTTTACAGAAGTATTCAGTGAACTGTAATAAAAATATTTTGATAAAATGGCAAATGCACAATTAGGACTCACTCTGGACCTTCATGAAATATTAATTTTAGATATGACTCAGCCAAATTGCATTACTTTCTAATCCACTGTTGCTTAGTGCTTACTGGCTCTATTGGTATGGGTGTTGAAATCTTTCTTTGGATTTCTCCCATTCTTCTCCAACCCATGTCTTCACCTATTGGTTTGGTTGGTTACCGTGCTGTAGTGAATCCAACTGCATTTGACAGACTACACTAAGGGCAAAGAATTTCAAATGAACTTTCTGACGAGACGTCAGTCCACAAAGTAGTTGGCAGGGGGAGCTGGTGACATAAAATCATAGAATCATAGAATATCCGGGTTGGAAGGGACCTCAGGAGGTCATCTAGTCCAACCCCCTGCTCAAAGCAGGACCAATCCCCAATTTTTGCCCCAGATCCTAAATGGCCCCCTCAAGGATTGAACTCACAATCCTGGGTTTAGCAGGCCAATGCTCAAACCACTGAGCTATCCCTCCCCCCAAGAGGCAAATGGCAAGGTGTGAATGAAAGTAGTCTTGTACCACTGAGCCAGCAGCTGCCAGCCAATCAATTATGCTGACTTTAGCATTAAAGGACCATTCTGCAAGAAAGCTGACAGCAGTGTCACTGTTATCTTCCTTCATTTGATACTGCTGTACCAACTCAGATAAATGGTTGATCAAGCAAAACAATTGCTATTTATTTATTTCAGGTGACAAAAAATTCTGTATTTCAGGAATTTTTCAAAATGTTGCTTTGCTTTTTTTTTCTCTCCCCACCAATGCACATAGCAGATGAAAGCCACAATCTTGCCTTTCTGGTTAGCAAAGACACCTTTTATAATGCAGGTCTGTGAGATGCAGAACACTTCCTAAGAGGTACTGTGTGCCCTCAGCTCCTCCCACTGAAGTCAATGTAAATTGAGGGTGCTCAACAACTTACAGGAGATGCTGAGCACTTGGCAGTATTGAGCCCATAATTAGGTTAGTTCATACCTCTAAAATCACATTGTCTTCACCACTGTGACCTTGTGTGGTTATTCAGTGCACATCCTGAAAAAAGCACTCATAGAATGAACATTCCACTGAATTTTCTTACAGGGCAATTGGTTTCCTGGGAACCTAAAGTTTACTCAACTCAAGGTACTAATTATTCTGAGATCCAAGAATATATAGCAATTAGAGATGGAAAATACCTTTGATATTAGGTCATCTAGTCACCCCCCACCTCCGCTTGTTCTCAACAGTATAGAAACATTAATAAGTATATTGTTATATATGGTTATATATATATATATATATACACACACACACACACACACACAAAGACCACTACTTAATACATGCAAGCCATTTTAAAAATGAATAATTTAAAAACTGTGTCAGAAGTCACCATTCACCACATCTGACATTAAGTGCACCCTTGTGATAAGACAGACAATCTGAAGAAATTTTAACATTTTTTATGAAAAGTCTTGGCAACAAATCTCACAACAGGAAGCATCTATGAATTGTGACGTTTTGTATTTCAGTGGCCACTGTGAATTATATGCAGAGACTTTTAAGGGTGTGCTGTATACCGGTCACTTTATGGTCTGCTAAAGCTGGAGATATGCAAGACACTGAAGTTTAAAGACATTATGGTGATTTCCACATGCTGCACAAGTCTGTAGTATGGATTATGTGTGATGTAGTTTACTTTTTGACACTGGCTTCTTTATTCTCTGTTCAGCATTCTCACATTGTGCTGCACCTCTTCACAAAAACTGTCAAACACACAGCTGGAGTTAATAAACTGAGGAAGGATGCCCATTACCAGTTACAGACATCCCTGTTGTTTGATGCTTTCAGTATTTCAATATCTCTGCATCAGCACTGGTAGTCCTGCAACTGCAAAGCCAACAGAATAACGCAGCTTGAAATGATAAATGAAAGTAACAGAACAACTGCAGTACAGAGCATTCAATTCTGTGGGCTTTTCTAGGTGAACAAAGATTTGTATCTGTGCTGTGGCAGTCTTATATTACCACACAAAAGTTCTAGCCAGACATGCTTTTTGGCATAATGCTCTTTGGCTGATCTCAGATAGACAATTTTCTACAAGTGCTGGGAAACCTAAAAAAATACAGTTAATTGGTCCTTTTTCTAAAATAGATTTTAGGTAGATATGATCCCTATTTTTCTTCCATTGAGTGGGGGGAGGGGAACAGAACAAAATACAGGAAAAAAGTCTGTAACGAAAGTATCTTGTTCCAAAATAAGCAGTGACTTAATTGGGACTAGTCAATTTAATTAGTAAATTAATTCTTGAGCTCAGGTTGCTTAGAGAATATGATTCAGGAAAGTACCAAATTGTCAACAAGGAGGCTACCTAATGGATCAGAATTCTCTGACCCAGTTTAACAATTAGCTGGAAGTGATGAGAAATTTAACTGTGCATTCCCAGGAAGGAGTCACAGAAATTCTTTCATCCATAATAAACATAGCTAATTTAAAGACTGGACCATATATTTCAATTTATTATTATAAATATTATCTGTTAAGCGCCAAACATGTATTTTCAGCAACTAAAAAGTGTACAGCTCCCTCCTCTGGGCAGAACTAGTGTATGTCTATCGCTACGGTATATAATTAAACATGTAGAGAAGTGGACTAAAACTGATATTTTGCCTCCAAAATTTCAAACTGGTACATGGGAATTTAGCCAATCATTCCCATTATAGTCAATGAAAATCACAGCTAAATTACATACAGCATGTAGATGATTACAGATCAGTCTCTAAATTATTCTCACTCATGGGAGTGTAATTTTGAAAATTCTTATCTTGACAGATATGGCAATTTCCTGCAACACCTGTTTGGGAGATCTTACAGTATTAAGTTGATGTACCATTGTGGGCCACAGACTGCATGTAATTCCATGGGAGAGGATTACTACTGACCTTCCAGAGCCTAAGAACTGTGAGGTATGATTAGCTAAATTCACTCAGTTTGTAACACCTCCAGAGTGGCACTGACCCCCGGGGAGGCTCACATATTAGGATTGCCAACCATCTAATTGCACAAACCCAAACACCCTTGCCCTGCCCCACCCCTTCCCCGAGGCCCTGACCCTGCCCTGCCATACGCCTTCTCACTCCGTCCGTCACTTGCTCTCTCCCACCTTCACTCACTTTCACCAGGCTGGAGTGTTGGAGGGGGTGCGGGCTCTGGGAGGGAGTTTGGGTGTGGGAAAGGGTGCGGGATCTGGGAGAGAGTTTGGGGTGCAGCAGAGGGCTCAGGGCTGGGATAGGAGGTTGGGGTGCAGGAGAGGGTGCGGGATCTAGGAGGGAGTTTGGGGTGCAGGAGGGGGCTCAGGGCTGGGAAAGGCAGTTGGGGTGCAGGAAAGGGTGTCAGGTGTGGGCTCTGGGAAGGAATTTGGGTGTGGAGTGTGGGCTCTGGTCTGGGGAAGGGGTACAGGAGGAGGTGTGGGGGCTCTGGGAGGGGATTTGGGGTGTGGAGTGCATGCTCTGGGCTAGAGGTTGGGGTGCAGGAAGAGGTGTGGGGTGCCGGCTCTGGGCTGGGGCAGGGGGTTGGGGTGTGGGCTTCGTCTGGGCAGCGCTTACATCAGGCGGCTCCCGAAAGCAACCAGCACATCCCTCTGGCAGCAGCTCCTAGGCGGGGGGAGGCATGGGGTCTCTGCATGCTGCCCCTGCCTACAGGCATCACTCCCACAGCGTCTATTGACCACAGTCCCTGGCCAATGGGAGCTGCGGAGTCAATGCTAGAGGTGGCGGCAGAGCATGGAGACCCCCTGCTCCCGCCCCTCCTCCCCCCCCCCCCCCCCGCCAGGGGCAGCAGGGACCTGCCGGCCACTTCCGGGGGTGGCGCGGAGCCAGGGCACTCAGAGAACCTGCCTTATTCCACTGCGCCATTGGACTTTTAGTGCCTAAAATCTCCCGGTTTGGCTTCAGTATTCTCCAGGAGATAGAGCCTGATACCAGGAGACTCCTGGCAAAACTGGGAGGGTTGGCAACCCCATAACATATACTAGTTCCAACTGGATTCTCTAGAGGCCAACGGACAAAGAAAAGACTTTTGGATAAGTAACCTGATTTTAAATTGACTCGGGACCTTGTCTCTGATCCAGCACATGGACAGGACCTTCTGTCCAAGGGAAGAGGCCCAATCTTTAGGGAATGGTTGGAAGGACTGACACAGACCAGAGCCCTTCTAGGAGATCAGGGGTGGGTGTGATCTCTGGTGAGCTTATTGGGATGCATGTAGATTCCTTTATTGTTTTAATGTTTTCTCTGCCATGCTTTCACCTTAAGAACAAATTTGCTTGCTTGGAAAAAGCTGTGTGGTAAATTAAAACAAAGAGCAATTTACTCACCCCAAGGTGCGGGTTTACCTCGACTTTAATCTGTGAGTGTTCAGACCTCGAGATCAACTACAGTAGAGAGGTTATCAATGGAAGGGGGACCCCATGGTGCACAACAGAGACTATGCAGTGCTTTCTATAATACTTCTATTAGTCAGCCAAACAGCAGTATACACACTGCAATTGGGTAAAGGAGAGAGTGAACAATACAGAACACATAGTATTTGCATTACTCATGCTATGCCTTGAGGAATAATCCAAAGTGTTAGTCATCATTCAGTAGTCATTCTGGCATCTCCCCACCTCCGCAAGGCATGCAGGGTGGGATGCAGCTTTTATAATGTGCTATGCTGACATCCAGGGGGGTTCATACATATTTAACTCCTTTTCCTTATTTGAACTTCCACATCCACTACTCTTCGAGTGCCCCATTTTTCATAGGCTAACTCATTAGTTCCCTTTATACTCATTTACATCACCTTATCACTATAGTAACAGGCAGTTACCTTAAGAAAATCTCTAACATTTCACCCTGGCTATTAATGGCCATTGTGTGGTGTCTACTGATCTCGCCTAGATATTATTATCCAAACTCAGCAGTTATTTTCAGATCAGCATATCATAAACAGACATAAGCACAACAACTTTATTATTAACTTACCTATGCTAACTTATCTTTATATTACAGCTAACTTATCCTAAGACTAAAGCCTAATTTGGCTAAGCTAAATATTTTAGGTACAGCTCCACTGCAATTAAATACCTGTGGCTATCCCATATCAGCTGATTTGGGGTTCATGGGGCTCAGGCTACAGGGCTAAAAAAATCACAGGATACACATCCAGGCTCAGACTAGAGCCCAAGCTCTGTGACCCTGGAAGAAGGGAGGTCCCAGACTCCAGCCTGAACCCACCTAGCTACATTGCAGTTTTATAGCCCAGCAGTCCAAGCCTCCTGGCTCACCTCACACATGCTAGCTGCAGGTGTTTGCAGTGTAGAAATGCCTTTAAAGGCATGAGGCCTGTCAGTCCTGTGTTACCTCATTAATTCTTATATTTCACCTCTGTGTTTTAAGTATACCTGAGACCTTTTATCCTTGGCTACACTCTGAGGAGAAAACAAAACACAGAAACAGAGCTGTCGAGGCAGTCTGCCTTGCTGGGAAATCTGTGCAGCCTGGAAATACCCCAGTCGGGTGGGAGGGAGACTCAGACTCACCAAAAGAGGTGACAGCTGGGAGTCAGAAGCCTAAGAGTGGGTGCTTTTGCTGGACTACAGAGGGGGAATACAGGCGCAACTGCCCTGAACCGTGACACTTATTATGTATGGCTTATACTTTACAAAACACATTTTCCACAGTATTTTTTATGTTTCAATTTGCATCTGTTTATTAGTGTAAATTTATTTACTGTAATTTCAGCTATTTGCCCCTTGAAGCCAGGATCCTAGCGACAGGATTATCACAGTTCTAAATTGCTTTCCGACTAAACAAGAATACATCATAGGCCAATTTAAATTAAATTCAAGTTGAAAATGACAAACATATCTCGACTTAATGTTCTTCTTTCATGAAACCAGTAAAACATTGTCTTTGGGGGAAGGTATTAATGTTTCCAGTTTTTAGCTCAGTCATTAAGAAAGGTTTCTGAGTTTAGACACTTATTAACACACAGTTCTGTGTCACAGTGACATACAAGGGATTTGCAGGGCTTCAAAGAGACTCGACTTGCTTTGACATTCATTGAGCAGTGTCTCATACATTTTCACTATGGAATTGTTATGGAAAATGCAGTTATAACTTCAAGTAACAAAAGCAAGCAAATCTGGTCTATTGCTCCTGTGTTTGGGCAAGTACAGTAGATATCTGTGAACTAAGTAAAAGTTGACTGTTTTTGTTAGAATGGTTTAAATTATTGTTCCTTAATTTTCTTCCATTAGTAGATCTTTGACATGACCAAATCACAGTGGCACATTTGACTGACAAATGCCCATATTTAAACCATCTTTCTTTTAAAAGTACCTGGATCTAGCTATGTTTTACTCGCTTTCTTACTTAAATATATTAAAAAAGCAAACTTTCTATTTAGATAGAAATAAAGCTGCCTCTGAAATAGCTTGCAGAATTTGCAAGTGCAGTTAGTATGAATGCACACAACAATCAGGTATTTTCATACACAAATAGTTAATTATGTGTATACAAATTAGGCCTGTGATTCCATGCACGTTTGTTTGCAAAAAGTACCAAGAGGTTAGAAAACCAAGCTCATTTTCTTGATTTTTATAAAGATGTTTGTTTCACCTTTGTTTTAATATTAATAGCCAGGCAGAAACTGGAAAATAGCAAAAGGAATTGATTCATTTAACTCACCTTCACAGTTCCATAGATGCTTGGGTTGGATAGCATATCCTGATTCATCCTGCCACATGACTACAGAACTGGGTTTCACTATGATTATGGTTAATAGGCTACTTTGTGAGACTGTGAGGCACAGTTACTCTTAATTTTTTTCTTTTCACAATTTTAATCTGAGGTGATTATTTTTTCTTGTGCCTGACCTGCTGAAATGTATTTCCTCTCTACCCCCTACACTCATTTTTGTTAATCCCTTACAGGTATTTATAATTAGCTTTCATGTTGTGCCTTAGTTGTCCTTTCCCCTGGCTTTGCAAATTCTGTTATTTTAATAAACTTTTTATCATTTTTGTTATCCTTTTTTTGGATCCTCTCCAATTCAGCAAGATCTCTTTAGAAAATGGAGCCCAAAACTGCACGTAATACTCAAATGTGGCCTCATCAGTTCTGCACAGAGATAAAAAATTAATTACCTTCTCCCCTTCTGCTGACCTAATTCTTCTTTTTATATTGTACATTCCCAGCATGTTATTTTATGTTCTTGCAGCACATCACTCTGAATTATCCTGCTGAGTTTATGCTCTGCTCTGTTTATGGTCCCTGATCTTTCCTGTTGTACCTTTTTCTAATTAGCATTCTTCTATTTTACATCTGTACTTTGGAATTTTTGTTCCTTTGCATTTAATTTGAGTAAGGGCCAATTTGTTGGATTTAGCTCTGCTCTGTGTAAGGGGCAGTGTGGAATCACACTCTCCCACCCTGAAGAGTTTAAGATGGACAAAGGAACTATACAGGGTACAGTGTGAACCTCTCCCTCCCAGTATTCAGGCTAATGGTCTATTTATGCCTCCTCGTGTCCTCTTTTACTTTGTGCATTGTATGCAGCTAGGACCCCTCCCCTCAAATGAGGGTTCAGAAAGGCTATGAAGGAGGTGAAGGATTTGAATTCCTGCCACACCAGCTATAGGAGCCGCAAACCCACCCTGTTTCTGCTCCTTTAACAAACACCTCCTTTAAATCTTTTACCAATTCATTTGATCTGATCACCGTATCCCTTCCCTATGGAGTACCTGCACCGAATATCTGCCACAAGGAAATGCCATCAATTAGCTAGGCTTCTCCCCCCAATACCTAGCAAAGTTTGTAGACATCTACTAATTCCCCCTTTGACGTTGGCCAAAATTGTGTTAGCTCCCAAATCTGACAGGTGGACCCCATCCTCCCTGAATAACACTGGTGCCCAGTATTTTATGTCCTGATGAGTAATTATCAACCCCACTCTTCCACCTATGAATTTGGCCACCTCCCTGTTCACATACTTCCGAGCCTTGTTACCAAGGGGAGCTTCATAGCTCCCTGCTACACCCTGCATTGCCACATGTCTGGCCAAATAATGTTTTCTCTTGGGAAAATTTCCAGGACCTTCCCCAAGTCCCTCTTAGGTCGAATCATTAAGTCCACAATCATATCTGGTGCCTGCTCACAGCCCACTATTGTGTACAGAAGGGGCATCAGCTGGTCTCATAGCATGCCCCTCCTCCCATGCCAGCTCAGGACTGTTTCACCGCTGAGGCCCAGCGGTAAACCTCCAGACAACCTGGAAGCCTGCCTATGTACCCAGTAAACAATACAGTGCCCACAGATCCACACCACCATCTGCCAGCATCTGGTGGAATGCAAACACAAAGTAAAATTAACATTGATTCCCCACATGAGGTCTCACACATGTTCTGTATGCTTCAGAATAACAATACCCAATTGCCTAAATTGCACTAGTCCTCAGATCCAGCTGGGCCACTGGTGTTGCCGCTGCAATCCTGAATGAATGGGCACCAAATTCATGTGCTGGAAGCCCCAGTCTCATCCATCACCATCTTAAAAGTATAACTGTAAGCAGGATCTGAATGAGCTCTGCCGTGATATCTGGTGATGAGCCAGGGAAGAGGACTTCAGGAGCCGACCTTATTAGCATGGGTACACTCACCCTGCCTAGGGGCTCAGCATGATGGGACTGCTTTGCCCAAATTATCACTTTTGGCTGGTGTTGGATCACAAGTCACTTTGTTATTGAGGCAGGGGTAATAAAGAGTTATTATCCTTGTTGTGTGAATCAAGGGCAGCAGAACTGTGCTTGACATACCCTGACTGAGGTACTTACCCTCAACTAAATGGCACTTGCTAGGCAGGGCACATGGGTTGGGACAGGTACTTGTACCTGGTAGTGTGGGCCTGCCTAAGGTATCCAGGCAACAGCTAACCCTTCCTTGCTCCACTGTGGAATAACAGAGCTGATTGAGAGTCTTGTTACACACAACAAAGCAGAAATCACTGATAACCAGGTTTAAGCATTAGACCTGCTTTGAGACAGTGTCTCTGATGCAAGAGGCTGTCTACTGTGCATTAGCAGTGAGACTCCCCCACTAACAGCTGAAATCACTGAAAGCTGTGTTAAGTGGTGGGACCTCAACGCATGCTGGAGCAACAAGTGACTAGAGGAGCAAGGTGGCTGGTAGAGAGGAGCAGTGAGCATTCAGATAGCTGAGTGAGGAAGGTGTCTTTTTCCCTCACCCCCAGCTAGGGTGGGAGGAGAACTCTGCAGTCTCTGGATCTGCACTGATCAAGGACACCAAATGTGAGTGGGGTGCTGTGAAGGGAGGGGCATATTAAATGAACTTTTGGTTGCCTGACTTAAGAACCTGAGGCAAAAGGACAAAGCCCAACTAATTCTGGGGTGGGTTTTTTATTTTTAACCCCCTAGATATTGAACCTGGCCCTTGTTTCTGCCCACTCCAACTAGCAGAAGGGTTACATTTTGGGGGGCTTATTTGGGATCCCTGTGTCAGTACCCATTGCAAGCACATTGATTGATCTATTAAGTTGAGAAAACCATTTTGTTATATTTTGGGGAAATCACAGTTTGAATAATGTCTGTACACATGTTAGAGGATTGGTCCAAGGGGATGAATATGGACCATAAGAACCGTCTTCTGGTGACAGGGATATCAGAGGCATTTGATGAGGACTCAGCTGAATCTACTTTAAGGGCAACCACTGATTGCCTGAATAAGTGCAAAATATGTGGGTGCATGTTTGTGAGGGAGGATGGGGCTTTTGCAGTACTGTGTGAGCTGCCAGTGATTGGGGAACCTTAACAGGTTCTAAGCGAGATAGCAGTGGGAGATGGTACGTGGAATCTGATAGCTGGTGGGGACTGGTTCCTAGTGGCTCCTGCCTCCAATAGCCTTCTTGGGGAAAGAGGGAAAGATCTTAGCTGATATGCCAGGTCTGTTGGGCTTTGACCCAAGAGCCCCATGCCCGGGGCTTTTCCTTCACCCAAGTAGTGTGTGATAGGGTCAGGCCAGATGGCTATAGGAGAGTAATTTTTTTTTTGAAGCAAAAGATGTTTTTATTTGCATAACACACTTACAACGTAAAAACAGCAGCATATGCAATGTGTAACACAGCAACCAATCACAATTGTTTTCTCATTAGCTTCAGGGGAGGGAAGTGTTCAAGCTTGCCTGGGCCCAGAGCGGGGGGCTTCCTCGACTCACGTGGTCTTCCACCCTGCCGAGTTACCTGGTGGCGCAGAGCGAGGGGGCTTCATCAACTCTCAAGGTCTGCCACCCCCTCGAGTTACCTGGCGCCACGCCCAGTGTCACCAACAATTCCCTCCTCTGAAAGCACCCAACAAAAGGGGCAGGCTGTGGAGTGGACAACCCGGGGGGGGGGGGCACGTGCACCCACATGTGAAAGGACCCCTCTAAGGTGGTGGTGACCGCAGCAGCAATGGCTGGGGCTGGGGTCCCTTACTCTCTCCCCCAATAAAAGGGTCAAAACAAAGGGAGCCGGACAGGGACACCAAGCAGAGAGCCTCGAACAGCGCTCACCGCTCCTCAAAATCATCAAGGGAGTCGGTGGACGCCGCCCAGAGGAACTCCACCCGGATACGTGAACGGACCGAGGATCGGAAAATGGCCCAACAGTCACAGGAAACTCCATCAGCCAACCTCCTTTCTCTGGTTTTATAGATGGCCGTTTTAGCCAGGGCCAGGAGATCCCGCGACTTTGTGAGGCCACGGATGGGGAGTGCATAAATAAAAAGGTGAGGGGAAAAATGCAACCAAAAACGTAATAAAAGATTTGTGAGGAGCCGGAACAGGGGCTGCAGCCTGGTGCACTCCAAATATACGTGTGCCAGGGTTTCCCTCACACCGCAAAAGGCACAAGTATCTGGGATGGTGTTGAACCACACCAAGTACGTGCCCGTGCTCACAGCTCCGTGAAGGAGTCACCAACTGATGTCCCCGGTGGGCCTCGGAACCAAGGTGGAATACAGGCTGGCCCACCGGAGCTGCTCACCCTCCAAAGGTGGCAGAAGGTCTCGCCACTTTGTGTCAGGGCGGGACACTAGGGTGAGGGCATGAAGGGTGTGGAGCACGAGCATGTATAGATGTTTCCTTGGCGCAGTTTGGAAGCATACCGGCTGCAGTTAATGCAGCCGGCTCGCCGTAAAGGGGTGAGGGGGGTCAATTGGGTCTACGGGGCAGGTGTCCAATTAAAAGGTCCGGCGGGCCTGGGGTAGAGGGTGGGCAGGGCGTGTCCTCGAGCAGGACCCGATCGAGGTAAGCTCTAGCAGCGGGCGGCAAGGCAGCCTTCACCTCCTGAAGTACGCGACGGGGGTACAAGGTCTGGAGAGCCCCATGCACCAAGCGAGCGTCAGGGGATCCAGCCAGTCTCCCTGGTCGTAGTCCAGGAGGTCTCCGACTCTCGTGACTTCTGCCAGGATCAAGCTCTGGCGCATCGAGCGGGACTCCGCCACCTGCACAAGGAGCTGGGGGTTGTGTAGCAGGGGCACCGCGAGAAGATCTGCCCCCTCGGTGGCCGCCACGGACCTGGTCATTACAAACTGTCTCCAAGTCCGGAGGAGGTCCTGGTAGAAGACCGGCAGCCCAGAGAGGTCTCACAGAAGACCTCCCAGACAGAGATAAAAGAGCTGCCGGTCATATCGGAGCCCTTGGATGTGGCACAAGATGGCGTGCGCCAGTGTGCTCCACGCCGAACTGCCTGCACTATAAAGGAGCCTCTGTAGGGCCTGGAGGCCAAAGACGCAGACCTGAGTGTGCAGACACTTCAGGCCCTGTCCTCCTTCCTTCAGGGGTAGATGAAGAACCCCTACAGGGGCCCAGTGCATTCCTGACCAAAAGAACCCCAGAATCGATGTCCGGAGGTTGGTCAGGAAACCTGGGGCCGGGACCAGGGTGTTGAGCTGGTACCAGAGCTTGGACAGGACTAGTTGATTAAGCACCAGTGCTCTCCCACAAAGGGAGAGACATCAGAGTAGTCCTGTCCATTTCCGGAGCCGCTCTATCACCCCGCCCTCTAAATTTTCCCAGTTCTCCGGCGGAGAGGGATGCGTGGCAGAAAGGTAAACGCCGAGGTATAGCAGCGGACCCACGCTCCACCGGATGGTCTGAAGCGCGGGTGGGAGGGAGCTCGCCTGCCGCCAGTCTCCTACCGCCAAGCCAGAGCTCTTGAACCAGTTGACCCGGGCAGAGGAGGCTGCTGAATAGATAGCCTGGCAAGCCTCCACCCGCGCCAAGTTGCCCGAGTCCTGGACCACGAGGAGCACATCATCAGCATACGCCGACAGGACCAGCCGCAGCTCCGGCTCCCGCAGCACCAACCCTGTCGACCTCCTGCGGAGGAGGCAGAGGAAGGGCTTAATCGCCAGAGCGTACAGCTGGCCTGAGAGGGGGCATCCCTGCCGTAATTCTCGCCCGAAGCTGACCGGTTTGGTCAGGGTCCAGTTGAGCTTAACCAGACACTCTGTGGAGGCGTACAGTACTGGGAGAAAACCCACAAACTGGGGTCCGAAGCCAAACGCTTGCAGAGTGTTCAGGAGGTACCCGTGGTCCACCCTATCAAACGCCTTCTCCTGATCTAGGGACAGGAGGGCGAACGACAGACCGTCTCTACGCACGAGTTCCAAAAGGTCCCGAACCAGAAATAGGTTATCAAAGATACTGCGGTCCGGGATGGTGTAGGTCTGGTCTGGGTGGATCACGTCCGCCAGCACAGACCCTAGCCGCAGCGAGATTGCTTTCGCTACGATTTTGTAGTCCGTGCTGAGGAGCGAGATGGGACGCCAATTTCGTAAATCGCGGAGGTCCCCCTTCTTCGGCAGTAAGGTGAGCACAGCTTGCCTGCACGAAAGAGGAAGGACCCCGCTCTGCAGAGACTCGGCCCAGACTGTGACTAGGTCTGGGCTGAGGACGTCCCAAAACACGTGGTAGAACTCCACAGTCAGCCCATCCATGCCTGGAGACTTATTAGTGGGCATACGATGGCGGGCTTCCGAGAACTCGGCCAGAGTGAGAGGCAACTCTATCCGGTCTCAGTCACTCACACTGACCATAGGGAGCTCCTCCCAGAGCACTCTGCAAGCGCCAGGTTCAGTCGGATCCAGGGAGAAAAGACTTGCGTAGAAGGCTCGGGCCTTCCCGCACATCTCCACCGGTTCCGTGAGGGGGGTGCCGTCTTCTGCCAGGAGGCAGGTGACATGTTTCTTGGCCCCCCTCATTTTCTCCAGGGCATAGAAGAAGCGGGAGCCACGATCCATCTCCTGAAGGAGGCGGATGCGGGATCGAACAAAGGCACCCCAGGCCCGATGGTCCTCGAGGGCCCAGAGCTCCTCCTGCTTCTCCCGGCACACTCCGCAGAGGAGCGGGTCCTCGGGGCTGGCGGCCAGACGCCTCTCCAGCTCTCAGACCTCCCGTTCCAACTGCTCTATCGCTGCATTTCTCCAGCGGCTGGTGCCCCGGGTGTAGTCGCGGCAGAAAAGCCTGGCGCACACCTTCCCCAGGTCCCAGCATCGCCGCACCGAGGGAAAGGCATGCCGCTGCCCTCGCCAGGCCAGCCAGAATTCCCGGAAGGACGTCACGAAGCCCTCATCCTCCAACAGGCTGTTATTCAAATGCCAGTAGGCCGGCCCCAGCCTCTCCGCACAGAGGGAGGCTGTCACGGTGGCTAGATGATGGTCAGAAAATGGAGCCAGCCGAATGCTGGAGGAGTGGGCTCGTGAGAGATGGAAGCATGATAAATAAATGGGGTCCAACTGGGAGTGGCTCGACCGATGGGCTTCCACCCAGACAAAGGTGAACGTGGAAGTTTCATCCGGGTGGTGGTTGCGCCAGATGTCCACTAGGGAGTGATGTTCAACTATCTCCCGGCGTGTGTCCGTGGTGGCCAGGCTCTGCTCGGTCCCCGAGCGGTCCTGTTCCTCGAGGGTGGTATTAAAGTCCCCTCCCAGGACCAGGCACTCGTGAGAATCTAAGGTGCCAAGGAAGGCGGACGCCTGCTGGTAGAATTTCAGCCGCTCCGGGCCCGATGTCGGGGCATAGACGTTAATTAGGTTAACCACGAGCCCCTCCATATGGACCCGGAGATGCAACAGGCGACCCAGCACCCTAGCACCTCGGGCCATAGGTCGGGGGAGAACAGGGTCGTCACTCCAGCCTGTCGAACCGTGGCATGGCTAAAGTAGACCCTGTCCAGCCGTCAACTGTCTTTGGCGGTCGGGTCCGTATGGGTCTCCTGCAGGAAAACCACAGAGTACCTTCCCTCCCGAAGGAAGAAAAGGACCTGCAGAGAGCCATCCTACAACCCCGGGTGTTCAACGTTGCGATGGTGAGAGGTGTCATGGGGAGGGTCGGGGGGGTTCTCACTGGCAGGGATGCTCACATCTCCCAGCGGGCCGCATAACCGTCCGTGACCCATCCCGTAGGTGAGTAATTGTTCACGGAAGACGCGGACCCGCCAGTAGGCTGCAGCATCCTGCTTCCCCGTCCCTTTACCTTCCCCCATGAGGGCCCTTGTGGCCCGGAGGATTTGAGAAAAGTCCCCCCATCGCTGGAGAGCAAGCTGTACCTTGTTGCGGGAGCCACGGACATCCTCTAAAAACTTCCGCAGCTCTCCTCGCAGCTCATGTGGGGGTGGGGTTACGGTTTCCTGGTTGTTCCCCAGCGGGGCCCTTGGTGCAGCCCTGTGGTCCACTAAAATGGACAAGCAGGGTGCGGACCCCTGACGGGGTGCCTGATGGGCTGGAGCTTCTAGGCCCGCCTCAAGGTCTGGGGCGATAGGGGGCGGTAGAGGGAAAATAGCAGCTCCTAATAGGTCGGGGTAGGAGAACACAAAGGCCGCTCCCTGGGGGTCATCAGTTGGGAAAGGGAAGGAGACAGCCACGGGGGCGGCAGTGACATTGCAGGAGGTAAATTGGATAGGGGTAGGGGCAGGGGCGAGGTTCTGGGTTTCGGGAGGCAAGCAGCTGGATGATGGGGCCTCCGATCAGGCTCGAGGGTTAAGGGGGTGGGGAGGGAGCTCTCAGTGACACTGGGCTCGCTCTCTGTGATGGATTTAGTGGCCACAGCATCAGGAGGTGGATTAGGGCCCCTGCCCAGGAAGGAAGTCAATTGCTCCGCACCAATGGGGGGTACCCCTGGCGACTCGTGTCCCGGTCGCGTGGCGCTGGCTGTCACCTGAGCAGGCTCAGTGGTCGTCAGCAGGGTGCCATCAGCGGCTGGGTCAGTGGAGAAGTCCAGGGGCTCCTCAGAGGTGGGAGCGGAAGCAGCAGTTAAGGGGAGGGAGCATGGGGAAAAGAGGGGTGGAGTGAGGTCGCCCAGATCGAGATTTGCTGGCAAAAGGTCGTCCTCCCCCTGGGCAACTGGGGTCAGATCTAAGGCCTCGATCTCCTCGAACATGGAGGAGAGGACACTTTCCGTCGCCCTGGGGTTCTCCCCACCGGCTTCCGCCACGACGGTTGCCTCGGGGTTCACGGGGGCTTTGGGTAGCGTCAGGACAGAAGGGGCTTCCCCAGGACAGAAGGGTCTTGGAGGGGAGGGTCTCCCATGGAGGGGAGACACTACCCTCTGGTGCTGCCACGTCTTTCCCGGCTGACACCGGTGGATGGGACGCACTCGTGGGCAAAGCGGAAGGTTCGGCATCGGTGCCCCTCTTCCTGGTCTTCCGGGGGGCCTCTGCCTTGGGTAGATGAGGCGGAGCTCGAGCCTTCCGCTTGCCTCGCTTCCCCTGGACTAGGGCCCAGCCCTCCATCGCATCATCTGGGGACTGGTTAGCAGGGGGTCATGTCAAGGGGTAAAGGCGATGGCTCAGGGACTTGGGGGAGTAATGGTGGGGCAACATAAGGGAGGGAGGATTCTCCCTGGGGCAGGCTCTCTCCCATGCCTGGTGGTATCTCTGCCACACCCTCCTCCATAGGCCCCGCTAGATTGTCAGCAGCGAGGGCTGGGCTCTCCCACTCGTCTGGGCATTGTAGGGGAGGTGCCCCTTGGGCCTGAGCAGAAGTAGCGGTGGTCCAAAGAGGGGGGGGTGGGTTCGAGTACTGGGCGGCCAGGGGCGTCAGCAATGACGGGGCCGATGTCCTGCCGGGTCTCGGGGATCCCAGGTGCCCCTCCTTGCCGGGCTAAGGGGCAGTCCCTCCAGACATGCCCTGATGCCCGGCAGAGGTAGCACCGGGCTTCCCCCGTGGAAAAGTACACCTGGTAACGGGCCCCCTGGTGGGGGACTAGGAAGGACCCTTCAAGCGCCACTCTGTCACGCACCGCTGATGGCAGTAAAAGTTACACTTGCCGGCGGAAGGAAAAAATGTGACGGAGGGTGGGGTCCTTGCAGCCCAACGGGAGAGGGTTGATAACAGAAACAGGTTTCCCCAGGGTGGAAAGGGCAGGTAGCAGGGCAGCACTGGGGAGAAAAGGAGGGACAGAGGTCAGGACCAGGCAGACGCCCAGGTCCTCTAGCGGCTCTAGGGGGACAAACACCCCCCCCCACCACCAGGACCCTCTCCACCGCTTCCTGGGCAGCAGCCTCCAATGCTAAGAAGAAAATGACCTTCCCGTACATTTTGGAGGCCGCCACAATGGCCAAGGGCCCCACCACCCTCGCCAACGCCCGCATGTAAGTCTCCACGTGGGACAAGGTGGGCACCAGGAGGCATCGGACACCGTGCTTCCTTGTCATGGTGGGAAAGGGGCCCCAGCCGCTATTGATGGTGGTGGAGGCGGTGGGTGGGAGAGATGACAAGGCGGCAGGCGGGGGGGCTGCCGCCGCCTGGGCATACATCCTGGGGGCTGACGGAGGGACATCCGCAGAGCTGGTGGAGGGGGCAGCCGGGGAGGACGCCGTGGTCGGTGGCGGGGCTGCAGCAGTGGGGGTGGCCCCTACCATGGAGGGCCCGGTGGTTTTAGCAGGGCCCTTCCCCTTTTTCTTGCCCTGGCCTTTCCCGCTGACTGGGGGGCTTCCCTAGAGTCTGGGGAGGCGATGGGCATGGCAGCAGCGGAGGTCACCCCAGTGCCCTCCATTGCCAATGCCCCAGTGGTGGCAGGTGATTAACAGGAGTTGGGGTCAGGTAGAAAGGGACAAGCTGTGGGGTGGACAATTCAGGCGGTGGGGGGGGGCACATGAACCACCGTACGCTTGTCCAGAGAGTCCTGTTTGGTTGGCTGGTGCTTCTGGCCCATGCGGTGGAATCAGGGCGAGCAGCTGAGTCCAGAGGCAGATGTTGGACAGCCAGCAAAGATGGTGGAGTGGGGGGGTGAAGATCATAGTGTGGGGGTTGGGAGGACACCGATGGATCGGGGGGCAGCTCCATGCCACACCCCCTGTGTCCCTACAAACACAGTTAAGACACAACAAGGCCTCCCCCCACACGAGAGCATAGTTTGAAAGTTACTCAGTCTTAGGCCCCCTCCACGGTGATTTGTAGATTCCCCGGGCGGTGTTCCTCCAGTGGACAGCTTTTTCTCTGTCTGTTCCAGGCTTTCTTTTTTGCATTCCAGAAATGCCGGAGCAAGTGATAAAAGTCCTCTCGACCGGAGACGGGTCCGCAAACAAACAGCAAGCGGCTGGGTCTGGGGGCTGGGTCCTTCCACTCCCCCTCTCCGGGGAAGTGGGCCGGCAGGCCCCCCCTCTCTTGGGGGGTGGATTTCAGCTGGAGCGGCAGCAGCGTCCGAGGGTGGGCGGGCGGGGGGGGGCTAACGGCCGGCCGACAGCCAGCCAGCACTCTAGCAACAGCTGAGAAAGAAAAGAAAACAACAAAAAGAAAAGAAAGGGGGGAAAGCATCTGGCCCGGTCGGGGGGGAAGCCAAAAACAGGGGCAAAAAGCAAAGAAAGCCCAGGCCAGAGGGCAGCAGCAGGAGAGCAGGCTAAGTAGGTCCCTTTTCCCTGGGTAAGGTAAGAGGGAAGGTTTTTGAAACAATCAGGAACCTTCTGGAGACAATTAAGACAGGCTGATTAGAACACCTGCAGCCAATCAAGAAGCTGTTAGAATCAATTAAGGCAGGCTAATCAGGGCACCTGGGTTTTAAAAAGGAGCTCACTTCAGTTTGTGGTGTGTGTGTGAGGAGCTGAGAGCAAGAGGCACTAGGAGCTGAGAGTGAGAACGCGGACTGTTGGAGGACTGAGGTGTGCAAGCATTATCAGACACCAGGAGGAGGGTCCTATGGTGAGGATAAAGAAGGTGTTGGGAGGAGGCCCTGGGGAAGTAGCCCAGGGAGTTGTAGCTGTCCCACAGCTGTTCCAGGAGGCACTCTAGACAGCTGCATTCCACAGGGCCCTGGGCTGGAACCTGGAGTAGAGGTTCCCCCCAAATCCTCCCAACTCCTGGTCAGACACAGGAGGAGTTGACCTGGACTGTGAATTCAGAAAAACGGCCAAGCTGAGGGCTGCCGTGAAGCTCCAAGGCGAGTAAATCCACCAATAAGCGCAAGACCCACCAAGGTAGAGCAGGAACTTTGTCACAGTGGGTAAAGACTCTGAGGCAAGAATTAGAAAAGATTATGCAGCCCCATCCTGACTGAAGCCCCTATCATAAGCAAAGGTTATTTTCTGGGGGGTGTAGTACCAATACATGGGGGAAAGGCATTTGAACCCTGGTTGGAACACCACTGAAATGCTGCAGGAGTGGACAGTACCAGATACTGAAAAATGAAGGTGTCTAATAGAGAGCCTCAGTGGTCCAAGCACTAGATGTAATCTGCACCCTAAAGCTCAATAACTCTGGGGTCAGTCTGAAGGACTGCCTAGAGGCCCTCAATTATGCCTTCAAGAGAACAGAGGGCTCAGAGGATATTTACTGCAAATTCCTTAATGCCAGACAACAAAAGGGTGAGAAGGTTTCTGCCTATAGACAGAGGCTGGAGAAATTATTACAGAGAGCCGTAATGAGGGGAGCAGTGTCTATTGAGCACATGGACCAGACTAGACTGGCTCAGATTGTGAGAGGAGTTCAATGTCAGAACCTGGTTCAACTCCACCTTTGATTAAGGGAATGACAAGAAAATCCACCACGTTACTCTCAGCTTATAAAAGAGATCCAAGAGAAGGAGAAGAGGCAGGCAGCTGGTGAGGTTTGGGAAGTTCAGCCACATAAGGCAGATGGCAGAGCCCCCATGCGACCGCCCAAGCCACTGATGGTGAATCCCCAAGAGGATCTTACCCAGTGAGTGCAGGTCCTGACAGAGCAGGTGACTGAACTACAGAGTACCATCGACCCATGAAAGACTTCAAGATACTAGGAACCCCCCTGACTGCTGTGATCCAAGAGACTATATTTAGAGCTACTGTCCCACCCAGGCCACAAGGGAGAGGACAATTCTTCTTCTGCTATGGGTGTAGCCAGGGTGGGCACACTGCTTCAAGGTGTGAGAACAAAGAGAATTCCACCCTAGTGTATCAAAAGCCGAAGATCACTTGGGGAAAGTCAGGAAATAGCTATAGGGGTTGGGAAGGGAGCTGCCTAGGCCTGCAGGATTTGGAGGCTCCCCTGGAAAGAACCATGCTGTCAGAATACCACCAGGTTTGATAGGACCTTGAGCAGAGGTCACTGTGAAGATAAAAGGGACAGAATGTAAAGCAGTGCTTGACATTGGGTCCCAAGTGACTATCATATTTCAGTACTTTTTATCAAAAGAGGCCTAGGCATCTGCCTATACAGTCCCGGATGGGGCTTGTATTGTGTGGCCTCAGCATGGATGAATACCCCTTCCAAGAGTATGTCATAGTGCACCTGGAATTTCCAGAGGAGGTTGGTGGGGTAAGAGAAGAAGTAGATACCACTGCCTTAATATTTTCTGACTCTAAAGAAGCCTCTGATATATGACTGTGCTGATAGAAGAGACTGAAGTTGATCCCTAGGTACTCGCTCATACTACAAGATTCACAACCCTTCAGGGAGCAATCTAGGAAGATTGCTCTCTCTGAGCTGATTGTGAATGGCATCATTACAGAGTCCCACAGCCCTTATGCCTCTTCCATTGTGGTGGTCTATCAGAAAAATGGGAAAATCTGAAAGTGTATCGATTACCACACTTCCTGTCATTATGATTCAAAAGGGGCCCATCTGGCCTTATAGCCTCCACAGAGCAGATCCTGGGGTTGTCACCCTTCTGTAGAACAGTGGATTCACCCCAGCCTCCTTAATCAGTCTTTCACCTCCTCAAGGTTAATATCCTTCAATTCCATACTAGTTCACTGATCCTGTTAGCTCAAAAAAAAAAAAGCTACCAGAAATGCCACCTTGAACAAGGCCACCTCTTGTCCACAACAACATACGAGCACTAGAATCTGCAACAGAGCCCTGTGTTTAAAAGTGATGGGATGATGCACATGCTCCCTAGGGCCAGTGCTTTAAGATCACCCCACTACAAAACTCTGAACTAAAAACCTGCTACAAGGGTCTGGGTATCTGTTCAGCCTACTGACAAATGTAAGGGCTGATATGTGAGTGGAGATGGTCGATGATGCCAGTTGCCAGGTTTCTAATGCCACCATGTGCTGAGCATGTGGTCCTTTGTAACCAGCCAAATCAGTGACCGACCCTCCCACTCCTGAAATTGTACAAAATCATTAAAATTCTCCCATAGCTCCAAAATGTTCATGGAGCCATTGATCTTTGCTCTACACTGACAGCCATCATATGCCAAAGTTCCATAGCGCTAGCAGGTTCGGGTTCCTTGCTGGCTCCTGGTGCCAGTTCCTGAAATCTGTCCATCTGAAAATGAGACCATATATCTACTGTGCCTTTGTCAACTCCAAGCACATGTTGGAAGAGAAACAGATGTTAAAGCTTACACACTGTAGTACGAATGTCATTGATAAGGCTGTGTGAACTGGAGGACTGGCAATTGATAACATGTACCACCGCCAGGCTGTCACACCAGAAATATACCCTTTTATTAGCAAATTCCATTTCCCAATTGACTACTGCAACCAAAATGGGGAAAAAATTCCAGCAATATATCCTGCACTATCCCTTTTTATATCCAGGTGGAGGACAGTTGCTTGCATAGATCATGACATCAGCTTCCATATTTTCCCATGTTCTAGGCAGCCTTGGCCACTTGGGCATTTCATTGCCCTGCTTGCTCTGCCCAGCTTACTCTCCCAACAACTCAGTCACCCCAGCATAACCATACTAGTGACTGACCATTGGGGCACCCTCAGTGCCCTGTTGTCCCTCCTCCCCACAAGCTGTCCACAAATTCACATTCCCTATCACAAGGTGAGTTGTAGGAAGTTCATAAATGACCCCCCGATTAAGACCTGGCCATGTGTCTGTCCCACCTGACTATCGCCTGTGTCCCAAACTCAAGCCCATGCTGGGTTACCATTATTACCACTTCCAGACCCACACCCATGGAAGCTCCCAGCTGCTGCAACAACTGACCATTAGTCTGCAACAGCTGTGTCATGCCATTAGCTTCTGTAGAAGGTGTGTACCCCAGACCTCCCTGACACAGCACCGAGGATACCACATCCCCCTGTAGCTTATTTGCTAGTTCCACTACCCCTGCTAAGTTTGGAGTTTCCTGCCTTCACCCCCAGGGAAGGAGGGGTAAGTGACCACCCTTCCCTTCCCCTCTTAAGGTCCCGGAGAGGAAAAGTGGGCAAGTTCCCAGAATCACACCAAAGTCCCCCCTCCTACAGACACCCACTGCAGCATTGGAAAGAAGGGACTCACCTTCACACCCTACCCCTGCAATTGCAACCTCCATCTGGTACCGGTCACACTCACTCCTGCCAGCCATGTTGCTCTCCTGTCCTGCAATCCGTTCACTCAAACGCCCTGGCTCTGGGTGACCCACTATGCCTTGTAAGCCTTGTAGAGCTGCAGAGACAATTTCAGAAGCAAGTGCCCGAACTACTTAAATCAATTTTCTGTTGGCTCCCCCACCCCCAAACATAGCTGGTTCACCAGTGGAAGTGTTTGCTTCCCCAGAATCTATGCTACTTCCTAGTAGAAGGGAATCCATTTGGTAGATAGACAGACCACCCTGGGATCTGACAGCCCTAGTCCTGGGTCCAACCTGTTGCCCATGTGGCAAGGATCCCAACCTCCCAGTCTCCTCGAGTCCCATTCCGTTCCCCAAGAGCTGGATTTAGAACTCCCACCCCCATCTGTTCTAACACGCCTGCTATGGCCAGCCCCCTGCTCCTGTTCTCATCAGTCTACTATGGCCCTGCACCGATAAGTTTGAAACTCCCTCTCTTTCCCCTTCTGCTACAAAAGGCCCCTGTTCTCATGAGCGAGAGCAAAGTTTGCTGTGCTACTGTTCCTGCTTCTCTGCTGGGTCCAGCTAAAAGAGGGCTTTTCTTGCATTGGCATGGACCTAAATAGCTCACACTGTACCCAGATATCAATAGCTACTGCAAGGGGTAATTAAGTGTGTCCGGGGTAGTTTGGACTCCTGATCTGGTAAGATAGTACTCTTTATACTTTAGCACTAAGGACATGGTACATTGCAAGATCTGTTTGGAAGAAGCGTATCCATGCCCCCTGTAGGGGCCCCCAAATAGTCCCTTGTACTTAATGAGAGACCGTTCATGCCCGGTAAGTCATTGGCCTGATATATAAGTACAACATTTATTTATGGGGTTAATTCCTGCCTTCCCTAAGGTCGTAGAAGGGAGCCAAGAGGTTTGGGCCTTGTGGGAGGCAAGTGGGATTCTCCACTCTTTGAAATGCAAAAAACCCGGCACCTAACCCCCAACCACAAGGCAACTCTGCAACACACTTCCCCCCTTCAACAGCCACTTATAGTATCTAAAGAGAGAGCACATATCAATAAGATTGATAACATCATTTTCTTATCTTGGTCATGGTTCTTCAAGCTGCTTTGTTTGTGTCCATCTTACTGAGATTATTTTTTCCCCAAACTGCATTGATTTAATATTTTAACTATATACTTGAATGTGAATGTTTTGGAACTTTATACATAAAGAAAATCCATTGAATCTATTTCTTGAATTTGTATTTGCATTTGTTTTTGACATTTCCAGCAATTTCTTATTTTTAACGGCAACATCATAACATCTTTAGCTGGACACAGAAACTTTTAACATCAGATATCCCAATGTATTGTGATAATAATGCAAATTTTTAGACCCACAGAAAAAAAAAGCCCGGTAGATTAAATTATTTTTCAGGCAACTAGCAAATCCATTGAAAAAAATGCCCAGGCCAGTCAAACACTGGCCAGGTGGTAACCCTAATTCTCAGAAGCATGGCTCAGATTTGCAGACCACACAACAAACTAGGGCACCTCTATCACACAGTACTTGGGAGTTAAGAGTTCTCTCTCTGATCTCTCTCTGATGCAACAGTAGCACATTTTGAGGATGGTCACATTACAGTGCTTTCTCCTCTCCTCAGTCATTCTTCCTTGTAGTTATAAGTTACAAAACATAACAGGATGAAAACTTTAAAAAAAGTTTGTTCTAAATTTTCAAATTTGAATGCTTAAAATAAAGTTCCAATATCCATATTTGGACTCCTAAATAAAAATGTCCAGATTCTCCAAAGTGTTGGGCACCTACGCCTCCCATCAGGATTTGCCCCTGTTTAGTATTTCCCAAAACCAGGCCATTTGGATTTAGATGCCTAAGTAAAGATTTAAGAGCCTGACTTCAAGCAACCAAGTTTGTAAATGTTGACCTTTATTTTTAAGTCTAACATAAAATACAAGAGATCTCTATACTACCAAGAGAGACTAGAGTCATAGATTCCAAGGCCAGAAGGGATCATTGTGATCATCTAGTCAGATCTCTTGTGCAACAGAGGCCATACAACTTCCTCAAAATAATTCCTAGTGCATATCATTTAGAAAAAAAATCCAGTCTGTATTTAAAAATTGCCAGTGATGGAGAATCTGCCATGAACTTTGGTAAATTGTTCCAATCATTAGTTACTCTCATTGTTAAAAACTTACACCTTCTTTCCGGTCTAAATTTGTCTTGTTTTAACTTGCAGCCATTGGATCATGTTATACCTTTCTCTTGTTGACCAATATATAGAATAGAAATACATATATATATAGAGAGAGAGAATAGAATATATATAATATATATATAATTAATAATATGTATTATCCATACCATGAATTATGCACAAATAGCATTAAGCACAAATATTATAGCGGTTATATAGCCTAAATTAGTGTATACTTGTACTATAATCCTACTCACTTATGCTATGTATCCCATAACAACTTGCATTAGTTGAAGTAAGCTTGGGCTTAAGAAGCTAGGAGAGCTGTCAGAATCAGAGCATATGAGTCTTTTACCATAGCAACAGGTAAGGAGTTATTCTCACAGGCCAGGACCAGAATATATCAAAGGAAGAGGTCAAGATATATGATTGTTCTACCTTGGGTGGTGTCTTCATGCCCTTTGGTACCTGGAATACATGTAGTCACAAAAAAAGTAGGGGGTACACCAGGATACCCGAAAAACAAGGTAGAAAGCTGATTGGTTAAATCTAGTTTCAGATGATGTATACAGTTTTACTTATATTTATGTATACCTTTTACTTATAAATAAGATGGCTTTAGGGATGTATCTTTGGGAAGCACACCTGTATAAGGTGAGTGTAAAATGCTGCATGAGAGAGCTTCTTGGAGAGTGGTATCATATAGAACATTTTTTCTGTACAATATTATTATGGCTCATAGAAATAAACCTGACTGGCATTGGTTATTTGGTCTCTTGAGTATATTTCATAGCAAACCAAAGCTTGGTCAAACAATTGACTATACAATTTACCAACACTCGGCTAGACTGAAGAGCTCATTACTAAATATTTGCTCCCCATGTAGATATGCATAGACTGTAACAAAGTCACTCCTTATGTAACAAAATCATTCCTTCTCTTTTCTTAAGCTTAGTAGTTTTAACTTCCTGAGTGTATCACTATAAGGCATGATTTCTAATCCTTTAATTATTCTTGTGGCTCTTCTCTGAACCCTTTCCAATTTATGAACATGCTTCTTGAATTGTGGACACCACAACTGGAAACAGTATTCCAGAAGTGGTTGCACTAGTGCCAAATAGGTAAAATAATGTGTCTACTCCTACTCAAGATTCCCATCTTTATGTATCCTAGGATTGCATTCGCCCTTTTGGCCACAGTGTCTCACTGGGGGCTCATCCAAAGCTGATTATCCACCACAATCCCCAAATCTTTTTTCATAGTCACTGCTTCCCTAAATAGTCCCCCATTGTGGAAATATGGCCTACATTCTTTGTTCCTAGATGTATATATTTACATTTAGCCATATTAAAATGCATATTGTATGCTTGAGCCCAGCTTACCAGGTGATCCAGATCACTCCGTATTAGTGACCTGTCCTCTTCATTATTTACCATTTGCCTGATGTTTGTGTCATCTGAAAACTTTATCAGTGATGATTTTATGTTTTCTTACAGGTCATTGATAAAAATGTTAAATAGAATAGGGCCAAGAACTAATCCTTGTGGGACTCCACTAAAAACACAGCCCATTCAAGGTTGATTCCCCATTTACAATTACATTTTGAGACCTATCAGTTAGCCATCTTTTAATCTGGTTAATGTATGCCATGTTAATTTTATATCTTTTTAATTTTTAATCAGAATGCCATTACAAAAACAAGACATGAAATATATAAATATTAGAATAGGAATAACGCTATGAATGTACAAGAAAAACTCTTGGCAAATATTTTTGTCACAATGCTGATTAGTTCCTGTCTAACCTTTATCTGTAAGAAATCTTACCAACAGCCTCTGACAAAGGATTTGCTCACTTATGAGAGAATCTCTAGATGTCTTTTTCAGAGACTCTTTGAGGAATTTCCAATACTCCCCCTTTAATCTTTCAAGTAGTCTCAGGAGGTAGATATTTAACCCAGTCTCTCAGGCTGTAAAGGATCATACAGTCATAAAATCTAAAGTTGGAAAAGACTTAGTATACCATGTAGTCTATCTTCCTGCCAGTGCAGGATAGTTCCCTTTATCTTCTCCAGTCTAGCTTTAAATGTGACAAACTTTGGAGCTGCTCCCACTTTCCCTTAGATATTTATTCTATTTCTTAATAGATATCTACCAGGAGTATTTCCTCATAACCATATTTTCTCTTTCTAAATTTCATTCACTTTCTCCTAATTTATATCCCTTTTTGTTATGTTAAGTTGCTCCTAACTCTCCTTGGTGCTTACATTCTTTAAATATTTATACTGTAATCATAACCACTTTAGTTTTCCCACACTTAGCCAAAGTTCCTTTAATTTTTCCTCAGAAGTCATTCCTTTTTTGCCTTTTAACTATGAGCCCCCTCCCGTACCCTGAACTCCTCATTTCTGGCCCCATCCCGGAGCCCGCATCCCCAACCAGAGCCCTCACCCCCTCCCATACCCCAACCCCAATTTTGTGAGCATTCATGGCCTGCTGTACAATTTCTATTCCCAGATGTGGCCCTCGGACCAAAAAGTTTGCCCACCCCTGCTCTGGGTTATTCATGAAGATATTAAATAACATTGGATCCAACACTGACATTTGTGTAATGACTGATGACAACATTCCATAATCAGGCATATTACCATTAATCATTATTCTTTATTTTTGGTTCTTCAAGCTTTCATCCCACACATTATTATAAAAACCACATAGTTGTGATCTTTTTTTACAGAGATCCCAATGAAGCTCTGATGAATGACTATCTGAATTGTAAACATACTAATTATGATTGTGTTTATTACAGTAGTGCCTAAGAACCTACCAAGAATGGGGCCCCATTGTGCTAGGCAGTAGCAGATAGTCCCTTCCCTTACAGTCTCAGGGTATGTTTACCCTCGGAGCTGGGGATGTGATTGCCAGATAGGGGAGACATTCTCAAGCTAGTCTCATCAGCCCAGTGCACTAAAAATAGTAGTGTAGCCGCGATAGCATGGTCAGTGACAAGCAATGGCACAGGCTAACCACCTGAGTTGGTACTCACAAGCTATGAAGTGAAGTCATGGTGAAGAGATTGGGAGGGAAGGGAGATTGGAGCAAACAGCCAATCAGCACAGAACAGGCAAAGATATAGTAGGGCAAATTCATTCTTGCAAATCTACTGAAGTTAGTGGAATTACACCAAAACACATTACCCTTTCTTCTGCAGCAAATTGTTGGATTTCCTTCATAGCAAGTTAATTGGATATGGCCATTTGCTTATGAACTTCTGCTGCCTGCTACTTATAATTTTCCTCAAGGTACTTAAAATATTTATTGAAGTATTTCTCTGATCTTGCCCAATACTGAGTTTGAGTGATTTGGCATGTAAATCAGACTGATGCTATAATTGACTCATGTCTTCTCTAAACACTCTCAAAGTTGGTCATTAATGGTTTTAAGTCTTGTATTCTGATGGAATATAATAACCCTTAGTTTATGTAGTCTGGCCCTTATTTTATGTGCATTACATTTCAATGATGTTTTATTTTACATGGTTTATTAATTCTGTTTCTATTTACTCCCAGACACTTACTAACAACCATTTATCCTCATTGAGCCTCTTGCTTCATTCTCAACAAAAATAAACTGTAAAATATTTAGAAATAAAATTATCCAAAAGTAATATTCCCAAACCTCCTGCTGGTGACATCCATCTTTCTGAACCTGATATAGATTGTGACACTGACAATATGGAAGCTCGATGTAAACCAATTTCCAGCTTGCCAAAAAACTTGTTTAAAAATCCATGGTAATATTTAAAAGCTAATTTTTTTCCAAGAGGAAGACTTTTTTATAAATGGTCTTAATTGCATAATTATTTATAACAAAAGATGCTTCCGTGTGTAAAAATGTGATCAAGCAGCATGGGAAGGATCCAAGAACAACTTGAGTTATAACACTGTAAATTACTAAGGTAAGGTATTAAAGGAAAAGTAAAAAAGGTTTCAAGAAAAAAATCAACAATACGATAAACAAGATGAAAGCTTTTTCTGGAATGATACCATCATCAGACTATCCAGTCACTCAAGGAAAACAATTTAATCTAAATAAAAGAATTATATTAATACCAACGCTATTTGGCCCAGAACTGTTAACATGATTGTGTGGAATTAGAAACAGTCTTAAATGACAATACTAGTTGCTGATATAGGGAATTACAATTCAGGATGAACATCTGTCAATCAAGGTACTTTGTAGTACCTGAGCATCTCAAACATCCGGTGCTGTAGGAAATCCTGCAGGATGATGATATTTTCCAGACTCCAATGCGTGGTCCCACCTGGCAGCATCACAAAATAATGTCAGTTTTTAGCAAGACTCAGAAATGCAAAATGTAATTATTCCTCAAATAAAGTTTCTTCTTATGGAGCATTCCTTTAAACTTTCTAACTAATGGAGCTGAGTAAATGAGTATGGCCTCTTCTTAAAGATTTGGCTCATAGCTAATGATGTGAAGGAATTGAGAGCCATGCTGAATGAAAATCCTCCTTTCCATCCCTGTCACCCCACGTTATATCTCTGAGTCAGTATTTCAGATGTGAGCTGCATGTAGTTTGAACAGTCATGTTGGTGTTAAGTTACTGTATGTAACACAATATGATTGGTATAATGGGCATGAAGCATCAATGAAATTGTATATCAGCTGAAGGTTGTTGCAACTGGTTTTTGATGAAAAGAATTGCAATTAATTGCCAATTTGTTACTATGAAGTTTATTGATAATTCAAGGTTATTAATGCTTTGAAAAATGAATTACATTGTTATGTGCATTTGAGCATAATTATAATGTGATTCAGTTCCAGTGGGAATTATGAAAGTTCCTAAAAATAATCATGTAATTTCCATTTCGGCTTGCACTGTCCCTCTATTGTCACTGTGCCATTATGTTACAAGAACTCCAACTACTTTGAGCTCAATACAAGAGAAACAAATTAATGAAGGTTTGCCACAATGTGGGATTTGAACCTATTCATTATAGGTTTACTGAATTATTAAACATCTCACCCCAGTCTCTATCTGTGAAAGAACCTTTTTGTTAAGATCTGTATTGCACATTGGTTTTAGTAAACTTTAATAAATGGAAATTTATAGGGTTATATGAATTCGTAATTAATATAAATGTATTTTAGTTTCAAGTGTTTGCATATTTTTTCAACCATTCTTCCTTTATCTTCAATGTACACAAACTAAAAATTCACATAGCTACTACCTCTGTGTGTGTGTGTGTGTGTGTGTGTGTGTGTGTGTATAGGGAAAGAGAGAGAGAAATTTAATTGTGGTTGAGAAGTGACCTTGCGTATATTACTGATACCTGGTTGGATGGTGTTACCATAGATTTAACTTGGCCTTGTGCAGTCAGATATTTGTTTCAGCATGAGCATGGAAGAGGTAGGGGAAGAGTTTGCTTTTTGCTTTTTTTTATTTCTGGGAGGCGGGATGGTGCATACAGCCTGACTTGTAAGAGATGGCTCGCTCTGAAGATGAAATTATGTCAAGTATTGCTCTAGTGCAGAGGTTCTCAAATGGGGAGGGCAGGGTTGCGGGTGTGTAGAATGTGGGGGGAAGGGAGCTTGAGAAGCTTTAGGGAAACAAAAATTTTCTGCTCACACTTTACCCACAGCAATGAACAACTAGCAAAGCTGATTCCTCCAGACATATCGGATCCTAATAAGGTGCTGTGCATTTTGACGGATTTCTGTTAAGCTTTATACCAGGGATCGGCAACCTTTGGCACGCGGCCTGTCAGGGAAATTCGCTGGCGGGCCAGGCTGGTTTGTTTACCTGCAGCGTCTGCAGGTTTGGCCGATCGCAGCTCCCATTGGCTGCGGTTCACCATTCCAGGCCAATCCCTGCTGATCCCTGCTTTATACAAAGTTGTTGCCATCTGTATGCTAATCCATTTGCTATGACGTGGTGCGCACATTTGATTGTAAGCATCGACCACAATCACTGTTCTGCTTTTGCTCTTATTACACTGGATCATTAGCTCTGTTTGAACCAATGCCTTACTGTTTTTAATTTTAGTGAGAGTTGCACATTGATTCTTTTTTAAATCAGTACATATACCTGCATGGCAGGGGTGGGGGGACTATAAAATACTACAGACACAAAGAAGGGCATGATCAAATAGGTTTGAGAACCACTGCTCTAGTGAATCTTGGGATGAAATGTAAGTATGGTGATGAACAAATTAATTGTTTACTTTCAAACGTAACAATATTTGGTCAGACCTGTCATTGGAATAATATATTATATTTCTTTAGGTAAAGTCAATGTCCAAATCTTGTGAGTTAACTCAGAATCTCACAGCCACATGGCCAGGGCCAGATTAAAGCATAAGGCATTATAGACCATTTTTGTAGTCACCAGCTTCTTGGTTATGTCAGAATCTAATCATACATTAAATAATAATAAATTAAGATTCTAGCTCTCTTGGTGATGGAGAAGAGCTTGAAAATATGATCTGAACAGAGCTGATGTAGTGACACTTATTGGTGTCTGTATACAGCCTGAAAATAACTGGGAGAGTGTGACCTGCTCTACTCATCTCCATGGGGTATTAACACCAAGACTCTTTGCTTTGCAGGGTCCTGCCAACACCCCCCAACAGAGGATTCTGTGTGTGGCAGGACAAAAGTATAGTGGGTCCAGCCCAGCCACTTACATAGATGCAACCTGGCAGCTGGGAAGAAAAGTAGGGCCTCTCCTACTTATACACCTGCATCTCCAGGTGGAAGATATCATTCATGTCGCCATCCTTGCTTAGGGGAAGAAGGAGAAAGAAGAGGGACCTGTGCTGCTTCTCTGGGGTCCCCTGTCACCACCACTCCAAGTAGTCGTGGGACTCCTACATGGGAACTAGGCCACATGAGCCAGAGCCATGTGGAGGGGACAAACATTGGTGTGTCTAGGACCACAAAGTGCCTTAATTCGGTCCTGCCTATGACTGGGTTTATCAAGTGATCATACCAGATGGTCGATGAAAGTTTTAGAGTGGCATAGTGCAGCCACCCTTAATCAAGTGGTGGGGAAGCCCCTGATCAAGAAGGCACCTCCTGACACTAATAGGCTTGTCAATTGTTGTCCAAATGCTAACTTCCCTTTATTAAGGAAGCCCATCAAGGAGGTGGTGGTTAAGCAGCTTTAGATCCATCTTAATTTCACAGATGACATAATTTATTACCAGTCTGGTTTCAGACATGGGTGAAGCACAGACATAGCCTTCTTTGGGTGGAAGGCTGTTTGAGGAAAATAGTGAACTTTTGGTCTGCAATGTCAGTAATAGTCACATTGAGGTCAGCGCTTTTTGATTGAACCCAGTCTCTTTGCTTTCCAATGAACAGACAAAGAAGGGACAAGGATACCAGAAAAAATGACTCATGTTTAACCTCTATAAAATGAAAGCAGTGCTGAGAAGCAGGGGGCAGGGTCTGGGTTGGTGTGTTGAAGGTATTTGACTGACTCCTATCGGTACCTCTCATTTGGACACTTATATGAATTGCAACTCCATAATGACACACATGTGTTTCTCCATTTGCAATGGCTGAGTTTGAGCATTCATCTTTGAAGTAATGCTCAAAACAGTGACACACACCCTTCTGATTGAAAAAGATTATTTCAGTGTGGTATACTAGAGGCTATATTAGACAAATACCTGGCAACTTAATCTAGTGCTAAATGCAGTAATTCCTCTCTTGAGTGTGCTCAGCCATTATGAGAATTTATCATTTAGTGTGAGATCTGAATTGGTTACACTTTCACTTCCGGGTGTAGTTTAAGATGCCGCTTATGACTAACAAAACTCCAATTTGCTGAGAACTTGTTAATTTGAAAGAATTCTTGGTATTGAACCAGGACAGAAAGTAGGGTTTTTTTTCTTAGTAAAGGACTTGGCACCCTGAATTTCTCTTGTTTGGTGAGCTTCAAAGCCCAGTATGTAATATATCCTATTGATCAACCTGAATTTTGGACTAATTTAGATACTGGTCATGTGGGTCTTTTGAACCTTCGTTGAGGCAATTTTGTATTTTGTCCAGTTGCTGAAGTGCTGAGTGACATTTATAAAATAATAGGCCTTATCCAGACCCCACTGAAGTAAGTGGGAAGAAAGTGCTTGTGAATATACCATTATTTTGCATAGGTATAACTCAAGTGTCATTAAATATTCTTAGAGACTAACAAATTTATTTGAGCATAAGCTTTTGTGAGCTACAGCTCACTTCATTGGATGCAAAGTGAGCTGTAGCTCATGAAAGCTTATGCTCAAATAAATTTGTTAGTCTCTAAGGTGCCACAAGTACTCCTTTTCTTTTTGCAAATACAGACTAACACAGCTGCTACTCTGAAACCTGTCATCAAATATTCTGAGAAAGGAGGTAAAAAATACAGTCCCTAGAGAAGGCCCCGTTAAAAACTTTTAATTTCATTGAAAGTTGCCTGTTCTTGAGTTGTGAGACAGGAATAATAAGAGGCTCCTAGTCTTGATTCACTCCCTCTATCCTATCCATTAATTTATATAATTTTATTGTGTCCCTCTTATTTGTCTCCTTTCTAAGAACTCTAAACTTTTCAATCTGTCTTCATATGAGAGGTTTTCCATGCTTCTAATCATTTTCATCACCCATCTCTGAACACTAGCCTCAATATCCTCTTTGAGACAGGGTAACCAGTCCTGCACACAACATTGAGGATGAGGAATTACCATTGATTTATATAACATTATAACCTGTTCCTTATGCATCCTAACATCATGTTTGCTTTTTTTGACCTCAACTGCACATTGAGCAGAGGTCTATAATGATGTCCTGAGCTTATTAACTTCAGTGGATTTTGGATTAAGGCCTTGGTTCAGAGGCAACTATTATATCTCAGGTAGCAGTGTGTGGTAACTTCTAGCAATGGTGACATTTTAATGTCAATCACTGTATTTTTGCAAAAGAAATCATATGCAATATAGACTACAGTGGCTTCAAACATGCTGTTGAAGGCTGTTAGGAAAATGTTTTCAAATTACGTAGAGTATACACCAAGTGATACATCTAAATATATGCATCTTTTCCAGTGCTGGATTTAAAATTAATCCATTCGTCAAGTAGTCTTATTATATGCTACCATGTTGGAGACCTACATTCAAATAGATGGCTCACAAGGGTTTCAAGGGAGAAGAAAAGCCTTCTGTCACTCAGTAACACTCCTTGGTCTCAGTCAGACAAAGAACTACTGTAAGTATGAGGTTTCAGACATGCTGCTGAAAGCCTTTTTGATAAAATTTCACTTCTGAGGTTAATGACAATACCTAAGGTGTGGGAGTCATGTAATAAGCGTAAATCTGACTTGGAAAATTAAAAACAAAGTGCAGGAAAGAAAGAAAAAAGTAACATTAGTTTGAAACGAATGGCATTATAGTCAGAGAGTAAATAATGAGGAACAATGCAGAAAGACACAAGACGACTTAGATCATTTAAATGCTAAAAGATGAAAGCTAGTTCAAAGCACCTAAATACAGAACAGTGACAGGTTTCTAGGGGAAAAAGGATATCAAACAATTGTGTGTGTCATTAAATATAAGAAATCAAAAGGTAAAAAGAGTCTAAAAGATAATTCTGTGTGCAGCATTAAATATGTATGATAAGTAATAAGAAGAGGAAAGAAAAATCTATGTCTAACATTAAAAACAAAGAAACATTACCAACTATGCCTAAGTAGGGCAAAAAGGAGCCAAGTACAATTTACTAACAAATCCAGAAGAAACAAACTAACTAAAAAGAGAACAAAAGAAAAATAATCCACTTTTGACAATAAAAATCTAGAAGGTTACAAATTGTGATGGGAACTCAATAGAGTTTTACCCCTACCTAAAATATAGTTACTATGATGATATAATTAAGGCCCCTGTTAGGCCATGATATTAGGCTCACTGTACCAAAGGTTTGGTCACGCTATCCAGGCAAGGGACTTGTGTTTGGCATTCAAAAGCTTGCCTCTTCTGAGGTCTTTTTTTATAAAGAAAAGGCATCAAGGGCCAATAAATCTAACATAGTTCTTCTTTAAGAAAGGCCAAAGCAAAAATAACATCAATCTCCCTTCCAATCCTGTCTTCAAAGTGATGTTGAAACATACATCTTTTAATAAATCAAGTTGCCACTTTAATTTGGGTCAAAGCAAAGACAAGGGACCAGGTGTTTGAAGGTATTTAGGGTGCCTAAAGATGCAGATAGGCACATCTAAAATAGGTAGTGCTGAAGATATTTTCAAATTAAAAAAATATATATCTGTTATATATAAAACAATAAGAGTGCAAACAACTATTTCCATTCCATTCCTCCATTGCTATTTATTATTGCATTAAAAAAACAACAACTTATGCTGACATTAAAAGATAGTTAAGGCTTTCAAGTCAATAACCAAAGTTAAGAAAAGGCAGAATTAACGTAGCATTTTCATATAGTCTTTAATTACATGATCACATACATTTTGTTTGTTTGTTTTTGACAGCAGAGGAATTCTGAGAATCAGGAATCCTAGATTCTACTCCAAGTTCCAGGAAGTGTTCTCTAGGGCTACACATTCTTCTTTGCCT
Organism: Chelonia mydas; assembly: GCF_015237465.2. Lineage (NCBI taxonomy): Eukaryota > Metazoa > Chordata > Testudines > Cheloniidae > Chelonia > Chelonia mydas. The sequence goes on from NC_057852.1 coordinate 104,980,202, forward strand.
GTCCCATTCTGACCCTGCTGCCTAGCAATGTATCTCCCTGAAGCCTGTCTCTGCCCCTGTTCCATCCCCCATTAGCTGTCTCTGGCCCTCTCTGGCACTATCCCCCACCCTATGGTCTGTCTTTGCATGTTCTTCCCCATCTCCCTTTCATTCTGTCTTTTCTTCTATTCCCCCCCGCCTGTTGTCTGTCTGTGGCTCACTCTCTCCCTATTCCTCACCCCACAGCCTCTCCCTTTCCCTACCATTCCACTCTCTACCACAGCCTCTCTGCACCACTCCATGCCCCTCGCTCCTTTGCATTTCCAGACAGATTGCTTCTTCCTCCTCCACGCTGCCTAGGCTTCTGAAGGGGAGATATGGAAAGCACAGGAGAGACTACCTGGCACCTTGATGCCTTTGAGGAGCAGTGGGCGCTGTCTGGGGTTCTCTGCTCGGTGTCCCCATCAGGTGTTCCCTTCGTTTGACCCTTTGACCTCACTCCTGTCCCTGTTGTTTCATTAGTTGTCCCCCGGAATTATTTGGTTTCCAGGTCCTGTGGACACACCCCTTAGGCTGAGGGAGGTCCTTTAGCAGTAGGCGGGCTTCTGCCCCCCACTTCCTGGATCCCAATAGGACCACAGTGCCTCTGGCAGCTGAGAGGAGCAGCTGTAAGAAAAAATCTAGTCAGCCCGCACAACTCTGGGCAGGAACACACTCAGAGATGGAATATTCTGAGACTTTAGCTACCAAATTTGAACACATCTACTGAACATTTTATTCTATGTAAATTCTTCTATTGCTTTCATTACTGGAGTATTTGATTGTTTTTTTCCTTCTCACCCTCAGTGCGAGAATTGTGTGTGTAGTGTTGTGGTTTAGTTTGTTGGGTTTTAAATGCACATGCTGTTATAAATTTATATTAGAGAAGGCCAGGTAGACTGTAAGAGCAATGTGCACTTGGAGCAATGACATTTGTGATGGTCCTTATTTCCTGTGGGAGTTCATTCTACATTCTAGGACTGGAATGTTCAACACCACTGATTCTGCACTGGCTCCCCTGCCTTTCATTAGGATCACAAGGTCATGGTGCGGAGAGAGACAAGAGCAAAAGTGGCAATTTTGAGCTGTAGCCTGAAAGAATGGGTGATTAAGAGGAGTTGCATTTTCCTATCTTTCTTCTTTTTATTAACAAACCTCTAATCTTGGTTCTCCAGAAATATTGTAGTATGTTTTACTGGTGTTTGCTTTGCTTCATTTAGGTCCCTAGGTGAAATCTACTGGGAATACACATAACAGCAGGGATCCACGCTAACGGCAACATCATTCTGTGCACTCTAGAGCCCAGAAAGCTAGGGCTTCATAGGATGTATAGAAGGGAGTTGAAATATTTATCAGAAGAATACATGAAGTCATCAATCAGAAAATCACCATACATGGAGTTGAGCCAGGGGCATACTTGGGGCAAAGTTATGGACATAGTTTTAGGTAAATTTGCAGACATGGGAGACATTATTTATCCAACTAGCACTGTAAGAATCCAATCCAGAGCTGGTGTCAATTGACACAGAATTACTGAAGTCAATGGAGCTAGTTCAATTTCCACTGTCTGAGGATTGGGTCTTTGGTGTACATAGGAATTTAAAATAGTTAAAATGTACCCAACAAACAAACAAAAATGCCCTAAATAACTTACAGCCTAAAGGAATGAATGAAGTATTGTTCAACATAATATGTACAAGCAAGTAGTCACTGTGGCTGGAACAATTCATTTCCCCAGTTGTAGGAGGAGGACAGGGAGAAAATGTGATGTAAATTAATTGGAAGGCTGTCCCACATAAAGGAAATGACATGAAAGATGCACAAGAATGAAGAGGACAAAGGAAGCAGTCAGGCATGATCTCAGGATGAGAGGATGCAGGAAGAGATGGAAAGTTCAGAATCAAGGATAATACCAAGCCCCAGTGTTCTGTTTAAATATCAGCACCAGCCTCTTGGTGTAGTTAATTCATTCCATAGTAATCATTATCAATTTCAGTATCATTTTCTTTTCATTGCAAATCCTTTATTCATTACAAAATGCCACCATCCTCTAGACTAATTATAAAAGATACTGTGTACTCTACTTCTCAGTGACAGTAGTAATATTGCGCTGGTGCTATTCAGCCCTTATTAGCTGAGAGAGGACAAGAATAACTAGAGCATGTAGACTGAATAACCCTTAAAAGTAGTCACTGCAGGTCTGGATTGAAGCATATTGAAGGGGTTGTGGGTGCAAACTGATAATGCCACTACCTGTGCTGTACTGTTGTGTGGGTACAGATACAAAAAGAGTTTAGTGTCCAGTACTTCAGCACATTTCACAAACCATAAATGTCTATATATAGGGAAAAGTCAGGCAAACTTAGCTGTAGATTGTGCTACCAGCTCTGCCTATAATTAAATGGTGCTTTATAGAAGGACAGAGGGGTTTCTTTTCTTTATTTGACTGTTCTATCTAGCTACTAACATTGTCCTGGCCATGACAGCATCCGAATTAATTTATCTCACAGGATAGTATTATTATTCCCGTTTTTCAGGCAGGAAACAGAGGCACAGAACAACTGATCCAGTGTCACACAGAGAGTCTGTAGCAGAGATAGGAACTGAGGCCAGATCACCACAAACTCATGCCAGTGCTTTAGTCGCTAGAATGTTCTTCCTCCCTTATTGAACTACTTTGACATTAATATATAATACTTTACAAAAGTCAGCTACTGAGATTATATTAGAGATGTAAAACATAAGTTACTTTAGATGTACAGTACTTTTAAACTGGGCAAATCCAAATGCAGATATGATTTACTAAAAAAAACATATTTCAAAGAAGTCATTTACATACAGAGCTCTGCACCAGCAGGAGTTCTTACTAGGGAAACATTAAAATATGAACAATGCCACCTCCTTGAACATTTTTGCATAATATTTGATTTTACAGAAGGAACTAAATAAGACTATAATAAGGTAATAATTTACTTATTAACTTATTTTCATAGGCATCAAAAATTAAACAAGGTTCCCTGCATTAAGAAACCTGGAATAAAACTGAAAGCTGCCACCACAAAAATGTTCTACAATGAGAAAGAGATAATTTGTGCAGCCCCCAAAATCACTATCTAATGAAAGTTACAACTAATATGACAGAAAAACTGAGAGATGTAATGAGACCTGTGTTGTATTAGCAATTCCTGTTTTTATATTAGTCGTTATGCTAGCATATTAATACATTTATGTTTACTAATAGAGAAGAACATTGCTAACATAATTCATGAATATTGCAGAACATTAATATGATATAGCTATTATAATGAAGCATTCATGTATTGTTCAAAACAGGATTCATACAGTACAGAAATATTGTCATTCAGCAGCGAGTTGAGGATGGCTATATTTCTCTTCCCACAGGTGGGAAATATAATGTGTATGAATTATATATGGTGAGGTCTTGGGCGTTACGTGATTGATCCTACAAGGTGTTGAACACCCTCGACTCTCACTGAAGTTGATGGGAGTCAAGGTGCTGAAGGAACTACAGGGTTTGGCGCCATAACAGTCCTGTAGTTTGAAAAGGTGATAGTGTATGTGACACAGTGCCTGAAGTCACAGGCTCAGGTAACTATATGCCTGATTCTGACAGAATGCTGGTGTAAATCAGTTCAGAATCAGGTCCTGTATAGCTCACTGTGGGTCACCTTTATAAACCTATAAAACCACATATGTGCCTCAAACACATCAGACCCTATTGTGCTAGGCACTTCACAGATATACTAAAAAATGATAGTTCCTGCTCTAAAGACCTGACAATCTAAAAGGCAAGATATAAGTGGTGGATGAGAGAAACAAACAGGCAGAAAGGAAGTACGAGAAGGGAAGACTAGCTGTGCATTCAGTTCCAAGCTGATCAATAGTAGTGAAGGGAGTTGCAGGAAGATAACAGGGCCAAGAGCTAGCTTTCTCCCATCTCACTATTTCTCTCCTGCCCATCTCCTCAGAGCAAGTTGGACAAGAACCATCTCACCTCCTTAGGCCACTGAGGGCCAGTGATCACAAAGAACATCACACTCTATACCTGCTGTCTTTCTGTTTTTTGTCCCCGCTCTTGCTGTGTATTCTATAAGCAGTGAACTAATTCTTCCATGCCCCTGTCTTAATGATGCATTAAACCTTCTTGCTGCTGACTCGGAGGATTAAAAGTGCCAGGAACTGATTACTGGGAAAGGCAGGGGGGTAACAGGAAACCTGCTGAGGAAGAAGCAGGTTCCCAGAAAGAGCAGAGGCAAAATACATCAGTAATCATGCCAACCTAGATTTTTCAACTTGGGTATGTTAGTTCCACGTGCCAATGACTAGAAATTGCTGCTCCACATGGGGCAGTACTTCCTAGAGAGACCACCAAAATCCTTAGAAACCAGCCCATTCTTAAACTGTTAAACATTTTGATACAAAATGCTTCCCAATTTTTATATGTGGTGTTGTTGGAGTGATGTTGGTGCCAGGATGTTAGAGACACAAGATGTGTGAGTAATATCTTTTATTGGACCAATTTCTGTTGGTAAGAGAGACAAGTTTTCGAGCTACACAGAGCTCTTCTTCAGTCTGGGAAGTGCACTCAGAGTGTTATAGATAAATACAAGATGGAACAGATTGTTTAGCATAAGTAGTTAACACATATTTCAAGGGATCATTCAAGATGAAGTGGCCCATTAACACCCCTCCAGTGATAGGAAGGAAATGCTGAGGCGATTGTTTGTGAGTTAGACAGTGTTTTAATAAGCCATATTTTTTAGTGTCTAGCAAAGTTATGAATTTAAAATCCCAGGCTCATCTTATGAAAGTGTTGTGCAGATTTCCTGTGAGGATGAGGACTGATAGGTCAGATATAGAGAGATCGCTTTGTGAAAAGTGTTAATCCACAGGTAATGTGGTTTCAGAGTAGCAGCCATATTAGTCTGTATTCGCAAAAAGAAAAAGGAGTACTTGTGGCACCTTAGAGACTAACAAATTTATTTGAGCATAAACTTTCGTGAGCTACAGCTACAGCTCACTTCATCGGATGCATTCAGTGGTAATTCAAGTAATGTGGTGTTTTTGTCCCCCCGGCATGGAGGGAGGGTCACAGAGCCTAGGTCCTGCCCAAGCGGGAATATCTTTAGCCACTAGCCATGTAGCATGAGCCCTGTGTGCCTGAGTCAGTTGACAGAGGCTCTGAGACTCACTGCCACAGGATATTTTTTGCAGTGTAGATGTACTCTGTATTGACTCACAAAGAACTGATGTTAGAGCAAAGGACTCTGTCTGTGCATTTTCATGACTACAGGGAGGAATATTGTTGAACTTATAAATAGCCAACTTCCGTGCTTTTAAAACAAAAATGTTCATCTTTGTGGGCAAGGGTGTTGATATGATAGCAAAGGTGGCGGAAGTTTGCCTTGAATGTGGTGGAGGTGGGGGAAAACTGAAGTTTGGGTTTGTGGGAGTGCACCAAGGAGCCCAGAGCACATAAGGAGCTCGGGCAGCAGCGGGATTGCAGAGGGCCACAGAGCAGGCACTTGCCCTGGCCTCGGAGACACATAGCAGGCTCTGGAAGCAGCGTGGTCAGGGCAGCTGTGGTGCCATGGTGTGCCAATTCCCCCGTCTTGTGCACGCAGATCACCTACCTGCCTGTCTCCCTGCTCGACGCCCCTATGTTGCTGGTACACAGCTGGCAGCAGCTCCTCGCATGGAAGGAAAGTAGCCCTTCCCCAGGGTCCCCAAAATGATGTGGCTCTGCCCCACCCAGTCTGGATCCCCCCTCACCTCCAGGCTTCTCCTCTCCCTGTCACTGAGTGGAAGAGTGGGGTCCAGGCTTCCCAGTCTTGCATCCTCCCCACTCCCAATCACACCCACCATGTGTTATTGAAGGCCTACACATTTTAATTTATACTATTTTTGCCCCCACATCGATACACTTTGGGAAACATTAATGTAGATCTCATAATACGATATTTCCTCTTTTTTACATGCTTTGATGAGCAGTAAAATAGTTAGCAATGTTGACAGTTGTAACATCATCACTGAAATGAATGGGGGGGAGTATGTATCTCTCAGAGCTATTCTTTCCACTGCTCTGCAAACTCAGACAGGCATCTCTGCATTGGTTACACTTACTGCATGTTTTGAAGGTTTTCTTTGCCACAATAATTGCTAGAAATGTATTTTTAAAAATACATAAAAGCTAAGACTGGAGAGTAATTGAAATCTGTCTGTACCATCTCCCCCTCTCATATCCCCCAGGTTTTTAGAGGATGTACATGACACATTTGGGGACACACTGCTCTAAATGGTGGCAGCATTGCACAACAATCAAGAAACTTTCTGATTCATTGTGTTAAATGTTACAATCACACACACATCACCTATGATACCGTATCACTACACTGCAGTACAGCATCCTTATGATAATGATGGTCATAGTGAGTCTGTGTAAAACACACTTTAAAATGGTTGATTTATTTACTGCTCAGTAGCACAGATTGGGTCTCCTAAATGGAACATGGGGCAAAGTATATAGTAAATGAGAACTCCTAAAGAAAATTTAGGAATGTCTCCACCCCACCTGCTAATCTTGGAATTAGAAGAGTAGATTATATTTGGGTTTATGAGCTTTCCTAAAGTAAGTTTCTTAATTGACAGGAAACAGCAAAAGAGAAAACCAGTAGCACTTCTAATATGAAGTAATAAAATAAACAATTACGTTAAAGGGAACAATACGTACTTGGAATTACCAGCTGCTAGGACTATGCAGTGAGAAACAAGCTAAATTGAAACATTTGGGGTCACTTTGGCAATCTTAACCAAGTTTATTTGGTTGCGTCATTTTCTCTACATTTTTATATACAGAGGTAGCAGGTGAAACTGAAAAAGAGAAAGGGAAAGGATTGATAATTGCAGCGGAAAAGATTTTTTAAGAAAAGGACATCTTACTTGAGAGCTATGTACTATGCCCTGCTCTGCTGTTAAAATTACAGAGAAAAAAAGAGTGGAAAAATTATATCAAATAACCAACTAATGTACAGGCGGAAATACAGCATGCAGTATATTATGATGGTAAAATATAGTACCTTTCCCTTCGTCAATAGCATACTTTTCTCTCATGACAGATGGCTAGACAAGCTGACATACCGTCAGATAATTTTGTTTCATTGTGCTTTGTTGCTGACTCTCAAGTGAAAGTGTTACCAAAACCAAACAAACAAAAAGCTGTGCAATATGTATTTTCTTCCAGAGACGACAAGTAAAAAGAAACTGGTGATGAGATACACAAGTAATTTGAGTGTTAAAAGGAAAAAAAAGAAGGGGGGAGCATTCATATTGTTGTTCATATTCTCCCTTTTCCAGAAGTGTAAAAAAATTAAATCTAGTTGTCTCTGATTTGGCTGGGAAGGAATGGATTTTATCTCGTGACAGGGTTGGTTGGTTTGTGTACCTTGAAAGCTAAATTGAAACATTTGGGGTCACTTTGGCAATCTTAACCAGGATTATTTGGTTGAGTCATTTTCTCTACATTTTTATAGCACAAATAATTGCAAAAGAAACTTGCCCTGTCTACGTACTACATGCCGTGCCAAATTTGGTCATTACTTTGTGATATTTATTTTTCTTCATTTCCCCCCACACTTCATTCAGGCCTGTATGTTTCTCTCAACCGCCTAATATTATGTCTTGTCTTTTTAAGATGAAAAGCGCTTTGGGGCAGGGACTGTCATGTATATATATACATTTTTCCAGTGCCTTGCAATATAGGCCCCCAAACAAGCTGTAGTCTCGAGCATTATGGGTAAAAAAAATTAAAGTGCCTGAGTCCCATTTTCAAAATGAACTTAGGACAGTAGGCACCAACTCTGATTAACTTTCAGTGGGACTTCGGGTCCTAAGAGTTAGATCCACAAAGGGATTTAGGTGCCTAACTGACCCTATAGTTGCCTAAGATTCTCAAAATCCCCACTCAGCAACTGCCTAATCCTGGAGGTGCCTAAATTTTGGTGCTGAGCATGAGCACAGCTGCCTAAGTCCTGACACCTAAGCCCCGTTGGGATACTCAGACTAGGAGTCTTGTCAGCAGGGCCTAATCTGGTAGGTATGCTCAGAGCATGACTATGAGTTCATGCCCAAAACACAGATGAGGAGGTGGTTGTGGTATCTTTCTCCCTGATAAGCTTCAGCCCAATAATTAGAGCACTCATGCAAGATGTGGGAAACCCACGTTCAAATGGTGATGTGCCATAGGGACTTGAATTTGAGTCTTCTATGTCTCAGGGATGCCCTAATCACTGGGTTTTACTCAATCCCTCTCTCTGGAACAATGACTATTTATTTATTTTATTTATTTAATGTATACATACATACAAAACATAACGGAGTCAACAGGAAAGACTGGGAAAAGAACCACCTCACAATATACCATAGCCCATAGATATGGGCAAAAAGTTATAAGAGGGACAGCAGCACCACCTTCTCTTTGTTTTTTGGTGAGAAAGGGCTGAGGTGCCTAACTCCAGGAGATGGTTCATAGTTGTGGATCCTGAGCAGAAGGAGGCACATTCCTACAGCTTGGGTTAGATGATTAAGTCCCCTTGAGGGGGTGAGGCTTTAGGCCTTACTCCTCAGCATTTCCTATTGTCTCCCTGCTCAGCTTGCTGGATTTTGTGGTCCCATTCTTGGACACCTAACTCTTTTCATGCATTGGCTAGAGAGCCTAGGTGCCTAACTCAGGGCTGTCGATTCCAGTAGGCAGCAGGGTGTCTAAAAGTTAGCTGTTCCAAGATGGGGTCTAAGTCCTCTTGCACATCTAGTTGTAAGTGCCTAGGTCACTTCTGAAAAGAGAAGTAAGGCAATATTGAAAATTGTATCAATATTGAAAATTGTATCCTACCTCAATATAAATTTTATTATTAATAGTTAATAATGGCAATATGTGCTTGAGTAATGTCGGGGTGGATGTATTAAATTACACTATCAACCACAGAGACAAGGTGGGCGAGGTAAAATCTTTTATTGAACCAAAATCTGTTGGTGAGAGAGACAAGCTTTTGAGCTGTGATATTGCTCTTTTTCAGGTCTGTGTAAGCTTGAAAGCTTGGCTCTCTCACCAACAGAAGTTGGTCCAATAAAAGCTATTACCTTACCCACATTGTCTCTCTAATATCCCGGGATCAGTATGGCTACAACAACACTGCATACTGTCAACTACAGCCAAATACACTTTCCACAATGAATAACTTATTCAAAAATTTTTGCCTCTTTTGGTGCTCACAGAATATCTACTTGCAGATCAGGACTTCCTCAAATGTATTTGTCACTAAAGTAATTCAGTGAATGTTTTTTCAGACTATTTCCTTTATGGTTTACTTACAAACAGTTCACTGCAATATATTAAGATATTTGCTACTTGAGCTGTGGTTTTAGTTATAATTGGTCAGATAAACCACATGGTATCATTTCTGTTTCATAAATGGATGAGTGTACAAGCATTTCTGACCTGAATATTCAATATATGTATTTAAGACTTACTTAGCATTAGTACTCATTGTTCACCTTTGCAAATTTGAAATTTGCTTTCCAGCTAACATTCTTGAGATAAAATGTGGTTTTTCAAATGTTTGTGAAAAATAAACCCCAAAAGGATACAGCCCTGCCTGAATTAAAACTCATAGAAACTGTTTTCCTGCATTCCGCTAATGACACCGGTGAATTTTATGCCCTCCATGAAATTACTATATGTCATATTTCTGCAGTGCTTTTTTTCCCCACTGGAAACAAAAGCCTGAGAGCACATCAAAACTAGGCAAAATGTTTGAATACTGCGCTTGACATTTAACAATAAACATTTGCCAGCAGTTCCCAGCTGGAATCAGAGATCACCAATTTCCTGTGCATTTATAATGCACTGTGAAACCTCAGATGCCAATCCCAATTGCTGGCAAATGTTTTTTTTTTAATGGTGACTGCTATATTAAATTATGTTTATAAAATTTTACTGTAGTCACATTTTTATTGAGGTTTATGGTACTTCATGTCACTAATTTAGAGGAGCACATCAATCCAAGCACAATGGCAATATTATGTTGCCATCATGGAACCTAGACACAGGAACACTCTCCATGGAGTATGGAACTTGGACCTTTTACTTCTCACAGACTTTGAATTCTATTGTTTGTGTCATATCATGAAAGGATGTGAAAGTTGGAACTTTGAATGCTTTTTTTTGTTTTTCTACTTCTTTCATGTAGATAAAAGTATTTATTTTTGACATAAAGGACAACTTTAAGGACTTCAGATTTTTTGTTGGGGTTTTTTCGCTCATTCTCTTTTGTCAAAAAATATTGATTATCTTACAATGGTAGTTCTTTTCAGGGTACTGAAGAACAAAACTTATAGCAGTTATTCCAAGATACTTGGGTAACTTCTGTGTTTGTATTTTACATTTGTCTGAAATATCTCATTACACCAGTTTGTACTATGAGTGTTCAGTTCAAAAGGTATAAAGTGAACAGTTACCATTATGTTGGTGCTATAGCAAGAACTCTAGTCTATATTTTATCTGGCTTAGATAGTTATTTGTTCTTTATTGTTATTATTATTTTATTTTATTATCTGGTCTAATTCTGTGGTCCTTACTCAAGTTGACTGAGTAAAAATTAAGGATTTAGGATTTGGCTAATGTCATAGTGAAAATACTGTTTTCTCCTTATATGAAGGGGAAAGCATTCTGGAACTAATTTTGTGATGATTTATTTGTTCACATTCAGGGCGTACCACCTATAAAAACTGTTTCTGGCTATAACTAATCATTAATGTATCATCCTTGATCTGTTCCAGGTTCTAATTTCTATTACCACATGCACCCAAGAGGACACAAAGTGCCGGACACCTGTGCCATAAAATACAATATTTAATTTCTTTCTATACAGAATGGTTGTCTTTCTTTTAATGTCCTTACAAATAAACACCTTCGCTATAGATGGCATTGAAGTTTCTATAGTTATTGTTGGAAAGGGATTGTTTTTATAGCCAAGACTTTTAATTTGTAAGCAACTAAGTTTTCGTGCTTGAAGTATGGTTTGGACAGAATGACAGGACTTTCATAGAAAATGTTTGGCCAAAAGCTAAAATAAAAGCATGGGCAAGGCGTCTATTTTAAATATTCCATTGAACTGTTAACAGTCACTCTGCTGACTTGTAGTTTCTTCCTAATTTCTGCTTGATTAAAATGTTCTATCCTACCTCTTTGTCCCTACCTTGAGGATTATGGCATTATACTGGAAGGTTTGTTGCCTTTTAAAGTATCAATATGGAGTATTAGAAGGAAGAAAAGAGTAATATCTACAGAGGGGGGTATGAGAAAGGATGGTAGATGTTGGGCAGGAGAAGAAGATGAAGCACTAAAGGCTCTATGTACATATGGGGTAAGGTGCGGGAAAGAGAATGGTGAGGATGGGTGTTGTTGGCTATGAGAATGGAGGTGAAGATATCTTGGGATAGATCAGAGATTGACTCTCTAGTAGGAGTTCTGCCCATATAGGACAAGGATAAAGGAGTGTGAGAGCAAGACAACATAGTGGATGGGTCAAGGCAAGTAAGTGGAGAGTGAGGAAGGAGGGGGGCAAAGGAGGAATGGAAGGAAAGGATCAGGCTCAGATGGGAAAACTGGAAGGAGAGAAATATAGAAAAAAATGTTGAAAAGAGCATGGAAAGAGCATGTTGAGGAGGGGAGGGGAGGAAGAGGGAATGTAGAGGAAGGGTCTTAAAGGGGGAGGGGAGAAATGGAAAGGAGCTAAAAGGAGAAACGTTTACGAAGAGGAGGAGTGTGTGTGCTTGATTTGACAGAAGTTCAGCAACTATGGCATATAGGGAAATTGACACAGCAGCAGCTTTTAGTAAGCTGCTATGCTCTGCTTTGGCTGTACCATGAGAGTGGGAGGAAAGCTGCCAAATTTCTATGGAAATGGAGTGGAGTGGGAGCGTGGAAAAAGGGAGGCTGCACTGCATCATAAATGGGCAGTTTGATTGTGTTTGCATTAATGTGGAGTCTAAAGACCCCATTGTATGAGACACTGTCAAACACACAGGAAGGTGCAGGCCTTGCCATGAAGAGAAGTGTAACAAACAATAGGAGGAAAAGGTGAGGGAGGACCACGTTAACAGTCATGAGATCACTCAGTGACATAAGTTGGCCCAGGGCACAACTTGATGGCCCTGGACCATTTCAAAGTGTGTTGTTTTTCTGATAAATCAGTTCTAATGTTTTATGTTCATAACCTGAGTGGAGCTAGATATGAAGGTGTAGACAAGGGGGGCAGAGATAAGGAAGCAGCCATAGATGGCATGTTTCCCTTTAAAACTGGCAGACTACCAGAAAAAGCAGCAGATCTTGACTGTTAAAGCAGCACTGACTTCTACTGTGAGCTCCATTACCTCCCATAAGAGGAGCTAAAGAGCACAGGCTAATGGCAGCACAGCAACTGCATCAACCATGAAGTTGGAAGGGTCTTGGGAAAAACAGAAGGACCAATATGTTGGGGCAGAGATCCACAGGTTCTCCTGTGTTTTCTCATGAATCTCAGCCTAAACTGAATTTTGGAGACTGTGTCTCATGCTGCTTCCCAGTGTTGCTGGTACCATTACCCTAAGGGGAGCATGTGATGAAACGTATAGTCCAGAAAGAGCCATGGAGGGTAATTTTTCCTCTTCCTTACTTTTTACCTCTGGAGGGGAACACATGGCTCCTCTGCACCTATGTGTCTAGTCAGTACAATTACTCGCTCACTTTTACAAGCACTAATTCAACTCACAGAAGAATAAAGTAGAAATAAATAGACTGAACTGGCTGTTTTGGAGCCATTGCCATCTAATATATTGTTATATAAAAATAAATATAACCCCACAGACTAAGGCAATAAAATTGATTTTGTGTCGATGGGATAATTAATTGTACAATACACTGATAATTATAATAATGAACTTTTTCAGTCAATGTACCACGGCAGAACTATTCATCGAGATCCAAGACTCATCATATCTGATACTCAGCAAGCAGGAATTCAATCCTCTGACCTTTAATATGCTGTACTGCATGATGGCAAACCTGCTTCATTTGAATACCACCCAGTCAGCACAAGTCTCCACCCACCACCACCCCATGAGTTTTTATTCAATAAAAGGAAGTGTATTTCAGCACTCCATGTAGAGGCAGTCTCCCTTAAAACACAGTAAGAAGTGTTTGCAAAATAAAGGGAATATCTGATTTTAGACACATTTCTCCTTTTGCATGTATGGATTTCAGCATATTTTTGGTTCACACTGTGCCATATGATGGCTTCTTTTATTTCATTTGAAACCTTTCTCTTGCTGTTTATTTATTTATTTATTTTAAAGAAAGCAGTTGTATTTTTATCTTTAGAAAAGATACTAAACACTAGCATTTGTGTGCATTCCATTCAGCCTACCTCATCAGTTTCTTGTTTCATGCCCAGGGCTTAGCAGTTGGAGTTTAAAAACAGCCAGCTTTAATGTCTCTGACTGACATGTAATTTTTGCTTACTTTAAAGCTTTTTTTTTCCGCTAACTTTGCCTTTTCTCATATTCTTCCCTGTCCACAATCACAAAGCTACATAAGCTCTTTTGTGGCTTGATAAATATTGTCAGTTTTTTTAAAGCCCAACATGGTGTGTATTCTTCTTCAAAGATCGCTATTAAGCATACAAAAAGATGCCTCTTTTTAAAAAATCAATCTAGAAATTATTATTCCAATTGATTATATTCAGCTGAGAAAAGATAATCCATTGAAATGAATGAACTGTCAAAAATACAGTCATATTTATAGTTAAATATAACCTGCCTATTTTCAAGTATTACAGTTGTGACACAAGCCAACAAAAGCTTCAAAAATTGAAAAGAAGTATGAAACTTTACCGTCCTTTTACAACATTGTTCACAAAAACCCAGAAGGACAAATCTGTGTGAGCTAAAAGGACACTGTGAACTCATTGCACTGGTAGAACAAATTATAAAACTGAACAGTCAAATATGTAAGAAATGTGCACGTGGTAACTTCATAGCGTATATCCTACCCTCACATAGGCAATGCTTAATAGTATACAAATGGCTTTATTATGCAGGGGTACTGCTGGGGTTAAGAAAGCAGTGATGAGTCATCATCACCACAGCTGTGCCTTGGGCTTTGTAACCCAGACACCAGTAAAGAGAGCTAAGCTGAAAGAATCATTGAAATGTAGGAGGGACTTCGAGAAGCAGGTGGTGCAATATTTCCTAGTAAACTTGGACTCACAGTGTAAAAGGAAAAAGGAAGCCTGGAATTAGAGTTGGTGAAATTTTAAAAAATAAAGCGGGGGGAGGAAAACCCCAAGGAAATTTCTAAAACTCTGTAAAGCATTTCTGAAGTAGATTTTCTGTAAAGGAGGTGACACAGATATGCAGTTTTTATTGCTATTAATTTGGAATCACCAGCAAACTCACCCATGGCTTCTCAACAGATGAGGAATAAAGTAAACACAAATCCTTTATTCCTCACTTCATCATGGAGTATTTTGTGTGCCTAGGAGGAGACAGACAAGTAGACATACAGACACACACTCCCCTATGGGAAAAGCCCTCAACTACATATAGAGGAGTGTATAAGGCACGACCACCACCTTCAAGTCTTCTCCCTTATAACTCAACACTCCTTCTATAACACAGCCAATCCACTCCATCCTGATTAGTGTCCTGATTTTCTAAGGACTGCACACATCCTGTCTCTTTCTGTCCCCTTCCCCAACCCACTCACCCATCTGTTGTCTTGGCTATAAACAGTTAGCTTTTGGGAGTAGGAAGTGTCATTGCGTACAACAACTCACACAGCTGGGCTCCAAATTTGTTGGCATCTAGGCACATCTACCATATGCATTTAATAAAATAATCCGTTACCAGGGAGATCAATGAAAACAGAATATTAATGGCTATTGCTCAAACAAAATGTGAGAAATACTGAAAAAAGATTAAATGAATTATATGGGGAGTGGTGGTGACCGCCATATTATGGTTGCCTAACACTTCCCATTATAAACACTTTTCTTCCCATTTTTAGGAGTATTGTACACAAAGCTGCATTTGGCAAAACTGTTTGGAGCCTGCAATTTCAGCTAAAGATTTCACATATAATACAAACCACTATTACTGGCCTAGTCTGTGTGATGACTGGTCAAAAAAATAACTACAATGACTGTTATGGGCAGAACGACAAAAATCCAAGCAGAGATCAGTAAACAGCCATTCTGTAGAGAAGTGTTATTGACTATTGTCATAAATAAAGGGGAGGGTAACCACCTTTCTGTATACAGTGCTATAAAATCCCTCCTGGCCAGAGGCAACATCCTGTTACCTGTAAAGGGTTAAGAAGCTCAGCTAACCTGGCTGGCACCTGACCCAAAGGAACAATAAGGGGACAAGATACTTTCAAATCTTGAGGGGGGGGAAGGCTTTTGTTTGTGCTCTTTGTTTACGTGTTTGTTCTCTCCTGGGACTGAGAGAGGCCAGACAGAAATCCATCTTTTCCAACCCATCCTAATCCAAGTCTCCAATATTGCAACCAGTATAGATAAGCCAGGCAAGGTGGATTAGTTTATCTTTTGTTTTATGTGAATTTTCCCTGTGTTAAGAGGGAAGTTTATTCCTGTTTTCTGTAACTTTAAGGTTTTTCCTGGGGCGGGGGATCCTCTGTGTTTTGAATCTGAATACCCTGTAAAGTATTTTCCAACCTGATTTTACAGAGATGATTTTTACCTTTCTTTTTTAAAAAAATAAAATCCTTCTTTTAAGAACCTGACTGATTTTTCATTGTTCTTAAGATCCAAGGGTTTGGGTTTGTGTTCACCTATGCAAATTGGTGAGGATTTTTATCAAGCCTTCCCCAGGAAAGGGGGTGTAGAGCTTGGGGGGCTATTTTGGGGAAAGACGTCTCCAAGTGGGCTCTTTCCCTGTTCTTTGTTTAACATGCTTGGTGGTGGCAGCATACTGTTCAAGGACAAGGCAAAGTTTGTACCTTGGGGAAGTTTTTAACCTAAGCTGGTAAGAATAAGCTTAGGGGTCTTTCATGCAGGCTCCCATGTCTGTACCCTAGAGCTCAGAGTGGGGAAGGAACCTTGACATGATGGCAGAGCAGTGGGATCATTCTGAACCAGAGATCATTTTGAAGCAAAAGCACAGACCTGAAGAGGTTGTTTTTTTTTAAGCTGAGAGCAGCTAGAGGGTTTTCTGTCTATTTGCCTGGAGACAGAGATGTTAGTTTTTTTACAAAGGGATTTCTCTTTTTTGAGCTGGAGTTTTCTCTACCTAAAGGCAGGGTAGTTAACCTCCTGCAGGAAAATTCACATAAAACAAAGGAAGCAAGATTTGCAACAACAGTGAGAATAGTACAATTTATGTTCCACATTGTACTGCCTTTATAGAATATGGGGACACATCTACTTACTTTCTTAAAACAAAGAAAAGAAATGAGCTTTCAGCTATTTAAATGTTTTTTATAAGATTAAAAAAGTGATCACTGGTTAGGCATTTTGTGTAGGGTATTACCCACTTGTCACATCTGCTATCCTTCAGCATGAATTATCTGTGATAGACATTAACTTTTTCTCTTAAAGTAGCTGCAGGGTTTATAGTGATGTATATAGAGATTGTTATTGCTCATTTGGTAGAGTACATAGGGTTTTGCTGCTTTGAATAATCACTGCATGGGCCATTTTTGTAAGCCTCTGCATTTACAGTTTGTGTTTAACATGTTATCTCTTTGTCAAATTGTCATATTTCAAAGAAACATGATAAAAATTTTCAGGGGGGAAAAACAAACTTTTTTTAAATTCAAAGTCTTAAGGCATAAAGGTACCAAACCATTCAGAAACAGTCAACTATCTTATAATTTCAAAGAAAACAAATTTTAAAATGTATACACAATTTTAAATATCTCAGCCCATGTCCTTGTACAGTAAGGGGGAAGAAGGCACAAAGAGCCTTTCCTCCCCTGCCTTTCATGGACTCAAAGATTGTAAAGCCAGAAGCAGATATTCGTTCATCCAGTCTGATCTCCTGTATAACACTGGCCATAGGATTTCACCCAGTTACCCCTGTATTGAGCCCAATAACTTCTGTTTGACTTAAATATATCTGACAGGTTCACAGGGATTAGACACAATCTTGGGTCTCATTCCTGCAAAGGCATGTACCCAATTTTAAGGGCATGTAGTCCTATTGGCTTCATTGGGACTGCTCATGTAGTTAAAGTTAGAGGACTTTGCAAGAATGGGGCCTTGGTTTTGTATTCTCACCCCAGGAAGGCAGGGAATTTTAATACCGAGAGCAGAGCAAGAAATCGAGTAGGGCATGTGATGAACTGGGGCCATGTCATTAGTATGGCAAGTAGGAGCTAGCCATGATAGTGCTTTTCCCATCAATATCTGATCTTTTAGCACTCAACTTACCAGGCTGGCCCTACTAAAAGGTCCTCCACTATGGGCTACATTTAAAAACCATCCAGTTCCAGCTAGTACAATGTATCTGCCTTGCTTTCTAGAGGTGTGCACTATTTATGACCCTATAACATCAGCTCTCTGAGACTTGAATTACTTGCTTTTGGGTATAAATCATGTTCTGGGCTATGATCTTTAAAATAGTAAATGGTGTGGGTTCCAGTTGTCTGCAGGACTGCCTCTCTCCTGGTTCAGATAGCAATTAAAATAGATTGGGTCTCTGTAGTTTTTGGTTCTGAAAAAGTGAATTTCCTGGCTTGGAGGGGGAACATCCTCAGTAGAGTCCTTGCCTGTAGAACTCTGGAGATAATTAACATATTGTAAAAAAAAATTGCTGATAAGGAGCAGGGAAAAGATGTGCTCTTGGACACTGAAGATATTCACTAATAAATATATCTAACAGCTGCCAATTATATTTGAAAATTCATGCTAGGGAGATACTGAAAAATTGAAAGAAAGCAAATGTCAAAAAAAGGGGGAGAGAACAGCTCCTCCTGACAATTACCATTCTGTAACTGAAACATCAATCTTATTATAATAGTGGACCAATAGTAAGTGGCAAAAATATTGGAAAACATCTAGAGGAGAATGTGCAACAAGCAGCCTGAATGTATAAACAACACACATTGCCCCAGAAACCTGATTGTTCATTATTGTAGAGGATTATAAAGTTGTGGATCAAAGAAATTCTCGCCCCAATTTCTACAATTTGATGAACAACATATGATGAAAATACTTATTTGGAATCAAGGGCAGTTGTACTCTCGGTTGTGCTTGAGATCCTCAAATGCACATACAAGGATGCAAGTGTGCATGACCTGGGAGGGAGTAATGTCTCCCTCTCATGTGTTTGCCATACTTGCATAAAGGTTAGTCAGTGCCTGGTTTCAGGAACTCATCAAGGCTCTTTCCTGATTACTCCTTGCTGGGGCACACAGTGGTTGAAAAGGACAAGGAGTAGACATTAGTTTAAGCTGAACAACCAGGTAGAGAGGAGTAAAGAGAGGTACCTCTTAAAGAAATGTAACAGTGCCATCTGTCACTCATCCCACCCTGTAAGGGGTCTTCAGAATACATTCTGCCTCTGGTTTTCTGTCTGATATAGAATATCTTCATTACTTCCTTTGGGGTGTTACAGCAACACATTGCAGCCTGTGCAGCCCTGGGGCAAAAAATTCCCTAGTTTAGCTGTTTATTGGGAAAAGGTGGAAAATTGTGTCCATATAATGCCGAATAAAATATTTATATATGCAAAGAAGTAGTAATATAGTAAATAAAAGCTGTTACTGCAGCCCAGAAAAAAAATGAAAGTTTTAATAGCTCATAGTAGAGCCGATGCCCCATTCCTCTAAGGCTTTTTCATAGAAGAAATGGAGCTAAGCTCTGTAATAGAATCAAAGTAAATAACAGCTCATCTGTTATTTGGAATAAAAAAAACAAGCTTGCAGCACAAAGGAAATATAATTTATTTTAAATAACAGAAAAGTCTTAATCTGAGATAAGTGAAGCAAGGTTCTTTGGCCTTTCCTTTAATTTTCATTAATTGTCCAGTTTATAATAAGGATCCACAGAAATCAAATGTAATAACATCACCTAGTAATAGCCTCTGGAAAAGTTAAAATAACCAATAGATAAAGAAAAATGTAACACTACTAAAACTGTTGCATTTCCTTTGTCCAAAGCTCATTTCCATATTCAACTAGAACAAGAGGAAAGTTTTGAAAGTATCATTAATTTCATAGGATGATAGGTTTCTTCACATAACCTGTTTTCAACACTGGGGCAATACTTTTCCCTTTAATAAAACCTTTGCTTTGATGTAAATGTCCTTGTTTCTTGTTGACTCACTCAGCATTATCTATCCAAGCAACAGAGAGGTTTGATTTGAAAACAAGCTGAGGATTTATTTATCAGACTTCTGCTGGCATCAGGGGTGCTGTTCCCACTCCCTCCCCATCCCACATCAAGCCTTTAAGAGTTTCCATTTCCCTCTGCTTTACACCCTGACTCTCAATTTTCTGTATCACAACCACCATCACTCTGGTTGGGAAGGACCACATGTATCTTTCAGTCTGTGGGTGAAATCCTGATCCTGTTAAGTCAATGACAAAACTCCCATTGACTTCCTGTGTGACAAAGTGGGAATTTTCTGTAATATTTTTGATTCCTATGCTTGCCTCAGTTTTCTGCTGTACATTGCATTGCTACCCAGTGGGTTAAAAAAGCTGCTTTTGGAGCACAGCTGGAGACATGAGGTATTATGTCATGTGACTGCCTGGGGTGGAATGAAGGGGTCATTAAAGAACTGGCTGAAACTGATCCATACAAATGGAGGTTCCAGAGAGACAATGGGGGTCCCAATAACTGACACCTATCTATGGCAATCTCTGGCAGGTGAAACGTGAACTCAGCATGGCTCAACAGTTAGGAAATAGGGACTGACATTTGGAGATACTCAGTCACTCTCTCCTGAGACTGATGGAGACAGATCAAAAGGATTCCATAACATCTTGGCTGGATGATTCCACTGGTTTGGCCTGTATGGACCAGTTCTAACCTTTGCTTCTCTGTGCTAACCTAAGGACTATCCAATGTTGTGTTCCAGTTGCCTAATAAACTCTGTTCTGTTTTTGAAAAGGCTGCTTAGTGTCACTGCAAATACTCACTGAGCAGATTGCCCCAAGAAGGGGTAGGGTACAGGTCTCCTTCAGGAGTGTGGCTTGGCTGGATTCACTTCAAGGAGCCATGGAGAGAGACAGTTTGCTCATGCCTGAAGGCCTAGTCTTGGAGGCTCCAGGCCTGCCTTGTAGAACTCTGAATTCTTGTTTTGATTTACATTTTCCCCAGTTCCTTTATGGAGGGAAAATATTTTTAGAAGTTCTCCTCAAGAAAGTGTTCCAGGAATAGTTTAGAAAATGTGGCAATGGGTGGAAGTGTTAAGGTTTTTCATATACACTGTATTTTTAATAAGCAATTCCTCTCAAAAGCTCTGACGAACGATCAAACTTGAATAGTTGATGCACTTTGAACACTTAGCTCCAAAAGATAGATGACATTTTTTCATTAGTTAAAATGTATATGCTACAGTAGCTGTCACAATAATAAAAAAATCTGACAGTGCAGATCATGTGGGTATTTCACACTGCAGAGGTAATGTGTTCTTTGGAAGATAAAATGACAATTTGTTCAAATCATAGATTTTTAAATTTTAGACAAACATGGTAGCTCTGAATCTATACATTTCACTCTTTCCAAATCATGTCTTTGCTAACTACAGTATGCCATTTCAACCTTTATTCTACCAAATTTTATTTATTTTTATCTTATATATATAAAAATAAGTATAAATAAGGGACTCAATTTGTCTAGTTTCTTCTATTTTTGTATATTATATTATCTATTAAAATGTCTAATTTATTTCATAAATAGGTGGTATATTGCATAACTTCATCAGGATAGATCTACTAGGACAAGCTGTTTCTGTATGTGCTTACAGAATCCACAGAGATTCCAAGGCCCAAAGGGACCATTTTGAGTATCTACTCAGAGCTCTGGTATAATATAAGCCATAGAACTTCTCAAAAACAATTCCTAGGGAATGTCTTTTAGAAAAACATCCAAGCTTGATTTCAAAATTGCCAGTGATGAGAATCCACCATGACCCTTGGTAATTTGTTCCAATGGTTAATTACCCTCACTGTTAAAAATTTACACCTTATTTCCAGTCTGAATTTGATTATATTTAACTTCCAACCATTGGATTGTATTATATCTTTCTCTGCTAGATTGAAGAGCCCATAATTAAATGTGTTCCCCATATAAGTACTCAAACTGTAATTGTTTCCCCTTAACTGTCCCTTTAAGATTAGTAGTTTTAGCTTCTTAAGTGTATTATTATAAGACAGGTTTTTAATCTTATATCATTCTCCTGGCTCTTCTTGGAAGCCTCTTCAATTTATCATTCATCCTTTTTGAACTGTGGACATCAGAACTGAACCCAGTATTCCAGCAGTGGTCACACCAGTGCCAAATGCAGAAGTAAAATAATCTTTCTACTTCTACTTGAGATTCCCTGTTTATGCATGCAAGGATCTCATTAACCCTTTTGGCTACATCATCTCACTGGGAGAGCATGTTCAGATGATCAACTACCATCCCCGCCAAATTTTTCACAAGCACTGTTCCCCAGGATAGAGTCCCCCATCATGTAAGTACAGCCTACATTCTTGTTCCTAGATGTATACATTTAGCCATATTAAAATGCATATTGTTTGTCTCCACCGAGTTTACCAAGTGATCCAAATCACTCTGTATCAGTGATCTGTCTTCATTATCATAGAATCATAGAAGATTAGGGTTGAAAGAGATCTCAGGAGTTCATCTAGTCCAACCTCCTGCTCAAAGCAGGACCATCCCCAACTAAATCATCCCAGTCAGGGCTTTGATAATCTGGGCCTTAAAAACCTCTAAGGATGGAGATTCTACCACCTCCCAAGGTAACCCATTCCAGTGCTTCACCACCTTCCTAGTGTAATAGTGTTTCTTAATATCCAACCTAGACCTCCCCCACTGCAACTTGAGACCATTGCTCCTTGTCCTGTCATCTGCCACCACTGAGAACAGCCTAGCTCCATCTTCTTTGGAACCCCATTTCAGGTAGTTGAAAGCTGCTATCAAATCCCCCCTCACTCTTCTCTTCTGCAGACTAAATAAACAGAGTTCCCTCAGCCTCTCCACTTAAGTCATGTGCCCCAACCCCCTAATCATTTTTGTTGCCCTTCGCTGGACTCTCTCCAATTTGTCCACATCCTTTCTGTAGTGGGAGGCTCAAAACTGGATGCAATACTTAGATGTGGCCTCACCAGTGCTGAATAGAGGGGAATAATCACTTCCCTCAATCTGCTGGCAATGCTTCTACTAATGCAGCCCAATATGCCATTAGCCTTCTTGACAAGAAGGGCACACCAACTCATATCCAGCTTCCTGTCCACTGTAATCCCCAGGTCCTTTTCTTCAGAATTACTGCTTAACCAGTTGACCCCCAGGCTGTAGCAGTGCATGGCATTCTTCTGTCCTAAGTGCAGGACTCTGTACTTGTCAAACCTCAGATTTCTTTTGGACCAATCATCCAATTTGTCTAGGTCACTCTAGACCCTATCACTACCCTCCAGCGTATCTACCTTTCCCCCCAGATTAGTGTCATCTGTGACCTTGCTGAGGGTGCAATCCATCCCATCATCCAGATCATTAATGAAGATGTTGAACAAAACCAGTCCCAGGACTGACCCCTGGGGCTCGCCACTAGACACCAGCTGCCAACTAGACACCAAGCCATTGATCACTACCCGTTGAGCCTGACAATCTAGCCATCTTTCTATCCACCTTATAGTCCATTCAATCGAATCCATACTTCTTTAACTTTCTGGCAAGAATACTGGGGGAGACCATTTCAAAAGCTTTGCTAAAGTCAAGATATATCTTGTCTACTGCTTTCCCCATATTCACAGAGCCAGTTCTCATCATAGAAGGCAATTAGTCCGGCATGACTTGCCCTTGATGAATCCATGTTGACTGTTGCTGATCGCCTTCCGCTCCTCCAAGTGCTTCAAAATGGATTTCTTGAGGACCTGCTCTGTGATTTTTTCAGGGACTGAGGTGAGGCTGACTGGTCTGTAGTTCCCCAGATTCTCCTTTTTCCCTTTTTTAAAGATGGGTACTATATTTGCCTTTTTCCAATCATCCAGGACCTCCACTGATTGCCACGAGTTTTCAAAGATAATGGCCAATGGCTCTGCAATCACATCTGCCAACTCCCTCAGCACCCTCAGATGCATTAGATCTGGACCCATGGATTCGTGTATGTTCAGCTTTTCTAAATAGTCCTTAACCTGTTCTTTCACCACTGGGGGCTGCTCACCTCCTCCCCATACTGTGCTGCCCAGTGCAGCAGTCTGGGAGCTGCCCCTTTTGCTGCAAGGCAAAAAAAAGCACTGAGTACTTCGGCTTTTTCCGCATCTGTCACTAGGTCGCCTCCCCCATTCAGTAAGGGTCCCACACTTTCCCTGACCTTCTTCTTGCTAACATACCTGTAGAAACCCTTCTTGTTACCTTTTACATACCTTGCTAGCTGCAACTCCAATTGTGCTTTGACCTTCACCTGCATGCTCAAGAAATATTTTTATTCTCCTCCCGTTTTTTACCACTCTCCCAATTTCTGGGTGATCTGAAAACTATCAGTGATGATTTTATGTTCTCTCAGATCATTGATAAAAATGTTAAGCAGCATAGTGCCAACAACTGATCCCTGAGGAATCCCACTCTCTGTGATGATTTACTGAGTGCAGTTACATTTTGAGATCTATCAATTAGCCATTTAAAAATCCACTTAATGTGTGCCATGTTAATTTTAATCAAAATATTGTGTGATACCAGGGCAAACACCTTACAAAAGTTTAGGTATATTACATTAACACTATTACTTCTATCAACCAAATTTGCAATCTCATCAAAAAAATAATTTTTTTACAGGATCTCTTTTCTTGGCATTAGTTATATTACCTTCATTTAATTCTTTATTAATTGAGTCCTGTGTGAGCTGCTACATTATCTTGCCTGGGAATGATGTCGCACTGACAGGCCTATAACTACCTTGGTCATCTCCTTTACCCTTTTTAAATACTGCCACAATATTATCTTTCTTCCAATCTTCTGTTCCAAGACTTATTGAAATTGAAAATCAATGTTAATGGTCAAGCAAGCTCCTCAACCAGCTTTTTAAATACTGTGGTATCAGACAGCCTGACCCGACCCCACTGAAGTCAATATAAAGACTCTTGTTGACTTCAGTAGTCTTTGAATCAGACCCTGAGCACCTTTGTAGTACCCAAGCCTTGTGTACTTGACTCTAATAATGGTTGATTATACTGCATTAGTTTGAAACATGTTCCCAGAGCAAATAGGTAATTGCTATGGACAATTCCAGATAGTCTTTAAAGCCCTGAATATTCCTGGATCCATTCACTTGCCAGATGACATCTGAGATGTGAGGGAGAGGTTAAGTTACTGGGCTGATTCTTTTATCTCCTGGAGAGCTCTTGCAGCACCAGTCACAATATTGTCATATTTGAAGGGCCTTAACCTGCTCTTTTCAATGGAGTCCATGTTTCTCAAGTTTCAGGAGAAAATGTAAAGCACACAACACCTGTACTATTGGGCCTTTAGTTTAAAAAAAATGTTAAAGCAGATTTTAGGATTGATTTGCATAAATTGTTTGGAGATTAAGGATTAAGGATCGGAAAACATGCTTTATAGTAATAGAGTCAAGGAGATCAATCTACTGAGCTTAGCAACCAGAAGGTTGAGGGGTAATTGGATAAGAGCCTATAAAAAGTACCTACCTGGGGAACAAATATTTGATATCAGACTTTTCAATCTAGCAGACAAAGGTGTAACACGAGCCAGTGACAAGAAGCTGAAGAGAGACAAATTCACTGAGGACAATTAACCATTAGAACAATTTACCAAGGGCTGTGCTGGATTTTCCATCACTGACAATTTTATATCAAGATTGAATGCTTTTCTAAAAGACATGCTCTAGTTCAAACAGGAATTATGTTGGGGAAGTTATGGCTATCTTAGCTAGGAGGCCAGACTAATGGATCACACTGGTCCCTTCTGATCTTAGAATCTATGAAGGTATGGAAATAATCAAAATTTTTCTACCCATTTTATTTTTATTGATTATTATGAATTGGTCAGTTTCTACAGCATTAAAATAAAATGTGTTTTGTCTGTCCCTTTTATACCAATAAATATGAGGAAAAATTGACAAAATACAGCTTGAACAGCTAAGTCTGATCACTAGAGGTGCTGAGAACCCACAACTCCCACATTGACTTTAGGGAATCAGAATCAGGCCTTAAATAATCAAGTTTCTAGTGTAGAGGGCCCATTCTTAAAACTTTACTCAGACAAAATTTTCATTTAGTTCAGTGGCAGTTGAAAGTGCTCAGCACCTAGGAAAAGGGCCGTGGTCCATAACTAGGGTTTTCTAGATTATAAGGTGATACAAATACACAATAATAGATTCCCGAATACGGGCCAGTTGTATAACCTTTTCTCTAAAATACAACCATGGGTTAAGTATGGGCATAAATACCTAGTTCCCTCCTCCTGTCTACAACAAAAGTTACCTCAGTCCCAAACCAAGAATATAGTTAAAAATATGCACAGTATTAAAATTATTAGGTAAAGGAGTGAGGGAGAAAACCATTTAAAATTGAATCATTTTCTTTCCTGAAAATTACTAATCTTGTCAAATTGTACTGAACACAAACATTCTGAAAATCTATTTTCAGGTAAAGAAGCACATTTTTCCAACATGAACAGGATTAGTCAAAGATAACTCTAATATTGCAACAGTATTTCGTACACCATTCAAACCCCATCACACATAAACAGTGACAAGAATTTTTAGGGAGCAAAGGAGAACATCAAAGTTTACAGTAGAAAAAAATAAAATCCCCTCCCCATATGTGTCAGAAACTTCTGATGTTAAATCCTGAGGTTTTTCAGATGCAGTGCAGTCCACATCTTTGGCCATCTGAGAGAGATCTTATTCCTATTTCTGGCCTCCATAATTAAACATGAGCCTGGCAGACTAGACCAATTCCAGAGCCATGGTTTTTCATTTTTATTTCAAAGCCTATAACCCCTGCCTGTGTGGAAGATGTAACAGGACTATAATCCAGATAAACTATGATTCTTGAATACCGGGATGTAAATTCAGATTTTTGTTTTGTCAATTTTCAATTTTTTCCCCCTTGTTTCAGGGGCTGTACAATTTTTTTAAGATACCACTCTGGCAAGGAGTTCCATGCTGGTAGACCTCTAGTGCCCAGGTAAAATCCCATTGGGAAAAGTATGCGTTATTCACTCTAATATATATAAATGAGTTTAAGCATCCAGCACTGCCTCAGTGATTTTTTTAGAGGTTTTACCACATGAGGTAAATCTAGAAAATCTTTAATAAATCCTTTCTCACTTAAAATGGTCAGACTTCACTGGGAATAAGCACTGTGGCATTTGCCATGAAAGGCACAAAGGGGAGATCTCCCCCTTTGGTTCTGGAATGTTGGTCACCACTGTAGAGTCTCTTCTGTTCACTTTCTGTTTCCATATCTGCCATCTTTGACCCACAAGACATTCTTAAAAAAAGAACAAAAAAACCACACACTACACCCACCTTTAACTTGCAGCTTTTCCTTATCTCCTCTCAGTTGCTTTTTTCTGCTACACACACATCTCTTCTAGACCCTTGGCACATTAATACACCAGCTTAGATTCTGTGAGCCAGATTCAGGCAAAGGGGTGCAAGTCCAAGGGAATCTAAATAAGGCTTTGTCTACTGGGGATTAGCCCCTATTTCAGCCATCACTGGATAGCCACCAGTGTAGCTTCACCCATGCAAACCTACTAATGTAGGCAAGCAAAGCCACTATTTTCTCTCATGGGACTCACCCCTACTTGAAGTCAGGATAAACTGCACCAGTATAAATTGTGACTTAGCACAGTTTACCCTGTCTATGCTAGGGTTTGTACCAGTGCAGCTACATTAGTGGCCTATCACTAGTGGCTCAAATTGGACCAAATCCACATCTCTAAATCTCTTGTTGTAGTTGACTGAAAGTTTTGAGCTTTGCTGCTCCATGCACTACTTCCACTTTGACAAAGATTTTACTGGAGCTTGTGCCATTTCATGGTTCCAGAAAGGTCTATTGTTTTATTTGAATTAAGCTCATTTCCAGTCTTCACAGATTTTGGTAAATTTATCCCAAATGACTCATAATCCATGTATGCAGTGTTGTTGTAGCCCTGTCAGGAAGAAAGTGGGGAGGGGGGCTCATTAGTGGGTTATAGAGACACTGGATTTATGACTTATTACAGCAATCTATAATCCACTAACAACATCCCTCCCCCCCTCCCACCCGCTTCCCCTCACTTCTGCCCTATGGCTGGAGGGGAGTTAACGAGCCATTTCACCTTTAATGGTCCATTGAAATGTGTTAACTACTGATACTAAACAATCTATTCCATCTTGTATTTATCTGTATGTAACAGGGTCAGGACTCACCACTGCTGGCGCCTCCTGCTGGTTGCTCCAGGAATTAGCTTGTCAGCTACAGAGCGCCTTCTGTGCGTGGTGTCTTGCCCGTTGTCTGCTCTGCTGATTTGGGACCCACGTTGCTCCCCACTCGGCAGTGTCCTCTTCAGGACACTGCCCTCTAGTAGTGTTTCCTACTCCATTCTCACCCCCTTCCAGGGGGACAGAGGGAGGGGGAAGACAACAACAGTCCTTCGGCTAGCATCTGCCTCAGTGGCCAACCACAACCCCAAAGTCTAGCCCCTCACCTCAGGGGCAAGTTGCAGTCTGTCTTGGCCACACTCCTCTGTGGCCAGGTGCAGTGCAAGGGGAAAAGGGGGGAACCCAGGCCCACCCACTACTCTGGGTCCCAACCCAGGGACCCTTAAGCAGCAGCCTTTCTCTGCCCTCCTTCTCCTCTTATCTTCCCTGGGCCACTTCCCCTTTGGCCCCATGCACCTTCTCGACCCTTTCTAGCAGGGGCCGCAGCCTGGCAGGTAATTGGGCCGAAGCTCTCCTCCACTCCCCCGAACCTGCCCAGCACTGCTCTGTCCAAGGTGCTACCGCCTTACCTCAGGAGCCAGTCCTCCTCCTTTGCTAGTCATGGAGAGACTCCCTCTCCTTTGCTAGTCAGCCTTTATATAGGGCCCAGCCTGGCCCTGATTGGCTGCCTCTCTCTTTGTCCTGATTGGCTCTCCACAGGCCCTTGATGATTGGCTGCTGGTCTGTGCAGCCTCTCTGGCCTGTTCTACCCCTTTTCCTCATGGAGTGGGGCAGCCGCCCCACTACCCTGTAACACTCTCAGTTAGTTTCCCGGACCTGTAGGGAGCTCTGTGTAAGCATAAAAGCTTGCCTTTTTCACCAGTAGAAGCTGGTCCAATAAAAGATATGAGCTCACTCACCTTGATTCCCATATAATCCATGTCACACATGTCAGTAAATGTACAGTCTTCAGACATTAACTTTAACTATATATCAAACTGCTGTGTGTGGATTGACCTAGCTCTTGTGCTCTGCTATAACATTTAAAGGGTCAGATTCTCAGCTGATGTAAATCATGTATTGCCTTTTAAATGAATGGATTTACATCAAATTACACCACCTGAGGCTCTGTCCCGCAGTGTCAACAATTGGGTTAGCTCTGAGATGTCATATTCATCAAACTATTGTAATATGGCCTCAGATCTTTTTTGCTCAACAGCCACCATAGCTATCCAGCTACTATAAATGTCTTTACCTTTCTCCAACTCAGCTTGGCAGCTAATAGCATTTTTTTCCTGATCTGGGAATTCAAAGGATTTTTGAATATGCACTCTGCATGTTGTTTGAATTTTTCCACCCCTCAGGAAGACATATGCTTTCCCAGCTCACCCCAGGCAGCTGGTTTCCAACAGACTTCATAATCTTGGTCATTTATACTTTCTTAGGCTATTTCTGTGAACACATGCTTTGTGATACCTTGTAAAGTTTTGACAATTTGTTATGTTTTTGCTTGCTGGGGGTATATCCTGTGTGCAGTAGCTCCTCATTTAAGAATTTCAGTGAGACTAAGGCCAGGTCTACACTAGAAACTTGCATCGGTATAACTACATCACTCAGGGGTATGAGAAATACACAACCCTGAGCGACGGAAGTATACCGATCTAACCCCCAGTGTAGACAGTTCTATGTCAACAGGAGAGCTTCCCCCATCGACACAGCTACCACCTCTTGCCTCTTTGGTTTGGAAAGTTTTTAAAAATAAATTATTACATTATTAACAAAATATTTTGAGAACACTCTTTCTTATGAGATATTATAATCAGCGTACTTGTCTACTCCCCTCCCACTTACCATTTCTTTAACGTGTATGAAAGTGGAATTTTTCTAACTTACCAAAACTGGAGCTACAAGAAATCATATTGTACCATGAAAGGTTGGTTTGTTTTTTTTACCTTAGACTGAATTATGTGACAATACTCAAAGCTTTTAAAAAGACTTGGATACAATATGGCTAAAATACCAACTCATTTTCATATGAGAGCTGTTCTTTCTTTATAATTCTTGCTAACAAGCAATTTATTTTTTAAATTTCTTGAACCAAAAGAATAAACAAAGAGAATAAATCGAACTAGAGAAGAGATTTTACAAATGTTGTACAATCTTAAAGGAGAAAAATCTAATTTGCCTGTAATTTTGCTATCTGAAAGTGTTTGTGTACAATTTATCTTATTGTCGCAGCTGGATTCAGATGTGAATGTAAATTGCTGGAGAAGCAGTTTACTAACCCAGTTTATTCCCATTAGACAGTATTGCTTCATAATGAGTAATGGAGAAACAAGTCTCATTTTTTTATGCATGATTGTGCCATTTATGTAGCTTTTACAGCCCCAAATACACATCTGCACTAATGAATGCTCAGACTTGTTGTCTGTCATAATTTTTATTAAACCAAGCTTTTATACCAAGAAAGAACAGAGTTAATAGTTTTTATGGCAATGTAAAAATGCCTGAAAAATGTACTGTAAATCTTAAAACTCTGGCTATGATATTACCTTTCATTGTTTAGTTTCACAAAATCTAAATAGTACATGGATAAGCTGGACTAGAGATGTTTAAGTAAATAGCAAGACAGTAACCAAGTAATGGTATACAGAATGTGCTTGTAACCTACCAACACTACTCTCCCTCTCTCTCATTTGAAATTGCCTCTGTGTAATCCAGCACATCTTTGATGTGTTCCAAAGTGTTCATCCCTTACATGAGAGTTGAAAGAGTGATGCCTACTCCCAGAAGTGTTCTTGGCCTAATCAGTGTTAAATGTGATGGATTTTTCACATTAGGTGAAATTTACCTAAAGACAAGGCCCTCTGCACCATTTAATCCCTTCCTTTATGGTGCTTGACTGGGGATGCATGGGTGGATCCTGAGAAATGACTGCAGGACAGGGTAGCCTATTCTAAAAGAGTAAATGTAGAGGGCGGCAATTGAACAGTCAGTATAGACCAAGGGAGAGAATGTAATATTTATGCAGCTCCAGTGACCAGGCCCTTCATTCAGGTGATCTCAAGGGGCCCTTGACACTTCTCATGTCTACAGGCTGGAATAGCAGCCACAAGATGGGCAGTGATGTACCTTTGTTCCCTGATGCCAGTCCGCAGCACATCACCAATTCTTAGTTGGCTTTTATGTGGGTGAAGTTAATTTCCCCTTTATATTACAGATTTTAATGAAAATCTGGCAAAAGTCCCAGGGTCTTCAATCCTACTCGCAAGTGAGAATATTCAGTTTCACACAATAGAGTTACTGAGCTACACAATATACAAGAGCAGAAAGAGAGAGACAATAAAAAGTACTGGCAGTAGACCAAAGGGATGTTTTCAGCTGAGATCCAAAATGAGAAACAGTTAATGTGGAGATATCAAAAGGCTGCTGAAGATGGCAGAAGTTACTGAGGAGAAGGCCACTCACAAGCAGAGGGCATAGAGGGATGGGGAGGGAGAATACCAGGGATGGAAAGTGGTCGGATATGAGCACAGTTTTTCGCCTCGTCTGTGCCTGGAACAGTGTTCCCTGTGAACATAGGCAGTTTTGCCCCCTGGTTGGGCCAGGATCAAGGAAGCTGAGATTTTGCCCAAATGAGTAGAATGCATTAGTGAATAGAGACGAAGCTATTTCACTGTTGTAGGTCACATGCTTATTGAAAACCCAAGTGGTATGTTAGGATTGCCACCATTTCAGTTTTTCCAGAGGCAAATAAACATATTGAGCCTTTTCTTGGGTAGAGGGGGGGAAATCACAGTTTGCAATAGAATATTGCCTCAGAAGATAGCAATGTAATGTTATGGCATCACTGTTTGTTTTCCAGGACAAAAAACAGATCCAGGTGCAAATCCTAAGATGCAATGGGAGTGGGACAATTATATAGACTACATATAATGGCAAAGGATGTGACATGAAAAGGTTAATAAATATTCAGCCAATGATACAGCTGATGTCCAGTGTTTAGGCACAACTTTCTCTTGATACCTACCGGTATATTTTACACAGCGTTTTATTTATATGTAGGCTAAAAATGGTAATCGTTGTGTGGTAGAATTTATTTACAGTATAGGGAGAAGTGTTTTGTGCACTGTGCAAAATCCATGATGTTCAGAGTTTAGTTCTGCCTTCTGTGCTCTACAGCTCTTGTTTCTGGATATTTCAGCTCCTTATCTCAAGTTTTCTTCGGCTTGTTTACTGAATTTTCAAACTGCTTACTCAGGAGATTCTTAAACCAGAACAAGCAGACTAAAAATTCAGTAAATAAACTGAAGAAAACTCAAGATAAGGAGTCAGAGTGTCCAAAAATAACAAAAATTACACAGCACAATGGTAAGGAAATAATTCTCAACAGCATATACACACACATGCTATATGTATATGTGTATTAATTATGTTCAATAAGTAGATTTTATACACAGTGGCAGGTGCTGTTTGTCCTACGTTCGCTGCATAGTGGTGCTTAAACCACTCACTGTTTCCCATTTAATTAAATGGGAAAACCATAAGTAAACTGCTGACAAAGAGACAACATCACAGACAGACTCAGCATCTGCTACTGTATTTAATTAATTTAAATATAAAACATCTAACTGAATACAGAGAGTGGAGAAAGAAATCTAAATAAATTTGAATCAAATTATCTTCCTAATATGTGCACAAGCATAATAATATGTTCCTAAAAACAGATAAGGAAACTACCAGTAGGGTCAAAGAGAGAAATTTGTTTTAGACTTTCTTGGCTACCTCTCATTAAGGAGATTCATCCCCCAGAAATGGCTTTGCCACAGTTTTAAACAGCAAAATCCTCCCCAGTGCACTGCCTTTATCTCTCCTTTCACATGTACAAACAAATGTAGGAGCTGTTTGATTTACTTGTGATCACTGGGGTGAAAAAATGTAATTGAAAATATAGGGGGCACCTACACACCAAGTCAGAAGGAAAGTGTAGATGAAATATAACTATGTAGCCTTTTCCTAATCTAATAATATTTAGCTATTAGACTCTAACTCTGCAAACATGCATATGCTTAACTTTAGGCATGTGGGGACATTATTGAAGTCAACTGGCATACTCCTGTAAGTAAAGTTGTGTATTGTGCTTCATTGTTGTCAGAATCACAGTCCATGTTTTCATCCATATATCTCAAAAAATGTACAGTGGAGGGTGAATATCATTACGCCCATGTTCCAGAGAGTAAAAACAGAGGCACCAAGAGATCAAGTGACTTGCCCCAGGTCATCTAAGAGGGCACAGCAAGTCTCTTGAATCCTAGTCCAACAGACCTATTTAATAATTGTGTTCTAAAAAAATAAAATAGAGTCAGGCTCAAGAACATGCATAATAAACTTTGAACAAAATCCAAACTGATATGCACTGAAGGGAAAAATAACCCACCCTTTTACAGCAGGCCCTGTGTGCCACTTAAATCCTGTTTAAGTCCTATCTGCTCTTACATGACTACGGAAGACCCCCTAGCAACAGAACTAGTGTGGCTCAGCTGTGTTGAGGATGAGTGGATAGGATTAGAAGTGGTTGCTGCGGTTAGCTTTGTGGTAGCTTCATGAACACCAGCCAGACATTCCAAACCCATGAAAAAAACGCATACATTGGGCTTGGTTTTGGCTGAATTAGTTTGTGAGTTGCTTGCTGGTTAGTTTTTGGCTTGTAGCTTGTTGCTTCTTTTTTTTTTATCGGCTCCCAGCAAGCAGGGAAGGGGGAAAGCAGGGGCCAGCAGGGGAGAGAGTCGGGGTGCACAGCGGGCCCACCACAGTCCCAGACTGCATGCTGGGGGGATCTAGTCACATACGGTGTTGGGGTTCTTAGGAATTGGCTTGTTTTAGCCTTGTTTTGAAATGGGATTGGCTTGATTTTTGGCTTATTGTGAAAGTCGGAGTGCTTATTTACTGCTTGAAAGTTAGCAACTGTGATACCAGCATGAGGTGGAGTAGGGACAGGCAGAATGGAGAGCAGTGCCAAAGAATCCATTGCTGTGTGAGTCCTGCCACACGGATGGTCTGGATAAGGTGCTACTAGAGTGAGTTCTGTTAAGTTAAAGCAATTCTTTTGCTGCCTCACCAGTAACAAGATAACCAATAGGTCAAAATAGCCTCCAGGACTCTGTAAGGAAGCTCCCAGTGTGTGCTGAATAGGTAGGTGATGAGGAAATGAATGCACAGTAGGGTGAACAGGAAAATTCACTTATTGTGTGAAGATTCAGGATCCCAGTTAAGGAGATGTAAAGAAGGTAGAATAGATCTGACACTTGCTGGCAGTACTGAGCTATTCACATAGGCATATTATATATAAGCTTTCTTGTGAAACACCTGCACGGAATCTTCTACTCTCTCCCATCCCAGATCATGCCCAGACATTTACCAAAAAAATGAGGGGCCATGGAATAAGTGTGAATTGAGAGCAAAGTGACAATACAGCCACAATTAGGAACACTGTTATGGTATGTCATGCATGTATTGTAATACATTTTTAAATTTAAGAAACATTTTAGCCCCAGTATACGATGGTCTTTGAGGCTTTTAGTTTATTAAATTAAGTAGGGGAAAAAAGTCTAGCGGTTTCTTTAAAATTCCCAAACTCAACAGATTTTCCCATCTTTTACATACATTGCATCCCTCACTGAGAGAATACAAGTGCTGCTGGAGATAAATATTTTCTTAGTCCTGCTGATTTATTCTTTTTTTACTTATGAGGTATCTACTTTTGAGGTAACCTTCTCCTTGCTTAGAAGTTAGCAGCTGAAGATCTGTCATATTGTGTTCCAGGTGTGCGTTAATAATTGCTACAATATGTATTATTAATTGTTTTATTACTATGTATCTATTTATAATTTTCAGAACACAATTTCTGTGTTTGGGTTGGATATAATCTCACTGAGTGGTATGTATAAATCTCCAGACAAGTTGCCCAGATTTTTAGTGGGTGCGGATGAGAAATTATTTTCCCCCTGTTGTCTTTGTGGAATTGAGGGGATGCAATGAATTTGACGGGACTCTAGCAGACATACAGTATTGCTGTTACAGACTGGCTCGCTCAGCAGTATGTTTTCAGCATTTTTATGGCCCTGCAATATGGAAGAGCTCAGTTTGTCAGAATGAATCAGCTGAATGTGCTGAAGAATGGCAATAAGCACACATGCACAGCACTAATAGACTTAATACTGTAATCAATGTACTGTGCAACATCCTTGTAAAATCTATACCCAGATTCTTCCATGAGTAAAAGAATTCTTTCCCATTTCCATTTCCATTTATGTTTATATATATATACACACACACACACACCAATATCCTGAACTGTACCTCAATGGATCTCTTATGGAAGCACCTATAGCATGATATCCTCATAAATTCCTAATGAATATCAAATGAATTAACAATGATTTCTGAATCATAAATACAATTTAGAGTCTTTTAAACAAAATAGTGTCTTTTTGAACACTCACCTTTCATAAACGATCCTCATCAGAATACGGCCCGAAAATATGAATTTATGCCTTCCAGCCCATCAGCACCATCTACTGCATCTTGACATAATAACACTCTTAACCAAAATAACCCCAAGATTTAGTTTCTCTTTCTAAATCTGTCATTCCTGGATTTTGCTTTTCTTTTTCAGCTACTGCTCCAGCATGTCCTAACAAAATGAGTTTTAGTTTGTTGTTTCTTTAACACTATTTGAAAGCATGACTTCATTTTAGAGGAAATTGCGCCCTAGACTTTAACTACTTGAACTCAATTATTGTAGAAGTTTTGAAAATGCTCAAGGTCAAAAACAGATTTGCAGCTTCCTTACTTGAACCTCAAGGGGGAAAAAATATGTTCTTAACACAGTATGAGCTAAGGGCCTAAATTCCATTCCTGCAAAAGGAAAACAACAATAGCCTTCTTCTTTATCTCTGGTCAGGATTAAATAAAAAGACTTGGCAGAGCCCCATCAGGTTATCAAGTAACGCCTAGACTTTCAATATGTTCCTCCCACGTAATACACTCATAATGTAACTCTTTCTGAGACAGAGGGCTCCCTTCAGAGAGCCCTAAATGCCATCAGGATGGAGGATTACCCTGTTTGATAAAAAGCTGGAGACTTGCTAACTGTCTTCATACCAAATAACAGCAACATATCTTTCTCTTCCTCTTTCCTTCCACCCCACCTCCCATGCCAAAGTAAATTATTTCTTCCAGGCCTTCTACCACTTTTTTATCCCTCTGCAGATTTTTCTGTTACTCTGTACTAGACATACTCTGTTACTAATAAGATTAACCAAATTTCACCCACAGTTGCTTCAGATTTACACTGGTGTGACACCAGTGACTTCAGTGGAATTATTCTAGAATTACACTTGTGCATCTGAGGGCAGAAACTGGCCTCAGAAATTCATGTTTGGGTGCTAACTGTTGTGTTCCCAATTACATGGTA
This sequence comes from Chelonia mydas, assembly GCF_015237465.2. Lineage (NCBI taxonomy): Eukaryota > Metazoa > Chordata > Testudines > Cheloniidae > Chelonia > Chelonia mydas. The sequence goes on from NC_057852.1 coordinate 105,016,374, forward strand.
CCTAATCTTGTTTGAGCTGATGATGACTCCTAAAGTCATTGTGATTAGGTGAAAGAAAGCAAGAAATGAGTAAGAAGATACTATTCATTCCTGTAATAATTACTAAAATAATAATGCATGTCCCAGTTCTGTTCACACTGTATTTTATTCCACAAGCAGTCCCCTAGTATGAGTGCAGGTGGCAGAATTGTGTCTAGGGTGAGCTGGTCAGGCAGTCAGCTCTTCTGTTCCATCTGGCATAAGGGGTAATACATGCTGTACATTCTGCCTGCCTGGGCTTAATAAATGGGACCTGCTTTATTTTGTAGAAGGTCAATAACTTTAAATTGTGTTGTCTGATACACAAGCCATAAATTTTAAAAAATAGTTCTGCTGCTAAATAGCTGGGATCATAGTAGGAAATGAACTCTACAGAATAATACAGTAGCATCCTGATCTATCAGGACTAAAAAAAGAATCCACAGTTATAAATACTTTATTTTTTCCTTCTCATTTGGAAGATTCTACTATAATGTAATTTCTGAAATTCCATTATAACTTTGTTGAATGGTGATTTAAAGTTTCCATCCAAATTCCTAAGCACATATTCCTTATTAATGTATGTCATTCCTGTTTAGGTATTTGTTTGTTTGCGGGTTGATTGCCAAGGCTTCCCATTCAAGATAAATATCATTCTTAGGCAGACAGCAGAGTAAGAAAAAAGCCAGGAAACTCAGAAATTTACTACTGTGTCTTTCAAACACACAAGCAAGGCAAGCTAATTTTTGAAGTGATTTTTTTTATATTAAATATCATCATGTATCTTTGTTACAGTCAAAAAGTATCAGCACAGGAGCAGTTCGTTTTCAGTGTTTGTCCTTCACACTCTCCCCTGCAGTCTCTTGATACTTAATATATTCTCTTCTTCTTGCTTCCAAGTCCTCTTTTACCTGTCCATCAACCCTCTAGACCGCAGATCCAAGCACCATTTCCACTTTTTTTTTCGTTTCTCCTAGACGAAAGGAGGCTGTGTGTTTGATCCTTTTCACTGCAGTAAGAAGAGATGGGGCTTTAATAAAACCTGAATCCTATAGCCCAATGGTAAGTTACCCTTTCCATACATTGCATGCAGCTGTGTTAGAACTTGTTCTCCACAAAAGGCGCAGTTTTCCTATTTTAGTCATCAGTTAAATTTTTAATATTCATTAATATTAGATATTTTGGTTATAGTGCATACATTGAAAGGATTGCCACTATGAATCAGGAGTTTACATGAAGCAGTCATAGCTTTAAGCTTAAGTGCTTCACTAAAAAAGGATTCAGGACTAACTGGTGCAATACTTAGCATACTTCCAAATGCCAGAGGTATATTTATTAGTTAATATTACACATTTTGAAACACAAGTTTGTTTAAAAGGATATAGGGCCAGATCTTCAGCTCATACAAATTAGCATAATTGCACTGAAGTTAATGGAGCAACACTAATTTACATCAGCTGAGGATCTGGCCCTATATCCTTTGAAGTCAGCTGTGTAATATATTTTCAGAATAACTAGAGAAGAGCTTTATCTCCTGTTGTGCTTTTTCGAGGGACTGGGGTTGATTGTAAGTGTTATTAGTTTTACAGAAGGAAAAGTAAGGGCCAGACATGAGTAAACTATAGGAGTCTCAACCAGAGGGAATTTCTGAAGAAACTGGAGAAGAAATTAGGATAACAACCTCAGACACAAAGAATATCAGAAGTTGTCAATATTTCCCTTCCTACTAAGGTCCTTCAAAGGTTTAGGGGTCTAGCCTGCTCACCTGTCATCCCATTATTGATACAGAGCTGGAAGGGTGAGGATATTTTTCCTAATGACATTGGCTGTAGTAATGCATGGGACAGGTTGCTGTATGTGGTGACTGACAGAGACTAATCTGGAATGAAAAGGAAGATGTGGGAGGTGAGAGACTTGACCTGATGCCTTCCAAAGATCAGAACTTGTCGGATGTGCTCAAAGATAACTACAGAAGGAGAAAATGACGCTAGAACACAGCTGGTTGGGAAAAGGTTTTCCCAGTCCACAAAAACTTCCACAATTTCAAAAGTTTTCCCATTTCTCAGTGGGACAAAATGTGGACCTTTCGAAAATGTTTGTGAAACATGAGACTCACCCCTACAAGGCTAATAGTCTGAAAAGCACTCGCCTGGGAGTGAGGAGACATGGGAAAACCCAGTTCAAGTCTCTGCCCTGCCTGATTCAGAGCAGGGACTTGAACCAGGCTATTGGTTATTCTGTAGCAAGTCTTCCACAATCTCTCCTGTTGGAGCTGTTCTACTTTGCATGAATAATGTTCTTTGGAACATGGACTTGACCATGGGTTTGCCACATCCTAGCCGAGTGCCCTAACCACTAGGCTATAGAATAGTTTGCTCTGTCTCTTAGGCTTAATGGGATGTCGGAGACCTGAGTTCAAGTCCCTGCTCTGAAGAAGGACAAGCAGGAACTTAATCCTATTTCTCCCCTATTCCAGCTGAGTGCCATAACCAGTAGGCTATTTGCGGCGAATCTCTCTCGCTCTCTGATTTTGAGAAGGAATTCCACCATGAGCTTAAGAAATCTTCTTGGCAAAACCACCCCTTTTGTGAGAAAAGTTTCAGGTTTCATGAATCAGCACTTTCTGACAAAAAACTGTTTCATCAGAAAAATTCTGAACCAGCTTGACTCTTAAATGAATCTTTGGGATGTTCCTTGGCCTCTGTAGATGGCCCTCAACTTGTCTTCCCAGCAAACCCACTTACCTTGCTGCTCCCTTGTCAATCTTTTTAGCCCTCTGTCCAACCCACAACCTTCCCCTGACAATTTTCACCTACCAAATATTCCACAGAGGGGAGTGGGGCATGGCCAATTGGTCTAAGTTAGAGCCCTAGGGGACTGCACTAACTTTTGATGGAACTAGAGACGATCAGACCTATGTCTCCCTGATGCCCCACACATATTCTATACCACATGGATCTTGGCACAGGACAGTATCTGCCCTATAATATTTACTAAGCTTACAGTTGTTAAAATTGATAATTCTATGGTTAATTGTACAGCACCCTGAGACATGTTTTTCAAGGATACTGTGTAAATAAAGCTGATGGTTATTATCTGAGATTCTTTACACTACCTGCATTGTGCATATTTTCAGTATTTGTTCTGCGGGTGCACTAAACATAAAGCACATTGGTCAGTGAAGCCTGAATATCCCCTTTTTTCACTTGAATTCTCCCTTTTACTTGTAATATTAATGTTATTGTCTGATTTTTCCCTTTAAAAAACAACTTGCATATCTGTCCATAGCAAAAATTGTTTAACTCAAGCTTGTACTGTTCTGACAGCTCCCCTTATTTCAAGGTCACACAGATTGTTACTGAGCTAATTGGCTTGGAATAATTCCCTTTTTATATCTGCATCAAATTATTTGATTAGTATTCCTGCAACTCATTGGGCTTGTTCAAATGTTATAGATTTGCTCATTTTTCATATGTAGGCTCCAAAGCATCAGAACAGGGACTACAGAATGCAATGGGTCAATGAAAAGTATCATTAGAGTCTTGGACTTAAAGATGCTTTTAGAACTTATACAAAATGACTTTTGTGTTCTTAATCTAGAAAAAAAAAAACACTCTCCCCTTCCACAGTCTGTGCTCAGGAGACACCCAGTGTTGGAACAGCCAGATCACAGATGAGCAGCATTGGCAGACTTAGGTGATGAACTCAGCACTTGCCTCTGTTTTGCTTGACTCCAGTCAATACTATTCGCTTTATGTTTTGAGAAGTCCAGTTCACTCAAAATAATTGTGGACCAGCAGTTTTAGTGAGTATGGACAGAAGTGACTACAGTGTTGGGTAAATCGAGCTTCTGATGCAAAAGGTTAAAACACAAAAGTGTCCTAAAAATAATATTGTTAAGCATCTGACAAAACCTACAAAAGTGCAGCAATTCAAAAGTAAGATTTCCTGAACCAAAAAATCTATTATTCACACAGCTAGTGTTAATAGGCAATTCAGAAATATATATATAAATTATATTATTATTAATATATATATTATTTCTGGTCAAGCCAAAAATGAAACTTTCAGAAAATCAAAAAAGTTTTAAAAATTAGGATCATTTTTTTATGAATGAAACATTTCATACAACCTGGAAAAATTTGGTTTGATTTTGAGCATTTTAAAATGTTTTTGAATGGTGAATAAAACTAAAGGAAATTTTGAAATGAAATGTCATTTTTCAACCAAAAAACCCCAAAATGTTTTGTTTCAAAATGTGAAAATGGATTTATTTTTGATTCTTCAATTTTATTTTTTTTTTAGATTTTTTTCTTTTAACAAAAAAAATTGACATGAATTTACAAAATGTTTTGATGTCACAAAATCTGCATTTTTGGTGGGGAAAAAAAGTGACGTGAAAGATTTCACCCAGCTCTGCTTAAGACATGTCATTGTACTTATTTATGAGCTATGCCTAGCTAACATGAAGTACATAAGATCACCCTCATATCTGAGAAGCCTGTTTCACATAAAGACAATGAACTGAGAACAAAAGGTGATCTTACTTCACTCTTGAGATATAGGGCTTTATATGGATCAAGTGCAGTAGAGAGCAAAATTGCCCCTTCAGCCTAGGAGTGCCACACACACTATTTCAGTAAAAAAGGCTAGAATAGCGGTCACAACTCCTTTATGCAATGTGTGGGAGGCATTGGGGCCACCAGATTCACACTGTCATAAATACCATGAATTTTTTCAGATGGCCTCCTGTTCCATGTGCTGAGTAGAATTCAGCCATGGGAAAGAATCTGACTCTTGCTATTAATGTTAGTGATCTTTTAGCTATTTAAATATGGTTACTCTTTTTGTTTTTACAGTAGTTGCCCCCCATCATGTACGCCTTCACCTGGGTAAACTGTAGTCCTGGGGTCCCTTTCTACAAAGCAGTCAGGAGGCATCTCTGCCATTGCCAGTTTGAGTAGAGGTTTATAGGACTTTCATCCACATTTTCCCCTGTAAATGTGTTCCCTACCTCTTCTCTATATGAGTTACTGTTACATCCTGCTGTGATGAAAGTGTGGAGACACCTATGTAGACCCTCGTGGTTATTTATGGGGCTAGATCCTAAGACCTGCTGCACAAGCACCTACCCTTTGTGCTAAAGTAGCAACTCTGTTAAGATGTTGATAATTAGCAGGCTCTGATCTTGCTGTGGGCAGTAGAGCGGGACAAAACTTGTTTTTGGTGAAAAATACAGATCCAGTGACACCAAAACATTTCATGAATATGTCTCAGTCTTGCCAGTTGTTTTGGTCTAAAAACAAACAAATAAAAACAACCCCTAAAAAATTCCAACCCCCCCCCCAAACATTTCATTTTGCTTATATACCTGTGCAACAAGATATGAAATGCTACCAAATCAGAATTATCTACTCACTAGCATTAGTGGTAGCATTTTATATCCACTTTGCCCAAAAGTGTAAATGACTTCACAAGGTACATGAGATTGAAAAATCAGTAAAGCCTCAGATCTTGAAAATAGAACCCGGGTACTTGGATCACTGCAAATCAATAACCACAAGTATTAACCTAAATGATCACTTGAGCACAAACACAGGCTTAATCTCTCTGTTAGGCGCTGATGTAAAAAGCTGCAGAGAGAACACCATTTGCAGTGTAGAACAACAAGTTTTATTGGTAATACAAACTCAAGAAGGAGTTTTGGTACATATTCTGGAGTATCATCTACTGGCACCTTCTCTATCAGGGGCAGGCAAACTTTTTGGCCTGAGGGCCGCATCGGGTTTCCAAAATTGTACGGAGGGCCAGTTAGGGGAGAATGAGCCTCCCCAAACAGCCAGGCATGTCCCGGCCCCCACCCCCTATCCGACCCCCCCCTCTTCTCACCCCCTAATAGCCCCCCCAGGACTCCTGCCCCATCCAATCCCCCCGTCCCCTGACGGCCCCTACAGGATTCCTGCCCCATCCACCCCCTACCCCGCTCCCTATCCGCTGACAGCCCCCGGGACCCCCACCCCTGATTGCCCCCCTCCACCCCATCCAACCTCTCCTCTCATTCTTGACTGCCCCCCCAGGAACCCAGCCCTATCCAACCACCCCTTCTCCCTGTTCCCTGACCGCCTCCAGAATCCCTGCCCCTGACTGTCCCCCACTGCCCCATCCAACCACCCCCTCCTTCCTGACTGCCCCCCGACCACTGCCCCCATTCAACCCCCCTGCTCCCCACCCTCTGACTGCCCCACCCCCGCTCCCTGGCCACCACCCTGAACCCTGAACTCCCCTGCCCTCTATCCAACCCCCCTGCTCCCTGCCCCCAGCCCCTTACCGCGCAGCACAGAGCACCAGGACAGGCAGCAGCGGCTCTGCAGCCCCACCACCCAGAGCATTGCGCCGGCGGTATAGTGAGCTGAGGCTGCGGGGGAGGGGCCGGGGGCTAGCCTCCCGGGCCAGGAGCTCAGGGGCCAGTCAGGAGGGTCCTGCGGGCCGGATGTGGCCCGCGGGCCATAGTTTGCCCATCTCTGTTCTATATGAACTATATACAGTTATAGATCTCTCTTGCAACAATGAACGCTGCATACCATCATTGCTCTGAATGAGCAAAACAAAAGAAACATTTCTCATAAAATAAGAAATAAATACTGCAGCCAAGAATACATAATTTCATATATAAAACAGTTCTTAGTATTTTAGGCGTCACTTTATTGCCACAAGAGACTAAAAGGGCTTTAAGACAGAAGCTGCAATACAACTGGTTCTGAAAATCTAATGGTCTCCAGCTATAAATTACCACTTCTGCAGAATTCTTTTTATGCCCTCACCACTGAGCAGGTAGATAAATGTCAGGTCATCATGAGTCTGGTAACAGTTAGGAAAACCATGTTTCCTCTTTTTTGGTATAATCCATCTAAGAACAACTTTGCTTTACTAAAACCTAGGGAGAAGAAGAAAGAATCATTAAGATATCTGTCTCATGGATGACCTACATGCCAAAAAGAGATTATTTTGGAAGTATGACTTATGCTTTGAAAGACTAAGAAATTTAACTGCAGTGAGAAAAAGGGTTGGCAAATTTAATTTACTTTGGAAATAGGAAAGCTTTGAATACTTCTGCCAGGGGAAGAAACAATTACCTAGAACCAGCCAAGCAGCTGTAATTCTTAATTACATTGTAGAATTTTTTCCATGTTGTTCTGCTTAGAGCTCATTTAGCTGTAGTTTCAACTTTCATTTCTCTTGAAGATTTTGTTTGTACCCATTAATTTCAACTGTCATGAAAGGAATGCAACCATTAACACTGCCAAACTCCCAGTACAAATCTACTAGTAAACTTGGGATGTGGCACTGTAATTGTTAAAAGTTTTGACAGAAACCTCTAGTGAGACTATGAAAATTATTCGTTTAAAGCACTTTTACTGGAAAAAGTCCTTTTAGTTACTCATGAGATCAGCTACAGGAGACCAAGGGATTTCAAAGCAGGTTAACCATTCATAATAATTGCAGAACAACTATTATTCCTCAAAATGAAAGAAACTTTTGTCCCAAGGCTAGTTACTTTTTACTGTGTGAACTTTGAAATTGGATTGGGGACTGAAAACAGGGGTCACAAATCACACTAATTGGACTTAAATAGGCTACCTCTTAAGATGAAAATGAAGATATAATTAAAACTGCATTGGAAGAACAGCTCTAAGAAAGAAATACATGATAGAGAGATATTGGAGACCCAGTTTACCATTGTTCTGCACCTTTCATTGTCATTTACATTAGCGCATAGTAGGTGTATCCTGCTACTAAATCAGAACGGTGGTATTTTGCCCTGTCTTTGCACTGGTGTAAATGATGACAAAAGATGCAGGACAATGGTGAATTGAGCTCTATATAAGTTAAAGGGAACATCCAGATTTATTATCACGAGAGGTAAATATTAATAGAAGTGAAACCTGAGATCAGTATTTACACCTCAGAGGACAATAAGACTTGATGTTCACCAAAGCATGAAATCTATGTAGTTATTGTCACACATATGCTGCATGTTTTTATCAGAAATATCTGGAAATTTCTCCACTATGACAGTTAACTCCTTAGATGTAATTTAAATGTTGTTGTTTTTTTTAATACCCTAAAAGGTAAAGGAAGTTAGAACTCCAGAATAATAGTATTAACCTCTAAGTCAGTCAGGGTGCAGTCTTTTGTATAATGTCTACAATCTAACTGGGTAATCTTCTGCAGTCTTCAATATACTTGACCTCAAGGAGAGAAACAATAGAAACTTACTAACATATTACAAGACAGTTTTCAGTCATTCATGAATCAGAATGTTCTTCTTGTATGTAATGATTATGATTATACATTTTAAAAAATTTGTTTCTAGTGGACAAAATTGAACTGTGCAACAACTAAAAATGTTTTTCCTCCTTTTTATTGTAGATAACATTCTACTTCAGAAAAACTAACACTAAATATAAAAATGGAATTTTCAACTGAGGCATTGACAAATTCCTAAGTGGAGTTAGTGTGCGCCCTCTTAGATTATTTTTAAGGCTACCTTCTGGATATTTTAAGTGTTTAAAGTAAGAGATACATAAGTCCTCTACCATCTAAGTGTATGTTCTCCCTTCATATCCCAGAGCAGTTAGTTGTTGTTATGAGACTCCATTTACCCATATTCCCAGAGTCACATGGAATTGCCATCTCAAGGCCTTACTTGTAGTCAGAATGTTTGGTAACATATGCAACTCTATAAGGTTCTGATCCAGCATCTACTGAAGTAAACAGAAACATTCCCATTGACTTCAGTGGGCAATAGATCAGGCCCTGAGACAGCCATCAAGGAGTGGTGTCCTGCCCAGTAATACAGAACTCTTGAGTTACTTCTCACTGTGTTTCTGTGGGGACTAACCTGTTTAGATTAAATTTGTTTTCTTTATTTATTCTTATGTATAACAATGAAGATAATGTATGTGGATTATAAAAAGTTGCGATGTTATGTTGTAGAAATTGTTATTTAGGTTTCTTTATATTTGATATAGTTGGTACTTAAGAATTAAGAACATTCCTTTTGGGCTTAATTGTGGGGAGGTTGACCTTGTGTAATCCTTGCTGAAAATCCTCAATAACTGAATTCTGGGACTGCATGTGCTTTTCCATGGGAATTGTTTTTAGGCACTAGGAGAAGGGCAGTGAAATAAACTCTAGCCCACCCAAAGGATACACATATTGAACTGAAAGTAAAAAAATATAATTCAATAACATATTCCACTTTAGTATTAATGACAATAGACCATAACACCACTTATATTAGTTCCTGCTATTTCAGCATACCATCAAAGCTATATATAGTAAAAAATGACCTCTAAGTTTTTTTTAGGAGAAACTGCTTTTCAGACTTGCTACCTGCGATCTATGAGGATACTAGGTACCCAGTCTCAGTTGTTGGTAAATAATTCATGAAAAGTAGATCATCTAGAGATAATCTGAAATGATTCATTAAGCAGAAGAGTTATTACCCCACATATCATTCTGTATCTCATACTCCATGATCATAAGGGCTAGTTTCAAATCTCTGGAGAAGCATGTATTAAATACCTATTAAATAGCATAAAGCAGGAAAGCACTGTAGCTATTCATAACTGAGCTACAACTTAAATTTCAAATAATTAATATGAACAAATAAGGCCTAGAATTAAGCCATGAATTAAACATAAAGATTAATAAAGGCATAATATTGGTTTATATTCATAAAATATATTGTGCAACTTGCACATTTATTGCATTTTTAAAACCTATTTACAGTCTTCTTGCAATGTAATTGTCTAAAGAGCAATCCTACCCCTTTCCTTACCTCACCTAAATGGCAGAAGCTGTGGAATCATCAGTTCTGTATATTCTGTGCAGCCCTCTTTGATAGAGGAGCCTATCATAGTGCCCATCTTTAAAAAGGGGGGAAAGGAGGAGGAGTCAGGGAACTATAGACCAGTCAGCCTGACCAATATCTGGGAAGTTACTAGAACAATGTATAAAACATTCAATTTGCAAACACCTGGAGGATAAGGTGGTGAGCACTAGCAGCCAGCATGGATTTACCAAGAGCAAATCATGATTAAAGTGTTGGACAAACTAGAATTTTAATTTCATGTTTTCTGAAGTTTCTGCCAGATTACATACTTGCCATGCACTTCTATATATAAACTAATAGCTGCTGCTTTCATAATGATATTGTGATTTTTGATGACAGCTAATCTGAGAAGTAGTGGTGTGATATGGTAACTGGGATCATTTTAGGATGGCCATACTACACACTGTTCACATACACCAACAGGTTGCCCCTAAAAGGGCAATATTAGGCAACAAAAGCAACGCACATATCAAAGTTATTTCCTAATCTAAGGGCTGGAAGAATGAATGACATCTCACATGCTCCTGGGTAAACTCTGACTTTTTTAATAGCTGCCACTCTATAAATTAATTTTGCTCATCAATATCTAGCCATATCTATATCTGTATGTATACAGATATAACTAGCTATACATAGAGACACACTCTAATAGATATATTCTCATACACCTTTTATTCTCAAAGGTGATGAACAATCTTTGCCCTCACAGAGGGGTGAATATTTCTAATGGACAAATTAAGCTAAGACAAACAGGAAATTATTGGCTCATCGTGTGCAGCTGTTCCATGTAAATTTTCAGATGAACAAAACTTGGGTAAGTGAGATTTTTTTGTAGACTCAGTGTGATCTGACAGAGATATATACTCACACACCCACACACATAGACCTCAGATGAAATCTCTGTGAGCCATCAAAAACCATAACTGAGGATAATGCATTATTGTTAATGATCCTATGCTTGCCATATGCCTAGACAGGAAAGTTAACTAATGCTCTAATTTTTCTAACTTTCATTCCTGATAAAGGTTAATAGGAATGCATTGAATGCACTGTTACTGCTTATACAACGTACATGTAATGTCTGTGCATATATGGTAGAAACCCAAGAAACTGAAAAGTTACAAGGAGAAGAAACTCATTTATTTTTCTTCTAGGCTATTAGTATTCTGATTCCAGTCAATTCATTAGTATTTACAAACTTTATGCCATGACAATACTTGTTTGTGTAAATTCTGAACTCTATTATTAATATGACCTATATGAATATGCAACAGGGTGGCATTAGAGACTCTTCATTTCAAGTAACAACAGGGCACAAGATTAACAAGTAGATGAACACTGTATAATTTATTCAATTAATATTTCACAAGTAGTAAGGAAACAAAAAATATCCTAACTTCAAGAAATGCAAAAGAGATATCCCAATGAATAATGATGAAGATGGTGAGCATCCTCCTCTTGGTAATTTTTGATTAGCAATAAATGTCAGATCAGCTTTAGTTGTAGGGAGGAATAACTTCAAGAAAGGATCTAGAGCCAAAATCTATTGTCATTTCTGCTAGTGTAAAGTCACAGTCATTTCAGAAATTCAGTGGACTTACCCCAACAATACTCTGAATCACTGTTCCCTCTAAGCTGTGCGTGTGTGCGCGGGCACACAGATCCTAAACCCCGCTCACATAGCGAAACACCGCGCACACAAAAATTTGCACAGAAGCACAATTTGCACAGAAGACATTTTTTGCACACACGGCCTGTCAAAAATTTGCACCGAAGAAATTTTTTGCGCACACGGCCTGTCAAAAATTAGAGGGAACATTGCTCTGGATGTAACTGAGATAAGAATATAGCCTTCAGGACACACACCGTTTATACAGCATTGTTGAAGAGGCTTTTGTTTTGTGTTTTTGCATATTTGAGTCAAGTATGCATTTTTTCTTTTTGATTTCTTAGTTTATATTTCAATCAAAAGAGCAAGATGCTACCTTAATTAAAAAAAAAAAGAAACACACATACATATCTATGAGCTGATCATGAATTTTCCTACAGAATGATTTTCCAATGGAAAAATGCCCTTTTGGCAAAATTGAAATTTCCTACAAGAAAATTCTGCCAGGGAAATCAAAATGATGGTTTCCTGCAGGCAGAAGATACCTTGATAAGAGCCTTTCAGACAGGAAGCCAGCAAGCTGGAAAATTCCATTTCAGTTCTCCTGAATTGGAATTTTTCTGGAAAATTTTTGACTTTTTATCCCAATTTGAGACAATAGGTTTTTGGTTTTGTTTTTTTTTCTCCATAAATATGACATTTTTCAGAGGAAAGCCTTTCCACCCATTTTCAGGATAGCTTTTTCCTACATATATTATTATTACTGGCTATTTGCTTAAATACTACTTTGTGTCAGATCCTCCAGTCTGGCTTAGATGTGCTTATATTTTGGGAGCTTTTGCAGACTCTCAACCCGGGAATCAATCTGCACTGGCCCAGGCCCACAGCAATGAATTACGGCAGCTTGATGATTGTTCTAATTTATGTGAGCTGTTCACAGCCCAAAGGTCCTGTTTAGGCAGCTGGGGATCACCAGATAAAGGGATGCCCCAGACCTTTCTCCCAGGTACACTGTCTATGGCTGGAGAATATCTTGGGGGGGCTCATTAAGTCAGCCTTACGGGTCCTTTCTGGTTCTATAGAAGCTAAACCATGACCAAATATCTGGCCCAAATTCATATTCTACCTTATTTACTGATGATTTTCCCCCACTTTTAGTATATTTAAAACATTCTATACACTAAATTAGTAAACTATCATGATATGTTACAAAATGAAAGTATATAGTGAAAAACTAGTGGGTTTTTTATAACTTGGAGTCTGTTTTTACCATCTCAGTTCTCAGTGCGTGTGCAGCAGTATCCTAATATGTTGGCTAATCACACCTATGTCAATGTTCTGTTGTACTTCAAGTGTTACCCAATGTTGTCAGTTTCTGAGGGCATATTTGGTTCAAATCCTCAGCCAATTTATGAATGCTGAAGATCTGACCTTTCACTTTTGTAAAGTGCCATGCATACTTACAGTCCTCTATAATTAACAACATACACAGATGTTTGCCTGGATATAGCACTATTGATAATATGCTCTAAGGCTGTATCATTTCATGAAAGCAAAAGTATCACAATAACTAGTTAATTGAAATGTCACAGACCTACATTTAACTATATGTAATTGGACTCCTTTACCTTCTGGATTGTCTTGTCAATTTCTGTGTTTAGTTTGACTTTGGTAAGCAGAATATTTTTGTTAGATAAAGGGCATATTTCCCATCACCCTGAATATACTGTCAAGCATGTAAGCCAGTAGACTGATTCAGCAGAAAAAAATGCAGTCAGCAAAGTCTCTGTCTCAAGGGCTAGTCCTTATAACAAGGGAATAGAAGAAGGTAATTAACCTAACTAGAAAATAAATAGGAAAATCTCTCTAGTTTAGTATTCAGCCCAATTCTATGACTCTTCTATGTTGGTTCCCATGCCACCTTCTCAAATAAATTTTCTTCACTCTGTCTTCCAAACAGCCCCTCTAATGTGGGGGCCTGGTCTATTTCCACTCACGTCATTGGAACACTTCACAGGGATGTCAGTGGTGCAGGAAAGAGGCAGTAGTTCTCCCCCTGAAATATGTGCAAGGTGATGGAGGAAGCTGATCGGAAGTTAATGCCTTGCTCACTAAGACCAGGGGAGGCTCAAATGAAGATAACTCCTTGACTAGCAGGCACCTTCATGCCCCTTTCTTTAAGGAAATTGTTGTTACAGATGGATGTTTCTCAATTTTTTCTTTCTTCGTAAAATCCCAGAGCAGTTAATAGGACACTATTAAATAAAGCTTTTAATTATCTGATGTTTATAAAGAAAGTCCATCTATTTATAGATCCAACTGTAACATAAGAATGCCCATACTGGGTCATACCAATGGTCCATCTAGCCCAATATCTGACAGAAGCTGGTGCCAGATGCTTCAGCAGGAATTTACAGAACAGGGCACTTTCTCGAGTAATCCATCCTCTGTTGTCCTGGTTCAGCTTCTGGCAGTCAGAGGTTTTGGGGCACCCAGCACATATGGTTGCAGCCCTGACCATCTTGCCTAATAGCTATTGCTGGACCTTTCTTTTTTTAAAAAACACAGTTATTCTTTTGACCTTCACTACATCCTCCTGAAACGAGTCCCACAGGTTGATTGTGTGTTGTCTGAAGAAGTACTTCCTTATGTTTGTTTCAAACCTCCAGTTTATTAATTTCATTGCGTGACCCCATGTTCTTGTGTTGTCTGAAGGGGTAAATAACTTGCCTTATCCACTTTCTCCACACCATTCACGATTTCATAGACCTCTATCATATCCCTCCACCCCTGAGTTGTCACTTATCTAAGATGAATAGTCCCAGTCTTTTTTTAATCTCTGCTCATATCGAATCTGTTCCATTTCCCTAATTATCTTTGTGGCCCTCCACTTTACTTTTTCCAATTTTTTACTGAGACAGGGCAACCAGAACTGCATGCAGTATTCAAGGTGTGGGATACCATAGAATCATAGAATTGTAGGATTGGAAGGGACTTTGAGAGGTCTTCTAGTCCAGCCTCCTGCACTCAGGGCAGGACTAAGTATTATCTAGATCATCCCTGACAGGTTTCTGTCTAACCTGTCTTAAAAATCCCCAGTGATGGAGATTCCACAACCTCCCTTGGCAATTGATTGCAGTGTTCACCTAGCTCAGGTTTTTCCTAATGTCCAATCTAAACTGCCCTTGCTGCAATTTAAGCCCATTGTTTCTTGTCCTATCCTTAAAAAGAAATATTTGTCTCCCTCCTCCTTGTAACAACCCTTTATGTACTTGAAAACTGTTATGATGTCCCCTCTGTTTTCTCTTCTCCAGACTAAACAAACCCATTTTTTTAAAGCTTCCCTCATAGGTTTTCTAGACCTTTAATCATTTTTGTTGTTCTCTAATTTGGCCCATCTTTCCAGAAATGTGGCACCCAAAACTGGACATAATACTCCACCTGAGGCCTAATAAGCACAGAATAGAGTGGAAGAATTACGACTTGGGTCTTCCTTACAATACTCCTGCTAATACATCCCAGAATGATGTTTGCTTTTTTTGCAATGGTGTTACATTGCTGACTCACATTTAACTTGTGATCCACTATGACCCTCAGATCCCTTTCTGCATTACTCCTTCGTAGGCAATCATTTCCCATTTTGTAGCTGTGCAACTGATTGTTCCTTCCTAAGTGGAATATTTTGCATTCGTCCTTATTGAATTTCATCCTATTTACTTCAGACCATTTCTCCAGTTTGTCCAGATCATTTTGAATTTTAATCCTATCCTCCAAAGCACTTGCAACACCTCCAGCTTGGTATCCTCCACAAACTTTATAGGTGTTTCTATGCCATTATCTAAATCATTGATGAAGATATTGAACAGAACAGATCCCTGCAGGACCCCACTCGATATGCCCTTCCAGCTTGACTGTGAACCACTGATAACTACTCTGTGGGAATAGTTTTCCAACCAGTTGTGCACCCACCTTATAGTAGCTCTATCTATGTAGTATTTTCCTAGTTTGTTTATGAAAAGGTCATGCGAGAGAGTATGAAAAGCCTTAATAAAATCAAGATATACAACATTTACCACATCCCCCCTATCCACAAGGCTTGATACCTTGTCAAAGAAAGGTATTAGGCTGGTTTGACATGATTTGTTCTTGACAAATCCATGCTCTTACTTATCATCTTACTATGTTCTAGGTGTTTGCAAATTGATTGCTTAATTATTTGCTCATTATTTTTCCTGGTACTGAAGTTAAGCTCAGTAATTCCCCGGGTTCTCCTTATCACCTTTTTAGAGATTGGCACTATATTTGCCCTTTCCAGTCCTTGTAATCTCTCCTGTCTTCCATGACTTTTTGAAGATAATTGCTAATGGCTCAGATATCTCCTCAGTCAGCTTCTTAAATATTTAGGATGTATTTCATCAGGCCCCGGTGACTTGAAGACATCTAACTGATTTAAGTAATTTTTAACTTGTTCTTTCCCTATTTTAGCCTCTGCTCCTATCTCATTTTCATAGGCATTTATTAAGTTAGATGCCCAATTGCTACTAAACTTTTTGGTAAAAACTGAAACAAAAAAGTCATTTAGCACTTCTGACATTTCCACATTTTCTGTTATTGTTTATAACCTCATCATTGAGTAACGGACCTGTCCTTGGTCTTCCTTTGGCTTCTAATGTATTTTTGTAGAATGATTTCTTGTTACCCTTTCTCTAGCTAGTTTATGGATTTCTGTAGTGAATGATATTTATGGGATTGTATTTTTATCTTGGTATTATGATATTTTATGTCATTAAATATCTTATCCTTAATGGTTCCTAACATTTTGTTAGATTTTCTGACTGCCGCCTCACATTGAGCCGATGTTTTCAGAGAACTTTCCACAATGACTCCAAGATCTCTTTCTTGAGTTATAACATCTAATTTAACCCCCATATTTTTTATGTATAGTTGGGATTATGTTTTCCACTGTGCATGATGTTGCACTTATCAATATTGAATTTCTTTTCTTTTTTTTTTTCCCCCATCACCAGTTTTGTGAGAGCCCTTTGTAACTCTTTGCAGTCTGCTTTGGACTTAACTATCTTGAGTAAATTGGCCATTTCACTGTTCGCACCTCTTCTAGATCATTTATGAATATGTAGAACAGCACAGGTCCAACTACAGATCTTTGGGTTACCCTGCTATTTATCTCTCTCTGCTGTGAAAATTTACCATTTATTCTTATCCTTTGTTTCCTATCTTTTATCCAGCTACTGATCTACAAGGGGACCTTTCCTTTTATCTCATGACTGCTTACTTTGCTTAAGAGCCTTTTTCATTGATAGATATGTTGAATAGCACATATACAGGAAACCTGGGTTTGAACACCTGTTCTAAATCAGGGAGTGGAAAATCATAGGTGATTACACAATTTAAAGTGTACAGGAAATGAAAGTGAACACTGATATCAGTACGCATCACAGCACGTGAAAGAGGCAAGTGTAGACTTAAACCTTATGAATAAAAAAAGACATATTCAGACATAAGTGCTCTAGCGACTGGTGTATCAGGCACTCTGAAATAGGGCACTCTCAATTTCACCTATTGAAGCTGTTTCACATTATAGAATACTTAAAATAGTAATTAGAGCCAGGACTGGAAACTGAGGTTGCCAGGAAAGTGCACTAACTACTAGACAAAAGAGTCATTCTAACTCTCTCTGGTGGCACCAGTTCCTCTTTCTCTTTTTGTGTGGGGCCCAATTCAATAGGGAGCCTTTGAGCACACAATACTTAGGCCTTGTCTACACTGGCAACAGCATGTAGCATATATGTAGCTACATGCCACAGTGAAAAGTAGGCTGTGTTCACATGGCAGTGTGCAGGGGAGGTGCTGGAGCCTTTCCCCACTGCCTCCCCATCCCCGCCAGAGCCCTTCCCTATGGAGGGAAAAGGCTCCATCAACAGGGAGGCAGCGGGATACCACACTGCTCAAAACAGCAATGTAGACATGGGAGTACTGCTTGGGCATGTAGAGAGCCATGTAGGCTATTTACCTAGGATTCTGGCAGATCTTTACTCTACATGTCTAAATAATGTCTCTCCATCTACACTGCCATGTTGGTGGGGTTGAGGTGCATACAGTGTATGTACTCTCCATGCTGCTATAAGTATAGGCATAACCTTAGATGCCTAGGGACTTTAGGCACCTAGAGGGCTAGGCATGGATATTTTTAAATACTAAAGTTTAGGCATAAGCTCCTAATAGGTGCCTAAATCCCTTTATGGATCTAGCCCCAAGAGCCTCATCCTCAGTTGGTATTCACCAGAGTTGTGTGATTTACTTAATGCAACTGCACTGATAAACACCAGCTGAGAATCTGACGTCAAGCTTTGATACATTTGTCTTTAAAAACGAATGATAAAGAGGTTTTATTAGATGTTAGAACAAAATGACCTTGCCCATAAATTTCAGGAAAACATGCTAATATGACTTGCTTGGGTTGACATAAGAGCTGGTCAAAAACATAATTGATGGAACAGTTTTCTGTCAAAAATACAGTTTAGTGGAAATCAAAACATATTGTGAGACTATTGTGTCAATTTAAACAACATTTGCAAAGGGAAACTGTCAAAACAAATAGTTTCAACTTAGTCATTTCATTTTGATAATGTTAAAATATTTGGTTTTCATAATGTTGAAACATTCTGTTTTGATATGGTAAAAATGTTTCATTTTGATTTTCTCATTTTGCTTCACTTTGTTTTAGCTTTTATATGATATATTAATTATATTATATTAATTATATTATTATATTATAATTTCAACATTATAAACATGAAACATTTCATCATTATTGAAACAAAATGTTTCAATGTTTCTGTCAAGGTTCCTTCCCCACTCTGAACTCTAGGGTACAGATGTGGGGACCTGCATGAAAACCTCCTAAGCTTACTTTTACCAGCTTAGGTTAAAACTTCCCCAAGGTACAAATTAATTTTAGCCTTTGCCCTTGGATTTCCACTGCCACCACCAAACTTTATCTGGGTTTACTGGGAAACATAGTTTGGACACGTCTTTACCCCCCAAATCCTCCCAATCCTTGCACCCCACTTCCTGGGGAAGGTTTGGTAAAAATCCTCACCAATTTGCATAGGTGACCACAGACCCAAACCCTTGGATCTTAGAATAATGAAAAAGCATTCAGTTTTCTTACAAGAAGACTTTTAATAGAAGTAAAGGAATCACCTCTATAAAATCAGGATGGTAGATACCTTACAGGGTAATTAGATTCAAAACATAGAGAATCCCTCTAGGCAAAACCTTAAGTTACAAAAAAGACACACAGACAGGAATAGTCATTCTATTCAGCACAGCTCTTTTCTCAGCCATTTAAAGAAATCATAATCTAACACATACCTAGCTAGATTACTTACTAAAAGTTCTGAGACTCCATTCCTGTTCTGTCCCCGGCAAAAGCAGCATACAGACAGACCCAGACCCTTTGTCTTTCTCCCTCCTCCCAGCTTTTGAAAGTATCTTGTCTCCTCATTGGTCATTATGGTCAGGTGCCAGCAAGGTTACCTTTAGCTTCTTAACCCTTTACAGGTGAGAGGATTTTTCCTGTGGCCAGGAAGGATTTTAAAGGGGTTTACCCTTCCCTTTATATTTATGACAGTTTCCAAATTGGTTGTGGTGGTTTTTCTTTTTGTTTGTTTGTTTGTTTTGTTATTTGGTTTTCTTTTTTTGCTATTTCCATAGGGCAGTAAATTTTGAAATGATGATTTTTTTTTGTTCTGATTTAGAATTAAAACACATTTTTAAATGTCAATATTTCTCATGGAATGGAAATTCCATTTTCCAACTAGTTCTAGTTGATATAATGGGTTAGATTCACAAAAGGACTTAGGCACCTAAGTCCCAGAATCAGGCCCCACCGAGATTCACATAACCTCCGTTCAACTCCCACCAAATTCTGTGGGCATCTAAACTCGCTCAATGTCTACATTTTTGCTGTAAATGCTCCTTTGGTGCCTATATTTCTGCCTCTGAGCATGTGCACTCCACCAGGCATCTGGACACCTAAGGACGAGAGCAATGCATGAACCAGGGAAGGATAGCGGTAGCTCTTTCTAAATCTCCCGCAAGTCTTTATATAATAGGCAAATTCAGAGCTCACCGACTACATCGGGCTCCTAGAGACAAATTTACACAAAGCTTTTAACCCCATAGTTAGGGTACTTAATCGGGATGTTGGAGACCTCCCAGTTCATGGCCTCCTCCACCAGATGAGGAGAAAAGATTTTCATAGAGATCTGCTACCTCTCTGGTGAGTGCCCTAGCCACTCAGCTACGGGATGTTCTGATATGGGCAGCAGTGCAAGTACATCGGTATGGTATGGTATGCCATACCAGGAAGATATTTATAGCCGGTACAGAGTACCAGAAAATGCAAGAGGAGCCGGGGGCCCCACGCCTCCTCTGGCATGACTGTACCACCCCAACCCCATCCTGCCCTTCCATGGAGCTGCCTCTCCTCCGCCTCCATCTGTACTGAAGCAGCTCTTCTGGCAGCTGTACTTCCCCCAGCCCTGTCCTCCGGCGGGGCTGCTGCTTTAGTACACAGACAGAGGATGGAGATTCAGCTCTGTGGAAGGGCAGGGGGTAGGGGTGGGGGTTCTGCTCCTTTCCTTGCTGTGGTTCAGAAGTCTCCAGTGCAGCAGGAGGAGGACAGAGCCGCCCCGGTAACGTGGAATGGATCATGGGGAGGGGAGGAGGAGAGTGTGGGGGCCCCAGGCTGGGGGAAGAGTCACATGGTGGGTCACGTGGGGAGGTCATGTGCCCCACTTTAGTTGGTGCCCATCCCCCCTCCCCTGTACCATTAATAAATTGATTTTACTTGCACCACCGGATACGGGGCTCCCTCTGTCCATCTTGCTGAAGATGTTCCACTGTATATAAATAAATAATCAATGGACAAGACAGAGAGAGCATGCAACATGAGAGTAACTTTATCACCTAGTGGTTACAGCACTCAGCTGGGAGATGGGAGACCTACGATCCAATCCCCCTCCTCCAATGACCCTTTAATTATTTATCCAAACAGGTGAGACTTGATCTCTGAGGGTCTCCCAGCTGAGTACTATAACCACTGGTCAAGAAGCTATGAGGGAGGTTCTCCTGGTCTCTCCCCCCACCCTAGCCCCTTGCCAAAATAGCACAGGCCCTAACATCAAGAGAGGGTTTGCAGCTGAGAATCTCAAACACAGGGATACAACCCTGCAGCCTGGACTTAGGTGCCCATCTCTGGGGCAGGGCTTAGCACACCCACCCTAGATTGGCACATCCCATTGGCTAGCTTAGGCAGGACGAAACCTGGCATGCTGGCTTTTGTGAGTCCCATTCTGAAGTGCTTGTCTGTCCCCACTCATTGTATAGGGGCCCTAGGCACTGAACTCAGGCTCTGTGAATCGGTGATTTTTCTCAGAGCCTAAAAGTTAGTGGTGATGCTCAGCTTCACTTCGCCTAAGTTTCTTTGTGGAGAATCCAGCCCATAGTTTATAACAGATTCATGAAATGGTGAGTTTTTAAAAATGTAATTATATTTCTGTTACAGGAATATTGCTGTGAGTGTGAATAAAGTTGTGATTTGGAAAATTATATTACTGATCCTTGTAGGGTATTTATTTGATAAATTCTACAGTTTGCCTGACCAGTATGCCCCCAACTTAAAATTACATTTTAATTATTTTATGTTATGTTGACCATGGTCCATGCAAAGCCCATGGAAGAACCTAAAATTCTATATTTCATTTTAGCAAGAGAGTGGTGGCTTTATTAATATCCTATTAAATTAAGCAATAATCTTCTTTACTATATCTGTCTTCCCTGTAAATAAGGACTATTTGAAGACTAGGAGATAAAGCCAAAGGGTTTCAACACTCTCAGACAAACAGGCAGTAAGAATCTGTAGAGATTATTGGTATTTTTAAACTTATCATAATTACTTACTTTTATTTTAATTTGGATCCTAACAACCTTGCTCAAGAGTCAATATGGCATTTTATAATACATTGCATTGTATGGAACTCTATAAAGGCAGTTTCCTGGTCTTTCACCCCTGTTCCAATAAATGCCTCATGGAAGAAGAATTTCTGGGAAAATGCACCACAAAACCAATGAAATACCTCAGATACATTGATGATATTTTCATCCTCTGGACAGAAGACCTGAATTCCTTCATAGATTTCCACCACAACTTCAACAATCACTACACATTCATCAAACCCTCTCTAGAACACTTCTACACCAGCATCAATGTCCTGGACACCACAATTAGCTTCAACAATGGAATGCTACAAACAACTATACAAACAAACTATACAGAAGAAATTGATAGATCACCATGCTTACCGCCACAGATCTAGCAACCACCGTAGACCCATCAACAATCAGTTATGTACAGCCAGGCACTCAGATACCACAGAATTTGCTCTGAAAGAGAAAGTCCAAAATACACTTATAAACATACTTAAAGCTGCCTTCCCTAAGAAAGGAAACTTCACCAGAGTAGTAGATTGCATCATGGAAAGGGACATCCCAATATCTCAGGAAAACCTGCTTCAATACAGAAAACAAACCAACCAGCCACTGACTGCACACCTCTAGCTGTCACCTACCACCCCACACCAGAACTCTTATGGGGCATCATGAAACAATTACAGCCCTTATTTGATGGAAACTGTATCCTGAAATAAACCTTTCCCCACTACAGGTAAAGACTCAGGCAGCAGGGAAAGACTGGCAGCTAGCTCCCTGCTGCTAGAGCCTTTCCCTGCTGCTACGCTTCTTCCCTCCTCCCCAACCCCTCCCATCAGAGCCTCTGTCCACCAGCAGCAAGAAGCTGCTGGAGACTTTCCTTGAAGTCAGAAAGGCTACATCTTTCTGCAAGACATGGTCTAGCACAACAACAAGGTATGGTCTTGCTGCAGGAATTACTGGATGACATTCTATGGCTTGTGTTACATAGAAAGTCAAACTAGATGATCATGATGGTCCTTTCTGACCTTAAAAGCTATGAATCTATGATACATATATATAAAATGCATTGAAATTGATTGTGACACGAGGTATAAGATTGTTATCTGCATGAGTTTGGGGTGAGTAGTGATGCCATGAGTCAGAAATGCAGGATCTCCCCGTGACTTATCAAGAAGGAGACTGTGATGTGGAAAAAACAACAGAAGGAGCTGGAGACTAGATGGGAAATTTCTAGGGCTCTCAGGAAGGCCATCAGTCATACCTGACAAAAAAAGATATGTCCTAACCAGGAGTCTCCTGTTTGACCCATCTTTTTAATTAGAAAAAGAGCTATTCCTGCAGCTTCTTCTCTTAGCACCAGTCCAGGCAGGGAAGAGAATGATATGATGCCCTCCAGATAAGATGAACTGTGTGACAAAAAGGAAGGGAGAGAATGGAAGAAGAGAGGAACAGACATGGAGCTATAAATGGAGGAAGGAAGAAAGAAATATTAATCATAGGAAGAAAAATATCAAGGAACATGATTATGTAAGAGGAGGGATCTGAGTATCGGTCTAGGGCAGGGAGTTGGTGAAACATTCCCACACTGCCTGCCACTGCCAGAGCCAGAGCCTTAATTAGGCATTTTGGTGCCTGGGGTGAGCAAGCATATTTAGCCCTCTCAGAGGCGACGCACCTCCCCAACCCAGATAAACTAGGTGGCCAACTTAGGTGAGTCAGGGTATGGAGATGGTGCTCCCTCTCTGAGTTGCCACTGAGTCCCATCACTAGGGTTGCCAACCCTCCTGGTTTCACTGGAAGCCTCCTGGAATCAGGCCTTATCTTCTGGAGGCTATGAAAGCCAAACCAGGAGATTTTAGGCGCTAAAAGTCCAGCAGCACAGCGGGGCTAAGGCAGACTCCCTGCCTGCCCTGGCCACACACCGCTCACGGAAGCAGCCAGCACGTCCCTGCGGCCCCTGGGGAGGAGCAGGAGGCTCACACGCTGCCTGCACCCACAAGCGCAACCCCTGCCCACCAGCACCACCCCCACAGATCCCACTGGCCACAGTTCCTGGCCAGCTGGAGCTGTGGAGTCAGCACTCTGTGTGGGGGCAGCACGCAGGAACCCTCGCCCACCCCTATGGACGCAGGGACATGCTAGCCGTTTCCAGGAGTAGCGCAGGGCTAGGACAGGCAGGGAGCCTGCCTTAGCCCCACTGCACCACTGACCAGGAGCCCCCCAAAGTAAGTGCCGCCCAGCCGGAGCCCACACCCCTCACCACGTCCCGCACCCCAACCTCTTGCCTCATCCCTGAGCCCCCTCCTGCACCCAAATTCCCTCACAGAGACCACACCACCTCCTGTACCCCAATCTTATGCCCTAGCCCTGAGCCTCTGACAGCACCCAAACTCCCTCCCAGAGCCTGCACCATTCACCCCCTCCTTCACTTCAACCCCCTAACACAGTTCAGAGTCCCCTCCTGCACCCAAAATCCTTCCCAGAGCTTGCACCACACACCCTCTCCTGCACTCCAACCCCCTTCCCCTGGTTCAGCCCAGAGCCCTCTCCCACATTCCGAACCCTTTGGCTCCAACCCAGAGCCAGCGCCCGCTCCTGCACTCCAACCCCCTGCCCCAGCCAGGTGAAAGTGAGTAAGGGTGAGAGAGAGCAAGCACCGGGGGTGGGAGTGGGGGTGGACTGAGCAGAGCAGGGACTCGAAGAATGGGCAGGGCAGGGGTGGAGCCTCAGGGAAGGGGTGGGGCAGGTGGCAGGGCAAGGATGTTTGGTTTTCCGTGATTAGACAGTTGGCAACCCTACTCATCACACGGGGCTGGCTTGAGCCGCCTGGCCTCCCGTCTGTGCACCCTGGGCAGCTGCCCTGCTTGCCCCACCTAGTCACAGCCCTGGCTAGAGCCTTCACTGGCACATGTAGCTACACACTGCAATGTGGACACTTCCTGCTTTTCATTGCTATGTGTAGCTACACATAGCCCACGTGCCGCCGAAAGTGGAATTTAGTATAGATGTAGCCTTAGAGGTTGTTATCTAGTGACCTCTTAATGAATTATTCTTGTAGCTCTTTTCTGGACTCTTTCCATCCACTCCCCCCCCACCCCATACACATATTATTTGAAGGATGGACACCAAAACTGGACACAATATTCCAGTAATAGTCTCACCTGTACAGTATTCAGAAGTAATGATATCTTCCTGTACCTTCTTAATAATACCTATTTACATATCCCTGGATTGCATTAGCCCGCTTAGCCACAGCAACACACTGGGATCTCAGGGATCATAATGGATAATCACCTGAACATAAGTCTTAAAATTTTAAGTCGTCTGCATTGTATTTTGTCTCAAAGGAATTGTCTCAAAAGCACTGCAAAATAAAAATTGTATTCTCCTCTCAATGTGCATTTGCAAATCCCTTTAGTGTTAATGAGCTTTATGAAGGTTTGAAGAGTGGAATAAATTTCTAATAGCAGTATACTTTCAGTTTATATAATTATATTTTCCCCTGTTGTAAAACAGAATGTATGTCATGTTTATAGATGTGTCTATAGATACTTTGAAAAAGTTTGCAGTCAGATACTCAGATACTGAATTATTACACATTCCGCGTTCTCTTGCCAAAAGAGACCTTACCCAAATGACAACAGTGTGCTGTCTACTTAAATCTAACAGTAAATATAATACCCCAACACTTTTTTCATATGAAAAAATAACTATAACGGTATCCTTTGGGGCAATGATTCAGCAATTTAATTCAAATATATTTCCTAATAGGGGAGCAATCTTAACCAAGTGGACTATCTCTACAAAAGAATCTGAGATCTAGCTGGGAAGCTGACAGTAAGTTCTGAAATGCATTTTTCCTTAACATGTTGGCTTCTGTCTTGTCTTTGCTGTAGTTGCAGTTTTCCCAACAGCACTCAGTGTAAATTGATGAGGTTCATAGAAGATATTGTAAAAATGCTCATTCCTGTATTTGGACTGCTAGCCAAGCAATTCTTTCCTATTCAGCATCAGTAGTGTAATGCTCTTTCTTTTATGGATTTCTATTATTATGCGTTTTCTTAAGGAATCTTACCTGAAAATGTGTGGTGATGCCCACATGCATCTAATAACTCAGGACTTTTTTATTTGATCAAAGGTGGTAGTGTAAATACAAAAGAAGTTGCCATGGTATCCTCAGCATAGAGCCCTGTCAGCTGCTGACGTTTAGTTTTGTTGTCTAGGCAGAAAAATTATGAGTGTGGGGAAATGAGTTTTCATAATATGAGATGTGTCTTCCACCCAACTGAGAAAAATCTTTGAACAGAAGAGTCTCCCACAGAGCAACCAATCGCCTAAGCTACAAAAAGTACTGGCAGGTAATGTGAATACATGAAAATGTGATTGAAGGGTGTGATCAGAATGGTTTCATATCCTTCTGTCTATTGCACATGGTTACTACTTGGTTATCTACAAATGCATGTGGTTTCAAATATTATTATTTCATTAGGACTGTGAAATTAAAACTGCACCCTATAAATTGGTAAAATCCTGCAATTTAAGCAAACTATTTCCCCCTGTATGTACCACAAATAAAAAACGGTAGATAATCTTGACTGCATCATCCATTATTTATGGTTATTGTTTTTACTGGAGCACACAAGTTTGGGTGGGTTAGGTGCCATACAAACACCCTGGAAGATTGCAACATGCAGCTGGGACATTCAAAGCTGTGAGCCACTGTGTTACCTCTCTGCCTCACCAAGAATGAGCTTTGCTGGAGGTTGGATATGTGTCAGCTCCTTGCCACACCATTCTGTGATCTTCAGCAGCAAACATCTCAAGGCTCTCCCAGCCCAAACCTTGCAGGTAACAATCAATGACCTCCAGCCCGCAAGCTCCTCAGAAATGTATCTTTGCAATGCATAGTCTCCTTCCACAGTATATTCACAGAAGCTATTATGTTCACAGCTCTTTTAAAGAGTCTGGACATTAAAGCTTATCAACTTAACTGGAGTAAACAGACCCTTCCCTTCAAACACAGCACTGAGTTTGTTTATAGTAAAAATAAAACAAGTTTATTAACAAAAGGACATAGGTTAAGTGATATCAACTTAGAAGGAATAAAGTTAGAAATGTTTACAAACACACAACAGTAAAAAAAAGCTTTCTAATGGCTACAACCTAACTTAACAAGCTACAGTCTTTGTTCAAGGTAGTTTCCTCACTAATCTTCCTTTCTCAGCAATATCTGGCTAACTCTTAGGTAGGATCCCCCAAAGTCGAAGGTGTTTGTTTTCCTTGTCTCCTCAGGTGATGGAGAATCCAAAGTTTTTCTGTGGCTCCTTAGATCTCAAAGTCTGCCTTTATTTTAAGGGATTCAGTCTCCTGTCTCCTACGGGGCAGGATCACGGGAACCATGGCCAATACACCTGCGGGGGCAGTGCCAAAGGACGAGGCAGCCCCCTAGAAGCCTGAGGGGGGACATGCCACTGCTTCCGGGAGCTGCTTGAGGTAAGCACTGCCTGGAGTCTGCACCCCTAAGCCCCGCCCCCACCCCAACTCCCTGCCCCAGCCCTGATCCCCCTCCCAGACTCTGAACCCCTCAGCTCCACTCTCCAACCTGGAGCACCCTCCTGCACCCCAACCCTCTCATCTCTGGCTCCACCCCAGAGCCCACCCGCCCAGCTGGAGCCCTCACCCTTTGCATCCCAATCCACTGCCTTAGCCTAGAGCCCCCGCACTCTGAACTCCTCATTTCTGGCCCACACCCCCAGCTGGAGCCCTCACCCCCTCCCGCACCCCAGTCCCCTTAGCCAGTGCGGTGAAAATGAGTGAGTGAATGAGGGCAGGGAGAGTGAATGACAGAGAGAAGGAGGATGGAATAAGCGGGGGCAGGGCATCGAAGAAGGGGCAGGGCCTGGGTGGGCCAGCGGAGGAGGGGCAGGGTAGGGGGCAGAGTAAGGGTGTTCAGTTTTCTGTGAGTAGAAAGTTGGCAATCCTATGTCCCCTGATGTATGTTCCAATATGGTGCTTTCTGCTGCAATTTTAGAATGTAAGCATTCTCTTCCTGCAGCCTTGGATACAAATGAGTAGCCCATTGAATCTGGCTACACCCGAGGTGTTTATCCACTCCCCCTGACATGTCTGGTTTAAACACTTTTTTATCATGGACCTCAAAGCATAATATCAGTGAATATCTATAATTCCCCACACAGCATTATCACATACATTTTGCAATGATATGACTGACCAATGTTGTCAAGGTTCCTCCCTCACTCTGAACTCTAGGGTACAGATGTGGGGACCTGCATGAAAACCTCCTAAGCTTACTTTTACCAGCTTAGGTTAAAACTTCCCCAAGGTACAAATTAATTTTATCTTTTGTCCTTGGAATAACCATTGCCACCACCAAACTCTAACTGGGTTTACTGGGAAACGTAGTTTGGACACATCTTTCCCCCCAAAATCCTCCCAACCCTTGCTCCCCACTTCCTGGGAAAGGTTTGGTAAAAATCCTCACCAATTTGCATAGGTGACCACAGACCCAAACCCTTGGATCTGAGAACAATGAAAAAGCATTCAGTTTTCTTACAAGAAGACTTTTAATAGAAATAGAAGTAAATAGGAGTAAAGGAATCACCCCTGTAAAATCAGGATGGTAGGTACCTTAGAGGGTAATTAGATTCAAAACATAGAGAATCCCTCTAGGCAAAACCTTAAGTTACAAAAAAGACACACAGACAGAAATAGTCATTCTATTCAGCACAATTCTTTTCTCAGCCATTTAAAGAAATCATAATCTAATGCATACCTAGCTAGATTACTTACTAAAAGTTCTAAGACTCCATTCCTGTTCTATCCCCCGCAAAGCAGCATATAGACAGACACACAGACCCTTTGTTTCTCTCCCTCCTCCCAGCTTTTGAAAGTATCTTGTCTCCTCATTGGTCATTTTGGTCAGGTGCCAGCGAGGTTACCTTTAGCTTCTTAACCCTTTACAGGCGAGAGGATTTTTGCTCTGGCCAGGAGAGATTTTAAAGGGGTTTACCCTTCCTTTTATATTTATGACACGCCCCCCAAATCTCAGCTAGGGTGAAACACTGGCTGGGATTTCTTCCTGGAGCTCTAGGAAAAACAGAGTTAATAAGACACATGCATCTCTAAATATACTACCAAGTACATAAAGACTAACAATATTTTCCACATCTCAAGGACAATTTTAACCAGTTGATTCTGGGAAACTTTCACAGGAGAGTGCATCAGCCACTTTGTTAGAAGCTCCTGAGATGTGTTGGATGTCGAAATCAAAATCTTGAAGAGCTAAACTCCACCAAAGAAGTTTTTTGTTATTTTCTTTGACGGTGTGAAGCCACTTCAGTGCAGCATGGTCGGTTTGCAGGTCGAAACGCCGTCCCCAAACATATGGGCGTCGCTTTTCCAGAGCGTAGACAATGGTGTAACATTCTTTTTCACTGACTGACCAGTTGCTTTCCCTCTCAGACAGTTTTTTGCTGAGAAACAATACAGGGTGGAATTCTTGATCAGGTCCTTTCTGCATTAAAACTGCTCCCACACCACGCTCGGACGCATCTGTGGTTACTAGGAACGGTTTGTCAAAGTCTGGGGCCCTTAGTACAGGGTCAGACATGAATGTCGCTTTAAGCTTGTTAAAGGCCTTCTGACACTTTTCGGTCCACTGAACGGCATTTGGCTGTTTCTTTTTGGTTAGGTCTGTCAGTGGGGCGGCGATTTGGCTGTATTGCGGTACAAATTGTCTGTAATAACCGGCCAAGCCTAAGAAGGATTGAACCTGTTTCTTTGACTTTGGGACAGGCCACTTTTGGATAGCATCCACTTTGGCCTGTAGGGGGCTGATAGTTCCTTGACCCACCTGGTGTCCAAGGTAAGTCACTCTGTTTAGGCCTATTTGACACTTATTAGCCTTAACAGTTAGTCCTGCCTCCCTTATGCACTCAAGGACTTTTTGTAGATGTTCCAGGTGGTCTGCCCAGGAATCCGAAAATATGGCCACATCGTCAAGGTAGGCGACTGCATATTCTCCTAATCCCGCTAGGAGATCATCTACAAGTCTTTGGAAGCTGGCGGGTGCATTTCGCAGCCCGAAAGGGAGTACATTAAATTCATACAGCCCGAGATGTATGGTGAAGGCTGACCTTTCCTTGGCAGATTCATCTAGTGGTACCTGCCAGTACCCCTTGGTTAAGTCCAAGGTAGAGATGAACTGGGCCTGTCCCAGTTTCTCTAATAGTTCATCTGTGCGTGGCATTGGATAGTTGTCTGGGCGAGTTACAGCATTTAGCTTATGGTAGTCCATGCAAAAACGTATCTCCCCATCTGGTTTGGGAACTAGAACCACTGGAGATGCCCATGCACTTCCAGAGGGGCGGATTACACCCATCTGTAGCATGTCCTGGATCTCCCGTTCTATAGCAGTTTTAGCTTGAGGAGACACCCGGTAAGGTTGGACTCTAATTGGGTGAGCATTACCTGTGTCAATGGAGTGGTATGCCCGTTCAGTCAGTCCTGGGGTGGCTGAGAACGTTGGCGCATACCTAGTGCACAGCTCCTGGATCTGCTGTCGCTGCATACGCCCAAGGGTCATGGAGAGGTTCACCTCTTCCACACCACCAGCACTTTTCCCTTCGTAGTAGACACCTTCAGGCCACTCAGCGTCGTCTCCTCCCTGGGCTGTAAACTGACAAACCTTTAATTCTCTGGAATAAAAGGGCTTTAGAGAATTAATATGGTACATCTTAGGCTTTCGGTTGGAGGTGGGGAATGCTATGAGATAATTAACAGCTCCCAGGCGCTCCTGGACCGTGAATGGCCCTTCCCACGATGCTTCCATTTTATGGGCCTGGAGCGCCTTTAAGACCATGACCTGGTCCCCTACTTTGAAGGAACGCTCTCTGGCATGTTTATCATACCAGGCTTTTTGCTCTTTTTGAGCATCCTGTAAGTTTTCTCTAGCAAGGGCTAAAGAGGTTCGGAGGGTGTTTTGTAGGTTGGTTACAAAGTCCAGAATGTTAGTTCCTGGAGAAGGTGTAAATCCCTCCCATTGCTGCTTCACCAACTGTAATGGCCCCTTAACCTCACGGCCATATACAAATTCAAAAGGGGAAAACCTTAAACTGGGATGTGGTACAGCTCTGTAGGCAAAGAGCAACTGCTGCAACACTAGGTCCCAATCATTGGAGTGCTCATTTACGAATCTACGTATCATGGCCCCCAAAGTTCCATTAAACTTCTCCACCATGCCATTTGTTTGATGGTGGTAAGGAGTGGCAACCAAGTGATTTACCCCATGAGCTTCCCAAAGGTTTTCCATAGTTCCTGCCAGGAAATTAGTCCCTGCATCTGTGAGGATGTCGGAGGGCCAACCTACCCTGGCAAAAATGTCTGCTAGTGCCTGGCACGCACTTTTAGCCCTGGTGTTGCTTAGAGCTACTGCTTCCGGCCATCGGGTGGCAAAATCCATGGAAGTCAGTATGTACTGCTTTCCTCTGGGTGTCTTTTTCGGAAAAAGACCCAGAATATCCACAGCTACTCGCTGAAATGGAACTTCAATGATGGGGAGTGGTTGGAGAGGGGCTTTGACCTGGTCTTGGGGTTTTCCCCTGGCATACTTCACAAGACCGGACATAGGTAGAAACATCCTTGCCCATTCCCTCCCAGTGGAATGACTCCCCCAAACGGTCTTTGGTCCTGTTCACCCCAACATGGCCACTAGGGTGATCATGGGCTAAGCTCAAGAGCTTGGCCCGGTATTTAGTTGGAACTACCAACTGTCTCTGAGGATGCCAGTCTTCCTGGTGTCCCCCAGAAAGAGTTTCCTTGTATAAAAGTCCTCTTTCTACAACAAACCTGGATCGATTAGAAGAGCTGAGAGGCGGTGGGTTGCTCTGTGCCGCCATCCAAGCTCTCTGGAGGCTTTCATCTGCTTCCTGTTTGGTCTGGAACTGTTTCCTTGATGCTGGAGACATCAGTTCCTCATTAGATTATGGACCTATGCTTGGTCCCTCTGGAAGCGATGTAGGGGATGGGACTGTTTCCGTTGACTGTGAACCGCTTTCTGCTGGTGCACTGTGTTGGGATTCAGGCTCCGGCTGAGCCTCTTGTGTAGGGTTATCGGCTGCTGCCGGTTTAGGTTCGGTGGGGCCCTCTGGTGCTGAGGTTGCAAGTACTGGATTCAGTGCTGGCAAATGGTCTGGTGCTGGTTGTTCCGCTGGTTCCGGTTCTGGGACTGGTTCCGTCTGGGTCTCTGGGACTGGATCCACTACTGCTGTTGCAGTCATTGGCCTGGGGTCCGGGTCCATCACCTCTGACTGGGTCCTGGTAGAAGTTTCTGGAATAGAGCTAGGCCTCACGGCTTGTTTAGCCTGGCTACGGGTGACCATTCCCTCCCTCTTGGCTCGCTTCACATGATTGGCCAAGTCTTCCCCCAACAGCATGGGGATGGGATAATCATCATAGACTGCAAAAGTCCACGTTCCTGACCAGCCCTGGTACTGGACAGGCAACTTGGCTGTAGGCAAATTGAAAGAGTTGGACTTGAAGGGTTGAATCGTCACTTGGATCTCTGGGTTGATTAAACTGGGGTCCACTAAGGAAGCATGGATAGCTGACACTTGTGCTCCGGTGTCCCTCCATGCGGTGACCTTGTTCCCGCCCACACTCACAGTTTCCCTCCGCTCCAAGGGTATCTGGGAGGTATCTGGGCCTGCGGACCTCTGGTGTGATCCCGGTGCAATGAACTGTAATCTGTTGGGGTTCTTGGGGCAGTTGGCCTTTACATGCCCCAGCTCGTTACATTTAAAACATTGTCCAGCTGACGGGGTCACTGGGGCGAGGTGGGTTGCTGGAGAACGGGGTGGTGGGATGATAAGGGGTCTGGAGGGTTCTTTGGGAGGTAGGTGGGACTTTGGGCGGCCCCCGGTGATAGGGTGTGGTCTGGGGTTGTCCCTTCTGGTCTCCGCTCCAACTGCGACCAGTTTTCTTCTTCTCGGCCACCTCCACCCATCTGGCTTCAATCTCTCCTGCCTCGATTACAGTTTTGGGCTTCCCATCTACGATGTATCTTTCTATTTCCTCAGGAACACCCTCTAAGAATTGTTCCATTTGCATTAGGAAGGGAAAATTTACTGGAGATTCAACACTTGCTCCTGATATCCAGGCATCCCAATGTTTCACAATGTGGTAGGCATGTCGGGTAAATGACACGTCTGGTTTCCACCTTAGGGCTCTGAACCTCCGACGAGACTGCTCGGGTGTTATCCCCATTCTGACTCTCGCCTTGGAATAGAATGACTA
Organism: Chelonia mydas; assembly: GCF_015237465.2. NCBI lineage: Eukaryota > Metazoa > Chordata > Testudines > Cheloniidae > Chelonia > Chelonia mydas. The sequence continues at coordinate 105,049,229 of NC_057852.1, forward strand.
TTTCTGTCTGTGTGTCTTCTTAAAATCTGTATTTCTAGTTCCAAAAATCTCAAATTGATCTCAAAATGATTTCAGGTTAATCCCACCATTGCCACCATGTCAAGAATCCTCCCCCACTCTGAACTCTAGGGTACAGATGTGGGGACCTGCATGAAAACCTCCTAAGCTTACTTTTACCAGCTTAGGTTAAAACTTCCCCAAGGTACAAATTAATTTTATCTTTTGTCCTTGGAATAACCACTGCCACCACCAAACTCTAACTGGGTTTACTGGGAAACGTAGTTTGGACACGTCTTTCCCCCCAAAATCCTCCCAACCCTTGCTCCCCACTTCCTGGGAAAGGTTTGGTAAAAATCCTCACCAATTTGCATAGGTGACCACAGACCCAAACCCCTGGATCTGAGAACAATGAAAAAGCATTCAGTTTTCTTACAAGAAGACTTTTAATAGAAATAGAAGTAAATAGGAGTAAAGGAATCACCCCTGTAAAATCAGGTTGATAGATACCTTACAGGGTAATTAGATTCAAAACATAGAGAATCCCTCTAGGCAAAACCTTAAATTACAAAAAAGACACACAGACAGAAATAGTCATTCTATTCAGCACAATTCTTTTCTCAGCCATTTAAAGAAATCATAATCTAAGGCATACCTAGCTAGATTACTTACTAAAAATTCTAAGACTCCATTCCTGTTCTATCCCCGGCAAAGCAGCATATAGACAGACACACAGACCCTTTGTTTCTCTCCCTCCTCCCAGCTTTTGAAAGTATCTTGTCCCCTCATTGGTCATTTTGGTCAGGTGCCAGCGAGGTTACCTTTAGCTTCTTAACCCTTTACAGGTGAGAGGATTTTTCCTCTGGCCAGGAGGGATTTTAAAGGGGTTTACCCTTCCCTTTATATTTATGACAAGTGTGTTGTTAGTTTTTAAATGATACCTCATAAGGCATATTTTTGTTCAAATATCATTGCAGTTGTGGGTAGGGTGTGAACACAGGATACCTAGAGTCAGAAAGACACAGTCAACACCCCAAATAAATATCAATTTTATGTAACAATGGTGCAACCAATGTGTATACCAATAGCAGTGAAAAGGAAGGGAGGACAAGAGTAATGATAGTTAGATCACATGGTTAAGCACGTTAGCCACTGCACAGCTAGATGGTTCCAAGTAATGTTGAAAGTGTTGAACTTTTTTCTTGTTGCAAAAGCTTGGTTGCACCATGTACATTATATTCCCCCACCCCCTATTCCAATGATTTATTCCTTTTAATTGTTGGGTGTGTAATAACAGTGTCCAGCCATGATAACAGTAATGAATAATAACAGACAGGCAGTTTGGGAAAGGAGGAACAGTGAAATAGTCTTGCAGATGAGATTGGTAAGAAAGGTTAAATACAACTTACCTATATTTTTTTTAAATGCTACAGTAAGACATTATATGGCCTAGCACACTCTCCATTTGAACTAGTCATGGTCTCCAAGACCAATGGTCTCCATGGTCTCCAACCTGTGCTTCAGAATAGCTCCATGATCATGTTAGAAGGAGAGAGGAACAATGTCAGTGGTGAACACTTATAGCAAATACAATTAGGATATGAACCGAAGTCCAATTAAGTTAATGGAAAGACTCCTATTGACTTGAATAAGTTTTGAAATCAGGCCTTTATTGTACATTTCTATAGCACTTTTTCCATCTAAAGAATCCTAACACACCTTACTATATTTATATATAACTTCTGAAATACAGTATATCTATTGTGACAGGTCAGTGAACAGCTTAAATACACATTGTGGAGTAGGAAAATATTGACCATGGATACCAGAACAAACTTGTTTTTGCATTAAAATTGGTCATAAAATAGTACACTGCAAACAGGGCCTTTGTTTTCAACGTCTCCTCTACCTAGACAAACACACTGACAGAATAAGTTGCAGGGAACTAAATTTGTTCACACCTGAATGATAGATTGAATCAGTCCTGTCTGAACCTGTGGCTCTAGAAGTCTAGATATTTCAAACCTGATGCTTACATTTTTAAGTCACCCTTCCAGCATTATTGCAAATGAGTATATATAGATAAACGTGCACTTTATTGCAAATATAGTAAATAGCTACATATTGGCAAATAATAGCTTAATTAATTTTGTTAGGAAAATCCATGTTGATGTTTAGGATACCACTGTGGGGACCTTTTTATAACAGATGCCATAAGCAACACTTTCAGAATAACTAGACCACAATACTCATGGGAAAAAGATACATTTCATTAAGATTGTCTTAGATGTTTTTTCCAAAATAAGCAAAATCCCCTTTTCTTTTTTTACATGGGTTTATTTTTTTCTCTTGTTATATAACGACTTTTACTGATGAATTTTTTATTTCTCTTTTATTTTCAAAACAAGAGAAAAATTGTCTTTTTAACCCCAGTAAAAGAAAACAAAACTAAAAAAGGTAACTTTAAAAAAAACAGTTTAGCAAATAGTATCATTAGGTGACTTTCAATATGGACACACTTCACCTTCCCTCTTTCTGCACCCTGACAAAAGCCAAATCCTGTGTAAAATGAGGTCACAATATAGCTATCTGCATCTCTAGCAATGAAATCTTGGTGGGACTTGTGGAATAGGCTCTTCCTACTGTCATGGGATTAGTCCTACTGGGTTAATTCAGCTATTTAGATCAACTTCCATTCACCAGAATATATCTTGGGGGATAAAAAAACCCCACCTAAGAATGGGACCAGGATGTAAAGGCCTTAGTTAATAGCTGATATATCACAGAAATATAGGGCTGGAAGGGACTTCAAGAGGTCAGCTAGTCCAGCCCCCTGCACTGAAGCCAGACCAAGTAAACAGACCATCCCTGACAGCTGTTTGTCTAATCTGTTTTTAAAAGCCTTCAATTACAGGTATTCCACAACCTTGTTGGGGCCATTTCTGACTGTGGCAAAGGCTTTGTTGCTACAGAGAAGTGGTCTGTGCTGATATTCTCAGGGCTGTTACTAATAATAGGTTTGGGTATCAGGAAAGCAGTTCTTTTAAAACTGGCTGAAAGTTGGAATTTCCCTTCTGCAGGAATTAAAAAAATATATGTTTCAAAATAATTTTCTAAACAAAAGTCCACCTGGGGGTCCAAGCTCTGAGGTGCCTAATTGGCCATAGCTCCCAGCGCTTCTTGGCCTCCACAGTAGAGATCCTAGAAGCCCTGGGATCCCTGACTTCCCAGGCTGTCCACCCAGGCTGGCTACTGAGGTGCCAGGTGGGCTAGCTGGAAGGAAGCCAGGTAGGTTTTGAAACCTGTATATGTTCTGAAAGACGATTCCTCAAAACCAACACATTCCCATAGAAAGTTTTGACTTCAACAAATAAGTATTTTCTTATGGAAAAACATTCTGGTGGAAAATTTCCACCCCGCTCTAATTTCTCCCCATGGCAATTTGACTATGTACATGAATAGCTAGGCAGAAGGACATGATATACTGATAAATTAGTAAAGGGTAACTGAGGATCTCAGTAAGAAAATTTATTTTAATGAAATAAACTCTAGAAATTTGTGTGTGTAGTTAGCTGAAGGTTAAGTATTATGCTGCAGCACAGTCATGGCAGAAGTATTTTGCAGTTTGACAATACTGGTTGCTTACATTTCTATCCTATATCTGAGCAGAAGGGTTTTAGTGAGGGGCCCACGTGATAAAAGCAGCATTTTTGACAAGGACATGGGACTTACAGGTGAGTGCAGGCTCAAAGCTACCTACATACAGCTCATTTTTACACACCAAATATGGCTAGTTGAGGACTTTTGGTGCAGAGCAATTTCCAGGTGATTGAGCAGCTGATGGTGACTTCAATGCCATCGTATGTTCTAGGCCTGTTAAGAATAGGCATTTGGTTGGTATTAGGAAATGGTCCACAGGAACTTCAAAGTAGTTATTTCTCAGACCCCCCATTAATTAAGTTCATAACATTTGTAGCCCCTGTTTAAAACTATAAATCTATATCTGTGTATTTACTGCTTATATAGCATATTGGCACAATGTAAGGATCATATTCAGAATATTAACTTGGTTTTGGCAGTTCTACTTACTCCTAAAACATTTGGGGTGAAATTCTGGTTCCATTAACATCAATAGAAAAACTTCTATTGACTTCAGTGAGGCCAGGAGTTCATCCCTGGTTTTCTTAGCATTTTCATAGCATGAATCTATTTGCAAATCCAATGGCCATATTCAAGATGTAAATACTTATGTAACCCTTCTGCCCGTCAGAGTTGGAAGCAACAAGAGCCGGGTTTAGTATCTAGGGGTTCCGTTCTAATAAAACAATGCAAAACCAGCTCGAGCCCCCACCCAGTGACCTGGGACAAATATATACCACCCCCTGGGTGCCTCTAAGAGGCAATACTTCCCCTCTCACAAGCACAGAGTCTGGGTGTAGCAAAAGCCTTTTAATAACAGAGAGAAACAATGTGGTATTATGTTGGCGAAACACAACCAACAGGATTCATAACACAAACCATGAGCAAAAACCCACCCCAAGCAAATTGGGCCGTGTCCTTTCCCTTTGGTTCTTGAGTCCAGCAACCCAAAAATCACCCAAAGTGCCAAAAGTCAACAACCCAAAAGTCAGTGCAGCCCCAGAGTTCGAAAGTTTATCTGCAGAGTTTTACCTCCATCCTGGGTCAGGTGGGGGTTAAGGGGCACCTTACATGGTCTGAAGCCAACTGCCCCATCTCTCCGTGGGGCTCCGCTCCGCTCTGCCAGAACTGCTCCACTCTACAAGCCATCCTTTAAGCCGCTCCAGCCATCCCACAATATATCTTCAGCCCCCCCACCACTTAACACAGCGCTCAGTGACTTAGGCGCTTAGTAATTTTAGTTCTTTAGTGATTTCTTCAGCTTGTAGTAGGGGAGCCTCAGTGCTGGTGCACCATTAGCCCAAAGTGAATTCAGCTCAGCAGCCTGCAGCTAGACTCCTAATAGGATCAAAATTTGCTCTGATATTCCACAGTAGAGAGAAAAGGTGCAATTGATGATTTCAGACCCTCACTGGGGGACCCATACCACCACATACTAATATCTGTCCCCAGCCTCTCTCAATTCACTAGGTTTTGGAACCCATGACCCTTGCCTAGCAAGTGGTGCTTAGCTGATGGCGAGTCCCTCCATCATAACAAAAGGCCAAGTACAATTCCACTGTCCTTGACTCACATAATCAGGATAATAACAGTTTATTCTTCCTGCCCCAATAACAGAAACTGGGGCTCCTACAGCAGCCAAAGTGACCATCTAGGTATGGTGGGTTGCCTATGCAAATGAGATCAGCCCCTGAAGTTCTTTTCCACCACCAGATGTCACAGTAGAGCTCATCCTGACTCTGCTTACATTTACAAGATGAACAGATTAGTAAAACATGAAGATTTTTACAGGTATTTAAGCATTGCTCTGCTCAGCATTGCATTGCCTAACTGATTTAGGAGACAAAGTCTCATTTTTCAAAACTGACTTGGTGCTAGATTTACACATGGATAGCTTTACAAGGTGAACTTAGGCACCTTACTGCCTCTTTACATGCTTAAGTCCGACATTTAGGCACCACTGGTGTTCACAGAACACTGCTCAGTTGCTTCGTAAACTTGTTGGCACCTAACATTCCCTTGGTTTCCACCAGTAGGCATGCATAAAAGCTGCCTGAGTCCTATTGGGCGGGAAACACAGCTAACAAGTTGCTCGAGCCCTGCTCAGACCTAAACTCTGTCAGGATTCTCATATGAGGTATTCCCCCATCTATCTTGCCTGCAAAGCGTAATCTGGTAAATGTGCTCAGAGTATACCTATTGTTTCAGACCCCATTCAAATGGCAACTGAGGGTGAGATGGTCAGGGATTGTTGGATCATGGTGGTTGGTATACGTGTGCATGTGTGTTGCAGACTACTCAAAAGCCCAGTGGTTAGGGCACTCAGCTGGATGTGAGAGGGTAAGGTTCAAGTCCCAGCTCCAACAGGAGAGGGTCACCCCAGAATACCCTTTAGTTGGCTTTCACCTGGGCTATAGCAAACCTAGCTTAAAGTCCCTGCACCAACCGAGGCAGAGAAAGGATTTGAACCTGATATGTCTACATCCTAGCTAAGCAACCCTCCACCAGGATATTCTAGAAATGTACATACCTTCTCCCTTTTATGCAGGGCCCAGTCCTGCAGGCATGCTCAACAAATTCCTATGTGATTGGGCCCTGTTGGGGAGATAAGTGGGGGAAAACCTCATTCAAGAATTCGGCCGGGGGTTCAGATTGACTGAAGTCACTGAGCAGCTCATAATCTGTAGAGCAGCATGAGGATTTAGGCAGCTTTGTGCACGCCTTCAAGTGGAAATGTACACACATATACCTGGAACATAAAATATTGAATTTCAGCTGTAGTGTAGTAAAACAAAATCAATGGTTGAAGAGAAAATTGAGTCCTTGCATTAGGACAAGTGCACATGCAGGATCTTTTGGATTCTTTCAAGTGGTGGTTATTTCACTTCAACATTTGTTTAGCTGTTGCTTTTTTATAGTTTCTGTCTGTCAAAACTGCTTGTGCGACGGGTGTTTGAATTGATCACATGGCAAGACACCAATAAGGAGAGTTCTTACAATTTACAAAGAAGTGAAAGAGAAGCCGTTCTTTTAAATGGGAATAAAATAGGAAAATAAAATTAATTTATTTTAAAAATAAATAAATAAATGATAAAGATAAATAAAAAATCAACTTTGTTTAGATCAAATATATTAGCCACACAGGAGCAGAAACACTGTATATGGTATAAATGAATGGACATGACTGATGTTATATTATTGAAGACAAGTCACATACAATGAGTAACATTGTTTTGCTTGCTTTGTTTCAGCTGTCCTTTCCTATTATAGTTTGGGGTGGGATTGTCTGAAGTGCTCCTCTCATGGTCTCTTTATTCTCCTTATTCCCATATATGTTTTGGTGTTAAGATTCCACAGAAACAAAACAACTGTCCCCCCAGCCACCACCACGTTGGAGAAGCCCCAGGCAGCTTGAGAAGAAGAAAAATAGATTATTTAATTGCATTCATTTAACATCGCCTCACAGATGACATTCACATTCATGCCTCATTTCCAGTCTTTCCTAATGATGTCAGCATTTCACATCCCATGTTGTTTGGCTGATGTCTTATTATAGATGATTCATAACTTTTCTTCTTTGAATATGGATGAGACAGAGGTTTTATTGATTATATCTTGTGGCTGGCATTTCTCAGAGTCCTAATTTATTGTTACAAATTCTTCTCATTCATACCACTTTCCTCTAATATTCAACTCAGTTTTTTCAATTCCTGTTCAAAATGGGGCATTAGTGAAAGCATGTCGTAGCCAATTATTCAATTACTGCTGCCAGGTAGTGCCCAGTTACTACAGAAATGGGTAAAATGTAAAACAGATAAACTTATTCTATGAGAAATACATAAAAAAAACCTGACCAGACCACGAGCCAATATTCTGATTCATCTTGTCATTATTTCATCGCTAGTTTAGAGCAATTCATGTTGCGCAAATATAGATATATATAGATACATTATAGATATTCCTAAGGGCAGCTGAGGAAGGGAAGTTGCATTTAGATATCAGAAATACAATCTAATGACAGAGAAGACATTGTTATTCCCCCATAAAAGCAGGAAAGATTGAATGATCTTCCTAAGAAAAATGTAAATATATGACAAGTCTTTAAAATAATCTACTCCCCCATTCTTTGCCAGTTTTCAAGGCCGCTTTTATTGAACATTTGAACAAGTTAATTTTCATTGCAACTACATTAGTTTTACAATATTTACACAATATTTTTGCAGAAAACAAAGTTTCATTACTATGCATGCAAATATATATCCACGTTGAATGTGAACTGTAGCACTCCCAGAGGAAGTACACGGGTGGCCATTTTGAAAGCTTTTGGTGGGTTAGGAGTTGAAAAGGGAAAGAGGAAGGGAGGCTTTGGAAGAGAGCAAGAAGAACAATATAAGTAAGTAAATGGAGCATTAAAAAGGAGGAGTGGTGACTGGGGTGGCACATGGGGGTGGCATATCCAAGTGGCACATTTGGGATCAGAAGTGTCTGAGAAGTAGCTGTCTCGATGTAAAGGAACACCAAAAAAATATTCAGGGCTGCTAGCCAGTAACTTGCTGAAATGTCCACCGGCTCCCACGGTTTGCCAGGAGGCACTTCTCCCAGGACTTAGTTAGCAAAACTATCTAGCTTTTTAAATTTTTATAAATATTAAATTTTAGGATTTTTTTAAAAATTAAGGTTCTTTTCTGTTTTGTTTTTGTTTTGCTTAATACATTTTTTTTTTTTTTGCAAAAGGGAACCACGATTTTTGCATTATTAATTTTTATAATGTCTTAATTTTATATAAATTGTGCTAATGTTTAGTCAATTATCCACCACCAACCCCAAATCTTATTCAGATTCTCTGATTCCCAGGGTAAGATCCCCCATCCAATAAGTATGGCCTGCTTTCTTTTTTTCCTAGGTGTATACATTTACATGAAATTGATATTGGTCATGGGAAAATGTTACTTTCAATTAGATTTTCAATTTTCCAACAGAAACATTAAAGTCTAAGCTTTCTAAAAAACTGTTTCCCAACTTAAAAAAAAAATAAGCTGGACAACCACAGTTTTTCAATTTCCAGAATCCCCAATAAAATGACATTTTAAATCAAAATGAAAATTTTCAATATGGTTTGAAATCTTCTACAGAAAACCAACATTACTGACCAAAAATTTTTGACCAGGCATATTTTCCCCCATGAAAATGCTTTCCCAAATTCAGGCCTGAAACCCAATTCTGCAACTAATAAATTGAGATGCATTTATTCTCACTGGTCCCACTGGCTTCATTAGCTATGCACTGCGAATAAGTGTTAAGGAATCAAGGCCCCTCATGATAAAAAAAAAAAAAAACATTTTGAGACTCTTTGGTGGAAAGTTCTGTGAAAGTGAGAAGAATTATTATTAGCATGCATGGATATATTTTGAGATAGGAGGTCTAAATCAATATACATACATATATGTATATACACACACACATAAGGAAAGAAAGCTGAGTCAATTAGTCTAAATTTTGAGAAGTGGCTAAAATGAGGATGCAGCACTGCATTCCTGTTTTCTCATACAAGTGACTCTAATATCTGCTTTGTAAACACCAGTGTGTAGTTTATGTATGTTATCTCAGCCATCACCCTTTGCACTCCTGTACAGCAATTCTACAGTGAGAAACCAACATCATCCCACTTTACCAGAGAGAAGAGAGGGAACAGATCTCTCCATGCAGCAATCTCCCTTTACCCTGGCCTTGCTAGCCTCTCGTGCTCATATTCTTTCTCTGCCCTTGCATTTCCTTCCTGTGCACATTTCTGCTCTTCCAGTTAATGGATTTACTACCTCCTTAACTCTCCCCCTCCTCAGACTGATCTAGTAATTAGCCCCAGCTTCCCTCAACAAGGCTTTTCTACATGGAAACTAAATGGATTTACAGTGATCAGCTGCTGTTTCTCTGCACTCTGTCACAGTCCTGTTTATCATAATCCTTAAAGAATAAGCTTTTGTGGGATAACTTATTACAAATATATGAAAAGCAAGATTTGATATATAAAGCAGTGTTTGGATTTCTGTGCTGAAAGCAAGATAACTTGATGGGGAAGGACATTGCTTTTGTAATAATTGTGTTATCTAACAGGATGTGCTAGGTAGTGTGCTGAGAAGTTCCCAGGGAAGCTCTGAGTATGAACTCTCTGGTATTTTGAACATTTTAATTACATGAGTCGTCAGAGAAAAAACATTGGGTAATTTTTTTGTTCATATGTTTTTAAAAAGATATGAAAACAAGGTATGAAATCAAGATACTTGATTAATATGTTCAGAAATATGCTTTAGTCATGAAGCTGTACAATATAGGATGGACCATGAAAAAGAAAGTTTATCAAGCAACTTATGTGCACCAATGCTGTAGAAAACTATTATTTCATGCAGAGAGAGAGACCAAATATATTCTGCTCTATTGTACTGAAAATAGAATGCATTCATTTCAAAACAGCCTTCTGGTAGGTAATTTTTTCTTCTTTAAAAAAATAAAATACAACAGATTTAACAAATGCTGCTAAATATTAATGACAGATGGAAAGCAGTTTTGGAAGGTGGCGTTAATATGTGCTATTATCTTTAGTTTGAAAGTTAATCTCTACAGCCTCAAAGCATATGTTTATTTAACAAGAAGTCCCTATTTCTTGTCTTATCCTCGGTAAGCATGAAGGTCTTCACATATGGCTTCTAAGCTTTATGGAGATTTTCTCAGACGGAATTGTCACTAGTTTCTGTTTAAATTGGGGTCTGGAAGGCTATGTGTAACAGCACACATGATAATTGGCTCTATTATGAAGCCCTGTCATGCCAGATTTTCCAGGTACAAACAAACTGCTCAACACTACCTTCCACGCAAAAGCTGCACTGAAGTGCTTTGGAAGCAAAAATTTCAATTTTAATTGTTTATACTAAATCCAATTATACCTCACATAATGCCAGATGCCAAACCTGGAATTCAGGGTGTATATTATGAACAATGCAACACTGGCATGGAGTTTAAAACAAAGACATGCAACACTGTGGATTGAATTCTTCTTCCTTTTCCCACAAATGTTCATCTGAACTGTTTTTTGTATATCTAAGAAGAAAAGAATCCCACTATCATTTCAAAGTGGACTACGCTGCTGTATGTTTCCCTTTGACCCACTCACTGGTAGACCTTTGTTAATTCATTAAAACATTTCTCAACATGTCATATATATTTATGGTATATTTAGGAATCTACAGTTTATCCATGTTCAGCTGTTCCTCAAAGCAATTTAGCAATGTATTCCCTTCCTTTTATAAAACTCATCTGAATGATTCTGAAATAAAGTGGGCAGGAATTGAACTAAACATCTTTTTTAAGATTAAAAAAGGAAACCTTGGGGATTCTTTTTGGTTTGGGTTGGCTGGTTTTGCTTTGTTTTTAATTTTTAATACTCTTCTGCACTACCCAGTTTCAACTAGCACTAGAAAAATCATAATGCATTGAGAAAGTATGTTTTCCTGATATTTTAGGTGAGAATGAAACCAGGAAGTCATGAAGCCCTTCTCCAATAGCCTTATTCTACAAAATATCCAGCTTGATTTATACATCCAAATTATTTGGATTCTCATCAAGAAATTTGACCGAGCTGGATGCTTAAGTCTGGATTCCCATCTGAATCCAAACTCCAAAACTTACACAAATTAAAGCTCCTCATCAAACATTCATGTGAGCAAAAACCAGTTCTGATGAACATTTGTGGGAAAGGGAAGAACAAAGGGCATGAAAATAGGCAAATTCAAGAGTGAGTTCACAAAATGTACACCAAAAAGTCATTGCTTCCATTATTTCCCCAGTTCTTAGCCTGACCCAAATCTTCCAGCAAACTGCTTTGCATTTCACCAACCATCAACAGCTTTAAAACAGTGTGTTACCTTCAGCTACTCTAAACCTTGTGCTTCTGTGCATTCTCTTGTTCGAAAATCTTAACTTGGAGAATTAGCTAGTGTTCTCAGTCCCAAACATATCCTTCACTTCGGGCATCCAGAAACACACAGGCCTAGATTAATTAGCAACCCACCTAGGCTAACCCAATTAAATTTAATTAGCTGTTCCCTTTATTCAAAAAACATCTTGCAGTGTACAGTTCTCACTCTATATTTAGTTTTGATTAGAGATATTTGCACTGCAAAAAACAAAAGAAATCGTATTTTTCAGTTCACTAATACAAGTACTGTAGTGCAATCGCTTTATCATGAAAGTTGAACTTACAAATGTAGAATTATGTACAAAAAGAACTGCATTCAAAAATAAAATAATGTAAAACTTTAGAGCCTACAAGTCCACTCAGTCCTACTTCTTGTTCAGCACAATCACTCAGACAAACAAGTTTGTTTACATTAGAAGGAGATCATATAATCATAGAAGATTAGGGTTGGAAGAGACCTCAGGAGGTCATCTAGTCCAACCCTCTCCTCAAAGGAGGACCAGCCCAAACTACATCATCCCTGCCAGGGCTTTGTCAAGCCAGGCCTTAAAAACCTTTAAGGGTGGAGGTTCCACCAACTCCCTAGGTGACCCAGTCCAGTGCTTCACCACCCTCCTAGTGAAATAGTTTTTCCTAATATCCAACCTAGACCTCCCCCTCTGCAACTTGAGTCCATTGCTCCTTGTTCTGTCATCAGCTACCACTGAGAACAGCCTAGCTCCATCCTCTTTGGAACCCCCATTCAGGTAGTTGAAGGCTGCTATCAAATCCTGCATCACTCTTCTCTTCTGCAGACTAAATAAGCCCAGTTCCCTCAGGCTCTCCTCATAAGCCATGTGCCCCAGGCCCCCTCATCATTTTTGTTGCCCTCCACTGGACTCTCTCCAATTTATCCACATACTTTCTGTAGTGGGGAGCCCAAAACTGGACGCAGTAGTCCAGATGTAGCCTTACCAGTGCCGAATAGAGGGGAAGAATCACTTCCCTCAATCTGCTGGCAATGCTCCTACTAATGCAGCCCAATATGCCGTTAGCCTTCTTGGCAACAAGGGCACACTGACTCATATCCAGTTTCTCATCCACTGCAGTCCCCAGGTCCTTTTCTGCAGAACTGCTGTTTAGCCAGTCAGTCCCCAGCCTGTAGCAGTGCGTGGGATTCTTCCAAGACTCTGCACTTGTCCTTGTTGAACCTCATCAGATTTCTTTTGGCCCAATCCTCCAATTTGTCTACGTCACTCTGGACCCTATCCCTACCCCTATCCTCCAGCATATCTACCTCTCCCCCCAGCTTAGTGTTATCTGCAAACTTGCTGGGGATGTAATCTATCCTATCATCCAGATCATTAATGAAGAAGAGGTTGAACAAAACCAGCCCCAGGATCATGCTGCCCACTGCTTGTTTACAATGTCACCTGAAAGTGAGAACAGGCGTTCACATGGCACTGTGGTAGCTGGCGTTGCAAGATATTTACGTGACAGATATGGTAAAGATTCATATGTCCCTTCATGCTTCAACCATCATTCCAGAGGACATGTGTCTATGCTGACAATGGGTTCTGCTTGATAATGATCCAAAGCACTGTGGACAGATGCATGCTCATTTTCATCATCTGAGTCAAATGCCATCAGCAGAAGGTTGATTTTCTTTTTTGGTGGTTCAGGTTCTGTAGTTTCTCCATCAGAGTGTTGCTCTTTTAAGACTTCTGAAAGCATGCGCCACACCTCGTCCTGCTCAGATTTTGGAAGGTATTTCATATTCTTAAATATTGGGTTGAGTGCTGTAGCTATCTTTAGAAATCTCACATTGGTACCTTCTTTGCGTTTTGTCAAATCTGCAGTGAAAGTGTTCTTAAAATGAACATGCGCTGGGTCATCATCCAAGACTGCTATAACATGAAATATATGGCAAAATGTATGTAAAACAGAGCAGGAGACATACAATTCTCCCCCCAGGGAGTTCAGTCACAAATTGGGGCATACCAATGTTTAGCATATCTGGCACATAAAGACCTTGCAATGGCAGCTACAAAGGTGCCATACGAATGCCTGTTCTCACTTTCAGAATTGTTATTCTATTGTTTATTGGTACAATTAAAACTGTGATTAATCAGGATTATTTTTTTAATTGTGATTACTTTTTTGAGTTAATCACATGAGTTAACTGCGATTAATCAACAGCTCTACTTATCACCCAGCTATCCTAAACGTGCTTACAAATTGACTGTTTAATAATTTGTTCCAGTATCTTTCCAGGTATCAAAGTTAGGCTGATTGGTCTATAATTCCACAGATCCTCTTTGTTCTCTCTTTTAAAGATAGGTACTATGTTTGCCCTCTTCAGTCCTCCGTGAGTTCCCAAAGATAATTGCTAATAGTTTTGAGATTGCTTCAGCTAGTTCTTTAAGTATTCTAGAATGAATTTCATCAGATGAATACTTCTAACTTATCTAAATATTTTTAATCTGTTCTTTCTCTATTTTGGCCTGCGTTCCTTGCCCCTTATTGTTAATATTAATTGTGTTGATCATTTGGTCACAGTTAACCCTTTTAGTGGAGACTAAAGCAAAACAGGCATTAAACACCTCAGCCTCCTTCATGGATATTCATGGATTGGACCAGCTCATGCTGTAAATCAGTGTAACTCTGGTGAAGTAAATGAACCTACTTCAATTTCCATCAGCTGAAACTGCGTATTAAACTGATTCCAATACTGCCAAATGCAAGCATTCGGTAGTGATGAGTAAGGCACCCAAAACCATGAGATGTTTTTAAAAATAATAAATTTGGGGTTCTTTTTTACTTTGCTCTTTAAGTGACTTCTGGGTTTTATGCCTTTGAGGTACACTCTGATTATGTATTAAAATTTGGATGGATTTTCATGGTTTGTGAGCGGGGTTTGGATTCTGCAAGTATTTGAAAATGTAGAAAACATCCAAAAATATTTAAATAAATGGTGGTATTCTATTATGTTTAACAGCACAATTAATTGTGCGATTAATCACGATTTTTTTTAATCATGTGATTAATTGTGATTAATTTTTAATGGCTTGACAGCCCTAGTAATAAGTAATAGCCAGCATAGATTTGTCAAGAACAAATCTCGTCAAACCAACCTAATTTCCTTCTTTGACAGAGTTACTGTACTAATGCATAGGGGAAGCAGTAGACACATGATATATTTTGATTTTAAGGCTTTTGACACAGTGCCACGTAACAGTCCCATAAGCAAACTAGGGAACTCTGGTCTAGATTAATTTTCTATAAGGTGCACACACAACTGGTTGAAAGACTGTACTCAAAAGTAGTTATCACTGGTTCGTTGTCAGACTGGGAGGATATATCTAGTGAGCTTCCACAGGACTCTATCCGGGGTACGGTACTATTCAATATTTTCATTAATGACTTGAACAATGGAGTGGAGAGTATGCTAATAAAATTTGAAGATGAGGCAAACATGTGAGGGGTTGCTAGCACTTTGGAGGACAGGATTAGAATTCAAAAAGACCTTGACAAGTTGGAGAACTGGTCTGAAATCAACAAGATGAAATAAAGATGTGGCTACACAACCAGATAGGATGGAAAATTCAAATGAACAAATGCAAAATGGGAAATAACTGGGTAGGCATTAGGCCATTAGGGATAGAAGGTGAAAATAGTATTCCATATACCAGTGTAAAGCAATTGAATTTTGACTTGCAACTTTGTAAAACTGTCATGCATATTTAGCACAATATCTACTTGGCTTTATAACGATAAATATAACGATAATGAAAATAAATGATAATTTAGTCACCTATCCAGAAAAAAAATATCCTCAGAAAGTGGGTAGATATCATTTACAATGGTGCTTTACATTGCACGTTTCATGGTAAACATGAGTAGTAGTTTTCAATCTCTGGTTTGAAGTAGAAAAAATTATGTTCATCTCAGGCTACAAATAGACAGTCTTCTCATCTAAAAATGCTTTACCAAACATCCTATTTCCATGGAATGTCTTGTAAAAACAATGAAGATTAGAAGCTTGTTGAATGATTTGGCAAAGTTTACCTGCTAGTTCACAGGATTTCTGTAGCATATACTAGCTGGCCAAATTTTATTTCACTCGCCAAATATCCAACTATATTATAAGCCCAGTTGTGGCCCACATTTGAAATCCACCAAAAAAGTAATAACTCCTTCAAATCTAGGGCGAAAGCAGAATTTTTCTACAAAAATTGCAGTGAGTTGTAAAGGACTTCCCAAATTATGACAGGTTTCAGAGTAGCAGCGTGTTAGTCTGTATTCGCAAAAAGAAAAGGAGTACTTGTTAGTCTCTAAGGTGCCTCAAGTACTCCTTTTCTTTTTTCCCAAATTATGATACACTAGAAATAGAGGTGTTCACCAGAGTTCAAGAAGTTTAACTTCTATTGCCATCTTGTAGTGAAAGTCTAGAAAGCCGGAGAGAATTAGAACCTAATTTACTGGACTCCCAGAACTGTGCGTGCTGATTAAACTTTGATTTCAAAAGTTACATATTAACTTTTGAATTTGGAAGTTCACTTTTTCTTGCAAAGCAAGAGCTTGGAAGGCTTATCAATGGGGAAAAGGTGAATTTTTCCTCTAAAAAGATTGGTAAACTACAGGGAAGGAAGCATGGGTAGCAGGTATAATAGGCCAGGGGAAGCTAAGCCTCCGCAAACAGGATGCAAAGCGCCAGCCTCTGGAGGCTCACCGCCCGCCTGCTGCCTTTGGAGTGCTGCTGCCAAAAGGGCATCCAGTCCAGGGCCCTGCCCACGCTCCACCCGGAGGCCCTGCTCCTGCTCTTCCCCTGAGACACTGCCCTCACTCCACCTCTCCCCTAAAGCCGGCAGGGGCTCGGGGTGGCTGGTGGGCCAGGGCTCGGGACAGTTTGGGGGTGGCTCAGGCCAGCCAGCTGACCGGGAATGAGGGGTGGAGGCCTCAGCGGGGGCTCAGCTGGACCAGCCGGGGCATCTCTGGCTCCAGTGGGCGAGGGGAGGGGCGGAAGGGGTGGGGCAGGAGGCTAGCCTTCCTGAACGGAGGGTTCACGACCATCTGTGGAAGAAAGGGTTAGGAAGGCAATCTACTAAGACTTCTACTAAGGCTCTCTCCTTCTATGGCACTTAAGATGCTCACAGGAAATTTACTGTCTCTACACATCCCCGTTTTCATCCAGTTACCCCTCCTTGAAAACATCCTGAAATCTTTTAATAGTAATATCCTGTGGATTGCAGCAGTAGGACTCCCACAGGACGTTAACTGGTGTGGACAAGGCAAAATAGTGTAGTGTTTCCTCCAGCCTTCTCCTGCAGCCCTGTGCTATTCTGCATGGCTATCCCACTTAGACTCCTCTGGTTTTGGCACACAGTAACATGCCCATTCCCCTTCATGTCCTCATGCTTCCCTTTTTTGTCCCTCAAGCCCTCTTCTTCCAATGCCCTCTCCACAGACCCCTTCTCATTATGATCACCCAAGCCCCTTTCATTAGACACTGTGTGATTTCGGAGGCAGGCACTCAGGAGCAGTTTAAGCATGTTGGAGGCACTGTTCCCTCTAAGCTGGTCGTGTGTGCACGCGCACACAGACCCTAAACCCTGCGCACACAGCGAAATACAGCGCGCACAAAAATTTGCACAGAAGCACAAAAATTTGCAGAGAAGAAATATTTTGCACACATGGCCTGTCAAAAATTTGCACAGAAGAATTTTTTTGTGCACAGTCTGTCAAAAATTAGAGGGAACATTTGTTGGAGGAGAAGACAGGGTGGAAGTATTATCTCTTGCATTCCTGCTCTTACCCCTGGACTCCTGTGGTGCACAGAATTAGGGCTTTCCTCTGACTAGCCACAGGAGGTCTGTCAGGGGAGAAAGCAGGGAGGCATCAGTGTTTTCCTTTTGCCTTATCCTCCTGCACCCCAGTGCTGCTAGTGAGCACCACCCTTCCAACTTGCATGCTCAGCTCTGAGAAGTGCCCTAGCGCATGGGTTTTTGGTGGGGGCATGGAGTCATGGTAGGTACAGGTGGGCATAAGAGCACTAAAAGAGGCTAGGTGGGGCTATGAAGCCTTGAATGGGAACGTGTCCCTTGAGCTTCTATTCCTTTGTTTTGTACAGTATCTTTTTTGCCCATGTCCTCTGCCTCCCACAGAAACATCGAGACTGATTTTGTCTTAGTACAGTACTGTACTTGAATAATCCCCTGTATTATGCTGACTGATTAACCATATCCTCTCACTTTGGACCATGAAGTAAGGCCACTGTATCTGGAACAGAGGAGTTTTACGATGACACAACATTATAGCCAGTTCCCAATGGTTTATTATCTGTTTGGATAGCCCTAAGGGCTGCACAGTAATGGTAGCCTCAGGAGGAATTTTTGCTGACTCATCCAGAATATCTCCATGGACCTGGAGGTGTACATGCTTTATTGGGAGGTCTCCCCCATACTGTACAGTGTATTACTTACTATCTAACAGCATCATAACATTCATTCCATTTCTCAAGTGTATGTCCCATTGAGATAAATGGTATAAAATCACATTGACAAATAATGGATTTGCAGTCAAAGGTTAAAAAATACTGTATATGTTGTAACATTTTACTCACTTTGACATAACTCTCATAATGTCAGCATTGCAAACATTCATTCTCATGCACAATACTAAATATTAAGGGCTATATTCAGCCCTCAGATACACAGACTTTAATGGGAGCCGTGTGAGCACATCCAAGGTAGATTTTGATTAAAAGAATGGTTATATCCCAAATAAGAAACTTTGCAAAAGTGCCATCTATTTGCACTTCCTAGGCTCTGTAAGTTATTTACTTGGCTCTAGGAATCTAGTTCCTAACAAAATTTGCAAGGTGTGCAGTTTCCTGATTACAGGGGAAACTTCACAAAACTACTTGTTAACTCAAAATATGAACATTCAGGAGGTATTTTCAAAGTCATTTGCTTTCCGTGTCACATGCATCTTTTACCTGCCAACATTTTATCAACATATTTTCAATATGAAATTCATTTCATACTTGCTACTGTGGTTTATTCTACCAGCTGAACAGCCTGAACATCTTCAACACGATAGGTCAGACGGTACCACTGTGTACAGCTATGATAAGAAAAAACTTTAAGAAAGTCAGTTTTGACTTGTTCCTTCTGGTGTGTAAAAGCCAGCACATTTTCCTATCACTATTTCCCAAGTATTATAATTGGAAATGAAATGCTTAGCTTTATAAGGGTCTTCACACTCCAGTCAGAGATTCCAATTTCTGTTTAAGTACATTCTATTAATGTATTTAATTGGAGAATCTGAATACTTGGCTTTTTTTTTTTTTTTTAAGAAATGAACTAGTAGAAACTAGAAGATACTTTGGCTTTCACAGCCTGTTGACTAAAAAAGTGTCTCTTTTCCAAGCATGACTTCTTGAAAAACTCAATGGGAAAGAACACATTGGTGTCTGCATATAAAATCAATGGGCTAAATCTCACAGTCCTTATTAATGCCAAACTCCTGTTGAAGTCAGAAGGTATTTTAGCTGAGAAAGGACTGGCTCAATGACAGACTAATTAATAGAGCAATCACCAAAAACAGACAAAACAAAAGTTTTAACTTGTATCTTAACTTGTTAAGAGTAAACGAGAACTTTAGGTTTATTGTTGAAAAAGCCATAACAGAAAAGGCGAGGCGGGGGGAGGAGAGAGCTTTAATGTGACTTGTGTAGTCACCGCAGAGCACTGGCAGAGAGTTCTCCCAGTGCTCTAGAAAAACTAGCTCCACGAGGGGCGTGGCTCCCAGCGCTGCTGCACTGGTGCTTTACAGCACTGAAATTTGCTGCGCTCAGGGGCGTGTTTTTTCACGCCCCTGAGCCAGAAAGCTGCAGTGCTGTAAAATGGTTTAGAATGTAGAAAAGCGGGGGAGGAGTATATATGAGGTATTTGATGCACTTTAATTTGGAAAACAATGTGCATATACTTCTGCTTACTATACCTATACTGGTTAGAGCCCGAGTAGTCCTATGGCGCACGACTGTGGCTTTTAAGCATAGCCCTGTGTATAGGGCAGATCCTATTTCAATTGGACTATTTGTGGAGTAAGGTACATCTCAACATGAGTAAGCGTTACAGAATCTAATCATGAGAGAGTTTGGACTTCTTCCACTTGGAAAAGTGAAAAATAAAGCTGACTATGAAAGTGAGCTGTACCTTTTAGTTTGCAATGGTAAGGCATTTTTTTCCCATTCCTTGAAACATTCTGGTGGTTCTTCTGTGCACCCTCTCCAAATTTTCAACATCTTTTATGAAGTGTGGACATCAGAACCAGATGCAGTATTCCAGTAGTGGTCTCAACATTGTTGTATACAGAGATAATAATAAAATCATAGTAATACAGGCCTGGAAGGCACCTCTGGAGGTCACCTAGTCCATTCCCCCATTCTGAGGGAGGATGAAGTATATCTAGCCCACCCCTGACAGGAGTTTGTCTAACTTGCTCAGTGGACATGGAGAACAATTGATCATTGTCCGTTTTATAACAGCTCTTAATATATTTGAAGACTGTTATTAGGTCTCCCCCCCCCCCCGTCTTCTTGTCGCAAGACTAAACATGCCCAGTTTTTTATACATATACTCACATTATAGAGATATAGTGTACACACACGTGTATACACACACGTATATGTATAAAGTTTTATCTTTAGCCTTGTCAGTTTAGGTTCTGCTACAGTATGTTGTTCACACTCATTTTACCCTTATTTCTCCTAAGGACATTGCTGGAGAATAAAATGAATTGTATACCATACGGTCACACATTTGAAACCTGTTATTTTCAATAACAGCATGTTAAAAAAGCATTCATTACAGACTAGAAATAACTTATTCTGACAGTTTGCTAGAGTAAAGTTCATGTTGAATGCTAAGATACTGACAACAAACAGAAAGAGAGTAAATAACACTGGCTCCTTTCCAGAAGAAGATATACATCAAAATAGTATATTGCCAAGGCACTTTATTATTTCTTCTCAATCTGCAAGTTCAAGGTAGCATCTTAACACCAGAAAGAGCGTCACAGATATTTCTCTCAGCTGGCAGCTCTACTCATCTTCCATCTCTGCAATAAATCTATTCTATTTAAAGAGTATTTCTGCCTCAACTTTCAGGTCAGACTTGATGTTCAAATGTCATGCCTGGGTTACTAGAAATGTGCAAAGCTACCTGAACATATGAGAGCCAAACTGCTCTCCTGAAGAACCAGGCTTTTGCCAGCCAGAAAAATGCTCTCTCAGTTATAATTGTGCAGAGTACCGCACAATGCTTTCAGAATGGGTAGATGATTGTGTCCAAGCCTTTGCTGGTGTAAATCAGAATAGTTTTTTTTTTACATCAGTGAAGTTATGCTGATTTACACCAGCTCAGAATTGCCCTTGTATGTGTTGTTTCTGTTCCTTTTCTGGGGAATACTATATTTATATTTATATTTTAACTCTCACACTGTAATAAAAACATAGGAAATTATTTGGCATACCAGACATGCAGAAGTAATTTGAAAAGTTTAGGTTAAGCATTAAATTACTGCAAGTATGATCTAATATACTGAGTGCACTTCTTTGGAAGGTAGGTATGAATTCTCAGATGGTATAAATCTAAGTCAGTGGAACTACACAGATTTCCAGCAATGGAGGATCTGGCCCAAAATGTGTATTTGATGCTTATTAGTAGGGTCCTACCAAATTCACAGTCCATTTTGGTCAATTTCACAGTCATACCATTTTTAAAATGGTAAATTTCATGATTTCAGCTATTTAAATCTGAAATGTCATGGTGTTGTAATTGCTGCGGTCCTGACCCATAAAGGAGTTGGGGTGGGGGATGCAAAGTTATTGTAATGGGGGTTGCAGTGCTGCTACCCTTACTTCTGCAGCAGCGCTGCCTTCAGAGCTGCACAGCTGGAGAGCAGCAGCTGCAGGCTGGGAGACCAGCTCTGAAGGCAGAGCCTCCGCCAGCAGCAGAGCAGAAGTAAGGATGACATGGTATGGTATTGCCACCCTTACTTCTGTGCTGCTGCCTGCAGAGCTAGCCGTCAGTAAGCAGCCGCCACTCTCCAGCCACCCAGCTCTGAAGGCAGCAGCGTGGAAAGGTGGAATGGTATCGTATTGCCACCTTTACTTCTGCACTGCTGCTGGCAGGGCACCGCCTTCAGAGCTAGGCTCCTGGCTAAGAGTCGCCACTCTCCAGCTGCCCAGCTCTGAAGGCAGTGCAGAAGTAAGGGAGGCAATACCGTGACCCCCCTAAAATAAACTTGTAACCTCCCTGCAACTCCCTTGGGTCAGTACCCCAATTTGAGAAACACTGGTCTCCCCCATGAGATCTGTATAGTGTAGGATAAAAGCATACAAAAGACCAGGGTTCACGGGGGGAGACCAGATTTCACAGTCTGTGACATTTTTCATGGCTGTGAATTTGGTGAGGCCCTACTTATTAATGGCCACAACTACACCAATTTATAGTCCTAATTTATCTCATCTGTGAGTGCAATGTGGTCGTTAAGCTTCTAAATATATTTAGTTCAGAGTGAAATATCTGTGCCAATTTTCTGTACACGCAAGAGATTGTGGCCATGAAATTGAAAAAAAAATGTAGGCCTTTAGGAATAGCGAAATGTAAACCTTTAAGGGTATGTTTGCACTGGAATAAAAGACCCACAGCACGGCCACATCTGACTCAGGCTCATGGGACTCAAGCTGCGGGGTTAAAAATGCTGTGTAGATGTTAGGGCTCAGGCTGGCAGCTGGGCTGTTGGACCCTCCCCTTTCAGTGGGTCCCAGAGCTTGGGCTCTAGCCCGAGCCTGAAAAATTTCACAGTCCCACAGTCCAAGACCCACAAGCCCAAGTCAGCTTCCCCAGACCAGCTGTGGGTGTTTAATTGCTGCGTAGGGGTAATCTAAGAAGAAAAGGGGGAGCCACAATGTCTACACATTTATTTTTAGCACTGTAACACGAGCCTTGTGAGCCTAAGTCTGTTGAACCAGGCTCTGAAACTCTCTGCCGTGGGCTGTGTAGATGGACCCGGTGAGTGCAGGATGCTGGACTGTATGAAACCCTTATTCTATATGCAAAACCTTTGTTACTGTATCAGGACTCCTATTAACTTCAGTGAGCTTTGGATCAGGGGCATTATGACCTAAGTCAGCAATGCACTTAAGTGCATGCTTCACTTTAATTATATGAGTAGTTCCATTGATTCAAGTGCAAGCTATTACAAGAAAGTATTAAAAAGCATTAGAAATAAAAATAGGAGTACAACATACATTTACCCCCTAGCTAAGAGATAGTAAAATATCTGAGGAGAAAACAAAATACATTGTACTTCACAAGTAAGATACAGTATTGATCTCTATATCTATATATTAAGGTGGGTTTTTTTTAAATGCACGCATCCAAAGCTCCGGGTACAATATGCTAACAACAATTACATATCTTATTAAATAAATGATGGATAGAACCCTCCTCACCTAGCCTAATTCCACAAATAGGAAACTCCTCATTTACCATCCTCTTAGGAAATCCTCTCCTCAAAAGCCTGGGAAAACAAATAGGTCTGCAACAGGTTGTGAAGGTCAGTAGCCATTGGCTCTGTCAGCCCAAGGCAAAGAAGCAAATTTCAAAACTGAGGACCCTTAACTGACTGCATCTTCAGTTACCTCAATGTCACACAGGGAAAGAGTTGGTTTCTCAGTTAACTGGATCTCAAACCATTTGGGCATTAGAAATGAAAACTAACACATTAAAGTGCACCAGAAATTGAGATGGAGACCAGTCTAGATCACTGAGTGTATATAGGGCCTGACATGTAGAGAGTGCTGAGCATTCAAATCCTCACTTGCATTACATGGGATCTTCAGGTGCTCAGCACTTCGGAATATCAGGTCCAGAGAGTACTGCTAAGCAATTAGTCACTGCATTCTGCACTAGCTCAGTATCTGAAAAGGAATACTTTATACCTCTCAGGATTAGAAAGTAACCCTAACATTGTCATGAAAATGGACTGGGTTTTGCATCATTAACTATTATTATTGTTGCAAGGATGGACTGATATTTTTCACATTTTCTGTTCTTTATGGAACAGAATTCAAATCCTTCATGTACTCTGGCAGACATAATTGTAAATTATTCTAGAGTACTACCACTTTAGGCTAGACTGGTGGATCCAGCAAGATCCTGCAGCAGGAGTACTGAGATCCCAACATGTTACTCCGTGGGCACCATTTTGAACTCACTCAGTTTGAGAAGCAAGGCTCATTGACTATTTCCAAAGGTTCCAAAAAGCTTTATTTTAGCTTTAATATGCACACTGGAGCATTACATATGCTTCATTGAACATTTCCAGCAAGAAAAAGGCTTTTAGACCTCAACTTTTAAAAGCAGCTGCTGGGATTTGCTCCCCAGAGAAGAAAATCTAAAAAGGCAGACAGGATTTCATATCTCCTGTGGGAACATGCCTGTCTCCTTTGGTTTGTCTCTGGGGTACTCCACACTTTTCAGCTGAGGGAACTGTAATTTGTTCAGTTATTTATTTGCTGACCATTGTTTTTCACCCATTTCAGCAACTACACATAATGGAAAAGTAGAACAGACAACCAATCAATGTGGAAAATATTTAAAAGTATGCACACACTCTCTCACACACAAACACACACACACACACTACAATTCTAAGTATTCAATCCATGTAAAATCTCAGTACCATTGCCAAGGAAACAAGGATCATAACATTTTTCTTCCCAAAAAAATGAACACTCCTCACCAGTCTTTAGATTTTCACAGCTATCCTGAGCTGGATTTACCATTATTACTGTTCTTTGTATTACAGAAGAGGCTCCAACCAAGACTGAACAATGTGATAGACATTGTACACACTCATTGTAAAAAAGCAGTCCCTGACTTCCAAAGAATTTTCAGTCTAAATAGACAAGATAGCCAAAAGTATGGGAATCAAAAGAGAGAGGTGAAATTCCTTAACCCAGGTCACACAGCAGGCCAGACCCAGGAAAAGAACCCACATCATCTGGATCCTAGTGCAGTGCTTTATCCATTGGACTATACTCCTTCCAAAATTACTCGTGGTAGTCTTCTATGCAGATCAACCCTCCCCCATCCTTCAGGTTCAGTTACTGAGTATGGCCTGTATGAAGATGTGGATTTTGTATTGAGTCCTTAAAGTGGCAATACTTGCTTGATCACTGTCGGGAGGGAATTCTTGGGCAATCTGAAGAAAATATTCTAACTGTGAGCTTCATCAGCCACAGCTTGGCTATCCTGGCCCCAGCTCTCTGATAACTTTGAAGATTTGGTCCAGTACTTTGAACTAGATATGGCAGTGGATAGGAAATGCATGCAGAGGGAGGTGCACTGGGTGTGTGCTTTCTCTAGCATGTTCCTTCAAGCAATATGCTATGGCCTTCACTTTTAGGCCCAAGCCCAATACCTTGCAGTAGTCTAGTCTGGAAATGATGAAGACATGGATAACTATGGCAACATTTACATCCGAGAAGACAGGGTCCATTCTTATTGCTAGCTGAAGATAAAATAAGACCTCACCCTCACTCTAAAGTCTTTTTTCCCCATGACAAAGGGCAAAGATTGCACAGAATTAATCCATTCTCATGAAAAAGAATAACTAAAATCCAGAATGTCCTAATAGTAATCCATTGTTATGGTAATACTGGTAACAAAGATAGAAGTGGTACAGAGCCCATTCTCATTACAATTTGAAGATTATAGACTGCCACACAAATGAAAATAAAAACCTTACCACATAAATCAATCACAGAGATTTGTTTCACATCAGCTTTAGGATGATACTGAACTAGTGCTTGAATGTGATATTTCATAGTAACTCAACAAATGATGCAGCACCACTTTGTTTATCTGCATCTCTCCCTGGTTTAGATATACAGTAGTTCTATCATATCAGCAAGTATAACCATCTACTCATACTATATTATTTAGTTTTATAACACACTCAATGCAGATATGCCATCAGTATGTCAGACTCACCCTAAACATTCCATCACTATGTTACGTTCATGCTGTATACATCAGCCAAAATTACTTCACAAAATAACATCTGACATTTAGAAATAAGACATCTTCAGATGCAATTCCTAACAATAACATTAAGTAATAAACTTTTTTCTGTTATTAGAGTGATGCAAATCAAATAGCAAACCAGGAGTGGAGACATTTACAGTGGTCTTTAAGGGTGATTATAGAAAACTAAACATAAAGCTGCTTAGGGCAGTGACCTACTTTTTTGCTATGGGTTTCTACAATGCCTAGCACAATGGGGATCTGGTCCAAGACTGGGGCTCCTAGGCACTATGATAATACAAATAATTAATAACATTAATAAATGATAGATTTCAGAGTAGCAGCCGTGTTAGTCTGTATTCACAAAAAGAAAAGGAGTACTTGTGGCACCTTAGAGACTAAATAGATTTGTTAGTCTCTAAGGTGCCACAAGTACTCCTTTTCTTTTTTATAAATGATAGAGTGATCAGCAACAGAAGACAAGAACTATTTGGTGGACTGTGTGGTTAAGACTGCGTGTCACACAGCTGTGTTTCTGTTGGTAAACTGTTGGGGGAAGGAGTGAGGATCAAAAGATATGTAACCCATCATGGACAATGAGGTGGTGAAGCAGAGACATGTATATAAGCTTGTGATTTAGGGTGAGCCAGACTAGGAAAAGCGGTCAGGGTCAGCTAACACATTTTAGCTAACTTTGACCAGAAAACAGCACATTTTAGCTAATCTCAGTTTACCATAGATACGTTCATGGAGGGTAGGTCCATCACTAGCTATTTGCCAAAATGTTCAAGGATGCAGCCCCATGCTCCAGGCAACCCTAAACCTCCAACTGCCATAAGATGGGATTGGATGAATCATTCCATAATTGCCCTGTTCTGTTCATTCCCTCTGAAGCACTGGGCACTGACAACAGTCAGAAGACAGGATACTGGACTAGACAGTCCATTGGTTTGCTGTAACATGACCATTCTTTTGTTCCTAATTTCATCCAGCAAACATGGAATTTCTAGGGGAAGTTTTGCAAGACAGTGGGCTCTGGATGCTGGCAAGTTCTAACAAGTAAAGAGATATCTTTAAAAGGAGAAACATCATGTGAAATACAGAAATGCCACTGAGAAATCCAAGACCCCCTGACGTGGGAGTTCTGAGATGGTCCCCATTACTGAATTCTGGGAGAGCTACATACTGATAGAGTAGATGTTGCTTCCCTTTCATGAAGAGAGTTTGAACAGCATATGAAGTCACTAAAATAAACCCAAGACACAAATCAGAAGGAATACAAAAGACTACCATCAGTCTCTGTCCACATGAAGTATAATTATTGAAGAAGAATGTGGCAAATACTCAGAGTGATAAAAAGAGCTAATTTTTCAATCCTTTTGATCTAGTCACCAACAATCTATCCTGAAGCCTTTTGGTGTCCATTATTAGCTCATCTTCCCCACAAAGAAGTAGACCTACACTTTCCTTCATCTTTCTCTGGCACCTAATGTACTTATAGAACCTCTTTGTATTCCCTTTTATGTCCCATACTTGGTATAACTTATTTTGTGTCTTAACCATTCTGATTTTGTCCTTACATGCTTGTGCTGTTGTTTGTACCCATTCTTAGTAATTTGTCCATGTTGCTACTTTTTGTAGGATTCCATTTTGATTTTCAGGTCACTTAAGAGTTCCTGATGCAGCCTAATTGGCCTCTTACTATTCTTCCTTTCTTTCTTTGCGTGGGATAGTTCGCTGTGGTGCCTTTAATATTGCCTCTTGGAGAAACTGCAAGCACTCCTGAATTGCTTTTCCCCTTAGATATTCTTCCCTTGGGATCTTACATACCATTTTCTTAGTTGCTACAGACTGCTTTTTTGACCTCCATTATCCTTATTCTACTGCACTGACTCTTTCCTTTCCTTAGGATCATGGAATCTATCATTTCATGATCACATTCACCCAAGTTGCCTTCCACGTTCAGATTCACAACCAATTCCTCCGTGTGGCATATTATCATCTGTGTGTCCATTAGCCTGGGATAGGGTAGTGTGCAGTCCTTCCTGTCATTCATTCCTGAGATTGTTATTGAGAGAAGGCACTGAGGTGACATTACAACCTGTCTTACTGCCAATAATGGATGGGAAGGCAGGAATTGATCAAAAACATTTGCCTTGAAATGCTGGAGTAATACATTAGTCTGGCTTTTGAGCAGCATTATCTGAGAACACCAAAATTACCTATTATTTTAAAAGTCCTTCTGCAGGATTCATTTTCCCCTAAAGCTGTTACCTATAGTAAGCCTTGCTTCTTATTTTAAAAAATATAATAAAGCTGTTCAGAAAATGGCTGAATTTCTGGATGATCTTGCTAAGCTTTAATTATTATTTTGTTTTGCTTTTTGATGGACAGAGAATTTCAAGAGGAAAATACAAAACCTGATAAGGCAGAGAGGGAGATCACTAGAGACAGAGACCTTACTTCCATCAACCCATTGAGCAGTAAATAAAACGCTCTGGTAATAACATTGGTTTTCTAGTGTTGATTCCATCTACAGACAGCAACAATTCTTAAGACATGCGGGTATGGTTAGGGGTGAATCAACCCATGCTTGTTCCTTGCTTGGAAAAGTCAGCCCTGTATTATGCTATTAACAACAGTAAAATGCAAAGTACTTTTATTTTGGCCGACTTTCTGTGGCTCACCTAACACTGCTTTTGACAAACACCATGCATCTGATGGCTACTTGTTGATGCATCTCACTGCATAAGTATCCCAAAGACCTTGATATCAATCTCTTTTATTGTGACACTTTCTATAGTTAAGGATAGCCAAGGGCTCTGGCGAAGGTTGTTACTGCCATCTTCTCAAGCAAGTCATTGAAAAAAAGAAAAGTTCCCAAAGTGTTATTCAGCAAGGGCTTTTATTTATTAATTTTTGGTAGATTGGATCCTTAAAGTCACACAGAGCCATACTGTGGCTGACATGCAATGGGAGAAAAGTGTTTAGGTTTAAGAAACTAACTCATTTCCCCAGCAGTTTTAGAAGTGAACTGTTTTTTATTTGTAATAATAGTCAAAATTTGACCATAGTTCTTTTCACCTGTAGCTGAAATAATATTTCTTTGGAATACTTCTGTATTGAGAAATGCAACTAAACAACCCTATTATTAATTATTAGTAGTATTACAGTAACACCTAAAGACCCCAAAAAAGGGCAGGGTTCCATTTTGCTAGACATTGTACAAATGCATTGTAAGACACAGTCCCTGCCTGAAAACATTTGTAATAGGTAAGACAAAGTTCTTTGGGGCAGATGGGGCACTGTGACAAGGATAGATTGCATGGCATAAAGACACAAATTAAGTCTGAGGCAGAGGAATTAAATTTAGATTGCCTAAGTCCAACTCCAGTGCCTTCATCACCAGACTTTTCATTTCCAAATACAAAGATACTTTCCAGATTGCTAGCTAAACTATACTATAGGAATCCTACAGGAGAACCACTTTGGATGAGTAACTAGGTCATTTGCACAAACCTTGCCTCTGAACAAAATGAGAAATGCCTTCAAAACCTGGAGGGTTTTAAAATGTATTTTGAGTTGCTGTCTGTACATTTTAAAAACTTAAATCCTCTTAATTGTTCACACCAAACACGTTCAAATGTATGCTTCATTAGGATTTCCTTTTGCACTATGTCTTCTGTGATGAGCTGGTTTCACAAAGTCTATACTACTTGGTTTCCTAATAGGCTGGATATCATTACAAAAATATAGATCAATACCAATATAGGCTTTTTTGATCTTGTGTGTATTATGCCTTCAGTATGCCTGAAATATCCAATGAATAAATTATAAAACACTTTCCAAATTGTATATTGATCTCTATGCAGTATAAAATATGGGCACATAACTGATAAAACCTGGAGTAGAGAAATGTGGGGCTTGAATCTTTAAAAACTAGGAAAGTAAAATGAATGAGAGCACATTTTCTCTGACATCTCACAAAACTGACGTGTCTTGCATAGTACATCTTTTTTTAACAGACATTAGCAAATGGACCAATTCTACTCCTTTCTTGTGGCTAGTCGTACCTTACTGCATCAAATGGTTGTACTGGTTAACTGCGTGTTCATGGTGACCACATTTCTAAATAAGCTAACCGCATATGTTAAAAAAATGACTAAAGCTAAGTTTCTCAAAAATAACTAGTGATTTTGGGAGTCCAACTTGTAACACCTCAAAGGGGCCTAATTTTCAGAGAATAGGTACTAAGCACTTTCTGAAAATTAGGTCCATTTAAGGCATGTCTTATTGGGAATCCAAATTATGATGCACGCAAAAACACTAGCCACTTAAAAAAAAAATTGTAGCTAGAAACATTTATGTTTGTATTCAAGGCCTGTCTCTGCTATCTTACTTACAGTGAGCTATACCTTACTCTGGGCATAGTCCCAGTAGAGCTAGTTACAGAATGAATACAATTGTTTTAAAGCTTTGATCATTCCTTAACATATACTACCTTGTACATGAAATGGGTCTGCAATGGAAACAGAATTAAGCATTAACAATGGCATTTGATATTTCTGGGAGTCTAGAACTGACTTACTAATATTATCAAGACTTGTCATAAATTCTCTCTTTAGGGTTCCTTCCTTTGAGCTGCTCTTTGTGGGGCCAGTTTGTGGTGCCAGAGCTGAAGTCAAGTTAGTAAGTTTGTAGAAACAAAATGCCATGTTAAATAACAAATGTACAGCTTTTCTCCATGGCTGATCACAATGAAGTTTCTACCTGCTTCATTAAATATGACCAGCCAAAACAATAAGATATTTTTAAAAGAAAAAGCAGCTACAGATAGCAAATAATCCTGGGCACAATGGATTTTTTGACATAAAAATGGATTTTTATGCAGTTGTGTCAAAAAATGTCTCTGATTTACCCTATCCCTCCTACTGAGCTGTACTTCATGCCATCTAAATGTGAGGTTAATTTCATTTGTGACAAAGCTCTGTCCTTGCCTCCGTGGGTCCCACATTTCCTGGCGGATTTTGCTAGCCTCAGAGGCTCACTGTGACCCTCCACGTAACCCTTCTCTCTCCAAGGGTCACAGTCTACTGAGCCATTTTCATCATAAGCCAGCGAGGGAGGTGAGGAGAAGTTATCCTTCCTTGCACAGTCTGTGTTGTCTCCCAGTCTCAGTGATTAATCAGGGGGCAAAGGTGGGGGGGAGCCCAGGCCCACCCTCTACTCCGGGCTCCAGCCCAGGGACCCTAATAGTATCAGCTATGGTAGCTGACCTTTTAGAGCCATAACATGTACAATTCCCTGGGCTACTTACCCCACAGCAGCCCTCACTTCCTCAAGCTCCACTTCACCCTTACCTCAGGGCCTCCTTCCTTGTGCCTGATATAGTGTGTACTACTCAGTCTCTCCAACAGCACAACTTCCTCCCACAGCTCCTGACATGCACACCCACCTGACTAACTGGGAGGCTTTTAACTAGTTTCTGCCAGCCAGTGATTGGCTTCAGGTGTCCCAATCTACCTAGCCTTCTCCCTGCCTTCTGGAAAGTTCTTAATTGGCCCCAGGTGTCTTAATTGACCTGGAGCAGCTGCCATTTCACTTATCCTGGTACCAGGGATTTGTTTAGCCTGGAGCTAATATATCTATCTCCCACTACTTTTCCATAGCCATCTGGTCTTGCCCCGTCACAATTTCTTTTGAAATTTATAGGAAGGAATTTACAGAGATACACATTTTGTAGATCTAGCTTCAATTTAATGCTTTAAACTTTAATGAGACCTAAGAGTTTGGGTTTGTCATAAAAACAAATTGTTAATAAAGGTGAGAATAGGCAGAGATGGAAACAGTGAGAGAATCTGCACATCTTATGAAGATAATTAGGAAGAGTAGGAGGAAAACTTTACTAAAATGTTGATGTTAAAGTAGGCGTGACTTAGGGAAACAATGCTTCTGAATCTGAACCTTTCCAGCACAATGGACGGAAGTAAGCCAACTCCTCCATGCGATAATTATAATTAAAACTATACATTCTGACTTATCAGTGAGGAGGCTTCATTAATGCTGGTGATTTTTCTTCTTTGATTTAGAGAAGAACAAAAACATTATCAAGCAAACCATCTGCTTCAGATCATTTTCTTTTGGTTCATTAAAGTGCCAAGTACACACAGGCTAGAGAATGTATGAGTTTAGAACACTTATTTAAATTCAGCCTGATTGTGTAGTGTGGTTAATCTTAAAACACACACACACACATACACACACACACACACCTCTGGGTCATGTAAAATTTAGAGCTGCCTCAAACTGCTCATCCATTTCATGAACTCTGGAAAGCAAGGCATGTTGTGTTCATATGATTCCTTATTACCGTTCACCCAATAGGTTCAGCTTTAGTCATGATGAGTCTCCAAGGTAGCCAATGAATAGTGAACCTAAACGAAAGATTATTGCAACAAAGTTAGGGCATCTAACCAATACAGGCATTCAAATGTTTGCAAGCCTCAGAGACAACACCACTGCAGTTATACTAAGTATAGAGTAGCACATCACAAAAAATATTTTATAGAAGTATTGTTGAAATGTGAATTAGTCAAGGCTAGAGACTGAATGAAGGGGAAAGAGTGGAAAAAGAATTGAAAAGAGGAACCTGAATTTACAGTGATATCAAAATAGAAAATTGATTTTCACACTAGGAACACCTAAGCAAATTACCAGGAATCACAAAGCATGAGTTAGGCACTGAGGCTCCTTATACAATGAATGGAGAGATACAGGCACCTACGGGATGGGATTCACAAAAGCCAGCATGCTGAGCAAGGAGCTGCCTAAACTAGCCAATGGGAGATGCCCAGGAGAGGGGTGTGACCTAAATCCTGCCCCTCTCAGGCAGTTAAGTGCCTAAATCCAGGCAGGAGGGAGGCACCTATCTCTGGGATTTTCACCTATGAACCCTCTCCCTGTAGCTAGCTGCCTAAGGTGTTTCTTGCTGCTTTTGGATGTAGCAGAAGCAGCCCCCCACCACCCACTTTATAACTTTTAGCCCAGTAGTTACCCCACTCACCTGAGATGTGGGAGACATGGGTTCAATTCCCTCCTCTGCTTGAAGGGAAGAAAATATTTGAACAATAGTCTCCCACCTGCCAGGAGAGTGCTCTAACCACTGGGAGGAGGGAAGTGTCTCTCAATTTCTCTTGCTGAAACTGTTGCACTTTCTCTAATAATAAAACAGTCATTAGTACATGGGAACTAGACCCTGCTTCCCCCACCTTTCAAGCAAGTGACCTATCCACCAGGCTACAGAGTCATTCTCTTGCTTGCTCTCTCTCACCCAATGATTTTAAGATTTAATCCAAAGTGCAACTGATTCAACAGGAGAGACCCTTCTCCTTCTCCACCAAAATATGCAAACTTCATCCCAGGTGTAACTATTGAAGCCAGATGGTCTACTGAAGCCAGATGAACTTGACCCCTCTTGTTTTATATCAGTTTTGAAAGTAGACACAGGTTATTTTGAATAGCAAAAAAAGCAAGCAACCGCAGGAAAAAGAATGAGCTGACATGAGGTATGCTAAGTTTCAAACTACAATGAATTTCAATGACTAAGCTTTAAAGCCCTAGAAAGAAGCTGATAGACCAACGACCATAGCAGCACTAATGAACGACGCTATAATTCACAGATAGTATTCATGAATTATAATCTGGTGTGACACTAAATTAAGAAGTTTGAATTCCCCGCTCAAGAAAATGCCAGTCACATCACATCCCACACAGTAAGTTTATCATCTTTATTTCTAAAAATAATGTATTCTATTTTTCAATTTCTCTCTTTTGTTTACACATTAGAAAATTGATTTCTATAGGAAACTGAAAATCAATTTGAAGCACAAAGCCCTAAATGAGTCACAAAGTGTCTTATTAATGGCAGGCTTCTACAATCACTAGATATGCTTAAAAAATAATAAGGTGAAACTGAATTCCTTGGATTCAGTCCTCACTGTAGAGGATGAGACACAAATTGACACCTTCATCTGGGACAGTTCCTCAGATGTATCACACCTGATCCATTCTTTTTAGGTGACAAACCTGAGGAACTCTCCAGATTGAAGTGTTAGTAGAGGAGGTTTTGGAACAAATTGATAAATTAAGCAGTAATAACTCACCAGGACTAGATGGTATTCACCCAAGAGTTCTGAAGGAACTCAAATATGAAATTGCAGAACTACCAACTGTGGTACGTAACTTATCCCTTAAATCAGCCTCTGTACCTGATGACTGGAGGACAGCTAAAATAACACCAATTTTTAATAAAGGCTCTAGAAGCAATCCTGACAATTACAAGCTGGTAAGCCTAACTTCAATACCAGGCAAATTGGTTGAAACTATAGTAATGAACAGAATTATCAGACACATAGATAAACACGATATGTTAGGGAAGAGTCAGCATGGCTTTTGTAAAGGGAAATCATGCCTTACCAATCTATTAGAATTCTTTGAGGGTGTAACAAGCATGTGGACAAGGGTAATCCAGTAGATATAGTATGCTTAGACTTTGAGAAAGCTTTGACAAGGTCCCTCACCAAAGGCTCTTCAGCAAAGTAAGCAGTCATGGGATAAGAGGGAAGGTTCTCTCATGGATCAGTAACTGGTTAAAAGACAGGAAACAAAAAATAGGAATAAATTATTAGTTTTTACAATGAAGAGAGGCAAATAGCTATGTCCCCCAAGAATCTGTACTGGGACCTGTACTTTTCAACATATGCATAAGTGATCTGGAAAAGAGGGTGTACAGTGAAGTGGCAAAATTTGCAGAGGATATAAAATTATTCAAGATAGTTAAGCCCAAAGAAGACTACAAAGAGTTACAAAACGATCTCACTTAACCAGGCAACCAAATGGCAGATGAAATTCAATGTTGATAAGTGCAAAGTATTACAAATTGGAAAAAAATAATCCTAACTACACATAAAAAATGACGGCATCTAAATTAGCTGTTACCACTCAAGAAAGATTTTGGAGTCATCATGGATAGTTCTATGACAAGATCCACTCAATACGCAGAGACAGTAGAAAACAGAAAAATTAATGGAATGTTATGAACCATTAGGAAAGTAAAAGATAATAAAAGAAAATATCACAATGCCATTATATAATTCCATGGTACACTCCCACCTTGAATACACCCTGCAGTTCTGATTGCTATATATATAAAAAT
The DNA here is from genome assembly GCF_015237465.2 of Chelonia mydas. Classification (NCBI taxonomy): domain Eukaryota; kingdom Metazoa; phylum Chordata; order Testudines; family Cheloniidae; genus Chelonia; species Chelonia mydas. The sequence goes on from NC_057852.1 coordinate 105,084,129, forward strand.
AAAACATGGAAAAGGTACAAGGAAGGGCAACAAAAATTATGAGGGGTATGGAGGAGAGATTAAAAAGATTGGGACTATTCAGTTTAGAAAAGAGATGATTAAGGGGGAATATCATAGAGGTCTATAAAATCATGAATGGTGTGAAAAAAGTGAATAGGGAAGTGTTATTTATCCCTGCACAAAAACCAGGGCTTACCCAATTAAATGACTAGGCAGCAGGTTTAAAAACAAACAAAATGAAGTACACAATGCACAATCAACCTGTGGAACTCATTGCCATGTGATGTTGTGAAGCCAAAATATAACTGGGTTCAAAAAAATATTTAGACAAATTCAAGGAGGATAGTTCCATCAATGGCTATTAGCCAAGATGGTCAAGGATACAACCCTATTCTCCAGGTGTCCCTAAACCTCCTACTGCCTGAAGCTGGGACTGGACAACATGGGATGAATCACTCAAAAATTGCCCCGCTCTCGTCATTCCCTCTGAAGCATCTGACAGACACTCGGCTAGATGGACCATTGGTCTGACCCATTACGGCCATTCTTATGGTCTTATGAGTTATTTGAGAAAAATAAAACTTTTTTATACCATATGTCTGGTCAGTACTATATCTGGAACCACTAGCAGCCTGGAGATAGATAAACTTGAAACATCACTACTATCTGATTAAAAAGTTTAGAGGATAAAATTATCATCAGATGGATTCCAAATATTTTTCTGAAGCCCTATTGGTAAAGTTTTTCAAATAGGTTTTGGTATAAATGCGGTTAGCTGAGGATTTATGAGACTCAGAACAAACAAAATTGAATACTGTTCAGCTGTCTAAACTTGATGGTAGTATTTTTTGAAGAATAATGGAAAAATCATAGTCACATGACAAAAGAAATGAAAATAAATAAAACTATATAGGGTTGTTAAGTACTTCTTTCTATCTCTGGCTTAATCTGGATAAGGCAGAGACAATACTAGTTTGCAAGGAGAAACAACTACAGGATTTGATGCACTTTGTGACTGACTTAACTGAGTGTGTCCTTCCCTTGTCTAAGAGCTTCATAATCTTGGATGCTTTTCGACTACCATCTACTCCTGGATTCCCAGAGAGAAATGGTGACTGAAATTGCTTTCAGTTTTTTTAACACATGTAGCTAGCCAAGAAATCATGGCCTTTAGCCTGACCTTATTTGAGACATATCATTCCAGGCTTGACTATTGCTTGGGCTACCCTAAAAGAGCAATCAGATGTTTTAGCCAGTGCAGAATGTGGCAAACTGCATCATTAACTGAGCAGATTGATATGAGCACACTACACTTGTACCTCATTCTTCAGGATCCACTTTAAGGTCTATGTGATTTGGAACCTGACCATTTAAATGACAGCCTTTGATGGTCCCTAGGTTTACTAGGGATACTAAACTACTCAAGATAGTTAAGACTAAAGCAGACTGTGAAGAACTTCAAAAAGATCTCACAAAACTAAGAGACTGGGCAACAAAATGGCAAATAAAATTTAATGTGGATAAATGTAAAGTAATACACATTGGGAAAAAATAACCCCAACTATACATACAATATGATGGGGGCTAATTTAGCTACAACTAACCAGGAAAGAGATCTTGGAGTCATCATGGATAGGTTTTCTGAAGACGTCTACGCAGTGTGCAGCAACAGTCAAAAAAGCAAACAGGATGTTAGGAATCCTTAAAAAAGGGATAGCGAATAAGATGGAGAATATATGTTATCCTTATATAAATCCATGGTATGCCCACATCTTGAATACTGTGTACAGATGTGGTCTCCTCATCTCAAAAAAGGTATACTGGCATTAGAAAAGTTTCAGAGAAGGGCAACTAAAATTATTAGGAGTTTGGAACGAATCCCATATGAGGAGAGATTAAAGAGGCTAGGACTTTTCAGCTTGGAAAAGAGGAGACTAAGGGGGGATATGATAGACGTATATAAAATCATGAGTGGTGTGGAGAAAGTGAATAAGGAAAAGTTATGTACTTGTTCCCATAATATAAGAACTAGGGGGCCCCAAATGAAATTAATGGGCAGCAGGTTTAAAACAAAAAAGGAAGTTCTTCTTCACACAGCACACAGTCAATCTGTGGAACTCCTTGCAGGAGGAGGTTGAGAAGGCTAGGACTATAACAGGGTTTAAAAGAGAACTAGATAAATTAATGGAGGTTAAGTCCATTAATGGCTATTAGCCAGGATGGGTAAGGAGTAGTGTCCCTAGCCTCTGTTTGTCAGAGGGTGGAGATGGATGGCAGGAGAGAGATCACTTGATCATTACCTGTTAGGTTCACTCCCTCTGAGGCACCTGGCATTGGCCACTGTCGGCAGACAGGATATTGGGCTGGATGGACCTTTGGTCTGACCCAGTATGGCCATTCTTACGTTCTTATGTAATATATTGAGAACTGGAAATTGGAGGAGGAAAAATACAAATCATTCATAGTGGAGGTGTGGAATTTGCTCCCTCTGGTTGTCTGTCAGGGTCTGAACTTGCTGGCTTTTGGGATTAGTGTAAGGCTCATATTTCATGCCAAACATTTTCTTAATATCTAGCTAACCATTTGGACGTGTTCCATGTTTTGTAGGTTGGGGCAATTAACCTGGGAATGGCAGTTATTACTGTTGGTGTATATGAATAATATACATCAACCATGGGCACTGCTGACTGATGTTTTTTAAAAATGTTTGTAATGGGCCCAAAACTCAACAAAGTATTGAAAATTAGTTATAAATTATTTAAATTTGGAAGCCTACAGTTAGATGCCTATATACCTATTTTAGGTAGCGAAGAGCTGATTCGGGTGCCTAAATAGATAACATTCCATAGACATCTATTAGTATATGCCAACGATTACAGCAGAACATTTTGCAATTCTCTGTAAGTTCAACTCTTTTTTTTAGAAGCCCTTTAAAATGTTACTTTTCTTTTGTAGAAGCTTTGCAGGCAGCTCTTTGGCAACGGTTTTGTCTAGTGTATGCACATGGAGGAGATAAAGATAATGAAAGCAAAGCACTATGCATTTGACCCTTTCATCAGGGGCTCTTTTGGCAGTAATGCAGCCTTTGACGGACAGCCTATGATGAATTCTCTCCCATTTCAGACAGATAGAAAGTCAATCCAATTCTTGACTCCTCAATTCCACATGATATCAGTTAGTGCTTACAGTTTGTCAACAATGCTATGGTGCAAGGCTTTTAAATGGCAATCAGCATCACCTGAATAGAGAAACCTGAATTACAAGAAGCTAGATAACTATCTCATCAATATTTTGGGGTCAAGTGCATCAGGATTCAGTGTCAAACAAAGACTGAAGGTGAATATTAAGTTATTCTTTCTTAGGAATACAAAAGTGTTCTAAGATAATGTCATAGCAAGGACACACTGAAGATCCAATGGACTAGAAATATTTTTAAATGGTCCTCATAAAATGAAACTTTTTAATTAAAATGTAGACTACAGGTTTTGAAGTTCTATTGTTGGATAAATGTGGCATATAGCTAGTGTCCATCGATCAGTTGCCTATAAATACCAAGATGGGGAAGAAATTTCTAATAGAAGATGACTGTTTAATCTAGCAGAAAAAGTTATAATGGGATTCAATGGCTGGAAGCTGAAGCTAAACAAATTTAGTCTAGAAATAAGTGCACATTTTTAAAAGTGAGGGTAATTAACCATTGGAACAATTTACCTAGGGATGTAGTGGGTTCTCCATCATTTGTAGTCTTTAAATCAAGTTTGGATGTTTTTCTAGGATATATGTTCTCGCTGAAAAAGGAATTGTTTGGGGAGGTCCTATGGCCTGTGTTATAGAGGAGGTGAGATTAGTTTATTATAATGGTCCCTTCAGGCCTTAAAAAAAAAAATACTATCAATCTGTGAATCCATAACCTAGTTAGGAGTTGTGGTCAGTACAGAATTTAAGATGCTCAGTGTTGAGCCTCTTGTTTCTGAGCGGAGTGAGAATTAGGGCAGTGAATTCTGTCAATATTTCTGTGCTATAAGACACCAAATGGCTGCTATCAGTTATTTGGTATGTTTTTATGATGTGGATCAGAACTTTCTCTAGAGTAACTGACACAAGATACGCAATACCAGGAAATGAAAAATAAATACCACAGTGAAGCAATTACTATTAGTGTATTATTTGTACTGCAGTAGCCCCTAGTCTCCAATCAGTTTGGATCTTTATTGTGCTAGGAGCTGTACAAAAATAAATCAAAGCATATTCTTTGCCCCAACAAGTTTATAATCAAAAAACAGTGACAAGATACATGTCTAAGTCCCTTTATGAATCTAGCCTAGGGTGCTAAGAGCTTTCTAAGAAGCATGCAGCATTTTAGGATTGGATCCATATTGGATAATGTTACACACCACGTGATGGTCCTGCTTCTGTCCTTACCCTCTGAGGTAAACCTCACTCACCCAAGTCATTAGGATTTGTTACATGAATGCAAGTTGAGCATTTGGTTCAGCCTTCATTTTTCAATATTTTGTTATCTTGGGTTAAATCACACCATGCTATCTGAATGTAGTTCTTTGTCATTTTATCATGTTAAACATTTCTTGGAAACAATATATATTTACCTTTGTAATTCTCTTGTGTGTCTACAGACACTTTAATCAATAGCTACAGATTAATTTTCTCTTCCCCTTGATAGACTAACTGTTTAACTAGCCTCCAGTTTTGAAGAGAAAGCTAATCTTTGAGCAAAAAATAGAAATACAAATAATGGTATTATCACTACCAAAAGATTTGCAGTAAAATAATTGTTTTGGCCTAGGGAAAAATGTTCCTTACATACCTAGCAAGGCTCATATTTTATTATGGAAAATTGCACAAAAATAAGCACCATAGCACAACCAGTGTTCAGAAGCAACATTATAAAGGGTACACAATGTGCGTTTATTGTAACTTTTATTAAATGAGTTTTGCACATCACAAGGGACAAAAATCCTTACTGAATTTGCATTGTAGTTTTATTCATTAACTGACCAATTCTCATGGAAGTTGAGTGCTGGCTAGTAGAGATCTATTTTATCTCAAGCAGTAGGAAACTGTTTGGAGCTAAAGAATCAGTGTTTTAATCCTACTATGAGATTCATTGCGTATTCTGGTCTGTTGACAGCTGCACATAGATTTGTTAGATAACAGGGCTTGCAAATTAGAGTAATCCAGAAATGAACAGTAATCTGGCATGTTCATTTTACCCATTTCATTCTTACTAAGGTGAGCCTTTTCAGACAGTGTTACCTTTCCTTTCACTAGGAAACACAGAGATTAATATAAAGAAAAGGAGGACTTGTGGCACTTTAGAGACTAACCAATTTATTTGAGCATGAGCTTTCGTGAGCTACAGCTCACTTCATTGGATGCATACTGTGGAAATTGCAGAAGACATTATATACACAGACACCATGAAACAATACCTCCTCCCACCCCACTCTCCTGCTGGTAATAGCTTATCTAAAGTGATCATCAAGTTGGGCCATTTCCAGCACAAATCCAGGTTTTCTCACCCTCCGCCCCCCCACAGACAAACTCACTCTCTTGTTGGTAATAGCCCATCCAAAGTGACCACTGTCTTCACAATGTGTATGATAATCAAGGTGGGCCATTTCCTGCAGAAATCCAGGTTCTCTCACCCCCTCACCCCCCTCCAAAAACCAGACACACAAACTCACTCTCCTGCTGGTAATAGCCTATCCAAAGTGACCACTCTCCTTACAACCTGCATGAAAATCAAAGTGGGCCATTTCCAGCACAAATCCAGGTTTTCTCACTCCCCCACCCCCATACACACACAAACTCACTCTCCTGCTGGTAATAGCTCATCCGAAGTGACCACTCTCCCTACAATGAGCATGATAATCAAGGTGGGCCATTTCCAGCACAAATCCAGGTTTTCTCACCCCCCCACCACCACCACACACACAAACTCACTCTCCTGCTGGCAATAGCTCATCCAAACTGACCACTCTCCCCACACTGTGCATGACACTCAAGGTGGGCCACTTCCAGCATAAATCCAAGTTTAACCAGAACGTCTGGGGGGGGGGGGAAACAAGGGGAAATCGGGGGAAACAAGGGGAAAAAACAAGGGGAAATCATTATGCAAGGTAGCCTATTTCCCCTTGTTTTTTCCTCCCCCCCCCGCCCCCCCTAGACGTTCTGGTTAAACTTGGATTTATGCTGGAAGTGGCCCACCATGATTGTCATGCACAGTGTGGGGACAGTGGTCAGTCTGGATGAGCTATTGCCAGCAGGAGAGTGAGTTTGTGTGTGTGGTGGTGGGGGGGGGTGAGAAAACCTGGATTTGTGCTGGAAATGGCCCACCTTGATTATCATGCTCATTGTAGGGAGAGTGGTCACTTCGGATGAGCTATTACCAGCAGGAGAGTGAGTTTGTGTGTGTATGGGGGTGGGGGAGTGAGAAAACCTGGATTTGTGCTGGAAATGGCCCACTTTGATTTTCATGCAGGTTGTAAGGAGAGTGGTCACTTTGGATAGGCTATTACCAGCAGGAGAGTGAGTTTGTGTGTCTGGTTTTTGGAGGGGGGTGAGGGGGTGAGAGAACCTGGATTTCTGCAGGAAATGGCCCACCTTGATTATCATACACATTGTGAAGACAGTGGTCACTTTGGATGGGCTATTACCAACAAGAGAGTGAGTTTGTCTGTGGGGGGGCGGAGGGTGAGAAAACCTGGATTTGTGCTGGAAATGGCCCAACTTGATGATCACTTTAGATAAGCTATTACCAGCAGGAGAGTGGGGTGGGAGGAGGTATTGTTTCATGGTGTCTGTGTATATAATGTCTTCTGCAATTTCCACAGTATGCATCCGATGAAGTGAGCTGTAGCTCACGAAAGCTCATGCTCAAATAAATTGGTTAGTCTCTAAGTTGCCACAAGTCCTCCTTTTCTTTTTGCGAATACAGACTAACACGGCTGTTACTCTGAAACCAGAGATTAATATAGTATTCAGCATTGTATATAATCTATGTGTGACAGGTTTCAATCGGTCCTCCGAGCTCGTAGGGGGCGATGGAGAGCTATGGTCCCACTGGCAGGCCTTAGTCACACCTTTCGGGCGCTGGGGAATTAGCGGGAAAGGTGGGCTGGCACGAGTCTGCCGCGCGCCCCTCGGGCAGGGGAGCGCCGGCACGAGTCTGCCGCGCAGTTCTGCTACCCGAGGCGGGTTGGCCGGGGTAGGGGAACGCAGGCCCACCCAACTCCACTGCATTCCAGCCCAGGGCCCTGACAGCGGCGGGAGGCGAAGGTCCCGCCGCTGGGTCATCAGGGGGCCATCCGCGCCCGCTGACCAAACACACCCACCCCACGGTGCAGTTCTGCCCCTGGGCTACTTCCTACCCGGTCTCTCAAGCGGGTCTCTCTGGTCCCCCCAGCTCATCCGGGTAATCCGCCGCTGGCAGCTCCAGCTCCCCCTCTGTGTCGGGCTCACGCTGGCCCGGGCTACAGCCGGGCCCCTCCAGGTCCTCCGGGTACTCAGCGGCTGGCAGTCTTGGTCGCCACAGGCCTTCCTCCCGGTCAGGTTCCTCCTGGCCCAGAGCCTCCCCTGGGTCGGCAGCAGGATCGCGAGGGAGCAACCAGCAGCCTGTGTCTGTCTCCCTCCCTGGTGCTCTCTTCACTGGGCAAAGGGCCCCGCCCTTTGTACTTCCTGTCCCACCCTTCCCCTTCCGGGCATTGGCGTAAGCTTGGTCTGGCCTCGCCCACTCAGGCTGAGAGGGTGGCTCCTTACCCTCTGGTTCATAGGGAAGCCACCCTGGCTCCCTACACTATGGTATACACAAATTATTCATTTTGCATTCCAAAATATTGCTATAATTGTCCAGTAACTTTAGAAACCTATTTCTAGCAGGGACAGAGGAATAATGTAGTGGTTAAAGCAAGCAATCTTGGTTCTCTTCCTAGCTCTACCAGACTCTGTGTCTCCTTGGACAATTCATTTACTGTACACCAATGTATTCAGAAACCGCCTCTAGTTTGAGACAGCTCAGTCTTTGGGTGCTTAGCTTTAAATACTTAAACCCAAATTTTCAAAAACAACAACTTGCATTTTCATTTCTGCTGTTGTTTACCACAAAGGATTAGCTTTCAGTCCAGAGGGAGAGACAAGTAGAGCAGTACTGTATCAAAGAAAAGAGAAAATGCATCTGCAGCTATTGATTAAAATGTCTTTAGACACAAAAGAGGATTTCACAGCTAACATGTATTCTTTTTTTCCCAGACCGAAGTTTTCTATGATTAAACAAACAATTCAAATAATGTGGTGTGATTTATACTCATAACAACAAGGCAAAGAAGAGCTAAAGCTAAAACATGGTCCTTAAGCCACATTCTAGCATTTCAGTATTCATGATAGTTTAAGATTATGTAAGAATACCCACTATTGGTAGCACCCAATTACACCTAGTACTGCATATTAGTTTGCTTGTTTCTTTTTAATCTTTTTAATCCACAAAAATTAAAGAATTAAAGTTAAAACTTTGTCCTTAAGTCACCAGTTGTGCCAAAATGTTAGAGAATTGAAGAAAAATCTTCATCCTAGTCTGGAATGATGGTATTCAGTTTTATATTTTCAAGTTTGTGTCTGTGACCTGCCACGCTGACTCTGGTAGGGGAATTTTGTTCTCTTTGAAAGGACTCTACAAAAGTGGCTGTTTGCTTCAGACAGTCATATTATAAAGTTTGCTGGTCATCAAATAAATTGGTTACATTAGCGGAAAGCTTCTGCTAAAATGATCAACAATGAAATAGTTAACAACACTACTTAAACTGCCCTTGTTGCCCCATTGGCCCAAGTACAACCCCTGTTGTTTCTGTTAGGATAAGGAACTGGGGATATGAGTCGGGTATATTCTTGGTGTGATCTTATCTGATTATAACTAATGCACAGTCATAGGTGCCGACTCCGTGGTGCTCTGGGGCTGGATCACCCATGGGGGAAAATGGTGCGTGCTTGGCAGCCTCCCTATTAGCACCTCTCCCTCCCCCAGAACTTTGAAAAGTTGGCACCTGTTCACACAGTGTCCCTCAATACAGTAGAAACAAACAGCAGGCAGTTTCCTTGCTCAGACATTCCCACACTTGCCAATACAGTGAGTTCAGTGCTCTGTATCTTTGCTTCCTCTCAGGACCACACAACTCCTTTTTTCTGGCTTTTTGCCTCCAACACATACAGCCAGCAGACAATGTCCTAGCTCCTGCATGTGCAACCAGGAAAACTCTTCAGTCTACGCAGCTTAGCCCTGACCTGTCACAGGGATTAGTGCCTTGTGTGGTAGCCCTACACCCCACAGCTGGATTTACTACCTATGGGGTTGGATTGGTCTTCTGTTGAGCCTAAGAGAGTACTTGGAACATCAACTAAACCATGGTACCATAAAGGACATGGCATGGTCTGGAACTGGAAAAGCCTGAAGGGGGCAGAGAAAGCACTTTTTTCCCCTGGACTCAGGTGTGAGGGGGATCTGCCAATAGCCGGGATTAGGCACCGCTGTTCTTCGTACCAGGGTCTGGGAACACCCTGAATCAACTAGTCCCATCACTAAATAGACTAATCTAATTGCCTTCTATGACGAGATAACTGGCTCTGTGGATGAGGGGAAAGCGGTGGACGTGTTGTTCCTTTACTTTAGCAAAGCTTTTGACACGGTCTCCCACAGTATTCTTACCAGCAAGTTAAAGACGTACAGGCTGGATGAATGGACTATGAGGTGGATAGAAAGTTGGCTAGATTGTCGGGCTCAACGGGTAGTGATCAATGGCTCCATGTCTAGTTGGCAGCCGGTATCAAGTGGAGTGCCCCAAGGGTCGGTCCTCGGGCCGGTTTTGATCAATATCTTCATTAATGATCTGGAGGATGGTGTGGATTGCACCCTCAGCAAGTTTGCAGATGACACTAAACTGGGAGGAGAGGTAGATACGCTGGAGGGTAGGGATAGGATACAGAGGGCCCTAGACCAATTAGAGGAAATCTGATGAGGTTCAACGAGGACAAATGCAGAGTCCTGCACTTAGGACGGAAGAATCCCATACACTGCTACAGACTAGGGACCGAATGGCTCGGCAGCAGTTGTGCAGAAAAGGACCTGGGGTGACAGTGGACGAGAAGCTGGATATGAGTCGCCAGAGTGCCATTGTTGCCAAGAAGGCCAATGGCATTTTGGGCTGTATAAGTAGGGGCACTGCCAGCAGATTGAGGGACATGATCGTTCCCCTCTATTCGACATTGGTGAGGCCTCATCTGGAGTACTGTATCCAGTTTTGGGCCCCACACTACAAGAAGGATGTGGAAAAATCGGAAAGCGTCCAGCAGAGGGCAACAAAAATGATGAGGGGACTGGAACACATGACTTATGAGGAGAGGCTGAGGGAACTGGGATTGTTGAGTCTGCGGAAGAGAAGAATGAGGGGGGATTTGATAGCTGCTTTCAACTACCTGAAAGGGAGTTCCAAAGAGGATGGATCTAAACTGTTCTCAGTGGTAGCTGATGACAGAACGAGGAGTAATGGTCTCAAGTTGCAGTGGGGGAGGTTTAGGTTGGATATTAGGAAAAACTTTTTCACTGGGAGGGTGGTGAAACACTGGAATGCGTTACCTAGGGAGGTGATAGAATCTCCTTCCTTAGAAGTTTTTAAGGTCAGGCTTGACAAAGCCCTGGCTGGGATGATTTAGTTGGGGATTGGTCCTGCTTTGAGCAGGGGGTTGGACTAGATGACCTCCTGAGGTCCCGTCCAACCCTGATATTCTATGATTCTTTCCCATTTACCTGCAGCAGGATGGTCAGTTTTGCTCGGTCCCCAGGGCATGCTCGTGCTCACGGAATCCAGATCTTCCCAAAGCTGCATTCCAGAATGGCCACACTTGAAACACTGGTCCTCATCTTGGGTGGTGCATTGAGTCTCCTGCTTGGGTACCCAGGGGGTCTGGTCACGACGGGTCTCCGCAAGTTCTGGGCTCAGTACAGGCCTAGGCTGAGCCTCCAGTGGACCTGTGGTCTCCCAAAATGGAGTGCAGGTAAACGGCTCTGGACCTCTGGGTTGGGGATCCCTGGTACCCCTGGATCCTTGAGCCCTCTGAAGCTCTGGTAGGGAGGGAGGAGGCCGAAGTTCCTAACGATCCTGGGGTCCGTGAGTGGTTCCCTCCTTGAGGGGCACAGTGCTCTTGGTTCCAGCTGACCCCAAAGGGGGAGGGTCTCATCATGGGGGCCTCACCAACTAGGTAGTTCTTTATGAGTTGGATGGCATCCATCATGGTGTCAGAGTGATGTTGCAACACCCACTCTCTTCCCTCAAGGAGCAGGGTCTGGAAAAACTGCTCTAGCAGGACCTGCTCAGTACCTGTGCCCCCATCTTTGCTTCTGGTTTGAGCCATCTCCAGCATGAGTCGTGCAGCTTTTGGCACCAGATGGGGTAAGGCTCCCGACGGGTACCGCTTCCCCTGGAAGCATGGCCGGAATGTTTCCTCTGAGATATCTAGGGCATCAAGGATCACTGCCTTAACTTGGGCATAGTTCTGGGTGGCGGTGGGGTCTAAAGCACAGTATGTGGTCTGTGCTACCCCGGCTAAGTACCCCGGAGACAGCACTGCAGCCCACAGGTCTTGGGGCCACCAGGTTACCATGGCCACCCGCTCTAAAGTCTCTAAGAAGGCCTCAGGATCATCGTCAGGCCCCATTTTGGCAAGCTGGTTAGGGGCGGAGTTAGGTAGCTCTGCTGGAGCAGCAGGATGCAAAATGGATGCCCCTGTTGGACCAGCTGCTGCTGCTGGTGTTGGGCTGCCAGTTCGCGAATTAGCTGCTGCTGCTGCATAGCCATCTGCTGCAGGAGTTGTTGTTGTTGCTGTTGATGGTGGGTGTTTTTCTCAGCCATCCATTTCAGCAGCTGTTCCAACTCCATTCAAGAGTTTGTCCTTGGGACTTTCTCTCTCTCTCTCTCTCCTTTGGTTTTCTTTCCCCCCACCTTCTCTTTTAATTCCCTTCAGCAGGGACTAGGGTGATGCCTGCATTCTCCAACATCTGTGATAGGGCCCTCAGGGGCCGGGCAGTCTAGTGGCTAGATCGTTGGTTAGGGGGGCTGTAGGGGGACCTGACCCCTCCTTTTCCTTCAGGTCCTGGCCCAGGGTCCTGTGTTGCTCAACCCCTAAACAGGGGAGATGGATCTTTCTCCAAGTCGTGGGGGAAGGGGGGCGGGTTCTGGGCCTGTTTTCCTGGCCTGCTCCCTGTGCAAGTCCTTTTAGTTTGGGGCATGGCCCTGCTAGTCCAGCTGCCCTGCAGCTGGGGCTTCTCTGTAGGTTCCCCTTGGCTGGGAAAGACTTACTTGCCTCCGGTGGCTGCATTGGCAGGCATGCTGCTGATCTGTGCCTTCAGGCAGGCATACAGAGAGCTCCTGCCTCTTCGCCAGTCACCCCTGACTGAGCCAGGCTCCCTTCTTTTCTCCCCTTCAAGACCTGGAATTGGCTGCAGGTATAACAGAGCAGGGCTAGCTTACTGCACAGGTGTTCTTTAACTCCTGCTGTGCCAGCTGCAGTCTCTCTGCTCCTTCACAACTATAAGTAAAAAAACCAGTCTGCCTGGGCAAAATGTGTTTTTATGTTTGTACATTTCTCTGGGCCAGAACTTCCAGACCTGGACATCTCTTCCTATCCAAAGTAGGGCAGGACCAACACAAAAATAGAACCTATGAGGTTCTGTCATGGTATGTCAAACCTGTCCAAAATCAGCAGTGCAACTCATCTCATCAGCAAGCCTATTCTAGCAAAATCTCTTAGTGAGTGTTTTTTTTTTTTATAGTCTATCATTTTAGAGAGGGAGACTATCACAGATCTGCATGCTTGAACTGCTTGTGTTTCTGTAGGCCTCTGCTACAAATTATCCTTTGATAGCCTGAAATGGGACCATGCAGCCCCAGAAGAACAATAAGAATATTTTTAAGTTAGATAGGAAAGAAAATAGTACTGCCCTGCAGCACTACCTCTTAAAGGATCTAGTAGGGAACAGAGAGCACCAAATCCATCTCCCTGCTGTTCTTACATATAAACAGTAATATAAAGAAACAAAGCACAACACAACCACAAAATAAAAATATCCCTTTTGGATTTCAGTATCCATTGAGCCTTAAGATCCGTGCCGTATAACCATCCTCAGCACTGACTGAGTGCAGTTTGCATTGCACACAATACAGTAAAGGCTTTACTTGTTATTTTGTTTCTTTTGGTGTTATTGCTAGCACAGAGAAAGAATGTTCCTGGCACCTCTCACTCATGTAGCCAGATGTCGAAAAACAACAAAAATGCCTCCACCACTGATTGCCAAGTCAGAGGTCCTTTTCCACGATCTAATCAAAGAAAGTTAAAGGGAGACGGAGCCTGGGTATAAATTGGCCATCTACAAGTTTAGGCTTGAAATTAGATGAAGATTTCTAACCATCAGAGGACTGAAGTTCTGTAACAATCTCGCAAGGGGAGTAGTGGGGGCAAAAAAATCTAATTTGTTTCAAGACTGAGCTTGATAAATGTGTGAGGGAGATGGGATGATGAGGTTGCCCACAATGGCATAGGGCCCGTCTGTGACTGCTATAGGCAATTATCTTTAATGGACAGAGATGGTTCAAGAGATGCTGAAGGCTCTGAGTTCCAACAGAGAATTCTTTCCCAGGTGTCTGGATGGTGGGTCTCACCCACATGCTCAGCATCTAACTAATCACCATATTTGGAATCAGGAAGGAATTTTCACCCAAGTGAAACTGGCAGAGATCCTTGGTGAGTTTTGTCTTCCTCTACAGCATGGGTCACTTGCTGGATTGAACTTAATAAATGATGGATTCTCTGTAATTTGAAGTCAAGATTCAAGGAGCCATCAGGGACAGCAGCCCTGAACCCGAGTCCCAGCTGGAGCAATGGAGGGGGATAGCATCCCTGAGCCTGGGCAGGAGCTGCAAGGGCTGAAGCTGTGGTGGGTGGGGTGGCAGCCCCCATCCCAGGTCCCTGAGCCTGGGCAGGAGCCGTGTGGGTGTGAGCAGCCCTGGAGCTCAGGCATCCCAAGCTCTGGCAGGAGCCACAGGGCAGGGGGCAGCCCTGAGCTGGACAGGAGGCAGCTACAGGGGCTGGAGCTGTGCGGGAGTGGCAGCCCCCAGCCCAGGTCTCTGAGCCTGGGTAGGAGCCACAGGAGGTAGAAGCCCAAGCCCCACCTGGACCCTGGGTGGCCCATAGCCCTGGCAGGAGCCACGAGGTGTGGAGGAGGAGCAGCACCCAGACAGGAGCCATGGGGGAGAGGGAGCGGAAGCCCTGGATCTTGGGTGTTCCAAGCTCCTGGCAGTCCAGAGCCCAGCTCTGGGGCTGCTGCAGCACTGCTTGTGGAGGTGGGTCTGATCTCCCCCCATTAGAGCTGTGCAGGGGAAGGACAAGTCCTGTCCCTCCCCAGCCCTGTTGATTTCAGGGAGCTCAGATTTCATAGGGCAGGGTTTATTTCATGGTCTGTGACATGTTTTTCATGGCCGTGAAATTGGTAGGGCCCTAGTTATGGCCCTATTATAGGAGTGGATGGGTGAGGTTCTGTGGCCTGTGATGTGCAGGATGTCAGATTATAGGATCGTGATGGTCCCTTCTTGGCTTTAAAGTTTATGAGTCTATAAACTAGCCAGGGTTGTAGCACTAAAGGTTGTATCTGGGACAGGGAAGAGAGATCATGTGTTCATTGAGCAATGATGCAAGGTCAAGCACTCTTTAGAGGGGAGTCCAAGTACAAGCACTTTTGGTAAACACTTTTCACTAGCCACACGTAAAACAGCCCAAATGCAAAAAAAATAATAACAACAATATGACTCCATTCCCTGCTGCATAAAACTATATTTTATACAAGCATAAAGTACATAGTATTAGAGGGCCAAATCCAAACCCCAGTGAAGTCAATGGAAAGACTGCAACTGACTTCACTGGGGTTTGGATTTGGCCCTTACATTAGATACACTATAAAATCAATGTTTAAATTTGGGCCTGTAAATTAGCCACCCAAATTTGCATTCAGGTCTGCAAATGGGTTTTTAGGTGCTAAAAGTGAGTATTTGCGCACTTACATGCTAGTGTGAGCATCCAAATGCAGAATTTAGTTAATTACTTAACTCCAGCTAATTACTTAAAGCTAATTATTTAAATTTGAGAAGTGGGCCTTATTTCTACTATCTATAGAACTGTACCAAGTATTTAGTTATACTGAAATGATAATTATTTCAATAAAAAGTAACATCATAAAAATCTCCCAAAATAGTCATTCCATGCAGTGATAGATATTATGAGTCATGTTCACTACTGATCAAGTTTCTTTGAAAATTATATAAAAGTACAGGTGTTACTTTTTCTTAGCTATTCCATCATAGCTACACAGCAGCTTTTCAATTACAAAAATATTTATCAGTGCCACATACCAAAATGTTACAATTCGCAAAGTTATACTGCAGTAATATAGGCTGTTCAAAACTGCATACTTCATGCAAAATAATAAAATTGGACTGCAGCTTTCCTGGGGGGGGAAAGTACTTTTTTTTATTGATAGGTGGTTTAATATTCAAGTCACTAGCTACAGGTTCATCTGACAAATGAACACTACAGGAAAAATACGCGATAACCCTTTTAAAATAATGGATGAATAATAGCTATATAATGCAAAGAAATTCCTAAGGAACTGCATACTTCTTTCATTTTAATACAAAAGAATTCAACTGAGTATTAGTAATTTAATGAATACCAAATTATTTTATTAAAACTGTTTATATAATTATGGAAACACAGAACTGACTCCATAATTAAGGTTGTATTTAGAGTTCTTTTTAAGCCTTGTTTTGGCACAAAGACACACTCCAACTTTTGATCTCAGTTGTCTGAAAATCTCTCTGCTATTAGTTAGAAGATTTTTTCTGAAAATTTCATAAGTTTAAAAGACATAGTTTCTCCATAGTCGTTCATTAAAGGTAGGCATTTTTTTAAAAAATTGCTACTCATGACTTTTCAGTCTGTTTCCAAGCACAGAGTACACTTGTTGATTGATGCCTTTCTGTAAGATGTGTTTTAGTGAAACACAAGTTATTGGGTTCAATAAAGAAGCAACTGGATGAAATTATATAACCAGTGTTAGGCAGGAGGTCAGACTGCATTATCTACTGGTCCATGCTGGCTCTAGAAAAACACCTAGGAATAAGAATTTAGACTCCCATATTGGCACATGTACAGTTTGTCTACATATTCAGTCATAAAATACTCTGAAAAACCAGAGTTTGGGTGTGTTATAAAAAAAGAAATTATTGATAGTCATATTTATTAAACAGACCCCATTATGGAAGCCAGTTTGTAAAGATATACATATGAGTCAGCAACATTTAAAGATATTCATACCATACTCAAAGAGTACGTGCTGTAGGAGTACATGCTGTACATTTCATACATAGCCGAGAGTTTGAACCGTTGATTTAAGTGCAAAACTCAATTCAGTTTTAACTATGGATCCTCCATAAAGCCATTAAGACTCGAGTGACCGCTACAGGCAACTGCTGCAGTTGTCAGACTATGTGCAGAGAAAAATGCTGTACAGGAGCAGTACCTCTTAGTAGCTACTGCAAGGTGCAGCCAGGGGCTCCAGCCAGTTTCAATGGTTTTGCTGTCACCATTAAGGAGAGATTCTTAGAGCCCAATAGGGATGAAGGAGAAAGACGAAGAAGCCAGAGCCAATTAGCCAACGTGAGGCTGCCCCCATATGACAAACTTGCTAGGAGCATGAGGAAGACTAGAGATAAACAGAGAGGTGAGGATTGCTGAGCCCACCACTAGCTAAACAGGAGAGCTAATAACAATGAAGGAAGTCCCAAAACAAGAACAAATTTAAAATTACACTTAAGGATGCTAAGTGCAATGCAAGAGAATATATACCATTGAAATAATCTGTGAAATAAAATTAAAATGATTCTCTTGAATTGTACTTAAAAAATCTTAACGGTAACATTTCTTGGTGTGGAACATAGTGTGAAAGGGTCAGGCCAGATGGCTACAGGAGAGTGCTAGAAGGCAGATATGTTAGCCCCAGGTTAAGTAGGTCCCTTTTCCCTGGGTAGGGTAACAGGGAAGGTTCCAGAATAATCAGGAACTTTCTGGAAACAATTAAGGCAGACAGGCTGATTAGAACACCTGCAGCCAATCAAGAAGCTGCCAGAATCAATTAAGACAGGCAGGCTAATCAGGGCACTTAGATTTTTAAAAAAGGAGCTCACTTCAGTTTGTGGTGTGCGTGCGAGGAGCTGGGAGCAAGAGGTGCTAGAGGCTGAGAGTGAGAAGGCGTACTACTGGAAGACTGAGAAGTACAAGCATTATCAGATATCAGGAGGAAGGTCCTGTGGTGAGAATAAAGAAGGTGTTGGGAGGAGGCCATGGGGAAGTAGCCCAGGGAGTTGTAGCTGTCATGCAGCTGTTACAGGAGCCACTGTAGACAGCTGCAATCCACAGGGCCCTGGGCTGGAACCCGGAGTAGAGGGCAGGCCTGGTTTCCCCCCATCCTTCCATCCCCGCAACTCCCTACTTGATACTGAAGGAGTTGACCTGGACTGTGGGTTCCACCAGAGGGGAAGGTCTCTGGCCTGTTCCCTGATCCACTAAGTGGATCAGCAGAGACTGTGGGGATTGTTCTTCTTCCTTTTCCCCATGCTGGCAAGTGAGCGAACGGCAGACTTGAGCCACGAAAGTGGCCAAACTGAGGGCTGCCATGAACCTGTGAGATGAGCAAATCCGCCAATAAGCGCAGGACCCACCAAGGCAGAGGAGGAACTTTGTCACAATACAAAAATACACACACACACACACACACACTTATTTAATACATTTTTAATGCCCTCATCACTGTATTATCTGGGTACATTGTGTAGGTGTTCTTTCAGTTGCAACAATTTCTTCAAAACTGGAGCACATATGATATTAACTTATCACAGCCTTCTCTTTTAGCACATGCAGCTACTGGCATAACACTGGTAATGGACTGTCTTGCCTTAACAAGCTCTGATTTTTTATGTATTATTATAATGGAAGAGAGTGGTTTGGAACACTACAGGGATCCTTTTACCTTCAGCACTGATACCTTATTCAAAATATTAAGCTTTATAGCTCCTGTTAACAGTGCTTAACATGTTTCAGTGTATGGTGAAGTGAAATGAAATGATTCCCCATACCTTTAAACTCTATGAAACTGGGGGACAAGATATATTTGTATCCCAACATGTTATCAATTGTGTCTGTTTTACGGCAGTCCTATACTGATTGTGTGGAAGATGAGGTCACTTACCTGTGTTTTATTCCTATTAGCCAATGATCTAATTCAATCTCATGAAATACACAAATGTCCAGGCCTGGAATCAAGGGAACTAGACCAGTTTGAAAACAGTGTGAGAGGAGAGTCAGGCCTGTCGTCTGTTAATCAGCAGCAACCACATACCACACAACAGAACCACTAACCCAGGAACATATCCTTACAACAAAGCCCGTTGCCAACTGTGTCCACATATCTATTCAGGGGACACCATCATAGGCCTCATCACATCAGCCACACTATCAGAGGCTCGTTCACCTGTACATCCACCAATGTGATATATGCCATCATGTGCCAGCAATGCCCCTCTGCCATGTACGTTGGCCAAGCTGGACAGTCCTACGTAAAAGAATAAATGGACACAAATCAGACATCAAGAATTATAACATTCAAAAACCAGTCGGAGAACACTTCAATTTCTTTGGTCACTCGATTACAGACCTAAAAGTGGCAATTCTTCAACAAAAAAACTTCAAAAACAGACTCCAACAAGAGACTGCTGAATTGGAATTAATTTGCAAACTAGATACAATTAACTTAGGCTTGAAAAAGACTGGGAGTGGATGTGTCATTACACAAAGTAAAACTATTTCCCCATGTTTATTCCCCCTCCCCCCACTGTTCCTCAGACGTTCTTGTCAACTGCTGGAAATGGCCCACCTTGATTATCACTACAAAAGGTTTCTTCACCCCCCGCTCTCCTGCTGGTAATAGCTCACCTTACCTGATTACGCTTGTTACAGTGTATATGATAACACCCATTGTTTCATGTTCTCTGTGTATCTAAATCTCCCCACTATATTTTCCACTGCATGCATCCGATGAAGTGAGCTGTAGCTCAGGAAAGCTTATGCTCAAATAAATTTGTTAGTCTCTAAGGTGCCACAAGTACTCCTTTCCTTTTATTCACATATGTTTCCTCAGTTATTATAGTAGCCATAGAGCACAGACACTATAGATAACCATGAATACTAACTTGCAATCTAATCATTCCCCCACTTTTTCTGTTCCTCAAATACTTTTTTTTTTTTTTTTGGAGCGGATTGTGGGATTTGATATTTCCACAATTGCTCTGTGCCTAAAAAACAATGAAAAACTCAGTGGAGCTGTCTGAGTTATTAGGGCATGGAAGACATTTTTGCCCATATATTCTGATCAGAAATTTTGCACTCTCAACAAAAACAGTTGAAGGACGAAATAAACTGCTCGGTGTGTAGAGGTTATTGAGATCTATGGTTTTACCTAACTTTGAAGATAATTGTTTAGTATTTTGTAAAGTTACAAGCATTTACAGTCAGCAATATGTATAGTAGAATCTTGTTTGTTTTGGGGTTTTTTGAGGCACTGCTGCAGAACAGTGAGGTACAATGTTGGATTAAAACTTCAGTAGTGTGCTTCAAAATATGAATGTATTTTGGTAAATTGGAATGTATTCCAAGTGTTCTCACTTTCTACAGGAAGGGTGCTTACAAACCATAGGTGTCTCAAGCGCATCAAATAGAGAGCACTTAAGCCTTCCTGGCTCTGCCTCTGACTGACCTTGCTGCAAGCCAGTCACTTCACCTCTGTTTGCCTCTCTGCTTCCATTCCCAGGCTTTACCTGTCTTGTCTATTTAATTTGTGATTTCGTTATGTCAGAGAATCATTCCTTCTTGGTAGAGTAGAATATTCAAATTAAAAAAGTTTCCTTGCCTGCAAAGTTGTTTAAACAAAGAGAAACATGTCTCGCCCATTGACTTCAGCTCTGCCAGTTCTCAGAACTCTATGCTCAGCACGGCAGAAGTACAGCTTCTTCTGATCAGAAGTTACTAGCCAACAGCTCTCTCACCCTCTTTCTTCCTTCCTCTTAATAAACGATATCTCCAGCCCTGGCAGCTCATTAAGTATTTGCAGGGCTGGGTGCTATCTCTTTTCTCACACCAGTGATGAGATTTAAGGTCTGATCCTGCACTTACTGAAATCATGGCAAAGTTTCCACTGACTTCAGTAGTGCAAGATCCAACCCTTCACCCCATCATTGTCCATCTGAGTGTGGGTTACGTATACCAGACATATCTTTATTCTTTAGGTTGCCAAGCCTGCTTAGGGAGACTTTCCATTCATGTGGCATCAGGAGGGGATTGCAATGTCTGAATCCATCTCTTAGGTATTCTCATCACTTCAAGCAGAAATTGCTTTTTTATATACTGTAATTCTATTTCAGAAGACATTATTTATAGATCTGGCAAACATTACCCCTCTTATAGATGCACCCTTTCTATAAAGTCTGACTGATTTAGTTGTAAATCAGTTAAAAATGACACTGGATCAAGGGATTACCAATTATGAGTCAGATGCT
This sequence comes from Chelonia mydas, assembly GCF_015237465.2. Taxonomy (NCBI): domain Eukaryota; kingdom Metazoa; phylum Chordata; order Testudines; family Cheloniidae; genus Chelonia; species Chelonia mydas. Next base: position 105,104,849 of record NC_057852.1, read on the forward strand.
GATATCCCTACTCATGTTGAGTAGTACCATTAACGTAGAGTAGCACCCTCTCCATGAGTAACGGCATTAGAGTCTGGCCCTCAGCTGCTTTGTAACGACTGTGCTGTTGAAGAAAAATGCCCACAGAACTTGCAAGTTGCAGTGGTAAGTTGCAGTTTCAAGATACATGAGTTTTAGGGAATGCCTGTACTGCAGCTGGGCGCATGCTTCCCAGCTCTGGTAGACAGGCACGTGCTTGCTACGCTTAAGCTACCGCAGTAAAAATGGGTGTGGGGGAGCAGGGGCAGCAGCTCAGCTGCCTGAGCGCAAACCTATCTGAACCTCTACATACCCCAAGCCTCACCTGTGCTACCCCCCGCTACACTGCTATTGTTAGCAAGCTACCATGTGTCTGATTACCTGAGCTGAGAAACACACTCCCAGCTGCAGTGTAGACCTCCGCTAAGGCTACACCTACACATACCTGCCCAAGCTCTCATCAAGCGAGCGCAAGTGAAAACAGCAGTGTAGCCACGGTAGCACTGGCAGCGGCAACAGAGGCACAGCTGAACAGTGTAGGGTACTTACTGACCAGATCAGGCAGGTTTGTACGCGGTCCAGCTCAGCCATGCTACACTGCTCTTTATGCTCATGCTAGATCAATGAGAGCTAGTGCAAGTATATGCACATGAGCAGGGGAATTACATCCCTAGCTAATAGGGTGCACATACCCTTAATGTCTCCCCACCTACTCCCAATATAACACTGTGCAATCTTTCACTGGAGTATGTAAGTGAAAAATATCAGCAAGTAGAGTTTTTTGCAGATGAGCTTTCGTTGCAAGAGTCTGATACAGCTGGATGTACACGTTAATGACAAAGCTAGGGCTAGACTGTGGCCCATCCTGCCTATGGTTCTAAGGTAGAAAGGGGATGTAAACCAGGCTCTTTCTCCATTTTGATGGTGTGCTGAACTGCTGCATCTTGCACGTAGGAAGAAGCAGAATCCATAGAGCCACTGCATCCTCAAATCATACAGATGGGTAGGACTGGGCAAAGTGTTAACTCTTCCCTCCCAACATACCCAGTGGTGTACTTACACCAGCACACCAGGGAGCATACATTGTGACACGCATGGATAGACCTGTTGTAGTGTACCTACTCCCTGCCAGGTGCAGCGGGGAGATAATCTCTGTCCTGGACTACTCAGAGGTCATACAGCAGTGTGCTGCCTCATACTTCCGACTACACTCATAATATCACAATCAAGCCCTTGGTGAAAAGTAATAGCCAATTGCAAAATGAAATGAACAGTATAGCCTGGTATGGGGATGGTAGTTAAAGCTGCATAATAAATTCTAATTTGTAATGTATTTAATACATTATTATTTAACAAGTAGTGGGCCAAATGTCTGGTCACACAAGGAGACTGAGTTAGAGTTGAGCAGACAAATTTTTGAGAATTACTGACGTTTGAGTGCATGGTTCTAGCAATTAATTGTTTTCCTGAAATAGCCAAAGGCAGTATATCTGTACTTTCCTCAGTGTTTGTTAACGTACCCTGCTTCCTGGCACTACCACATCTGCTGATTTCATTTCAACCATTATAGCTGCAGTATGAAAAGGAAGTGGGAAGGTCTGTGAGGATGAGAGTGGGAGGTGAGAGAAGGAAAATCAGTGGGAAGAGAGAAGGAAAAAGAGAAACAGAGGTGTCTTACTTCTGATGTCACAATCCTACCACCTAACAATTAACTGCTCAGCAGAGGGAAGAGGAAAAAGAGAAGTGAAGAAGGAGAAAAAGGGAGAGACTCTGGAAAGATGAGCTCCACCTCCACCAGCCTGTGAATTTTTCATCATACAAGCTATTACAAATATAACTGACCTTATGTTAGCAGTTGCTGCTCTTTCGACAATAAAATATAAAGAATGTGATATTACTCTGGTTTATCTATGACATTAATTAAACATTCAGCTCTGCATTAACAAACATCTCTGAAGATGATACACTACCTTGGTAGTGGTACACATTCCAAACCCCCTATAAAGGGTAAAAAGTGAAGTTGTGAGTGCATGTGATGACAAACAATTTTGCAAACAATTCCATTTGCTCCAAATACTTTACAATGGATGCAATTCAACCAAGCATAGAAGGCCTTCACAAGGCAATTTAGGCCTACCATGAGGAAGTGGCTGCAGATGAAGAGTAAATGCAGGGGAGCTTCAGCACATCCTGTATATCCCTGGAAAAACCCAGAACAGGCTGGTGCAGAGATGCGCCTGGGGAGGGCCATTGGATCCACACTTATGAGATCCATTCTCTGAAAGCCCACCTACAGGGTCTGATTCAAAGTCCACTGATGTCAGTAAAAGTCTTTGGCTTTGGATCAGGCCTATATATGACACTATCGTTATTATTCCAGCTTTAGGGGTGGAATAGCAGCCATGCAACGGCCCTGTTGTATCCCCCAGTCTTCCCACAAGAGGAGGGGTGCATCCCATCCCAAGCCCTGCACAGTTCTTACATCAGAGGAGGGTGAGTGAATTTTATTCAAAATTCTCAGACAACGAGCCAGACCATCACTTGACATAAATCACTATAGCTCCATTGAAGTCAATGAAGCTGTGCCAATTTATACCAGTCACGGATGTAGCCCATCATCTAAATGTTTATTTTGATTGCTCATTGTGCTCATCTTTTATTCAATTATGGTAATATATTGTCATAAATTATTTATCAAATTTGCTTAAACACACATACATTGTGGAAAGAGATAATACAATTGTGTTTTTTTTTTAACCATAGATCACAGTTGATTCATAGATTGCAAGGGCAGAAGGACCATTGTGATCATCCAGTCTGACCTCCTGGATAACACCGGCCCTAGAACTTCCCCAAATAACTCTTACACCATATCTTTTAGAACAACATCCAATCTTAATTAAAAAATTGTCAGTGAGGGAGGTTTCACTTTAAAATGATAGTGCTAATACCTGGCCGCAATACTATTGATATGGGTTACTTTATGATTCAGCAACCTTTATACCTCATTGCCTAACAAATAGTGGTAATAATGAATGAATATCCAGTCTCTGTTCAGATTTTCAGCAAAATTAATGCTTTCAAATTATTTTGAAGTGCAGAGAGCAGCAAGTCTATGAAATATTTATGAGCAAGTACATCATGCCTGTAGTGGTTCTAGTCTGTGACTGCAACATATGGTTTATAAATTGAAACAGGTGTGGGAGAACAGGTGGTCACAGCAATGCAAGGGCACATTTGGAATTTACCATGGGGAAACAAAAATGATAAAGTAGCTCTGCTGGCTTCTAGGGCAACTTGCAAATTTGATGACATAAATCATAAAGTTCTTCACAGGGGCAAATCATAGTGCTCATGGGTTTGTAGCAAACTTACCTTGTGGAATAAAACATATGACAACTGTGAAGCAAATGGTTTCATCACCCAGTCTACTGCACTGTAGTGGCTGTGGCAAATCTTTGTCATAAACCTTCATATTGGCTGAAACAAACCACCAAAATGATGCTTCTCATCACAGGAAGTAAGCTGATGTGGGTGGGTGGGCGGGGGCAGGGGGGTGGGAGCTGTGGTAGGAGAGAATACCAGACATGGGAAGAAAACAAACTTTCTCGGGTTGAGCACAGGATAGGGTCAACCAAGATCTCAGCCAAGGTATAACAAAGGTACCAAATTCTACTCTCAACCCATACCATTGTTGATTGATCTCTAGACATTTTAGATGATGTTCTTCTGTATCTGTGATCAAATTAATCTCTATAGAGTCTAACCCACCATCAACTCACATTCAAGTCAATTTGGACAGTAATATCTGCAGTGTGGCTGAAATTCACCCCTATGCTCACTTTGTGGAATTAAATAGATTTTAATGCACAGGCATTGTACTTGCCTTCTGCACAGGGCTAAGTTTTACCCTGTGGACATATTCCCCAACGTTAAAACACTGAATGTTTTACAAAGCCTCAGGAAAAGTCATATGCACACAAACTGCTCACTAGAATGAATGGGCTGATTTGATAGTTGTCAACTGGATTACAAAAAAGGGACAGTTTTGGAATCAGAAACATCACATCATCACTTTTGGGAGAGCACATAGATGTTGATGCCCAAATGCAATAAATAAAATAAGCACAACTATGAATTCAAAATATATTTGGGCTCTATATTTATTTTCTAAACTCTCTAATCTTAGGCTCAGTCACAGAAGTTGCAGGAACTGTAAATTTCACTCTGGGAATAGCTGAGTTCCCACAACCCCCATTGACATAAAAGTAAGATTGTGAAGTCATTGTGCTTACTTTAGTGTATTGGATTTATGCATTAAAATGTATGTGCTAAAATTGATGTTCTGTTTAATATTCCGGAACTAGGAGACCTTAAAATAAAATTAACTAGTTCTACACCATCCTGGAGGCCAAATTCTTTTTGGCATTCATATGCTGAAAAGCTATTTCCAGGAACATAGGAACTGACACATCAGATCAAACCAATAGCCCATCTATACAGTATTTTAAGAAGCTTATCAGCTCTCACAGTTTACCTTTAACATTTCAAAAACAGTCTACTTTTTGTAATCACATAGACAACAATCAAACCAGGTCATTGGTTCCAGGAAGCAATTTACCATATGTGCTTCAAGGTTGCTACTGAGGCTCTCTAAAGCGTTCAGAGTGTGATGTTGGGGACTATGCCTAAACTGCAAATTTAATAAACTTTTACTAAATTATGCTATTGTATGCAGTCAGAACTTGACCACTGACAGCCCAAATTCATCTGTAGTGTAACTCCATTAAAGTCAATGAACTTACAACACGGTGAATGTAACCTATTATGCTTCAAATTTACTACTTCCTTCTATTCATCCCAGTTCCTTTTTTTAAAGCATGTACTTCTCTTGCTATTCCTAGTGCAAGGCAGCTAAAATTACTTTATAGGAGAAGTTAATTAACCTAACACAAAACAATACTGTGGAAATTTAGATATAAACATTTTTCTGAAATATACGTTTATAGAAAATCTGATCATGATGTCATCTCAGAAAAACATCCCATTAAACTTAAGTTCCATTAAAGTCAGTGAGACTCAGGCATATGTGTAATGTTAAGCATGTTTTGAAGCACCTTCCCGAATCATGCCCGATTACTGGAAATTACAAATAAAGTGACCCTATGTAACTGGGTATATTGGTGTTGCTCTCAAATCCTTTTAGGACCTGAATTTGAATCACTAGTCCTGGCACCTTTTTAGATATGTATGCACCTGTAAGAGAAAAGTTGAAATAACGCTGTTGGCTTGATAGTTTATTTTCTTTTTGAAACCTATTGTTGTAGCAGTTGCTGGGTGTACGTAGTAGAATAATATTGTCTGAATTGGAATATGTTAATGTTCCATTTGTTTTTAGTTCTGTGGAAGATTCTTATTCTTGTGGTAGAGATCATCTAAGGAATGTCACTGACTCACATGCATGTCAATGGGCATCAAATACAGGCATAGTTATTAACCTTCCTTTGATTCAAGTCAGTTATAAAGGTAACGCAACCTCCATGGGTTTGCAGCTGGGTTACAATCTTTGTATAAATTGCATTTTATGTAAATCTGCTCTTATAAAATTATACTAGCCAGTTCTATCACTCCTTCTCCTGAAGTCTCAGTTTTTGCAAATCAAATGACAATACTTGGGGCAGCAAAAGAACAGAACAGAAACCAAACACATCAACTGTGAAAATAATACTGCCAGGGCAGTTTGAATTCAATTTTTTTCTATGCGCTCCCGTCCATCATGACATTTGTAGAACAAAGGTGCTTGAGTAAACTATGCAAATGAATTAGGCTTTGAAATGACTGGAAGAAATAACAGTAAATAACAAATTAGACATCTAATGATACAGTATTTAAATATTTAGTGGTATATTTTACATTCATTCTCCTTGGGACTCCTACTGACATCTGTAACAATGATATTAGCGGGACTTCAGAGTGAAGAATTTTTAACTAATGTGCAATGATCCTTCTTTCTCCTCACCTCCCCAAGTGCATTACCTGTATATAATGGAACATTTTTGAATGTATCCATATGAGTCTGATTCAAAGCTTCAATGGGCTTAGGGCTAGGCTTTCTATAAATAAATATCTGATCATTAGACTCTGCCTGTGCTTGACTAATATTGCAAATGAAGCTGGACTGTAGCATACATTTTCCCTCTTAAATTCAGACTAAGGGAAGAGCAGCACAGCACAAAAACATGGATAATGCAGGCTTCACACAGCATTGTGGGGAGAAAAAGGAGGCAGCCTCCACGACAGGTAGTCATTCTCCCCAAACTGCATGAGTTAGTAGGTTAATGGGTTGTAAATCCAACCCAGAGTCTAACCATGGTACTGTTCTAGCACACTCTTGGAATACGGGTTCATTTTCTGTTTTTTATATGCCAAGATGACAGTAATCTATTTTAAGTTTTCTCCTTCCAGCAAATGACAGAGGAATAAATAAAGGACATAGAAGAAACCCAAAATTAACTTTGCTAATTCTTGAAATGTACCGGGAGTCTGCAACAGCCATTAATCATAGAATCATAGAATATCAGGGTTGGAAGGGACCTCAGGAGGTCATCTAGTCCAACCCCCTGCTCAAAGCAGAACCAATCCCCAACTAAATCATGCCAGCCAGGGCTTTGTCAAGCCTGACCTTAAAAATATCTAAGGAAGGAGATTCCACCACCTCCCTAGGTAACGCATTCCAGTGTTTCACCACCCTCCTAGTGAAAAAGTTTTTCCTAATATCCAACCTAAACCTTCCCCACCGCAACTTGAGACCATTACTCCTTGTTCTGTCATCTGCTACCACTGAGAACAGTCTAGATCCATCCTCTTTGGAACCCCCTTTCAGGTAGTTGAAAGCAGCTATCAAATCCCACCTCATTCTTCTCTTCCGCAGACTCAAAAATCCCAGTCCCCTCAGGTTCTCCTCATAAGTCATGTGTTCCAGTCCCCTAGTTCAGTAGCAGTTACAGATGCCCAGCACTACTTTCAGAATTTGTCCTACTAAGGGTAAGGATGAGTTTGAAAACCTGTATTTTCATTTGGTAAAACCTAAAGAGTTTGTGATATTTATTTGGGAAGTTTTGGATCTATATCCTTTATTCTGAAATGTGAATAATGCAATGAACTACCTTTCTTATTCATTATTCACATGTGAAAAGATGAAAAAAAAAGTTTACACATAACAGAACTGATCAAGTACCCAGCCAGGCACTGTAGCAATTCAGACCACTGGACCATGGATCTCTCTTTACACCTCGCTCTCTCTTGACATTGCTTTAATCTGAAAGGTTCTTCTTTAAGAAGAACAAACATGTATCATATTTTATCCACTGATCTTTATTGGAGCAGGAATTAGAAGAGCACACAGTCAAGGCAGACTTGTTGTGCCACTTTCTGAAGACAAGCTGGTGCTGAAATGAGATCTCCTATCATAGCAGAGGGGTATAGTGATTTATTGCAAGGAATCTCGACAAGTTTATTTTCTGTTTGCCACTGTAAAGATGCATTGAAGAAAGAAATTGCATTTTTCAATCCGTAAGGTAAGACCTACAACATGGGACAGCTGGCAAAAGGTAGGTCAGATTTTTATGACAGCATCCCTTGAAAGATGCTCTGAGTTTGTCTTGGATTTAATATAATTTGTAATTATCTTCCTCTAATCTTGTGTTGATTTAAGGTAGCAGCAGTCACTGTGTTAGCTACCATGGTACTGATGTGTCTGGCAACCTACTTATTTTCTCCCAAACAGGGAGCCTGAACCTGACCATACAGCCCTTGCTCAGGGAAAACTCCCCATTGACTTTAGAGAAAATGTTCTCTTGGTAAGGACTACAGGATTGTGCCCAAATACTTTGCTAAATTCTGAGAAGTGTGTCTATGGTTTAGTTGATTAGAAGGAGCATCTCCCATGCTTAGTGATAGATATTCTGGGAGTAGCAGCCTCCTTTAAATGGTCATACTCATGCTCTCAGAGGTTGGCCTTGCATGTTAGGGGGCTTATTCCTTCACCCACTTACTTCCCTGGTCCTTCTCGCATGAACAGAGAGCAACAATACCTGAAGTCCAAAGGTGCAAACAATTCGATGTTTATTGAGGTGAACTTCCAGCAAGCATGATTACAGTTTCCTTCCTTAGTGTCCCTCTTCCCAGCTCTGACACCACAGAGCCTTATACCTGTGTCCCTGTTCCCATTCCTGCCCTTAGCCAAACATGATTCCAATTTCCTTACCCCCATTCCCTGTTCCCATTTCCCCTTTTAGCAAAACAAGACTCCAATTTCCTTACCCCCATTCCCTGTTCCCATTTCCCCCTTTAGCAAAACATGATTCCAATTTTCTTACCCCTATTCCCTGTTCCCATCTCCCACACCCACACACCCACCCCCACACCCACTCACTTCCTGATTGACTGCAGACTATATAGTAAAACTTGAGTTCTGCTTTGCTCTACCTTAACCAATCATTTTCCTGAAATTTAACTAACCAATCCTAACATATTGTAACATGATTATGTAACCAATTATATCCCACCACCTTAATTAGTTTACACCCAGCAAAATTAATTATACAGCAGACAGGAACACTCACAGAACCAGACAGAGATTATGCAGACAAACAATAGCAAAGTGGGAACTATAATGACAAAACAATACAGAAGTGAGGATTTCACATCCCAGCTATTGATAAGTGAGTTCTTGCCAGACAGGATGCTATCAAACTAAGTTTCCTTTTACATTTTCTAGGCACTTCCCTTTCTCTGGAGGTGATAGGCACTATCAGGACAGAATTGTATTTCTAACAGCCCAATAGCACCTTATTTCAATGTGACTAGTTTGGAATGTGAGGATGTGACCGGTCACTACTGTCGCTACTCAGTTTATGGCTGCCTGTTGCTTAGCCAAAGGCCTTAGCCTAAGAACAGGGCCTCAGACTGTCACATTAAGAGAAGGCCCTTACACCAGCAGACAGTGATTTTGATTCTTTCTTTTATCTCTCTCTAACTAGCCAAGTGATAAGAATACACCTAAATTCTTAGAGTATAGGCCTTTACAGACAGACCTGAATATCTATATCCTAACACTGCATTCCACAGTGGACCTTCAGGTTGAGATTATCAAAGACACCTGAGTGATTTGGACACCCAATTATCATTAAAATTAGATGGGAATTAGCATCTAAATCTGTTATGTGGCTTTCAAAATCTCAGTGTCGATGTATTCTGGATATATGAATCACAGTGATGTACAGGCATTTTAAAAAACAGATCTGGGATACCTGATAGAAATTCCATACTGTGAACATCATTTTTGGAAGTACTACTTCAAATGTATGTTATTTCAATGAAAGACAACATCCAAGATGGCAGCATCTATCAGTTCAAAGTCAAGGCCAATAGGCAAATTTTGCAACCTACAGTGTCTACCAAACTCCAATCCCCTACATCCCATTCAAATTCCTAATTAAAGTAAAAATATATGGAATTCATGAAAATATAAGACATTATTTATTCTGCAATATATGTGGATATGATGACAATGAGATGGACCAACTGGGAACAGTTACATTATATTCTATTAATTCTGAAAATTTGTTGTGTTCAGTTAAAAAAGAAAATACTGAGTTTCTTTATTTATACATGAACCACATTAAAAAAGTCCCTGAGGACCATTTATTTCAACATTAGACAGTTTAGCGTAATGTTAACATATTTTAATTTATACTGAAGAACAATGTATTGGCAACATGCTGCGTATCTCTGAAACTTTAAATGTCAAGCAGATTCTTTTCCAGTTAATGAGGAAGGCAAGCTCCTAAGTAGAATTAAAGAATGCAGTTTGTCAGTTAGAGTTAAGTAATATAAAGTGTCCTTTTCAGTTCACAAGGTTTTTTTAAATCTCAATTACCAGTTACATTTCTTTTTTCTTAAGAATGAGCTTTTTAAATCATATGCTTGTAGGGTTGGGTGTAAAAAAGATGTGGGTGAGAGATCACAGATTGTGAATTCTTCTTTTTTCCCCCGCATAGTACCTTCCCAGCATAAGAAAACAGGAACAAACAAGAATGGGGAAAATGTCTGAAGGATAGGAAAAAAATAATTCTGTCTATTGCAAACTTACAAGGAACAGCTTTGTAAGGATTTTTGTTTTGTAAAGTTGGAAATTTTAGTTCAGTCACTGAAGCAAAGTAATTTGTAATTAATTGCGAAGCAGTGCTAGAAACTGACCCCCAACAATTGGATGAGCATTCTCAGTGACTTGTTCCAATACAGCTTTATTCTTTGCTGTATATTAACTAGAGCTCTAAAACAGTGCAAAAATTTAATAAAGAATAATACTATCTAGCTCTTATTATAGAACACTTTTCATCCATAGACTTCAAAGTGCTTTCAAAAGGTGCCATTATCCCACCAGTAGCAGAACCAGTTCTACTGGGTCTCAGTTCAGAGCATTATCCATTAGGCCAAATGGCACGTGCCATACTAAAAAAATAAACTCAGGCCCTTACGCTCCACAGCCTTATGTCTTATACACCTGTACAGAGTAGATGTGAAATGCAACCATTTCGATTTGGTAGTGCTGTGTTTAACTCCCCCTTTGCTTGAGTAAAAATGATTACAAGGCACTGGAGAATCAGGCATTAAGAGTACATGTGTGGGATGGGAATTTACATAGACCAATCTGCCACTGTCCTAAGAGCCAGTGCCTAGTTTTCTCCTGCTTGTCTCTGCTCCTTGTACTATGAGGTGAGTAAAACAACAAAAATACACATCACGGTTTCACCATAGCTATAAAAGCATGCAACAAACCAGCCTTAGCATAGCAAAAGCATATTTAATCTCATAAGGGGAAATCTCAAATAAGTTTTGATTTTTGTTTGGAAAAGCAGTCAACAATTTGGATACTTACTAGAACCACCCAAACCTATTGAGGTGCCTATAAGGGCATGCAGCCCTCCACCCCAGACAGCCCACCTCCTGCAACAGGCCCATCATCACCTTACCTTGAATTGTCTTCTTGGGGAAGTACCACCAAGGGGCTTGTAGTCCACCTATCATCTTCCGTCTGGCGTCTTTGGCAGATTGTAGAGTGTTCCCCTCTTTTATGTCTTCAAACTGACCACAAGGCAGAGTCACTTCTCCACCCCCAGTATAGGTTGAAAAAAAATGCTTCCCATGAAGAGTAGCAGAAAACTACTTCCTATTTGCCACTGGGAATCTGTTGCCCAGATACACTCATAAGACTCTGTGATCAATTGCTAAAGAAACACAATTGCTAAAGAAAACATGCTTTGATAGCTATGGTAAAACTGTGATGTGTATTTTTGTTGTTGCTAAAGAAACACAAGGCCATGGAAAAATAAGAGACCCTAAAGAAAATCTGCTGTCATTTGCACAAGTTCAAAATCCTGGTTATCTCCAGGAGTTTTTTTCAATATTACAGTTTTTTTCAATATACAGAATAACTGGGAGAAGAATTTAGCTTACTGGTTTTATTCTGAATGAGAAAGAGCATATAAAATGCCCACAGTCCGTCTGAACAAACAGGTCAAAATGGCTTTTTTTTAACCTTTTTGTTCACATGAGGTTAGCTCAGCCAATCAGGGTAAACAAAAGAAATACCAAGGAACTTCAGTCATGGAATTTCTACTTTGATGAACAAACCCAGCTGTGACACAGGAATTTGAAATTCATCATGAAAATCTGCCTCATAAATTTAGCTGACATTCAGATTTTTTAAAATTAAATATAGAAAAATGATATGTCCAACTTTAACAAAATTTTCCACTAAATGATTTTCACTATAAATGTCTCATGGAATAGTTCATTTTAGTGGAAAATCTGCAGATTTTAATTTGGCATCAAATATTTTTCACAGCTCTGCTCTTAGCACCTCGGCATAATGCTAAACATATACCCTTTCTAATTTTGACACAAAAACTTCTCTTAATGGAAGATCGGACTCTCTTTCAAAGTATTCTAGAGCATGCAGTTCTCAGAGCTTTAGTGACCAGTAGTGTCTGCCAGCAAAACCACTACACTGATCTTCATTTACACACTGTAAAGTAGCCCAATTATTTTGGTTATTCTCATTGATTTTAGTAAATATCTAATTTAAAAATATAAAGTATATTTTTTGTTATACCATGTACATCTGAAAAACTCATATATTAACTTATATGCTCCAATCTGCTCATCATGTAACTGGGATGGAGCACATACCATGTATGTGATTGTGAGCATTGCAGAACAATGTGATAAATGGTACTTACTATGTACCTGTGACCACCTCAGCTCTGTTATGCCCTGGAATCTGTCACTACTGGGGTTACTTCTAATACGTCAGACTTCTCCGATTCTTTGTAGAGTTGCTGGTTTTAAACCTTCTAGGTAAGAGTTGCCTACTATTGTCAAAATTGTGAATTTCCTCCAAAAAGTACACTGTGCTGATTTTCAGCCAGGCAATGTTCAGCCTGGGACAAGGGACACATTTAAAGTTTTGCCATCTCAAGGAGACATTGGGGCTCAGAGGAAACAAAGAATCCCTACTTTCAAATGGAATAAAGCATTTGTTTCCTGGTAGAGCCCAAGATATTGGATCTACAACTGATCAGAAAATGGTTTTTTAATTTTTTTTACACATAGAAAATTTCAACTTTTTGGAAAAATATTAAAGAATGAAATATTTCAACCAAAAACTGAAATAGTTTGATTCTGAAATACCACTGTGGTACTTCCTAGGAGTTGTAATTTGAGTGCCTCATGCTCCCATTATTCTCAAACTAAATTTCCCATGATAAACCACAGTCTCCCTTCTTGGTGAGGAGAGGGAGTCCATCAGGGTAGCCCCATGGTCACAGAATATCATGGGAGATTCAGTCCTGCTGCGGAGTCTGGCACATAGACAAACCTAACGTCTATGATTCTGTGATATCTGAATCACAATATTTCAGTTTTCAGCCAAAAAACAAAAACTTTCAAGTTTTCAGGCATTTCCACAAAAAACAACCACTGCAAAAAATTTCAGTTAGTCAAAAAGTCTGTTTTTCTTCAGAAAATAGTTTCAACTGAAAAATTTTGACCAGCCCCAAATGGATCTTAAAGTCCCAATATACTGTCATCCCAAACTCATATCAATAAAACCTTTATAACACACCTCTTAATCACATGTTCTCCATATCTGTGCCAGTTGCAAAGCTCTCATTGAGTACAATAATGCAGGACAATGCCCTCTGTGACTGAATGTTTTATATCTATAACCAAAATATTTCTTTACAATATTTTTATGCAGCCAATGTAAACCCAAAGCTTTTTCAAACATTTTGGCTGAGACCTTTTATTGGATTCTGAATGTGTTTTTTCCCTTTGCTACATGAATATCGTGCTTCATGAAGAATGCAAACAATTAAGCCAGGGGCACCTGGACAGTCCGAATGGAATACTTCCTTATGGTTCCAATTTATCCTTACAAATTGTCTAATGGCAAGCTACTGGAAATTATAAATGCTCATGAACAGCTTCATGTCTTCTAGTCACACACATGCTCCTTTACTCACCAAACTGCAAAGGCCTCAATGGACGTGCATCAGGAATTCATTTGGCTGAACTTATTTATAAATAGTAAAACCAGACAGGAAATGACAATTTTCAAAAGCTTATAACTCAGCCAAATGTCAATGGATTTACATGGAGTCAGTAGAGGGCATCTCCCTCTGTATGGGACTATACCCCTGCCAATTTCAAAGACCTGCTATAAAACTTGGAAGTGTTAGCACTTAAACTTGAACTAAAGAGTATCCTTTACTTTTTCTAACCTCAAATCGGCCTTGATCAACCTGAGCAAAGATTGAGGCTGGTTATTGTTCATTCATATCCCCTCCCCAGCTTCAGTTTACCGTTCTTATTAGGGATGAAGTAACTAGCCCAAATTAAATACGAACTGAGCTGAAGGAGGACCTATAGACCTATGGAGTTTAAGTTCTTGCTCTGTCAGAGACTCTCTGCATGATCTCGGGTAAATCACTCAGCTGGGGAACTGAGGCACAGGGAGGCTATCAAAATTAGGATAATAGCACTTCCCTACCTCAGAAATATGCTGTGAGGATAAATACATTAAAAGATTGTGAGGTGCTCAAATACTGTGATAATGACAACCATATAAAAATGATTTTTTTAACTAGATAGCTAAAATAGAAATATCACTTAAGCCCAGGTTGAGACCCAGAACGCTTATTCACAAAACAGCCCCATCCCCTTCAGGTGAATACCAAACCAAATATTTTTCGAGGTTCACAACAATTATCTGATCTCTTTTACTCCCAGTATCTTCCATTGTCCTCTTAGTCATTTCTTTCAGTATAGAAATCCATCTGTTTGTTTCTGAAACTCATTTGTTCTCATTCATTCAGTAACACTCTTGTTAACTTATAACATGCTGGTTTTCATACTTTGCGTGGATTTGTTTCAATTTGCTATTCTCTTCTTGTTTGCTTCTGCTTGCTTTGCAAATGACATTGATTATTTCTACCATCCTTATTGGTTTCGTTGGTTCACTTTTATATGACTGTACTTTGCCAGTGCCACACAGTTTTATATACACTTTTCCTAGCATCAATTCTATCAGCTATTGTCATCCATTTAAAACATCAGTAAAGTCCAACTCATGTCTTCCCTTTTTCAATGAGAATAAATTCTGATTTCAACTTTTCTTCACCACAGATCCTTGAAGCTCGATCTCATTCTTTCTGTACTATGCTGTACTCTCAGTCAATTATATACTTTGTAAGGTAACAAGACCAATATTTCATACTGCATTCAAGGTGAGGTGTAACCACCACATCAGATAGAAATAATACCTCCACCATTGATTTATATTCTGTCCCCTAGCAATACAAACTTTGCACTTTGTTTGTCTTCAACATTGTTACTGCACTGCACCGAGAAGACTTTATGGATTTTTCATACAATAACTCCCAAATCTTTTTTTTTTTTTGGTCAGAATGCTACAAACTCTTTCCTTTTAGCACATACAATATTTTCTCCTTTGGTTCTGTGATTTATTGTCCTGTGTATTCCCTTACAGTGCTGCATTTGCAATTGACTCGCCCAGTTAAGGGAATCTAAATCTTCCTGTATACTACTGCTTTGTTTCTCATTATGTTCCTGATTATATATAGGTCTCTCTCTCTCTCTCTTTTTATGAATACAATTATACAATACTAATTGATTGGCTTCACACTGCTGTACTTTATGGACTCAAATTATGTTATTGCATGTGTGTGTTGTGTGGGGAACAGACAGAACACACATTCTCTGATTCCCCATTCTGGAGAGCAAAGAGTGGGAACATCTAGTACGACCAGGTGTCCTGATGGCTGCAGAGGAGCTGTTTCTAGGTGGAGTGAGGATAAGGCTATGCTTACCACCTATCCACCCTGGGTACTCGGATGGCTGTACCTGGAAGAGCTGCAGCTACACCTTTTGAATAGCTATAACAAGACACACACCTCCCTATAGTCCTCCTAAGTTTACAGACATATTAAGCTGATCAGGCAGTGTTCCTTCTCCTCCTCCATTCTCAAGCTCTTTCAGATATATAATCTTCCCATGTATAGTGGTCACTCTTCAAAGCTTGCCTGACACTTCCCTATTCTTATTAGAGGGAATACCTAGAATACTACAAACACCAAGAGGAAGTTGTTTAAGGTAATTGGCAAAGTTTTAACAGTGGTCACATTTTCCTTACTTTGGCCAATTTTAAATCTCCCACATTAGTATTCTCCCCGTGGAGAACCCTCGGTGTCACAAAGTAAACATTCTCTGGGCCCTAAAATAATTAGGCTGTTTCAGGTTAAGACACTTGTACAGTAAGACATATGTAGGGTGGGTAACCTGCTATGCATAGATATGAGGTATGGGACATAACTGTCAACTAGCATAACCTATACTTTTTCAAGGCAATTTTGAGACAAGTCCCCCTTCATCTGCACTGTTAACAAATAATACACAAGCAGAGGGAGATTTTCTAATGAAAGTTACTTTGCTCCATTCACTGTCTTGTGTCATTTTTGCAGCCATCTTAGTTTGCCCATTGATATAATAAAATGTTGCTCCAAAGCAATATTAAAATGGGTTCATGTAGTTCACTAAAGGAAGATTTGATATTAGGACATTTACAAGAGTTTGGTATGGGCCTGATCCAGCTCGTATTGAAATCAGTGAGAGCTGGTTGAGGCCCATACACTTCCCCTACATACACTCAGTGCGAGAAAGAGCTCTCTCTGCAAACTATGTTGGTTTCTGATGATTAGCTGGGCTTGGGAGAAAGGACATATTTAAAAGGGGTATGTTTCTAGGTGTGGAGAAAGTGTAATATATGCCCTTGCTCTCCAAAGGTGGCTATTGCAAACAACATAGAAGTACCCTGCATGTGTTGTATAGAAATGGATTTTATTTTACTAAATCACATCACAAATGCTCAGTCCAACCTTGTCATTATAATTTGTCACACTACTATGTGTGTCTCTCTGTAGAGAGTTCATCTGGCTTTCAATGCCATTGGCTATAGTCTGGAACAAAGTTCTCAAACACAATATAATTTTTTTCCAAACCTCACAAAGTTAATAGCCATAACAGCAACAGTTATGTATTCTACACCTAGAAACCTCTGTAGCTGTAGTGTTAGAAGGGCCTGTTGCTGCCTAGGATTATAATTTTGATTATAATGGAATTTGTAACCTTTTATCTCTAGAGAAGCCTTTCAAATTCAGCCCATTGGTAATGACTGAAAGTTATTACCCTCTGATGACTGTTCAGTGGCTTTTTAAAAAGGAATTTAGTTATTACAGTCCTGTTACTAAAAAGCAAGAATCCATTTTACAGAACACCATATCAGATGGTACTAATTGACATACTGGCTGCCAATCTCCTCTTGAACTGAGCAAAAAAATTTGGCCTAATAGTTTCTTCCCAAACAAATGCAGTTTTGGTGGACCCAAAACTATTCATGATTTTGACTCAAATACTTCTGGCCCAATTTTTTTTTCTTTCTGTGGTGGCAGAGGCCTCCCTTATAAGCTTCAGCCTGTTTGTAAGAGCACTCGCTTGGGGTGTGGGAGAGATGGGTTCAATTTCCCCCTTACCTGATGTGGATAACAGATTTGAACATCAGTACATTAAAGAGGACTACTCTAATCTCTGGGCTAGGCTTGTCTGGGTTCCTCCATCTCTGCCGTTGAAGCTGTTCCATTTTTTACAGCTAATAAGCCATAGGAGCAGGGACTTGAACTTAAGTCTCTCATATACCATATGAGTACACTAACCACCAAGCTATAGGGTTATTCTCAAGTTCTCTTTTTCTCTAGCCCAATGATTATTCATTGTCATTCATAGTGCCACTTTATAGTCAAAACACTTTTTTATAGATATTTAACACCATTATAAATGCTGGAGGGAAAGCAGGGTTTGGGCTGGAGGCTGACAGCTTGCGACCGCCCCATGTAATAACCTTGTGACCCCCTCAGGGGTCCCGACCCCCAGTTTGAGAACCCCTGATCTAGGGCACTTGCCTGGGCTACAGCAGCAATGGTAGCAAATGTTCAGGATTCTGTTTCCCAGATTGCCTAGGGTGCAGGGCAGAGCTAGAACTGGCTAGCAACACCACCAGAACCAATCATAAGCCAAAACTCAGACACAGGGTTTGGTTCTACTTTCATTTTGGGGTGTAGCAGGGAGAGAACCATCACAGCCAGGGAGGACCTTTCTACCCTCCACATTCCCACTCCATGGAAGACTGAGTCTTTTGGGGATTTCCAGAACATTGAATAGTGTCATCTCAGCAGAGACCAGAAACCCAGAAGCCTGAGAAGTGAGTCTAGTGAGACTACCAGGTGCAAGCCTAACTGCACACTGGAATCCAGATCAGAGAGCCACAAGGACAACATTACCATCCTTGGTGTGGACAGTTTGTAAGAACATCCCTGTTTATTTGTTTTGCTATTTTGTTTTAAGCCAGCCCCTGACTTCAATGCCCTTATAGGTGAACCCATGACTTATAACCCTGAGGATAAAAGGGAGAAGGCTGCAGTCACACCTCAGGGCTGAGTTACAGAGTTTTTGGGTGTTTCCAATTTTCCAATACTGCCAGTGAACTGAAAAAATCAGTTATTCACCCGGCTCTAACCTCAACAGAGAGCTTTAGGGTTAGATCAATAAACAGATAAAAATACCCTCCCTAGTGAGCTGGTTTTAAATAATTAAGCCAGGGCACTGCCCTGAGTATTGTTCTGACCATTGCCTTTATTGGGTGTTTCCCTGTCTGTATCATGCTATAACAGGGAAACATTCAATATGATCTGAGGAACTTTTAATTTATGCAGTTAATTTCTGATCATATCTATGTACTTCCTATTTCAGTATCTATTGGCCCTAAAAAGTCTCTTGCTTAGAAAATTTTTCAACATCTTCTTTATTCAAAATAGAAGCACCTTAGTTGTAGCCACCTTAATTCCCCATTTCCTACTTAGTCTTAAGAATACTTTTCGTCTACCCTACATGTTCTATGTATGAGACCAATGTCTGTTAGGTGAAAATGTTGTTACTATTTTGTGATTATTCCTGTCTATTTTTGTAATACTCCTATTTTTCTTTCAAATCCCTCAATTTTAGTCATCAGCTATTTATATAGGGTGAGAATCTGTCCCCAGGGTCTTTTTCAATGATTGCTAACAAGCAAATACTATTCTGTATGCTGAATAGCCCCAAAACATCCATTCTATCTGATGTTCCACACAGTCCTTTGAGATTTCATTTCAATATAGGCTGTTATAGGTCCCAATCCTGGAAGGACTTGCACATGTACTTAACTTTATGCACTAGGAATCCCACAGAAGTCATGCAGGCACATTACAGTTAACATTCTCAGGGATCTAAGCGGCCTTGCTCAGAGCAACATTTTTAAAAGCAATTTTGGTGTTTTGGGGATCAGCGAGCTAATGCCTGGGTTCTGTAGGGACACTGTGGAGGGCAGCTTGGAACTGTGTGATGTATACCGGCAGGGGCAAGCAAATATATTAAACTTGCAATGGTCAACAGCTGATAAAGGAGGCTGGGTAGCATTTGTTATCTTCCAGAAAGGCTGCAAGCTTGGTTCTGCCCAGTGGAATTGGGTTCCCACTCATTGGCAATCAGGGGCCACACAGCAGCAATATAGCTGGGTACGGGAGCACAGGCAATTCTGACAATTGGGCATTGGCATTTGGAAGCATGCAATACCTGTGTGCAACCTCGGGTGGTGAGTCAACATTCATATGTTGTAATTTCATTCCAGATGTTGGAAGACCAGCCGTGGAGGAGTTGGTGTGACTCTGTGGGCACAGGATTGTCTTTTATGCACATAGGGAGGAGCATGTTATTGGACTAGCTGATACCACTGCTGTGCGCCATAGGGGCCCGTCAGCAGTCACCGACATGATGTGGCATACCTTGAAGAACACTATTTGGCAATGTGTAAAGGGGTTCAATTACTGTCCAGAACAAGAAGGGACTTGATGCAGATCTGTGTTGTCGGACATACAGTAACGCAGGGTCTGGCTGGGAGCCCTGTGGTACCACCTGGGTTGACAAGGCATGACAGATGCTAACAGGGGTGTAGTCAAATTCCTTAGGGTCATAAAAGGCTCACTCAGTTTGGGCATTCAGGGAGGATGGTGTTCCTCTGTCAAGCTTTGGAACCCATTTGTTTTGGCCCATATAAAAAGGGGGCAGTAAGAGATGTCTGGGAACCCGAGTGGGTTTGGGGGGAGGCAGAAAAGCTAATTGCTGGTGTCTCCTTGTGGCAGATGTCCAGTGCAGGTGCCCCAAAGGAAAGGTATACAGTGACCAGATAAATGGCTTGGAAAAGGACTTAAAAAGAGGTGTTCATTAAAGGAACAAACAGGAAGCGGTTGGGTACTCCTATGATTGGTACAGCAAGGAACCAACCCCCCATTCTTATAGCCCATCTTAACCTTCCTAGAAGGGGGGGTGGATGGTAAGGTCCCAGCAATGGGTTTGCTGGAGGCACCTGGATGGAGAAAGAGGGAAAGCTGGTGGAAGCCCCTAGGTATGGTAAGGTCCTGGCAATGGATTTGCTGGAGGGACCTGGATGGAAAAATGGGGAGCTGGTGGAAGCCCCCCGGTAATTACAGAATAAACACTCTGCCAGGTAGTCCGAGACATCTAATAACAAAGTTGCGGCCTGATCAAACCCATGTCAAATATCTCCTGTCCTTCTTTCGGTATAGTCAGACAATAAGTGTGTGGTTACATGATACTGTCCTTCCTTATTTCTAGTTAAGAGTAACAGAAGAGATGAGTGGGGAGGATGAAGAGGAGGCAGTCCAAGTGATCATCAATAGGAAGAGAGATGGCTCATGAGACAATTTCATTAAGACATATGGAAAAAATTTTAGACTATATGAAATGTAGAACAATTCAATGATTTAATCAACAATAGAATTAACTAAACTCATAATAGCAAGCAGAACTCACCTTTTATTAATAGAGATGGCACTGAACTACAAAATCTGGATCCATATTCAACACTGCATTCAACATTTTAACATTGCAAATTTGGAGGTATTTGGATCCAGAATGTTGGTTCATCTCATTGAAAAGACAAAGCCCAACTAGGAAATACATATTTGAAATAGAATTATGGAACACTCCATACCATCAAAGTTTGCCTTTGTTCAGATTCTGGAATTTGGTTCCAGTCTTATTTCTGTGTATTATTCAAAGGTTCTAACTCAGACAAAATTGACAAATTTTCATAGGGCCAGTAAAAGGCACCTCCCTGACACAAAGGCCACGCCCTGCAAATTTAAAGTCTCTGTTCCAAAACAGGGAGAAGAAGGGATGCTAGGACTCTTTAAAGAAAAGGTTGCCAGAATTTTTTAACATAGGCAAAACAATGTAATTTTACTTGGCATCTTTCTTGGCAATGGCAAAATCATTTTGGCTGATTCACCCATAGAAAATTTCAGCATTCATAGTTAAAGTCTGGCAAAGTTATAAGTAACTGAGAATAGGGTCTTATACTGAGAGATGTCAGGAAATCTTAATAGGCGGTGCTGTTGTCCCACCTGTAATGAGAGCTGGTTGAAAAACTTCCACTGTAATCTTTTTTCTGACAGAAAATCGGGGTTTCAACTGGATGAAAATAGTCATGGAAAGTATCTGCTCTTCTAAAATAAAAGATTTTTTTTGTCAAAAAAAGTCATTTTCATAAAAATTTTCCACAGCGGGAGTGGGAAACATTTTTTGACCCACTTGAACATAGTACATAAGAGCCACCCTTTAAAACACACATTTGCTTCATTTGTCTCTCATATTTGATGAGCTTTCATCACTCTACCTGAGATTCTGGCATCGTTTGAATCATCACTGGTAAGAAAGTATACATCACTTCATTACACCATTCAATTGTCTTCACCCATTGCTTGTCTGTTGATATTTTCTTTGTTCATTAGCTGATAGTGCACCACCCTTTCCAACCTGACCAGATGATCTGGAAATAACAGTAGTCTTTACGAAGGGGTGGTTGATATAAATGGCTGACTGGACATTGTGCAAAACTCCATGCGGATAATTCTCTGCCACCAGCTGACTCAGAGAAACTGTCTAAAGCCTCCAGTCTGCTTCATTTTTGCCTCATTTAACTGCCAGATTCTTGCTCAATAGAGAAGTTTTGACAAGGCATTGCTGTGGCATGGTTTCAATTTAGTTTATAGACTGATCTTTCTACATCAGAGCTTTGGCAGCCACTGAAATACATTGCTCACCCTCTTTCCCAAATCATTTTCTAGTCTTTAAAATGTTCAGATCATATCGTCTACTGAATTTCACCTTCTCAGATAAGTGGAACTTTCCACTGCTTCCTGTTCTGTCCCTGTGAACGTTTCTTTTTATGATGATTTTCAAGCCTTCATCTACTTCAGCTTTAGAGCATTTATACTGAGGTCAGAGGATTTGTCATCTTTCCTTCTACATCAGTGCTACTCTTCATCATGAGGAGATTGTTGAAGAGTTCTCAAAGGACACGACACACAGTACCTAAGAAAGATGTTTTCTTCATAAAATAAGTGTTGTGTCAAATTCCTAAAATAAGTGAAGGCATTTATTTTCACAACTTTTATTTATTCAAACTAGTAACTGGTTCCTCTTACCTTCCAAGACGTAACACAGCTGTATAGCTATTATATAAATACATGAACAATTAAAATTGGAAGGACCACTTGTTAAAAGGATTGTTAATCACATCACAAACTACCTTTTGCTGCAGGTATGCAAGCTAAAAATCGAGGTAAACATGCCATATAAAAAGAGGTGTTTCTGTTTTCCTGGCTCTGTAGATTTCCCTTGTATTTAAAAAATGATAAATAGTTTTAATAGCGTGGCATGATTTGCTCTGATTGAAGAAAAGTGGAATGGATAGCATCCAGCTAACCTTTCAGCACATAAACCTTTCTTCTCATAGCAGAACTATCTGAGTAATGCGAGTAAGTGTCACATTTATGCCAAATAAGAAAGTCATCTGCTGCTGAATGCATGATTGGGCCAGTCAAAGGGAAATTAAGTTGTACTCAGTTTGTTCTAAGCATGTCTCTTAATTAGATTCAATTTAAAAAAATCTTTGTAGATAAAATATTCATGACAGAAGTGATAGCTTCAAAATGCAGCATTTCAGTGCAGATGGGTTTTAGTCTAGTGCATAGTATTTGTACAGCTGCTTAATCCTATAATTGGCATAAGGGTTATTTGGTGGTTTTTTAAGAACACTCACTTCAGAGGAAGACCATTTTTCCCCTCTTCTTTTCAAATACAAAACTGAAGAACAGTGTATTCAAGGGAAGTGTTTAAAGTAGCAAGCAGGAGACACATTTTGTTACCGAATAATGAAATTTACGTTCATATCCTATGAACATCACTATAAAAAAAAGAGTGTCTGCCTTAATGTTTATAAACAGCTTACTGAAAGAATAGTGTTTCTCTAAGTGATGAATGCAAAAGAGAAACATTTCTTATTTAAGGAAAAATATTAAAGGTTACACCTTTCTTCTAACAAGAAGGTTTGCTATGGCATATCAGTATTCCTGCTGGTTTAAAAGCTGTGTAAAAATAAGATTTCAGAAATGTTCAGCGAGAGTATGCCTAACAAAAAGGATGGATGTGATGGATAATCCTGATTCCCACTCCATTACAGCAGTGCAACTACATAGGCTCCATGGAGAATCAGGCCCAGTATGTCATATAACACATGATGCTATAGTCACACGGTTTACTTTTTTGTTAATTTTTTGATACCATCTGGTTTTCTTTGTCTTGTCCCAGGATCCAGTTATCCTGATTAGAAATATATATTTATATATACATTTATATTTCTAATCAGGATATATAAATAATATGAGCTTTCATTCTTTCATTGTGCAAAATTCCACATCCTTTGCCATTCGTCCCTCAAACACGTTCCAGGAAACCTATTGTCATAGACTTATGCTGTACTGACAAGAATTCTCCACTCATGCCCTATTTTGCCAAAGCATGTGATAGTTTTCTGGTCTGGTCAAGTATGTATCATTCTCTAGGACTAAGATGACACAAAACATTATTTATCCTTTATTATTTAATTACACTTTTAGCCTGGCAGGAATTTTAATTTGAAAGACTTTTTCATTAACACTTTACACCGTCTTAGAAATATTCATCTTTCAAGGATGCCAGAAAAGTCATCTGTCCATTTGCCAGAATTTTTAACTCCTTGTCTCTCTGCAAACATCTCCTTGAACTTTCCATTCCCAAAGAGATGTGGGAATTTCCTCTATTTCCAAAATAATCGCCATCTTTTAACTTGTTTGAATAGAGCTCAATTCTGCCACTCTTAACAATGTCTTTACTAATTGATATTCAGTGGAATTACACTAATTCACACCAGCTGAGGATCTGGCCCATTAATTTCAATTGGACCAGGTATTTCTCTATATGAGTAAAGGGGATAGAATCTAACCGTTAGTGAAGGTTTTCTATAAATGGATTGTGGAGTAACTGTGTTAAAATTGTACTGTCACGTTAAATTTGGGGGGGGGGGTTCCTGATCCTGTTTCCAGGCTAGGGGGCTCTGTAGGGAAATGTGCAATCTGAGCCTAGTAGCATCAGTTTGCAGAAGGCTAGCCTAGACTAAGGTGGGGTGAGGCATGCTTCTCCATTTTTTAGGGAGCAGCCTGCTTTCTCTCTCTCTGTGTTTGTGTTCTTGTATGTTATCCTTCTGCATTCTAAGAAATAAAGTTGCAACCTTCCAACGAGGATACTTTATGGGTTTTTTGTATGCCAGGAACATAACATTTAGTATTATTTAACCTTTGTTTACAATATCACCCACTATAATATGAGGTACTTTCCAAATATTCAAAAAAGGCAGTTCCTGCTGCAAAAAGTTTATAATCTGAAGGACACCTGGACAAGCCAAAAGAGATTAAGGGAAATAACAATAGGCATCTGATAGACAAGCCGATTCAATTAATGTTAAACTGTACAGCATATCTGGGTTTTAAGTGGGACTTGAATGTGGATAAGGTACGGGCCCTGTGGATGAGCTCAGTGAGGTTGTACCATACATAGGGCTGCTGTGCAGAAGAGGGCACAAAACTGATTATTCAAGATGTATATCAGTGGAAAAGGCCTGGAACATTCGTGGAGCAGTGTGGGTGGTAACAAAGCCAAACTTGGCAAGGAAAGGTGAGTAAGGAGGGAAAGTTATGCAGAGCTGAGAGTGGTGATAAGAAGCTTTAAACTGGATATAACAGCAGATGGGGAGCCAAATGGAGGGAAAGCCAATGGGCAGCTGCATTTTGTATGGACTGAAGGCCAGGGTAGGGGACATACTAAAGTTAATACATTCAAATATCAATTAACAGTTGAACTAGGAGAAAAGAAAAAAAAAACCTAACCAAATGAATCCTATTTCAAAAAATTGCTGATCTTTCTTCCCCACACATCTGCTCAGTACCTCCCTTGAGTTATGACAAAAATTCTCCTTCTCTTTTTTCTGAAGTGAAGAAAGGTAGTTTCTGCTGAAGATGCTATCACAACTACTGCCTCTCTTTAATCAAAGTGAGACAATCACCTGACCTTTTACCAATCAGATTTCAGAGAGTTTACAAAAACCTTGATTTTAGCATCCAATTCGTTCCGTCTTTAAACAGTAATTTTTATTCTCCAAAATTCAGCACATTTCCATTTTTATCATGGATAAGTATACAATTGCCTAAAGACAGCACATCTTTAATTAATTTCTACTGTGTGAAAATAATCCTAAATCATTTGCCTTGCACAGTATTTACTGGGAGTTTTTCAATTCTACTCTTTGCACACATATTCATATCAAACATGGCCTTCTGTTTGCAATAGTCGGGTTACAAATTATTCTGATCGAACTGATCTACTGCACCCCAGTGGGGATTAATCCCCAGGAAAGAGCAAGCTTATTTGTGCTTCCACTGGCAGGTCTGTCAAGGACCTCCACGAGGATCTGTGTCAACTTCTGCAAGCATAGTCCCTAGACTGAATCTGGCCTATAATGTTTAATCTACGCTAATGTCAATCTGTAAAGTGCTATACTTACTATTTACCAGTTGGGCAGCTTAAATTAATTTACCTGGCCACACTATTTACTGCAGAGTCAATGCTTTTCAAAACACTCAACACATGTTGCATATTCAAGGCACTCTACAAATATTAATTAATCTTTCTAATATTTCTAATATTTCTAACCCTCTGCAATTGGCAAGTATTATTCTCCCGATTTTACTGATGGGAAAACTAAGAAAAAGAGAGTAAACATCTTGCCCAAGTTACTGCTTTGATTTCAGGAGTTACATTCTTCATTTTAGGTTTGTGAACTTTCTTGTAGGGTTAGGCAAGCAATTATTTGGTGATCTCATTAGAATCTGGCCCACATAAAGGGATTAATTTAAACTTAGAAAATAAAAAGTGATTCATATGAACACTGATTAATTTGTTGAAGTGCTTACCCAATGCTGCTCTCAACTGTGAAGGAGCCTAATTTGAGCCCACTTCAGTCAATGGCAAATCTCTCATTGACATAAGTGGAGCAAGACCACATTTAAGCACCACAGTGAGTAGCCCTCTACAATGGGGTTAATTTCATTCGGTGAGAGTGGAAATGAACCAGTAAGAAAATACAGTCTACTTTCAATGAACCCTCCAAATGTTAGCATACCCATGAATACACTGACTCAAAATGCTGTGATTAGCTGTGCCACCACCCAGGGTAGTGTCACACAACATTTGTGAAACACATTTCCAAGTCTGCTGCAGCATGTCATTCCTAGAAATAATGTTTTTTGGATGGTTCTTCTAGGAGTGACAAAAAAACACAGTGCAGTGCCCATGAACCTTGGGTAAAAGTGGCATTGAGTGAATAGTTATGAATCATTTTAGTAAGCCCCACTCCTCACAGATTTTAGTTTGGCTACTTCGAATTTGGACAGGGCCAGAGAAAGTTAACTCACAATCAGATGCCAGAAGCTTATTCACTGAAGAGAATGGCTCTTGTAGGGTTTCCAGGTGTCTGTTTTTTTTTTTTTACCAGAAACTCTGGGGGGAGGCGGGGGCCTGTTGAGTATCTGGTCAGATGTACTGACCAGACATCAAAAGTCAGGTTACCACACCAGCCCCTGCTCAGCTGGAGCCACCTCATGGGGAGGCAGGCTCCAGAGCAGAGGAAGCCCAGCTGGATGCAGGGGACGGAGGAGGAGAGGATCGAGCGAAGAGGAAGGGGAACAGGAGAAAGCAGCAGGGGTGGGGGAGAGGAGTGAGTGGGGGCAGAGCCTTGGCAAAAGAAGCAAAGTGAGGGTGGGGCCTTGTGGGGAAGAGGTGGAGCAAGGGCAGAAGAGGCAGTGCTGCTGCTGTAATGTCCGATTTTCAGAAATTAGAAAGTTGGCAACCCTAGCATGGTAATGAAAAAACTGATAGAATGTTCTTCCTTACTCCCAAGTGGGCTCCATGGGGCTGCTTCTCTCCTCCCATGCAGATAGGTGTGGACCAATTATACCACCCCCAACATTCTGGATAAGCACAGCTGAGCTGACACAGAGGGGGATGTCAGCTGCACAAGGTAAAAGGCTAGCACAGTTGACTTCCTCCCTTGAGCAAGGAGGAACTGGGCACAAAATTGTGACTCTGAGTCCATCCACTACCCATGGCTGCCAGAAAGGTCCACAGGTGGACTTTGCAGCCAGCCCTAAGGGTGCTTTAATCTATGCTGTGGCAGGGGCTGGATAAGCCCTGAGAGAGTTGCAGACACCCTCCCACTCTATTCTTTCATTAAGATCTCAGAAGCAAGAGAGTACCTGACGTAGTTTCTCCATCAGTGCTAGTCAGCACAGGAGGAAGAAGAATCTGGAGGAAGTATCAAATCAGGGAGAACAGCTTGTCAGGAATTTTCAGCTGAGATATTTTTTATGAACTTTGAAATTTACACAAAATCAAAATTTTCCACAGAAAAATTCAATTTTGCTGAAATTCCTATGGAAAATCTAAATGAAATAATTAGTTACAGATTGGGTCAACATCAATCTGTGTCTGCCTGAGCAGCTTTAGTACCTCACGGGAATTGTAGTTCAGGTCCTCATCCCCATGACATGTCCATGAGGTCTACCCCCTCACTGAACTGCCAAGGGAAGTCTGTGACACATCGTGGGAGAAGAAGTCTGACTGGGGACCAGCACTACAGGAGAACAGGAAAATGAGGCACCTCCCATGAGGAAGCTCAGGAAGACTCAGTTCAACATCAAACTGAATCAAAATGAGCTGTTTTTATGAAGTTTGTCAAACCAGAATGAAACATCTCAATTCAGGAGTATAGGAATATTTCATTTCAATCAAAAATATCAAAATGAAACTTTCAACATTTCTGAATCAACATTTTTCAGAGCTTTCCTCTCCACAAAAATATTTGACATTTCATTCTGACTCAGGATTGTAGCCCAGTGGGCCATGTTACCTGTATTATATTCATTGCTTTGTTATCCTGCTTTATTATATTTAGTAGTAATGCAAGGAACCTAGAGGCTTTTATCCTGTAAGATTTGGCTTTAGTAGATAGTCTGAGGCTTGGGGTCTATAACCTTTGGTATAGATAAATTTAAGTAACTCATAAGTTTAGGGAACTGAAAGTAACATGCAAGAGGGGGAATTTTGTCCAGAATATTGACGTCAGCCACCCACAGAACCTAGCTGACACCAGCACCGAACATCGCTGACACCAGCGTCCGGAAGGTTCCGGACAGAACCTCCGACCGCAAAGGTGTCATGACAGCAAATTGACGTGTATTCTAATAGGGTAACATCATACATATACTAACCTATAGAAAACGGACACCTTAAGGGGAGGAAATAAGAATAAGAACCTCTATTGAATATGCATTGGACGTGGCAGTGTCAGCGTAACCTACTATAAAAGTAACATCCCAGGGGCAGCAGATAGGTTGGAGAGATGTAGACCTTGGGAGGGGCCAGAAAGATGGCCACCGGGGAAGATGAGGACAATAACGGTGATGAGAAAGATAATGATTAAGTATGAAAGATAATGGTTAAGTATGTAAAATAATGGTTAAGTAGGTTAAGAAAGATAAGGGTGTAAGTATGGACATCCAAATGTACTTTCTGTATTATCTCTATCTGCCTTGTTGAGTTTAAGTGTGTGTATAACTTTGCTAAATTATTAATAAATTATATATTTGTAAATATATATAGAGAGAGTTCCTATGGTGTGAGTGTTGCACCTGTGCACATTGGGGTTCCCAAATTATGATAATTTTATATTGGGCCTGATCTTGAGACAAGAACCTGTTAAGCCTCAAGTTACAATTGTATATACCCAACTTTGGGTCAGGCTACAGGATGAAAACAAACGTCAAAATATCAGAATTTCCTATGACATGGAAATTCCTATTTTAGACCAGCTCTAATAGTTTCCATTATCTTAGAATGATCCTTTTGGCCACTAGAACATAAGCTTAAACCTATTGCCTGATGTTGGTTACCAGCTCATCTAATATTCTCAGCACACATAAACCAAGCAAGGATAGAATTCTTTTGCCAAATATCAATGGAAGTGTTTCAGATGTGCTTACCCATTAATTACACAACTTTCTATTAGTATACCGACTATGAGAGAGGTCTGCCTTCCATAGCCTGCTCCTCTATGTGCTGTGTATGTCAGAACCAGCCTGTAATATACCTTTGGGGTCCATTAGTATCTGTTTCACATTTTAATTTGAGAAACTCTTAGAGCGGGAGCCTGAGGTGTCCTTTATATTCAAACAGTTTTGAAGCTTGTGCTAAAATGGATAGACTCTGCTCCTTTATCTATTTTTCTCTAGACTACTATGAAAATAGTATACTGCAAAGAGGTGAGTCACTTATAAGGATTCCCCACAAAGTGTTTTTTGTTACGGTATAGTATTTGTTAATATAGGCCTCTAGTGATTATGTTAAACCCGCTCACACTTTTCTGTAACTGTATCTGTGAGTTAGCTGTGGAAAGCAGGATGTCTGTGACCTTTGTATCAGGTATTTATCACAAATGCATTCAAAGCATTTTTTCCCCACTGCACTTTCTCTTTTATTATGGATATCCCTCAAATAGACATATTCATGTTTTTCCTTTGAAGTATAGTAAAATACTCTCTCCAAGTCGAGCTGTGTGAAATTTTTCAGAGGAAACTTTTTTTTCCACAAAAAAATGCAGTTTTAGGTCAACCAAAACATTTCATAGAATCATAGAATATCAGGGTTGGAAGAAATCTTAGGAGGTCATCTAGTCCAACCTCCTGGTCAAATCAGGACTAATCCCCAACTAAATCACCCCAGCCAGGGATTTGTCAAGCCTGACCTTAAAAACCTCTAAGGAAGGAGATTCCACCACCGCCCGAGGTCACCTATTCCAGTGCTTCACCATCCTCCTAGTGAAAACGTTTTTCTTAATATCCAACCTAAACTTCCCCCACCGCAAGTTGAGACCATTACTCCTTCTTCTGTCATCTGCCACCACTGAGAACAGCCTAGACACAATTTTCATAAATTTGATTAATTTTATAAATTTGCATCAACTTTGCATAATTGTTTCAATCAGAGGGGAAAAAAACTCTGAAAAAGTAATTCTGTTTTGATTTGAAAGGACTGTTTCAAGTTAAACTTCCATTTAAAAAAAAAACAAGTTAAAAAGCTCTTGTAAATTAAAAGAAACGTTTTGCTTTGAACATAACATTTATTTCAACTTGAATTAATATTTTAAACTTTTTCTTTTTACCAAAAAATTCTAAAAATTTTCATTATGGTTCTACTGGAAACAATAGTTTTTTCAATTTTTCAGTTTGGCTACAGAGTCAAAAGGTCAGTTATTTGCACAGCTCTATTGTCAACAGATTTTTTTTCCCCTCAGCTGGTGTGACTCATTTGTAGTAACTAATTTTATACAATAGATATATTTATAACACCTTTCATTTCATTTTACATTTCAATAAACTTTCCATTAAATTCACTACTTCATCATGGCCATATAATCCTGGCATATGTATGAATAAAATAGTCAAAGAGTCATTTGGTCGGGCACAGGCCATTCTTTAGCTGAGACCAAAATATGAACAACAACATCAGATGGGACTTCAGATCAGATCAACTCTAACTAAACTCATGTAATTTAACATAAAGGATTATGTCCAAACTTCAGATCTTAAAAACCTGTACATTAATATAATGTGTCACTTAATTAGGTAACGTGTACAAGGTCCCAAAGATGAAAGTTGCTGGAGCTGTCTAAAATTGTAGAACACAGCTTTCATATGTAATAGAAGAAATAAGAGATCATAAACGGGGAAAAAGTCCACTTAAATTGTGTCATAGAATGGGTCAGCTCAGCAGGAAGTATAATTTGTCTGTTAGGCAATTTAAAGCCTCCTTGCCTTACTTATGTTCAGGCACTGATGATTTTAAAGATTTTCTGTGCCTTAGATTTCTACGGCACTGTCTCACAAAACTGCTTTACCATCAAGGATAAGTATTTTAAAAATGCTAAATATATTATCGTGGTAGAAGCTTAAGAATAATCCATTTAGGCTGTTATAGCAAGCCCATCTAAAGGCACAAAAATCTTCTTAGAGCTATTCTCAGCTCACACATTTTATTTATATTGCTGCCTCATACACAAGAAAACTTTAAATAGCTTTCAAGAACTCCTGACATCCCTAATGAATGTGAGATGCAGTTCCAACTTTTTATTTGTTATGATCATTCAACATTAGAAATAAATTAGATTAAAGGGGCACAAGTAAAAATATGAATTACAAAAGCTTAATTTAATTCCTCTGCAACTATTATCTCTATTTTCTGTTTTCCCCCTTTCCCCTATTTCTTTTCTATTTTGCTTTTTTCCTGAAAGACGTATTTCCTGTGTACAAATGAAATCTAAAAATATTCAATACATTGATATTATTAATATTATTTGTATTTCCATAGTGTCTATGAGCCCCATTTGTGGACCAGCACCCCTCTTGTGCTAATTCCTTACCCAAAGAGCTTACAATCTAAGTATGAGTCAAGAGACAAGATATAAACAGGCAGGGAAGTACAAGGGAACACATGAGACAAATAGAAAAAATGTTTAAATAGCTTGTGGGGCCTGATTTGTTTAAAAAAAAAAAGGGGACTGGATGTGGATACACTTACCCAATTATACCAATGTATTAGAAATCTATTTTAAACACCTTGGCATATTTAACTTAATTATCACTCTAAAAAGCTATTTTCCCTAAGTATGAAAGTCAAATCTGACAACGTAAAAACTGTGTTATCCAGTCCCACTTTTTTAATAACCATAAGAGAAAATCTGTACTTGTAAGCGAGGGCAAATAGGCCAACTGACTTTAAGGAGTGTGGCTTCCTTCCCAGCATGGATACTGTGCCTCTCAAGCTGTATAATGGAATGTGTAGCAGTTCACAATATCAGCACTGATAAAAGATGGACATACCTTGCTGTATTCTTCTAGGAGAATAAGGGCGTCCTCTGCAGCAAGTTAGGTGAACTGGGGTTATTTTATAGAAGAATTCCTCTGAAAGGCAGACACCAAACAATGGTATGAAGAACCTTACTATCTATTTCTAATTTGGTAGAAGATGTATAACTCCATTTGGGATCCTTTTCTTGATTAATCTATCTAGGCACTTACAAGGTCTCAGTCACTACAGTATCTAAACTCCCTTGTACACATTAAATAATTTACCACCGCAACAACCGTATGAGGTAGGGAAAGTTTATAATCCCCACTTTGCAGATGAGGACTTGAGATCATGTGATGTCACACATTTGAACTGTTGATATAGAAAGAGAAAGACTTCATACTCCATTATCAGTCCTCTGAGCCATCTAACTGCCTCAACCCTTGAGTTTTAAAATCTTCATGTGCTACCAATAAAGCAGAAGAAGCTACAAGACCCCAGTGAATGTCTGTGAATCTTTTCCAAGGAGGGTCTCAATAGAAATTGTTTACAGTGAATAATAGGTTAGTAGCCCTAGCACCACGGGCACTTTAAGTCTCTCTCATTGAGCAACTCCAAAGGACCTGAATGGGAGCTGAAGCAGCAGGGAGAGAAGCATATCTTTATATAAGATAATTTTCCCTCTTCCTAATACATCTCCCCCCCTTTTTTTTGCCTCAGTCTCTTTTCAGATTTAAATGGGCTAGGAAGAGGTGGCATATTCTCATGAAGAGATAGTAGCAAAGGCCTGCTGATTTATTTTATGGGAGATTTTTAGCAGCTATACCAAGCTTGCTCTGGAAGATTATTTTGCCTATTTCTTGGAGCCAGTATGTCCAGGGAGAAAGCAAAGCATGTCTAGCAGTACTGCCAAATAGGCTGGGTGAATTGCTTCATGGAGAGAGGCTCTCTCATTTTCTTTGTCTCAGGGCTCATCAGATGATTCTGAAATGAACAAACAAGAGGAACATAAGGCTGCTCTGGCAATTATACTGAAGGAAATAAGGAAAGGTCGCTGGACTAATAATAGCAGTTTACAGAATTTAGAAAGGAGTTGCCTGAGGGTTAAAAAATCCGTGGTTCAATTAAATGCTAGAACAAGTTCTGCAGAGAAAAGGAATAGCAATGCTGCAGATCCTTTTCAGGCTTTAACAGGGATTAAGAAAAATATAACAAAAATAAAAGCAAAAATGTATACTTCTTAAAAAAACAATCTAGATAATCCCTACAGAAGATCAAACACAGAATACTTCGCCTTCCCAAATATGATCACACTTAAATCTGCCCCGATGCAGGGACTAAATGCATTCTATGTTGGAACCCTCAGAGCAAGGCTGGCAAAGACTGATTGCCTCTCTCTTCCCCTCCCCACACCTTGCCGTGAAATCAAAATGGTTGCTGCACTCAGGGAACACTGCAACCCTTCAATCTTGGGGTTAAATGTTCCTGGTTAAATCAATCCTGGTTAAATGTTACCAATTCATGGTATTCTGGAGAAAAACTTGGAAATGTGACCAGAGTAAATCCTAAAAGCTCAAAAACCAGAAGGCAAATAAATCAAACCTGAAATTTGTGATTTTTGGGGGCGATCTCATGATTTTTGTGACCTCACTAGCAATTATTTTAGCATTTGGGACTGGCAATATTGCAATTCAGCAGAGTATTTAGCTTTAAGCACATGCTTAAGTCCCATTCACGTCAATGAGACTTAAGAAGGATATAAATGTGGTTAAGCAAGTGCTTAATGTTAAACACATGTGTAAGTGGTTTGCTGAATCAGGGCCATGGAAAGCAGAGCCATTTCTGCAGCTCTGCCCCCTTTTTATATCTCACAATACAATTCCTCCCATCGTCTCCTTCAACAACAGTCATGCTGGTCTGCTTGTGTCTCCCTGGCATGTTCCACAGCC
The DNA here is from genome assembly GCF_015237465.2 of Chelonia mydas. Taxonomy (NCBI): domain Eukaryota; kingdom Metazoa; phylum Chordata; order Testudines; family Cheloniidae; genus Chelonia; species Chelonia mydas. Next base: position 105,138,904 of record NC_057852.1, read on the forward strand.
TCCATAGCATTTCAGGAAACAAGGTCCAAATATAGTTAGCCAAACTGTTTGTGATGCACTGAGGAGGGATATGGTACATATGTTGCTGGAGCAGAGTGTGGATTCTGCAGGCAAAATTGTATCCTCATCAATGCTTTCAATACTCCATTGCTTTGAATGGGATTGGACAGGGTTACCTGATTGGAACTTAATGAAGATGGAATAGAACACAGCTGATTCTCTTAGTTGTGTAGGCTCTGTGAAGGTGACTGGAGAAAAAGACAGTAAGAACTTATTTGAATACAATCAAGCAGCAGAACTCCTTGAATAAGAAGGTGCTATTTTTACCCAGTCACTTTTCAGAGAAGAACCACACATTAAAATCTCAGTTAATTTGCAGGATTTATTTAAAGTAACTCCATGGGACCATTCACACAAGAAAGGCTATTTACATACCTAACTGGTGGTAAAACTGGGGCCTTAGATAAAATGTCCAAGATTTTCAAAAGGTGGACTAAAGGAAGACTTCTAGATTTAGACAGGCTGGTTTTCAAAACTTCTAAGGTACTAGCTGCTTCAGCTGAAATAAGCACTTTTGAAAATTAGACTGATTTTTGGGCACCTAAGCATGGAGTTAGGAGCTTAACTTTAGGAACCCAGTTTTAGAAATCTTGGCCAATAATTTCAGGTCATGACCACTGGAAAATACTCAGCTTTTCTCGAATAGCTCAGATTACTATTCTAAATATGGATGGCCTGAATTGTTCCTCCTGATTTTATTTAGAAAGAAATGCTTCACAAAAACCGCAAAATTTGGTATTTTCCTTTCCTCTCATTTAATACTGGTATCTAGCAACCCAGTCTAAAGTAGGGTGACCAGATGTCCTGATTTTATAGGGACAGTCCAGATATTTGGGGCTTTTTCTTATATAGGTGCCTATAACCCACCACCCTCTGTCCTAATTTTTCACACTTGCTATCTGGTCACCCTAGTCTAAAGTAATCTTTTCATTGGTAAACCTCAACAGCAATGGTGAGAAAGTTTAGGACAAAGGGTGCTCTGCACTGTTTTGACAATGCTGTTGTCAGGAACTCAGCTGCCTCGAGGCTCAATCACCTAGCAACCCAATCAACTTAGCTGGGCCCAGTGACCTTCACTAAAAGGCTATTCTCCTTGATTGGTCATAAGTGCCAACAGTTCACCATTTAAACCATGTAACAACAGCAACACAGTGGCTGCTCAATGCATTCCATGCCTGAAGCTGCACTAGACCTGCTTCTTGTCCAGCCCTTGCCTGCTCCACACCAGCCCTAGACCCTACTTACCTCTGAAATCCTGACTCCTGAGTCTGACTATTGGCTTGTCTCCTGACCACATCTCTGGCTTTTACCCTTTTGTTCTGTTCTGGCTCCTGACTTTGACCCTTGGTTTACCTCCTGACCATACCTCTGGTTCTGCCATCTGATTCTGCTCTACCCACTAGATTGCATCACGTATACCTTAGTGCTTGACCGTTTGAGCAGCCCACTAGATGATAAGGAGGGACTTCACCTCATGACACAGAGCTCCTCTCTGGAATGGCTCCAGCAGGACCCCAACTCACCTTCTTGAATGTTGTTGAGATCCTGCGGGAACTACAGGCACAGGTCCTGGTGCTACGTGACCAGAATGCAGCACTCCACCCCCAGATACAGGCCCAGGAAGCAATTTCTGTCCTCTCCTATCCCCCAACTCTTGCATCCACTGTCCGTGAGCCCAAGCTGCCCCCATCCAATACATTTGATGGGGATTGTGCCAAGTTTCATGGGTTCCTTAACCAATGTCATCTCTGGTTCATGTTGCAGCCACAGTTATATCCCACAGATCAGTCCTGAGGGGGATTAATACTTAGCCTGCTCATTGGGGAGGCCTTCAAGGGGTTGTCCCTACTCCTGGCAGTGTCCAGTCCTCTTCCTGAACACTAGGAGAGCTTTGTGCAGGCAATGTTGGGTATTTTCAATTACCCTAATCAAGAATGTACTAAGAAGCTGCTCTCCATGCCCTTCAGCAGGTTGTCAGATCTGTCACCAAATATGCAGCGGGGTTTTGATGGCCTGCTGCAGAAACCCACTGAATGAGGCCATGCAACAACATCTCTTTAGGCAGGGACTCAGCAATTCTTTCAACGATGAACTAATATGGGTTGAACCTCCACCTAGCCTGGGAGCCTTAATTGATCTTTGCATCTAGATTGATGATCATCTAACAGAGCGAGCCCAAGAAAAACAGCATATCTCCTGACCCAGCTGGCCAGGACTCTTCCCTCTCCCACGGTCCCAGTTGTTCTACCAGACCCTGAACGATGCAAGTCAACCAAGTCAGACCCCATCTCTCTACCAATGAAAAGAATCATTGTAGGGCATTGGAGTAGTGCCTGTATTGCTGGATGCCTGGGCACATCACAGCAGGGTGCCCCACTAGCATCCAGCCCATGCCCTTGGCAGTCACCAAGAGATCTTGAAGTTTGTGGTCATCTGCACTCCGCATTCACTGGTCTTCACTCATGACCCCTGAATCAGATGGTGCTCATAATCTATATCTTCTGTTCCATGCTATGCTGATGAACATGCCTTCTCAATGTGAGTCAACAGTCAGTCGCATTCTCCGGCGCACTCCAGATCCTGAAGGATCCAGAGTTGCAAACCAAAGACTGGTGATCAGGACCTGAAATTCCTACCTGCAATTGCCCAATCAAACTTCAATTGGGAACAGAGGTCTTTTTTGGAAGCATTTACACGCTATCTGAACCCGAGCTAAAGGCTCGCTGGGATTACTTTGAGGAATCTCTGTGGAAGGGTTCATCCATCCTTCGACTTTCCAAACAGGAGCACCTATCTTCTTCATGACTATGAAGGATGGCTCCGTCTGATCTTCTGTCAATTCTCAAGCCCTCCAAAAGACCACCATCCATGGTCAACATCCCCTTCCTCTCATAAATTAACTCCTAGAAAGTCTTTGTTCAGCTCACAAAGCTAAACCTGCATGGAGCATGGAACCTGGTCAGAATCCAGAAGGAGGATGAATGGAAAACAGCTTTTCAAACCAGGTATGGCCATTTCAAATATTTAGTCATGCCATTTGGTTTACGTAATGTCCCCACTATCTTCCAGCATTTTATGAACGACAACTTCAGAGACATCCTCAACCAATTTGTGGTCATCTACTTAGATGATATTCTTTCTTTTTCAGAGAATGACCACCAGGTTCACCCTGTCCTTGACTGGCTTCTCCAAAATCAACTTTGCATTTCTCAGGTTTTGTGTAAATTTGACAAGGATACCGTCCAGGTTCGGGGCTATGTCGTCTCAGCAGCAGAACTTGCTATGGACCCCTGCAAAGTTGCAGCCATCACTGAGTAGAAGGCAGGTAATATAGGCAGGTGCAGCAGTTCCTTGGATTCACAAATGTTTACCGGTGATTCATCCAAGGATTCTCTAATGAGGTAGCTCCTATAATGTCCCTCCTCAAGAAAGGGGCTAAATTCATCATGTTCACCAACACAGAGATGGTTTTCAACTGCTTGAAAAAGGCATTTATTTCTGCCCACATTTTGACCCATCCAGATCCCACAAAGGCCATCATAGTTGAGACAAATGCCTCAGGCTTGGCAATAGGCATGATCTTCTCACAATTTACCAGCCCTCACTGGTTGCTTCATCCCTGTGTCTTTTTCTCTTGGAAACTGACTCCCACAGACAGAAATCATGATGTTTGGGACAAGAAACTCCTGGATATCAAGGCTGTCTTTGAGCAATGGCAGCATCATCTCGAGGGGGACCATACCTGTCCAAATCTGGACTGTTCACAAGAATTTGGAACATCTACAGATAACATCAGATTCACTGGATCCTTTTCCTCTCCCAATTTGACTTTATCGTTACATGCTGTCCAGGGATTAAGAATGGGAAGGCAGATGCCTTGTCCTGCAAGAAAAAGTACCATGAAGTGGAGCAGGAAATTCTCATCACTATACTTACACCCTCCCAAAACTGTCTGCAGGATCATCACTGATCATCTGATGATCACATCTGTTCCTTGCTTCTAAGTGACCCATTTGCAGCCCCAATCTGCTAAACTCTAAGAAACAGCAGTTCTTTGCTGTATTCAAGTTTCCATCTACAACAAGGCCTCCTTTATCAAGGGGATCATCTCCACATTCCTGAGTACAGCTCCTTGCTTCAGTTGCTAAAACTGTCTCATGACTCACCCTTGGTGGGACATTTTGGACAATTTAAAACCTGGAACCTAACCCCTAGGTACTTCTGATGGCCAACCCCATGAACTGATGTAAAAAACTGTGTTAGGTCATGCAACCTCTGTACCCATACAAAGAAACCATGAGCCAAGCCTGTGGGCCTCCTTCAGCCCCTCCCAACACCTACATTTCCTTGGTCACCCTCTCAATGGACTCTATTGTAGAGTTATGACACTCCAGAGGGCACTCAGTTATCCTGACCACAAGGGACCTCCTTAATAAGATGCTCATTTTATTCGCTGATACAATATTCCATCTGCCCGTAAACTGCATAAGCCTTCCTGCAGCACATTTTTCAGTACCATGGCATGCGTACATATATCACTCCTAATCCCCCAATTTGTTTCTTGGTTCTGGCACGAATTGGTTCTGCCTTCTCAGCACCAAGCCCCTCACCCAACAGCCTACCAATCTACTAGTCTAGAAAATGGTTATACTTGGAACAATAAAATCAGAGATTCAGCACACAATATTAAGAATCCTGAAAAGACTTGAATAGAAGGTTACAGGATTTGTAATAGGAATCAGGCATCCTATTGTCTCTAATTTTATTGATGGATTCCTGATTTAAAGAAAAGCTGAATACACATTATTTCAAAAGACACATAAAAATGTATTATCCACCAATTAACCAACAGCTCTAAATCTAATTTTGAACAAATATCAGAGAATAAATAGAGGACAAAATACTTCATCAATGTGTTCTCCTTTGCCATAACGTGACTTTTGTTTGCTGAGCTTGCTGTCTATAAACAACTTATAATGTTCTCTTTTGATTTAAACAGTGCTAACATTTCTGCATTTACTGCAATAATATTGTGTGTGCCCTAACACTGTAAAGTGAGACATAGAAGCAATTTGCTCTTTATATGATATTGATTTTAAAATAAATGAGCAAGGTTTGTGCTCATTCCATGCAGAACATAAAAAAAACAAAACTAGATTTCTTAAAGTTATGCGTACAACTTCACAAAACCAGACTAAAAACAGTTATGGAAAAGTTTTGTGGAGGAGATTTTAAATACTTTGTGAAGGAAGATTGCTGATCCCATTCATCCAGTTTATCTCTCATCAGGTTCTTAACTTAATCTTTGGAGCCCTTCAGGGTTTGTCTACACTGCAATTAAATACCCCTGGCTGGCCCCGGTCAGCTAGCTCAGGCTCAAAGGGCTCAGGCTACAATGCTGTTTAATTGTGGTGTACACTGTAGACTTGTTGAGATATGTTTATGAAAGATTGTGATTTGGAGACACTCCCTCATAAGGGACTGTGTTGTGAGCGTGGGAATTTGGAGCTGTGCCCTGTAGCCGGGGATTGGAACACCATATGGCTGTGTGCAGCAGTTCATCAAAGATGGTCTCCAATTTGTTTTATTAAAATTGTATTCCTTTCTCTTTCATTTGGTTTGTTGTTTAATGAACCCCAAGATCATTACAAATATGTTAAGGCTCAGGCTGGAGCCTGGGTTCTGGGACTCTGACCCCTTTGCAGGGTCCCAGAACCCAGGCTCCAACATGACCCCAAATGTCTACACCATAGTTAAACAGCTCCCCATAACCTGAGTCCCACAAACCTGAGTCAGCTGACACAGGCCTGGCGTAGTGTAGACATTCCCTCAGAGAGCGAAGTAGCCATTGAATTCTTTCTGACTGCAGGTAAATGTATCATTAGAATTTGATAATTGCCATTCATTATTTGGTGGTTTAGTACATTAGAACTCCTCAAAGAACACCTCAATTCAGCAAGAATGTCAGGGCCAAACTTTCCAAGGTTTATGGTCTGCTAAGCATAAGACTTCTTACATTTGTTCATTCCAGACTAACCCACAATAACCCTTCCTATCCAGAAGGAATTATTATCTGGTAGATTTTAAATGGTCACAAAGCAGTGTGATAAACTCACCAAAGTGTCTCAAGTGAAATTATTATTTGAATGAATTCTTTGTCTATTCCTAAATCCAGGATGCTTGGAGCTACACCATTTAAGGTTTAGAGCTGGGCAAATAGTGGACTTTTTTCCAGTTTGTTAGCAATTTTGAAATTAGGGGGAAAAATTGTGTTGGATTTAAAAAGTGTTTTCATTCAACAAATGTTTCATTGCAATAATTTCTGAATGTTTTATAAATAAAATCAATGGAAATTTTGGAACAAAAAGTAGTTTCAAACCATTTTGATTTTCTCAGAAGTTTTTTCCTGAAATAAAGAATTTGACAAAATAGACATGAATTCACAAAACATTCCAGTGTTGGTGAATCTGTATTTTTGCCAAAAAAAAGTTTTGGCCCAAATATTTCACCCACCTCCAGCCCAAAATATTCCACTTGTTTGCAGTTTCTTTTATGTTTTGTTTTCAGTATTCACTATCATACAATAGCATAACCCTTAAAGAATGAGGTCCCAACCTTGCTGTATATAACCAGAGTAACCACATTGAACCTCACAGATTTTCATGATTACTATTTCCTCTCCTATGTGTTCTTTACACCCAGAGTACAAAGTAGTATGATTCAAGAGAAAGTTGTTTCCTGGCTGCCCAAATGACAGTTAACTGGGAAAGAACATTAAAGTGCCTGTGATTCAGTATTTGCTGAATAGCTCTTTCCTGACTGCTGTGTCTGATATTGAGGTCAGCCAGGGAGAGCTTTTTTATGGCACTAATTGACTTCTTCCTCCTCTATTACAGATGGAGATGTAGCTGTAAAATGGCTGGATTAAGCAGTTTTGCCTGAGTGACATCAGAAATAGAAGTGTCTGCCAGGGAAGAACAGTAAAAAGAGCCATGCATGGCCTTACAATCCCCCCATTCTCTTAAACCTGTCCTTTGGAGGGCAGGTCTAGTCCCCCTCATTCAGATATTATAGGTTGGGGAGAAGACTGGTACAGAGATGAGAAACCTGAGGAGTGGAGACTGGGAGTGACTAGGTGAGAAGTATAGAACCAGGGGTGGGGAAGACACAGGACTGTGACAGAGAGAAAAGATGGGTGAGGTAATATATTTTATTGGATCAGCTTCTGTTGATGAGAGAGACAAGCTTTCGAGCTACACAGAGCTCTTCTTCAGGAAGCCCAAAAACTTGTCTCTCTCACCAACAGAAGTTTCTCCAGTAAAAGATATTACCTCACCCACCTTGTCTCTCTAATATCCTGGGACTGACATGGCTACAATAACACTGCATAGGACTGGGACAGAGACAGCCTGGAAAGGATAGAGTAGAAGGCAGGGGAATGGGCAGAAGAGTCTTTGCCCAGTAGACTACACTCTGCTCCAGAACCTAGAATCAATCCCAAGATTCCCACGTCTCACCATTCCTCTGCTGTCAACAAACATCTGTGGAAATCATGAGCACAGTGTCTTATTCCTAGGCCTACCAAATTCACGGCCATGAAAAATGTGTCACGGACCATGAAATCTGGTCTCCCCCCCTGAAATCTGGTCTTTTGTGTGTTTTAACCCTATACAATACAGATTTTATGGGGGAGCCAGTGTTTCTCAAATTGGGGGTCCTGATCCAAAAGGAAGTTGCAGGGGAGTCGCAAGGTTGCTTTAGGTGGGTCACGGTATTGCCACCCTTATTTATGTGCTGCCTTCAGAGCTGGGCAACCGGAGAGAGGTTGCTGTTGGGCAGGCCCCGCCATCAGCAGCACAGACAAAAGAGTGATAATACCATACCATGCCATGCTTATGTCTGCACTGCTGCCTTCAGAGCTGGGTGGCCAGAAAGTGGCAGCTGCCAACTGAGGGCCCAGCTCCACAGGCAGAAGTGCAGAAGTAAAGGTGGCACTGCCATACTATGCCATCCTTACTTCTGTGCCGCTGCTAGCCACAGCTCTGCCTTCACAGCTGGGCTCCCGGCCAGCAGCCACTGTTCTCCAGCTGCCCACCTCTGAAGGCAGAACCACCACCAGCAGCAGAACAAAAGGAAGGGTGGCAGTACCGCAACCCCACCTTGTAGTACTGCAACCCCTATAATAATCTTGCGACCACCCCCACAACTCCTTTTTGGGTGAGGATCCCTACAATTACAACACCATGAAATTTAAAATTTAAATAGCTGAAATCATGAAATTTACATTTTTTTAAAACCCTCTGACCATGAAATGGAACTTTAATTTGGTAGGGCCCTACTTATTCCCCTCTAGTGCTGGTCCATGTAGAGGAGGAGGGGGGCTGTGTTGGTGAGTATCTGAGTGTCTGTTGCGGGGACAGTTTGTCAGTTTGACCATGTGCTTGATTGTTTGAAAAGTGTGAATTGGGAGTGCTTTGTTCCAGGTGAGCCTGGAGTGGGCCTGACTGTTATAAAAAGCCAGTCAGCTGCGAACCAGCTGAGCAGCGAACAGAGGGAGTTTGCCTGGGGAGAGCCCACTGAGGCTTCCATCTTGCAGGCTTCTCTGAGTAGTTACTACAACTCCTGAGGAAGCTCATAGAAGGAAGGTAATATGGATGGTGAGCATTCAGCTGTTGTTAGCTGCACAGGATGTGCCATGTTTGTCTTTCTTCCACAGGACAGAAGCGACTTTATCTGTACAAAGTGCAAGTTGGTCTCCATATTGGAAGAGAAGGTTCAAGGTCTGGAGAAACAAGTATCGACCCTGCGTTGCATAAGAGAAACTGAAGATTTTCTGGACAGACGTCAGGATATGCTTCTAAGGACACAACATTCTGAAGATTCGGAGCAGGCTGCACAGTGGGGACAGAAGGACAGTGAAGAAATTTGGCAGCATGTGACCTCCAGAAGAAAAAAGGGGAGCATCCATGTACCAGCAATGCAGATACACGTAAGAAACCATTTTCATGTTCTCCACACAGGTGCTAATGCAGAGAGTGGACTAGATGATACATCTGAGGGAAGGAAACAGAAGGAGACTCCGCCGATTGGAAGGCATGAGATGCACTGTCCTAAGGATGGGGGTTCCATCCACTCCCAAGAGAAGGAGGCGGGTGGTCGTGGTCGGGGACTCCCTCCTCAGGGGGACTGAGTCATCTATCTGCCACCCTGACTGGGAAAACTGAGAAGTCTGCTGCTTGCCAGGAGCCACGATGTGACGGAGAGACTGCCGAGACTCATCAAGCCCTCAGATCGCTACCCCTTCCTGCTTCTCCACGTGGGCACCAATGATACTGCCAAGAATGACCTTGAGTGGATCACTGCAGACTACGTGGCTCTGGGAAGAAGGATAAAGGAGTTTGAGGCGCAAGTGGTGTTTTTGTCCATCCTCCCTGTGGAAGGAAAAGGCCCGGGTAGAGACCGTCGAATTGTGGAAGTCAATGAATGGCTATGCAGGTGGTGCTGGAGAGAAGGCTTTGGATTCTTTGACCATGGGATGGTGTTCCAAGAAGGAGGAGTGCTAGGCAGAGACAGGCTCCTCCTAACGAAGAGAGGGAAGAGCATCTTCACAAGCAGCCTGGCGAACCTAGTGAGGAGGGCTTTAAACTAGGTTCACCGGGGGAAGGAGACCAAAGCCCTGAGGTAACTGGGGAAGTGGGATACCGGGAGGAAACATGAGCAGGAGAGCGCGAGAGGGGAGGGCTCCTGCCTCATACTAAGAAAGCAGGACAAACAGCAAGTTATCTCAAGTGCCTATACACAAATGCAAGAAGCCTGGGAAACAAGCAGGGAGAACTGGAAGTCCTGGCACAGTCAAGGAATTATGATGTGATTGGAATAACAGAGACGTGGTGGGATAACTCACATGACTGGAGCACTGTCATGGATGGATATAAACTGTTCAGGAAGGACAGGCAGGGCAGAAAAGGTGGGGTCGTTGCATTGTATGTAAGAGAGCAGTATGACTGTTCAGAGCTGAGGTATGAAACTGCAGAAAAACCTGAGAGTCTCTGGATTAAGATTAGAAGTGTGAGCAACAAAGGTGATGTCGTGGTGGGAGTCTGCTGTAGACCACCAGACCAGGGGGACGAGGTGGACAAGGCTTTCTTCCAGCAACTAACGGAAGTTACTAGATCGCAGGCCCTGGTTCTCATGGGAGACTTCAATCACCCTGATATCTGCTGGGAGAGCAATACAGCCGTGCACAAACAATCCAAGAAGTTTTTGGAAAGTGTAGGGGACAATTTCCTGGTGCAAGTGCTGGAGGAAACAAGTAGGGGCAGAGTTCTTCTTGACCTGCTGCTCACAAACTGGGAAGAATTAGTAGGGGAAGCAAAAGTGGATGGGAACCTGGGAGGCAGTGACCATGAGATGGTCGAGTACAGGATCCTGACACAAGGAAGAAAGGAGAGCAGCAGAATACGGACCCTGGACTTCAGAAAAGCAGACTTTGACTCCCTCAGGGAACTGATGGGCAGGATCCCCTGGGAGAATAACATGAGGGGGAAAGGAGTCCAGGAGAGCTGGCTGTATTTTAAAGCATCTTTATTGAGGTTACAGGGACAAACCATTCCAATGTGTAGAAAAAATAGTAAATATGGAAGGCGACCAGCTTGGCTTAACAGTGAAATCCTTGCTGATCTTAAACACAAAAAAGAAGCTTACAAGAAGTTGAAGATTGGACAAATGACCAGGGAAGAGTATAAAAATATTGCTCGGGCATGCAGGAGTGAAATCAGGAAGGCCAAATCACACCTGGAGCTGCAGCTAGCAAGAGATGTTAAGAGTAACAAGAAGGGTTTCTTCAGGTATGTTAGCAACAAGAAGAAAGTCAAGGAAAGCGTGGGCCCCTTACTGAATGAGGGAGGCAACCTACTGACAGAGGAAGTGGAAAAAGCTAATGTACTCAATGCTTTTTTTGCCTCTGTCTTCATGAACAAGGTCAGCTCCCAGACTACTGCACTGGGCAGCACAGCATGGGGAGGAGGTGACCAGCCCTCTGTGAAGAAAGGAGTGGTTCAGGGCTATTTATGTAACCCTTCTGCCCGTCAGAGTTGGCAGCAACAAGGGCCAAGTTCAATATCTAGGGGATCCATTCCAATAACACAATGCAAACCGGCTCGAGCCCCCACCCAGTGACCTGGGACAAATATATACCACCCCTGCTGGGTGCTTCCAAGAGGCAATACTTCCCTTCTCGCAAGCACAGAGTCTGAGTGTGGCAAAAAGCCTTTTAATAACAGAGAGAAACAATGTGGCATTATGTTGGGGAAACACCACCAACAGGATTCATAACACAATCCATGAGCAAAAACCCACCCCAAGCAAATTGGGTCATGTCCTTTCCCTTTGGTTCTTGAGTCCAGCAACCCAAAATCACCCAAAGTCCCAAAAGTCCAATGATCCAAAAGTCTCTCTCCCTGGTCAGGGCAGCCCCAGAGTTTGAAAGTTTATCTGCAGAGCTTTACCTCCCAACCTGGGTGGAGATCGGGGCGGGGGGGGGGAAGAGAGGTAAGGGGCACCTTACTTGATCTGAAGCTGACTGGCCCGCAGCTCCATAGGGCTCCACTCCGCTCCACCAGTCTGTGTCCTACAAGCAGCTCCCATCGTCCCACAAACTGCTCTACCAGCCGGTCCATGAACTGCTCCACTCCGCATCCCACAAGCAGCTCCTGCCGTCCCGCAAACTGCTCCACAATACATCTTCAGGTTCCCCCACTACTTAACACAATGCTCAGTGATTTCAGCTCTTAGTCAGTTCAGCTCTTTGGTGAATTCAGCTTGTAGTAGGGAAGCCTCAGTGCTGGTGCACCATTAGCCCAAAGTGAGCTCAGCAGCCTGTAACTAGACTCCTAATGGAATCAAAATTAGCTCTGATATTCTACAGTGGAAAGAGGAGGAAGTACAATTAGTATGTAAGATCCTCACCAAGAGGCCCATGCCACCAAGTATTAATACTTGTCCCCAGTCTCTCTGAATTCACAGAGTTTTGGAACCCATGAGCCTTGCCTAGCGAGTGCTACTTAGTTGATGGTGAGTCCCTCCATCATAATAAAAGGCCAAGTACAGTTCCAAGCACAGTTCCCATAATCAGGGTAATAACAATTTATTCTTCCTCCCCCAATAACAGAGGCACTGGGGATCCCACAGCAGCCAAAGTGACCATTTGGGCAGCTATGGCCTCATTCTAGGCGGGGTGGGTGTGCTTATGCAAATGAGATCGGCCCCGAAGTTCTTTTCCACAACTTGCCACACCTCACCACCAGATGTCAGGGTGGAGCTCATCCTGACTCTGCTTACATCTAGAAAAGCTGGACAAGCACAAGTCCATGGGGCTGGATGCGCTGCATCCGAGGGTGCTAAAGGAGTTGGTGGATGTGATTGCAGAGCTCTTGGCCATTATCTTTGAAAACTCATGGTGATCGGGGGAGGTCCCGGACGACTGGAAAAAGGCTAATGTAGTGCCCATCTTTTAAAAAGGGAAGGAGGATGATCCGGGGAACTACAGGCCACTCAGCCTCACCTCAGTCCCTGGAAAAATCATGGAGCAGGTCCTCAAGGAATCAATTCTGAAGCACTTAGAGGAGAGAAAAGCGATCAGGAACAGTCAGCATGGATTCACCAAGGGCAAGTCATGCCTGACTAATCTAATTGCCTTCTATGACAAGATAACTGGCTCTGAGGATGAGGGTAAAGCAGTGGACTTGTTATTCCTTGACTTTAGCAAAGCTTTTGACACAGTCTCCCACAGTATTCTTGCCAGCAAGTTAAAGAAGTATGGGCTGGATGAATGGATGATAAGGTGGATAGAAAGCTGGCTAGATCATTGGTCTCAACGGGTAGTGATCAATGGCTCCATGTCTAGTTGGCAGCCAGTATCAAGCGGAGTGCCCCGAGGGTCGGTCCTGGGGCCGATTTGTTCAATAGCTTCATTAATGATCTGGAGGATGGCGTGGATTGCACCCTCAGCTAGTTTGCAGATGACACTAAACAGGGAGGAGAGATAGATACGCTGGAGGGTAGGGATAGGATACAGAGGGCCCTAGACAAATTAGAGGATTGGGCCAAAAGAAATCTGATGAGGTTCAACAAGGACAAGTGCAGAATCCTGCACTTAGGACGGAAGAATCCCATACACTGCTACAGACTAGGGACCGAATGGCTCGGCAGCAGTTCTGCAAAAAAGGACCTAGGGGTGACAGTGGACGAGAAGCTGGATATGAGTCACCAGTGTGCCATTGTTGCCAAGAAGGCCAATGGCATTTTGGGATGTATAAGTAGGGGCATTGCCAGCAGATCGAGGGACGTGATTGTTCCCCCCGATTTGACATTAGTGAGGCCTCATCTGGAGTACTGTATCCAGTTTTGGGCCCCACACTACAAGAAGGATGTGAAAAAATTGGAAAGCGGCCAGCGGAGGGCAACAAAAATGATTAGGGGACTGGAACACATGACTTATGAGGAGAGGCTGAGGGAACTGGGATTGTTGAGTCTGTGGAAGAGAAGAATGAGGTGGGATTTGATAGCTGCTTTCAACTACCTGAAAGGGGGTTCCAAAGAGGATGGATCTATACTGTTCTCAGTGGTACCAGATGACAGAATGAGGAGTAATGATCTCAAATTGCAGTTGGGGAGGTTTAGGTTGGACATTAGGAAAAACTTTTTCACTAGGAGGGTGGTGAAGCACTGGAATGGGTTATGTAGGGAGGTGGTGGAATCTCCTTCCTTAGAGGTTTTTAAGGTCAGGCTTGACAAAGCCCTGGCTGGGATGATTTAGTTGGGGATTGGTCCTGCTTTGAGCAGGGGGTTGGACTAGATGACCTCCTGAGGTCCCTTCCAACCCGGATATTCTATGATGACATCAATTCCTCTGTGGCAGAGATCTGTGTGCTGCATCTAGAGGTTCCAATCTGCTGATTGACCTTTGATGGATGTCAGTAAAGTGTCTTATGATCGAATTTCTGTTTTTTCAGTTTGGTTTTTAAAAACCAAGGAAATTACCCACCAAAAACCCAACATTATTTAGGTTGCGAAGTCAAGCACTCAAAAGTTAGAAAATACCAAAATTAATGTTGCATGGGATTAATTTAGCCTATAATGTTCACATTTAGTACTGTATATAAAGAAGAAAGTCTAAGTTAAGCAATTGGAAGAGTAACATGCTTAAGATTTAGATGCCATTGTCAGAATTATGAATGTATTTATGAAAACATTCTTAGGCGTTCAAAGAAGGATTTATGTGCAATAGTCACTTTTCCATAATCCATAAATTTACCACACAGTGAGTGTTAAAGAGCTCTGACCTTTTGCAATAGACATAAATATACTTAATAATCCTTCTGAAAAGGATGTAATTTTATTTATGACATTTTAAAAAGGGTTCTATGGGAGGAATAGTTAATAATCATGAGGTCATCTAAAAGATTGTACATGCGTCTTCTATTTCTTTTTGAAAAATTAAGTGATATAAATATATTAAGTAAAAATTCAGCCAGTTCCCTCAATTTTCTAGTACTGTTGATTTCAGAATATATTTCTTTCCAGCAGCAGCCCTAAAATTTGGAGGACTTCAGAAGATTGCCTAGATGCCTTTACCCCTCAGTAACTGTTGTTGGTGATGCAAATTATCGCACCACAAATCAGGATGTACAGGGCCTTGGGTCCCGAACCTGTTATCAGATCCCTACAGGTAGATCCCTGCACCTGTGCATTGAAGTAAACAAGGCTCCAAACAGGTGCAGAGATGAACATTTATGTATTTGATTGCAGTATTGGATCCTAGGAAATCAAATAATGTCATGACCTATGGTATGCTCATGTCAGACACATATAACTTTCTGGCAGCTTGCAATGATATTAGTATATGTGGTGCTTAACCTACTGTCTGCTTTTATGTAATTAATTTAAAGATCTTGGTGCTGGTTAGAAAGCTATGCAGTCAATGTGAATTTTGTCATTCACTTCAATGAGGCCAGGATTTTACCTCTAGATTCCAGGAGTGAACTATTTCCTTGGAGGACAGAAATGACTTGACACAGACAGGAGACACAATGGGTAAATTGCAGTACCTAATTACCCTTTCTGCTGGGAGAAATCTCAAATATAACTTATTTCAAAAGATTTATTATTATCATATCTTATTTAATGCTTTATTCCCTTTTCATAATCTTCATTGTCCCTTGTGAAGCTAGGATAACTTTCCTGACATCTATCATGCTCTGCAGCATGAGTGATGTACCAGCCATTAACCACAGCAACAAAAACTGATGTTTGTTCTAGCTCTCAGAACATTATTATTACCATGTCTGAGATTTTTAGGATTTCTCATGTCTTGCATTTCCAAACTCTATTTTATCCCATGTCTAAATAGAGTCTTTTCTTCTCAGACTGTTTTCCTCTCTGCAGAAAACAGGTGTGGCTATTTTTCAGTGATTCCTGCTGTATTGGTCTCCTTTCTTGCTTTGTTGTCTACTTCCCTGAAGTCTGCCCGGCCTTGACTATCAAAGCCTTAACTCCTCTATCTAACTCTGCCCACCACGGAGTGATTGTAACTCTGGCTTCACTGCCTTCTGCTACAGACCTACAGCATGTACTGACATTCATTGTTCCAGAACTCCAGATTCGCCCTTCTTGTACTTTACCCTAATAGCTACATATTTCCAGGGGCATCCTCTCTGCTCTTGTGCTGTTCTGACAACTGGCTTCAACAAGCTAGAGCACCACAAAAATTTTCTGCCTGTTGGCTATTTCTTTGGGAATAAAAAACTCTTTTGTGGCAGTGACTTCTGGGTCCTTCTTTGGCTAGTATATGAATGATCAGGTCACCACCAAATTATTAAAAAGCTTTCTTTTGAAATAAAAATATGTTCTCATTTAAAATGTTGACATTAGGTTGTGCCTGCTGACAGAGAATTGTCGGGAAACTATTTCTGCTTCAAAACTCTTTGTTTGTAGTTTAAAGGAACATGGACATGTTGAAAAAAATCACATTTCCATTTGAAAATGTACCCGCTTTTCATAGAATCATAGAAGATTAGGGTTGGAAGAGACCTTAGGAGAACATCTAGTCAAACCCCCTGCTCAAAGCAGGACCAACTACAACTAAATTATCTCAGCCAGGACTTTGTCAAGCCTGGCCTTAAAAACCTCTGAGGATGGAGATTCAACCATCTCTCTACGTAACCCATTCCAGTGCTTCACCACCCTCCTAGTGAAATAGTTTTTCCTAATATCCAACTTAAACCTCCCCAACTGCAATTTGAGATCATTGCTCCTCGTTCTGTCATCTGGTACCACTGAGAACAGTCTAGCTCCATCCTCTTTGGAACCCCCCTTTAGGTAGTTGAAGGCTGCTATAAAAATTCCCCCTCACTTTTCTCTTCTGCAGACTAAATAAGCACAGTTCCCTCAGCCTCTCCTCATAAGTCATGTGCCCCAGCCCCTAATCATTTTCGTTGCCCTCCGCTGGACTCTCTCCAATTTGTGCACATCTTTTCTGTAGTTGGGAGCCCAAAATTGGATGCAATTCTCCAGATGTGGCCTCACCAATGCCAAATAGAGGGGAATAATCACTTCCTTCGATCTGCTGGCAATGCTTTTACTAATGCAGCCCAATATGCCATTAGCCTTCTTGGCTACAAGGGCACACTGTTTACTCATATCCAGCTTCCCATCCACTGTAATCCCCAGGTGCTTTTCTGCAGAACCGTCACTTAGCCAGTCAGTCCCCAGCCTGTAGCAGTGCATGGGATTCTTCCGTCCTAAGTGCAGAACTCTGACTCTGAATAGTTGTTACAATTAACCCCTAATAGGGTTATAACTGAAAGAGGTGAAAGAAAAAATTCTTGCCTTCCTCTCCCCCCAGTTTTTCTTTGTGCATTTGATGGTATTTTGCGTGAAATTCTGACCCCAATGAAGTCAATGGGAGTTCTGCAATATATATACCTAGTTCAGACTGGGTATGGTGACAGGCTTAACAGAGACTTTAGTATGGTCACTCTAATACAAGTATGTTTGGATGCCCAAAAATGCAAGGTGCAACTTCAACTCTTATTGACTTCAGTGGGAACTTAAGGTCACTCAGCCCTTCACAGGGACAGATACCCGAAACTAACAAGAGAATTGAGGCACTTAGCGTCATAGTCACAGGTCGAGCTGCACCTCTGACTATTCTGCATTCTCTCTGAGTGCAGACCCACTGGTAACATGCCTTGTGCCTTTACCTCACTTGGGGTGGAATCTCACAAGTCTCCTCGTCTTAGACCAGGTCCTAGGCTATCAAACCCTGTGGATCAGCCATGCTTACCCCAGCAGGTCTGACTGGATTCAGTACTTGCAGTTTTTCCCTTCAAGAGTCTGTGACCAGTAGTATGTAGCGACCAGCTTCTTTACACCAAAGTATTGTTTAATCTTAACAGTAGGAACAAAGCATAACATAAGAGAAAAAGAATGAACTGGTCTGGCTGAGGCGTAGGAGGTAGAACATCCAAGAGAATAGCTCTTGAATTATTCCTAAGTGGTTGTTAGATGGTTGGCTATCTGAAGCCACTGCACTCTTTTCCTATCTATGTGCAATCAGTCTCTTCTTGAATCAACCATATGTATTCATAAAGTGAACCTCCTTACAAGAGTCAGACGAACATACAGAACATAGTATGCACATTCTTCACACCCAGGTCCCAATCCTTCTCCCACTGAGGTCAATGACAAAAATCCTATCGGCTACAGTGTGAGGAGGATTGGGCCTGTACTGCACCAATTTACCATAGGACAGATTTATCTAGAATTGGTATTAATGTTTGTAAATTTTAAAGATATTTAAAAGGCTTTAGAGAGGTTAAAACACTTCTTGCTTTTGAGGATTAACGTTAATGGATCTGTTGCCTGACAATCAATATCAACAGACCAAGAAAAGATCATTAAACTTGTTCAGTTGTTTTCAAAGTATTTTACTTTCAGGGTTTAAAGCATTCAACTTTGATGAAGACTCATATAAAATAAAGTAAAGCAAAACAAAACAAATAAAAATTTGTGCTTCTAAATCTGACCATTGTCCAACTTTCTTGAAATCTCACAGGTCAGGCTCCCTCTGATAGTTTTAAATTTATTTTAGTCCATAATTGTATATGGTTGGAAAAATCTGTGTGCATGCTATTCATTGCACTTACACTTTAGATAATCCAACACCTGTACATTGGTTAGGGTTTGAATTTGTATCTCTGGCCAACAGGTTTTTTTTAGTGCAAATTCCAGTATTTTCATATGCACAGGTGTTAAACAATTTAAAGCATATTCACATGAGTTGCAACATTTAGAAGGTGAGTGCACTTGCAAAGGCATAGATCTTTACTAGGCAGCTGGAACTGGAGGAGATATCTAGCTGAATATGTACCCCACTACATCCAGTTACATTGCTCCATGATCACAGGCAGCATTCACACAAAAATATCATAGAATCATAGAAATGTAGGTCTGGAAGGAACTTTAAGACGTCATCAAGTTCATCCCCATGTGCTGAGGCCAGACCAAGTAAATCTAGACTATCCCTGACTGGTGTTTGTCCAAACTGTTCTTATAAATCTCCAATGATGGGAATTCCATAACCTCCCTTGGAAGCCTATTCCAGAGCTTAACTACTCTAACAGTTAGAATTTTTTTCCTACTATATAACCTAAATCTCCTTTGCTGCGGGTTAAACCCATTACTTCTTTTCCTATCTTCAGTAGACATAGAAGACATGTGATTACTGTCCTATTTATAACAGCCCTTAACATATTTGAAAACAGCTATCAGGTCCCCCCAACCCTGCATTCTTCTTTTCTCAAGACTCAACATACCCAGTTTTTTTTAAACTTTTCCTCTAGGTCAAGTTTTCTAAACATTTTATCATTTGTGTTGCTCTCCTCTGAACCTTCTAGAATTTATCCACATCTTTCTTAAAGTGTGGTGCCCAGAATTGGACACAGTACTCCAACTGAGGCCTCACCAGTGCCAAGTAGACCAAGACAACTACCCCCCATGTCTTACACATGACACTCCTGTTAATATGCCCCAGAATTATATTAACCATATTAGCCAATGATATTAATCATTGTTGACCCATATTCAATGTGTGATCTTCTATAACCCCCAGATCCCCTTTAGCAGTACTACTACCTAGCCAGTTATTCTTTATTTGGTAGTTAGGAAGGAAAAAAGTGTAGTACTTTACATTTGTCTTTGTTGAATTTCATCTTGTTGATTTCAGACCAATTCTCCAATTTGTCAAGGTTGTTTTGAATTCTAATCCTACCCATCACAGTGCTTTCAATCTCTCACAGCTTCTCCTCATCCACAATTTTATAAGCATACTCTCCACTCCATTATCCAAGTGACTAACGAAAATATTGAATCGTACCAGATGACCCATGATAGACCTCTGTAGGACCTCACTAGGTACACCTACCCAGTTTAACAGCAAACCATTGATAACTACTCTTTGAGTACAGTCTTTCAACCAGTTGTGCACCCCATAAAAATCGATCTAGACCTATTTCCCAACTTTGTTTATGAGAACGTCATGTAGAACTGTGTCAAAAGCCTTACTAAAAATCAAGATTTTTCACATCTAGTGCTCCCCACAGGGAGCCTGAGAAAGAAGGAAACTAGGTTGGTTTGGCATGGTTGATTCTTGATAAATCCATGCTAACTATTCCTTATTCTCAGATTATCCTCTAGGTGCTTACAAATTGATTGTTTAATCATTTGTTTCAGTATCTTTCCAGGTATCGAAGATAGACTGACTTTCTATAATTCAAGGGTAATCTTTGTTCCCCTTTTTTAAAGAAAGGTACTATATTTGCCCTTCTCCAGTTCTCTGAGACCTCATACATCCTATATGATTTCTAGATCATTGTTAATGGTTCTGAGATTGCTTCAGCTAATTCCTGAAGTACTCTAGGAAGAATTTCATCAGTCCCTGCCGAATTGAATATATCTATCTTATCTAAATATTCTTTAACCTGTTCTTCCCCTATTTTGGTTTCTGTTCCTTCCCCCTTATTGATAATATTAGTTGTATTGAGTATCTGGTGACCATTAACCCTTTTAGTGATGACTGAGGCACAATAGGAATTCCACACCCCAGCCTTCTTAGTTGATATCCATGGATTGAACCAGCCCATCAACTGCTGTAAAGCAATGCAGTTCTGGTGAAGTCAATGCCAATTTATATCCTCTGAATATCTGGCCCTGAAACTCCACCCTAAAATTATTCCAGTATTGCCAAATCCAAGCATTCAAAACTCAGAAACAGGCCCCCAAAATCATGAGAATGCTTGAAAATCATGAAATGTGTTTAAAAATAATAAATTTGGGGTTCTTTTTATTTAACTTCTGGTTTTTGTGCCTTTGGGGTACACTCTGTTCATGTTTTCAAGGGGTTTTTTTTGCAACCAGGGGAGCTAGAAATTTATGGTTTTTTTTTAAATATGAAAGCTGAGATTCTCACATAATTCCATAACAGCAGGAGCTGGGACTTAAAACAAGTACTTAACTATCACAAGATAAAAAGTAGGAGTTGACTAGACTGTGAGCTGGTTGGGAATTTTCCAATGGAACAATTTTCAGATGGAAAATTTGTCCATGGGAAAATTTCTATTTTAATGGAAACTTTTGATTTTCCTTTGTAA
This sequence comes from Chelonia mydas, assembly GCF_015237465.2. Taxonomy (NCBI): domain Eukaryota; kingdom Metazoa; phylum Chordata; order Testudines; family Cheloniidae; genus Chelonia; species Chelonia mydas. Next base: position 105,159,672 of record NC_057852.1, read on the forward strand.
AATGGTTCCCAGCTCCATGACTTTCCCAGTCCCCAGGCTTCCAGACTCCTCTGGGGTCTCTCAGTTGGACTGCCCTGGAACTGGAGCTCCCAAAGCTCTTGGGCTTTCAGCCCCTTGAAAGCCCAGAGTCTGGGAAGCTCCCAGACTCCCTCAACTGCCTGGTGGGCTGCCAGGGCTTTGGTCAAAATGAGGTGTTAAAATTACACAATTCCTGTTTTCTGGGAAAGTTCTAGTTTTCATTCAGTCTCAGAACAAGTAATTTCTGAATTTCCCTGCGAAACGGGAATTCTAGTTTCTGGCCAGCTCTCACCATGACTTACTTTTTAGTATCACTGTTGAATGATTCATGAGAATTTTTCTCTTCCCATCTCAGTTGTTCCTTTTTGTGCTCAAACCCACCCTTCTCAAAGTAATGTTGCTGGAAAGTGTGAGAGATGGGCAAACCCTCACCAACCTTCTGTTCTGTATATTGTACTTTCTTGTAACCAAAACAATCTCTGTGGTTTCCTAGTTGCAGTAAATGGCTTTTGAGATTGATTAAATGTCTTGGCTTTGGTTCAGTTATTAATCATTATCTCAGCACCTATTTATTGTGCTAACCGTAGGCTACAAGCAGGAGAGATTATCCCTTAAGTCACTGCACTGAGCTCAGCTGGAAACAATGCCCATTTGTTTGAAACCTAGCTCTATAAAATGTAGATTCCCCATGATTTTAACATGTCAGTTTCTATTTGTTCATATATAAAGTGCACAGTCTCTCAGATCATGAATAATTTGCCCTTTAGAGAAAATAAACAGTGTTTCCAGTTGTTTGTTCTTTACAGAATCGACGGGGAGAGGACTGGCCCATATATTCCATCTAAATTAATAAAACAGGTCTAATTCAATGTGTTATTCTCATTTTATACAGCACAACCTTTTTATTTCAGTGGAGTTACAGTGACTCAAGGTTGGAGTAACACTGTGATGAATCAGGCCCATTCTTTCTAGTTTATATAAAATTCCGTTTTGTGCTTTTTGAAAGTGCACCACTGCAAATTGATTTAGGTAAACTATGTTTCAGCTTGATTAAGTTTGTTTCTAAAAAACAGAGGAACAGATACTAAGCTCGTATAAATCAATGTAGCTCCCAATGATTTAAAGGTAATGTATGTTTTATCCAAAATGGCTTTCACACAGTAGATGCAAATCTAGCATATATGTCCTAATCTGTTCAAATTATTTGTAATTTTCTTTCAGTAAGAGATGTGTTGGTAGCTTGTCAGGTTAAAAGTAAAAAAAAAATTCAATTTATTGTTCTTTCCCACTCAAGGGCACATTTCATGTGGTGTAAGGGTTAGTATTCACTGACATACTTTATGGAAAACAATTCTACTTTATTGCAAAATGAAAACCTTTTTTCTCAGAAATCTTACTCTGGTGCTTTAAGGATTGACATTATGTTGAGCATCCAGTGGTAAATATGCCTCACTGGAAGTGAAAGAGTCCATAAATCAATATACTGTCATGCCAAATTTCTTCCCAAAGCAAGATAGGCTGTCAATTCTTCTTAAGGAAATCAAATTAAATTCTTCACTGCCAAAAATACCCTAACCACAGGTTAAAGCAAGCTTTATGAGATGCTGTGTTAGCAAGTGTATGTAAGTACATACCCAAAGAGCACCCTGCCATGCTTACAGCTCACACTCCTCTATTCTCACTAATCCAGAGTGAGGCTTGAGCAGTAGTTAGGGTGAAAATGTGTACAAGCTTAAACAACTATTTAGTGGCCAGTTAGAATCCCATTGATGCAATAGGACTTTCTGTTGACTTCAGTGGGAACTGAATTGGGTCCTGAAAGTGGAGATGATGCTTCATGTGTATATATATATATAAATATAAAATATATATCTATCTATCTATATATATATATATAGATATATATTTTTCCCCCAAGTAGGAAATGGTAACTTATGTTTACAGTGGTGGGTAAAGAGAAGAGAGCAGTAAATATATCAGCCAGAAATATACAAGGCCAAATTTATCCCTGGAGTAACTCTTCTGAAGCCAGTGAGGTTATACCATAGATGACTTTGACCCATAGAAATAATAATAGTACATTGTAGGGCACTATTCTGCTCCCATTTAAATTGGTGGAAATTTTGCTGTTTACTTCTAAGACAGCATGTTCAGGCCCATAAACACAAGTAGAACCCTTCTGCAAGTGTTGTCTGCAGTAGCAAGGGCCAGATTCAAATTAATAAATTCCACCAGCGTGAGTTACCACCCAAAATACCTTCACTGGGGGAACTTAATATATAATACATTCTTCTCCCTGCACCAGAACTGAGCCCGTGTATGAAACAAGAAAAATGTTATTAAGGAAAAAGAAACCAGCAGGATCATCTTGGGAAAAAACAGCAACAATCCATGTAAATGAATGATAAATAAAACGCTCCCCCACAGTAACGTTGGCAGTAGTTTGCCACGTTGGTTCCCCTCTGCATAGTGAACAGCCACTATGGAAATATCCCTTTATCTCATCACTTCCCTCTTCCCTAAACCCAACTCACAGTTTAGTGTCAGCAAGTAGTGTAGTCCCAGAGTCCTGAGATGCACTCGGACAAGCCTGTCTCCAGCCTTTTGGGAAGTGCTGCTTGCTGATGTCCTGAGGCTCCAACACCTAACCCAGCAATTGAGCAGAATCTTTGCCACAAGACAGGAACCATTTTTCCATTTCTCTGTTCAGTTCCACTAACTAATCAATTCTTAGTTTGTGTACAACAATAGTGACATCCAAAGTTCCACTAGAGGAATTCTGGGTGAAAAGCTTATGCAGATTAAGCTCACTCTGTAGCTGTAGTTGACTGGTTCACCAATAGATGGAAGCAAGGAGCTACTTCCATTTGAGCACTGTCCATCTGGAATTCTGGATAAACATCTTATGCAAATTAAGTACCCATTCTACCCCCTGTTCACCACTAGATACGAGCAGAGAGCTCCTTACCCTCCAAAGCTTCAAGCCACAGGGCTTCCACAATAGCAGTGGAATAATGACAAACCAGAGAAAATATTTCATTTTTAGTCTTCCTTGCAATTAGGCCTGAAAATTTTGTTATTTCTTTTTCTTCTCCTGCACTGTTCAGCCTTCTGGGGATCAGAGCCATCTGTTCATTGTGGATTTTCCTATCTTTCTATCTTCACATATTTTTGATATTTTTCTCCAGTCTTCATCCCAAACTGCTGTGCAAATGAGACAGTGCCTCTAATTTGCAAAGGTGGGTTGGAGCTCTTTGGATGGAGCTAAATCATATTAGTGATCTTGGGGGGGGGGGGGGAGAATTAATGTTGGTCCATATTCTAGCCTAAAATGTTTGCTACCTGCCATAAAGGGCTTATAGTTATCAAAAGGTCACTATTGTGAACTTCAAAGGAGCCGTGAGCCCTTTAGAATTTACTCCTAGCTAACAGTTCTGAAATGAAGCTATTAGATGTCAGAGATTATGGGGCTTTTGAGACACAAATAACCCTCTCCCCTTGTCTTACAGGATGTAAACTGGATGAGAAACACTATCCTACAGTCTCCACTGGCCTACAGTTGGTGTCAGTAGTGAATCATCTGCTTGGAAAATCTGCTCTTGCACCTCTCTCTTCTCTATGGCAAATCTGCAAGGATCTCTGCAATCATAGCACTAGAGAAGAGACAGTGGGCGGGATTTACAGAAAACATCTAAGAGAGTCAGAGCACTCATGTGTATCCTTACTCCATCCTACACCCCCATGTGACCATGTTAGAGGCACAATCTAGCATACGGAGTAGGACCTACTCATTCCACAAACACCCCCACTGATTTCAGTGGAACCAATTATGGAGTAACAGCAAGATGCCACTCAACATGACTTAGGATGGAAGAGGCTGGCTCTGTTTTGTCAAGCTGATATATTCAGGAGTCTCATCACATAGAACTAATTTAAATAAGGTGAAAAAGATAACATTTTACAATTTTTAAAAGTTACATTTCTTAATGTTCTCTATGCGGGTCAAGCATCTACAGGATTCCAATACTTTAAATTCCTCAAGAGTAGTTTGTGAACCACAGGTTTTCAAATGTCCCCACCTACACAGATCCTAATTTGCTAAGAAAGTGTGTAATTAAAGTACATCTGCCCTCTTTTGCTTGACTACTTTGCACATTGTAATTGACTCCTACCCTAAATCACACAGTATCTGACAGTTTGACAGCAATAAACAAGTTCCTAACTTTAGTTTTCATACTGTTTTATACCTTTAAAAACAAAAATAAAAAGATATATGGTTTTCATTTATTTAAGAGCTAGTTTTTATCACTTGTACTCATGATTATCAGTCTTTTACTGAGTGAGTAGTCCAACTGAAATCAAAAGAATTTTAAGTGGCGTAAGGTTCCGTTTAGGACAAGGGTGGTAGAATCTAATCCAAAATCATTAAGATTTGGTTATGGATCAATTGCACAAATGATGCGTCAAATTACTCTCACAATCTCAGAAGAAAATGCTTCTTCATGATATATCCAAGTTTGATCTATCATAGGCAGAACTGGTAGTGAAGGCTACAATTCAGGATGTCCAACACTTTCCATTATAAGACCCCCATTTTCATTTGCTTGAATGTGCTTAACTGTCCAATCCAGGAGTCCTGTGGAAAAAATAACATGTGATCATGTGATTAAAGGCAGCATCATAATGCATATGCACAAGGGGGCAGACTTAATGTTGCATAGACAACCTTAACTGAGGCATTTCCTACATGTTGAGTTCTTGACTTAGCAACATTAACTTTGTTTTCATGTCATATTTGTGTGTATACAAAGTAATTGTAGACAGCACTATTGATCAGCAGGGACCACGGACCCCCTGAATTACCCTCACAGACCACAGTTTGAGAAAAGTAATGGCAGCCTGTCCCTAGCTGCATATGGGTAGCTCTGCTGACCATAGAATCATAGAATCATAGAATATCAGGGTGGGAAGGGACCTCATCTAGTCCAACCTCCTGCTCAAAGCAGGACCAATCCCCAACTAAATCATCCCAGACAGGTATTTGTCAAGCCTGACCTTAAAAACTTCAAAGGAAGGAGATTCCTCCACCTCCCTAGGTAACGCATTCCACTGCTTCACCACCCTCCATAGTGAAAAAGTTTTTCCTAACATCCAACCTAAACCTCCCCCACTGCAACTTGAGACCATTACTCCTCATTCTGTCATCTGCTTCCTCTGAGAACAGTCTAGATCCATCCTCTTTGGAACCCCCTTTCAGGTAGTTGAAAGCAGCTATCAAATCCCCCCTCATTCTTCTCTTCCACAGACTCAACAATCCCAGTTCCCTCAGCCTCTCCTCATAAGTCATGTGTTACAGTCCCCTAATCATTTTTGTTGCCCTCCGCTGGATGCTTTCCAATTTTTCCACATCCTTCTTGTAGTGAGGGGCCCAAAACTGGACACAGTACTGCAGATGAGGCCTCAACAATGTCGAATCGAGGGGAACCATCACGTCCCTCGATCTGCTGGCAATGCCCCTACGTATACAGCCCAAAATGTCATTGGCCTTCTTGGCAACAAGGGCACACTGTTGACTCAATCACTATTGACCAGAATCTCTGAAGGACTAAATTCTGTGGCCTTGCCTTTGACATATCCGAACAACTCCCAGCCCTGCCCCTGACACACTCTGTATCCCAGTCCTTGTGAGGAAGTCCTCAGAAGACACCCTGTGTTGGTCTTCCTGAAGTCATGTGGCAGGGAAATTGTCCCTGGGCTAGATTCAGTTCTTTTATGGTCTCTTTATGCTGCTGCAGACCTCTTAGCCAATGTAAAGGGGCTAAAGCAGGGGTGAATCTCACCCATTGATTTTAATAGTACTACTGATGTCAAGATACTATGCATTGGAAGTAAGGGTATCAGAATCTGGGCCTAAATAATTGCTTCATTTAGGTATTTTCAATTCCTGTCCTATACCACAAAGGACAATGGCACACAAACATTTTTTTTTTAGACATACCAAAAGTTTTTGAACCTCAAAAGTTATGGTTTAAAGTTTGTATGAAAGCTTGAACTGGTTCTTATTTACTCATCCCTCATTCAGATGTGAATTGTCAACCACAATATTTATGAAAAAAATATTGTTAAAAAATACAAAGCTCAAGGAGACTACAGGAATGTCCACAGGTCTAAGCACAAAAACATGTTACCATATCTGAGGCTGAGCAAATAATTGCTGTTTTGGTTTGATGGCCAAAATGCAAAAATAAAAATAGTATTTAGTTTTCAACCTACACTGATTCCCTCCCCCCCCCCCGCCAGTTTTTTCCTTGCTAAAACAAACAAAACAAAAAATTCATCCCAGCCAAATAAATGCACACTGCCAAAATGACATGTTAATTCAACATGACTTTTCAAAATGAAACACTTCCTTTCATATTTATGAAAAAAATATTGTTAAAAAGTACAAAGCTCAAGGAGACTACAGGAATGTCCACAGGTCTAAGCACAAAAACATTTGTTTGATGTTTGATGGTTTGATGGCCGAAATGCAAAAATAAAAATAGTATTCAGTTTTCAACCTAAACTGATCCCCCCCCCCCAGTTTTTTCCTTGCTAAAACCAACAAAACAAAAAATTCATCCCAGCCAAATAAATGCACACTGCCAAAATGACATGTTAATTCAACATGACTTTTCAAAATGAAACACTTCCTTTCATATTTATGAACAAAATATTGTTAAAAAGTACAAAGCTCAAGGAGACTACAGGAATGTCCACAGGTCTAAGCACAAAAACATGTTACCATATCTGAGGCTGAGCAAATAATTGCTGTTTTGGTTTGATGGCCAAAATGCAAAAATAAAAATAGTATTTAGTTTTCAACCTAAACTGATTTTTCCCCCCAGTTTTTTCCTTGCTAAAACAAACAAAACAAAAAATTCATCGCAGCCAAATAAATGCAAACTGCCAAAATGACATGTTAATTCAACATGACTTTTCAAAATGAAACACTTCCTTTCAAAACCAAATGTTGAAATGGCTCATTTTAAAAATGTTGAGAAACCATTTTGACTTGTTCTAAATTTGTTTCCTTATTTTTTTATTTGGCTGAAACTATTGGCCGAATTTGACTCAACTTCTTAAATTGTTACAGCTACCCTGAAACTGCATTTTTCAGCAAACATACTGTGACGGTGCCCCCCATAAGGCTTTATGGAAACATGCTTATGAATATATATGATATAACTGGAATATGCTCTGTGCTACATATGCCATGTAACATATCTATGTAAAGGTTATGATCTACTGAATCTATCAATCCTATTTGTATGCATGTATCATTTTTGTATTCGAAGTTATGAATATTGGTCATGTACTGGCTTGATTTCTAAATAACCTTAGTAGAGCATTTGGTCAGTTCCTGGAGAAAGGAATTTGCAAAGTTAAGTGCCCAATCAAGAAGCACTTAAGGAACAATGCATCTTGGAATGCTCCAATCCACATAAGAAGTCTTCCTGGAGACATTCAAGATACCATGTGGGCAATGGCTCCTACCTGTAAAAACTGTGAGTCATGCATGGACATGTGACTTGCCCAGGTAACTCCAGAACTCCATCTTGGAGCTGGACTTTGCATAGGAGAGAGGAGGGGGTCTCCACCCACAAGAGAAAGTCTATTTAAGCCTGTGGGAGACCCTTCCATTTGGTCTTCAGCTGGCTAAAGAGAGAGCCTCTCCACCCCCAGGAAAGAAACTGGAACAAAGGACAATAACCACAGCGGGTGTGAGTGATTGCTGGACCCGGACTAGAGGGAGATCAGTCTGTAAAATGAAGCTTACTGGAACTGGTGAGGTTTTGTCTGTATTCAGTTTTATTAGACATAGACTTGTGGGTTTTATTTTATTTTGCTTGGTAATTCACTTTGTTCTGTCTGTTACTACTTAGAACCACTTAAATCCTACTTTCTGTATTTAATAAAATCACTTTTTACTTATTAATTAACCCAGAGTATGTATTAATACTTGAGGGGGGGGCAAACGGCTGTGCATATCTCTCTATCAGTGTTATAGAGGGCGAACAATTAATGAGTTTACCCTGTATAAGCTTTACACAGGGTAAAATGGATGTATTTAGGGTTTGGACCCCACTGGGAGTTGGGCATCTGAGTGTCAAAGACAGGCACACTTCTGGAAGCTGCTTTCAGTTAAGCCTACAGCTGTTAGGAGACGTGGTTCAGACCTGAGTCTGGGTTTGCAGCAGGCTAGCGGGTCCAGCTCAAACTAGGCAGGGCACTGAAGTCCTAAATTGAATGGGCAGAAAAGCAGGGGCAGAAGTAGTCTTGGCACATCAGGTGGCAGCTCCCAGGGGGTTTCTGTAATCCAACCCGTTACATATACTATTTGCCTAAAATAAGTAAATCAATAAATAATTCTTCCAACTCTAATCTGGAGGAAACTTAAAATATATTTTCAACACCACACGTATAAACATATAAAACTGTAGCCATAATTCCAGGTGTTTTAGTTTTTTGCATCTTGATTATTCCATATGAAATATATTGCTACGACACACCACAGAAATTGAAACATAGCACAATTTAAATGCTTTACCTTCATAACCTACAATTTTGTAACAGAAAACACATTCAGGGACATAAAGATAAAGGATAATCTACTCATTCACAAAACGCTGGCTCCAGACACACCCGACTCTATTGGACCTAATTGACAGGAGCCAATCAGTAACAAAACTCCTACAGTGCCTTTTGAAAGGACATAATATACAGTATAGAGTTTTTTCACAGATCTTCTCAGCTGTCTGCTTGCAGTTCTTCATCTGCATTGCCTTGTGTTGCTAAATCAGATGCTTATGCTTGAGATAGCATTAAGGTTCTTATCAGTGTCACACTCACATGCAAATATCTTATATTATTCTTATGCAAAAGATCATCCTTCACCTGTATCTAGAGATGGTCATGCTAAGATGTGCATTATTGAATATAAAGGAGGTTTGTTACCCTTTGCCAGGGGTGAAAGTAATCTAAAAGACTTACTGGTATGGGGGTCCGGCTCTGGGCCCCGGGAAGGGGCGGGGCCTCTGGTGGAAGGGGCGGGGTTGGGGGTCAGCCTCCTCCAGCCAGCCCTTTCACGCTGCCTGGCCCACGCCACCCGGGGCTCTGGTGACGATTTAAAGGTCTCAGGGCTCCGGCCACTGCCGCGGTAGCAGCGGCTGGGAGACCCAGGTCCCTTTTAAATCGCCGGGCCCCAGGGCAGCTGCCCCTTTTGCCGCCTCCATCAGTGGCCCTCGGGAGGGGCAAAAGGGGCAGCGACATTAAAGTGCTGCCGCGGCAGCACCCTTTGCCCACCGTAGGTGACCAGGTCTATAATGGACTGATCTCTACTGGCTTTTAGCATGAATCAGGTTACCCTCTATAGATGCTGCACAATTACAGGGCCAAAAAAGTCCTTGCACCATTTTTATGTAGTCTTCGCTCCGGCAGAGCTCCCATAAGCCAGCAAAATGCAAAACATGCAAGACACAAGATACACTTCATAAATACTTGCCTATAATGTCATTAGATAAATAATGAAGTCAATGGTCATTTTGCTCAAGTAAGGACTTCAGGATCTGGACAGTAATGTAATATTCTTTAAAACAGTTTAATCTGCAAAACACATTGGGCCAAATGCTCCTCTCATTTGCAGAGATGAACCACCATTGAAGGCATGGGTGGGTTACTGAGGGCATGTCTACATGGAGACACTGTAGCAAAGTTACAATTTAGAATGTCATTAAGTTGGACACTTTTTCCAGTTTCCTCCACACTTTCTTTCCTCTCTTTCTCTCAGCTTAGAAACTTTCACTCCTTTCTCAGTTGCTGCTTTATTTTTATTCTCTCAGACATTTTGCAGGTCACCAAGGTATCAATCTGATTGAGACATGGTCAGGAAGAATACGAAAAATCAATTTTGGAAAACCTCCGTTCGCACTTTCATGTACATTTTGTTATATCCATTGTAAGCTTTTAAAAGTCAGAACCTCTGCGTTTTCTATTGCTATGTCTTTGGATGCCTTTCCTCCACTCATGACTCATGTGCTGAGAAAGGGCAAGCATAGACAACACCCCAGTCTACACATACAGTGGAAGAGACTCCCTTTTGTATTAGCCTATACTTTAGTATTCTGCGTGCAGGCTTGCAGGCTTTCTTACTGAGCACTGAACTATGCCGAAAATCACAGATTTGCAATACATTCTATTTTCAAAGGCAACTTAATAAAACGCTCCAGACCTGCACGAAACACCATGTTCCCCCACTCCCCCAAAAGCTATTCTGTCCCTTACCATACCCAGGGCCAATCAGAGTAGGGGCCAGGAGGGCCATTTGACCTGGGCCTCAAGCTCAATGGGCACCTCAAATTTAGAAACTTGTTAATTTTTTGGCATTTGATAAGTTTCGCAACTAGTTTTTATGCGCATCCCTATCGAACCAAAATGTGACACACTCTGTCAGCTTAGAGCTGCAAATTTAAGAAAATAAGTGAGGTGATTTGGTAAAAGACATAATTTTTTTGTTAACTCATACAGATTTTGTCATATTAAAGAGTTTAAAATGTTCATAAATATTAATAAAAATATATCTGTTCTGATGGCACAAGAGAAGACCATGTGTTGTCATTTTTTATTTTTATTATGGCTAGGAGCCTCAAAAGTTGGAAGTGGCCCGGGCCTCTCTGGACCTCTGAGAGGGCCTGACCATACCTAAGGTAGATATATATAGTACAAGTGCAATGGAAGTTAATGTTGTTTCAAGGACTTGGTAGCTATTGCCTGACTATCTGTCAAGGTCTGTCACTGTAATATCTGAGAATCTGGATTGACTGGGAAACTGATGATCAGTATAGAAAAGGAATCTATCCATGTGACTGGATGTATGTGTGCATCTGGAGGGCCTTTGATCTACAACCTCCAGTTCAGAGTGAGGAAGAATGGGCAGGCCTCATGGCCCTATTAAATATATTTACATGGATTACTGCTTTCTGCCTGCTTTTGTTCAAGAGGGAACACAGGGGCCCATGATTTACTGGACGGTTCATCCTCAATACCTCATTACTACCATTGAGAAGTTTTTATTGTGACTAATGTACTCACTGTCATAATATCAACAATTAAATCACCTGGCATCCTCTCTCTAGGGTCAGTGATCTGCCCATTTGTTCCTACTTGTTTACGGAGTGAAAAAATGAACTTTTCCATTCCAGGTGTTTCATTATGAAAATCACATTATATAATCAAGACAGTCTGAGGTACATGCACATGTGTTCGCGTCAGATTAACGTAGTTCTAATACTGAATAATAATAATTTGATATAGAAGCTTTAATCACAAAGGATCCCAAAGCACTTTAGAGACATAACAAATTGATACACTATACAAATTATACCCAGGGATCTCTTCTTTAGTTACTAAAATACAACCGCCTATGGACAAAAGAAAGTAGCTGTTTCACAGCACACAGCAACACCACCCAAAAGCTTAGGGCAGGAAGTGGGTGCCAGGACACTCGCGTTAGGAACACTACTCTTGCAAAAAGGGCTCTGGAATCACTAATGACCACGAGTACGTTTATTTCCAATTCAAAACAGAGAATAAAAACTCTGTGGGACAGAGACTGTCACTTTTGTGTGTGTTTATATAGTGCTGAGCACAACAGGGCAGGGCCCCCAGGTGCTATCACAGTATAAATAAAATAATTTCCAGTGCTCTTTAAAAATACTTTGCACCATTGATTCAACACTGACTCAGACTTTGCCAGAGCAAAGATTTAGCTATGGAGGTAATGATTTAATCTAGTTTCCTGGCCATGAGAAGCTTCCACACATCAAATACCATAGTAAGGACAGGGATTAAAAAGGGTGATAAATGTTGAGCTAGAATTAATAGAAAGTGACATCTTTAATTCCTCCTGTACTGGGTGTTATTGCCTGTTGCTCTCTCATAGTTCAAAGGACTGAAGGAGAGAAAAAGGAAGAGCAGGTGCACTGCATAGAGACATGCTTTGTACCTGAGAAAAAATATGTGGATAGACTCCTGACTTTTGAGGCAGCTTCATGCCAAAATGTAATTTGGGGGTAGATAAGCAGATCTGTTTTTAAAGAGCATTTTGAACTGATTCCAAATTAATGGCAAACCTATTTTCTAAACAGACATGACTTCTCTATTGCAAGATAATCCTACTTTCTATTAACATCAATCTACAAGGTGCTGTTTAGAGTTAATCCTGCCTCTTCTCTCTGTTTCATGGATATATTAAGAGTAGGACAGTCAAACGATTAAAAAATTATAATCACAATTAATCACAAACTTAAAAAAACAGTCATGGTTAATCAAGTTTAAGGGCACTGCTAAACAATAATAGAATACCAATTTAAATTTATTATAAATATTTTGGATGTTTTTCTACATTTTCAAATATATTGATTTAAATTACAACACAGAATACAAAGTGTACAGTGTTCACTTTATTTTATTTTTGATTTAAAATATTGGCACTGTAAAAAGATAAAAAATTGTATTTTTCAATTCACCTCATACAAGTACTGTAGTGCAATTTCTTTATCATGAAAGTGCAACTTACAAATGTAGAATTTATTTATTTATTTTACATAGCGGCACTCAAAAACAAAACAAGGTAAAACTTAAGTTTAGAGCCTACGAGTCAAAGCATGAAGGAGCATATGAATGTTTAGAATATCTGGCATGTAAATAATTTGCAATGCCACTTACAACAGTGCCATGTGAACGCTTGTTCTCACTTTCAGGTGATGTTGTACATAAGAAACAGGCAACATTATCTCCCCTAAACTTGTTTGTCTTAGTGATTGGCTAAACAAGAAATAGGACTGAGTGGACATGTTTTACATTGTTTTGTTTTTGAGGGCAGTTATGTAACAAAAATAATAATTCTACATTTGTATGTTGCACTTTCATGATAAAGAGATTGCACTACAGTACTTGTATGAGGTCAATTGAAAAATACTATTTCTTTTGTTCCTCTTTTTACAGTGAAAATATTTGTAATAAAAAATAATAATATAAAGTATGTATTCTGTGTTGTAATCAAAGTGAATATTTGAAAATGTAAGAAAACATCTAAAATATTTATAATACATTTAGATTGTATTCTATTGTTTAACAGTGCTATTAAAACTGCAATTAATTGTGACTTTTTAAAATCTAGTTAATGCATGTGATTAACACAAAACAAATTAACTGAGATTAATTGACAGCACTAATTAATAGAAACTGGTAAAATGAAGCTCACACCCTTTAGAGTTCAAGTGCTTGGTGAAAACCACACGCTGCTGGCCTTTTTCCATTTTAAATCTTCTAGCAACAAAAGAAACAATCCGTTTAAAGAGTTCTCTATTGCCAGCTATCCTGCTTCTTCCACTGTTTCTTCTGTATTTAAATGCTTTGGGGACAGAAAAGATTTTGAGTTTTGATATTCACTATAGTTTCAATTAATGAAGTAAAATCAGGCTGATGGGTACAAAAAACATCGGTGCAGTCATTCAGAGGCCAGCCTGGATTTTTCATGCAGCTCAGATTTATTTGTGTTTAAATGTTAACCATTGATCCTGCACCCAAAGGGCTGCTTCCCTTGTACTAATAACTATTATTTTTATTATTATTTCATTGTCCCAAACTTCACTAATGCTGTTAAGGTGACCCGCAGTGCATCATACATTCCAGAACATTAAGTGAAACTACAGTTAAACCTTTGTAAACCAGGAAATACATAGCTAAGGAACACACTAGCCCCACCCTTAATTCTGCCTTTTGGAGCCACAAGAGCAACTAAAAATATACTGTAAGTATGTTTCAGCCTGGGCTGCCCTATAGTAAGCAGACATGAATAATAGTTATGTATCTGTGTCATTTTATGTGGTGTATTGTGTGACAGAATTCTCTCATTCATCTGCATGTACTCAAACTTCCCCGTGTTAGGGTTTCTCTATATCAGGATGCTCAAGAAAGATAATCCAAATAATCGAAAGGTGTCAACCTATAGTTGCAAAAAGAAAAGGAGGACTTGTGGCACCTTAGAGACTAACAAATTTATAGTTGATAAATTAAACCACATCAAATCCTGTGTGGATGCTCTCATCCCAAATTCAAGTGGCCTTAATATGTTTACCTTACTTCCAAAGCTACTATTAAACAGTAAACTAGTCTCATCCTTAAATATAGTGGTGCTACACCCCCCTATAATTATTTATTACGGTGGTGCCTAGGCACTGTACAAACAGAGTAATAGACACTCATCTGTGCTGAAGAGCTCCCCTTCCATCCTTCTTCCCAGGTCAGCTTCCTCTGAACAGCAGGTGCCATAGTGATAGGGGCTCCTCTAACCCATGGAACCTAGAACCCTCTAGAACCACTCCCTATGAGTAGAAGGCGTTTTGCATGCTGGAAAGGTGTAGCAATGTAACTTACTGCAGACTCTGCCTATTGCAACTTACTCCTGCTTCTTCCAGGGGGGTTTTAGGAGAGGGAGAATGCAACTGAGACCTGCCAGTCACACACACCTCTCCTCTCACCACCCCAGTTCTGCCTCATCTTCTACAAATCCATGGACCCTGAAACTTGTGGAGTCAATATCAGCAGTCACAGTGAATGACACAACACAGAGGTAAGGCTTCCTTCTGTCCCGACCAAACTGGGATCCGTAGAAGAAACACCCCCCTTCAGATACATAGGCAGAAGGGAGGACACTGTCCAAAGTACCTCGTTAGGTCCTTTCCCAGAGGGTTTTATTATTATTATTATTATTTATTAATCTGTTAGCAAACCCTTTCTCTGTGGGACCTAAGACCTCACTGTTGCTGCTTGCAATTGTAAAAGTGAATCAGGAATTACCATTTTCTATTCCTGTGTAGGTTCTGTCAGACTTAGTAGTTTGTAGTGGTCTTCTATTCCCATTTTCTTCACTGCAAGATAACGTAAAGCTCAGCTGTGCTCTGCTGTGATAATTAAAGTCGATTGTGAGTGATTTGATAGATATGACAACAGAGCTAACCTTCACATTCCCCTTTATGTTAGATACATGAAAAACTCTGCACTCACTGCCTGAGTTGGGGGGCTATAAAGGACCCACCTGCCAATATAGAGTTCAGAAAATAGTGTCTTATCAGTGCCTACCTCACTGCGTAATGCCAGAGATTAACAGGGAAGGAGGGGGGGCACAGTTTATTGACAGAGCCCTATCACTGGAATGACAGCATGAGACAGGAACCTGCACAAGCAGTACCTGCAAAAGCAAAACAAAATGAAAACAGAACTGAGGCAGTCAAAGACTATTATACCAGCCTTCTTCATAAGGTAGTATGCCACAGACTGATACCCTTTGGAACCAGGTGCTTAATAACCTGTGAGACCACTACAGAATAGAAGAGTCTCTGTTGACATCAAAGGATCTTACTTCTGCTATTCCATATGATGAGCTGTGATATTATAAAGAACAGACAAAATACAATGTTTCATTTTGTCTGGGCACTTAGATTCATGGCATATATGCTAGCTAGTCAGACCTCTGGGCACATTAGTCAAGGGAAAATATCACTCCTGAATGGAAGCATGAGCGACTGGGTCAGATGCACTGCTAAATCCCTTATGAATCAGGGTTTAACTCCATTTCCTTTGCCTCCCCTTTTACAGGAGCTCAAGGAAATGGGGTGAGTGTCTGGTTGGCTGACAGAGGGTTCAGAATGATTTGGGGGAAGCAGCTATCCATTTCCAAGAAACAGTATTGGGCTGAATCCCAAGCTATGGGGTTTTCTATTCATTCCTTTTTGCCTTATATTTTGATTAACTGGAACATGTGGAATACCTGTCTGGCCCAGGTGCCTTAGTCAACCTATGCATCAAGATCAACAACCAACTGTCCAAATGCCTCCAAGAAAAAAAAAAAAGATAGTCCTCCCAGCTCCAGCCAACACTTCTGGCTCTGGATCCCCATCACCAATCCCACCTCTGTTGCTCAAACCCAAGGCAAGTTGATCAGATCCAGCCATGCCTCTCCAATGTGGAGAAGATGCAGAACCAGGCATCAGGCCTGTACCTATGTTGTGGGGAACCAGGATACAGCATCAAGCTGCCCTGTCAAGATCCAATCTGTGCCCAAGTTGTGAAACGCCAAACCCTAGCACCTGATAGGGGAGGAGAGGCATGGTCGGTCAATGTCCAACACATTTCCAATTCCTCTCTGGCTCCAGCACTCTGCGATACCTGATATCAACCTAGAGGTGCTAGTGGACTAAGCTGCCTCAGGCAATTTCACAGATCTGGAATTTGCACAAGCACAAAAATTCCCTACCACTTCAAGGACTCCCAAGAGTTATTCGAGTCCACAGATGGGTCACTCCTTCATTGGAACCAGTTACCCACCACACAGCTCCTTTGATGTAACTACCCTTCAAGGCCACCAGCAAGTCCTCTAGTTTAGGCTATTTTGTGCACCACATTCATTAGTTGTCCTGGGCATTCCCTAACTCATTGTCCATGATCCGCACATTCACTGGTGGTCAGACACAGTATTCTGTGACTGTCTTGACAACAATCCTGTTTCCTGAGAGCCAGCCTGGGACCAGCCACCCATTGCAACTTACTTAGTCCTCCAAAGAATTCAGTGATGTGATGAGTGGATCCAAAAGGTGACATTGGCAACCCCCATGACCTCCCCAGGGCTTCTTGTTAAATATCAAGACTAAGCTGACATGTTTGACAAAAATGAAAGCCAACCCCCTACCTCCTCATTGCAGCTACAACTGCCCCATATCCTCTAGCTGTAAGCAGAGGTTCCCCTAGGCATGTTTACTCCCTCTTTGAACCTGAACTACAGGCACTCTGAAGCTATCTTGAGAAAAATCTGCAGAAGGGGTTCATTCATCCTTCACCATACCCAGAGGTAACCCCAATGAAGAAAGATGGCTCCTTCCAGCCTTGTATGGATTACAGAGCACTGAACAAGATTACATTTTGAAACTGGTATCTCTTACCACTTATTAATGCACTGTTTGAAAGACTCTGCTCTGCCAAATTGCAAAAATATTGGACATCTGCGGAACTCATAAGCTGATGAGGATCTAAGAAGGAGTTGAATGGAAGACCATCTTCTTTACTAGGTAGGGCAACTTTGAATATTTGGTCATGATGTTGGGGTTCTGCAATGCCACATTAACCTTCCAGCACTTCATAAATGACCCCTTTAGTGACATGCTGGTCCAATTTGTCATCATTTACCTGGATGACTTCCTTATTTTCTCTGAACGTCAGGACCTCCACAATCACCTTGTGTGCACTGTCTTGAAGAGACTCCACCAAAATCACCTCTATGCAAAGCTTGAGAAATGCAAGTTAAATAAGGACACAATGGAATTTTTGGAATATTGTCTTGGCTGAGTGACTCACGATGGACCTGCATAAGGTGGCTGCAATATCTGGCTAACCACACCCAAAAATATACATGGTGTGCAGTGATTCCTGACGTTCACCAATTTGTACAGGTGATTTATTGAAAGTTTCTCTAATCTGGTTACACCCATAATGGTACTCCTGCAAACAAAGGCCTGATTTGTCTGGTCCATGGAGGCTCAGTCAGTCTTTGATCAACTAAAGGCATGTTCACCTCAGAATGAATCCTAGTTTACCCATATCCCACTAAACCATTTATGATTGAGGCCAACTCATTGAACTTTGCCATAGGTGCAGTATTATCTCACTATGTGGACCCCCAACACCAACTACAATCCTGTGCCTTTTATTTTCAGAAGCTAACCCCAACAGAAAAAAAAATGCATTTGGGACAAGGAACTATTGGCTATCAAGGCAGCTTTTGAGAAATGGCACCACGTCCTAAAAGGTGCCTGATTCCCAGTCCAAGTCCTGACAGACCACAAGAACTTGGAGTACCTAAGGATGCCTTAACCAATACCAGATCCACTGGTCCCTCCTCTTTACTCACTTCGACTTTGTTGTAACTCATCACCCAGGGACAAGAAACAGAGAGGCAGATACCCATCCCGCAAAGATTAAGATGTTGAATCTGGTTAAGAGCCCTCTGCCACTGTGCTCAAGCCTAACAAACAGAAGGTTAAGGGGTGATTTCACAATCCAATGGCTGGAAGTTGAAGTTGAAACTAGATAAATTCAGACTGGAAATAGGCTTTTTTTTTAACAACCTCACAATTAACTCAGGGTCATGTTGGGTTCTCCATTACTTGCAATTTTAAAATCAAGATTGGATGTTTTTCTAAAAGATTGTGCTCTGGGAATTATTTTTGAGGGAGTTCTACAGCCTCTCTGTATTTCACCTTTTCTTCTCAGTGTTTGTTTTATCTAGTCTAGTACATGTAGTTTTCCATGTGTGAAAAATTTTACAGGGTTCATTGTTCAGTCCCAGTAAGAGCATATCTGGAGAGTGGGTGAGCGGCATCTACCTGGTCAGGTTCACTACTGTGCCTATTGCACTAGCAGTGTTACGAACGCTTGTGATTTTATTGCCAGTCTCACAATATTTTGTGCTTTTGTTACAGCCTCAGGATTTATGTGATTACATAAGAATCTCAATGTACTTTCTTCTTTAAATGAAAGTTTCTAGCCCTCATGTTTATGGAGAAAAGCTTGAAAACATGATGCCCAATAGTTACAGCACTAGAAGACAAAAAACTCCAAATTGACTTGAAAATCATGAAATTTTAAAAACTGGCCAATCTCATTCTTTTGGGACCAGGTTGATGATTAAACAACGCTTGTGGCTAGTGATACTGCATTAGGAACAGCAATGAAACTTTCTCTTTCTTCCCCCCTTTCTCCAACACTTCCTCTTTGGCTTCTGTCTCTTTCTATGTTGCTCTTGATCTTTTCTCATGGTTTCACTTTTTTCCCCACCGTTTTTGAAATCCTCTGTATTGTTGCAAGTCAGACTTAATAACCACTTGAGATTATCAAACAGGTTCAGTTGGAATTATTTAATCAAAGGTTATCAACCAGAGATTAGTACAGAAAATGTCTTGGCTGTGGAAATATCTGGTTAGGCTGTGGAACAGTCTCCAAAGAGAAACGCTGGAAGCCTCATCCAGCCCCAACTAGACTAGACAAAACAGTAATAAGTGTACAATAGGGAATAGTCCCCACACTGGCAAAGAAATGGACTAGATGAGCAAATTCTATGAAGATTTTCTTTTCGTGTCCATCTCTGGGTTCTAGCCTCCACGGTATTAATTTAGCTGCCAGGTTTGAACAAAATCTCAAAGTGAAAACCCAGTCATAACTTCTGAGCACCATCTGATGTCTCCCCTTGCCCCCAAACCAGACCAATAAACACAGTTCACATGACTGATGTGAAACTAAAAACATTCCATGAAGTCACTGGGAGCTGCAGGAGTTCATCAGGCTACCCCTGGGGAAAAAACAGGTGTTCTGCTTATTGAAGAGTGAATGCCCTGAATAATAATGAAGAAGATTCCAGTAGCAATACTCATCCTAAAACTTATTTTGCAGCATGCATTTTTCAGACCAAATATACCTTAACAAAAATGGCTTCTCTCTCACACACATATGCATACACACATACACAAACCTACAACACAGAATATAGATATGTGCAGTTTTATTCACTGCATTATGACACTCATGTCAGATTATGCTGAGCTTGTCTCTTCATTTTATGTTACATAACACAATGAGATCACTGCCAGTCCTGCTGACCAGTATTGCCTTATTGTTTCCTTGTATGTCTATATCCATCTGTTTTCTCATGTCGTATACTAAAATTGTAAGCTTTTGGGGGCAGGGACCATCTTTTTGTGATGTGTTTGTATGGCACTTAGCACAATGGGGTTGTGGAACATGACTATGGCTCCAGGTGCTATGAAATACAAATAATAATTTAACAATATTGTAACATAATGAGGGTAGATCAGCTCAACATAAATAAAACATCAGTGTTCTGGTCAGTGAAAGTACATCCAAGGCTCCCCTTAAGCCACTCTTATGGGGCTCCCATTATGCATTCATGGGTCCCTCTTCCCTGTACTTATGATATGTAGCTATCTGAAATGAAGAAAGAATAGCTGTGGGTACATGCGGGGGAAGCTGAGAGGAAAAGGGCAGCCAAGACAGGAGTGTGGAGGCAGAGTGAGAAGCTTCCTGCCTCTGACTCTCTACAGGGCCCCTCCCCATTCCCAAGGACCCCTGTGACGATCACAAGTTCTTCAGCATCTCAGAACTGGACCCAAGCGTGTGAGACATCTGCTACATATGATGAAGACAAATTTTTAGTGTATGCATATTAATTTAGCTTCAGCCTCTTCTCCTTCATCTCCTGCAACCATATTTTTCAGCTGTGACATAGCCTATTTTAAAAATACCCCAAAACTTTCAGTAATAGCGATATTATCTCAGAAAACCCTGACTAACTAAATCTCAATGTATTTTCTATTTAAACCATTCTCTCCTTATCAGCTGATCTATATCCACAAAGTCCTCAGAACACCAAAACATACTAACTCAGTGGAGGGGTGGGGGCGAGCTACCCTTATTGTCAAATGCAAGAGAGTAGAGGCATTAGAATATATTAACATTAATATCAGCTACATCATTTATGGTATTGGCTTCACACCTCCTCTCAAGCCCTCATTGCCTCCTTTGTCTTCTGGCTTCTCACAACTGTATCCATCCATTACAGCCTGAGGACAACACAAATCACTGGGACAAGACAGGACACTTTTGTCCTGGGCCTTTGACTTAGGCTGAGAGGGGGAACTCCTTACTGTAAAGCTGCCTGCAGTGACTCCAGAGCACAATTACCAACCACAGGGAAGACTGTTAGGATACAGGGCACAAGCCCCAAATTGGTTGAGAGTTCTACACTTAGATTTCACCGACCAATTATCAAGTGTATACTCGTCAGGCACTGTAATCGCCTAAACATAGAGCCACAGACTGTCCCCTGGGGTACTCTGATTTAACTCACCACCCACGTGAGTGTACCTTTGTAATAGATGGTCCCTTACACTCAGAATCACAATAATATTCAGGTTACTCCCAGTCCCAAAGGACCAGTCATTTACTGCAGGTCAAATGTACCTTTGATCTCACAGCAAAAACAATGCTTGTAGCCAATCCTATAATTAACCATATAAAGATTTATTAAACAGGGAAAGAAAACAAGAGTTATTTACAAGGTTAAATAAGATACATACACAAATGAGTTACAATCTTAAGTTTCAAAAAGTAGCAGAAGCTTCTATAATAAGCAAGCTTTATATGTACTTTAAGGTTAACCCAGGCTAAGCACTGGGGATCTCTTGCTTCTGCCTAATAAACCGGCCCCCCAGAGTCCAAGTAGCACTGAGATCATCAATTCCTTCTGTTTGGGGTTTTTATCCTGCTCCTATCATGCGCTTTGAGCTGCAAACTCAGCGGATGGGAGGAATCCACTTGCATGACTCACCTTAACAGAGTGAAGAGCAGAGAAACAAAGTCTTTTGTCCCCTTGCCATCCCATAATAGTATGTCTGGTGTAAATGGACCTTTCCTGTTGGGCAGGACATAATACTTTGTTGCAGATCTGTACTTCGCACCAATTAATCACTCTCTTCTATCTGGTGATTTACTTAGTCACAGAGGCTCAAAACATAACCACTTAAATATTACCGTACAGTATGGGATATCGAAGTTATAAGTGAGATTGAAGGCTTGTGAATTGCCGCATGTACTAATAAAGTCTAAACACATTTATGTAATTCTAATACCTATGTTAATAATACTAACACACAGGTGAGCCAGCCTGATTCCAGCTACATATTTGTCAGTGTTTCACTGAGGCATGGGGACATTGGCATGAGCAGGTACATTTACCCATTAGCTTCTCTCCTTAGAGATTATGGAGTTCTCCTCCTTTGAGGATGTCTGCATGAAGTTAAAATAACTATTTAAAATTAAAAATGGAAAAGAAACACTTTGTTTAACAGACATAGAGTCACACTTCTCATAAGTGAAACTAGAGAAACTGGTTTTTCAGCAAAGGAAAATGAATAACTTACCTCCACTGAAAGCAATCCCCTCTCACTGATCACTTTACCCGCTCTGCTCTCTAGAGAGACACCCTTCATTATTGTTCCCAAGGCCTGCTTATCAAGCCCCACCTGATAAAGGGTGACTAGACCTGCTTCCCAAACAAGTTTTCTCTAGTTACACACAAACACCCATAGATTTGGACTCCCTGCTTTCACTAGAAGATGAACTCTTGAGGATACAAGGACTAGAGCTGGGCAAATAATGGAGGTTATTTTATTTTATTCATAATTGCCAGCCAACCAAAAAAGTGTTTGTTTCAGATTGAACTGAAAACTAAACTTTTCAGTGAATCAAAAAGTGGGGGGGGAAATGCAAGTTGGGTCAAAAAAATGTTTCATTTTGATTCAACTGTAAATTCTTCATTTTGATTTGGGCACTTTTACAAAAACAAAGGACGAGACCTTGCACCTTTATAACCTTTAGCCCAGTGGTACTCCAACAGGATGTAGGAAACTGGAGTTCAATTCTCCCCTTTGCCTGATGTGGTAAATAGATTTGAACTAAGAACATAAGAACGGCCATATTGGGTCAGACCAAAGGTCCATCCAGCCCAGTATCCTGTCTTCTGACAGTGGCCAATGCCAGGTGACCCAGACATAATGAACAGAACAGGTAATTATCAAGTGATCCATAGCCTACTGCCCATTCCCAGCTTTTGGCAAACAGAGGCTAGGGACACCATCCCTGCCCATCCTGGCTAATAGCCATTGATGGACCTATCCTCCATGAATTTATCTAGTTCTTTTTTGAACCCTGTTATAGTCTTGGTCTTCACAACATCCCCTGGTAATGACCTCTATAGGTTGATTGTGTGTTGTGTGAAAAAATACTTCATTTTGTTTGTTTTAAACCTGCTGCCTATTAATTACAAGCTGAAAAGTCCCAGTCTTATTAATCTCTCCTCATACGGCAGCTGTTCCATACCCTTAATCATTTTGTTGCCCTTTTCTGAACCTTTTCCAAGTCTAATATATCTTTTTTTAAGATGGGGTGACAACATCTGCATGCAGTATTCAAGATGTGGGAGTACCATGGATTTATAAAGAGGCAATAAAATATTTTTTGTCTTATTGGCTATCCCTTTCTTAATGATTCCCAACATTCTATTAGCTTTTTTGACTGCCACTGCACACTGAGTGGATGTTTTCAGAGAACAATCCATGACTCCAAGATCTCTTTCTTGAGTGGTAACAGCTAATTTAGACCCCCTTTATTTTATTTGTATAGTTGGGATTATGTTTTTCAATGTGCATTACTTTGCATTTATCAACATTGAATTACATCTGCCATTTTGTTGCCCAGTCACCCAGTTTTGAGAGATCCTTTTGTAGCTCTTCGCAGTCTGCCAGGGATTTAACTATCTTGAGTAGTTTTGTATCATCTGCAAATTTTGCCACCTCTCACTTTATCCCTTTTTCCAGATCATTTATGAATATGTTAAATAGGACTGGGCCCAGTACAGACCCCTGGAGGACACCACTATTTACCTCTCTCCATTCTGAAAACTGACCATTTATTCCTACCCTTTGTTTCCTATCTTTTAACCAGTTACCAGTCCATGAGAGAACCTTCCCTCTTATCCCATGAATGCTTATTTTGCTTAAGAGCCTTTGGTGAGGGACCTAGTCAAAGGCTTTCTGAAAATCTAAATACACTACATCCACTGGATCTCCCTTGTCCACATGCTGGTTGACCCCCTTAAAGAATTCTAGTAGATTAGTGAGGCATGATTTCCTTTTACAAAAACTACGTTGACTATTCTCCAATAAATTATGTTCATCTATGTGTCTGACAGTTTTGTTCTTTACTATAGTTTCAATCAGTTTGCCCAGTACTGAAGTCAGGCTTACCAGCCTGTAATTGCGGGGGTCTCCTCTGGAGCTCTTTTTAAAAATTGGCTTCACAATAGCTATCCTCCAGTCATTTGGTACAGAAGCTGATTTAAATGATAGGTTACAGATGACAGTTAGTAGTCCTGCAATTTCACATTTGAGTACCTTCAGAACTCTTGGGTGAACTGGGGTATCCTACATTGCAGGAGACACCATAGTCATGAGGGACAGCTTTGGGACCTGATCTGGGTCCTGCTCAGTCTCTTCCATCCCACTCTGTATAAATAAAAGTGCCATTGAACTTGGGTCTTTTACATCCTGGGTGAGTGCCCAAACCACCAACCTACAGAGTCATTAACATTCTTTTTCTTTGGATTACTTACTATTTACTATCACTCATAGTAATTCAGGCTACAGTGGTGTTCGAGAATCTCCCAGATATGAGAGAAACATACAGGAGGTGATTGCAGGACCATTTGGACTCTTTTTTCCTTTATGCTGAATATAACCAACACCAAAGCTTAGTGGTGTCAAAGAAGAATGCTGTACTTAACATGACAGTTGTGTATACAGTTCAAGTGTGACTTTAAGCAAGCCCTCAGCAGGGCTGGGAACGCAGGAGCAGTACAGATGATGTTACGTCCTTTCAAAGCATAGAATCATAGGACTGGAAGGGACCTCAAAAGGTCATCTAGTTCAGTCCCCTGCACTCATGTCAGGAGTGAGTATTATCTAGACCATCCCTGACAGGTGTTTGTCTAACCTGCTCTTAAAAATCTCCAATGATGGAGATTCCACAATCTCCCTAGACAATTCACTCCAGTACTTAACCACCCTGACAGAGAGTTTTTCCTAATGTCCAACCTAAACTGCCCTTGCTGCAATTTAAGCCCAATTTAAGCCCAAATTGCTTCTTGCCCTCTCCTCAAAGGTCAAGGAGAACAATTTTTCTCCCTCCTCCTTGTAACAACCTTTTATGTACTTGAAAACTGTTATGTCCCCTCTCAGTCTTCTCTTATCCAGACTAAACAAACCTAATTTTTTCAATCTTCCCTGATAGGTCATGTTTTCTAGATCTTTAATCATTTGTGTTGCTCTTCTCTGAACTTTCTTCTATTTCTTGACACAATACTTCAGTTGAGGCCTTATCAGTACGGAGTAGAGCAGAAGAATTACTTCTTGTGTCTTGCTTACAACACTCCAGCTAATACATCCCAGAATTATGTTAGCTTTTTTTAAAAATTTTTTTGAACAGTCTTACACTCTTGACTCATATTTAGCTTGTGATCCACTGTCACCCGCAGATCCCTTTCTGCTGTACTCATTCCTAAGCAGTCATTTCCTATCTTGTAGGTGTGCAACTGATTGTTCCTTCCTAAGTGGAGTACTTTGCATTTGTCCAGATTGAATTTCCTCCTATTTACTTCAGACCGTTTTTCCAGTTTGTCCAGATCATTTTCAGTTTTAATCCTATCCTCCAAAGCACTTGCAACCCCTCCTAACTTGGTATCATCCGCAAACTTTATAAGTGTACTCTCTATGCCATTATCTAAATCATTGATGAAGATATTGACCAGAACCAGACCCAGAACTGATCCCTATGGGACCCCACTTGATATTCTCTTCCAGCTTGATTTATACCACATCTACTGCTTCCCCCCATCCACAAGGCTTGTTACCCTGTAAGAATGTACTCTCCTTCAGAAGGGGCCAGATCTGCTAGATGGTAGGGATGGGGGGGTGCAAAAAGGCCATAGCTCCACCCTCAGTCCTCTCCCCTCCACCCCCACCCCGTACCTTTTCGAGAGGCTATTGACACTGGAAGTGCTAGCTTGAAGCTGGTTTTGCTTTCCTGGGGCACAAGACCCATAAGTGGATCCATCCACTGCACAGGGCTGGAAGTGAGACTGGCCCTTATGTCTTCTCACAACCCACAAGGAACCAAGCAAAATCTGACTTTTACTTGTCAAGAAAAGGTTGCAAAAATAAGCTGTTTGTTGTCACTAGTCAGTAGCTCATCAGCTGCAGAATTCTCAACCCTGTATTTTCTTCTGACTTAATGGAAGTGAAATAGCTTCTCCATTCTCTTTTGTAAAACAAACTCATATTTTTCTTGCACTGAAATATGCAAATCATCCAACAATTTGACTCGATTAGCAAAAGGAGTAAGAAGTTGCTGTAGATTCATTTCTGAATGGAAATAATAAATAGTTGTCTGCAGAGGGCAAAGGGTGTCTGTGTTCTGCAGAATCTAATTTGCTAAGCTTTGCAAGTTAAACCAAGGAGACTGAATATATGTGAGGTTTTTACCAGCTTTCTGTTCTCTGCTTTTCCATAAATGGATGCGGAAAAAGCTATTCAATTAAGATAAGGTACTGTATGTTGTTCAGAAATATATTATGTCCTTTTAAAGGTACATTTCTGTATTCTCATCTCCTTTTTGAAGTTTTCTTTGCCTTTCTTTGAAGGGATGGTGGGGGGTGAGAGGGGGAGAGAAGGCAAGACACTCTGGTTACCAGCTCTCATTCAGCTCAAAAAGATAATTTGTTATGCTAAAAGTGTTTTAAAAACATAATATATTAAAATATTTTGTGTATTTCTACTGACCCCTGGCTTCAACAATAGGACAAATATATCATTTTTCTACTGACAGTGTTAATCCTCTCTCTTTGCTTTGATAGCTAAATATACCACAACCATTTTGACTGAAGACAGAAAACAGAATACCTATTACAATATAGTAGCACTACTATATTAAATAATGCATGGTTCATGAATAAAGACAGACCTATCATTTGAATCACTCCTATTTCTGATATCCTAACCCCCTGTGTGCAAATAATTCATTAATATATAGAAGAAAATATATTTATGAAAATTCTGTATTTTGCCCACCTGCAACTCCCCTGCAAGTAAGGTATCACTGTGCGCCCCCACCCCCCATTATCATAGTATCTGACCACCACATACACATTAGTTAATTTGTCCTCATAACACCCTTTTGAGGGACAGAAGAATTATCTTCATTTTATAGGTGAGGAGCAGAAGTACAGATAGAAGTCACTAGCTCAAGGTGAGACATGAAGTCTGTGGTAGAGATGGGAATTAAACCCAGTTCTTGTGTGTCACAGTCTAGAGCAAGACTCCAACCACAAGAACTGCAAAAGCACAAGAAGTTTGAGCTCTTTGCAATCTACAGTAATTCAGTGGCAATCTACTGATAAACTATAGCTATGATATGCACCAAACTGCACCACCCCTGGTGCTTTCAGCGTTAAGGTCTGTGCAGTGAATAGTGGAGTGATTGCACCCTTGCCATCATAACCTTCTAGTCCCAGGGGAAAAAAAGATATTATTTCTCTGTTCAGGCAAAATCCAAGAAGGGGTTTAACAGGTAACATTACAGAGTGGGAGTGAAATGAATTGTGTTTGTGGGTTGAAGTGCCTTACTATGACAATATTTCAGGCATGGCCCAAGCCTGAAAAGCAGTCAGATATAACACAAGGTCCACCTTTTTTTGAAAGCTTTCCCTCAAGGATAAGTCAGATAAATGGGAAAAGAATACCGGGAGATTGTCCATCTCCAGTGCATCCCATCTGAGTCACTGCACTAGTTCCATGGAATTCATGGTTTTTAAACACAATCCCTGTAAGTAAGAGAACTAACATCAGTCAGTGCCACTAAATAGCAGAGTCTCACTATCCTATATGGACAACTTATGCTTTCATTTAATTGCCTACTTGCCACCTGGATATCACAGTGATAGCCAAATTAGAAAAAATCAGTGTGATTAGCTAAATTCCTTTGCTCTGAACTTTTATTCTCTCAATGTAATGGCCATTAAGGTCACATAAGGGAGTAAAATACATTCCATAAAAGAAGCTTCAAGGGGAGCTTGATTCTGCAAGGTGCTGTGCCCTTGACTTCGGGAGTTGTACACCACCTTGTAGAATCAAACTCCAAGAAAACTTTAAAGTTGTGCTGCACAAGTAAGCACTCAGACTCAGGAAATGCCAATGTTATTGAAAGGGGACTGTTGCCCCCTTACTAACATTCAGTGGGTTCTTTTGGTTGGCTAGCTCCCAGTACTAAAAAGGGAAGGATCTATGAGAAACCAGGACCCTGAGACTGATAGTCCCCAGGAACAATGGGGAGAGGTCAATCCTCCAGGTCAGCCTGAATGACAGGGTACACAGGCTAATCAGAGAGTCAAGAGGCCGGGGAGGTCCCGTCCTCCGAGTGAGCTGGATTTGCCTGGGTCAGGCAGAGTGGGGGCTGGGCTAAGGAGAAAGCAGGGGCCCAAGCTAAACTGGGAAGCAGAGCTGTGCCAGATCCAGAGGGACCAGAAAAGCAGCCCAGAGAAGCAGGTCAGTGCTGGGAGCAGAGTCACAGAAGCAGCCTGCAGAGCAGACCTGTCCTGGGAGCAGAGCTGTAGCAACCAGAGCCAGAGGGGCCAAAGAAGCAGCCCAGGGAGCTGGAGGCAGAGCAGCAGCAGCAGTGCTGAGACAGAGTGGTGGAGCTGGGGCTGGAGCAGTCCGGAGCTGGGTGTGGTGAGCAGCTGGGGAGAGCGAGGGGGACCCTGGGCAGAGGGCCCAGCACAGGGAGACACCTCAGCCAAGAGGCTCTGCAGGCCAGGCTTGGATCATAACCCCGGGCGACACTGGGAAGAAGGGTCTTACCACTTAGAGCCTGAGAGCGTGTGGCCACCACCAGAGCAAGTGTCCAACCCACAGCATCCCTGCAGCACAACCAGGGCCTGAGAAGAAGGCCTGGGACTTACAAGGAACAGATTGTGAACTGTCCTGACATTCCAGAGACACAGTTTGTGATGTTCCCTGCCACAGAGCGGGTTGATGTGTTTCCTTTAACCTTTCCCATTATTCCTTATTCTTTTTTTAAATTAATTGTTGATTAAATAACTTGCATTTGCTTTAACTTGTATGTAATGGTCAGTGGGTCAGAGAAGTGCCCAGTGCAGAGAGAGTACCCCGGAGTGGGGACACCCTAGCCCCTGTCCTAGGTGACTACAGCAGGGCTGGGGGTTGAGCCCCCCAGGAATCCTGGGCCCAGCCTTGTTGGGGTTACGAGGACTCTGCCAGACAGGAGAGTGGAAGGGGAGTCCTCAAGGGCAGGGAGGCCACTGGGTAAAGGAAGTGGGAGTGAGGACTCAGATCCTTTTGCTAGCCCACTTCACCGGGGTAGTGCAGAAGCCAGGAAAGTTCCCCACAGTAGCGGGACTATTCCCCCGCTTACATAATGGTTGCATGCACAAACTTAACTCTGTCCCTTGTGCAGGGGAGAACCAGCCATGGGAGAGGGAATAATCTAAAAGACTTTAGTACTGTTTTTCTCTGGGTCAGGTCTCATTTCTTTTCAGCTTTCCTTTTCCTTGCCTTCCCTACCCATGAGCTGTAGTAAGGCCCAGATCTTCAATATGGAGTCTAAATAGCTGGGCTAAGCCTGGACAGTGCCCTGAGAAGAAATGATAGGGAAAAAATCCTCCCCACTAGTCTATATGGCAGCTGTGTAACCAACCTAAGGCTGCAATAGCCACTGTGGTCATAACACACTCCCTGTGTAGGGAGTGCATCAATGCATTAACTCCTGTTCTGTCCTGTTTACATTAGTAACTTACACAGGGCCCATCACCATGATACCTGAATTGCTGGGCAGTAGTGGATCCTCAAGCCCACATTTTCCATCCCCCACTTCTTTTAACACAGGAAAAGGGCTCCAGCAGGGGTTATGCAGCTCCTGTACAATCCCCAAAATGCTGCTCCCAATTGCACATTGGTAGCACACCAGTTCTGCAGCTATGAAGCCCTCTGCACCCATGGAGGGTTCATCCATGAACAACTGGTACCAAAATGGGAGGCAACATCTACCCTGCTTACAATCAAAGGAGCAACACTCTTATACCAGGAGCTTTGCAAGAGTGTTAGCAGATTACAATCCCTCCTTGTGGATAGCATTTGATTATAAGCACTATTACTGGTAAAATGTATTTTGGACAGTAAACATTAAGCCAGAAGTGGATGAAAGATCACCTTACGCAGTGAACAACCAACACTAATTAAAAATCACCAGGTCCAGGGGCCACAGCCTCTAATTATTCAGTTTGTTTATGTGTAGTCTCTAAAGATTCAATGTCATGCAAAAAAAAACCACACACACTATTTGAGTAAATTGGCTCAACGGTTCATGTGGGCACCCTACAGATATATAGTTTACAACAGGTAATTTAAGCAATCTGCGTGGAAAAACTAATGAACAGAAACACATGGAACCTGTATAATTTTTAATCAGGTAGAGTAAGTCATTTTCCATGTTGCACAAACAGAAAAAGGTAATTTAAGAAACAATTAGATGGCACCCTGGGGTGAATAAAGCATGAAGCTAGAATGAATAATGGCCAATATAACCTTTTTTAGTTCCCATAATTGTGGGTACATTATACAAAGTTAAGTAAAAGGACACATATAAATTAGGCCTTTCAGTATGATTAGCTGCTACAAGCAAATGTGATCATGACAGAGCAGACATTTGGCTCAGGAAATAAAGGGGCTGCAGATGACTTAATGCATCCAATATTAAACAATATTTTCTCCAGGCTGCAGGTAGACTTTGTAAGTTGCATAACTTTTTAATTTCTACTTTGAGAAAATGTTCCTGCTCTCTGTGTTGTTCATCAGCCTTTGACACACAATAGCTGTCACTTAGGAAATAATCCTAGGCAATTTTCTACCAGATAATTCAACCTACCATGTTATCTTCTCCAGGGGAGTGAAATGGCAACATCACAGAAGCTTAAATGGTGGTTTTACCCAGTGGAAGATTATTTCAATTGTGAAGCATCCCTCTGTAAAAGGTTAGAAATCCTACAGATACTTTGCATTCTGTCAACACCACAATATGGTGATAAAAGTAAAGTTTAAAAAGCCTTTCGAATTATCAGATGGCACAAAAGATACTAGCATAAAGCTACCAAAGTCTGCTAACTTCTCCTCCTCTCAAAAGGAAGCTCAGAGGCTCAGTATTTGCTACTCTGTCTTGCATAGACTTATGACTATATGATTTTGCCATAAAGTTGAGTAGATTATATTTCATTCTTATCAAGTATTCAGAAAAATCTGTACTTCAGAGCCTATTAAAAGCTCACACACAAAAAAAAAAACCTTTTAGACATTTTTATTAAATTTTATTAAATCACTATTTTCAGACAATTGGTCTTATTTTCAATGAGATAATGTAACGCTTAATTAGGGTTTGTGCTTAATGAACAAGATCCACATCCCTAGGTGCATGCAGTGACCAGTCAGTTACACATATGGTTCAATCAATGACTTCTGTCAAAATAGCAAAGTTTATCAAAGTGAACAAGAGGGGAAAAAATACAGGAAAGTTGAAATGGTCAGGCAAATAAAACCATTAGAATCATCCATGGATTCAAATTCCCACGTTTAAATAAAAAAGTTTTTTGTGCTAAAACCTGGTGGAGTTGGATTGTCATCTTTTGAAACAATTAACTTGGCTGGCCCCTCTTAAAATAAACAAATATTTACAGTTCAGGAAGAGAATGCTTATTAAGATCCCCCTTATATGGATAGCACTACCTAAAAGAGAAAAGTTATTTACCGTAAATTCATCTTTAAGTAACCCAGTTCACCATTTTAATTTGCTTCTGTACTGTTTTGTACCAGTTTAATTCTGGTTACATTCTGATACACAATGACTAAGCAACACCATGTTGTTGTTTTTTTTCATAATATTGGAGGGGGCATTTTGTAAACAACACTGTTTATTCTTATTACAGTATTTCAAGTTTGATCTGGGTACTAGGGTTACCACCTTTGAAATGCAAAAAAAAACCAGCACGCCCTCCCAGCAGGCAACCCCATAACCCCAACCACAAGGCAACTGCACAATATTCCCCTGCCCCTCCCCCCAAAAAAAACCAGCCCGCGCACATATACAAGTGCATATACTGCCATCCAGCTCTGAAGGCAGAGTAGAAAGAAGCGACTGCCAGATGAGTGCCCAGCTCTGAAGGCAGCACTGCACCGGCAGCAGCCCAGAAGTAAGGGTGGCAATGTGAAAAGTGATAATTATCTATATCATTTTTCACAGCAGACTTAGCACCCCATTTCCACCCTTACTTCTGTGCTGCCACCCCGGGGCTGACAGCCAGAGCCCTGATGCCTCCTGGTGCAGGATTGAGGGAGGGAAGGAGAGCCTGAGCCCGGGTGGCAGGGGTCCAGCTGTCCCTTGTATCCCCACCTCTTGGGTGTGCATGGCACTTTTTCATGAGCCCCAATCACCCAGGGCTGACAAACAAAGCTTTTTTTAAAAAAAAAAAAAAAAAAGGGACACAGCTCGCCCCTTCCTTGACACTTTCCCACACCTCCATTGGGAGGCCCACTCCCTAGTTTGAGAACTGCTGATCTAGAGAGAGGACGCATATAGATAAGATTGACAATATTGCAAGTTTCCTCATTCTCGCCTGAATCAAACCCTCTCTCACACACAGACAGTTGCTTTATTTTTAACTGTTTTAATCTGTTATCACTTAAACTGTGGAAGTGGGAACACTGCAGCATTTTTAGCTGGACACAGAAACTTTTAACATTAGACACCCGAACATATTGTGATAATAATGCAAATCTTTAGACCCACATAAAAAACCACAGCAAATTAAATGATATTTCTGGCAACTGGCAAATCCATTAAAAAATGGCCAAGCTGGTCAAATATCAGCCAGTAGGTAACCCCACTGTATCCAAGTGTCTCACAACTTAATTAACTTCACCTTATAACACCTCTGAGAGACAATTATCCCTGTTTTAAAGTGGGAAACTGAGGTAGAAAGTAAATGATTTACCCAACATCACAAAGGAAATCAGAAGCAGAACCTGTTAGTAGATACAGATCTCCTGAGTCCAAGTTCAGCACCTTAACCACAGGGTGGACAGGTGGACAGTTTTCGACCAAAAAGTCCAGTAGAAAAGGGGACCTAATGATGTCCAGTCAGATCTACTGACCAGACACCCAAAGTCCGGTTACTGTGGGCAGGAGAAGTGGGGAGGTACCAAGTCATCACCTGTGCCAGCCCTATTCAGCCAGGGCCATCTCCTACCTGCATCGGGCAGCTGCAGCTCCAAGCCCTGGAGCTGCAGACAAGTCCCTCCCGACCCACGAGGAGAGGAGGAAAAGCAGTGAGCAACGGATGGAGGAGGAAAGAGGAGTTAATGGGAGGCCTCAGGGCGAAGGAACAGGGCCTTGGGAAAAGAGGCAGGCAGAGACAGGTCCTTGGGGAGAAGGAAGGGGAGATTCTGGCATGCCTGCTGGAGTGTTCGGTTTTTAAATGTTACAAAGTTGGCAGCCCTACTTAACCACAGGATAGTATTTTTTCCATAAAGTTGTCCATTTAAGTGAAAGCAATAATCCAAAAATAGGAGGGAAAAACCTGGCAAGCTGTTATCATGAGGAAAATGTTTTACAGAGTTCCCTTATTTCCCAATATGTCTAACCTCACCATGGGATTATTATCATGGCTGCCTTGGGGACTACATTTCCCAGCTGTCTCTGGTCTCTGATTCTGAAAAGACTTGCTGGAACCCCAGCAGTTTGCTTCATCCCTCACCATTGAGGGGAGAGATGAGTTCCTGCCCAGCATTCCAATGGAACTCTGGCATCATAGGCCAAATACAGCAGCAGTTACCACGAGCCCACTTCCTTCCTCTCGGTGACTCTAGCCTCTATCCCGCAGTTTTTAAAGGGGCAAATCAACAATAAGCAGGCTAGTCCTGGCCCAGAATAGTCAAAAGTTTTCAGATAGCCAATTGGGAGGAGGTCCCTATAATATAGTATATTGGCTATTTAGCCCACAACTTGAGGGGACTCACTCCTGAACTAAGCAGCCACCCTACTGCAAGAGGGCATAGAATGACTTGCCTACCACCACTGGAGCTGCATCTGTTTTGCTGCCAAGTAGATTTTCCCTCTTATTAAATAGCCTTTATTGAGGGCTATAGTTGAAGTTAGCATGGAATTTTTCACTCCTGGTCAGGTTTTTACAACCAAAATCCAAGCAATTTTAAAACTTACAGAGCCAAACTGATTTACACTGTATAAAAAAATCACTCCTACATCAACAGGAAGGAAGTAGGTCAGGGCAGAATTTGGTCTACTATGTTCCTTGGATTGGTCAAGCTTCCATAACCCTACCAGTGTAAAGTGGTTACACCTCACATCTGGCTGAATGACAGGAGCCATTAAATTAGCTTGAATAAAGATGAGCTAGAGCAGAGATGAGACTAATACAGATGTTTTTTCTGGCCCTTGCCTGGAGGCTGAAGTAGCTCATTTTTCACTGACAGGCTCATAAAATGGCTACATTCCAGAATGTTTAAACTGTTGATTATAAATCTGAATAGATTTGTTTTTACTCACACCAAGAATCATGCAGGACACAGAGGGGATACCATGATTTAAGAGGCCTGTATGGCTTAGAGAGACAAGGTGAGTGAGGTAATATCTTTATTGGAGCAATTTCTGTTCGTGAATAAGAAAGGCTTTTGAACTACCCAGAGCTCTTCTTCAGGTCTGAATGTATGGATTGAATTTACACAGTAGCTTATCAATGCCTAGTTCAGAAATTCATCTGAAAAAAATAAACACTGTCACAATTACCTGAAAACATCCATTTTTATTTACTCCTAGCTATTGGTACTCAAAACCGTAATCCATATTACAGCTCCATAGACCAGCTGGAAGAGTCAGAAACAGATTACAAACAAAGTTAAGGAAATCTTTCCAATCTGATGGCCCCTAACTTGTGTCAGGAGACTAGGCCATAGGTGACCATGCCTAGTAGTCTGAGCAGGAGTCAGGCCTAGTGGTCAGAGTCCAAATGCCAGAACCAAAGGTCAAGACAGAGTCAGAGCCAGGAATCAGAGTCAAGTGTCAGAACTGGATGACCTGCAGTCAGGGAAGGCAGGAACAAGGCCAGGAGAGGATGGGACAGGACTGGGACAAGGGCTGAATCTAGGCCGGAACAAGGTAATCACATGAAGGTGGAGAGTCCACTGACATGCATTGAGTCACTGCTGAACCTCTCGACCTGTGGGGCTTAAGAGGAGGGTCACCTGACTGCCTGAGCAAATCAGGTGGTTCTGCTGTGGCCCAGCTGAGCTCATTGGCCACCTGATGACTCGGCAGGCACAGCTGCAGGCCCTTATTTCTGACAACTTGTGCTTTTTTAACCACTTTATGATGAGTGCGGTGTAAACATTACTATAGCCGCTCCCCTGAGGTGTGGCTCAAGCCTCCTCCCTGGTGCTTGCTGCTTAGAGTGGCTTCTCCCCTCTCCTCACCTGGGTTGGATCCTGGGTTCTTTTTTGCAATGCCTGGTCCTTTCACCCACGGTGACTCCTCACTGTGCTCAAGACCCAAAGGGTGTTGTCCCATGGGAAAACTGAATAATGCTATCACTGCTGACAAGGAATATAAAACCTAATACACAAGAAACAATAAAGTACATCAACACAACCCCAGCAAAGAAATAACGCACCCAAAAATAACAATGTAACACAGGAGTTCTTTACTGGGAGCAGGAAATAGGATCTGGGGAACGAAAGAGATAAGGTTAACTGTTCAGTGCTAAAACATCAACAAATCAACCAATTCCCCACCCTCTCAATGCTCCCTAACCCCCCAGCTCCCTCCCTGATTGCCTTCTATGATGAGATAACTGGCTCTGTGGATATGGGGAAAGCGGTGGACGTGATATATCTTGACTTTAGCAAAGCTTTTGATACGGTTTCCCACAGTATTCTTGCCAGCAAGTGAAAAAAATATGGATTTGATGAATGGACTATAAGGTGGATAGAAAGCTGGCTATATCGCCAGGTAGTGATCAACAGCTCGATGTTTAGTTGGCAGCTGGCATCAAGCAGCGTGCCCCAGGGGTCAGTCCTGGGGCCGGTTTTATTCACCATCTTCATTAATGATCTGAACGATGGGATGGATTGCACCCTCAGAAAGTTTGCAGATGACACTAAACTGGGTGGAGAGGTAGATACGCCGGAGGGTAGGAATAGGGTCCAGAGTGACCTAGATAAATTGGAGGATTGGGCCAAAATAAATCTGATGAGGTTCAACAAGGACAAGTGCAGAGTCCTGCACTTAGGACAGAAGAATTCCATGCAGTGCTACAGACTGGGGACCGATTGGCTAAGCCACAGTTCTGCAGAAAAGGACCTGGGGTTTACAGTGGACAAGACGCTGGATATGAGTCAACAGTGTGCTCTTGTTGCCAAGAAGGCTAACGGCGTTAGCAGGAGCATTGCCAGCAGATCAAGGGAAGTGATTATTCTCCTCTATTCGGCACTGGTGCGGCCACATCTGGAGTACTGCATCCAGTTTTGCCCCCCCCCGCCACTACAGAAAAGATGTGGACAAATTGGAGAGCGTCATGCAGAGGGCAACAAAAATGATTAGGGGGCTGGGGCACGTGACTTATGAGGAGAGGCTGAGGGAACTGGACTTATTTAGTCTGCAGAAGAGAAGAGTGAGGGGGGATTTTTTTAGCAGCCTTCAACTACCTGAAGTGGGGGTTCCAAAAAGGCTGGAGCTAGGCTGTTCTCAGTGGTGGCAGATGACAGAACAAAGAGCAATGGTCTCAAGTTGCAGTGGTAAAGGTCTAGGATGGATATTAGGAAAAACTATTTCACTAGGAAGGTGGTGAAGCACTGGAAGGGAGGTGGTGGAATCTCCATCTGTGATAAATGAAGTCCAGTGTGATATATAAAGGTTGGGGGGTAGCTCCCTTTTATGGACACCCAGCCAGCCAGTAAGCTATAAAGTCCCTCTTGGTGGCTGTTCTCTGCTTGCTTTACCTGTAAAGGGTTAAAAAGTCTCCCTGGCTAGGTAAAAGAAAGGGAATGGGCACCTGACAAAAAGAGCCAATGGGAGAGCTAGAACTTTTTAAAACTGGGCGGGGGGGGAACTTCCCTTTGTCTGTTGTTGTTCTCCAGAGAGAGGGGACAGAGGAGGACAGGGCATATGTACCCAAATCATAATGGGAAGTACGTAACTATCCCCATTTTACAGATTGCTCAGCTCAGGCCCAGAAGTTAAGTGACTTGCCCAGAGTCAGGACTACAACCTAGTCCTTTAAGCACTAAATGATGCTGCCCCCAGAGGAGCGCTCAGTGTGACAGTTTATAAATAGCTCCTATGCATGGATCTGAAGAGATCAATTAATTTTTGTTTGATGTGTATGTGTTTCCACTTTGAAACTATGTCTTCCAAGTTATATCATCTCTTCACCTTCCAGACTTAAGTGGGGTAAGGGAGTGGCCCCCGGTATCCAACAAACTGTTGCCACAGAAAATAATATCAATGTAAATATTTTTGAAGCTTTCAGATTCTAAGGGACCATTGTGGTCATCTAGTCTAAATGTCTGTACAACACAGGAAAACCTACTGCCTGTGAAAGGACTTGAACCCTCTTCTATGGCCTGGTCTACACTATGAGTTTATTTTGGATATAGCAGCGTTAAATCGAATTAACCCTGCACCCGTCCACA
Source organism: Chelonia mydas (assembly GCF_015237465.2). NCBI lineage: Eukaryota > Metazoa > Chordata > Testudines > Cheloniidae > Chelonia > Chelonia mydas. Next base: position 105,197,234 of record NC_057852.1, read on the forward strand.
CAACGAAGCCATTTTTTTCGACATAAAGGGCTCTTAAAACCGATTTCTGTACTCCTCCCCAACGAGGGGAATAGTGCTGAAATCAACATCGCTGTTTCGAATTAGGGTTAGTGTGGACAAAATTTGAAGGTATTGGCCTCCGGGAGCTATCCCACAGTGCACCATTGTGACCGCTCTGGACAGCACTCTCAACTTGGATGCACTGGCCAGGTGTACAGGAAAAGCCCCGGGAACTTTTGAATCTCATTTCCTGTTTGGCCAGGCGAGCTCATCAGCACAGGTGACCATGCAGTCCCAGAATCGAAAAAGAGCTCTAGCATGGACCTTACAGGAGGTACTGGATCTGATTGCTGTATGGGGAGAGGAATCCATGCTATCAAAACTACGTTCCAAAAGACGAAATGCCAAAACATTTCAAAAAAATCTCCGAGGCCATGAGGGACAGAGGCTACAGCAGGGACGCAACACAGTGCCGTATGAAACTTAAGGAGCTCAGACAAGCGTACCAGAAAACCAAAGAATCAAACGGACACTCTGGGACAGAACCCCAGACATGCCGCTTCTACGCTGAGCTGCATGCAATTCTAGGGGGGGCCACCACCACTACCCCACCCCTGTCTGTGGACTCCGATGAAGGGGTACTCTCCGCCATGCCTGAGGATTTTGCGGATGGGGAAGATGAGGATGAGGAGGACGCGCTTGAGAAGAGCACACAGCACACCATTCTCCCCGACAGCCAGGATCTTTTTATCACCCTGACTGAAATACCCTCCCAACCCAACAAAGCCGGAGAAGGGGCCTCTGGTGAGTGTACCTTTTTAAACATAATACATGTTATAAAAGCAAGCGTTTTTTAATGATTAAGTAGCCCTGTGGACTTGGGATGATTCGTGGCCAGTACAGCTGCTGGAAAAGTCTGTTAACGTGTCTGGGGATGGAGCGGAAATCCTCCAGGGACATCTCCATGAAGCTCTCCTGAAGGTACTCTAAAAGCCTTTGCAGAATGTTTCTGGGGAGAGCAGCCTTATTCCGTCCTCCATGGTAGGACACTTTACCACGCCATGCTAGTAGCAAGTAATCTGGTATCGTTGCATGACAAAGCCTGGCAGCGTATGGTCCTGGTGTTTGCTGGCATTCACGCAACGTCCGTTCTTTATCTCTCTGTGTTATCCTCAAGAGAGTGATATCATTCATGGTAACCTGGTTGAAATAATTAATTAAGGGGACATTCAGAGGTGGCTGTTCCTACTGGGCTGTTTGCCTGTGGCTGAAAAGAAATCCTCCCTGCAGTTAGCCACGCAGTGGCGGGGGGCATTGGCGCTAAGCTGTTCGCGTTTGGCTAACATGGATCTTCCCTGATACCAGCCACGCGGTGCGGGGAGGGGTAGAGCGATCATCCCAGAGAATTGCATGTGGGGGGGTTAGTTTGGTTTCTGCTGCTGCACGTTAACAGGAAAACCACAGCAGTAAATGGCCAACTCAACGTGCTTTGCTTGGTATGGGAGAGGAGGGCGCTGCTGTTATGAAGGTTGCATAAGCCGAAAGACTATGGCTTACCATGGCCGCCTGCAAGCCGAATTCTGTTGCCTGGCACTGCGTGTGTAACACCAAAGCCACAGGCACTCAATATAAGATGCAAAATGCAACCTTGTACCAAAATCACATGTATTATGTAATGTGAATAGTGTTGTTCACTGTGAAAGAGTATAGCCATTGTTCTGTAAAATGTATCTTTTAAAATACTTCACTCCCTTTTTTTCCTCCAGCAGCTGCAAATGTTTCAAGCCTCCCTCCTCTGTCCCAAAGGCTATCTCAGATAAGGCGGCAAAAAAAACGCACGCGCAATGAAATGTTCTCTGAGCTCATGCAGTCGTCCGGCACTGACGGAGCTCAGCAGAATGTGTGGAGGGACACAATAGCAGAGTACAGGAAAGCGGCCGACGAACATGAGGAGAGGCGGCAGCAGGAAGATCAGAGGAGGCATGAGGCAACCTGGGGCTACTGCGGGATCAAACGGACATGCTCCGGCATCTGATGGAGGTTCAGGAACGGCAGCAGGATCACAGACTGCTGCTGCAGCCCCTGCTTAACCGCCCTCCGTCCTCCCCAAGTTCCATAGCCGCCCCACCCAGACGCCCAAGAACACGGGTGGGGGGAGGCTCCGGGCACCCAACCACTCCACCCCATGGACAGCCCAAGTAACAGAAGGCTGTCATTCAACAAGTTTTAAAGTGGCCTTTTCCTTCCCTCCTCCCTTTCTCCCACACCCCACCCGGGCTACCTTGTGAGTTATCTCCCTATGTTTATAATCAATTAATAAAGAATACATGTTTTTTAAATGATAGTGACTTTATTTCCTTTGCAAGCAAGCTGTGATCGAAGGCAGGAGGGTGGGTGGCTTACAGGGAATTTAGAGGCAACCAAGGAGGCGGGTTTTCATCAAGGAGAAACAAACCGCAGTGTCACACAGTACCCTGGCCAGTCATGAAACTGGTTTTCAAAGCTTCTCTGATGTGCAGCGCTTCCTGCTGTGCTCTTCTAACCGCCCTAGTGTCTGGCTGCATGTATTCAGAGGCCAGCGATTTGCATCAACCTCCCACCCCGCCATAAACGTCTCCCCCTTACTCTCACAGAGATTGTGGAGCACACAGCAAGCAGCAATAACAATGAGAATATTGGTTTCACTGAGGTCTGAGCAAGTCAGTAAACTGCGCCGGCGACCCTTTAAACATCCAAATGCACGCTCTACCACCATTCTGCACTTGCTCAACCTATAGTTGAACAGCTCCTGACTACTGTCCAGGGTGCCTGTGTACGGCTTCATGAGCCAGGGCATTAAGGGATAGGCTGGGTCCCCAAGGATAACTATAGGCATTTCAACATCCCCAACACTTATTTTCTGGTCTGGGAAGTAAATCCCTTCCTGCAGCCATTTAAACAGACCAGAGTTCCTGAAGATGCGAGCATCATTAACCTTTCCCGGCCATCCCACGTTGATGTTGGTGAAATGTCCCTTGTGATCCACCTGTGCTTGCAGCACCATTGAAAAGTATCCCTTGCGGTTTATGTACTGGCTACCCTGGTGGTCCGGACCCAAGATAGGGATATGGGTTCCATCTATCGTCCCACCAGAGTTAGGGAATCCCATTGCAGCAAAGCCATCTAGTATGACCTGCACATTTCCCAGAGTCACTACCCTTGATAGCAGCAGCTCAATGATTGCGTTGGCTACTTGCATCACAGCAACCCCCACAGTAGATTTGCCCACTCCAAATTGATTACCGACTGACCGGTAGCTGTCTGGCATTGCAAGCTTCCACAGGGCTATTGACACTCGCTTGTGAACTGTAAGGGCTGCTCTCATCCTGGTATTCTTGCACATCAGGGCAGGGGAAAGCAAGTCACAAAGTTCCATGAAAATGCCCTTACACATGCAAAAGTTTCGGAGCCACTGGGAATCATCCCAAACCTGCAACACTATGCGGTCCCACCACTCTGTGCTTGTTTCCCGGGCCCAGAATCGGCATTTCACAGCATGAGCCTGCGCCAGTAACACCATGATCTCCAAATTGCTGGGGACCGTGGTTTTAGAGAAATCTGTGTTCATGTCCTCATCACCGCGCTTCCGTCACCACCTCGCCTGGTTTTTCAGGTGCTGGTTCTGCATAAACTGCACGATAATGCGTGAGATGTTTACAATGGTCATAACTGCTGCAGTGAGCTGAACAGGCTCCATGCTTGCTGTGCTGTGGCATCTGCTCGGGCAATCCAGGGAAAAGGGCGCAAAATGATTGTCTGTTGTTGCTTTCATGGAGGGAGGGAGGGTTGACTGACGATATTTACCCATAACCACCCATGACAAATTTTTGGCCCCATCAGACATTGGGAGCTCAGCCCAGAATTCCAATGGGCAGCGGGGACTGCGGGAACTGTGGGATAGCTACCCACAATGCACCGCTCAGAATGTTGATACTTTCCACGGTACTGTGGATGCACACCGCCGAATTAATGTGCTTAGTGTGGACACATGCACTCGACTTTATACAGTCTGTTCCCAAAAATCGACTTCTGTAAAATCGGAGTACTTTCATAGTGTAGACATGGCCTATCAGACTAAGAGGCTGTGGTTCTACCAACTCACATACCTGTGATTTCACTGGGGAACTACACTGGGTATAGGACGAAAAACTGTGTATACTGCTCTTTTAAGAGGGGAAAGTGCCTGAGCATTTGATCTCATATCAGGATGATGATGGTCATATTGTGGAGTGCTGTAGACACGTAGATCAGATTCGGTGTATATCTTTAATTTCAATTATTATTTTCCTTTAATAACAGGAAACCACTTTCAAAGTAAAAAATCTTTTCACTAACTCAGTTTCTTTTCTTTTTATATTTGATCATTTTTGGATATTGTACTGACACACACACACCTTCCTCTGTACAATTTAAGGAGCTAGGTGTGAAAACAGTAGTTCCCATGAGACAATGTACCATAGTATATAGAAAGAATTCTAGGATTACTCCCCTCTTTCTCACATCTTATTGATAGGGAACCATGCAATAAAAATCCAACATGCATCTTTCAACAGCACTGTCTAATAGCGGATAGTTTATTTGGAGTGAAAACTGTGTCTTTAGTGGTACAAATATTTCTTATTTAGAAGATTCTTTTTTTCTGGGAAAATAAACAAAAGATCCTGAAAATCTTGCACTGAACAGAATATAACAATACATTGATATATTTGGGAGCAATAGAAAAATTTTAAGCAATGTCCTCTGTAAAATTAAACTCAAACTGCAGCACAAATCAGTGCAACCCTTCTCTCAAGGTACAGCCCTCTGGGCCAATAGCTATCTAATCTATCTATATTGTTATTTCTAAGGTGCCTATCACATTGGTATCAAAGCACTAAATTTTACTAAGAATCTAAATTCCTAATGCAATGCCTTTCAAACACCCCGCAAAAACTGATCTGAATATTCACCTACTGTGACCAACACGAGACTGTTTACTCAAAAGGGTACAAGTTAAAGAATGTAAATAAAGGTCGTATTCAGTATGTGGATATACAGTAGAGCTCATACAGTCAAGGAGAGAGAGGAGTTACTTCTTTTTCATTACAGCCAGTAGAAAGATAATCAAAATAAATAAAAGTATAAGTATTTTTTCTTATAATGGCATCAAGATCTTATTCTGCTTGTGGGTCCTCAGGGTGGAATACATCCAGGTTTCTGCCCACCTGTTGTCAATTTATCATAAGCAAAATCTTTGTTCCGTCAGGGATCTAAAAGTGAAAATCTGCCCTCTAAATTTCACTCTTACAGAGTACACAAAACACATATTTTGTGCCCAGTCCTTATCATTGAACTTTTAAACGCTGAAGAAGTATCTTTTAAAAAAAAATCAGGACTGGAGAATAGTCTAGGAAATATGCTTTCAAAAAGGAACTGTTTTTCAGGATAACGCTTTTAACCAAGAGCTTCCCCAAAGTGATGAGAACTGTAACCTCCCAACTGCTACAATGCAAAATGTCTTTGATGGTATCACAGAGCCCATCTCTAAATTATGCCTGGCTACAAAATAATCTAGGGTTGCCAATCTCTATCTGATCCAAAATTCCCATGAGCCAAAAATTTTGGATTTGGGGAGTTTGCAGTCAGCCATGCACCAAAGCTGCTGTATGATGGGCCAGAGAACAAACTGGTCTCCAGCCAGTCCCAGGGAAAAATAGCAAAACAAGCATGGTGGGCACTATAGGAAGTGTACAAATATATGGGAAGTCAATAAGGATTAACAAGAGTTTTGCTCACTCTTTCTCAAGAATCCACAGATAATTTCTACAACACTGAGACATGATAAAACAATTTAGAATGGTCAGTACTTGAAAAGAAAAATAAATGTTTATGTCAAACTAAGCACTATCATTACTCACCGTTAGGGGCTAACCTCAGCCTTCTAACAAACACACACCAAAATTATAGCTATTCCACAGCTCAAGCATAGCAATGTGTATGCGTTTTCAAGGCAGGAGTAATAGTTCACAAGTGGTTTTATAAAACAGACACAATATATTAATTAATACAGAGAAGTCAGCTACATATATGCACCAAGCATTATAGCTTTAATAGTAGTTTGATAGTATTTTTCAATTACTCAGAGCTGTGTTCTGTTTAAGGAAATTAGAATGACTCCAGTGATATGCTTCAGTGACAAGATGTATGGTCAGCAAAAAAACCTTTTAAAAAGAAATAAAAATGTGTATAATCAGCATAGAAACGAAAATCCATCCATTATCCACTGATTCTATCACCAAAAGGGACTATAAATAGCATCTAATAGAAGTCCAAGAACAGTGCCCTCTGGCACAGCATTTCTGAATCAGTGAAAACAGTGGAGTTAGGACCAGAAACCAGCTGAACTCTATATGTGAGATTAGAATCAAACTAACTTAATACTTAAACAGAATGTCTGGCACCAGATCTTAAGTGAAATAACAGGATAGAATGATAAATGATATCATAGAAATGACTAATACGTTTAAAACAAATAGAAAAGTAAGACAGTCATTGCATTAGCTGCTTTTAGTAGTATATCACTGGCAGACCTTCTAAAGGTTCAGACCATACTGTAGCAGTGATTTGGTTTGAATCGTGACTAATATTTCCTAGCCACACAATGTGCTGTAAGAACTATATGCTATGAAGGAACCACATTTCCCAAAACTTTTGGCAAATAACAGCAGCTTGCTTATTATGTGAGCCTGAAATTTAATTGGTTACATTTCAGGTAAAATTAAAGTTTTTTTAGAAGACTAAATGTTTTTACTGTTTCTTATTTTTCAGAAATAAAGTGATTAACAAAATTCAGTCAGACAATAATTTACATATCCTGTTATAAAATATTCATTTTGAAATATTAGTATAGTAGTAGTAGCAGAGCCACACATACATGCCTCAGCTGAAATTAAGGCTCTGCTGTACTAAACACTGTAAAAATCATATAGCATCTGACCCTAAGAGCTAACAAAATAAGGGAGACTTGTAAGAGACTCCATGAAGTCCACTCAGGACTTTACTATTGCTGTTGATTTTACATGGAAGGTATTCTGATAATAAGGTGATGGGTAGCAGTCTAAATAAGTAAGCTAGACAAAGGCTAGAAGGGGAAACAGATGTACAAAGGTAAAGTGACTTGCCCAACGTCACACAGCAAGTTAATGATCAATTCAGTAAGAGAACCAGGATCTCCCAATTTCCAGTGCAATTCCCTAGTCTCTAGACTAGTCTGCTCAGGATCACTGATAGCTACTAGAATGGGAATGACTATGCAAATGAGATTAAGAAGGTTATTATGAAAATGACTAAGTCAAAGCCTGTGTTAGGCCTCTAGATGTTTCCAGAAGCTCGTGCAGACTTAGAGTAAACTGAGCGCTCAGACAATTAATAAACACTGTTGTGCCATCTCTCATGATAAACCTGATTCCTGTGTAAGAGCACGAAAGCTTATGCTCAAATAAATGTGTTAGTCTCTAAGGTGCCACAAGTACTCAAGTACTCCTGTTCTTTTTGCAGATACAGACTAACACGGCTGCTACTCTGAAACCTGATTCCTGTATGATTATTAAACCATTCCTTCCCTACTTTGGTTGATGGCTACTTAGAGCTTGAGCCTGCAATGGTTACTCAAATATACATAAACCCATGGAAGTTTGGACTTATTAAGGGTTGCAGGACTATCTCTTATGGAAATGTCCTATAGAAATTAAGAGAGATGAAGCCAAAAAGACTCTACAGAAAAAATTATGGAATGAGATATAATATATAATTATATAATGATATATAATATAATAGCTTTTTTGATCCATTCTGTAGAAATCTGTAGTGGGGATATAATTATCTGTTCAAATCTATAGGATGTTTCCAAAAAACCTGTAGGAAGGTTATCACTTTCCATTAAATACTATAGGATGTTCTGTAAGGGATCCCCCAGAGCACCCACACAAGAACCTGGCAAAGTGTTGGCACTAGGATTCTCTGAGCGAAGAGGAGAGATGGTTAGCGCATTCCACAGCAGGTACTAGCCTCTTCTCCCCCAACCTGTCTGCTAACATCTGGAAGCAGGCACTAGAGGAGTTTTTACCTCAGCAGTAACTAGGACTCTATAAACTCCACACTAGAATTGAAGGGGTTAAGGAGCAACTTTGCGCCCAGGCAACCCCACCCAGCCGCACCTGCACAGCATGCTCCAGATGGAGGTGGAGCTTCAGAGGGATCCAGACAGCTCAGAAGGGGCCTGACAAGGCGGGAAGAAGGATCTGCCCTGAAAGCTGCTGAAGAAGGTGTTTCAGAAACTTTCGCCTGGAGAGGAAGAGCCTGCCTGCTGAGCCCAGAGGGGCTGAAGGACCAATTGGTACCTTTTCTCTTTACTACTTCATAACAGACTGGAAAACTTTGACAAGACAGTGAGTGGTAGGAAGCGGCCCCAGGAGGCAGCCTTAAGGAACTTCTGGGTGCTGGACATTTGGTAGCCCTTACAGCACCCTGGGCCAGAGCCCATTGGAGTAGGAGGGCCCAGGCTCCTGTACCAATCCCTGTCATTAGGGAGGACGCAAAAACCTTCACCTTCTAGACTCTTCCCGGGAGGGAAGGAAGGGAAGGATAAATATCTTTTGAAGCCCCCTGCTAGGATCAGCTGAACCCCATATCTTTTTAGAAACCCCATCACACCAGTGAGAGATAAACTGAGTGGTATCCTGACGAGAGAGTCAAGTCAAACCCCAATAAAAGACAGACTGGAACCAGGCGTGAAGGTGGCCCAGGGGAAAGCATAGAGACACTACCAACAAGGGACTAACCACCTACCCACTGGGTAATACCACCAGCAAACATGGCCATTCACATGGACATCATGTAGTGCTCTCTCTCCTCCTGCACTTCTGAAAGCAATGTGCCCTTCATAGTCAGCATGCCTCATAGCACCTCTGCTTGGCTGTTACAGCTCTAAAATGCTTCTAGAGGAGCAAGAGGAAAATTTGACCTGTGGGGCTTCAGTCCATGCAACTGCTAGTCTCTTTCAAATTACCCAAATACTAACAAACGCAGTTTCTTCTCTCTTTCCTTCAAGCTAAGGCTTTGATTCCTGTGCACTGCTTGAGACCAGTTTCTCATAGGAAACATAGTTTGGCACAGCAGTGCAGTAAAAAAGGCATCATGATAGATTCTCCATGATGTAAATTAGAGTGTTGCAGTCCAATCACATCCCCATCAAGGTCCTCAAATGAAACCTCCTACTGAGATAGGGGCTATTGGATTTCCATCTGTGTATATCTTGATGTCGGTGGCTATTGTTTAAGTAACATTGGTTTGTGTTACTATTTTTTTATTCAATACATGTTGTTGCCTGGTTAAAAGGAAAGAAAATTGCAGTATTAAAAGAGTAGTATTTTCACAGAGTCATGTGATGTAAACTGCTAATTCAAAACCCAAAATATTGTTAAAGTGTCTTTATTTAATAGCAGGCGATTGCAAGCTGTAATTTTCAAGCTGTAGTTGCAGATGGCAATGTTTTTCTCTTTTCAGCAGTATAGTACAGTATTTACTGCAGAGATCTGCAGACAATGAAATACCAACTGCGAAAGAAATGCTCATGAGTAATACAAACTATTAGGTTCCCACAGGCGTCCAGCTTGCGAGCTACCTGCCGTAATTCACAGAATGTAAATACTCAGTGAGATATTAAAAACAGGTATCCAGTCACAGAGAATGGCTCTCTTAGACATTTTTAGCACTTTTGATTACCAAGTATGCTCCCAGTCCAAAACAACAGCATTTGTTTTCTTTCTTTATTTTTAAACCTTTTGGATTCATTTCCCAATTCACATCTGGAAGCCCTGGTCTGCATTTTAAAATTGACAGGAACACTAACTGGAAAAATTGTGTATGATCGGTCACATCTAGCATGCTACTTTTCATACATGACTAAATGCCAAGCCTGTAGATTATCTTCAGTTTGTTAAACCAAATTTCTCTCTGGCTTTTATTTCATCTTGTTAAACAACTCATTAATGTTTATTTTGCAGAAAAAAACCAATTAGTTAACATTGTCTATTTAACAGCATTATATAAAACATTTAAATACTGTATTCTGTAGTGCCATCTAGGGGATTTAAAACAGAGAGTAAAGTGCTGATCGGATAAAGAAACAATAAACATTAAGAAATCAGTTATGAGTCCCAGGGCAATTTCCTATACATGTCCTATAGTGTTTGGGATAATATTTTGTATTACAGTAGGGATATTTGAACAAGGTCACAGATGGTGGTGTATCTGTAGAATGCATAAATAGGAAAAGATGTATTGTGCTATGCTCGTGCTTTATGGGGCAATACTTCACAAATGCAACCTTGAAAAAACAGTTTTCCCAGTAAAATCAATGTCAGGCACTAAAACTGGATTTAGAAAAAAAATTCCAACCTCAGTTCAGTTACCATGAAATGTACAGGATGTGTGTACACTAAAGGCATGATTAGACAGGTTCTTTGATAAAATTACAGCAAACTGGAAATAATCCCAAAGAGATACTGACACTTATTTCAAATCTCAGCACTATTCAAATTTTTTAGTTAAAGCTTCCTGAACTAGATGCCATTACACAGTAATTTCCAATGCATCGTTGAGTAAATCAGCAGAATGAATGTATTTCATATTGTGTTGAGAGTTGACATGATTTATAATCTTTTTAATCATATTTGTATTCTGTGTTCTTATACAAACCAATTATAACATTTTCTTTCCTGGAGGCTCTCTGTGCCAGATACACAAGTTCACACATTAGCTGTTTCATTCTTCAAAAGGAGTGCAGAGAATCTAGAGCCAAAGCACTGCCATGTGCAGGTGTATGCACACACCCAGCACACACAACAATACACCTTCAAAACTCTGGAATCTTTCCATATAGTGCATAGTAAAAACTAGTTCATAAACATCACATATAAAGAGAGAGAAAGGGCAAGTCTGTGCCAGATCCCCAGCTGGTGTCAATCACTGGAGCTATGATAATTTACACCAGCTGAGGACCTGGCACATACTGACATCATCATTCAGTATGAATGATGATGGTGACGGCAGATTACTCTCTGTGAGTTACAAAGAGGCACGAGGCCCAGTTTCTCAGGGGGATGTCAAAATGGCACTTGGGTAGATCAAACAGTTACTTGGGTTCTTTTAAAAAAATTTTGCTTTTCAGAAATGCCTAAGTGATTTAAGAATACAAATCCAATTGATTTCGGTGATCTCACCCTAGATTTGCATAGGAGGTCTCTGCTTTTCATGCTTTTGTTCAAACTTTGGAAACCTTGTCAGACACTAGCCCGGTTTGTAACCTTTCTCAATCTCCATGACAGCTCTTTTATGGTGAGATAACCAAAATGATATAGTACTCCATGGGTCTGATCCTGAGTCCCTTTTTCAGGCATAACTTTCATTGACACCATCGCAGGATCAGGTCCCATCTGAAGTTACATCTTTGTCTCATATAATATAATTACAAAGTCCTCTCTATCATACAACTAAATATTACCCTTATACTGTATAAATCCTGCCAACTGCACTGTGATGTGGCTGCCAGTCCTAAGCCCAGATAAATTGAGAGCAAGGCTAACTACCTAGCCTTGTTAAACAACCCACTGGTTAAAGCAGGGGTGGCCAACCTGTGGCTCCGGAGCCACATGCGGCTCTTCAGAAGTTAGTATGCGGCTCCTTGTATAGGCACCGACTCCGGGGCTGGAGCTACAGGCGCCAACTTTCCAATGTGTCGGGGGGTGCTCACTGCTCAGCCCCTGGCTCTGACACAGGCCCTGCCCCCACTCCACCTCTTCCCGCCCCCTCCCCTGAGCCTGCCGTGCCCTCACTCCTCCCCACTCCCTCCCAGAGCCTCCTGCATGCCTCAAAACTGCTTATTGGGAGGTGCGGGGACGGAGGGGGAGGTACTGATCGGTGGGGCTGCCAGTGGGTGGGAGGCCCTGGGAGCTGGTGGGGGAGCTGATGGGGGGGCTGCTGACGCATTACTGTGGCTCTTTGGCAATGTATATTGGTAAATTCTGGCTCCTTCTCAGGTTCAGGTCGGCCACCCCGGGTTAAAGAAACAGAAGCAGGCTCCTGTTCAGAGAGAACTGCTGAGCTCTCTCACTGCATGAAGGCTCTCGGTGAAAGCCAATCTCTGGAAGGCAGGACCCCAAAAAGTGTGATGCTGGCAATAAGAAAACACTTCAAAGGTGGTTATTGGAACATGAGAACAATTTCAAATAGATCAGGAGGGAAATGGAAAATTATAGACTCAAAATCTTGGGCATCAGGGAGAGCAGACTGTCAGGTGCACATAAGAAGCACTTCAAGAAGGAGAAGAAACATCTCCTTTGTTCAGATCACAGTGACAAAATATACTCCGAGGGAGTAGCACTCATTATGACAGATTCTGAGGAAAAATCATTCATCAACTGGAAATTAATCAGTCAACGCATCATACACCCCAGATTCCAAACCAGATTCTTAAAGAAGTCAATGATACAGTGTATGCTCTGACAGAGGAATATAGTGATGAGGATAAAGATGAGTTCTACAATTACCTCCAAAGTGTGGTTGACAGCATACCAGAACATGACTTACTCCTTGTGATGGGCAAAATTAACACTAAAGTAGGGTATGACAACCAAGGAATGGAAAGAGCAATGGAGAAACATAGGTTCGGAATCATCCATCAAAATGGTGAAAGACTCATTGAATTGTATTTGGTGTCCAATCGAGTTCTTGCAAACACAGTGTTCCCTCACAAAGGCACAAAGACAAAGAAACATGGGATTTGCCAGATGGCAAAATGAAAAAACAGATTGATTAGATCTGGATTAGCTCAAGATTCAGGTCATCTTTCCCAGATGTAAAGGCATAGCATATCAAGCAACAGACGTTAGCTGTGACCACAATCTTTGCATTGCCAAACCGAAATTAAAACTGAGAAAGACCAATTTTAATCAGAAAATGGTAAAGAAAATCAGCAATACAAAACTGAAATCCAAAGAGTACTGTGAGAAATCCCACCTTGAATTAAAGAACAATTTTGAAGGACTGCCAGAGGCAGGGGAAGGTGAGACACAGACTAGACCTGAGGAAAAATGGGCAATGCTCAGAGACAATGTAATTCAGGCTGCAGCAGTCAGAGTTGGATATCAGCATAGACAGAGCAATAAATGGAAAAGCCAAGAGACAAGGCATCTCACTGAGGAAAGAAAAGTGCTGAAAGGAAAACTCCTGAAAGCTAAGACCAAGGATTGGAAAAAAGCAAAGGATGAGTACAAGAAATCAGACAAAGCAGTGGAAAGCAATGCAAGGAAAGATAAATGGAGATCTGCTGAAGGCCTAGCAGCTGATGCTGCTTGTGTGATAGGAAATCACAGGGCCATTTACCAAGCGACTGTGCAGAAATTTCAAAACACGAAATGGGCCGATAAAAAGCAAAGATGGGAAAATGCTTACAACAGGAAAACAGATGAGCAGAGCATTTCAAAGACATCCTCAACAGCTCCAGTCCCACTTCAGAACCAGATTTTGATTAAACAGGCAAACCTGATCAGTTTTATATAACATAGGTCCAATAGAGATGTCAGAAATAGCAGCTGCAATCAAGAAGCTGAAAAATAACAAAGCTGCCGGGGATGATCAACATACAGCTGAAATGCTAAAAGCACTCGATACCATCACCCTAAGGAAACTGACAGTGCTGTTCAATGAAGTTTGGTAAAAAGAGACATCCCTCCCCACTAATGGAGGGTCCCCATAAGAGAGGCAAGGTGGGAAATGCCGAGTTTGTGAGTCCCACCAGGGAATAGGAATGAGAAAGGCACTGAGCTGCTGGGTGGTGTCAGGAGAGCAGTAGCTTTGCACATGCCCAGGAGAAGACATTTAGGCACCTTGAGGTCTTTACCAGTGGAAACTTTGACACCTAGGGACTTCATGTGCCTACAGGGTTAGGTAGCAGCTGTGAGGTGGTTTTGTGAATGCCAATAGTGCCTATATGTTGGACTTGGGCACCTAAAGCCACCTACATCCTCCTTGAGAATCTGGCCCCTGTGTGTTTAACACTCTTCCCACCCCTCATATGTTATGTTTCATGGCATACCAACAGAGAAGTTTAACAAATACAAAATACTCTTGCTGAAAGTGTGGCCATGTAAAACTACTTTATTTCTTCAAATTCAGAAGGATAACATACAAGAACAAAAACAGAGAGAGAGAAAAAGCAGGTTGCTCCCCCAGGCACAACTCACCCCACTTTACTCTAGACTGGCTGGCTGGCTGCAAACAGACTACTGCCCACTTCCCTACAGAGCCCCTTGAAACCAGGACCAGGAAAAAAATATTAAAATTTAAAGTGACAGCTTACAATTGTAACACAGTTTTAAATACAATGCATACAATAATCAGATGGTGTCAGAACTATTGGTAAAGTGTGAAAAGGACTCATGGATTCTTCTGTTGTCCTTCCTGGCAACATCATGCCTCGGTCTCCGCAGGAAGATGTGATGTGGACTCCTACTTCTGCTTGAAGTCTCCCTGAGTCAGGAGCAGGAGGGTCAGCATCACCTTCTGTAACCTTCTACAGGTCTTGCTGGGAGCTCCGGCTGCTCTCCCCCAGGATTCCTGTAAATCAGGGAACATAAGGGCAGCAGTTTAGTTAGAACAAAGGGATGACAATGAGGAGTCCTGAGTGCTAGTCCCAGTTCTGTCATTTTTAGTGTGGGCTATTAGACGAGACATTTAACTACTCTACATCTCAGTTTCCCCATCTGCAAAAGGAGGATACCAACACCCACCTTTGTGAAGTGCACTGAGCATCCCACTTGGTGATAATAATATAACCGCCCAAAAGAAACAAAAGTTTGAAGCAAAGCATGAAAACCCGACTCAGTCATGGTCACTTTTATCTCCTATTGTTTACTTTCTCAAAGAACACTAACAGGCTGGGGAAGTGTGGCTTTCCCTCATGAAAGTTCTGCTGGTTTGACCCTATCAGGCTTTACTGTAACTGTCATACCAATTCCATCCTTAATTAGGCTCTTAATTAGTTTCCCTGGAACCAAGGTGAGTCTCACTGCTCTGTAATTCCCCTGATCTCCCATGACTTCTTTTTAAATATAGCTGGCATGTTATATGAACACTTTATTATCTTTAAGGATAATTGCTGTTTTAAAGACTATATTGCACTTCCTTGTCAATATCAATACTGTTTCAAACTTTATTTAACTCAAAGTTTTCAAACCTATCCAGACCTGGTGCACTTGGGAAATCTCAAACATACTGACTGGGTTTATGTTCTTGTATTGTACCCTTCATAGTGATTTGCCTATTGAGAAATAACAGAGAATGCCTAATGCCAATAACTGGGGCTAATCAAATCCGGCCCTGCCTTTTCCCACTCCTGTCCCATTGACTAGGTAAATAAATATCCTCTGGCCAAATGAAGAAAAAGCCAGAGTGAACAAATGCTTCTTGTACCACATCCTAAAAATGACAAGATATGGGCTGGATGAAAGAGCAGGAGGGAGTGATGGGCAAAATGAAGGTCCCTCTATTGAGAATGTCTTGTTTTATGACACCTGGACTTCAACCCTGGAAACAGACATTAAAAATTTTCAACAGTGGCTTGTCCCTATACACATGCCCTACACAAATAAAGGAAATCACCCCTGCATGAGCCAACTCTCACGGGATCACAGAACTTAGACACTGAAAAAGTCTCATTCAGTCACTTAGACCGAGATGCTTTGGTGTTGCTCCATTCAGCATTGAAATGCCTAACCCCCTGGATAGCCTGCTGTCTAGAGAAGTCTGCAGCTCTGAGTTAGCTACCCAGGCTCCCCATACAATGCATGGGGAGAGTTAGACACTTTAAAAAGATCTTAGAAGCCACCTAAGCTAGTCAGGAATGAAACATCGAGGAGAGGGTTGAGGAGAGGAAAGGGGCTTAATTACCTAAATGCCTGAACTGGTATGCAGGGCTGCCAGGTCAGATAGGCACCTGCTTCTCTTCGAGATCCTCAGCCATGAAACCAGTCCTGGAGTTAGGCACCTAAACCAAGTCAGCTGCTTAGGTAGCTGTGCTGAGGTATCCACCCCACACAAGGCCTGAGTAGGCAAAAAGGGCCAATTAATCCCATCCCAGACTGCACCTGGAAGATAGGGTCTCATTGATGATGAAGCCCAGGTAGGCAGGGCCAGGCTGAGCTAGTATAAAAACAGGAAGTTGTGAGCAAGAGGGTTCTGCAGAAAGGAACTCCGCAGTGACTCCCTAGAAAGGAGGGGTGTTAGCAAGAGACAAGGAGAAGTCCTGCGTGGAAATGAGCCTGGAGATCCTGCACTGGAATACAGACTCTGGCAAGAACCCAAGAGGGATGAAATAGTCACAGGGAGCAGAGGAAGTTCTAGTGGTAACCCAGATGGGAACCAGCGTTTGAGAAGAAAGGAGCACAAGGAAACAATAAGAGGATCTGGGATTGCTTAGGCTGTAGTTGCTACTCATAGGGTCGGTCCCTGGACTGGAACCCAGAGTAGTGGGCAGTCCTGAGTTCCTCTACTGGCCATTGGGTCAGAAAACTGCCTGAAACAGTTGATCCAGTGGATTTTGTTACCCCAGAACAGGATCGCTAAAGTGACATTGCCAGAAAGCTAAGTCACAAAGAGGGAGTAAAACTGAGTCCAGAGACAGGGTAAAAGAGAGACACCATGGGTCAAGCAACCAAAGGAGGGGGTGAATCAGGCCAGACAAGAGGCAATCTCCAGATAAGCCACGAGGAGGCACCCCAGTAGCGAGTAGAAAACCCTGTGACTAGGGTAGAACTACTTTCTACTTGCACAAAACTGAACATCTTTGCCCTACCCCCCCGCCCTGCCCCTCCTCTGAGGCCCCGCCCCTGCCCCCACTCACTCCATCCCCTTTTCCTCTGTCACTCACTCTCTCCACCCTCACTCACTTGCTCTTTTTCACTGGGCGGGGGCAGGGGTTCTAGATGGGGTGCGGGCTCTGGCTGGGGATGCGGGCTCTAGGGTGGGGCCAGAAATGAGGAGTTCATGGAGCAGGCCCTCAAGGAAACCATTTTGAAGCACTTGGAGGAGAGGAAGGTGATCAGGAACAGTCAACATGGATTCACCAAGGGCAAGTCATGCCTGACCAACCTAATTGCCTTCTATGATGAGATAACTGGCTCTGTGGATATGGGGAACACAGTGGACATGATATATCTTGACTTTAGCAAAGCTTTTGATACGGTCTTCCACAGTATTCTTCCCAGCAAGTTAAAAAAGTATGGACTGGATGAATGGACTATAAGGTGGATAGAAAGCTGGCTAGATTGTCGGGCTCAATAGGTAGTGATCAACTGCTCAATGTCTAGTAGGCAGCTGGTATCAAGCGGAGTGAGCCAGGGGTCGGTCCTGGGGCTGGTTTTGTTCAACATCTTTATTAATCGTCTGGATGATGGGATGGATTGCACCCTCAGCAAGTTCACAGATGACACTAAGCTAGGGGGAAGAGGTAGATATGCTGGAGGGTAGGAATAGGGTCCAGAGTGACCTAGACTAATTGGAGGATTGGGCCAAAATAAATCTGATGAGGTTCAACAAGGACAAGTGCAGAGTCCTGCACTTAGAATGGAAGAATCCCATGCACTGCTACAGGCTGGGGACCGAATGGCTAAGCAGCAGTTCTGCAGAAAAGGACCTGGGGATTACAGTGGATGAGAAGCTGGATATGAGTCAGCAGTGTGCCAACAGCATATTGGGCTGGGTTAGTAGGAGCACTTCCAGCAGATCGAGGGAAGTGATTCTTCCCCTCTATTCAGCACTGGTGAGGCCACATCTGAACTACTGCGTCCAGTTTTGGGCTCCCCACTACAGAAAGGATGTGGAAAAATTGGAGGGAATGCAGCGGAGGGCAATGAAAATGAGCAGGGAGCTGGGGCACATGACTTATGAGGAGAGGCTGAGGAAACTGGGCTTATATAGTCTGCAGAAGAGAAGAGTAAGGGGGAATTTGATAGAGCCTTCAACTACCTGAAGGGGGGTTCCAAAGAGGATGGAGCTAGGCTGTTCTCAGTGGTGGCAGATGACAGAATCAAGGAGCAATGGTCTCAAGTTGCAGTGGGGAGGTCTAGTTTGGATATTAGGAAACACTATTTCACTAGGAGGGTGGTGAAGCACTGGAATGGGTTACCTATGGAGGTGGTGGAATCTCCATCCTTAGAGGTTTTTAAAGCCCGGCTTGACAAAGCCCTGGCTGGGATGATTTAGTTGGGGTTGGTCCTGCTTTAAGCAGGGGATTGGACTAGAAGACGTGCTGAGGTCTCTTCCAACCCTAATCTTCTATGATTCTATGAGGGAAGGGGCTCCAGGCTGAGGCAGTGGGTTGGGATGCGGGAAGGGGTGAGGGCTCTGGCTAGGGCGAGGGATGAGGGATTTGGGGTGCAGAAGGGAGATCCGGGCTGGGGAGTGGAGCCGAGGGGTTCAGAGTATGGGAGGGAGCTCCAGAATGAGGCAGGGGATTGGGGTGTGGGAGGGGGTAGGGGATCGGGCTGGGGTTGTGGGTTCGGGGTGGGGCCAGAAATGAGGAGTTCAGGATGAGAGAGGGGGCTCCGGGCTGGGGCAGGGGGTTGGGTGCAGAGGGGGTGAGGGCTCTGGTGTGGGGACAGGGATAAAGGATTTGGGGTGTAGCAGGGGGGCTCTGGGCTGGGGCTGATGGATTCAGAGTGTGGGAGGGGGCTCTGGGGGTTTGTGAGGGCTCTGGTTGGGGGGGTGAGGGCTCTGGCTGGGGGTGCGGACTCTGGGATGGGGATGAGGGTTTTGGGGAGCAAGGGGGTGCTCTGGGCTGGGATTGAGGGGTTTGGAGGGTGGGAGGGGAAATCAGGGCTGGGGCTGGGGGGTGAGGTCTCCGGCTCGGTGTGCGGGCTCTGGGATGGGGCTGTGGATGACAGTTTCAGAGTGCAGGAGGGTGCTCCAGGCTGGGATTGAGGGAGTCAGCAGGCAGGAGAGGGTTCAGGGCTGGGGCAAGGGGTTGGGGCACAGGCTCTGGGCAGTACTTACCTCAGGCAGCTCTCAGAAGCAGCAGCAGTCCCCCTCTGGCTCCTATGCGGAGGTTCAGCTAGGTGGCTCTATGCGCTGCCCCGTGCACAAGTGCCACCCCTACATCTCCCATTGGCCGCAGTTCACAGCCAACAGGAGCTGCAGAGCCAGTGCTTGGGGCGGGCGCAGCATGCAGAGCCCCCTGGCTGCCCCTACATGTAGGAGTCGGAGGGGGGACACGCCGCTGCTTCCGGGAGCCGCAGGGAGCCTGCCTTAGCCCCACTGCACCACTGACTGGGCATTTCAGTAAAAAACCGGACACCTGGCAATCCTACCTGTGACACTAGCCCATATCCTAGCAGCCAAACCTACCTTTTTCTCCTACTCACACTCAAAACCTCTGTTATGTTTTCCCTGTTTCCATGTGCCCCCTGATGTCCTGTGTGGGAGCTGTACTGCGCCCCCACTCACCTATCAGTGGCCTGCATCCACTCTTCCTGCTGTGGGGTCTGAGCTGTCTGACAGGTGTCAGGTCTTAGATGTACTCAGAGCATACCTACAGGATCCAGCTCTGTGGGTGAGATAGACATTCTGCTAGAATCCCACTTCAGGGCTGGTGGGGCTCCAAACTGCTTGTTTGCTGTGTTTGCCTGGGATTTTCTAAGGACCAAAAGGGAATCAGCCACCCAGGGGTTTTGGTTTTAAGCTAGTACTGGATGTGATCTTGTCTATCATTGTGAAGGATGTCATTTTGAGTGGCTGCTCCACCCTGCCACTGTGACTTCACACGCACCATGCAAGTGAGATCACACTGGCAGGGACAGGCACTGAAAGCACCAGAATGTCTGTTGTTCGTGGCCACCCCAACCTAGTGGGATTTTCAAAAATGCCTAGAGGTTAGATCCACAAAGGGATTTATGCACTTAACTGCCACTTTTAGGTACCTAAATACGAAATTTAGATCCCCAAAACCTCTGCTTAGCTGCCACCTAATCTGTAGGTGTCTAAAATCCCCTGTTGCTTACTTTTCCACTGATAAGGTCCCTCAGGCACCTAAAAATCTGCCAGTGGGCATGAATGCAGAGGCGTCAGTGCCAATGCTGAGGCACTTAAGCCCCAGCAGATTCCCCCTCGCTCCCCCAGACTTGATCAGATAGGCATGCTCAGAGGCCACCTAATAGATCAGGCCCTGTACAAAAAAGCAGGAGTGGCACCTATACCCCTTATAATGTTTAAAGTTGGGAACTCTTATCTTCCCTCTGCCTGACTCAGAAAGTAATTCAAACCAGTGCCTCCTACCTCCTAGGAGAGTGCCCTAACCACAGGCCTCTGCGGTATTCTGCTGTGGGGCTCTGTCTCTCCCGTTGAAGCTGTTCCTCTTTGTATAAAATACTTAGTCATTGGAGCAGGCACTGGAACTTGAGTCCCTGGTGATTCCTGTGACTACTGGGCTATAAAGTCAATCCGTTGGACACAATGAATATTTAATTATTTACAGAGTGTGGAATGACTTCAACTGGAAAGAGAGAGATAAATTCCTTGAGGGGCAGGGTGTAGGACCCACTCTTCTCCTCAGCATTCCCTACAGGCTAGCTGAGACAGCTCCCTGCTCAGCACGAGAGTTGGTGCTTTTGAAAAATCTCACTAGGTACCTATCTGCATCTTTAGGTTCCTAAATACTGTTAGAAATCTGGCCCTAACTGCTCTTTTGAAAATCCCAGCTTAGATTTAGTTATGAATGAAAAGAACGAACTATGTGAATTTTAAGCTAAGAAAAAAAATAAGCCATGTGAAGTATCAGCAAATTAACTACAAATATGGGCTTAACATTCTTTAAGAGATAGGACACATCAGGAAGCTTATAAACCAAGATAACAATTATTACCAATATAATTCTTCCAACCTGATTTTGATGGCCTTATTTTAAATCATTTAATGTTTTTGATCAGACCACAGTATTTTTCCTCATGCCTTTCACCAACTAACATAAGAAATACAATTGTTCCTCAATTTTATAAGGTTTGCATTTCATCCTAACGTTAGAGAATTAATCATGAGGGAAACTAAAGTGCAGTGATTAGAATGGATCACATTAAATAAGAAATAACTGAATATAATATATATATATATATTTAAACAAAGATAAGCTATCGAGACTTCATGTGAAGCTGTTACTAGCCAACTAATTTATTTCTATCAAACTGAATGAGTAACCCCTTTAATAATATTCATAAAGCCCTAACTGAGAAGCATGCAGTGCAAATGTAAAAATAATATTTTGTAGTTACACAGCATTTTTCATCAAAGGCTCCCAAAGTACTTTCACAAACATTTAATTGCATAAAACCTCAGAACCCCTCTGTGATATTTATTATAAATATTCAATGACAGGTAAAGAGAGGTTAAAATGTCTTTTCTAGGCAAGCCACCGATAGAACCCAAGTGCCCTTGTTCCTAGTACTGTGGTTTAACATAGGCAACTCCTTCTCTGAACAGAGAATGGCAACTCTTCTGGAGTCAGTGGGCTGTCTGATTTCTCTCTCTATGGGGGTCTGATCCAAAACCCAGTAGCACCAATGCAAAAAATTCCACTGACTTCAATGAGCTTTAATTCACACCATTTCTACTCTACTGCTAGATCTGTTTTTTTAAGCCAAGAAAGATGATGGCAGATTTGTGTAACACACTTTGTTTTCTCTGCTCCATAAGTAGGCAAACAGCCAATTTACACAAATAACAACCAGCATGTGTATATATTGATTTGATACTGTCATGTTTTGGGGTGCAATCCAGATGGTGGTTATCACTGTGTGTCCTGTTACCCTGGGTGCCTTAAAATACTCTGTGTCTGGACACTCCCAGCCAGCATACAAGCATGCACTGAATGTCTGTGAAACGCAGCCCTGGTTCAATACCTCTGATGCCAGCAGCCTGCTTGTTACACCACAGCTACAGTCTGGTCTCCACCAGGCTTGGATACAACTAGCCAAGTGACCCCAACGCAACCCCAGTCCTGAATTTCCCCAGGACCATCTGCCCTGAAGTGTCTGGTCCTTTCCTGGAACACTCAGAAATAATAAGGTTTGTTTGCTCCTTTAAAGAGACAATACCCAGGAGCTTGCCACATTAACTGGACTTAACAATTACTTCAATTAAAACATTACTGGGTTGGTTTAAATGAAAGTAAAACAAGTTTATTGACAAGAAGACATAGGTTAAGTGATGACAAGTAAAAAATAAAGATAGAGATGGCTACAAGCAAATAAAAGTGAAAATATGAGTCGAAGTCTACATTTTAATCTAGAAAGGCACAGTCTTTGTTTAAGATGGTTTTAATCACCAATTACTCTTAGTTCAGCATGGCTGATTGTCTCTGTCAGGACCTTCCACAGAAGTATGAGATCCTGGTTTTCCTTGTTGTCTTAGGTGAAAGATAACTTTGGCATTCACTGCCCTTCTCTTTAAAGTGCAGTAAACCCTTGAAAAGCCTCTTTCTTAAAGTACACTGACCCTACTGCAAGAAGCAGGCTTCCTAGGACTGCAGTCTCCACTCCTCATTGATAGTTGACTCATTATTTTCTCCCCTTGTTAGCTTGATGGTTTTGTTTACCTTTTACGTAAATGTACCTTCATTATCTCTGTCAGACAACCATGCTGGTTAGACAAGCAAATGCACAATTCTTTATGACCCAGATATGCTGACTTCCCAACCACATTGAGAGCTTTGATAGTTCCGTTTACCACATATGAAAATTACAATTCCATTGTCACTGATCACCCTGTTTCATTTGTATTCAAGACCTAGGCAGACCCGTTTCTACTTTGTTCATATATAGACTTGAAAATATAATATCAGAGGACATCCATAACTCCACATGTAGCATTGTCACCTATACTCCACAATGATATTACTGACTAATGTGTTAGTTTTCAAATGAAATCTCACAAGGTACAGTTTTATACAAATACCATTGCAATAGTGTGTGGATACAGGGGTGCTTACAGGCAGCACATTTACCTCCAACCTACTTTAGAAATATGCATCCCCAAACTCACGTCCACAGTCCTAAAATTCCATACCATTGTTAATAATCTTTTGCAATCAGAAATACTTCTGGTGACACTCATTATGTAAGCCTCTCTCTCCAATTTACAGTGGCATCAGCTAGGCAGAATTAAGACAAAAGCTGCATTTCTCTAAAGATATCTCTACAGAATTGACTGTCTTATTTCTTACCTTCAGTTCATATATTTTTCTCTTGCGGCAAAAAACTACTTACAAATTTATGGTACAGCAACAGCCTCAACTAATGTTTTCATCTCTTAATACACTGCATAGCAACACTAATGAGACAATTTGAAACACAGCTGTAAAAGTGCTACTGTGGATGAAACATATTGAATGAGAATTGGTGCAAAGACTCTTGTGTTCAGCAGATAGCTTGGGACACTTGGAGCTAGATCCACAAAGGAATTTAGGTGCCCAACTGCCACTTTAGGCACATAAATCTAAAATTTGGGTCTTCAAAACCCCCACTTAGCTGCTGCCTAAACCTGTAGATGTGTAAGTTTCCGTGAGTAACTACGTCCCTGAATTTCTGACAGAGACCATGTGTAAAGCTGCTTAAGTCCTGATACGGCCCAGCAGCTTGGCACCTAAGCCCCAGCAGGATCCTCAAACTGGGCATTCCCCTGCCCATTCTTGCCTGCTGGTCCTGATCTGATAGGCGTTCTCAGAGGCTGTTTACCAGATCAGGCCCAACACAAAACAAAGCAGGAGAGGAAGAACCCTCCCTTATACCAGTGCTTGGAGCACTCACAATGGATGTGGGAGATCCCAGTTTAAATCCCCAGTCTGCCTGTTTTGGCACAGGGGTATGAATACAGATTTCCTGCCACCCAGGTGTGTACCCTGTTCTTGTTCTCTTTCTGCCCCAATGGATATTTAAGTATTTCAGATGAGTGTCAGGCACTTTCAACACAAGGCCTGGGTTCCCCAGGCAGGGTTGGGATTTGAACTCAGGTTTAACAGGACCCCAGTGAGTGATCTAACCCCTGAACTATTGCCTGTATGGCAGTTACTGCCTCCATTTTTTGTGAGAAAGGGCTGACCTGACTTAGGCACCTAACTGCAGGACAGGGTTGAAGTCTGTGGATCCCAAGCAGAGGTAGGCACCTCCCTCCAGCCCATGTTTAGATGCTTAACATACTAGCTTGCTTAGGCAACTGCCTGTTCTGCTGTATTTTGTGAATCCCATTCGTAGGTACCTAGCTGTCCCCATGGGTAGGAAGCCTGGGTGCCTAACTTGGAATTGTGGATTCCAGAAGGTGGCAGAGTGCCTAAATGTGAGGTGTTGTGCTGCTAAGCCTGTGTTCTATTTGTGGATCTAGCCCATGCTTTTCTCATTACAATGTAAGTCAGATAGGCAGAGTGGCCATTATTACTGTAGGTCAAGGGACTAGAGAAACTATCAATGAATTAAAGAGACCAGGCATGTGGTATGCAGAAAAGTTGTTTGCTTAGCTGACCAGTGCTTAAATGGAACAATGCTTATGTTTTCTTCCCACAAGAATAGGTATATCTGGACTCCCTTTCTAATCAGCTAATCAAGCTACACATTTAACTCTTTATATCTCCTTATATGTCAGTCCCTATAGTGCCCAATCATTTTTGTTCTTCTTCTCCATAATTCCTTCACTTACTCAATATCTCTGGTATATGGCACGCAACTGACCACAATGGGCTGACCCGTGGATCCAGCCAAGTCACTCTTGGCACAGGAGGGAAACATGACTGTAAGCTTTGGAGCAAATGGGAGCTGGTTAAACTGGCCATAACTTAGAGCAGCCTAAAAGATGTTCTAACTCACAGTGGTCCTAGTGCCCCATAGGACCTGTTCCACTGGAGCAGGATGTCTGGAATACAGAACACCTTTCCACCTCTAGCCTGTCCCCTACGCTAAGATGTACTGTGTGTACCAAAATGGCAAATCTTATTGTGTTATTTGTTTATTCTAACACTTTATTAAACAAAATAAATTAATTGGGCTAAAGTCTGTAGTCCCATAATTGTAGAGAATGCTCTAGTGAACTGTAGTCAGAGAATTTTGCCCACTGAGCGGTGGTCTTCACTATGGGGAGATCAACGCTGCTGCAATCGACGCAGTAGGGATTGATTTAGCGAGTCTAGTGAAGGCCCGAGAAAAGTAAGGGAAGTCGATCGGAGAACGTCTCCCACCAACGCAACGCAGTGAAGACACCAGGGTAAGTCGACCTAAGCTAAGTCGACTCCAGCTATGTTATTCAAGTAGCTGAAGTAGCATAACATAGGTTGACTTACCCCACGAGTGAAAACAAGTCCTGAGCCTCCCATGTTTGTCGCTAGAGCTGGAGGAGAGTTTTTTGGCCCAAACTTTTTTTTAAAAAAAAGTGTTTTGTTGACTTGTTTCGGTAAAACTAAATTCTGTTGTGACACTTTTGAAATGAAATTTTTTTGACACTTCGTCAAAAATTTAGAAAAAAAACTGGTTTTAGTTCGAGCTGAAAAGTGAACTAAAAATATCTTTTGTTCATATACCTCTACTTGTACGTTTTTGTCTTTTCTGTTGTTTCTATTTTTTTTATTCTCTGTGATATTTTTTCCCCTGCAGCCCTATGTCTTTTTCCATATCTATTTGCCCTGAGTCAAATTTCCCCTTCTCTCTCAATTTTCATTATTCTTTTTGCCCTTCCTCCCTTTCTTTGCCTGTGTTGGTCACTCTCATTTCTCCAAATTCTTTCATTCACTTCTTCCTTATCTTAGTCATCCTCCATTTCTCTCTCATTCTCTTGTCTTCTCAATGTGCTTCTTTAACTCCATTCCTTTCCCCTCCATTGTGTCCTTCGTATTCAATTCATTTACTTCACCCTCTGCCATACTCTCTCAAGGGCTGTGGGCAGCCAGACCTAGTGGTCAGAGCCAGAGTTCAAACTCGGGAGTTGAGAGTCAGCTAAGTCAGGATACTGCGAGATCAGAAGCAGGAGACAAACTGGAGATCATAATCTCAAATCAGATGTGAAAACCTCAGATCAGATGCCAGGAACTCAAGCCAGGGAAACAGGAAGTACAAGGCACACAGTCCAGAACAGGGAGCCCAGTTGTTCAGTCAGCTTCCTATTCCTGTTGCTGGATTTAGTAGGGACTGTAGGCCTATTGGCTTCTCTGGGACTTCACCAATAGGATGTCAGGGGCGCAGCCTCAAACTGAGGCTGGGCTTCCTGGGTCAGCAGTTGTCAGCAGGCTGCCAAGTTGAGGATTGAAGTATCGCTGCTGCTGTGGACCTGGATTCAAGGCCCCTGGGTCATGACATCCTCACTGGTCACTCATTCATTTTTCACCCTCTGCCCTGCCATCTTTTGTCCTCACAGTCACCATATCCCACAGCCCTGATGACTTTCTGCAGTGAATGAAGGCAGAATAGGTGGGTCCCTCATGGAGCAAGAGAACCACTATAAGTGTGCTTCTTTGCCCTGTCCCAACCTAGGGGCAAGATGTACAGATCCATGGATCTAGCCTAATTCTGCCCCTGCTTGTGACACACAAACACAGTCTCTGTAAGTCTTATCGTAGGTGCTGAGATATTACAGTGAAGGGCGGCAGATAAATTGTACATTCAGGTTTCAAATCTGTTTGACTAGTTTGGTCCAGAATCATGCATCATGTTAATTGCCTGACCATGAAATGAGACGTGGCTTTGTTTTCATAGGAAATAAGACTCCCCTTTGCTCTTGTCTGCAAAGGTAACAATGCTCTTAACAAGGGTGCAACACAGGTGGCATGAAAAAGAATCACACAGCTCATTACGTTTACCTTGAAGTTAAGGCATGTCAATAGTATCCCAAAATAGGTGGGTCCTGTTTCTAGGGTCACTTTTCCAGTCAAATAATAAGAGCTAGTGGTGCAAGTGGTGTTCTCATCCATCCTCCCCGTGGAAGGAAAAGGCCTGGGTACAGACCGTCGAATCGTGGAAGTCAACAAATGGCTACGCAGGTGGTGTCGGAGAGAAGGCTTTGGATTCTTTGACTATGGGATGGTGTTCCAAGAAGGAGGAGTGCTAGGCAGAGACAGGCTCCACCTAACGAAGAGAGGGAAGAGCATCTTCACAAGCAGCCTGGCGAACCTAGTGAGGAGGGCTTTAAACTAGGTTCACCGGAGGAAGGAGACCAAAACCCTGCGGTAAGTGGGGAAGTGGGATACCAGGAGGAAGCACGAGCAGGAGAGCGCGAGAGGGGAGGGCTCCTGCCTCATACTAAGAAAGCAGGACAAACAGCAAGTTATCTCAAGTGCCTATACACAAATGCAAGAAGCCTGGGAAACAAGCAGGGAGAACTGGAAATCCTGGCAGTCAAGGAATTATGATGTGATTGGAATAACAGAGACTTGGTGGGATAACTTACATGACTGGAGTACTGTCATGGATGGATATAAACTGTTCAGGAAGGACAGGCAGGGCAGAAAAGGGGGGGAGTTACATTGTATGTAAGGGAGCAGTATGACTGCTCAGAGCTCCAGTATGAAACTGCAGAAAAACCTGAAAGTCTCTGGATTAAGTTTAGAAGTGTGAGCAACAAGGGTGATGTCATGGTGGGAGTCTGCTATAGATCACCGGACCAGGGGAATGAGGTGGACGAGGCTTTCTTCCAGCAAGTAACGGAAATTACTAGATCGCAGGCCCTGGTTCTCATGGGAGACTTCAATCACCCTGATATCTGCTGGGAGAGCAATACAGCGGTGCACAGACATTCCAGGAAGTTTTTGGAAAGTGTAGGGGACAATTTCCTGGTGCAAGTGCTGGAGGAACCAACTAGGGGAAGAGCTCTTCTTGACCTGCTGCTCACAAACCGGGAAGAATTAGTAGGGGAAGCAAAAGTGGATGGGAACCTGGGAGGCAGTGACCATGAGATGGTCGAGTTCAGGATCCTGACACAGGGAAGAAAGGAGAGCAGCAGAATACGGACGCTGGACTTCAGAAAAGCAGACTTTGACTCCCTCAGGGAACTGATGGGCAGGATCCCCTGGGAGAACAACATGAGGGGGAAAGGAGTCCAGGAGAGTTGGCTGTATTTTAAAGAATCCTTACTGAGGTTACAGGGACAAACCATCCCGATGTGTAGAAAGAATAGTAAATATGGCAGGCGACCGGCTTGGCGTAACAGTGAAATCCTTGCTGATCTTAAACACAAAAAAGAAGCTTACAAGAAGTGGTAGATTGGACAAATGACCAGGGAAGAGTATAAAGATATTGCTTAGGCATGTAGGAGTGAAATCAGGAAGGCCAAATCACACCTGGAGTTGCAGCTAGCAAGAGACGTTAAGAGTAACAAGAAGGGTTTCTTCAGGTATGTTAGCAACAAGAAGAAAGTCAAGGAAAGTGTGGGCCCCTTACTGAATGAGGGAGGCAACCTACTGACAGAGGATGTGGAAAAAGCTAACGTACTCAGTGCTTTTTTTGCCTCTGTCTTCACGAACAAGGTCAGCTCCCAGACTACTGCACTGGGCAGCAGAGCATGGGGAGGAGGTGACCAACCCTCTGTGAAGAAAGAAGTGGTTCGGAACTATTTAGAAAAGCTGGATGAGCCCAAGTCCATGGGACCGGATGCGCTGCATCCGAGAGTGCTAAAGGAGTTGGCGGATGTGATTGCAGAGCCATTGGCCATTATCTTTGAAAACTCATGGCGATCGAGGGAAGTCCCGGACCACTGGAAAAAGGCTAATGTAATGCCCATCTTTTAAAAAGGGAAGAAGGAGGATCCTGGGAACTACAGGCCAGTCAGCCTCACCTCAGTCCCTGGAAAAATCATGGAGCAGGTCCTCAAGGAATCAATTCTGAAGCACTTAGAGGAGAGGAAAGTGATCAGGAACAGTCAGCATGGATTCACTAAGGGCAAGTCATGCCTGACTAATCTAATTTCCTTCTATGATGAGATAACTGGCTCTGTGGATGAAGGGAAAGTAGTGGATGTGTTATTCCTTGACTTTAGCAAAGCTTTTGACACGGTCTGCAACAGTATTCTTGCCAGCAAGTTAAAGAAGTATGGGCTGGATGAATGGACTATAAGGTGGATAGAAAGTTGGCTAGATTGTCGGGCTCAACGGGTAGTGATCAATGGCTCCATGTCTAGTTGGCAGCCAGTATCAAGCGGAGTGCCCCCAAGGGTCAGTCCTGGGGCCAGTTTTGTTCAATATCTTCATTAATGATCTGGAGGATGGTGTAGATTGCACCCTCAGCAAGTTTGCAGATGACACTAAACTGGGAGGAGAGGTAGATACGCTGGAGGGTAGGGATAGGATACAGAGGGACCTAGACAAATTAGAGGATTGGGCCAAAAAAAATCTGATGAGGTTCAACAAGGACAAGTGCAGAGTCCTGCACTGAGGACGGAAGAATCCCATGCACCACTACAGACTAGGGACCGAATGGCTAGGCAGCAGTTCTGCAGAAAAGAACCTAGGGGTTACAGTGGATGAGAAGCTGGATATGAGTCACCAGTGTGCCATTGTTGCCAAGAAGGTCAATGGCATTTGGGGATGTATAAGTAGGGGCATTGCCAGCAGACTGAGGGATGTGATCATTCCCCTCTATTCGACATTGGTGAGGCCTCATCTGGAGTACTGTGTCCAGTTTTGGGCCCCACACTACAAGAAGGATGTGGAAAAATTGGAAAACCTCCAGCGGAGGGCAACAAAAATTATTAGGGGACTGGAACGCATGACTTATGAGGAGAGGCTGAGGGAACTGGGATTGTTTAGTCTGCGGAAGAGAAGAATGAGGGGGGATTTGATAGCTGTTTTCAACTACCTGAAAGGGGGTTCCAAAGAGGATGGATCTAGACTGTTCTCAGGGGTAGCAGATGATAGAATGAGGAGTAATGGTCTCAAGTTGCAGTGGGGGAGGTTTAGGTTGGATCTTAGGAAAAACTTTTTCACTAGGAGGATGGTGAAACACTGGAATGCTTTACCTAGGGAGTTGGTAGAATCTCCTTCCTTAGAAGTTTTTAAGGTCAGGCTTGACAAAGCCCTGGCTGGGATGATTTAGTTGGGGATTGGTCCTGCTTTGAGCAGGGGAGTTGGACTAGATAACCTCCTGCGGTCCCTTCCAACCTTGATATTCTATGATTCTATGAGCTAAGGAGTGAATTAATCAACTTAGGGAGTTCACTGCGTGTCTGACACCCATGAAGATTACTTACCTAATGCTTCATCTATGATAGGTAAATTCCATTATGATTCTTTTGCACCACTGAGGAGAGCTGCAGCAATGGCCCTTAGGGAAGATAAAAAATGAAAAGCAGAAGTGTCATACACATTCTAGAGCAGCCATTAGTTTAGATTTCTAAAAACTGAACTTCTAAGTACTTTGATTGTATTATTGATGTTTCTATAAACCTGAAAGGGAAACTAATTATGGGGTCAATTCTGCCAAAGTGGTCAACACTTCACAGGATCAGAACCCTGAATATATTGTGGTAAAATATGTAATGCTAGAGGTGCTACATAGAGTTTATGAACTGAATGAGTTAAGGGTCTGTGTGTTCCATGAAATATCTGCACATACGCCAAAAAATCTTTTAGCAGTTCACAGCTCTAGTGGGTTCATCAATTTGCACACACTGTAGGCATATTGCAGACTAATTACAGCTATTTAATTATTTGTTATATAATGCTGTAGATATACATGGCTCTATAAGGACAGCTATGGCAAAAAGTTTCAAAGATCTTACCATCTAAAGGCAAAAATCAATACAGTACAGAACATCATAAAGTAGACCACAGAGAAGAGTGTGATCTGTGTAGCATACTGCAAACAATGAGCTGGAGGATGCAGACAGGCAGGAGAGAAGAAAACAAATGTGAGCAAAATTGTAGAAGTAAAGGAAAACTGAAAGGGGAAAAGAAAAAAGTTGGAGAGGTGTGACAGGTTTCAATTGGTCCACCGAGCCGCTGGGGGGCGGCGGGGAGCTACTGCCTCACTGGCAGGCTTGATCGCACCTTTCTGTCACTAGGGAATTAGCAGAGGGAGGTGTGCCGGCAAGAGTCAGTGGCACGCCCCTCAGGCAGGGGGAGCACTGGCAAGAGTCAGTGGCGTTGTCGGGATTCTGCTACCCGAGGCGGGTTGGCCGGGGTAGGGGAACGCAGGCCCACCCAACTCCACTGCGTTCCAGCCCAGGGCCCTGACAGTGGCGGGAGGAGAGGGTCCCGCCGCTGGGTCAGCGGGGAGCCATCCGCAACACGCTGACCAAATAGACCCACCGCACTGTGCAGTTCTGCCCCTGGGCTACTTCCTACCCAGTCTCTCGAGCGGGTCCTTCTGGTCCCTCCAACTCGTCAGGGTATTGAGGTGCTGGCAGCTCCAGCTCCCCCTCCGCGTCAGACTCACGCTGGCTTGGGTTACTGCCTGGCTCCTCCAGTTCCTCCGGGTACTCGGCAGCTGGCAGTCCTGGTAGCCCCAGTCCTTCCTCCAGGTCAGGTTTCTCCTGGTCCAGGGCCTCCCCTGGCTCGGCAGCAGGGTCTGGAGGGAACAGCCAACAGGCTGTGTCTGTCTCCCTCCCCCGTGCTGCTCCGACTGGGCTAATGACCCCACCATTTGTACTTCCTGTTCCACCCCTCCCCTTCCGGGGATTGGAATAAGCTTGGTCTGGCCCCCCCAACTCAGGCTGAGAGAGTGGCTCTTTACCCTCTGGTTCGGAGGGAAGCCATCCTGGCTCCCTACAAGGGGGTAAGAAACAAATGTGTGTTTACTATATGAGTGGGGTTATGCATAATTAGATCCCGAAGCAAAGTGTCAGTGACTAGTGTACTTCATTATATTTCTGCTTCTTCCTCCTATTTTGTAATAATCCAGTTGTCACAAAAAAACAACAGACATACACTGAGAGTTAGCCCATGTATGATACCAAATTTTAGAGAAAATAGTTATAGACTAATAATATAATTTGCTTTTATACACTGTCTCAGGTCAAATGTGGATCTTAAAATCCTTATCTGAAAACTGTTATGTGGTGGAGAATGTGCTCTGGATTCCTAAGGCCAAATTCTGCATTCTGTTACTCATTGTTTCTGAGATACAAAGGTATGAGGGGAACCAACCACAACAATTTATATGATTATTTATTTTGCATTGCCAGATCAAAAGCCAGCAAACAAAAATTATTTGTTAGAGCCACCTGAATAATCCTTTGTGGCTGAACAACCCTGCAACTGTAGCACTTTCTTCTGTGTGTGAGCTATCTGCAAATGCTTTGATTTTGATCTTTGATATTTTTAATTGTGCAATATCTTGTGTTATCAAATTTCATTCTATTTGTAGTGTGTGATTGGTCGTCTAGGTCACATGGTATTGTTTCTGTTCTCTGACTGGAGCTTTTCAACCAGGAGAGAATTGAACTTTGAACAATGAATAACAAATACATTGTTCCTATATGAATGCCGCTGTTCTACTCTAAATACAAATATTCATACCAAAAAAGCCATTCCTCAAATATTTGTGCAAACAAAAACCTGTTAGTGGAAATGTTCATCAATAACTATTTAAGAGGGACATGGATATGGTCAAACCAAACATTGCTTGAAATTCAAACACTTGGAGTTCATGAACACCTTCTTGGGAGTATTTGAGGCACTCTCAATATGTTCTATTTTCAGAGATTGCATCACATAATGCGTAGCAATAGTTCACAAATGAAGGGAGGTCCCAACCCTGTAAAACTGAACTCAACTGGAGTTTGCTATTGTCTTCAATGGGAGGAGGGTCAGATTCCAAATGAAGTAAGCCATGTTGGCGTGTGATTAATCTTGGTGACAGCACTGACAAATATATTTGTCCTCAGTCAAGATATACCACATCTACTGCTTCCCCCTATCCACAAGGCTTGTTACCCTGTCAAAGAAAGCTATCAGGTTGATTTGACATGATTTGTTTTTGACAAATCCATGCTGACTGTTACTTATCACCTTATTATCTTCTAGATGGAGCAAATAATTAAGCAATCGATTTGCAAACATTATCTTTCCAGGTATCGAAGTTAAACTGACTGGTCTATAATTCCCCGGGTTGTCTTATTTCCCTTTTTATAGATGGACACTATATGTGCTCTTTTCTGGTCTTCTGGAATCTCTCCCATCTTCCATGACTTCTCAAAGATAATCGCTAATGACTCAGCTATCTCCTCAGTCAGCTCCTTGAGTATTCTAGGATGCATTTCATCAGGCCCTGGTGACTCAAAAACATCTAATTTGTCCAAGTAATTTTTAACTTGTTCTTTCCCTATTTTAGCCTCTTCTGTTCTTACTTCATTGTCACTGGCATTCACTATGTTAGACATCCAATCACCACCAACCTTCTTGGTGAAAATTGAAACAAAGAAGTCTGCCATTTCCACATTTTCTGTTATTATTTCCCCTCCCCCTCATTGAGTAATGGGCCTACCCTGTCTTCCTCTTGCTTCTAATGTATTTGTAGAATGTTTTCTTGTTACCCTTTATGTCTCTGGCTAGTTTGATCTCATTTTGTGCCTTGGCCTTTCTAATTTTGTCCCCACATACTTATGTTATATGTTTATATTCATCCTTTGTAATTTGACCTAGTTTCCACCTTTTCTAGGACTCTTTTTTGATTTTTAGATCATTGAAGATCTCCTGGTTAAGCCAGGGTGGTCTCTTGCCATAATTCCTTTCTTTCCTATGCAGTGGGATAGTTTCCTCTTGTGTCCTTAATAATGTCTCTTTGAAAAACTGCCAGCTATCTTCTATTGTTTTTCCCCTTAGACTTGCTTCCCATGGGATCTTACCTACCAACTCCCTGAGTTTGTTAAAGTCTGCCTTCTTGAAATCCATTGTCTTTATTTTGCTGTTCTCCCTCCTACCATTCCCTAGAATCATGAACGCTATCGTTTCATTATCACTTTCACCCAAGCTGCCTTCCACTTTCAAATTCTCAACCAGTTCCTCCCTATTTGTCAAAATCAAATCTAGAACAGCCTCTCCCCTGGTAGCTTTCTCCACCTTCTGAAATAAAAAATTGTCTCCAATACATTACAAGAACTTGTTAAATAATCTGTGCCCTGCTGTGTTATTTTCCCAACAGATGTCTGGGTAGTTGAATCCCCCATCACCACCAAGTCCTGTGCTTTGGATGATTTTGTTAGCTGTTTAAAACAAGCGTCATCCACCTCTTCTTCCTGGTTAGGTGGTCTATAGTAGACCCTACCATGACATCACCCTTGTATTTTTACCCCTTTTATCCCTACCCAGAGACTTTCAACAAGTCTGTCTCCTATTTCCATCTCAATCTCAGTCCAAGCGTATACATTTTTAATATATAAAGCAACAACTCCTCCCTTTTTTCCCCTGATGGTCCTTCCTGAGCATAATCACAGATTGCCTTAACACATTTTGGCTTCTCTTCAATCAGCTCTCTGGATTGTTCCTAGCTGTACCTGCCCCTCCTTTTCCTTCCATACATCAAACATGTCTCCCAAGTCATCTCCTTAACTCTTTCTACAATTCTTTCCCCTGCAGAGAGCTTCTGTGCACCAGCTCTCTCCAAACCCCTGTCATCCTGCTCTGACCCACTCTAGCTTCAGACAAGTTTCATGCTTGACCCCCACAGCAATGCACTCCTTGCGAACCCACGCACTCCTGCTGGTTCTCAGCATAAGTCAGATCAAGAGGCAGTGGAACATAGACAAAGCATGAAGGGACCCCATGCCAGCAATCAGTAAGGGTGTCCAGCAGAAGAAAGGCAGAGGTAGATCAAGACTCATTCCAGGCAAGTATCAATCTACATTGTGTGACAAAGTTCCTCCTCTGCCTTGGTGCCTCCTGCACTTTTTGGCAGATTTGCTCACCTCAGAGGTTCATGGCAGCCCTCAGTTTGGCCGCTTCTGCTAGAGGCTCAAATCTGCCATTCACTGAGCTAACCTCATCACTGGCCGGCTGGGAAATGGAGAACAATCTCCGCAGTCTCTGTTGTCCCACCTAGTGGGTCGGGGACAGGCCAGAGCCCTTTCCAATTTAGACTTTCCATTCTGGTGTTTCTCACAGACCAGGTGAACTCCTCCTGTGTCCGATCAGGAGTTGGCGGGATGCGGGAACCTGGGCCCACCCTCTACACCGAGTTCCAGCCCAGGGCCCTGTGGATAGCAGCTCTCTACAATGTTCCCTGTATCAGCTGCGTGACAGCTACAACTCCCAGGGCTACTGCCCCATGGGCTTCCCCCAGCACCTTCTTTATCCTCACTGCAGGATCTTCCTCCTGAAGCCTGATCACACTTGAACTCTTCAGTCCTCCAGTAGCACGCCTTTTCACTCCCTGCTCCTTGCACACACCCCTACTGATGGGAGGTCCTTTTTAAACCAGGTGTTCAGATTAGCCTGCCTACCATAATTGTTTCTAGAAAGTTCTTAATTGGCTCCAGGTGTCTTGATTAGCTTGCCTGTCTTAATTGGTTCTAGCAGGTTCCTGATTGCTCTAGGGCAGCCCCTGCTCTGGTCACCCAGGGAACAGACAACTGTTTACCAAGTGGACAGTATATTTGCCTTCTACCAGACTCCTGTACAGAAGTCACCAAAGTCGGAGACCTCCTGGACTATGACCGGGGAGACTGGCTGGATCCCCTGACGCTCGCTCAGCGCATGGGGCTCTCCAGACCTCGTACTGCCCTGCGCGTACTTCAGGAGGTGAGGGCCGCTTTTCCGCCCGCTGCTTGGGTTTACCTCGACCAGGTCCTGCGAGAGGGCGCGCCCCACCCACCCTCCACCCCAGGCCCTCCGGACCTTTTCATCGGGCCCCTGCCCCGTGGACCCGACTGACCCCCTCGCCCCTTCACCGTGAGCCAGCTGCGCGAGCTGCAGCCGGTCCGGTTCCAGACTGCGCCAAAACAACATCTCTACACGCTCGTGCTCCACACCCTTCATGTCCTCACCCTCGCGTCCCGCCCTGACACAAAGTGGCGGGACCTCTTGCCACCTCTAGAGGGTGAGGAGCCCCGGTGGGCCAGCCTCTATTCCACCTTAGTCCCGAGGCCCGCCGGGGATATCAGTTGGCTGCTCCTTCACGGAGCCGTGTACTTGGCGCGGTTCACCCCAATCCTGGACACCTGCCCCTTTTGCGGCGTGAGGGAAACCCTGGCACACGTCTATCTGGAGTGCGCCAGGTTGCAGCCCCTATTCCGGCTCCTCACGAATATTTTGTTAAGGTTTTGGTTGCACTTTTCTCCTCACCTTCTTATCTATGCACTCCCTGTCCGTGGCCCCACTAAGTCGCGGGACCTCCTGGTCAACCTCCTCCTGGCCCTAGCTAAAGTGGCCATCTATAAAACCAGGGTGAGGAGGTTGGCCGATGGAGTCTCCTGCGACTGCGGGGCCTACTTCTGATCCTCTGTCCGTTTACACCTCTGGGCAGAGTTCCTCTGGGCGGCATCCACTGACTCCCTTGACGCCTTTGAGGAGCGGTGGGCGCTGTCCGGGGTTCTCTGCTCGGTGTCCCCGTCCGGTTTCCTTCGTTTGACCCTTTGACCGCACTCCCGTCCCTGTTGTTCATTAGTTGTCCCCCGTAATTATTTGGTTTCCCAGGTCCTGTGGATCTCCCCCTTAGGCTGGGGGGGGATCCTTTAGCCGTGGGCGAGCTTCGCCCGCCCACTTCCTGGATCCCAATAAGGACCAGACTCCTGTACCCCACTGGTCTGGGTCTGTCACAATTGCTACTCCACAGCTAACCCCCCTTCTCTGATCCCTTAGATCGTGCCCCTCACCTGTCCTTTAAAAATAACCTTTTTTAAAGAAAAAGCTGGTTTCTTGGGTTGAGCATCTGGAAAGCAGACAGTCTCCCAGCAAAGATTTGCCAGTGCAAAACTAACAAAGGTAATAAGAAAATGAAAAGTAATGCACATTGGAAAACGTAATCCCAACTATACATATAAAATGATGGGGTCTAAGTTAGCTGTTACCACTCAAGTAAGACATCTTGGAGTCATCGTGTATAGTTCTCTGACAACATCAACTCAACGTGCAGCCGCAGTCAAAAAAGCTAACAGAATGTTGGGGATCATTAGAGAAAGAATAGATAATAAGACGAAAATATCATATTGCCTCTATATAAATCTATGGTCTCCCCACATCTTGAATACTGCACATAGATCTGGTCTCCCCATCTCAAAAAAAGATATATTTGAATTGGAAAAGGTACAGAAAAGGGCAACAAAAATTATTAGGGGTATGGAACAGCTTCTATGTGAGGAGAGATTAATAAGACTGGGACTTTTCAGCTTGGAAAAGGGATGACTAAGGGGGGAACATGATAGAGGCCTATAAAATCATGACTGGTGTAGAGAAAGTAAATAAGGAAATGTTATTTACTCCTCATAACAAACAAGAACTAGGTGTCACCAAATGAAATTAATAGGCAGCAGCAAACAAAAGGAAGTATTTCTTCACACAACATACAGTCAACCTGTGGAACTCTTTGCCAGAGAATGTTGTGAAGGCAAAGACTATAACAGAGTTCAAAAAAGAAGTAGATAAGTTCATGGAGGATAGGTCTATCAATGGCTATTAGCCAGGATGGGCAGGGATGCAAAACCATGATCTGAAGTGTCCCTAGCCTCTGTTTGCCAGAAGCTGGGAATGGGCAACAGGAGGTGGATCACTTGATGATTCTGCTCATTCCCTCTGAAGTACCTGGCATGGCTCGCTGCCAGAAGACAGAATACTGAACTAAATGGACCATTGGTCTGACCCAGTATGGCCATTCTTTTGTTCTTATGTAAGAAAGGGATTGCATTTTTAACCTTCCTAATAATGAAGAGTAAGAAATTCAAATTAAAAAATTACATTAACTGATAAGGCATCTCCTTTTAAAACCTACAGATTAGCATACACAAAACCAACGAAAAAAACCACTTCCCAATATTCCCCTAGGATGGAGAAATGTTAGAAATATTGATTTTTGGATTTGTCCAAAATAGTCTCTTTTTTTTTAGTTTTACTCAGAAATAGTAGAGAAAAAGCACACAAAACAAAAAAGGAAAGCAAGCTGTCTTTATTTTATAGTCCCCAAGCAGAGACTGCAATTTGCTTGGATTGGAAACCACAGTAAGTGTAGTTAAAAGATGTATGTCTTAGTTTTTAATAAGGTCCACTTTATTTGTCAATGCACAGATTCCTGCAGGATGTGAGAGAGAAACACCATAATTTGCTCTCTGGAAACTGCAAACATGGCTCTAGGTGCATATTAATACAGTTCAGTCTTGTCAATGAGGTAATTATTTGCTCCCCAGAGAGCTCATCTCACAGCTAGCCCTTCAGAGTTTTTCATTCATGTGGTGCAAGGTAAGAATTCTAGTCCACAGGCATACTGTGCTAACATAAAGTCTCACAAAGCAGACATTGGTCCTTCTTCTTATAGGGCCCTATTCAGCAAGGTACCTAATCATGTGTGTAACACTAAGCATTTTACAAGTCTGATGGAAATTATTCAGTTCATTCCCCCTGTGCAAACTCACGGACTACAAAAGGGCTGCCCAGGTCAGTAAAAGGAGAATCTGTGCCTAGAGTTTAGGTCAAGTGGAGAGGAAGGCCATATGAATTCTCTTGCTGTATCTTACTCACTGTGGGCCTGATCCAGCTCCCATAAAGGTCAGTGGCAAGGTTCTCATTGACTATGTTACTGGTTTAAAACTCTGGGCTGATAATATGGTGCTGTAACATTGAGCACTTGCTGTTGCATCTCATCTTGTTGTGTACATACAATTAAATGGAACTTCAACTATTACTCTATGCTTTTATACTACTACAAGATCAAATCAGGCCCTTAATGTAATTTGTCATGTTTTAAATCCTTGGTTGTTTAGGAAAGTGTGCATTATATTTTCCATACAAAGCTGATTTAACTTTTAATTAAAGGAATTTGGGTCAGTGATTATTAGTTGTACTATAACAGTGCCTACCTACAGGGCCCCATTGAGACCTGGGCCCTATTGTACTTACACATAGTAAGAAACTATTCCTATCCTGAAGTGCTTGCAATCTAAATAAACAAGAAAAGGGTTGGGAAAAGAAAGTATTATCAATTTTACAAATGTGAGGCACTAAGAGATTGTGGCTTGCTCAATTTCACACAAGGTGGCTGTATCCCAACCAGAAACTAAAACAGATCGCCAGAGTCCTAAGCTAGTGCTTAAAAAAAGTAGTTTACAAATACATGTAAAAACCACAAGACCATCTTTCCTTACCCTCAAACCTTCTTCTTCCTCCTCCTGGGCCTCACATTCCTGTTCTCACAGCTAGCCAGTAGTATCCATAGCTGGAGACCTGGATGTCATACGGGTTTAACTGAACAAAGGACTTGATTAGAATAAGGAGAAGCATTCTTTCTCTAACATTATTCTGTCTTTTCCTTGCTACTTCACCACATAGAATTTATGCCTAGAACCTTCCCCAGCCCTTCCTATCATCAGTTTCAAGAAATAATACACACATCCTCATCTCTTCCCTCCTTTTTCCTGAGTAAACAATCTCTCACAGGAATTAAAATTTAATAACCATTGTATGCAGCGTCGTTGTAGCTGTGTTGGACCCAGGATACTAGAGACACAAGATGGGCGAGCTAATATCTTTTATTGGTCCAACTTCTGTTGTCTCTCTCACCAATAGGAGTTGCTCCAATAAAAGATACTACCTCACCCACTTTCTCTCTCTATTTAACAACCCAATATTTATTTGGACAACTCACCAGTTTCACTGTCCCTCTGCCTTGAGGTTAATTCACTTGGATTATCAAACCCAAAAGGTATAGACTCCTCTTCAATAGGGTTAGGACTTTTCCCAACATGATCCTCTCTGTTCATTAGCTGTGATGTGAGCACCATTCCTACTAAAGCCATGCAGAAATACAGTATATTGTTGATCAGTGGCAACCATGGAGGAGAACAGTCATGTCAAGTGACAGCAATTGGTGTTGTCCAATATTTTTCTTCCCTGAGTTTCCTAAAGACTGGTCTCCAAGTTTAAACTTGGGTAAATTTCAAGCTTTTACAGTTTGCTGGTTAAAGAATAAAGTCACACGTACACTTATTTCAGTCACAGTTTTCTGCTTGCTTATGGAGAGAGGGATACAGGTGGGCAGTCACCTTGAATATGAATATCCAAACAAACAACTGCACAAGAGTACTTTCCCTGCATGAGAAAAATGCTGCATCTACGGTATCACAATTCTCCATGGTTTCATGCCAATTAAAAGTGAAATAGTTATTACACAAGGCTTGGGTTAGAGGATTTTTCAACTTACTGAAGTGTTATTCACCACCTACATTATTAAAATGAGAAGGAAATAGTATGTATTAATAAACACCTCTTTGGAGGCTTGCTTTTAATATCTCATAAATATGTTACATTCTTGTCACTTGGAAGGTTTAATCATCTACTCTCACTTTGTATTCCACAACTGTAACTTTTTTGTGCTGGCATTTCCTCTTCTAGGCAGAGGCTGCAGCAGTAGTTATGGAAATTAGCTCTGTGTCCCCACCAGTACACATTTTAAAATAGCATTATCACTACAGCTTTGTGGCATATCAGTTACTGCCAGTGTTTGAATATGTTCCTGTAAACAATCCCTTGTTAATCTTCTGAATGCAGAATCTATAAAATCCTGTAGCAAAAAGGGAATATGAAAAAATTTCTGTGATCACAATTCCCTGAAGATATATATTTCTGGAGGACTTTAAACAATCCCCTATACCTATTGAAGCTAACTATGCTGGGTCTCCTGGAATACAACTTTTCATGTTTATTATTGCTGTATATGTACTTTACCTAGTTACCATTTTTTTTTATCATCAGTTTCTATTTTCTAGTCTCACATATCAGTGTGTGGCAATTTAGAAGTAACTAGCTACATAAACAGCTCCTGTGCAGAATGGCTTCTGAACAAAAAGATGAACCTGTTTTCCCCACATGCTGTGTAAATTTAGAACTGTTGCTTGTTTGTCTCCATTAGCAAACCCAGAAGAATGCCCCAAAAGCATTTGCTGCCTGAGCCGATAGAAGGCAAAACTCTGCCATTGACAGGGACTTCAGTGGTGAAGGATCAAGCCCTTAGTAACCAACTGAGAAATCCCTTTTCCAGGTAACCCATTTGAAATATTATTGTAAATATTTCTCAGACGTATTCCAATTGTTCTATTGATGGTAGAATAAAACATAGTAATTAGTGATATTTGCAGAGCACCATAAAATACCGTATTTCTCAGAAAAAGAAACAAAGGGCTTGTCTACATAAACAATTAGATCGTGGTAAGCTGGGTTGTGAATCTACCCACAAGCCTGATGAGGTCTAAGACCACGTCTACACTGCAAATTTATGTTGATGCAACTTACATCAGCCTAAGCTTCCGCAGTTAGTACATTGCTTGTGCATGTACATACTTGGCTCCTTGTGAGCAATGCCCGTACTCACCAGGCATGCTTGTATTGATGCACAGAGTAGGGCACCATGTCTAGGTATCCCCTTGTACAACTTGCCACCAATCAGCATGCTGTCTTTTGGGAAGTTTTGGCAATTCACGATGGAGCCAAAATGAATCACGTGGGGTGACTGGGAATATGAGTCAACTTCCCAGTTTGCAACTGTCTCCATCCCTTCATGTTATCTGTATCCCATTAATTTTCACAACTTATTTTCAAAATCCCAACAACCTATGCCACCTTCCTCGCTGTCCACCATCTCTGGCAGAAGCACGGAGTCTGCACATCTCTGCACTATTGCCATGAGCACTGAAAGCAGAGGGTACCCTATTCTGTAGTATTTGCAGAGCCATAAGAAGCAGAAAATCAGTGGGGAACATGATGATTTCTTGGAGAACAGATTGCTGTGGGACATAGTGAGAACCAATTCAAGGTTGTTGGTGGAGTTCATGGGCAGCTGCAAAGGGTGGAGCACTGCTTCTAGGCCCAAGAACTGAACACTGACTGGTGCGATCACATTGTAATGCGGGTTTGGGATGATGAGCAGGGGCTGCAGAACTTTCAGATGTGCAAGGCCACATTCCTGAATCAATGTGCAGAGCTCCCCCCAGCCCTCCAACACAGGGATATCAAAATGAGAGGTGTACTGACAGTGAAGAAGCGAGTGGCAATTGCACTGTGGAAATTTGCAATGCCAGATTGCTACCTGTTAGTCAGAAATAAATTTGGAGTTGGGAAATCCACCATGGGGTCCATTAATTGCTATGCAGGCAGGGCTGGATTTCTAATTAGGCACAATAGGCACTCACATAGGGTGCCAGCATCCTGGGGGCACCTGACCTCTCTAAAACTGTGTGTAACACAAAGGTCAGTTGTAGGCAAGGTGGGGCGCAAGGTGTAAATCCGGCCCTGTTTGCAGGACTGTGACTCTCAACAATGTGCAGGACATAGTGGAAGGATTTGCAGCAATAGGGTTCCCAAACTGTAGTGAAGCGATAGATGGCACGCATATCCTTATTTTGGCATCAGACCACCTTGCCACAGAATACGTTAACAGAAGCTCTACTTTTCTATGGTTATACAAGCACTGATGGATTACTGGGGATGCTTCACTGACATCAAAGTGGGTGGTTAGGGAAGGTGCATGACGCTCACATCTTTAAGAACACAGGACTTTTCAGAAAGCTGCAAGCAGCGACTTTCTTTCCCTCTTGATGGATTACCATTGGGAATGTTAAAATGCCAGTAGTGATCCTGGACAACCCAGCCTTCTTGTTGCTCCCCTGGCCATACACCAATCATCTCGATAGCCCCAAGGAATGGATTCAACTCCTGGCTCAGCAGGTGCAGAATGACAGTTGAATGTGCCTTTGGTAGATTGAAGGGTCACTGGCATTGTTTACTCACAAGATTGGAACTCAGTGAAAAAAAATCCCAATGATTACAGCTGTCTGCTGTGTCTTGCATAATATCTGTGATGAAAAGGGGAAAAAGTGGAGCGGCTTTCTGAACTACCAGACACAAGGGCTATTAGAAAAGCTCAAAGCGAAGCTATATGGCTTGGGGAGGCTTTGAAAGACCATTTTAACAGGGAGTCACAGTAAAGTGTTTTGTTGTAATGTGCTCTACCTGGCCCTGCTCTTCTGTGGCCTCTGAGGAATGGCGTGGTGATTGCTGTGCACAGTGTCAACACATCTATTTGTGGCTTAGCCTATCAGTTGTGTCACATTGTCAGTAACAAGAAATAGGTCACTTTCAGACCAGCTAAGCACTTGGTAGCAGATGTTGCAAACTAATAAAGATGAGTTATGTTTTAAATGATAGAAATTTATTTTGCAAAAGAACTTGCTTGGGGGAAAGAAGCCATGATATTTTAAAATAAATATATTTAAAACTTTAATAAATTAAGAGAACCAAACTTATGAAAAGGAAAGAACATTCATGTCCATTTCAGCTCCACATACACCAGCTGTGGCTTTCATGTGAAGCTGTGATTGTCTTTAGTGTCCTCCTGGGATGGAATGTAAAAATAGTACAGCAACCCCTGATGCCATGTGGAATGCTGGGGGTGAGGGGGTAGAGAGAGGTTCCGATATTGAAGGTGCTGCAGAGGGAGGCAAGCCTGGAATTGTTGAACCTGTAGGTCCACCAGAATCTGCAGCATCCGTTTGCTGCCTGAGAAGACCCATTATGTCCTGGTGCATCTCCCTTCCCTTTACCTGCTGGGACTCCTGGACCTTACTCCTCTCCACTCTTTCCTTCTCTAGGAGGTCTGCAATTTTCTGTCTGCTCTCACGCTCTGATACAGCACTGGCTTGTCATTCCTAGTCCTCTTCTTTCTCCTTCTCATCTGACTCAGGTGTTCTGCAGGTGTGGAGCAGGATGGTAGCCGCAGTTTTAGCAGCTACAGACAAAATAAACAGAAGTCTATTCACTATGGAAAGTGAAACTTAAGATGCAGAACTCACTCCCCTTGCTCCCCTAAAGGTTTAAGGACTATATTATCACATCTGCTTGGGATTGCTAGGGCACGGCCCTAATCATGGTGAGTATGGCCTGCAGGGGGTTAGGGAAATGAGGAGGGAATTGCTCGGTTGCATGAATCTAGTTGTATAGGGCAAT
The DNA here is from genome assembly GCF_015237465.2 of Chelonia mydas. Classification (NCBI taxonomy): domain Eukaryota; kingdom Metazoa; phylum Chordata; order Testudines; family Cheloniidae; genus Chelonia; species Chelonia mydas. Next base: position 105,241,461 of record NC_057852.1, read on the forward strand.
GGCACTGAATATTGGCACTGTTTTCCATGGATGGTGGTGATTTTAGCTGAAATCTCACTCCTGAGGGCAACAAAGGCAGAGAGAGCACAGTTGCTGCTGGCATCCTGAAGCTGCTCAGGTCCACATGCTGCTAGCCTGAGTACTGCAATGGTGCCTGCTGAAGTTATCGCTGAGTGCCATAGCAGTGTCCTACCACAGAGGAAGAAATAAGGCAGCCCTCCCTAGAAACTTTCAGCAGAAGATTGCAGAGTACCTCTGAAATTTTCATTGAGATCTCTCAGGAGCAGACAAGGGACATCCCTGTGTACATAAACAAACTGCTCCACATGCCCCTCCCAACTTTACAGGGGAGTGCAAAGCAGATAGGAATTCTACCTCTTGGTTGTAGCACTACCCCTTCTAGCATGAGTAAATTAATGAAGAGTCAGAAGCTGTGCCCTGCTATTTTGGGGGTGCCATCCCTGTAATGACAAATGCATTGCATAACTCACCCATGGTTCCTTCCCCTTCATCGGGCTCACCCATGCTCAACGGCAGGGACTGGCTGGACTGTGGTGGAGTCAGAAATAGTCCTGGCTCTCTGTGCAGCTGGATCCCCAGTTGCCTGTTCCCCATCCTCCTCCTCTTCACTATTCATGGCAGGTGTTTGTGACTCAGGCTCCTCAAAGGTATACACGGTGGGGTGGGGGTGGCAGTCGGGTCTCTGCCAAGTACGGCATACAGCTCATTGTAAAAGTGGCAAGTCTGTGGTTCAGCACCCGATTGATTGTTTGCCTCCCTGCCCTTCTGCTATGCCTGCTGCAGCTTCTTGGCTTTCATGATGCTGGTCCCTGTAGTACCTCTTCTCCTGCATCCCTTGAGCAATTTGCTCATCAATGCTGATGTGTCTACAGCTGGCTCAGAGCTATACCTGCACAGCCTCTTCTCCCCACAGGCTCAGGAGATCCAATATCTCCTGTCTGCTCCAGACAGGAGCGCATCTGGAGAGTGTAGCCAGCATGGTCAGCTGGCCAGTTGCACTCAACAATGGAGACCTGCTAGGTGTACTTGCCAAGCTGGGCAATCAGAAAAAGGCATTTCAAAAATTTGTGGGCTTTAAAGGGGAAGGGGGGCTTCTGGTTAACATGACCCTGGGGCAGTGGAGGTCATAATGATGACCAGAGTAGTCAGCGTGGGGCATTGTGAGACAGCTGCTGAAGGACTGTTAAAGTTGGCATAAGTAATGCAGTGTCTAAACTCATGCTGCATCAATCTCAGTACATCAACAATGGTTCAATACTGCTTGGGGAGGTGATGTTACGATGTCGGTGTACTTACATCAGTAGGAGACAAATTTAAGTGTAGACACATGCATGACTAGGTCAGTGCAAGGGGGCATACGTCGACATAGTGTTGCAGAATAGACCAGTTCTAACTGCCCGTGTGCACCCTTCTATCATGAGTTAACAGTCTGTTAGAGCACTTTGATCGAGTCCACTTTGGAACAGTCTTTGGCTAGCTCAAAGTGCATTAACAGTTCATTAATGTCAGCAGGATGCACACAGTTAGACTGGCACAGGGTCGAGTCACACCCCAGCTTGCTATGCTCAAATGGTTCACATAGATAAGCCTAAACTTCATCTAGTGTTTTACCCAGGCTACCTAAAAGCCATGGGCTCCATCCTGCAAACATTACTCATGGACTGTGTTATCTATAGTAGAAACTACCACACATTTTATTCTATATCTAGGTTCTTCTCCTGTGCTCATCACTATAGTATTTGAGTGCCTTCCAGCAGTATATCAAGTGACGTGAATAACGTCTGTCATGTATTGTTTTCTCATCCTCTTGCTGGAGCTAAAAATATGCATAGTGGAATGGTTTCTTTGGGTAGGATTTATTTTTATTATATGCATTGGTGTTCTACATTTACTTTAGATAAGGTAAAGTCAAAGAAATACACCTGCAATTGGAGTGGGAGGTTTGTGGTAGTTCTTAGTTCCTGTGGGAGTTCATTCCACAGTCTGCACTGAAGAGCTTCACCCTTAATATAGAAAGCCTTGTTGTGCCAGAGGAGCAAAGTTGTTGACCATGGTCTTTTTCCTGGCGCTTTAGGCAATCTTTGAGATTTGCTGGCCCAAGCCATATAGAGTCTCGAAGATAAGGACAAAGACCCTGAGCTTGCTTCAGTATTCTATGGGAAGCCAGTATAGGAAGCGGAGGTCAGATTGGATGTGCTTATGGTAGCCTGTGTTGCTGAACGTTCTGTACTAGCTGGCGTTTCCTAGCTGCAGAAGATTTCATGTCCAGATATATCACATTGCTGTAGTCCTGCCAAGAGTGACGAAGGCACGAATAACTAAGATCATTCCATCACCCACCAAGATGGGCCAGAGTCTTGTTGAGATCTTGTCGAAATGGAGATGGCAGAAAGCATTATTCATAAATGCTACTATGTGAACATGTAACATCAGCAAGTAATCTAGCTCCTGCCACAAAACAATGGCCAGCAGGGAGTAGATGCATAGTTATCTTTTCAACCCTCATCCAAAGAAGCCTTCACCATCTGAAAGGAAGGTGCAGCACGTGTACACTCCTTGAGAGGCAATCTGTCCCCCAGCTTCCCCTGGGGCCGTATGGTTTGTCCCAGCAAAGGACTGTGTGCCTAAATAGCAGTTAGTTAAACAGCTAAATAATATATTACTATAGGCTAAAAAAAAATCAAGTCAAGGCTGAGCCATTTTCCCCTCACACTCAAAGTTCAAATGTTCCTGTGCAAATGTACTCTTTTTGTTAAACAATGTCAGCATATTTCATTCTGTAGACTTTTTGGAGTGTGGCCTCTTATAGTTAGCTCATTAGTGAACAGCTCATTTAATCAATAAGTTGCCGACTGTGAGACTAAGAGTTTCTTATCCACAGCTTTGCATGTTCCACTGTTCTCAGAAATATTGATGAAACAGCATCCTGCTTTACTTAAAACAGCATCTCTCTTTTTGCTCTGTTTTAGCTTGTGTATCACAATAATTGGAATTTTCTTGACATTGCAACTACCCCATCTATGCCTAACGTATTTTTTCCACTCAGCCAGTGTATTTTCAGGTTTGCCTATCAGCTACATTTAGTTATTCAAGAGACATTCTTCTTCTTTTTTTCCCCAAAAACGTACCAAGTTTTGAGGTGTTTTGCACTTCCATAGGATTCATTATGAGATATCTTATAGTATGTATAAAGTATAACTATGGACTAGATCCCCTCAGAGGTGCTTTTAGACACATTTGCACCTTCCAGATTCTGAGTTGCCCAGGAGCCACTCTGGCTCCAGCACAGTGCTGGGGCTGTTCTAACTCATGGCAGCTTTAAAGAGCTGTCAATAAGCTGCTCTGCCCTCCATCACTGACTACACCACCAGCAGCAACTGAGATGGGGGAGGCACAGCCACTTACATGCCAATCTTACCCTGTCTCTGTGTTTGGCGAATTCCTCAGGGGCCATTTCTGCAAGAGTAAAAAGGCCATAACCGGACCTGGGGTCTGGTTCTATACATTTCTGTATGTGTTTGATGAGTGTCTGAATTTTGCACACCTAGAAGATGGCATTAAACCAAATTTTAATGTAGGTTTATTTTGAATAAAATGTATGCTGCTTTAAATTCCTTACTTTTACCCCCCAACCCCCCCCCCCCCCCCCGCCTTCTTTTTTTTTTTGGTAAGCTGGTAGCCAGTTTTTTTTTAGTTATTTCCTTTATACATTTGAACTTCAAGATCCACAGGAAAGGAGCTTTGCTATTGTTTAACTCCCTAAGGTCTGCAATGGGGCAGAAGAACATACAGAGGAGTATGAGAGAGAAGACAACAGGAATATGGAAGTGGGGGAAGTCAAAGAAAGGGATATGTGGGGGACTGAGAGCTAGGGAGCCACTGACAGCTAATTCAGGTTACATGGAAAACTTTGTGCCCTCCTACACATTCACATGTCTTAAAGGGAAGTTGCAACGCACCCAGCATGAACTGTTGTTAAAGACTTTGTGTGCGCTGCAATTAGAGCATAGCCTTGCACCATTTATACCTCTCTACCAAAAGCTGACGCTCTGCAGCACCTAAGCTTTCACTGCTTAAGGTGAACAACTTTCTGGTGCTGTCTAGCTGAAAAGTTCTATATTATGGAAATTCAGTTCTGTCTTTATCTTTCAAAACACTCTTGGAAACTCCACTTTAAGAAAGTATATTAGGAGAATGGTAAGATGCATATATATTCATTCCAAGGCCAAGAAATAACAGCGTTAAATTTGCATGCATAACCTTAACTCCGGCCCCTTCCCATATGTATTACAACATGGTTTTACATGATTGCTTACTATTTACCAAATACAGTATAATACCATACAAATTTTGTTACAACCTTAGATACAAATGCATAGCATTTTCATCTGTGAAAGTCACTTATATGAAAAAATGTACATTATACATGGTCTACAGCTAGTGCCAGTAGAAACAACAAGGAGTCTGGTGGCACCTTAAAGACTAACAGATTTATTTGGGCATAAGCTTTCATGGGTAAAAAACCCACTTCTTCAGACGCATGGAGTGAAAATTACAGATAGAGGCATAAATATACTGGCACATGAAGAGAAATATGTGCCAGTATATTTATGCCGGTAGGTGGTATGGTAATACAGAACAATTAATAATAATCATATTAAAAGTATTACAGACTAGATAGACCTATGGTTTGATTCAGTATGGCAATGTCATGTTGCTAGTTTAGTGAAACTTGCATGAACCTGACAGATGCACAAAGTACAACAGAGTGGGTTGTATTTACTTTTCTGTAAGTGCAATGCAGTTACACCAAGGATGATTTTGGCCCAGAATATCCCACAGTTCTGATTCAGTGACTGCCATGAAAAAAGCTGGACACTCTAAAAGGTGCCAGGGAGATTGTTTTCCAAGAGTGAAATCCTGGCCGCATTGAAGTCAATGATAATTTTGCTATTGTTATCAATGGAGCCAGGATTTCACTGCAAGTGTTTAAAATTATAAAGAAAAAAAAGACATATATATAAGAAAAGAAAGAGGTGAACTTTCAGAGTTTTGTAAAAGATTTTTTTTTCCCTACCGAGATGTCTTGGTGATGCAAATCACTGCTGTCGCACCTTTTCTCTTGTGTGATTAATTAGGCCATCCTGATACTCTTCTGACATGCACACATTGAAAACCTCCAAGCAAATGCAGGGAGGTTTTTAAAATGTCATTTTGCATCCAGATTGAGGGATTGTGCAGGATTTTTGAGAAGGAGGCTTGGCAGATCCATCATTCTTTAATTCATAGTTTTCACTACTAAGAAAGTGCTGTGAAGGATAGAGGGAAAATCACTCTATAAACTGTGAATCAGGGTGGCATCTTTATGAGTGAAAACCTGCTATTTTCCCTTATACACACAAAAGAAAAGGCCGATTGAAGTTATCCCTGTATACTCCCTTTGCTACTTGCAAAGACATTAAACAGTTATAAGATAGCAGTGAGGTCAGCAGTCTCGTATTTTCAAGTTCTTTCCTGCCTGTGCTCAAATACTTACCCTAGTCAATAAACCAAAATGTAAAGAACAAACTGCAGCTTGAATGATTTTTGATGTCAGAGCTGATTAAAACTCAGTATGAGCTCACAGGACATGAACATTCCTTACTGGTAGAACAGGTGTTCATCTTCATGTTTTAATACAAAAGCCAATGGAAAGAGACAAATGGGTTACAACAGATCACTGCATGAATTAGAAAGGATCAGTAGGAGTTTTGAAGCCATCACACAGGACATGAGTAATGTCCCTCACCAAAAAGTTAGAAACTGGTTCCACAAAACTGAGCCAAACTGTGGCATTTACAGCATGTAGATTTGTTTTAATTCTTCATCTGCGTATGCACCTCTTTGATGTTTTCTAACATTTCTTTAGATGTTTTTCCCCAGTGAATTTTTTTTTCCCACCCAAGTCTCTTTTTTAAATTTGTTTGGGCACCCAGGTTTGCTATTTTGAGACTTCCCTTCAAACCTGCACACTGTAAATATTTGTTTTGCTCTTTTTCCTAATGTAATCGCAGATAAGAGCTCTTCCGCCCCACACTTGCCTCTTAACACAAACCCTTTTCCCTGCACCATCAGCTTGTGTGATCCTGAAGCAGCTTGTTCCTTTAAAAAATAGGTTACTAAAGATTAGAATGCTTAATGTAAAATGACCCACTTATTGTGCCAAAAGTACATTAAGATGTTCAAATTGTGAGGAAAATATCTATCTATATCATTTAAAATACATTTGGAGGAGTCCTCATTGGGAGGTATTGTGTGCTGCAGTAACACTCCATGTAATAATAATGTGATAATTTTTCCCACATTTTAGGAAGTGCATTTCTCACACCTTTCATTAAGCAAATTACTACAGCATGATACTTACCACTCCAGAATATAAGCCTTCTTCCCTTCCTTTGTGTTCTCAATTTATCATTTCAGGCCCTATATTCAACTTCTTTTTGTTCCTTTTCCTCTTAAGAACTGCCCTACTGAGTCAGACCAATGGTCCATCTAGCCCAGTATCCTGTCTCCAACAGTGGCCAGTAGCAGAGCTTCAGGGGGAGTGTACAGAATAGGGGAGTAGGAGTGATCCACTCCTTTCTTCCCCTTCTGGCTTCTGGCAGTCAGAAGTTTATGGTTGCCTGAAGCAAGGTGTTGGATCCCTGGCCATCTTGGCTAATAGCCATTGATGGACCTATCCTCCGTGCACTTTTCTAGTTCTTTTTTCAAGCCATTTATATTCTTGGCCATCACAACATCCCATAGCAATGAGTTCCATAGGGTAATTGTGCCAGCCCCTCCCCCTCTCTCTTTCTAGTGTGTTTTTACATTTACTTTTCCTGCTCTTCTTTTTGCATCCACCGATCCTTTCTTTGACTTTGTTTGCAAATTGCTCTTTTGTAGCATTAGCTGTCCTTAATTCATAGTAAGTCACTAGAAAGAATGAGGGAGTTACTTGCTGACAGGCAGATCACAGTAAAGGAGTGGAGGATGCATCACTAAATGCAGTGGGGTGCCCTTTAAGAATATATAATAAAATACCTATCCCTCCATCATATAGCTCAATGCTAGAAATTTCTCTCTGTAAGCCTGGAATAAAGCAATTCTCTTTTCTTGCCCCTCAGATTCATTTTGGACATACTAGGTCATATTCTACTGACAGTTACCAACTCCATTAACTTCAGTGGAGTTACTCTGCATTTATTACGCTGTAACAGAGAACAGAATCTGGCCAGTTGGATTTGTGCAGTCACCTATCATTGTGAGAAGGGGCCCCGCACAAACAGTTTGAAGATGTGAGCTATTTGCCGTCAAGACCACAGTAGAACCTGTAAACAACACTGCAGAAAAATGAAGAAGAATGAAGCGGTGGCTGGATCACCATTATAGTAATATTTTTGTCTTTTCCAGAGTAGTTATGGCATCTTAGATTTATTCTGAAGGTACAATTTGGTCTAAGTCTTTCTCTCATATCACATCCAGCAGCTCCTGAAGAAGTCAGTGGAGACTATAGAGAGACTTGACAACAGAGGAGGAATACTGGGAATTGATAATATGAGATTATTTAGGTAATGAAAGGAAGCAAATTTGGAGAGGTGCTGGAGAAAGGGAGAGATGGAATTACTGTATGGCCAATTAAGTCATGAAGGGAATAGGAATGATTACATATATTATGCAAGTCATGATGCCAAGTGGAAATCTTGTTAATAATGAGTGAAGACTGGAGTATATAGAGTACTGGGAAGGGATTATTTCAGTGTATTATTAGACATTGTTAGAAGGTTCTTGTCTGATACTGGGGCATCGCAGTAAATGCATAAATTGATAAGATGGCATTTTCTTCTAGTATTTTATTGCATTTAAAAATATGTCTTTAAATTCAAAGTTATCAGGAGATGGAAGTTGAATAAATACAGGAAATTTACTTGAAATTTGCATAAATATACACATTTCATGCTTATAATCAAGATAATTGAGCAGAAATGTTCAACTAACCCATTGTAATTCTATACAGCATTCCAGTAACTATTCAGAAAGTCAATCTTAGAAAACTAGTCTAGATATATTTTATTCAAGCACTTGAACGGAATACAAAAATTACTACCTGAGCCTGCAATACATTTCATATTAACTGAGAGTGAATGGCTTGACTCAGATAAAAAGTAAACCAAGCTTTAGCCCAGAAAGTGAGAAAACACATACTTGCAATAGTGTTATGGGATCAGAAATTTATTTTTCAGTATTGCATGCCTGTTCACTCTTTGCTTCAAGCCAAGCCTATAAGCAAAAGTGCTGAAGAAAGCCTACTGTCTTAGGGGCCAGATGGCTTTTTCTTTGACTTCAACAGTGCTCCAAGCAAGTGCAGCATTCCTCCTGTGCACCATTAATTGCAGGATCAGGACCCTCATCCTGCAAGTGACTGCAGTGTGGCCCTATGAAGACACAAGGGCATGCCTGTGTAGAGGCAGTTACAGACCTGGTGTCTGCTTTTAGACATGACACAACTAAGTAGGTAATAAAATGGTAGAGAAGGAACAATGGAGGAAGATGGGAGGACAGCAGCAGGATTACATGATTAGGGAAAAACTCAGTTTCCAAGTCGTCAATGGAAAGAATCCCACTGACTCAAACGGAGCTGGATCAGGTCTGTCCCAGGGTGACACTGGCCCTTCAAGAGTGAGCAGAGCCAGTGCACCTGTGATTCATCAGCTCACTCCAGTTGGGTTTGGGTAGGGGCACCTGGGCTATATCTGAGGTGCCTGAGGACAGAGAGTGAGCCAGTCAGGAAAAGGGGCATGTGAGAGCTGCCTGGGAGAATGGTACTGGAAGAGATCTCTAGGGAAAGCAGCAGTAAGCAGAAAGCTCTTCACAGGCTGGAAAGAGGGAAGAATCATCAGGAAGCCAGTGGAGTGGCTGGCTGGCTGACTTACATGAGCCAGTGCCGGGAGGACGAAAAGGTTGGAAGGCTAGGAGCCAGCAGAAGGGCTAGCCTGCTGACCTTCCTGAGCCAGAGAAGGCTGGAGAGGGCTGAAGTCTTAGAGCAGGGAAGGGAGATGCCTACTGACTATCAGAACCAGAGAGCTTAAGCTGGAAGGCCAGAGAAGACTGAAAGCATGAAGGGAGTGAGGCATGGTGAGGGACACTGGAGCTTTACTGCACAGCTGGGGCATGGTGAGAGATTCCCAGGCTGTATTTGATGCATACTTCCCAACATTTCCAGTGGCTAAACCAGGCCAGGTCCTGCCCCCGGGGATGGGAGATCCTGGAGGGAAGGTGTTGCAGAGAGAGCTGGCTCTTCTCTCACCCAGCAGTGGCAGCTCCTTGCCTTTGGAGTAGGCTGGACTTAGCTCCCCCTCCAGGCAGTTCAACCTGGCACATGGGGTCACAGCGTCACTGAAGTTTGGCGTGGCCTCCAAGACGTAGGAAGGTGCCCAAGGCAGGGGTCACCCTGTGATAAGGTACTTTGCACTAAAGTGTGTGGGGGGTGGGGTGGGGGGGCATGTGATGTACATTTTTTAAAAGTCATCAGTTTTTAAAGGTCAGAAAGTTAAGATGAACAAATTTCAGAATGGAAGTAGATCTTGAGATGGGATTAACCATAAAAAATATATCTACGGAATGTAGTCATGAATATTTATAGAAAAGTGTTTCATAGACATGGATGCCTAATAAAAGCAGGTTACAAAAGCAAACGATGTAGTGCTTCAATGCAAAATACTTCCATATATTTTAAAATAAATAGTAAATGTTATTATATTAGATGAAGAGAGAGCATAGAGAATCTATACTTAACATAATGAAAGGGATGGCTAATCTTTCAACAACAAACTGCCTTCCTCATGGACAAAAATAGCCATTCCCCTTAGGAGGGGAGAAAACTAATTTATACTAAAATTTCTGGTCATTAACAGGAAATAAAGCACCACACAGTCATTAAAACCAACCCATGTCAATCATGCAAATAATGATGTCAAAGTCAGATTCAGGACTCACATAATTTGTCAGACCACTCTGTTTATTAGCAAAGCGCTTTGCCAATGCACCAGCTTTGTTAGCCCCTCTCTGAGGCTCAAGCTAACTTATTTATACAAATAAGCCAAAGCCAATTTAACATAAGAGACAAAAGGAAGCAGAAACTGACAAATATACATACATATCTTATTTGCATACTAATGTTTACCAATCTCCTAGCTCACTAGGAGCTCTAAGTTAATTAGTTTGAGGACCCATTGTCTCACACTCCTTAATGTTTCTCTTCCTGACAACTATATTTCAACAAACCCTTCAAGTAGCATTTCTTTAATGAATTATAATTTCAATATAATTCATTCTACTTTCACAATTACTACAAATAGAGCAACTTCCAAAAGCATCAATAAGAAGCTACGGGGTTTAAAAAAAAAGACCCCCTAGAGCAGAAGCGGGCAAACTTTTTGGCCGGAGGGCCACATCAGGTTTCTTAAATTGTATGGAGGGCCAGTTAGGGGAGGCTGTGTCTCCCCAAACAGCCAGACGTGGCCCAACCCCCGCCTCCTATCCAACCCCCCTTGCTTCTCGCTCCCTGACGGCTCCCCCGGGACTCCTGCCCCATCCAACCCCCCCGTTCCCTGACCCCTGACAGCCACCCCGGGACTCCTGCCCCATCCACCACCCCCTGTTCCCCACCCTCTGACCACCCCAACCCCTATCCACACCCCCACCCCTGACCACCATTCCGAACTCCCCTGCCCTCTATCCAACCCCCCCTCCCCCCTTACCGTGCTGCCTGGAGCACCGGTGGCTGGCGGTGCTACAGCTGCACCACCCAGAGCACCGGGTCAGGCCGCAGCTCTGCAACTGCGCAGCCTGCCCACCCAGAACATTGTGCCAGCGGCGCAGTGAGCTGAGGCTGGGGAGGAGGGCAAACAGTGGGGGAGGGGCAGGGGACTAGCCTCCCGGACCAGGAGCTCAGGGGCCGGGCAGGAGGCTCCCGTGGGCTGGATGTGGCCTGCGGGCTGTAGTTTGCCCACCTCTGCCCTAGAGAGACAATTTTTGAATAAAGTACACAATCAATTACCTTAAAACACAATTATTGATCATCAAGATTAATTAGATAAAAATTGCAAGTGATAAATAGTAACTGAGAGCTCTAAATTGAACAGCAAAATTAATCAATGGGAGGAAGAGTAGGGGAGACATAAAAACAAAGAATCAGATTTTCTAAAAAAGTCACAGCAACCAAAAGCGCCCAATTCGTCACCTAAGCCCTGATCTACACTACGGGGTTAGGTCGAATTTAGCCGTGTTAGGTTGATTTTAAAATGAATGCGTCTACACAACCAACCCCGTTCCGTCAACCTAAAGGGCTTTTAAAATTGACTTCTGTACTCCTTCCCGGTGAGGGGAGAAGCACTAAAATCAACCTTGCTGGGTTGAATTGGGGGTAGTGCAGACACAATTCGACGGTATTGGCCTCCAGGAGCTATCCCAGAGTGTTTCAATGTGACCGTTCTGGACACCACTTTGAACTCCGATGCATTAGCCAGGTACACAGGAAAAGCCCTGGGAAATTTTGAATTTCATTTCCTGTTTGGTCAGCGTGACGAGCTGAGCAGCACAGGTGACCATGCAGTCTCCCCAGAATCACAAACGAGCTCCATCATGGACCGAAAGGGAGACACTGGATCTGGTTGCTGTCTAGGGAGAAGAATCTGTGCTGGCCGAACTCCGATCAAAAAGAAGAAATGCTAATATATATGCAAAAATCTCACAGGGCATGGTGGAGAGAGGCTAAAACAGTGACACACAGCAGAGCCGCGTGAAAGTTAAGGAGCTCAGGCAAGCCTACCAAAAGACAAAAGAGGCAAACGGTCGCTCCTTGTCAGAGCCCCATACATGCCACTTCTATGATCAGCTGCATGGCATTCTAGGGGGGGACCCTACCACTACCCCACCACTGTCCGTGGACACCTGCAAGGGGGGAGTCTCACACAAGAGGGAGGAGGATTTTGTGGATGAGGAAGAGGAGGAGGAGGAGAATGCACAACAGGCAAGCGGTGAATCCATTCTCCCCGGCAGCCAGGAGGACCTTTTTATCACCCTGGAGCCAATACCTTCCCAAGGCAGAATCCCCGATCCTGAAGCCGCAGAAGGCAGCTCTGGTGAGTGTACATTTGTAACTACAGTACAGGGTTTAAAAGCAATAGTGTTTAATGTTTGATTTGTCCTGAAGACTTGGGATGATTCGTGGCCAGTACAGCTGCTGGAGAAGTCTGTTAATGTGTCTGGGGATGGAGCGGGAATCCTCCAGGGACATAGAATCATAGAATATCAGGGTTGGAAGGGACCTCAGGAGGTCATCTAGTCCAACCCCCTGCTCAAAGCAGGACCAATCCCCAGTTTTTGCCCCAGTTCCCTAAATGGCCCCCTCAAGGATTGAACTCACAACCCTGGGTTTAGCAGGCCAATGCTCAAACCACTGAGCTATCCCTCCCCCCACATCTCCATGAAGCTCTCCTGGAGGTCCTCTGAAAGCTTTTGCAGAAGGTTTCTGGGGAGGGCTGACTTATTTCATCCTCCACAGTAGGACACTTTACTACGCCAAGCCAGTAGCAAGTGGTCTGGAATCATTGCAGCACAAAGCATGGCAGCGAATGGTCCTGGGTTTTTGTTGCATTCAAATAACATTCGGTCCATATCTTTCTGTGTTAGCCTCAGGAGAGTGATATCATTCATGGTCACCTGGTTGAAATAGGGGAATTTTTGTAAGGTAACAGTAAAAGGACCCTGTTAATGCTGGGTTGTTTGCGCTTGGCTAAAAGGGATCGTCCTGGAGAATAGCCACGCAGTGGGGGGAGGGGTGAAGGGATCATCCCAGAGAATAGCCACGTGGTGGGGTGGAGGGAGGTGTGTGCTGCACATCCAGTCAAAAACTGCAGCCCCTCCTTTTAAATGTGAAACCCAACCGGCATTGCTTGCTATGGGAAAGGATGGCGCTGCAGTTTGAAACCATTCCCACATGTTATGAAGGCATAAGAAGCCAACCCCACATACCAAAAGGCTTCCCATGGCTGCCTGGAAACCAAATTCTGTTGCCCAGCCGTTTGTGATGTGTCACCATACCAGCAGGCACTCAATATAAAAGGCAAAATGCGACCTTGTACCTAAAGCACATGAGCTGTCTGCTGTGAATTGCTTGATTCACTATGAAAAAGTCTCCCTTTTGTTCTCAGAAATGTATCATCTTAAATTTTACTCTCCCTTTTTATCTCCCCCCAGGTGCATATGTTTCTATGCTCCCCCTATCATCCCCATCCCTGAGGTTATTGCGGATCAGAAGGTGAATAAAATGCACTCACAATGACATGTTTTCTGAGCTCATGCAGTCCTCCTGCACTGATAGGGCACAGCTTAATGCATGGAGGCATTCAGTGGCAGAGGCCAGGAAAGCATTAAGTGAGCGCAAAGAGCAGAGGCAGGAGGCGATGCTGAGGCTAATGGGAGAGCAAACGGACATGATGAAGTGTCTGTTGGAGCTGCAGGAAAGCCAACAAGAGCACAGATCCTCACTGCCCTCCTCCCCAAGTTCCATATCCTCCTCACCCAGACGCCCAAGAACACGGGGTGAGGGAGGCTCCGGGCACCCAGCCACTCCACTCCAGAGGATGGCCCAAGCAACAGAAGGCTGTCATTCAAACAGTTTTGATTTGTAGTGTGGCTACAATAAGCAATGTTGCCTTGGCCTTCCCTCCTCCCGCACCCCACCCCACCTGGGCTACCTTGTCGGTTATATCACTTTTTTTTTTATTAATAAAGAAAGAATGCGTGGTTTCAAAACAATAGTGACTTTATTTCCTTTGCCAGCTGTGATCAAAGGGGGGAGGGTGGTTGGCTTACAGGGAATTAAAATCAACAAAGGGGGCGGGTTTTCAGCAAGGAGAAGCACACACACTACTGTCACACCATAGCCTGGCCAGTCATGAAACTGGTTTTCAAAGCCTCTCTGATGCACAGCACACCTAGCTTTGCTCTTCTAATCGCCCTAGTGTCTGGCTGCTCAAAATTGGCCACGAGGTGATTTGCCTCAACCTCCCACCCTGCCATAAACGTCTCCCCCTTACTCTCACAGATATTATGGAGCACGCAGCAAGCAGCAATAACAATGGGAATGTTGGTTGCTCTGAGTCCTAACCTAGTCAGCAAACAGCACCAGCGAGCTTTTAAACATCCAAAGGCACATTCTACCACCATTCTGCACTTGCTCAGCCTATAGTTGAACTGCTCCTTACTACTGTCCAGGCTTCCTGTGTTCGGCTTCACGAGCCAGGGGAGCAAGGGGTAGGCTGGGTCCCCAAGGATAACTATTGGCATTTCAACATCCCCAATGGTAATTTTCTGGTCTGGGAAGTAAGTCCCTTCTTGCAACTGCTCAAAGAGCCCGCAGTTCCTAAAGATGTGAGCGTCATGCACCTTTCCTGGCTATCCCACACTGACGTCGGTGAAATGTCCCTTGTGATCCACCTGTGCTTGCAGCACCATTGAAAAGTACCCCTTGTGGTTTATGTACTGGTTGGCAAAGTGGTCCGGTGCCAAGAGAGGGATATGCGTTCTGTCTATTGCCCCACCACAGTTAGGGAATCCCATTGCAGCAGAGCCATCCAATATGACCTGCACATTTCCCAGAGTTACTACCCTTGATACCAGAATGTCAGTGATTGCACTGGCTACTTGGATCACAGCAGTCCCCACAGTAGACTTGCCCACTCCAAATTGATTCCCGACTGACCGGTAGCAGTCAGGCATTGCAAGCTTCCACAGGGCTATCGCCACTCGCTTCTCAGCTGTAAGGGCAGCTCTCATCTTGGTATTCCTGCACTTCAGGGCGGGGGAAAGCAACTCACAAAGTTCAAGGAAAGTGGCCTTATGCATGCGAAGTTTCACAGCCATTGTGAATCATCCCTTACCTGCAACACTATGTGGTCCCACCAGTCTGTGCTTGTCTGCCGGGCCCAGAATCAGTGTTCCACTGTATCAACCAGCCCCACCGCCACCATGATGTCCCAGTTGCCACAGCCCGTGCTTTCAGGAACGTCTGTGTCCACATCCTCATCACAATCGTCCTCGTGCTGGCGTCTCTTAGCCTGGTTCTGCACATACTCCAGGATAATGCGTAAGGTGTTTACAATGCTCACAACAGCAGCGGTGAGCTGAACGGGCTCCATGCTTGCCGTGGTATGGCGTCTGCATAGGTAACACAGGAAAAAAGGTGCAAAATGATTGTCTGCTGTTGCTTTCACAGAGGAAGGTAGAGAGAGAGGGAGAGACGATTGACGACATGAACCCAAAACCACCCGTGACAATGTTTTTCCCCCATCAGGTATTGGGAGCTTAACCCAAAATTCCAATGGGCAGCAGAGACTGCGGGAACTGTGGGATAGCTACCCACAGTGTACTGCTCCATAAGTCGATGCTAGCCATGGTATTGAGGACACACTCCGCTGACTTAATGCACTTAGTGGGGATATACACAATCGACTGTATAAAATCGATTTCTAAAAATCGACTTCTATAAAATTGAACTAGTTTTGTAGAGTAGACATACCCTTTAAGTGATGCAGTCAAATCTATTAAAAATTGTCAGAACAAGGACTGGCTAGAAAGCAAGAATTGTGGATTGTAAAAAATTTCAAGGTTTCAGGAATTGTTTTAATTCTGCATCAGAACAAAAGTCAGATCTTTTCAAACTTTCCATGAAAAAAACCTGAGAGAGTGAGACCTCAGAATAGCCAGTGGTCAGGCACTCACCTTGGATCTGATGGAGACAGTTTCAAGTTCTTGCTCTGCCTGATTCAGAGTGGGGACTTGAACTAGGAGTCTCCCACCTCCTGAGTTACAAGAGGTTAAAGCCAGAAGGTACCACCTAGTCATCTAATCTAGCCTTGTTTATATCACAGGCCACCAACACCACCCAGCATTCAGACATTAAACCCAACAACCGAAAATAGACCAAAGTCTTCCAGCCCACAGGAGAATAGATTATTATGTGCTTCAGGCAGAGAATAGGAAGGACCAAGGTACACCAGTGTTCGAAGCCCCACAATGTCAGGAAAATTATTAAGTAAGATATATCCAGATAATCCTGGCAAATGACCTGCTCTCACATTCTGCAAAGGAAGGCCAAAAAAAAACCCCTAGGTCACTGACAAATTGACCTGGGGAAAAATTCCTTTCTGACCTTTCATATGGTGATCAGTTAGACCCTGAGCATGTGAGCAAGAATCATCCAGGCAAGCACCTCAGACTGTGAGCGTTCAGTGCCACCTCAGAGCCCTGGCCCACTCTACCCAATGTCCCATCTCCAGCCATGGCCATCCCTGACGCTTCGGAGAAAGGAGACTAAACAAAAAAACCACCTCCCAGAATACACTGAGGGGGAAATACCTTCCAGATCCCTTCTAGTGGCCAACCAATACACTGAAGCATAAGATTTAGGAAGATAAGACTAACTGGAAGTGAGCTGTAGGGTTGTTTAGCCTTGCTCCCCTCCATCATGAGTAACCCCATCATACAACTGCACTCATAAATTTGTCCAGCTCTCTCTTAGAGCTAATTAAGTTGGTTGCCCCCATGACTCTTGTTAGGAAGCTGTTCCAGAACCTCACCCCTCTGATGGTTAGAAACCTTCTTCTAATTTCCAGCCTGAATTTGTTCCTGGCCAGTTTATAACCATTTGTTCTTGTGCCAACATTGTCTTTGAGCTTAAATAGCTCTTCACACTCCCTGGTATTTAACCCCCTCTCCCCACAGATTTATGAGAGCAATCATATCCCCTCTCAGCCTCTTTTTTGGTTTTTTTGCTAGACTAAACAAGCCAAACTCATCTAGTCTTCTCACATAAGATAGGCCCTTCATTCCCCTCATATGGTGAGTGTCCTGATCCCTGGGCTATTAGCTGTTCTGCAGTGGTGCTCTTGCAGTGTCTTGTTTTGACCATTCTATCTGGGACCAGAGGAACCTTGCTGCAAAATGTTTAGTTGAAATTGGTACATTTTAAAAAAAAGATTTGGGTTTTGACAAATCAGCATTTTCTGAAGAAAAAAGTTTAATCAAAAAATTCCCAACGAGCTCTACTCAGCACCATGAGATACCCCTGGTTTTCAGCAAGAGATTCTGGGTGCTGAGCATTTTTGAAAATCTGGCCCAAACGGGCTGGGGGGAAGATGATGTTTTACAGTTATCTATGCAGTGTTTTTCATGCAGTATCAGAGCAACAGCATTGCCAGTGCAACCAAGGGCCCCAATCTTGCAAACAGCCACGCACACATCTACACCTGGATGCATTCGGCTCCCCTCACAGGACTGAGCTTTCAGGATCATGGCCAAAATGAGTAAATGAAAACTGTTCTCAAATCATAGAAGCTAGAAATCAACAATAGCATGGCTAAATGAAACACTCACTGACAAAGGAACTACCAGAATTGCTCTAGGAAGAAAAAAAATGCCCACCAAGACGTAGAACACAGATACACAGCACCCTCACCCTATCGGTTTAAATCTATCCTGGACATGACCATTACCATCTTGCTGATTTTACATCAGCAAACATACTTATCTTTTCATCCAAAAAGAATTCCAAAGGGATGGAAGAATTTTAAATAATCCCTTACCCTCATTGCTGATACAATAAGTATCAGTTCTCTATGCCATCAACTTTTCTAGTAAAACACTATTTACAATTTATTTTAAACTGTGTGTGAGGGACTGTTTTCTGTATTTAAGTGCAGCATCCTTTTCTCTGTATCTTGGGAAGTCACACTTACACCCACTGCCTTTTCCTCTTCTCAGGGTCTTGTCACTTTTTTGCAAAAAGAAAACTGATTTTATCCAGAGAGAACATTGCACCTCTCTCACCCCTTTAGCAGTGTATGCACCTTCTCCCTGCTGTAGATGCAGACTCTCTTTCCTCACCCCAATCTAAAACTCTCAGGTCTATTACTATCTGCCTCCTACATATGAACCTGTCTCCTAAAACGCAGCCCCTTCCCAGGCCCCCACCTTCAAGCTGTCACTAAACTATCCAGTTTCTCCTTCTACAATCTAACCAAAATATCTTATTTTCTTAACATCTCCATTGCTTAAACCCTTGTCATCTTTCAGCCTGATTAGTATAATCTTCTTCACTCCATAACTCTTATTCTCCCTAGCCACCAATAGATTCATCTTCCTTTGCTTCCTCTCCAACACAATAACCTCATCCTTGAAGCCCTTCATTCTCTTCTTGTCTTTTAATGCATCATATTCTAACTCCTCTCATCCTTACCTTCAAGGGCTACATAATTTCACCCTGTGTCTTTACATCATCTATTTTCCTTTCCCTCCTTCGTCTCCTTCTCTCATTCTTTACTTGCAACAACTATACTTGGAGGATTCTGCTCATCCTTGCCCATCAACCACCTTCACTTTCCTCCTTCAAATACTTCTTTGAAACAAATGTCTTCCTCCTTACTTGTCCTCAGCAATAATCTCTCCAAATCTTCCCATGTCTTAATCGTAATCCCATGTCTTGTCTTGTCTGTCAGAGGGCCCTAATTGGAGAGATACAGAACATTTGCAATTCCAACTGAAGTCAATGTACTCTATAATTTTTCTCATTAGATGTTAAGAGAGCTCACTCTCTAAACTGTTCAAAGAGATGTTTTGTTTTGTTCAGGTGCATACTGTATTCATGCAATAGTGTTATACATGACAAACCCTATTTTTTAAAAAACAATTCTTCTCACAAAATCCCCCCACATTTGAGGTAATTAAAGTTTTGATTAATTAAAAATGTCAGGGCATAATAAATTATCACACCTCAGAATTACTGTATTTCTGCACTGGCAATAAAAAGCAATTTTAGTTGCTTGCAACCAAATGTGAGTAGAATGTTAGATGACTGAAATGTGAACTGCAGGTGAATTGTATCTCAGGATCAGGCCATCAGACTGCAATTGCTGCAAGACAAAGAACATGTCGATCTGGATGGTTAAATGACACACAGATTTCTCGTTCTGTATTAACTGTAATTATTAGTAATTATTTAAAAGATTAGATAGAAGATATTTGAGGAGAGTCTTATGGTTAAATCACTGCATTGGGGTTCAGAAGAGGAGTTTCATTCCTGGCTCTCCCACAAACTTCCTGTGTGAACTTAGAAAAGTCCCTTAAACTCTCATTACCTCAGCTTCCTATATTTAAAATACTCTGTCTCTTCTGTGTAGCTAATAGATAGCTTTTGGGAAACCTACTTTCTCTTACTAAGTCTTTATACAATTCCTAGCAGGAGGAGTCCCAGATCTCATCTGAGTTCTCAAAGCACTGTAGTAATGTAACTAGTCAGTTCTTCTGGATACTTTATATATTTGGCCTAATGGCCACCACACAAACTATAAACTAATATTTTTTTCATAACATTATTTTACGTGTCAATTGGTGCACGATGATTAAATTACAGGCAAACTAAGATGTCAGTTAATGTTACAGTAGATGAAACTGCATCTTGACACTCCTTTGATTAAGTAATCATAACACATTTAGCTGCAGTTCTGAACAAAGAAACAAAAGAAAACTTGCAGGTTTATTTAGCTATTTAATCTACTCCAGCACTTGCATGAGTGTAATGTAGCATTTGCCATGGTAACCACATTTTCCCCTTGGAACTCAACTAGATGTGTACATGATTTCTCCTCTTCATTGTCTATGCTACTGTTGCTGTAGTGCAGCGGTGACTGACTCATACTGTTGAGATATTTAAATATATATTTTTAATTTTCCAAAACACCAGTGGGTGAATATTTGATTCTTCCGTGTGTTTAGTCTGACTTAAGCACCTTTCCATTACAAATCAGAGGGAGGAAAATATTGAACAAGTGCAAAACAATGGTAAATTATGCATTTAAAAAGTGTGTTAACACTTCCTTAAATTCATTTCTTGGGACTGTCATCAAGGAAATTGCAATTGCAATACAGTCTTTTGTCATGAATAAGACGCACAATTCTGAGCATGGTGGGCAGAGGTTTAGAAGTGTAACTTTTGCCATTAGAACTTATATCTGATTCCTGGTAAAGTGTTACCCAAAGTATTTGAAATTCCCTTTCAGTTATTGATAGTGTCTGCAAAGTATTCTTCCTTCGTGCCACCTTCTCACTGAACTCATTGTTAATTAGAATAGTCAACCCAGAATTGAAACCAACTTGGTAATTTACACTTTTGCAAATGCATTCAGCAGAATCTGCTGTTTTGATGCCTGCCTCTGATTAATTTGCATCTTTAAAAGGTGCAAGCAACATTATGCTCAGATTTAGTTGCAAATGAGTAAATTTGCTTCACATTAGAAGTGCAGAAATTCTGAAGTGAAATGATGTATTATTTCCTGGCATTAGTCAATAGACCAACACTAACCACTCAAAATTTGGGGGATATAGTTTCAAAATTATGATCAAACATAAAAAATTGTATATATGCAGTGTAAGCCGTTTTCAGAGGTGCTGAATACCCACAGTTATTACTGAAAGCAATGGGAGTTGATGTCAATAGCATTACGCAAGCTTTCACAAGCTGTGAATTTGACCTTAAGAATCTAGATGACCTAATATGTTTTCTTCCATTTTTAATTTCTGGTTGACAACTTTTAGCATGCTCAAAATGTTTACCCTGGTACATTGTTAAAATGAGCAAATAATTCATAGTGAACAGACAATTCAACATGCTGAGGCACTTTTTGCATCCAAGAATTGTCTAAACAGCTTATGATTTTCTTGATTTATTAATTATTCAAATTACTCTCTTAGCATGCCCAAAATGTTTATCCTTCTACATTGTTAAAATGAGCAAATAATTCATAGTGAGCAGTTTATAGAAAATGTTCAGTATTAGAAATTCAAGCTGTATTCAATCATTTTGATTGCACACACAGGTCACATGGTGTGTTTCTGTCCCTTGACAGGATTAGTGCAAATCAGATTTTTGGTATGAATACTTGCAACTATGAATTGGAAATGTGTCTTCTGCAAATATTCATGCGTTTAAATGTGTCATTTTTTCCAAACATTCTTCCTAGTAGACTTGTCAACTAGAACATTAACGCAAGCAAACACAAAAAGTCCATAAATACCATTGGAGCATATTCATGTTTGCCTAAAAACCTTTCAAAATCAGGTTCTTAGCATCTATTCATCAATTTCCCTATCTTTAATGTGATGGGGGTGGTAAATGATTACGATCATCACCATTTTACAGCAACATAATGAGGACTAATTAGTTAAAGTTATCTTGGAGATAAAATATGCTATCTATTATTAGGATATATGATTTAATCTGTGGCTGGCACATTCCATCAAGAAGTTTTCCTACTTTTGGAAATGAAGAATGTACTCGCTTATTGCGATGTGACAAAACATTATTAATTCCCACTGATTAATGTATAAGACAGATGTCTCTTCTTGAGAGGAGGGCAGGTGGTATACCCTCCCTGGGGTCTGTCCTGAATTAAATTACATTTTGTAATCTATTCATATGTGCTGTGCAAAGGTCGGATGTTTCTTATGTTTCTCTACCATGCAAACCACCTGTCATCTTTTCTTATTTGATTTACTATTTAAGTTTATAGCTGCACCAGACCCTGTGACAAATTTCTTTAAGAAAATATGCTAGTTTTTTTATCAAATCCAAATGGTGGTAATTATTTACTATACCTCTGCTGTCAAACTCTAAAAAGTACTAAGCTACTATGTTAACCATATTTTGATTTCCCTGTAGACAGCACTATTAGTGTAATTTCATTCAGCAGTCTGACTGTATCAAGCACTGAAAGGTAAACTTTGGGTCAGATTTTGCTTCTCTCCTTCCTTTCTGGGTTTTATTTTAATTTTTTTTTGTCTCATATGTGCATATTTGTGCAAGATTAAAGGGTCGACATAATGGAAGAAGCTAAAGTCCTCATTTCATGCAAGGAACTCTGGACTCCTGACAAATTACTTAAACTTGAGTTGTGAGACCAAGGTCAATTTTTCCTCTTACTTAGAATAGTATTAATATAGGTTGGGTCGTTATGGTAAATACTACAGAAATAACCATGAAAGCACAATCAGTGTCCTGACAGAATTTAATTATTAGTGAATGGATTTCCTTCATGTCACTAGAAAAGTGAGCTGAACTGTAATGATTATAGTATTACTACCCAACATTACATCAGAAATTACATTATCCATCAAGCTTCTGAGATTTTGTTGGTACCATTTTGTTTAAGACGTTTGTGAACAACTCTGACAAAATTATGTGGCGCATCTAGAAAGGGTTCTAGTTGTAATCCTCGGTTATCCCCAATAACTCAGTTCTAGTTATAGTATATTAGATCCAGTTATGCACACTTTTCTTCAGATAAGTAATCCTTCCTCACAGAGGCAGGGCTATACTCACTTGAGTGGGGGGTTGCAAAATCATAGAATCATAGAATATCAGGGTTGGAAGGGACCTCAGGAGGTCATCTAGTCCAACCCCCTGCTCAAAGCAGGACCAATCCCCAACTAAATCATCCCAGACAGGGCTTTGTCAAGCCTGACCTTAAAAATATCTAAGGAAGGAGATTCCACCACCTCCCTAGGTAACGCATTCCAGTGTTTCACCACCCTCCTAGTGAAAAAGATTTTCCTAATATCCAACCTAAACATCCCCCACTGCAACTTGAGACCATTACTCCTTGTTCTGTCATCTGCTACCACTGAGAACAGTCTAGATCCATCCTCTTTGGAACCACCTTTCAGGTAGTTGAAAGCAGCTATCAAATCCCCCCTCATTCTTCTCTTCCGCAGACTAAACAATCCCAGTTCCCTCAGCCTCTTCTCATAAGTCATGTGTTCCAGTCCCCTAATCATTTTTGTTGCCCTCCGCTGGACTCTTTCCAATTTTTCCACATGCTTTTTGTAGTGTGGGGACCAAAACTGGACACAGTACTCCAGATGAGGCCTCACCAATGTCGAATAGAGGGGAACGATCATGTCCCTTGATCTGCTGGCAATGCCCCTACCTATACATCCCAAAATGCCATTGGCCTTCTTGGCAACAAGGGCACACTGTTGACTCATATCCAGCTTCTCGTCCACTGTAACCCCTAGGTCCTTTTCTGCCGAACTGCTGCCGAGTCATTCGGTCCCTAGTCTGTAGCGGTGCATTGGATTCTTCCGTCCCAAGTGCAGGACTCTGCACTTGTCCTTGTTGAACCTCATCAGATTTCTTTTGGCCCAATCCTCTAATGTGTCTAGGTCCCTCTGTATCCTATCCCTACCCTCCAGCGTATCTACCTCTCCTCCCAGTTTAGTGTCATTTGCAAACTTGCTGAGGGTGCAATCCACACCATCCTCCAGATAATTTATGAAGATATTGAACAAAACCGGCCCCAGGACCGACCCTTGGGGCACTCCACTTGATACCGGCTGCCAACTAGACATGGAGCCATTGATCACTACCCACTGAGCCCGACAATCTAGCCAACTTTCTATCCACCTTATAGTCCATTCATCCAGCCCATACAAATCAGGTAGAACAAGGTAGATGAGATGGTGAGGCAATATTATATATAATGCCATTACATTTGCCTTCTTCCTGCACCTCAGGGAAACTCTTTGCTGAAGCACAGGCCAGGATTCTGTCTTTTCAGGAAAGCACTATGTAGAGTTAAATGTCAGGGCTATTGTATGCAAAAGTCTGATAAATAGGTGTTAATAGTTCCTAGTAAACTTCAAAGAAAGCATACCATAAAGTTTCTTACAAAAACAATCGTTCAGTGAACAAAGTTTAAGGATCCATAACTATGAGCATTTCAGCCCTTGAGTTAATAGTTGACTGGTCCTTTCACTTGCTGGTGTAACAGAAATTTGCAGCCTGTTTCCGAAGTGGTACCGGTATTGAGCACCAATCCTCACAGCATACACATCACGTGATCCTGCATGGATCAGCCACTGAGTCGTCTTTAACTCCTGTACTTATAAACCTCCTCCACCACCACTATCCCGCACTGATTGATTCAGCTTTCATAGGGTGACTGGGTGTGAGCTGCCACAAGGGTTGCCCACAATGAAAACTTCCTATGCAGCTTCAGAAACAGCTAGTGAGCATGTACAATAACTGCCACACCCTAATTCTGGATGTTTCTGGGCCATTCTAACTTGCCCTGCTATGCATTCTGTACACGTGCAGAGACATAGAATTCCAACTAAAACCCATGTCTCCTCACTGCTGCTTCTCTCAGTTGCTTTGGAAGAAAATGTCAAATGGTGCAGTAGAAAGCATGTGGGTCACATAGGCACTTTACCTGTAAATGCTGTGACCACAATGGGTAAATTTTCAAAAGTACCTCAGTGACTTAGGCTTCTGAATGCCATTTTCAAATGTTATTTGGGCACATGGGGCTAAGTCACTTTTGAAATTAGACTTAGACACTTTTGAAAATTTTATCCAATTAGCATGATCCTACCTTTCAAATTCAGACTATTCTAGTCTGTGCTTTGCTTTGAAATTGCTATCAGCCATATATGATGCTTAAAAAAAAGACATAAGTATGGGGAACAATACAGGTGGTTGCTGCGATTTACCTTCCTCTAGCTCAGAGTCTAAGCCACTTGTATAAAATTAATTAAGTATTCATTGGAGCAGCGGGAATGTGTCTCACCCTTCTGCTAGGAGTGCCCTAACCAATGGGCTATAGAATCAGTCTCACTCTCTTACTCTAGGCTTGAGTTAGGTGACCATCCTCTGGGCAGTATCAGGACTTTGGCAACTCTGCACAAGTCCACGTGCTGAAATTTAGACACCATGGGGACTTGAATGGTGGAAACTTAGGCACCTAGGGATGTTAGGCACCCACACAGTTAGGAGGCAGCTGACCAGGAACATGGTGAATGCCAGTGGCACCTAAATTTTGGTCTTTGACACCAAAAGTGGCGGTTAGGCATTTAAGTCCCCCTGGGGAATCCCACCCAAAATACCTACTTTCTAATTCCTCTAAAAGCAATGGTACCAGTCATTTAGAGATCCAAGCTGGAAATGAAGAAGCCTGCAAAAGGAAAACCTGTCATTTTATTTATTAAAGTAAATGGATTAGGAATTAAGTAGGAAATGAGGATGGCTATGATAACACTATGCACAAATCCAGCTGCACAAGGGATGTTCATTTTCATCACTTTGGTGTCTTGCTTCCAGACCTCAGTCTTCTTATTGTTTTTCTTGGTCTGTAAAGGTAACATAGAAAAAATAAAGACAGACACATCAGACACCAGATTGTGGGTTAAAGATCAAGTGTCATCAAATTTGCTATCAGACAGAAAATGATAAACTAGTAATACTATACAAATTCCATTGTACTCAATCATGCATTTTATGGGGACGCCATAAACTTAAACTTTTACTATCAGTCTGGGAGTGCAGTAGTAAACTCTCATGTGTCTTTCTGTTTTACCTTCCTGGCTGTTTCAACGCAGAAAATAACCAATTTTTACGTTTCTGAATGACAGTTTGTAAAAATTACCCTTTTGTTTTAGTGTGTTCAAATAATATGATACAATATTGATTTCAAATAAATGAAGCAGGAGACCAAAAGACAGGCTGATGGCTTTAATAAAAGTAAGATTTTTAGATAGGGAAACAATATTTTTATAATTTAAATCTGGAGACAAAAATTCTATGAACCTGTTAACACAGTCTCCTAATTGGATGTCTTTCCTCTTGTGTCATATTGGACTTATGGTGTCACCACTGTAACATTGGCAAAAATTATCACTTTCGTTTTACTTTGCTTGCAGATGATACTGAGTTTAATCTCCATCGAATATAATACTTGTCAGGATGACCTATTTACAGCACATTGTTCATATTAAGATTTGTATCTGATTTAAATGAACTGTATACACTGAGTCTGACACCAAAGTTTGAACAAATCTGCTGACACAATGAAATACGTTAAATACGGTGAACCTTAATCTGGTCTCACACCTGTTGTAAATTAGTTTAATTCTTTCTGTTTTGATAGATTTACCCCTGGTTTGCACTGATATAACTGAGATCAGAATCCAGCCCAGTGATTTTACCTGTTAAAGTATTTGATTTTATTTCATTTTCCCACTTATTTTCCAGCACTGCAGCATCTGCATAGCTGCAGACAATTCAGAGCAAGACAGTAAGCTATTTTTTTAAACTGATGTGAAATTTACTTTCAGAATTAAGTTTCTCATTCTAAGCTTCCTATTTTGTGTTATTTAGCAGCCTTCTGATCTCACTCTGCCACCTGCTAATAACCAAAATAACATTTCACAGATTACAAAATTATAAGTAAAAGAGAGACTGACTGTCAGTCTTCCTAAAGTCAGCTACAAAGCTTATCATTTTTGGAGCCCTCAGGAACCTTCTAAGTTCCCAACTTTAAGGCAGTCTGTGAACACTTACAATGCATCAAATTATACTCTGATTTATACCAGTGCAAAACCTTTGATTTCTGAGACCAGTATCTTCTCTGTAAGCATGTAAATGTAGTGAAAACTTATTCATTACCTAAAGGTAATGTGAGACACCAGCAAAATATTATGAAATAGGTTGGCAAAAAAAGTAACTAATCTAAATATAATGTCAGCTACCCAATAGCATTACATAGACATTCTCATTTAATTTGGCAAACACATTATAGGAATGAGATACAACTACTCTTTAACTACCCGGGTACCAGTGCTCTGGTCAGAATGTTCTGGAGAGGTGCTCTGTATTTTCCCCATTACTCATGCAACATAACACACATTGTTTCGTATCTGCCAAGTCAATCGATTGAATCTATCAGTGTCCATTTTATATACACCACAGTCAATAATCACCTACAAGTTCACAGTGCTATTTGCAATGGGTACATTCAGGAACTCTTTTCTATTTTGTCCTATTAGCTGTGCTACCGCCAAGTCTCTAATTTGGGCTTTCAGGGAACAAAGCTCTATTGTCACATTGACAGGCCTATGCCATATATAGTAACTCTACAGGTCTCTTCCTGAGTCCCATCATTCTCACTCCAAAAGTCAGTCGGTGAGCAGGTGAAATATTCTCAATGCAGGAGTACCCATATTTGTACAAATAAAAGCAACCTCTCAAGTATTCAAGAAAACCAAATGGAAAAGTAAATAAAAGGGGGTGCAAGCATGTCTAGATCAAATTATATATCAGATTTAGAAAACATGTTTGCAAACACAATTTTTCCTATTAAACCAGGTCCATGCAAAATCCATATCTGGGTGTGGCTTCCAACCCTCCCAATATTCAGAAGGTGAGGGAAGGGAAGGATTAGATTAAGGCCCATCTCCAGGAACCACTTTTTAGTAAAACTGATGAGAA
Organism: Chelonia mydas; assembly: GCF_015237465.2. Lineage (NCBI taxonomy): Eukaryota > Metazoa > Chordata > Testudines > Cheloniidae > Chelonia > Chelonia mydas. The sequence goes on from NC_057852.1 coordinate 105,268,882, forward strand.
AACAGCAGGATTATCCATGAAAATATGGGGTAAGAAAACACAGAAATATTTCCCCTGTAACCTACATTCCACATACTGTATGCAAATATCCTCCCTGTTCACTCAGTGCTTTGCAGTGAGACATGAGTTTAATTACTCCAGGTAATCCCTAGGTTTGGGATTACCTCCCCATCACCCCCACCATTCCTGGGTATGCATCTTCTAAATAGTTTTCTGAACATAGGCATATGTTCCTATTTCAAATATCAGGTGTAGAGAGTCCATATAGGTTTAATAAATTAAGGATCTTCCTGTAATCATTTAGTAGTTGGCATAGGTCCTGAGTTCCATATTCTTTAGATTGCTTGTTATCATACCTCTAAGAGCCATAGATAATCTCCATTCCTATGGTACTTTGCTGTAGATAAATCCACACAGAGATGCATTGGATGATTAGTAGAGAGCTGAAGAGATGCACAATTTTCCTAAAGTCCCTTTACTACATAACTAGTAATCTGTAGGCAAAATATTCTAAATACCTTACGAAATTTCTACCAAAATATATAGAACCCATAAAAAATATTCTGAATTCATTCTGGATTCAAAATGTCACTCTAAACTACTATTTTAAACTCAACTGATTTATTGTTCTATTTCCAATGAGCTAAATCTTCTCTTGGAGAATCCAGCTTCAAATTTGTGTACAAAGGTAAAACAATGTCATTTCGGTGCTAACTTGGAGTCATCTATTGTAAGCAAAAAGATTGTCTCTGGTCCAGTTTCATAATTGTGGCTTTCAAATGGGAATTGCTGTATAACAGAGGAGTAGCAGAAAGACTAAGGTAATGCAATTTATGTCAATCAATAACTGAGGTTCAGTTTCACTTAGACACATATCTCCGTATCTGATGAGCCACTTTACATTCGCTAATTTATATCACAGGCAGCTGAGACCCAGCCACATTTGACAACCATCCAAGACCTTGAAAATTGCTCCTTTTTTCAAAAAATTTGGCCATTAATATCTTTAAATCTTTAAACTGCAAGGTTATGGCACACATCTTCTGAGAGCATGTGGGAACATTGTGATTATCAGCTCAGCATGATTGCAAAGAAGAAAAACATAGAACTGGTGAGGATGGTAAGAAAATAGCACCACTTTCCCACAAGTAGCATGTCAAACACCACTTCAAACTACATTTCCAATTATAAAAAATAGTCCTTAGTTTCTTAAAATGATGAAAGTGCCATAACAATGTCATCAGAGCAGTCTCCATCACTATATACCACTGTGTCAAGACATGCTGACCTCCTCAGCCTGTTTATTCTTAATAGGTACAATGGTTGGGATAGCCTATTGTTCTAGCACCTTCATCTTCCTTGTGTCCAGATGCCATCCAGATCCCACCAGCTACTTATTTAACTTATAGCTCCTGAAGTGATTCTTCTCAGTCACCGGAAAAGAATCTCACAATCAGCAGAATTAAATTGTGGCTTCTGTTTCTTCCAGCATGAAAGCCAATCTCATCCATAACCAGCACATACAGAGTAAGATTAAAATCACATGGAAACTCAAGTAGCTTGCACTGTCAGTTTCAAAAGTCTATAATTATCAATAATTAGAGTTTATAAAGAGTTAGCAGCATATGGCTCAGACACTATCTTTGTTCTATAAATTGTGTTTTCCTCCCTCCCCTCCTATTTCACTCTGTCTCTAGAGAACTTCAAGCTCCTCCAAATCATTATCCATAAAAGTACCTACCAGTATTGTCTGCATCTATTTAAACAATAATCTCTTGTTTGATCATCTGTGATATCACAAACTATCTCGCTTCACAGCCAAAGCAAGGCAGTTTCTGCAGTAGTTCAGCGCTGGTAACAAACAAAGGACATGTAATTCTGCTTCTTCTGCATAACCAGAGGTATTAGCATTTAAAACCAAATGTCAAACAGGCACAGATGTATCTTCACTGGGTTGTATTCTGGGGTAAATAGCTTTTTAAAAATATACATGGGCCAGGTTATGATCTTACGCTAGTGTAAAACAGAGCAACTCCACTGAAGACACCATCATGAGACTAGAATCAGGCACATGTGTATATGTAAGATTTTTACTTTAAAAGGAACAAAACATCAGCAGAATCTGAGGCTGGCGTCTATCATTTCACTGTGCATAAAACAGGAGAGAGCATTTACATTCACAGGACATTATACACAGAACTTCCCATAAAACTGGTGGAACGAGAAGACACAAGGCCATTTTACAGTTTAGTTAGGAATGTCTAGGCAGACTACTTTGTGCTTATACAGATAGACATCTGCTGGATATAACTGCTAATGGGGTCTGGTTTTACTATATAATTGCATGAACTGCCAGCCATTCTCAGCTGAAATCATAACATGGAGGATGCTGCATATGTCTCCACTATGAGACCAATCCTGTGAGGTACTGAGCAATCAGAACTAAGGGCATTCATGATTTTGCAGGATGTGCTCAGCATCATGCAAGATCAGATCCCACTCACTTCAGCAAATGTCCCTGCCATCTTCGTATATCTCCGAGTATCACAAGGGTCAGATACCCTGACAGACTATCATAAACCGGTTTTCTTCAGGGGTATATATATGAAAATATTTGGCAGCCATCCCTCATTAATTATGCTACTAAACACATTATCTTCAATTTTTAGATGAGTTTTGTAATATTCTACTTGCAGATAAAGACACTCTTTTGTACCATTTACACCCAATTTGCAACCTATATCACAGATGGATTTGGCATCCCGGTTTTATACAGCCAGTGAATCTGACATAGTCCTTTCTGTTCTTAAATATGGAACTCACTGGTACTGATATGCAGGCCAAAGCTTGGATGCACTGAATATTCTCTATGTCCACAATGGTAGGCAAATAGAGGTACAAACCGGAAACTGCAGGATGTTATCTTGTATTACCTATTGAGTGTGGGTGTGTGTGTGTGTGTGAGAGAGAGAGAGAGAGAGATGCACACCAAAGTTCAGGTTCCTGCTCAGTTAAACTTTCTCTGTGACCCTAGGCAAGTCACTCAGGCTCTGTGTGCCTCAGTTCCCTGTGACACGGCCAGCTCACTCCTGCCTCCACTCAAGCCCACAAACAGCTCAGAGACCTTTTCTTTGTAAAACACCCCATGCAGTTTATTTACAATATTCATTTTCACCATCCTCATACACTATATAGCCTCAGGTTTACAATCCAAGGAAGCCCTCAGCTCCTGAGGCAAGAAAGGGAGAAAGATCTCTCTCCCACTCTTTCTTTCTGCTACCCCCTTTCCCACTTCCTTCCTATGTCTTCTGTATCATCTGCCTCATGTCAGGATTTGCCTCTTGGGGTATGTCTTCTACACTGCAATTAGACACCCATGGCTGGCCCATGCTAATTGACTTGGGCTTATGGAGCTCAAGCTAAGGGGTTCTTTAATTGCAGTGTAGATGTTCGGGTTCAGCCACCCCTGCCCCCAAACCCAAGTCAGCTGGCATGGGCCAGCTGTGGGTTTTTAATTGCAGTTCAAACCATAGCACACACAAAGTCTGTAATATGTGCTTATGTGTTTAGTATCTTTTTCAGAGATATCTGTGCATCTAATAAGTCAGATAATTGCAACTAAGGCCTGTATTCTAAATTCCTTGGGTTTTGAAACTACACTACTTTAAACTGTGGTCTCACCATCTCTCACAAACTAAGGATGATTAGTACTTGGCTGGGAGACACCACAACCACCCCCCTCCGTCCCCCCCAAGAAAAATCTGTGTACTTCAGGAAGTGATGATGGTAGCTCAGTAGGTGGCACTCTTCCTTTGAGTTAATACTGGGAACTGAGAACCTACTGGTACACCCCAGGAAATTGGTACAATCAACATGTTGCTGGAGGAGTCATCTTTCTGATGAGATTCTATAGTCATTAAAAATTCAACTGGCACTTTTTACAAAAGTAATGGCCAACTGTTCTGGATAAATTCCGACTGGATAATCATATCTTGCTTAAGTAAAATTCTCCCAGAATTTCATCTTAATTTAATTCCTTATTTTCTATCTTGAAGAGTAAAGGGGTGGGTGACTGCATTTCAGCAAAAGATGTTGACCTATACACACAATGGAGTTATTCCTGATGAATGCCTGTGTGAGAGGACGACCAGGCCCATAGTTTAGATTGTAAGGTTTGTCCAGCAGTTTATGATGTCTGAATAAAAGTCACTCTATACATGCCAGGTATCATTATTATTTCTCCAGAATACTCAAGATGGGGTATAAATACAGATATTTATATATGCATATGCTGACCTAGCTCTCTAACTGCTAGTGCATTTCCCTTCTACAGGATGATAGGTTCTTCTGGTAAATCATATGAACCACTCCTAGCCATTTTTATTACCCTCTGTAGTTTGAAAGGTGTACACTAATACCACTTTAGTCCTTTGGATCATGTAACTATGAACTCATTATTTTTTGCCTTTGTACTTTGCCCTGTAAACTGAGTGAACATTTACTTTTTTCCTATGTTCTTCATATTGCACTATGATTGCCTTCATGTCTAAAATATTAACTAAGCACCAAATTCTGATTCTCTTCCTCACATTGGGTAGAGGTGCTGAAATCAGTAGGGTTACTCATCAAGAATAGAATTACTTGATGTGAGCAAAGGTGGCAGAATTGGGTCCTAAATTAGAAAACAAGAAAAGATTGCTACCTTGACTATGTTTTAACATAATATGTGTTTAGCTTCCATTACCAAGCTTAATTCAAAAGAAATATCTCCTTCATTAAACAAAAATTAAAACTTTGCCCAAATTAAAAAAAAATCACATGGTTGGAGAATTTGGAAAGTAATTTTGATAACATTTACCAAAAAACAATGATCAAAATGAGGGAACTCAATCATTAGTGCTTGAGACTCAATCAGGAAAATATTTCCCCTCCTCCAGTATTGATACATTTTGTAGATTCTGTCTTTGTTGAGCCTTTAGGTCATTCTTTATTCAGGTCATGTCAAAGAAAAAAGGAGAATGAGTTGGTGAATAAAAGCACTATAACTGAGATTAGGTGCTCCATCACTTTGTGATGAAATATTCAAACACATTGCCCAGTGGTATCAACTTATTCATGACTGATTTAAATGAATCACTGAAAAATGTACTTTAATCTTCCATATAATAAGTCTTAAAAAATTAAAACTGAAATCACAGTTTAAATAAAAAGCTAGCAGACATTTCAGCCATCATTTACTTGACTGTACATTTTCTGCTATTAAAGTGGCTGGTTTCATTAAAAAAACCCTAATACAATTGCATGTGTAATGCGGTTTATGATTTAGAGTTGATAATTTGTGAGCTACTGAATGTCTTGGTGGATATTGATGTCATTGCCCTTCATATTAAAAAAATAATGCTCTTCCCAATTATTTTTCATCGGTGAAGAACATGCCGACAAAACTGAATGTAGCATAAGTCCTTAACCTGCTCTCAGCCACTTCAACTATTATTCTTTAAAGTTCAAATGTGAATATTTAGAACAGCTACCTATTCTAAATGGTGTGCCTGACTTTGAATAGCCTTTGGATGCATTTTTTTTTCTAGCATACATTCTTTGCACACTGATTATTGCTCTACCACTAGTTAAATCAATTTAAAATCTGCCAATCGCAGATTACAGGCACAGAAGAATATGGCACATGGACAGCAGCACAGAACCCCCAAATACTGAAATTATTCTTCAAAGGGCTTTTGTTCTAGGTATTACTCCCATTTTAATGAGAGGATTTTAATCATACCTCTTTCCCCTGAATGATGGTTGAAGTGGAAGGGAGGGTGAAGTTAACTGTGAAATTTACCATGAATTTATAAACAACTTGATTGATCTTGATCATCAATTTACCAGTGAACATATTAGCTTTGCAGAACAAATCTATTTAGGTGAGTGAACAGATTACAATTTAAAACCAATATATTTCTGAGGACAGCACATGGCAAACAATTAGCATTTGCACGCCCACTCCCACACTCCGTTAGGTCATTTGTAAGTGTGAGATGTTCCTTCCTTGTTGTAAATTAGAAGCTTTCTGCATGAATGAATTAAACAGACATCGTTAATAATCATTCGAGCATGGAACTGACAGAAAGAGATTTGTGGGTTATGACTCTATCACACCAGCCTCGTTTGCTCATTGATTTATTAAAATTTTATGAAAAGGACAATAAAAATTCTACCTATGCCAAGATCAATGAAGCTTAACACTTTCTCCTCCTCAGCAAATTAGCCACATTTTCTCTTTTAGTATTTAATAATATATTGTTTTCAGAAAGGAAGTTGGGAATTACAGTAGAACTAGGAAACAATATTTTAGAAACTGTTTAAAAGCAACAGGCCACAAGGGGAGTAGAACTCAAAAGGAATGATAATGGGACACAATGCTTTCCACCTCTAGTTCAGATCCATGTTGACTGAAAGCCAGTTGTTTGTAACAACCATCTGGTGAGGACAATGTCCAATCACTTGACAGTCTCTCAATACAGTTTCTGGGATACAGGTGAACTACCACAATAATTAGCACCCTTGTTGGCAATCAGAATATAGAGGCCAAGGACTATATGGGAATGGAGACTAAACCCTGATTCTGACCCATAGCTGTGATCTCTGCAGGGTAGAGTTAAAATACATTGGTAAGACACTGTGGGGAAGCTTATACATCTGTTGTCTTTGCTATTTAGTATCTGCTCTGTGCTACAAAATGGACCTCATTTTCCAGTGCTTTTAAGGCTGGCATTTTTCAGGACTTTGTGTGGCTTGGCCAGAAATGGAAAGAACGTGCTTGCAACAAAACCAAACGGTGTGGCATCGACTGGTGTTCATGTAGGGATAGACAAGGACAAGCCGGACAAAGGTGATTTTTCAGTAGCACTACAGTAATTTAAAGAAATTAACCAGTAGGTTACAATCCAGTGAGCTCTAAGATTTTATTTGGCCTTGTGTTTTTTTTCTTAAATTTTCTATATAGAGTGCAAAATAATTATGCAATTTGTAATATGCATCATCATAATATATTATTCTAAGATTATATTTTCTGAAACTTTTATCTCATATTTGAAACAGTTTTTTTAGATTTTACTCAATTGTGTGCTCTTTGAGCACTAAAAGCTCAGTATATTTGAAATTTCATTATAATAATGTGATTAACTGTATACATTTGAGTAGTCCCATTTAGCTCTATGTAGAGAAATGTAGAGAAATGTTTGAAGGATCAGGGCCTACATTGTTGAGAGATACCACTTCAGAGACATAAAGGACAGATTTTTTTTTTGTAACTTATTCGGTTTATTGGGGAAGATGCAGTTATAAGTATTTTAGTCTTTATTTTTAAAATGTATAGTACATTATAGAATTTTAAAGATAAAGTTTCTCCATGTAGTGGAAACCAGGAAAACAAGCCCTTACCCTCATTCCAAGTTTTTATTACTGCTGAAGGGACAGCAATGTCAGTCTCTATTATAAATAAGAATTCTGATTTGATTCCTATGAACATGATTGGCTGAACATCATTCTGTGATTTATAATAAATTGCAGAAACTCATCTCCCTGCGAGAAAGAAATAAAAACAGGAATATTCATCAGCGTTTCTCAGAAATTAACTGTTATGTCTGTTGGAGATCTATAGAAATTGCCTTGTATAGGTAATGTACATCTGCTGTTTGTTATGAAGTGAGGATATTACAATTTCAAGAACCCATATTTTCATCATGATTAATTTCTATATTTTTTTAAAAATTACAATTCCACTAAAAACTACAGGCCAAATCATACAAACATTTTTTTTAGCACAGGTGCCCACTGAAAGCAATGGGGTAATACAATAGAACCTCAAAGATACAAACACCAGAGTTACGGACTGACTGGCCAACCGGACACCCTGTGGAACCAGAACTAACCAATCAGGCAGCAGCGGAGACAAAAAAAAAAAAAAAGCAAATACTGTACTGTGCCTGTATTGCATCTTAAAGGTAGGCACATCTGGGTTTTCTGTCCCCACTCCCAACCCCACATGCGGGGCACCCACTTACAGCTAGGAAGTGAAGATGCTGAGATTCGTAGGCAAAGCTGTGAGCTCTCACTGCCAGCCCAAGGCAGCAGGACCAGCACTGGGGTCTGCGCTGCTTTCCTGTAACCTGTGGGTGCTGTTTTCACCCCCAACTCCCCCTGCCAGGAGGGGAGGTGCTGTTTTCACCCACCCTCCCCACACCCCGCTGGGAAGGGGACACGCTGTTTCCACCATCACCACCCCTCCCACCCAGGCCAGGATGGGAACACAAGCTTGCCAGGGCCAGGGAAAGAAGTTGCCCGCAAGGAAGCTGCCTAACTGCCTCTGGAACCTGGCCCAGAGTGTGACTTGCTGGAGCGGGAGCTGCATTTTATTGAGTTATGAACATTTCAGAGTTACAGACGACCTCCATTATCGAGGTGTTCACAACTCTGAGGTTTTACTGTAGTATGATATGGCCGTATATCTTTAAAACAAAGTTATTAACTTTCTATTATAAATTGAACAAAATAACCATGAACATACAGCAAAATTACTTTAAATTTCAGTAACCAAAGAAATTTGAAACAAAAATAACTGCTAAAATAAAAATATTCATCTACCACAATGTGAAGATGAATGTCAAATCATGTCTGAAAGATTTGGGTACTTCTGGGTAAGGTTCAATCCAAGAATGGTCAATCTTGTTTTGTCTAATTTTGGACTCACTTGAACATAACACATTCAGCTATTCAAAGCTCAATTCGTACCAAATGTTTTCAATTCAGATTGCATTTTGGAGTAGCAAAAATAGGATCAGAAAGGAAAATAAAATTCAGTGGGATAATACAGTGAAAAACAGAGCAAAGATTAGGTCAGAGTTATGAAGTGACAGCAGGGGTAAATTTGGTCAGAGCTTATGAGAAGAGAAGCAGGGAGAAAAATTCTAATGATAAAATATAGTATGGGGGTACAAATATCATGTATGAGACATCCATCATGCTTGTGTTGTTTTTTCAGTGTTCCTCTATTCCTAGTAGATAGCACAGGATTCCCAATGACTAAGTTACAGGGTAAAAGATTTTGCAAACTCAAATTAATTCAGCGTACCCAAAAATAATTGTAGAGATTGTGTAAATCTCCAATTCCTAGATCTACCAGAACAGCTGCATTAAATTATTTTAATAAGAATCAAATCCTGCTCACTTATTCCTGCACATGGGTCCTTTTTGCCCTTATAGTGAAAATCAAGATGTCTTTGAGTGAAACACTCTCCTAAAATGATAAAAACAATATTTTCATGTGCCTATACTTTCTTTTTGGTCAACAGTTTTATTTATACTTCCATAAATCAGTCTTATGGAATGAACTCTACTTGAATCAACTGTTACGGTAACTATTTCATTATGGTTGGAAATCACAACTCATACCCATAAAAGCAACACCTATAAAAAGGACAAAGAAGAATCTTGCCATTAAGATCCTGGATCCGAAGTCAGGAGATCTGGGTTCAGTTCCTGTCTCTGACACAGATTTCGTATGAGTCACGATCTCTCTGTGTCTTAGAGAGACCCTCTTAAAATATTCCCTTTGTCTATCTAGGTTGCAAATTCTTTAAGACAGGGAATTTTTTTTTTACTATGTGTAAGTGCAAAAGTAGCAGGGCCATAATGTTAGTTGATACCTCTACACACTACTGTAATACAAACATATAATTTTTGATAGAACACCCTATAATTTTGTTCTTTTGACTCTTTGGGTCATCCTTGTGCATTGGGGTAAAATCACAGCTCCACTGATATTAATGGCTAAAGTTCAAAGGGGGCAGGACTTCACCTCAAGTGTTTTCAAAGGATTATTTAACTGGGTTTTGTCTTCCTGTCACTCTCATCCTAGTCAGCTTGCAGTAGCTGTGGCTCTGTTGTTTCTGGTTCAACAGTGCTTTGGCCTGGTTCTGCTCCCACTGAAGCCAATCGCAAAACTCTCAAATGGGAACAGAATAAGACTTTTGTTAAGTTCAAGTTAGAAAATTAAGAATTGATACACAAACTATAGATACACAAACAGGAGAAAGTCAATTCTAATTCAGCCAGATTCACAGAAACTATACTTATCAAAGCCATCCTAGCCGCAATTAGCCAATTAAAAACTGAGAAGCATTACATCATTGTTAGCTAATCAGTGATCCTGGGGGTCGGACAATATTATCGTACCTAGCAGCTTTTGAAAACTGATTAAAACTTTACTGGTTCAGATACATCAGCATTAGATGCCAATAAATAATACTTGGACCAATACCGTTGTGATGGGATGGGACACAGAAACCCACTTGGGAACTGTCAGTTGATGTGTGGAGACTACTTCTGCCTCTGCTTTCTTGCCCTGGCAGCTTGGGACTTCAGTGCCCTGCCTGGTTTGAGCCAGATCCGCTAGCCTGCTGCAAACCCAGACCCAGGTCGGAACCACGTCCCCTAACAGCTGTAAGCTTAAACTGAAAGCAGCTTAAGAAGTGTTCCTGCCTTTAACACTCATATGCCCAATTCCCAGTGGGGTCCAAACCCCAAATAAATCCGTTTTACCCTGTATAAAGCGTATACAGGGTAAACTCATAAATTGTTCATCCTCTATAACACTGATAGAGAGGTATGCACAGCTGCTTGCCCCCCCTCCAGGTATTAATACATACTCTGGGTTAATTAATATGTAAAAAGTGATTTTATTAAATGCAGAAAGTAGGATTTAAGTGGTTCCAAGTAGTAACAGACAGAACAAAGTGAATTACCAAGCAAAATAAAATAGAACACACAAGTCTAAGCCTAATACAGTAATAAAACAGAATACAGATAAAATCTCACCCTCAGAGATGTTTCAATAAGTTTCTTTCACAGACTGGATACCTTTCTACTCTGGGCACAATCCTTTCCCCTGGTCAGGTGGTAGCTAGGGGATTTCTCATGACAGCCGCCCCCTTTGTTCTGTTCCACTGCCTTATATGCTTTGGCACAAGGTGGGAATCTTTTGTCTCTCTGGGTCCCCACCCTCCCTTCTAAATGGAAAAGCACCAGGTTTAAGATGGATTTCAGTACCAGGTGACATTGTCACATTTCCTGTGAGACTCCAAGCCTTCACTCTTCCCAGCCTGACTCACAGGAAGGACTGCCCGCAAACAGAGCCATCCACAGTCAATTGTCCTGGGTGATGGGAGCCATCAAGATTCCAAACCACCATTAATGGCCCACACTTTGCATAATTACAATAGGCCCTCAGAGTTATATTTCATATTTCTAGGATGACCACACTCAGTAGATTAGAAGCTTTGTAATGATACCTTACAAGATACCTTTTGCATAAAGCATATTCCAGTTACATTATATTCATACTCATTAGCATATTTTCATAAAATTATATAGAGTGCAATGTCACAACCATGCAGTCATTTTCAAAACAATTAGCTTAGGACCAGTCACTAGTGTTTAATGACCGGTTTAGTTTAATCACTCTTTCTTAAGTACATAGGGCACCTTTAAAATAGTCACCTTTATCCCAATATCCAGTTAGAACTTCTCCTAATAGACACATTCTTTTGTACATATGTATGTGGCCTGTGTCAGGATTGAGCCTGCATTGTGCTAGGTGCTGTACAAACACACACAGATTGCCATGTCTCCTAGTGTAAATTCAGAGGCATTCCCTTGGCATCACCAGTATACATGATCTCAGAATAGCATCTTCTGAGCAATAATAGCAGGGAAGAGTCAATTTTCACTCTCAGTGCTGCTATCTGGGATACTGCAGTGTTTCACTATAGTCACCAGTGTGTGTTAACTCTGAGTAAAGGTTGACATTTAAAATGGAGCCTGCTGTAGAGGTTTTTGGTTTGTTTTGTTTTTGTTCATTCATGTGTAATTAAATGAAATGTATATGGAACTTTTTAGTAAAAATTGTTCTCTACGTGCTCCATTATTAGGCAGCCTAATTATTTCTGATCACTGCAAGATTGTTAATGGTAAGTACACTCATAAATCCCACACACACATCAATGAGTTAGAAAGTTAGACCCCACATGTATGTATCTAGGAGCAAAAGGTTAAATTAGAAAAGGCACCCTACTGATAATTGACAGGTAGACAGTTCAACAGTCAGAAAAGTCAGATGGTCCCTGAGTCCTCCTGAGCCACACCACTTTACTGGGATGGAAAACATCCTTGGAGACATGCTGAAAGGCATGGAACATCAAAAATAGAGTGAAGGCATAAGTACTACTTATTTTCAGTTTCCAACTGACTGGAATTCTAGTTAGGAAAGGTCAGGTTTAATTTGATACAATAGCATTCAAGAAGCCTGTGGTCCATCATATTTCAGGAAGAAGAAAAAAAAAAGCTGTTTAACTCTCCCAGTAGGAAATCACTCTATTAAACTGTGCATACAAAATATGTACTCAAGGGCATGTGGTTTTATTGTATAATGATTGCATGTAGTAAATAAGTATTGTTGCAAGGTCATGAAAGAAAGAAGCCATTTGCAAAAAAAAAAACAAAAAAAAACCGGGCATCTTTGAGGATATATACGGCAGAATAAAGTCTAGCTAAATTTAACAATAGGGATTATTATTGCAGCTGTCACACATCAGGATTTTTTAAAATTTCATATCCATTTTTAAGTAGGTTCAGAGCTAGTTTGTGAAATCCCTGTTATATAATTAGCTTTGAAATATGACTCAAGTCAGCATTTCTTACATAAGACACAAATTGGGGATGGAAGTGTAAAATAATGCCTCCTATTCTTTACATCCGTTGAAAAGCTGTGCCAATATTATCTTTGTTGTGGCAGCAGTTGCTTGCAAATGCCTTAGGAACGGATTTGGGTCTCTAAGTCATGAGCTAATGGAGTCTGAGACAGGCTTTGAAAGAATGTGTTCAATGTATAGGATTCCTGTGTGATCTTTCCCAGAGCACTGACTTCCTAACAGCACAGTCAGGGTGCAATTAGAGCAGCATATTATGGGCATAGATTTTTCTTCATTTACAGCTATTTGTCATTCATCTGCCTTTTTAACCATCCTGAGTTGGTGCCTCTGTCTCCCAACCCATACTGAAAGAAAAGAAGTCGTCCCTCTCCCGGTCAGGAAGCTGGTTCAGGACAAGGAAGTCACAAGAATTCTAAGCAGGAATCTACCTTTCTTCAATTTCAGGAAAAAAACAAGAAATTTCAGGCTGGATTATTCCAAAAATATATGAAGATGATTTCCAGATTTCAGCATGCCCTGTGGCAATTCGTTGTGAATTTGCTTTGTTTTTACTTTTATTTTATTTTTTTTTGCTTTGCTGGTGTTGCTAATATAGGCTTGTGGTTCTGTAGAAAAAGTGACCTTTTTATTTTCCATCAGACTTCTGATTATTTTGTAGTTTCCTTACCTAGCCTTTTAACTGAGGGGAGTGGGGACTAAATCTAGAGTAAACTGTGGCCAGGTTTTATGATCATTTAGCTTCAACTACCAATCTCACTATTGCTGAGCCAGGGACACAGCCACACTTGAAAGGTCCATATAGGAGGAATAATCTGGCCCCTGTGTAAATGAGATATAGTATGGCATCAGACTGGGTGGAGTTAGGAACTCTGTGCTACAATAAAGCATGAGGTGCAATTCTTAAGCTGGCTTCCCATATAGAGCAATCTAAAAAACACTTCATTTTGCATGTGATATAAAATGTCTAAGGATTTTATCCTGGATAATATCGGGACATTTCTGCCAGACAGATAGCAGTGAAATCACTGCAAGTATGATTTAGTTCCACCAAAAACAATTTAATTACCTATTTTACTGATTTTTTTTAACATGAAAGTAGCTCATTTTCAAAGAAACCTGCAAAAAATTCAAGGTGAATTCACAAAATATTGGATGTTATCAAACTTGATTCTCCAGCCCAGTATTAGCAGCAATTTGAATGTTTTTGCACTTACTGTTTGCTATATTCTCCAACATGGGGAACTATAAACAATAGAAAAACTAAATCAGAAAAATTGGGGTTATAGGTTATATAATTGGTTGCAGAGCTTTTAACAATGTGTTTTTCTTATTTTAATTACTTATATGTAGGGTTTGGCAGAAATTTCCAACTTGTATTAAACCAATAGTTTCTCCCTCCCCCCAGAAAATATCTTTTAAGAATGAGGCAGTTTTAAAATAAAAGAAAACACAGCATTGTGTGAGGATACTTCATGGCAAGCAGAGAGAAAAATTCTCTGTCATTCAAGCTGGCAGAATGGGAGCACAGTGAAGACTGGGACAGAAGAATAAATCAGCCAATGAGTATACTAATAAAATGCTGAACTTATTAAGGAAATCATTTGAGTAAAATCAGAAGTGAGGCTGGATTCTGTAGCCCCTCTATGTATGGATCTCACTTTCATTTCAAGAAAGATTTCATGACTGGGACCTACATTTGTAGATATTGAAGGAACATGGTATTTATCATATTGCATCAGACCACTGATCTAGCAAAATCAGTGTCCTGCTTTCTTACATTGGCCAATGTAAGATGTTTCATAAGAAGGTGAACTCTTCTCTTATCCAAAGAGTGCACCTATTCAACGGTACCAAGCTGTAGATTGGGGAGAAATACCCCTTGGTTACAATCCAAATCATATTTTATAAGCCTTGATATGAAACTGAACCAATAATTCCTGAAACCAACGGAAGTCGTATGGGCTATGTACCAGGTGCTATGGGACAGATTTTCTCAGGTATTTAGGCACCTAAAGATGCAGATAGGCCACCTACAGGGATTACAAAGGCCCCTAACCTGCTTAGGCATTTTTGAAAATCCCACTGCATGCCTATCTGTATCTTTAGGCACCTCAATACCTTAGAAAAGCTGCCCCTTTGTGCATAACCACTAATGTTTTAACAGGGTGGCTGGTATTTAGGAGCTCATAGGGCTAAAACTCACCAGTAAAGCAACAGCTGTACTCTTTGTAGAGGAACTAATGTAAGACCGCCTGCTGCTATCAGGGGGCTCCAAGGAGAGCTAAAGCTGCCCTTCAAGGTAAAGAGAGAGGAAGCCCAGAGGCTTCTGTGGGGCTAATTCAAATCTTCCCCAGAGAGATAGAGTATATAGTTTCCTTTGCATGCTCCCTGAAGCTACAATATTTTCCTGAAGCCTCTGTTCCTGCTTCTCCAAGCCCAGCAACAGGCAGATGGAGTTTCTGAGCTGGGAGATGGGGAGAGGGTTAGTTATGAGGGTGGACCAGACCTAGGGGTGGATTTTCTGAGTTAAGGTGTGGGGATTCTAAACCTAAGGATGTCAGAAGCAGAACGTTTCAAAGCTGAATGGGCAATAATGAGCTCTGGAAAGGTTAGGTAGGGAGAGAGGTGCCTGGGAGGAACTGAGGGAGGCTTGAAAATTCATAACCAGGAGGGAGACACGTTGGGTTGGCAAGGTTAAGTGCAGGAAGGAAGGTAGCTAGCTGGTGAATGGGTTGTAGGGGGAGGCAGTAGGGTGTACTGGATTGAGGATTAGATAGACACGGGAGAGGTAGGAAATAGGTTTTTCATTTTGAAAGGGCAAATAGCGAGAGGGATGAGAGCACGTCCTTTCCCCCCGACACACACACACTCAACCAACCTCACATTCACTAACTAAGTACTTCCCTACACCCCTTCTCTTTTTCACCCACCCGTCTCACTGAAATAGCAATTATTTACTTTGAAAATATGAACAACCTGCCAGGGAGGATAGGAAATAGGGTTACCTGCAGCAGCCCAGGTATCTTGCCACTGGTTATTAACATTACACAAATCTGAAAATAGTACTGACAAAACAACCTTATGTGGCATTAGCATAACTTACAAAATAACAGATAAACTGACTTAAGACATTGCATTACTTTAACCAATAGCCAGTTTGAATGCAAAAATAATAATGGAATAAACCCAAATGATCTCTAACACCATAACTGCAAGCCCTACTTATGTTGTAGGTCAAGAAGGCACTTATCACATTTTGCTATAGAAGAAAAGATGAATGATCATTCTATTTACAAGATATTCTTAATACATGGTATGTATATCTGATCATATATGACAGGGGTGGCCAAACCGCAGCTCATCAACCACATGCAGCTCTTTTACAGTTAAAAGGCTCGTGGAGTACAGGCTCGTGGAGCCCTCCATGCCCCCCACCCCTTCTCTGCTTACCAGATTGGCGGGAGGGGAGAGCCTGGAACTTCTGCCCTACAGCAGGGGGGTGGGGCTAGGGGCTTATCAGAGACTACTGGTGCCTGCTGAGGGGGGGGAGCAATTTAAAGGTTCACCCTCCCCAGGCATGCCCCTTCTCTTATGCTCAGCGGTTCTCCCTGTAGCTTCCAGATGTTTGCCACTGCCTCTCCCCATGGCCACAGCTCCCAGCTTGCCAGCTCCAGCAGCTGCTGTGTAAGGTGGCACCATATGACTAGCGGGCAGCAAATCCTGGCAAAAATCACGGGGGAGGGGAGTTCGGGGGGAAATGTGACCCCCCCCCCCATACTTCGCCTCCCCTCACATGCCTCCGGCTTCTGCCCAGCGGGGAGGAGGGTCTCGGGGCTTCAACCCCATGGAGCGCACCTGCCAGGGCTTGGAGCTTCAGCAGGAGCATGACAGAAATTCATAGCCCCGCCCCGGAGCTGAAAACTCAAGCTCCAGCAGGCACACCTCGCTCTTGAACTTCCGAAGATTGTTGTATGTAGCTTGGAGGGTCAGTAAGTTTGGCCACCCCGATACATGATCTGGTACAATGCCCCTGAGGTCCCAAAGACTCCTATTAAATACAATGGGTGTTGGTCCGGGCCCAAACTAGAAATCAAATAGCTTTTGGATTTATTGGAGACTGGAAACAATAGAAGGAAAATACCTTTAACATGAGTTTTGTGTTTCCTCAGTGTATGAATTAAGAGTTTTCACTGTTCACAGAAAGAAATCCAGCAAAACTTTTGATCTGAAAGATTATGTACTGGTGATCATAAAGAATGTCATGGAGGATTTATTTATACTTTTAAAACTGTACTTAAAAATTATTTATAAAGAAAACAAAATGCAGGCAGAAAATGAAAAGAGTCTTTTGATAAATTAAAAATGTTTGCTTTCTGCTGTGATATTAAAGATCAGGACATAAGAGAAGTACTGTGTGTATATGTTCAAAGGCTTACCAGCAGGAGGTATATAAGTATTTAAAATGGTAACATCTCAGAAAATAGTGTAGGTCTTAACATTAAATTTTTCTAATAAATAAATCATCAAATAAAAATAAAATGACAAACTGGTATTACTCTAATACAATCATACTTGAAGGAATAATAACCTGTTTTATTTGAAAAGGAATCTGGCTATTAACACTTGAGTTCAGACAAATGTCTTCAAGGTCTAGGCATCAGGCATGAAATTCCTTAATGCCTGAGAATCTTGGCAGGGTCAGATTATCCTGAGGAACACCCACTATGCTGGGAGGGTATCTTAAGAGTAGAGGTTTGCACTAGTGTTTTTGTGATTCCTCCTCTCTGCCCATGCCCCATCAGATATGGAGTTGCCCTCGATCTCAAAGGCAGCTGTGAGATTCCTGTATATTTAGAGGACCACATACTGCTCTCCTCATCACCACATTTGTAGGCCTGGAAGGCCCTATATACAAGGGGTCAGTTTTGCATTGACATCAGTGGAGCAAGGATTTCACCCATGGTTCCCCTGTGGAGGGTGGGTGAGCTACAGAGATGCTGTACAGGATGTCTCTGGACCATAGTTCTTTCCTTTCTGATGACTCTATGGGTCCAGAGACTTAGACCCACTGCATCCCCTGATTTAAAGGCACTTCTATTTCTACATTCCACATGCTGTGGACCTGCTTTGTACCAAGTCCCCATTACTAGGGGAGAAGATTCTTTCCTCAAATCTTGCATGAAGCCTGTTTTACACAGGTTTTATGTGAGGAATTGGAAAGCACAGCATTTGACCTATAGTTTGTAAAGTATGCAGGGTGTCAAGGGGTGCATCTCTCACCGCCAGACTGGTGCCTCCTCCTGGTCACTCTGGGGATTAGCTCAAGGCCGACACCCCTGTCTGCAGCGCACACCATCACTCTGTCTCTGTTTCTGGAAATTCAGCGTTCTTCTTTCCAACACAGTCCTATTGTCCAGCTACTTCCACAGTGACAAGGGGGGAGAGACCGAGGCCCACCCACTAATCTGGGTCCCAACCCACGGACGCTACAAACAGCAGTCTCCTGCTTTGACTCTAACTTCCATGGATTCTGCTATATTTCTCTGGGCCATTTCCCTGTGGCCCCAGCACCTTCCTCACCCTCACCTCAAGGCACTCAGATACTCAGCCTCACAGCCACCTAGGAGCTCCCTGCTAACAGCTGCTCTGACCAAGGTGCTTACAGCTCTTTCAGCACTCCAGGGACACAATCCTTACTCCTTGAACTCACAGCAGCAACTGACCCACTCTGGCGCTGCAGCTCCTTTTATGTGAACCACTGGGGCCTGATTGGCTGCTCCTTGTGTCCACTGTCTGGTTGGTTGTGCCTTACACAGCTTCTCCTGGCCACTTGGAGGACTTGTGTCCCCTGCTCCTTCCAGGACAGGGCACGGTTAACCGTTTCGATGCCTGTGTGGGGGAAGCACCCCATCACAGGGATCCTTTGGTATAAGGAAGCTTACCTGTTAAAGGGATATTCTGTATCAAATAGGCCAAAATATCTTATATGAATTCTGGTTTATGAATTTTCAAAAGTGGCTGGCAATTTTTGTTGCCGTAAATTTTGGGTAACCAACTTGAGACATCCTGAAGGAACTGATTTTCAGAAAGTGCTGAGCACCCACCTTTTACAAGTCAGGCCCCTTTAAGGTATCTCAACTTGGACACCCAAAATCAGTGGTCACTTTTTTAAATGGAGGCAATGTGTATGTACTGTGTTCAGGAGATTATTTCGCATAAAGGAAGCAACAAGAAAAAGAAAAAAAGCCCAGGCAGCTACCACTGATACCTCTCACCATCCTGGTGTGTTGCAAAAAGCAATTTTTACATCACTCACCATTTCTTCCTTCAAAACTCTCCTTAAAACTCACTTCTTTCATGTAGCCTTTAATCATGGAACTCCTGTAACCCTGTCTGCTCCCAGTGTCAGGGTTCTAATTGTTTTTACTGAAGTCATCTTAATTAGATTATGAGATCTGTAGGATAAGAACCTGATCTACCTATTTGTTTTTAGCATACTCTGTGTTATAGTGTTATATAAATAATAATAAAACTAAATGTTCATCCTGTATGGTAGTATGCTTGCTAGAAGAAAGCAGACTCAGGCATTTTTTATTTTAGCAAAAGGATTTTGAGCCTGATACAAAGACCATTTAAGGGTTATTGACTTCAATAGGCTTTTGGATCAGGCCCATAAGGAGGGTTATAGTGCATTAAATTTATGCTTAATTCTTCCCTCTGCCCTTACCAAACACCATCCCTTCTGAATACATTTATATTTTATTTCAGGTTCTTAATATGATATTCCTCCTAAAAATAACAAAGGGATTCCTGTGGTTTTACTGCTGTAGCTCACTAAAATATGTCCAAGATAATTCATGTTTCAGATCAGAACAGAGGAGTACAAACCTGCAAGAAAAGCTGACTTTTGCACAATTTAAATAAACCTCTGGGAGTTACTTACCATAGAACGAAGCAGAGAGACAAAGAGCAAATATCTTCCAACCTTGATCTGGGCAGGAATTGTAAAAGAGAACCTATCAGCATGGCGGTCAGTAAACAAAGTCATCAGGACGGGATGACTTAGTACCACTACTAGGTTAACTTCCAAGTCATTTCTATAATCAAGTCTCTACATCTGAGTACATGTTTATGTCATTTTATTTGGAGCTGACAAACTTAAATATAAAAAAGGCAAGGGCTTATTTTTTCGTTTTCCCATTGATAAAAGCATTCTTGCTTTTCATGAGATCAATTGTTTTATTTTTCTAAAATGCCAACGGCAGCATAGCTAGAGGGAAATCTTATTCGGGAATAGAATGAGGCATTGTTTCTATGCTCGTGGTACAGTGTTCCCTGTTTTCTTACATGTTCTATTAATACAATAAACCCAAAGTCCCTTAAGGCTTTATTTTTTAGACAATCAATTGTGGAAATCATTTAACTTCAGTTATGAAGGCAAAGTATGTCAGGCCATGTAGCATACTTATTCATGGCAACACAAAAGCCAGCAGATAACTGGAATTATTTAATCACCTATATCTCATGCCCATATGTTCTGCATCTTGTCTTCCAACTAACATTACATCTAAATGTGATGCAAGGGAAATACTTCAGTATACAGTACCAGTAACTGTGGGCCATTAGTTATCTGAAATACATCTAAAACTTTCAGCTGCAATAGCTCAGAGAATGCATCTGTTGAATGCCAAGGCCAAATACACAGCTCTCTGCAGGGATGGTGTTTGCTATGCCCTTTCAGTTACTGGCAGATTGATTTTCATGTTCTGGCTAAACAAGCGGTTAGCAGTATTGCACTGTTGGTTGTAAGCGATGACAACCCAATTAGAAAACACAGTCAATGAATAGGTCAGGCAACTGGAGTCCAGATACTCTAATCCAGGCTAAGCTATTCAGTTTGCAGAGCTTTGTATTGACCTTTTCCGCATCACAGGTGACCCTCCATACAAATGTGTCAAAAAATTCTGTGCAAAAACAAAGAAAATAAATCATGATTTATCCAAACAACATGTAGTATTGCACAATGTAAGCAAATGGCTTAGGAAAGATCACTGTGGAATTGTTAGCACTAAAAAGCAAAGAAACAGGTCAGGAGTGGCTTTGTGTTCTGCAGGTATATACATATATTGTACAATTTTGTTAAGCAGTCCAGCGTTAAATATAAGTTAACTCAACACTGTGCTGAACTAGACCACAAATATTTCGTAAATGATCAGTAAATGCTATAACATGTCATAAATATAAAGGAAGGGTAACCACCTTTCTGTCCACAGTGCTATAAAATCCCTCCTGGCCAGAGGCAAAGGGTTAAGAAGCTAAGATGACCTCGCTGGCACCTGACCAAAATGACCAATGAGGAGACAAGTTACTTTCAAAGCTGGAGGGGGGGGGAACAAAGGGTCTGTCTGTCTGTGTGATGCTTTTGCCGGGAACAGATCAGGAATGCAGGTCAGAACTCCTGTAAAAAGTTAGTAAGTAATCTAGCTAGAAATATGTTGGATTTCTTTTGTTTAATGGCTGGTAAAATAGCTGTGCTGAATGGAATGTACATTCCTGTTTTTGTGTCTTATTGTAACTTAAGGTTTTGCCTAGAGGAATTCTCTATATTTTGAATCTGATTACCCTGGAAGGTATTTACCATCCTGATTTTACAGAGGTGATTCTCTTACCTTTTCTTTAATTAAAATTCTTCTTTTAAGAACCTGATTGCTTTTTCATTGTTCTTAAGATCCAAGGGTTTGGGTCTGTGTTCACCTGTACAAATTAGTGAGGATTTTTATCAAGCCTTCCCCAGGAAAGGGGGTGTAGAGCTTGAGGGGATATTTGGGAGGAAGACGTCTCCAAGTGGGCTCTTTCCCTGTTCTTTGTTTAACATGCTTGGTGGTGGCAGCATAGGGTTCAAAGACAAGGCAAAGTTTGTACCTTGAGGAAGTTTTTAACCTAAGCTGGTAAGAATAAGCTTAGGGGGTCTTTCATGCAGGTCCCCACATCTGTACCCTAGAGTTCAGAGTGGGGAAGGAACCTTGACACATGTTATTTGCTTCATTTTGATCTCACTTAAAAACTGGTCAGGACTACACTAGAGATCTAGATCAGTATAACCATGTCACTCAGAGATGTGAAAAATCCACTTCCCTGAGCGACATGGTGATACTGACCTAACCCCCCAATGTAGACAGTGCTATGTCAACAGGAGAGCTTCTCCTCTCAACATAGCTTCCACCTCTCAAAGAGGCACATTAACTACACTGATGGGAGAAGCTCTTCCATCCGCATAGGAGTGTCTTCACTTAAGCACTACAGCGGCGCAGCTCCACCGATGTAGGCCTTTAAATGTACACCTGCCCACAGACCAGATTTAATTATTGAATAATCTGAGAAGAATAATGTGACAATGACAACACAATGATGGGAGCTTGATAAGCTCTTTAACATATTATACACTGTGTATGTTATGGGTATCATCAATACCAATAAGATCATAAAGAAACATATATATATGATGCTGGCAGACTAGATGAACACTGACCAATACATAGCTGGAAATCAGTCTGGCTCATCTGTGTGTTAGCATTGTTAAAATAGATGATACATTTATAAGGATGTGTTTAGTGTTTAAAATGCAGTGAATAGTAATCTCACTGATAACACATGTACCCCACGTTATCAGGGTATATTGAGCATTTTCTCAGTTTGTTGTAACTGTGTAATGCATCAAAAAGGAAAGCAGCATTAACGATGCAGTAAAATGATGGCTTCCTATAGAAGGTGTTAGGTCCTGCCACCAGAAGGTTCATTGAGACCAAATGATCCATTCTAAGACATCAAAGAACAGAGACTTAGGTCAAGTCTACACTACAAAATTAGGTCGATATACAACCACCACAGTAAATACTGAGGTGGTTCATGTCCACACTATGCCCCTTCTGTTCGAGGTGCGCATCCTCACCAGGAGCGCTTCCACCAACTTAACTGTGTGGGACACTATGGGCCACTGACAGGTGAAGCCCGCCCCCAGCTTGGGTTGTCTGCCCCAGCGCAGCGGGGCTCCATCTGTGAGCAGACAACAGGCGATGTAAGTAATTCAGTGTCTACACAGACACTGTGTCACCGCAACTACATTGAACTAAGCACTACGTTTCTCACGGAGGTGAAGTTATTAGGTCAGTGTAGTGGGCAACTTACATGGGCGGAAGTACCCTTGTAGCATAGACACTTACAGAGTTAGGTCAGTGTAAGCTGCCCAATGTCAACCTAACTCTGTAGTGTAGATCAGGCCTTTCTTAATGGCATTCCTCCCTTCCACACCCAGGAAGAGGAGACCTGCGCATGAACTCATCCCATCAACTTGAACTCTTGAAGGAAGGGAATAAAAATCCCTGACAATGCTGCTCTGTGCTCTCTATGCTGCTTGGATTTTGGAAAGGGGAAGATTTCTAAGCATAAGCAAGAAATCTCCAGCGCTTGGCCTAGGTTAGCCCTAGAAGACATATAGAGCTTGCATATTAAAGCAACTTCTATTACCTTTTGGAACCTAAGACTGTAATTCATTTGTGTACATATGTTTACCTGCTTTAACCTTGTAAATAACTCTCATCTCTTTTTCTTAGTTAATAAATCTTTAATTAATTTATTATGGGATTGGATGTAAATGTTGTCTTTGGCATAGGATCTAAGGTGCAATTGATCTGGGGTAAGTGACTGGTCCTTTGGGACTGGGAGTAACCTGAATATTGTTTTGATCTTTGGTGTAAGAGACTATCTATTGCAAAGGCAATCTTGCCTGGGTGGCAAGACAGATAGGAGTACCCAAGGGGACTGTCTGTGACTCCATGTTAAGGCTGTTATAGTTCTTGAGGAGTTCACCCTTGATGATCGGTTGGTGGAATCTAAGTATAGAACTCACAACCAGCTTGGGGTTTGTGCCCTGATTTGTAACAGTCTGCCCCGAGGCTGGTACTCTCACTCCTGAGCCACTCCAGACAATTTGATAGTATAATAGAACAAAACAGACCCAGTACTATAAACTTTCTATATAGATAGCATTACATGTGTATTTGAAACTGCATCAAACGACAATTTTTCCACACCATTTACTGACACTCCTCAGTCATGTTAGAGATCTAAACCATTTGCTCACAGGGATCAGGAAAAATTATAAACACCTATGTATAGCACTGCATAAGTGTCTGGATTTCACAGGGAGAAGGAGACTGTTCACACCTTTCTCTGAAGAATCAGGTATTAGCTAATGTTGGAGGCAGACCACCAGACTTACTGAGGCCTGATTTGCTATAGCAAGTCTAATGTCCTGTATCCATGAGACATGTCTTTGGAACATGTTATACAACTGGGATAAAATTCTGCCCCCGGCCCCCCGACTGCAGTTGGGCCAAGATTTCTCCTATGGTCTTTCTACAGTAAGCATAACCTACTGGTCTCCCTAATATTTCTAAAGCAACCACTGCTATGGTATCAAGGTGTGGTCTTGATTATTTTACATTGATTCATCTGAAAAATATCAGGTAGCTTCACTTACAATGTACATTATCTTTTTAGATGGTACTTCAAACTATGCCTTTTTGACAGTTTCAGAAAAGTTTCCCTCTACTCCTAGAAACTCTTTTTGTCAGCCTTCCATCACTATGCTCCACTTCAGCACCATCTGATCCCACTTTTACGGCTGATCTTTAAAAATAATCTGGAAATAATGCTCTCCCCCATTAACAGAGATACCTCTTATCTTATCTTCTATTATGTCTTCCACCCTTAACTCTCATGGTCAGCTGCCTCTCTTCTTTCTTTCCTTTTTTTTTTTTGGTGTACTGTTTGCCTCCCTGCAAATAAACTCCTCAAGGAAGGAACCCTGCTTTATTTTAAAATGCCATGCTAACTTATGGTAATACGTGAATAATAAGGCACCGATGCTACAGCAGCATTTGTACTGCAAATTAGTGTTTGATCAAACTTTCAAAATTCCACCAACAGCTTTTTCCACACATGTATCTATGCCAAAATTCCATTACAATATCTATCAGCAATGCTAATTCATACTGCATCATTGTATTAATGATTCTGTTATGTGTGTGGTGCTGGTCTCTGAACTGCAGTGTGGGCACATCTGAAATCTGCTTGCTCACGCTACAGAAATTACTTACTAGCATCTGTATATAACATACTAACACCACAGGGAAAGCTAGTTTAAAATCATAAATGTCAAGACATAATTAACTTAAAGGTCAAGTTTAATTACAGCTGTTGAAACTGAAATACACTAATTACCATTACTATGTCAGAAAATTTCTTGAAAAACAGTTTGAAATGTTTTGTTGGTGCCCATGCTTTCTTATAATTGATGTCTTTTGTTCTGTGATGAGAATGCTTCAATGGGCATTTTTTTAAACTAACTTTGAACAGAGCAGAGAACAAAACCAGAAAAATGATGAATAAAGCACTACCCCACACAGCTCCACAAAATCTGTGCTCGGCATTATTGTATTATTAATTATTTTCTTATAATTGGCACTTGAGATAATGATGTTAATGGAACTCCTTGGAGAACTTGATGCAAACACTCTAGCAACAGAGGAAGCACATTTATCTGAACCATTTTTAGATTTAATGGCAAAACAAATCAATAAGTGAAACAGACTGGTGAGAAAATAACTCAATAACTGAAAAATTTGCTCTACCTGTAGGACTTCCAAGATTTCCAGTGGGAATACTTATCGACTCACATAAGTATTTTGGTTTCCTTTGCCCTCCCCCCCTTCCCCCAACCTTCCAAGGTATAGAAAGTTTGAACACTTTTTGATTTCATTTTCTTTTGGTTTACCCAGTGTTTACTTCCCCCAGGTGATCAGGATTTCCAGCTTCCCTTCCCTCATATTTTCACCAGACTGCTGGGCTAAGGAGCTGTTCATAACTGGGTACAAAACAGCATAGGGAAGGTTAGCTTGCATAATGATGCATTCCTCACAGTAAAATAGATTTTAGCCACTGTAGCTCATCTATAGAGATTTCCGAGTCTGAAATGGAGTGTAGCGGATGTATCTGAAGGAAATATTGCTAGTATAAGAAAAGAGCCTACGGCATATGTTTTGTCAAAATAGAGAACAAAGACCCAAAGAAATAACATTTTACACTATTAGAAAGACACAATGAAGGAGACAGTTTCAGTTAAGTGAGTAGAACATGCATGCCACAAAAAGTGGTTAAATAACTCAGAAAGAACCCACACGTGAAACTAAAAAGCACATATATTCTACAGAAAAAAAGCAAACAAAGCAAGGAAAGTCTGTGCCGTGCGGCTATAAAGGAGAAAGAAAATGACATTTAATTAAGAGTTCCCTGCCTTCCAGGTACTAATGACATTGAAATCAGTGTGGACATAAGGCATTAAAGCAGACATCAACATAGTTCACCCGAAGAGTCACTTATTTAAGATTTACAGCTGACTGTAAGAGAAAAGTGAGAATTTATTAAAGATTTCCATCTGGCAGAATATATCATTAGTATTCAAACTGATAGCAGCAATGATTTAAATTTAATAATCCAAGTGGAGATATGCATCAAAAAGGAATTCTTCTAAAATGTGTCTAATAGCAATAACTGACTTCTTTATTATAGTCTGCCTATGAAAAATGCCAGATATCAAAGAATAAGACATCAAAAGTTAATTTCAGTGTGTTCATCTAGTTGAAACTCACATTAAAATATCACTACATTGGCTGAAAATCAAGTAGCACATACAACAGACTCTACCTACTTGTACCTACTTTTAAAAGATTTGAAACATCAGGACCTGAAATAAAGCCAGCCACTTTTCAGAACCAAAAGGTTTATATCACATTTTATCCAGAACACTTTCTCCATGCAGTGGAATGATGTTCTCTTAAGAGAAGGCACTTGGGCCATATAAATAGGGCTAGACTGAGAACAGGTGGTGAGAGTCAGGAAATGGCAGGTGAGAGCTGCCTGAGGGTATGTTTATACTGGAGATCCTAGGTACATCCTGAGGTAGCTAGACCTCAACACCACTGTGGCTACACTTCTATTTTTCGTGCACTATCTCAGATCAGAGCTAGAGAAGGTATGTCTACTTGAGCTGGAAATTACAGTAGCCATACCCTAAGAGGAAGGTAGGTGAGAGCTCCCTGAGAAGGAAAGGAGAGACTCAAAGACAGACAGGTTGAAGCAGGGAAGAGCTGCTGGAGAAAGGAGTAGCGGAGAGTTGCCCACAGGAAAGAGCTGCAAGAGACCAGAAGCAGAGCAATAACTGAGTTGCCAGTGATGAGAGCTGAGAAGTGCTGTTGGGAGGACTGGCTAGAGCTCAGGAAAACTGCGAAGTTGCAGGAAGGCTAATGCAGAGGCCCCTAGAAATGAAACAATCCATCTTGGTCATTATAAGCTGGGCGCAGAAGCAAGAGGTTGACTCTGGAGGAAAGTCCCCAAGAGCTGGGATAGGAGTCACAGACAGGGAGGCCTGTGAAGTGAAACATTTCAGGGAGCCCTCTGGCAGAAGACTTGAGTGGAGGTCTGTGGGAGGTACCCAGGAACAAGGGGTTGCTCCTGAAGGAAGGTTCCCCTGAGCAGGGTAGGACTCCTGGGCAAGGAGGCCTGGAAGAACAGAATGCAGCAGGGATCTCTCTCATGGGAAACCTGAGAAAAGCAGGTCTTGGAACTCTCAGACAGGGAGGCCTGGAGCGTGGAGCCCTGGGTCAGGGGCAAAAGGAAATGGAAACAAAATGCTGCCACTGACTCAGAGGTGAGTGATTTGGAAGTGATGTCCCTGGAGAGAGGAATGGAAAAAAGGTATCTTTATATGTATACTGTCGGAATTGAAAAATAGCTTTATTATAAGGTTTTTGGGGAACTACTGCATTGGATGTATATGAATAAACTATGCTGAGGTGGGCTTTGTGTCAGACACTGTGGGTATTTCTGCACATGGAACTGGGGCATGCTTCCTGGCTCGAATAGACATACTTGTGCTAGCTCTCATTGAGCTACCATGCTAAAAATAGTAGTGTAGCCATGGGAACATGAGCGGCGGTGAGTGGCAGCAGGGACTATCTGCCCTGAGACCCAACCCACCAGGATCTGGTGGGTACATACTCAGGGTCAGCAGCCCATGCCACTGCTACCACGGCTACACTACTGTTTTTTAGCACACTAGTTCAATGAGCGCTAGCACAAGTTAACTTATGCAATCTGGGAATCACACCCCTAGCTCCAAGTACAGATGTAGCCTGAGAGACTGTTCCTTTCATGGGCGTACAAAAACAGAAACTGAAGTTGGGTGTACCTGTTGTGCTGTGGCCCGCCATGGGAGGATGCTTCAGGAGGAGCCATCATATAACAGGGCCTTAAATCAGCCCTCATTTAGAAACCCACCCGCCGAAGTCATTGCTTCAATGTTAGTTATTCAGCTAACGTCGCATGCATCAGGCAAAATTCTCCTCTCATATCTACACCTGATGGATCTCAGCTCCAAAATTCTGCTCTGTTGACATGGGAGTTAAGTTCAGCTTGTATGAATCCAAGATGAGAACACTGTATATCCGAACGCCATTCAAGTTGTTATTTACTGTTAGCATTACAAAAGCATTCAGCGGTCCTACTGTGCTAGACACAGTACACACACACTCGCTCTCTCTCTCGCTCGCACACACACATACACAAATCAACCAATCCTTTAGACCCCATCTCTTCCATTATTTCAAATCGTTGGTCAATTCTTCATATGTTGACAAATTGCTGCTATACTTTCTTGTTTGTATAAGGGAGGAGAAGAAAGCCACAATATACCATTCCAGATAAATACGGGACCAGATTTTTATGTATTCTCAATCCTTGTTTCAGGCAGAGAATGCAGTATTTCTACATCAGCAGCTTCATTCAGTATTCAGATACTTGCTCCTTTTTTATATCTTCCAAGCCCCATACTTCCATCTCAGCTCAATTCTGCACACCATTCAGAACTGATTATGCCCAGTTTATGGGGAAAATCCCTGTGCTTCAGATTCCCTTTTGGTCTCCATTTGAAAATACCAGATGGCAGCACAGAAGGTGTTCAAACTATTCTCAGCATCCCAGTCAAAGTTTCCACACAGTCCTTTGAACTCATTGGCTCATTATGCTATACAAGACAAGGCCGCCTTTCAGGTCTGTTTTAGGGAGACAATGAATGATGTTACTTTGTTTACCAAAACAGAGCTCTCAAGAATGCTTGGGAAATGCAGCTGCTCTAATTAATAATATCACATTCTCAAAGCCACTGAAAATTTCCCCTACTGGAGTTGCTTTCAGCCCTGTGCAATCCAAAGCTTCCCACTCACACCATCTCAGTGTCCTGTGTATGCCAGCCATTGGTGCTTTCTTTTCCAAAAGTTCTTTGAGAGAACACATGAGGTTGGAGTCCATATGAGTGTGTTATAACTAGGGCTAATCATGCAAAACCACGAGGCAGCAGTAGCCATTCTGCAATCCAGCCTGCTTCCATCCTTCCTCAAACCTTTAAAGTCCCAGCATTCTGATCTCAACATCCTCCTGTTACCCAGGCTGATTCCCACTGTACAGTGCAGACTTTGTGGGTGCATATTGCCCTCCCATGTAAAAACATTCAGGTATACCATTAACAAAAATAAAAAATGGAAAGAACAAAAATCTCAACCACTTTTGCAGGTAGTGATGCCTATAGTAAGTTCCCCAAGGGAGTCAAAGCAGACTTTCCTGTTTGTATAAGCAGACTGTGACTCCCTCAGGGAACTGATAGGCAGGATCCCTTGGGAGGCTAATATGAGGGGGAAAGGAGTCCAGGAGAACTAGCTGTATTTTAAAGAAGCCTTACTGAGGGCACAGGAACAAATTATCCTGATGTGCAGAAAGAATAGCCAACATGGCAGGCGACCAGCTTGGCTTAACAGAGAAATTGTCACTGAGCTTAAACACAAAAAGGAAGCTTACAAGAAGTGCAAACTTGGACAGATGACTAGGGATGAGTATAAAAATATTGCTCGAGCATGCAGGGGTGTAATCAGGAAGGCCAAAACACAATTGAAGTTGCAGCTAGTAAGGGATGTGAAGAATAACAAGAAGGGTTTCTACAGTATGTTAGCAAGGTTGTATGGGAAAGCGTGGGACCCTTACTGAATGGGGGAAGCAACCTAGTGATAGATGATGTGGAAAAAGCTGAAGTACAAAATGCTTTTTTTGCCTCTGTCTTCACAGCCAAGGTCAGCTCCCAAACTGCTACACTGGGAAGCACAGTATGGGGAAGAGGTGAGCAGCCCTCAGTAGGGAAAGAACAGGTTAAGGACTATTTAGAAAAGCTGAATAACTCCATGGGGCCAGATCCGAGGTGCTGAGAGAGTTGGCTGATGTGATTGCAGAGCCATTGACCACTATCTTTGAAAACTCATGGCAATCGGGGGAGGTTCCAGAGGATTGGAAAAAGGCAAATATAGTGCCCATCTTTCAAAAAGGGAAGAAGGAGAATCTGGGGAACTACAGTACCTGGAAAAATCATGGAGTAGGTCCTCAAGGAATCCATTTTGAAGCACTTAGAGGAGAGGAAGGTGACCAGGAACAATCAACATGGATTCACCAAGGGCAAGTCATACCTGACCAACCTGGTTGCCTTCTATGATGAGATAATGGGCTCCATGTATATGGGGAAAGCGGTGGACGTAATATATCTTGACTTTAGCAAAGCTTTTGATACTGTCTCCCACAGTATTCTTGCCAGCAAGTTAAAAAAGTATGGATTGGATGAATGGACTATAAGGTGGATAGAAAGCCAGTTAGATCGTGGGTAGTGATCAATGGCTTGATGTCTAGTTGGCAGCCGGTATCAAGTGGAGTGCCCCAGGGATCGATTCTCGGGCCGATTTTGTTCAACATCTTCATTAATGATCTGGATGATGGGAATAATTATACCCTCAACAAGCTGGCAGATGACACTAAGCTGTGGGGAGAGGTAGATACACTGATAGGGATAGAGTCCAGAGTGACCTAGACAAATTGGAGGATTGGGCCAAAAAAAATCTGATGAGGTTCAACAAGGACAAGTGCAGAGTCCTGCACTTAGGACAGAAGAATGCCATGCACTCCTACAGGCTGGGGACTGACTGGCTAAACAGCTGTTCTGCAGAAAAGGACCTAGGGATTACAGTAGACAAGAAGCTGGATATGAGTCAACAGCATGCCCTTTTAGTCAAGAAGGCTAATGGCATATTGGGCTGCATTAGTAGGAGCACTGCCAGCAGATGGAGGGAAGTGATTCTTCCCCTCTATTCGGCACTGGTAAGGCCACATCTGGACTACTGCGTCCAGTTTTGGGCTCCCCACTACAGAAAGTATGTGGATAAATTGGAGAGAGTCCAGCGGAGGGCAACAAAAATGATTAGGGGGTTGGGGTACATGACTTACGAGGAGAGGCTGAGGGAATTGGGTTTATTTAATCTGCAGAACAGAAGAGTGAGGGGGGATTTGATAGCAGCCTTCAACTACCTGAAGGGGGTTTCCAAAGAGGATGGAGCTAGGCTGTTCTCAGTAATGGCAGATGACAGAATAAGGAGCAATGGTCTCAAGTTGCAATGGGGGAGATTTAGGTTGGATATTAGGAAAAACTTTTTCACTAGGAGGGTGATGAAACATTGGAATGGGTTACCGAGGGAGGGTCCTTAGAGGTTTACAAAGCCCTGGCTGGGATGATTTAGTTGGGGTTGGTCATGCTTTGAGCAGGGGGTTGGATTCGGTGACCTCCTGAGATCTCTTCCAACCCTAATTTTCTATGATTAAGTTTGCAGAACACTTTCCACTATAAGCTCCGGTTTTTAGTTGCTTATGTCTGTGCCACAGAGTAATTGTAACTAAGCACTCTTACCATAGACATATGTTGTATTTTTCAATGTAAGCAGAGTCAGGATGAGCTCTACCCTGACATCTGGTGGTGAGGTGTGGCAAGTTGTGGAAAAGAACTTCAGGGGCCGATCTCATTTGCATAGGCACACCCACCCCGCCTAGAATGAGGCCATAGCTGCCCAAATGGTCACTTTGGCTGCTGTGGGATCCCCAGTGTCTCTGTTATTGGGGCAGGAAGAATAAATTGTTATTACCCTGATTATGGGAATCAAGGACAGTGGAACTGTACTTGGCCTTTTGTTATGATGGAGGGACTCGACATCAACTAAGTAGCACTCGCTAGGCAAGGGACATGGGTTCCAAAACTCTGTGAAGGGAGAGAGGCTGGGAACAGGTATTAATACCTGGTGGCATAGGCCCCCTGGTGAGGGCCTTACATGCTAATTGCACTTCCTCTTCTCTCCACTGTAGAATATCAGAGCTAATTTTGATTCCATTAGAAGTCTAGTTACAGGCTGCTGAGCTGAATTCACTTTGGGCTAATGGTGTACCAGCACTGTGGCTCCCCTACTACAAGCTGAAATCACAAAAGAGCTGAAATCACTGAGTGTTGTGTTAAGGAGTAGGGGAGCCTGAAGCTATATGGTAGAGCTGTTTGCAGCACAGTGAGCGGAGCGGCTGGTGGAGCAGTTTGCAGGACAGCGAGCCGAGCGGCTGGCGGAGCAGTTCAGTTTGCGGGACAGCGAGCAGAGCGGCTGGCAGAGCAGAGCGGCTGGTAGAGTGGAGCCCCATGGAGAGGTGGGGCCATCAGTGTTGGACCACGTAAGGTGCCCCTTAACACCCCCCCCATCTCCACCCAGCTTGGGAGGTAAAAACTCTGCAGATAAACTTTTGAACTCTGGAGCTGCCCTGACCCTTGACACTTATCCACCGAGAAAATTTGCAGTGTGAAACAGGCTTCAATATCTCTGGTTTACTGACACTAAACTGGGAGGAGTGGTAGATACCCTGGAGGGTAGGGATAGGATACAGAGGGACCTAGACAAATTGGAGGATTGGGCCAAAAGAAATCTGATGAGGTTCAACAAGGACAAGTGCAGAATCCTGCACTTAGGACAGAAGAACCCCATGCACTGCTACAGACTAGGGACTGAATGGCTCGGCAGCAGTTCTGCAGAAAAGGACCTAGGGGTTACAGTGGACAAGAAGTTGGATATGAGTCAACAGTGTGCCCTTGTTGCCAAGAAGGCCAATGGCATTTGGGGATGTATAAGTAGGGGCATTGCCAGCAAATCGAGGGACGTGATAATTCCCCTCTATTCGACATTGGTGAGGCCTCATCTGGAGTACTGTGTCCAGTTTTGGGCCCCACACTACAAGAAGGATGTGGAAAAATTGGAAAGAGTCCAGCGGAGGGCAACAAAAAATGATTAGGGGACTGGAACACATGACTTATGAGGAGAGGCTGAGGGAACTGGGGATGTTTAGTCTTCAGAAGAGAAGAATGAGGGGGGATTTGATAGCTGCTTTCAACTACCTGAAAGGGGGTTCCAAAGAGGATGGCACTAGACTGTTCTCAGTGGTAGCAGATGACAGAACAAGGAGTAATGGTCTCAAGTTGCAGTGGGGGAGATTTAGGTTGGATATTAGGAAAAACTTTTTCACTAGGAGGGTGGTGAAACACTGGAATGCGTTACCTAGGGAGGTGGTGGAATCTCCTTCCCTAGAAGTTTTTAAGGTCAGGCTTGACAAAGCCCTGGCTGGGATGATTTAGTCGGGGATCAGTCCTGCTTTGAGCAGGGGGTTGGACTAGATGACCTTCTGAGGTCCCTTCCAACCCTGATATTCTATGATTCTATGATACTGGATGCAGCTCAGATTTAAATATAATGTGTATAGGGATATTGAGCCAGATTCATCAGATGTTTTATTGACTTGTTAATGCAGCTTTGAACAAATGAGATTCTGCATTCTCTGCAGCAAACTACATAGATTTAGTTTGGATGATAATTACTAGGATCAACACTGTGATATATGCTTATAGTTGGAACTACTGCCACTGGACATTGCGAGTTAATCTTTGTGGGGAAATGTGTTCATAGTCAGACCCTGAAGTGCCAGCAATAATTGCTGCAATGAAGGGGAAAACTCTTCTCATTTGAAAATCGTTAGAAGATTTTACCATTTTGCTGAGTCAAAAATATAGTAAACCCTTTGGAAGAGAACTTTCAGTGTATGACACTCAATATCTGAAATATACATTAGAAGGACAGACTAACCAAATTCTTTGTCAAGTGTTAATGCATGGTGAAGGATGAAGTTTGTATATGTTAGAATAATGTGATTTCATTTGTGTATGTACAATAAACTGTTTCCATTCCTTTCACCCCACATCTGGGACAGATATAAACTCCTCCACTTTTTTGAACTCTGGTGATCAACCCCGTTTGTTTCAATTAAGACTGGTTGGAAAAGATGGTCACATTTAACAAATCTAAAGCAAACTTGTGCTCCAGAACTGACATTAATTGTTCAAAACTTTTCATGGAAATGTATATCTGCTGATGAAAATTTAATGGAGGAAAATTCCTCGGGCCAAGAATAGAATTTCGTCTCAAAACCAGAGACAGAAAGACCCCCCTCCCATCCCAGGAATAGCCAAAAGCCCAGTGGTTACAGTACTCAGAATAGAGATTTGAACCTTGGTCTCTCACATGAGCCTCCTAACCACTGAGCTATTGGTTATTCTGCAGTAGGATCTCTCTCACACTCTCTTCCTCCCCACTCCCAGCCCTCGCTGCTTCAAGTTTTCTGTCTACAGACTCAGAAAAAGAAACCTGCACATTGGATAAGTTTTTTTTCTTTCACAGCTATAAGCACTGCACTAGATTTTACTTTTTAAACTGTATTGTTAAAATCAAAAGAAACTGAAAGGGATCACCAATTATTCTCCAGAGATATGACTGAGCACCACATGTAGCCTTCTGTTGTGACCACAAGACTAAAAAAGTGGTTTGGGATGCTGAAGTAGGACATGAAGAAGTTTGTGTCAGCTTGGAAGATGCACTTGACAAGAACACTTGGAGAGGAAGAACAAGAGCTGCCAACGCTGATTGACGGGACGAGGCAAAGGTGGAGAAGACAACAACAGTAAACTTAACGTAAAGACAATGTGAAAATTCTTTTAATCCATGATTTTTTTCACCACAACAAGAGATATTTATTAAATCTCTAAAATGTATCCAATTCCATTGCGTAAATGATGGAAGGAAAGCATGGAGTTAACACCTAAAAGGCTTCAGAGAAGAATGTTTATTGATTCTGATCATCTCCAAATGTGACAGAGGGAAAGAGATGGACAGCAAAACTTGAGCAATAAAATAGTGTCCACAGCCCCAAATAACTGAATATTTTATATTTAAAATTTATTTTCTGGTCTGGTTTTCTGGTCCCTCCCTTCCCAAAAAAACAAGTCAGGGGAGAGTTTTCAAACGCACAAATAGCTAAGTTAGGTGCCTGATTGCCATTTGTGCCTTTGAAAATCTTCCCCTTCACTTTTAAATTCTAGTTACTCTATAACTACAACTCTAATGAAGTGTGTCCTGCCCTTCATCAGCCAACTGCACTTCAGTAACGTTTCTAGTAGCTTTGTTGTTCTCCCTAGATCATCCAGACAGACCTGGGACCTCTTGGTTGTAGAAGTATTGACACTAAACACCTTTAAATAAACAATTTGGAATGCAAAATATTGAATCAATTAATAATTGAATGTCGTTCAGGCTATATGCTAAATTAAAAACGACAGCATTTGCATTCTGTGTAATGTGTCTTTGAAGCAAATTGAAGAAAAAGTACTCTACAACCATTGCTTCCTTTTATTAAGTACACAGGTACAATTTTATATTTCATTAAATACCCACTGATTAACCTAGCTGCAGAAATTAATATATCTAGTGCCCAAAATGTTAGACAAGAGACATAACACAGTCAATAATGAATGGTGATAATGAAGGTGCAGAAAATGAACAACCAACCAACAAACTGAATAGTAAAATTGTAAAAACAAGCCAATCCCTTGCACTCTGACTCAATCACTCTCTGACTTAACCCCCCATGTGTACAAAAAGAATGTACAGGGTCAGGTTTGTTACTAATTTATGCCTGTGTAACTTCATTAAGGTCAAGAGGACAGTAGGTAAGTTCTCCATGGTAGCATTTGGCCTGTTTTGTGTTCTTTTAAAAATCTATGTATACTGCCCCAATCACCATAGCATCAGAGCACCCCACAAACAATTAATTCATTCTCGCACCACCTATGAGATAAGGGAAATGAATTATATATATATAGCAATATAAAGATTACCTTTGACCCTTTATCATTTCAGTTCATATAGTTGCGGGGAGGAAGCGGAGAGAGTCTTTTGTCCCAATTAAATGTAATTTTCCTGATCACCAAAGAGGTTTATTTTATAAATACATTTTTGTTTGAGTGTTTTTACCATATTTTTATAATTTTTGTTTTGCCATTTTTAGACTTCTCAATTGGATTAAAAATTCGGTCAAACAAGTACTCCCACCGCAACTCACTAGTTCCAGCCTCTGTTTGTCATTATTAATTATTTGTATTGCAGTAGGTCCTAGCAGCCCAAGTCAGGGTCTGGAACCCCATTGTACATTGTAAGCATTGTACATACATATGACAAAGACAACCCCTACTAACTAAGCCTAGCACTGTACCCTTTTCTAGGATTCACCCTAGAGTAAAATGTTAGTCTGTAACATGAAAATAAAAAGCTGTGTTGTATCTAAAAAACAAGCATGTACCATTTTGTTCTTTTTTAATGTTCCACTGAATTGTGTGACTTCCTATAGCATCTGTACAATCACATTATTTGCAGTGAGTTATAGAGGTTTAGTGCTAGATTTTAAGATACGTGGCACATTGTACTTCTGACTTTGGATCTGCTATTTTTGTAGAATAAATGTATTCTCTGCACTTCAGCATAATGTACTGAACTGGTGTTCTGCCAGGTGCTAAAACTGAAATCCAGGAAATGAGGCTGTGGAGAAATTATGCATGAAATGTCTTTTAAATATATTTGTTCATTGCTATTGATAAAGAGATTTCCCTTTAGAAGATTCTTTCTTTGCTCCAATCACTAATGTTTATAACTGTACAAACCATAAGCACATCCTATACTACAGAAAATTATTTTTGTGGTAATTCAGAGAGTTAATCACTTTTAATATAAAGTCACATCATTCAGTTTAGAGAATTAAAAATAACATGTCCTATAATAAGCAGCAACAGTAATATGCTGCTTTTCACCATCAGTGTTTTGCAAACATTAAGACTAACTAATCAGTCCTTCTGACTACCTTGAAGGAAAGTATTATCCCCATTTCACAGATGAGAAAACTGAGGTCTGCAGGGACAAAAGTCACATAGGGTATCAGTGTCTCTGCCAAAACTAGAGATCCAGACTTCCTGGCTTCCAGCTCTGATATCAGACCATAAGTTCACTCCTTTTTTCTCTAGACTGAACTATAATTTCAGTAAGTCCTTGTCATCATTCAGACATGCACATGTTGGAGAAAACATCATGTATACAGAGACTATGCCCAATTTAAGTCCTATTTGAGCCCTATTTGTGGACTTAAGTGCAGGCTCTTTGCATGGGAGTGATTTTCATCTTCCTGAAAATAGGACACTAATGTAATAACAATAACAATAATAGAAGAAGGAAAGAGAAGACACAAGCAAGCAAACCAGTTATTTATATATTGTAAATGTGCCACTAAGTCCCAATCAAAATTAGGACCCATTGCACTAGGTTCTGTACAAATACACAGTCCCAGCCCTAAAGACCTTAAAATTTAAATAGACAAGACAGAGGCTTGGAAATCAAAAAATTAAACTATAGCGCTTCACAAAAAAACAGTGCACTTTCACATCTATCTGCATATTACACTCATCATCGCCTTAGCATCCAAGCACTTTACAGAGATCATCACAACCATAATGTATAGTTCTGCTCATGATTAAGTTTTTTCACAATCCCCTACAGTCTACTGAACAGAAAAGAAGGGCCTATTTTAAAATGTGCAAATTAGACAGGTCCTGAGACTGACTGCTTCTCCACCTGTCTTGAGATCTGCATGAGCCAGTTTTTAAAGATTTTGCAGAAGTGCTGAAACATGAGGCATCACTCAATGTGGCAGCATCAGAAAAGATCACCTCACTGTGCTATGTAAATACTTTAAGCCTGGATCCTAAATATTTTATTTGCTTTATGATACTACCATAAATTCTTTACTACCATTTGTAGGTCACAAGAGTAGCAAAATATGACTGGTGGGCTCTAATAGACAGAATACTGTAAGAATTATTCAGAGACCCCTCACTTACAATCACCTTGACACCATGTCAGTTAAGCACCTGCCCATATGACACACCAGGGATCTCCAGGTCACACCCTACATCTACCCGAGCTGTTCTTTACGCCATAGTTTCACACTCCACTTTGTCTTGTATTCCATTCCCCTGACTGTCCTGCTAGTGGAGGGCAAACCGATCAACCCCAAAGGCAAGAATTCTTAGTTTGGTACCACCTTAGAGTGTCGTTAACTTTGACTTCCTTTCATCCAAAAATTGTGTACATTTCCACCAATACTGACATTAGTCTCTGTTTCTTCCTAAATTGCCACCAGTACCAAATACATCTTGTTCTCTGAACACTGTAAGTGGAAGGGAAATAAATAAGCATGTCACAGTTGGTTAAATTCAGAGAAATCACTGAACATTTTCTCAGGCATGTTTAGTAAATAACTAAAAAGGCAACACCATTCCCCATTTACTCCAGAGAGAGAAAATAAAAAACAATCCATTGCCCCTTCAATCCTTTGTGGTGCCATCCCAATTGCTTTAAAGTTTAATTGTACCAAGTTCACTAATCATGAGTTCGTTCTCATTCAACAGCTATGCAAATTGCTATTTTGTATACAAACTGGTCACAGGCAGGGAACATTAGTCTTTAATCTCCTAATTTTAATTGGTACACCATCATGCAGACGGGTGCTGCTAATGGCTTGGTTTGTAGATTAAGATCAACAGACCTGAACTGTATCATGTCATTAGTTACAACTAAAAAAAGATCAAAAATAAGGAACAATGATAAAAAGCACAGAGTTCAGAATCAGAGGATAGGCAGGTTCCCTCAGCTTCCTGAGGGTCTATAACCCCAGCTAAACATACATTTGTCACAGAAGCTGGATTAAATTTTGTCTGTTTGGTCACATAATTTCTGAACAGTTGGCAAATTGAACCGATTTACTATTTACGTACAGATAATATAGACAGGCCCTGGAATCTTGCTGAAGGATACGTATGCTCACAAATGACATTGCCAGATCTGATGGACGAGTCTCTATTGTATTTTTCTGGAATGTATCACAGTTTCAAAAAAATATTTTCCAAGTAAATTGTAAATCACTTTGTCGCTTTCCCCCACACACACTTGTAGTAATTCATGTCAGATGTATCTTATATGGTCACAAATATCCCTCAAAAGTAAAACAAACAAAATTCATAGAAGACATTTATGGAAAAA
Source organism: Chelonia mydas (assembly GCF_015237465.2). Classification (NCBI taxonomy): domain Eukaryota; kingdom Metazoa; phylum Chordata; order Testudines; family Cheloniidae; genus Chelonia; species Chelonia mydas. Next base: position 105,308,129 of record NC_057852.1, read on the forward strand.
ATATTCCTATAAATTACATGCAGTAGGTTAGATTATCCTATGCCATGGCAAAACCCACAGCAGTGGGCAAGAAGGAGGAAAATTCTGTAGGATTAATTTGAAGAGTTTTCCCCAAACAGAGTGATCAGTCCGGAGAACCTGGGCCTCAAGCACTGACTCTGACAAAATGTGTTTTACAGTTTTACCATGGTGTAACTCCATTGACTCTAAAGGACTTACACCTGATTTATACCAATGACAAGATCAGACTCAAGCCTACACATTTATTTGATGGGGAAAAACAACTCAAAAGACCATTGCTTTAAAAAAAAAAAAAAACACAGAAAGTCTCAAACTTTTAAGATACAGTCAAACTTTTTCAAAAATCCCCAAAGATGGGAAGTATGGAAATGTAAAGTTAACATACCGCTTATAGTCATAAATCTGTCCTATTGTAACCATGCACACAGAAAAATAGAACAGAATATAAAATACCATAGGGTGTGATTCTGCAAGTCTTAACTTAACTTTCTGTTAATCTCAATGGAGCTACTCATGCCAGAAAGGGTGTGCGGAAAAGAGCTCCTCATGTTTAATCAGAGAGTGGATGTTACAATGTACTCAAATCACTGAAAAAGAAGTACTTCACCAAATCAGCGATATTGAACAGAATGCAATTAACATTGCATGCCAAACCAATTAGTCAAGTGTCACTGGACATACAGCTACTGTATATACATCTCCAAATATTCTGAGCCAAGGTTTGGAAATTATACCACTTGTGAGCATTGAACGTGAAAAGAAAAAGGGTCTCTATGATGACAGCCCTCTAATTCATATCAAATATATTTAATGCCTGAATCTAAGTAAAGAACCAATGTGATCTGCTACAGTATCTGTTTGCTAAATTCTCTTCTCCCACTGGTCCCATTGAGAAGATTTCAGAGGAGCTCTGAGAGAGAGTTCTCAGACACACTCTTGCCACCCAGAGAACAACTAGAAACTTGAAGACTGTCTTTCTCTGTCAAGAACATACAGGCTCATATCATCAGTGTCCAGCAAAAGTGAATATTTTACTCTTAATCATAAACTAGCTTCAGTATGTGTAACTGCAAACTAGCGAACATGAAACCTTTGACCAGGGACAACTCAATGTCTCTCTCATAAGCTCTCTCTAGGAACTCAGAAAGAACACAAACATTGCACCACACAAACTCTGCCAGCATGGAAAGCGAGGGGAGGAAGCAGGAAGTGTTTGCTGAACTACATAATGGGATTCAGCCTATCAATGCAGAGCTGTGAGGACAGGAAGGCTCTTGATCCCGTTTGCATTCCATTGCAAACACAGGGCAGATGCAGTCTAGGCAACAGCATATGCTCTAAATTTAAGATTGTCCACAGCTTACACCTGCAGAGTCTGGTAGGCTGGCAGTACTATTGGGGTGGAGACAAGATTGTGTGGAGTAGCTACATTTCTCATTTCCATTCTTTCCAACTTTTATTATGATTATTATTTTATCTTAACTCAGTTTCCAGGACAACAATTTTTTTCTGGAGGTTATTATTAATTATTATTATTTAAAGGGTTTTATCTCCTTAAATAATTATTGTGTCTTTACAGCCTTAAACCCATCTAACAATAGTGAGCCTAAGAGTAAAATTTTCAAAAGCACTTAAGTGTCTTAAAATCCTAAGCCCTATTTTTCAAAGCACCTAAGGGACTTAGAACCTTAAATCCCACTGACTTTCAGTTAGGCTCCTAAGTGCCTAAAAGTATGTCTACACTGCAATGTAAGCCCAGGGTTAGTGGGACTTGAGTCAGCTGACCTGTATTAGGGAATCCTGGGTTTGAGCATCTACATTGTATTTCAACCCTAGGTTAAGACTTTTCTAACCAGTAGTCAGACCTAGGGCTCTGGCGTCCACGCTGCAGTGTGCTGACTCAAATCAAAGTAACCGTATCCCAGAGTCCCTAGTGCTCCCTGTCACAGGGTAGCCGGTCTCTATGAGCCAAGCTCCCCGGCACTGGAGCAGGTGAGCCTAATCCAGCTAATTAAAAAGGGCTGGGCTACATTTAGGCCTATAAAGGGCTAGTAGGCAGCTGGGGAGAGGAAGACTGAGACAGGCTGAGCCCTGGGGAGCAAAGCCACGCTGGAGTGGAGCTAACTGCTATAGTGGGTCCCTGAAGCAAGCGGGCCAGGGGCTCAAGGAAAAAAGGTGTAAAGGTGGGGGGGAAGCAAAAAGGTAATTTAGGTTGCTAACATTTTCGAAGCACCACTTAGCATCTAGCATGCACTTGGACATCATTATAGCCAGTCATAGCACTAGATGGGAGACTAAATTTGACCACAACTAGCTTACACACCTGTAAAGGTGTTAAAACTAGTCTTCATTAATTGCAAACATATTTTTAAACAGCTCTTAATTAGATTCATAGATTCCAATGCCAGAAGAGGCCACTATGATTGTCTACCTTGACTTCTGTATAACACAGGCCATAGAACTTCCCAAAAATCATTTCTGTTGGAACTAGAGACTATCTGTGAGGAAAACATCCAGTCTTGATTTATAATTGACAGTGATGGAGGGATCCACCACATCCCTAAGTAAATTATTCCAGGGGTTAATTACCCTCATTATTAAATATTTACAACTTATTTCCACTCTGAATTTGTCTAGTTTCAACTTCCAGCCATCGGAATTAAAATATATTCACTAAGATCAGGTGTATACTAAAATGTTAGGTTAACCCAGCTATGTCGCTCAGGAGTGTGAAAACTCCACACCGCTGAGCAACATAGTTAAGCTGATCTAACCCCTACTGTAGACAGCATAAAGTCAATTAAAAAATTCTTCCATCAACCTGGCTCTCAGGGAGGTGGATTAACTACAGCTATGGGAGAATCCCTCCTGTCACTAAAGCAGGGATCAGCAACCTTTGGCACACGGCCCACCAAGGTAAGCCGCCTGGCAGGCCGGGCCGGTTTGTTTACCTCTCGCGTCCACAGGTTCAGCCGATTGCAGCTCCCACTGGCCACGGTTCGTCGTTCCAGGCCAATGGGGGCAGCTGCACCTCTGTAGCTGCGCTGCTGTACTGGCTTACATATGGACATAGCATAATACTGTCCTTAGAAAACACCTTTAAAAATATGTGGACAATGTCTTGGGGTTACCCATTGTCTTGTTAAAGATCTTTTAAAAACTTCAAGAGTGTTTAAATAATTTCTGACACTATTAGTAACATTATTGTGAAAGAGTTACACAATAACATAAAAAATATAATAGCAATATATACATTCATGTTTGTCCTTTCTTTGAATACTACTTTTCATTTTAGTCACCTCATCTCTAAAAGACAGCAGAAACAGAAAAGGTTTAGAGAATGGCAAAAATGATTAGAGGCATGGGGAGTTTCCTTACTAGAGGAATTAAAAGGGGTATGATTTTTTTTTTTTGGAAGGGAAAAGAGTTAGAGGAGGAGTATATGTTACATATAATGAAAGGTATATTGAGGTTATTTATCCTGTCCCATAACACAAGAGCAAGGAGACACTTGATGAAATTAAAATGCAGTGAATTTAAAATGAATGAAGGGAAACAAATTTTTATGCAACATATAATTACCGTAACTGGCTCACTGTTACAAGACATTACTAAGATAAATAGCTTAGTAAGATTAAATAAATTATATGGGGCACCACACCTCATGGTTCAGAGTAAAAACCGATCACCAGCTGAAGAAAAAAAAAATTCCTTTTCCACCCCCACCCCCTTTGTGTACACACTGAAAACATTGGCCATCTCTTAAGCAGCTGATTTCAGTCACTGTCAGAAAGAGGATACCAGGCTAGATCAACTACTAGATCTGTTATGATATGACAACTCCTATATTCCTAACGTATGAACAGAGAGTAACAATTCAGTAGATCAAGGGAAACTTTTAAAATATCCAGCTGTATCTGACCCGGTGTAGCTCAGATGAGAAATAACATACTTATGTGAAATAAATTTGTGATCACACCAGTTCTTGCTAGACAAGGGTTCATATCATGAAACACAATACTTACTATCACACTATCCAAAAAGGTACAGACAGTCTTGTGAGTAAGGCTCTGGACTGGGACTCAGGAGATCAATTCTGCCACGGATTTCCTATATGACCGTGGCCAAATCATCGAATTCCTCTGGGGCTTTAATTTTCCATCTGTAAAATGTAGGTAATGACGTTTTATTTACTTCACACTTTATCTATCTTCTCTATTTAACTCGCAAGGTCACTGGGGCAGTCTGTCACTATGTGTATTTGCAATGCTAAGCATAATGGCACTTTGACCTCAACTATGGAAACTAGGTGGTATCATAATATAAATAACAGTAACAAGTGGCATCTCTCTTTTGGCATCCTCAGGATAGCAGATAGGTTAAGGTTTGGAAGGATATGAAAAATGATCTGTCCTCTTAAACTTCCATGTCAGGAGAGATTGAAAGTCAGTTAAGCTGCAGAGAATCAGGTGGCCCTACCCATTAACTTCCTTGAAAAATGAAGATTAGAAATTGAAGGCTAAAATAATCAGTGGTGGAAGTGGGATTTCATTGGAGTTGCACTGGTTTATGCCATCAATGAGTTTGGCCCTCAGTGTCCATTTTATCTTGAATCCCAGTAACATGCATTCTGCCAACCTCTAAGATAATTACCCTCTAAGATAAAAGTCCCTCTTGGTCCTACAGCCCCCTGGTACTTACAAGTAAATTACATCAAATTGTTGTCATTGTACATCTTCTTTCTGAATGAATTGCAAAGCAGGGAAATCATCAGCCAGCCAAAACACAATAAAAAGATCCAAACTATGTGATAATTCATTCTCATGTCAAAGACTTTAAAGAGAGGAGAAAATGTGATAAATTAATCCATTCTAATGAGAAGAGATTGTAATAAAAATGGAGAAACTCGTTCACCTAATCCATTCTTAATATAATCCTAAAAGAATGATGCGACCCTCCCTGGATACCATATCTTGAGATATGACAAGTCTTTCCTTACCCAGCAATCCCTGATTACAGCAAAGCAATTAGGCAAAACTATCTAATAAAGCAGAAGTGGATCTGAGTAGAACGCAAAAAAGCCAAATCTAAAAATTAGCAAGTTGCTTTATAGGCTGGTTTTTTTAAATGCATAAAAGGTCATTAAAAGTAAAGTCCCCTGCCCTGATTTCATTTAGATGAGCTAGCTGATACCTTATTCCCCATTCTGGTACAAACCAGACTTACTCCATTAAAATTTCAACTGGAGCACTGTGAAGAACAATTTGAATATGAGTGTCAAAAGATTATATATTCAGCAAAATAAAATAAACATATAGGAAAGAAAAACAATTTGGCAAGAGGCTAGAGAAACCGAATATCAAAGTCACATTGAAAATAAACCAGTAGTCAGGGTTCTTATAAACATACATGGGCATGTCCCACAGAATTTTTCTGCAAGTGATTTTCCCATTGTGGAAAGTATTAAAGATAGAATGATGGAACCACTGCTTAATGATAGATTGTTATAGCATAGCCAATTAACTTTTGTAGAAATCTGCAACTTTTATATCATTCATTGCCATATGTGTTATCAGCAGCTGCACTTTACCCTTTTAAAACTTCACAGCCCCATCCTGCAAAACATACTCCCTCGAAACTCCCACTGCGGTTTGTGCAGCTGCAGAAACTTTACCTAATGAGAAAAAGAACTTGGCTCCTGAACTTTCGTATGTGGATGTACATCATCATGTATCCTACAAATCCTACAGTCCAAGCGCCATTGCTGATTTTAGAAAATATACAGTGATGGGGGCCTGCAATAGTACCCCAGGAGAAAATCAGGCCTCAGCTATCTATTAAATATAATGCAAAATGTACAGGTTCTCACCTACATTTGATTTTGTATGTGCAGTCTATCACAATTTACAATTGTGGAAGTTAGTGGGGGTGGGTTATTTTCCTTTCTAGATTTTATTTTATTGAGATTATAAACATCGTCTCTTGGAATATCCTTTTCCTTTATGTTTTCAATTATATCCTGTTTATTAATCAGGCTCAGAATTAACCTATTGTTTCCTTCCTTGCTGTTGATCCACATATTGAAGTAGAAGATAGACTTGAGTTAGATTTACATATGTACTTCTAGACTTATTTCCACCACTCCCTATAATCCTGGAAAGACCAGGGTATTTAAAATCTTCTATTATAACCCTGGCCTTCTTGCATGCATCTGTTTGCAGTATTATATAGCACAGTTGTTCTCTCTGGTCAGGTGTTCTATAGCATATTTTTAGTGCTAGCTTGTCCTTTGAAAAATCACCCAACCCAGTAGTGCATATCATGACTAATGCTAAAGAGCCAGTATTTCAAGCCCTATGCCCTTGCTAAGTATCCATTTCTAGCAGTTCTTTTTTTAACTAGGGTACTAGAAAAATTATGTTGTGCAGTTTCAGGCCAACGGAAAGACAAGTTATTCCTCTTCCACTTCGCTCCTCACCACCACCCACAAAAAAATTACCTCTGGTTTTAGGATTATTCACAGTACAGAGACTGTCCTGTGGAGAATCACGTAATCACCTGCTTTTGACAGTGACTGACATCGCTGCACTTTCTACGTTAGATCTTTCAGCAGCATTTGACATTGTTCATCATGGGATTTTGTTGGAGCATCTTGAAACCTATGTTGGCTCTATACTTCCCAAAGCAGTCAGTTTTAATCTTTTTAGTTTGTATGCCTCCAATTCAGTGGCTCTGCAGTTAAGCTCCCTTTTTCTGTCCCTCAGCTCTTGATGTCTACATACTGCTCTGGTCTATCATAATGAAGTAATAGAATATTGACTATGGGGATTAGTTAGGTAACAGAGTCCTGGAAAATGTCCAGTAAAGAACTGTGGAAAAATAAAAAATAAAAGTTACGGTATAATTTATATTCTATAGTGTTTCAAGGTGTGGTCAACCATACTTGGAAGAAGAGCTGATAGCATTATTTATGGTGAAATAGTTATCCAGTAAATGTAATTCTTTTTTCTATTTTGACTTGTTCATAAATGGACTTTGATCTTTTTAATAAAGTATTTGCCACACCTAATTGATAAATTAATAGGGGCAGGTTTGCAAGATGGTCATTAGCTTTTGGCTGTTTGTTAATTGTGGTATATGACTGTCATATGGTATACTGTATGCTCCACGTTATAGTGTACACTTGCCCCCAGAACACCTCTTTGTGTCAGAAGGCAGCTTTGAAGGGACTCTTCCCCTCTAGCATGCCCTCGTGTCCTGGTTCTGCAATGGTCTGCTGCCTCTGTGTTCCAGCCCTCTGGTCAGATCAGCTCTCAGTCCAGTCTCCTTTCAGGGTTAACAGAAAACAAATTAAATCTTAATTCAAATAGCAGCCCAGGCATTCAAGTCCATAATATAAACACTCGTGCTTGAGACTGATTTCTTGGGTTAGGGCATATTCCTTCCATATCCTGACTTCACTCAGAAGTGACCCTGAGTAAAAGCAGATAGCCTTTCTTATTTGGTCTACCGGGCTCTGATTGGCTTCTGCCTGCTCTCTGATTTTTTACGTGCTGGAGGACCACCAACTTTTAGTGGCTCTGCTTCCAGGTGATCTTGGGATGCCTCTCTAGACAACTCCTGGAGGTCTGAATTCACCTCACTGGTCTTCCCATTCAGCAGGGCACTCTCTGAGAATGGGGTGTTACAAGCCTGTGGGGCCTTCCAGCAGGGGGTAGTGAATGCTTGCTACACCCCCATTATAGTCCGTTTGGATCTCTGAAATATTTTAAGACACAAGAATGTTGAATAAAAAATAGCAAATAGGACATTCCTTCTCAGACATTAATACACTTGTTCAGCTGTAATACAGGTATTATTATGAAAACGCATTTCCCAGATACTCATGAGAAAAAAACTTGCTTGTGCAAATAGTAAATAAGAAGGGCATAGCCAGGTTAACCCAAGTTTCTGTTAATTCTGTTTTTGCAGTTTTAATCAAGTTCTCATTGGGAGATTTAAGAGGTCTGAATCTCAACAGCTTTGCATTTTGTGTATCTGTTTATACTTTGTGTGGTAAGTGTAAAATGTTACCAGTGGTGTGAATGAGTGGAGAATTCTGATTTGGTAATACTTCACTCCCAATTTGCATAGGTGTGAATTTTTTCTCTAGGGGGACGGATCTGAAGTGTTAAGCCCAGGTTAGGTAATGTATGTTAGTTATTTTTACCATCAATAGTCAATCATATTATACAGTAGAGCAGCAGACACTAATATTATCAGAGAGATTTTTACATTTTGCTCCCTTATATAATGTATTTATTTTTATAAATGTTGTTTTGCTCTTTTTTGTATGCATCATATGAGGTAATCAACCTGGAGATTCTGTATGCATTATATGAGGTCATCAGCTCCTGGGAGATCATAAATGGGTGTCAAGGGGTCACCATCACACTGCCCATACCATATTGCTAAATAGGAGGAGCATTCCGGATAGATGGGAGAGCATTCTGGAAATTCTAGAAATCATTGTAGGGAAAGGTAGAAAGCCACTGTATTAGAACTTGAAACCGCAAAGGGAACTACCAGCTTGAACGCTTACTCCAGAGTAAAGTCCCACTGAAGATGGTAAAACACTGTGAAGGGTCCCTGAGGCTATATAAGAACATAAGAATGACCATACTGGGTCAGACCAATGGTCCATCTAGCCCAGTATCCTGTCTTCCAACAGTGGCCAGTGCCAGACACTTTGAAGGGAGTGAACAGAACTGGCAATTTATCGAGTGATCCATCCCCTGTCGTCTAATCCCAGCTTCTAGCAGTCAGAGGTTTAGGGACATCCACAGCATGGGGTTACATCCCTGATCATCTTAGATAATAGCCATATATGGACCTATCCTCCATGACCTTATCTAATTCTTTTTTGAGTCCAGTTATACTTCTGGCCCTCACAACGTCCTGTGGCAACAAGTTCCACAGGTTGACTGTGAGTTATGCAGTACTACATGCATAAAACTACATTAAAAAAACATTAATGTTCCAAGTCAAGCACTCAAAAGTTTTGAAATACAAGAATTAAGGAGGCCTGCATGTTCCAGTCTCTTTTCTCATCCAGTACAAGTCTCTTCCACACCCCCAAGCTCCTCACCAAATCTGTCTCATTCCGAAAAATTCAGAAGACACCCTGGCATGGAAAATTTCAGCCCAAGAAGTTAAAGTTTGGCAAAGTTTTCAGGGTCTTACAATGGAAAGTGTTGGGTAACTTTAACCCAATAGGTAGGTTTCAGAGTGGTAACAATGTTAGTCTATATCAGCAGAAAGAAAGAGGAGTACTTGTGGCACCTTAGAGACTAACAAATTTATTTGAGCATAAGCTTTCATGGGCTAAAGCCCACTTCATCAGATGCATGTAGTGGAAAATACAGTAGATAGATAGGTAGGTAAGTAGGTAGATAGATAGATAGATAACATGAAAAAATGGGGGTTGCCATCCCAGCTCTAACGAGACCAATCAATTAAGGTGGGCTATTATCAGCATGAGAAAAAAATCTTTTGTAGTGATAATTAGGATGGCCCATTTCAAACAGTTGACAAGAAGGTGTGAGTAACAGTAGCGGAAAAATTTGCATGGGGAAATAGTATTTCCTTTGTGTAATGATTCATCCACTCCCAGTCTTTATTCAAGCCTAATTTAATGGTGTCCAATTTGCAGATTAATTCCAGTTCTGCTGTTTCTTGTTGGAGTCTGTTTCTGAAGTTTTTTTATTTAATAATTGCAACTTTTAGGTCTGTATTTGAGTGCCCAGGGAGGCTGGAATGTTCTCCAACTGGTTTTTGAATGTTATAATTCTTGACATCTGATTTGTGTCCATTTATTCTTTTGCGTAGAGACTGTCCGGTTTGGCTAATGTACATGGCAGAGGGGCATTGCTGGCACATGATGGCATATATCACATTGGTAGATGTGCAGGTAAACTAGCCTCTTATAGTGTGGTTGATGTGATTAGGTCCTATGATGGTGCCCCTTGAATAGATATGTGGACAGAGTTAGCAATGGGCTTTGTTGCAAGGATGGGTTCCTGGGTTAGTGTTTTTGTTGTGTGGTGTGTGGTTGCTGGTGAGTATTTGCTTCAGGTGGGGGGGGCTGTCTGTAAGCGAGGACTGGCCTGTCTCCCAAGATCTGTGAGAGTGAGGGATCATCCATCAGGATAGAGGCAGTGCTACCAGCTCCACCTATAATGATCCCTCTGACTGACAGTGGGGGGGGTCAAGTATCCTAAGTGGCAATATGGGGTTTTGTTGAGTTGTTGGGATGCTCTTCCCCTAGGGTTTAGTTTACAAGTCTGACTGATTATATCCCAAGTGCACACACCTGGAAACCAGGAATTATAATCAAGGGCCACTAATTGCAGTAGGTTACCCCATTAATGCAACATAAAAGTGAATAAAGAGGATTAAAAAAAAACAAAGAAGCAGTATGGAGATGGGGGCTAGTCAGTAAGTGCCGTCTGGGCCTTGGGTAGTCAAATTGTTAATGCTGACAATCTCTGAGGTGTTTAAATTGTTTATTTATTGTTGTTCTGGCTTGTTTTCCCCAAGTTAGGAAAGGTCAGAATCAATAAAGGAACTTTAGTCTTTACCTGACTGGAGCACCTTTGTTATAAGCCAACTTGCTTGTTCAGGCCCTTTAGTAGCAGAAATGTGTATCTTTTTCTAATTTCTAGCTATGTTTAAACAATTCTTAAATAATTACAATAGTTTTTTGAATTACATAGAAGATGGCAGGTTTCAGAGTGGTAGCCATGTTAGGCTGTATCAGCCAAAACAACGCAGAGTCCTTGTGGCACTTTAGAGACTAACAAAGTGATTTGGGCATAAGCTTTTGTGGACTTCATCGGGTGCATGGAGTGGAACATACACTCTGGAGGTATAAATACACAGCATATGAAAAGATAGGAGTTGCCTTACCAAGTGTGGGGTCAGTGCTAACAAGCCAATTCAATTAAGTTGGAAGTAGGCTATTCTCAACAGTTGACAAGAAGGAGTGGAAAAAAATTTCTAGGAGTAATACTAGACCAGTGATCAATAACAATACAAGCAATACAATAAATACAATACAATAAATCTTTACAAGCAGATGGTAATAAATAATACTTTATGTAAAATTAGACATAGGCTCACATCAAATCTCCAAATCTGAATACCCCCAAACTTTAAGATATTCAAAATCATATCGAGATCTAAATCAAACTTATCTTCACATTGGGCTCGACCAAAGCCCAGGTCCTAACACTTATCAACTTTGAGGTGTTTGAGATCCAAATGCAATTTCAAGTTTTTCATCGTGGGCCCACCTTTATGGTAAGTCTCCCCATTTTGCAGCATGTGTCTTTTTGGTTGGGGGGGGGGATGTTTGTTTAGCTTTTTATTTAGGCAAAGATACAATAAAATGCTAATAGACAATATTGCACAATACTTATCTAGGATCAGGTTACTATTCAGAGACCCCGGCTAAAGATTCTGGCTTGCTGGCTGCAGAGCCCTTCTCCTCTGAGTATGCTAAAAAGGGTGAACAAATTTCTAAATACCTATCCTCTTTTTGGCACTTCTTTTGTGTAGGTACTTGTTGTGAAAGCTTTTCCATCACAAGGACAGTCCATATTTCAGTCTATGACAGTTCCATAGGAGGATGGGTCACATTCCCCTTGAACAGTTTCATTGGCACAGAAATGGAAAAATGTTACATATGACTACGGTACAGCTGCTGTGCTCCTGGCACAAACTACCTGGTGTTCTTTCATTCAGATTTGTTTGATAAAAATTTAACACACCAGTCTTAAAGGTTCTTGGAATCAATTTGATTACTCTCCATTGAGCAGCTTCATAACAGGACCATAGCTCCAAATCAGTGTCCAAGAAATACTGCCAAACTGAATCCACTCTGTCAACAGGATGCATACTTATTTCTCTTGATTGTACAATGGATTGATTATTGTAATACTTTGCTCAGTGCCCTTCCTGGCTTCATGCTAACCAGAGACCAGTTAATTCTAAATGCTGAAACAAAAATGCTGACCTGCACAACATCTCCACATCATATTACCCCTCCTTTTAAAGCGTTGCATTGCTTTCTAGTCAGGCATCTGATTAACTTTATAAAGTTCTTATCCTCCACCAAATCATCCATGGGTCTGGACTTTGGTAGCCTATGAATCTTATGTTCCTTTGTTTCTTGCTAAACCGACAGATTTTATGATGCAGTTCTTTAACTGATGATTATCCTGTAATTCCAGTTGATTGTTGATTAGTCTGTAATTACTTCTAAAGTCAGCTACTGCAAAGGCTTTTCGCTGTTATATTATTCACCTTTGCAGCTCAGCTCCTTCTGACATCAGGAAGATGGATGCAATAAGCAACTTTAAGACAAGTTTAATTCATCTTGCATGAAACAATTTTTAATTAGCTATATTTGAGATTTTTTAATTATTTCTTGGAGCTTCTGGTCACTGAACTCTGTTCCGTGCCCCCGTATGCTAATGAAAAGGATGTTTTTAGAAGTGTAGATGCTAAAATTGTAAGCGGAAAAGCTGAAGTTGATATGATTCTCAGTTTGAAGAGAGTTCTGCCATTTTGCCTTTTGAAAACATTTTAATACAATTTTAAAACCGTATTAATAGAGGAATGGGTGGAAGAGTTTGGAGGGTCCTGGGGAATGGGTGCAATGCCCTCTCCAGACCAACTTGTTTCTTATCCAGATGGTTCCCTTAAAACGCTTAGCTTTGGGAGTAGCCCTGAAAACAAAATAGTGCTCTGCTGCCAAAGTTAGGCAGAGATGATCCATTTTCCCCTGGAGCATAAATTTTGAAAATGAAATGATGCAACTGGTGGATCTGAAGCCAACCAAGGAAACACAAGTGGATGCATAGAAGAGGTGAAAGGAGGGAGAATTTTTCACAATCACATCCAAGGGAAATGGCATTAAAATGACTTTGCACCAACCTCCTAAGCGATGTACATTCCTAAAAATGGAACCAGTTCACCAGAGCTTGAATAACATCATGATCACAAACTTATTTTTTTCAGATGCTGCACACTATTACTGAATATTGTGGCAAGATTTATTATGAATCATGTTCACCTTACTAACCTCAGCATACAGTGATACCACAATGCAAACATTATTCAGACCTCAGTAGTAACCCATTGGTGTTGAACACAGTAGTTCAACAACAGCACAATAAGATTACTACCGTGGTATTTTACAATAGTTTGTAAACATCCTCCTTCATTTCAACAAACAATGCCTCAATGAGAAGCAGGATTTCCACCTGAGCAGAGAGGATGCTCCATACTAGGCAGTAGCCATTTTCATCTCAAGAGCTAGGAGAGAAAACTCACCTTCTTTATGCACCTGTCAGAGGCTAGAATCCTCAACACAATACCTGTAGCTGACAAAGCTCCCCTGCACCTCTTCATTGAGCTCCTCAACTCTTGCTTTAACAAATACTGACAACCACGTACTCCTAAAACAAAGTATCTTCTTTCATTCCATTCTACTGCAAGTCCCACTCACATAACTTTGGTGGTGATGCTCAATGTTATTGCAAGAAAAACACAGTGTATGGAATTGATCATGCACTGGCAAACGCAAGACCAGATAGATGGTCCAATAGGTTTTCTCAATCTCTAGCTTCCATGACTCCAAAAACTTATATTTGCCCCTACGCTAGTCAGAGTTGATCATCCCTATTCTACAGCATTGCAAGAACACCTTTCCTCATATTAAATGTGGCTAAAAATCCAACATCGGTTGTTAATTATATTTAAAGCTTCTGTGCCTTTTTCAAATCTGTGCTATTTCTCTAATGAAGAAATAAATACAATTTTAACATATATATTATATTTATATTATATTTTTGTGAAGAACTATTCACGTTGTTTCCAACTAAATATGTCATCAATGGATGAAGCCGCTAATTATGGTCACCACAACAGTGTAATTGGAACTAGCATTTAATATCTCTGTTACCAATATTAAATCAAACAAATATCAAATTGAAAAACAAAAGAATTGGCCATTTGATTAGAATGTATTTACATTTAGATATAATCAATCCAAAACATGAAATAATATTAATTCAAGTAGTGAATCCTGATTACTTTGTTCAATTGCTCACAAATCAATGGACCCAGCAGCTGAATTAACATTAATTTTTCTCCTTCCAATTCTGGCTAATTACAATGAATATGCTTTATGACCAGTGAAATAATTAAGCCTAGGTTCAATCAGCAAAACATGGAGCTTGACATTGCAAAATATTTATGCTGGGCTCATAAAGCACTGGGACTGGCGCTCTAGTCTTTCACAGAGCAGTTGCTGGGTCTTCCTAATCTGGGAACTATAAACAAAGAACTATCCAAGTTTTTATTTTTATTAATTTAAAGGTCAAATTTTTCAAACTTGTCTGCTTAAAGTTAAGCACATATATAGAGAGGAGGTAACAAAGAGGGCAGATCAGGTCAGCATCAGAAGTCAAGGACTGAAATACAGAACCCCATTGAAGTCAATGGGAGTTTTGTCATTGCATTCAATAGGCTCAAGATGTCACCTAAGGAATACTGAGGCACTTTCTTTTTAACGCTGATTCTATTAGAGCAGTGTGTTAATGGTGTTATTCAATGTTTCACCAGACATGCAAAGAGACAACCTTAACCCACCTTATTTCTAGCAAGATAATTCATGAGGCAGGCTGTATAATATGTACGTGGTTCATAGCATATAAAAGGCTAGATTCTGATTTCATTTAGCCTGTGTAACTATTACAAACCACCTTATTACATCTACAAACTGTAACAGTCTATGCAAACTTTGTTAGTTTTATTGTCACTTTAGCCTCCCTTTTCTCACCTTTATGGGCCAAATTCTGCTACCCTGATTCATATTGTGTAGATCTTACCAATGCAAACATCCACACTGAGCTACTCAAGTCAGCAAGTGCTACACCATGTGAGTGAAGGGTGGAAGAATATAGGGTTCTGATGTTTTCACCCACCTACTCCCTCTCATGCCAAGCACACATTCAACTACCATTCTTACCTCCTGAGAGTATAATTAAACCTTCTTTTGCCAGGGCCTCTGAGATCAGGATACAGTTTCATAAACCCAGGCAAAAGGGGGTATGCAGGGTCCCCTAGAATTACATTGGGGGACAGTTACTCCCTTTATGATGGTGGGAATAGTGTCCCAGCCTGTCCACACAGGTTGATTCCCAAAACGTGGAAAATCCTGGTATCCTGAACTTTCCCAGTGCAGCCCACATCAGCATCCATAAATTGGCTCTGTGGTCCACAAAAGCCTGCTTAACAATAGACTAGTACCCTTTGCAGTTTATGCTCTTGTGCTCCTTGAGGAGGGTAAACCATGAACATGAGTCCCATCTATGGCCCTATCACAGTTTGGAAAATCCATTCTCTCAAAAGCTGCAATTACTTCAGGGATATTGTTTCTGCCCACTCCATTGGATAAATCACAAGCTCGATTGCCTTAGAAACCTCCTCCATTACTTCACTCACAGATGCCTTTCCAAAAGCCAACTAGTTAGCAACAGACCTGCAACAGTCTGGGATAGTCAGCTTCCAGATGGTTATAGAAATGCCCTTCTGCACTGGCATGCCAGGACACTGAAGGGTCAGGGTGAGATGCTCACAAAATTCCTGAAATGTAGCTTTCTTTATGTGAAAGTTCTGGAGCCAGTGCTGGTCACCCCCGGTCTACATAACGGTGTGATTCTACCAGTCTGTGCTTGTGGCTCTGCTCCAGAAGTGCCAGTCTTCATATGGGGCATCTATTGAGAGTCATGAGCAGCCTCAGCCAGTTCAAGTCTACCATGTCTGTATCCTTCTCCAACAGGTGCCTTCAGTGGGTCAGAAAATGCCACTGAAACATCCAGAGCATCACAGATGTTATGCCCATTTCATGAAATTGGAGTGATAGCCCAAGGAAGACAAGTTCTTCAATTGAGAACTTCTCCATGTTGCTGTCTTCTTTACCAAAAGACAGCTCAGCTGGATGTTTTGGCAGGCTGTTACAACTTCCTGTCAAGTGCCTCAGGATGGACAGTCAAGCATCACAAACAAAAAGTCAAAGCAGCTACAGCTGGGTAGGGCACTAGGAAGCCTGAGATAGCCTGGTTTGACTTAGGTCTGCATAATGTATGAGTGCAGCTTGTGAGACCTGGATCCAGAAATTCTAAAGCTGAAGTCAACATTCACTGTTGACACACAAACCTGGGCTGACAAATACCAAGCCTGCAGGCTCAAAGTCCCACGGGCTTACAATGAAGTACAGGCATACCTATAGTATCCAACAAACTCACTCTAACTTATTTCTCCTCACAACACGCCTGGGAGGTAAGGAAGTGCTATTATCCCCATTTTACAGATGAGGAACTGAGCCACAGAGAAGCTAAGTGACTTGCCCAAGGTCACACAGGGAATCTATGGTGGAAACTTGAATCCAGGTCTCCCAACTCCCTAACCCTTGCAGTTTGTCTTAAACAAAGATTGTAAACTCTTTAGGGTAAGAAGTGTCTTTTTTATATCTGTACAGAGCCTAGTACAATTGGGCCCTGACTTGGCTGGGGCCTCCAGATGCTACTGTAATATAAATAATTGAAAAACACTTCCAGATTAGGAAGTATCCCCTGTTTAATAAAACTGTGCCCTCTGAAGTATGGGTATTACTGGAAGAGAAAAGCTTTCTTAAGCTTTCTTTTGTTATCTCAAATGTTCTAGAACTGTGTGAAATTGTTTAGAGGTTACGGCGGCATTTCTGCTTTTACAGCTCATTTAACTATGCAATTAGACATTACAATAGATATGGAAGATTTAAAATTAGATATGCTTATCTTCCGTGCATGGGTCAGTACTTTTAACTTTAAAACAAATTAACATTTTACTTCTCCCCTCCTGCCCCTGCGTGCTGCAAAATGAGAGTGTTTATCTTAACTCAGCAATTCTCATGACTTCCATCAGATGGTAGGAGGCACAGCGATAAACTTTCCAGATTTAAAATGAAAGTGCTGCTGAGGAGCAATTGCAAGATAGTCAGGCTAATAACGCATTTTGTAAATGTGGGGGGAAAATGCGTACAAGTACAAAATTTCCATGATAGGAAGGTGAACAGCCTGTCCAATGACTCGTAATTCAATGCTGGAAATTGCATCACCCTGAACAGATACACGATATTATATTTCTATTTAAAATGGGGAAACTCAATGTCAACGCAGTAGGGAACAAGGTAGCAGAGGAATATCGCATCTTTAATAGGATTTTGAATTCAAATGTGCTGAGCAAAACTGTTTAAAATTGTATTTGAATAGTAAACAGATAACATTTTCATTTAAAAAAACAAACCTTGTGCTGGATCAACAGAAAGGCTGCAAAATAAAAAGAAAGAGGAGATAAGGAAATACATACTAGAAATGAAAAATAAAATGATAAGTGATGTCTCAGCCATAAGGCTGCCTTAAGGCTATGGAAAAAATAGAACAAGGTTATTTTTTTTTCTTTGTAGCCCAAAGAAAAATCTCAGAGCCAGAATGTCACTTCTCATCACAATATTTATTTCCGGCATCTATTTTTATTAGCATTTTTCTTTTTTTTTTTTCACTCTCAGAATAGCATTACTTTTATTTGACATTGTGTGGTTTTTGTATTATAAAAATCTATGCAGACCAGCAAATTTGGGGAAAACAAGAAAATAGGTGGTGGTGCCACAGGCCTGGAAGGTATCCACCTTTATGGAAGACTAACAAATATAGTGGATTCTGAAAGAGTACTTCCACTGACCTGCACCAAATCTGAGTCAGAGGCACTGGAATAAAGAATATCTACTCCAGGCTTAGTCTAAGGTCAATGAAAGTGTCAAGGTTCCTTCCCCACTCTGAACTTTAGGGTACAGATGTGGGGACCTGCATGAAAAACCTCCTAAGATTATCCTTACCAGCTTAGGTCAAAACTTCCCCAAGGTACAAAATATTCCACCCTTTGTCCTTGGATTGGCCGTTACCACCACCAAACAAACACTGGTTACTGGAGAAGAGATGTTTGGACAGGTCTTTCCCCCCAAAATACTTCCCAAAACCTTGCCCCCCACTTTCTGGACAAGGTTTGGTAAAAAGCCTCACCAATTTGCCTAGGTGACTACAGACCCAGACCCTTGGATCTTAAGAACAATGAACAATCCTCCCAACACTTGCACCCCCCCTTTTTCAGGGAAATGTTGGATAAAAAGCCTCACCAATTTGCATAGGTGACCACAGACCCAAACCCTTGGATCTGAGAACAATGAAAAAAGCAATCAGTTTTCTTACAAGGAGACTTTTAATAGAAATAGAAGTAAATAGAAATAAAGAAATCCCCCTGTAAAATCAGGATGGTAGATACCTTACAGGGTAATTAGATTCAAAACATAGAGAACCCCTCTAGGCAAAACCTTAAGTTACAAAAAAGATACACAGACAGAAATAGTTATTCTATTCAGCACAATTCTTTTCTCAGCCATTTAAAGAAATCATAATCTAACACGTACCTAGCTAGATTACTTACTAAAAGTTCTAAGACTCCATTCCTGGTCTATCCCCGGCAAAGACAGAATATAGACAGACTGAGACCCTTTGTTTCTCTCCCTCCTCCCAGCTTTTGAAAGTATCTTGTCTCCTCATTGGTCATTTTGGTCAGGTGCCAGCGAGATTACCTTTAGCTTCTTAACCCTTTACAGGTGAGAGGAGCTTTCCCCTGGCCAGGAGAGATTTCAAAGGGGTTTACCCTTCCCTTTATATTTATGACAGAAAGTCGATGAGACTCTTTCCACTGATTTCCATGGGCTGAAGCGCAGGTCCTTTTTCTCTTGTTCTCACCAGTTTCTAAAATGGTATTTGTATTAAAAGAGGAGGTTTTTTATCATCATATATTGTGGCGGCACTCGCAATGGACTAGATGGTTTCCAAATCCAGAGGAAAAAACAACACCTCCCTCCAAGAGAGTACAATTGTAAAACAATAACCATTTTAAAAGTGTTTTATCATACCGTCAATACTTTGGTAGGAGAATTAGGCCCAAATTTTCAAGTGCCCACTAATTTTGGGTGCCCAGCTGGAGAAATTTAGGGCTGCGTTTTCAGAAGCACCAGCAGTTCCCACTGATCGCAATTCCAGTACTGGGTGCTCGATAACTCTATAACGCCAAATTAGAGCCAACCTTTGAACATTTGTGCCTTTCTTTCTAAGGCCATTTTCCAGCCAGCCAATTGCATTTAAAAACATGTTGTAGCTTATTTGAGTAATATGTATATATATAGACACAGAAAGAGAGAGTGTCAATACTACTGTATATATACACAAGGAGTGGGTAAATCACTTTGGATCCTTGAAGAAAAAAAAGTTACCACATAAAAATAAGGTCATTATAATATATTTAAAAGCTCAATTAAGGGTGAGAAGAGAGGGGATCTAAGTGGCTAGTTCACTATGCCCAATTTTCAGGTCAGGTACATTACAGAATGGCTATTAAAACAGATGGATAATATTAGAATGGGTTCATAATAAACTCAGATATAAAGAAGTTGAATGAAAGTTCTTAATGGTTAAAATGTCTTGTACTATGCATACTGCATTTTTCAAAACTGCAAAGTTGAGCTGTGGGGGAAAAAATACCTTCATTATGAGATGGACAAATCTTAAAAAATGAAAAACAATTAATTCTTTACATTTCTATAGTGCCTGCCACCCATGAATATGAAAGCTCTCTATAAACATTAATGAATGAAACAACTAAGCTTCATAATAACATTGTGAGTTCAGGAAATATTAGAGCTGTGTGAAATTACTGAAAACCTCAAAATCTCAGATTTTTGCATTTTGTTGTAATTTCATAGAAGTTCTGCCAAATTTTGCAGCTGTTCACACCATGAAAAGGACTCTTAGAGGAAAGCTTTTCAAAAAAATGAATTTTTAAATTTCAACCCTTTGAACTTCTGGATTCTGAAATTTCATTTAGACCAGAAAATTATTTCTCCATTAAATTTCTAAAAATTAGCAGTTTTGTATGTTTCAGTGAGAAACCTCTCTTTTGGGAAATTTTGCACAGTCCTGATATAATTATCTTCATGGGGGAAGGGAAGTGACCTGCCCAGTGCCACAGAGGAAGCCTGGGGAAGAGCAGAGAGTTTAATCTGGATCTCTAGCGTCCCAGTCCTGTTCCTTGGAACTGATTCCTTATTCATTCTAAATTGGATTATTACAATTACTAGTCCATAGCATTACTTGGGAAATTGTGGTTCCTCCACATATGTAAGGGAACCTAAGTCCATGGAAGCAGTGAGTTCTACCTCTGTGGCATGCTCCCCCTTACCTGCAGTGTTCCAGATAGAGGGCATAGGCGTGGGCGGGGAAGGTGTAGGCCACGGCAGAAGTTACCCAAATTCTTCCACCCACAATAGAAAGCAACACAATTTAGTACTTCTTTAAGTTGCCTTGCTTCCACCTCCATGCTGTAGACCCTCCAACCTCTTCCCTTTTGGGAGTGTACCAGAGCAGCCACCACAGGGTAAACCCTTGGAAGCGCGTATCCTGCCAGGTCAGCAAGCAAACCAACGGGCAAGGCAGCAAAATAGAGACAAGAGACACCTGCGCTGATCCCCTTACTATCCTGTGGATCCCATTACCAATATCATAAAGAGGTGGAGCTACTTCTGCCAAGGGAAGACTATGCCACTCTCAGAAAGAAAAATGACTTGGGCTTTTCCTACAATGACGTCAATTCAGGCAGAATCCTGTTCCCAGGTAGGGCCCCACTGACATTAACTGGCACGCTGCATAAGAACAGGGGTCTGGTTACGGTGATCTCACTGCCGAATCAGGAGGCTGCAAGCTCTTTCTTTCCCCCCATGGGAGGTATTCCTTCCCTCTCATGTTTAATTACTTTTCCCTTTTGCTCAGTTCCAAGGACATTAAATTATTCTCTCAGTTATGTTTGCTTCCTTAGATAATAGAAATTATTTTATTAGAACTGTCTTGTTCTGTATTTGTACAACACCTAGCACGCTGGGGCCCTGGTCTATGATTAGGGCCCCTAGACACTATGATAATGCAAATAATAAAAACAGAAGTAATGGAAATGGTTTTCCCTTAATCAAATCTTATTTTTAGCCATTTTGAACAGGGTACTGGGAACTGAAAAATGGAATCTCCCTTTACAAGCAAAAACACTGTAGTACATTGATAAGTGGGAGGGTGTGAGTAACATTCCTGATCAGCACCCAACTTGCTCTGACAACAAAGCATGGGCTGGTATTTTTTAAATTAAACATTTTTGGAGGAAAAATTGAGTAAATATGCTGAAGGTTAACACATTTCCATGAGCATATTAAACTTTGTCCTGCAGGATTGTGGAGGCACTGAACATAGAAAGCATTTTCAATTGAAGGATTGGTGAGGGTTGTGGAGTTCTTGCTACACCTCTCACCTAGCAGAGTTAAATTGCTGAATTAAAATTTAATGAAGGACCAAGTTTGAAATTCTGCCCCAGTGCTCAATGCTTATAACAATACTATACTGTTATTACAAGTAATATATGTCATGAGGTTGAAAGTTGTGATGCAAATTTCTAAAAACTTTATTATAGTTGTACAATAACCAACATTGATTTGACACAACTTACTCAATTGATTCCTAAACTGCATTAAAACAGAAATAATTATTCTGTTCTCTTGTTTAATCCCCAGAATAATGAGCTGAAAATCACCAAATTATCTTTCTTTCATACCTGTCTGAATATTAATTGTGATTGTGAAGGGCAACAAATATACACGCAGTGTTGCCAAGACAAATAATTAATCCTGGCATCCCAGACTCTTGACATACAGTATACTTAGTGCGGAAATGATAACCTGAGAGAATTTATTCCTCTATTACTATTGACTGTAAGTGATCAATCTCCTAGATACATTTAGAATGATTTTAATATTTCAGGATTAGATGCAAAATAAAGATGCAGACCTCTAAAAATTAACTATATAAAGTATAGTCACTATTACTGAGAAAAGTCCATATTGTTTATTAATTATTTGAACACTTAGGTTTTAATGAGGAAAAACACTGTCTTTTTAACAAATATAAAGGGTTTTTTTCAACTATTTTTAAAATAAACAAAGTTGTGGCTAAGAACAACATTCCAGTCAGTCAGTCTTTAGTGGCTTTATCATTACCCTTTTATAACCTATTCTATCATATATGAAATATGGTAATGTGTAGTGCTCACATCATGACGACTAGCAGATTCTAGCTCTTATGGGGATTTTTTTTTCCATTTGTTATTGTTTAGTTTATTGCAGCATCTGCTGGTAAGGATCATTTTTCATTACTCGGATTACCTGCACATGGTTCAGTCTTACACAGAGCAGCATGTTATGGAATGAGTTCTGCAGACAGTTCTCTCTCAGGGTAGCATTTCCCAAAGCAGGGGCACCAAGGACTAGTAATAGGTAGGCAGACAGACATCTAAATTGTTTTCCAGCATCTCCACTATGTTTAAGTAAGGCTCTAGATATTACAATTGCAAAGAAAACCTTGAAAATGAGCCCCAAGTATAACCAATGCAGTGGCCTTTGTCTGAAGACAGCCTGAAACAAAGCTCTGAGATGTGAGCTGCCCCATTCATCTCAATGGGTAGTGAATCAGGTGCCAATGATAATACTTTAATGTCAACATTGTTCACAGTATTAAGACAGGAACGGAAGAGTCAGATTATGAAGACTGACCCAATCTACTTTGAGTGACTCACCCACTGAGGGTAAGCCTATGACAACACATGACAGGGCTTAAGAGGTTCTTGATTGGTTTCCTTTTCCTGAAGTGGGGCTCAGCTTTCAAGCTTTGGGGAACACTGCTTTTGGGCCAGTTTGAGTAACCCTTGCTCCCACTGAGTAGTATATTACCCTTCAAGTGGTCTCCCTAAAATCAATGAGACTATTCATGGATAAATGTACTGTTCAGTTGGAGTAAGGGATTCAGAATCTTGACTTTAGAGTCCTGAGTTATTCTGAGAAGAATTTATTTTGCCTTTTAAACAGAGACCAGTGTCCTCACTGGACCTTCAACCTAACAACAATAAAATAAGGAAAAAATATACAGAGCAAGTGACATAGCCATAATTGGAGCTAGGCCCAAGCCACAACATTTTGATCTGTATTTTGGAAACCTTGAAGTTTCAAGGATGTTCAAAACAAAGTTTCACTTCAGCCTTTTACAAAACTAGTTGCCACCTGAAAAATTATGATCCATCTTAAATTCAGATTCTGAACATCTACTAATCACAAGGATGTTCAGATCCAGATTTTGGGGTTTGGGCAGCTCTCTCCTTAATAAGTAGTAGGAGGGAAAAAGTTATTTTTAAGGTGTCTATACATCATAGATGCTCTTAGATCTGTGACAGTAGCCTTAACAGTAAAACTCTTATTGTTAGAATGTGACAAACTTTAAAACATTACTTAATGTGCTCTGCAAAGGACCTCTTTAATAAACATTTCAAAGAGGCTTCCCACCTTCTTGAATAATGGCATAGAGAGGCAACTAATCCCAAATCCCATATAGTGCCAGGCTGAGAGTTTCAGGCTGACACCTGCAGTTGCCCTTTGCCTGCCCTGCAGGGGCATAAACTAAATGGCTCACTAGGTCTTTCTCATCTTTAGTTTTCATGATTTTTAAAGGATGCCAACTCCACCTGACCCTCTCATGACCTAGAGTGAGGGTGGGGCATTCCAACACTCCAGGACTGCAAAGACAAAAATTCAAAGAACATTCTCCCCTACCTCTTCAAACCCCAGACGCCAGAGCTCTATAACCTCTAGCCTGAGGTTATATAAAGTGCCAGAGGATCAGGAAGACACTACATTAGTGTAACACCTCAGGTGATTGTTTCTGTGTTTTGAAAGCAAAAGTGCAAAGATATTTTTGATAGCCTTTTGAAACTATTCAGAGAGTAAGAACTATGTGGTCTTGCCTGTATTAAAAGTAAAATGCTGAAATAAATGTTAATATATTAAAGTAACCAATGGTGCTATAACTGGTCAAGATTTGGTTTTTAGAATTTAAATTCAGGAGATTGGAAAACTCAGCAACCAATCTTTTCTGAGCAATCTTCTAAATCAGGATGCCCATCTGATATGAGAAGGTTTCTCGAAACACAGGTTTGAGTTTATCTTTGGTATTTATTGACTAGTCTGTTTTTCCCTTTCCAGAAGCATAGATATAAAAAAATGAGGGGGAACATCAATCAGTTCAAAGAAGTAACAGTAAAAAGAAATACTCACATTTCATTCTCTTAGCAGCTTAAATTTCTTCAGCTATATTGAAGACTCTTTAAATATTTTACTTGTTTTCCGTTTCAGAGGTCTGTTTATAAGACAAGAAGTAGGTTATTTAAGACATCATCTGGGGATAACACAGGTTACTATTCCTATTTTTTTCTTCTCCTTGCCTCTTTTTCTGTAGTTAAAATTTTTTATTCAAACTCAAAAGACGGTTGCTTTAAACAAAATTCAACTCTTTTAAAAACTGGTCGTCTTCACTTCAGACCCTAAATACAAAACCAGCAATGACTTTCCTTTCCGTACGTTCCATTCACAACAACCTTTTTTCAGCCTGACGTGATGTCATTGTTCCAGACATGCAAGAAGAAAGACAAGGTGCAAAGGATGCATTTAATTAGACTGCAACTTTATTAATCTAACTCATATGGGAACTATCCAGCAATCACTTGTACAATGCAGGTCATGATTCTTTCCTGAATTGTTTCCACCTGGTGGAGGCCTGCCATCAGCTCCCTTCCCCCACAACTGGTCCACCCACTGCCTTCCCCTCATGAGAGGGTTAAGGGGCTGAGACTAAGGTGTTGTCTTTTCACTGTGCCAGAGATTAGAAGCCACAACCCTGGTCCCCAGCTTCTTTAGGGGATGTCTTCCCCTAAGTCCACTTCCAGTTCTGGTTTATCTAGACACCTTATGGGGAAAGCTCCTCCACTGAGCACCTGCCATAAGAAGGCTCCAGCAGTTAGCGTGGCAGCCTTCCCCACAATGAGGTTCCCAGATAATTAACAATTCCCTCCCTAACATAAGCCAAAACTATATCCACTCCTCATTTGGAGCGATGTGCCCCATTGTTCCTGAATAACTCAGGTACCAAATATGATATTTTTGGTGGGCAAACATCAATCCTCCCCATTCCCAACGATTCACACATTTTCTGGCCATGTCAACCCCTGGAGACATGATGGCTCTCTGCCATATACTCCGCTGCAGCATTTCAGACTAGTTCTGGCCTAAAACTCTCTTTGCCCTGATAATTAACTTAACCCCTTTTAGAAAATCCCGAATTGTTTTCACCCAGATGAACAACAATCATTTCAGGACTGCATCCGGTCTGCCAAAGAGTATAAGAGAGACATCAGCTGGTCCCAGAGCATGCCCCTCTTGCCTTGCCGACCCAGATTCACCTCCTCTCTGAAATCCAGCTGTGAACCTGCAGGGGAATTGACTGCCTACTTGTGGGCCCAATGCTTGAAGGTCCAAACATCAGCTCTCATGATCTGTTCGTTCTCTTGGTCCCCATAGCATGCCCCTCCATCAATGCCAAATCAGAGCTGCCTCACCTATGAGGCCCTGCAGTGAACTTCCAGAGGAAACTGGACACCTGTCCATGGGCCAAATGCACAATATTATGTCTGCACATCAAGTCACCGACTCCTGTGACCCATACACTTAATCCTGAAGAAAGGAATAAACATGAAGAGTTTAGCACATATAAACCACTGAATTATCCTCACCAACAGGGGTCTCTATACCCCTGTATGCATTTGTATTCCACCATTGATAGGGGTAAGACACTGGGCTCTATTCCAATTGTGACATGGATGTAAACTGTCAAATCCTGACTGAATGGGATCCAATTTCACTGGGGGAAATTCAACAATATGCATTTTGACATCGCCATGAACTGAAACTTCCTTTTCCAAGGTAAGTCCCTTCCACCAGAGGAAAGAATGGCATGGGACCAATATCCTCAACGCAGGGCAAATCCTTTCTGATTTGACTGGGCATCTCTCAGCCTCCCCACACTCTTGTAGTACTATGACTCACCTTGCTAGCCCTTCATTTTTATTTTGACCCTCAGAAGCAGGGTGTCAGATCTCTGCCGTCACTCCCCACCCATTGCTGATCCTTAAATTCCACAATCTTATCTAAATTGTTTATTACTAAATCCCATCTTAGCCCCGTCAGAGACCATCCCTTTAGTAACCATGACACCAGCTTGTAGTCTCAAATTCTGCCCTCAAATGGAGCTCAGTATGTTCCTCCACACCCCCAATATACACCTGAATGTTCAAGGTGCTAGTTACTTTGTACCAAGACAAAATGTATCAAGAACCAAGGTTCCAGAAGCCTGCTGTGCCCAAATGGGCTCCTCACTGGTTCCCAGCACCAACTCTCAAATTCCACCCACCTCATACTCTGAGTGACTTGACAATCCAGCAGTTACGAGCCTGGACCACTGCCCCCGTTTTTTTTTTTTTACTTCAGAATTACCTCCAGTCTCCCTCCTGCAGGTAGTCACTGCTACTTGAACAGGACAGAGATTCTACAGAGTTATGTCCTTTATTCTATCCTCCCAGAATCAATGAGTACTGTTTGCCCTGGCGGAAACCCCAGACCCAATGCTCCGCAATGCATTCACATCAACTCTCAGGTCTGACTCTGATGTCCCATCTTCCCTTTGTAAGCGGGGGAATAGTCCCGCTATTGTGGGGAACTTTCCTGGCTTCTGTACTACCCCGGTGAAGTGGGCTAGCAAAAGGATCTGAGTCCTCGCTCCCACTTCCTTTACCCAGTGGCCTCACTGCCCTTGAGGACTCCCCTTCCACTCTCCTGTCTGGCAGAGTCCTCGTAACCCCAACAAGGCTGGGCCCAGGATTCCTGGGGGGCTCGACCCCCAACCCTGCTGTGGTCACCTAGGACAGGGGCTAGAGTGTCCCCACTCCGGGGTACTCTCTCTGCACTGGGCACTTCTCTGACCCACTGACCATTACATACAAGTTAAAGCAAATGCAAGTTATTTAATCAACAATTAATTTAAAAAAAAATAAGGAAAAATGGGAAAGGTTAAAGGAAACACATCAACCCGCTCTGTGGCAGGGAACATCACAAACAGTGTCTCTGGAATGTCAGGGCAGTTCACAGTCTGTTCCTTGCAAGTCCCAGGCCTTCTTCTTAGGCCCTGGCTGTGCTGTAGGGATGCTGCGAGTTGGATACTTGTTCTGGTGGTGGCCACACGCTCTCAGGCTCTAAGTGGTAGGACCCTTCTTCCCAGTGTCGCCCCCGCCCTGTCGGGGTTATGATCCAAGCCTGGCCTGCAGAGCCTCTTGGCTGAGGCATCTTCCTGTGCTGGGCTCTGCCCAGGGTCCCCCTCGGTCTCCCCAGCTGCTCACTGCACCCAGCTCCGGACTGCTCCAGCCCCAGCTCCACCACTCTGTCTCAGCACTGCTGTTGCTGCTCTGCCTCCAGCTCCCTGGGCTGCTTCTTTGGCCCCTCTTCCTCTGGTTGCTACAGCTCTGCTCCCAGGACAGGTCTGCTCTGCAGGCTGCTTCTGTGACTCTGCTCCCAGCACTGACCTGCTTCCTGGGCTGCTTTTCTGGCCCCTCTGGCTCTGGTTGCTGCAGCTCTGCTCCCAGGGCAAGTCTGCTCTCTCTGGGCTGTGCCTCTAGCTTTGGGGCTGCAGCTCTGCTCCCAGGACAGGGTCTGCTCTCTCTGGGCTGCTTTTCCGGTCCCTCTGGATCTGGCACAGCTCTGCTCCCCAGCTTAGCTTGGCCCCTACTTTCTCCTTAGCTCGGCCCCATTCTGTCTGACCCAGGCAATTCCAGCTGACACGGAGGACAGGACCTCCCTGGCCTCCTGACTCTCTGATTAGCCTGCCCGCCCTGTCATTTAGGCTGACCTGGAGCACTGGCCTCTCCCCATTGTTCCTGGGGACTATCAGGCTCAGGGTCCTGGTTTCCCATAGACCCTTCCCCTTTTAGTACTGGGAGCTAGCCAACCAAAACACCCCCACTGAATGTTAGTAAGAGGGCAACAGTCCCCTTACACCTTCAAGAAAAGCCTATTACACTGGTTCAGGGATTGTCAAAACACTCAATAAAACCTTTATCTGTTAATTTGCCCTTAATAATAAATTGGATCTTTCCATGACTGAGAAGGCTGCCAAGAGCAAAATACCCATCCTGAGGGCACCACCCAGGCTGTGAAATTAAAGATGGCCAAGCTTGTACTTCATGCAAAGTAATATTGGATGCCTCAAGAATCCTGCAACCCTGTCAGTTTATTAACAATGAGTAGATATATTTGTCTCTATCTAAACCCATCTCCAGACAAGTGGGTGGGGGGAGCTCTCTGTGGGTATATCAACATGGGGATAAAAATACCCTGGCTGGTCTGGGTCAGCTGGCTCAGGCTCCAGGCTGAGCCTGAATGCCTACATAGCAGTTTTTAGCCCCATGAGCCCAAGTCAGCTGACCCGGGCCAGCCGAAGCCATGCCTCATGGCTTTTACCCCACGTAGGCGTACCCTGTATTTCTTTTGCAAGCAGTACCTCTAACTAGAGCTGTACTAATAACTGATATTTCAGTTCGCTGGCTATACCAAAAAAATGGGGGCAGGGGAGAGATTCATTTCAGGTCAACTTGAAACAAAAATTCTTTGAACTATTCAGCGAACTAAAAAGTGAAATTAAATTTGTTTCAGGTTGAACTAAACATTTTCTTTGACCCAAAACAAAACATATAATTTTATTTGAGCTTTTCTAAATATTTTATTGTGAAAATAAATTTGAAGTAAATTTGGAAACACATTTTTTTTAATAGAAAAATTAAAATGATTTGTTTTGAAAATGTTGAAATAAAAAGTTTTGGTTTTGTCAATTTTTTTTAGGGAATTTTCAACCGAAGTAATTCAGCAGCATGGACACAAATTCACAAAAAGTTTAAGGCACATTTTTTTATCCAGCACTACTCCTAAATTACAAGCCAACCTGAAATAAAGTCAATAGGCTTGGAACCTCTCTTGAATCCACCCTGGCTACAAATAAAAGTTTATCAAGGTGGCCCACCACCTGCAAAGCTGGTCTCAACCAAACTGTACCACCTGGGCTTCAATTACACAGTGTCTGGTAAGGAAGAGATTTGGGGCATCTCTCTGGCAGTCTGTGTCTACCCTGCACTGTGATTATGTGAGGAAACCACCTCTCTTCTTTGGGATAACTTTATGTTCCTTCCTCATGAACTGATTCCTTTCTCTGCCCCATGTCCATGAGGGCTGCAAGTCAGGGTCCCTTGACTGTGGTGACCCGCAATATCCATGGCCACCCTTTGTAAAGGGTCATCTTATTATAGGCAGCTGACTCATGGCTGCTACACACATATCTTGTGCTTTTCCCATCCTTGGGTAAGAATCACATATTATGCAATACTCCTTAACTGCCTCAGTTTCCCACTCTTGACTGGAGTGCAAGCTGCAGCAAGACTAGGCCATGCCTCAGTTTCCTCATTTTCAGCTATGGTCTGAGCCACAATAGCACTGAGCCATGCCTCAGTTTTCCCCAATTTCAACAGGGGAATGAGGCACATCAACACTTAGCTGTGCCTCAGTTTTCCTGGTAAGGAAAGGTAGATGGCTCACCTCTGTGGGGATTTAAGTAGGCTTCATCCCCATTCCCCTGCAGAGTCATCTGTACGAAGCAGCCACTTTCATTTAAACCATTTCACTGAAGACTAAGACTGTCCGATGGGGCATTGAGCACACTATATGCCTCTTCATGCAGTGAGAGATCCGTCAATGGCCCTTGGCCCCCGCCCCTACATTCCCTCTCTGAGTTGGATCATAGACATTTGATTTGTAACATTCTGCTTGCTGGGGAAATCCACACTCTGTCCTGCAAAGAGCCAATGGCTTGTTTGTCTACCCCTCAATGTATAGGAACACAAGGATCCAGGAAAATTGCAGGTCAGTGATTACACACAATGGGAATGGCCATGCCCCTCCCCATTCTCCTTTCTGTTCCTCACAATTCCATAGTGGGGAGAAGCCCAGAAAGTTCAGAGGGACAGAACTAGAAACACAAATAAAATAAATAATTTTCAGAATGTTGCTACATGTTTATGCAGCAAGTAGCTAATTGAGTGACCATTATGTAAACACAGTCACAATTACAAGTAGATTATTTTACAGAGCAGGAGCTTTCCTAGGGTTTAACCTGTCATTTGCATAGGTTAATTTTAAATGGCAGTGCAAATTTAGCTTGAAAAGATAATTACAATATTTCACCTCCTTTCATCTCAGGTTATGTAAATGAGACTTTAATCTTTTTGCAGTTCATATTATATTAATAAGTTTTAAAAAAATCTTGATTTATGTTATGCTGTCAATCACTTGAGCAGAATGGACTCAAATGAAAACAAGTGGATACAAATCAGGCTAATTTCCACAGTTATTCTCTATGTCTTTCTTTATATCTGTGGGGTTGTTCCACCTATTCCCAATAAGCAGGTGAATAGAGAGATAGTTTGACAGGTACTTTATTAGGTTGAGGCCCTGGGGGTTTTTCGCCTTCCTCTGTAGCATGGGGCCCGGGTCACTTGCTGGAGGATTCTCTGCACCTTGAAGTCTTTAAACCATGATTTGAGGACTTCAATAGCTCAGACATAGGTGAGAGGTTTATCGCAGGAGTGGGTGGGTGAGATTCTGTGGCCTGCATTGTGCAGTAGGTCAGACTAGATGATCATAATGGTCCCTTCTGACCTTAATATCTATGAATCTATGAATTTTTATCAGACAAATGGTAAATGAATTCATCTCTCTAATACTCATGCTACTTCTAATACCAATGATCATTCATGCAGAAGTTCACTGTCTGTGATTTGAAATCAGCACTGTTCATGAGCAGACAAATTGTGCCCGGCCATGGCTCAGGTGGGCAGCATGAGGCTGCAAGGATCTTTCTCTACCCCACTCTTTGTGGCTCCCCAGACATTCACTTGTACCCCAACGGTTGCTAAATATCCCAAAGGGGACTGGCAGGTGGGGGTGGAGAGGACTCCAACCTCCTCAGCACCCTTCCATAGTGGCCCATGGAGCTGACTCAGCACATAAGGGCGTGTGAATGCTATACTATCCCTCCCTAACTACCTCAAGAGGCAAAGCAACTCTGTAGAGCTCACAATCTGGGCAAGTGCCAAAGGGCATGTCTACACGGCAAGTACAAACCTGTGGCACTGAGTCTCAGAGTCTGGGTCAGCTGACTCAGGCTCAGAGTGCTCGGGCTCTGGGGCTAAAATTGCAGCATAGACATTTGGGCTTGGGCAGGAGCCTGGGCTCAGAGACCCTTCCCTCTCAGTTTCCCAAACCCTGGGCTCAGAAACCCTTCTCCCTCATAGTGTCTCAGGCCCAGGCTCCAGCCCAAGCCCAACCATCTTTGTGGCTATTTTTAGCCCATAACCCAAGCTCTGCCAGCCCAAGTCAGCTGACCTGGGCCAGCCGTGGCCATGTCTCACATCTTTTATTGCAGTGTAGACATACCTAAGCGGTCAGACCTGGGCTTCAACCCATGCTTTTCGCACCAACGATTAGAGGTGATTGAAAATACATAAGGTTCTTAGTTACAACATTCTCAGTTTGTGACTATAGTGGCTTTGTTATGGCTGCTATCATTAATATATTGTTGCCCCTTTGCTGAGCAGAAGCAAATTTTGGGGCCTTGTAGGTCAGCTTTGTGTTTGGAGCAGAAATCAGTGCCCTGGAGTCAGGTATTTTCTTAGTAAAAATAACAAGGAGTCTGGTGGCACCTTAAAGACTAACAGATTTATTTGGGCATAAGCTTTCGGGGGTAAAAAACCCACTTCTTCAGATGCATGGAGTGAAAATTACCATTTTCTTATTTTCTTTGTGTATTTTCTTAGTGTATTTATTTTAATTTACAAAATATACACAAGTCCTGTTTCCTTGAACTGTGATGCCAAATTGCACATAGGCAACTCCTTTTTCAGAAGTACCCAATAAAGTCTGACTATCCTATCCCAAGAAGCAGCTGCCTTTGTCCTCTGTCTTCCTCCAGGACTCTCATAAATCTCCAAATAGATCCAACTAGTTAAACATGTTCTGTGCTTCTTTTTCTCACTCAGCTCCCTTTTACTTTATGCCTGGGAAACCCCTCACTGAAAGCTCCCCTTGGGCTGCATATTCTGGGAAGACTGGCCTCTTTTTGTGCAGCTACCCTGGAAGCCCAGACAAAGAAGAGAACTTTAACCCTCACAGTACCCTAAATGACTTTCTCTAGGCAGTTACTGCATGACCTGTAACTCTTTCTATGGAAAGTTTCAAACCCAGCGCTAATCCATCCATGATGCCTAAACATGCAAGCCATTAGCACTGTTCACCATAAGCACTGTCTTATAAACACCATAACCTATAATTTTAATATATAAAAATGAAAATATGTCAGGGTTCAAGTTTCCCCAGTGCCTGGAGATTTTTGGCTCCAGACTGAGTTCAGGGCCATCTCCTTTGTAAGATGCTTTAAATCTGATTTTTTCTAAAACTAGCTTTTCAGGTTAGAATAGTTAAAAGAGCTTAAAAAAATAGTTTATTAGCTTTCACCATAATTAACAACTCAGTAATGGGCCATTCAGGGCCTTATATAAAAAAAAGTTATCTCAGCTCAGTTGTTCTTGTTACCAGTATTTATCATGTATACAATACGCTAGGCACTCTAAAAATATGTAATAAACAATAATAATAATAATAATAATAATCCTATTTCTTATATAATGCTTTAAGTTGTAAGATAACCTAGAAGATGACAGGTTGCTGGCCTGAAGAATTTACCATATAAATAGACAAACCATATAGGGACAGATTCTCAGCTGTTATAGACAATTTACACCACTTCAGAATCTGGCCCATGATCTGCATACGAAATAAAAACATACCCAAAACTTCATCCATATTTTAAACCAAATCAGATCTTCTTTGAGAATTCTAGGACATCAGGTTAACTTTTATCTCTCCGTTTTCATATGGCTGGACTTTGATTACATGTGGATCTGGGATATGAAGTGATGAAATATCTGTTTGCACAATACATCAAGTAAGGTGGGAAACAGAAAATACCAATAACCTCAAGAAATAACCTCTTCCTATATGATTTCTGGTTAACATCAAAACATTTTGGTGCTTATTCAAACTACACCTCTAAGAGGTTTGAGGTTTGCTCATCACTGCAGTCTTCTTCCAGAACAACAAGATAGCTTTTAAAATGTATTCAATATCTTTTTAAGGGAAGTGTCATATGAAGGGGTAAATAACACTTCCTCATTCACTTTCTCCACACCAGTCATGATTTTATACACTTCTATCACATCCCCCCTCAAATCTCTCTTTTACAAGCTGAGCAGGCCCAGTCTTTTTAATCTCTCCTCACATGGAAGCTGTTCCATCCTCCTCATTATTTTTGTTGCCCTTCTCTGTACCTTTTCCAATTCAAATATATCTTTTTGAGATAGGGCTACCAGAACTATGTGAAGTATTCAAGGTGAGAGCATACTATGGATTTATATAGTGGCATTATGATATTTTCTGTCTTATTATCCATCCATTTCCCAATGGTTCCTAACAGTCTCTTACTTTTTAATTTAATTTATTTATTTATTTATTTATTGGACTGCCGCTGCACATTGAGTGGATGTTTTCAGAGAACTATCCACAATGACTCCAAGTTCTCTTTCCTGAATGGTAACACCATCATTTTGTATGTATAGTTGGGATTAGGTTTTCCAGTGTGTATTACTTTGCATTTATCAACATTAAATTTCATCTGCTATTTTCTTGCCTAATCACCAAGTTTTGAGAAATCCCTTTGTAACTCTTCACAGTCTGCTTTGGACTTAACTATCTTGAGTAAATTTGACATCTCACTATTCACCCCTTTCTCCAGATCATTTATGAATATGTTGAACAGTACTGGTCCCAGTACGGATCCTTGAGGGGGCCCATTTCTTACCTCTCTCTTCTGTGAAAAATGACCATTTATTCCAATCCTTTGTTTCCTATCTTTTAACCAGTTACTAATCCATGAGAGGACCTCCTTCCCTTTTATCCCATGGCTGCTTACTTTGCTTTAGAGCCTTTGGTCATGTATCTTGTTAAAGGCTTTCTAAAAGTCCAAATACACTATAGCCACTGGTTTCAGAGTAACAGCCGTGTTAGTCTGTATTCGCAAAAAGAAAAGGAGTACTTGATGAAGTGAGCTGTAGCTCACGAAAGCTTATGCTCAAATAAATTGGTTAGTCTCTAAGGTGCCACAAGTACTCCTTTTCTTATAGCCACTGGATCACTCTTGTCCACATACTTGTCAACACCCTCATTTAGCTTCTCCCCAAAGGCCTTGTCTTTCTTGAGTGGTCCTTTAGCACCTTGGTTGTTTAGTGTCCCCACTGATTGTTTAGCAGATTAGCTGCTTCTGATGTACTTAAAAATTGCTGTTAGTTTTTGTGTCTTTCAATAGTTGCCCTTCAAATTCTTTTTTGACCTGCTTTATTATACTTTTACACTTGACTTGCCAGAGTTTATGCTCCTTTCTATTTTCCTAAGTAGGATTCAACTTCCAAATTTTAAATGTCTTTTTATCTCCTACTGCCTCTTTTACTCTGTTTAGCCAGGCTGGCGTTTTTGGTCCTCTTACTGTTTTGTTGCTTAATTTGGTGGGGGGGGGGTATATATATGGTATATATAACTTGAGCCTCGATTATGGTGTTTTTAAAAAATGTCCAGGCAGCTTACAGGCATTTCACTCTTGTGACTGTTCCTTTTAACTTCCTTTAAACTGTTCCGTTTAACTAGCCTTCTCATTTTTGTGTAGTTCCCCTTTTTGAAGTTAAATAGTACAATGGTGGGTTTCTTTGGTATTTCTCTCCCTATGAAAACGTTAAATTTAATTACATTATGGTCGCTACTACTGAGCAGTTCAGCTATCTTCACTTCTTGGACCAGATCCTGTGTGCCACTTAGGACTAAAGTGAAATTTTACAAAATGGACAGCAGTGCGTTGGTGATACAGAAATTTGACTGTTTTTTGTTCTGTACTTTTCCTCTTTGATTTTCTCCCATATGTGAGGAATCCCATGGAAGCTCCTTTCTGCACTAGTAAATGTGCAGTACAGAACAATCATATACTCATAGAAAGATGGACCAGATGACTTAATTGCTCTTTTTGATCTCTAGCCTCAATGGTCCAAATGATGTCACGTCTCCTCCCGTTAAGTAGCATTTTTACAAGCTGACCCATTGAAGTGCATGGAACCACTCATGGATGAAGTTGCTACTAAACAGAAGGAAGTGTATCAGAATCAAACTCTTTGATTCTCTCTCCACTGTGGTTTTCACTGTTGCTCACATGAATGCAAAGAAAAATTAACCCCACTGAGCAGAATTTACCTTAGCTGCTATCCCATCTTCAAACTGAATGACAACCATATAGAATTATTGCCAAGTACTAGTTAGGTTTGCTTGCAAGGACCTTCTCTTTCTTCCATGTATGTAATACTGAAACAAACAGATAGGGAGTGATTTATTTTTCTACCTTTCTACAAAACAATTTTCAAAGGCCTGAAATTTACTCCTGGTGAGAGCAAACTGCCTTCTGTCCTGCGTTACAAGATGGAAGAAAGTATGAAAAGGTAAAAGTTCATCCATGCTAACAACACTCTAAAATATTCAGGAACCTAGGAAGGAAGGAGAAACTACTAGAGCTTTACTCTGTGGCTCGCAACAAAAATGTTTCACAGTAAAAGGTTGTTTTCCTCTTGGGGATCAATCTACTCTTTTCTCTTTAATGTTTGCTTGGGCTTCTCCAGAGTAGTAAAATGGTAATTCCATAGACTGAAAGCATTTTAGCTATTTGTTTGTTCTCCACAGAACAAATTACTAGCTCCCACTTGGGAAAAGCTCCTAGTTGAAAGTGCCCAAATAGTCTGTGGGTCAGTGAAGATAGGGTTTGCAGATGGATATTCATTCTTATTTAACTTGTTTGTTTTTAATGTGAGAAGAAAATTCATGTTACTTAGAATTATGTCAAAAGGGAAAATGTGCCAG
Source organism: Chelonia mydas (assembly GCF_015237465.2). Lineage (NCBI taxonomy): Eukaryota > Metazoa > Chordata > Testudines > Cheloniidae > Chelonia > Chelonia mydas. The sequence continues at coordinate 105,344,376 of NC_057852.1, forward strand.
TCAATCATATTGTGAGGTAAATGACATTACTTAGTAATATAAATTAAGAAAAAAAAGTAAACACAAACTAAAAACTTAACCTGCTCATTCATAAAAGCAGAGTCATTTTTAAGAACAAGTATCTATCTTTTTATGGCTATCATACAAGGAGTCTTCTCCCAGCCAATCAGAATGTAGCTAATATATTGAAGAGTGGCACAATGAGCAGCTGTCACTTTACTAAACCAATATCCATTAGACAAAATGGTCACAAGTGCATCAATCTAATGTAATAGCAAGAATGTCATTGAAATAGAAAGTTGTCACAAGATCAATGTCCCCTGCCTTGAAAATAAACACTGTGGTTTGGACTCAGCTCTCATCTAGCAGCAGGCAACCATTATGCTGTGATAACATTCTATTCTATTGACATTATTTGTTAACTAGAGATATCCAGATAGTGAAATATCAGCTTTGTTCTGTATCTGGGTAAAATAAGAACTCACTTTACATCTGCTACACACAATTATCAGATATTACATTTCTCACAAACTTGGGTGGCCCGAAAATACGGAAGTTATCAAAAATAGTTTACAATATATACCACCATTCATACATCCTGTGTGTGTTTCTTAACTGAGCCAGCGGTAGCTAGAATTCTGATGGTTTATCTACTGGCAGCGTTTTTTCCTGCTGCTGCCAACGCCCCAGCTATTATTCTGTCACTTGCTTATCACATCAAGTGGGGCTATTGGCTTTTTTTCCAAGCTACATCCCGGCTTGAGCTATTTTTCTGTCATCCAATTTTTCCATTATCCTACAGTCTAACTGATTTTTTAAAAATTAAAAAACACTCCCAGTCTGTCCTAATAAAGCAGCCAGATCAGGACTGACCAATGCCCTTGATAGATAAACACAGAACTACTGATACCTAGAACAAAACCTCCTGTCAGGGAGGTCTGCAGGCATCTCCCAAAACTCAGCAAATAATTGTGCACTATTAAATTCCACAACCTTTTCTACATTTCAGGTCCATTTCACTGTAATGGATTTGGCTTTTGAAGCATTTTCTAAATCCACTTCTCCTTTGCTTGTGGTCAAGATTTACCTACTATCTAGCTCCATATCTTGGGCTACCATTTTTATGTGTATTGCTAATTCAGGACACCATGTTTCACTTACCTTGACCCTTGGGTCCCCATCATTCAATTTCTCCCCTGAATGCCCACAGATATTCATCGACACAGACTCTGTGGCAGAGTTCTGGATCGCCATATGACATCATGAATCCCCCTATCCAAGGTTTTCATTTTAAGTGATTTTGCACCCAGAGAAATTAGCTCTTCTGTTAAAAAAAAATCAGTGACTTTAATATTTTCATCAAAGAGCATAAGAAAAAAAGGGTTTGAAGCAACTCCAACTTCCTTCAAAAAGAGACTAAAACTGTTGGCAATGTCACCTATTTTTCAAGCAAAATTCAACCCTTTAGGGCCTTGTCTAAGTTAGGTTTTGTTAGTGTGGTTAAAACAGCATCGTGTGAATACATCTGTGTTGGTATAAAAGAGCTTCTACTGGGATAGCTATGCCAGTTTGGGAAACCAGTATATGCTATAGAAACATAATTCCAACTACAGTAGGGCTTTTACCAGCATACACAAGTTGGTAGAAAAATCACATCTCTAACTGACATAGTTATGTGAGTAAAACTTAAGTATGGGCAAGTCCTTAAGGCTCAAAAATGAGTCAATACTTTTGTAAAAACTGGACAATGCTTGTTTGCTCAATTAAATGCAAAACCACTCAGATTTTGAGTGTTTTATACGTATTGCAAAATTTCCACGCATTTTTAGTTATATCTTGGATTAAATAACAAGAGCAAAAAGGGTTGGTACCAATTAAGGTGCTCTTACAGATCTGTTTAACTAGAAGACCCAACTTAACATTTGCATATTTCAGAGTTAGGCTATGTAAGATGTAGTTTTCCTTGAGAAAATGACGTTACTTTACAATACAAAGTAAGGTATAGTATTGAAAGTGAGTAGAGGACTCCTTGTTAAAGTTTGATGTTAACTGAATGCCTCAGTGCCTAATTTGATTCCTATAATATTGGTCAATAGTCAGGAAGAAAATGGTTGCAGAAATGGAAAAATGTTTTTGTTTGTTTTATAAATAGACATGTTGCTATGTATTTATGTTAAAGAAGGCAAGGCCAAAGAAATGCCCCTTGTACTTGGAGTAGAAGGCAGTCCTTAGTTCCTGTGAAAGTTCACAGTCTCAGACCAGCCACTAAGAAAGCTCTGTCTCCTGCACAGACAAGCTTTACCCTTACTGTAAAGAGTTCCATTGGGCCAGAGGAGCGAAGTTGTGGATCATGGTCTTCTTCCCAGAGCTTCAGGAAATCTTCTATATATCCTGGCCCCAGGCCATGAAGCACCTTAAAGGTAAGGACCGAGATCTTAAATTTTATTTGAAATTCTATGGGAAGCCAGTGTGGAGAGCAAAGGACAGCTCTGATGTGCTTGTGGTAGCCTGTTACTGAAGATACACACTGCACCATTCTGTGCTAGTTGAAGTTTCCTAAAGTCTGAAGAAGGCTTCATGCCTATGTCTATCACATTGCTGTGGTACAGCCAAGAAGGGACAAGAAAGGCATGAATAATTAAGGCATTGTCATCATTCACCAGCATGGGACAGAGTCTCCTAGCCTATGTCAGAGATGACAGAAAGAATTACTCGTGGTTATTGCTATGTGAGAGCTCAGTGCTAGTGAGGAATCCAAGAGTACTCTTAAACTACAGACCAAACTAACCAGTTGTGGGTGTGTACCTGTAATCAAAGGAGGCTGCATCTTGGCTGCAAATTCTTCAAAATGCTTTTCCCTGCCCACCAGCATAACCTCTGTCTTCCTTGGGTTCAGCTTCAGCCAGCTGCTGTTCTTCCATGAGCTGATCTCACTGAAGCCCTGGACAATCTTGGTGGAAGTGGTGTGATCATATGTGATGAAGGATAGGTAGAGCTGTGTGTCATCTGCATACTGCTCATTCTTGAGTCCATGGCATGTGACCATTTCACCTGGCTGTTGAAAGGGACCAGACTCAAAATTGCTGAATTTATCACAATATGTTTCTGGTTAAGCCTAAAGGTAGACTAACAGGGAGAGACACTAAAGTCAGCACAAAGATGTACTGAAACTCAGTACCAAAACGTACTTTAAAGAAACCAGTCTGAAAGATCAACATTTGTAACATGTGATACAGGAGGGCCAGGGAGCAGTGGGAGAGTGCTAGAGGGGAAATATATAAACTCAATGCTAATTAAGGCGTGGTTCCCTGTAGACTAGGGAAGGTGGCTGCAGGTTAATTGGAGCACTTGCAGTCAATTAAGGCCCTGTTCGGAACCTAATAAAACCCCCTGCTTCAGACAGACAGAGTGTATGTCTACACTACGAAATAAGGTCGAATTTATAGAAGTTGGTTTTGTAGAAAGCGTTTTTATACAGCCGACTCTGTGTGTCCCCACACAAATGCTCTAAGTGCATGTAGTCGGTGGAGTGTGTCCACAGTATCGAGGCAACCATCAACTTCCAGAGATTTGCACAGTGGGTGGCTATCCCACAGTTCCCGCAGTCTCCGCTGCCCATTTGAATTCTGGGTAGAAATCCCAGTGCCCGATGGGGCTAAAATATTGTCATGGGTGGTTCTGGGTACATGTCGTCAGGCCCCCGTTCCCTCCCTCCCTCCGTGAAAGCAAGGGCAGACAATCGTTTTGCACCTTTTTTCTTGAGTTACCTGTGCAGACGCCATACCACGGCAAGCATGGAGCCCGCTCAGCTAACTGTCACTGTATGTCTCCTTGGTGCTGGCAGACGTGGTACTGCATTGCTACACAGCAGCCGTTTATTGCCTTTTGGCAGCAGACAGTGCAGTATGACTGGTACCCATCGTCGACGTAGTCCTGGGTGCTCTTTTAACCGGGCACCTGGGCAAACGTGGGAGTGACTCAGCCAGGTCATTTCCCTTGTTTCGTGTCATGACAATTGAGTCCTACCGGCAGTGCACTGTCTTTTAATCTGCAGCTAGCAGAAGACAATGGCCAGCAGTCATACTTCTGCCGAGCACCCAGGAGATGACGATGGCTAGCGGTCGTACTGCACAGTCTGCTGCCAGCAAGATGTATAAAGATAGATGAAGTGGCTCAAAACAAGAAATAGACCAGATTTGTTTTGTATTCATTTTCTCCTCCCTCCCTCTCTCTGTGAAATCAACGGCCTTCTAAACCCAGTTTTGAGTTCTATCCTTGAGGTTTTGAGTACTATCCTTGAGGGGGCCATTCAGTTTCTCGCAAAGCCACCTCCTTTGTTGATTTTAATTCCCTGTAAGCCAACCCTGTAAGCCATGTCATCAGTCGCCCCCTCCCTCCATCAGGGCAATGGCAGACAATCGTTCCATGCCTTTTTTCTGTGCAGACGCCATACCACGGCAAGCATGGAGCCCACTCAGATCACTTTGGCAATTAGGAGCACATTAAACACCACGCGCATTATCCAGCAGTATATGCAGCACCAGAACCTAGCAAAGCGATACCTGGCAATTAGGCGATGTCAGCGTAGTGATGAGAGTGATGAGGACATGGACACAGACTTCTCTCAAAGCATGGGCCCTGGCAAAGTGGGCATCGTGGTGCTAATGGAGCAGGCTCATGCGGTGGAATGCCGATTCTGGGCCCGGGAAACAAGCACAGACTGGTGGGACCGCATTGTGTTGCAGGTCTGGGACCATTCCCAGTGGCTGCGAAACTTTTGCATGCGTAAGGGCACTTTCATGGAACTTTGTGACTTGCCTTCCCCTGCCCTGAGGCGCAAGAATACCAAAATGAGAGCAGACCTCACAGTTTAGAAGCGAGTGGCAATAGCCCTGTGGAAGCTTGCAACGCCAGACAGCTACCGGTCAGTCAGGAATCAATTTGGAGTGGGCAAATCTACTGTGGGGGCTGCTCTGATGCAAGTAGCCAATGCAATCAAAGATCTGCTGATATCAAGGGTAGCGACCCTGGGAAACGTGCAGGTCATAGTGGATGGCTTTGCTGCAATGGGATTCCCTAACTGTGGTGGGGCCATAGACGGAACCCATATCCCTATCTTGGCACCGGAGCACCAAGCCAGCGAGTACATAAACTGCAAGGGGTACTTTTCAATGGTGCTGAAAGCACTGGTGGATCACAAGGGACGTTTCACCAACATCAAGGTGGGATGGCCGGGAGAGGTACATGACCCTCTCATCTTCAGGAACTCTGGTCTGTTTCAAAAGCTGCAGGAAGGGACTTTATTCCCAGACCAGAAAATAACCGTTGGGGATGTTGAAATGCCTATAGTTATCCTTGGGGACCCAGCCTACCCCTTAATGCCATGGCTCATGAAGCCATACACAGGCAGCCTGGACAGTAGTCAGGAGCTGGTCAGCTACAGGCTGAGCAAGTGCAGAATGGTGTAGAATGTGCCTTTGGACGTTTAAAAGCGCGCTGGCGCTGTTTACTGACTCGGTTAGACCTCAGCGAAACCAACATTCCCACTGTTATTACTGATTGCTGTGTGCTCCACAATATCTTGAGAGTAAGGGAGAGATGTTTATGGTGGGGTGGGAGGTTGAGGCAAATCACCTGGCTGCTGGTTATGCACAGCCAGACACCAGGGTGGTTAGAAGAGCATAGGAGGGCGCAGTGCACATCAGAGAAGCTTTGAAAACCAGTTTCATGACTGGCCAGGCTACGGTGTGAAAGTTCTGTTTGTTTCTCCTTGATGAAACCCCTCGCCCCTTGGTTCACTCTACTTCCCTGTAAGCTAACCACCCTCCCCTCCTCCCTTCGATCTTGCAGAGGCAATAAAGTCATTGTTGCTTCACATTCATGCATTCTTTATTAATTCATCACACAAATAGGGGGATAACTACCAAGGTAGCCCAGGAGGGGTGGTGGAGGAAAGAAGCACCAGGAGGGGTGGTGGAGTAGGGAAGGACAAGGCCACACAGCACTTTAAAAGTTTAAAACTTTAAACCTTATTGAATGCCAGCCTTCTGTTGCTTGGGCAATCCTCTAGGGTGGAGTGGCTGGGTGGCCGGAGGCCCCCCACCGCGTTCTTAGGCATCTGGGTGAGGAGGCTATGGAACTTGGGGAGGAGGGCAGTTGGTTACACAGGGGCTGTAGCAGTGGTCTGTGCTCCTGCTGCCTTTCCTGCAGCTCAACCATACGCTGGAGCATATTAGTTTGATCTGCCAGCAGCCTCAGCATTGAATCCTGTGTCCTCTCATCACGCTGCCGCCACCTTTCAGCTTCAGCCCGCCACTTACTCTCTTCAGCCCACCACCTCTCCTCCCGGTCATAGAATCATAGAATCATAGAATATCAGGGTTGGAAGGGACCCCAGAAGGTCATCTAGTCCAACCCCCTGCTCGAAGCAGGACCAATTCCCAGTTAAATCATCCCAGCCAGGGCTTTGTCAAGCCTGACCTTAAAAACCTCTAAGGAAGGAGATTCTACCACCTCCCTAGGTAACGCATTCCAGTGTTTCACCACCCTCTTAGTGAAAAAGTTTTTCCTAATATCCAATCTAAACCTCCCCCATTGCAACTTGAGACCATTACTCCTCGTTCTGTCATCTGCTACCATTGAGAACAGTCTAGAGCCATCCTCTTTGGAACCCCCTTTCAGGTAGTTGAAAGCAGCTATCAAATCCCCCCTCATTCTTCTCTTCTGCAGACTAAACAATCCCAGCTCCCTCAGCCTCTCCTCATAAGTCATGTGCTCTAGACCCCTAATCATTTTTGTTGCCCTTCGCTGGACTCTCTCCAATTTATCCACATCCTTCTTGTAGTGTGGGGCCCAAAACTGGACACAGTACTCCAGATGAGGCCTCACCAGTGTCGAATAGAGGGGAACGATCACGTCCCTCGATCTGCTCGCTATGCCCCTACTTACACATCCCAAAATGCCATTGGCCTTCTTGGCAACAAGGGCACACTGCTGACTCATATCCAGCTTCTCGTCCACTGTCACCCCTAGGTCCTTTTCCGCAGAACTGCTGCCTAGCCATTCGGTCCCTAGTCTGTAGCGGTGCATTGGATTCTTCCATCCTAAGTGTAGGACCCTGCACTTATCCTTATTGAACCTCATCAGATTTCTTTTGGCCCAAACCTCCAATTTGTCTAGGTCCTTCTGTATCCTATCCCTCCCCTCCAGCGTATCTACCACTCCTCCCAGTTTAGTATCATCCGCAAATTTGCTGAGAGTGCAATCCACACCATCCTCCAGATCATTTATGAAGATATTGAACAAAACCGGCCCCAGGACCGACCCCTGGGGCACTCCACTTGACACCGGCTGCCAACTAGACATGGAGCCATTGATCACTACCCGTTGAGCCCGACAATCTAGCCAGCTTTCTACCCACCTTATAGTGCATTCATCCAGCCCATACTTCCTTAACTTGCTGACAAGAATGCTGTGGGAGACCGTGTCAAAAGCTTTGCTAAAGTCAAGAAACAATACATCCACTGCTTTCCCTTCATCCACAGAACCAGTAATCTCATCATAAAAGGCGATTAGATTAGTCAGGCATGACCTTCCCTTGGTGAATCCATGCTGACTGTTCCTGATCACTTTCCTCTCATGTAAGTGCTTCAGGATTGATTCTTTGAGGACCTGCTCCATGATTTTTCCAGGGACTGAGGTGAGGCTGACTGGCCTGTAGTTCCCAGGATCCTCCTTCTTCCCTTTTTTAAAGATTGGCACTACATTAGCCTTTTTCCAGTCATCCGGGACTTCCCCCGTTCGCCACGAGTTTTCAAAGATAATGGCCAAGGGCTCTGCAATCACAGCCGCCAATTCCTTCAGCACTCTCGGATGCAACTCGTCCGGCCCCATGGACTTGTGCACGTCCAGCTTTTCTAAATAGTCCCTAACCACCTCTATCTCCACAGAGGGCTGGCCATCTCTTCCCCATTTTGTGATGCCCAGCGCAGCAGTCTGGGAGCTGACCTTGTTAGTGAAAACAGAGGCAAAAAAAGCATTGAGTACATTAGCTTTTTCCACATCCTCTGTCACTAGGTTGCCTCCCTCATTCAGTAAGGGGCCCACACTTTCCTTGGCTTTCTTCTTGTTGCCAACATACCTGAAGAAACCCTTCTTGTTACTCTTGACATCTCTTGCTAGCTGCAGCTCCAGGTGCGATTTGGCCCTCCTGATATCTTTCCTACATGCCCGAGCAATATTTTTATACTCTTCCCTGGTCATATGTCCAACCTTCCACTTCTTGTAAGCTTCTTTTTTATGTTTAAGATCCTCTAGGATTTCATCGTTAAGCCAAGCTGGCCGCCTGCCATATTTACTATTCTTTCGACTCATCGGGATGGTTTGTCCCTGTAACCTCAACAGGGATTCCTTGAAATACAGCCAGCTCTCCTGGACTCCCTTCCCCTTCATGTTAGTCCCCCAGGGGATCCTGGCCATCTGTTCCCTGAGGGAGTCGAAGTCTGCTTTCCTGAAGTCCAGGGTCCGTATCCTGCTGCTTACCTTTCTTCCCTGCGTCAGGATCCTGAACTCAACCAACTCATGGTCACTGCCTCCCAGATTCCCATCCACTTTTGCTTCCCCCACTAATTCTACCCGGTTTGTGAGCAGCAGGTCAAGAAAAGCGCCCCCCCTAGTTGGCTCCCCTAGCACTTGCGCCAGGAAATTGTCCCCTACGCTTTCCAAAAACTTCCTGGATTGTCTATGCACCGCTGTATTGCTCTCCCAGCAGATATCAGGAAAATTAAAGTCACCCATGAGAAGCAGGGCATGCGATCTAGTAGCTTCCGTGAGTTGCCGGAAGAAAGCCTCATCCACCTCATCCCCCTGGTCCGGTGGTCTATAGCAGACTCCCACCACGACATCACTCTTGTTGCACACACTTCTAAACTTAATCCAGAGACACTCAGGTTTTTCCACAGTTTCGTACCGGAGCTCTGAGCAGTCATACTGCTCCCTTACATACAGTGCTACTCCCCCACCTTTTCTTGTCCTTCCTGAACAGTTTATAACCATCCATGACTGTACTCCAGTCATGTGAGTTATCCCACCAAGTCTCTGTTATTCCAATCACGTCATAGTTTCTTGACATCACCAGGACCTCCAGTTCTCCCTGCTTGTTTCCAAGGCTTTGTGCATTTGTATATAAGCACTTGAGATAACCTGTTGATCGCCCCTCATTCCCAGTATGAGGCAGGAGCCCTCCCCTCACAGACATTCTGTGCTTTCCTGCACTCTGACATTGTCTGCCTCCATGCATTCGTCTGTGCTCTGTGGGAGGACAGCATGAGCTCAGAGAGCATTTCATCACGAATGCGTTTTTTCAGCCTTCTAATCTTTGCTAGCCTCTGGGAAGGAGAAGATCCTGTGATCCTTGAAACACATGCAGCTGGTGGAGAAAAAAAAAGGGACAGTGGTATTTAAAAAGACACATTTTATAGAACAATGGGTACACTCTTTCATGTTCAACCTTGCTGTTAACATTACATACGTAGCACATGTGCTTTCATTCCAAGGTCACATTTTGCCTCCCCCCCAGAGCGTGGCTAGCCCCCCCCTTCCCCATGGCTAACAGCGGGGAACATTTCTGTTCAGCCACAGGCAAACAGCCCAGCAGGAACAGGCACCTCTGAATGTCCCCTTAAGAAAAGCACTCTATTTCAACCAGGTGACCATGAATGATATCACTCTCCTGAGGATAGCACAGAGAGATAAAGAACGGATGTTGTTTGAACGCCAACAAATATACACTGCAATGCTTTGTTCTACAATGATTCCTGAGTACGCGCTACTGGCCTGGAGTGGTAAAGTGTCCTACCATGGTGGATGGAATAAGGCTGCCCTCCCCAGAAACCTTTTGTAAAGGCTTTGGGAGTACATCCAGGAGAGCCACGAATGCCAGGGCAAATTAATCATTAAACATGCTTGCTTTTAAACCATGTATGGTATTTTAAAAGGTACACTCACCAGAGGTCCTTTCTCCCCTGGCGGGTCTGGGAGGCAGCCTTGGGTAGGTTCGGGGGGTACTGGCTCCAGGTCCAGGGTGAGAAACAGTTCCTGGCTGTTGGGAAAACCGGTTTCTCTGCTTGCTTGCTGTGAGCTATCTACAACCTCATCATCATCATCTTCCTTGTCCCCAAAACCTGCTTCTGTGTTGCCTCCATCTCCATTGAAGGAGTCCAACTACATGGCTGGGGTAATGGTGGCTGAACCCCCTAAAATAGCATGCAGCTCGTCATAGAAGCGGCATGTTTTGGGCTCTGACCCGGAGCGGCCGTTCTAAGTTTCACGTGGCACTGCTGCGGGTCTCTGTTATGGCCTCTGTCCTTCATGCCCTGGGAGATTTTGACAAATGTTTTGTCATTTTGAAAACTGGAACGTAGTTCTGATAGCACGGATTCCTCTCCCCATACAGCGATCAGATCCCATACCTCCCGTTCGATCCATGCTGGAGCTCTTTTGCGATTCTGGGACTCCATCATGGACACCTCTGCTGATGAGCTCTGCATGGTCACCTGCAGCTTGCCATGCTGGCCAAACAGGAAATTGAAATTCAAAAGTTCGTAGGCCTTTTCCTGTCTACCTGGCCAGTGCATCTGAGTTAAGAGTGCTGTCCAGAGCAGTCACAATGGAGCACTTTGGGATAGCTCCCGGAGGCCAATACCATCTAATTGCATCCACAGTACCCCAAATTCGACCCAGCAAGGCTGATTTCAGCGCTAATCCCCTTGTTGGGGGTGGAATAAGGAAATTGATTTTAAGAGCCCTTTAAGTTGAAAAAAAGGGCTTCATCGTGTGGACGGATGCAGGGTTAAATCGATTTAAAGCTGCTAAATTCGACCTCAACTCCTAGTGTAGAACAGGGCAAAGAAAGAGGAGGAAAGAGAGAGGACTGGAGCTTGGAGGTGTGCTGTGAGACTTGGAAAATCAGAGAACTGAAGTAAGGGGGACCCTACCCAGTAGGGGAGGGAGACACCCTTCCCCAGCATCTAAGGACTGCAGGTACCCCACCCAAGGGGGAAGAGGGTAAGAACCCGCAGGGGTTGAGAGGGGCTGGGGCTCAGAGTGAGGAGCAAACCCAGATCCCTCCCTTGCTTTCCTCCTTTACCACCTTGCTGGGCCACTAGTGAGGCCATCAACGCCCCAAGAACAGGGGCAAGGGGTGGTATCTTAACTCCCCGCCAAGAAAAGCACAGGACCCACCAGACTAACATCGGCCATCTTGTCACAAACAGTGAAACCAAATGGGAGATTTTCAATGCATTTTGGATGTTAACTTCCAGCTCTCATCAGAATTTTGCTCAACATAGACAGGATACCTAAGTGTTGTACTTAATGATAATTTGTGAGCCATGTTACCACAGGGGGTATAGTAGAGAAGTGTAATAGGACTAACTAAAAACCTGTTGCACTTAGACACCTAATTGAGCAAGTTCTGCCTGGCCCTTATATGAGTGCACAGTGGGAGTGGAGAATACCACCCACCCCCTGAAAATTTTGTACTGGGTGACTCGGGCTCACAGCAACAATTTACATGAAATACTGTGCAATGAAGATCTTTTTTTGTTAATTATTCTATGGGGAGATGACTACAGAGCCACGTGCCAAGGAATCAGTCATAATAACTATCAGTCACTGGGCTAAAGTTTGTCTCAGCTGGAAGCCACGCTTTTATCTTTGCCTGACAGGGAATAAGTAAGGCAGAATTCCCAATTTTGTTCTAGCAAATGTATCACATTGTATCTGTGGTTCTGAACTGATCCTATGTAGTAATCAATCATGGTTACTAGCCACATACAGTAAGCATTAGAGAAGAGCTTAATTGGGGATAGCCTGGAGTAGTGTCCTAATTAATGTTACACTGAAACAGGATGTGTATACTATTCTTTGTAACTGTGAATATTCCATTGGCACAATTGCCTCTTGCTAAATGAGAAGCATCTTGCTATATTAATAATGCATGATTTTATCATATTAATTGGTCAATTACATCAATACAATCTGGAAGAACCCTCTGTTCCTACCCATCATATCATGCCTTATTCTTCAGCTTGGTTTAGCATTTCATTATACTTGCTGTATATTTCTAACCACTTAATGCAATTTCAATCCAAGGAGGGAGTATTAATGTGTTCAGGTCATTGTACTTAATTCTTTTAGCACTTTATTGTACCAAATATTAGCCTTGCACCTTCCAGTATCACTACATCTTTATAACTATCTATACCTTCTTGATGGCACCACATCAGTTTGGAGAGATGAAATGTAAGCACAAAGAATGAAAACCATAGCACTGGCTGTGTGTTTCAGAATCTCCATCACTAGAAACTCAGAGAAATCAAGAATTCAACATTGGTTTGATTTTATAATTTCTCAACTCCCAAAAGCACAGGCTAATCTTGAAACTACCATGCAAAACAGAACAGCAATGAAACCACAAGAAGCTGTATCCCAATGTGCTGTACAAAGTAATGAATCAGATGGTAATAGCTTATTGGCTGTGTAAGCAAAGAAAAGTAGTCATTATGCAGCAATAGTCTGTACATGTTGGAACTTTTTCATTGAGATATAGAATATTGGCCGGCATACCTTGCAATTGTTCTCAAAAAATCTTTTAGAAGGATGCCATCGGATTATTAGCTTTAGCCCGAGCAGTGACCAGAAAACTCCTATGGTAGGATTTAATGCCTTATCAGGAGGATTGCATTACAGGCACTACAATGCCCCCTTTCTCTCCCTCACCCTGCAAAAGTACAATAGGCATGGTACAGAATCCAGGTCCTTGGACTGTAGGTTTGAGCCCATGACTTTCTAGTTCTGATAGATGTGTGCTCCCAAATAAGTTACTGTTACTGACCACCTAAGAGGAAAAACAAAGCTCATTAAAAAAAGGTGAGTATGTTTTATAAAAAAAAATTGTAGAGCTCATTAAAAAAGTTTCTCATGAAAAAAAATTAAAAGGGTTTTTGTTTCCTTTGAAATTTTTGGTTTTAACTTAAAAAAATCTAAAGTTTCTTCTTCTCCATAATTTTGAAAGAAAAAATAATTTTGAAATTGAAAAGTGAAAAATATTGATGCAAATGAAATTTTGACAGAAAGCTTGGTCATTGTCAAAACCCCATTATTTTACTATAAAAATGTGGAAAACATTTCAGCCAGCTCTGCAAGAAATAGATAAGCAATTACACAGTGCAGAATAATATTGAATATAGTGCTTGTAAGAAAGGTGTCAGACAGGTTTGGCCACAAACACTCAGTTAACTGAGAGAACAAGAATACCATAGCACAGACAGAACAAGCAGAGGCTTCTCCCATCACCACATTATTGCTCTCTGATCTTCACCTTGATGGCCCCCTGGAAATGAGCACAGGCTGATCCCCATAGTCAGTCTATCCCCATGCTTTGCTGAGACTATCACCACCACCTCTGGCAACATCTTTTCTGCTATTATGCCTTTCCACTAAGAATTCACAGAGACCAAACAGCCATCAGATAATAGAGATCTTTCACAGTGAATACCAACTCAAACAGCAACCTCGGGGTGAAAGTTTCTTTACTTCATTACCCAGTCACCCAAAACAATCTGCATTCTGTAAGACAGAAAGTGTGATTGTTTTGATCATCCTGGCAGTATAAATATAAACTAAGCCCAAGGGTCTCTTAATTATGCAGTAGTAAGCTCTTAAAAGTGTGACTTCTTTAAATTAGAGGCAAACTTTAATCTCTTCCAAAATCTAAACATTTGATTAGTTCCAGGACATTTCTTCTCCTTAGCAAGATAATTCTTGTAAATAGAATATATTAATCAAATTTAAATGAATTTTCATGCAATGGTCACTGGTTCTTAAATTGGCGTGGTTATTGTGACTATTTGTTCAAAAGAATGTAGATGAAGGATAAAGAGGATATTCTCCAAAAGACTGGACAAAAACAAATAAGGATAATTTCAAAGTACACAACTTCTAACATTTAGACCCTTGCTTTTTCAAGTAACACCATGCCAAGCTTATGATGGGAAGATTGCACTAAATGGCTGCTCCCCATCTAATTTTCCACAATGTCAGCAAAGTACAGAAAGCCTCCATTCCCTTGGGAAAGCATGGACAAGGCCCATTTATAATCAGAGACATGAAAAAACACCTTGAGTAAAGAAAACCAAAATAGTAACACAAAAGTAGAGCAACATTAGCAATATGGTTCTTTCTTGTAGCTTTACAACTTTGGCATGAAAAAGTTGGATTCACTAGGACACATATTAATTCCTGAATTAAAATGAGCATTTCTGTAATGTTTAAATTAGCATAAGAATTAAAATATTTTATTTGTTTTTTGGCTGTAAAATAGAATCCTGACCACAAATTATAGGACATATGTGTTAATTTATTTGCAATTTACCACTTTGTAGGGATCTTTAGGATGAGAACATAAAAACATTCTTCGGGGTAGATTTTCAAAAGCACAAAGGGAAATGAGGCATTCATCTCCCATTGAAAGTCAAAGGGATTAGGCACCTGTCCCACATTTGTGCTTTTGGAAATCCATCCTTTTCTGTCTGTACTTTGGGGACATTGAAGATCCCATTAATCTTTAAGAGCCTCCTTGTACAAAATTTCCTCCCCTCTTCACTGTTGATCAGTGTGCTGTACCCTAGTCGATTTTTGCCCTCCTACCCCAGACTTGTCTACATTTCCAGTGGTGATGTATGTATATATTTTGAGTAATTTTAGGCTCCTATTTTTGAAAATGTTGATCCATCTAATTATAGTATGTAACAGAGTGTGGTAGAATAATTGCATTCTGGTAGAATAATTCCAGTGTCAGATGGAATGGAACTTTTGCTAATCCACAGTTCTTTTCAAAGTGGAAATTAACACATAGGCAGAAGAAGAATATCAACATTGTCCATATAATTTATGACTTCCTATTTTAATGTAGCTTAACAAATTGTATTAAGAACCTCTAAATACCCTAAATACATGGTCACCTTTAAAAGTCAACATTTGCCACATAATTACTATATTTGGTGGCTAAATACTATGTTAATAAGCATCCTAGAAATACTAAAGATAAGAAACATGAATAGTTACGTGTCTAATGCAAAACTACAGTTACAAAACCACTTCACTTCTCATTATACCCCTCTTCTTTTTGTCTCTTAATACTATTCCTGTGGCTACAAAACTGAGACTCTACAAAATAGCCCCTAGCCCCACACCAAGGTCCAGGGAGCACTTAAATGCATGCAAAACCACCGGCAATGCCTATGTTCTCACACAAACACAAACTTTGTTATTAATACATATGAAAACTTTGCGAAACTTACAGCTGTGGATTTGCACATTGAATCAACAGGGAAGTTC
This sequence comes from Chelonia mydas, assembly GCF_015237465.2. Classification (NCBI taxonomy): domain Eukaryota; kingdom Metazoa; phylum Chordata; order Testudines; family Cheloniidae; genus Chelonia; species Chelonia mydas. The sequence continues at coordinate 105,359,775 of NC_057852.1, forward strand.
ATCAAACATTATATAAACTGGCAATAGAGGTTTCACTTGCCTTTACACTGCTGTACTTCTAAAGAAATGGGATGTTTTCAAATATTTTTACAAAGCTTTTATTGCGGTCATAGAATTTCAGTAACCCATAGAATGTTTTTATTATCTGGAAGTAGGGAGCTATAAAACTGCAAGTTTTAAAATCAATTTACTCTCGAGTCTTCTTCAGCTAGCAATCACAACCTTGCTCACTGCTACCTTCATTTTAGTACTTCCATTTCTGTAGGAGTTCCTGCAAAATGTTCCTTTTTCTTTCTCAGATAAAGGCTTCAGAAAGGAGACTACACAGACAAAGGGGCACTAGGGAGGCCTTTCAACAAGTTATCCTAGCAAGGGTCAGTTTTAAATCTCTGAAGTATTTAGAAGTGTACTGTACATACCACTACCATAATAATAACGGCAAACACTGACTCCTGAGTATAAAATCCATGATCTCATCTTCACAGTGCTCAAAGCTCAACACACTGTATGTCATTCACAGTGAAGATGTATTAGTTGAAAATGGAGGAAATGGATATTGTGTTGTAGAGGATTATATGAAACTTGGTAGAAAAAACAATCCCCATAGATAAAAATGGAAGATATAAAAACAAGGAAATCTAAGGTGATGGTTTTTTATGCCACAGTTTTAATTACAGTGGGCTGAGGATAGGGCAGGTGACAGAGACCTCAGTACTAAAGCAACCAGAATGCTTGTGAAATTAGAGGATTCCACATGTGGCCATTGTGGTACCTTTTCACAGGGTGTAGTGTGATCTCTTTCCCTACCTTCACCCCACCTGTTGCATTGGCTCTAGTGCAACTGCTGACATGGGAACGAAGGCTTTTCCCTGGTGAGTAGACTACCACTGGCAGTAATTTCCCCTTTGCACTTCAAGAGGGTAAGGACAAGGGCTGACTGGAAAACAACACTTCTGATTTGTGAAAAATGTCAACGTTTTGAAATTTGTTTTCATTCCAATGGGGAACAAAAATGAGACCGTTTGGAAATGTTCATGAAAATACAAGAGAGAAGCACTCTGCATCAGGCAGCTCAGGAACTTGACACTGGATTGTTAACACTATCCATTGGGTTATACAGTCAGTCTCTCAAACTTTCCTGCTGGATCTGTTCCACTTTGTAAAAATAATTAATTAAATCTACATAGGGCCAGAGAGAGAGACAGACTCTATAGTCCAGTGGTTAGGACACGTCTTTGGAATGCGTGAGACCCAGGATCAAGTTCGTGCTTTCAATGAGGCAGAGCAGGGATGTGCACCTTGGTTTTCCACGTCCCAGGCAAGTTCCCTAGCTGCTGGTAATTTGGGGTAGTGGGGAAGGTTTCATCTCTGTTCCTTCCTGAACCTGAAAAACCTTCCCAACAAAATTTTCAACTAACTGACATCTTTAGGGCAACAAAAATGATTAGGGGACTGGAACACATGACTTATGAGGAGAGGCTGAGGGAACTGGGATTGTTTAGTCTGCGGAAGAATGAGGGGGGATTTGATAGCTGCTTTCAACTACCTGAAAGGGAGTTCCAAAGAGAATGGATCTAGACTGTTCTCAGTGGTAGCAGATGACAGAACGAGGAGTAATGGTCTCAAGTTGCAGTGGGGGAGGTTTAGGTTGGATATTAGGAAAAACTTTTTCACTAGGAGGGTGGTGAAACACTGGAATGCGTTACCTAGGGAGGTGGTGGAATCTCCTTCCTTAGAAGTTTTTAAGGTCAGGCTTGAGAAAGCCCTGGCTGGGATGATTTAGCTGGAGATTGGTCCTGCTTTGAGCAGGGGGTTGGACTAGATGACCTCCTGAGGTCCCTTCCAACCCTGATATTCTATGATTTAGACAGGAAAAAAAAATAGTTGAGAATTTTTCAACCAGCTCTCCAGAGTACTAAGATTGTTGCTGCTGCTCGTACAGGTACACATGAAGGGAGGAGAGCAGGCATGGATTGGAGACCCCCTACTCCCAACTTTGCACACACTCACAACCCCAGCCAAAATATGGATCATGGAGTTGAGCTCACATTTAAGCAGTCTGTTGACACAGACACGATGAGCAGTTTAGGAGAATTTATTTAAGAAGTTATGTACACATTTAATTTTCATACTCAAATAATATGCTTCTTAAAGTCATTTGAAAGATTTTTGATTGTCTCCTGCATAGTGTAAACCTGCTTGTGCTTGTAAAAGGTACCAATTTCTTGTTTGTTGTGAAAGACAAGCTAAATTATAACAGAAGGAGCATAGGAGGCTCAATTGGATCAGTTTCCTGTGGATTTCTGTCCTTAGAAAAGTTTTGGGTTTTTTAAATGTGGTTTGCCAAACCCAGCAAGAAAACAGATTAAAATACTGGAAGTGACAGACTACCAAACCTCTAACTGAAGCTGCTAAGAGAAAGTAATGATGGTGAATACTAACCTATAGTGGTTACAAAATTTAACCTTCAAAATAGGATGGTCGTTAAAATATCACTGGTTCTAGACTATTCACCATTGTATGTAAGGGGATTCTGACTCCAAGACACGACATCACCTTTGAGTGGACATAATCTACCAATGGAAAGGTAGCTTTTCAGCGTCCACTGAACTCACTGTATGTGTGTGTGCTTTGTATCCAGTAATACAGAATGCAGAAATTCATTTTGGTTTGAACTGAAACTGATTTTTTTTTCCAGTTTTTCCTCACCAAAAGGAAAAAAAGTTCTTTTCAAAATGCCATTTCAGAACAGATTGTTTGGAAAATGTAAAAACAGACCATTTAGACTTTTTTAAAAAAAAAAAATCCTTCATTTGCCTAATTCAATCCAAATTTGCATTCACAGTACCGAGGCTACCGTCAACTTCCAGAGCGGTGCACTGTGGGTGGCTATCCCACAGTTCCCACAATCTCTGCTGCCCATTGGAATTCTGGGTTGAGATCCCAGTGCCTGATGGGGCAAAAACATTGTCGTGGGTGGTTCTGGGTACATGTTGTCAGGCCCCCCCCAACCGTGAAAGCAACGGCAGACGATCGTTTTGCACCTTTTTTCCTGGGTTACCCATGCAGATGCCATACCATGGCAAGCATGGAGCCTGCTCAGCTCACTGTCACCGTACGTCTCCTGGGTACTGGCAGATGCCGTACTGCATTGCTACACAGCAGCAGCTCATTGTCTTGTGGCAGCAGATGGTACAGTATGACTGGTAGCCGTCGTCATCTCCTGGGTGAGGTCAGTCAGGGGCACCTGGGCAGACATGGGTGCTCCTGGCAGACCTCAGTGAGGTCTGTCAGGGGCACCTGGACATAAAAGGGAGTGACTCCAGGTCATTCTCTTCTTAAGTTTCGTCTCATGGAGATTCAGTCTGCCTGGAAACGATGACAGCTACAGTCGAACTGCACCGTCTGCTGGCGAGCACACAGGAGATGATGACGGCTAGCAGTCATACTGCACTGTCTGCTGCCAGTCTACCCCTTGCTCTCCACTCCCTCCCTCCGTGAAAGCAACGGCCAACAACAGTTTTGCACCTTTTTCCGTGCGGGTGCCATATTGCTGTCAGCATAGTCATCCACCCGCCGCTTCTGCTGCCACTCTGCTCTCCTGCAGACGCCATACCACGGCAAGCATGAGCCCGCGCAGATCACCATGGCAGTTATGAGCATTGTAAACACCACGTGCCTTATTCAGCAGTATATGCAGAACCAGAACGTGCAAAAGCAGGCAAGGAGGCGACGGCAGCACAGTGATGAGAGTGATGAGGACATGGACACAGACTTCTCTCAAATTATGGGCCCTGGCAATTTGGACATCATGGTGGTAATGGGGCAGGATCATGCTGTGGAATGCCGATTCCGGGCCCGGGAAACAAGCACAAACTAGTGGGACCGCATAGTGTTGCAAGTCTGGGATGATTCCCAGTGGCTGTGAAACTTTCGCATGCATAAGGGCAGTTGCGTAGCCAGGTGGAGAAACCAGGGGGAGTGGAGATTAAAAAAAGGTGCCACCTGCGAGTACTCACCCAGCGGCGCTCCGGGTCTTCAGCAGCACTTCAGCGTTGGGTCCTTCACGCGCACTGAAGAACACCCCTTGCCCCCCAGCCACCACAATGCCGCCGAAGACTGGAGCGAGTGAAGGACCTGACGCTGAAGTGCTGCGACCCAGAATGCCGCCTGACCAACCACCCAAGACCCAGAGTGTGAGTAAAAATTTAAAAGGCATCAAGGAATTAAAAAGGTGACACTTCTGCTCGGTGGGGGAGCGGCCGCTGCCCCGCTCCCCCCCACCTACTTTACTGCATAAGGGCACTTTCATGGAACTGTGTGACTTGCTTTCCCCTGCCCTGAAGCACAAGAATACCAAGATGAGAGCAGCCCTCACAGTTCACAAGCAAATGGTGATAGCCCTGTGGAAGCTTGCAACACCAGACAGCTACCGGTCAGTCGGGAATCAATTTGAAATGGGCAAATCTACTGTGGGGGCTGCGGTGATCCAAGTAGCCAATGCAATCACTGAGCTGCTGTTATCAAGGGTATTGACTTCGGAAAATGTGCAGGTCATAGTGGATGGCTTTGCTGCAATGGGATTCCCTAACTGTGGTGGGACGATAAATGGAACCCATATCCCTGTCTTGGCACCAGACCACCAAGGCAGCGAGTACATAAACTGAAAGGGGTGCTTTTCAATGGTGCTGCAAGCACTGGTGGATCACAAGGGACGTTTCACCAACATCAACGTGGGATGGCCGGGAAAGGTACATGACGCTCACATCTTCAGGAACTCTGGTCTGTTTCAACAGCTGCAACAAGGGACTTTCTTCCCAGATCAGAAAATAACCGTTGGGGATGTTGAAATGCCTATAGTTATCCTTGGGGACCCAGCCTACCCCTTGCTCCCAGGGCTCATGAAGCCATACACAGGCAGCCTGGACAGTAGTCAGGAGCTGTTCAACTATAGGCTGAGCAAGGGCAGAATGATGGTAGAATGTGCCTTTGGACATTTAAAAGCACGCTGACGCAGTTTACTGACTCAGTTAGACCCCAGCGAAAACAATATTCCCATTGTTATTACTGCTTGCTGTGCAATACACAATATCTGTGAGAGTAAGGGGGAGATGTTTATGGCGGGGTGGGAGGTTTAGGCAAATCGCCAGGCCACTGATTACACGCAGCCAGACACCAGGTTGGTTAGAGTACAGGAGGGTGCAGTGCGCATCAGAGAAGCTTTGAAAACCAGTTTCATGACTGGCCAGGCTACGGTGTGAAAGTTCTGTTTGTTTCTCCTTGATGAAAACCCGCCCCCATGGTTCACTCTACTTCCCTGTAAGCCAACCGCCCTCCCCTCCCCACTTCGATCACCACTTGCAGAGGCAATAAAGTCATTGTTGTTTCAAATTCATGCATTCTTTATTAATTCATCACACAAATAGGGGGATAACTGCCAAGGTAGCCTGGGAGGGGTCAGGGAGGAAGGGAGGACAAGACCACACTGCACTTTAAAACTTATTGAATTCCAGCTTTCTGTTGCTTGGGCAGTCCTCTGGGGTGGAGTCCTTGGCTGCCCGGAGGCCCCCAAATCGCATTCTTGGGCATCTGGGTGAGGAGGCTATGGAACTTGGGGAGGAGGGCGGTTGGTTACACAGGGGCTGCAGCGGCAATCTATGTTCCTGCCTTTCCTGCAGCTGAACCATACACCGGAGTATATCTGTTTGATCCTCCAGTAGCCTTAGCATTGCCTCCTGCCTTCTGTCAGCAAGCTGACGCCACCTATCATCTTCAACCCGCCACCTGTCCTCACATTCATATTGTGCTTTCCTGGACTCTGACATTGCTTGCCTCCACGCATTCTGCTGGGATCTTTCAGTGTGGGAAGACTGCATGAGCTCAGAACATTTCATCGCGAGTGTATTTTTTTCACCTTCTAATCTTCCCTAGCCTCTGGGACTGAGATGATAGTTTGAGCGTTGAAACATTTGCAGCTACGGGAGGGTAAAAAGGGAAGTAGTAGTTAAAAAGACACATTTTAGAGAACAATGGGTAGACTCTTTCACAGTGAACCTTGCTGTTAACATTACATAGCACATGTGCTTTTGGTACAAGGTCATATTTTGCCTCTTATATTGAGGGTCTGCTGGTTTGGTGTGAGAGATCACACACGCAGGGTCAGGCAACAGAATTCGGCTTGCAGGCAGCCATGGGTAAGCCACAGTCTTTTGGCTTCTTTAACCTTCATAACATATGGGAATGGTTTCAAACAGCAGTGCCCTCTTTTCCCATACCAATCAGCCATTGTGTTGGCCATTTAAAATGGGTTGGCAATTTAAAAGGAGGGGCTGCGGTTTTTGGGTTAACGTGCAGCACAAACCCAACTAACCCCCACACACACACACAATTCTCTGGGATGATCACTTCACCCCTCCCCACACCGCATGGCTAACAGCAGGGAAGATTTCTATTAAGCCACAGGCACAAAGGCCAGCAGGTACTGCCACCCCCCACACACACCCAATTCTCTGGGATGATCGCTTCACCCCTCTCCCCACCGCATGGATAACAGCGGGGAATATTTCTTTTCAGCCACAGGCACACAGCCCACAAGGAACGGCCGCCTCTGAATGTCCCCTTAATAAAATTACCCTATTTCAACCAGATGACCATAAGGAGTGACCATCCAGGAAAGCTTTATGGAGATGTCCCTGGAGGATTTCCGCTCCATCCCCAGACAGGTTAACAGACTTTTCCAGTATCTGTACTGGCCGCAAATGCATCTCAAGTCTTCAGGGCAAATTAATCATTAAACACGCTTGCTTTTTAAACCATATATTATATTTACAAAGGTACACTCGCCAGAGGTACCTTCTCCACCTGGCGGGTCTGGGAGCCCACCTTGGGTGGGTTGGTTCCGGAAGTACTGGAACAGTTCCTGGCTCTCTGGGAAAACGGTTTCTCCACTTGCTTTCTGTGCGCTATCTTCAACCTCCTCCTCCTCATCTTCCTCGTCCCCAAAATGAGCATCCCTCTTGCGTGATAATCCATTGATGGAGTCAAAGCACAAGGGTGGGGTAGGGTGGCTGCACCCCCTAGAATGGCATGCAGCTCATCATAGAAGCGGCATGTCTGGGGCTCTGACCCCGAGCGGCCGTTTGCCTCTCTGGTTTTTTGGTAGGCTTGCCTGAGCTCCTTAAGTTTCACGCGGCACTGCTGCGGGTCCCTGTTATAGCCTCTGTCCTTCATGCCCTTAGAGATTTTTTCAAATGTTTGGGCATTTCATCTTTTAGAACAGAGTTCTGATCACACAGACTCGTCTCCCCATACAGCGACCAGATCCCGTACCTCCCGTTCAGTCCATGCTGGAGGTCTTTTGTAATTCTGGGACTTCATCATGGTCACCTCTGCTGATGAGATCTCCACTCACCTGCAGCTTGCCACCCTGGCCAAACAGGAAATGAGATTCAAAAGTTCATGGCCTTTTCCTGTCTACCTGGCCAGTGCATCTGAATTGAGAGAGCTGTCCAGAGCGGTCACAATGAAGCACTCAGGGATAGCTCCCAGAGGGCAATACCATCGAATTGCGACCACACTACCCCAAATTCAACCAGGCAAAGTTGATTTCAGTGTTAATCCCCTTGTCGGGGGAGAAGTACAGAAATCGATTTTAAGAGCCCTTTAAGTAAAAAAAAATGGCTTCGTCATGTGGATGGGTGCAGGGTTAAATCGATCTAATGCTGCTAAATTTGACCAAAATTCGTAGTGTAGACCAGGGCCTAGATACTTTTGTTTGGGGATGTTTAAGTTTTATCTGGACTCTGAGGTAAGAGCCTTCAAATGTTTGCACAAGTACTCCTTTCGGATGGCTTTAGGAAAGGGGTATACATTACTCTAAAGTAGAGTTTTTGGCTTCTCCTTGACTGGGCTGTTTAAGTGATCTCATATTACTTCATTAAAGGGAGGAAATGAGGCAGGCCACAGTAGATCCACACTCCACCGCCAAAGGGTGTTTGGCAGCAATGGTGCCCCTTCTACAGTTACTTGTTTCCCAATTGTATCTGGTGTAGATGGAAACACATGCCATGAAAAAGGTGGAGCTGCACTGCTGCAAACACCACCTGAAGAGGCAGAGAAGTGAATTGGGAATTGGATGCTGTGGAAATTTAGGAGGAAAGCTGTGCCCTAGGCACAAAAATTCTGATTGATCTTACGGTCACCTTTGGCTGTCAGTTATCAGGCGAGAAAGGAACTATTTGTCAGGTCTGGACTGACATTCCTTATATTGTAGTGGTGCCTTGCTTGGGTAGACAGTATACAAATGTACAGGAACTGGAAGATACAGTCCCTGCCCCACAAAGAGCTTATAATCTAACTTCTTGGGACATGAGAAACAGATAATAATAATCAACATCAAAAATACATATCTTGCTAGTTACATTTTTAGAAGGTTTCCCCTTTCAATGCTCCCAGCCAATCTGCTTCCCCACTGCTGATCCAATGTGCCCCCTCAATTCTCCTCATGCCACAGAATTACCTTTCAACTCTAGGTGAAAACAGGGTGCAAAATGGAGTACAAGTACCACCTCCATGAGGAATACAGAATTGTTAATTGAATGGAAAGGAGGAAATATTAAGTCCGACAAGAGGCCATTATAGTAAATGTTACATCTTATCCCTGTGGTCCAGAATTAGCCATTTATTGTTGACAGATATTTTTACCTCCTGCACTGGAAGACTGGCATTTTCCTATCTTATTGCTTCATTTGCTTTGCATTATGCCTTCCTACCCTCAAGCCATAATGCTACCACTGCTGCATGCTCCAGGAGAGACTCAATAATAGTAGGGTACATTCTGCTGAATAAAACAAGTACATTATTTACACTATTCTCTGCCCAGACTCTTAAAGCTACTCCACATCTGTTGCATTTCTTGTGTGTCAGTTTATTGTTTCAAATAACAATCTTACTCAGATAACACTGTTAATACAAAACAACTTGAATAGTAATGCATGAGTCACTCAGGTAAACACACCTTATACAGAATGTATTTTGATCAATACTCAAAATCAATGTATAGCTGAACCTGCTTATTAAATCTGACAGAACTTAATCATCCATGGAAGGATGCTTCCTTTGCCTGTTTATCTGGACATCTGCAATACACATGATTATGTTCACTTGACTCCTGACATCTATGCTCAGTGTGTACTCTCTCCACCTATGGACTAATCATTGACCTTCTGCTCTGAGAATCTTAGGTCAGTCCCTGTTCTGGGATCTCAAGATTTCCTCACTACGTTCTAAAATCCTCTGGCTTATTTGTTCTAATGTTGCCCATTTTATCTCACATTTACAACTATCCTCAGACCCACAGAACAAATCTCTATCCCTGAAGTACTCTGCTGTTCAACAAAATTTACATTAGTCTAGGGCTGGTTTCTCCAGGAAAAATCCAGCGAGACACTTATCTTCCCTACGTGTGAAGATAAGGACACTTATTCAACTGCAGAATCTTTCCTTCCTCCCAGTTACACCTGATTATTATTACACCCTCCTTCCATTGCTCTAATCCCTGGGGGGGTTTTTGAAATTTTCTTTTGGGACACCTTCCCTGGTAGGTCTTCTTTTCAATTTGGGAAGGATGTCTTCAACTTTCTCCACCATAGAGCACTTCCTGCAGTTTCCACCCGGTCTAAACTGCATGTTAGGCTATTTCTCTGCTTTCTATGAACTCTTTCCATTCTGTAGAACTTTACACTGTCCTGGACTTGAAATTCCTGAGTCCTATCTTCCTATGTGCCCCATAAACCTCCTAAAACAATAGATTGTCTATCTATCATGACTTGACTCGTCGAGTAAAGCACTGTGAGAGTTTGATGGTTTAAGTTACCATTCTCAGAGCATGATGCATAAGACTCAGGATCCTGACATAAGGAAGAAAGGAGAGCAGCAGAATATGGACCCTGGACTTCAGAAAAGCAGAGACTTTGACTCCCTCAGGGAACTGATGGGCAGGATCCCCTGGGAGAATAACATGAGGGGGAAAGGAGTCCAGGAGAGCTGGCTGTATTTTAAAGAATCCTTATTGAGGTTACAGGGACAAGCCATCCCGATGTGTAGAAAGAATAGCAAAATATGGCAGGCGACCAGCTTGGCTTAACAGTGAAATCCTTGCTGATCTTAAACACAAACAAGAAGTGGAAGATTGGACAAATGACCAGGGAGGAGTATAAAAATATTGTTCAGGCATTCCGGAGTGAAATCAGGAAGGCCAAATCACACTTGGAGTTGCAGTTAGCAAGAGAGATTAAGAGTAACAAGAAGGGTTTCTTCATGTATGTTAGCAACAAGAAGAAAGTCAAGGAAAGTGTGGGACCCTTACTGAATGAGGGAGGCAACCTAGTGACAGAGGATGTGGAAAAAACTAATGTACTCAATACTTTTTTTGCCTCGGCCTTCACGAACAAGGTAATCTCCCAGACTACTGCACTGGGCAGCACAGCATGGGGAGGAGGTGACCAGCCCTCTGTGGAAAAAGAAGTGATTCGGGACTATTTAGAAAAGCTGGATGAGCACAAGTCCATGGGGCCGGATGCGCTGCATCCGAGGGTGCTAAAGGAGTTGGCGGATGTGATTGCAGAGCCATTATCTTTGAAAACTCATGGCGATCGGGGGAGGTCCCAGACGATTGGAAAAAGGCTAATGTAGTGCCCATCTTTTAAAAATGGAAGGAGAAGGATCCAGGGAACTACAGGCCAGTCAGCCTCACCTAAGTCCCTGGAAAAATCATAGAGCAGGTCCTCAAGGAATCAATTCTGAAGCACTTAAAAGGAGAGGAAAGTGATCAGGAACAGTCAGCATGGATTCACCAAGGACAAGTCATGCCTGACTAATCTAATTGCCTTCTATGATGAGATAACTGGCTCTGTGGATGAGAGGACAGCAAGGGATGTGTTATTCCTTGACTTTAGCAAAGCTTTTGATACGGTCTCCCACAGTATTCTTGCCAGCAAGTTAAGGACATATGGGCTGCATGAATGGACTATAAGGTGGATAGAAAGCTGGCTAGATCATCGGGCTCAACGGATAGTGATCAATGGCTCCATGTCTAGTTGGCAGCCAGTATCAAGAGGAGTGCCCCAATGGTCTGTCCTGCTGCTGGTTTTGTTCAATATCTTCATTAATGATCTGGAGGATGGTGTGGACTGCACCCTCAGCAAGTTTGCAGATGACACTAAACTGGGAGGAGTGGTAGATACGCTGGAGGGTAGGGATAGGATACAGAGGGACCTAGTCATATTAGAGGATTGGACCAAAAGAAATCTGATGAGGTTCAGCAAGGACAAGTGCAGAGACCTGCACTTAGGATGGAAGAATCCAATGCACCGCTACAGACTAGGGACCGAATGGCTAGGCAGAAGTTCTGCAGAAAAGGACCTAGGGGTTACAGTGGATGAGAAGTTGGATATGAGTCAACAGTGTGCCCTTGTTGCCAAGAAGGCTAACGGCATTTTGGGCTGTATAAGTAGGGGCATTGCCAGCAGATCCCCTCTATTCAACACTGGTGAGGCCTCATCTGGAGTACTGTGTCCAGTTTTGGGGCCCACACTACAAGAAGGATGTGGAAAAACTGGAAAGAGTCCAGTGGAGGGCAACAAAAAAGATTAGGGGAGTGCAACACATGACTTATGAGGAGAGGCTGAGGGAACTGGGATTGTTTAGTCTGCAGAAGAGAAGAATGAGGGGGGATTTGATAGCTGCTTTCAACTACCTGAAAGGGGGTTCCAAAGAGGATGGATCTAGACTGTTCTCAGTGGTAGCAGATGATAGAATGAGGAGTAATGGTCTCAAGTTGCAGTGGGGGAAGTTTAGGTTGGATATTAGGAAAAACTTTTTCACTAGGAGGGTGGTGAAGCAGTGGAATGCATTACCTAGGGAGGTGGTAGAATCTCCTTCCTTAGAAGTTTTTAAGGTCAGGCTTGACAAAGCCCTGGCTGGGATGATTTAGTTGGGGATTAGTCCTGCTTTGAGCAGGGGGGTTGGACTAGATGACCTCCTGCGGTCCCTTCCAACCCTGATATTCTAGGACTCTACGATTCTACAACTGAAAAGTAAATTTGTGGATGTGTGTGGTTTCTGCTATATTCTGTATTGCTAAAACTAAAGGTCAAGGGGAAAGATGGTACACAACCAAAACAAGTGACTGAGCAATGATGTTTGGCAATTGTCTTCTAAGTTCAGCAGTTTTTGTTTTTATTTTTAATTTTGTAGTCTTCATTTTTTGTCATCTATCTTGTTAATGCTTGTTCAAGATGGTAGGATGAGAGCTTAGACGGCTTTATGGAACAAGTGCATTTAAAGGATAGACTTTCAAGACGAGAGGACTGAGTGATGGACGACTGTGTGGAAAAGGATTTCAGGGATGGGGAAAACAGATTTAGCATATCTGTAGTATGAATAGCCATGTCCTGTATGGCTGTTTCCATATGCTACACCTTTAAATAGCTAAGAACTCAGCTGTCTGCAGAGACTGGCAGCCATTTTGAGTTCATTTCAATGAATGTTAAAGAAGAGACAAATGTAGTGCCTCTCTGGTGGAGATTTACTTTGGTTCTTTCTGATTTTTTTTTTTGTTCTTAATTTACAATGAACGTTATTCAAACAGAAATATCTGATTGCTCTTTGAGTACGGAGATACAAAAGGGAATGGATTAGCAAGGTGATTTACTAGTACTGATGCCTGTTGCTGGAGTCTGTTGTCATGAAAGTATTTTCAAAAAGCATATCGAATCTTTCAAGTCCTCAACATTAGTCTCTATCTCTCTGACAGTATTTCTACAGATTAATTAACTCAAATGTCATTCTCTTATAGCTGTATGCACTCTCCAGAAGAGTACTTAATGACTGCTGTGTGTTTTGGATCAAACAAAGCTCTGCAGGGATGCAATCATATCTCCAGTAATTTACTACTGCAGTAGAATGGTACAAAAGTTTCTCATATCTGTGATGGGAAGAGCACAGTTCCATTGTATTGTTAGAGAAAAAGGTTTATTTTGTCCGTTCTACCATGACTAACAGCTACTTGCTGATGCCTTTTACCATCTTCTGATGGACCTCAGAGGTGGGATTCACAAAGGGGACTTAGGTACTACAATGCTAAGGGTTGCGAAGCCTACCTTTTAGGCACCCTTCACAGCACCAAGTTAGGAGCCTAGGCTCTTCATAAATGGGGGGGGATTAGGCACCTAAAAAAGGGATTCACAAAAGTCAGGGCATTCAGCAGGGAGTTGCTCAGTTGGAAATGCTGAGGAGAGGAGCTCTGCCACTCAAGAGGATTTAGGTATCTAAATCTGGGTCAAAGAGAAGCACCTAAGCCAGGTCAGACTTTTTAAAAAATGGAGGTGGAGACCCTCAACCTTTATCCCAATGGTTTGAACAGTCTCTCAGGAGATGGGAGACCCAAGTTAAATTCTTCCCTCTGCCTGATGTGGAGCAGGGATGTGAACTTGGGTGTCCCACCTCCCAGGTGAGTGCTCTAACCACTGAGTTATGCCCTATTCTGGGGCTGGTTTCTGTCAGTCTCTCCAGTATAAAATCAGATATTTATTGGAGCAGGGAAACTGAAACCTGGGTCTCCCATCTTGCAGGTTAGTGCCCTAAGCACTGAATTTAAGAGTCATTCACACTCTGTCTCTGGGCCAATACATTTTAATTATTTATATCTAAATATATAATTTAGATATAAATAATTAAATTTATATCTAAAGGAACCGTCCCAACAGGAGAGAATGAAAGATCCTTTGTTAGAATGGGTCTCCTACCTCACAGGAGGGTAAATTCAAATCCCTAATCCAACTCAGGAGGAGTGGAAAATTGAACCCTGGTCTCCCATATCCTGGGCAAATGCTCCTATCACCAAACCAAAGGTTATAAGGGGGACACAACAGCATCACTATCATCTTTTCTATGGGTTTAGGCATGTTCTGAACATGTCTCCTGGACTGGGCCCTGAAGGCAAGATAGATTGGGAAGTGCATAGTTCATGAATATCATCTCTCCCCCATCCCACCCCCGAGCTTAGGCATAATTAGGAACCAAGTTGCTCGGCAGTGTCAGGACTAATACAGCTGTGCAGGTGTCCAACCACTGAAATTTAGAACCTAGGGAATTTAGGCGCCTATAGGATTGAAGAGCAGCTGAGTAGGGGTTTTGTGAATGTCAATGGCACCTAAATATTGGTTTAGGCACGTAAGTCCCCTTTGTGAATCCAATTTTAAGCATTCCGTTTTCAAAGACTGGTGCCTACGTCGGACAAAATTTTTTGCTTGAAACACAGACAGTTGTGCATACAGTACAGACAGATTCATGAAGAAGTACCCATTTACACATGCACAAGATGCGTGGGTCTGCACACTGATATTCTTGTAAATTCAGTCTTAGGCACCTATCGTGGAAAATCTGGCCCTAAATTACTTTCTTATATAAATTCAATAGTCAAAATATCTGAAAAACACTTAATATTTTCATACAAGATATATTTAATTTAACTATTTCTACTTTGCTCATTTAAGTTTCTTGTTGTCAGGAGCACAGGTGGTTCCCAGCCTGGTCGCTAGGCAATCCAGGAAGCTCAGCTGGGCCCAATGAGCCTTCTCCTACCAGCTGTGCTACCTGATTGGGCAGGACAGTCTGGAGCCTGCTACTTGAGCCTTGTAGTATCAGCAGCACAGCAGCTACTCAACACATACCATATCCACACTTGCCCTGCGCGCCTTATTCCAGTCCTAGCTCCAGCCCCATTCCAGCCTTGTCTCTTGTCCACTCCAGTATAGTGTTTGCCTCCCTGCTCTGATCCTGACTCTGGTTCTAACCTTTGGCTTGGCTTCTCAACCCTGACTTTGGCTTACCCTTAGGCATGGTGTCCTGATCCTAACCCCACTTCTGACCTTTGGCTTGGCTCCTTGACTCCAGCTTCATCCTCAACGCACTGCAGAACTCCTGGATCTACTGCCATGACAACCACCAGACAAGGTCTTGCTCCACCCACTATGTATGCCACCCATGCCCCAGCAGCTTACACGTGTACCCTATTTCTTTATGACTAAAGACAAATGTCTCTGCTCCTTCTCTGTTGAATGCCACAACATAGAGGTAACTCAGCTGCGCTGCACTGTATAATCAGAAATGCAATAGGCCTTAATCAGCTAGGCCTTGAGCCTGCATGTGACTACGTTTGGACAGTTCCTTGTGGCCACCCAAAGCCTCATTGACTTCAAATGAGCTCTGTGGGGGAAAACCCCAGCACCACTGTGGTCACTTGCAGGATCAGGGTCCTATTCATTTAACAGGCATCTCTGTTCTATTTGGTGTCATGTTTCAAGCAAACCCAAGAAAAGTTCTAAATAAATGAGGAATAGTTCTAATCAAATGCAAATATCACATCAATGTTCTGTTTCTCGCTTTTGTAGAGGAGGAATACAAAGCAGTTGCCAGTATGCGTCTGAGGTAAGTTATACCCAATATTGAAATCTGCATGGATAAATGAATGAGTAAATATGTGAACAGATCACAAAAATACATTATAATTGTTCAGGTTTGAAAAGTATAGGATACAAGTCTGAATATTAGATTTATTTTACCAGAAAAAAACTATACTGTGTAATATAATTACCATAGAAGCCAGAGGGCTAAAAAATCCTCAGACTTCTCTGCCATTCTCTGAGCAACCACTAAACTAACAGTTAACAGTGAGCTGAACACTTTCTTAGATAATATAAGGATGCATTATGACAATCCTACTCCTGAGCTTCTCTGAGCTTAAATCAGCCTGGGTGTATTAAAATAATGTCATATAATTTTCCTCATGAAACTATCATTTCACTATTACCTGGAGGGATACTGTAAAACACACTATAGTACTATTAATGTAAATATTCTGTACAGCAAGCAATCTTCTTAAAGATTTGGCATTGGGGAAGAATGAGGAACAATTAAAATACTGAACTAAAAGAAAGTGGTTACTTGACATATTAAGGAACTATTAGTAATAAAACATTCTGAAAACAGCTAAGTATAAAGCTACTGAACTGCCTGAACACACATTTATATTTCTGCCTTATAAGGGCCTAATTCCTCTCCTGCTCTGTTTGTGGAAATATCATTAGTTTTATTGAGAGTTCATCATTTCGGGATGAGAGGCTACTTATTCAGGCCTTGAATCTACTAAGTTAATTATATACCCTTAAAATATTGCACAATATAAATATAATGGAAGTGGAGTAAAGCTGTAAAACTCAGATACACATCCTCACACATTTCTCACTCCCCAAAGTTGTGGTGTTTTCCATAGCACAGATTCAGCCTAAGATCTTTGGCTTAGCAGCCCACAGAGCCCACTTGGAATCCAGAATGGCTACACAGAGAATGGACCCTATACCCTTATCCTAGTTCTGTGACTTTTGAGGTTGATGCTGAGGACACTCTGCACAAGTTCAGAAGTTTCCTGACAAGACTAATGTATAGATGGGTCTTTACACATGACAGTCAGCCTGCCACGATGGTATGACTAAATTATAGCACTCTGAACAGGTCCATCAGAGATAACCAATGGGGAGATGACTCATAAGCATCTTGGGTGTGGAGGGAAAGAGGGATATAAAAGATTATAAAGCACCCACAAAATGAGCTTCTGAAGGAGGTTAGTGTTCTTCTGCCCTTCCCTAAGATTTGAAGTTGGACTTGAATAGTGAATGAGGTAAAGAAAAGAGTTTTCACAAGACCAAACTCTGGGGGTATGTCTATACTGCAACTGAGCACCTATGTCTGGCCCAAGCCAGCTGACTTGGGCTAAAAGTCTGGAGCTAAAAGGCTATTTAATTTCAGTGTAGACATTTGAGTTTGGGCTGCAGCCTGAGCTCTGGGACCCTTCCATCTCACAGGGTCCTAGAGCCCAGGCTTCTGCCCAAGCCCAAACATCTACACTGAAATTAAATAGCCCCACAGGCCAGCTGCAGGTTTTTAATTGCAGTGTAGACTTACCATGGGAGGCCCGGAGCTGGGTGAGATGAAACAAGACAGGTTAACCTATGGGGAAAGAAAGGGTGTTAAACACAGGGTGTTAACATTTTCTCTTGAAACTTCCTGAAAACACAAAAACAAAAAACAAAAGCAAAAGCAAAACAAAAAACACATCCTCCTGGTAAGGCGTCTGGGTAACTCTTGCTCTGTATTATGAAGTTTTGACATTTACTGTTGTTTTAATTGATTTTTTCTTTATTATAGTTGGTTTATAAACTTTGTCTTATTGAAGCTTAATGACAGTTATTGGCAGGGCTTGGTTATTGCCATGAGCTCCCCTAAAGAAAAGTAAATTAGCCTTTGACCTCTAAGAGTAAGGAACGGATCAGAGTCTAAACCCAGCTCAAGCTCAGTCTAAAGTATAGACCCAGAAGTCCTAACAAGCCAGACACAGACAACGCTGGACATGGACAGCCCAAAGCCTGAGAATAACTCAGACTACAAACAAGTTATGTGGGGCAAAGGTGACTGTGAGAAATCTCAAACTGGGAAGCTATCTTGGAATGTGTGTTTGGATTTTCAGAAACGTTGATCGTTGCTATGAGGATCAGCTTGCCTGGATACCTTAAGTGGCATTTTATTTGGTTTACTGAAATGCATCGTTGCCATGGTCAGCTGAAAGTGTCTACATGAAAATGGTCCAACAACGGGGTTTGGATCAGAGATTGAAAAAGGCTCAGTAATTGAAATCCTGGCCTCCTGGATTGGCTCCTTACACAATATTGTTCATTGTACTGCTCTTCTGAGTGTAGAAATGAGTTAGGGGAGAGCTCACATACTCCATATCTTCACTTCCAGCCATTTGAATGATTTAGTTTAGGGTTATTACTACTATGTATTTATTAGCCACTGACAATCTGTTTTGCACTATAGAAGACATTGAATGAAGACAGTCCCTGACCTGAAGAGCTAACAGACACAAGAACACAGGATGTTCTTGGAATCTGTATGATTTTGTTATTCTTGAATTCACTTTTGGAGGCAAGGAAAAAAGACATGAGTCTTTAGGAAGGATCTAAATGAGAAGAGGAAGTTGTCTAACTGCAGAACATTTGTTCTGGGAGCAGCACCTACTGGTGTGCATGATTATAATCAGTTGATTTCCTGCGCAGAGACATGAAATTAGGGCAGACAAGTCATTTATTTGAAGCTGACTTTGTAAATCCTTACAATAAACAGAGTTATTAATTGTATAGACTAAGTAAGTGGGGAAAGATACACAGCAGTCTAGGGGATTTAGATTAGAGTGTTAGACTGCAGGCTACCATCTAAATGTTACTTGCTTCCAGTATATTACCACAGTCATGTACTGTTGCTCTACTTTATATAGTTTCTAGAGGGCTAGAAACTATATAAATATAGTTATATAAATAAAGTTTCTAGTTGTAGTTTCAAATGTTAGCTGTACAAACAGTACTTCATTTTCTTTGGACACATTAAATGGAAATTATTGTTCTGATCAACAGTATTACCGTAGCGCCTAGTAGTCCTAGTCGTGGGCCAGGATTCCACTGTGCTAAGTGCTGGACCAAAAGATTTTCCCCACCCCAAAGACTTTACAAGGTAAGTATATTGGCCCTCTCAAAACAACAGATAAGTGTTTCCATTGCCTCCCAAAAAAACAGGGGTGGGAGATCTGAATTTAAATAAATGGGTATAAACCAAATTACGTACAAACTAATAGTTTTCATCTAACTGGTGCCAAGTGGCTAATTCTCTGTGCAGAATGTTAAGATTTCAGCCAAACTGTAGGCTTGTTCAGTTTTCAAAGCTTCCAGTCTTAATTTAGCTTTAGTATTTCCATATTTCAAAAGCTCTCATTCTCTCCCTTACTACATCTCTTGCAGATGCACTGAATGATATTGTTATGTAATTCAGTTTGAAGAACTGTCATGGAAATCAATTTTACTAATGCACACACAAGGGATATTCAACTGCAATGAGGATTTTTTTAAAGAACAAAAATAAGCATTAGAGTTAGAATTTCATCGTGGAAGTTAGAGAGAAGAGATGGCTTCCCTATGGATTAACATTTCCTGACTTTGCTCTTCACACAAAGGTTACAACTATTTATGTTATATGCAAGCTATGCATAATAATTAGAAACAGAGCACACAGCCTAAATCATTATACTTGTTAGTATTTCAATGCAGATATCATTTTAATCCCTGTATTTCTCTGTCTACAGTAGCTGTTAAGAGTTGTCATTGAAATCTTTACTTTGTCTCCTTTTCAAAGCAGTTTATATTGCATCCAAGTGCACACATTGTTCATTTATTAGGATTCTGCATTATAGATTTTTTTAATCCACATAGTAGATATATGCATATGTCAAATTGTATTTGTGGCCTACTAGGTGTTATGAGAGGGGAGATATACCTGAATGAAAAATACCAGTGCTTCTTAAGATTTCATTCAATGAGATTATATAGGATAATAAAGGTTAGCTATGTCACATACAAGAATGGCCGTATGCAAAAGCATTTGTAGTAGCAGAAGATATAAAGGGTCCATGTATCCTAAAAGCAGGTCCTAATTTTGGAATCAGTGCTCAGATATTGGTAGATATAAAGTGACTGGATTATTTTAGGTTTACAAGAGAAATATTTTATATCAGATTAAGCAATCATTCTAAAACTGGAGCCCAGAATCCAAAAACCTCACCCAGCAAGGAAAAAGATAACTGAGGAAGCTTTTCTTAGAGGCTCTGAGCTAGTGTAATTGTTTTCAACAGCAGATTCCTTAGTAACAGATCTCTCCATTGATGTTAATCCTCATATTCAAAATTCCTCAATGTGACATTTCTGCTTCATGCATTAATAGCACAAAGTACAGAATTTGCTGTAATATACCATAGTTAGTACAGTCATAACTGGTTGAAAAAATGCTTTCCTTGCTAATTAAAAAAATAAACCTTTTGAACATTTCTTCTCAGATAAATGTATCTACTACCTTTGGGCTTCCTTTTTTCTGTGGAGGGAGGACAGGAAAAGGACTTCCACTTCCTTTCACTCTTCCTTATAAAAGGTCACACATGTTGTCAGGTGTTTAAGATATTCCAGGAGACAGTTCTGAGACATACTTCATGCATTACTTATGAGACTTCACTGAAATGTAAATCTGAGTGAGTTGTGTTAGTTCTATTGGTCTTAAATGAAACATATTTAGTAGGTCCAACAAATCACTTGCAGAAATCTGAAACTCTAAAGAGAAATGTGTGTTACAAGAAGGACTATTAATAAAAAAAAAAATAAGAACATGTCCAGGCAAGTCAGGCTTCTGCACTATAAAACTGCACATTCTGTCTCTATTAATGTTTAATGTATTTGTAAAAAGCAGTCCTGCTTTGCAGAGCACAGCAACAAAAATGTCCTGCAACTTACCAACACTTACAGTCGCAGCATGGGTCCAAAGAGCTTTGTTAGAGATGCATCATGCATGTTTGATAGATAAGAGGTTCTGTACAGAGTCTATTAAGAGCCATATTTAAGTCACTAACAGGAAAGTGAATTCAGAAAAGTGTTTGTAAGGTAGCACTAAAATTAAATGTTAACCAAACATTTGATTGGCATGAAACACACTGAGGAAATGAACAGTGCGTGGTGATGCTTTCAAAACAAAATCAATAATGACCTTCAGAAACCTATTTCACAACTGGGACTTGGGAAAAAAGATGATGATCACAATGTTTTCTCCAGCGATTTTATCTAACACTACATTAGCCTTCTCACCAAAATAAGACAGAAATAGATGCTGGATGCAGAAACAAGCCTATGGCTCTTTAGGCTTCTTCAGAATATGCCTGAAAAATCAATTTGAAACATTTCCTTTGGTCTCTTGCTAAGTTATTAAGATATGCAGCTTTTAAAAACAACGTGAATGTAGAACACAGGATGTATTTGCTCTATTATTTATTCATATGTTTTTCAACAAGATTAATTCAGTGATATTTATGCTATTTCTGCATTTATGTCCAGCAGGGGTATTGTTTTGTCAGCACAGTGGAACCATTTCAGCTACATTTACAATATGTTTAAAGTTGTACTGACAATCTGAAAATGTCTTGCTCTTCATATTTAAATAGTGCTTAGAACTAGAAGTAAAATACGTTAAAACATTAAATTGTGTAAATTGAGCCAAATTTCAAGGAAATGTTAATGTTGACACAAACTCAATCCCAGACAACTATGCCAGGTACAGAGACCCTGGTAGAAATGCAAGCTCAAGTTTGTATCCCTAGAGAGAGAACAAAGATGGGGAGGGGGGAAGACCTAGTCATAATCTGAAGCTCTTTTTTCACCCCACAAAGTGGGACCTAGCTATGATCTGAAATTACCAGCCTGAATTACAGACCTCCCTCATGATTCTGTTTTGAAGTAGCAACTTAATTCTCCAATATTCAGGTGGAAAGGATCTCCAAGAATTGTTTGAAATAAGCGAAGCTTTGTGTTTGTTGTTTTTATAATAAGGAGGGAGAGGGGGAGGAAAGGAGGAGACATTCTAAGCAATAACAGAGAGAAAGGTTTTCAGACTCTAAATGAACTTTCCTGGGAAAGATTAGAATGAAATCAATTATGGAACCAAATTAAACAGATCTCAAACTATGTTTATATGACTGCAAGAGAAAAGAAAACAGCACAAAAAAAGCTTCCAGCTAGTTTCACAGTGTAGGATTAGAATGAGAATAATAAGCAGTACAAAATGTACTCTATAGAATGCTTTTCTTGTTCAAGTCTTTAAACTTATCTAATGTTTCTTCTCAGATGCAATACCTAGGGTTTCATTGATGAGCTAAATGCTGTTTTTGATCTTTTAACTAACTTTCTTCTAACATGCTTTAATTGCACAATTTATTTTTAATTGAGATTCAGCTACAATGTAAACTATTACACTTACACTAGGTCTTCACTTGCTATGAAGACTCAAATGGCTTCTGAAGATTAAACTACCAGACCTGAAGAATACTTGTACAGAAACTCTCCATATTCAATAGAGTCTAATAAAGTACTAAACAAAGAGGATCTCCGAGGTTGACAACCTTTTACTGTATAGCAAGAAATCCCAAACAGCTTCCATTGCACTCACAGTTCACATAAAATATTATGCTAATGAAGGAATGTTAAAGGTCCAAAGCAAACAAAGAAATTAAGCAATAAGATACTTAAAGGCCCATCCATACCAGAAACACAACTGAAACTGGGTAACTTATTACCATGTGATCATTCCCAGAGCTGCTTACAACGAAATGGCAATTTGCAGTACAGATGGGGTCTTTAACCATGTCTTCCAATTGGATTAAGCTAGTGCAGGTTGTTTGCAACTGCCACAGGGACAGCCATGTTGTAACCAGATCCCTTCACTCAGTTGTGTTTGCAGTGTGGATGGATCCTTCAGAGTCTAGATTTCCAAAAGAGCTCAGTTACAGTGTGACCATGGAAGTAGCTGGTTGCTGAGCATCTGACAATCTTGCCCTTAGTTCCAAATGTCCTATGTTCTGATTAATAAAAAAATTCTCAGGGTCAATGTGATATTTTATGAGAATTATAAACTAGTCCAGGGTTGTTGCCTGGTGAGGGGATACAGTTAAGGTACCGTTCAGGGAGGTGATAGGTGGATTAAGAGATGGGGTTACTGAAATTTTGGATGTTTTCCTTTAATTTATAGGGAAGGAGAAGTTAAGCTACAGATTCCAGGCTCTCTTAGGCTATTCAGGAGGTCCAGCTTTTCCCTATTCAGTTACCTTCTTGAAGTGGATTCAAAATGAACGTGGGAGCAGTTGGTGTACATATAAGATATTCAGGGAATGTGCCTAAACAGCAATCCAGGCTGAGCCCAGGTGTGGTGGCTGATTTCTATAGTGAGCTGGTGGAAGAAATATGATGTGTTGAGGTAAGTCTTTTTATATTTTTATCCCTTTGATCATATGTCATGGTCGAGGTGACAAGCTCTCACTCGGTAGCAAATGCCTCACGTGGCTGGCATAATATATAGGTTCTGACAGCTAAACTCCTCCCACTTGCCTTCTTGTGGCAGAGGTGTTCTTAACTGAAAATGAGTAGTGTGAAAGATGGGTGCCATAAAATCAGATTTCTCTGAGGAGATGGGACTCATTAACCATGGTAGACAGTCCACATTGGAGAAGGGGTTCTGATTTCAACCCAAGAATGTCAGATCTGGCAAGCCAGTTTGTAAAAGTTGTGCCAATCACACATGCTCTATGGGTCTGTCTTCAGGAAGTATATCAGTATCATGCTAGGGCATCCAAACAATGCACAGCAGCTTCCTGGGATGACTGTTGAAAATGAGAAAAGGCTACTGCATTACACCTTCAGCCTATTGCTTGAAAAGATGGCTTGAGATGCTGAAGGAGGACACGAAGAAGATTGGTATCATCTTGGAAGATGCGCTTGACAAGAATGCTTGCAGGCAAAGAACAAGAGCCGCCAGCCCCAAATGACTGGAGAAGGTAAAGAAGATGATAATGTTTATTTTAATTTTTATAAAAAGTTCCCAGAACTATGGCTAGGCCCTTTTATATTTACAAATGTGAAGAAATAAATACAAATACTTAGCCTGTAACATTACATGTTATACTTAAGAATAAACTTGCTTTGTAATATTCACTCATCTCATGTCAATTGTTAGTAACTAGAAGGAAGAGTCATTAAGGAGGAGGGAAGTAAGCAATCTAACCTGATCACCTTTGAAACACATTAGGGACAAGGAAGTCACCTCATAGCCACGAGCACTGCGTAAACATGTAATACAGCTTATTTGGTGGGAATATGATTCGTTATAATTTTCCCTCTAAATGTAAAACACCAAATTCTGTTATGGTGAGCTTGTGATCTGAGGAAGCTACTCATTACAACATCATGAGTTTTAGTTTCAAAAACAAAGCCAGGGTGTATAATTGTTCATACCCACCCCAGGGTCTAACCTGTGGAGCATAGTCCCACAGAAATCAATCCTCTTCCCCTTCTATTCAACCATTAGCAGAGATGGTCAGATACTACAGTAACAATAATGCACTGATTACATCCAGTTCTAACTTTCACTCACAGCAAATGCTTGCAGTGCCATTACTCGTATGACTAGATGATCTCAATGGTTGCTCCTTGCCTTGCAATCCATCAATCTCTGAGATAACTATGTGGATGAAAAGCAGTTGTTCGGGCTCCACATAGGAGGCAGCAGCAGTGAAAGCAGCAGGTGCAGAGGAGAGCAGTAGACACACAAGATAAGGAACTTGACACCATATCACTATGTGCACCTAGATTCAGCAGGAGCAACTGCTTCAGAGCATAAAATGTTTCCCCTAGCCCCATGAGGCAACAGCCTCTATTATATCTTACACACCAGCAGCATATTAAAGGCCCCACACCTCCTAAGAAGCAGCTCAGCAGAAGGGGACATAGAATGGAATTGCCAGCCTCTATCTTCTGCTTCTCTCTCCATCCAAATCTGAATTTGAGCGGAGTAGTAGCAGCTCCAGTATTCTTCCCTGCATTCTCCCTTCAGTAGTGTAGTACAGTGGTCATCGAGGCTTAACTGGGTTACTCAGACTATTATGGATTGGAGCCATGCTCCACTCCTCCCTTACTTCCTGCTTAGTTATTAGGTGTTTTTCCCCTTTCTATTATGTTGTTGAATAAAGCACCACACTCCAAGCAGTGTAAGTATGTGCAGTACTGTAAGTTAAGAGGGTTTTCTGTGCACCAAGCTATCCCTTTGCAAAAGGTGTCCTACAAAGCCAATGAGGCAAACTCAACAGGTGCTTCACAGACCAGCTGCCTAGTGATGTTAACCCCACTGATTTCTACAAACTTTTCAGCAGACCATTAACAGAACTAGTTACACAGAGTTACATCGGCATCTGCATTGAACTATATTGTTCTGTAGAGACCTGGTAAAGGGGCAGGGAAGGTGTTGACTGCTAGGGGTGGAAAAGTACGGCTCTAACTGGGCCAGGACGTGTGGAGTCAGCAATCTGGTACCTTTTCTTAGGATTCCTTCTATTGCTTGAGAATCTCAGTTTTAAACAAGGAAGTATCTAGCCCTCATGGCTGCAAAGAAAACCTTGAAAATGTGAATCACACTTCCACCGTATCGTACAGGTAAGAAAGGAGGAGGAGGATTATATATGAAGAACGGCACTCTGAGTGACAACTCATTTTGGCGACACAAGTGGATAGCACTTAGGCACAGTCTACCACTCCTCCCACCCTTCACACACACATAATCTGACCCATGGAGCCAAAAGGCCAGAGGAAAAGAGGAGAGCCCAAGTGGACACCTGAGCACTGTGGAGCCAATCCCACAGACCATAGCCCTACTTCCAAACAGCAATGGTCTGCTCAGGTTTTGGGCATGGAAGCAGGCAATTCTTCCATAACTAACAGCTTCTTTTGCTCCCCTGGTTAAAAGCTGTCTGCAAATAGGTTACAAAACAACATATATTCAAGCCATCCTTCATGAGTGCTAGCAAAAATAGCTTGCATTCTGATCTCAGCTGTGACTCTGGGAGCTGAGACCCTTGATGAATGCCCATCATGCTTATGCCTTAGTATGGCGCTGGCCTTTGTCTATCCCCAGTGAGGGGAAGTCAAGCCGAGGAGCCCACCAGAGCACCTATGATGCTATTTTGAATATCTGCACAATCTGCCTTGAGATGAGTCTCAGTTTGATGTCCCCGATGAGTGGAACTTGGTTTTTGGGCAGAGCTTGGGAATGTTCCATCACCTTTCCTCACCCAATCCCAATTGAAGGCTTAGGGGGAAAGGTTTCAAAGGAAAGACAAGGGCTCTGAAATGAAAGGTGGATGACATATTAAAGATATAAACAAAGTAGGAAAACATTTAGAAGAGACTAGGATTAAATAAAACAAAATAGGCTTTGCACTTTTGTAACCAAAACTGAAAAATACCCCCAAAATATAGTGAACAACAAAATCTTCATATTGAACCATTCTAGTGGGCATTATTATGATCAATATTGATACATATAGTTAATGAACTTCATTACTTAGACAAGTTCATGGAGGATAGGTCCATCAGTGGCTATTAGCCAAGATGGTCAGGGACGTAACCCCATGGTCTGGATGTCCATAAGCCTCTGCATGCCAGAAGCTGGGACTGGACAACTGGGGATGGATCACTTGATAATTGTCCTGTTCTGTTAATTTTCTCTGAAGCATCTGGCATTGGCCACTGTCAGAAGACAGGATATTGGGCTAGATGGACCATTGATCTGACCCAGTATGGCCGTTCTTATGTTCTTACTTACAAATATTATTGTTACTGCATCCCATGTGTTGAAGATAGTTCCTCATTCCTCCTCTAACACAGCTGAGGAATTTCAGCCCCAGCCGAGGAATTCAAATATTTTCACAAAATAGTTTTCTAGTTCTCTTTCATTTTACTATAGGATCATCATTCCCCTAAGTAATGAGATCATTTCTTTATGAGCACTGGAAATATAAGGCCAGGGGAGGGGTAACCATCTGTAGTAGAATGCACTACTCTTGATTATGTTCACCTCATGAGTTTGTTTACACTGAACCCCTCCCTACTGGATAGAATGGCTTCCTTTTGTGTTAAGCAGGCTTATGTTTGATGTGAGAATGAGCAGATGGAGATAAAAGTGGTTCTAGCAACAAGAGTGCCCTCCATTGTGCTTAAAAAGACGAAGTATTACATGGTGTCAGAAATAGATAGAATCCACTACCATCTACAATGCTACGGATATTACTGGCTTTTCTACATCCAGAATAGACCAGGCATCTGGCAGCCACCCAGATACATAGAAAAGATTCAGACAACTTGTTGTGCTGATGTTTCCCAGACGATATGGGGCAAAACCTGAAGGAACAAAACTACAGCTTCTTTTCATTGTGTATCATAGTTGTAGATTATTACAGCAGACTCTTTTATTTAAAAACCCTGAACAATACCAAAAGTATAACAACAATCCACAAACTGAAGGTTACATTTGCTAGTAATGGAATCCACAAAATGATTAACACTGGCAATGGACCTTGATGTGACCGAAAATTATTTGCCACTTGGATTATAAACATCACAGGTAATCTAAAAAACCTCAAAAGCATTGAGGGAATGCTCCAGCATATGTTTTATGGGTAAGCTAGCACTAATGACAAAGGTGCCTACCTCACTCTGCTTGAAAATTGGAATGCACTAACAAACATAAGGCATCTTTCAGTCTTTATTAGAAGATCTTCACGTAGTACTGCCCTCTTCAAACAAACAACTGGAATCTGTAGTAGCAAACTGCAGCTAGATGCACATTATTGGTATGATGAAATTAACTATGACAACCTTTCTTTTTCTTTCCGTTTTCCAAGGTAAATTGATCCAGTGAACCGACCCTGTCTTTTCCAGCTTACCAGTTCAATGCTCACTGTACGTCCACTCCATCCTCCTGTACAGTCTATCCACTGTGTTCTTCCCATTCTCTTGTTCTCTGCCTACAAACCCTAGTCTCAAGCACCTCCTGAAGAAGATTCCTTTCATCTCTCCTTCGTACATGCCCAAACAATCTCAGCATCCTCTCTTGCTGCTTCTCTCTGAAACCATAGCCCTGATGGTACCATTCCACATACGGTCCAGCAATATCACCTTTCTCACTGCCCTCAAACATCTTAATTCAATGGCTTCAAGTCTTCTCAAGTGTCTCTCTTCGGTCACCCATGTCTGATCTATACAGACAAGCTGGTCAGATAAACATAAACATCAAGGTCCCGCACCTAAATTAGGCTTCTTCATTTAAGTACTCTTGGGGCTGGCTAGTGGCAAACATGTTAATACCAGCTCTTCTGTATGGATCAGAGGTAAAAAATAACAATCTAGCCCAAAACTGAAACTGAGAAAAAAATTGGATTTGTCATGTAACTAATTTATATAACAATCGCTATAAGCATATTGTCATAAATATGAAGGGAAGGGTAACCACCTTTCTGTATACAGTGCTATAAAATCCCTCCTGGCCAGAAGCAAGGTCTTTTTACCTGTAAAGGGTTAAGAAGGTCGGGTAACCTGACTGGCACCTGACCCAAAATGACCAATGAGGGGACAAGATACTTTCACATCTGGAAGGGGGAAAAAGTTTTTTGTCTGTCTGTGTGATACCTTTGCCAGGAACAGATCAAGGATGCAAGCCCTTCAACTCCTGTAAAGTTAGTAAGTAATCTCGCTAGAAAATGCGTTAGATTTTCTTTTGGTTTTTGGCTTGCAAATTCGCTGTGCTGGAGGAAACATGTATTCCTGTTTTTGTGTCTTTTTGTAACTTAAGGGTTTGCCTAGAAGGATTCTCTATGTTTTGAATCTGACTGCCTGTAAGATTATCTTCCATTCTGATCTTACAGAGTTGTTCTCTTATCTTTTTTTGTTCTTCTAATAAAGTTCTGATTTTTTAAGAATCTGATTGGGTTTTCTGGGTCTTAAAAATCCAAGGGGTTTGTGCTCATCTTGTTTATTCTCAAGCCTCCCCAGAAAAGGGGGTATAAGGGCTTGGGGGGATATTCTGGGGAAATAGGAACTCCAAGTGGTTCTTTTCCCTGGTTCTTTGTTAAAGCACTTGGTGATGGCAGTGTTTTACCTAATCCAAGGGCAAAGACTTTGTGCCTTGGGGAAGTTTTTAACCTAAGCTGGTAGAAATAAGCTTAGGGGATCTTTCATGCAGGTCCCCACATCTGTACCCTAGAGTTTAGAGTGGGGAAGGAACCTTGACACATATAGTCACTGCAAGACATCAAGTCATTTCAGTCATAGAATGTGCATTTTATATTGTTTCAGTGTACAGTACAGTATGGGTATTCTTCTCTATCCTACATATAATTAACACAAAAGATGGTTTATTGATATTATGACAGGAAATTATACAAGGAAGATGCTCTCATTTTGTGAAAGGAGATGTAGCAAAATGTGTTAGTCATTTGCATTTGTCACATTAGTGTGCTTACTTCTAAGCCTCCCTAAACCATCTAGAAGGAGAAATTTCCTTAGAGTTAGGAGTTCTAATTATTATGTCCTTTTAATGTGCTTAACAAGACAAATTATTTCAGAGTCCAAATACTTTGGCAAATATATCTTCCTGGCAGGGGAACAAATAATAACATGGCAGCAACAACAGTTTATCCTGTTCAGGGTGCACTCTAGAGTACTGTCCTGGAAGAGACCTAAGATGCTATGGACTTAAAACAGATGAACTCTGAGTGAAAAACACAGAGGAAATTTTAGAAAAGAGTGATTTTAAAAGCTAAATACTCTTGCATAGAAGCTGGGAAAAAAGCAAACTTAACATTTTTACACATATCTGTAAAGCCAAAGAGTATGAATGACCCCCAAAATGCCATCTGGTACGTGTTTGACTACGTGCTGAAAAGCAAAATCTAATTATTTAGCAGGACAAGATGACAATGGTACAATCTGTTTAGAACAAGAATGTAATTTTCACTTGCATGTCCAGTTTCAGGATGTGCAGTTGTTGGGGAGGGGGAGAAACAGGAATTGAATCACAGTTCCTGCTAAATACACATTTAATTGCTTATGTATTTTTTATATTCTGTTTTGTACAAGACTGTTTACCTAGCTCATAATGATGTGGAATTAGTTGTCACGAAGTTTTATATTTTCCTTAATCAGTCTTGAAGTGCCCCC
Source organism: Chelonia mydas (assembly GCF_015237465.2). NCBI lineage: Eukaryota > Metazoa > Chordata > Testudines > Cheloniidae > Chelonia > Chelonia mydas. The sequence continues at coordinate 105,389,513 of NC_057852.1, forward strand.
TAGTGAATTTTTCAGGAATTGCTCAAAGGTAATAAGATTGAATAAAGAGAATATTTAAAAAGACTTAAGTCAGAATGAAAACATTTGCTCATTTGTCTCAAGTTGGTTAAAACAAACCACAACATACCAAGGTTTGTGCTAGATTCTTTATCACTGGAAATTTTAAAATCAAGATTAGATTTTAAAAAAATAGTTATGCTCTAGTTCAAGCAGGAATTAATTCAGTGAAATCCTGTGCCCTGTGTTATACACAATCATCCCTTCTAATTTAATAATCTATGAACTTCTAAATCTTATTAGGCTGGGGTACTGTGAAAGCAGTTTTCATTGCAGCTACAGAGGTGCCACTGAGCATGCTTATTCAGTAATTTAGTATTACCACTATTGCTGTTATAATGGTCATCAGATAGAATGGTCCTGGCCTCCACTCAGGGAAGATATTCCCCTTTATCCTTCTCCTCAACTCTCACCGCCTCTCCCCGACTCTTTGTTTACAGCTATCCTCCTCCCCAGTTCCAAGCATTGAAGAGGGAGAACCCCCTACTCATCTCATTAAAAGTCTCCCCCAGTGGAGACCGAACTAGCAGCTCCTGATGCAACAGTGCTCTCTAGCTGATATCTGTACTGACAATGCTGCCGCAATATTTCTCATGCTGCCCTCTAAAGCATTTAACAAACAGGCACAGCAGCGAGTGATCATGAGTCTGCCACTAGTATCGTAATTAGCATTTCAGTGCATGTGGGGTTCCTGTATGGTCTCCTAGAAATACCTATGGAGAGTGTGTGTGTGTGTCAGCTTAGAAATGTTGATATACTGAAGTCCTTTATACTTACAAGATTTTCAATGCACAAAAACAACCTTCCCAAAAATGAAAGACACTGAGGTGAGATATAATTGCTCTCTATAAATATATCAGAGGGATGTCAATATGAGTACAGTAATTGAACTCACCTCAGAGTTATGCTATATGTAAACCCCATAATCAATGTATTGGGTAGAAGTCTGAGGAACGGATTGGGTCATAAGCCTTGCCCTAAAATTCCAATTCGGGCTCTGCCGAGATGAAATGTTATGCAGTGAGTGCTATAGAAAAAACACAGGAGAGATTAGACAGACATAGGCATCACATTTAGAACTAACACAACACTTCACATTTTCAAAGTGCTGTGCTGTGCTGTGCATATCCTTGACACCCCTGTGACATAGAGAGGTATGTAAACATTTTCCCTGTTTTAATTATTGGGAGAAAGAGGTTACACACCCAAAGCCACACAAAGAGTTGGTGGAAGAGCTGGGATTAGAATAAAGGATTTCTTGGCCACAAGACCCACGCTAAAGGCCTTAGGTCACATTGCTTCCCCATAATTTTCAGAATAAAGAATCATCCTCCAGATTATCTTAACTCACCACTGTTGCAAGAAGAGAGGTGATTTTTCAGGTACCTAAGAGCTCAAGCCATATAGGGTGTTATAAAAATCTATGTTGACACCTTGAATTGCACCTGAATCCAGTACAATCATTTGAAATTTGGTATGATATACACTAGCTTCTGTGTAGTCTTCAAGAACCACATAACACAAGAAAATATTGTAGTGCTGCGATATGGGGGGGAGGGGGAATCAAAACGTGACTATGTGAAAGTTTGCATTGTAAAGAAACCTTGGAAGAGACGCAGTTGAAAAGATTCATAGGCATAGCCAAAAACTCAGTCATGAGGGCAGTTACGGCCTCGGGGCAGTCTCCAGCTGCTCTCCCCCAACACCACCACCATCTTGTCTCTCTAGATTTTTCACTTCCATGCTGACGAGCAAAGTATAAATTCTTAGACAAAAGGTATTGCTCACATAGATAACAATTATTATATTCTTGATGTATCACTTACCTTGCTCTTTTGAGTTAAGTCAGTGTTCATCTAAAGACCCTTAGTTTTGTAGTTTAATGAGCATGCTGCATAATTACTTAGATACACGTGTTGTTTAGACATTTACTTTTGCTTTGAAACGCTCTTCAATAGCTGCTCCAAATCTGTGTAAGAAATGATTTTATCAGTTTTATAACTGAAAATAATGGCGAGCACAAACCACTTGACTTGGGCAAGTTGCCTCTCCTCCGTGCTTCACTTTTCACGTGGGTAAAATAAGGACAACAGTATTTACCTACCTCAGAAGGATATTTTAAGGATTTACTATTTCATTTTTGTACACTGAACATGTAAAGCACTCTATGAATGATAAGAACTATTATTAAATATACACATAGTCTCTGGTGCTATACAAAAAGATTAAGTGGCTCATAATGCAGATCTTAAACTTACATTGCCTACCCCATGAGGCTCTACTAGTCTGCATTCTATATAAGTTCTTATGCTGCTCTCGTCGCCATATGCAAACACCTTCCAGGAATGCATTGTGAGATAACTAATGTTTGCCCCATGTAGTTCATTCTCTCTGTCAGCCTTCCTAGACCGTACAAATCCAGAGGAACCTCCGTGATGTGGCTTTCTGTATAACACAAGCCACAGAACTTCCCTGAATTAATTCCTATTTGAACTCGGGTATGTCTTTTAGAAAAACATCCAATCTTGATTTTAAAAGTGCCAGTGATAGAGAATCCACTCCATACAGTAAGCTGTTCCAACGGCGAACTACCCTCAGTTACAAATTTGCAGCTTATTTACAGTCTGAGCTTGTCTAGCTTCAGCTTCCAACCAATGGATCTTGTTGTACAGTCTAGCAGACAAAGAAAGAGCTCATTATAAAATTGTAGGTACTTATAGACACATCAAGACTTTAACTTTCTCTTTGTTAAGCTAAAAAATAAAGCTCCTTGAGTATATCACCATTCCAATCCTTTAATCATTCTCATGGCTCTTCTCTGAACCCTCTTCAACCTATCAACCTCCTTCTTGAGTTGTGGACCCTATATGCAGTTTTGGTGGGGGGTTTTCCCCATAAATATGTACACACTGCTATGTGTTTATATTAAACATGGCAAGTTCAAAGAAGTGTGTCTTGCACTTCATACAGAAAGTGTAATTGTTCCTAGCTCCTGTGGGAGGTTATTACTCAGACCAACCACAGGAAAGTTCTATCTCCTGCATAAATAAGCTTTACCCTTGTGGTAGGAAGGTTCCATTATGCCTAGGGAGACAAATGTCAACCACGGTCTCCATCTCCACCTACTCTGGGCCTAGACTATTAAGCACCTCGAAGATAAGGATCAAAACCTTGAACTTGATTTTCTATGGGAAGCCCATGCAGAGGGTGGAGGAAATATATGATATGCTCCCTGAAAACATACATTGCTGCATTCTGAATTAGCTGGAATTTCCTAAGGGCTAATAGTTTCATGTCCACATATATTGCATTGCTATAGTCCAGATAGGAGGTGACAAACGCATGTATAACTGAGTGTCATAATTACAATTAACTGCTCCTCTGTTCCTTTCTGTGGTCTGCTCAAGATTGCCCCGTCAGGTCTCAGGCCTCCAGTTATCATCCTTCAGTGGGTGGGAACATGTGTCTTTCTCCAAATAGACTAAGGATTTAGGCTTTAAGTCTCCCTGCAATTCACTGATTATCCCAGAAGGTCTGCCCTTAGTCCAAACCTGCTATTCACTTTCTCTGAGACAATGATGGGGTTACCAGTGACCAGCCAGCTTTCACAAAGCACAGTAAATTTATTTTAGGACACAATCTTATCATAAACCAATAAACAGTCTACGCGCATGCTAAGTTTACCAGGTGTTGCCCACCTTCCACCTTGAGACCCTGGCAGGTCCCACTCCTTCAAATCCTTCCAGCAGGATTTTTCCCTCTCTGTTACAACCTTACGTCAGTTTTTGTATCAAAAGTAGGGACATTCAGCCAGTTCAGGCTGGCACTTTATAGCATAAGCTTGCTTTTTTTTTTCTCCTGGGTCCCTTGAACCTCAGGGACTTGTACTTCTTTGGAGATGTTTACCAGTCCTAGGGTCTGCAGTAACTATCCCCCACAGGTTTTACTCCTTGGGGAAACTGGGTAACCCTTCCCCATGGAGTTAGCATACAATCCTTAACTCACTAAGATACATGTAACATTTATAGATACAAACATTTATTACTAATTCAGGTGCATATGTGATCTGGCACACCTCAATATAATAGTGTTTTTTAAAGTTTCCTTGCTTCCAAGGTCCCATATCTGTCAAACTGAGGCCAGGCCATCATCTGCCAGGATGGGATGGAGGTTTTTAGCTAAACAGAGATGGTAGGTGGTGATACTTGTGGATGCTGTTCTGAGAAAGCTCAGCACCAGTGAGGAATCCAGGAGCACTCAAACTACAGACTGAACTGACCAATTGTAGGTGTGTACCTTTAACCCAAGGAGACTGCACTTTGACTCAGAGTGCTTTTCTCTGCCCACCAGCATCACCTCAGTCTTCCTTGGGTTCAGGTTCAACCAGCTGTTCTGCATCCATAAGCTGATCTCATCCAAGAACCCGGCCATCTTGGTGGCCGTAGCAGAGGCACCTCCAGAAATGTTTCCAGTGGGTACGCACAGTCAATCCCTGAGGAGCCATCCCTGCTGCTACCACTGGCCCCAGTGCCTGGCTTGTTGAGTCCGTGCCATGTTCAGGCCCTAACTTCCAGTCCATCCTACCCAGGTGCATCCTACCCAGGTGCAGTGTCACTCCCCATTTCTGAGAGGGAGGTGAGCCCAGGCAAGCCCCTGCGGGGGAGGCCTGGTACAGGAGCTGGCCCCATGGCTGCAACAGCAAGAAGAAGCAGTGCTCTCTACCCCACCACCTGCTCAAGTTTGGCTGTATGCCCCTTCCATCATGGTGGGGAGACAGCAAGGCCACAACTGACTAAGTGACTTTGCAACATTATGCACAAAGGTTGCAATGCCACTCACTCAGTTTGGCCTCACCACCCCCTCATCATGATGGAGAGCCAGTGGGGCCAAATCTGAGTGGGCAGTGGCCAAGACTGTTCCTTCTCACCTCTGCCAATGGCACACACAATGCATAAAGTGCATGAAGCTGCAGGCAATACTGGTAGTTGTATGTGGCAAAGGATAGGTAGAACTGTGTATCATCTGCATATTGCTGGCACTTGAGTACACATCTGTCTAGCTATACTGCCACCCATTGCCATAGTATGTCTTCTTACCAATTCTCCTAGTGGCTGCATGTTGACTGGGACTAGGGAGAAAACGGCTCCTCAGGAGACTCCATGGGTGAGGAGTTTGGGGTAAGAGGTTCTGATCATACACCTGTGGCAAAGATTTGAAACTCCTGGGATTAGTCAAGTTTAAAAAGGGGAGGAGACTCCTCAGCAGAAATATGCCTTCAGATCCACCCAGCTCATTATCAAATTGAAGGAACAGTTAAAGACCACTTTCTGGTATCCTTACCCATCAGTGAGACTTCTTGGAAAGTTCAATGGGGCTTTGCTGAGACCAAAATACTACTCATCATAAGTCAGGGGGGCAGAATCTAGGATAATCTTCAGGACATATTACCCAGAATATACACTGGAGTAGAGATGCTTTGTGCTGTACTATGGCCCCAAAACAGCCCCAGAGCCCATGTCAGAACAATTGCCCCCCAGTGTGGGAGGATCTACCATAGGGTAGCATAGCAATTCCCATACCACTCTACCTCCTGCCTTCTGCTAGTATAGGAAGTGTGGGCAGAGAAAATGGAGTGCAGCTATGGCTCCCTTATACCTGGCTGATCCTCATTGGTATCCACCCCTTGAGGCCACTGGCAGCCAGCCTAACTTCAGAGCAACCTTCAAGCTGTTCTGAGTTGCAATGGGAAACCTGGCACACAGCTGGCCCAGGACTATCAGAGCACATAGGCCACCTTTTTAACCCCCTCCTCCCTTGAGCTGCACCATGCACTTCTTAGCCGCAGCTGAGGATTTGATCCATAGTATCAAACCCACAGGTGATTTTGAGTGACATTTGAAGCTTGACCACAAAAACAAAAACCTTGGTCAATCTTTCCCAAAAAGACTTTGGGTGGCAATTGGCGAGATTGTTTTTAGGCAGGACAACTGCTTGTCTAAGTGAATCTAGCGTCTTTCAGCCAATAATGGTCTCGGTTTGCTCTGACTATGCCACAGATATCAAAGTGGAGCTCATTCAGGCATCTGATATAGCTCTGTTACAATAGAGCCAAAGGAAACATTCATGAATGTGATCTATTTTATCCACCTAGTAATTGATCAGCTCCTCATAGCAAGAAAGCATTGATGCATTTGAGTATAGGCAGCCCATATTAACCAGATATTTACCACCTGGAACAGTTCCAGAAATCTGGACTTTGGATGGAAGAAGAGACAACTCTCTCAAGTCTTCATCACAGCTATCGGGCCTCACAATTATTCTCCATGTCATGCTGATCAAACTGTGTGTCCATTATCTACTGCCGTCACTCTAGCTTTCTCCCAACCCATCACATTTACTGCAGATCATCGGTAGCTCATACTCAAAACTGCGTGGGTAGACCCACTTTCACACAATGATGTTTTGTCTACCTTGTATTGAATGATTTACTTTTAGGCAGGTTTGGATCAAAAACACTGAAGTTCAGAGAGAAATAATAAGGGAACAAATCCAAATGTGTTTAACTTCTAACATTTTAATTATGTTGCTCCCACGTAAGAACAAAAACAGGATTTTTTCTTGTTCATTTTAATCTTCTCACCACCAAATGAGCAAAATTATTACTAATGCAGAAAGAGTATATTGCAGAAGTACAAAAATATTATTTATGTTTAGGCCTGTCCCTGAGAATGCCAAGTGAAAAAAAGCAATTAGAAGAAGTTCCTTTTGAGTTTTTCTGTTTGATTTGAATGTTTCCACTGCTTCCTTGTATATTTAAGCAGAGAACAAAATTGCCATGCATTGTGCCTGCAATAGGCACCTTAAAAAAAAAAAAAAAATCAGTGGGAGCTTGTGTTTGTGCCTCTCCCTCTCTCTCTTCCAAAGGCACTTGAGCAAGTATCATAAGTGTGTAAACTCGTTGGACTGGTCATCCAAAAACAAATGTCAGGTGTCTATCATAAAAGCTAGTACAGGAGGGGGAGACTCCAGAATACAGGAGCTATAATATTAGCTGTACATTCCTACCTCAAGCCGTGGTCGAACAGTGACTCTCTTAATGAAACGGTGGTGGCACGCTCTATTGAGTAAGTTTCACAAGATTTCTTGGCTGGGAAGAATACATACTGCAGTCATGATCACCTAAATCTGTCATGGCCCTTCAGGAGATTACACCACCACAGGGGGAAGCTTCATTTAATACTGCAAAAAGGCACATCCTCTCTACGGGGTAGTAACATTCACAGGTGACTGTAGCAGCATAATTATAACAGCAAGAATGCCTCTCTTATCAAACAATTCCTGCATGGTATGGGGGAAGAGCAGGGGGATAAAGTCAGCTACTGTCATTTAAAATAGTTCTTATAAAAGATCACATGCTTTAGTGCAATGAAATAGCCAATAGTAGATCTGTATTTAGTAGTGTGCTCAACAGCTAATCTCTAACTTCTGCCCAATGCTGCTATCGCTGAGTCAGCTCCATTCTTTTAAGTGACCTGATTCTGTAATCCCATTATTAATATCATGAAAATGGCTTTCCTCTATACGGTTTTGTGCTATCAGTGAAAAAGACAGTACCAAAATGCGTTAGTTCTCACAGGTCTCTGCTAAGATTATTTGCAGCAGTACAAACTGAATTAATCATAGCGACATCTGAATAACCACCAGTCACATGTTCATGTCAGAGCTGTGTTGGTGGCAATGGTTCACTTCTTTTGTAAAATGTAGAGTTTCATTTGTGTGTTATAGTCTCATGAGACATGCACATCTGACTGTTTTCTATCAGGATGTGACCTTGCAATTTACATTGTTATCCTTTTCTTATTTCTTGGCAGAGACGTATATATTGGAGTTTATGTTCTCTAATCAGCAAGTCTATGGTTTCAAGCTGTACGTGTTTAAAATGATAAGCATGGGGGGGGTGGGGAGTTCATTAAAGGAAATAATAAGCATGAGAATAAGTGTCAGAATAATGGGGCCCTTTTATTTTTCCAAGACACTGAATTTGCCTTTAGTATCTTCTGCCTTTAGATGATATTTTATAGATCTACAATTTATAACTCCAAAGAAAAGAAGCAGGCTACAAGAAAGCTGTTCTCCGATAGACAGCACAAGCATTGTAACTCATCCTACTTCTCACCTGTGTAGCAATTCAAGTAGGCTGCTCTAAATATATAAATTAAATATATACGCAGATTCACAGATTACAAGGCCAAAAGGGACAACTGTGATAATGTAGTCTGACCTTCTGAATAAAACAGGCCATAGAACTTCCTCAAAATAATTCCTAGAAAAAGCATCCAAATTTGCCATGATCCTTGGTAAATTGTTCTAGTGGTTAATTACCCTCACGGTTAAAAATTTTTGCCTTATTTCCAGTCTGAATTTGTCTAGCTTCAATTTCTAGCCATTGGATCATGCTATACCTGTCTCTGCTAAATTGAAGAGCCCATTATTGAATATTTGTTCCCCATGTAGGTACTTATACACTGTAGTCAAGACACCCCTTAACGTTCTTTTTGTTAATCTAAATGGATTGATCTCCTTGAGTCTCTCTCTAAAGCGTGTTTTCTAATCCTTTAATCATTCTCATGGCTCTTCTCGGAATCCTACCCAATTTGTCAACATCCTTCTTGGATTGTGGGCACTAGAACCAGACAATATTCCAGCAGTGGCTACACCAGTACCAAATACAGAGGTAAAATAACCTCTACTCCTTGAGATTCCCATTTATTCATCCAAGGATCACATCAGCCCTTTTAGCCACAATTCAGCTGATTATCCAGCATGACCTGCAAAAAATTTTCAGTCACAGCTTCCCCTGCACCCTGCCCCATCATGTAAGTATGGCCTACATTCTTTTATGTATACATGTACCCATAAAATGCATATTGTTTCCTTCTGCACAGCTTACAAAGCGATCCAGCTTGCTCTGAATCAGTGACCTGTCATCCTCTTTATTTATCACTCCCCCAATTTCTGTGAAAAAGGCAAACTTTATCAGTTATGATTTTATGTTTTCTTCCAAGTCATGGAGAAAAATGATAAATAGCGCAGGGCCAAGAATTGATCCCTGAGGGACTCCACTAGCAACACATCTGCTTGACGAGGATTCTGGTCATGTCATTTAAAAATATGTACGACAAAAATGAATATGCCCTCCGTATAACTCAGTTGAGGTTGTCAAGCTGTCTGGAGTGACTCAGGAGCATGAGTACCAACCTCAGGGCACACTGCCAAGGAGCGGGGCACAAACCCCACACTGGCTGTCAGTTCTATACTTAAATTTCACCAACCCAGCATCAAGGGTGAACACCCCAGACACTAGAACAGCCTTAACATGGAGTCACACACAGTCCCATAAATCCTCCATAGAGATCTTGAGGAAAGCTTCTTTGAGGTACTCTGCACTCCTCCACTGAAGGTTTCTGGAGAGGGCTGCCTTGTTTCTTCCACTGTGATTAGTTCAGCAGGCACCATTTACTCCTGAGGGCATTCTGCGCCAAAAAAATTAAAAATTTTGCACACAATATTTTAAAATTCTGCAAATTTTATTTGTCAAATAAATGTGGAGGCTCCTGCATGGCACTGGGGAGCACAGGCCACTGGCTGCACAGAGGTGGGAGATCACCATGCAGCTCCCTCCCTGGGACATGGACTCAACGGTGAGGTTGCACACAACCCTAACACAGTGCAAGGACTGGACCTGCCCCAGACACACCCCAGGGCCCTGCCCCTTTGTGCCAGGTGCACCAAGTGCGGGCAGGCTGGCTCAGCAAAGCAGGATCCAAGTGTGGAGGGGCTTAGTGTGGGTGGATCCAGATGGGGATTGAGAGAGTTCTGTGTGGGGCAATCTGGGTATGGACAGCTCAGTGGGAGATCCAGATGTGGGGGGATCTGGATGCACAAGGGCTTGTTGGGGGGTTCTAGGTGCAACAGTAATGGAACTCTGCATGGGGGTCCAGGTGAAGGTGGCTGGCGTTCAGTGGTGGGGCATCTGGGTGTGGGGGGAATAAAGCTCAGCCGGAGGATCTGGGTGTGGGGTGATCCAGATGCTGGGGGAATGGGGCTCAGTGGGGTGGGGATCCAGGTGCAGCTGGTTTGGGGCTCATTAGAGTGGGGATCCGGGCACAGGTGGCTTATTGGGATGGTACAGGTGCAGGGGGAGTGGGGCTTGTCAGTGAGGTTCTGGGTGTGGGGAGCTGAGGGTCTGGGTATGAGAGGGTCTGGATGCATGGGGGTTGGGTGGATAGGGGAGCAGCTCCCCATACAATAATCCCTCCCCCTGCAGCTGAGGAGCAATGGGTGCAGGAAGTGCAGAGTTTGCAGAGCTTCCTACAGCTGGGGGAGAAATCTGGGGGTGGGTCTGACATGGCCCCGGATGCCATGCAGCAGAAGAGGAAGTCCTGTCCTCTCCAGCCCAGTCGGGACTAGCAGCTGAGCCCAGCACAGGGTAGGAGTCACCATCTGGGTCTTCCCCAGTCCAGCCCCCTGCCACACAGTGATTTACCTCTCTGCCAGCTGCCCTGGGCACCTGAATATATTACTGGGGAGGGTTGCATGACCACTCTTATGGCTTCCATTTGCTTCCCCATCAGAAAGTCATTTTCTGTGCGGAAACAAAGAAATCTGTGGCGGACATAAATTCTGCGCATGCACAGTAGCACAGAATTCCCCCAGGAGTAACCATTGCAGCACACAGGTTAGCAACATAGGGTGTACGGGGAGATCTTGGCAAACCAGTGAAGTGCTCAAACCACTACTGCTTATAGCTAAAAGTAATCAAGCCAGCAGGCCATAAGTGAGCCTATGCAGCAGCCTTAGTATGACTGAGTCAGGAAGGGAGGGGGTCTGGGTGACCACAAAAAGAGCAGCTTGACCCCAGGTCCTTCCTGATGAGATCTCTGTTGAAATTGCTGAGGTATGCATTTTAGAAAAACAGGAAGATTATTCATATGTGCCTTTAGGGATGTGTCTGTCAGGGCCTCAAGGCATGCAAACTCTGAAAAAAACACATCTGACTAATTGATGATCAGAAGGAAACCTATTGCTTAACCTTTGAAATTGCTTGCTTAACAAGTTTTCTTTGAGTGATGTGTTATTGCAATACTAATGAATAAATAAGGGAAGAAAATTTGGGGTAGTTGGACTCTTCGGGGACTCTCCCTCGAGACACATCTTGGGGTCCCCACTGGCAGACAGAAGATTGGCCATTGAAAGACTGCCACTGTGCCATTCAAGAGCCACACCCAACTTCGGTAATTATTGAGGGTTGGGGGTGTTTTACTAACCTGTTGTGGATGTGTGTAAATGCTTGAGATTAAGTAAAGTATAGTTTTAAGCGAAAGCACGCTTAAGTTGTCCTGGTTGTGCCAGTCATCTATTGGTTGGACAGATGTGTCTCCATTGATTTACTTCCTGACACCACCTCACACAGAATAGAGTTACCAAGAGCTTTGGGTTGTAAGAACTCTGGGTAACAAGGGACCTGGCCTGCAGCCAGACACATGCAGGAGCTGTTACCCTCAGGAGTCAGATATCAGCTAAAATCACCACTGCCAGTGGAAAACGGTACCAGTATTCAGTTCAATTGCCCTATCTGCATATGCTCATGCCCATAAACTACCTCCCCCTACCATTGTCCCAATTCACCTCTCACCCCCAGGCTGTACTCACCATGGCTGGGGCTGCCACAGTGCTCTGTGAATCCCAAGAAGAAGAAAGAATGTAGTGCTTGTAACTTGTGTGGATCAAGAGGAGTGAGTTCAGTATACCAAGTTCCCATTTATCTTGTGAATCATTCACAATAATATCTCTGTGCATTGTAACTTTTGCAGCTGTAAATGTGGCGTTGAGGGTCTCTGCACCCACACCAGCAGAATGGCTCAGCCAGAAAAGGAAGAGAATGAAGATGATGCAGGATGACATGTTCAAAGAGATCTTGCAAGCCTCTGGTGCTTTGGATACCAAGCACAGGTTTGGAGGATCACCCTTGCAGACAGAATGGGCAGGGATAGAGCAGAGGGGAGAAAAGTACAGGAAAAGGAGAGAGACAGGAGATGCTATCACTTCAAGTGGCAAACAGACATTCTGGAGACTTTTGTTGACCTTCACATTCAACAGACCCGTGCTTTCCTTCCTCTTCCGTCCATAGAGAACTGCATTCTGGGGCCTCCCTATGTGCCCCCATGTTCCACGTGGCATGCAGGGCCACTGCACTACCCTTACCACTCCACCCTGCGGGAGAGTACAGACAATCACAACCGCACATACACTGACCTGAAAGAGAGACGGGTGGTGCATGTGTTTGTGAAATGAAAATGACTATTCTTTCCCCTTCATTTATAACATTTAATTCAGTTATAAATGTGTCTTGTTGCATAGGTTTGGAATAAAAGTCTATGTATGGAAACTTAATTCACCTATTAGTTCACAGCATATGCTGGCTGAGGCTGACATCATTGCTAGATAATAGCAATAGGTGCATTTGCAATGTTGTATTACCACACACAGAGCACTCATTAATAGGTCCATATGGGGGTGAAAAAAAAACACCCCCAATGCCAGGCAGAGCTCACTCCAGCAACACACATTACTGTGGCTCACTATTAAACAGGTCTTTCAAAGCCTCCCTGAACTGTATAGCTCCCCATCGAACTCTTCTTAAAGCCCTCATATCTGGCTGCTCAAAATCAGCAGGCAGCCATTCCACCTCCACCCCAGCAGAAACTTTTCTCCCTTTGCTTCACAGATATTATGAAGCACACACCAGGTACCTTTAACCATTGGGATTTTTTTTTTCCACTGAGGTCTAATCTCGTGAGTAGACAGCACCCATGGCCATTCAAATGGCCAGAAGTACATTCTACTCTCATTCTGCACCTGCTAAGCCTGTACTTGAAGTGCTCCTTGCTATTGTTGAGATGGCTGGTATACGGTTTCATGAGCCATGGGAGTAAGGGGTAGGCTGGGTCTCTCAGGATCACTGTAGTCATTTCAACATCCCCAGTGGTAAACCTTTAGTCTGGAAAGAAAGTCCCTGCTTGCAGATTTCTGACCAGGCCTGTGTTCATAAAGATGCGTCATGCACCTTCCCTCACCATCTCAAGTTGATGTCAATAAAATGTCCCTGGTGATTCACCAGTGCTTGCAACTATAGAAAAGTAGCCCTTTCTGTTGATGTACTCTGTGACAAGGTGGTCTGGTGCCAAAATAGGGATGTGCATGCCATCTATTGCCGCACGGCAGTTCAGGAACCTCATTGCTGAAAAACCATCCGCTATGTCCTGCACATTACCCAGAGTCACAGTCCTTCATAGCAGGAGGCGATTAATAACCCTGAAAACTTACCTCACAGCATTAACTCACCCCCACAGTGGATTTCCCAACTCCAAATTGCTACCAATCAGTCGGGAATCAATCTAGCCATTGCAAGCTTCCACACAGCGATTGCCACTCGCTTCTCCACTATCCGTGCTCTGATTTCAGTGTCACTGCACTGGAGGGCTGTGGCAAGCTCCTCACACCCTTCAAAGGGGATGGGCTGTTGCCAGCAGGAGAGTGAGTTTGTATGTGTGGGGGGGGGGGGGGGGAAAGGGTGAGAAAACCTGGATTTGTGCTGGAAATGGCTCTACTTGATGATCACTTTAGATAAGCTGTTGCCAGCAGGGGAGTGGGGTGGGAGGAAGTTTTGTTTCATGGTCTCTGTGTGTATATAATGTCTTCTGCAGTTTCCACGATATGCTATGCATCCGATGAAGTGAGCTGTAGCTCACGAAAGCTCATGCTTAAATAAACTGGTTAGTCTCTAAGGTGCCACAAGTACTCCTTTTCTTTTTACGAATACAGACTAACACGGCTGTTACTCTGAAACCTTCCAGGAATGTGGCCTTGCTCATCCGGAAGTTCTGCAGCCCCCGCTCATCATTCCATACCTGCAAAGCAATGGAATCCCACCAGTTTGTGGGGCTTTTGAAAACAGGTGTGAAACATTAGGAGATGCAGATAAAATTATAGGATGGAGAAAACTGCATCATGGGATGTTGAAGCCACGTTCCCTATCACCCGTGTGCAAGTCATTTGGCCCCAGGAGGCATTGCAAACCCTTCCCAAAACACCCTCCATTAGATGGTGGCAAGTTGAATAGTGGGATAGCTACCCACAGTGTACTGCTCTCTGCATTTATGCAAGCACTGCTAGTGAGGACACGTACCACCAATGCAAGGAGGGTAGTGTGGACATGCAAAAGCAATTTAATGTCAATGTAACTTAGGTCAACTTAATTTTATAGTATAGACTTGCCCTCAGAATCCAAGCAGCATAAAGATGCAGTTTTTCTGGTAAGGGATTTGTATTCCCTTCCCCTAACATTCGAGATGATGGGACAAGTTCCTGTGCACATCTCCTCTTCATGGGTGGGGAGGGAGCAATCAAGGAAGTCTTTGTCCTTTGATGTTTCACAATAGCTCATCTGGTTTCAATGGGCCTTTTTGTGTGCAGAACCCAACACCTACGTGGCTCTGGGAAGAAGGATAAAGGAGTTGGAGGCGCAAGTGGTGTTCTCGTCCATCCTCCCCGTGGAAGGAAAAGGCCTGGGTAGGGACCGTCGAATAGTGGAAGTCAACGAATGGCTACGCAGGTGGTGTCGGAGAGAAGGCTTTGGATTCTTTGACCATGGGATGGTGTTCCATGAAGGAGGAGTGCTGGGCAGAGACGGGCTCCATCTTACGAAGAGAGGGAAGAGCATCTTTGCCAGCAGGCTGGCTAACCTAGTGAGGAGGGCTTTAAACTAGGTTCACCGGGGGAAGGAGTACCAAAGCCCTGAGGTAAGTGGGAAAGCGGGATACCGGGAGGAAGCACAGGCAGGAATGTCTGTGAGGGGAGGGCTCCTGCCTCATACTGGGAATGAGGGGCGATCAACAGGTTATCTCAAGTGCTTATATACAAATGCACAAAGCCTTGGAAACAAGCAGGGAGAACTGGAGGTCCTGGTGATGTCAAGGAACTATGACGTGATTGGAATAACAGAGACTTGGTGGGATAACTCACATGACTGGAGTACAGTCATGGATGGTTATAAACTGTTCAGGAAGGACAGGCAGGGCAGAAAAGGTGGGGGAGTAGCACTGTATGTAAGGGAGCAGTATGACTGCTCAGAGCTCCGGTACGAAACTGTGGAAAAACCTGAGTGTCTCTGCATTAAGTTTAGAAGTGTGTGCAACAAGAGTGATGTAGTGGTGGGAGTCTGCTATAGACCACCGGACCAGGGGGATGAGGTGGATGAGGCTTTCTTCCGGCAACTCACGGAAGCTACTAGATCGCATGCCCTGCTTCTCATGGGTGACTTTAATTTTCCTGATATCTGCTGGGAGAGCAATACAGCGGTGCATAGACAATCCAGGAAGTTTTTGGAAAGCGTAGGGGACAATTTCCTGGCGCAAGTGCTAGGGGAGCCAACTAGGGGGGGCGCTTTTCTTGACCTGCTGCTCACAAACCGGGTAGAATTAGTGGGGGAAGCAAAAGTGGATGGGAATCTGGGAGGCAGTGACCATGAGTTGGTTGAGTTCAGGATCCTGACGCAGGGAAGAAAGGTAAGCAAGAGGATACGGACCCTGGACTTCAGGAAAGCAGACTTCGACTCCCTCGGGGAATGGATGGGTAGGATCCCCTGGAGGACTAACATGAAGGGGAAGGGAGTCCAGGAGAGCTGGCTGTATTTCAAGGAATCCCTGTTGAGGTTACAGGGACAAACCATCCCGATGAGTCGAAAGAATAGTAAATATGGCAGGCGACCGGCTTGGCTTAATGGTGAAATCCTAGCGGATCTTAAACATAAAAAAGAAGCTTACAAGGAGTGGAAGGTTGGACATATGACCAGGGAAGAGTATAAAAATATTGCTCGGGCATGTAGGAAAGATATCAGGAGGACCAAATCGCACCTGGAGCTGCAACTAGCAAGAGATGTCAAGAGTAACAAGAAGGGTTTCTTCAGGTATGTTGGCAACAAGAAGAAAGCCAAGGAAAGTGTGGGCCCCTTACTGAATGAGGGAGGCAACCTAGTGACAGAGGATGTGGAAAAAGCTAATGTACTCAATGCTTTTTTTGCCTCTGTTTTCACTAACAAGGTCAGCTCCCAGACTGCTGCGCTGGGCATCACAAAATGGGGAAGAGATGGCCAGCCCTCTGTGGAGATAGAGGTGGTTAGGGACTATTTAGAAAAGCTGGACGTGCACAAGTCCATGGGGCCGGACGAGTTGCATCCGAGAGTGCTGAAGGAATTGGCGGCTGTGATTGCAGAGCCCTTGGCCATTATCTTTGAAAACTCGTGGCGAACGGGGGAAGTCCCGGATGACTGGAAAAAGGCTAATGTAGTGCCAATCTTTAAAAAAGGGAAGAAGGAGGATCCTGGGAACTACAGGCCAGTCAGCCTCACCTCAGTCCCTGGAAAAATCATGGAGCAGGTCCTCAAAGAATCAATCCTGAAGCACTTACATGAGAGGAAAGTGATCAGGAACAGTCAGCATGGATTCACCAAGGGAAGGTCATGCCTGACTAATCTAATCGCCTTTTATGATGAGATTACTGGTTCTGTGGATGAAGGGAAAGCAGTGGATGTATTGTTTCTTGACTTTAGCAAAGCTTTTGACACGGTCTCCCACAGTATTCTTGTCAGCAAGTTAAGGAAGTATGGGCTGGATGAATGCACTATAAGGTGGGTAGAAAGCTGGCTAGATTGTCAGGCTCAACGGGTAGTGATCAATGGCTCCATGTCTAGTTGGCAGCCGGTGTCAAGTGGAGTGCCCCAGGGGTCGGTCCTGGGGCCGGTTTTGTTCAATATCTTCATAAATGATCTGGAGGATGGTGTGGATTGCACTCTCAGCAAATTTGCGGATGATACTAAACTGGGAGGAGTGGTAGATACGCGGGAGGGGAGGGATAGGATACAGAAGGACCTAGACAAATTGGAGGATTGGGCCAAAAGAAATCTGATGAGGTTCAATAAGGATAAGTGCAGGGTCCTGCACTTAGGATGGAAGAATCCAATGCACCGCTACAGACTAGGGACCGAATGGCTAGGCAGCAGTTCTGCGGAAAAGGACCTAGGGGTTACAGTGGACGAGAAGCTGGATATGAGTCAGCAGTGTGCCCTTGTTGCCAAGAAGGCCAATGGCATTTTGGGATGTATAAGTAGGGGCATAGCGAGCAGATCGAGGGACGTGATCGTTCCCCTCTATTCGACACTGGTGAGGCCTCATCTGGAGTACTGTGTCCAGTTTTGGGCCCCACACTACAAGAAGGATGTGGATAAATTGGAGAGAGTCCAGCGAAGGGCAACAAAAATGATTAGGGGTCTAGAGCACATGACTTATGAGGAGAGGCTGAGGGAGCTGGGATTGTTTAGTCTGCAGAAGAGAAGAATGAGGGGGGATTTGATAGCTGCTTTCAACTACCTGAAAGGGGGTTCCAAAGAGGATGGCTCTAGACTGTTCTCAATGGTAGCAGATGACAGAACGAGGAGTAATGGTCTCAAGTTGCAATGGGGGAGGTTTAGATTGGATATTAGGAAAAACTTTTTCACTAAGAGGGTGGTGAAACACTGGAATGCGTTACCTAGGGAGGTGGTAGAATCTCCTTCCTTAGAGGTTTTTAAGGTCAGGCTTGACAAAGCCCTGGCTGGGATGATTTAACTGGGAATTGGTCCTGCTTCGAGCAGGGGGTTGGACTAGATGACCTTCTGGGGTCCCTTCCAACCCTGATATTCTATGATTCTATGATTCTATGACCTTCTGTAGGAAGCCAGCCTTTATATTAATGCATTCTTCTTTCCTGTTTGATGAGTTACACAGTTACAGATGTTTACAATGCAAACACCTAATATAACCTTATAATATGGGGTACAGATGTTAAGTGAGATTAATATATGCAGCATCCCACAATCATTTCATAAAGTCTAAATACTAAACATGTTTTTTATCAATCTAATACCTATTTTAATACTACTAACGCACAGTGAGACAGACTGCTTTCCAGCTATGCATTCATCAGTGTTCAGTTGGGGCCAAGACATGAAGTGGCACCTTGTCTGCCAGCCTTCCAGAGTTGATAAAGGTGCAGACAGAAAGATGGATTTGACCCATTGTTTCACAATCTCATTAAAAACTTGCACTTTACTAAGACTTAGTATCTGCACCCACATATTATTAAACCTTTTTATTGCAGTAACATTTCAACAAGGAGGCCACCGCCCCATTGTGCTCAGTGCTATACAATGTTGTATGAGCATATTTACCTTGCAAAATTAAGTGAAATAAGTTTCATGAAACTAATGGTACCAAAATGACTACTGGAAAAAAAAAACCTTGAAGAAATTAAAGAAGCACAGTAAACATGGACAATGCTAGGATATATTAATGAATGAGGAAAATGATGCCATGTCTCCCACAAAAATGAATGTAAAAATAGGTCTCAAAGTACAATAGATGTAATACATAATATAAGGGTGATACCAATCATCAACTACTGTATATGTACGAGACAGAGTCAATAGTACAATACAGAAAATGAGCGCACAGAAAAAGATAGCTAACCCAGAAATAAACAGATCTGAATAAATATTCCACATTTATCTCAGAAAAAAGATCACTCACCATCAAAGAGATATCAGAATAAAAAATACACTTGCAGAAAATTTACCTTGGACACAAACCTCCACCAAACAAAAATAAGGAAACCAACAATAAAAGGATCATAATGCAAAAAGTTTAGAGAGATGAAAAGAACAGTGAAAAGAAAGTAAAAGTATAGAACTGAGAAAGCATATCCAGTCAAAACAAACATTGAGTTGCAGTGGGATAATATATTCATCCCTTCTTAAAAGGGGGTAGGACCCATCATTTACAAGTGGCAAAGCCTCTCTTGAAAGGACAACAGCCAATTTACATAAACATTCTGCAGGGCTATTTCCTCATTAATTTTCTTCTGAAATGGTTTTCTTCTTTGTATGTTAAAAACAATGCTTTGTGAAGCTCCATACAGGGGAAAATCAGCTATTTAATCCTACCAGTTACTGTACAATTTAATTACCATAACAACTTGATGTAGCCTCCTCTCAGGATAGGTTTATGATAGCTTGTCCATGAAACTAGTTTGTGACTGTAACAGCCAGAGACTGTAGACTACTACATATCTGAGCAGACTCTTCACTGCCAATAGCCATATTTTCTCCATTTTCAGAATTCAGAAATCTCACGAAGCAGAGAAAATATCAGATGAAAAACAAATGTAAACATTACTTTGATTGCTAACATAATACAAACATCACCAATAAAAAGCTAACATTTACCATCCTAATATATATGGGGCAGTATTTCCCTACATTTATAACAGGAACTAACTAATATTTTAGACCCAATGATCTGAAACAGCAGGCCCCTGTAGCATTTCAGATACATTTAGAGACCCCTCTCTCCGTATCTGAAGTCTAACTTTTAATTAAGGTTAGTGAGTTTTATTTTTCTGCCTATATTTTATTGTAATTCTTAGTTCTGCAGGAAATGGATGGGACATTGGTGGCTATTATAAAAGAAAGAAAATACCATAACATTCACTAGAACCCACAACAAATTCTCTGGCAAGTGGGAACTTGGCAGCTCCCAGATCCCCTGTTTATTTGCAGAATTGTCTTTTACAAAGATTTTCAAATGTGGGAAACGAGTCGCTGGCCCCAAAACATTTGGTTGGGATTCACTTCTATCAAAGCAGAAAGGCTACTAGAGCAATACAGATTCCCCTGCCTCATCACCTCCACCACCACTGCCCTGCAATTGAAAATGAGGCTTGGTCTGGGTAGAGGGTTCAAAAAGTGTTATAGGGTTTTAGCAAGCTAATTAATAGTGCTGCGCAACAAAATACAAATTAAGATAGATCTAATGGAACAGCATAGGGGAAAAAAACAGGTTTCTTGGATTTGGATACTTTAAGATCTAAAAGCGTATGTTTAAATGAAATTGTGTAGACTGTGTCATGCTGTCATAGGTTCACAGGGCCACAGGACCAGGGAAAGCTCCAAGCTGCCTTGCTACTTGGGGCCCCAACCAGGCACCCCCACAACACAGCACCAGCTTGGGTGGTCCTCTTAGACCTCTGGCCTTTCCAAGACACCTTCCTCTTCCCTATAAACACAGCAGATCGTCTGTCTTTAAGGGGAACTAAAGACTGTATAGGATGAAAAAAAACCCCACTGTTCTGCAGTTTAACTCCGAAGGGTATAGAGAAAGTTTTTTAGTTTAATTTTCCAAAATGTCTACACATTTTTGGGTTCACAACTTAATGTTTTGGGCCTGATGTTCAGAGATGGTGAGCACCTATGGCTCCCAATGGACTTAGTGGGAAATGTCAGTGCTCACTGGCTCTAAAAATCAGGTCCTGTGGGTCTCAAATTGAGCACCCATAATTAGTGACCATTTTGGAAAATTTAAGCTGTAAGCTTTCTGTGCCTGCATTCTACACGTTAGCTCATTAATGTATGAACAGTTTGTTGAAATCTGCAGATCCAAGATGCCAGAGAAGTTTTATTATTGTATGGAGCCAGACATTTAAACCACAGTACAATCAAATTAAGCCACTGACAAATTTAGGCTCAAAAACTGACATTTTAAAATTATCTGTTTACAAATATCTTCTCAATTCTAAATATTCAGAAACACCACACTATATAGAAAACCAGATTCTGCCCTGTCATAAGCATACACAACTCATTGGCTTCCATGGAAGCTCTGTTTACCTGTGGGCAGAATTTAGTTCCAGAAATTAACACATGATAAATATCAACAATAGTTTTTGGAGGACCCATCAAAATGGTTCTGGGCTATCTGACCATTTCTTGTTTTCTAGGCAAAAGCATTGGGCTAACAGACAACTTATAGAGCAGTCTTGACATCAGCAAGGATACTAGTGCAAAATGAGAGAGAAGGGGAATAGAATGAAAATTTTTAATTTCAGCCCTACTAAAAATACTAGAAACAGCATTTGCCAAATAATAGAAAAGTCAAAAGAGGTTAAAAAAATGGTATGATTTCTAAGTTAGAGAGTATTATGAACAATGAAAAACAATGTAAATTAAATTTAAAAGTACTCAAAGCTTCTTTGAAAAAGTAACAGAAAAGCAAATATAAAATTCATGAAAACTCATTTACTGGATTAGCCTGTACACTATGTCCCTGTCTGAACATTTCTGAATCCTCTAATACACAAAAGTAAACAGTCTATTGTGAAGAGAAATCCAGTGAACTAACACAAACAGTGGATATTTGAAAGGCTGCACTACCTGTATACAAGCACTCTAGCCACTTCAAACTTCATTAACGTCAATTTTCAAAATGTTAATAGCACTTTTCTTTTGTACACAAGCCACATCCTCCATGTCTTTGATCTTTGGGAAATCATAGCACACCCATAAGCTTCAGCACGGTCTATCTACCTTTAATTCAGGGAAATGAGGGAGCAATTAGAAGTCCTTTCTTTAGAGAAAGCTGAAGAAATAGAAGCCACCACCCAAAGCACTGAACCACATGGCGAACTAATTCAGGGGGAAAGGGGTTTTTCCTAGGACTGATTGGAAACTTCAAGGTTGGGGCATCATTTGGTGGAGCTGTGTGCGTCAGAAGCAAACAGAACCAGAAAACCAAGGTAAAGCTACCAGAAATCCAGAGACGCATGGTGAATGTAGCTCTTGGATGAAGTCAAGAGAGAACTTCTTTTGAGAACAGGGGCTGGCTGAAAAGTAGGCTTAGGTTTGTGAGCAAGGAAACCTTCTCTTGTTTGTTTCTACACTGTTCAGAGAAACAGGATTTTGTGTACATTCTTTGTAAATAAAAGATTGCACAAAATAAATACCTGTCTCTCATCTGTTTACTCTAATGGAAACAACCCCTCAAGACCCCAACTACTAGCCAAACACTAAGACAAGGGGCAACAGTATTATGGGTAGTCATATACTGTATAGACATGTTTTGTACAAGTCTACTGAAAACAAGGTAGTTCCAAAAGGTACAGTCAAGTGATGTGCAAAGCCAACTTTAATACAATGTACATTTTGAGTATGTTTTACCAAGAGCACTACTCTTGTTCTCATCTAAACAAACACTTCATGCTGTATCTCTTAACAAGCAGATGGATATTACACCACTCCAAGCTACTACGAGTAGCACCACCTTCAAGTTATTTTATTTCCAAGGAAATGAGTACTTAGGAATTATCAGAGACCTGATTAGATGGTGAAATGACTGAAAGTGTTAGAACTGAAATAGACTTTGAACAATTGAAAAAATGGCTTGTTTGAACATTAGAGATAATTAGCAAGATGCAAATGGAAGCAATATCATACTATGTTGAGAGCAACTAGATTGGAGTTTATTTCCTGTTATTTATTGAGTGTATTATTTTTATCTGTTTTAGAAATATTGTAACACTTACCTAATAGCTGCTGCATCACTCCTTGGACACTACCATAGATGTATTTTCAGTCAAACTGACTAAGTAATTGACAGTAAAAAATTTTGCTTATACGTGATCTCTTTTGGAAAGACAACTGAAATTTCAAAAGATCAAGTAGGAAGAATAGCATTTGGCTTGCTGAGGTCTTTAGATTTTTATGATAAGATTGACTGGCTGTATTTGGAATGGGTGGAAGTGAAACACTAAATCAGGAATGTATAACAAGGTATATTCCAAGACCTCAGTGTGACTAGTACAGACTGAATTGGTTTATTATAATCCAGGGACAGTTCATATCATTACATATAAGAATGAAATATTGGCTTATGACTAACTTCAAAAGATTAATGATATTTTCATCGATTCATAGATTCAAAGGTCAGAAGGGATCACTATGACCATCTACTCTGATCTCCTGTGGAATACCGGCCATAGAACTTCCCCAAAATAATTCCTAGAGCATATATCTTTTAGAAAAGCATCTAATCTTGATTCAAAAATTGTCAATGGTGGAGAATCCACCCTGATGCTTGATAAATTGTTCCAGGAACAGAATATTTTCTGGATGTCTAGCTTCATCTCCCCTTCAGAATGTTAATTCAGAAGGAAAAAACTGATTTACTTGAAAGTAATGCCCATCCTGGAAAGATTTCCATTCAGAACATATATTAAATTGCCTGTGTTTTCCAACAGTTATCATCTATGAATCTATATAGAAGCCTAGACTGGACAACAAGGGATGGATCACTTGCCCTGTTCTGTTCATGCCCTCTGAAGCATCTGGTGCTGGCCACTGCTAGAAGATAAGATCCTGGGCTAGACAGACCATTAGCCTGATACATTATGGTCATTCTTATGTTCTTATAGTGGCCTTTGAAGTACCATAGTTTTTTCTTAAGCCAAGTATGAAAACAAACTGTAGCATCTCAAACACCATTTTGTGGTAGGTTACTCTTGGAAAATATTGATGTTATCTCTGCGTACAGATAAATGTAGTGACTATATTTGTGTGACTATCAAGATGCACTGTTCTTCATGGTAACTACTGACAGACAAAAGAGTTTTCAACAGAAGTAAATGTATTGTTTTCACTTGAAAGGATATAATGTGGGGACAAGAGTAAAACTGGACCAAGTAAAGGGCCTGATCGAAACCCATTCAAAGTCAATAGGAACCTTTCCACTGACTTCAGTGGGCTTTGGATCAGGCCTTAAATCCCTGAAGATCTGAATACTTATCAGTGCAGGATGGCAGCTGGAAACGAGTCAAGTCGTTTCTTGTACACAACCTGCCTGCAAATATATTAATTAAATAGGCTTAGAGACTCTAAACCCTCCTCAATAACTAACTTTTATTCATGGTGAGCATATCTATGAAAGGTGCCTCTGTCACCATAGTATTTGAGTGCCTCACAGTCTTTAAAGTTTTCATCCTTACAACACCAGCCCTGGGAGTTAGTGCACTGCTATTATCCCCATTTTACAGGCAGAGAACTGAAGCAAAGATATTTAAGTCACCCAGGAAACCAGTAGCAGTGCAGGGAACTGAATCCAGGTCTCCCAAGTCCCAGGCTAGCACCTTAACTACTGAATCATGCTTAATCTCTACCTTGGCCCCTTATAGCCCCTTATTAATTAGATGTCACTATAACAGCTTAATTAACTCAGAAGTAATTAATAAACACCTAATTACCTAGCTGACATCTTGGAATGAAAACATTAGGAAGTCAGAACTACTGCACACTCACGATCACATTTTCTACACTGGTGAATGTGGCATATGCCCATGATTGCTGGCGATGCACTTGGTTACACTAGAAGAGATTTTCAGCATTACAGCGATTACACAGTTGCTGGCAATGAGAGAATTAAATCAATACTTTCCAGAAGAAGGGAAAAAATGTCCTTCTCTCAAATTGCTGTGTCATCTTCCAGGGCTGGAGACTACTATTTCCAGGACAGCACTAGAACTGTTGGGTGTTTTGTTTGTTTGTTTGGGTGGGGTGGGGCAGGGAATTGTGGTTTTCTTGTTTTTTTTTGTTTTTTCATGTATAGTAGAGCAACGATTGTGATAACTGGAAGCAAGCAGCATTTACACAGTAGCCCCCAGTCTAATCCTAATCCATATCCCCCAAAACTGAGGGTTCCCCCCCACCCCACTTAGTCCATACCAGTAATAATGTTTATTGTAAGGATTTTAAAAATATCAGCTTCAAAGTAAATGACTTCTGCCTGCCCAGATGTCATGTTTCTGCTCAGGAACTCAACTGGTTATTATGAGGCACACCAGTAACTGCTGCCCCCAGAATCTGTGTTCTCCAATTTGATGACTTCCTCTTCTCATTTAGGTCCATCCTGAAGACTCACATCATTTGTATTACATCCCATCATAAGGAAAAACAAAAGCACACAAACCAAGTTATTTCCTCCTTTACTACAACCAGGGCTTCCCATCTCATGTATCCTAAAAGTTAGTTTGTAAGCTCTTCACACCAGGGTAGAGCACATGGTCCAGGTCTAAGAAATAGTGAACAATAAAATAACCCTTAAATTTGATTAAACTGTCTAAAGATGAATATTAAGTAGAGTTGGTCAAAAATTGGAATTTCCAATCCTGGGAGAATGGAATGGTTATTTTGACATTTGTTTTCATCCTGAATCAGGATGAAAATTATGAAATATTGTTCTTCACAGAACAGAAAGTTCCAAAAAAACTCAATCCAGAAGAGTTACAACATTTCACTTTAGTTTGTTAAACCAAATCAAAAATTTCATTTCTGCTTAGTTCGACATTGAATTGTGCCTGCCTTGGCTACTTAAGTGCCTCATAGAAGTTGTATTTCATGTCCCTGTTCTCCTCTATGGGCCAAGCTACCTGCCCAGACTATGTCTTCCATGATGAAACAGAAGGGAGATCAGGGTGTAATATGGGAGATGTTGGCCCATAAAGGAAAATGGGGAAACGAGGCACTCAAACTACAATTCCCATGAGGCACTATGGCAGTTCAGGCAGATAGGATTAAATCAAACTGACATGAAACAAAATGTTTCTATTTGATTTGACTCAACCTGAAAAAATACTTTAATTTTCCTAGTGTTAAAAAAAAAAAAAAACAGTACATTTCTGCAAAATCAAAACTTTCCTACAGAATATTTTGAACAATTTTTCAACAAAATAAAATAGAAAATTCCTGACCAGCTGTAGTAGTGAGTAATTGGACCTTCCCCTACTTCATTTATATTCTACTGAGACCAGAACAATCCACAATACTGTATACTGAGCTAGAGCAGAAGAAATCCAGACATTTTGAGCAGATGAATGTCAATCACTGGTCCCCACTCTGTTGTATAGAAGCAATCATGGCAGACTCCTATAACTGAGACTTCTTATGTTCCAGAAGAGGCAGAAAATCACCTGACTGGGACAAATTAAGGTGACTCAACTGTAAAGAAAAGAGGATGTTCTGTGTCTCCTCATGTTGACTGTTTTGACACAAACTGAAGCCCTGATGAGGGCAGAAAGAGAAGGAGCTTGTGTTTCTAATCCAAGAGACAGGGAGTTTGTTAATTTAAGCCCTGTAACAAAAGCTGTTTTATGTTCTGACATTAAACAATGTAAGAGTAATTTAAAACCTGGAGGCAAATTCACTATTGGTGAAAGCAACTGCCTTCAGTGATGTTGTCTCTGTATATGAAGCAGTGAACTTGGCCTGTTATTACTCTTTGAACACTACTGCTGTCACACAATGCATCTAAGTAATTTTTGGCTTTGTCTAACTATGGGCAAATGAATCATTTGTACCCAGTATTCCCTCTACCCTCCAATCTGAATTTCCCTCCCCAGCCTTCACATGGCTTTGATGCACCTTGATAACAGCCTCAATACACATTTTATGCCAAGGAACAATTTGCAGGCACAACACTAAACATTTCACAGCATCTCTAGTTATTCATGTGCTATTATTTTTTTTTTTTGGCAGCTTTTCAAAATATCATAGAAGTGTTGCTTGTCACAGTAGCAAGTATGTTCATGCATTTGCCTTTTCTGTGAAAATAATTTTACCACAATAGAGCCATTTTAAGGTCTGTCAGCAACAATGCAACTTCAAATCCTGTAGTGTTAGCTTTTAATGGCACTAATCACAAAGTGATAAGTAATTAAAGTTATCTTGATATATAAAAAATGTAAAGGACCTTAGGTAACACAAAAGAGTAAGTGATTGAGAACTCTTACATTGTCCCTAGATGTTGCATACTGCATCTGAATGTATATCCCCACCCTTAACCCACGCCCCCATGGACAGGAACAAGAATGAGATCCATATTAAAATGTTATACAAAATGCGAAGCTGGATCAAGACTTATCTCGCTTTACAGTAGAAAAAGAACCATCATGTACTTTTAGTCTGGATAATATTGATATGAAAGGAGGTCTCCATGACAGTACACTGTGCATGTACCTCACTCTGCCACTGCATCCACTTCAGCTAAACTCGCAAACTGCACTCTGCAAACAGGGGGGCCACTGCCCTCTGAAAGCCACAAGTCATAGAATTACTCCTGACAGTATAGTACATAGAAAGCAGTACACATACATTCTGGTAGCTACAGACACCACCAAACCCAACATTTGTAAATGCAAAGGATTCTTATTATTGGGGAAACTCATTCTTCAAACGGTGCAATTCCAGAAGTGCGCCTGGGGGAGGGGGGTCTACTTTCATATCAAACATGCATAAAATAATGCTCAAGACCTTCTAAAAATTGTTTTCTGAAGTATTAGGATTATTTAATTCTGCTAGTAGCCAGTAAATACTACTCCTACTGGCGATCAAGTGTAGCATTCAGTTTCCAGCACTTTTAATTACTTCAGTAAGCACATCATTGCTTACTGTTCTGATTTTATTTTTTTATTTATTTTTGGTAAACCACATTTTCTCTTTTGGTTCCTACTAGTTGAAAGTCTTACTCCTTGGTAAGCTTGAACTTTTTACACCACTGAAATCAGGCATCTCAACAAGCTTTTGGAAAACTTCTACTTTTTTACTCTTTAAAAAAAAAAAATCTCACCCACCTTGTCAAAGCTCTGTTTTGTTATTGACTTGAAGGTATCCCGATATTCCGGCCCTTACAAAATTGAAACAATACTAAACATATTTTGAGAATCTCCTACATTAATACTGCTGCTCTTGTTTCCCATACATGCTCATCCACATTATGCGCCACCATTCCTTGCACTGTAGAGGACTACGCTTTTCATCATCCATAGGTATCAGCTGGTTTCAGCCCAAGTGACCAATCTGGATTGCATTCTGCAAGCTAATAGTCTTTCCAAATTTCCACCTTGTCTCAGTTTGCAGTTTCTTCCATCACCTCTCTCCCATACTAGTAAGAGTAAAAAAATATAGACGCAAAATGTAAAAGTTCCTTCTATTCAGGGATGTCACTTTCCAGAAGGGGAAACTGAGGAAGCAGTACAGAGGAGTTAAGTGCCTTGCAATAACATCACAGAGGTAGTCAGTGGCAAAACTGGAAATAGGTTCCTAGACCCTTACTCTAAGCACGAGACACCAGGGACTCAGTAAATGCTTTCTGTTTACTTCACATTAACTAGAATTGATTTATGTGTACAACAAATAATTCATCTGAGTTGCTTGAACTAAAACAGTTTCAACATCAAAGGCAGAATTTGAAGCAAGATTCCCCTTGATGTTTTTGCCTTAACATTTTTTTAGAAAAAGAAAAATAGCATGATCCCTAATTTGAAATGTCAAAAGTTTTAGTTTTGATGAAACACCGGAAAATTGTGGGGAAAAAGCGTTTTGTGGAAGTTATTGGTTTTGAAAAAAAGGCCATATTTCAATCAAAAAAATAAGAATGAAGAACTTTCAACTAGGTATAGCTTAAAGAATTTCTCAGCCACAAACCTGGATATTTATAAAGGTTTGGTTTAATCAAATACAGGTTTACACAATTATCAAGAACTATTACTATTTAGCTTTCATATTGTTGCATGGTCTTGTAATACTAAAGATTCCTATTTTAGAAACAGTTGTGGCCAGATACCACAGTGATGAAAGTGATATAAATACCTCATTGGCCAAGATTGGGTAATATGGTTTCCTGAATGGTCTCCATGCAGGAGACCCGTATGTCAAATATTATATCCAATGCAGGCAGTCTAAAGTCTTTTGTATACAGGTTATTCTCAGACCCTTTTCTCACTGAGTCCATTTCCTTTTTCTATCAGCCACTTTTATTATATTTGCTTTCCTGCAGAAGGAGCAATGAAAATTCATTGTTGTGCTGTAATTGGCCAGTGAGCGATGCTGAAATGGGAAGTATGCTGCTTCTCCTCACTCAGCAATGGAGAAAGAGAATCATCCTTGAGATGCTCACAGCCCAAGGACAGCTCTGCAACCCATAGCTTTTACAGCTTCAATATTTCTACTGGGCCATCAGCTCAGCCCGAGACATTTTAAAACACAAGTGAACTCAAAATGAGCAAGCACACCATTGGATTCCACTGTGGGTTGTAATAAATTGTGTTTTACTTGAGCAATTACAATTAAATAATTTTGTGATGAAATCTTATTCAGAGGCTCCACAGGAACAAAAACAGCAGCATAATTCAATTTCATTTCTTACTGAAGATCCATTGTTGATCTGTGTTTTTCATATCCAGGACTTTTACCCATGTGTCTTGTAAGAAGCAAAGGACATTTCTCTAAACTCATTAAGTTCATAATAAAGACCAGAAGGAATACTGTCTTCATTTTTCAAAAGATGACATATGGTGTGTTCCACTGGACTGTCAGAAGTAATCTCAGATAACTTTACCCTAAAAGCTTTCTAATAATGTAAAAGCTAAATTTATTTTTATACTAACCATTAGGAGTGTACATGTGGTCTAGACTTCCAGCAAACAAACAAACACACACACACCCAACATTTCACACAGCATATCTTTCATCTGGAAGTCTCAAAGCATCATGCATGTGCCAAGCTTCACACAATCCAAGAAAATCATATTAAACCCATTTTAGGGCTGGGGAAACTGAAGCACAGAGCAGTTAAGTGACATGCCCAAAGTATCAGGGCAAGTTGATGACACAGTTATGATTAGAACCCAGGAGGCTGATTTCCCAGTCCCCACTCTCACAACCAGAGCATGCAATCTCCAT
Source organism: Chelonia mydas (assembly GCF_015237465.2). Lineage (NCBI taxonomy): Eukaryota > Metazoa > Chordata > Testudines > Cheloniidae > Chelonia > Chelonia mydas. The sequence goes on from NC_057852.1 coordinate 105,419,283, forward strand.
CTGTCAGAGCAGCATTTTCTACAAAGGTTGGCTGATACTTTCCATTATAAACCCCCGTTTTCAGTTCCTTCTACCTTTGCCAAACTTTACCCATTAGGGCTGAAATTTACCATGCTTGCTCTATGTCATGTGCTGAATTCTTCTGGAAAGTTTCAACAAAAAAAGTTCAGTCAATTCCAAAAACAATGTTAGGAAGATATAGGTAGTTTGTTAATGGCATAGTGGAAGGGTAAGAGAGAGAGTTTTTCCTGCCCCTATGAAAGTCCACCCAAATTTGGCCAGTAATAAACCTTTTAAAGTTGATATTTGAACATGCTCAGTAGACTTGCCAGAGGATTTTTACTAACTTCTCTTTAATATTCCATTTGCAATTAGAATGTTTCCCAGTTCTGCTGGCCTAAAACTAGGAGTTCTAGACTAGGACCCAAGAGAAGACTTAGTTAAGACTTAGTTCAGGTCCAACTTCTTCCATTCATTCATGATAAGATTTCTATGCATTCAAAAGTCTTGTTATTGAGCAAAGCCTCAAACCAACCTTACAATAAATGCAGAAACAGATTTCACTTTGCAATACAAAGATAGCTCCATCCCTTTTGAAGGCTTCATACTGTTCCTTTCCTTATGGCTACAAAAGAGAGACAGTGGGAGAGGAAGTGTAGTCCAGTGATTAGGGAACTAGTCTGGGATTCAGGAAACCTGGGTTCAATTCCACTCTGCAAAGACTTCCTGTGACCTTGGACAAGTCACTGGCCTCACTGTGCCTCAGTTCCCCATCTTTAAAATGGGATAATAGCACTTTATCCTCACAACATCCTCATGAGATAGAAAATACATTAAAAATTCTGAAGTGTTTAGATACTGAAGCAAAGAGGGTCAGAGAAGTACATAAGACCTGAGATCACTATGGTAATAAGAGGTAAAATCTTTCACTGAAGTGTACAAGACACAGCTGTTACCTGCAACTCTCCAACTCATGTCTTATCCTTAAGACTGAGATTCCTTACACAAGCTGCTGCCCTAGGCTTCACAGAACACTTCTGTCCACACCTTGAGCTCACAAATTGGCAGAAGAGGGGTAGACTTCAGAAACTTTACCTTTAAGCAACACTCCTTAGTGGTGAAAGGACAGGCTGCATAAAATTTACCCAAATGACTATGGTTTTTCTGAAAAGCAAGATTAATTAGTGAAAATAGAAACAGTTTGAACAACAAAGATAGATTTTAGGGTGAAGTTGTATCAACATTTTCTTCGGGAGTACCATTGGAAGATAATGTAAATATCTCTGCTCCCCTGTTCCTCCACCTACCACCCACATGATTGTTCACAATCGAGCTGGAAGAGCATATTGAGTAGGGTCTGGCAGGGATCTGTCCGGGGTTCAGTTCTATTAAGTCTCTTCATAAATTACTTGGATAACGACATCGAAAGTATGCAGATGATACCAAGCTGCAAGGGGTTGCAAGTGCTTTGGAGGACAGGATTAAAATTCTTAATGATCTTGATAAATTGTCTAAATTACACAGACAAAATTCAATAAGGATGAATGAAAAGTACTACACTTAGGAAGGAATAATCAATTGCATAAATACAAAATGGGAAATGACTGCCTAGGAAGGAGTACTGCAGAAAGGATCTGGGGGTTACAGAGGATCACATACTAAATATGGGTCAGCAATGTAATACTGTTGCAAAAAACATGAACATCATTCTGGGATATATTAGCAGAAGTATTGTAAGCAAGACATGAGAAGCAATTCTTCCACTCTACTCATAGAATCATAGAATCATAGAATATCAGGGTTGGAAGGGACCCCAGAAGGTCATCTACTCAGCACAGAGAAGGCCTCAACTGGAGTATTGTGTCCAGTATTAAGCACCACGCATCAGGAAAGATGTGGACAAATTGGAGAAAGTCCAGAGAAGAGCAACAAAAATGATGAAGGGCTAGAACACATTACCTATGAGGAAAGATTGAAAAAACTGGGTGTGTTTAGTCTGGAGAAGACTGAGGGGGGCCATGATAATCTTCCAATACATAAATAAGCTGTTGTAACGAGGAGGGTGATAAATTGTTCTGTTTAACCACCAAGGACAGGACAAGAAGTAATGGGTTTAAATTGCAGGATGGGAGATTTATGTTAAACATTAGGAAAACTTCCTAACTATACGGACAAAATACCTTTTTTTGAACAGGTTTTTAAGAACAGGTTAGACAAACACCTCTCAGGGATGGTCTAGACCAGGGATCTCAAATTCAAATCACGATGCGGGCCTCATAAGGACTAGTACATTGGCCTGAGGGCTGCATCACTGACACCATTTCATATAAAGATACAAAAGCCCCCGTACTGCTGCCCCCAGCCCCGTCCCCACTCCACCCCTTCCATAAGGCCCCGCCCCTGCCCAGCCTCTTCCCCCCCTTCCCTGTCCCCATTCCAGCCCTTCCCCAAAGTCCCCACCCCAACTCCGCCCCCTCCTTGCCCCTATTCCAACCCCTTCCCCAAATCCCTGCCTCTGCCCCGCCTCTTCTCTGCCTCCTCCCCTAAGCCTGCAGCTCCCCGCTGCTCCCCCCTCCCTCCTGGAAAGTGCCTAGAGGTAGGCAGAGGAGCAGGGACGCAGCACGCTGAGGGGAGGAGGGGAGGCAGGTATGGGAAGCTTGGCGGCGGCAGGAAATAACTCTGGGCCGGCGCAGGGAACTTGGCAGGCCTCAGCAAATAACTCCCTGGGCCACATGCAGCCCACAGGCTGCATGTTTGAGACCCCTGGTCTAGATCAAGGGTTCTCAAACTATTTTTTTCTTGGACCACTTGAAAATTGCTGAGGGTCTCAGCAGACCACTTAATGATCTTTCCAAATGTTGTTTGTACCATTACCTAACCATTGTAAAGCGCTTTGGATAAAAGCACTATATAAAAAAAAACAATTAACTTTTTTTGTTCTACAAATAAAAGCACACAGCTCATTTTAATATCAGTAGTCTTACCTTTCTAATGCGATGGATGTGCTCTCTCTCCCGTGCCACAGTAGCCCCCGAGGTGGGCTGGGAAGGAAGGGGGTCTCTCCTGCCGCGGCAGCCCATGAGCTGGGGCTGGGAAGGAGGGCCATCTCTCCGCAGCAGCCACTGCCCTGGAGCTGGGGAAACATGCCTCTTTCTCTGGCCACCGCAGCCCTACATGTCCCAAATTCCCCCCGCTCCCTCTTCTCACCCCACTGCCCTTTCCCACCTACCCCTTAATCCCCACAAGGCCACCACCTCACCTTACATGTGTGTCTTCTCCAGGGTCCAGGCATCCAATTAGTGGAGCCACACCTGTGTGGCTTCACTAATTAGGTGGTGGCCCTTCATTCTGTCATGTGTGGCCGCACAGGCATGCATCTTAGAGGGAACTATTTGTGGACCACCTGAATGGAGCTCGCAGACAACTACTGGCCTGCAGACCACAGTTTGAGAACCTCTGGCTTGATAACACTGAGTCCTGCCTCAGTGCAAGAGACTGGACTAGATGACCTATCAAAGTCCCTTTCAGTCCTATGTTATATGTATAAAATTATGGGGTCTAAATTAGCTGTTACCACTCAAGAAAGAGATCTTGGTGTCATTGTGGATAGTTCTCTGAAAACACCCACTCAATGTGCAGCAGCAGTCAAAAAAGTGAACAAAATGCTGGGAATAATTAAGAAAGGGATAGATAATAGGAGAGAAAATATCATGTTGCCTCTATATAAATCCATGGTACGCCCACATCTTAAATACTGTGTGCAGATGTGGTCGCCCCATCTCAAAAAAAGATATATTGGAATTTTTAAAAGGTTCAGAAAAGGGCAACAAAAATTATTAGGGTTATGGAACGGCTTCTGTATGAGGTGAGATTAATAAGACTCGGACTTTTCAGCTTGGAAAAGAGATGTCTAAGGGGAGATATGATTGAGGTCCATAAAATCATGACTGGTGTAGAGAAAGTAGGTATGGAAGTGTTGTTTACTACTTCTCATAACACAAGAACTTGAGGTCACTAACGGAAAGTAATAGGCAGCAGGTTTAAAACAAATAAAAGGAAGTATTTCTTCACACAATGTGCAGTCAACCTGTGGAACGCCTTGCCAGAGGATGTTGAGAAGGCCAAGACCATAACCGGGTTCAAAAAAGAACTAGATAAATTCATGGAGGAGATGTCCATCAATGGCTATTAGCCAGGATGGGCAGGAATGGTGTCCCTAGCCTCTGTTTGCCAGAAGCTGGGAATGAGTGACAGGAGATGGATCACTTGATAATTACCTGTTCTGCTCATTCCCTCTGGGGCACCTGACGCTGACCACTGTTGGAAGACAGGATACTGGGCTAGATGGACCTTTGGTCTGACCCAGTAGGGCCGTTCTTACGCTCTATGATTACCTTTGGGAGATTCTATTGTTCTTGGCTATAGGTGCTAACTCATACTCCCATGTAGATGTAACCAGACTCTATCTTAACTATATCACAGAGGTAGCATGGATTTGCCTCTTTTTAAGTCCCTCTTATCAATTTTGCCTTGCTATGGAACAAATTGACAGACCCCAGCCCCTCTGTCACAACAGGTAATGACATGCATTTCCACAGACCTTTCTAAATCAATTGAACATGACCCTCACAGTAAACTTCACTGATGCAAAGTGTCCCCAAATGGCTCAAACAGCAACTACATCAATCCACACACTTCTGACATTGAAAACTTCACCCATATTTGATTCCCTCATTTTTTTGGTGCTTAAATAATAATGAACCCAGGGCTACATAACAGAAGAGAATTAAAGGTGGTCCCTGGGCTGAGGAACTCACAAAGTAAAAAAAACACAGAAGTGATTCAAGTTCCTTCAAAATTATAATATAGAAATGAAAGAACAAAAAAAAAAACCTCTTCATTGACAGCTTGTCACCTGCATGAAAGAGAAGCTAAAGAAAAGACAGATGAATGCTTCCTACCCAGCACAAATGAAAATCATGCAGCCATTTTCATCACAAATATTCTTATCATGAAGCTTTTTTCAAAAATCCTTGCGGTATAAAAACAATATGTAATGGTGGGCAATGGAAAGAAACGCTAGTTTTAGCCTCACAAAGTGATTTTTTAAAATTATTCTGTCGGAATTAATGATGGCCAAACAATTAATAAAAGTTTGGTAGGTTGGTTTAAAGTTCTATATAGATGGAATTCCCTATTAAATTCTACAAATCTGTTCTGAAAGGGAAAAAAAAAAGACATTATTGGTATCACCAGCCCATTTATCTGAAGCTTCCTCACCAGCACATTATATGTTAACAGGTGTGTAACAGCATTGGCACCCACCTCTTTGACCAATACGTGCCTTCTGTCACTCAGTTTTGAATGGGGCAGCACTCACCTCTCATGGGCGCCTCCTTTCCAATCAAGCATGAGTCGGCTTTTCTTTCAGTTCTTACAGTGGAGCGCCTCCCACCCCCAGCCAGTGGTTCTTTTCACAGGTCTTCAGCAACTCAGCCCTCTGGCTGAGTCACACACACCATCCCCCCTTCCAGGGTATAGACTCTAGTTCTTTCTCCCAGCCCTGGTATGGGACCATAGCACCAAGGCTTCCTCCCCGGGGGCACTGTCTTCTTTAACAGCCCAACAGGGGCCCATCTCAGTACAGTTGGTTGGTGTCCTTTCGGCAGCCCTCGCCTGGGCTCTGTCTTCAACCAGACCAGCAGAACCCATCATGGTACCCTCACCTGGTCGGGCTAGGTTCTGGGTTTAGTCCCCTGGGCTCAGCCTGCCTGTACTGTCCATGGTCCTGCTGCTCTTTCAGCCAGCCAGGCACCCAGTCATCCCTTTTCAAGTTCCAGGCAGCAACTGACTGCTCTGCCTCTGCTACTTTTTTTTATATTGCCTTTCTGGCCCCTCACTGGCTGCTCCCTTGCAACCCCTCTGATTGGCAGTCTGGAGGACTTTTCCTCTGCTCTTTTCTGGGGATGGGTGAGGCAGGACTGGGAGACCTCCAGCCGGGGGCCTCTGGACCTAATCCACCCCGTCACACAGTGACATATTCCTCACTTCAAAATAGAGTTACCAGGTCTCTAGACTGGAGGAGATTGCTCTGCACTGACCAGGATGATATAAAAGGTATTTTCTATCTGTAATTTCTGCTATTATAATTTTATAGTAAGACTTTGTCTGCAATAGGAGAGTTTTGCCAACATAATTATAGTAGTTCCCCAACCAGTATAAGCTGTACTAGTTAAGCACTTTTATAACAATATAACTGTCTACACTAGGGTCTTTTCTGGCATAGCTATGTTTGCAAAACTTTCCAGTATAGACTTGCCTTAATTAATGTTTTCTAACCCAGGAGAAAGGAAGTTCTTAAACCATCATTTTTGTAGTTGGTTCATACAAGACTTGAGAGCTCATTTTCAAGCAAACTGTAGATCTTTTCTTCCAAGCGGAAACGTGATGTCACAATAGCAGCTCCGTGTGGGTCAGAGGGGCAGTTATAGAAAATAAAATAATACCCAGGTACTGTTTGCATTGTGAGGGGAGTCAGTAAAATGGGCCCTAGTTGGGCCAAAATGGGGCTACTCCTCTTCCCCAGACCCACAACTGTTCCCCCCAGAAATTGCAGGGAAGAGTCACCCAGAGACTGAAGCGAGCAAAGCAGCGACAGAAACAGTGTTAAATGTACTCCAAACTACAATGATAATATTTTCTGTAGTTTGACAGGACTCTTTCCCCTCCCACACCTGAATGGTGATTGGCTGTTTGCTCCATCCACTTCCTGCCTCAACTCACAGTATCTTCACCTCAGCCTTATTCCATTGCTACCCCTCATACCTTCTTCTTCCCTTACCCTGCCATTTAGCTAATCCCATTCTTACTAAACCCCAACCTCCAAGAAATCGCCATGCTAATATGACATTTGCTGCCATGACATTGTTCACTTTGCTTGTGTCTTCACTCTCTTTTTCACTACCCATTTTCTGTCTTGTCGATTTAGATTCTAAGCTTTTGGGGGCAGAGTCTGTCTACGACTTGGTACAGTGCCTGTCACAAGGGGGCCTCAATCATAACTAACACACACACACACACACACACAAACAAACATATCATAATCAATTATAATAAAAGATAGATAATACTTCCTTATGTTGTGCTGGACATGCCACTTCAAATATAAATGCTTTCCTAATATATTGTACCTGAGTGCATGCAAATTCAGAATGAAATGTATTTCATTCCTCTATTCTTCAGAACAGATGGAGACATCACCAAGTCCCCTGAAATCAAGGTACATTTGGGGACTGGTAAAAAATAGAATTTCCAATCTGAATCCCTACAAATTTTGGGTGTTAGATATAGCATATTCACCTCTGGGCCTGCTTTAGAACTAAATCTGTATATATACTATGAAAGTCTGTTAATTCTTTTGGAGATTTTCATCATTTGGGGCTATAATAATTAAAATAATCTTGAAAGGTTTAAACACCATTGACTCTGATGCTGAATCTAATCCTGATTGGGTCTCAAATCCCATAAACCTAATCCAGGTCTGAATATAAACTCTCCAGACCATATATCATCCAGTTTTATATATAAGAGTGATAATTTACATTAATGACCTACAATTTTGCCAAAATAGTATGAAAAGTTTCAGTTCAGAAGCCACACTTTAATTATGATTTCTAATAGCATTTTGTCTTATTGTTTTGTGATGTTTCTTCAAAAAAATGACTACGAAAAAGCTTCTTTTTAGGAAAGCCAGGAAGAAACTGACAGAGAACTGATGTTTTAATCTATGTAAATCTAAAATTCAGAAAGTGATATGAAAATGTTGTGATAATTAAGGTGGTACAGAGCATTAAATTAATCTGACATTGTCTAAACTGCTCATAATGAGACAGGCAATCCAATTTGCCTGAAATAAATCAGGACTGATATTTCAGAAGTAATGGTCTAATTCACTGTTAATTGTAAAACCTACAGAAAATACAGTAGATCCCTTTAACAACTTCAAACATTCAGGTGATTATTTATAGTGGCAATTGTTTAGTGCATTAGGAATATCAGTGGAGAGTTCATACTTCTTCAAATATTATTCCCTTCAAAAAAAGACCACACTGTTCAAAGAACATTAAGTGTGCATGTTTAATAATATTTCAGGAACTTACATAGTTAAAGTTGTATGCGAAACCTTAACTCTGTCCCCATGTGTGGGAAATGATAAAGCCTTTAGTTACATAACCACATGTCGTCTTTCAAATACAATACAACATACATTTTTCTACAATCTTATATCAGCATGCGTATCTTTTTATAAAGTTTGTTTATATAATTAAAGTAATTTCATAATGAATGGGCACAAGTGGGGTAGATATAAGGTTGCGTGTGCAGTCTTAACATAGGCTAAGAGTATTAAGGAAAGTATCAAGTAGTGCCTAAATTATTTTGTGTGGAGTTTACTAGGTGGTGTTTGGGTTTTTTTTAAGAAATAAGGGGAGAAAATATTAAAGAAGGACTTCAATCTCCACAACTTCAAAGACTCAGTGATAATAATGAGGATGATTAGCTGCAATAACCCACTGCAAATTTATTTTAGTAAAACATTAATAGTAAAAAGGTAATTTGGGCATCATATCTAAAAATGACATTGGTTACAATATTTTAACCTACCCAAAGGTTAATATACTCCAAAGAATGAAGGTATTAAAGATCCTCAAACCAGTTTGCTCCCAGTCTTCTGAAACAGTTTACATCTTGGAAGGTTAAGGGAGAATTAGATAGTATTGCTTTCTTCCCTCATTTAAATAAACAGGATTTTAGGTGTCACATCAAGGTGCATACATGGTTTAAAAGCATTGGTCCACTATAGTACTTCTCTCTGTAGACAGCTTATTTACTCCATCAATCTAAATACTGCAAGCCATCCAACTTGGACAACCTGATTCATTGGTATAAAAATCATGCTGCTGCTACTAAACCATAAGAAAAGGCATGGATTTATCAGTAATTCAGCATTTCAGACAGGATTTGGGTATTTCACTAGAATTTTTGCCCCCTACATCATATATATTATTTGTGCTTTAATCAGGAAACATATTATTGTCACCTTTTAAAACATTCATAGAAAAATTGTTACCTGTAATGCATTTCAAAGGTCAGTAAAGTGCATGGAAGTAAAGTGGATATAACCAGTCCTGTCAAGTCTTTAGATAGCCAGGTTATAGTCTTCTCTATCCCTAGAGCAATAAACCTGGTCAGACTGACTCCAAAGGGTCTCACAACCCTCACACTACAGAAATATACATAATAGGAAATCTATAAGGCTCCAATCTTGCAAGGAGCTCCATGCAAGCGGACTTGTATGCCAACCAAAAAGGGAGAAGGATGGTGGGATGCAAGTCTTCAATCTTCTTAGCATATGCACAATGTGCCTCAGGTAGCACGTAACCAGGATTCACCCCCAAATTTGGTCTGCTGGTTGGATGATTAGCTTCCGCAGCCTGGGCTGGGTACTGACGGGGAGTGCTACATGAACATTGATCTTTAGCAAAAAGGAAGAACTACAAATGAACTCTTTAAAAACATGAGAAATCAAGATTTTCCAGCTCTAGCTGTGAAGATAAATACCAGTGCAAAGCCACTTAGGGCTTAGAAAATTATATTAACCCAGTTATATCGCTCAGAGGTGTGAAAAATCCACATTCCTGAGAGATGTAGTTAAGCCAGCCTAAGTACTAAATAATTACCCAACCCCATATAGACAGCACCAAGTTGATGGAAGAATTCTACTGCCTCTTGAGTAGGTGTATGTAGTACAGCAATGGGAAAACCCATCCCAGTGTTGTAGTGTCTGCATTGAAGCACTACAACAGCACAGCTGCTGTGCTGCCACTGTAATGTTTTAAGTGTAGACTTAGGCTTGGTCCACACTAGGAAATTAGGTCGGTATAACTACGTTGCTCAGGTATGTGAAAAATCCACACCCCTGGCAGATGCAGTTAAACCAGCCTAACCCCTGGTCCAGACAGTGCTAGGTCGACGAGAGAATAAGCCTGTTGATCTAGCTAGCACCTCTCAGGAAGGTGGATTACCTACTTCACTGAAGCAGTGCAGCTGCATGACTGCAGCATTTTAAATGTGGACCAGCCCATAGTCTTATACACACACACACACCCCCTCCACAAAAATTTCAGACATAGCACCTGTTGGGCACAAAAGTAGTGAGCACGGACAATTGCATATTAAGTCAAAAGAGAGTTGCTGTTGCTCATTATCTCTGAAAAATCATCTGATCATTTATATGGGAGTTTAAAATGCATGAAAACATATGCTTTTACTAAATAATTTGGATATTGTTTATACTTTGTGTACACAGTATGATGAAAGGCTGTAAATCTGAAAAAAAATCCTTGATCAAAGTAAATACCATGTGTGAAGAATGTGGGAGATCTCATTTTTATTACTTTTGACCCTCAGTTTGATGATTATGTGTTGCTTGCTTAATCAGGTGTTAAGTCACTCTTATGTAGTTGTATACGTCTGTAGGAACCAAAGTCAGTGGCTTCAGATAACACAATCATCGGTATTTCAACAATACTGTTGTGAATTCCTTTGACGTTTCACCTCTACCATGCTTTGGATCAACAAGCTGGCTGGGAACTCCTGAGGTGGAAAGTGAGGAATCCAAGCAAAGAAAATGAAACAAGAATTTTGCAAGGGTTTTTAAAAAATAACTCCGCCCTGAAGCTGAGGGGGAGACACAGGAGGCAGGGTCTTCAGGGAAACAGTTGGAACCCCGGTCCCCAGAAGCGGGGATAAATACTTCGGCTCTGTCTCCAATGAGCACCTTACAACGGCACAGCTGTGCCACTGCAGCCACGCCACTGTAAGGTGGGCAGCATAGCCACTCTTTATCACCAGGAGAAAGGTCTCCTGGCGACAAAATAAAACCAACTCCAATGAGGGGCAGTAGCTTCGTCGCCAGGAGCACCACTCCCACCAACGAAGCACTGTTTATGCCGGTGCTTTTTGTTGTTAAAACTTTTGTTTTTTCACATCCCCGAGCAATTACGTTTTAACTATGAAAGTGCCAGTGTAGACAGAGTCTTAGTTTTGAAGAAACTGTTCTAAGTCATTGTATTTATCCAGTTGGGTAAGCAGGGGTAGCTGTAGCCTGGGGATTTTGTCTGTGAATGGGAGATTCCTGGAATTACAGTGAGGAGGTGCAACTCTACCATCACTTGAAAGGGTGCACTCAAGAGAGGTCAAAGGTACAGCTAACCCTGAACCATGACAGGATGTAAATAAATAAAAGCATAAATCATAAAACTATCAGATGTGTTCCCCCAAAGTGAAAAACAAGATTGAAATAATTATGGAACAATGGACATTCACAAACGTGGGCAAAGACTATTCACGTTACTACCATCTATTAATTTTGTTACAATTATAAGGCTGCAAGGAAGAGCATTAAAGACCCACAATTTATTAATTTAAGAGCAAAATTCTCTCTCCTAAATTGTCATTGATATTTTCATAGATTTCTGCTGAAAGGCGAGGCAAATGTAAAACAAATCCTTCCCTGTAAAAATGCAAGTGTTTGCATCTGTTACACAGCAAGCAATATTAGAAATTGTTAAAGTGTCAAAACTGACTAGAACCAGGATAAAATGGCATTAAACTACACTGGGTGAAGTTTAAATCCTGTATGAACTCTTCATGCAAAGAATTCTAGCTTATTGAACAAACTTTCAAAGTCCCATTCTTGTATAGTTAGCAGAAAAATAGAGTGCATCCAAGCAGCCTTGTCAAAGTTACTCTCTATAGCCAGGGAACCAGCTATGATAAGGGTTTTACATGGCTTAGCATGATTTAAGATGAAATAGTTTTTTCCATATTATCTGCTGTTCACCCAGAAAAAGCTTGTTTGATCTAAGTGAATCAAGTGAAGCTGCTTTCCCTTGAGTTGTAATGATGAAAGTCATTTTTTATCCAAACCCAAGCACCGCTTTCCAGCTGATGCATACCTAGAGATAGAAATGAACTTCACAAACAAAAATATGTTATAAATGTTAAGATTGTAAGTGTGTTTCACTGGAGCCCAGCTAACCAACCCACACAAATCACTTTTTTTTTGTTGTTGTTTTCAAAAATTCTGTTTCTTTAAATTTTCCAGATCCTTTTGGGGTTTTAATTGTTAAATGATATAGCCAGGTCCCCACTGCCACATAATCCTCCTCTATTCATCAGCCCAGCTGATTTATACCTCCTGCCCAATCTTAACTTTGCCTCCTTGTTTTGAACTGTGATAGAATTATGCTGTTAACACAAGCAAACAAACAAAATAGACACTAGGATGGATTTTAAAGTGATAAATTGTAACTTTATTAATCTTAATAATGGGAAGAGGTGCAATCCACCCATCCCCCAGCAAATACCAGAAATTTGATTGTGTTTGGTTTGGGGTTAAATGGCATCACACCGTTTAACCAATAAATCAGGATTGTGCCTCTTCTGCCTAACCTCTAGCACTCAACCCACCTCTGAATTCTCTCACCACCACACTCCTTCTACAAGGGAGAATGAGGGTATCCCTCAGGGGTACCTAAGCCTATGAAAACTTATGGCCTCCCATACGCCCAGCCTACAGGTTAAAAAAAAAATCCACGATCCATATCCCATGTCTCTTACTCATTTATTTCTGGGACCTGGCCCTTTCAGCCTTACATCTAACTGAACACTGGTCACAACTTGCAACAAACTGAACAATCCTATACTACCTCTTCAAATTAAAAATTCCTGTTCTCACTCCTTTTTAACCTAAAACTAAGCCTCTATTATGCTACAAGGCAGGCAAACACCCTCAAACCTCACAGATTTGGCCCAGAGAAAAATTCCTTATTCATCTCAAAAGAGGCAATCTGGTCAGACCCATCGGATCCTGGAAATACAGTCTGACAATATCTTAAATATGTGGGAGAGGGCCAGCAATAGCAACAAGATGACTGCCAGATGCCCAGGAGGCTTTCAAAAAGAGAGGAGGTTTGGTATGAGAGCCAATCAGCCCTCCAGCCCCTCTTGGTTGGCCAATAAGAGGCAGAAAAATCCCTCCCCTTCCCTGAGGTATGAGGAAGGGCAATTGGAAGGGAAAGTACGCTTGAGTACGAGCACTTTCCCTCTCCTCAGGTTTCCAGGGGTTGACCAACTCCCTCCTCTTCCAATAAAACCTTCCACCATCACTAAGACTGTGGGAAGGGGTGTGTAACGCTGTATGGAATATGGCTGACCATTTATAATAATACCGATACCAATATTACAAAGTTGCAATGAATCTTATACAAGATATGCCATGTAAGGTAAGTTCTGATTTGCTAAATATGATGCTTGTTTATATGTATGAATCGTCTTTGTATTGTGATTTATAAATGTGTGGTTTATTGATATCTCAGACTTGTGCTATGTATCTGGGCGACACTCCCAGACAGATTGGCATCAGCACTAACCAGCCCGTTTGATGGCCCATCAAGGGCAATCAGCTGTACAATGAACCCATTGGGAGAAGCCCAGGTCTATGCCTATGAATTAGGGTGACCAGATAGCAAGTGTGAAAAATCAGGACGGGGGTGGGGGATAATAGGAGCCTATATAAGAAAAAGACCCAAAACTCGGGACTATCCCTATAAAATCGGGACGTCTGGTCACCCTACTATGAGTCAGCAGGACACGTAGGAACATGCCTATGGACAGGGAGTATGAAATACTTTTCCATGCCCATGTGCTGTGAGCTTGTGTTTGGGATGAAGGATGTACAAACCACATAGCAGAGAATACAAAAGGCAGCTGCATCACCTCCATTTTGTCTTCAATCCTGCTTCTCACCTCTGGAGTAACTTTTCTACCAACTGAAGCTTTGAACAAAGGACTGGAAGACCCATCCAAGCTCTGGATGTGTTCCAGAGGGACTTTACAAGCCAGCAAACTCAGTAGTGCTGCTAAAGAACCTCATATATGGACTCTGAAGTCCTATGTATGTATCTAATTGTTTTGACCATTTAACAATTCTCTTCTCATTTTCTTTTGTAATAAACCTTTGGTTTTAGATACTAGAGGATTGGCTGGCAGCATGGTATTTTGGGTAAGATCCAAACTAGCATTAATCTGGTAATGTGGCTGGCCCTTTGGGGATCAGAAGAGTATTTTGTGTAGTGAATAGAATTTTAAGTAACATCTCACTTTGTCTCACAATCAGCAAATAGGTCCAATAGAGATTGCAATAAGGGGGCTGTTTTTCCCCCTAGCTTCTTGATAATCAGTGTGGGGGATCAGTGTGGGATTTCCCAGAGAAATGTCCATTTTGACAAAAAACAAACACATATTTTTCTTTCAAAAAGTACTGAAAAAACATTGAGGGAATAAAATTCAACCAGCTCTACTCACAGCAGCTATGGCAAGCTGACCTGGCAGGTCCCTCCATGTGATTTTCCCTAGCTACCTGAGAGATAAACTCTTTCTCTAAGACCATGACATCCCACAAGTCCTACATTCCACTGGAAAAATGAAACTGTCAACAGATAGAGGGAGCATGAAAGTGGAGGAGAGAACTTTCAGAGGAAGAGGAACTAGACTATGGGACTAAAGTTTACAAGAGACAGAAATTACCGGAGAATCAACACTTTCAGAGCAAAATGCAATATTTCCTTGCCTTAGATTTCCCTCAAACTCTCTCAGCCACAAACAAAAGAACTCTATGAACTAATAAAACCTGCATTGCTCATACAAGCTGGGAAGAAAGAAAGAGAGCCACTTATTGCTATTTCCTTTTTTTTAACTACTTGGGAAGCACTCAGATACTATGGTGAGGAGGGCCAGATAGACAGATGAAAAATAGCACTAATAAAATGTTTTATATACTTGGTCTGTAAAATACAAGGCAAATACAGAATGCAGGATAATGTTGTGTGCCATAAAGGTTTCATTGGCACCTTCTTAGGGGGTAGAGCTCACTGAAAGTCAATTTTTTTCAGGCATCTTCATTAACAGAGAAAGAATCTAAAACATAACCCCTTCTGGCATAGGTGAAGCACTACAGAGGCTGTAACCCACACCTCCTGAACTCCACCACTATCCTTGGAAAACACTAACCAAAGTTACTATGCGCTATCTAGTCAGCCTACTACATACAGAGCAAAATGCCAGTGTGAGGACATGTGGGGGACATTCAGGCCCATGGGAGGGAAGAAGGTTATCAGGAAGGTGAACTCTACCTAATCTTAAAGACAAATGACAACATATGTTTTATAATTCTAAAAGATAAAAATATGTGAATTATAGTAAGAAACAAAAAGCATCAGGGCTAATAAAATTGTTTTACTACTATGAGAAATTATTTTGTTTAAAAACAACAGTAGCCACAAATTAAGAAATATGATTATGTTAAGCAGAGTTCAGTCCTATATGACCTTTCCCATTGATAGCATGGTATGAGTAATCTGTGGAAACACTAGTCTTGTCATATTAAGCAGTCCATGACAGCATTAGTACGGTAGACCTTCAAGGTTTCCGTCATGATAAATGGTTACATTGCAGTAGCACTAGTTAGCATGCAGAGTGTCAAAATCCCTTCAGTCACATTCCCACAACCATATATCACTGATTAAACTGTAGTAAGGCAAACACAACAGATTTCATTCAAATAAACTACACAATTGGAAAATCGTTTTAAATTCCATTCAGTAATGAGTGTTGCTTTATTATTTTAGATATTGTAAGAATACAAATTCACTAGATTTCTGGTCAATAAAAAGGCTGCTTTTATAGTCTATAGAAATGCAAAAACTAAGCTTTCAGGCTTTCAAGGATTTGTGTGTAAATCAAGTTAAAGCTCACAATAGGTAAACTGCATTGCTCTGTATTGTTTCTGTTTAGAAAAATTCATAGGCATCTTTGAACCAAATCAAACTGTAGTGAGTGGACTGGACATAGAATTATCATAAATCCATCAAACATTGGGTTTCCCATTTTTCTGAAGTAATATTTATGCCCCAAAAATATCTTTATGCAAACTTCCTTTCACTTTTCGAAACTCAGCAGCATTGAACAATTTAAAGTTCTTCTGGGAAAAAAGTATCTACTCTGATTAAAGATCAACAGTATCAAATAAACCTGCTTCAAAACTTACAAACTGAGACAAACTTCAGGAATTCTGTGCCTTATATCCTTGTTTCAGAGCAGCTCAGTAATAAAGGATTGGATTCCAATACCCTTACGCACAGTAAAAGTATTCAAGGAGTAGCCCCACTTTATTCAGTGGGACCACTTCATAAGGTGCTACTCAGTCGGAGTAAAGAATCAGATTTTGGTCTTAAAGGTCTAGACACACTGCACTAACATAAGCCATAGTGTTTAGAGATGGTTGGAATTTTCCCCCTTTCAAGTTTGATTAAATATTTCCCAAAATCAGTTTTCAATGGGGAAGAAAATCCTTGGGAGTTTTCAACCAGTTCTACAGCAGCTTGAAATTTTCCCAGTGATCAGAAGATCACTGAAATTTTGAAAAACCAGCATAAGATTTAGAAAAATTCCCACTTTTTTTTGAATTAGTGTTTTAATTAATTGAGCACAATACTAACTCCCTTCTCCATACAATTGAAGAGAACATAATACTCCAGGAAAGCACTAAACAGTAATGAAGACTGAAGTCCTTTATTTAAACATAGAACAGCAGCAGTGCAAGATGCCCCAGTCTTGCCAATATGCCTCAACCTTTCCTGGAGAGACTACTTCTAGGACAGCCTCCATGCATAATCCTTGGCCTCTGTGCTGATTCTGCCACTTACAATATACCACTGAACACCTGGTGTGGTCGTTTGGGATATGGGCAACTAAAAACAAGGAGGTGATCAAAGCAATTCACCTCACAAAAAACACTAGAACCTCATCAATTGATAAATCTGGACTGGATTTGAAGGGACTGAGTGAAGATCTGTGTATCAGCAGATCCCTGTATGGGCTGGGTTAGCAGGTAGTGGTGAGACACATACATTTCTTCTCCCCACCCCATTTGTTAAGTGGCAAAATAGAACAGAGCTTGAGACTTTATAAACATTTGAATGGCGCTCCTTCCACTCTAGGTTTTATTCTTTATATCTTTCAGGGATAGCATGAACTGGTCTCAATGATCAAGGAGGTCCCTTCCAGTCTTATGTTCCTATGTACAGCTGCAGGAGAGGAAAACCACTGCTAGGGAGTCAAGGGAAATGGCATGATGACACGGGTTCCCCACCTGGAAGTCCCTAGTCCTCCTATGGATCTGCATATTCCAGAGGCTGAACTCAGTGCTTGTGTCATAAGGTGGAGTATTGGTAGCCAAGAGAGGGCAGGAAGAATCCCCACCCTACTATAACTTTCTGGGGAAAAATTCACAGGGGAACTTCAGAGTTTCACCCTCTATACCAACTGTTTCTCCCTCTACTGAAGAGGGATGTAATCGAAAAGTCCTCGTTAGAGCTTCCATCTCCTGGAGCTATCTCTTGTTTTTATGTAAACCAAAGGACGGCAATGAAACATAGTTGTACCATCTTGAAGATAGATTCAGATCACAGTTGCCAACTTTCACATGGTAAATAAGCACCCCGACTTTCACAATAAGCCAAAAATCAAGCCAATCCCATTTCAAAACAAGGGCAAAACAAGCCAATCCCTACAAACCCCAACACTCTATGTGACTAGATTCCTCTGGCATGCCATCAGTGACTGGGCTGGGCCCACTGTGCACCCCTGACTCTCTCCGCCCCTTGCCCCTGTTTGCTGGGGGCCGATCTAAAAAGAGAAGCAACAATCTAAACAAGCAACAAGCCAAAAAAACTAGTCCACAAGCAACTCACAAGCCAATTAAGCCAAAAACAAGCCCAATGTCTGCATTTTCTTCCATGGATTTGGCATGTCTGATTCAGATGAGAGTCTAATATTTATGTTTATCATATACCAAGACAAATTAAAGCCAATGTTCTGTAAAGTGAAATATTTTAATATGCTCTAGAATGGAATTGTTCTCGAAAAGTTAATTAATCGAATTTACACACATCTAACAATAGTTTTCATAGCAGTTCAACATTTTTTATGTTTACATAATGAAGCTGACAGAGCCAACTCACAGTTGCCTGGCTTTTTACATTTTTATCTAAGAGATCTCTCATTGTCTTACAAATGTTTTTTTCAGCTCTTCTGCTCCGTGTGTTTATGTGCAGCTTCCATTATCTGTCAGAAATTAATAAATTGTTCCACATGAAAAGTGTTTGACATTTTAACTTGTTTGAAGGTGTTCACAAACACACACACACACACACAGCAAACCATATTTGTAGCAGTTTTGTATACATTCCCAGAAAAGATGCTTCAAGAACCAGTGTTATCCTGGCAATTGTACTTTATTAGAAGCTGCATCGTATTTTGTAAAGTCAGGCAGCACCTATGAACAAAAGATGGATTTTTTATTCTTTCTTTAAAAAAATATTGCTTATGGATTCTATCTGCTTACTGATAAATTTTACACTATTGGAAAAATAAGGCTGCTGATTTCAGAAACAAAAATTATTCACACTGGGAAAAGTATATATCATTAAACATTTTCTTGTTTTTAAATGGCTTCCTCATATATTGTACACAGTGCAATTCTGCCACCTAGAGGCCAATACAGAAATGAGGCGTGTGATTTTGCTGTGAACATTTCCAGGGCTCATTTAGAGAGCCACTAATTGATACATTTGCTGTCAGGTAATTCAATGCAAATATTTTATGACTGTATTCATATTTGATGTTGTACTGCACAGTAGTTAGTAGGCTGCATGAGATCAGTGTCATGTAGCAGAACTGCCAGGTGAATAATTGAGATTTTTATATTCTATACATAAACACACACACACACACACACAATTCTCTGCTGTGATGATTAAAGTAATCATAAAGGATCCCAAAATACTTCCTAAACTCCATACAGCAGAACTTCATTTACTCAAAAGGATCTGGTGGAATTCCTTGAGACATGGTTTCAAATTAGGGGGAATTGTTTAATTTGTGCACATTGGGGGGTTTAACCTATCTTCACAGAAGAGGTATTCTGTATTGTACACACAGATGCAGCAAATGCAGCTGCTTCTGTGGCAGATGGTTACAACCATTTAGTGCACAAAGCACTAAGTAGAAGCCTGGGGAGGGGATATTTTGGGTTACTTTTAGGAAGAATGTCAAGGGATATAAAATTTCAAAATAAAGTAGGAAAGATCTTAGGATTTTAAGGTGTCATCTGAAAATCCACACACAGAGTAATCTGCATAGGATTCAAGTTATTCAGCTCACAGGGATGAAGGGCTGATGACTAAGTCTCCTGGGATTTGAACCTGTGGTTTCAGGGAGTCTAGGCATAACAAATATTCAGTTTAGACCAATAAGCCATCCCCTCCAGGGGCATAAAACAGTAATGCTGAGGTCTCCCATAAAAAGAAGTGCTGAGATACCAAATACTGTATTATAAAACATATATTTATTTATTTATCTCAGTATTTGGAAAAAAAAATACCCATCTATTTTCACAGTCAATAGAATTTAGCCACCATGACCAATAGACTGAAATTTACACATTGTTTTCCTTTAGGCCCCTTATTCCTTTTTACACATGAGAAAAACCCAGGGACTGCAATCAGTATTAAACCTTTTGGTTCTCAGCCCACAAAGCTTCCAATTGCTCCTTGAAAAGGCCTTGTCAAGAATTCCCTTCAGAGTTTATTAAAGCCATTCCTAAATCATCACTGCTGAATAGCAACAGCCTCACCCTCCTCAGCAACAAGATACTCTTCACTTAACATGTACAGCCAATTTCATCCAAGGATCTCCAAGTGTTCAGCAAACATTAATTAAGCCTTGCACTATCCTTATGATATTCAGAAGGCAACTATTATACCTAGTGGATGGTGTATGAGAGAGAAAGGAAACTCAGGCAAAGCACAGAGAAGTTAGTTGAGTCCTGGGAAGAAGAAGAGGAGGTCACTCACCCTGGGCAGTAACTGTAGTTTTTTAAGATGGGTGTCCCTCTGTAGGTTCTCCACTCTTGGTAGGTACATATGCACCTCACATGCCCTCAATCGGAGATTTTCATTAGCAGTGTCCATTTGGCCCATGCATGTGCCAAAGGTATCCTCATGCCCTGTGCCAAGGCTATATCAGGCGGCGTGGGCGAACCACCCCTTCAGTTCCTTCTGCACCACTGAGTCTCAGCAGCAGGAACTCCAAACCAAAGGGAAAGGAGGACAGGTAGTGGATCACTCATAGGGATACACATCTCAAAGATCTACAGTTACTGCGCAGGGTGAGTAACCTCTTCTTCAAGTAGTGTCCCTATGGGTTCTCCACTCTGGATGACTCCCGAGCAGTATCCCCAGGAGGAGGGGGCTTCGGAATGGAGTCCATCACATAAGAGAGAACGGCATTGCCAACTGCAGCATCAGACCTGGAGGCATCAACCAAGGCAGAGTGTCTAGAGAAAGCATGTACTGAAGATGACGTAGCAGCCCTGCAGGTTTCTGAAATGGGAACATTTTTAAAGGAAAGCCATACATGTACATTTGATCTAGTTGAGTGTGCTGAAACGCTGGTAGGGGGTGAGAATTTTGACAGTCTGGTAGCAAGCCATAATACAATCTGAAATCTATTGACAGTCTCTGGGTAGAAATGGGAGAACCCCTGGATCTATTTGCAATTGAAAGGAACAGTTTATTATTGGATTGGCTAAATGGTTTGTTCTATTCAGGCAGCCAGATAATGCTCTCCTGACATCTAGAGTGTAGAGAATGGTCTCCCAGCTGGAAGCATGCAGTTTCAGTAAGAAAGTTGGCAGGCATATGGTCTAATTCAGGTGAAATTCAGAAGTCCCTTCAGGGAGAAACCTGGGATGTGGCCTTAAAGACATCTTATTCTTGTGAAAATTTGTGAATAGGGAGTCTGCTATCAACACCCCAGTCTCTCTGAACTGAGGTAATTGCCACTAGGAAGTCTGTTTTTCTTGATAAATTCAAGAGGGAGCAGGTGGCCACTGATTTGAATGGGGACTTTGTAAGGCTTTCAAGAACCAAATTCAGGTTCCAAGGAGTAGGAACATTTATCTGTGGGAAAAGATTCCCCAAGTCATTCATAAATCTTGCAGTTGTGGGGTGAGCAAAGAGAGAAACCTTCAACAGTAGTGTGAAAGGCTGACAGGGCCGCCAGGTGAACTTTGATGGAATTGAGGGATAATCTCAATTTCTTATGCTGTAGCAGGTAATCCAGAATGAGAGGAAGCAGGGCAGATTCAGGAGCAGCATTGTGGCACTCGCGTCAGTGACCAAATCTTGCCCACTTCTGGAGGTCAATATTTCTGGGGAAAACTTTTCTATTATTTAATAAACATGTTGGACCTCCGCAGGGCAGGATGACTGTAGCCCCGTGAACCATCAAGGAACCACACCTTGAGGTGAAGAATACTCAAGTTGGGGTGCATCAGGCCTCCTGAGAGGGGAATTGAAGGACAGTTGGAAGATCTGAGGGTAGAGAGCAAAGTGAAACAGGTAAGGGAACCATGCCAGCCCTGACCACATCAGGGCTATTAGAATGACTCCAGCCTTGTCCTCTAATGGAGGAGCTCCCAGAGAATAGGAGGGCGACAGCACTAGGGATGTAAAGGGATCCACAGACTAAGAGGTTCTTGATACCAAGAGGTACTCTGTGCCCACTAACTATGGAGACTGTGGTTCAGCATTTGCCACCAATTCCCTCTGGTATCTGAAGTCCTGCAGTACCAAGAGATGTTGTAGTACCAAGTGTTTGTCCTTATCTGATGGTAACAGAGCCTTAGGGCGCTTCAGGACTGGTGCTGATGATGTTGAAGGCTTACACAGTACCATGGCACTTGGTAAGAGTATCAAGAGCGAAGTCTGAGATGAAGGTACTGATCCTCCATGTTTGGTGCCATCCCCAGACAACGGTACCAAGGTCTTTCCAGAGCCCAGTTTGGTCTTAGAGCCATGGTGTTTTCTTGCATCCCCTATACCAGAGAAGACTTTCATGCCTACAGTAACGAGCCTCGAGGAAGACCTCTCAGAGGCTGTAGATCAGGCCAGAGACCAAGGTCTTTTTAGGGGGAATCCCTGCAAGGGGAACTAGATCTCCTCTTCTGGGATGCTTTAGCAGAGGGCTCTGGGGATTTCTCTTTCCTAGGAGAATGCTGCACCAAGGTGGAAGGAGCATTAGATGATCCTGGCAACTGACATCCAGAGGGTTCCTTACCTGGTTCCGAAGTGGAGTGGGGGAAACAGTCCATCATTTGCCTTCCCAGTTCTTCCAAGTCAGAGATTTCAGGACGAGGCAGAAGTTGCACTTCCGCAGCATGTCCGATTCGTCCAGGCAGCAAACACACTTAGTGCGTCCGTCACTGACTGGGATTGCCTTTTTACATGAGAGGCAGAATTTGAACCCTGGTGTACCAGGCATGCCCCTCACAAGGAGAATTTCCCCAGCAGGAGTCTCTAACCAGAAAAATATACATATATTTTTAAACCAACAATCCTCCCTCCCTAACTAGAAGCTCCAAAACTACCGCGGTAGGCAAGAAGCAAACACACTATCTCCATCTCGGCCTGAGGCAGTTGAGAAAGAACTGAGGGGGTGATTTGCTCACACAGCCTCATATAGCCTTAGCGCAGGGCATGAGGATACCAACAGCAAATGCATGGGCTGTACAGACACTGCTAATGAAAATCTCTGATTGAGGGTAAGTGGGGCATATGCGGCCCACCAAGAGTGGAGCACCTACAGGGACACTACTCAAAGAAGAACCTTGAGGAGAAAAACACTTACAACTACATATGTACATATTGATAAATTTACGGGTCTTCTGGTGAAGTTTTGTGCATTGTTCAAAACATACTTTAACAAAAAAGTCAAACATTTTGCATTGTCTTGCACTGTAAAACATTTATATTTTAATTAGGTTTAACTTACTCCATCCATCTCCCTCTTTCTGTCATCATCTCTTTCCTTTCCTGCTATGTTTTCCTTCATCTGGCATTTTCCATATTCATTTCCCTTCAAACTAGTTTGTCATCATCCTTTTTCTTCTCCCTCCATCATCCCTTTTTCTCCCCTCCTGACTCCCTCTCCATGGCTTCAGACAACCTTATCTCCCTTCAATAATCATTTGCTCCTTTCTCACTCCCCATCCTCCTATCTAAATCCCCCATTTTTCCTTTGATCTCTCTCTTACTCTATCCCACCCTCTTTTCTTCCATTAGCCTCAATCTCACCACCTCCTCTGCTCACACAAAACTCTCTGCCTTTAGACCCCCTCATACATCCACACTTGCTGTCCCACCCTCCACTCACACCCATCATTGACAAACTCCCTGCTCACCCACACTCCTTTCTCTCATATGGCCATGCATTCAATATACACTCTCACTTCTCCTACAAACACCATGCACCCCCCACTCAGCCCCCTGTTACAGTCCAAACCTACCAACCTTACCCATCCACATCAATAAACCCACCACTCATGCATCCACACTCCTATTCTCTCACTTCCTGTTCCCTGCAAACACACCACCTCCTCAGACTCATGTACCCACAACTCATCTAAGCAACCCCCTGAATCAAGCACCCCATTTCTTATGGGTCCCTGAACCAGTCCTTTTTCTGAACATTTCATGACCTTCCCAAAGCCTTCCCCATTTTGGGTGCATCACATTTCCTTCAACCCCACACACCCCTGGTCTCATGCTCCCCAGACAGGCATCTCTGCCAGACTTATCATAGGAACACACACACTCCTCCCGCACCACTCCAACCCCTTCCATGTTTCTCACCCTCCACCCTCTTGTCCCAGCAGTGATTTTAAAAGGAAAAGATAGAGAAAGCAGGTCTGCCTCTTCCCTACTCACAGCCCCCTGCGGAATGGAAGGAGTGTATGTTTTAAGACATACAGTCACAGTTACAATTGTATTTTGCTTTGTTGTTTGTTTTTTGTACTGGAGTAGCTTCTAGGGTCCCAATCATAGATCAGGGCCTCGTTGTGGTAGGTGCTCTGTGAGCATGTAACAAAAAGACAGTCTCCGCACCAAAGAGCTTACAAGCTCAACATAAAACACAGCAGGTGAATGAACAGATTGGGGAACGCAAAACAACAATCAGACACTCTGAACTAGAATCAAACCTTAGAGCACTTTTAAAGGTCAAGTGGCACCAATATAACATTATGTACCAGTGCAGCTTAGCTGTTCTTTTGGAACATATGGAGCACCATTAGTGCAAGCTGCAGTACTGGAAACGTGCCGTAGCCTTAACAGAATGCATGTATAATACATGTAAGATGTTCCTACCCTGAGCTAATTAGCACTGGTGATGGAAACCCACAGAAATCCTCATCTCTTCTTTCTTCATTAATTCAGACTCGTCGTAGAGGAATAAATACTTAGAATGAACACCACAATGAATATAGAATAAATACAATGCATCTTTAACTAATACAATCTCTTACAAGCTTTTGGTGTTTGACTCTTTTATGCTTTGTAATCTTCATGCCCTCCTGTTTCATCTACCCCAAACCATCACCATGTTTTGGATTCTCCCCTCCCCCCGCATATTGCCCAACATCCATTTTTCTAAAACTGTGTGTGTGTGTGTGTGTGTGTGTGTGTGTGTGTGTGTGTGTGTGTGTGTGTGTGTGTGTGTGTGTGTGTGTTTTAAGCACTATTAACTTTTTCTATTCTCTATTTTCTGTTATATCCTGGTTACTTGATTTTAGATTTGATGCATTCATAGAATCATAGTCTAATCAGGGTTGGAAGGGACCTCAGGAGGTCATCTAGTCCAACCCCCTGCTCAAAGCAGGACCGATCCCCAACTAAATCATCCCAGACAGGGCTTTCTCAAGCCTGACCTTAAAAACTTCTAAGGAAGGAGATTCCACCACCTCCCTAGGTAACGCATTCCAGTGTTTCACCAACCTCCTTGTGAAAAAGTTTTTCCTAAGATCCAACCTAAATCTCCCCCCCTGCAACTTGAGACCATTACTCCTCGTTCTATCATCTGGTACCACTGAGAACAGTCTAGATCCATCCTCTTTGGAACCCCCTTTCAGGTAGTTGAAAGCAGCTATCAAATCCCCCCTCATTCTTCTCTTCTGCAGACTAAACAATTCCAGTTCCCTCAGCCTCTCCTCATAAGTCATTTGTTGCAGTCCCCTTATCTTTGTTGTTGCCCTCCACTGGACGCTTTCCAATTTTTCCAATCTTTCTTGTAGTGTGGGGCCCAAAACTGGACACAGTACTCCAGATGAGGCCTCACCAATGTTGAATAGACGATCACGTCCCTCAATCTGCTGGCAATGCCCCTACTTATACAGCCCAAAATGCCATTGGTCTTCTTGGCAACAATGGCACACTGGTGACTCATATCCAGCTTCTCATCTACTGTAAGCCCTAGGTCCTTTTCTGCAGAACTGCTGCCTAGCCATTCGGTCCCTAGTCTGTAGCGGTGCATGGGATTCTTTCGTCCTAAGTGCAGGACTCTGCGCTTGTCCTTGTTGAACCTCATCAGATTTCTTTTGGCCCAATCCTCTCATTTCTCTCGGTCCCTCTGTATCCTATCCCTACCCTCCAGCATATCTACCACTCCTCCCAGTTTAGTGTCATCTGCAAACTTGCTGAGGGTGCAGTCCACGCCTTCCTCCAGATTAATGAAGATATTGAACAAAACCTGCCCCAGGACCGACCCGTGGGGCACTCCACTTGATACCAGCTGCCAACTAGACATGGAGCCATTGATCACTACCCGTTGAGACCGACGATCTAGCCAGCTTTCTATCTACCTTATAGTCCATTCATCCAGCCCATACTTCTTTAACTTGCTGGCAAGTTATTTTCCTGCCCTCTTTTTTTTAAACAAGAGAATAAATTAGAAGTTCTGCAATTGTGATGCAGAATACAGAGCTGTCACACAGAACAGCTTGGACATTAGGACTTATTTTGTTGAAACAGCATTTAGCCACTGAACAAGGGTTATCCCCTTGAGTGCTAAGTATCATTATAAAGGCACTTCTAAGGATCTTTATAAACATTAATTTGAGTCTCTGCATCCCTGTGTGGTAGGTAAATTTCTCCATTTTACCAAAGAGTTAAGTGACTTGCTCAAGGCCACACAGCCAGTCAGTGGCAGAACCAGCACTATAGCTCCTCCTAACTCCCTGTCCTGTACTTAATCCACCTCCCTATGTTTCCTATTCTCCAGCATGACAAGTGGTCCAGAGGTACTGTACTGATAAGTGCAATCAAGGTGCCAACATATATCTTAGTGCCAGGGATCAGCACACAATAAACCTCAAATTAACATCACACTTTAAGGATAACTTCCTTCACAGCTCCACTGACATCTTGTAATAAATGTTGTTCTTATTCAATGATTTCTAGTATAGTGCCAAGTCTAGTGAGAGATTTTTATCTTCAATTTTGTAAAATTATATTTCTCTCAATTTGACATAAAAAGAGTGATGACAGTATCAGGGCACTTTGGTTTGCATAAAACAGTAATTAGTTGTAAGATTAACGTTTCAAATAAGTAGAAATGAATGGTAGTTTAAATTTAGAAAATCCAACATGGCTGACCAAAATGGCAGATATACGGATGATGTAGTGGAAGATTCCATCTCTGAAAGATACTGAGTGGCATAGTGGAAAATTTCATTAACTGATAGGGAATGACTCAGCAGAATCTTCCCAAAATCCAAGATGGTGTCGGGATGGGGCTGTTCTACCTCAAAATAGGGATGATGTCATTGGGCGGGGCTAAGAAGCTGGAAGCTGATTGCTCTCTCAGGCTCAGCCAACCAGTATATAAGGCCGACAGCTAGCAGGCTGAACTTGCAGTGGGTTTGGAGGAGAGCAGAAGCTGCAAGACACCTGCAAAGAAGAAGCTACCTGGAAACTAGCCACCTGCAAGAAACCTCAAGCAACAGCAACAATAGAACCCTGAGGTTGCCTTGGCAACAGCTCCCATAGCAACTCAGCCAGCAGTCTTTGCCAGCATCAGCTACCAAACAGCCACAGTGACCAGCAGGCTTCCATATCTGTCACCAGAGGGCAGCTTCCACCTCACCAGCAGCAGACAGTGTCGGACATCAAGCGGACAGCGCCTCCTTTTGACAGATCAGAAGGACCCTATTGACAATTCAGAGGGATCTAAGAATAGTAAAAGTAAGTGTAGTCTCCTATCCACTATCAAGGAATGTATGGGTTTCACTTGTATATAAAGCTGAATGCCTGTGGTCTGAATGAAGATCTTCCACAATCCATCCAATAACTGCCTAGCCAGAGCTTATTGGATGTTGGATGTTAAATGTTAAAAGCCAGATATTAAATGTTAGTGTTAAGTGAATGGTTACATTATTATATGTTATGTAGATTATATAGTCTGTGTCTTTTTTTATTTGCTGCACCACCTTAATTCTTTCAATTGTAAATCTATTGCATTTTGCTCTGTTCTATGTATTTTAGAAAAGCAAGAAAATATATTGTAATGACTTATTTCTTTAAAAAAATAATTATTTTGTTTTCAAAGAAGGCTGTATCCATGTCCTTTTGGAGGGTTAGCAAGACTAGCTTGCTCTGGGGAGCCCTCTGGAGGTCAGAGACAAGCCCCCAGTAACACTCTGGCAATTTCTTTGGGGTGGGCCACAACCCGTTTACCCTTTTGTTAAATTATTGATGGGCTAAGTGCTATTTAATAGAGCCCAACACCAAACTTGTAGGTGACATAATTGGCGTCTAAAATCTTAGGATAACACAAGAGCACAGATTGGGTCAAGAAGAGATGTGTCCTCACTACAAGTTATTGTCTAAATGCATTAGTGGGAGTTTATCCAGGGCTCTAGCACTGGCCGGTTTCAGGGAAGTTCCCCCACCGTGCAAGCTTTATCAAAATATTTTATAGCAAATTACGTACATTTACAAAACCTAGTAAACCACAGTGGAAAACACAGGATGGCAAGAAGAAACATCTAAGCTCAAGGTGGGTGGGAGCAGATGGAGGGACATCTGGCAATGCAGTATGAAGCATTCTGTTATTGCATCATTGCTTGAAGTTTGCCACATTTACGTAGTGGATGTTTCATTAGGCTTCATGGAATGGGCTGAGTTATTCTTGGTTGAGTGCTATTGAATAAGGGTCCTCAACAGAGATGAAAACTCATCAGTGGTGATCTAGCCAGAGTGACCAAAAATGGAATGAGTAAGGCTTTGGTAAGGCACAGGCTGAGGAAGATTGCCATGTCAGTTCCACAGCAGAGAGATTGTGGTAGAAAGAAACTGAATTCTAATGGCTCCTTAGTGCTTGCTAAAATTTCATCTCAGGAAGCAGCTGCGAGAACCCCTTTGTTAAGCAGCTCATCGCACAATAAGAGAGAAATCTACCATGTGAAAAGTAGTCATTTGTCTAAAGGTTCATCAAGCAGACTCATTGGCATTGCATACAGCAGAACATGAGCATACAGAGCAGAGAAGATACATTTGTTAGCAGGATGACAATGCTTCCCTATGCATTTTATTGTTGGGGAAAACAGCAGGGAAACCAATGTGGTACCTCAGCTCTGTACAGAGGGATACAGAATTTCTTTAGAAAAGTCTCCTGGTATAGAGTGTTGTGAAGTGAAAATGAAGTCTTACCCTTCACTAAAGAAGACACAAATTGTAGTGCTCGGGCCTTGCAATTGAGAGTCATTTCCTAAATATTTTTAGATGCTTGATTGTATGGCATCATTGAGTATACAGAAAACAGGTTGAAAGCTCACATAAAACACTTCTGATGCAGTGTTTTCTGCAGATTTTAAGGGAATCTCAATGAAGCTTGAGACTTTAGTTGGCCCTGAAATCACATAGTAACTGAGATGCAGAAAGGAGTTTAATGGAAAAAAAATCAGACAGTATTGAGAGTGTAGGTAGAGGGCGTACAACGGTCCATAAAAATGGGGATGTTCTTCCAAATTAGCAGCTTTGGGCTAGATCCTCAGCTGGTGTAAATCAGCATAGCAGAGCTCTATTTAAGTCACTGACATCAGTGAAACTACACTGATTTTATGCCAGCTGAGGGTTAGTCCTTTTTCTGAAACCTTTCTAGTGTCCCAGTTAATTTATTAAATACAATGGGCAATCCAAGACTGACAGCATGAAAACCTGAAAATAAATTTAAGCTTTGATTCCCCTATTACTCTTCCTGGTCTGTGGAGTTTTGCAGAATCATAGAAACATAAAGCAGGAAGGGACCTAAAGAGGTCATCCAGTCCAGCCCATTATTGAATGCAATGAGTCGATTTCAGACAAATTCTCTGATTTCTAATCTAAAGTACTTACAACCTCTCCCAGATTGGTGTCATCCATACATTTTATAAGCACATGCTCCACTTCATTCTCCAAGTCATTAATAAAAATATTGACTAGTATTAGACCCAGGACAGACCCCTGCTAACCCCACTAGATACGCCCTCGTAGTTTTACAATGAACTATTAATAACTACTCATTTAGTATGGTCTTTCAACCAGTTATGCACCCACCTTATAGTAATTTCATCTAGACCACATATCCCTAAATTTGCTTATGAGAATGTCATGTATCAAAAGCCTTACTAAATTTGAGATGATATATTTACAGATTTTCTTCCTCCCCCATCCACTAAGCAAGTAACCCTATCAAAGAAGGAAATTAGACTAGTTTGGCATTATTTGCCCTTGACAAATCTATGCTAGCCTATTTATAATTCTATTATCCTCCAGGTGCTCACACATTGATTGTTTAATAAATTGTTCCAGTATTTTTCCAGGTATCAAAGTTAGGCTGACTGGTCTATAACTCCTAGGTCCTCTTTGTTCCCCTTTTTAATGATAGGTACTATGTTTGCCCTTCTCTTCCCATGGCCATACCGATCACACAAAAGGGTATTGCCTTTGAGTGACCAAAGCAGGTACCTCTTTGCCCTCCTTCTGACTCTCACCAGTTATCAATAGTTTGATTTCCTTGTCTTCAAAGATGGACCAGAGTGACTACCCCAAGAATAATCTCAAACATGTGCTTTTAGATGTAAAACACCTTGACTGTGTTTTACATCTAGTGTTGCACTCATGAGTAGTTTTGCATGCATAGACATTGATGATGCATTTGCATGCTCAAATCAGATGTATGCAAAAGTGTGTAACTGAATGTGATTATGTGCACACGCTAAACTGGACCTGCCTGTGGATTTAGCCTTCCCCTACTGAACTCCACTTGCAATAGATTGGTACTTAAAGGGTTGTACAGTATATATTCCAAGTCCTATGAATTCAAATGTCTAAAATGTGGACTGTCAATTCTCTATTTTAGAGATGAAAAGTTAGTTACTAAATGCACTAATGTATATGAAGTGCACAAATACTACCTTTGTTGGATCATATTAAAGAAGTTCTGTATTAAAATCACAAATGAGTTTGATTCCCCATAGTTTAAATTCCAGGGTATTACTAATTAAGAGGTCTCTTGGTTTTTGGTACTGTTTCTCTCCCTCTGTGTGTGAAACTTGCAAGCTGCTAACTGTGTTAGTACATTCTAAGACAGAGTCTGCTCTCAAAGCAATTCTTTGTAACAACAACTACTCACACAGAGAGAGACTCAAAGCAATACTCTGTAACAACAGAAACAGCACATAGAGACACCCCACCCTTTTGTTGTATTTATCTCGCTTTGTTAACAGTTGTGATTAAAGTAGAGATAGAGGATGTATGTGGATGGATGCTTGGTGTGGATAATAACTGAATGATCAGGGAAGTGCCAGCTTAAGAATCCAGTGTCCATCAGCTGAAGAAGGCGTCAAGTGGAAACAACCAGAGGACCCCCGGAGGGCAGACTGGAATCCACCCAACAGCCTCAAGAATGGGAGAACCAAAGAACAAGATAACATCTGGCAGTACGGAGCCGTCAGGAATGTGACATCTGCTGATTGATTCAGCAACATCATGATGAAGCAATTCCCATAGACTAGCATAGGAAAAAATTCCTATAAAAATGGACTCTAGAAAGTGAGAACTTTGGGGTCTGATTCTGCAAACCAACTTCCAGGAGCATCAGATGAGCATCTGACGAGGCCCTGCTCCCTCCTCATGTCCAGGCCACCTGGCCAGTGGCTTGGCATGAGCAACTCTAAGGCTGGTAACTATGATAACAACCTTGCAGAACCTGCGTGTGTGTGTGTATGAATGAATGTGTGAATAAATATGAGATTGAATGGAATGTTATAGCTATAACTAACTGCTTACTATGATAACCTTGCAGAACCTCTGTGTGTGTGTGTGTGTGTGTGTGTGTGTGTGTGTGTGTGTGTGTGTGTGTGCGCGCGCATGAATGAATGTGTGAATAAATATGAGATTGAATGGAATGTTATAGCTATAACTAACTGCTTATTAGGATTCTTTCTGTATTCACAACAAATGTGGTATTTTGCCTTTTTCCCTTTAATAAGATCCTGCTGGTTTTTATTTTATTGGTATAACACCTTGAGGAGCGCCTCAGAAGAGCATTTCAAATAACAACATGAAATATTCTAGTTTTATTTAGGGCTCACGAAAGATGTATGTAGCAATGAACAAACGCCTCCATTTGTGAAACCAAACCAAGTAAAACTGAAACGTACAGTAGCCAAAATAGCATAAGACAGGGTATTTAGAAGTCAGAACACAGGAACAAGTTGACCGAGTCATGGTGCCCTTGTAAAGCTTTTTGATTGGGACTCATGGCTGCAAACCCAACATGAGGTCTTCCATTGACCTCAAACCCTTATGCTATGCCATAGTGAGGACTGAGGGCCACTTCTACAGGGAGATAAATCAGAAGTGTGTTCACAAAACTGGTTTTAGTTTCTGGAGATAGTTGGAAGGAAGTTGGATAGGAGTTTCCCTGTTAAATCTGCAATGTAATCCAGCCAGAGCTATAATAAAGAGAGAGAAGATACCCTGATTCTCTAGAAGACCTAGGTCATCACTAGAGAACTCTAGTTTGCTTTGCCCTGATATATTACATACCATGTTGCACAGGATTATGAGCAGCAGTCACTACTAGCCTGTGTTGAAGTGAGACCTACAACACAGTGGCCCCCTGAAATTCCAGACTCAGTAGCATTGTCTAGACCTAACAGAATGCTGTCCCTCACCAAAGACAGTTTAGGTTATCAGGAACATTTTCTGAAAAGACAGGTTGCTGAGGTAGAAAGATACAAATAATACTCAGTTCTTAAAATGGCAATGGTAAGGAATAAAGCAAAGAGCTAAAGCAACCTCTGTGTATATTCCTCAAGATCAAAGGACAGCTAAAGGCAAGCCAATCGGGAGTCATTCCACAAAGATCAAGTCAATTCATTAAGGCAGGAAAGAGGAGACAATAACTGAAGCTGCTAGGAATTCAAATGATGGGAAAAGAACTTATAGAAGATTCGAGCTGGTTCAGAGTTTTAACACTTTCTCCCATGCTTCTCACCACCTAGCCTCATTTATTTCTATCATAGGCCTAGAAAATCTTCTAGTAGCTACCAGATGGCTGGATAGGTTCCTTGTCCTCTAGCTGCAGTGCTGATGTACTGTACTTAATCTATTCACAAATAATTTAATCAGAAACCTTAATAAGGGAAACCACTTTCCCCCTCATTTTTAGCATGGAAAATAGTCTATTGTTAGAAGACTCAGATTTCACTAATGCTTTCCTTTCAACAGATTGTGGTTACCTCTAATATTGCACACTGAGCCTGTAGCATTAAATCAGCAAATATTTGAAGTGCTTCATTGATGCTACCCCCTCAAAAATAAAGGAAACAGCAAGCACTTCAAAAAAGCGGTTAAGTGCAGGAACAATTTGTTTAACTTCCAAGTCTTTTTATTCAGATGAATGTTTGTCTTTCCCCAAAGAGGGAATACAGAAAGGATTAAAAAATCTCCCTCACAAACAACTTGGAAACCAAGCCAGCCTCCTGGTTTATATTACTTTTTGTAAAGGAGCCATCACTAGATGTGCATACTAATTTTCCCCTGAGAACAGAACAGCATCATCATCAACTAAGCTGAACTTTTTAAATGTATTTGTGACCCAGCTGTCAAATCAAAAATGTGTGAATTACAGTGCTGCCTCTTCCATTGATGTCATAGTTTTATAATAGATACTGGCATGTACAATATTTAAGAGATGAACATTATCTTTAGGAGGAGGGGAATGTACATCCCCTTCTCCCTCTGGAGCAAAAGGGGAAAATTGCCATTTGGTCGTAATGCACAAAATAACTCACAATCTCTGATAATGGGTTCATCCAGGGCTCCCCTGAAAGATAGGACACTGGAATATTGTTAACTACAGTAGACAGAGGATCTAAATTACTCTTTGCAGCTGTAGCAAGTAAGTTAGTGCAAAGTAAAGCTGAAGTATTGCCATTAAAAACCTCAAAATGACTGTTTGGTGCATGAGGTAGAAGGAAATGGCTGGCAGAAGCCAAAGAGAAGCAGAAGCTTGGATGAACATATTAGATGCACTTCTTTCAAGTAGGTATGAACATGTCTTTATTTGGAGCAGCATGTGTAAACAAATAGCTAAAACCCATCCCCCTAGATTGGTAGGGAATGAGTGTATAAAAAGATTTCAGAAAATGGAATGAGCGCACACTCTCAGAGGGCACTGTGACAGAAGATGCAAGGAAACTTTCTTCCAAGTAACACTAGAAAATGCAGAGGAAGCTAGAAGGAGCAGGGACTGACAAGCAGAGTAGGGAAAGTAATACTATTGCGAATAAAGCAAACATCATGTATTAGCAGGTGTTTTCGTAAGCATGACAAGAGAAGTAATTCTTCCACTCTGTTCAGCACTGATAAGGCCTCAACTGAAGTATTGTGCCCAGTTCTGGGCATGACACTTCAGGAAAGATGTGAACAAATTGGAAAAAATCCAGAAGAGGGCAACAAAAACTATTAAAGGTCTAGAAAACATGACCTACAAGGAAAGATTTAAAAATGGGTTTGTTTAATCTGGAGAAGAGAAGATTGAGTGGGGGCATGCTAACAGTTTTCAAGTATGCAAAAGTTGTAAAAAAAAAAGAGGGTGATAAATTGTTCTACTTAACCACCAAGGACAGGACAAGT
The DNA here is from genome assembly GCF_015237465.2 of Chelonia mydas. NCBI lineage: Eukaryota > Metazoa > Chordata > Testudines > Cheloniidae > Chelonia > Chelonia mydas. The sequence goes on from NC_057852.1 coordinate 105,453,485, forward strand.
AATGGGCTTAAATTGCAGGATGGGAGCTTTAGGCTAGACATTTGGAAAAATTTCCTAACTGTAAGGGTGAGTAAGCACGGAATCATTACCTGGAGAGGGTTGTGGAATGTCTGTCACTGGAGGTTTTTAAGAACAAGTGAGACAAAACACCTCTCAGGGATGGTCTAGATAATACTTAGTTCTGCCTCGGTGCAGGGGACTAGACTATATGACCTATACAGGCCCGTTCCAGTCCTACATTTCTATTTAAGGTCCAGCATGAAATCATAATGTAGCAAAAATGATTAGGAGTATGGAACAGCTTCCACATAATGAGAGTGTAGCAGAGCAAGATGATCAAGGATGATCCAGGGAACAAAGGCTGAAACAGTCCCCAGACACACAATCCCAACTGACCCAGTAACTGAAAACAACTGAAATAACCTGAAAGAGAAAGAAAAACACAAACAGCCAAACAAAGTCACTCACCCCAAAGTTAGTACTCGCACCTTGTTTATTCAGCAGGGGGATCCTTCTTCCCCTCTCAAACTCCCCTGTTTGCGGTCCTGTTTACTAGCCTATTCACATATTCATATTCAGCGAACATATTCAAAAATGATCTGGAAAAGAGGTAAACAGTGAGATAGCAAAGTTTGCAGATGATATAAAATTACTCAAAATAGTTAAGTTCAAAGCTGACTGTCAGGAGTTACAAAGGGGTCTCACTGAACTGGGTAACAAAAAGACAGATGAAATTCAGTGTTGATAAATGCAAAATAATTCATATTGGAAAACAATCCCAACTAGACATACAAAATGATGGTGTCTAAGTTAGCTGTTATCGTTCAAGATAGATCTTGGAGTCATCATGGACAGGTCTCTGAAAACATCTGCTCAAGGTGTGGCAGCAGTCAGAAAAGCTAACAGAATGCTAGGAACCATTAGGAAAGGAGTAGATAATAAAATATAGTGTCACTATACAAATTCCTGGTAGATCCACACTTTGAATACTGCCTGCAGACCTGGCCCCACGTCTCCAATATATATATTTTATAGACCTCTATCACACCCCCCATTAGTCATCTGTTTTCTAAGCTGAGCTGTTGGATCATATTAAAGAAGTTCTGTATTAAAATCACAGATGAGTTTGACTCCCCATGGTTTAAATTCCAGGGTATTACTAATTAAGAGGTCTCTTGGTTTTTGGTACTATTTCTCTCCCTCTCTGTGTGAAACTTGCAAGCTGCTAATTGTGTTAGTACATCCTAAGACAGAGTCTGTTCTCAAAGCAATACTTTGTTACAACTACTCACACAGAGAGAGACTCAAAGCAATACTTTGTAACAACAGAAACAGCACATAGAGACACCCTACCCTTTTGTTGTATTTATCTCGCTTTGTTAACAATTGTGATTAAAATAGAGATAGAGGAGGTATGTGGATGGATGCTTGGTGTGGATAATAAATGAATAATCAGGGAGGTGCCAGCCTAAGAATCCAGTGTCCTTCAGCCGAAGAAGGCGTCAAGTGGAAACAACCAGAGGACCCCCGGAGGGCAGACTGGAATCCACCCAACAGCCTCAAGGATGGGAGAACCAAAGAACAAGATAACATCTGGCAGTACGGAGCCGTCAGGAATGTGCCATCTGCTGATTGATTCAGCAACAGCATGATGAAGCAATTCCCATAGACTGGCATAGGAAGAAATTCCTATAAAAATGGACTCTAGAAAGTGAGAACTTTGGGGTCTGATTCTGCAAACCAACTTCCAGGAGCATCGGATGAGCATCTGACAAGGCCTTGGTGAGCATCTGAGTCGTCTGAAGCTTGAAATGCTTCCTTTGAGGCGCTGGTCTATGGAGCCCCATGGATTTTAATGTCGCTCGCGAGTCCTGTAGAGTTTAGAGTCTCTTCGTTCCAAGAACAGACTCGAGCCATAGAAGGGCAAATCTTGAATTGTTTGTTAGATCTTGTGCGGTAGGCCCGAAACCTGCAGCCATGAGCTCCTTTGCATGGCTATAGCGGTGGACATCATGCAGGTCACCGAGTCCAGTGCAGCTTGTAAGGAGGTCTTTGTGATAACCTTGTCCTCTTTGAGGATGGCTCCAAAGTTGGACCAAGAATCAGATGGGAGCAACTCCTTGAACTTGGACAAAGTGTTCCAAGAGTTAAAATTATAGTGGCTGAGGACCACTTGTTGGTTGGCAATCTGAAGTTGGAGCTCCCCAGTGGAATAAACCTTAAGGCTGAAGAGGTCCAGCTTTTTTGCCTCCTTAGACTTAGGCGTTGGTTCCTGATGCCCTTGACTCTCCTTCTCATTTGCTGCCACCACAACCAGTGTGCCTGGCTGAGGGTGGGTAAATAGCTATTCACGCCCATTTGAAGTACATAGTACTTCCTATCCACTCTTTTGGCTGGAGGGGCGGGAGGAGGGGGAGAGAGGCAGGAGTTTGCCATAGGGTCTTGGTGGTATTTTGGATGGTCTTAAATCAGGGATAAGGCCACCATTGAAGGACTCTCAGATCACCATAGGATCGTTTCTTCTGACACCTCCTCCGCTTAGAGGCCCAAATTTTGTGCCACTCTTCTGAAAAACTCCTGTTCAGCTATATTGTCCATAGCTGGCAACGTGGCAGATAAGCCCACTACTACCTCATCTGGGGAGGATGAGGATGATGCCTTTGGTGGCACCAGATCCTCACAACCCTCCAACACACTGGGATCCTCCCACGGTGATATTTCTTGCGCTGTGCCAGGGGCATTGGCCTCGGTGCCGGCTTGGACGCTGTTCTCTGAGCCTCGCGGAGGTTCCCGTACCATTGAGGATGACAGGGGGGCCTGCCTACCTTTCTGAGGCAATTGACAGTGATCTGGAGCTCAGCCCCTGGGTTTGGTGATATGCCCACGGGGTCCAGAAGGGCCACTGTGTTGGCATCTGCCATTGTGGTGGCCAGGTCATTGGGAGGATTTGCTGCTCCTCCTCTTGACTTGAACGGTGACAAGAGTGGAGCTGACTCTGCCTCGAGATGTAAAACTCTGGCTCAGACCCTGAAGACAAGTCCGACCTCCGTGAGCACAGTGGTGCCAAATGGAGTTGGTGCTAGAAAGCGGTGCTGAGGGGAGGGCGACTGGTGCTGCATTGTGGCCAGTTTACCCTTGGAAAGCATGGCTCCTCTGTGTGGTGCCAGTGCTGGGGAAAGCGGAGCTGTCATTGCTATGAGGTCCCTGGTGGCCTCAAACGTGTCCGGGGTGGATGGAAGATCCAGCTCCTCCATCTGGCTCTCCCGCGTGGGGGAGTCCAATTGAACCAAACTTGACAGACCTCTCTGTGAGGGCAGTCAATGGTGCCGGTTTTGCCGAAGCAGGGGCTGAGTGTCCCGGCACAGGATGTACTCTGCAATCGCTTTTGTGTTCCACTGCTCTGACTGTGGGTGAATGTTCCCCTTTCGGCTCTCTTCTGTTTTTTTGTGCGGTACAGGCAAGTGCGAGCAGTGCTGGGTAGCTGCAGAGCCTGTCTTCACTGGTAGTGCCACAGGCCTCTAGACCCTGAGTCCTTTATCAGCACCACAGCCTCCCTCACTGAGGAGGAGAGATGACTCCATGAAGAGGAGAAATTTAACCTAAAGTTTCTCTCCTTCTTGGTTCTTGGGCAGAAGCCTCTACAGATTTTGCAGGACCCACATGGTTTGAAGCCTTGAGACTGAGGCATGCCCTGGTCCCCCAGAGGGGAAGAACATGGGGGGGGAACCCCCCACAGAAACTTGTTTAACTAACTAAAAAAGCTTAAACACTAAGTAAAAACCACTTACAGATACAAATAGGAAAAGTCCACTAGGGGATTGCTTGCCATAGCAAGGAAGAGAAGCAACAGCTCCAACGACCACCATGGGTGGTAAGAAGGAACTGAGGAAGTGGCAGGGACCTATACACACCATGAATGTGTGACTCCAGGGGCTCCACAGCTGACCCAATGGGTACCACTAGGGGAAAAACCTTCCGACAACTCTGCACGCGGTGCGCACACACCTACTTCACACAACACACAGCCAACCTGTGGAACTCATCATCATAGGATGTTGTGAAGGCCAAAAGAATAATTGGGCTCAAAGAAGAATTAGATAAGTTTATGGAGGATAGGTCCATCTATTAGCCAAGATGGTCATGAGGTATGACATAACCTCATACTCCAGGTGTCCCTAAACCTCCGACTGCCAGAAGCTAGGACTGGACAACAGGGAATGGATAATTCAAAATTTCCTTGTTCTATTCATTCCCTCTGAAGCATTTGGCACTGTCCACTCTCAGAAGACAGGATACTAGGCTAGGTAATCCAGTTGTCTGACACTGTGTGGCCATTCTTATGTTCTTAATGATCCTGATTTCTGCACTTGTATTTGTTATTGAACAGTTTGGCCTATGGAATTGGTTGTGGGCAAAGTAATCATTGATTATTTGCTACTTTTGATGTGTGATTGTAGTCCAACCAAGGAGCAGAAATACCAAATTTAAGACAGGAAAATAAGTTACCAATAAGTAAGAATGAATAATTCAATAGTGAATGCTCATTCATATATGAATAGCCAGTGTGACATCAAAGGGAACATTCACACACTAAAGTACTGGACTACCCAAATGGCTATGAAGAAAAGCTTCCCTTTGAATGGAAAAAAAAAAGTCTTCAAAATTTATGGCGAGAGGCACAAACAGAGACGGTAACTAACTTGCTCAGTCACGTGGCAGGTCAGTGGCAGAGGGACCCAGGATTTCTATTCCCCATCTAGTGCCCTAACTACTGGACAGAACTGCCTCAAGGTCCATCTCTCCAGTACTCATGGTATCATGCCTTTAGTAAAGCAGACAAGGTTACACAATGGGGCACCGGCCAAACATTTTAGGCAGAGTAGACACAGGCCCTTCATCCTTCAGTGGGTTGAAATGATAAAGTTTATACTGTACATATTATGGGGTAACGTAAGTTGAACACATACAATATTTGCACCGATATTTTTTACTTGTCAAATTTCAGATTTATTCAGACATTAAATGTGACATTAAAAATCAATATCCATTTACGAAATGAAGCAAAACCATAAGAATAAAAAACAGGAAGACACTGTACAGCAAATCTCCAAGAGACATTTTCCTCAGAAGAATCTCAGAAAAGTAAGTGACTGTAAATGTGAACAAAGATTTAATTCCCAAAACTCAATTTCTTCCAGTGATAAACCAATCACACTAATGGGAGACAGGGTAAACTTGTAATGGGGAATTAAATGTAACATGCTACACAATGGTAAATAAATACTCCAGCTGCATTTTTTTTAAAGCACTAGTGACATGCGATGGATTATGCAAGTACTGTGTGTGAATATATATACAGGGGTGGGGGAAATCTCAGACCTTGTTGCTTGTTTTAATTTAATGGGTAAAAATTTATAGCCTCCAGGAGCTAAGAGCAAGTACAGTGCAGCAGAGTTTGCACTTGGTATGTGGGGAAGGCGGGGGAAGCATCAGCCCAACATGGCAGAATTCAGAGTATTACTCTGAATTAAAGTGCATATAGTTAAATTGTCTAGGTCTTTGTTGCTTACTACTGTATTGAAAGATAGATGTATGTTGGTATCCAAGGACTGGCCACGTTTCAGCTTTACAAAAATATTTACATGTTTACATTGTTGAGATAAGGAACACAGTCAGGCTTTAATTGTGCTTGCCTTCCGTTCAGACATTAATACATTTAAATTCAATCCACCATCCAACCTGTGATTTGGTAATAATATACATATATAAATGTACCTACACCCTCCCACACCAAAGAAACTTATTGAAAATATGTGTATCTGTGCAGAAGATTGGGTCGGAAATATACAAGGGAAAAAAAAAAAAAAGGAATTCACTTCTTCATCCAGTCAGAGGCAATAAACAAGCTTTTAAATCAAAGGGTGGGATGTATATGCCTTGGTTCAGGTCAGTTCACAACTTGCTAGGTTTTCATCTATATATCACTAACAAAACAAAAAAAGTTCTCCTGATTAAATTTATACACTTCTCCCTCCACAGCTCCCGTCATAGCAATTAGAAAGCAAGCATAACACATACGGAAAGAATTAGGTTTAAGTCTGAATAAGAAAGCCTATTAGAAAAGGTTTTACTTCTATGTGTCCAAGAAGCAGAGGTTGATCTAGTAGAGAGTGAAACAGGAACAGGCCAGTCACACCCCAGGGCAGCATGTATTACTTCCATTCATACGACCAGCTTGGAGACATTTTTGAACCCTTCCTTGCCCCCTGAAATGAGAGAGACTAAGTTTCTCTGTTCAAACTCTTGTGCTCTACACTCATATGCACCTTCATAAACCCCTTTAAAGTCCAAACACTGGGACTGACTCTCCCACTGCACTAGAGGGAAGGGCATACACGCAGAACATACTGCTCTGGTGCTGGCAAAACTCAGTTTCACAGTTGTGCAGAAACAGTGGAAGAGCATGCAAAGCCACTTTATATTTGTGAAAGAGCAAGAATGGGCTGATACGATAAGCAAGATGGTAGAAAGAAAAGCTTGTTTATGTGGCAGACGTTAGAGCAACTGGGAATACTTTAAAGGTTCATATTGTTAAAGTAATAGAACGCACAGCTTCAAAATAAATCTTATCTAGGATCTAAAGGACTAGGTGCAGCTTCAGATCAGATCTGTCTTCCTGGGGAGTTTAAAGAGAGGGTCTCAAAAATGTGGATTGGGGGCAAGCACCTTCTAATGAAGCCTCCAATGAGAGTTGAGCCATAAACTCTGAGCATGCTAACTGACGCCAACATTAAACCCTTGCTACAGAGAGAATGATCTGTAGGTACACCAGTAAAACAGCGTGTTCTTAGGCTGTCACCAGTAGAATGTTTTTGTCCATACTATCCAGAAGTAGTAATGGACACTACAGGCTCTCTCAAATTTAGCAGGATATAGCTACCTCTCAGAAACTTCTTCCTCTTGCAGCGTTAACCTCTCATGCACCTAGCTAGCAAGTACATAATTTGCCAAATTTGACTGAGTAGAAAGCACATGGAACCTGAAGTAGTGGCATCTTCTGTCTAGGAACAGTTGGAAAAGGTTAGCAAACCTTGTTTGTCCTATCCCTCCAGCAACCTTCTGCAAGAAGGGAAGCAAACACAAATACACAGGAGGTCCCTGGAGAAGCTGCGACAGCAGCTATGTGGCATCAAGTGATTCTCTGTACTGGCTTCAGCAAGTAGATTGGAATGTGTCTCCTCATTTAACCCTATTCACTGGAAGTCTGGTGGGAAAAGGCACCACCCACAGGAAAACATGTTTTCATGTAACCTGCCTGAGATATATTTGTCTATAAAAATATATTTAGGACTATAAAATGGCATATATTTGGCCTCCTTCTCCCCCACTCTTTGTTACTTGAGTTCTTGGATTGTAAGCTTTTTAGGAATGCCTACCTATGTACAGGGCCTAGCACAATGGGTCCCCAATCCTGATCATGGCCTCTGGGCACCATCATAATATATTCAATTAAAAAAAACCCTTATCTCCTACTTCAGATAATTCTCAGAGCATGATTTTAGATGGATATCCCAGGAGCCACTCTGATCATAGCGACAATATTGGCTGAGAGCGTCAGAGAGTCCTGTGCCATTCAAGGGTGTCTAGGAGGCCTGGCAAGTCTCCAAGAGCACTTTAGTGGTTGTCTTGCCAATTGGACTCATTGACTGTCAGCCAATCCAAATAGTTGAAGTGGAAAGATATAGTTAGCTGAGCACAGGAAAACCTGTAGGTCATTTTAAGTACACCACACCTCTTTATCTACAGGATGTGGACATATGCCATATCCCTCCACAGGAAAGTTGGATTTGCTGAAGCAGTTTGCCAGGGAGCATCCACCTTCAACGCCAGTGACCAAAACTGAGCTTTTTCTCTTGGCAAGCAACTTCTAAAGTCTGCTTGCATTAGCCTGGAGGGCAACCAAGGTTCCGAGAGCCACCCATCTGTCTGATCAGATATTTAAATTATGAGCTTTAACAGGATGGCATTGTTCAACATCTTCTTTAGAAGGATACGGGGTAATGCCTCCAGAGTAGCCAGGTTAGAGACAGGGGTAGTCAATTATATTCTGGAGAGGTTTGAGATGGCAAGTTGCCTAAACTTATCAAAATGATAAACAACCAGTAACTGAAATAACTATGCTTAAAAGCTCCAACACAGAAGAGACGCTGCTTTTCCGGACATATTAACTTCAGCTGGTAATTTCGATATTCTTTGTTTTTTCATAGGGCATAGTAAAGGTTTCTGCTGAAAACACCACCACTGCCTTGCAAATGCATATAAACAAAGAGAAATCCCATATAGTGGGATCTTCGTGCAAAAATAGGAAAGCTATGTATTGCTTCAAGTTTAAACAAATGGTTAAAGGTTTTGTTAACGTCTCCTTACCAGCAATCTGTTTAGGCAGTCAATGAATTCATTGTTTTCTACAGTACAGTGTGTGTGTGTGTGTGTGTGTGTGTGTGTGTGTGTACTGGCAAGGTTTGAACTCTTAATCACAGAAGTCCAGTCACAGCAGCAGCTACTGAGGCCACTAACACAACCCCATAGCAGAACTGAAGAGATCTAGTCATCACAGGATAAATTGCTTGTGTTCACTAGAGCAAAAATATTTCTTTGGAATTCACCTCAAAGAAAGCTGTTGCTCAGCATTAAACATTTTCAGACAAACTGAATAAAAAAGGCACTGTTACTCAGTACATTTTGTTCATCTAAATGTAAAAAATTGTGATGGTTTTGAACAACTAGCCACTGTTTTACTAAGAAAGCTTCTTTGTTACCCAATGGTAATTTAATGCCTTATGATAAAAGCTTGTTTAATGTAAAAGCTGCCTAATCTGAAGCAAGTCTTGATTCTCACTTTAAAGTCTTTAAATTACACTAGTTCATAATAGTATATGTACATTATAAAATTAATAGACCATTTACTTCAACCAGACATGTCTGAACAGCTAACTCCTCAAAACTATACAAAAATAAACAGTATGCAATCCTACAAAGGGACATAAAGACATTGTTAAAAGCTAACAACAAAAATAATTTATACACTTATAAGCATAAGCAATGTAGCCTGTAGCATGTTGAACAAACAGGTCCTCAGGAATATAACTGAAAGAGATCATCAGCTAAAATCAGAACAATTACAAGCACAAGAATGTCTCCAATTTATTATCTTTACCATAGTACAAATTTTCATAAACCAAACATCTTTTGTCTGTCAAAGTCTGTAAACAAGTGCCCGGATTCTCCCCCTCCCCATTGTAAGCATGTGAATCTTTTAAGTCCTTCAATTAAGTTTCACTCCATCGCTTGCATAAGGAATCAAGAGCCTCTTCTCTTGTTAAATTATCTATATATTTTATCATACAGCCTGCAATGCAGTAAAATCACAGTGAAAGCCCTGGGAAAAACATGATCTTTACAGCAGGACTTGAACCGTTCTAATAATAAATGCATCTAATGAAGCATCCCATAATAAAAGTGTGGGGTTTCCATTTCCAGAAATCAAGTCAATTAGAAATCCTAGGTTCTACTTAAAAACCCCAAAAGATCTAAAAGTGTAAAGACCCATCTCCTCAGTCATTTATAAATCCTAGTTTCACTTGCAGAGATACTTTTCCAGTCTGGAAAACAGTAGTGCAATTTAATTAGTTTTACTTCTTTTAAGTTACTTAAGTCCAGTAGGTAAATGTCAACTCTGTGGAAAGATAAGAAGATGATCCGGTAAACAAGAAATTTTGGCAAGCCCATGCAGGCTTACAAGTCCATTAAAGCTTGTCAGTCCAAAGTGGCATTTTTAAAAAGTTATAGATAACTAAAAACAAAGCAGAAATAAATAGGCAGAAATAACTAAACTGTCTGAACTTTTGATTTCTCATTAACAGCTGGCATGATCTTTAACTTTAGGGTCATTTAAATAGTAGACAGTTGACCTATAGGGCATTCCACTATGACGTCCAGTCTGGAAGACCCAAATGGAACTACGTTCCTGAAGTTTAGAAAGTCTAACATTGCCACTGTTATGGGTTACTTCTCTGTGCTTCACTTAGATTTTTTCTTAAAGAGGCTTTTAATTTTTGATGGCTTTTTGTTTTTCTCGCCATTCTGGCATAGGTCCTGCGGGATGCTACTGATCCTAGGGACAGTGGAGACTTCATGAATGGGTTTACTTTCACTGCTGGCTGAGGAAGAGGAAGTGTGGTGAGGCTTGGGGACTGGGATCCCACTAGAAAGCTGGTTCATGCTGCAGGACTTCTCCAGGATGCCATTGTACACTTTGTTCGCAGGACTAAATATCATGCTCTTAGTTTCTGTTAGGCCTGGGCAGTCAGGAGAACCCCTGGAAATATCTGCAGTTAGTGACGAGGAGTCTCCTGTGGAGGATTCCTCTAGCGACAGTTCCTCCCGGGATACCTTTTGTGGAGACAGAGGTTGGTACATCTCAAGACTTGAAGGAGGAGACTGTTTCCTTCCAAAGGATGAGTTTAAGGAGTCACACTCTGAACCAGCATCCTGTACTTCCCTAAGTAAAAGCAAAGAGAGAGGAAAGAAACTGTTAGACAGAAATTGCCTTAATGCAATTAAGAGGAGAAAGAAACCAGTTTAAAATCTAAGCCATTAGACTACAACCACCCACTACACTCATTTCACTAGAAGTGGCAGGTAAATGTTCATCTCTCAGATCCACGAATGGAAGTTTTATGTATGTAACCTTGTAATCTAATACAGATGTGATAGTAATTTTAGGTATGTGTCACACTGTTACCAACTGGGAAAAAAACAGATGAAGACTACCAGAGACCATAATAAAATATTACTTGATTGCCAATAGGTAAAAAAAGCTGAATGATTTTAATCTCACCCAAAATAAACATCAAACTCTGTTCAGTCAGTTGCACCTCACTGTAGAAGAGCAATAACACTTGTCCAAATAAAGCATTAGAATATTCTATTAAAAAAAAAAAAGAGAGATGGTTCTGGAAGAACCATACTGAGGAGTTCCCTAAGACCTACAGAACAAGCAGCCGGAAGCAACTAAATTAGAAGGGTGTTTGCATACTGGCATAAGCTTGAAAAAAACATTTATACAATATGAAATTTACTTGGCCGGTGTTTTTGTTGATAACGAAGCCAGTGCTTTTGATAACCCTAACCCTTCTGATCGATACTATAAGTGAAAGAATAACTGTATATTTACAAGATGTCAAGATGCTGTGCTAGGAGTGATTGTGAAGTCACAAATTTTGAATGATTTCATGACAGAAACAAACAGGTGGAGAAGATTGGCTGTGAAGGAACAATCTGTGGAAGAAAAAGGCCCGAGTAGAGACTGTCGAATCGTGGAAGTCAACGAATGGCTATGCAAGTGGTTATGGAGAGAAGGCTTTGGATTCTTTGGCCATGGGATGGCATTCCAAGAAGAAGAAGGAGTCTAGGCAGAGATGGGCTCCACCTATGGAAGAGAGGGAAGAGCATCTTCGCAAGCAGCCTGGCGAACCTAGTGAGGAGGGCTTTAAACTAGGTTCACCGGGGGAAGGAGACCAAAGCCCTGAGGTAAGTGGGATACCATGAGGAAGCACGAGTTGGAGAGCATGAGAGGGGAGGGCTCCTGCCTCATACTAAGAAAGCAGGACAAACAGCAAGTTATCTCAAGTGCCTATACACAAATGCAAGAAGCCTGGGAAACAAGCAGGGAGAACTGGAAGTCCTGGCACAGTCAAGGAATTATGATGTGATTGGAACAACAGAGACTTGGTGGGATAACTCACATGACTGGAGTACTGTCATGGATGGATATCAACTGTTCAGAAAGGACAGACAGGGCAGAAAAGATGGGGGAGTTACATTGTATGTAAGGGAGCAGTATGACTGCTCAGAGCTCAGGTATGAAACTGCAGAAAAACCTGAGAGTCTCTGGATTAAGTTTAGAAGTGTGAGCAACAAGGGTGATGTCGTGGTGGGAGTCTGCTATAGACCACCGGACCAGGGGGACGAGGCTTTCTTCTGGCAACTAACGGAAGTTACTAGATCGCAGGCCCTGGTTCTCATGGGAGACTTCAATCACCTTGATATCTGCTGAGAGAGCAATGGAGCGGTGCACTGACAATCCAAGAAGTTTTTGGAGAAGTGTAGGGGACAATTTCCTGGTGAAAATGCTGGAGGAACCAACTAGGGGCAGAGCTCTTCTTGACCTGCTGCTCACAAACTGGGAAGAATCAGTAGGGGAAGCAAAAGTGGATGGGAACCTGGGAGGCAGTGACCATGAGATGGTTGAGTTCAGGATCCTGACACAAGGAAGAAAGGAGAGCAGCAGAATATGGACCTTGGACTTCAGAAAAGCAGACTTTGACTCCCTCAGGGAACTGATGGGTAGGATCCCCTGGGAGAATAACATGAGGGGAAAGGAGTCCAGGAGAGCTGCCTGTATTTTAAAGGATCCTTATTGAGGTTACAGAAACAAACCATCCCAATGTGTAGAAAGAATAGTAAATATGGCAGGCGACCAGCTTGGCTTAACAGTGAAATCCTTGCTGATCTTAAACACAAAAAAGAAGCTTACAAGAAGCGGAAGATTGGACAAATGACCAGGGAGCAGTATAAAAATATTGCTCAGGCATGCCGGAGTGAAATCAGGAAGACCAAATCACACCTGGAGTTGCAGCTACCAAGATATGCTAAGAGTAACAAGAAGGCTTTCTTCAGGTATGTTAGCAACAAGAAGGAAGTCAAGGAAAGTGTGGGCCCCTTACTGAATGAGGGAGGCAACCTACTGACAGAGGATGTGGAAAAAGCTAATGTACTCAATGCTTTTTTTGCCTCTGTCTTCACGAACAAGGTCAGCTCCCAGACTACTGCACTGGGCAGCACAGCATGGGGAGGAGGTGACCAGCCCTCTGTGGAGAAAGAAGTGGTTCAGGACTATTTAGAAAAGCTGGACAAGCACAAGTCCATGGGGCCGGATGTGCTGCATCCGAGGGTGCTAAAGGAGTTGGCGGATGTGATTGCAGAGCCATTATCTTTGAAAACTCATAGCGATCGGGAGAGGTCCCAGACAACTGGAAAAAGGCTAATGTAGTGCCCATCTTTTAAAAATGGAAGGAGAAGGATCCGGGGAACTACAGACTAGTCAGCCTCACCTCAGTCCCTGGAAAAATCATAGAGCAGGTCCTCAAGAAATCAATTCTGAAGCATTTAAGAGGAAAGGAAAGTGATCAGGAACAGTCAGCATGGATTCACCAAGGGCAAGTCATGCCTGACTAATCTAATTGCCTTCTATGGCGAGATAACTGGCTCTGTGGATGAGGGGGCAGCAGTGGACGTGTATTCCTTGACTTTAGCAAAGCTTTTGATACGGTCTCCCACAGTATTCTTACCAACAAGTTAAAGTAGTATGGGGCTGGATGAATGGACTCTAAGGTGGATAGAAAGCTGACTAGATCATCGGGCTCAACGGGTAGTGATCAGTGGCTCCATGTCTAGTTGGCAGCCAGTATCAAGCGGAGTGGCCAAGGGTCAGTCCTGGGGCCAGTTTTGTTCAATATCTTCATTAATGATCTGGAGGATGGTGTGGACTGCACCCTCAGCAAGTTTGCAGATGACACTAAACTGGGAGGAGTGGAAGATATGCTGGAGGGTAGGGATAGGATACAGAGGGACCTAGACAAATTAGAGGATTGGGCCAAAAGAAATCTGATGAAGTTCAGGAAGGACAAGTGCAGAGTCCTGCACTTAGGATGGAAGAATCCCATGCACTGCTACAGATTAGGGATCGAATGGCTAGGCAGCAGTCCTTCAGAAAAGGACCTAGGGGTTACAGTAGATGAGAAGCTGGATATGAGTCACCAGTGTGCCATTGTTGCCAAAAAGGCTAATGGCATTTTGGGCTGTATAAGAAGGGGCACTGCCAGCAAATCGAGGGACGAGATCATTCCCCTCTATTCTACATTGGTGAGGCCTCAACCTCAGTCTCTTTCCAGTTTTGGGCCCCGCACTACAAGAAAGATTGGAAAAATTGGAAAGCGTCCAGCGGAGGGCAACGAAAAAGATTAGGGGAGTGCAACACATGACTTATGAGGAGAGGCTGAAGGAACTGGGATTGTTTAGTCCTCAGAAGAGAAGAATGAGGGGGAATTTGATAGCTGCTTTCAACTACCTGAAAGGGGGTTCCAAAGAGGATGGATCTAGACTGTTCTCAGTGGTAGCAGATGACAGAACAAGGAGTAATGGTCTCAAGTTACAATGGGGGAGGTTTAGGTTGGATATTAGGAAAAACTTTTTCACTAAGAGGGTGGTGAAGCAGTGGAATGCATTACCTAGGGAGGCGGTGGAATCTCCTTCCTCAGAGGTTTTTAAGGACAGGCTTGACAACGCCCTGTCTGGGATGATTTAGTTGGGGATTGGTCCTGCTTTGAGCAGGGGGTTGGACTAGCTGACCTCCTGAGGACCCTTCCAACCCTGATATTCTATGATTCTATGAAAACCTCTGTTAACCAGTAACAGAGTAAATAAAGTTACAAAAGTCACAAAAGAAGCAGATTCAAGCCTAACATGTTTGAATGTTTTCCCCAGGGTAGACATCCTCACCTTTCAATATACAATCTAACTAGTCCATGGGTTACGGAACAAAAGGAACTTAACTTTCTCCTTGGAGAAAGTGTAGCAACAGTAGTGAGCACTAAAGTCTGCTTTTGGTCCAGGTTAAAGCTATAAGCATAATTATAACAAAGAAAGTGGATTAGTTGTATATACCCAGGATAGTGGCAGAATTGAATTAAACCTTGTGCACTGGCTAATTAGACTCAGACTTTAAGGCCAGAAGAAACCATCCTGATCATTTTGTCTGACCTTCTGCACATTGCAGGCCAGAGAACCACACCCACCCGTAAGAGACCCCTAACCGCTGGCGGAGTTACTGAACCATGATTTAAAGACTTAGTCTGCAGAAGAGAAGGATGAGGGGGGATTTGATAACAGCCTTCAACTACCTGAAGGGGGATTCCAAAAAGGATGGAGCTAGGCTGTTCTCAGTGGTGGCAGATGACAGAACAAGCAGTAATGGTCTCAAGTTGCAATGGGGGAGGTCTAGGTTGGATATCAGGAAAAACTGTTTCACTAGGAGGGTGGTGAAGCACTGGAATGGGTTACCTCAGGAGGTGGTGGAATCTCCATCCTTAGAGGTTTTTAAAGCCCGGCTTGACAAAGCCCTGGCTGGGATGATTTAGTTGGGGTTGGATTAGATGACCTCCTCAGGTCTCTTCCAACCCTAATATTCTATGATTCTGCCTTCAAGTTACAGAGACTCCACCATTTACACTAGTTTAAACCTGCAAGTGACACACGCCCCATACTACAGAGGATGGTGAAAACCACCAGGGTCTCTGCCAATCTGACCTGGGGGAAAAATTCCTTCCCTACCCCAAATATGGCCATCAGTTAGACCTTGAGCTATGGGCAAGACCAGCAGCCAGGCACCTGAGAGAGAATTCTCTGCAGTAACTCAGAGTCCTCCTCATCTAGCATCCCATCACTGGCCACTGGGGATATTTGCTACTAGCAGTCGCAGATCGGCTACACACCATTGTGGGCAGTCTCATCATACCATCCCCCTCATAAACTTACCAAGCTGTCTTGAAACTAGTTAGGTTTTTTACCCCCACTGCTCTCCTTAGAAGGCTGTACCAGAACTTCACTCAGTAGCACGAACAGCCCAATTGTTGTTCCATGTGGGCCCAATAATTTAATTTATATTATTCACGTGGCTACTTCATCGTTTGACATAGTTCAACCTCTAATACTTCATAATTATTTAGAGCAACCTAACCAGAGTTCTAATAATGTTTTGCTATTTGTCATACCATTGTTTCTCAGCAGTGAAGTAAATTGCCTCTTCCTCCTCCTCAGTTCGATAAAGAGCAGGACAGCTTGACACTGACAGGATGTCAGGGTCAGGGGAATGCAAGGTATGCGGCGTATGTTGAGTATGCGAAGATTGTGGAGATGATGACACAACATTGCGCCTTGACCGACACAAACTACTACTTCTTGCCAATGAGCTGGGAGGCTTTATAGTGGACCCTGGGGGAAGAAAAAACAAACCGTGTTAATTTAAAATTAACATAATCTACTCTGAAAACCCTATAAGCAGATTCTCTCCCTGAGGGCAGGTACACCAGGTTAATGATTCTGGGAGCCAGTCTGCACCAAGCCCAGTGATTCTCAGAGTTGTGATGAGGCTGCTCTCAGCTGACTCTTAGGACATGTCTACACTAAGAAAATTAAGTTAACATACAGCCACCGCAGTAATGAAAGCGGTGTTTCACATCCACACTGCCCTTCTTCCGTCAGTGGTGCCCATCCTTTCCAGGAGTGCTGCCACTGACTTACTTGTGTGGGGCACTGTGAGCTCTGGGGCCGCAGATCCCCGGCTGTGAGGCTGACAACCAACAGAGGATGTAAGTAATGCAGTGTCTACACCAGGGGCGGGCAAACTTTTTGGCCGGAGGGCCGCATCGGGTTTCTGAAATTGTATGGAGGGCCGGTTAGGGGAGGCTGAGCCTCTCTAAACAGCCAGGCATGGCCTGGCCCCCGCCCCCTGTCTGATCTCGCCCTGCTTCTCGCCCCCTGACAGCCCTGCCCCGGGATTCCTGCCCCATCCAAGCCACCCTGTTCCCTGATGGCCCCCGGGGACCCCTGCCCCATCCACCAACCCTGCTCTCTGTTCCCTGACCACCCGCCCCATCCAACCCTCCCTCTCCTTCCTGACTGCTCCCCCCCAGGGACCCCTGCCCCATCCAACCACCCCTTCTCCCTAACCGCCCCCAGACACACCGTCCGTCCTTCCTGACTGCCGCCCCCCCACCCCCGGGACCTCTGCCCCATCCACCCAGCCGCTCCCTGTCCACTGGCCCCGAAACCCCCGTCCCGACTGCCCCCCGCCGCCCCATCCAAACCCTCCTCTCCTACCTGACTGCCCCCCCGGGACCCCGGCTCCCATTCAACTTCCCTGTTCCCCGCCCTCTGACTGCCCCGATCCCTATCCACATCCCCGGCCCCTGACCACCCCCAAACTCCCCTGCCCTCTATCCAATCTCCCCCCCACCCCCTGCTTCCTGCCCCCTTACTGGGCTACCTGGAGCACCGGTGGCTGGCAGTGTGGCTGCACCAGGACAGGAAGTCGCGCCGTGCAGCATAGAGCGCTGGGTCAGGCCGGGCTCTGCAGCTGCGCTGCTCCAGGAGCTCACAGCCCCCCCGCCCAGAGCATTGTGCTGGCGGTGCAATAAACTGAGGCTAAAGCGGAGGGGGAATAGCAGGGGAGGGTCCAGGGGCGAGCCTCCTGGGCCAGGAGCTCAGGGGCCGGGCAGGACGGTCCTGCGGGCTGGATGTGGCCTGCGGACCGTAGTTTGCCCACCTGTGGTCTACACGAACACTGCATCACCCTAACTACATCAACTTAAGCACTACGTTGCTCGTGGAGGTAGCTAAGTCGACGTAGTGGGCGACTTACATAGGTGGAAGCTACGTTTTAGTACAGACGCTCTGTAGTGTAGACCAGGCATGGTTCTTAATGGATGATAGGTGTAACAAAGCTCTGCTTTGTCATACCCTCTGGACCAGGAGATGACAGCTAGCGCAAGACCCATGCCAACAGAGCATTCCTTTGATCATTTGCATCCAGATTCTGACCTCTGTGCCTCCTGGGCAGTCCAAAGAGGCCAAATCTCATTTGAGAATCTGGCCCTATATGTTTATAGATTAGAAATGATGGTGCTGAATTAGTATGAAGTACATAATTATTCTCATCCATTCTACTTTCGTGGTCATTCAAATCTTGCAAAAGTTAGAAGCTTTCTGAACGAGCCTCAGGTTTTTAAAGATGACTGTACCTAACCAAAAAGAAGGATGGAAGTAAACACCACTAATTACAATCATGAATGCTATAGTCATTAAATGTGATTTATTTTTCTAGAATTGCATTAGTGCACTCTCTCCACAGGAGTGCCAGACAAAACGAAAGCAAGCAAAACACAGTGTTTGTCCAACTTCATTTGTAATGGGACCTTTTTTCCTATTTGGTAACCATTAATTTTTCAAGATCTGCTACACCAGTCCAGACACTTTGAGTACAATTCCTCCCGGCCAACAGATGGTGAGAGCGAAAGAAAAGAAAAGCCTCACAGGAAGCTGCAGACATTGCAGTTTCTGGAAATCTTCCAATCTGGTTTCAGTTTGGAAAGCATGCAGATTAGCAATGCTCTCATGTGGAAGTGGGCCCATGGAACTACTTCAAGACACACTGTTGTGGACAAGTTTCCACCAAGTTCTCCATACCAAGACTACTGTAGTTTGCATTGTCTGTCTTGGACAAGAAAGGCCATGCCCAGCCAGGTGTCGAGTTTGCTTATTCAACTAAAAAGGTCAGAAAATCCAAGAATTTTGCAGACAAGTCTGGACTGGACTGACACCATCTGCACTTTTCTTCCTGGGATTCTGTGTTAACCTTGGATAAACTATATTCTCCCTTCCTGCGCATTAACTAGGCAGAGGTCTAAATATAAATATATAAGCAAACAAGTCAGGCAAGGACAAGGCACATGTTGCATTGACCTCTACTTGCTGGAATCTCACATTCAGTTTAGTTACCATCCTACTGTCAGTGGTGAAGGTCACTGGGGAAATCACAACTTATGATGTAACTAGCAGCACCTGACCTAAACATATCAGATATCTCTGCTCCTTGGTGGGAGATGATGAGATCATGCAAGCCAGACCAGGGAAGCAAGTTTGGGTCCAGAGGCAAAAGTGCCCTTGTTCACAACTGATCTGTCTGCAGCACCATGAACAATGTGAGAATCAGACAGAGCCTACTTTTCATTTCTATCCTCCAACTGCTGTGCATCTAACTCCCTTAGTAGCCTTTTAAAAATACAGTGCTGGTATTTTCAAAGGAAATTAGAATCAACAAGATATTGCAGAGGTAATTGCCACAATTATAACCATTCTTCAATTCTTCAGTTTGATTTTTTGTGTGTGCGCTGAAACAGTCAAGTGTAAACTCATCTCAATTCATCCTCACTGTCTAGTTAATCCCAGTTACAATAAGATGGTCTCTCTTACTGATGTAATGACTTAAGTCAGACATTAGGGGGGTACAATCAATGTATACAATCAGTGTATACAATCAATTGGCTCCCAGCACAAACACTCTGTTTGAAAGTTTCCTCAGACAACACCGCTTTTTTGTTCCAGTCATTAAAGGATGCTTGGAAAGCTATTTAGCACATATCCTCCCACAGAAAGTATCATCTCTTTTCCTACCTGATCGTCTGATTTGACAGAAACTCCTGCCCTTCCATAATGGTAGAGCAATGGGCCAAGAGCAAAGTTACAGGGTAAATTTAGGATTATGGATCTTACAGGAAAAAAACTGTTATCTATTTATGGTGACCAGACTGAGGTTATTCTTTTTTTCAGAATGAAGAGTAGGAGGAAACAGTTTTTATTGCTTCATGTTACCTTTATTTCAACTCCCAGCCCATTTACTGTACTTTCTATCTAATTAATAGATGACTCATGCAGGGGGCTTGTTTTCTTTGAAGATGTCCATCATTATTATCTTATGTTTTGTTCTGCTCCTTTCTCTACTTCCTCCACTCCTCCTTCTGAGGTTTCTTTTCTCCTGAATTTCTGTGCTTTAGGTTGCCCTCCTGCTCAATTTTCCCTTTACTGGTAACTCTTCTCTCCACTCAAAGTCTCTCCCCGACTCCTGCTTCCCTTCCTCAATATCTCCCTTTGGAGTATATACACTACATACCATGAAACTGTGCAACTATTGGAGGGGTGTCTTCATCTAAATCATCAACTCCCCCTGCAATTGGGTAAGGTGGAATGGAGACTCGGGGCATCACCACCCAACTGTGATCAGAGTAGAGAGAGGACGTCAGGCTTGGTAATCCTGAGTTGTGTGCTATCTGAAAGCCACAGATCTTCTCAATCTGCTGCCATCGATAGAGACGCTCTCGCAAACATGTCGTCAATTCAGAGAGTGCTTTCCTGGAAAAATAAAAATAATATTGAAGTTTAGTTACTATGTCATTGGACTAAAACTTCATTGCTGGACATAGTATGGAACAGTAACAGTATAATCACTGCAGCATTTCAGAAAGCCATCACCTATTCTTAGGCATGTGCAAAAACTCACATTACAACATCTTCTGACAGTAGATTTTTACTTAAAGTACAATAAAATTAAAATGCTGAATTCCTTCATATCATTTTCTTAGTGAACTTCACTGTTTCTGGAATAAAAGAAAGCAAGAGACAATATACATCTAATTAATGCTCTTACTTTGCTTCAAGGATTTTGTGGTCCACCTCATCTAGGGAGGAGCTGTGTGCAACATGTAATGTCCCAAATACAGTGCTTCTCTTCTTTTTAATTTTTTCTGCCTAAAATGCAGGATAAACATGAAGCCAAAGGCTGTATAAATAATGCAGATGACAAAAAATAATTTGAGAGGACATAGAGGCAGTAAGTATCTGAATGAAACAGGACTTTTATATTCTGACTGCAGAAAATATAAGTAATCAACATTCCATCCTATCAGAATACTCTATATCCAACAAAATGGACAGGTCTGTGGGTCTTTAGCACATTAACGTACTGAAGCAACTCAAAGGTGAATAATTACCTCATCTTTAGCAATTGCTAGTTGCATTTCTGCATTTTGTCTTTTAATATTGTAGTATTGAACTTCAACCTCATGTGTTAACTGGAGCCATTTCTGCAATGCATCAGGAACAGACCAGTTACTTCTCAGTTCAAACTCCTTCTCAGCCTTCTTTAAAGCCATGCGAACCTAGCAGTCAAAAGAGATGCAAACGTCACTGAGATAATTTTCCTAAGACTGAAGGTAAAAACGAGTCCACCACAAATACTGCTTTAATTACCTCAAACTAATTTTTCATGCAACCACATTCTGGGACCATGTAGCTCTGGCATGTGGTTCTTTGGTCTCAACAGTAAGTTGAGAGAGGTTTCTGAAAAGTCATGCTGTGGATTTACATATACTGTATCAGCCTTAAACTTTCTGTTCCTATTTTACCTTGGTGACCAAGCTGAAACTAACACTTACTGATATGCCACAACTAATTTCTAATATTATACATCAGATTTACGCTAAAGAAAATATAAGCAACAGTCTGGTAAAGACACCTGCTGTTTCTGTTCTGGTAGCAAGAAGGAAACCAAGGTGGGATTATTTCTCTCCTTCAGGGGCATAAAATATGAAGAATTGTTCTTTTAAGTATGTTTCAGCAGCATTTCATTATATAGTGTATCTACAGGGGTCCATACGCTTCACAAGTCTTAACAGTGGTCTATGTATATGCTTTTTCTATGGCTGTAAACAAATGAAATATTCAGACTTATAGGATGCTTCCAGGACAATAAACCTAGCACCACAGTAATGCCATTTGGGGGGGGGGGGGGGGGGGGGACATCTCTCCAGTAAACTAAACCCCAATAAAACCAGGAAATTAAGTTAAGAAAACTGAAATGTTCCATAGTTCATAAATACCTGTACTAGTTCCTCCTCTGCATACTTGAGTCTGCTCAGTTCACATTCGGCTCCCTCCCTCAACTCCCTTAGTCGATAAGCTTCTCGTTTTGCATCATTAATTTCATCCATCATTTTGCGCTCCAGGTTTTGTTTTTCTACAGCAACATTTCTATTTTCTTCCTGTGCCTTCTCAAGCCTTCAGAACATAATTAAGCAAAAAAGTGAGAAGCTACTCAAAGAACAGTGGTTAAAGATGCAGTGTTCTGGTAAAGAATGAAGACTATACAGATTGTATGCAACACTTCAGAATGAATTTGCAGCATTGACATCCAAATTCAATCATAAATCAGCCTTAGTCAAACACCCCAGATCTAATTTACCATTTTTAATGATAATCTCCTTCATATATACTTTAAGGGTACGAAAGTAGACAAAAATACCAGGCTTATAATAAGAGTTACTGCCTTAACTATGGAGAAGGCACTCTTTCTCCCATACTACTAGAAAAACAATAAGCAATTTACAGTGAAGCCTTGTCTGGATCTCATGTGCTCAAAAAGCTGTAAGGAAGATGCTACAACAAGTTTTCTTCCACAACAAAACAGAGTGAGAAACAGTTTATCCCAAATTCAGCCATAATCTCCAGTAATAAGGCTTGTTTCCTACATCAATAGGTAAGGTAACAGACTAACTCACCACTGTCCCTTTTATCTTCATCTGACCCACTTCTGTCTACATTTCTCTTTCTTTTCCATTGCTCAGCTCTCACAATACAGTTTAAAATGTCAAGGAGATATTTCAACATGTCACGCACCGACATGTTCATTAAGACTGCAGTTAAATGTGTGCAATGAATTGAGGAAGGTGCACAAAACTCAATGTCTGTTCTAGTCAAATTGTTATCTTTCACTTTCTTGCTTTAATCACTAAACATCATTCCCTCAAAATATAAAGCTTACACAAATCACTTAACATTTAAACCTTTTCAGTTCACATACCTCTCCTGCACATCAAGAAGGCTTTGCTCTGCTGTCTGGAGGCTTTCTAGATCTTTCATCATTTTTGTGATGTGCTCTCTTGAGGTCTTGTTCTGAGTATGTGCAAACCAGCAGCCTCCAATACCAATCACTATAGAAATTGCTAGTACAAAATCCTTCATCCAGTTGTGAGATGGGCCTGTACAAATAGTTATAACAATCAGGTACTCTGCAGATTTAAAAGGTGCACTATTGAAATCACTTCTTTTCGGCACATAAAAATGGTGCAACTTGGAGCTCAGAGAGAGATTCCAGATCATTTAACCAGCAAGATCTCTCCCACATCCCCATTGAAATTATTTTGGGGGCATTCTAACACAAAACCAACAGCTCTATTGCTAATACTATATTCTATCTACAAGAGATTAACTTAAATGCATACTGTATACTGAAAAGATAACTAATCTTCTACATGACAATTACACATTGACTTTTCATTAAGCATTTCTATTTCATGGGCTACAGTATAACTTAATCCATTATCAAATTATGTGGCTAGTGAGTGTTGGGTCTGATCCTTCAGTCCCTCCTCTACATGCAAAAAAACCTGTCCTTGATTTCCACGGGAGTCCCTCAAGGGAATAGGTGAATGATGGGGCTCAGACTAACAAAAGTGAATTTTACAAAGACAATAAGAACCTAAAGTTTGGTTACTCAACTAAAGAGATATGGTTGTCATTTTCTTTTATATTAAAAAATAGTATTTGAAGTATCCAAAAAAGCATTTAATAAATGAACTGATGCTGTATGCTGGATCCTCAGGAATAAGGAAGTGATCTAATCTGAATTTTAAAATACTGCATGGAACGGTTTACAGACTCGGAAGCAACATTTGGGAAACAAGGATTCAACAGTATAAAACAGATTATACCGTTCACTGTATACTCTTCACAAATATTTCAATAGGGAAATGTTTAAAAGCATTCCTGGGAACAGTGTGTACCTACTTTAAGGCCAAAGATGACAATTAACTTCCTGCCTCAGTTACCCTGTAAATAGGAACAAAAATTCTGACATCCCACACCACACTTGAGAGTGTACATTTAATTGGGCACCCACATTCTCCTGAGTGCAGAACTGGGTGCCCCTGCTTCACCAGCATAAGTTAGTAAAGCAGCAGCATGGGACAGCCAATCATCTGTTCTTTCAGCCATACATCGGAGGAAAGACAGGCATCTAGTTTTCACATGCAGCCTCCCGTCTTAGTTAATGCACCCAAGATTTTTAAGTGCAGGTCAGCAGCTTGCCGATTTGATGGCAAGCAATTAAATTTCACTTCCCCAAACTGAGTTTTGCTGCTTGTGAACACTAAGAATTTTCCTTATCTGGCTGGGTCCTGGGCTTGTCAAGTCAGATTTGTGCGTGTGTAAAATATTTTAGATTAGATTTTAAAATACATTTTAAATAATTTTGGATGGCATTTCTAATTTGCGTAGTTGTAGTACCGTGAAGGAAGGACAGATATAATTGCACACCTGGAGACTTCACAATGTCTCAACAGGTACCCAAGATTCGCACATGAATCAATATGAATGATCTTCTCTAACACAGAGGTTCTCAAACTGTGGTCCGCAAGCTCCATTCAGGTGGTCTGTGGATAGTTCCCTCTAAGGTGCACGCCTGGGTGGCCGCACATAAGAGAATGAAGGGCCACCTACCTAATTAGTGGAGCCGTGCAGGCGTGGCTCCACTAATTAGGTGCCTGGACCCTGGAGAAGAAGCACATGTAAGGTGAGGTGGTGGCCTAGGGGGGATTAGGGGGCAGTGGGGTGAGAAGAGGGGGTTGGGGGGAATTTGGTACATGCAGGGCTGCAGCAGCCAGAGAAATAGGTGACTTTCCCCAGCTCCAGGGCTGCAGCTGCCGGGGAGAGATGGCCCTTCTTTCCAGCCTCAGCTCTGTGGCTACTGTGGCAGGGGTGAGACCCCCCTCCCTCATAGCCCCAGCTCGGGGGCTGCTGCAGTGGGGGAGAGAGGGCACATCCATTGCATTAGAAAGGTAAGACTACTGATATTAAAATATGAGTTGTGTGCTTTTGTTTGTAGAACAAAAAAAAGTTAATTATTATTAAGTTTTTTTTTATATAGGGCTTTACAACAGTTAGCTAACGGCACAAACATTTGGAAAGATCATTAAGTGGTCCGCCGAGACCCTCAGCAATTTTCAAGTGGTCCGCGGGAAAAAAAAACATTTGCAAACACAAACTGGTTCCAGATAGCACCTGGCAGATGAGCTTCCCTGGAGGACACTATCCTACAGAATAGCAGTATCATCCTCAAACAGCATAGATGAAATGATAAGCCTCACTAGGCAATTCACTGAAGCTTGTACACGTTTCACAGCAAGAAATAATGTGGTACGTTTAAAAAGATCACTTGTTAACCAGATGGAACCAAAACAAGATTCACAAAACAAAACAACACTAGTGAGGAGATATTTCTGTACAAGTAAAGGAGTTTTGCAATAAATTTTGTTGCACTGGAAGTTAATGTTCCATCTAATTTCACTTTTAATAATACGACTGCAGGAGTCAGACATGTGGAGCAATGTGCATATATCATCAAGTATTTCAGAAAGTGAGCAATCTCAGCACCAATAGGTTGCTGCGATCCTTGAATCAATAGACAACACTAAAATAAGTGATTACAGAAGCCCAAGACAGAGTCATGCTTCTGGTTCCAAGTAATTTTCTCAAACTGAGGCCTATGAAATGCCCTGTAAAGAAAATAATCTTGGATACTATCATGAAGGCCAAAATGAAACTGATTTTTATACAATTCTTTTTCCTATCAAAAGGTATTTGAAAATGGATAAGAAGTCAATAACGCTTCTTTTTAAATGAGACACTTTACCAGAAATCTATTGTATGAATTCCTTTCTTAACAATTTTTTTAAGATCCACCAGAAGTTTTGTGAAGCAAAGGGTATAAGCTACATTAACAAAAATGTAATGTTTCTATTAACTCAAATTAACTTTTTAAAAAAACTTCCCAGACTTGTGGCTTTGTACTGCATCCATTATCATATCTGACAATTTAATAGAGCCTACACTTTTGGAACATCTAAGAGTTTGGTCTTGTCTAGGAAAAGTGGTTGATTTTTAGTCAAGCTTAACTAATGCGTATTAGCTAAGTCCAACTTAAATTAACTTTTTTCCAAGGGTAAATTCAGGGTAACAGTTTTAACTTGACTTTAATCATACTGGTTAAATTAAGCAAAATATTACCCAGCCTCCCAATCAGGAAAAAAGTTTGGGTTGGGCTTAACTAGCACATTAAACAAAACCCAACAAACAAAATCAAAGAAGATTCAGAGCACTATCATTAGGTCAGCACAAAAAGATTTCAAGAATTTACTAGACCATTGGGTGACACACTAAAATTAGTTCTCTATACTACCAGACAAAGAAGGGCAGTTGGATGGCCTATTCTGATGTCTTAATTCTACATTTTTCTGGGTCCCAAAACTGTGAGCCAAATAATGAACCAATGTACTGACGAAGTGGGGTGAGGTGTCCCACCTACAGTATATAATCTCAATCTAAAAGCAAAAAATTGGAGTTTTAATTCTTACAGCTACAAGTTAGAAAAACACGAGAATACTAACGCGCGAGAGGTCCAAATAAAACAACATCCAATGCCTTCAGCTGAAGTTTCTGTCTGTGGCTCCGTTCAATGATTTTCAGATGAGCGATCATAAAAGCAGGTTCATTTACTGCTATCCTGTTCATAATAAATCAAATGTTATTCTCACACAAATTTTCATGTAAGCTATACACAGAACTATACTGTAGAGGAATTACTGTAGTGCGTTAATCTATTTGCAATTTATATGGATAACATTTACATAGTTGACACAGAGATAGCAAGAGATATAAATCATATCTCTAATACTTTATGACTTACGTTATCAAAAGCATTACACTATGTAGTAATGGTTTTCCATTTTCTTTCCATTCTGCAACCACCACCAATTAAATCCATTTGGTAGAAGTTAAATGTGATGGCTTATGTGCAGCCTGATGGCATCAAGTCCCCTAACATACTTAATACTCGTAAAAATCCAACAGTTAATATTCAAGGGCAAAGTCTGCAAAGTCTTTGCAGGTCCACACTGGCAATGTGTTTCCACTAAACTGAATACATCTGTAGCTTTTCAACAGAAATTAGCTACCACAAAGCTAAGTGATTGCTATTGAAACACTTTGGTAGCAAATTATTTTTAAAAGGAAGAAAGTAATGAAACTGAGGTAGGGAACAGTGGCTGGAGACAAATGACTTTCAGGAATATTTTGGCAGAAGAAAATTGAAATTCTGGTTCTCTGGCCTTTCAGAATTGCAGGCTTACATCAGTTCTCTTATACCTGAGCACAGCTTGTCAGTATTAAATTTAGATAATTACCCTGCACAGACAAGCTAGAGAGAACGCTGCCCAACAGAAAAATATAAACAGGTTTTTTAAAATTAATCCAGAAGAAAAGATTCACCTGGGAAGTGTTGTTCCTTTGACATTACCGTCTTTAAAATTCTTCTCATACTGGGGCAGTTCAACAAATTCTACCAGCCACTGAAGAGTCTCCTCTTGAGTCCAGTTGTGAACTGCAAGACAAAAGATGGACTATCACAGACATCTAATTTTCAGGAATAAAAGAATAATCAGTACCACAGCTAAAAATAAAACAAAGATGGAGATTGGCAGGTTACACAACCAGCATAAGCAAGTTCATCTGGATGGAACCACAGATAAATAAGTATTCACATTTACTAGCAAAAGTTATTTCTGGCAGTTTGCCTTTTTCATTATATGCTCTTTAGAGACAAAGCTTAAACAAGTTGTAAGTAAACAAGCGTTTAACCAACAGAAACATCTATCAAAAATTCGGTAGCATAAATTTACAATTTCCTTTTTAAAAATCAGAGCAGCCTCTTGTGACCTATTTTAAGTGCTCTCTCAGCCCCAATTCTACTGTCCTTCATACCCTTACAGAACTGAACATATGCTAGCAGATGCAGTAACACGTAATTTGTCAAGATCTTAGCCCGTAGTCCAGGGAGACACCTTTTTTGCTGGCATCTTCATACAAATTCATGCCATTCAAACACAGAAATTGTGTGTGGGTCAGGGTTGGGGGCGGTTGGAGTATAAAGAGAAAATATGAGGGGCAGAAATGATGTATGATGGGTGGGTGGATTTTAACTATTTCTTTATTTAGAAATTAACAGGTTTACAAATCCTATCCACGTAATAATCATTATAACAATGAGCTTTTGTTTAGAGAAACACTATATAGTAATATACTTATCAGACCTCTCTATTGAACAGGGTGATACTATGTTACAGAATGAGCATCTTTACACTACCTGTGAAATGTCAGGTATTAAATTGAGTGAATGATGTTATTAAATTGAGTGAAATCTCTGATTACGCATATTTAAAAATCCACGTGTCTCCCCAATGGTAATATTCAAAAACACTGGACAGGTTTATTTGTGTGTGTTTTTTGCAGGTGAATTTACATTGTCTGAGTGCTGAACAAATGGGGTACAATTAAAAAATACAAAAAAAAAAAAAAATCCCCGAAAAACTCACCTTTCAAATGTTCCTGTGACATCTTGTGTTATATCAAATTATTTTTCTTACTAAGGAGGTTACTGCAGTGAATGTAGACAACAGAAACTTAAAAAAACAATTTTCCCCTTATATTTATTCGCAGTGGCTGCTATTCCTATTGAAACTGCCAGCCAGCAGTGTACATGACCCTCTGGTAATTCAGAGGTCTCAGCACAGAAAGGAAACACTGCCTGGAGCTTCTAGTTTAGATAAAACTGCTGCCTCAGCCCAGGGTACAGCTTCAGGCACTTGTACGACACTACTAGCCAGTTTTGCAACTTGTGAGGCAATGGTTTCGCACTATAAATGGTTTCAGAGTAGCAGCCGTGTTAGTCTGTTTTCGCAAAAAGAAAAGGAGTACTTGCGGCACCTAAGAGACTAACCAATTTATTTGAGCATAAGCTTTCGTGAGCTACAGCATCCGATGAAATGATCTGTAGCTCACGAAAGCTTATGCTCAAATCAATTGGTTAGTCTCTAAGGTGCCACAAGTACACTATAAATGCTTATCTCCTCCACTGTGCTTGCAAAGTTTATCAAGACCCTCTGTGCTATGGAGCAAATCACCAAGTAGTGGCCTCCCTTTGTACATACATAACTTTGCATGCACAAAGACCTGCAGGCTTTTCAAGCACTACCACCTGGGCATGGAAGTGCTAGACCATTACCTGTATGTATTTCTCCATGCAACTGTTTCCAGGTAAGTGAAGGCTGGATTAAGACCCCTTTGAAAAAATCTGACACTAACGGTGCATTCTCAATAGTGAATTTTGACAAAGGCCCTTTACAAAAAATTGCGGGAATGACTGTAAATGCTTTCCACTTTTAAACTGCAGACACAGTTGTGTGCAAACACAACAGAATGTTTTATAGTTCATCAGTATCCATTTCAGACTGTTTAGCACGGTAGGATTAACATATAAACTGAAGTTTCGACTGGGATTCCTACAGATTTATTATTTACATTAAAATCCAGTTTAAGCGTTACCAGATAGTTTCATGGGTGTTTTTAAACTGTTTCAGTTTTACTCTACACTGTTTCCAATGTCACTAATTAGCTTTAAAAATAAATAGTATTCAAGCACTAATAGTCCCCCCAACCCTAAACTGGGTACAATGTCATTTTTGTAATGATTGCTTCTTCCCATGACTCCAGATGACAAACCCTTTAATCTTCTAGGCACTGATCTGCCAGTATACAGCATCCTGTAATAATTAATCTTCACCAGTTTTGTCCTTTTCCTCTTAAGACTATAAATTGTGATAAGGCAAAACCCACTTACATACCCTGAGACCCTTTATAATGAAATGACAAAAGTCTCCTTATTGCAAGGAATTAGAATGCAGAGCTTGTTAAAATCCATGACAATATACTTCATAATGGATAACTGCAAGAATCTCAATTTATGGAAATATAACATCTCTAGTAAACTCTATTCTATGCACCAGACTCAAACACAGGAAGAGCTGCAGAAAAAAAGTTCTTTGACCTTATGATTAAAAATAAGACTACCTTCTAGATAAATCACGACTCGATAAGGACAATGAACTCTAAGAGATCTAGGAGCTGTTTCCTATGGGAATGCTTGATGGAACATGAAGACATTTTAAAAATATTGTGTTATCTACAAATCTCATCTGAACGGCCTGAACTCTGATCCAAAGAAATAGCATTTTAATGTATTTTTGAAGAATGCAACGATTTGTGACTAACAGAGGTGTAGGACTGGAAGGGACCTCAGTAGGTCATCTCTTCAAGTCCCCTGCACACAACGCAGGACTAACTAATAACTAGACCATTCCTGAAAGGTGTTTGTCCAACCTGTTCTTAAAAGCCTCCAGTGACAGACATTCCATGTCCTCCTGAGGCAATTTGTTCTAGTGCTTAACTACCCTGATAATTAGAAAGTTTTTTTAATTTCCAAGCTAACCCTCTGTTGCTGCAATTTAAGCCCATTGCTTCTTGCCCTAACCGCAGAGATTAAAACAATTTTTCACCCTCTTCCTTGTAACAACCTTTTATGTACTTGTAAAAAGTATCATCAGAGCTGTCCCTTGGGTACCATGAATCAGAGCGACTGCTGTAAGTCCCATGCTTCGGGGGACCCTGCAAGCCAGTGTGATTGGCTGGCATGGTCGGTCCTGGAAGTGATGGGTCGGTCCCGGAAGTGACTGATTCGTCACGTGCACCCCGGGTCCCGCACCCCTCCTAGGGATGGCCATGCTTATTATGTCCCCTTCCATCTTTTCACCAGACTAAACAAACCCAACTTTTCCAGTCTTCCCTCATAGGTCATGTTTTCTAGACCTTTAATCATTTGTGTTGCTCTCCTCTGGACTTTCTCCACTTTGTCCACATCTTTCATGAAGTGTGGTGCCCAGAACCGGACACAATACTCCAGTCGAGCCCTTATCAGAAGATACAGGTCAAGAAAATTTTGATTAGATGTAAGATAACTGGATCCAGATAAATACAGATCAAATTTGAAGGGCCCCAAGTACACATTCCAAAACATCTTTGAACTTCTGGAGTTCTATCATTTATACATATTCCAGTATGCCTTTTCCATTCATAGCCTGGACCAACCAAACTGTAACATACCTAAAAGGCTCAACAGTAATTTCATACAATGGGTCTCCCACGCTCTCAAATCTGCTCTCCTTTTCAGTCTTAATGAATGGCCAAAAATCATTACTATGTAACAAATGAGATATACATAACAGTTATTGACAAGATAACTAATGATACTAACGCCCAACATGGGACGATGTTCCTTTTGTAGGTAATCAAGCAGGGACATCTCACTGTACAGCAGGTACGCTTACAGTGAGGGCTCTACTCGATTAGTAAATCTGTGACCCATTTCCTAGCAATAGCACAAGTACCACCAATAGCATAGCCACTTGTGTAAACCAAGAGCAGACATTTTTTACCACTGTGTCATCTAAGCAGTGCTTACACTATTGGTAGTACCGGAGCAGCTGCATCTTTGCCAGAAAACAGGAAAGAAATTTCCGAGTGCAGATCTATCCTGATACTTACATCACCTCTGCTATATCACGGGTGTGGTTATTTTCTTGCCCTTGCTGGCCTTGCGATCTTGAAGATTTCCAAAAAAAAAAAATCTTTAAAAGCTTTAAACAAGTTTAAAAAAGCAAGCACTTTCTGAAATACTTCGAGACTGCGAGCCAAACTCAACCAGTTTAAGACTTTATCAAATTATAAGTGGGCAGATTGCTCTGACCATTAATAGCAGCGCTCCGTACTCTGCACTGGCTGCTAAAATATTTCAGGGTATAAAAGTGCTTGACCCTGAAAAGTGCTTTTGTAACATGGCATTGTGTGGTTTAATGTTCATTGTGTCTAACTGACTTACTGATCAAGTTTGCAGATGAAGAGATTGTTTCTTAAATTCCAGCCCCACAAGTTCAGCATAGGCTCAGAGTCAGAGTTCTTCCCATCTCACCCATCACCACCAGCAAGGAAGGCTCTGCAGGCCAAATCATCCACTGAAGGCACCTGTGCAACCCCACGGTCTTCAGAATGCATCTAGAGTAGCATCTGTGCAACCCCATTCCCTTCAGTGGGCTTGTACCATTATAGCAGAGTATAATGTGGCCTGCAAAACAGTAACTGTGTGCCAGATGGAAAGCACCAAGTATGACTTTTAGAGCCCAGTTTGAGTTTACAGGGCAAGCTGTTAGGAAAAAAATCTCATATTTGTAAACTGAATATATTATGATATGCCAATCAGTGAGTCAATGAACATCCATTTTTAAAGTCACTCAGATTAGAAGTTCACTTTAAGATACTGGATATCATCTATGTCCTGGAATCCAGCTACTTCATAGACCACTGTCATGCCCCATCCTCCTACACTCAGTCATGGATTCATCAGCTGGGATGCTCCCATAGCTAAAGTCCTGAATGCAGCTGAACAGAACTCAGCACAGGGCACACAGCACAGAACTCTGCCTTTGAACTTCCTCATTCATGGATAAGAACAGACAAGAGTGTGACCCAAGAATCTCTTGATGCCCACTGGCAAGAGGAAACAGGGGACATAAGATTTCAGGGATCCCTTAGGTTCACCAAAAGTGATCATGTAAGGTGTCTATGAAAGCCTGTGTCACAATGGTCATCATCATAAATGCAAAATATATATGCACACAATATGTAGGAGTTATGTATGTATACTGAAAATTATGTTCTTAAAGCCTTAGAGTTAAAGGCAGGTAATTCAGGGGCAGTGAGCATTGAAAGAGACTTCTCCAGATAGAAGGTGGGAGACATTTATCTATCTGGTTGACCATTTGTGTACCTTACTATTTGCATATTGAGTCACATGCTAATAAAGAAATTTCCAGAGTACTACCAGAAAAAACAAAACCAGCAAGAGCTGTTCCATTTACAGATAAAGACAATGAATCTTTGGGGATATGGAGGTACACTGGGGATTCTTCAGTCTAGGAAGACAAACTGGGTTTGATCTTGTGAAAGGAGGAACTTTTCCCAGCATTTTCAACCAGGATGGCTACGAAGTTGGGGTCAGCTATATTGTAGGAGACAGGGAAGTGTCTTGTGAGTTAAGTTTAGGCTCTAGAATAGTGATTTTCAACCTTTTTCATTTGTGGGCCCCTAAAAATTTTCAAATAAAGGTGCAGACCCCTTTGGAAATCTTAGTCTGCAGACCGCCCAGGGATCCACGGACACAGGTTGAAAATGACTGCTCTAGAAAGCATGCTATAATTTTGTTTTTTATATAACCATTTGTTTCCAATATGCTTACTTATTATCAAAGAACAGAGAATCAAATGAAAGTAAACTTATTCTTGTTTTCACTACAAATCTATCTAAGTGCTGTGTTAAGCAGTGCGGTAATCTTGAGCTGAATCTAGTCAGCTAGTTTTTAGAGTAGCAGCCATGCTAGTACTATCCCCTTGGGAGTAGGGATGAGAATTCTGAGAGCGTTCAATGAACCAGAGGCTCGGCACTCCAGAGGGATGCTTGAAGGACTTGGATTTGGGCACACACCAATGTCCATCTGAAAAAAAAAAAAGAAAGCTGGAACAGAACAGACCTACCCTAGTTGTTAGCACATGACACCAGCATTCATTAGTCTGTATTGTCTGCCTCTGGGTCCCCAGGAGAAATGCAAGGGGGGGTTGCTATGGACATCGAAAGCCCTACATGGTTTGGGAACTGCCCATTTGAGAGATCACCATTCTTGCAGTGTGATACTGCCACCACTGGGATCAGCAGAGGAGCTTATGATAGAGCCTTCTCATCTTTAAAACAGAGGGGGCTGCTGAGTGGGCTTTGTTTGTGGTTGCCAGACTCTTCGGAATTCACGCTCCCTCTTGCTTTGAACTAGCGCAAATTTAGGTTACTGTCACTGTGGTAGTCATTTGTCTTTAGTTATCTCCCAGGCACTGTTTCTTTTTGTTAGAGTGGAGGAAAACATTTGA
Organism: Chelonia mydas; assembly: GCF_015237465.2. Taxonomy (NCBI): domain Eukaryota; kingdom Metazoa; phylum Chordata; order Testudines; family Cheloniidae; genus Chelonia; species Chelonia mydas. The sequence continues at coordinate 105,487,195 of NC_057852.1, forward strand.
AAGTTGGCTTTGGTGGTGGATGGGGTATTTTCAGTGGGTACTTGTTTGGCTGTTACATTTTGATACATCAGGAAGATTACCCATTAGATTTGTTCTTGTTGCATGGTTTATGTTTTTAATAATCATTAAAAAGGCACCATGAAACTTACATAAGTACTTTATTTATACATCAAAAATGAATAATCTTCCTTTTGTACCTCCCAGCCAAGGGCTCGCTACTCTAACAGAGGAAGCTACTCCCCTTGATAGTGTATTTAGTGTATCACTAGCTTCTTATGTATGTGACAAAACAGAGTAGATTATCCAGCAGATTACACAACTGTATGATTTGTTCAGTTACAGAACTGAATCCAACACATGAAATCCATAATGAACACCCCTTTTCCACAGAGTGGATGCAAAACTTCTTGTTTTTTAAAAGAACCACACATAATGACCATGCAACAGGTGAAACTGGTAAGGGAAAAAATTACAGCAAGGAATGCAAATTCTACTCCTGACTTTGGTTTATGACAAACTTCACAGTTGCTTGGTTTTGTGATTTCTGTGTTAAATCCTTTAACCCGCGTAAAGGTAGGCCCTTGAGTAAATTGCAATTTTGTTTTGTTTTTAAAATTCACGGCAGTGTCCAGGTAATCTAGTATTTTTCTAAAGGCTATACACAGAGAATGCAGTCAGTGAACGGTATCTGCCACATTCCTTTGCGTAAAACTGGCCGCCCACTCCCCCCACAAAAACAGACGCGATTTTTCCAACATCAGGAGATCAGCACAAGCCTCCTCACTGTTGGAAAAATTGCAGCAGTGTAGATAGGCTCCACAGCCAGTTTTACGCGAGGAACAGTAGCCAGCGCCACCACCACTTGGAACACAGACAGCCGTGAAAATGCATGTTCCAAGTGGTGGAATCATAGAATCATAGGACCGGAAGGGACCTCGAGAGGTCATCTAGTCCAGTCCCCTGCATTCATGGCAGGACTAAGTATTATCTACACCATCCTTGATAGGTGTTTGTCCAACCTGCTCTTAAAAATCCCAGTGATGGAGATACCACAACCTCCCTATGCAGTTTATTCCAGGGCTTAACCACTCTTGACAGTTAGAAAGTTTTTCCTAATGTCCAACCTAAACCACCCTTGCTGCAATTTAAGCCCATTGCTTCCTATCCTATCCTCAGTGGAGGCGCTGGCTACTGTGTCTCACCTGAATGGCTGTGATTTTTCCAACAGAAAAGAGGCAGAAATGGGCATTTGCCCACACCATCTCGTGCTCTGTGATGCTCATCATCCTCCCTTGAAGTTCTGTACTCCAGCCCTTCACCCAGCTCCCCCAAGCCTCTGACAAGCCTCCCATTATCTAACTCTGACCCTTCAACCTACCCCTCCACCTGTCACATCCACCCCAGTCTCTCTACCTAGCTCTCCCCAGCTCCTCATATCCAGCTGTTCCTCCTCTACTTGTCCCCAGGTCAGTCACTTTCCCTTTACCAGCTCCTGGGTCTTCCCCTCTGTCCAATACCTGGTCCCTATGATGGTGGAGCAGATGGCGAGTCTGGCAGGTGGGTCAGTCAGGATGGCACAGTGGGGGCCCAGATGTTCCCCAGCATGTGGGGAGGTCAGTGTGGGTCAGACTAGCATGAGCAAAGCAGTGAAGACTGGGCAGCAGCAGCCACTTTATACCAGACTCCTTGGAAACCATCTCCTTGCAGTATTTCCACTTCCACCCTGCTGGGCTCATAAATATGCAATGAGGGGCAGAGTATAGGGGGACAGGTGCATAGCCAATGCCACCCTGAGGGACACATGTCCACTAGCTACCCTGATATTGGAGCAGCAGCTCAGGGGGAACAGAGTGGGGCCCTACAAATCACAATGAGCATCAGACCAGCACGAGTAAATGCCTGCTTCCCCTCCCCCTCACCTGCCCCACTAGAAAAAAAACCCCACAGTACTGGGCTATTCCTTCAATCATCTGTGAAATCGTGGTTGTCACAGGGCCCCTGGTATAGGGACAGTTTCAAAGAAAGTTTGAAAACTGAAATAAAACAAGGCAACATGCATCTGCAACATTTTTCATTTTTTGTAGATCAAAAGCCCCAAGCACTGTACAATATTACCTCTGTGAATCAGCATACAAATCTAAACACTTCCGAGTGCAGAACTGACTATGTTTCCTCATATCTTTTGGACACATGGGTACATCTGCTTCGGTCCAACTTAAAGTCCCAAGCAGAATTTGGCAGAAAGTTTGCATCTCTAAAGCTCTGATCATGCTACGGCGATTTTAACTCCACTCTACATACTGTACAGGACTTGGGCTACGAGTACACCATTCTCAATGCTAACTGGGTTACATTTTTCTTGTTACATTTCAGGAAACAAGTGCTTATTTATATTTTCAAAAATTCACTAATCTAATGCTCTGAGCAGGGGTTCTCAACTTTCTTTTGAGCCCCTCCCCCCACCACGTTATGAAAACTCCACGGCCCACCTGTGCCACAATAACTGGTTTTCTGCATACAAAATCTAGGGCTTGCATTAGGGGGAACAAGCAGGGCAATTGCCTAGAGCCCCATGCCAAAGGAGCCTATGCAAAGTTACATTGCTCAGGCTTTGGCTTCAGCCACAGATGGCGGGGCTCAGAGCCCTGGGCTTCAACCTCATTAGGTGGGGCTTTGGCTTTCTGCTCTGGGCCCCAAGAAGTCTAGCGCTGGTTCTGCTGGGTGGACCCCCTGAAACCTGCTTGCGGCCCACCAGTTGAGAACCTGTAGCGGGTTGGTCACCCGCTCCGGCCCTGAGGGGCTTAAAACAGCCCAGAAGCTTCCAGGCTGATTGGGGAAGTATGCATAGTTGGGGCCATGCCCCAAACAGACCACAGCTGGCCTTTATAAAAGGGCTGTGAGCCAGACACTCAGACAGAGACTCCTCCAGCTATGGAGAGAGACGGGCCTGGCTGCTGGGGAGCGTACCAGGGTACCTGAGGTGCTGGGAGGCTCCGGGCTGGTAAAGCCCCAGGTTGCAGGCCTGGCAGACAGCCTAAGACAGGGTACTGGGGTTGCAACAGGGCAGCCCAAGGGTAGGTGGAGGCAGCAGGTCCAAACCCCCCTTGCCTGTGATGAGTGGCTTGTACACTGCAGTCCGCCCCAGTGAACAGGGATTAGGTGGTGACTGGCAGTAGCCATATACTGAGGCGAGGTGAGGTTGGGGGCTCCCCGGGGAGGGGAAACCCAGAGACTGTGGCGGTATTGCTAAGGGGCAGGACCCAAGGGAAAGGGGCACCAGGGTCCAAGAGGGACACGGGGTCCAGCGACAGGCGAGACACCGGCTGACAGAGGGTGCTCCGGAGGCTGGCGAGCTAATTCCCTGGACGACCAGCAGGAGGCGCCGCCGGATGAATCTCATGGCGCTACAGAACCCCACTGCTCTGAGGACAAGTACATTAATAACAAATCTTACAAATAAATCAATATATTATGAATTCTTCTCACTTCAAAATTATCCCAGTAATAAATTTCACTCAGAAATTGACTTAGGCCTGCAGATCAGACAAAAATCTTGTTGATCCAAGGGGAGGAAAGCAATTTCTGCTGAGTGGTGAGCAGAGAAAGTACATATAATACCTATAAATTGTAGTCCCTACCTATAAATTATTGGTTTCAGAGTAGCAGCCATGTTAGCCTGTATCCGCAAAAAGAAAAGGAGGACTTGTGGCACCTTAGAGACTTTGCCACAAGTCCTCCTTTTCTTTCTATAAATTATTGTTGTTCATATAAAACAATCTGAAAGCCTAAATCTCCTGTGGTTTTTAAAACTTTTGGGTACATCATTGACATGTTCCGCAAGTTCTCTTGTTTCAGTTCATAAATAATTTTAAATTAGCTAAGGGAAAAACTCCCTAGTATTCCCTACTGAAATCTAAAGCAGCTCCTCTTACTAGGAAGGAAAAGCTTCAACAGCTGTTTGCCTACTTATCATAACAAGCAGTAAACAACAAGTCAGTCCAGACTGGAGAACATGATCAAGAGAAAACCAGTTTACAGAGAGGGGAGAAATTACCTTGCTACCAAAGTGAAGAACCAAAGAATGATCTATGAAACACAGCATGCAGTACTGGTCACCATATAGTGGAAAGGAAAATACTACCAGGAGAGGGTGCAACAATAAAGATGCTACATTTGAACAATTTAAACAGAGGAAAGTTTAAAGAGTCAGGTTATTCATCTGGCAGTCTCGTCTTCTAATGGACAGAAGTTTTCAAAATTAAGCTGATTTACATAATTTTTTCACATTTGAGTTTCAAAGTTAAGACCAATTTCCAAATAGAAAACTAGGAACAAAAAACTTGGGCAGAAAGAAGGTAAAAAACAAAAACACCGTACGGAACATATGAAATAAGAGAAGGGGGAATAAGACATTTAGTCAGCATACCTTGACATTTAGTCAGATAACTCAACCTTTAGAAAAGGGAGAAGAATGAATATAGTGAAAAGGCAGAAAACTGAGGTTATAATGAACTAAAAAAAGTCAAGCATGCTGGCTGGGATTATTTTTTTCTTGCTTTTCACAGAGTGGGAAATGGGCCTTGTCCTTATCTAGGATGAAGGAGAAAGACTTGCAAGAAAGGGCTGCTAGCTTCTTAAACCTCCAGGCACTCCTAGGTCTTGTCTAGATGAGGGAAAAGATTCATTTTTTTATTTTAAAAATATGCTTGGTATTATTTTTTAAGTATGTATATTTTAAGTATATTTAGAAGTATGTTAGCACTTAGTATAGACAGGTTTTAAACCTTTTAAAATGTGTTAGCAGGCCTCTCTCTCAATCATAATTTCTTTAGCCTTAGAAAGAATTTTCTTATTTCGTGAGTAAAACCCTAGAAACTGGAAATGTTGACCACTTCATTAGGTAACTTTGAAGACAATGCCACAGTCCCTTGGTAAAGAGAAAAAAACATAATTCATTTCCTATATAGTCTATCTACTATAGATAAACCTTGTACAGCCAAGAAGAAGTCTGCCTTATAGTCACATTAGCTATTTATTAGGGGTTCATGGAGTTTACATTCCTTGGATGACCTGGATAAAGTCTAATTCCTTTCACAACCTTTAGAATTCTGAAGCATGTCTGACACAAAACAGAAACTGCAACAAAAACCAAATCAGGTTAGAGAGTTATTCATCATGCCAAGCAACTTAAGGCAAGTCACAAAGTAAGTTGCACAACAGGAGCTTATTAATCAGTAAAACCCTGAGGGCTCTATTTACCACAAAATTAATTTTCTGTGGAATCTGTTGGAGACTTTGCAGGGATTACCTGTTTGACACTCATGACAACTAATCCTGCTTCAGTAAAATTCCAAACTCAGGCTGTAAAGAACAGATTTTCCAGTTGGGGTAACACCTCCTTCCTTGAAGAGCCTGAAGCTATGCCTCCCAAGACGACACATGGAGTGTGGCACACATGAGAACAGGTTCATATAACTGAACATGCTTGGATAGAGAACATTTATTAATAAGAGAAAAAGTTTACTGCCCTAATGACGCCATCTCTGAAACACAAGTCAACATTCTGCTCAGTACACAAGCTCATTCTTGCACCTCATAGTGCACTCTAAACTCTTCCTGTAAATTACAGTTTTCACCCAGCACAGAGGGCCAAGTACATTGGAGCATGAGAGGGTATAAGAAGTGACACATACAGGGCTTATCCAGTTCTGTACTGAAAACCAAACAGCGAATGCTGGCTGAAATTCACCTCGGTCTGCATCACCTGCTATACTACTACAGTAGCTGCTATTATAACGTCAGCATTTACAGACAGTTACCATACCACAGAAGCTGAAGTTATTTAATTGTTCCCTATTCTAAGTGTAGGGAAATAATTCGGTTTATCATATTGCACACTGTTCTCCTTTATAGTCTATCTACTATAGATAAATCTTGTATAGCCTAGAAGAAGTCTCGCTTATGGTCACATTAGCTATTTATTCGGGGTTCATGGAGTTTACCCTCTCTCCCCCTTCTTCCTGGGGCAAGACTCTAAACCAGATGGTGTCAGTATGTAGCAAAAGCAGAATGACACCAAAACCACGTGAAGCCTTAAAAATCTGTCCACCCATGTCCCCCCAAAACTCTGGGAAGAATACCAGAGAAACATGAACTGTACCTGATATACGCCATGTACGTCACAGGACTTTCAGTAGAATTTACAGAGCACATTTTCATTTAGCAAGCACTGCCATCGAGAGCACCAGTACAGGGCATGTTGCTGCTACTAGGATATATTCTAATACCAAGAGCAGGGCCGTTCCTAGGGGAGTGCGGGACATAGGTGCCAAGTTTCTATGTGGAGGGGGGGGTGCTCCCCCCAGCTCCACCCAGGCGCCACCCCCATTCCACCCCTTCCCCCAAGACCCCGCCCCACCTCTTCCCTGCCCAGTTCTGCCCCCTCCCCCGAGTGTGCTGCACCCTTACTCCTCTCCCCTCCAAGCCAGCGCCTCCAGACACAGTGAAGAGCTTATCAGCGGGAGGCACTGGAGGGAGGGGGAGGTTGGTGGGGGGCTCCTCCTCGCCTGCCCATCACTTCCCCTCCCACGTCCTCATGAAGCACAGGGCCCCCCAAAGTGCAGGGCCCAGGGTGGTAGCCCCGATTTGCCGTACCCAAGGGATGGCTCTGACCAAGAGCAAAGAAAATGACACAAAAGGGAGCTGAATTGAGTAACAATTTACTTGAAGTGACCCTGATATTTCAGAAATTCAATGGCTTAATATTACAAAAGATAGTTCAGTTTCCTCTTCTCAAGAATGGGGTTTGAAATACTGTATTAGTCCTCTCTGGAATGAATTCAGTGTCATGTAATGCATCCTTAGCAATGTTTGGCTTGTGTGCATTTCCACTATCTGGATATTTAAAACCCAAGACCACCAACGATCAAGAATGTGAAATGCATCTCTCGCTAGTATGTCATTTATTCCCAGTTGCTGCAAGAACATTTGCTGTGCAATGCCAGTCCAAAGCAAGACAGCCTATCACAAAGCATGACATATAACCAGCCCTCCTATTTATCCTCTTAAAAAAAAGCTCTACTACTGTACTGCCAGACTTGAAGTAATCTTTGTGTATCAAGAAAGGAGAGAAGAAATCTAAATGAGGGTAGCTTAGAACTGCTGCAACTCCTTATAGTTAGGAATGAAGCCCAATGCCCTGAGGGAACTACAACTGTTACAGAATGCAGCAGATTGCCTGCTCAGCAGCACAGATTACCAGGAACATATCACCCTGATTCATTACTCACTGCACTTGGCTCCCCATTAAACAGGGTCTAGGTCAAGGCTGCTGTACTGATTTTCAGAGACCAGGTTGGTACTGGAGCTAGGTACCTCAGAGATCTCTTCTTCTATGACAATGACCTCACACAGCAGCAACTTGATTCAGTTAGGAAAAAAAGAAGCTGACAAAAAAGGGAAAGACTTATTCACACAGCAATTGCACCAAGACTGGATCCCATGGCCAGAGAAAAGAAGAATGAACACCACGCGTGATGCATTCAGAACTAAACAGATAAATCAGCTCAAGCCTACTACTGGCCAATGTCAAATTCCTGAGCAAGTTCATAGAGAAGCCAGCCAAAGGCCAATTACAAGCTCATCTAATTGAAGCTAATGTTCTAGACCTGGAATAATCTTGATTCAGACCAGGATATGGAATTGAAACCACTTTAGTAGCACTGATGGATGATCTCCTCCTGCCAATGGATAGAGGGCAGACATTCATTCTCATTCTCCTGGAATTCTTGCAGCTTTCACCTGAGAGAAATGGCAAAAGTTCACGGTAATGTGCTAAAATGGTGTGAGCCCTTCTGGAGGGACATGTCCAATTCCCAAGGATGGGAAACTGCACCTCTACCTCAAGCCCCCTCACTTGTAGAGTCCCACAAGGATACATTTTTTCACCAGTCCTATTCAACATCTATGTGCAACCACTAGGGGACGGATTAGACATGAATTCAAGTGCCAGCATATGCAGATGAGACACAACTCTGCTTATCCTTCACCACATCAACCATACCACTACTACTAAGATAGCCCAATGCCTGCAAGAGACCACTTCATGGATGAACAGCAGCTGGCTGAAGCTAAACCAGAATAAGAGAGATAAGGATATTGAGCAAAGGAAAGCATTTTGAGAAATTTGCCACCATTGTACGATCTCCTTTGGTTGAAGGTACACACCTATGCCTGATCAATCTGGTCGGTGGTTCAGGAGTAGTCTTGGATTCCTTGCTGACACGAAGCCCTCACATAGCAATATCCGCAAGTAACGCTTCCCATCATCTCTGGTTGGCTTGCAGACTCCGGACACCTTTGCAAATCATGGCCTGGCCTTGGTTATTCACACCTTTGCATTGCTGTAGTATGGCAGGGAACTGACAGTAGACCTGTGTATGAAATCTTCTGCACTTAGGAAATTCTAAGTAGTACAGAATACTGAACTGCATCTCCTCAGCAATGTGGGCTACCGCGAGCACATCAGACCTGTCGTCCTCTTTCTACACTGGCTTCTCACAGGATATTGAATCAAGTTCAAGGTCTCAGTCTTTAACTTCAAGGATCTCCCTTGTCTGGGCCCAGGATACCTAAAGCTCAGGGATGAAGACCATGGCTGACAACTTTGTTCCTCTGCCACTAGGGAATTCTCTACAATAAGGGTAAATCTCATCTGTGCAGGACAGAGAACTTTCTTGGGGGCTGGTTTGAGACTGTGAAATGAAGTCTCCTGGAAACTAAGGACTATCACAAACCTCTTCAGCTTCTGCTCCAAATGCAAAGTGCATTTCTTTGACCTTGTCTTCTCCAACATAAATACACAGCAAACGTATATTTTAAAAATATATATATTTACGCCCTACCAAAACAAGAGAAACAAACCTCTCTTCCATTTAGTGTCCCACTAATAGCCCTCTGAACACAGTAGCATCTTCTCATTTTATTTTTATTTATTTAAACTTCCAATAATATCTGTAAGCTTGTTCATGCTGCAAAGGTTGAAAGACAAGTTTGAGTTTACTTCAGTGGGAGCTGCTCAGACACCACCCTACTGGGAAACCCTATAAAAATGTAGAGGGGTATTATGCAAGTCCATATGAATCGTGTCTGGTGTTTGAGAACAAGGATATGGTAGAATAATATCTTTAGCACGTAACAGAAATATTGTGGCTTATAGATTGGGATATTTTATATTTCAAGAAAAACAAAGTATACAATGCTACCCAGATAGGGTTAGAACCTGGAATCTTTTCTGGGGAATAATGCACAAATACTGGATAAAATGATAGAAACAACAGTTAGGGTGACATGGTATGCAGGAATCCAGCCTTACTGCTGCGCTGCTGCCTTCAGAGCTGGGCAGCCAGAGAGTGGCAGCTGCTGACGGAGGGCCCAGCTCTGCAGCCAGCAGTACAGAAGTGCATGTGCGCGTGTCAAGGTTCCTTCCCCACTCTGAACTCTAGGGTACAGATGTGGGGACCTGCATGAAAGACCCCCTAAGCTTATTCTTACCAGCTTAGGTTAAAAACTTCTCCAAGGTACAAACTTTGCCTTGTCCTTGAACCGTATGCTGCCACCACCAAGCGTTTAAACAAAGAACAGGGAAAGAGCCCACTTGGAGACATCTTCCCCCAAAATATCCCCCCAAGCCCTACACCCCCTTTCCTGGGGACGGCTTGATAAGAATCCTCACCAATTTGCACAGGTGAACACAGACCCAAACCCTTGGATCATAAGAACAATGAAAAAATCAATCAGGTTCTTAAAAGAAGAATTTTAATTAAAGAAAAGGTAAAATAATCACCTCTGTAAAATCTGGATGGTAAATACCTTACAAGGTAATCAGATTCAAAACAGAGAATCCCTCTTGGCAAAACCTTAAGTTACAAAAAGACACAAAAACAGGAATATACATTCCATCCAGCACAGCTTATTTTACCAGCCATTAAACAAAAGGAAATCCAACGCATTTCTAACTAGATTACTTACTAATTTAACAGGAGTTGTGAGGCTGCATTCCTGATCTGTTCCCAGCAAAAGCATCACACAGACAGACCAAACCCTTTGTTCCCCCCCCTCCAGATTTGAAAGAATCTTGTCCCCTCATCGGCCATTTTGGGTCAGGTGCCAGCGGGGTTACCTTAGCTTCTTAACCCTTTACAGGTGAAAGGATGTTGCCTCTGGCCAGGAGAGATTATAGCGCTGAATACAGAAAAGGAGGTTACCCTTCCCTTTATATTTATGACAGCGCGTCTGCGTGCGCAGTTCATCCGTTCAATGACAACGTTTTCATGCTCTCCCCTTTTGTGGATTCTGGAGTGACTCTGAAGTCCAAAGAGTGACGGGCATGCTCCTGAGCAAACTGGGCAGACAGTCATTGGTGAGCATCTTGGTAGCTACAGCAGTAGTAGGACGCTTTTTCCTTGCAGCTACCAATAGATTATTTCTGTCCTCTTCAAAGGCTTGAAAAGCTGAGTATTGTACGTGGCCATGCCAATCTATTTAACGCAGCCTTCTCAAGATCATCTGGTTTTATTGCACCAAAGTGTGTGATGTTCTTGATGCTGTCCTTGTAGCACTTTCTGGGGCAGTCTTGATTCCGGTGTCTTTGTGCCAATTCTCCATTTAAATTTTTTCTGGGGAGTCGATATTCAGGCATCCCAATGATGTGTCCAACCCAGGGTAGTTGGGCTTTTATCAGCATGGCCTTGATGCTTATGGCATTTGATTTTTGAAGAACCTCCACGTTGGTAATTTTGTCCTGCCAGCAGATCCCCATAATGGCATGCAGAGAACACATATGGAAGGCCTCTAGCTGTTTGATATGCCATCTGTATGGTGTCCAAGTCTCACAGCAGTAGAGGAGAGATGTGAGCACAAAAGAATTATGAAGTTTTATTTTTGTTGAGAGGGTTATGTTGTGGGATTTCAGGACTTTGTTACATAAAACTTTCCTAATGACTGAGCAGCTTTCTGTATCCTGTTTGTGATCTCTTTGTCAAGAGACCCATCATGGGAGATGTTGCTGCCAACATAGGTAAACTTGCTTTAGCTGGTTTCCACTAATGGATATGCTAGGTTGGGGATTTGGCACAGCGCAGTGAAGATAATTTGTGCAACACCAGTCTTCTCCAGGCTGATTGTGAGGCCAAACAATTTTGATGTTTCAGCGAAGCGATCTATGATGCACTGGAGATCTCCGTGTGTGCGCGCTATGAGGGCACAATCATCCACAAAGAGTGCTTCTCTTAGCAGTAGTTCTGTTACTTTTGTTTTTGCTTTAAGCCTTGTAAGATTGAAAACTGAGCCGTCGTGTCTGTATCTGATGTATATGCCTCTGTTGAGCCCATCTGTAGCATGGTTGAGAACTTGGGTGAAGAAGAGGTTGAACAGTACAGGGGGCAAGGACACAGCCTTGTTTGACTCCATTTGAAATGGGAAAGAAGTCAGTGAGATCTCCATTAAAAAGTACCTGACCTTGCATCCCCTCATGAAATAAACGAATGAGCTTTACCAGTTTTGGTGGGCAACCAACTTTGCGGAGGATCATCCATAATCCTTCTCTACTGACAGTATCAAATGCTTTTGTCAGATCGATGAAAACACTGAACAGAGTCATGTTTTGTTCGACAAATTTTTCTTGTATTTGCCCGATACGGAAAATCATGTCTATGGTGCTATGACCAGGTCTGAATCCGCACTGAGTCTCAGGTAGATTGGCTTCTGAGACAAATGAAATCAGTCGGTTCAAGAGGACACTAGCAAAGATTTTTCCAGTGACAGATAGGAGAGATCCCCCAAGGTAGTTATCACAGATCATTTTGCTACCTTTATTTTTAAATAAAGGAATAATTATGGCATCTTTCAAGTCTTGTGGCATTTCTTCACTGTCCCAGATGTCAGTAAGGATCTGGAGTGTTACCACCACTTTTGGACCCACAGATTTATATATTTCTGCTGGTATTCCATCTCTGCCCAAGGACTTTCCTGAGCTCATCAAACTGATTGCCTTTTCTATTGCTTCAAGTGAGGGTGGTGAGTCAAAGTGGTGCTAAACAGGCTTTTGAAGTATCTGATTAATAGCACTTATTTCAACTGAGGACGGTCTGTTCTGTAGTTGACTGAAATGTTCAACCCATCTCTGTTCCAGTAAGGTTGGCAATACCATACCTTGCTCCCCTTACTTCTGTGCTGCTGCTGGTGGGGCTCTGCCTTCAGAGCTAGGCTCCTGGCCAGCAGCCACCACTCTGCAGCTGCCCAGCTCTGAAGGCAGCGCCACTGCCAGCAGCAGTGAAGAAGTAAAGTTAGCAATACCGCAACACCCCCCTACAATAACCTTGTGACCCGCCCATGACTCCTTTTTGGGTCAGGACTCCTATACTGTGAAATTTCAGATTTAAATAGCTGAAATCATGAAAGATATGATTTTTTTAAATCCCATGTTTGTGAAATTGACCAAAATAGATCATGAATTTGGTAGGGCCCTAAATATATGTAATTTTATGCCAATAGCTGCATCTCATTTATCTCAAGATCACTTTTACTTCAAGCAAGCCTGGATTTAGTACTGGGCTACCTGAAAAACCAAGACATGGATCTGGAAACGGTGTATTCCTGACTCCTACCTTCAGAGGTTTTCCAGCGTTTCCATAGATCCTCAATGGTGATATGTTTGTCTTCTCTGTGCAGATGGCTGTGTTTATTGGAAGCATCTTTATATTTCATGTCTTCTCTAATAAACTGAGAAAGAGAAAGAAAGTTTGGTTAAATTCTAACAGCAAACAAGCCCAGTTCTTAACAGGGAAACTGGAAGTAGATCAGTAGAGATGCTTTTTGCATCTGCCCTGTACAAATGGCACAATTTAGTTAAGCCTCTAAAGTAGTCAACCTACATAATTAATTCAACATTCTTATAAATTTTGAATTGGAATGTACTAAACCCTGGGAAAACAATGTTGCACTTGTGAGGTTATTAGTCAAATTTAACAGTGTGGTTAACGTACTCCAAAGATTAACAGCTAGTCACCACAAACATCCTATCTCATGCTTTTATGTTCTATGGACATTCACCTGTCCAAAGGCAAGCCCACATGATAGGGTTTGAAAGTGTGCCAGTTCTTTATAAATCAGCAATTATTTGTCCATCTTGAATCCCGCTATACCAGTTAAATGAAACTAATAGTTAGCTTTCTCCCACCCCTCAAAGACTTTTGACTAGACAGCAAAAGATCATGTTCTGCCTCATTTGTTAACATACAATTCATCTTCAGCCCTGGGTTTATTTTTTTTTGTGATGCATGATCAAGAGAATGGTTATATTCCATGCACATAAATAGTACATAGTAAACCTACAATTTGCAATAATGTACAAGAAGCCTTTGGCAAAATCCTAACATGTGAATGTTAATAAGCACATAAAATTTGTTAAAAAGTGGGATTTTATGTATCAGCGTATTTTGCTCATTTATGTGTACCACAGTCATTTAGTTTAATACTTCAAAATCACTGGTAAATAGGTACTAAAACCATTTACCAGACATGTACAAGCAAGAAAAATTAAGGTGAGGGCTGCTGTGATCATTTGGCCTACCAGTTTACCCTAATTGTAGGCTCAATTGCAAAAAGTATATGAAATTTCATAAAATGTTACAATAATCTATAAATGCTGGTGGGAACATGTATGAAAGGGAGACAAAGACTAAATTAGTCAAAACAAAAAGAGCCAAGTTAATATGATTAAAGGACTATGTTAAAATCATGCTTGGTAAAAAGAGATGTGGAATCTGAAATTAATGAGCCAAAATTGCTGTGTTGGATATTAGGCCTAATTGGTGCACAAAATAATGCGGGGATGGGCTATTCCAACCATTGTTCCCTTTATGGGTCCTTAAAGAAAGACTCTGTGGGAAGAATAAGGGGAAGGACAGACAGAGGTTACTGAAGCAAGCTTCACCATCATGGCTGTTACCACCACCATTTCTTGGGAGCCCTGGCCTTCATTCCCTGTGATCCTGAAAGATGCCATGACCAGGCTGGGCCATAGAGAGGTATCCAGATGATACCAGGACCCCTACCAGAAGGGTAGTCTATTATGTTTTGTCAAGGTCCAAAGTTCTTGGTCAAGGTACAGTCAAGGACCAGAAACCAGAGAAAATAATTTTTTTAAAAAATAAGTAAATTGAAAGATTTCAAGGTCCGTTCAAAAGCATATGGCAGTCCGGCTTTGGCCTGTGGTCTGCCTATTGACTATCTCTGCTCTACCAGATCCAGCTGAATCCCAATCAGCAGCTGAGATGAAACGGGATTGGACTTTAACAGCAGCAGATATAACAGCAGCTCCAGCCCATCTCAAATAACTTCTCTTTTCCACAAAAGAGGAGCTATTAACACCTTTGATACCATCTAAGACTGTCAAACAATGGGGATTCTCCTTCTGAAAACTCTCTCCAACTAAAGGGAAAGGGAACAAGAAATGCTATTAAAATGAAAGCCATACTTTATACTTGACATACAGTTTCTCCTTCTCTTCTTTATCTTTAACAAAAGGTTTAAAGGATTTTTAGTGGTGTTTGTGCCATCGTACCAAGCAGGCTGACATCTCTGTATAACAAACCCCGGACTGTAATACTGTTTAATGCTGGACACTGACTGGGTTGTTAACACCTTTGGCCCATATATTCTATCTCAGGGCATGTCTTCACTAGCAACGTTAAAGCGGTGTGTAGTCGCGGCGCCAGCGCTGGGAGAGAGCTATAAAAAACCCACCTCCATGAGGGGAATACCTCCCAGCGCTGGTGCACTGTCTACACTGGCACTTAACAGCGCTGAAACTTGCAGCACTCAGGGGTGTGTTTTTTCACACCCCTGAGCAAGAAAGTTGTAGCACTGTAAAGTGCCAGTGTAGGCTTCCCTAAATTAATTCAGCAAGGCTGGCAGCAGTGTCCTAGTGAAAACCCCTGCTGGCTCCAGTGCACTCTGGGTGCTCTAGGGAAGAAAATGAGCTACATCCACTGCAGCTCCTCCCAGCAGCTAGGTGGGGGGGAGGGGAAAAGGACTAGCTTCTAATAGCTCATGACTGGCCAGGGTTAGCAGAGGCCATCACTGATGCTCCAAGCTCTTTGGCTGGTTCCAGAGTAGGGGTCCAGACACCATTGCTGCTGCTTCAGGGCTGGCGAGGAGACTGGATGCCTCTGAGCTGCCCTTTTCTTCCTCTCTCGCACCACCTCTTTTTCTGCGTGTGGAATGATGACAGAGCTCAAGTTTAACAAGCCTGTGAGTGAAAGGGAGTGAAAATGGAAGGAGGTGAACAGTGAGGGGTGGGGTGAAGGTGGCAGCAAGTGTGAGGTATGGAATGGATGAAGGGAAGAATGAAAGGCCAAGATGGAATGAGGGAAGAAAGAGTAATATGGCAAAACATGGGAGTCAGAGAGTGTGTTCATCAGGTTGAAATCAGAGTTGGGGCAGCCATTAATTTCACAAGGGGGTGGGGAGAGAGGAACACTTGGTAGCCCGCCCCACTTCCTTGAAACAGGGGTTCCTGTGTATGCGGGTCCTTGCCAACATCACTCCGGCAGACAACTCGGGGGGCGGTGGGGTAGGAGGGGAACCTCACTAATGAGGCCTCAAAGCTATACTGAGGTGGTGAGTACTCCACACAGTCCTCTTGTGCAGTATGTCCTCTGTTCAGCTGCGTGCAGGCAGAGTCCTCCCTTCTCCATGATAAGACCAGTCCTTCATGAGTGGCACCCTACAACTAAAACACCACGCAGGGGACAAGAGGGAAAAAACACAGCGCAGGGCCATAGGGCTGTGGTGCAATGAGGTGCCCAAGGGAGGGTGTGCCTGGCGTCTCCAATTCCTTTAATCTGGCCAAGAGGAAAGAATCTTTCATTTAAGTTCTTTGTAAAAGGGCCCAGTCTGCCCACTTTTACCCTGAGACCAACACTTCTGGAGGGAGAAAAGAAATCAGGAGAAAGATACAAACACAAGGCAGCAGCTCTTTCAAGAAGACAAAATGGAGAATGGGAGAAAAGGAGGTCTATGACAGGAGCAATTGCCAGCAAGCAATTTCCCTGTGTAAATTCCTGCTCTGACATCCTACAAAGAGAAATGGAGTCAAAGACATAACTGAGGTTGCATGCAGGGAAAGGTTTTCCTCTGGGGTTGAGGTCAATTGCCATATTTCATTGTAGGAACAAGCAAACATCTCAGGCTCTTCCACACTTGGGGATGATCTTGCAGACCAGAATGATGAAAGGCCTGCTGAACTTTGTCTCAAGTCTTAGCTGTCGCCCTCACTCTAATCAGAGCAGTTCTGTATCCTTTGGTCCACTATGTGGCCTGTGAGAGAATTTGCCCCTTCGGTCCCTACAATCTTTACGTCTGGCCATATGGTTATTGTTTCCTGAAGGAATCCTTTCACTCCTATTATAGTTCCTCACTTGCCGCACATCATGGTGACTTTTCCCTTCTCAACGCTTTCATATAGAAGAGAGAATGGTGTTTGGAGGCAAGATTTAAGTTCATTAGGAACTGGAGAATATTTTGGGAAAGGAGGAGCCCACAGGAAAGATGGGCTCCAGCTAAACAAACCGAATCAGACTGTTGAACTGTAAAATTTAAAAGGTTGAAGAAAGGACTGGAGGAAAGCTGACAGATGCAAAGGTGCGCATGGTTTGGACAGCGACATCCATTAGAGGAGGATTTATTAAAGAGGATACTGTATATCCTAGTAAAGAGGAGGGGATAGAAGTTGATCAAGTACAGGCAGAAATTGAAGAGAAATAGACAAACGGAAAAAAAAAGTCCCATTCAATAGCATCACATGAAGGCAGATAGACAATTTGTCAATATTTAGTTAAGCGCTTGCATACAAATGCTAGAAGTCTAAGATCAATTAACTTTAGTGCCTGGTATTAAATGAGGATATTGACATAACAGGAATCACAGAAACTTAGTGGAATGATGATAATCTATGGGACACAGGAATATCAGGATACAAAATATGTAGGAATGACCGTAGGTCTTGTGGGTGGAGCACTGCCACTGTATGTGAAAGAAAGCATACCATCAAATATAGTAAAAATCTTAAACGCCTCAAACTGTACCATAGAATCTCTATGTATATAAATGTCATGCTTCAAAAGTATAGCAGTCAGAATATCCTACCACCCATCTGACTAGGATATTGAAATCACTGTGAAATGCTCAGGGAAATTAGAGCCTACAAAAGCAAAAAAAACACAACAGTGGGGGAATTTAAACTATCCCTATTTTGACGGGGTACGTGTCACCTCAGGATGTGATGCAGAGATAAAATTTCTACACATCTGAATGACACACCTGGAGCACCTAGTCCTGGAACCCACAATGCGAGAGGCAATTCTTGATTTAGTCCTCAGTGGAGCACAGGATCTGGTCTAAGAATTGAACATAGCCGAACTGCTTGGCAACCACCACCATAATGTAATTAAATTTAACATACTTGCAAGGGCGAAAATACCAAAGAAACCCATCACAATAGCATTTAACTTCAAAAAGGGAACTACACAAAAAATGAGGAAGATAGGTAAACGGAAATTTAAAAAGAACAGTCAAGCGTGAAATGCCTGAAAGCTGCAGGGAAACTTTTAAACACTACCATAATAGAGACTCAAGCTACAAATATACCCAAAATTCAACAACAGTAAGAGGATCAAAAATATGCCACCAGGGCTAACCAAAGTAAACGAAGCCAAAAGACATCCTTTAAAAAGTGGAAGTCAACTCCTACAGAGAAAAATAGGAAGGAGCATAAACTCTGGCAGGCCAAGGGTGAAACTAAACAGGAAAAAAAAAATGTAAGTATATCAGAAGCAGGTAGCCTGCCAAATCGTCAGAGACAGTGGATGATCAAGGTGCTAGAAGACCACTCAAGGAAGACCAAGTCATTGCAGAGAAGCTAAATGAATTCTTTGCATTGGTCTTCACTGCACAGGATACGAGGGAGATTCCCACTCCTGAGCCTTTCTTTTTAGGTGATAAATCTGAGAAAATGTACCAGACTGAGGTGTCAATAGAGAACATTTTGGAACAAATTGATAAAGTCATGAGTCACCAGGACCAGATGACATTCATCCGAGAGTCCAAAGGAACTCAAATATGAAATTGCAAAACTGTGGCATGTAACCTGTGGCTTAAATCAGCCTCTGGACCAGATGACTGGCAGATAGCTAATGTGACACCAATTTTTTAAAAAGGCTCCAGAGTCGATCTGACAATTACAGGCCGGTGAGCCTAACTTCAATACCAGGAAATTAGTTAAGCTATAGTAAGGAACAGAATTATCAGACACATAAATGAACAGGATATGTTAGGGAAAGAGTCAATGTGGCTTTTGTAAAGGGAAATCATGCCTCACCAATCTATAAGAACTCTTTGAGGCGGGTCAACACACACGTGGATAAGAGTGATCCAGTCGATATAGTGTACTCCAACTTTCAGACAAGGTCCCTCACCAAAGGCTTTTAAGCAAAATAAGTAGTCATGAGATAAAAAGGAAACAAAGTGTAGAATGAATGGTCAGTTTTCTCAATGGAGAGGGGTAAATAGCAGGGTCCCCCAAGGATTTGTACTGGGACCTGTGCTGTTCAACATATTCATAAATGATCTCAAAAAAGGGGTGAACAGTGAGGTGACAAGGTTTGCACCCAACACTAAATTACTCAAGATACTTAAGTCCAACACTGGCTGTAAAGAGTTAAAGGGATTTCATTAAACTGGGTGACTGAACAACGAAACGGCAGACAAAATTCAACATTGATAAATGCAAAATAATGCACATTGGAAAACAATCTCAATTATACACACAAAATGATGGGGTCTAAATTAGCTGTTACGACTCTAGAAAGATTTTGGAGTCATCAGAGGAATAGTTCTCTGAAGACATCTGCTCAATGTGCAGTAGTAAAAACAGCTAACAGAACATTAGGAACAAGATACACAGTAAGAAAATATTACAACGCCACTGTATAAATCCATGGTATGCCCACAGTCACCCCATCTCCAAAAAAAAAATAAATCTTAAAATTGGAAAAGGTGCAGAGAAGGGCAAAAAAAAATTAGGGGTATGAAAGAGCTTCCATATGAGGAGAGGTTAAAAAGACGGGGACTTCAGTTAAAAAAGAGGGGGATGTGACAGAGGTCTATAAAATCATGCATCTTGTGGAGAAAGTGAATAAGGAAGTGTTATTTACCCCTTCACATAATACAAGAATTAGGAGTCACCCAATGAAATTAATAGGAAGCAGGTTTAAAAACAAAGGAAAGGAAGTATTTCTTTACATAATACACAGTCTACCTATGGAACTTGTTGCTGGGGATGCTGTGAAGACCAAAAGTATAACTGGGTCCAAAAAAGAATTAGAGAAGTTCATAAAGGACAGGTCCATCAACGGCCATTAACCAAGATGGTCAGGGATACACCACGCTCTGGGTGTCCCTAAACCTCTATCGGAAGCTGGGACTGGACAATAGGGAATGGATCACTTGGTAACTGCCTTGTTCTGTTCATTCCCTCTGAAACATCTGTCACCAGCCTCTGTCAAAGGATGGGATATTGGCCTAGATGGACCATTGGTCTGACCCAGTATGGCTGTTCTTATGCTCCTATGTTCTTACATGTCAGCCTCTCAGGATGGGGCACTTACGTGGGCTCCCCCTCTTCGGAAAGAGGACATGATCCCCTTCTGAACAGACAGCATCAGTTTGCTCAAGCATTGATCCAACTTGTGGCCATGTGAAGCCCTGCTTCTTCACAAGAAAATAAACTGGCTTTAATGTGAAGGGTGCGGTTGCTTGGATAAATCCTCAGTTTTCCATCTGGGCTGTTTATTTCTTTGCCTAGGGTTAAAGGACTTCACATCAGTACTTCCTCTCCCTGCCTTGCCTGCAGCAACCTTTGCTTTTATCTATTATTTTGTAGTTTACTTCTGCCATGTGTGTTTAGTACTACTCCAATTATCACCCACAAAATATAAACACAGGTGATCTAAAGTGGACAAAGGCAGTTGTATGAGGAGTAAAGAGCTGCCTGGCATTGGCATACTAAGATGCTATGTTGTGTTGCTGGGTTTTGGTTTTTTTGGTGCATGATAGTGAAGAGGACAGATGGGTTTTTGAGAACTATTTTTAAAAAGTGTGTTTGACTAAAAAGCCACTGGGTGAGAAGCAGGGAGATCGAGATAAAGATCATGTTTTTAAACAGCCAGAATTTTAAAAACAAGTTGTTTATAGGGATATTCTTACACACACTTTTAAAAATTAGAGAGTGAATTTACAGGCATGTGTGTCAAGAACTACGGTCACCATAAAATGTAGTTACTTAAAAATACTGAAGTTTGTTTGCCCAGCCAGTTCAATTTACTAAGAATACACCAGCATTGCACATCAATGTCACTCATCACAGCATGATTACTGTATACTGTATTATAGCCTTATAGACAAGTATGAATTAAGTTGAAAAATCTTATATCCTGGAATGGTTCCTGGTATTATCCAGTTTTCAATACTTGGGAGTGAAATAGCTGTGGAAGTATTGCACCCATCTTTTAAAGTCACTGTGCCCACTACCTAGAACAGGATATCCTCAGTTATTTCTTGTAAGTTAATAGCTCAGAACCGGAAATCTTGCTTTGCAACTGTCTATTCCTAAATCAATTATTAATAATAAAATTGAAGCTTTATTTTGCATTGCATCTTTCATATAAACTTACATTCCAAGCCACTCTGGAGAATTAAACTACAAAGAAAACAGCAGTATGATAAAAATTAAAAGGTAAGTGCGAGGGGAAATAATACACACACACACAATTCATAATTCATTCTCAGCTATGATCTGAAATGATACAGCAAACTGATCAGGTGGAAGAGATCTAGTAATTAAAAATGGCCCGACTGTGCGGACGAAGAGAGCGATCAACCATTGCTAGCCAAGAAGAGAGAAGAGAGTAAAGGTAGGAGACATATGCAAGGTCAATTGGAGTAAAGGTCACAGAGTTAAACAATTTTGAGAATAATGTGAACTGGATACTAGAAAGAACAGAGAGCAAATGGAGTTGTTTGAGGTGGAGAGCGATGTTATCAGGCTACTTTGCATGCGACAGAACCAGACAACTCTCTACACTTCATGAAGCACTGAAATTTGTGAAGGTCTTATGGAAGCAAGTTGCATTACACAACCAGGGGATGGTAAATATCGAAGATGAGGATTTTAGAGATGGGACTGAGACAGTGACTTCAATAAGGAGAATTATACCTTGCCCAAAAATATGGAACTGGTGGCAGGCACATCTTTAGATGACAGTGAAGGCAAGGGGAAGCTATCAGCTGAGAAGGGAAACAGATAAAGTTATGGTTGACGTGCAATGGCTTTCTCAAATTTAGATTGGGAGGCTGGCCTGCAACTTTCACCAGTTCACGGGTTATGTTTTCTTTAGGAATACAGCAGCAAATGCATGGAATGGTTCAGCAGTGCCCTGAAACAGATTATAGGTGCTATGACAGAGGAATAACAAGAAGATACCCATGTCAAAGCCACATCTGCTTCTCTAAAAAGAAAAGGAGTACTTGTGGCACCTTAGAGACTAACCAGTTTATTTGAGCATGAGCTTTCGTGAGCTACAGCTCACTTCATCGGATGCATAGCATCTGAAACCTGTCATCTGCTTCTCTGTAGCTTGAAATTTTTTCACCCATGTTAACCTGTTCGCCCTGATTTACTGACCAAAGTCCATCTGAGTAAACATATTACCTATTTAAAATGCTCTCTGTAATTTCAATTGAGGAAGTTCCCCCCGCCCACTTCTTCTCCTTTACAAAGCATTTCAGTGCTTAATGAGTGATCCCAATAAAACAAGTATGCAGTTCTCTGGAAAACCTCCTTGAAAGGAAGGTGCTATATCAGAGGTGGGCAAACTACGGCCTGTGGGCCACATCTGGCTCGCGGGACCATCCTGCCCGGTCCCTGAGCGCCTGGCCCGGAAAGGCTAGCTCCTGGCCTTTCCCTGCTGTTCCCCCACAGCTGCGCGGGCAGCGCTCTGGGTGGCGGGGCTGCACGTGTTGGATCATATTAAAGTAGTTCTGTATTAAAATCACAAATGAGTTTGATTCTCTATAGTTTAAATTCCAGGGTATTACTAATTAAGAGGTCTCTTGGTTTTTGGTACTGTTTCTCTCCCTCTCTGTGTGAAACTTGCAAGCTGCTAACTGTGTTAGTACAAGGCGAAAGATTTATAAGACAGAGTCTGTTCTCAAAGCAATTCTTTGTAACAACAACTACTCACACAGAGAGAGACTCAAAGCAATACAATAGAAACAGCACCCAGAGACTCCCCGGCTTTTGTTGTATTCATCTCGCTTTGTTAACAATTGTGATTAAAATAGAGATAGAGGATGTATGTGGATGGATGCTTGGTGTGGATAACAACTGAATGATCAGGGAGGTGCCAGCCTAAGAATGCAGTGTCCATCGGCCAAAGAAGGCGTCAAGTGGAAATAACCAGAGGACCCCCCGGAGGGCAGACTGGAATCCACCCAACAGCCTCAAGAATGGGAGAACCAAAGAACAAGATAACATCTGGCAGCACGGAGCCGTCAGGAATGTGACATCTGCTGATTGATTCAGCAACAGCATGATGAAGCAATTCCCATAGACTAGCATAGGAAGAAATTCCTATAAAAATGGACTCTAGAAAGTGAGAACTTTGGGGTCTGATTCTGCAAACCAACTTCCAGGAGCATCAGATGGACATCTGACAAGGCCCTGCTCCCTCCTCATGTCCAGGCCACCTGGCCAGTGGCTTGGCATGAGCAACTCTAAGGCTGGTAACTATGATAACAAGCTTGCAGAACCTGTGTGCGTGTGTGTGAGAATGAATGTGTGAATAAATATGAAATCAAATGGAATGTTATAGCTATAACTAACTGCTTACTATGATTCTTTCTGTATTCACAATAAACGTGTCATTTTGCCTTTTCCCCTTTAATAAGATCCTGCTGGTTTTTATTTTATTGGTATAACACGCGCTCCTGCAGGGCAGCGCGGCAGAGTGTCTGGCTCCGGCTGGGCGGTGCAGCTGCCAGACATGCTGCTGTGAGTGGCATGGTAAGGGGGCTGGGGTGTTGGATATGGGGCAGGGGGTCCCGGGGCGGCAGTTAGGGGACGGGGAGCAGGGGGCGGGTGGATGGGGCAGAGGTTCTGGGAGGGACGGGGGGTTAGACAGGGGGTGGTCAGGGGACAAGGAGCAGGGGGTGGGGGAGGGGGGTTGATGGGTCGGGGGTTCTGAGGGGGACAGTCAGGGGGCAGGAAGTGGGAGGGGGTGGATAGGGGGCAGGGGCCAGGCTGTTTGGAGAGGCACAGCCTTCCCTACCCGGACCTCCATACAATTTCGCACCAAAAAGTTTGCCCACCCCTGTGCTATATAGTTATTTGCACCTACATTCATGGCTTTAAATCTCCCACACAACTCCACAGATTTCACTTTTTTCCAAAAGCCCCACAATTCTTGATCTCCCCAAATGGCAGAGTCCCACTCAGGGAAAATAGCCTGGAGGCAACAGCGAGTGGACTCTCTCGCTGCTCCAATCAATTCAGTGCAAGGATACCAAGGTAAGAGGCATCTTGTAAACAGACAGACATCTGGAAATGATGGCCTGAGGAAGCTGTTAGGCCAGAAGCAGCTTAAGAATGTCTCTTCCAGCATCAATGCCCAGCCACTCTGAGGAGGAGAGTTACTAATGATTTCTCTATTCCTCTGTATCTATATCCACACAAAAAATCTGCCCCATTATCTAGTCATCTTTTTTTTTTTTTGGGGGGGGGG
Source organism: Chelonia mydas (assembly GCF_015237465.2). Taxonomy (NCBI): domain Eukaryota; kingdom Metazoa; phylum Chordata; order Testudines; family Cheloniidae; genus Chelonia; species Chelonia mydas. The sequence continues at coordinate 105,511,095 of NC_057852.1, forward strand.
GGGGGTAAAAGGTTTACATAATACATGAAAAAAATCAGATTCAGCAGCTGTTCACCACCACATAATCAAAGAATTAAAAACCCACCCTTCCCAAATATGCTAGTCCTCAAGCATCTCCCAGTGCTAGAGCTTTGAGTTACTTTGGCCTCAACAGCACTGCAAACTTGTGGCATACCACACTAACAAAAAAAACAAAAGACCTGAAAAGCATTCTTGCCATTTCACTGACAAAACTGAAACTGCTGCAGGCAGAGACTGTCACCACTCAGCACCTTGTATAGCAGATCTTCAAAGTACCAGCAAACTGCTGTTTCTGGGAAACAGCTTCTTACTCCTTGTGCCACAAAGTCAAACTTCCCCATCACAAGAAGCCTATCATCCTTCCACCCCTCAATCGCTACCCACGCTGACCATTAATGGACACATCTAATTCTGTCACTTCCACCTCTCTTCACAAGGCAGCCACCATCTGAATCGTCCGTCCCTGCCAGGCACCAAACTCCACAGATGACGATGCAAGTGAACTAGATACAAGGAGGATCCATGGAGAAGGTGACAGGAGCAAGAGGTCATGCAGAGCCCTCCATTTAAAATGGTCCACTAGCAAAAATCTAAGCTACAACACTTCCCTTATGTTGCCTGCCCCTTCTGCCATAACAATAGTGATGCCTCCACCTGGGGGGGAACAGGGGTCTCTGTATTGCCCTGGCCAAGACTCCAGACGCCGCCCCCGAAGCTCCCATTGGCCACAGTTCTCTGTTCCCAGCCAATGGGAGCTGCGGGGGGTGGTGCCTGGAGGCGCAGCTAGGGTAACACACAGACCCCTGTGCCTCCCCCTCCCCCCACAGGTTCTGGCTGCTTCCCGGAGTTGCGCGGGGGTAGGGCAGGCAGGCAGGGAGCCTGCCCGGCCCCCGCCCCCCAAACCTCCTGCCGCACCCTGCACCCCGACGCCCTGCCCTGAGCCCCCTGCTCCACCCCGCACCTCTCCTGCACCTCAACCGCCTGCCCTGAGCCCCCAACCACACGCTATATCTCTCCTGCTCCCCCTGGGGCAGGGAGGGGGCTGAGTTGTGGTGGGCATTTCAGGTAAGGGGTTGGAATGGGGGCTAGGAAGAGGTGGGGCCGGGGCAGCGGGGGGTGTTCAGTGATGCGGCCATCAGGCCGACGTACTGGTCCTCATGTGGCCCTCGTGGTCATTTGAGTTTGAGACCCCTGATTTAAACAAACAAAACATAGAACTAATTTTAAAGTTCTGTTGGTCTTACACAAATAAAACCAACAAAGCTTTCTTTAATAATGGAGAGAGGTACTTAGCGGTGTCCCCCAGGGATCTGTACTGAGACCAGACCTATTCAACATATTCATAAATGATCTGGAAAAAGCGGTAAAATTTGCAGATGCTACAAAACTACCCAAGACAGTGAAATCCCAGGCACACTGTGAAGATCTACGAAAGGATCTCTCAAAACTGGGTGACTGGGCAACAAAAAGGCAGATGAAATTTAATGTCGATAAATGCAAATTAGCACACATTGGAAAACCATCCCAGCTATACATATAAAATGATGGGGTTTAAATTAGCTGTTACCACTCAAGAAAGAGATCTTGGGAATCATTGTGGATAGATCTCTGAAAACATCCACTCAATGTACAGCGGCAGTCAAAAAAGCAAACAGAATGTTGGGCATCATTAAGAAAGGGATAGATAATGAGAAAGAAAATATCATATTGCCTGTATATAAATTCATGGTATGCCCACATCCTGAATACTGCGTGCAGATGTGGTAGCCCCATCTCAAAAAAAGATATATTGAAATTGGAAAAGGTTCAGAAAAGGGAAAAAAAATGATTAGGGGTATGGAATGGCTTCCGTATGAGGAGAGATATATAAGACTGGGACTCTTCAGCTTGGAAAAGAGACGACTAAGGGGGGATATGATAGAGGTCTATAAAATCATGACTGGTGTGGAGAAAGTAAATAAGGAAGTGTTATTTACTCCTTCTCATAACACAAGAACTAAGGGGCCCCAAATGAAATGAATAGACAGCAGATTTAAAACAAATAAAAGGAAGTATTTCTTCAAACAATGCACAGTCAACCTGTGGAACTCCTTACCAGAGGATGTTGTGAAGGCCAAGACAATAACAGGGGTAAAAAAAGAACTAGGTAAATTCATGGAAGATAGGTCCATCAATGGCCATTAGCCAGGATGGGCAGCGATGGTGTCCCTAGCCTCTGTTTGCCAGAGGCTGGGAATGAGCGACAGGGAATGGATCACTTGATGCTTGCCTGTTCTGTTCATTCCCTCTGGGGCACCTGGCATTGGCCACTGTTGGAAGACAGGATACTGGACTAGTTGGGCCTTTAGTCTGACCCAGTATGGCCGGTCTTCTGTTCTTAATAAAAAGACTAAAATTCATATAGCTACACATTCTTTTGGTAGGTAACCCTAGATCAAGAAATAAAGTAATCTGCAAAATCACTACACTCCGTGTCAGTACAGCAAAGCTTGATGGCAGTAATTTCTTCAGGTTGGTATGTGGTTTCTAGTAAAATGAATACAGTAAGTCTTTCCTTCTAGAGCAAGTCCAAAACAATCATCATATTGTATCACTGATTGAACTGAACAGGGACATTTCATATCTCAAGTTTCAGTTTTGTTTTTCCAGACTCATTAATCCGATGTTACATACACTACCTAGATTGTTTTCAGGACAGTGTAGTTTAAATGAAAAGTGCAATACTAAGAGTATGCTCAAATTTACAACTTGCTCAAAGGTATAAAAAGACAGCATTACCTTTTAATCCTTAGCCTCTGAAAGACAGTATTAAAGTTCACTGGCGAATAGTTTTGAAAGCATGCATGCATCTGTAAAATCACATTGACTCCCTTAAATACTCTTTGTGCATCATGTACCAGTATGTGGGTTTCACATTTTACTACCATAATTCTCTCCAGAAAGAGCATATTCTGTAACACATAAAAAACTATAATTTAGCAGTGTTACAGAATCATTAAGTCAAGTTACTGAAATCTTCGAACTACTTTGCCTCCCTTTGCAATTCACTTCAGTATGGCTATGTGTGACATTCTTTTAGTGTATTGCCAACTGTAGGAGAAGCTTTGCACAGCCTTGTTTTCTTTTACTAGTTAGCCCTGCTGGAAAAAACGGTATTAGATAATGATAGGGCAACACCACTAAACACATATTTATAATCCCATTAAGCACAAGATTCTCTTTAGTACAAATATATTTAAACTGAAAGCTATACTTTAAAAACACACGGTTATATATGCTAGGTCCCCTAAACTTCAAACTTCTCTTCTCACAGATTTGTCTCTCAGACCCAAGTAAAGGGTGGGTCTCTCCCCTTTAAGGTTTTAGAGGCAAAGCAGAGTCAGTACACCGTTTAACACCATGAGTCCAACCTGCCAGGACGGACTCATGGTAAAACTCAAATATACTACAAACACCTTCAGCCCCCAACTAAAACCCCTCCAACGCATTATTAAGGATCTACAACCTATCCTGAAGGATGACCCAACACTCTCACAAATCTTGGGAGAAAGGCCAGTCCTTGCCTACAGACAGCCCCCCAACCTGAAGCGAATACTCACCAACAACCACATACCACACAACAGAACCACTAGCCCAGGAACCTATCCTTGCAACAAAGCCCGTTGCCAACTGTGCCCACATATCTATTCAGGGGACACCATCACAGGGCCTAACAACATCAGCCACACTATCAGAGGCTCGTTCACCTGCACATCCACCAATGTGATATATGCCATCATGTGCCAGCAATGCCCCTCTGCCATGTACACTGGTCAAACTGGACAGTCTCTACGTAAAAGAATAAATGGACACAAATCAGATGTCAAGAATTATAACATTCATAAACCAGTCGGAGAACACTTCAATCTCTCTGGTCACGCAATCACAGACATGAGGGTCGCTATCTTAAAGCAAAAAAACTTCAAATCCAGACTCCAGCGAGAAACTGCTGAATTGGAATTCATTTGCAAATTGGATACTATTAATTTGGGCTTGAATAGAGACTGGGAGTGGCTAAGTCATTATGCAAGGTAGCCTGTCTCCCCTTGTTTTTTTCCTGCAAACCCCCCCCCAAGACATTCTGGTTAAACTTGGATTATTGCTGTGCACATTGTAAGATGAGCTGTTGCCAGCAGGAGAATGAGTTTGTGTGTGTGGTTTTTGGAAGGGGGGATGTGGGGGGGGGGGTGAGAAAACCTGGATTAGTGCTGGAGGTGACCCACCTTGATTATCATGCGCATTATAAAGAGGGGTTTCAAAGGGGGATGGGCTGTTGCCAGCAGGAGAGTGAGTTTGTATGTGTGTGTGGGGGGGGGGGGGGGGAAGGGTGAGAAAACCTGGATTTGTGCTGGAAATGGCTCTACTTGTTGATCACTTTAGATAAGCTGTTGCCAGCGGGGGAGTGGGGTGGGAGGAAGTTTTGTTTCATGGTCTCTGTGTGTATATAATGTCTTCTGCAGTTTCCACGATATGCTATGCATCCGATGAAGTGAGCTGTAGCTCACGAAAGCTCATGCTCAAATAAACTGGTTAGTCTCTAAGGTGCCACAAGTACTCCTTTTCTTTTTTCTTTTCACTTATGGTTAGTTATCTATACTTCCCAACAGGACCCAAATACTTATCCAGAACTGCATCTAGCAAGCATCATCCTAAAACAAAGGCCTGCTGGACGTGTCCTCAGAAGAGAAATTTACAAGCAAGGGGTGACAAATTTCTAGTTTTCAAGCAAGAACATGTCTTCAGTTCCTCAGACTACTAAGAGAAAATTCAACTAAAAAAGTATAAAGAGTAGAATATCGTGAAATTCCACCTTCTCCAGAAGGGTCTTATACTCTGCTCTAAATATTTTATTTTTTTAGAACATTTTAAAATGTTTGACTGTCACCTACCAGAAGCTGCATCCAAATACACTGTGGAAGGAAGGGGCAGGGAATGCGAGAGAGAAAAACTAGGAAACCTGCAGTGCAACAAACACAGAAAGTTAGCTGGCCTGTGCTAAGCCTAGCATAATGGGGTTCTGGTCTGTCAACAGGGGCTTTTAGTGCTACAGTAATACAAATCTAGGCCTTGCCTACACTTACAGCAGTTTAGAGTACAGACACTGCATGCACCTGTAGGATGAGATATAAATAATGTAAACGGCGAGGCACGGATTAGGTGAATAAAGATGCACCTGAATCCTGTGCGTATGTACTCTATACGGCTCTCTGCATGCCCAAGCAGTGCCTAACACATCTACACTGCTATTAGTTTCCCACTGCCTCTCTGCTGCTGGGGCCTTTCCTTCCCACAGTGAAAGGCTCTGGCAGTTCCTGGCTGCTGGAGACTTTCACTGCCACAAGTTGCTGCTGGAATCTTTCCCCACTGCAGGAAAAGGCCCTAGCTGCAAGTAAAGGGCTTGGCAACTTCCCCCCGCCAGTGCATTTCCCTGCTGCCCCCCCGCCGCCAGAGTCTTTCACTATCACATGTAGCTACACACCACAGTATGGACACAGCCTGCTTTTCAATTCAGCATGTAGCTACACATGCATGGCAGGTAGGGTAAATGTAGACAAGTAATTTTATAGTCCAAGCACTCCACTTATGTCAAACTCTTGTTCTGGGTTTGCCAAAGCTGGGATATACACTTGTTTGGGTACCTTACTCATGTTTCTGACGACTAAGAATAGTACCATATACAGGAACTTTGAATATCCTTACATTAATAGGCCAAAATGCAAAATTAGGCAAAAAATTTTCATGGTGCATGTGCTCCCATGAACTGCACTGTAATTGCAGATAAGTCCCTACATGAAATCTAACTCTTGCTTTCCTTTCACTTTACATTATATGCAAAGGGGGAAAATGTTTGCAGCCTTAATTCTTCTGATGCATCAAGGAGACCTAAATGGTTTATCTAGAATAAAGTTGGATGGGGGAGGAGAGATGCTAATTTTTTCACTAGAAATACAAGTTCTACATTCCTTGTTTTTTCCAGAGGAATCATTGTTATAATCTAATCTGAGAAAATGAAATCTGAGCAAGGCTAAGAGAAATTTAGTTGGACTAATTAAAGATTATTTTGTGTTTTTGCTAAACAGCAAATGCTCAATACTGAACAGGGCTCCCTTACTGAAAAAGTTCAGCACATCTATCCCCTCATTAAAAGACTTAAAACTTTCCTGCCCATTCTCTAGTCCTCCAAGAAGATCTCCATCACAAACAGGCAGCTCAGCACCAAGTGCTGCTAAATATTACAAGGTTAAGAACAAAATTTGTATATGGAAGGAGAGTGAGGAAAAGGATAGATTTTTGCTGTGTTGTGAGAGGAAGGAGATACAGGATTCTTCCAGCCTGGACACGCAAAGTGAAGTAAGTGTCAAAGAAGATCCTCCAGCTAGGGGCTGGGATGAAAAGAGGATACTGATGTGTGTGGCTAACAGTAATAGAGAATGTGGGGAGTGCAGAAGGTTTAGGAAGAAAGAGCAGAAGCTCAGTTTCAGCCATGTTAGCTCCAAATGGTCAGTGAGTCCTCTAAAAAGAAAGGGTACAGAGCCCTTAAAAAGAAAAGGTTAGCATAAAATGAAGGACTGGACAAAGGGACACAGGTCAGACCAGGTAGGTGACTCTTAAATCTACCAACACAAAGATGGTAATTGAAACTATGCAAGTTAATGAAGTCACCCAAGGACAAGATGTAGAGTGAGGGAAATGGGGGCAAGGGGGGAGAGGAGAGCACTTTGTGGGACCTTCACAGGGTGAAGGAGAAGAGGGATAAAAAAGGAGGAGATGCTGAAGGAGTAATCAGAAGGTGCTGCTGGACTACAGATTCCACAGCAGATGTTCCATTCTCGCATGGCAATACTATGTCCCTCCCAATCACGGAAGAGAACCAAAAAAAGTGTATTAGTCTGTTATACAGATTTGTGTGGCACTTGTCAGTTTACAGCTTATGATATTAACAGGAAAGCAATATTTCAAAAGGCTGTAAGACAAAACAGAAAGCAGAAGATTTGAACATATTTTTAAATTTCATAAATGATTGTTCAGTCTTATAGCCGAAACATCTACAATGTTCTTTTAAAGCAACTGTTTGGGCCAAAAGCGAGTAATTAAAGGTTTGTTTTCAAATTCTGTTTTTTGGAACAACATTCCTATACCAATACAGACTGTTTTCAAAATTCTCTCATGGGTCAAGACCATGCCTACTACACCTCTGGTACGAAGATCAGTTTTATTGTCATGTTTAACAGCAAAATAAGTTTACTGTGCGAAGTTGTTGCTACACAGAATCATTACATGCTTTAAAAATTATTTTCATTCATAGCAGGAACTGTTCAAACTGAGAAAAGAATCCAAGGAAGTACGTTACTATAGAGATAGGAACAAATAGTTTTCCCAGTGTCCCTTCACACCCACCCTGTCAGGATATTCTTTGGCTTTTAAAAACAAAACATTCATACTGCCACATGCAACAGCAGTTAAGTGAAGTGCAATCTGCTATAGACATTCAAAACTAAAACCAATTGCAAAGGTATAGAATTCTGGCATAGCTGCGGACTTTAAAACTTGCCATGTTTTAACAGAGTTTACCAGCTTTTTTCCTGCTCTAACTCCACCCCACTTCAAAGCTCATCTTTGCACATCTATCCAATACCACTGAAGTGATTTATACTACCTATGCAAATTAAATTTAGAAACTTTCATTCTGCAGAGCCACTTTACACAATTCATCTGACGAGAGCCATGTAGAAGACAAAAAGAGGAAAGCCTGAAAGTTATGAATATTTGTATTATCATAAGGTCTGGAGGTGTCATTATGCTAGAAACTGCACAGAGTAAGGTGGCCTCTGCCCTAAAGAGCTTACAATATAAATACACAAGCCAGATGTCAGAACAGGAAACCATGATGTAACATACAAACAAAGCAAACAAGTTAGTTTCAAAATCAAGTTAATTTTACAGGGTTTTTTAATTTTTAAATTTATTTGAGAGGTATTTTAATTTATTTTTATTTATTATGACATCCTGAGCACTTGGCAGCAGCAGCGAATCCCTGCCCACAACTCAGATTAAATTCTTGCACAAGACACAGATACATTCTTCACAGACTACTGTCTGATCTATGGCAAGTATACTGGGCTGGGAGACACAATAACCCTATAGATTTTGATTTTGCCTCTTCTACTGAGTATGGGTAATACTGCTGGGCAGTTCACAATTTTTCTTACTGACCAAGTTGCCACAGCCATAGGTTAGATGGCTGATGACTATCATTCCCCTAATTTTAAAAGAAACACAAACTGTATTTGAATATAAATGGCATAAATATAAAACTAAGCAAGCCATCTATTCCTTCTGTCTTTTCCTCCCTATATTCTACCTCTCAACTTGCTATGTCTGATTCACCAGAATTAACAGAGATGGAAGAGAACAGTGGAATATTTTAATTTATCAAAACATTTCTTTCTTGGATTCCAATCTCTTCTCATCCAGCCAATGCTTACCATGCTTTGGCATTACAGACTCCATCTACTTGGATGTTAATTTACATTATTTTCTACAAGTTAATGTCTTCACAGATTTGGAAAAATTCTGCTGAGATAGCTTCTGGGGGCCATCCAACAGGACTGAATTGCCCTGGTCTACAAGCAAGAAGGATGGCAACCCATTCAACAAGATTAGCAGAAATGAGAGTCAGGTAAAGAGAATTACCAACTATTACACAAATATTTCTGTAAAAATACTTTATATGCAACTTACATTATTTAGGAAGAGACTAAGCAAATATTTATAGCGGTAGCACACTAGTAGTACACTATGACAGGTTTCAGAGTAACAGAGGAAGGAGAGGGGGGGTTGGATGGGGCAGGAGACCGGGGGGGGGGGGGGGGCGGGCGTCAGGGGGTGAAAAGTGGGGGGGGAGGGGGGTGGTGGTTGGATAGAGGTCAGGAGCCGGACACAGCCTCCCCTAATCGGCCCTCCATTCAATTTTGGAAACCCGATGTGGCCCTCAGGCCAAAAAGTTTGCCCGCCACTGCTCTAAGGTCTTGTCTACACTAGAAAGTTGTAGCACTTCAATTGTACCAGTATGGTGGTACATCGCCCATGTCGATGTGGCTGTACCAGTACAAAGGTGTTTCATACTGGTATAGCTATTCTCATTTCACTGGTACTTTTAAATAAGGCACCGTTATATAGGTATAACTACAGCTACATTAGGGGTTGCACCGGTTTACCTCACTTAACAAAAACAAAAAAATCACGCCTCTAGGTGACAGTTATAACAGTACAAAAACTGTTTAGACCAGGCCCTATTTTCAATGTTTTGAATATTTTTTTAAAATGGGTTTTGTTTGAATTTCCCCAAAAATATGTTTGCAAATGTAAGTATATAATTTCTACTGTACTTTCTTTTTTGTGCTTGAGGTTGACACTACTGACACTTAGCAAGGTTAGAGGGTTTTTTTGGGCGGGGGGGTGGAGATGTAGTTTGACTACATATAATAAAACAGGAACACATTTGATGTTTATTCGCCAGATATGACCTTTCCTAACCCATTTTATTATTTCACATAGCAATTTAAGAAAGTTGTTCTTGGAAGAAATTCAGATTAGCTAACATCAGCCACACTAGCCAACTACTCACTGTCAGTATTTTCATGTTTACTTTCAACCTACAGAGATTCCATGCAGATAAATGTAATGGTCACAAAAAGCTTAAAATTAAGCACTGTTTCCGGAAGTACAATATCAAATCACTAGACAGAAAAAGGAATATTTGAACCTTCCTGGCACGCTTTTTGCTCTCGTTGCACCCACAATGATTTCTGAAATCAGATCAATGCTGTTTTAAAATAATCACTTAAACCTAGGTGAGCTAAAATAAAGTGTTTGGACCATTTATTATAGCAATATGAATTATTAATACAATAGATGAGTAAAGCAAAACCAGCTTGTGATACAAATCTAGAAAGAGAAAACTGGTAGTTGTACAGTTTAAAGTAACATTGCCGTATTATACACAGAAATTAGATGCAAAGTTACAGTATTGCATAGAAGTGCTATTGTAATTAAAGGTTTCAGAGTAACAGCCGTGTTAGTCTGTATTCGCAAAAAGAAAAGGAGTACTTGTGGCACCTTAGAGACTAACCAATTTATTTGAGCATGAGCTTTCGTGAGCTACAACTCACTTCATCGGATGCATACTGTGGAAACTGCAGAAGACATTATATACAGAGACCATGAAACAATACCTCCTCCCACCCCACTCTCCTGCTGGTAATAGCTTATCTAAAGTGATCATCAAGTTGGGCCATTTCCAGCACTAATCCAGGTTCTCTCACCCTCTGTCCCCCCCCCCGTCCCCCCCCCCCCCCCCCGTCACACAAACTCACTCTCCTGCTGGTAACAGCCCATCCAAAGTGACCACTCTCTTTACAATGTGTATGATAATCAAGGTGGGCCATTTCCAGCACAAATCCAGGTTTTCTCACCCCCCCCACCCCCCTCTAAAAACCACACACACAAACTCACTCTCCCACCTTGATTATTATGCACATTGTAGGGAGGGTGGTCACTTTGGATAAGCTATTACCAGCAGGAGAGTGAGTTTGTGTGTGTGGTTTTTAGAGGCGGGTGGGGGGGTGAGAAAACCTGGATTTGTGCTGGAAATGGCCCACCTTGATTTTCATACACATTGTAAAGAGAGTGGTCACTTTGGATGGGCTATTACCAGCAGGAGAGTGAGTTTGTGTGTGGCGGGGGGGGGGGGGGGGGGGGGGGGGGGGGGGGAACGGAGGGTGAGAAAACCTGGATTTGTGCTGGAAATGGCCCAACTTGATGATCACTTTAGATAAGCTATTACCAGCAGGAGAGTGGGGTGGGAGGAGGTATTGTTTCATGGTCTCTTTGTATATAATGTCTTCTGCAGTTTCCACAGTATGCATCCGATGAAGTGAGCTGTAGCTCACGAAAGCTCATGCTCAAATAAATTGGTTAGTCTCTAAGGTGCCACAAGTACTCCTTTTCTTATTGTAATTAAAGGTTGCCACAAAACAGAAACACAGAAATTGCCGTACTGGATCAGATAGTACTCCATCTATTCCAGTGTCCTGTCTTCGACTGGGGCCAGTACAAGATATTTTTGAAGGAGGTACAAGAAACTATGCAGAAGGCAGTTGTGGAAAAAACCTTCCCATGGGGAAAGACTCTTCCTAACCCTCATTAGTAGTCATCTCAGATCCTGAAGCGTGAGAATTTCTATGGCTTCCAAAGCTTTTCTATGTAATCCCTATTTTAACAATACTGATTATTCTTGTTAACCATATAAATAGTGAACCAGTTGTGCAACATTCTCTGAAGTATCAATAAATAACTTGTGATGTAAACACTATGTAAAAGTTTTCATGAGAAATCATTCTGAAAGCAAGCTTTCTGTAATTAGGGATTACAGTTTTCAGTTTAAACTGAAAGCTACCAAAGAAAACATTTAATTTTCAGTAAAAGATTTTTTTTAAAATATAAACAAAGGAACAAACATGGCAATTAAAAAAAATTAAGCCATTTTTTGATACTTGTTTATTTTGTCCACCATAAATTAAAGTTCCTGTTCACTCTCAGCACCAGTACAAATACTTACCGTACTGCACACCAGTATTGAGGATATTTGAATGATTTGCCATTCAGTAACCGATGTCTGTATTATTGCCCCAATATGAATTAAGTCACTGTTTGGGGCTTGTGATATAACTCAGATCAAATCAAAACAATGCAATTAATTTTAAAAAGCTTGTCTTAGGAAAAAAAAAATAGTTGCTCACAAGAAAAACTAGCCAAAAGAAAATACCTTAAATAAAATCAGTAACAACTGAAACCAAATACCATGAGAAAGTCCTGAAAATTAAAAAAAAAATCTTAGTATGAAAAACACATGATTACAAGTATATTGACTGAAGATTGGAAAAGTTTAATTATGCTACGATAGAGTTAATGGTGAACTGCAAAGCAAAGCTTGTACCTTTCACTACTTTCTATGTTGTTTATAAAGACAGCCTCAAAGTTTTGGTGTGTGTATTTATTGTAAAAATGCAGTAAAATAATGGGCATGTTACGTTCCAGCTTCTCTCTCTTTGCAGAGGGGCTTCAGCGATTTTTCAGAAGACATGAATGGTTTCATTTTAAATCCTCATTATGGGCCTGATTTTTCAGAAGTGCTCAGCACCCACAACTCCACATGAAGTCAGTGAAAACTGTGGGCGCTTAGCATCTCTGAGAATCAGGCCATAAGCCTGTATATTGAGAGAGATAACTTACTGGCTATTGAGCACCAAAACTAGTAACAAGACTGGAATGCAACCGAACAGGGGGTACTTTTAAACTTTATCCAAAAGTGCACCCCGACTGCAGCAGTTTACCAGGGATAGCCTGTTGAAGACACCACTCGTGGTGCACAGATTAGTTTGTGGAGAAATTATCACACTGGCACAGCTACTGCGATGCTGGAAAATCTTCACTACTCATATGCTGCAATAACTGCACAGACTTGGGACAAATTTATCATTCCCATCCTATCCCAGCCTACTTTTAGTAAACAAATTATATTAACAAGAAAAAAAAAAACAGGGTATAAAAAGGAACAGGAAACATTTTGCTCTCTATCACTATCTACGTCTTCTTGATTCTATACAAGATTATTTAAGGTGGTCTCACATTCTGAGTAGTGTGGCCTTCTTAGTCTAATATCAGCCACTCAAAGTTTGCTTTCCTCCTGTTTGCAGCAAAAATATATAACCCTTTCATTCTCTGGAAGACAATAATCAAGACCATTTTTCTGTATGATCACCAAAAGAACTGCTGTAAAAATGCTGGAAAGCTACAGGAAAATACATCTAAGTACCTTTAAACATTATGTCAATTTGGTGATAACTGACACTAGGGATGGGCATATATAATTGGCATGTTAAAGTTATTCTCTAAACAATCTGCACCTAGTTTGGCAGTCTCTGCAGAGGGGCAGGGCACTAAATGGACATGGAAACAGATGTTCAGTACTGTGCCTATTTCCACGTAGAGATAGTGCCCCTAGGGCTGCTAACGTTCTATTTGCAGAAAACCAAACACACTTGCCCTGCCCCTGCCCAAAGGCCTCACCCCTCCCCACTCCATCCGTCTCCCTCCATCGCTCGCCCTCCCCCACCCTCACTCACTTGCTCATTTTCACCGTGCTGGGGCAGCGCATTGGGGTGCAAGAGGGAGCGAGGGCTCCAGTTGGGGGTGCGGACTCTGGGGTGGGGCCGGAGATGAGGAGTTCAGGCTGCAGGAGGGGGCTCTGGGCTGGGGCCGAGGGCTTCGGAGTGTGGGAGGGAGCTCAGGGCTGGGACAGGGGTTTCGGGTGCGGGAGGGGTGCGCAATGCTGGCTCCGGGCAGCGCTCACCTCAGGTGGCTCCTGGAAGCAGTGACATCTCCCTCTGTCTCCCAGGCGGAGGTGTGGCCAGGTGGCTCCTCAGCATGCACTGTCCCTGGCTCAGAGTCTTCCCCTACAGTACTTTAATTCACTACAAGGGAATGCTCTCCTGATTCTAAACTTGCAATAAACCACTTGGACCTTCACAAAATGTAAAGAGTTCTACTGTTTATAAAATCTACAATGTTTTTGTGCTTTGCTACTGCAGAGCCAGCAGAGGGAGCAGAAGTTAACAAATTATATTCCCAAAACTCTGCTGAAAACATGGACAATGCAAACACACAAACAAGAAAATGAGCAGGAAAGTCCGATTAATTTCAAATTCCATTACAAACACAGGAAACAAATTTTAAAAATGTGTAGAGAAAAAAATTCTAGCTTATTTTGAGAGGCTATTACAAATAATTAGGAGTACTTGACAGCATCCTTTTACAAAGAAAATAGCATACTAGCAAAGAGAAGACTTTGGAACAGACTACTTAAATGTATTTACCTCTCACGTTTTCATTTTAAATAAGCGTTCTTATTGTTTGCTAACTATATACGTCTAAATAAGAGTTTTGCTGTCACATGCAAATCCCTGTTCCTTTGATCCTACATAATACTGTGTACAATATTGATTGAGAGACATAATGGCCTCTATAGCAAAAGTATCTTAAAACATAGGATTGTCACATAAGTGCACAATGAAATCCGGAGTAGTATTCAGCCTAGGAAGAAGAAAGTTCTTAACTTACAAGTACCTTCACTACCACCAACAGAACAAAACATACTGGGAAAATGCATCTCTTTTCTTTAAAAGTATTGTTTCCAAGTTGGCTTCAGTTCTCCTTTGACAGAGGGAGAGACTGGTAGCATAATAAAGAAGGCTGAGATAGACAGGTATATAGACAGATAGATATTTTTGTTCCTTACTATGGTGGCTGGAAGAGGTTAAGAAAATAACTCTGAATAGGGAGGTAGAAAGAGTAACGTCTATTAGATCACACATCATCTTAGCCAATGTAACTGCTCACCAGAGATAGTGCCTTTTAAGACCATGAAGTTGAGATGGAAAAAAGGAACCGACAACTCACAAAAAAAAAATTCAAGATGAAAACCAAAGAAACAGCACACCGGGACATGAAGCTAAAACCCATAAAAAGGTAACACCTAGAAAGCATGTCAGTGTTTACAGTATCCTTTTAAATAATTGATTTTAAGTATGCCACATACTAAAATAAGGTACTATATTTAGAGGTAGTACAAGAAGTTTTACTAGAAAATGTAAATGTCTGTGAAAGCAGTGCCAGATATATCTTAAGGAGCATGCAGATCCTATTATTTTGAAAGACCATATGGATCTGGTATGACACAAAATTTCCTTCTCTAAATCTGGCCTGTTCCACATAAAATACTCTGTTACCAGGTCATTAATTAATTTTATAGCATTTATAAAAGCTCCTGTTTTGGATTAGGTAGCATAATGAAGTAACTTCGTAACTCTTCAACCTCTGGAGACCTGAGTTAAAATTTAAGTGGATGTTTCAATGTAGCACTGAACTCCAACAATGTTGTAAGTAGCAGTCTGCCAAGTGCCTCTTGAGCTAGCCTATTCCTCTCCCTCATTAGCATCACAAATACAACTTTCCTCAAAAATGTTTTCATAAATTAAAAATACCACTAACGTTTAACCTCAGCTACAACATGGAGTTCGGAGCCCAGAACATCCAAGTTCTAGTCCTGCCCCAACTTGCTGTGGGGCCTTAAACAGCAGGATAAGAATACTATTTCATTGGAATGCAAAGTACTGATTAATGTTACAGCACTGGGTAGCGCTATCCAGGGCTTTGAAAGTAGGAAGTGCTACACAATTGCTCCTCACAACTTTTGGTACAAAGTAGATGCACTGGCATGTAAAAAACTTATCTAGAAGGCAACTCCCACAGAACACCTGATGTGTACGGCAGCTATGAGCAATATTTGAATACTTGGGATTATCTTTCATTTCCAAACGTCTATTCTATGCAACCAAAAATTTATTTTACAATTCAAAAATGAGGGGAAAGAGGTATATCAGCAGATTAATCAGTGTAGCGGGGCAGCTGCCCCACGCCAGCAGGCAGGGGTTAAAAAGAAGCCCTGGAGAGGGTTGCGGTTGGGATAAAAGGAGTGAGAGCAGCTGAGGGAGTAGCTGACCACAGGTGTGGCCAGCTCAGTCAGGGCCCAGCTGGCCCTGATAAGAGGGCTAGGAGCAAGGAGCTGGAGGAGTCTCACTCTAGCCCTGGGAGTGGGAAGGGCTAGCTGCCTGGGAGCAAGGTACATGAAGCGAAGCAAAGCAAAGCAGAGCTGTGCTGGGGAAGGGAGCTGGGGAGCTCCAGCCTGGTAAACCCCCAGACTACAGGCCTTGTGGAAGGCCTACGAAAGGTACTGGGGCTGCAGAAGGGCAGCCTGGGGATAGGTAAAGGAAGCAGGTCCTACCCCCTTGCCAATGATGAGTGTTCATTACAGACTGCAGTTTGCCCCAGTGAACGGGGGCTAGATGACGACTGGCAGTAGCCACTGAGGCAAGGTGGGCTTTGAGGGTTGGGGGTTCCCCTGGGAGGGGAGACCCAGAGTGAGGGGGTACTGCTAGGGCAGAACCCTGAAGTAAAAGGGCACCGGGGTCCAGGAGAGACACAGGGCCTGAGGCAGGCAAGCCACCGACCAGCAGAGGGCGCTCTGAGGCTGGAAAAGAGCTAATTCCCAGATGACCAGCAGGAGGTGCCGCGCCAGTGAGTAGTTCAGTCTGCTACAATCAGAATTAAGTAAACTATGCAATAGCTATTTATGTCAGCAATTTGAATCCATTAATCTCTGAGCCATGAGTGCAAACATAAGCAGGTACTGTAACAAACAAATTCAGCTGGCAGGGTATTTCATCAGGAGCATTTACCGGTCATGGGCAAAAGCCGTAGTGTTTATAATGAAGTCAGGAGACACATAATGGGTAGCAGAGATAACTGTCTTACAAATACCCCGATAAAGCCTATCTTACAAAACTGGGGGTAGGGGGGGCTTAAAGACATGAGTCTGAAATTACACACAGGAAAAAAAAATTCAGTCTAATGATGAAGTTCAGTGCAAACAACGTATCTTTTGTGAAGAGCAGAGATGAAAAATCTTTTCATTTACAGTTCTTAAATTCTCAGAAAACATGCAGCAGTTTACTTTGCCAAAAAAAAAAAAAAATCGAGATCAGAGTCCAATCTTAAAAGAATGTCACTCTTTCATCTTAATACTTTAGCACATCAAAAGAGACTTATTACCTGACATGAACACGCTTACAGCAAAAAAACACCCACACTTTAACGCCATACAGTAAATTTGTAGAAAGAGTTCATTGCATTGGGTGAAAAATAATTCATGCATTTTAATTTTTAAAAGTCAAGGAGTGAACATTTTAACAGAATGTTCTTAAGCAGCGTACTGTAAAATGTAACATAAGACCAGTTCAAAAACTATGCACAAGTTAATGCCACAATACTAACCCCTCTAAAACAGTGAAGTAAATCTGTCTACCACACTTTAGAAAAATTCTGTGTTTAAAAGATTTTTATTGACACACTAGGTCATGCTGGGGGGGAGGGATAGCTCAGTGGTTTGAGCATTGGCCTGCTAAACCCAGGGTTGAGAGTTCAATCCTTGAGGGGGCCATTTAGGGATTGGTCCTGCTTTGAGCAGGGGGTGGACTAGATGACCTCCTGAGGTCCCTTCCAACCCTGATATTCTGTGATTCTGTGCTATGGTTGGACCATGAGAGCTTTGGGTCAAATATGCAGAGAAAGGGAACAGGAAAAAAAAAATGAGTCCACTGAAATATAGAAAATAAGGGATTTAAAGTTAAGATCATGTAAGAATCATGTTAATTTAAACTTACCACATTCCAGTGGCAAATTTCTTATGAAACGAAACACCTTCTTGGTAATCCCTCTTTAAGGCAGAAAGACTTGTAATTTAAATCTGAACTCCTAACCCAAACTAAGTTTCTCAAGAGTGGAATAGGGTCCTAAAGCTAAGCTAACTCCCAGTCTGAGCCACACTTCCAAGCTAAATAAAGTTCTTGAGTTGTAATAAACTCCCATGTTAGAATAAACTCAAATAAATTTCTGAGCAAACTTTGCAATCCTTTATCTGCAGTCCTATAAATTCTAGCCCATCAGGGCCTCCACTGACACAAAATGAAGTCTCAGCTAGCATCAAACACTGCAGCTCCTCCCAGCTCCAAAAAACACCACCACCAAAATATTGCCTCAAAACACATTTACCTAAATCTTTAGTCTTTCAACATACGAGCAGTTAGAAAGAGGAAAGGAGAAGCCAACCCTGCAAGGTATATGCCCTGCAATTGGGTTGTATATGTGGTTAAGAACGAAGCAATGTTCAAAGAGGGACTGAACATTTATTTGGTTACAAATAGCCAGAGTTATAATTTATGCTAACAAATTTTGGAAGGGACATTAAACTTCATACTTCAAGTCTTAAACCAATCTAATTATTGGGAATTAGAATGAGAATCTTTTTACTATGGAGGTTCTGAAGCATCTGGTGTTGACCACTGTCTGAGACAGGATACCGGACTAAACTGACTTCTGGTATGATCCAGTTATGGCAATTCCCATGTCCCTTACCATTTGTTCTCATGACTCATTATGAAATTTTAATGTAAGGAGTAAACATAACCACTGTAAACCTGTCATAAACCTGCCTCTATATACTGACAGGCTACTCCAATCTGACAAGTTATGGTGTCTCTTTAATGGCAATAAAGTTAACAGGATTACTGATTTTAAAGGTTCATTAACTAAAATACTAGAAACAGCTAGGTTGTGGTACATGTTATAACTATCTTTTATTTTCACTGATAACAGATTACCAAGGAAAAGTAAACAACCAAAAAAACTGTACATTATACAGCTCACACAAAGAAGGGAACATGAACTGGTCTCTCCAGCCACAAAAACCCAAACTTGATCCTGTTGGGGTTCCCCACAGACCTCTTCCACTTGGTTCCCCAAGAACCAGTTTGACTCCAGTCTCATCACTCAGGTTCCTTTATTTAGCATACAGCAAAACTATGCTGAGTCAATCCGACTCAAGCATAGAAGGTGGGTATAGGGTGTACCACACATACAGCAAACCTCCTCCTTTATATATGTTCACATTGCGTTTATTATACATTGCACCACACATTTGGGGATTGGCTTGGTCACTTTGTAGAAACCAATTCTTGTACAGCATGCACTGTCCACACACAACTTACTCTTTACCTCATTTTATGTTCCAGGCTTATCTATTCCATTGTTATCTTGGTTCCTTGGGCGTTTTATCTTAGCTAGTACGGACAGTCTGTTTCCAGCCTGCTGATCTATTTACCTCCCTAATCCTCTCTCCCAAGAAATGAGGCCTCACCCATGTCCAATTACTCATTTCAAGCCAGACCTGCATTCCACTTCTTTTTATTTATATATATAAACAAACAAACAAACGTCTGTGCACGTGCATATATATATATATAAATGTGTGCGTGCACACACACAAGTTTTATTTGCATTTTTTGTGTGTGTGTTTTCCTTTTAAAGTTCACTTACCCAGCAACACATTCCAAAGACCATAGTAGTTGTGATTATCTGAACCACCATTAATACTAGGCTCCAAGTACAAACGGGGGGAGGAAGAGGACGATCACCTTTTCTAGTATAGCCCACCAGGGCTATACACATTATAAGATTGCTCTGCTTGTAAAGCATCCTTCTGTAATTTTAATTACATTATAAAAAAACTCGTACAATATATAAAAATATTTTTGTCACCACAGGAAGTTTAGGTGTGAAACAGGACATAGATCAATTAAAACAACAACATTTCCTGGTCCATACCAGAAATGGTACTCTTCAGCAACCACACAATACTTGTTATTAATACCACAGGCAGTTTATACTTTACAAATATCCTCACCATACTGCAAAGTTTGGAGACTGTTCCCCCAGAGTGAATCCACATGCCAGCAACTCTGTCTGTAAGACATTACACCTGCCCATGTAAGCGTCCCCCATGTGTAAACAGTGGTACAAATCTGGGGCTCTCTCGACCTTGCATTGTCTTGCAACAGTATGAGAGGAGGGGAGCCAAACTTCTTCCACACCACATGGGTTGCTGTGTTTCACATTCAACTTCTTGATACTGGACCTTGTTAATTTTCTTACCCTGAACCAACTGTTGTCACTTCTCTTGTATCAAATTTTTAACTTTTCTGTGTTCATAAGAGGGCAAGTTTTCTTGCACATAAGGCTGTTTTTATTTTATGAGTGCCCACATTAGCGCTTGACATTGTCCTGGGATGGATTCTGCAATCAATGACTGAAAGGGCATGGTCTTTACCTTCGCCTTGTCTCATCTGTCAGGGTTGGCAGCTCTTGTTCTTCATCTCCAAGCGTTCTTGTAAAGTGCATCTTCCAAGCTCACATCAATCTCCTTCATGTCCACCTTAGGCGTCTCAAACCTCCTTTTTGTAGCTCTTCCTCCCAGGGTCTTTGTCCTGTGGCTACTAGCTCTTCTATACTCCCTGACCAACATGGCCCACATCTGGTCATCTCACATGACTGAGCCATCTCAGTAGCTATTCCCTCAACTCTTCAGTGATGGGAGCTACCTTCATCACGACTCATACCATTTCATTATGTAGATTATCTCTCGTCTCACTCAGGTTCTCTTTTCAGCAGTGTGAAGTTGTAGCTTTTCTCCCTTTCTCATTGGCCAGCACGTCGACCCATATGTCATGGCTGGCCTAATCATACTTTTATATACTTTATTATTTAATTTACTTGGCATAGTCTTATCAGAGAATTCCTATCAATCCATGCCCTTCAGTATCTTTTCTAATTCCTTTATAGAACACCCTCCAATCTGGCTTCCACCCACTATATCTCTCATTGAGCAGCTCTCATCAAGCTCTCCAGTGAATTCATCCTGACCAAATATTTTAGCCAGTACTCCCTCCTCATCCTGCTTGACCTACTGACTACACTCACATGTTGATCATACTCTCAAAATCCCCTCATCTCTGGTCTTCCATGATTCCGTCCTCTGCTGCCTCTATCTTTCAGTTGTCTCATTTAGTTGGTCTTCCTCCCTCTCCTCCTCTTTCTGTGAGGATTTCAGGGATCTATCCTCTGCCCATTCCTTTTCTCCTTTCATATCCTACCACTGGGCAATCTCAGTTTCAAACATGGGCTTGAATACCATCTTTATGCTGATTAATCAAAACTGCCCATCTACTCTGGACTACTCTCCCTCCATCTCAACTAAAATCTTAGCCTGTTGTACTGATATCTCCTCATGGTTGTCAAGCCATCAACTGAACCTACGAAGAGCCCAATTTTGGCCCTGTTCTTTCCTCCTAAGGCCATCTCCTTTCCCCGCATTTCTCTGTCACGGTGGACAACACAACTATCCTCCCTGTTATTCAAGCCAGTAATGTTGGCTTCATTTTTGACCTGGCCCTCTCCTTTGGCTCCCCCTGGTAGTGTTAAAATCTTGCCACTTTCTGCTACACAGCTCCACGATAAAACCTTCTGTCTCTGTCTGAAGTGCCAAAACTCTTGTCCAAGTCCTGATCAACTTTTGCCTTGCCTACCACAAAGCACTTCCTCTGAGGTCAATGTCTGCAACCTGAGTCACACCTTTCAAGTAACATTCAAAATGCTGTTGTTAACAATCTTGTTGGTTTATCACAAACCTCTAAGACCTTCCACTAGCTCCCCTTCTAACACCAATTTCTTACTTTTATTTTCAAAGCTCATCACAATTTAGCCCCACCTTACCTACCCAAACTATCATCTTACTGCAAGGTCAGCTCCCCTCTATGCTCTGTCAAGCGTTGGTCATCCAATTTTCCATTTCTCCGACAAACACTTTTGTGCTTTCTTCCAAACTGTCCCTTAAAATGGAGAAAAGCTCCCAGTCAAAATCCATAAGCCACCACCTTGTCGTCCTTCAAGTCAGCAATCAAAACATCTCTTCCGTCCACAAAACATAACCTGATAGGCATGTGGAGAGTTGTGATCGCTACTACTGACTGGCTAAGTATCTGCACATCCTATTACATTACCACATCTCCCTCATCCCCCCTGCCACTGTTCGCCTCAACTACCTGTTAAATCTTGTCTTAGACCATAAGCTCTTTGGGGCAGTGACCGTCATTTATTGTATTGTCTGTATAGCACTTAGCAAAAAGAGCCCAAACCTAGTTGCAGTTGTTAGGCACTGCCACAAATTAAACATTAATTTATCAACAACTATTACTACTCAGATAAAAGACTTGGTTAAAGGGGTACATCCACACTGTTTAGCACCCAAGTTTCACATGCTACAAAAGCTATACGTAAGTTTGAAAAGCAATCCTAATTCAAAGAGGTTTATTTTAAATGATTATTGAAATACATTTGAAAGAACCAAACCAAATCACTGCATTAAGTGATTTACCTGAAGTTCTTACAAAGAACAGTACTTAGTGTGACTAGAGACATGCACTTTTGTATGGTAGTGCCCAGGGTTTTTCTTAAAATTAAATGTTTTGGAATTTAAAAAAAAAAATATCAAGAAGCAGCTATCGATGTTCTTGATTGACTGATGGAATACAAGATTCCATTATGAGTTTACTTAGATATTGATGGGACATTTCTATCCAGAGCTTCTTTGGAAGCCAAGAAGAGGAAAATTAAATAACATGCAAAATAGCAAATCCATGTGTCTCTTACTGATTGTGCCTCCATATTAAACAAAGGTATACCATATGGGGTAAACAATATGGGGTTTGTTGTTGTCTGAGGTGCAAAAGTTGTTGCACTCTATGGCTGGAGCCACCTTATCAACTCCATCCACTAAGCATCAAGCTCTCCTTTAAGTTTCTTTTCAAAGCCTGTAACTTTAAAGAGACTTAGAGTGCAAATAACACTAATTGACTAACAGATTTAACAGGAAAAACAAAAAATACTAAAGCTAAATCTGACATGTCTCTAGAGCACAGACAGGAAATACACACTAGCCTGCCCAAGTGACTGCGTACTCATAAAGTCCTCTCCCATATCCTTCCTTTCTCCTACCCACCCCCTGTATCATTATCTCCCCCACCACTCTCATTTTAACTCGCCCTTACTTACTTTCTCTATTTGTTAAGCACCGTGCACTTCTATGTTATTACAGAAGTCTTTATTCACCAGATGTGGGAAGAACCACATATCCCTGATACCATTTTATAACCAGCAAAATTCAGCATGATTCTTCAGTAGCATGATGACATGCACTGAAAGAGGATTCAAACACATGAACAGTTACTCAGACAAGAGCTCAAAATACTGAATGTCTACCAAAAACTAGAGAGGTGTTAGAAATTTCAGACTTTTAAGGCTAGAAAGGACTATGATCACTTAGTCCAATTTCCTAGATAACAGCCCTGATAGATTAGAGCCTTCAGTATCAGACAGCTTCTCCATGCGTAGATAATGGTGATTCCCTCCCCCCCGCCCCAGAAGGGTTTATGCTAAATTTCTTCCTATTACAAATGTTAGGGTTAAATTTTGAATCCCTGAAAAATAAGGTTTATACTAGAAACGTTGAGAAGTTTTCAGCTATGTATGGTGTAACGGTAATCAAATTAACGTTTTCTCAGTATACTAAGGGAAAAACAGCAACTTGAATACAGGAATGTTCCCTACAGTGATATCACACAAGTGAGACTTTGTGTACATAAAGAAAAGCAAACAACTACAGCAGAAAGTGTAAAAGCAGGAGACAAAGAGTAATACATGGTCTACAGACAGGTAATCTGAAGCCCCGGAATCCTTACTGAAAGCGTTCTTTTTAAATACAGGCCTGTTTCTGCAAGTTAGAAAGAAAATATAGTATTAACAACAACCCTTCTACTTTAAACCGTTCTGCTTTCCCTCCCTTAAAAATTACCTCATTCAAACCCTATTTATTTTTTAAGTGACAATGTTTTCTTGGTGAAAAACTAACTTTGTTAATTTCTCTGATTAACCATGGAACGTGAAATAGCAGAAAATTACTATTCAGTATTAAATTTTCCACTTCCTGATAACTTACAGTAGCATTTTATAACAAAATAAAACACACTTATTGCCCTTTGAGGAGGCTTTTTTGTAAGCAGAAACCATGCAGCATGAACCAGAATATAATCTATCCTTCTGCTGTTTAGTCAAATCCCTTGTGCGCAGCCTGGCAGCTTTCAATCAAATATAGCTCTGACGTGGCTACGTTCTACAAACATCAATACATATGCTTCCACACAACAGGAAGTGTTAAAGAGAAAAGGGTTATGAGCAGGGCCCTACTAAATTCACGGCCATGAAAAATGCGTCACAGACCATGAAATCTGGTCTTTTGTGCGCTTTTACCTTGTACTAAACAGATTTCACAGTGGAGACCAGTGTTTCCCAAAATTTGGGGGCCTGACCCAAAAGGGAGTTGCGGGAGGGGTGGGGGGAAATCACAAGGTTATTGGGGGGGGGGGGGGGGGGGAGAGTCACAGTATTGCAACCCTTACCTCCGCGCTGCTTTCAGATCTGGGTGGCTGGAGAACGGTGGCTGTTAGCCAGGCACCCAGCTCTGAAGGCAGTGCCCCGCTAGCAGCAGTGCAGAAGTAAGGGTGGCAATACCATACCAGG
This sequence comes from Chelonia mydas, assembly GCF_015237465.2. Taxonomy (NCBI): domain Eukaryota; kingdom Metazoa; phylum Chordata; order Testudines; family Cheloniidae; genus Chelonia; species Chelonia mydas. The sequence continues at coordinate 105,535,302 of NC_057852.1, forward strand.
CCATCCTTACTTCTGCGCTGCTGCTGGCGGTGGCGCTGCCTTCAGAGCTGGGCTGCCAGCCACCACTCTCCAGCTGCTCAGCTCTGAAGGCAGCACTGCCACCACCAGCAGTGCAGAAGGGTAGCAGTACTGCAACCCCCCCCCCCATGACCTTGTGACCCCCATCTCCCACAACTCCTCCCTAAAATTATTACACTGTGAAATTTCAGATTTAAATAGCTGAAATCATGAAACTGACTATTTTAAAAATACTATGACCGTGAAATTGACCAAAATGGAGTGAATTTGGTAGGGCCCTAGTTATGTCTTCAACACAGCCAGTGTGGATAAAGAATTTCAGACATGCAATATACTGCAATTTCAATGGAGTCAAGTGAATGACTAAAGTTCAAAAACTATAAATATTTCTATAAATTAAGCTGGGAGCAGTTGACCAGATTTTATAGCGTCTCACTGCCACAAACAAATCCACTGATCTATACGTTTTTATTTACTTTGTTACAATTTTGATTCAACTTCCTTGTACATATATTATTTTACAAAGAGCTTTTTCCCGGTTTTCTGCTCAACATATTAACATCTCACAGAAGAAGCTGGTTGTGCTAGTAAATATTTGCACAGGTGTATTTTATCCAGTCTCATGTTCACACACAAAAATGGTTAAAAATAAGACTCTCTGTTCTGCCCTTACTGTAGTTACAAGTAACATCTTAGATTACTGAAATAAAAAGGAAAAAATGCATTTTCAGCTTGCTCTGTGTAGTGGACAGCACTCAGTGTATAGTAAGTTTCACTTCTGTGTAGAGAGTTTCACTTCACATTCCCGTAGCCTATCTATCATGACCATCGTGCACTGTTCTTTATCCTGCATAGTTCTGGGGAGACCTCATGTGTATTTTCTACCCCTGTCACTCCAACAACAATAATAGAGCAGCTGCTATGGTTTGGTTTGACACTTCTATGGAAAATTCTTTGAATTTGTGAATCTTGGAACATTGAAAATTCTCCATTGGTTCCCAGGACGGTTGGCTTGATTATCTATGATGCAGAAGATTCTGCTGTTTCCCCACCAATAAATATGTCTGTCTTTCCTTTATTTTTCTGCAGCTTTACATATCACAAGCACAATGGAAGTCAGGAATGAATCCCAACAGTATTGGAATGTATTTTAGAAGTCTCAGTGTGCCACCAGTGTTCTGGTTTACAGACCAACACATTACAATATAATTAAATGTATATTATAATATAAAAAAAACTTTGGCTACGTATAATGGTACGAAATAGACTATTTCTTCCCTTGTACTCCATGCCTTTGTGAAATGAAAGTCCTGGATTCAGGTACCAGGATATTCCTTATACTCATATTCCTTATTCCTCATATTCATATGAATCAAGAAACGTTTCAAAAACTATTAATTCTAAATTTTATCATTTTAAACTTAAATAATTGTCATGGGCAATTATGTCCTCAGGAGTTAAGGAAAGGAATACAGGGTTGCCAGTTAAGATGAGCATAAAGTGGAATGACTTAATTTGTAATTCAGATGTTAACGGTCGCTCCAGTCTACATTGTTCGAAGATGGCGTCTTACGCTTTTTGGACGTCATGAGAATGCCACTAAACACTGTGGCAAAAACCATTCTCTGGGCGGCTTGTAACATCCTGGATAAAATTCTGCCAACCGAGAAGTGGAGGCCGCCCAGAGGCAGATACCCTATTATATGGGTTCATCAAGTCTGTTCCAATGTTGGACTCTCGGGCCATCAAGCCCTTGAAGCCACACAGGAATGGAGGGTGATATGGATGACGAACTGCTTGTGTCGACTATGACCAGGCCTTGGTAGCCTGCCATGAAACAAGAGTGGTTTCTTTCCCACCCATACACAAACATGGAAGCAAAGACACATTGGGAATTTGATGTTAAGAAAAGAAAACAAGACATCTTCTCATACCCATCTATGTAAGGGGTCAGAGACGACATTCCACAGGATGAAGCAACTGGAATTGACCTTAGATGAACAGGAGAGTAGCATTCTTTACTTCCTGGGATTCACTCCATGAGGAAGTAAGTGAGGTAGGCAGGAAAGGAAAATACTTGAGTGTCCTTTATAAGTTTCTATGCATCAACAACAATTTAGAAACATAAAAATAAGATTTTTTTTTTTTTAAATCCTTTTGGGGCCCAGTCAACTCCCACTGACTTTATCACAAGCAGGATTGAGATCATTTGCCTAACATGATTTTTTCCCCATCCTCATGCCTAACATTATATGGACAACATTACTGTTCCTCTTACTTCCTTTATAATGGGGCAATATAAAGGATGACAATCCTCGTTACACAACTCTAGAAACAAGCTTCATTTTTAAACCATGTCACTGAGAAGTTTTACTTCAAAGGTACTATTTCCGGTGTATTTTAAATTGAGACAAAAATATATCAAATGGAAAGAACTGAGGCCTCCACCTACCTCATCGCTTTCATCTACTTCAATACCACCATCTTTGTCATCATCCATTTGCTTGTGGATCGTGCGGAGAGCTTCCAGACTGAATCGATCCTCCTCAGTAAAGCATGGTGGACTCAGCGAACTATAGGGATCTGAAGGACAAGAAACAAGCATTAGTTTAGTGTCTTGAAATGTCAATTCCCAACCAAGAAAGTGGCTTTTCCCCTCTTTGGGGAAGCAGAGCCTGAGTTACTGCTTCAATTTTAAATATTAAACTAAATGCACGCCTTTATCGTTTTAATACAGACATTCTGCGTGGCTTGACTGTAGACACCTATAGTCATAGATGCTGAGTTTTGGGAGCTTCTTGAAGGACATTTCTTGCTGGAAAAATGAGTGAACTCCTATTGGGAGGAGAGGGAAAAAGGAGGGACATATCTCCTTGGGAAAAAAGGGTAGTTTGTTTCCCCTCCTCCAATACTCCTTTCTTCCTTCGGTACGCTCACCACCTTTTCCTTCTCTCCCCCACCCTTAGGCAGATCACTGCAACAGCCAGTGGAGCCTCTGCCTCACCCATTTTTCTGCCAGGCAGCAAGGAGAAAGGAAGAGGAGAAGAAAGTAGTAACTAAATTTAATTCTGCAGTTATGGTTTCACATCAGGTCCTGGTGTCCACAAAAGGTTAAGTGAACAGAAAAGCCTGCTAAATATCCATATCCCTAGTGGATATAGGCTATTCCAGAAGGGCTGCAATGAAAGGAAACAATAAATGGACATGTCAGGGAGAAAAATCAAGCCACACCTTGTGTACAACACTTCGTAGCCCTGTACAGTCATTTCAGAAACAGCAACTTGTTGTGGAAGGAAAACTCCAGTTTATAAATCATACATTTTGGTTTTCCCTGTCACTGCTTCAGTAGCCATGTTGAAGGCACAGGGTGCTCTGCTCTCCTTGTGTCAGGTGCAGGGAAAGGGGCAGAGATTCAAATGCCTGAATGAAGCCATACCAACAGACCCTGTTTTAAAAAAAAAACCCATGTCTCATAGCAACTGGCCATTATTAGCTAAGTGTATTGTACTAGATCCTTTATGGATATCTATCAGCTGGTCGTTAATATTTCATACATTTAAATGCACCCATCATTGCATAATCTAGGCACCAAAACTTGAACAAAAAGACAAGTGAAACACCCTCCCTCACCATCAAAAACACGAAGTGCTATGCGGAGTTGAAGGTTACTATGTACAGAGCAGTTGGGCACTCAATTCCTTCAGCAATATAAATGAGACACATCAATCCAAACGTAGTAGCATGTGAACATTTGCCACAGATGGTTTCTTAAAGTACTACAAAAGTTTTCACACAGCTACCAAGAAGCCAGTACACGCTCACTTGCTTGAGTGTCAAAGATGATACACAAATACACCCAAAGGTGACAATAGTCCATGAGGGGAAGAATTAACTAGGTTTGGAACATCCAAACTGACCTCCTCCTAGTAAATTACAAAAGCCTCTATTTCTAAGCTCTATGGTAACACTGCTAGAAAGACAGGAGCAACAAAGTCAATGACAAAAGGCTTGGCACATCATAGAGCTATAGAACAAGAGAGAAAGGAATGTGTTTGGGATTGAACAATTTACCTTATCAGGACTACGATTAGCTAAGCATCAATACCTCCCTCTTTTGTAGCTCAGATGTCCAAACTGTCCTGCATCCCACTAATAATTGTGCACGTCTGTTCTGGAATTCCAGATGGGACAAGACAAGGAGTGAGACTATATACAACTGCTATCAAATTCCTAACAGTGACAGTAAATGAAGAGGATCCATTGAAGTCACAGTGAAATTCAACACTAGCTGCATTAACTAGGTGATGACTGTAGACAGGAGTGCTCAGCATAAGTTTTAAACAATGAGAAATCACTTTTTAGCTCTCAACAACAGGCCAAACTGATTCACCACATAGTGCTCAGTTTTGCAGTGCAGAGAATGAGAAGCTGGTCAGAATAACCTGCTCCTTTTTCCAAAAAAACAAACAAAAATCCCCAGATTTTATTTGGCAGCCTTTGTCTCATTGAAGAATAGATTTAGTTTATACAAAAACTGACAGCCTTGAAACCTTTGTCCTAACAATGACATTTATGAAATAAAAAGATGATGTTATGCAGAGTGCTTAACGTAACAACTTGCCTTCCAAAATCTATGACCCATCTGGAAAGTTTTTGCTAAAAATAGTAAGGGAAGAGGTTTCCATTCTTGCTCCTGTCCCCGGTCCTTCGCCTGTAAAAGACAGGCAATTTATACCACAGCATCAGCCAGTCAGCAAGGCAACAGAGTGCACTACTACTATTTTTTGCATACTGCTACAAATGCACCTTGACTTTTCTTCCCTATCTCAGATAAAGAGAGAAATCTAATAGATCAGAATAATAATTTTTGCATTACAACGTTATGTCTGCTTGGCACGTCTTTTCTTCTAATTGAAAGTAAAAAGAGAGCCACATGAGTAAGAAAATCAGAACAGGTAAAAAAAAGAGAATAAGTAGTGCAGAAGTGTGTTTGAATGACGGATCTATATTTAATTACACCTGCTAACCTACTCAAGTAGAAACAAACCAAGCCTTGACTAATTTGGCCACATCGTTACCAGTTTCCACCCATAAAACATTTTTAACGTTTTGCTGAGTAGATCAAAAAATCCCAAAACTTATCTTTTCATTCTAGAAAGCTTTACTTTGATCCCAAAGTTTTGTGTACTCAGGTTGATTAGCTTCTTAATATTTCTGAGAATGTAATGCATGTAAATATGCCTCTTTTCATGTATACTTTAAAAGACAGCTTTTATTAAGAGAGAAAAACAAATAGACGATCCATGCTTCACATGTCCTGAGCTCTGACCAAGGGAACACTTGATACTTCCCTCAGATTAAAGAGCAGATCAAAGTTCCTGTTTGCTTTTCGCAGTGAGGAACATGAAGTTGAACCATGTCTTGGTTGAAAAGAAAAGACACACAATAGTCTGAACAAAATCAGTCTGATCTCAAGGCTTATTTTAATATAGAAAAAATTAGAAGTACCATTCCCTAACTGACAGCACACTTCAGATCGCTTTAGATACACATGACTCACCTAAATACTATTCTGGACACAGATAAAAGAACAATTTTAAAAGAATTTTCAGATCTGGTTCAGACCTTGTAAAGCCATTCATTTGGAAAAACTCAGTAATCAGGTACAGATTTGAAAATTTTTTAGTATGCACATGGATAAGCTCTATTTTGGTGTTTGTTTGCAAGGCAGAAATTTAACCTGAAATTAATATCAAGTGACTTCTTGGTAGGAGCTTATCAAACTTCGTAGAAATGGAGGTTTTCTTCCTCATTTATCTTAAAGTACGGCAGAAACCTTAAAAAAAATGGTGTGGAATGCAATAAGGTGTTGCAAAGCTACCTTGGTTTTAACCCTTTCCTATCTGGATCCAGAGTGTCAAAGGTGGAATCATCTGAGTTCTAAAACCCTCCATCACACTTTAGTGATAAGGCTGGCTTTTGCATGGACCAATTTCTCTGGCCTACTATGACATGCAGTCATGTTTCTACAATAACATCTTTACTTTTAATCCCAAATTGTACTAATGTGAAGAATTAAAGGAATGGTGTCAAATATTTTAGGTCAGTGATTTTCAACTTGTGGTCCTGGAACCCTGAGGGTCCACAGACTATATAAGATTTCCAAAGGGTCTGACTTTATTTTTTTTTTTTTTAATTTATTAAGGGAGTCCACACACAACAAAATGGTGGAAAACCACTGTTTTAGGTAGCAAGCTATAGTCAACTTCGAAGTTGAATTTGCCATTAACCTTCTGGTAGTGCCAGTAAAAACACAAGTAAAGCTGTACTCACTTGAAGTAATGTGGAGTAAATCTGCATGAAGTGTACTTAGAAGCTACCATACAGCTGTGGCATTTTTTGGTGGAGAAACTGGGGGAGAAATTTTAAAAGGAAACATATCACGAGGAGGAAATTTGTCAATAAAAGATTAAACTTTAAAACTATTGCAATTTATGGCTCAATGAGTCAATGTATTTGGCAGAAGCCTTTTGAAACGATCCCTCCATCTGCCACAAGTCACTGAGTAACTATGTCTTTTATCTCTGGGCCAGTAAGAAATGTACCATACAGCCTACTTCCTACCACAGGGAATTCTTCAGGCAAGTGGGCCCCTAACTGGCCATTCTCACAGTAATAGGTCTGGCAATAAATTAGGGGTGTTAATCTAGTATTTGGATTTGTTTCAAGAAGAGACAGGCAGCCTTTGTGCACACTGAACTAATTTTAATCTTTACTGTAATTTAGGCAGATCTTATTTTTCCAAAGGTGATTCAGGGTGTTTTTTTTTTTTTTTTTTTTTTTTAAAAAGACAGTTAAAGCTAAAGTGAAATCAGTCAGAGACACACCAGTTTCCATTAGAATCTCCCTCTCTCTCCACGCTCCTTGCACTCTTTTCCTTCCAAAAAGCAATATAAACTGAACTTCTGAAGACATGATATCAGTACAGATTAGAAATCAGGCAGAATGAGTACATCTTCCATTGCTAGTTTCAAGTATTTGAGAGTATCATTTTCAAAAACTTTATCATCCTGTACTTACACACACACCCATCATATAGTATGAGTGCCTCACAATCTTTAGTGTATTTATCCTCCAACATGCCTGTGAGGCAGGGAAGTGTCATTATCCCCATTGTACAGATGAGGAACTGAGGCACAGAGAAGCTAAGTGACTTGCTCAAGATCATGCAGGAAATCTGTGGCAGGGCAGGAACTTGAAGGCAGGTCTCCCAAGTTCTACTCCAGTGCCCTAATCACTGGACCATTCCAGTGCGCACACACTAACTGTTCTTTAGTTTTCAGTGTCTACACCAAAAGAACAGATCTCATGTGGCCTCATAAAATATTCCCTAATGCATTTTAAAAAGTATGTAGAAAACATGCTTTTGATATCTGGCTTTTCATTTACCAGAGTGGGGTAAGTTTTGGGTTTCTGCAGAACACAAACACAAAATTCTACTACAAACTGAGCCAGTTTCTGCTAAGGGAAACTCCACTCAGCCTTTCCCCCTTGGGGCACGGTTTCCTCTAGCTTAGAACAAATTCAACAAAATATAAGCAGGGCTTCAGGAACCCTGCCCAATGGAGAGTTACTGACTGGTGAGGTTTTTAGAGCCAAGTCTATACAAGCAGGACTACAGTGATTGCTGGCTCAGCGTGAAGTCAGTCATCCTCCTGTGGAATGGGTAGGGTCCCACTTCTGCAAAGAACTCCCCCTCATAAAAGACAGGAAGCAGGATAACTTCGCAGAGCTGAACAGGGGAAAAAAGCCCGCCAGCCATTCCAACCCTTCTCCACAAAAAAAAAAAAAAAACAGAGTTAAGACTATCAAACTCTCCTCACCTCCTCTTTTGGCTGAAGCTAAAGACTTTCAGCATAGGAGAGCCTCTTATCCAGTGGTAGACTCTTAGGTCCCCAACACATGGGAAAAGCATCTTGGGATCCTCCTCCCTCAAGCTGTTGAAAGGTCTTCAGCAGAGAACTCTTGCGACCACTTGCCCCACCTGGCTCAGAGCAGTGGTTCTCAACCAGGGGTCCGAGATCCCCTGGGGGGGCCTCAGGAAGATTTCAGGGGGTCCGCCAAGCAAGGTCAACATTAGACTCACTGGGGCCCAAGACAGAAAGCTGAAGCCCCATCGTATGGGTCTTAAGCTCTGGGCCCTGCCACCGTGGGCTGGAGCCAAATCCCAGCTTCACAGCGGCCCCTGGGGCATGGGGCAACAGGCAATTGCCCTGCTTGCTACCCCAACACCGGCCCTGGCTTTTATATGCAGAAAACCAGTTATTGTGGCACACGTGGGCTGTGTAGTTTTTATAGCATGTGGGGGGGGGTGGGGGAGGTGCTCAGAAAGAAAAAAATCTTTGAGAGGACAGAGAATCGAGATATTAAAATAAAATTGCAGTCATGTCAAATGTTGTGGAGAAGTTCAACAATAGGAGTGTGCTGCACATGGCCAATCGGAGTTCATCCATCAGTGCCCTCTCTGTTCAATGTCTTGTACTGAAACCTGACTGAAAGGGATCAGGATATGGACAGACAAGCTTCTCAATTAGTTCGCTTATAAGCGGGAAGTTCAGTACAGTATTATGCAGTATTTGGAGAGAGTGGCCACATTTAACAATGGTTTCTTAAGTACTGGCTAGTTTATGATGCTGTTTTTGTGGGCACACACGGAGGAAAAGGGCATGGATCAGGGTCACAGAGGATGTCTTTAAGTGTTTCTAGGACATCCTTTTCTACGAATAGGCTGAATTCAGATTTGTCAGTTTTATGCTCCTGATTTCCAGAGAAGCAATCTGAGATGTGGGTGATTTTTTCCACAGAAGTACACTGAGTATTCTTCACAGTGGAAAGTGCTAAATTCTGGAGCTGAATGCAGGCATCCTGGAATAAAGTAAACCAGGTTCAAAAACAATTCAGCAGAGCGTAATTTACAGGTCACTATGTTGGAGAAGTGGGATTTCTTTGCATTTTCCACAGAGAGGGTATGGATTCACAAGAATTCCTCATGCCAAAGCCTGTCTGCATCTTCATATGGTTTTCTGCTACTGAAATTCCCATTTTCTTCCCCCCTGCTTCAGTTCTGTAGATTGTACCTTAAATACAGCACCAGCTAAACACTACGATACCTCCTTCTAGCAATTAAAACAGACTTTAAAAAGACAATACAACAGCTGAATAGAAAAATGCTACAGCAGGAAGTGAGTCTGAAGACAAAAGAATACAAGCTGAAAAGCCCAGATATTCTGGCACAATACTGGTTATTTGATATTACCGAAGAAAGCTAAGCTGTTTTGCTTTTAAAGACTCACCATGTGGCACTTGAAACAGGTATTCAAAATGGCAATTCAACAAAAATATGTTCTCATGCCCCTCACCTCAAATCCTCACATGATAAAGAGAAGAAAAGGAGTACTTGTGGCACCTTAGAGACTAAGAGCTGTAGCTCACGAAAGCTTATGCTCAAATAAATTGGTTAGTCTCTAAGGTGCCACAAGTACTCCTTTTCTTTTTGTGAATACAGACTAACACGGCTGTTACTCTGAAACATGATAAAGAGAGTGACATTAAAACCTGTACCAAGTATTTCAAGAAAAACTGTCATAGGACCTTTACTCACACTTCCTATTAAATACTGCCAAAAGCAACCACTCCTACATCTAATTATTAAACACCCCCGTATGGCAAGCAGGCTGCACAGAACAGAATTTTAATTTGACAACTGTGTCACTTGTGACACTTATTTAAATGACAAATGAGAAAGTCTACTGCAGCAGCATGTCTTGTCATTTAAAAACATGAAAGCAACCAGATGGACAAGATTTTCAAGAAAAAAAACCCACAAATAATTACAGAAATAACTCGCGTCTTCCTGATCAAAACAACAAGATTCCGCCTTACAGTGACCAGGAATGTAAAAACACTTGAGTTTGTGCCCTAATTTCTGTCAATTATGTATTAAAGACTGAAAACCTTAGCATGTCTACTATGTTACATTAGAAATTAATCTCCATTCAGGAATTTTATTAACAAACTAGAGGAATTATGACATCACAACAGACTGAAAAATGAGCAATTGAAAGGGCATTTTCAGGATGATATTTTAAACACTTGTTTCTCAACACACAATTCTAAACACGCCTAATGATATCTTTAGAGAAACTAAGTCTTTGTTGAACAGTCAGTATCCTCACTCTTTCAGTTTAGTTCTGAGAAAGCTCCCAATATACATCTGAACCAGTGATGAACTGCCAAAATCTTAACAACCAGTTCCCTCCTCACCCCACGAGGGGGTCGTTGCCCATCCCTGCCCCATCCAACCCCCTGCATTCCTTGATGCCCCCCCCGGACCCTTGCCCCATCCACCCCCCTCCTTTGTCCCCTGACTGCCCCCAGAACCGGGCAGGAGGGTCTCGTGGGCCACCCCAGTGGGTGCCCACCCCACCCCTAAGAGCCAGAGGGACATGCGGGGGTGGGGGGCGGCAGCGAAGTGGGGAGTCCCGGCAGTGCTAACCTGGGGCAGCTCCCAGGAAGCATCCAGCAGGTCCCTCTGGCTCCTAGGGGCGGGGGAGCAGCTACTCCCCCTACTGATCACTTCAAAATTGGTGCCTTAGGTGCCGACTCCAGGGGTGCTCCAGGGCTGGAACACCCACGGGGAAAATTTTCTGGGTGCAGAGCACCCACCTGCAACTCCCCGCCCCGCGCCTGGCCCCAGCTCACCTCACCTCCGCTCTGCCCTGAACATGCTGCCCTGCTCCCCGCGAATCAGCTGTTCGGCGGGAAGCCGGGGAGGGCTGAGAAGCAGGCAGCAGCTTCCCACTCAGGCCCAGGGTGGCGGAGGTGAGCTGGGGCGGGAAGCGGTTCCCCTGCGCACCCCCGCCCCGGGTTACCTGCTGCAGTGTGGGCAGCCCTCCTCGCGCCCCCCCGCTCCAGGTCACCTCCGCCTCCCTGGGCCTGAGTGCGAAGCTGCCGCCTGCTTCTCAGCCCACCCTGGCTTCCCGCGCGAACAGCTGATTCACGGGAAGCCTGGGGGGGCGGAGAAGCAAAGCGGGGCAGCACATTCAGGGGAGGAGGTGGAAGCAAAGCGGAGGTGAGCTGGGGCGGGGAGCTGCCAGTGGGTGCTCTGCACCCACCAAACTTTCCCCTTGGGTGCTCCAGCCCTAGAGCACCCAGGGAGTTGGCACCTAAGGTGCCACTTTTGGCCATTTAAATTTAGAAGCCCTTTTAGAACTGGTTGTCCCTCACGGAACAGCCGGTTCTAAAAGGGCTTTTAAATTTAACAACTGGTTCTATCAAACCGGTGCGAACCAGCTCCAGCTCACCACTGATCTGAACCCCATAAAGAGTTATCTAGTACAATCAGGGAAGACAATCCTGACAACTCTAAGGAAAACCAACAAGTATGCCATTTCTATAAACCTTGCACATAGAAAACTGATCTCTCTGAATGGAAAGGTCAGAGTATTTTCTGTCCAATATAACTTCCACAAAACATACATAAATTTATTCTATAAGTTGTGTGGCTCTCATGACATACAAAGTATGAGACTATATATCTCTTCCTTGTTACTTCATGTCAAAACAAAATACTAGGCACTTCTTGGAAGTAAGTGGATTTTTTTAAGCCCTCTTGCTTTCCATCTCCTATAGATCTTTCTGAGGACTTAAATAGTAATGTAATTTAAATAGAAGTGTAAAAATAGCTGCTGAAATTGCATTTGGTTATTTATGTGGTGGAAATCTAAAGTACACCACCATTAGCAAAGCCAACTAGTAAAATAAGTCTTTCCTGGTTAAACTACTGAAATACACTTTGTATAAATAGCACAGATGGTTAACTTTCCAGTAGACTGTAGAGGAATCGAAAACATTTACTCACTGTTAGAAAAACCTGGTGTCTGAAAATGCTTTCGTTCTACCACCTTAACCTACCACGTTACACTTGCTGCATTACTAATTTATTGGACTTAATTCGACACGGCTATGAAAAATACACAGAATTAAAGCAAAGGCCCTTCTCCTTCAAGCAGGTCAATAGACTCTCCCAACTCTTCTGAACTAGCACCATTCAGGCACGTACTGCAACATTTTCCCACAAGAGGAAGCTTTTGTGCACATCTTCATTCATCTTATTTCCCATGGATTTCTGACAGGGAGAAGGCAGAAGATCTATACAAGGTCTCAGATTTCCTAATAAAGAACTAAATCTTTAGTAAGATCCCACATAGCTATGCTTGGCTGGACAAAAACAAAAGGCTGAATTCAAGATCTTCAATGGGGGGAGGATGGGGAGGAGGAAGGGGAAGAGAAAAAGCTCACCATCACTAAAACAAATTAACTACTGTACACAGTGGTTAACGTAGACTAAGGACTTGTCTACATGGGAAGTTAGTGCACAGTAAGCTAGGATGTGAATTTAAAAGTGTGCTAGCTCTTTGGCAATAAATTCCCCATGTAGACAACCCTGAGTTAGGAGGGAGAGCACTCACCACTCCAAGTGAGGAAGGGAGCAGGGGAAGCTGTAGAGAAGCACGGTTTCTCCACAACCAGGGAGGAGGAGGAGATTCTCCCCCTGCTTTTCTGTTCTCCCACCTTACTTTAGCCCTTGACTATACTCGTTGAATGCACACATTCCCTCCCATTAAAGGAAACATGCTTGCAGCACTCAAATCTGTTGTTCCCATTTGATGTCTCCATCTATCACAAGTGACTGATATGGTGATTATAGGAAGATTAAAATTGTTAACTCATCCACAAGTGGTCTGATTCCTTTGGTTATTTTGAGTCCATTTAAATTAGCAGAAAATTAGCATGAAGAATTTTTCTTAAGATGCACATTTTTATTAAACACAACACATACGTGCTAGGTTAGAATAGCTCCAAAAGGCAAACCAATGTATAAATACTTGTAAGTCACACAGGGAAAAACAGCATTCGTAAGTATTGATCTAGAAACCAAAATATGTAATTTGAATTAAGAGAAATAAGCAGAATTATATATTAATTTTTAAAGATGCCGTTGTAGTTTTTACAAAAGAGATTTTTCATAAATATTCCTTTTAAAAGAAGATCTTAATTAAGCAAAAAAGTGTTTATACAATTTGCTAAGGGCACAGAGTCTTCAAATCCTAAAAGTTACCACAGAAACTAAAATCACTCACGTTGCACCGATCAGATATGTTTTTAAACCAGTTAATGGACAATAAGAAATTGGGTGAGTTGATAACATGTGCTGTGACCGGAGTCCCAGGGGAGCCAACTGAAGTCATTCAATTAGGGGGAACTGCAAAGAATGTGGCAGACAATCCCCAAAGCTGGTGGATATTCCAATACTTAGATTTACCAAGCCAGCACAAAACAGCTTCGATAGTACCTCACTGGTTATCCAGAAGCCAACAACAGTGACCCAGCCTCAGGCCTCCACCCAGATACCCAAGTCAAATATGATGAGGATTACTAAAAAATCTTAATCATATAAAGTTCTACCAATCCCAAGGGATCGGACACATTACCCCCCAGGTTAATGAATATTCCAAATCTTACCTAAATACATGCTTACAGCCAATTCTTATTAACTAAACTAAAATTTATTAGAAAAGAAAAGAGAGGGTATTGGTTAAAAGATCAGTATACATACAGACTTGAGTACAGTTCTTGAGATTCAAATTCATAGCAGAGATGGTGAGCTTTGTAGCTGAAAAAGAGTTCTTTCAGAAATAGTTCATAGGTTATAGTCTAATGTTTATATTCAGGGCGGTCCAGTCACGACTGAGATCTCAGTCCTTATGGCTTAGGCTTCCCCTGCATGAAGCCTCAAGCAGATCTGAGATAAAAAGGATTGGAACCCAAACATCTTTATACAGTTTCAGGCCTTCTTGTGACAGCTTGGAGCCCTTCAGCGAACAACAGGTACTTTGAAGGGGACCCATTTCCTAAGCATCACCGGTAATTATCCACACAATTATCCACAGGCAATTGCCTGTTTTTCCACCGTTTGCAGATTTGCTATATATTTCAGAAGGATGAATACAGCAATATCCTATGTTTACAGTTCATTTAAAAGTTAAGATGTCCTTTTGATCTCTGAACTAACAGAATACAGCATGGACAGGGACTGTCTGATTACGTTGTTGACCTCTACCAATAGATATGTAAATACACAAAAACACAAACATTATCTCCCCATATGTCTTTAAGGGCTGAATTTGACTCATTTATCCTATAGGATGTTTAACCCTTTCTGGTCATGCATCACATGTGCACCTTAACTTTTACATTTAGAAACCTTAGTTTGGGAAAATTGATTAAAAGAAGAAAAAGTCATCTCTTCTAATGCTGACATTAAATACAGACACTGACATTGAGATAAACTCACTAAGTGGGGTTAGCTCACATCTTCACTTGCTGCTGGTTTTGATCCCTGTTCAAGGCACAGGTATGGACTCACAGTTAAGTGAGAAAATATTTTTAAAACTATATCATAGCTCAGACTTATTTCTTCTGAAGAAACAGCCAAATGCCAATTTCTAAGACTTTCTCTACAACTGTTTGAGTTACTCCTGAGCACAGAAAGTCAGGTGTCTTTTTCATGCTCACATAATTCAAACAGATGAGTGTATTTTTCACAAACTTTTGAAAAAAAACCCCTCATTCTGGGCTAAGAGCAAGCACGGTCAGCTCAAAATAAATACTTTGAGAATATGAGTGAAACAGGGTGTGCGCTGAGAGCTTACATACAGACTCAACAAGGGTTATGAATTCTACAATACTGTTAAAACTAACAAATCAAAGCCTTAAGAAAAACCAAAAGTATATCTGACTTTTGATCTTAATACAGAAGATTTTCACTGACAATACTGAAATAATTTCTGAAATCCATTCATTTGCTAATTGAGCAGGAATATTTCAAGTAATTTTTGTACTGTATTTCATACACTGTAGAAGATGGCTCTGTAGTGGCCAGATATGAGGTTTTGAATTCACTCTGGGAGCTCGTGTTCTTTGTGAGCCACACATCATCAGCAGAGCTGTTCTAGTGAATTACAGCCTTGTATTTACTCCAAGGATCTCTGACCCTGTGCCATCCTCCTAGCACTACCACTTTATAAAACTGATTACTGATGAATGGGTAAAGCACATCCAAGCAAATTTTTACCTTTTTTCCCCCCACACTTTTTTTTTTTTTTTAAAGGACAAATACTTAGCTGATTATTACTCCTCCACTATTCAATAATTACTTGTTTCCTTCCCATCCTGTAGAATAAAAAATGATCATCGCAAGCCTAAAACTGTTCTATGGCACACACAAATATAAAAGACATCAAGAAAAAAGGTGTGGTATTTTAAACCACTTGCTTAACACAATTAAGCTTAATTTGGTCAGGAAAGCACAAATGATTTATAGGTGACCTCCGGATGTCTGAAAACATGTCCACGGGATTTTCCAAGCAAGCTTCCTCATAATTACAATTGTTTTTTTAGATAGAAAATATCAGTTTCCTGCTTAGAAATGTGCATGGTTTGGCACTGCTGAAATGCAAAAGATTAAGTATGCTCTGGTGATCTGACATGTAGCCTTACTGAACAGAAGCTCACATCAAAATCCCATCATGTGACCAAACCCCACCTTCTGGGTAAAATCCAGGAGCTAGACGGCATGTGGGCTATTAACCATCTTTTTGGAGGAGAGAGGCTCCCAGAACAAGACAGAAACACTACAATGATCAGGCAGATAATTTTTTTTTTTTTTTTTTGAGTTTTCAGCATGTAAAAATTTTTGAAGTTAATGCACAACTACTTAACATTAACATCTAAAATGATTTAATTCTTTAAAACAAAGTTTAAAGTGCTGTTAACTTACTTGATTGACTAAGATGTGATCCAGCTTTATAAACTGAACTTTAAATTTTAATAAAAATTGTATGCAATATCATAACTTATCAGTCCAATTATGAAACTTTTCATGAAAACTAAATTATCTTAAACTTAAACTTTTTGAGACATAACTGAAAAGGGTCACTATGAAAAAATGTCAAAAATTATAGTGTGTAAGTATCAGAGTTAACTCGAGACATCTTTAGCAATTTAAATCATGTATTAATAGCAACATTTTCACACAACTATAACAATTCACATTCTGAACATTATACTTTTAATTGCCCATCTATTTTTTCAGGTATTTTGTTTTTCATGCATGATTCATAATCATATCCTATATCAATGAATCAGGCATGACATCACTGGCATTATTGAATTACTTTAGTCTTCTACACTAGTGGATCGAGGGCATGTATTAACAACTGTCCCAGCACTAGGGAATCAAATTTAATCCCCTACAAACATCACTTGTAATATCGCAGACCCCTCAGAGTTCCGGTAACTAGACACTGTCAGAATGTATTTTTACTTTTGTTTTTGAAGAGGACAAATAAAAAAACAGCTATTTGATGAAAACCCAAACTACAAATGACACACTACACACAGTGAAAGATTTAATCGACCCATCAGTGCAAAGGCAGTTTAAATATTTGCTTTTATTAGCATTAAATCATATGTGCACAGACCAGTAAATTTCCTTTAATATTTACAGCAAAATGCTATGCCCATGCCTTCATAAATATAATTCATATATTCAGTTGCCTTAAATATATTAAAATTTGTAAACCTCCTCTGAAATATTCATTGTATTGCCATTCAACATTAGCATGTTTTAATTCTGATGCTTAACAAAAATACTGTAGTTTGTGTAGGAAGTTTAATATGAGAATAAATATTCACAGATTTAGTACTGCACATCAGCACTAGCTAAGAAGACACCAGTCCCATTTCTCTTCCAGAAGAGGCATGAACAATCCTGCAGTTAACACCCAAGTCCAATTCTGGATTACACAATTTACATTTTTGCTCTTACTAATATGCTACAGGTATTTTTCTAGTGATAATCTTGGCTGACAGGCTTGCTAGTGGGGTCCCAGTTCACCTTGTCTCACTGGATTTTCATCATCTCAAATATTTTTTTTTGAGTACTACCTGGAAGTTTCCAGGACCTCTGAAAAGTGAGGTGTTCATATGTACCCCAGGAAATAATATTTCAGTTATGTTATTACCCACACATTTGTAACATTTAGACAGTGATTCATTTTTACAACATCAGTATTGTAGAGTGCACTGCAGACCTACCATGTATATTTTAAAAACACACGATGCTTACTATAACTCAACAGCTTAATATAACTTATTTTCTAGAAAAGGAAGAGTATCATCTGCCAAACAGGATGGCTTGGTTTAAATCTCAGTGATTTAAACCACCATTTTAATCATGATTTAAATCACTGGTTTTAATCTTGTTTTGCATTTGTACTTTTTAGTTATTTTCCTAAAGAAATGTTGATTCTCACTAATAGCTGCAAATCAACATGTCTTTAATGGCCACTATCACTTTTATACTAAATTTTGTACTTTTTTTTGCTAACCAAAAAGATATGCACTTATAGCGCTCAACTTACATTTATTCAGATTCTTAATTTTTATTTTGTTATTATGTTAAGAAATGCATCATATACCATTTTCCATATACTAGATTGATTTTTTACTTGTCAAGCTCTAATTGGATGGAAATTCAAATTCAATTAAAAATGCACAAAAATAGCATTTAAAATTTTTTAATTAAGTAAAGCTACCTTAAATGTGCTGGATACATAAGAGAAAGTTTATCAAAACTTGTTTTGTCTTTAAAGCTAGCTGATTTATTAAACAACAGTTGTATTATCTGAGGTTCATGAACTGAATTGATTGTTTCTGGTGACCATCTTCAAGATGGTCTTTAGAACTAGTAAATTTCATCCTCTCACATGTAGTTTTTATTTATAGATTGGAAGAGGAAAACAAAACTTTCCTGCACTTTCAACATCCCAATTAGTTTCTTAACTGTGAAAGAACTAGTCACTGAACTAGTTGAATACACAGAAGAAAAGAAAATATTCTCTCCCTACCTGCAGAAGAGGCTACTGCTGTCAAAAGCTGATTTAGCACTTCAACAAACTCTGGTTCCAGATGCTTAGCCAATGACTTCCACCCACCAGTTCAGCAGTTGGACTTCCTTTAAAACTTGGCAACAAACATGTATTGCTTAATATAATTTTTTTTAATTTAAATTATTTTAACAGATTACCGTATATTGACTTTATGCCTCCAAATTGGTTGTCAATTTAAAATTTAATATTAAATAGTTTTAAAATAAGTACATTTGATATAAATTTTAAAAATTCCACATAAAGTCTCTGATTTTTATGCTCCCTTCTGCAAGTTCACTACTTTAAAATGTCTAATACTCCTTTATTTTTAATAAATAGTCATTTTACATTGAAGAAGAAGAGTCCAGTTCTCTCAGTAAGTATAAGAAGTTTATATTTTAGGAAAAAGTCAATGACTTCAGTATATAAGTCAGACAGTGGAGTCACTATCTCTGGTGCCCAGACCAACTAGACACTGATAAAATAATAAACTGTTCATTTAAACAAGACACACATCCTAGGATATGGGGAGTCATAAAACTGGAATTGATCAGCAAAAGGTGAAGCTCTTTGAAGAAGCAGAGGAGTAGCCGTGTTAGTCTGGATCTGTAATAGCAGCAAAGAGTCCTGTGGCACCTTTAAAGAAGGATATAAAATATAAAAATATTATATTAAATACTCAAAAATATATATGGTTCTTTAAGTCAAATAAAGGTTGGGGGATAGCATGCACACAGGTTTAAATGCACTAGCTGACTTCCACTTCCAGATACTTCAGTGAAATCTTGTAAGGTCGCAAACAAAAGGAAGTTGGACAATATCTTAAGAGCCCCCTCCAATTTGTCTAAAGGATAAATATCTCTATAAAAAATTAGTGTAATGTGGAGTGACTGCCATCAGTCTAAGACAGGAAAAACACTAGGGTTGCATGTCAGGACTGAGGTGAACTTGCAGGATGCCTGAATGTGCTACACCTGAATCTAGCCATAGTCCAGTTAATGAGCAATAAGTTGACGCATAAAATGAAGGTTTTACAATATACAGTAATGCAACCCATGCTGCTTAACAAGAGATATTGTCTTTTAAAATGAACTATTTACTTTCAATTCTTGGTCTTTATTTACAAAGCACTGAAAAAAAATATTTCTCAGAGGAGTCAGGAGGGTCGATGATGTTTGTGTTTTCCCCATTTTCCAGATGGGGAAACAGATACTAAATGACTTGCCCAAAGTAACAGAGCAAGTCATTGTCAGAGCCAGGATTAGAATTGAGCACTTTTTCACTCCCACTTCTGCGCTCGAGCAATCTCTCTTCTTAAAGAAAAAATATTTGTGAACATACAGAAATGCAATTCACGGGTTGCCTCAATGACTGAATACTTTCACTGAAAACAAATAACCACACGATAGCGACTTGCATGTTCTTTTGGCAGATCAGGAGTGTCATCTTGTGAGCATCTCAAAAGACTGAGATCCCAGTTATCCCATCCTGTTAAACCAAGTCTATAAGACAGGTAGGTACATAAAGATGATCAGTTGAGTGAAAATATGCACGCACACACTTAAACCACGTAACACTAATTAAAGGCAGCCTCCACCAGGACCCAGAAGTGGGTTAAGACTGTCTGCCCTTCCCTGCAGATTCTCCCCACAGAGCAATAAAAGTAATGAGGTCCGGCCATCACTGCTGCAGTCCATACTAGAATCACAGGGCATTTAGTGCTAGGCCTGCAGAGACATCTGTTCCTTCCCAGCTCATTCTGCCAAGCCACGTATCTCAGCTAAATGTGTCTGTGCCCCCATGTTACCCTATCACTTATCAGTTTTCCTCCTCACCATACATTATCCAACCCTTTCACCTTCAGTCTCTTTCATACTCTGTCAATCCCCGCCATCTCCCTTTCTTTTCCCATACTGCCCTCAAGACCATCAATTCCCTTAACCACATGTGAGGGGGGAAAATGCCACACCTTTTGGTATAAGACTTTCAAGGGACCAATAAGAAACATTTACAGACCCACCAAACATCTTTTATTTGTAACCCTTGTTTGCCATCCCTTTGCCTTGCACCATGTTCCGTCTTCCCTATCATCCTGTATCTTAAAGTGTATATATTTCCAAAGTAGGGACCATGGCTTTTTACTGATTTGTTTGTAAAGAAGTATCACATTCTGAGTACTAAACAGTATTTAAAAGAACTGAGTATTACAGTTTGTTTGAATTTCAGTCTAACATTTAGAGGATTTTTTTCTCTCTCCTTCTCTTTTTAAGCACCCATTATTAGAATGTCCTTATGGGCATCTAACAATATTTAAGTTATATTCACATATACCGGAGAGAGCACTTACCAGGTTTTTACAGAAACCAGCTATCAGATACTTAAGTCTGCTTGGATACATTCTGTAAATGGAACTGGAAACCTCAGATATCTGGAATTACAAACCTCCAGTTGCGATATGCTCTGTACAACATTCAGACTAGGAAAATGGGCACAGTGCCATATCTGACCAGAGACACGTGCATTTCTGCTATGTTACCTTTTTCATACAAATGAGAAGTACAGACGGTTTTGCTATTTCTGATATATTTTCAAAAGGATTTAACTGTATGCTTTTTAAAAGCAAAAAAATCCACCTGTCTTTTATTAAGTAAGTACATGTAGGCAAACAGGCATATGTAAGATGGGGCTGCAGTGATTTAGCTTACCATGCTCAACAAGGTCTCATTTTCATTTGAAAAAAATACAGGAATTAAACTCTTACACAGAAGGTATCGTTTCAGTAAGATTACAATTAGAATCCATGTAAACGCATCAAATGAAAATACAGTTTTATTTTTAAGAGTTGCATGTTCTTTGTAACAAAATATGTAAGCAACCTTACAGCACTGAAAAGATCACAATGGTCTTGATATTTCTTGTTTTACTGTCTCTTACTGTTACATGTGGTGCCATGGCTTTAAAAATGTTTTCTGGTGTTCCCTAAATGTCCACATCATTACAAAGTGATGTCATACGCTCATTTATCTTTTACCAAGCACGCACCTTCTCATAACTGCCCTATTTCATAGTTCCATGTATTAAACTCTCCCTCCACCTCTGTAAAATCAACAAAGAGGACATATGGTCTGTCAAACTAAGATCTGTTAAGTCCACACAATACTCTAATTGCGATTCCTGATAAAGCTGGCTTCCAGTGTTCAACTACTTGGTACACAATTTTAAAACCTGATAGCTTTCAGAGTAACTGCACTTACATCAACTCCACAGCATGTCATCCTATCAATTGCTGCTATACGCTGTTAACTGTGACGGTTCCAAGACACCAAACATACCATAGTTTATTTTATTGATATGCACTCATTTTTAAGGAAGCTAACAAGTATTTCACTGAACACTGAATTTTATGTGACTTTATTAAACTTTATGGCAGTACCCATTCTGAATTGGCAGTTAAGTAAATAATGTATCAGATGTACTTTGTGTCAGCTGTAGTTTAACTTTAATTAAATATAGTAATATTCCATAGTTAAGTGTAGATTTTGAAAATTATTCAGTGTTAGTACAAGATTTCATTACAGTGCCTATTAATCTGTGCTTGGTAGTGAAAAGAGTACCATTTTTTGTGCTGATTATAAAAATCTGAACTCTGTTTCACTGTAGAACCACATGATTTTAGCACAGCAATAAAGTATTTCAGCTAGCTTTTCACATCACTACAAGATGAAACCTCCATACTTTACTTAATCAACAATAACTGTGGGGCCACTAAAAATGCAGATAATTTTATGGACTAAAACACTGCAGCGACAGCCAGTTATATAACTAAATGTTCAGAGGCAACATTTTATAGACTACATGCAATGATAGATACTGGGGGTAGACAGGCAACTGGCTGTAAAGAGCTGCTGGGTTGGGTGACCAGGTCAACAAAAACTCCCAAGATTTCAAGTCACCTGCAGCCCTGTCCAAAAAAGGGAGAGGAAGAGCAGATTTATTCCCTCCACGCTGGGCGAACGCTTCAACCACTTCAACCACCTAAAAACTGAAATTACCACATTATCCATACCAGCTGTGCAAACCTCCAAGTTAGCCTGCACAAATCTTCAGTGCAATTACATGTTTCAGTACAAAAATCTGCAGCATGGTTAACACTGGCGAGGAAGACTAAAACTGAATTATTTGGATGTTATATTAACGCAAGGAATACTGATTGCATTATTCATTTTCATATTTAATTTCACGTCAAACTCAATTTTAAGTTTACCGTCAGCTGCTGTATAATTTCTAGTTTAACACTAGAAATTGGTATTGTCAAAAAGTTAGGTCCAGCTTACAGTAGAGTACACAGAGCCCTGTCTAAATCGTTTCGATATCTCAAAATTTAAGGTAAAAGTCTGTCTCAGTTACTTCTAACTTTCTGAAACTGAACTTTCACATCAATGTCATCAAGGCTTAGACCGTCTCAGAGCATGACTAATTTATTTTAGAGTACAAGCAGCAAAAGCAGTTCAGTTGGTTTTCAGCATGAAGTCAAGGGGAGGAGGACCACCACTTTTGACTTTATAAAAGCAACTAACATTTTTTCAACAGCTTCAGCATCTTAGCTGCTTGAAACAGAACCTTGAGAAGATAATTCCTAGTGATAGGTAACATGTCTTTTGCTGGTTCAATGAAAGTGTTTTGATTAACAGAACTGTGAAATTTTTTTTAAAAAATGGACTTTGCACACACACATACACACACAGATTTTTATTTATCAATGGGGGTTTGATCTAAGGGGGGAAATTAAGAGCTTTTTATTGGTTAATTGCATATGAGTGCACAAAAGAGGAAATTCTGCCATATTCCACGTGACAGCTAAGGCAGCTAGTTGTGTAACACAGTTCCAAAGGATAGTAATTGGTCTGTTTTTATTTTTTTTTAAACTAGGAAATATCACATTAAAATAAGGCAAAGTTTCTGCAGGACCCTTTCTTCACTCAGTTTCTAATCATCAGAGGAGTGAAGTTTTGGAATAGCCTTCCAAGGGAAGCAGTGGGGGCAAAAGATCTATCTGGCTTTAAGATTAAACTCAATAAGTTTATGGAGGAGATGGTATGATGAGATAACATGGTTTTGGTAATTAAATATTCATGGTAAACAGGCCCAATGGCCTGTGATGGGATATTAGATGGGGTGGGATCCGAGTTACCCAGGAAAGAATTTTCTGTAGTATCTGGCTGATGAATCTTGCCCATATGCTCAGGGTTTAGCTGATCGCCATATTTGGGGTCGGGAAGGAATTTTCCTCCAGGGCAGATTGGCAGAGGCCCTGGAGGTTTTTCGCCTTCCTCTGTAGCATGGGGCACGGGTCACTTGCTGGAGGATTCTCTGCTCCTTGAGGTCTTTAAACTACGATTTGAGGACTTCAGTAGCACAGATATAGGTGTGAGGTTTTTTGCAGGAGCGGTGGGTGAAATTCTGTGGCCTGCCTTGTGCAGGAGGTCAGACTAGATGATCATAATGGTCCCTTCTGACCTAAATATCTACAAATCTAAAATGAGGCAAGGATACACCGGGCGCAGAACAGAGGTCATACTTGCAGATGTGGAATCAAAGCCTCCATTTAAAACCAAACTTACCAAACTTATTTAAGCCCTCAAGAATAGATAGGAGGGGATGTGTAATGACACAGTGCTGTGAGAGATCCAAATATTCAACAGCTGCCTCATTCATTGCAGATCCTCCACCCTGTGCACCCAGTGAGGCCAGGGCTAAGAAGAAAACATAGCATATGATTATAACCATACACTAACCCAAGTCTTCAGTCCCTTCTTTTCTATTAAAATAGAAAGGAGAAAAGGTTTCCTTCCTGTTTTCAGTCTCACTTCTGCCACAATAAATGAATTTACAGTTACAGACTGGCACTTTGACTTTAACATGAATATATCATCAATATAAACAGAATCTTACAAAATTCAACCTGTTCTGTGAATTTTTGCTTACAACTTACGTGGATCTCCCTCAGATAGTGTAAATTCTATCATCACACCAAATTAAAGATGTGCAGTGTAATGTTTAACAAATACCTCTGTTGTAGATTAATTTATCTGCCTAGTATGGCAGCATTTCTGATCTCTAGATAATCCCAGCCCAGTATCCGTGGTGTAAGTGATGGGATATCTACCATGTACTGACTGTTCTTTTCTCCTCTCTTTTCACAACCCACTCATTATGGTATCAAACATAATCAGTCTGCACCAAATAGCATTAAGTATTCAGGGTTCCAATAAATAATTTTGATTTTTTCTTTACCACTTTTAAAATAAACTGAATAGTAAATATTGTATAAATTCCTAATTTTTCTCCATCTCTGTTTTTATGTCAGTTTCTTTGAAAATAATCTGTTCCCATTGTATTTTTTAAAGCAAAATATTTCAGTATATACAAAATCATTCCTCTACATCATCTCCTTTAGGTATATGCTTGTAACTTCAGTTACAAGAATTACCACATAAAATTAGTCATACCTACTGTGTTTTAGTTTCTCCTTCAGTAGTTAAATCCCTATTTTAAGCAAGGCATAATATTCACTCTCAAAAAAACAATCCAACTAAACACAGTTTAGATTTTTGGGAGTTGATAAATTCTCAATTCATCCCATCTCAAACAGTTTATTCTGTTCACAAATCCCCTATTGAACTCAATCAAATAAAACAGCTGCTCTATATATAGATGATTCCTGCTGCTCCCACAATGTAATGGGTTATAGAACATCTCTAAAGTTCTGACATGCATTTATGAATAAAAACTCTGAAGAGCAACATTCTTTCAAGGCTTAAAATGATAATGCTAGTTTAGGACTATGGTAATGTGCACCCAAGAGCAAAGCAAAGGCTGCCTGGACTAATAACTGCCATTGTCTGACTTGAGTACTTCGTTAACATTCTTTTAATGTAGGTTTTTGTAAAATTGACAGATTAGGGTATGTCTGTATGTATCTGACAATTTGGGGGAATCTATTTACAGTTTATGTATTCAAGTTTGATTTTATGAACTGTCTGTATTCCTATGTCTGTCTCTTACATCATAGGCCTTGTTTTAAGGAAGGAAGAAGCGCCAGCATATCTGGCTTCAAATAGGACGCTCATTAAAGATTATTAGCACTCAAATAGATTGAGCCCTAAAAGAAAAATGGGGTAACTGCAATCTGCACAGAACCAGTTCCACCCCGCTTGTCTAGAAAGCTATGATTTTGGAGTGGAATTTCCGCAGCAGCAGGATGAAGAACAAAGGTAGTAATGCAACCTTTAAAGTCACAGAGACTTGGTGGGTCAGGAAGCAACACACAGGAAAGTCAGGCAGGAGAGCAGAACATGCTTTTATAGCAGTGGGGACCTTTTAACTACAGGATCAGCCAGGGGTTAATTTGTAATGAAAGAGGTGCTGGGGCTCAAGAAAATTTTTTACTTTAATAACTGACAAGACATACCCAGAGGTACCAGGGCTATGAACTGCCAAACCTAAAAGGTGCCAGAGCTCAGCCCTGGCGCAAATTAAGCACTGGGACCAACTGAAGAAGAAGGAAAGTGGAATAACAAGAAAGACGAGACATTAAAATTTGGAGGATCCTGGATTCCTTAGAGGACTCTGATCTGAACCCAAAGAATGCTCAAGACTGTTGAGGAAACAGAGAGGGAAATGCATGTAGGTGTTTGTTTTATCTCGACATGTATACCTTTTACGCTAGTAAAGACATTCATCGTTGGAACCCTTTGCAAAGCCTCTGTGTCTGTCTGTTCATTATGATGTATCCCTACAGGGGTAACAGTAAACCTGTGCCCACACAGTTGGAGCTCTGGGAAAGAATTTACTTAAGCTAGTGGGGACTTTGAGAGCAGTTGTGCTATGCAGTCCCATTTTCACAATCCAAAGGGATAACAGGTCCTGTGGCCTGTAAGCATGCCCAAGAGGCCAAGGAAAGAGACAATGATACAGCGTAGACCAAAGGCACATGGGTCTACATCAGTGGTTCTCAAACTGTGGCTCGGGACCCCAAAGTGGGTCGCAACCCTGTTTTAATGGAGCTGCCAGGGCTGGTGTTAGACTTGCTGGGGCCTGGGGCTGAAGCCAAAAGTCTAACCCCCACCACCCAGGGCTGGAGCCAAGCCTGAGGACTTTAGCACTGGGTGACGAAGCTCCAGTTACAGACCCCACCCGCACAGAGCTGAAGCCCACAAGCTTCAGCTTCACTACCCCGGACTCAGAGTAGCAGCCGTGTTAATCTGTATCCGCAAAAAGAACAGGAGTACTTGTGGCACCTTAGAGACTAACAAATTTATTAGAGCATAAGCTTTCGTGGGCTAGAGCCCACTTCATTGGATGCATATATATATATATGCACGCGCACACACACCCCCCCCGCCGCAAAGTACCAGTGTGAACAGCACTTTGCCAGCAGGAGTAGCCTCCAGCTACAAAGCTGCTGCCGCTCGTGGAGGGTGGAAGTTTTTTTTGTTGGCGGGAGAGCTCTCCATGTCGCTAAAAGCCTCGGAGTGTAGCCATAGCCTAAGGGTATGTCTACACTGGCCATGTTACAGCACAGCCACAGCAGCGCCGTGACGTGGGCAGTGTAGACACGCTTTATCACTGGGGGGAGAGTTCTCCGGGCAATTAAAAAAACCCACCCCGAACAAGGGGTGATAGCTTTATTGGGGGAAGTGCGGCTCCCAGCAATAAAGGGCTGTCTCTGCTGGTGCTTTTCAGCACTAAATCTTTTGTCACTCGGGGGGTGTTTTTCAAACCCCTGAACAACTAAAGTTCTAGCGCTGAAAGTGGCAGTGTCGACACAGCCTTAGTGAGCTTGTAACCAAGCAGTGCACCATCTGACAAGAGACCTGAAGTTGCTGAGGAGCATCATCTGACCCATGGGAGGGAGGGAGAGAGGAACTAGAATCTTGTAACAGAGAGACATGCACCCCAGCCATTTTCAGAGAGGGGAACCGATCAGGACCAGACACAGAAAAGGCTGAGCAGCAGACAGGGCCGGAGGAATCCTAGATCCCCTGAAGAAATACTGAATAAACCCCAAACAGCTTTTGCTATGGTGGGGAAACTGAGGCAGGGATCTGTATGCCAGCTTCGTTGTTTTTCCTCAGATCTGTAGATCTCGTGTGCCTGTCAAGAGTAAAATGTGCATATATTTAGACATTCCTTTGCAACAAATGCATTGCTTCCTTACACGGTCACACAGTGCCCCAAAAGTTAAACTGTAAACAAGGGGTCCACAGCTTTGGTGGAACACAATGTGCAACTGCTACCGGGATGGCTTGGAGAGCTGGCACTAGTTTCGTGGCCTAAACAGTTGCATTATTGGGTTCCTAATGCCAAGAGAAGAGTCAAACATGGAGTCTGTAACTAGAGCCAGAGCTTAAACAATGTCCAGCCCCAGCAAATGAAGGGCATATGAAAGCCAAGGTTTGGGTCTGGAATAGAAGCCTGGTCAGGATCCAGGAAGAGGAGCTGATCAAGGATTGTAAACATAAGTAACGTTCATATAGTGAGTGGACTGGCTTCATTGTTTTTTGTTTTTTTTTTGTTTTTTTGGGGGGAGGGGGGGTTGCAAGAAAGAAAGCAAGCAAGCATTCTGAAATTTTCTGGGCTTTTTAGAGCAATGTGCCACAAGAACCTTAAAAATAAATTCAAAACCAAATGAGAGAGCGCGTCTGTTAAAAGATGTAGTGTCTCTTCTGCAATAAATCCTTGCTGTATCCAGGATGGTTAAATAAGAGGACACGGTCTACCTAAATTAGTTGGAGAAATTCTAGGTGGATTTTCAAAAGAAAGTTATTTTTCTATAACGGATATAAAATTTACTAATGTGTTAGATGAGCATTCATCAGGAATGTCCCATTCAATTTTAATGATTTCCTTTCTACATGAATGCACCACTTAGGTTTGGAGTTTAATAAGAAGTCTAGTTTTTATCTTAAAATGTTTACTTTCTAAAAAAAGAGATCTGAACTTTAAATATCCTGGGAGTCTGAAATGGAAAACTGAAGATCACTTATTCACATCAGGTAATAAAGTTTTTAGAATTTGTATCCATTCAAAAGCTACACAAAGTGAAGTAAAATGAAAGGAACTGCAGAGCTCAAAGCCATTCACCTCCTTGAAAGAATGCCCACTTGTAATCCAAGAAAATTCAGTATTTTGATGGGAGGGGAGTGAAGGGGTGGCTAAGTAGACCTCAGTAGTTTGGAGACAGCCCATTTGTGTGTAAATACGCGAGTAGCAAATGACAAGGAAATGATGGATACAATGTGTAAACAGAATTGTTTCTGAATAGAATGTTTTGCCAACTTTTTCTATACACCATCAGCTGCTCTATGAAACTGTACAAACTGTGCGCCTGAGTATTAATCTATTAAAGCCTAGCCTTTCAGTAAACACTGTTAGTTAAAATCCTACTTGTACTTGCCAGAAATAGCTTACATAGTAAGCACAATAAAGCTATTAAAACTCTTCTGAAGTAACCATATTTAATGAAATCAATCTCAAAACAGGAAACTGACATTTAAATAACGTTTGGCATATTTCATAAATTTACACCAAAAAGTTATCTACAAAAGGACTACAATTTTTTTTATCTAATCTTCTACCAATTTTAAAACAGAAGTTAGCCGTAACATACAGTGCTATCTGCAGTCTAATCCCTGTACAGTATAAAAGGGTTCTTTGTTTTGGTTTTTTTGGGGGGGAGGGGAGCGGTTAATGCAATAATTATTTTCTGACTGCAGTTTTAATAAACAAACTTTAGACACTGGAGCCTTTAAATTCCCTTCTCTTTTTTCATTCAAGTTCACATGAACTGATCGACTGACCCCCCCCCCGAAAAGAATTCATCATCTACTTGTAGACGACTACATTAATAGAAGGACAAGTTGATGAAACCCAATCATAGGTAAGGTTAAGATTCTGTCACAGGTATTCTTAGTAAAAGGGCAATAAACAAAAATTCACGGAAGCCCGCAACCTGCCCTGACTTTTACTAAAAGCACCCGAGGGGGCGGATAGCGGACTAAGAGTGCTGCTCTGGCGGTCCTGGGGCCGGTCACTGCGCTGGTGGTTGGGGCTGACAGCTACTGCTCCAGCCCTGTCTGCTGCTTCAGCCCTGCCCCAGAAAGTCACAGAATCAGTGATCTCTGTGACAGAACCCTATTCTTAATCCTAGGGAATACTGAACCCACGTCTTAAAGGCACAGTAGACTAATCTGCAAGACTCCTAAAACTGAACAACAAATCTGAGCAGATGTGTCTTAGTACAGAATGTCAAAGAGATAATAGAAAAGGAGTACTTGTGGCACCTTCGAGACTAACCAATTTATTTGAGATAATAATTTGGCAGGAGAGATTATATTCGTTGCCTATCTATAATTAAACTTCTCTACATCAACAATGGTCACATTCTAAATATTAAATTCAGTTCCGCACCAATAGGACACTGAAAATATCTGCAAAGAAAATCCAAACTCTAAATTAACAAAGTTAAAACGTAGTACCTTATTTCTATATCAAGACAATCCTTCAGAGAAGCAACATTTTCTATACTTCATTTTGCTATATCTTTCCCGATGAAGGTCAAAGAAGCTAAAGAACATGAATACAGATTAGCAACATGTGAGATAAATACTATACGCCTTGAAAAACCCAACTCCTGGCCACATCCAATCATTTCCTGTAGATTTTGTGCACAAATCATTCCTGACCACTTTTTATGATAACCACATAACAACCAAGTGTCCTTGTCAGTTTAAGTTTTCCCTAAATGGACAATATTTTCAGCTTAATGTGAAGGGAAGTAGATATACAAATGAAACTGCAGAGTTCATTCCTGCTCACTTTTCTGAAAGACTGCCCACCTGCAAGCCAACCCAAAATATTCCAAAAGGAAAAGGGTAAACAATGAAGTCAACTCTTTAGAGTTTACATTTAGGGATCACATTTTCAGAAGCAGATGTGTGCTTCTGACAGAAATGTATGCGTACACACACACAAAACCAGGACACCTAATGCCGCCTGTCATAAATATAAAGGGAAGGGTAAACCCCTGTAAAATCCCTCCTGGCCAGAGGAAATCTCCTCTCACCTGTAAAGGGTTAAGAAGCTAAAGGTAACCTCGCTGGCACCTGACCAAAATGACCAATGAGGAGACAAGATACTTTCAAAAGCTGGGAGGAGGGAGAGAAACAAAGGGTATGTGTGTCTGTCTATATTTTGTCTTTGCCGGGGATAGACCAGGAATGAAGCCTTAGAACTTTTAGTAAGTAATCTAGCTAGGTACGTGTTAGATTATGATTTCTTTAAATGGCTGAGAAAAGAATTGTGCTGAATAGAATAACTATTTCTGTCTGTGTATCTTTTTTGTAACTTAAGGTTTTGCCTAGAGGGGTTCTCTATGTTTTGAATCTAATTACCCTGTAAGGTATCTACCATCCTGATTTTACAGGGGGGATTTCTTATTTCTAATTACTTCTATTTCTATTAAAAGTCTTCTTGTAAGAAAACTGAATGCTTTTTCATTGTTCTCAGATCCAAGGGTTTGGGTCTGTGGTCACCTATGCAAATTGGTGAGGCTTTTTATCCAACATTTCCCTGGAAAGTGGGGGGTGTAAGTGTTGGGAGGATTGTTCATTGTTTTTAAGATCCAAGGGTCTGGGTCTGTAGTCACCTAGGCAAATTGGTGAGGCTTTTTTACCAAACCTTGTCCAGGAAGTGGGGTGCAAGGTTTTGGGAAGTATTTTGGGGGGAAAGACGTGTCCAAACAGCTCTTCCCCAGTAACCAGTATTTGTTTGGTGGTGGTAGCGGCCAATCCAAGGACAAAGGGTGGAATATTTTGTACCTTGGGGAAGTTTTGACCTAAGCTGGTAAAGATAAGCTTAGGAGGTTTTTCATGCAGGTCCCCACATCTGTACCCTAGAGTTCAGAGTGGGGGAGGAACCTTGACACCGCCCCCCCCCAAAATACAAGTGCAAAGTCAGTGACCACGTAGCTTGGGAAATATGCACACAAACACACACCCCAGTCATGGAGATGCAATTTTTAGTTGGTCAAAATTGCTAGATGTTTGCACGCTTTCTAATTTAAAACACCTAAGATTCAGACATTTTAGATACAGTGAGGTGCAGCTACATCCACACTGAGCATGTTAGCTTATAAACTATTGGTAAGGCTACAATTATGTCATGGAAGTCACAGAATCTGTGACTTTCAGAGACCTCCATGACTTTTTCTGCTTCAGCCACCGCGGGCAGCCCCTGCAGCTCCCAGTGGCCAGCCCTGGAGCTCCAAACCTCTGCGAGGGGCCCCGCAGCTCCCAGCCGCCGTAGGCAGCAGCAGCGGGTGCTGTCCCCCCCCCCGCCCCCCCCTGCCATTTTGTAAGAGTTATTTTTACTATAGTCACTGACCTGTCACAGGCTTCTGTGGATTTTTGTTTACTAAAAATAACCATGACAAAATCTTAGCTTTAATTATTGGCATATATCAACAAACGGACACATGCAAATCTACCCATTTAAGAGGCCTACCTGCAGCAGCCTGGCCACATTTAAATTGACAGGGGGAAATGTAAAGGGAGAGGAATGACTGTAAAGGGAGAAGAGGTCTACAGGTGAAACTAAACTTCAATCATCACCATGAATTCTCCCTCCAGAGAGAATACTCCTTGGGAACTTGAGGAACTGAACATAGATTCAGAGGGAAGGATCTAGGCGAGAATTGCTGAGACAGTCAGGGCTACATACAATATAACCAGACTTAATACACTTAAATTGTATTTGGAGAATGTCAATGGGTCTCTCTCTGGGAACTAGTGACCTTTTAAGGTCAGACTGAAATCTCCCTCTACAGCAGTTTAGGTATAAAATAACCATGTCACTGTCATTAACCGGAACATAAATGGAAAGCCTTTGGCCTTTTATTTAAGAAGCTTACCTTTGGTAAATGTAATATATGTTTAAATGCATGACTACTTGTTAAGTATATCTGGTACAGTTTACCTAATAACCAGACTCCCTGGATATGTCCTGTCTTGACTGGCACCACTGGGTGCTACCACACTAATCATAAATAGTCAAGCATCTGAGAATGAGGGTGGTTTTGTCATAATCATGGGTATCAGAAAGTTACATACAGAGCAGAAGTGTTTTAGCACCTTTAAATTGCAAGTTATTTGGCTTTAGTTGATGTGGCTGTAGGTGTATCTGGTGGCTCATGTGTTTTTCACCTGTTTGGTAAATGTGCAAGTCATGCTATTATCAGGTGAATTAGGTGCACCACTTTCACAGGGACTGCTTAGGCTTATTCTAAGGACAGGGGTAAGCAAATAGGGTTGAAAGTCCCACACAAGTTATTTTCAGACTGGTGCACTCCTAGCTCAGATGTGTGCAAGCAGAGTTTGATATCTGCACCCATACATTCAACTCCATATTGGCTGCCTGGTCAGCCATTGCCACACCAAAGAGGCAGCAATGAAAAAGGGTCTGTGCTGCACCTGAGTTAGCCAGAAGTAGAGAACACGTGCCAGAGAGTTTAGGACTCTGTGCGTGTAGGGAAATGGGGGACACATTGGGTAAGAGCAGGGAGGAAGCTAGGAGATGGAAACAGAAATCCTAGACCTGTTGGTGCTGAGGCAGATGACAGAGCAATAATGCATGAGGAACTGAAGAGAGACCAGTCATGGCCAAGTGGCTGTAGCCCTAGAATTCCTGGCAATGTTGTTGCTTGAAACCCCTCTGAGATAACACTGGGGACACAGATTTCCCCATGTGTAGCTACTCTCTTTAGTGAGCTTATTAGGAGCACTAATTGCTAGCTATTTTCTGAAGGAATGACAGCACTAACAGACCATGCCAGGGTTCTCAGAATTAGCAGTTTCCATCTATGCTGTGCATTGTGGACTATACATTCCATCAGACCTCTATGGCTACTCAGACAAACAATGAAGCTTACAAAAGTGGGAAATCTTCTTACTCAATGAACACGCTAGTCTGCAGTATCAAACAGTGTTTTGAAAACATTGAAACAAACCACTCTGACATTTCTAAAAAACTAAGTTTTCTTCAGCCAAAACTATTTCCCAAATTTAATTCAAATACACAAATAGTTTTCATGCACTGGAAAAATGCATTTTTTGTCAAGTTTACTCTGTTCAAAAAAATATTTTACCCAGTTCTACCGGTGATGTTGTATGGACTCGTGCTCTAATTTTGTTGTCATAATTACGGTGGCTGATAAATGTGGCCTGAGCAGTGTTTGTGTGTCCAGTCTACGTTGTAATAACTATAGAGAAAGTTAACCCACACAGAATTTTTCCAAAAGTTACTTACCTAACTGATGCAGTGCAGAAAAAAAAAGTAGGTACTTTTGAAGAGCAAAGATCTAGAGATAAAAGTCAACTCTGATAGTGCTAAACCACCCCCACCCAGATAAGAGAATGAATCAGAGATAGGAAGTCACCTTCTCTCACAAATTCAAAAGAATGGGCTTGCACGAACAGTACAGACGCACAGCCACCATTAAAAACTCAAAATTTACAGAGACCATTCAGCATGAAATCAAAGTTATATTCTATACACAGAAAAGAAAATTACCATGTTGTCCATTATATTAGGCAAACGCTCCTTTTTTATCATCCCAAAGCATGCACTATATACACTACTACTTCTATAAACATTCATTTAATTGAAATATAAAATATTTTTAAAATGTTAATTTGTCATCTTTTTTACTATTCCTTCTGCCTCTTCCCTTATTCTTCTCTGTCTAAGTATCTGTATCTGTTCCAGGGCTGAGCTTAATTCAGGTACAGGAATACAAAGATGCCTACAGAACACTGCCCTTTTCAAAGGCACAAACCTCACTTTTGAGAACACCCTGCCTAAACCTGTTCGTTCATGTGCCTGTATTCTTCCAGTTAATTCAATCCATTACACATCATCCACTGATGTATCAAATCTATCTTTTCTATAGATGGTACTTTCTAGTTGAATTTTTCAAGCAGACATTCTATTTGTATTCACTCATCTTCGCTCACCATCTCAACTTAAATATCTAATAAAATTTAAAATAGATAAGACTCTTTCCTCTAATTTGTGGTCACAAGGATTGTTAAGTAATATGTTTGTACAATTCAGATGTTACAAATACGTTGTTTAAATTATCTTAAAATAGACTACCACTCACTGTAAACCAAGATTGTGTTAACAACACTCTAGAATGCACACTATTTTCCTAGGTTTCAGAGTAGCAGCTGTGTTAGTCTGTATCCGCAAAAAGAAAAGGAGTACTTCTGGCACCTTAGAGACTAACAAATTTATTAGAGCATAAGCTTTTGTGAGCTACAGCTCGCTTCATCAGATGCATGCAGTGGAAAATACAGTGGGGAGATTTTATATACACAGAGAACATGAAACAATGGGTGTTACTATACACACTGTAATGAAGTGAGCTGTAGCTCACGAAAGCTTATGCTCAAATAAATTGGTTAGTCTCTAAGGTGCCACAAGCACTCCTTTCCTTTTTGCGAATACAGACTAACACGGCTGTTACTCTGAAAACTGTAATGAGAGTGATCAGGTAAGGTGAGCTATTACCAGTGGGCGGGGGGGGAGGGGAAGAGAACAACCTTTTGTAGTGATAATCAAGGTGGGCCATTTCCAGCAGTTGACAAGAATGTGTGAGGAACAGTTGGGGGGGGGAGGGGGGTGGAAATAAACATGGGGAAATAGTTTTACTTCTGTGTAATGACACATCCACTCCCAGTCTTTATTCAAGCCTAAGTTAATTGTCTCCAGTTTGCAAATTAATTCCAATTCAGCAGTCTCTCGTTGGAGTCTGTTTTTGAAGTCTTTTTGTTGAAGAATTGCCACTTTTAGGTCTGTAATCGAGCGACCAAAGAGATTGAAGTGTTCTCCGACTTGTTTTTGAATGTTATCATTCTTGATCTCTGATTTGTGTCCATTTATTCTTTTACCTAGAGACTGTCCAGTTTGGCCAATGTACATGGCAGAGGGGCATTGCTGGCACACGATGGCATATATCACATTGGCAGATGTGCAGGTGAACGAGCCTCTGATGGCGTGGCTGATGTGATTAGGCTCTATGATGGTGTCCCCTGAATAGATACGTGGACACGAGAGACTGCTGAATTGGAATTAATCTGCAAACTGGACACCATTAAATTACGCTTGAATAAAGACTGGGAGTGGATGTGTCATTACACAAAGTAAAACTATTTCCCCATGTTTATTCCCCCCCCCACTGTTCCTCACACATTCTTGTCAACTGCTGGAAATGGCCCACCTTGATTATCACTACAAAAGGTTTTTGGTTTTTTTCCCCCCTTCCCTCTCCTGCTGGTAATAGTTCACCTTACCTGATCACTCTCATTACAGTGTGTATGGCAACACCCATTGTTTCATGTTCTCTGTGTATATAAAATCTCCCCACTGTATTTTCCACTGCATGCACCTGATGAAGCGAGCTGTAGCTCACAAAAGCTTATGCTAAAATAAATTTGTTAGTCTCTAAGGTGCCACAAGTATTTCTTTTCTTTTTACTGTCTTCCTAGTTACAGTATATGTTCTTTTGTTTAATTTTAAGATTTTTTTTTATTTATGTAGTGTTCAAAGATGCTAGGAATGTTCTTTATTAAAACAGAGCAACATTGTATTCACAGCACTTTCCTGTTTAAAGAGTCACGGAACGCTAATACTTTAGTCCCTCCCTGCATTGTATTAGCAAGGCTAACAAATGTAAGTTTACTTCATATATTTGTCAATGCTTTGAGTAGACATAACAGTGAAACTTATTAACCAGTTCTGTCCTGTTCCTGTGGGTCTTTTACTCAGCAACAAAGGAGACAACAGCATTTTTAAAAACAAAAAAACCCAAATGTACAGTAGAACCCCAGAGTTTCAAACACCTTGGGAATGGAAGTTGTTCGTAACTGACATGTTCATAAATCTTATGATTGTTCTTTCAAAAGATTACAACATTGACTTAATAGAACTTTGAAACTTTCCCTTTATTTTTAGTAGTTTATATTTAACAACACTGCACTGTATTTGGTTTATTTGGTCTCTGCTGCTGCCCAATTGCATACTTCTGGTTCCAAATGAGATGTGTGGTTGACTAGTCAGTTTGTAGCTCTGGTGTTTGTACTGTAATTGTAAAACCACAAAAGCTGACTAAAGACATGGAACTATGTAACTAATTTTTAACTGATTAGATTTTGAGTTGACTGTGTCTTTACATTAGACTTTATAGATTATGTGACATAAAAGCACCCTATTTACTCAAGTCTATTGCACTTGTAGGGTAGAAGGGGATAAAAGGAGAGTGAGAGTTAGAATCCCACATCATGGATGAAAAACAACATACGCTCACTCTGAATAGGTTTCAGAGTAGCAGCCGTGTTAGTCTGTATTCGCAAAAAGAAAAGGAGTACTTGTGGCACCTTAGAGACTAAAATTTATTTGAGCATAAGCTTTCGTGAGCAAGTGAGCTGTAGCTCATGAAAGCTTATGCTCAAATAAATTTGTTAGTCTCTAAGGTGCCACAAGTACTCCTTTTCTTTTCACTCTGAATAGTTAGAGGTGGTGGGGGCTCATGGGATTTTATGAATATTTTATTGGTTATCTATAGAAATAAATATACTATTTTATTGAAACCTAGCATGCATGTTATTTTACTACATCAGTCTGGAAAGTAGAATGTGTTGGATTTTTTTTTTTTTTTTTTTTTTTAAGACAAGCTACTTCAGTTTGAATGCAAGACAACCAGTATTGTGAAAACTATTCTGCCATTGGTTAAGAGCCTAATTAACCAGATGGAAATGTTATTCCCATAATTACATAACCACCTGTAGACTTCTACAATCTAAGCAACATTAACCTACAAAGTATATTAACCTACTATAGTAACATAACTATACATTACCTACTATCACATTAACCTACTATCGTATATACTACAGATTTCTTCTTGATACAGTCCTTTCAGAAATGCACATAAACATACTAAATGAAATCTAACTCCTTTTACCCACAGTAGTAAAAAGCGAGAAAAATTTCAGCAGGTGTCCTTTACATTTTGATGCCTACATCAAATATTAAATAGACATAAATTATTGGTCAAATTATATATCATGAATTATATAAAGCCCATCTATTAGATCAGGGTGCACTGGAAAGATTGTGCCAACAAATTTTATGAAAACATTAAGAAGATCTTAACAGTCTTCCGTAATCGCCTCCTTCTCAATCATGTATCATGCCTCCCTTTATTTATCTTAAAAAAAAGATGTGAAATATTTAACAATACATTTCTAATAGAAAACAGCTGTGTTTTATTTTCCTTTTAAAGTGCTCTGCCTAAGCAGCTGGAAAAAATAATCTCTTATGCCTCTCTATTCTATGCAGAACACAGGTCCTTCACTAATGCCTTCCAGCTTTGCCAGACCCTGCCACAATCTTAGCTTCTTCCCATGTCATTTTGAAGGCTTTCAATTCTGTTTCTGATGTGTGTTTCCATATTTTCCTTGGTCTACCTCATCATCTCCTGCCCTCAGGGTTCTAGCCCAACACCTGTCTACACTATGTTATTTAGATCTTTCCTCCATATATGTTCTATTTTCATTCTATAATTTCCTGTCCTATCAGTTCGTTTTATCCTGCTCCAGAGTTTAGTCAGATTCTTTTTTTTTTAAATGGGTCATTTGATATTGAGACAGCTATTAATGAAAACTTAGATAGTAAGGTCTTAAGTCTACAATTTTAGCACCATATAGTGAAGTTGGTCTTACAATGTCTTAAATATTCAAAGTTTTGTTTAGAATCTTGGGAGGCCCAGATTTCTGTTTCTCCAGATCAGCTTTAGATAGTTACAAAAGCACATCTGGCTTTCGCTATTCTAGCTTTAATGTCTGTTCTACCTGTTGTAGTTACGTTGCCAAGATATGTGAAATATCAGACCTCTTATGTATCAGTTCCACAAAGTGTTATTGGTATTTCTTGTTGTGTTTTGATTTCCATGATTTTAGTTTCTTCAGTGTTGATTTTCAACCCTACTAACTTTGCATATGCCTAGAGATCATTTGTTTTGGGTTGCATATCTCCATGGCTATGGGATAACAAGTTGATGTCATCTGCAAAGTCAAGGTCCTCTAACTTCTGGGTAAAAGTCCATTGTATGCCCCTTGGTTGTTCTGTGGTCTATCTCATTACCCAATCCACTACCAGTAAAAAGATAATGGGTGAAATAAGACACACTTGTCTAATATCCATAGTAACCTTAAATAGCTTAGTCAGCTGCTAAGAACGACAATACTGGGTCAGACTAATGATCCACCTAGCCCAGTAACCTGTCTTTGACAGTGGCCAATGCCAGGAGTTTCAGAGGGAATGAACAGATATGTATTGCTTGGCATGTTCTATTTTCATAGAAGCTTTGAATATGTTCATAAATTTGAGGGATTGCACAGTAGCATAGCAACTTCCATAAAAATATCCCATTGACTGTATCGAAGGCTTTTTGTAAAACTAAAATTCATATAAAGCAGTGACCGCCATTCAACCAACAGTTCTGAGATGATTTGACCTATATATGATTCTCCTGTCCGAACCTTGCCTGTTGTAACTTTGAATCCATCACCTTCCTCATTCCACCTAGAATAATGTGTGTAAATACTTTACTTGGGATAGATAGCAATTAAATGCCCTTCTAGTTTTCACAGACTGAGGTCTCCTTTCTCTGACAGCTTCACTATGATCCTTTTCTACTTGTTTGATATTTTTTCTTATTCCCATATTTTTGTAAGAGGCCGATCAAAATGTCTACTGTGTTCTTCAAGTCTACCTTTAGAATCTCTGATGGAATGGTATTCAGAGCTAGTGACTTTCTGCTGATGCTGAAACAAAATAATCTATTTCAAATTTGATTCCCTCCGCCCCCACTAATTAATGTTTGATATTACCTAGTTATGCACCATTACTAAAGTGAAAAACAAACTATTTTTATTCATTTTGTGTTCTATTGCTTTTAATACTTAGATACAGGATAGATAAAAACCAAAGAGTTTTGAAAAAGTAAAACCAGATTTTATTTAAATTAAATACAGGTTTGTTTTTTTTAAATAAACTTATTTAAAACAAATTTAGAAATTCAAAACCAATGGTAAGGCCTAAACTTAATATAATTGAAATAATTTTAATAGATTAAGTATTAAAAAAAAGTAAATAATATAAATCAGTGCATGTCTGCTGCCAACTTCTAAAGACAAACAACTGAACTTGTGGAAGTCATTGGCTAAAGCACCTGGAACAAGGGTTCACTGAAGTGCTAAACCAGCTATTGATAGCAGTAGCCTCTTCTGCAGGCGGGGAGAGAATATCTTCATTTCAGTTTATTCAGTTAGTTCTGTCCAATGTCTAGTTCATTCAAAGTTAAGAAACCACTTGGGAATTGAAAAAGCAGTAAAGCTTGTTTTCCTTCTCAAACTTATGAATCAAAACTGGGTGTTAGAGGATGAAATACAAGTTCTAAAAACTTGACAGATATGATGACCTGGAGCATACAGATACTTCCTTTGTTTAATAAATCAGTTTTAAATGCAAAATATTTGGATAAACTTTTTCCTTATGGATCCAACACATTTATGGTAGTTTTTTAAATAAAAAATGTAAAATGCTGGTTTGTGTGTTTTTAATTTAATTTGAATCTCCATCCACAAAGAGCTTAATACAAATCACAAGTAAAAAAAGTTATCTAGTAAGAAAGAAAATGTATCATTCACCATTTAACATAATAAAAAATATGTATAAATTAAGAGTGAATAAATAAGGTAAGCTGTATAATTTCTTGAATAAGAGTATGTGCGCACATGCACACACACACCCATATATCCTCCTAGTTAGTGTAAAAATCTATATATAGTTGCAAATCAACATGTTTTAATAACTGCCAATCAATGGGAATCAACCTTTCCTTTGGAAAATAACATGGTTAGAACTGACTGACTGATTTAAGTCCAAGTGATTAAAATCAGCTATTTTAATGACTATTAAAATCAAAAAGCAGGAAACCTTGTTTTAAATAATCTACAATGTACTTGAAAATTAAACATTTCAGGATAGATCCTGTCCCTCCTCTTCAGCCCCTATATGTCAATGCAGCAGTGTTTTGGGGATGTAAAGGGCCTTGGGCAGAGAGAATTTCTACAACACCAGCGCAACCTAGAGTAGTCATAAATGCGTCTATACTGTCATCCATGCATGCCCAAGCTCACAGACACCAAAAGGCAGAAAGCCCACCGTACCATGTGCTTTATGAACCCCAGGGTGCGCTGCAGTTCAGACAGGCTAGGATAGACTGAAGTATATTTTACAGCAGCCCTAAGCCGTTCTAATTTACATTGGGGGCCATTCTGGCCACAGCATAGAATACTGAAGATGTAAAGATGGTGTAATGTCACCTTTGATTCCCCTCTCCCACTGAGCTGCACCTTCTGCTGTGCACTTCCTGGAAGCATAGCACATAACTAGACCCTTCTTTGTACTGATTCTTTTCCTGTGACAAACATTCCTCCCTCTTCTCTGCATTTCCCTCCCATAACTCAGCTCAAAACCACAGCCCATGCTTCTATTTCCTCCATTTCATTTAGTTCCTTGTTTGTGCCCTATCATCATGATCTAGGTTAGCAGAAACATGAACGTAGACATCATCAGAAAAGTACTTAGGTTACTGCTGCCTCAGAGCAAACTGACAAGACATACTTATGGCTCTAGAATTGCCACCAAAACAGAAAGGATCAACTAACCTGGGGGTGGCGGGGTGTGTTCCTCTCCCAGCCTGAACACAGAAAACTACAGCTCTGATTTGAGAGGAGGCAAATAAAGAATAAGGAGCGTTAAGCATAGGAATTACTCTGTTAAGTCAATAGAGATACGTAAAATATATTGTGCAACTGAGCTAAAAATGGAACACTGGTATACATTCAGAGCAGAGTTACACAGCAAAAATACATTACATACTAGAATTCCTTGGACTGTCTCACTCTAGGTTCAAAGGCATCCAAGCAAAAAATAGGTATGCGCATCAACTACATCCAGTGTATGAGTAATGTCCAGAGGGAAGAAAATGCCACATCATACAACACAGACTTCTCTAAGCAGCCTCTGATAACATCTTCAGCAACTTTGCAGGGCTCCACCTCAGGACAACCTTGCACCAAATGTTCTCATGCAACTTTTTAAGCCTTGAATGAAAGTATCACTATATTCCACACCCAACAACTAACTTTTGCTGTCTTCACTGCACACTAACTAAGAAGGTAAGTTAACCTGCAGAAGCTTCACCCACAAAATCTCTGCCATATGCGGTCGTGCCATGCATCCACAATAGTGCTGTATCTGACCATGACAAGCTATCCGGGCACATATCCCAAGACTCAGAGTGCCACAACTCGCTGTGCCTGTCTGTGCTTTGATTCACATGGTGTCATGAAACAACTCATCTGCCCATTCTGGGGACTGTGGAAGGAAACTGTGTACACCCACAAAATTCATTTCCTGGTATGCCCTCCCTAGAAATTTGTCTCTAACCATGGGCTGTGTGTATATGAGGAAACCATCTCCCCTTTCTGGGGTATCCCTATGTTCTTTCCCCAAGCACAGATTCTTTTCTGCCCCACCTCCGTGTGGGCTGTGAGTCAGGGTCCCTCGGCTGAAGTCTCGGACAATATCCACGGCCACTCGCTGAAAAGGGTCCTCTATTTTAGGCAGCTGCCACAAATCTTGGGTAGAAATCACGTATTATGTAGTCATCCTTAACTGCCTCACAGCATAATCCATTTTCAGCTGGGTTCTAAGCCTCAGCAACACTGAGCTCTGTGTGAAAATGGAGAAACTGCAAACTGCAAGCAGGAAGCTGAGCAGAGGCAGACTGAGCCTGCTTCTGCACAAGGGGGCAAGTGACCGTCTGCAGTTGCACATCTTCACTGCAGTACATTTTAACAGCTACCTCAGGGTCTGCCCTACCTCTATGAAGCATGAACACAGAGCACAAAGTCTGAGCCCGAGTTAACTCTGCGGCAAAGACAAGCAATTTACAATAGTTACAGCATCCAGAGCAGTACTGGACTTCAGCTCTGTTCATGGAGCACCACTACTGCATTTTCATATTGACAAGTGGTCTTGGAACAGACACTAATATCCTGAACCAACAGACTAGATGGCATAGCAGTTCCTATGTTCTTAGGAAAGGATAGGTTCACAATGGGATTTAAAGAGCAACATGGTCCATAGAGAGAGACTACAAGAAAGAAAAGTGTACTTGCACCCACAAAAGTAGGCTTTACTAAGGAGTTACAGCATGTAACAATTTTCTGCTGAAAGAGCCATCTATTGAAGACTTCAGTTTCCGCATCTCCAAAAGGCATGGGAAGATTTGCATATCATAGCCTTACAAAAGAGCCATATGATCTTTCTGTTCCAGAAGCTGACTATTCTGTTTTGATGAGCCCTGATAGCACAAGGAGATTTGAACCCCCTTCCCTTTCTGAAAATGCAATTTCAGTAATATGGCCCTGGATGACACATGCTTGTGATGGATGCTTTGTAGAACTCCAAACCAATGTTTGCTTTCATTTTTGTGTTATATAAATGGAAAGTGTACATCTCAAAGATTATTTTGTTCAAACTATGCTACTTCAGTGCTCTGAAGTGACCGATGGATTTGCCTGACATTGGAGTTGGTTCATTCTTCTGTATGATTCTGCAGCTGAACAAGCAGTCTATCCAGCGGTCTCTGACAATGGCCAGTAATCGCTATAATTCCTCAGTAAACACTTAAAGTTGAGAGTAAACTGCAAGAAATCCACAGGGGAAGCTTCTGTAATCTAATTTCAGAATGGCTCCAACCTCTGAACCACCATTTCTCATAAAGCTAGGCAGGAGAAGCTCATATGGTCCAGAAGTATTTCTAGTGAAACTATCACGAGCTACCATTAAAATGATTATGGTACATTACTCAGGACATTAGTTAATTTGAAGCTACTTAAGAATCTGATCCTATTAAAGACATCAAACACTGCATAAAACAGTGTACAGTAACTCCCCACTTAACATCCTCTTGCTTAACGTTGTGTCGATCTTACGTCCCTGCTCAATTAGAGAACATGCTCCATTTAAAACGAGCAATGCTTTGCTCTAACTTTGTTTGGCTGCCTGCTTTGTCCACAGCTAGCAGCCCCCCATCAGCTCCCCTACGCCCCCACCACCATAGCACCTCCCGCCCGCCAGCAGCGGATCAGCGCCTTCCTCCTCCCCCCCGCAGCAATCAGCTGGCTTGCAGCCTCGGGGGGGGGGGGGGGGAGAGCGAGGACACAGCACACAGGCTCCCCAACACCGCAAACCAGCTGATTGCCGCGGGCAGGAGGCAGGGGAGGGA
Organism: Chelonia mydas; assembly: GCF_015237465.2. NCBI lineage: Eukaryota > Metazoa > Chordata > Testudines > Cheloniidae > Chelonia > Chelonia mydas. Next base: position 105,578,859 of record NC_057852.1, read on the forward strand.
GGGGGGAGGTTGCGTGGCAAGTCCTCACTCCTCCCCCACCCTCCTGAACACTACAAACCAGCTGATTGCTGCGGGCAGGAGAGGCTGCAGTGCCCGAGTCCTCGCTCCTCCCCCCACCCTACTGCCCCCTGAACATCGCAAGCCAGCTGACTGCCGCGGGCAGGAGCGAGGGGGCAGAAGCGAGGACACAGGATGCCCCCCCATCCCTCTCCTGCCTCCTGCCCGCGACAATCAGCTGGTTTGTAGTGTTCAGGAGGCAGGAGGGTTGAGCCCCACCGCCCCGGTGCCTGCAGAGTAGGGGAAGCTGCCACTGCTGCTGCGCAACGTGCTTCTCCTAGCCTAGAGCAGCTTCAGCCTCTTTGCCTGCCTCATTGTCTCCAGTGCCAGTGGACTGTGCCTGTGTGGGGTAAGGTGGGCACACCTCCCAACCGTAGTACTGTATTGTACGGCAAAAAAAACATTTCCCTGGAACCTAACCCACCCCCCATTTACATTCATTCTTATGGGGAAATTGGATTCGCTTAATATTGTTTCACTTAAAGTCGCATTTTTCAGGAACATAACTACAACGTTAAGTGAGGAGTTCCTGTATTATATTCCAGCAACCACCAATATATGTATAGTTCGTATATATCTTGTAAAGTACTTTGGTAGCCCTTGGGTTGAAAGATAAACGTAACATTATTTCCCAGTGTTGAATAGCTGGACTCTACACCCATCAGGTATGGATATAGCCAAAATCAGCAATAAGCATTGGTAAGCAAAAAATAAATATATAAAAATTAAAACAAATATTTGGGAAATTCAGCTGAGCAAACACCACGTCTTACAAAATTCAGAAGGCAATAAGGCCAAAGAAGTCATACATCCAGTTTCTGAACACGCATGTGAGGTTGTTAAAATGCCTCCCTCAAAACATCCAACTGGTAATTCTGTTTATAGCCATGCTATGAATTCAGTGACACATACAGAAAACCCCACAAGAGACCAATTCAGGAGAATTTTTTGATTGTTTATCTTGCTTAGCAAATTCTATCTGGATATTATAAATACATGCAGGAATATTTAATGTAACTGCCATTTACATTAATCTTCCAGTAAAAGGTTTCTGGTAGCACACTCAACTGTTCTTTCTTCCAACACCTTTGGTCACACATGCTCCTTGACCCTGCAGGGTTTTTGGGGTTTATTTAATTGTTCTACTGCAGAGAAATCTTCTTTCCAAACAGACAATAGTTCAGAACTTCAAATTAAAAAATGTACTCCTGCAGACTTCCAGCAGTCCTAACTGTCACCCACACATTAGATTTTCCCTAGAAGCAAAAAGAAAAAGCACAAAACCTTCAGCACATGTTTGGCTCCTACTCTGCACTACCTAGATTTTCTAAGCAGACTTCAATGGTGGCCCCAAGTAGAGCATATTAACCCAAGGGAGCCCCGAGAACAGTATAGACTGGAAAATTTCTGCAAAGTCCTCTTGAGAGGGGAACGGTCACAGCCTCCTGACAAGCTGCAGACAAGAGACTACAGGACCCTACTCATTGTTCAAAAAGCAGGGTTCTTTTGGATCCCTCCTTGAGCCAGTCAGTTATTTTGATGAAAGGCAGGAAAATCTCAGACAGTTGGAGAGGAAACCAATTCTGCCCATCATCCATGCTCTCGGACGTCTACCTCAATCTCACTGGCAATCAAAGCTGACTAGTATTGCAAGAATTAGAACAATTTCAGCACAGCATTAGTTTGTAGAGAGAGTGTGGGCAGAAGAGTATTCTATCACTTGTGACTAAACCAAACAGTTCCATGATGCTGAACAATTGTGGGTGACGGTATCACAATTTACAACTTTGCACTACATTTTTCTCTGAAGTACAAAATGTTATTCACAGTTTCCAGTATGTGGTGATGACAGTTCTTTCCAATTCTCTCAGCCTGAAAGCAGAGCTAGCATGCAGACTTCTTTAAGCTATTTCTGTTAGAGTTTCAGAATGATATAGACTGATGACAGCCCAATCTTTACTTCTCGGACTTTCTGGGTACATCTACATTGCAATAAATCACCTGTGACTGGCCTGGGTCGGCTGACTCTGGTTCACGAGAGCTATAAAATTGCAGCGTAGACGTTTGGGCTCAGGCTGGAGGCTGGGCTCTGGAATTCTTCCCACTTGCGGGGTCCCAGAGCCTGGGCTCCAGCCCAAGCGTCTACACCCCACAGCCCAAGCCCCACAAGCCCGATTCAGCTGAGATAGGCCAGCCCCAGGTATTTTATTGACGAGTAAACATACCCTGTATGCACATAGCTCCAAACAGAGTCTGTCTCACACATCCCTCATCTCTCACTGTAGGTGAGAACTACAGAACTACTAACTGTGGTATGTAAATTAGCTTCTGTACCAGATGACGATAGGATAGCTAATGTGACACCAATGTTTTAAAAAGGCTCCAGAGGTGATCCCGGAAATTACAGGCCGGCAAGCCTAATTTCAGTACCAGGCAAACTGGTTGAAACTACACCTCTACCCCGATATAACACGGTCCTCAGGAGCCAAAAAATCTTTCTGTCTTATAGGTGAGACTGCGTTATGTCGGGGCAGGGAGAGGAACTGCTGCCCACCCTAGCTCACCTCTGCTCCGCCTCCTGCCCTGAGTGCGCTGCTGCCGCTCCGCTTCTGCCCCCCCCCCTTCCAGGCTTGCCGCGCCAAACAGCTGTTTGGCGTGGGAAGGCTGGGGGGGGGGGGGGGGAGCAGAGCAGCGGCAGCATTGTGCTCAGGGGAGGAGGCGGAGCGGAGGTGAGCTGGGGTAGAGGGGGCTGCAGCAAGTAAGGGGGGCAGAGGAACCACTTGCGGTAACACAAATTCATGTTGGATCATGTTAAAGAAGTTCTGTATTAAAATCACAAATGAGTTTGATTTCCCCATAGTTTAAATTCCAGGGTATTGCTAAGTAAGAGGTCTCCTGGTTTTTAGTACTGTTTCTCTCCCTCTATGTGTGAAAACTGCAAGCTGCTAATTGTGTTAGTACATTCTAAGACAGAGTCTGTTCTCAAAGCAATTCTTTGTAACAACAACTACTCACACAGAGAGAGACTCAAAGCAATACTCTAACAACAGAAACAGCACCCAGAGACTCCCCGGCTTTTGTTGTATGCATCTCGCTTTGTTAACAATTGTGATTAAAATAGAGATAGAGGATGTATGTGGATGGATGCTTGGTGTGGATAATAACTGAATGATCAGGGAGGTGCCAGCCTAAGAATCCAGTGTCCATCGGCCGAAGAAGGCGTCAAGTGGAAATAACCAGAGGACCCCCGGAGGCAGACTGGAATCCACCCAACAGCCTCAAGGATGGGAGAACCAAAGAACAAGATAACATCTGGCAGCACGGAGCCGTCAGGAATGTGCCATCTGCTGATTGATTCAGCGACAGCATGATGAAGCAATTCCCATAGACTGGCACAGGAAGAAATTCCTATAAAAATGGACTCTAGAAAGTGAGAACTTTGGGGTCTGATTCTGCAAACCAACTTCCAGGAGCATCAGATGTGCATCTGATGAGGCCCTGCTCCCTCCTCATGTCCAGGCCACCTGGACAGTGGCTTGGCATGAGCAACTCTAAGGCTGGTAACTATGATAACAACCTTGCAGAACCTGTGTGCGTGTGTGTGAGAATGAATGTGTGAATAAATATGAAATCAAATGGAATGTTATAGCTATAACTAACTGCTTACTATGATTCTTTCTGTATTCACAATAAATGTGGTATTTTGCCTTTTCCCCTTTAATAAGATCCTGCTGGTTTTTATTTTATTGGTATAACATTCAGATATAAAGAGGTAAAGCAGTGCCGCTCCCCGGAGCGCTGCTTTACCGTGTTCTATCCGAATTCGTGTTATATCGGGGTAGAGGTATATAGTAAAGAACAGAAATATCAGACACATTGAACATGATTCGCTGTGGGAAGAGTCAACATGTTTTTTGTAAAAGGAAATCATGCCTCACCAATCTACTAGAATTCTTTGAGGGGGGTCAACAAGCGTGTGGACAAGGGGGATCAAGAGGATATAGCGTACTTAGATTTTCAGAGAGCCTTTGACAAGGTCCCTCACCAACAGCTCTTAAGCAAAGTAAACTATCATAGGATAAGGGGGAAGGTCCTCTCATGAATTGGTAACTGGTTAAAAGATCGGAAACAAAGGGTAGGAACAAATTGTTAGTTTTCAGAATGGAGAGAGGTAAATAGTGGTGTCCCCAAGGGGTCTGTACTTGGATTAGTGCTATTCAACATATTCATAAATGATTTGGAGAAAGGGGTAAACAGTGAGGTGGCAAAATCTGCAGATGATATTAAACTATTCAAGATATTTAAGACCAAAGCTGACTGTGAAGAGTTACAAAGGGATTTCACTAAACTGGGCAACAAAATGGCAGATGAAATTCAATGTTGATAAATGCAAAGTAATACACATTGGAAAACATAACGCCAACCATACGTATAAAATGATGGGGTCTAAATTAGCTGTTACCACTCAAGAAAGCCATCTTGGAGTCATTGTGGATAGTTCTCTGAAAACATCCACTCAATGTGCAGCAGCAGTCAAAAAAGCGAACAGAATGTTGGGAATTATTAAGAAAGGGATCAATAAGACAATAGAAAATATCATACTGCCTCTGTATAAACTGATGGTCTGCCCACATCTTGAATACTGCATGCAGATGTGGTCACCCCATCTAAAAAAAATAAATAAACTGGAATTGGAAAAGGTACAGAAAGGGCAATAAAAATGATTACAAGTATGGAACAGTTTCCACATGAGGAGAGATTAATAAGACTGGGACTTTTCAGCTTGGAAAAGAGACTACTAAGGGGGGGAATATAACATGTCTATAAAATCATGAATGGTATGTAGAAAGTACATAAGGAAGTGTTATTTACTCCTCATAACACAAAAACTGGGGGTCATGAAATTAATAGGTGGCAGGCTTAAAAGAAACAAAAGGAAGTATTTCTTCACATAATGCACAGTCAACCTGTGGAACTCTTTCCCAGAGGGTGTTGTGAAGGCCAAGACTATAACAGGGTTCAAAAAAGAACTAATTAATCCATGGAGGATAGGTCCATCAATAGCTATTAGCCAGGATGGGAAGGAATGGTGTCCCTAGCCTCTGTTTTGCCAGAAGCTGGGAATGGGTGACAGTGGATGGATCACTTGTTCTGTTCATTCCCTCTGAAGCACCTGCTGGATATTGGGCTAGATGGACTTCTGGTATGACCCATTATGGCCATTCTTATGTTGCTTGGGAATTTAGATACCCATCTGAAACCTATTCAGCATTTGTCCACTCAAAGATTCAAGTAGATTTGTTATACAGTGGTGTGCTTAAAAAGGCATGTCCTCCACAAGAGAGTTTGCAGTATAAAAGCCAAACACTAATAAGATGTAAAAATGTTCGAGGAAGTTATGTTATTGTTTCATTGACTCACTTTAATTGTTGGGGTGGAGAAGGCAATTGATTGATGAGAGTCACTGTCTGGAGTAAGTCTTTAGTGGTGAATTGAATGTGAAGCTAGGAGGCAGAACAGAAAAGCAACTAAGACAACATTAGGAAAAAGACACCAGGGCGGGGAGCACCACAGGGTCTCTAGGCTGACTGTTATCAGGTCATCCAAGAGAACCCTATGTAGGACATTTTGAAGAAATGGTTTGCAATTTATAAAAATTGTTAAGAAACTTTTCAGTTAAAAACTCTATAGAAATCTAGTGTATATCTTTTTTTAAAATTAAAATAACTGAAGGCATAACTTCATAACAGATTTCAACATCGTTTTTCAGGCAAGGTTCTGCTTTTTCAGATCTATTTTATCCTCCTTTTCTACTTCTGCCTTTTTATGTCCCCACACTTTTCAAGAGTAAATTATGGATGAGGATACCAAAAAGGGGGGAGAGAGTTACCACCTATCTATCTTTGAGTAACATATTAATTATAGCTGCTTAGGTTGTAGTACTGATCAACTTAAACCCAATCCTGCAATGTTTTAAAGCTAACTGACAGAAGAAGCAAGACATATTCAAAGATTCTCACAGCACTTTCTGAAAGTACTTCAACCTCAAACGGATTCTGTAGCCACTCTATAAGAGCAATGAATCATCATTTGCTTAGCACAACTTTTGGGTGCTATAAAACACGTTTGCAGAAAGATCTGAAAGACAATACCTGCCCCAAAAGGCTTACTGTCTAAAAGGTGTTATGCAGCAAAATGAAAGAAACTAATATAAGGAAATAGGGGACCAGGGTGCAGGAGAACGTCACTGATTATATTATGCATGCTTCTCATTTCCATCATGCTCTGGAGGCCGCACAGTCTTGTGGACAGGGCACCGTACCATAAGTAAAGAGACTTGGGTTTCCAATCCAGTTCTGCCAACAATTTGCTGTGGCCTTAGCAAGCCACTTGAGCTGTGCCCCTCAGTTTCTCCTTCCTATCCTTTGTGGTGCATCTGGGGGATGAGCCAAATCCTCCTGCCCCACGTGGGAAATGAAGGAGCCAAGAGGGTCCCTGCAGGTGAAGAACGTCCCACAAGTAGGCTCTGTCGTCATTGGGGCCCTGGACTATGAAGGCCTGGCTGAAGCCATGAGTCTCAAGTTTTACTCCATAGGCTGCCACAGTTTCCAATGGGCTTACTTGTAGACACATATAAATCATTTGGGTGATATGAAGTTTCATAAAGTAATTAAAACATGCTTCCCCCCTTTATGTGCTGGACAGCTGTGAATTTAAGCACAACATGGCTCATCATCATCATCAACAACAAACATTAGGCATTCCATAAATATTCTCAAGCTTTCACTTCTGTAAAATGAAGTCATTAAGTTTCAGTTCAGACCTAAAATGGAATAGTTTGAAATATAGTTTCCAATATATGAGAAACTATTCTGTTGCCTGTGAGCATGAAATACATTCTTAATAGACTAACAAAATTCCTGATATTTTGGATTTTTGGAGCAGATTATTTACATTTCTTAGTCCTCACTATACTGTACTAAGACTGGTTTACCTACAGCAGATGAAAGTTTTTTGCTTTTGTGAGTGGCTCACCATAAACATCAAGGGCACACAGAGAGTTTGGGAGACAGTGAGTTTCATGCAAAATACTGAGTACACAACATGGGAGGGGGATAATTTTTAAATAAAAATGATTCAATTTCAATTTGAGGGATTTTTTTTAATTTCACTTATAATACACTTTCCTTTTAAAAAATGAACCTGCTTAAAATTAAATTTGCAATTATGATAACCTATGTTAAGACCCAATCTACTAAAATCATTTCAATAAAAGACATGCTGAATCAGTAAGTCCTCAAAAAAGTAATGCATTACAGGCTACTTTTCTCTATACAGACTGAAAGGAAAAACCACTTTTTACTCATTTTTTAAAACGGCACATCACAAACACACTGTATTAAGTATCGGCATCATTTTTCAGTTTACTATGAGTCAACTCTAGTATTCACCTGTTGCTTCTCCCCCGCCCCCCATGTCAGTACTTTCACTATGCTGTTCAGAAACACTTAGTTTCATTTCCCCCTCTATTCAAGGCAATTTTATTTAATAAAAATGTAAAATGTTTTGTGCAGTTTTAATTCCCATTTCCATACAAATGCAATTTGACACAGTCCATCAGTATAGTTAATCGAGTAAAATAAGAAACATTTAACAATAAAATATATAGTCATTCTTAATTTCTACATATTAAGACATATGATTGCTTAAATAATTGTGTATAGTTATAGCATATCTTCCTGGCTAGCAAAAAGTACCAACGCTAGTGTAAAAGCTGTATTTAGTTGTAAATAATCAGAAAATTATTTTCCTAAAGTAAAGTTCTAAAGTACAAATGGAAAATAATTAAAATTAATGTTTCCTGATTGATCAACATCAAGTGATTTAAATCAATCCACTCTATAAATACAGGACAGGTCCAGTTCTGAAAGAACTTGTGTTTGAGAAACTGATGGGAAAGATTAATAAAAGTCTGGACTGGCCATGAAGGTGAGCAGGTGTTGCCTTTTTTTTTCCTTTTCCTTTCTTTCTTTCTTTTCTTTTTTTTTTTTTTAAAAGCATGCCAAGTTTTTGTTCCATAAAATTACAAGCGGTCATGCCAGGTGTAGAGAAAGCTCAGAATCACCAGTGTGCATAACAGGGCGTTTTAACTTTTGGACAAGATGTGTTGGTCAAGCTACAATGCTTGATTATTCCACAAAGTCCTTGTGCTAACAGTAGCACGGCTGTCAGAACTTCAGTAGGTAAAAGAAACAGGTGCCTGAACTGTTACATGCATGTGTCATGATTTAAGCTATTTATTCCATGAATTTCCAGTACTTTAGTGCATTCGATTTACAGAACAGAGTTAAGGAAATAAGAGATACGGGAAAGAATTTTTGCCTAATATTTAGGGCCCTACCAAATTCACAGTCCCATTTTGGTTCAATTTCACGATCATGGAATTTTAAAAATCATACATTTCAGATACTTAAATCTGATGTCTTGGTGTTATAACTGTGGGGGTCCTGACCCAAAAGGGAGGAGGAGTTGTTTTGGGGAGAGGAGGGGGGTTTGAGGTTATTGTAGGGGGTTGTGGTATTGCCACTCTTACTTCTGTGCTGCTGCAGGCAGCAGCACTGCCTTCAGAGTTGGGTGGATGAAGAAACAGCAGCTGCCTGGCCGGGAGCCCAGTTCTGAAGGCAGCGCCACCACCCCAGCAGCAGCACAGAAGTAAGGATGGCCTGGTATGGTATTGCCACCCTTACTTCTGCGCTGCTGCTGGCTGGGCACTGCCTTCAGAGCTGGGTGCCTGGCCAGCAGCCACAACTCTCTGGCCACGCCATCTCTGAAGGCAGTGCAGAAATAAGGGGTGGCAATACTATAATCCTCCTACATAACCTTGTGACCCCTCTCGACTCCCTTTTGGGTCAGGACCCTCAATTTGAGAAACACTGGTCTCCTCTGTGAAATGTACACAAAGACGAGATTTCACGGTCCATGAAGCATTTTCAGTCATGAATTTGGCAGGGGCCCTACTAACATTCAATATCCCCTTTTGTTAAAAGAGAACCAGACCCAAGCTAAGGAGCGATAATGATAAAATAAGCTATAGGAAATCATCATACTACACAATAATATAGCAAGGTTTTATCTATAAATATCGGGATTTACTGAAAATACTTTTTGCTATTGAAGGGTGCTCCCAATTCAAATATCAAAGCAGAAGACCTCCACACAGATATATGAAAACCAGGGCTTAAAAAATCCAATCCGTGGCAAACAGGAGGCCGCCCCTAGTGATTGTGGGACTTAATGATATCAACTCTAATTAATTTAAGCCTTTTAATTTTTTTTTTAATCAAAGTTTCTAGCCATTATGGCTGGAAACATTCCAAATGTGAACAGAAATGTAGATGGACAGTTTCATCCTCCCAAGTCTGAAATCAAAGACATCTCAAAAATTCTAATGTTGACCATTGCTTTGCCAACCAGAAAGAAATTCATTTGTAGTTCTGCTGTGAAAAGTGACAGCAAATGAACGCAGTTTTTTTGCTCAGTTGGTTCCTCTGTCTGCTTATTTTACTAATCAATGTAAGTTGAGACACTTTTTTAACTCTACTAGTACAGCAGGGACAATACAGCTTCAGGACAGCAAGGTAGTTGCCCTCAGCCTCACCCATCAGACTTGTTAACTAAACAATGAATATTCTGCACCTGATGGTTATGAGCCATAAAAAAAGTTTCACTTCCAGATTGCATATTTACTTTGCAGGGCTGAAAAACAATTTATTTGTACAGACTGAGAAAGTTTAGTTACGACATACTCAGGGAATACACACAATGCCAATTTTACAGTCACTGTTCAGAGCAGAACCACGCTTTAACACGGGGTGGGAAAACTTTTTGGCCTGAGGGCCACATCGGGGTGTGAAACTATATGGAGGGCCAGGTAGGGAAGGCTGTGCCCCACAAACAGCCTGGCCCCCACCCCCTATTTGCCCCCTCCCACGTCCCACCCCCGACTGTCTCCCTCATAACCCCCGACCCATTCAACCCCCTCTGCTCCTTGTCCCCTGACTGCCTCCTCCTGGGACCCTCCCACCCCAAACCGCCCCCCCCCCCCAGATCCCACCCCCGATTCAACCCCCCGCTCCCTGTCCCCTGAGCGCCCCGACCTATCCACATCCCCGCCCCGACAGGCCCCCCGGGACTCCCATGCCCTATCCAACCCCCCTTTGTTCCCTGACCACCCCAGAACTTCCGCCCCATCCAACCGCCCCCTGCTCCCTGTCCCCTAACTTCCCCGTCCACCCCCCGGGATCCCCACCCAACCCTCCCACCGCCGCCCCCTTAACATGTCCCTCAGAGGGGCAGGAGCTCGCAGCCCCGCTGCCCGTGCAGCAGCGTGGCTGCGGCGGAGGGGGAACAGCAGGGGAGGGGCCGGGGGCCGCCTTCCGGGCAAGGAGCTCAGGGGCTGGACAAGACAGTCCTGCGGGCCACAGTTTGCCCACCTCTGCTTTAACAAGACTGGACACTCTAATTGCTGATATTCACAAGGTGCGCAGCAAAGAAACTAACGTCAATTTCACACTGTGGAGGCTTCAGAAAGTTCTAAGCAGAAGCAAACATTAGATCTATTAACAAGGGAGGACCACACAAATTAAAGTCTGGAGAACAACAGTGGTTTCCCCTGCTCCTCTATGCTCAGATCTCAGGAATCAGAAGGCTCTGGGGTAAATAAAACCCTCCCTTGGAGCAGCTAGAGGCTAGCTTGACCTTCAGACTTTTTAGACAACTACTAACCAGATGCTACTGGCTGATATGAAAAATGGAGTCACCATCCTGCTCAGTCTAGATCACAGGTGGGCAAACTACAGCCCACGGGCCACATCCCGCCCGCTAGACCCTTCTGCCTGGCCCCTGAGCTCCTGGCCCGGGAGGCTCGCCCTGGCCCCTCTCCCGCAGCCTCAGCTCACTGTGCTGCCAGCACAATGCTCTGGGCGGCGGGGCTGTGAGTTCCCGGGGCAGCGCAGCTGCAGAGCCCGGCCTGACCCGGTGCTCTGTGCTGCGTGGTGGGGTGGCTGGCTCCAGGCACAGCTGCCTGTCCTGGTGCTCTGGGCGGCGCGGCTGTCATGCTGCCAGCCACCAGTGCTCCAGGCAGCGTGGTGAGGGGAAAGGGGGGTTGGAGAGAGGTCAGAGGAGTTTCGGATGGTGGTCAGGGGGCGGGGGCAGTGGTGAGCTGGAGCCCGTTAGCACCAGTTCGCGAGAACTGGTTGTTAAATTTAGAAGCCCTTTTAGAAATGGTTGTCCCGCAAGGAACAACCAGTTCTAAAAAGGGCTTTCTAAATCTAGCAACCGGCCAAAAGTGGCTCCCCGCCCCATGCCCCGCCCCAGCTCACCTCCATTCCGCCTCAGCCTCCTCCCCTGAATGCACCGCCCTGCTCTGCTTCTCCACCCGTGCCCCCCCCACCCCACACCCGCACCGGGCTTCCCACGAATCAGCTGTTCATGCAGGAAGCTGGGGAGGGCTGAGAAGCAGGCAGTGGCTTTGCGCTCTGGCCCAGGGAGGCAGAGCGGAGGGGAGCTGGGGGGTGGGGGGGAGCCGTGAGGAGGGCTGCTCCCCGCCCCAGCTCACCTCAGCCTCCACCTCCCTGGGCCTGAGCATGAAGCTGCCGCCTGCTTCTCAGCCCTCCCCGGCTTCCCGCGTGAATAGCTGATTCGGGCGGTGTATTTAGGGGAGAAGCAGAGGCGAGGTGAGCTGTGGCCAGGCGGGGACCTGCTGGTGGGTGCATTGCACACACCAAATTTTCCCTGTGGGGGCTCCAGCCCCGGAGTCCCCACAGAGTTGGCGCCTGAACACCGACTCAATTAGCAATGACACCCAAAAACCACTCATCACAGCATACAAGTTACAGTGCAAGACCCTGTCACAGCAATTTACAGCACCATTTTGGCCTCCACATTCACAGCTCCTCATTTTCTATATTTGTACAATATACCAATAGAGCGCTGAGGAAGGAAAACAGAATAGTTAGGAAGTGAATGACAGAGTCTCTTGTCCCGAGTGAACTCTGCAATTATAGAGATGATAAACGGGTAATGAAGGTTGGTTTTGTATAGCACTTTGACATTAAAATATATGTGCTGGTACAGAAAATATATGGGCCTATATTAACGCAAGCACACAATAACAGTTCCAAAGAGTTTGGAGGGAGTGTCTCAGGGCACCAACAACTATTTACCCCTAGTTAATACTTTCCCAGTGCAGTACCCTACAATTTGAGATTTTGAAACACTACCCATGACACTCTGTTATACACAATATTTGTGTTTTGGGGCGAATGAGTAGATGTGTTCCCTTAGCCCTACAACAGATAATTAACTGCTTAAGGAAAAATATTGGCATCATGTTTTCATTAGATTTTTGGGGGGAAAGGCAGGCAATTTTTGTAATAATTAAATGGCATCTTGATCTTATTTTACCATTAAAGCCGTTCTTCTGCCACATAAGGAATTTTCAGACTTTGGGACATGAACCCCATCTTCAAGAACCAGCATATCACCCATATCATACAGCTTCCCTGTGATGACTGGTGAGAAACTGGCTTAAATTTTGAAGCATGAGGGTTTGTATTAATTCAAAGCTAGTTTTTTTAAATATATATATTTAAATCAGATTTTTTTTTTTTTAATATAACTGCCTAGTCCTTTTAAAAAAGTTCTGCTGAACTCCTGACCTTGTTAGCACAAAGATCCCATTGCCACAGGGTAAGTGCATTGTGTGGAGTAGCATTTCCTTTTAACAGTTTTGAATGGCACTTTTCAATATCATGTCAGATGAAGATGATGAATGTACCCTTGTTCTTTAAAAGAAAGAGTGACTAGAATCCCGGTTATTTATTTTCTATACTTTTAGCACGTCCCCTTGAATTTCTCTAAATTAAACAATCCCAGTCTTTTCCATCTCTCTTCATACAAGTCTTTTCTATGCTCCTAATCATTCTTGTTGCCATTCCCTGAACCTCCTTTATTTTTATTAAAACCTTTTTGGCACAGGGTAACCAGAACTGAAGACTGTTTCCAAGTGGGGGTCATACCACTGATTTAGAGAGGGATTATAACATTTTCTTTCCATACCATTCTCATACATGCTAATATTGATTATTTTTATACCACTGTTACACAGAGCACTCGACAAACAGGTGACAGTTAATTTAAAACCCAGAAATGTGTCTGTAGTTCAAGTTATTCCCTTCAACATCCATTTATTTGCATGTGGCAACACTAAATTGTATCTGCCACTGTTTTCTCCATTCACCTACCTTGGTTAGGTCCCTCAGAAGTTCTTCAGTTCTCTGTGGTCTGTGGACAAATCTAATTAATTCAGTCTTCTTCAAGTTTAGACACTCAGTATTTACCCCTTTTTCTAGATCCAATACATTAAAACACCAGTCCTAGTACAGAAGCGTGTGGGCACAATGATTTAACTTTCTGCTATGATTAAAAGTCTCCTAAACTCACTCACTCAGCAAGTTTTCCTCCTGTGTGTTCTCTTCCCGCTCCCAACACCTTCATATATTACCTGGTCCTACTCTCCCCCGTATGTGCCCAATTCTGTCCCTAAACAGACAGCGGCAAGGAAAGAGACTTGGAAGAGATATTGGAACTACATGTCTCATATCAGTTCCAGCAACACAACCAAATTAAGAGACACTACAGTGAATGCATTTTCAGAAAATGTTTGTTTAAAAACAAAAAACACGCTCTTACACCAAGTAAAATAAAACTCATAGAAAATGTATTTCAAGTAACAAACACTGATACGCTTGGGAGGCAGTGGAATTTTATGCATGCTTCAGTCAACCAGATTAGGTTTAAACAGCTCAATAACTACAACCCTCTATGGCTGTGCAGTTTCACTTTGAGCGTATGTAGTAAATTTGAACTGGGCAGGAGATAAGAGACCTGGTAGTTGGCAATGTCCCACAATCTAATTGCTAAATTATATGCCTTGAAAGACAAATACTAATTAAAAATGTGCACTGGCCAAGTGTCACCTGCTTTGATACACCTAATTAATACAATTTTTAGTTCCAAAGTCACAAGGAGAACAACACGTGGAGGCATCTTCTATATTTCATTACGTAACAAGACAAAAAATAAGACACTCCAAGATACATCCCATTAATTAAGATAAATTTGAGAACTCTATCTAAAAACAGCAAGCCATGCTTCACATGCAAACCATTAGCTATTTATTTTGCCTAATGAATTCACATTTCTAAGTTTTATCCCCTCCCTATCATCCCTGTAACTCAAATAAAAAGTTTTATTAGAAGTAATAAAACAATTGTCTTGCAGCCCTTTCGATAGCAATCAGAGAATGACTATAATGATACAGGAAAGGGGAACTCCTGTTTCAACATGATTTTGAAACAAAATGTTAAGCGAATCAACAAATTAGCTTTAGTTTGTTTACATTAATAGTATAATTTCTTGCATGTCATTTTTGCTCTTCATTTTACTAATACACAAAACTGAAATAAGTGAGTCACAATTTCAGGGGTAACTGCATTTACATCCCCGCTCCATGGTCCCTCGAGGGCACCCACTTAAGGTTTCAGACTATCAGTCATCACCTCTCAGACAGAGTCTCCATGTCCTTCTCCTTCCAGACTAGGGGTTTGGGCTTGCAGTCCCTCTGCACCACACTGTGATTTCTCCACAGCAGGTCTGATTGGGGTTCAACACCTGGGGTTAACTTTTTCTCCAGGGGCTATAACAGTGTATACCAGTTATCAACCAACCTTCACAAGGCAAGATAAATATATTAGGGCAAAAGTGATATAGAAAAAAAAACACTAAAAAAATAAGTTCCTATGTGCATGCTAAAAGCACATCAGGGATCCCCCATCAGTCTCGTGGGGTCCTAGTAAGCCAAATATTTTACATTGTTCCACAAAGTTTGGGTCTCCCCTCATGGACAGAAGGTTCTGCCCGTTGAATCAAAAGAAGGCACTGAGTTGCCTCAAATTCAGCCTCCGTATACCAAAAACCCTGTCTTTGTCTGTAGGTCTCCGAAAATCCAGTTTAAACCACTATATGCAAACCTCCCCAGGGGGCAATAGCTCTCTGGAGCTATCCACAGCCTCAGTGATTTGCCTAAATCACTCCCCCTCAGCTCCGGATTTTAGCTTCTGAAGGACCTCTGGTAATCCTCCGCACTGAAGTTGCATACAATCCCTGGCCCACAATGGTGCAAAAACCATTCATTAAGTTAATACAGAATGGTCCCCAAAGATACTGCAAACAGTTGCAATATCTGGTAGTGATATTTCCAAATGATATATATGAGAGAGGAGAAAGAGAGAGACTAATCTAACAGTTTATGAAGTGTTATGGTTACCCTCTAAGGATCTTTGCTGATACAAACACTTCAAACTCTTTGGTTACTCGATTACAGACCTAAAAGTGGCAATTCTTCAACAAGAAAACTTCAAAAACAGACTCCAAGAGAGACTGCTGAATTGAAATTAATTTGCAAACTAGACACCATTAAATTAGGCTTGAATAAAGACTGGGAGTGGATGTTTCATTACACAAAGTAAAACTATTTCCCCATGTTTATTCCCTCCCCCCCCCCCCCCCCCCCCCCCGTCTTGTCAACTGCTGGAAATGGCCCACCTTGATTATCACTACAAAAGGTCCCGCACTCTGTTCTCCTGCTGGTAATAGCTCACCTTAAGTGATCACTCTGGTTACGATAACATCCATTGTTTCATGTTCTCTGTGTATATAAAATCTCCCCACTGTATTTTCCACTGCATGCATCTGATGAAGTGAGCTGTAGCTCACAAAAGCTTATGCTCAGATAAGTTTGTTAGTCTCTAAGGTGCCAGAGGTACTCCTTTTCTTTTTGCGGATACAGACTAACACGGCTGCTACTCTGAAACTTGCTGATAAACTGTTACTAGAGATCAATCTACCAGCAACAATTTCTCATCCTTTCTTTTCTTCAGCTGCGGACATAAAAGATGCAGAAAATCAACTGCCTTTTTGAAGCCCCCATAAAAAACTCTCAAAGGAATTTTAGCACACACTGGACAGGGAAATCATTGTAGAAACTTTCTAGCAAATCTAGTTCAGGCACAGTTCTTGCTATAAACAATGTAAAATTGAAGTATCACATAAACCCCAAACGCAGTTAGTGCATATTGTCACAGCTTCTGTGGTAAAACCAGACTGGTGCAAACTGCTACAGGTACTGCTGATAAATCGGAATGATCTTAATAAAGTCTTTTTTTTTTAAATGAATTTTTACATGCAAATTTGCTTTCTGCTTCTCAAGCGTATATAGGCCCCAGATGGAGAATACTTAAATCTCAAGGCTATGTTCAAGTTTAATAATGCAATGCTACTACAGCGGATCCTTGTCAGAGCGTGCATCGCTATAGCGTGGATTCACATATAGCGTGGTCGCAGCGATGGATCCCAAATTTAAATATTTAAATTGAGATCCACAGTAACGCAGAACCTGCTAGAACACGGTCCCCGCATTAACACAGTACCGCGCATGGATCCCAAACCCCACGTTCTAGCGAGGTGTATAATTTAGTCCTTAGTCATATGACTGAAGCGGGAAGGCTATCCCCACACATCTGTTGAGCAACATTAGCATATGTTCTTATTAAATTATGGTAATTTGACTCTTCCTTTTATCTAACAAGGTTCCGGGGCATATTAACGGGACTGTCGTATGTAAGACGCAGGAAGAAATTGAACCATTCTGTTCAACACTGGTGAGGTCTCAGATGGAGTAGTCCATCCAGTTCTGGATGCCACACTTTAAGAAGCTGCATGGTGTCAAGTATCAAGGGGTAGCCATGTTAGTCTGTATCCACAAAAACAACAAGAAGTCCGGTGGCACCTTAAAGGCTAACAGATTTATTTGGGCATAAGCTTTCGTGAGTAAAAAACCACTTCTTCAGATGCATGGCACTCCTATTGCAAGTTTATATACTTATTCCATATACTATAAACATTACTTAGATTCCTATATTTTAAAAAGAATTTCAGAGCTAGTTCATAACACTAACTTGATGCCACAGTTGTGGAAGTCACTAAACTCCTTTCATATCAATGATGGCATTATTCCCATAGTAATTTGCTTTAAAAAGGGAAAAGCAAAAGGACACAGAAGAAAGGACAAATATTGCATAAAACTAAGACTGTTAGAGTCAACCAATGTGACATAGCCAACCAATGTGGCATAAACAATTTTATTTGGAGTATTACACTTTTTCTTGCCTTTAAGTTTGACAAGATCTCAATCATTCACTCCTGGCTCCACCCCTAACTCATGACAATAAAAACTGTACAAACTTGCAACCATCACATTTATGCCTCATATCTTACATGGTAGTTGCTTAGACTAAGTCATATAACCCATCTCTTTTTCCCTAAAATGCATCTACAGAACACAGATATGTTAAGTAAAGAAGTACACAGGATTACAGCTCAGTAAGTACCATTCATTGACTGATTGAAAGGGCACTAACTTTTAGTAGTTTACCTATTATCATTTTCAATATGCATAGGAAGTATTAAGAAAGAAGAGTGTCTTCCATAGTGTTGGCCACAGCCAAGTATGCAGGTAGTCTTGCCAATAGTTTCTCTCCCATTCAAGATAACATGCATCACCCTACTTTCACTTATGACTGAAACACTTCCCTGTGACAAGTGAAGCAATTCTTTAAATACTTTCACAACACTACTTTCCATGCAATGTATCTTCAGTTCTCTGTAATGAAATGCAACAGAACGAAACAAAAGCCAGCATCGTGTCACTAGCCAATGTTCACTGATCACCAGTGGTCCCTAAGGAACACTCCTGGATGAAACAAAGCTTACCTCAACTAGGGGTATGGCATTTACAGTACCATTACAATAAAAATAGTAGAGGACTCAAGATATGAAACATTTGAAAGAAAGTCTTAGGAAATGCTCAACTATGGACAAAGAAACCTTCATTAATTCTATATTAGAGTCCTACTGGACAGTTGGGATTCAGCACTTGCTAGCCAGCAGCCAGCGTAACTGTATCAGGGCAAACCCCAGGTATAGACATAGTAGCTACGAATTGCACCAATTGAGCTTACTTCTGTATCAAGCAGCGGAAAACTCAACCCGTGCAAATTACACCGGTCTTGTCTATACTTGGGCTCTGCAATGGCTTAGCTATACTGATTTGCTGGCCACTGATTGCTCAACCCAAAGCATAGACACAGCCTAAAGCACCTAGTTTAACAAGGTATATGTTTCTTCACATTCTTTATGAGCTCAGCTGCAGGGGTAGAGCAGCACATTAATAAAATTATCTAAATGAAGGGCTGGGGGAAAGCTGACAGGTGCAGAGGAGCACACAGTTCGAACACATACATCCCTGGGGGAGGATTTATTAAAAGGGATTCTCTATATCATGTAAAGAGGAAACAGAAGTTGATAAAAGTACAGGTAGAATCTGAAGAGAAACAATCAAAAGTCAATCACATGAAGGCAGACAACTGAATATTGCCAAATTTTATAAGAGCTTGTATGCAAACACTAGTAGTCTAAATACTAAGATGAGTGAACTTGAGTGCCAGATATTAAATGAGGATATTGACATAATAGGTATCATAGGAATCCGGTGGAACAATGATAATCAATGGGATACAGTAATACTAGAGTACAAAATACGTAGGAATAACAGAGTAGTGGGAGAGTGGCACTATATGTGACAGACGCGTAGACTCAAATATAATAAAAAAGTCTTACATGAATCAAACTGTACCACAGAATCTCTATGGATAGAAATTCCATGCTTCAATAATAAGAGTATAGCAGTCAAAATATACTACCAGCCACCTGACCAGGATGTTGACGGTGACTGTGAAATGCTCAAGGTGATGAGAAAGACTAAAAAAACCCAGAAAATTCAATAATAGTAGGAGATTTCAACTATCCCCATATTGACTGGGTACATGTCATAGAATCATAGAATATTGGAAGGGACCTCAGGAGGTCATCTAGTCCAACCCCCTGCTTAAAGCAGGACCAATCCCCAACTAAATCATCCCAGACAGGGCTTTGTCAAGCCTGACCTTAAAAACATCTAAGGAAGGAGATTCCACCACCTCCCGAGGTAACGCGTTCCGGTGCTTCACCACCCTCCTAGTGAAAAAGGTTTTCCTAATATCCAACCTAAATCTCCCCCACTGCAACTTGAGACCATTACTCCTCGTTCTGTCATCTGCTACCACTGAGAACAGTCTAGAGCCATCTTCTTTGGAACCCCCTTTCAGCTAGCTGAAAGCAGCTATCAAATCCCCCCTCATTCTTCTCTTCTGAAGACTAAACATCCCCAGTTCCCTCAGCCTCTCCTCATAAGTCATGCGTTCCAGTCCCCTAATCATTTTTGTTGCCCTCCGCTGGACTCTTTCCAATTTTTCCACATCCTTCTTGTAGTGTGGGGCCCCAAACTGGACACAGTACTCCAGATGAGGCCTCACCAATGTCAAATAGAGGGGAATGATCACGTCCCTCGATCTGTTGGCAATGCCCCTACTTATACATCCCAAAATGCCATTGGCCTTCTTGGCAACAAGGGCACACTGTTGACTCATATCCAACTTCTCGTCCACTGTAACCCCTAGATCCTTTTCTGCAGGACAGGACTCAGAGTGAAATATCTAGACACCATTAATGACTGCTTCTTGGAGCAGTTAGTCCTGGAACCTACAAAGGAAGAAGCAATTCTTGATTTAGTCCTAAGTAACAGGATCTAGTTCAAGAGGGGAATACAGCCAAAAAGAAGCCAACCACAGTCGCATTTAACTTCAAAAACCAGAACTACACAATAATGAGGACGCTAGTTAAATGGAAATTAAAAGGAATAATCACAAGGATGAAATGCCTGCAAGCTGCAGGGAAACAATGTATACTCCAAATAAAAAAAATAAATCAGGAAAGGGATAAAAAATGCTATTATGGCTAAACAGAATAAAAGATGTTAGAGACAAAAAGACATCCTTTAAAATTGGAAGTCAAATCTTACAGAGGAAAACAGAAAGGAGCATACATTCTGGCAAGTCAAGTGTAAAAAGAATTTAAAGAGCAATTAGCAAAAGACAAAAAATAACAGCAAAATTGTTATTCAGTACATCAGAAGCAGGTAGCCTGACAAAATCAGCAGGGACACTGGATGACTGAGATGCTAACGGAGCACTCAAGGAAAACAAGACCATTGCAGAGAAGCTAAATGAATTCTTTGCATTGGTTTTCACTGCAGAGGGTGTGAAGGAGATTCTCACACCTGAGCCATTCTTTTAGGTGACAATTCTCAGGAATCAGAGTGGTAGCCGTGTTAGTCTGTATTAGGGGGGAAACCCCCCCCCCCCCCCGAGAAGTAATTGATTGGCCTCGTTACAGTTGGTATGTCAACACCCATTTTTTCATGTTCTCTGTGTATATATATATCTTCCTACTGTATTTTCCACTACATGCATCCGATGAAGTGGGTTTTCGCCCATGAAAGCTTATGCCCAAATAATTTTGTTCATCTCTAAGGTGCCACAAGTACTCATTCTTTTTTTAATTCTGAGGAACTGCTCCAGACTGAGGTGTCAATAGAGGAGATTTTGGAACAAACTGATACATTTAACAGTAGTAAGTCACCAGGACCAGATGATATTCACCCAATGCTTCTGGAGAAAATCAAATATGAAATAGCAGAACTGCTAACTGTGGTATGTAACCTATTGCTTAAATCAGCCTCTGTACCGGAGGCAACTAATGTAATGTCAATTTTGTAAAAAGGCTCCAGAAGCAATCCTGGCAATTACAGGGTTCTCATCTGTATGCTGTATCCATTCTTTGAGTTATACTTCGATTGTAAGCTCTTCATGTCAGGGACGATCCCTCTGTTATGTGTTAATACAGTGCAGTCCAGATCCAATACTGGGTTCGCTACATATTACCACCATACAAACAAACATTAGAAAGTGTAGCATGGTAAACAACTTGGTACTGACAAGGATATTTTTTCCATGTCTAGCTTATATTGTATAATTCCCTACAAAAAATTAGGTGAAGTAATCCTTTCAAGGACAGGTCTGCAGTAAGGAACTGTTTCTTAAGAAGGTGTTTTGTTTCTTTTCTTGGAATGCTTTACTTTTGAATCCCTCAGTTCAGATTAGTGGGTCATTTTCAAGATCTCTACAAGTTATAAACAGTACAAAACTGTTAATTATATTTTTGCAGGGATGCTCTGAGACAAATAGAAGACCTCAGTACTTTTTCAAAAACTTCTGGGAGAGAGGAAACAATAAGTCTTTTCAATAATTCTCAAAGTTGAGGAGTTAAATTTTATATACTGTTAAAGTAAATGAATAAACCAGCACAGTCTAGTTTGATAACACTTTTCTGTGGAATAATCATAACCCACAGAATGCTTTGGAATCACGTGCATTAAGTAAAAACTTACAGAATGAGGATGGAGCCATGATAATCAGGATCAGAGAAGTGTTCCGAGTGTAAGGAGTCTTAAAGAAGGAGGCCTAGGCACTCAAGCAGGATAAAGTAGTAAAGAAAATGTACATTTTTTGCAGAGTGAAATCATAAAAAGAAACATGAGGAGAAAAGGTAGGCGGGGAGCAGGCTGTGTAGGGCTTTGAAGGGAAGGACTAGGAACTTGACTGATGCTAAACAGTTAAGTGATTTGAAGAATTGCTGGAGATAAAGTAGCAAGCCAGGGAATTGTTTATATGGCAGTATTTTGGACAGACTAAAGGACAGTGAGGTGGGTGTCCACAAAGCCATCCATATATATATAATGATGCTATAAGTAACGCTTTAAAAAAATACAGAGTTAGCAAGTATAGCAGTTTGCACTTTGCCTGAGATATTTCAAATGTAGAAGATGCATAAACAAAAAAATCCATTAAAAAAAATCACTCAAAGCACCTTAAATATACATAGCATTATGAAGTCAGATTTCTTGCCCCCATAAGAGAAAAAACTGTAAAGATGCTATAAAGATATTAAAATGTTGTAGGATGATTAAAGATAGCATTGTACAGTCCACATAAAATCAGAACAGGTCTCTGTGATTATATTTCATATAAATCCACACTTGAAAAACCAACTAATCCAGTCTGTAAAGATGATGAAATACAGACAGCTTCAATATAAATCGCAGTACCCTAACAACCACCATCATAAAACGCTCTACAAACACCAAATCCTCACAACACCCTTCTGAGGTATGATCCCAAATTTACAGATCGGGAAAAAGATAAAAGTGACTTGCGCAATGCTACAAAGCAAGTCAACAGAACAGCCAAGACTGGAATTCAGGAGTGCCTATCTCCCAAATCCAAGTTCAGTTCACTAGACTGTGTTGCCTCACTTCCCTGCATTGCAGGAGTCACTCAGGATATCAATTAGAGATTTCAAAGATTCTGGATGAGCCTGTATTTTCTAACCCTCAGGTCATTCTTATCATTAAGAGATTCACGTAAGATCTTACCCAGAGAAATGTAACCATTTTAGCTCAGGGCACCAAGAATACGGTTTAATTTAACAGTAACAGTCTTTACAATGGTAAGTCATGCGAACTCTTTTGACTTACATGCTTACAATGTTTTCCTCTTACTCCTTTTCCTGATTAGACTTCTCTAAGCCTGGTGACCCCCACGCCAAAGCTCTGCTCTACTTTTAACCACTTTTAAATACAATATCTATGTATAAATCCTGTCCCATTGTAATTCAGAACCCAACAGTCAAAGGATTTTCACTGCTATAAGCTTCCTACCATTCAAAAATATTAGAATAGTTTATTCAAATGTACACAAGCATCTCAAGAGATGTACTTTGTTACTTTATTGATATCAATATTTCCAAATTCTTGAAGAAAAATTCATATTAAGAAGTTAAAAAGGCTGTTTTACTGACACTCCTTTTAAATGTTTCATCATAATCTGTGTTTTAAAATAATCAATGGTAAGAACACTTTACTCTCTAGAGATAAAACTGCATATGTGCATTATTTTTTTAAAAAAATATTAAACTGAGGCAAAACCTCTCCATGCAAGCATATCCTCCTCTTTTCTGGATAACCATCATCCCTCCCAGGAACCAGGGAAGTCATGATTTTCATTGCAGCATCTGGCTCCTTGGCAGCTTTATAGGCAGCTGTGTTGGCAATTTTGGAAATACTTGCAAGTTTGTCCGTTAGGCTTTGGAGGGCCATCTAATTTTCCCAAAGCTGTTTTGCTGCTCTACTGAGTCATTCACTGCCACATTTTTGGGTACGAGTCCAATGGACCCATGCAGGTTCCATGATACACACACACCCTCTGAAGCTGTTAAAAATTATGCTATGGGTCCTTTTACAGCACACAGAAACTTGTTCACGATTCTTCTGTTAAAGCCACCCACATTCTGACCCATCACCTGCACACTAAAGTTGTAAGTACATTTTGCGGAAATTAAATTAACAGTTTCTCTGGCAACCTTCCAACAAATATAGATGCACAATTAAATATAGTCATTGTGTGTCTAAGACTCCTCCACCCTGTGAAAGATGCCAGGAACGTGTCTTTTTGCTGAGGATACACGAACTCATTAACACAAGCCATGTCTTGGGTGCTAGACACACGATAAATGGTTAAGAGGGAGCCTCATTATACCTGAAGAGAGCTTCTGAGCCAGCCAACCTTCAAAACACCCTGTGCATTCACACAAACACAACCCACAGCAGGAGGCTATCACAGGAGAAGGGACTCCAGATCTTAACAAGATCATTAATTCAACAGGATCTAGCATAGATCCACCTTCAGACTCTTTTCCGGGGGCTTCGCTGGGCTGAGTGGGAAGCCTGTGACTGCCAGCTAAGCTCTCACAGGAGAGTCAATACCGCATTGCTGCTGAAGCTGCTCATTTTCACAAGCAACAACATCCAAAAAGCAGCCCCAGAGAGTCTCTTGGAGACCCGGCTGGCTTCTCCGCAGAGAGGAGCAGCAGCTCTGCAGTGTCCATCCCCGCTGGGGAGAAGGAAGGTTCATCAGAGCTCGGGGTGGGACCCGCAAGCGCAGCCAAGCGCTGGCGGAGTTTGCAAATCAGGGGGAAACAGTGGCTGCAGAGGGGAAAGCAGCCGAGAGCCACCCACGCACTCCCCCCCGCTCAGCCCGCCAGGGCTGCAGCGCGTCTGGCTGGGCTCTACACGGGGCTCGGCTGGCCCCCCGGGGGTAGGACGAGGCTCGGCTAGTTCCGCGCGGGCGGGACGGGGCGATAGTCCCCCCACGGGCGGGACGGGGCCCGGCTGGTCAGTACCAGGCTCCGCCCGGGGCCGCAGGCGGAACTGTCTGGGGTCCCCGTCTCCCCGCGGGGGACGCTCCCGCCCAGACTGTTACCTGTCCCCGTTGCCGGGGACTCTGCCGCGGAGGCGCCGCCTCTTCTCCTGCCCCCGGCCACGTCCCCGGACTCCAGCTCGCATCCCGCGGCGGCCAGGAGCAGCCCCAGCAGCAGGACCGGGACGGGGGCTCCCGCTGCCCCCGACCGCCTCCCCGCGGCGCCGCTCGGGACCCGGACCCCGCTCATCGGTGCCGCTGCTGCAGCGACCGCAACCGGCTCCGCTGTGGCGCTTCCACCCCCGCCCGGCTCCGGCAGCCGAGCCGCGCTCCGCCCGCCCCCTGCGCCCCACGCTGCCTCCCGCCGCCGCCGGCTTCCGGGGCTCCGCGCCTGCGCGGCAAGACGTCACCGCGCAAACGAGCCTGGTGACTCCTCGGGGAAAGAGGCGCGGGCGAGGGGGGCGGAGCTGAGGGGGGCGCGGGCGGGGCGGGGGCGGGCTAGGCGCGCTGCGGGGAGGCTGCGGGGCCGGGGGCTCGTGCCGGAGTCCGGGCCCGCCCCTGCCATGAGAGACGCAGGGGGGAAGCGGGGCTGCCCCAGCCGCCGGCCAGGAAGCGGGGGAGGGGAAGGAAGAGAGAGACGGGCAGGTGGCTCCAGGAGAGCAGGGAGCCCGCCGCAGAGAGGCGCGGGGGCGGAGAGGGAAACAACAAGGCACGAGCCAGGCAGCTGCAGGATGCAGGAGAGTCCTGCTGAAGGCAGCAGTGGGACGGAGAAACGGGAACAGGGAGAGGAAACGGTAACTGATCACTTTCCTCAGTGCTCAGTTTGTAATGAAAAGGGTGCCGGGGCTCCTGCAAAAAGAAAAGGAGGACTTGTGGCTCCTTAGAGACTAACCAATTTATTTGAGCATACGTATCCGATGAAGTGAGTTGTAGCTCACGAAAGCTTATGCTCAAATACACTGTTACTCTGAAACCTGTCATTATGCGGGGCTCCTGCAATCGTTTTAGATTCATAATGGATGCAGCAAGCCCAGAGGTGCCAGGGCTAGGAATGGCCAAGCTTAGGGGAGGCTCAGCCTTGGCAAGACCAGGCGCAAATTAAGCACTGCTTTTTTTTCTCCAGGAAGCACCAACCACCTGTCACAGCCAAGGCAGCTGAAATACATAAATACTGTAACATTTCTCTTTGGGCAAATTGCTATGGAGGCCCCAGGGATATTTTGTAATCTCACACAGGAAGCAAGGCAGTCTTTCTATTAACATGCATTTAACACTATTAAAGAGTTTGAGAACTTCTGCAATGGGTTTGGCAATGTTATCATATAACTCATGCACAGACATTTAGACTCAACGGGCCTGGGTTCTAGTCATGATTCGGCCATGAAGGGTTAAGCGTAGCATTTTATTAATGAGACAAGATCACTGCTACGAACCAGCAGAAGTACATTTCAATTGAACAGTTCTTTCACAGGTAGCTAGTTGCAGGAGTGAGATTTAAAATATCTCTGTGAACACTTGCTCTAGTGAGCCATATTAAAAAAAACACCTACGGGAAACTAGTAAGAGAAACTTGGTCATACCATGTTTGACATTTGCACTTACACCCACCTTTTTGGAACCTATAAATAAGTAGTATTCAAAAAGATTTTTGTTAACTGTCCCATCAAAATACCCTGATGTTCCTGTTTCAGGGTAAGAGGAACTGTTCCTCAATCAAAAGGAGTACTTGTGGCACCTTAGAGACTAACAAATTTATTTGAGCATAAGCTTTCGTGAGCTACAGCTCACTTCATTGAATGCATTCAGTGGAAAATACAGTGGGGAGATTTATATACATAGAGAACATGAAACAATGGGTGTTACCATACACACTGTAACCAGAGCGATCACTTAAGGTGAGCTATTACCAGTGGGGCGGGAGGGGGAAGGGGGGAGAGAACCTTTTGTAGTGATAATCAAGATAATCAAGGGCCATTTCCAGCAGTTGACAAGAACCTCTGAGGAACAGTGGGGGGTGGGGTGGGGAATAAACATGGGGAAATAGTTTTACTTATTTCAGAGTAACAGCCGTGTTAGTCTGTATTCACAAAAAGAAAAGGAGTACTTGTGGCACCTTAGAGATGAACCAATTTATTTGAGCATAAGCATCCAATGAAGTGAGCTGTAGCTCACCGAAAGCTTATGCTCAAATAAATTGGTTCCGTCTCTAAGGTGCCACAAGTACTCCTTTTAGTTTTACTTATGTTATAGATTCAAAAACCAGTTCGAGAACACTTCAGTCTCTCTGGTCACTCGATTACAGACCTAAAAGTTGCAATTCTTCAACAAAAAAACTTCAAAACCAGACTCCAATGAGAGACTGCTGAATTGGAATTAATTTGCAAACTGGACACAATTAACTTAGGCTTGAATAGAGACTGGGAGTGGATGGGTCATTACACAAAGTAAAACTATTTCCTCCTGTCTATTCCCCACTCCACCCCCCACTGTTCCTCAGACGTTCTTGTCAACTACTGGAAATGGCTCACCTTGATTTTCACTACAAAAGGTCCGCCCCCGCTGGTAATAGCTCACCTTAAGTGATCACTCTGGTTACAGTGTGTCTGGTAACACCCATTGTTTCATGTTCTCTATGTATATAATTCTCCCCACTGTATTTTCCACTGAATGCATCCGATGAAGTGAGCTGTAGCTCACAAAAGCTTATGCTCAAATAAATTAGTTAGTCTCTAAGGTGTCACAAGTACTCCTTTTTGCGACTACAGACTAACACGGCTGCTACTCTGAAACCTATTCTTTAATCAGGGACAACCAAAGAACAGTCAGTAAATCCTAGGTGCGTTAACGGAGCAGCAGATCCACCCATAAATGTCACATTTAAAAAAAAAAAAAAAAAAACCTACCTTCTTCCACAGTTTCCTTGTAAATACCATGAAATTATAAAACTAAATAACTTGTCCCCATGGCCATCATAAATAGCTAATAAGATCCTCCTCTTGCTGTACTTAACTACTTGCTCCTTCCTCCTACTCTGCAGCATTTGTGGAAGAGTACATCTGGCTAATCCTTTATGTGCTCTCCCCACAGAGCAGTAAATGGAATGAAATTGCTACTTAGTAGTATTTACAAAAAAAATTGAGCCACACAATCAAGCTTATGTTAAATTAATTCCCTGAGGGTTTTAAAATGTACATAAGTTTAGCAACTTTTCACTGAGGAAGAGACATAAAAGCAGAGCTTTCTGTTCCGAGAAAGAGGAATTGGGACATATATTTTACAAAAAAGAAAATGTTGGAAGTCACGTATGTACAGATTATTTTAAATCAATAGAGCTAAATGGTATTTGAAGCCTTGTCACATAAACGCTAATATATAAAACAAAATTGAGCCCTCAACAGGTCCAGGACTTACTGTAGTAATAGCATGAGCCTGTAATGCTTGAGCAAAAGGACTAACTCCCCTAGACAAAAGCAGTATCAGACACATTCGTCATGTGGACCAGCCAATAGATAGAGATAAAACCAGACATTCTCCTAGTGTAGGTTAGGACTACACCATGCTCGGTGCTGTACAAACAGATAAGCCAGTGGGGAACCCAAAGTCAAGGCCCTTCACTCCAACTGAAGTAACAGAGTAGAAAACCAGGACCTTTAAAGACCAGGCCTATGGTCCCTGCTGTATAGAGTTTATATTCTAATTTCAGGCAAAGATAGAATAGTTCATACACATAGCATAGCAGAGAATAGTGCAACGTGAAGCCATATAGATGGGGGAAATATATTCCAAGTATATTTACACACAAAAATATAGGTTTTAAAAACAGTAAATCCTTTGAGGAGGCTGTGCAGGGGAAAGGAAGGTTACTTACCTGTAACAGAGGTTCTTTGAGATAGACTCTGCATATTACCAGTTGTGGGGTGCTCCCACTGGTGCAGCCTGAAAGGTACAATTTACTAACAGTAGTCATTGGAGTGTCCACATGGCTCCTTTGGCCTTCCCCTCACTGAACTCTGGATGTTCTAGGGCAAGTGTTTAAAAGGAGCGTAGTGCTCCACTACCACAGTTCCTTCCCCTCTAACCCCAACCGTTTGGTAAGTAGGACTGCAAGGTAATGAGGAAAGGTGGACATGAAGTGTGAATATGCAGATCCATCTCAAAGGACCTCAATTATAGGTCAATAAGATTCATTTCTTCCTTTGAGAGTCCTTTGCACATTCACATTCATGGGATAGATTAATAAGCAGTATTCTGACCCAGGATGGTGAGACCCAGAGTTCTAGTTAAACAAGGAGTGCAGAACTGCCTTGCCAAATTTTGCATCTGAGCTAGATTCTGAGTCTAAAGAATAATGTTAAGGAAAAGTGCGAACAGAACTCCAGGTTGCTGCTCTATATATTTCTACCAGAGGAATATGTCTACAGAAAACCATAAAAGTTGCCTTTGATCTAGTTGAATGAGTTCTGTTGCCTGGCGGAGTGGATAATCCCTACAATTTATAAAATTCATAAATACTTAATCTAATCCATCTAGAGAGTCTGTACAGAAATCCCTTTTCCTATTTTTTTTTTTTTTATCCACGAGCCATAAACAGCCTTGAAGATTGTCTAAAGAGGACTGAAAAGTTTACCTTTCATTTCATTTTGTCCACCACATTAATGACCTTAACACTTGTCGTGGAATTAATTTTTTTTTTTATTCATGCTGTCTAAACCTGGTATGTAATTCTTTGCTAACCAGTGCAGAAGGGGTCTCATCTGAAGACAAGCAAAAGGAGTCACTGCTGTGGATGACGCCAGCAGACCCAGCAATCAAAGGAAGAAAAGAATTAACTGTCTTGGTAAGTGGTTCAGGAGATATACACAACTGTTTGTTTTGATATATCTCGTCTGGGAGAAAAGCTCTCTCCACAGTTGAATCCAATATGGCTTTTATAAAAAGAATCCTTTGAGTGAGTTTAGACAGGACTTTTCCCAATGTATCTGTACTCCCAGACTGACAAATCGTGAACGTATTTGACTTACATGTACTAAGATATCTTCCCTGGACAACATTTTTATTAGACAGTCCTCTAGGTGCGGGATACATATGTTCTTAGCTATGCTGCTACAACACACAGGCATTTTGTAAACTTCCT
The DNA here is from genome assembly GCF_015237465.2 of Chelonia mydas. Classification (NCBI taxonomy): domain Eukaryota; kingdom Metazoa; phylum Chordata; order Testudines; family Cheloniidae; genus Chelonia; species Chelonia mydas. Next base: position 105,608,421 of record NC_057852.1, read on the forward strand.
GAGTGCTGTACACAACTCAAAAAGGAAGACGTACTGAAAATGGTCCTGTTCAACAATGAAATGCAGGTACCTCCAAGGACATGACCTTACAGAAAAGTGGACATATTCATCGTTGAGGTCCAGAGGTACACACCACTCCTGGAGAGAAAGAGAAGGTATTATAGAAGTTAGAGACAACATTCAGAAGCATAATTTCTTTATATAAGGCCATGTCTACACTACCACTTACGTTGGCAAAACTTATGTCACTCAGGGATGTATGTGAAAAAACATACACCCCTGAGTGACATCAATTTTGCTGGCATAAGTGGCCATGTTCACAGTGCTGTGTTGGTGGAAGAGCTTCTCCCACCAACATCGCTGCCTCCGCTTATTGGGGGTGGTCTAATTATGTCGACGGGAGAGCTCTCTCCCATCGGCATAGAGTAGCTACACTTACAGTGGCGCAGCTGCATCAGTACATCTGTGCTGCTGTAAACTATCTAGTCTAGATAAAGCCTATGCGTTCAATCTCTTTAAATCCGAAATAAAGCAAAGGCCCATTTCTTTTTTGGGGAGTAGAAAACAAGAAGTAAAACCCATTCCCTCTGCAATCTCATGGAACTACCTCTGTAGCACCCAGCTGTAGTGGAGATTGAACCTCCTTTTTTAAACAAATCAAGATGACTTTGATCTCTGCCCAGATATGAAACGGGTGGTTGTTAGGGGAAAAGGTTTGAATTAAATTGTGAAACCACATGAAATAACTTCTAAAATGCATCTATCCAATGTTATTAACTCCCATTGATAATCAAAATGGAACTACTGGTACCCAAACTATGGATAAGTAATGTCCAAGCGGACTGGCTTGAAGCTCTGTGTCAAAGCAGATGTCTTGGAGGAACCATAGAAGATAAACATGAAACTTTCCCCTTAATATTGCAAGATTTAAATTTCTTCCTCACTTGTAGTTGGTGTTGTGGGGTATAATGAGGGTGGAAATGATATGACTTTCTCTAATAATTGTAATGAAGTGAAGGATACGAAGGAGGTGGGATTACATTTGATATTTATGTAATGGAGTCGAATAAGGCCTCTTCCCTGTATTAAAGAAGCTTAAAGAGCTTAAATTTTTCATTTTCTCCAGTATTTCATCAGTCTGACCACTAAACGGACTATCTCCTTCAAATGGAACGTCCACAATCCTCATTTTTATTTTGCAAGGGAGTCCCACTGATCTTAACCATGCGTGTCTCCTTAATGACAGCCAAAGCTACTGATCTTGCTGAAGTATCTGAGGAGTCAAAAGATGCTCTCAGTTGTTGCTTAGCAACATTTAGTCCTTCTTCCAGCAAAACACAAAAAATTATGCAATGCTGTTTTGGCTGAGCATTAAGAAAAAGAGGACATATTGCTCTAGAGATGGTATTTGTACCTAGCCATGACATCTTCATAGTTGGAAATGTGCATGTATTATGTAGCTGAAGAAAATATTTGTCTTCTTAATTCATCCACCTTCTTCCCTTCTTTATTGATGCAGTAGAGTGATTTTGGGCATCTTTTGATTTGAGAAGTGCCACTTCAACCACCAGCTAATTAGGAGGCAGATGAGTATGAAATGTAGCCATTCCTTCTTGATGGAAATGATGTAATTTGTCTGTCTTCTTAGACAGAGGCTGAGTGGTTAAGGCAGTCTTCCAGACTGGCTGAGACAGCAAAGGCAACCCCCTCTAACAATGGAAGTGTGTCTCATTATCTAGCCTCTGCCCCCAAAATGTAAAAGACTACAGGATGTTCAATATTTTCATTGATGATCTGGAGGATGGCGTGGATTGCACCCTCAGCAAGTTTGCAGATGACACTCAACTGGGAAGAGTGGTAGCTATGCTGGAGGATAGGGATAGGATACAGAGGGACCTAGACACATTAGAGGTTTGGGCCAAAAGAAATCTGATGAGGTTCAACAAGGACAAGTGCAGAGTCCTGCACTGAGGACGGAAGAATCCCATGCACTGCTACAGACTAGGGACCGAATGGCTAGGCAGCAGTTCTACGGAAAAGGACCTAGGAGTTATGGTGGACGAGAAGCTGGATATGAGTCAACAGTGTGCCCTTGTTGCCAAGAAGGCTAATGGCATTTTGGGCTGTACAAGTAGGAGCATTGCCAGCAGACTGAGGGATGTGGTCATTCCCCACTATTGGGCATTGGTGAGGCCTCATCTGGAGTACTGTGTCCAGTTTGGGGCCCCACACTAGAAGAAGATGTGCAAAAATTGGAAAGAGTCCAGCGGAGGGCAACAAAAATGATTAGGGGACTGGAACGCATGAGTTATGAGGAGAGGCTGAGGGAATTGGGATTGTTTAGTCTGCAGAAGAGAAGAATGAGGGGGGATTTGATAGCTGCTTTCAACTACCTGAAAGGAGGTTCTAAAGAGAATAGATCTAGACTGTTCTCAGTGGTACCAGATGATAGAACAAGGAGTAATGGTCTCAAGTTGCAGTGGGGCAGGTTTAGGTTGGATATTAGGAAAAACTTTTTCACTAGGAGGGTGGTGAAGCACCGGAATGCGTTATCTCGGGAGGTGGTGGAATCTCCTTCCTTAGATGTTTTTAAGGTCAGGCTTGACAAAGCCCTGGCTGGGATGATTTAGTTGGGGATTAGGTCCTGCTTTGAGCTGGGGGTTGGAATAGATGACCTCCTAAGGTCCCTTCCAACCCTGATATTCTATGATTCTATGATTTCTCTACAAAAACAGAAGGAATATCTAACATCTTTGACACTTGGGATACTAACTCATGAAAGGCTAGAGCATCATCCGATATGTTATATTCCCCACATTTTCATCTGGAGAACAAACATTCCTTAATTCTGAATCAGACTCTGCCAGTTCCAGTCCCTCCTCATAAAATGATATTTCATCTGTTTCCACAGGTGACTTGTTCTGAGTGAGCTGCATTGCCTGGACGTTATCCATTGGATCTGACAAATGAATGTCCTCCTGATACTGTCTTTCTGAAGGTCTGTCTTCATACATAGATTCTTCCTGATAAGGTGCCAAAAATGGGCAGTGAGACCACCTCACCTGAGGAGGTATGTGCCACCCAAGCCAAAACCCCACTGATGGATCCTGCTGGAAATATCTCTGTGCCTGTGGATCCAGCGGGCTGCACTGAACTGATGGTAATATTTTTTTTTTGCTAGTTCTGTTATGTGATCTGCCTCTCTCTTCTGGCCCCAATACATGTATTGCTCAGATGGGACCAGAGACAATAATGTCCTTGAAAAGGAGAGCAGAGAGTTCTTCTCTGGGTATCCCAAAGTGGTCTTAGGAAGAGGCAGCAGTAGAGATCTCCTGAACCTTTCCTGTTTTTTACTGACTCTTAGAGAAGCAATCAGCCTCACTGTGTAGTAACACACGTGACTTGTCTTGAGATGCAGTACCTAGCTCAACTGTCAGCAGAACCATAGACCAATCCACCTAACGAACTATTCCTTTAACAGTAATACTATGCGGTGCCGTGCTAGTTAATAAACCCTCATCAGTTCTCTTATTTGGATGCTTGGATCTCACTCTCAGGACAGGCTCCTCCAGAGTTGATACTGTCAGATCCAGAGAGGGACGACTCCCAACTCTGCGCTGTGAGCTTGAGTCGGAGCCTGACTCCATAATGAGATTCTGTCCCTGTAAATCCTTTTCTCTTGGACTGGCTCTTTGTAATGAGGCCAACACTGAGGAAGGCTGCAAATTTTTTCTCAGAACCACAACCAAAGTCTTTCTGAAAGGGACAGCTGTGGGAACAGAGTCTGTCACTGATCCAAACCTGGTCTTCTTTTTCTGATCCTCAGCTTTCTTGGATCCTGTGCCTCACACAGAAGCTGAATCTCACTTCTTTCTAGGAGAACTGGTTGGAGCTGAAGCCGGTCTCTAAGAACCAGCTGCCACTGTCAGCACTTCAGGCAATTTTATTATAGGTAGACTGTTTTGTCTCTTTCTTTGTCCTTGTGGTAAATGGTTGAGCAGATCAGCCATTTAGAGGAAGAATGACCTTCCCCCTAACTTGCCAAGCACCTGGCTTGTGCATCTCATGCTGGGATTACCACCAGCATGAGACATATTTTCAATCCAGGATTCTTAGCCTTCTGATCTGACATATTAGCCTTTAACTAACTATCTCTAAACAACTGTGTACTTAGGTAATAACTAAACAGTTTGTATAGGTTAGTTGTTAGGGATCCCTAAGGATCATACAGCAACACTGGAACCATCCAGTTCATTGCAGATGAAGGGATTGAGGTGGTGGAGTACAGGTTGTTGTAGGCATATTCTTCTGGAAGAGATAAGAGCAGCAACCTAGACGTCTGTTCACACTTTTACTTAACATTATTCTTTAGACTCGAAATCTCAATCAGATACAAAGTTTGGAAAGGCAGTCCTGCACTCCATGTTTAATAAACAGTACTCTGACCCAGTGGTGAGACCCGGAGTTCTCTTTAAGCTATCCCATGAATGGGAATATGTGTAAGACACCCAAAAGAAAAAATCAAGGTTACTACCCTGTAATTGAGGTTCTTTGAGATGGACTCTGCATATTCATACTGCTCATCCACCTTTCCTCACTATCTTGGAGTCCTACTTACCAAAGGGCTTGCGGTCACAGGGGAAGGAACTGGGGTAGTGGAGCACCACGCTCCTTTTCATCCCTGTCCTAGAACATCCAGAGTTCAGTGTGTATGGGGGAGGGAAGCAGGCAAGGGAAGCATGTGGATGCTTCAATGACTACTGCTAGTAGATTTTTACCATTCAGACTGCAACAGCCCGTACGTCTCAGGAGAGGGAATATGCAAAGGACACTTGAAGGAAGAACTGTTGCCATCTTAGTTTACTATACAGGAAATGGAATCACACAGCTGAATGTTTATATCTGTGGGTGAGGGAAATCAAGAAAACAGACTATTATACTGAGACTAGAATAGTAATATTAGAGACAACAACTCTCCAAATCCTCTAACATCACCATTCAACCTACACATTCTCTTTCAGCTATACATTTATTTGTATTCAATGAACTAAGTTTAAAAATACTGAGACAGCTGTTTCATATCTTATCAAAACAGCTGTATGGTGTTTTTAAGGTTATACACTTTAGATTGTGGCTATTGTATTATATACACATTTGTTTACCTTTTTACAGACTGTGTTCTCACCTTTAGGCCTAAAGATAGTCAGCTTTTGCCACCTAAAGGGCTTCAGTTCTGCTCATTAATGATGAACTTGGACATCTCTTGTTCAGTCTTTCTGGACCTTCCTGTGTGCTAATGTCACTTCTGTTGCTACTTCCTTTGTTAAGTCATACCTTCCATAGTGTCAATTAATGTGAGAGTGGAAAGGTAAATCATTAATTTTTGAAATTTTGCACTGTATACTGGATTTGAGTTAAAGTTTCTACTAACACTTCAAAACACAGGAAGGTCTACAATCTTGATCTCCTGACCTCACTTGATGGAAGGAGGGACAAGAAATAAGCCTTTAGGATTCGTTTAATCCCCGCAGTTTTCTCCAAAATATAAATATGGCCACTAATAAGAATCCAAGAGAGCAGTTTTGGAGGGTAAATGTAAATAAAACTGCTCATTTTTATCAGGATTTGGCCCTTTACAAACAGTTCGGGCCTCAAGCAGAGAGTGTGGAAAACTCTGAAGCTGCAACACACAGGATTCTAGAGAAATACGGAAAGGCATAAGTCTCTATGCAAATGACTTCTGGACAGAAAAGGGTAAATTATACTAAACCTGGCATGAAGAGCTAAGAAAGAATTTCATAGGCAGAATGGCAAATTGGAGGGCACTAAAAAGACAGACTCTACAGCCCAAGGTGAAATCAATTGAGAACAGAAGTTGCTAAGATCCACGAAAAATTGGAAGGCATGGATGATACTGATGATTAGTTACCATCCCTGAAGGAGAGAAAGGAGAAGATTCTTTCTTTCATGGATAACTTAGTCAAGGAAATTTCTGTAATAGCGGTCTCCAGACTCAATTTTGAGATTAAAAGTCTTCCTCACTGTCACCTTCATAAAACCACTTGCTGATAAACTACCAAGGAAGAGGATATCCTTTGCTCTGGGGTATTGTGCCTGACTCAGGAATCAAGTTAATGTTTTCAACAATTTGGAGGAAGCAATATCTTTTCTAGATCTCCTGGAAAACCAAGATGGTTCTAAACAACTAATATATGAGTCAAGTAGGCCTCTGTTAGTCAATATGAGAAATTCCATTGAAATTAAATTACAAAGTTTAAAACTTTTCAAACAGCTCTAATGATGGTTTAAAAAAGGGAAATTCTATGAAAATTGTCTTTATTTTCCCCATTTTTTAATTTCAAGATGTTCAGTTCTGAAAAATGTTAGCTCGATCTCTCAGTCAATAAAATAGCACATAGCTATTGACAGTAGCTGACTTGAAATTATTCACCTCTTATATGCAAAAGTATATGTAAATCTCTGATTTAAATAATAGATTTTTCTGTCTCTCTAGCTTCAATTCCCTTTAGAATATTTATTTAAAATAAAAACTATACCTTGGAATCTATGGCTTACCTGTAAATTGTATTTCTTATGGGTCCCAATAATCCATGCAAATGAGTCCTCCTCTCCCCATAGTTGATTGTCAGGTAGACTGACATCAAAAGAAAGAGGAGTCTGCTGCCACAAGAAGTCTCTGCTGCTAATGCAATTATGCCAGGAGAGTGGCTTTACTTGAATCAACATCCAATCATATGTGGTTAACATCAAACATCTGTGACAGAGAACAAACAACTAACAACTAGGGCATAGGGATTTCTGGAACTACTCTTATGGAAACCCATACACAGATACAGGAAGCGGGAGGGGCAATTCCTGTCTGCAGCAGGTAGCTCCAGTAATCTATATTAATGGTCTCTAACCACCAGTACCAATATGCCAAATTAGGATGGGGGGAAATAATATATCAACTGGCCTTTTTTGATTTGTTTTAATTATTGGATTACTGAATTACACCACTTAGAATACTTCTGCTGAAAACTATGTCAGCTGAGACTCAGTCATCCACTCAAAGTCATTTTGCAAATCCTCCTATAGAGGCTACCCTGCTCATGAGGCAACCTGTCCCCTAGGCTGCTGGCCTTTTATCGATAGGGGACAAGAGATACTCCTCCCCCTTCCCCATAGCAGGGAATGTTGTGAAGGCCAAAACTGTAATGGGGCTCAAAAAAGAACCAGCTAAGTTCATGGAGGATAGGTCCATCAATGGCTATTAGCCAATATGGTCACGGATGCAATCCTATGCTTGGGTGGGCCTTCTGATTGCCAGAAACTGGGAGTGGTAGACAGGGGATGGATCACTTGATGATTGCCCATTCTGTTCATTCTCTCTGAAGCACACATTGGCCACTAGGGGAAGACAGGATACTAAGCTAGATGGACCATTGATCTGACTCAGTATGGCCATTCTTATGTTCATATCCCAACTCTTTCTCTGGATGCTTCAAGGATAACTGAATGATTCTGTTAAGAGATGCTCTGAAGCTGGTTTGCCTTTCTGTGCTGCTCCAAAAAGACACAGCAATATTTCAAAATAAAGTTGGATGACATGTGGATTGAAAGTGGATGAGACTTGCAACTGCCATAGTTGAGACCTGTTCTGCGAGAAGTGGCCATCTGTAAAATGGGGAAGAATGATACTTGCCTGCCCATTAGAGTGGGCAGGTAGGAGGCCCTGCTCAATAAAATAGGTTGTAAAGAAAAAGAATAATTAACGACAGTCAGTGGCAGGATTTAAAATGCAGAAAATAGAAAAGTAAGACAGCGAAACAAACGAGGAAACAAAGGAAGAAGAAACAACCTTCAGGTAGGCAAGAGTGAGAAGGAACAAAAAGGACAAAAAAGAGAAAAGAGGCAGATGAAAGAGAGAAAAGTAAATAATTAAATGAAAATAGTGAGACAAGACACAGCTATACGTTTAGTAAAACCAATTTTTATTCAATATAGCATGTTTTATTGCAGCATTAAGAGAATACAAATTGACAGCAAATTCACGTAAAGTAATGTAAATGTAAATGCAAATCGGCTGTGCCCACTGGACTCTTGATAAATTGCCAATGTAGCACTTGGTGCTGCAAAGATTGTGACCTACTGAAGAGAAATATAAATCATACACATTTGAACAGGTCTGACAATGAAATTGACACCTGCAGCAGAAGATAGTATTTGAACATGCACATGTAACGTATACAAAATATATAGTCCTTGTCAGGACCTTCATAGCACCTTGATTTCACATGCCCATAATTTTCTGAAAAAGTCCTCACTGAGCATGAAAAGTTTCAACATCAGTCTCATCCCAGAGATTATTTTTTTGGGGAAATTTTAGAAAAATTCCTTTAGCTGCTATTGAGTTACTGAAGAGAGCAAGCAAGAGAGAGAGGATGGTAGGGGAGAATCACGTTAAATATTTAAAGTATTGCTGTATTCCTGACCCTTACCACTGCAAAAAATCAAGGGCTACGAACCTTATCTGAATCTAACTGAAAGGGAAAAAATGAGGTGGCGGCAGTGGATTTAGGATCCCCCCCTCTTTTGACCAAAGTAAGTCCTACACCTATTATGCCAAGAGGGAACCTAGATATCCCCTCACATCAGCAATGGAGATCTGGTAATAGGAGACAGCTGTTACAATGACTTAAAAGCCCCTTCAACCCAGGAGCATTATGAACCCCGGAGAAACCAGCAGCTCTCTACCTTGAGATCCAGACTAGGGATGGGGTGCTGTGAGAACTGTATAAAATTGTTAGGAAAGTATAGTCCGTAAAGCAGTCATGATAGGGTTAACTAGGTTACCCGGATGGATGGACCCTGGCTTCATCCCTTAACCTCCTGTTTTATCCAGTGGGATTTTTTCCCTGCCACTCTGTGATGCAGTTGAATAAAGCAGCAGGTTCCCACTCTGCAAGTAGGCTTATTTTTGTTGCATTGAACAGCAGTCCTTTTCAAAACTGAAAACAACATAAGAATGTAATTTATGGGAAAACTAAGGAGTTTAATAAAGAAATACTTACAAAGACTGGGCCACAATTTTCTTGCAAATAAGGACAAACAGTTCTGTGGCAATAAAATTTACTTTCTATCAAGGAGTTAGTTGCAGCCTCAGTAACCCAGAGATACAAGTTTAGAAGACATGAAGAAGGTTTTACCAGAGCACTACACACCAAAACCAAACATTACTGTAGAACATTTTACTGTTGAATGAGGAGGCAAAGTGAAACTGTAGCTGTACACGTGGCAGAGCTAAAAAGATTTCAAATGAGCACTATTCAGTTAAATGTCCCAGTGGATATGCTGTGGGATGGACTGGTTTGTGATGTTAATAATGAGAGAATCCAAAGATGATTGCTGGCAGAAGGAAACTTAACCTGGCCCAAAGCAATAGAATTAGCAACAGCAATGGAAGCCAGCGGTGAAAAACTTACAAGATTTTCACTTAGAATACAGGTGCGATCAGACTGACTCAGTAAACAAAATGCAAAACCAGCTGAAAGGGATGCAGGCTCCTGAAGGTGTTTCTGCTGTGGAGCTCATTTTACATCGTCTGTAAAGACCAGTGTCACAAAAAGCCTCAAGATTGGACACGTAGCCAGAAAATGCAAAGGTGACTATCAATCAAGCCAGGAAGGTAGACTCCAAAAGACCAGAGGGAAAGGAAGAAAGCAGAGGACATTTTACCTTGAGGGGGGAAGAAGACACAAAGGAAGGGATACGGGCTAGATACTGTCAAAAAGAGAAAAAAGTGGGACCTTATGAAGTAACAGTAGAGTTAAATAATCAGTCAGTACACATGTAAATAGATACAGGGGCTTTAGCTACTGTGATCAATGAATCTACGTATCAACAGTGCAAAACAGGACCGAGTCCACTAGCAAATGCAGGAGTGACCCTGTGTGTCTACGCCACAGAACCCATCCAGGTGGTAGATTCTGTGCCAAAAGAAAAAAAGTTACTAGTCCCAGTGATCCAAGGACAAAGGCAAAATCTCTTAGGCAGAAATTGGTTACACAAACTAAAACAGAATTGGGATGAAATTTTCAAAATTGGACCCTACCAAAACTCCAGGAAGCCCTGGGCACTCACCATTTTACTACAGTATAAACGTCATCTGGGTTTTTTTAATTATTTTTTTACCGCCACAATATTAACAGTAATTTGTGTTCAGGATTGTGTTGTGCATTAGGTATCAAAGAAGTTTTTTTTAATATTTATTAAATACATGTAAAAAGTGAAGCAAAAGAAAAAAACTAACACTTAAAACATAAGTAAATGTTCATTGTAACTATTTCTCTTATAGCCTCTTATTTGCATAGAGCTTGTAGTTGCACTTGATTGGTAGTTTTTCAAATGGTGTTAAAGGTTCTTTTGTGGAACAAAGAGCCAATTTTAGGTGGTAGATGTTAGCTCTCCAGTTTTGCTGAAAAAGTCCAAGTTTGTTTCTTCTTAAGACACATGCTGGAAGAGGAAAAACAGAGAAAGGAAAATGCAGCTTTATGTCTTCTGTTCAGTTGCTGGAAGACCCCTGGCACAACACATAAATGAGTCAATTAGCCATTTCTGGACTCCAAGATTTACTTCTCTTGGCAGTGAGCAATATTTAATTCAATTGCTCTGATCTTCCTCTTGGTGGACACACCACCGTATTAGCCACTCGAGGTCCCGTCAAGCTTTTATAAGAATCAAACAGTTAAGCAGCATATTTAGCATAGAATTTTATTTTATTTATTTATTTTTAGTTTACAGCAAAGTGTTGCAATGTTAGATTTGTCCTGGCTGGCTACGTGGACTCTTGTTTGGCAAAGACAGAGAGGAAAGACAGAGGTGGTGGTGGAAAATAACGCACAAGGGATTAGCTGATGGTAGGTACCTTAGAAGTTTCCAATGGAGCAACCATGGAGATAGCAATGGTAACTGGGCCCCGCTCAGGTCTAATCAGAATATTTTTCAGGATCAGGAAAAAGAACCAACCATGTCATGCTAAATCCCTAATCAATGCTGCTGCTCCAAAGCTCACACCATACTGCCGCTGTACATGCCAAAAGGAGAAATTGTCCATATATGGACACTTTATTGAATGCCACACTAGAGCCTTCTAAATAGTATGACAATGTTGTATCCCCAGCAGAAGGCCTCAATTCTCCTAATCAACAGGATTTTTAGTTCAAATAAACTCAGTTGCTATCACTTCTGTGATTATTTTGTGCCTTCATTGAACAGCAATTTTATATGAACACATTTATATGTTAAAATGACCTACCAGATGCTTTGCAGCCTCTCTCTTCAGACAATTAAACAGTGGTGGGAACACACGCTTCCTGAAAACAACAAATGCAGAAGAAGGGAGCACAGATGATTTAACTGCCACTGAAAACAAGCAGTTTGTGTGCTGATCTTCCCCACCCTCCATCATGAATCTCATGGCAGGAGTGGCACTTTCATTTCAATGGCACTAGAGTGGAGAGGAACTAGAGCCTTAGGTCTGGCCCTCCCTTTCTATCCTGCCAGCTTTAATTGGGTGGGGAGAGACAGGGGACGGACATGACACCAGATAGCAATAAATAAAAAAAGTCTGACATAAAAGGCCTCTGTAATAGGGTGCTTGGAGGGCCAGTCTGCATAGTGGTTGTAGTACTTGGCTTCCTGCCCCCTGCTTCTGTGGTCGAGGTGCCTCAGTCTTTAAGGCAAGGGGGTAGGGGGAATCTGTCCCTCCCACTCCACCACATCCCAGCCCAGGGCCCCAAGTAAGCCAACCCCTGAGTAGGGAGTCTATGTTCACTGCCCTGGGCTATTTCCGACTGTTGCCCCTCAGTTTGGGGTATGGCTCCTATAGTCCAAGTTCCTGTGGTGGTTTTCCTCTAGTAGTGCCCTCTGGTGGCATCTGGCTGCAGTCCCAGGTTCTTCCAGGCAGGGCAGCCACAAGTTTGACAGGGACAGAACCCCACAAGGTCTCCATGCTTTTGTCACCCACATTCACCTCAGGCCAGGTGCTTTCAGATATATTTCTCCATTTCCTTTGTCCAGGAAGATGGCACTTGGTTCCTGGTGGCTGCCTCGGCTGGCAGGCTAGAGATCCTTCCCTCAGGCAGGACAGCAGCTAGTTCCTGCCTCTTCGCCAGTCAGCCCCAAACTGAGCTAGACTGCCTCCATCTCTCTCCCTTGCAGGCCTGACACTGGCTGCAGATATAACGGCAGAGCGAGCTGGGCCCATACGCTCTCTTTAATCTCTTCAATGCTTGTGGGCAGTTTCTCAGCTTCACCACAGCCTCCCTCTATTGCATGCAATTAGCCCTGATTTCAGAGCAGGCTTTTTAGTTGGGTGTGGGAAAAAATTATAATGAAAGTTACAATTGACTGAAAAGTCACTTTTGAACTCATTCATTTGGCATCTGCCAAGATTTTAACCAGAGCCTAAGGCACCCAAAAGGAAAGAGGCTTCAGTTTCACTAAATGACGGTTACCCACCTGCAACCAGCGTTCTTTGTGATGGATTCTCTGCACTCACACTCAGGGGGATATGCCAGCAGTGCAGCTCTGAGGGTGGAACGTTTTGTAGCAGTGTTGTTTAAAGTGCTCTTATGTCCCATCTCACTTCCCTTCACTGTTCCTGCACATTCTGAGGATATCTGCTTTATATCCACGGATATTTGCATCCATGTTTGCAGATCACAGATTGGATGCAGATACAAATTTTGTATCTGTGCAAGGCTCAAGCTATAAGGTAGAGAGTCAGGCACCTCCATCAGCTTCCTCAGTCCTCTCCAACTGCATCCTCAGGTCTGAAATTGTAAATAGGATTCCAAGGGAAAGGGGAAGGGAGTGGCCGCTGCACATTTCCACTCATGGGATAGTTTGATAAGCAGGACTATCATCTGAGGAAGATAGGACATGGAGTTCTAATGAAACACTTTCTACCAAAGCACCACTCTGCCAAACTGAACATCATACCAGGAGGCTAAGTCTAGTGCATAACGTTTAGCAAACGTGTAGCTAGAGCTTCACATAGCAGCTCTGTCAATTCCTACAATGGGAATATGCCGAAGGAGCTGCTGCATGTTAACTAATCTCTAATGGGAGAGGGACAGATATTAATTATGTACTGAAGAGAGCTACAAATCTGTCCAGTTTAGACAGCAATTGTGAAGTAATTGCCTGCCCCTTTATTATTGTGTGCTGCAGCTCACGTGATAGGAAAGAGAGTGTCCTCCCACAAGCAAGCCAGATACCTTGTGTGGGAGGTCTGAAGTGGGGAATACACAGGACAAGAGGCACCCTCTAAAATCCTGGCCTCTTCCCCTTCAGTTCCATCACAGGATCTGTGAGGTGAGTGAACTAATAAAAGAAATACTTTTATAAAGAAAATAAACAAGCTAAAATGGCTAACAATAAAGCCAGCTAACTCAGAAATTTAACAAAGGTACTGGGTCTCTGAAGAGGTTGGATCAGTCCAGCGAGGTCCTTGACTATGGGGGGCCCTAGGATTTATCTGAACCTGCTAACTTGAGTTAAAACTACCAACTGCCTTGTTTTCACTAGAATTTTAGCTCAAGTTAGTTACCATGTGTTGCCAACATGAGTTAAGAGCACATCTTTTTTCCTAGTGAAGGCAAGATCTTTGTGACATCACAATGCCAGCCTGACCTCAGAGGCCCATGGCTACTGCCAAAATAACTTGCAGAAGGGAGAATGTAAAGATCTCATTTGAACACACACAACACAATTCTCCATAAGCTACAAAGCAGATTTCCATCTATTGTTGAGATAGCTTTTCATGTTAGTTTAGTGTAGTGAAAAGTTACTGAATTGACAGCCCAGAGAACAGATGTTCTCTACTCATCCACAAAACAGAAACCAGACTAGTAGCTGCACTGCAAGCTTCCTGTGCTGTCCCACTCATGTGCATTAACTCTCAGCTCGGGGAACCATTGCATGTGGTGCAAGGGCAATTCAACCTTCTGTTTTTATTCAGCTCGCTGTTCTGGTCAAACTGTCCACAAGTTTGCAAATTAGTGCCAGCTGAGTGAGAAGTTACTTGCCTGCTAGAAAGTGGACCAAACAACCAAACTTATATCACTCATATGCCACTGAAAAGTCATCAGTTTTATTGCTGCTGATCTGACCTGGTTTCAAACTGGGAAGTTTATCTAGAGGTGAAAGGTTCTAAATCCTATAATAACCTATCCTTTGAGTGGTCCAGTCCCACCAAAAATTAGGGGATTTTGGCATACTTTAGTCAGAATTTGGCTGAGTAAAACTCTGTGGCCTTGATCTGTTTGCCTTGGAATGTTTTCCTGAATGTTATCAGCAACATTTCTTTGTTTGAGTGTGTAGACTCAAATCAGGGAAGAGAAATACAGAAAGCTCTTTCTTTAAAAAAAAATGTACTTCATAACAGAAAAAAAAAACTTACCATCGTGTTTTCAAATTAAAGATATTTTTCTAAAAGTAGATCAAAAATTCAGTCTGAAAGAAATTAACAAGACAACTTTTAAGAGTATGAGAAACTTGCTTCAATAATTTTGGTTTAGAAAAGATTTTCTCCAAGCTTTATGTAATTTTAGAACTTAATGTGAATCTCTCAGAAGATAAAACAAAACCAAAAATGAGAAAGACTTACCATTTAGAATAGTCTGCATAGAACTGTTTTGAAGTGTGAATAAAAAAAAATATCAGTTCCTGTCTATTAAGGGTTATTTATACCAGTGGTCGAAGTGGGGTGCGTGGCAGGAGGAGCGCCGCCGGCACGGTGGCAGCAGTGCTCCTGGACCTTTTATTCTTCAGTGGCACGCCGGCGGCAGCTCAGCTCTCCCCACTCTGTCTTCGGTGGCACGCCGGCTACAGCTCTTCTTCTTTTCTTTTCTTTTTTTTTTTTTGCTTCCCCAGAGCTGGCCCTGCGGGTGCGCGATTGAAAAAGTTTGGAGACCCCTGATTTATACTATAACATTTTCTGCATTGTACGTATCTTATTGTGCAAAGAATAGTTTTATTTAGGAAAGACTATTATTTACTTTGTCAATAATAAAAAGACAGGACTGAGATTATTATGAACATGTTTAGAACTGTCCCAATGTACAAAAATACTGGTTGGGAACACAACAAATAGAATAACCAATAGAATTATCTCTGTCTCTCAAATTTTGTTTTCTTCCGATAAATGTAAAGACTAGGAAAATATAAAGAGATGTTTATATAAACTGCTTATTAGTAGGCAACAACCCACATTATTTGGAAGGAAAAATCATCTCTGAAGAGACAGATAGATCACTAACCTCAAATATGCTCTTCCTCCTTAAAAAGCAGCTTATCATTTCAGAGGGGGAAGGGTCTGAACAAATCTGACTGCCATTCGAGGAGTATGCTACAGAGAACAGCTTGGACTTAAATCATCTAAATATTTAAACCTCTACTCACTTTATAGAACTCTATTGTACATATCATACAAGAAAGATTCTAATTTAATTATGTACCTAAATGCCTCCACTCATCTTCTTTCAGTTAACATAACACATTATTTCTCACTTTCTCTACATCTCTTTATTTTTATGCTCTAGAATCTTGTACAAATACTTCCTTGTACAAAACTAAGGATAAAAGTTCAAAATATGACAACTTCTAAACCAACCCCACCCCATCTCATAGAAATCACCCAAGAAAATTGTAAATTCCCTCATCCAAACTTCTTATCCCTGAAGCCATCCCTTCAGCAAAAGCCTAGTAAAATAATGCCCTTATTAACAGTAGAACATAAGACTATAACAGGGTTCAAAAAAGAACTGGATAAATTCATGGAGGATACGTCCATCAATGGCTAATAGCCACTATGGACAGGGATGGAGTCCCTAGCCTCTGTTTGCCAGAAGCTGGGAAAGGGCGACAGGATGGATCACTTGATTACCTGCTCTGTTCATTCCCACTGGAGCACCTGGCATTGGCCACTGTCGGAAGACAGGCTACTGGACTAGATGGACCTTTGGTCTGACCCAATATGGACGTTCTTATGTTCAGTAGATTAATTACTATTATATTGTTAGGGTAGTATTGTAGTTATCTGTTTTAAAGTTCAGTTCAACCCAGCAGAGTGACTCTATAAAAAATTGGCATTGTGAGATTCTATCTTTATTGTGACTCAGTGTTTCTAAATCAAATGTGTTCAGTGTACACAAGCAAATATTTTTGTTCACCTGGCAGGTCAGCAGATAGGCAAACATCTAGCTTGGAATATTGACATCCACATTCTAGTCCAGATCATACATGCAGATCGCTCATCCTGTCTCATGCTTATTTTCTGACAGGAATCTGCTAGGTATTCAGCATACCCTTTCTGAATATCAGAACTACTTCTGTCCTTATGTGCAGAACTTGTGAGACCCAACTGCAAGAAAATGATCCAGATCATCAGCCTCTATTGTCTTGGGGAAAACCCCAGCAACCTTTTGTTCTTCAGTGGACTTTGATCCTCTGTTAACCTTTATTAACCTGATTTGCAACACAGTATAAGCCTAATATACTTCATCCTTTGCCTCCTATGTTTTCACATTCCTGCCTGTATAGTTTATTTCTTGCTTAAAATCGGCTCTCCATATTAATTACTTGTCCTAATAGTGTGTCGAAATTGTCATCTAATACCATGATGGATTGATATGAACCCTTGCGACTTCTTCCAGGATTTATTAGGCAGAGCCTTTTAATTTTGTTGTACCTTCTGTTTCCTTCGTAACATATTACAGATGGCATCCCTTTGAGAAGGAGGTGGTTTTCCTAAAAAGTCCTGTGGGGAGGGTTTATACTTTCTTTAAGCTATGGTTTGCAAAGACAGGATTTAGGAAATCAAAATGGATCGAACAAAACTACATAATAGTGCTGAATATACAAAGAAAGGGGAAGAAATCATGGCTTCCATCTGCGTGTGTTTAACTGCTTCAGCACCCTGGCCTTTCTCACAGTTCAATTTTTCTTATCCTCTTAGGAGATTGAAAAGGTTATTTCTTTTCCTTGCAATTTTTGACCTTTACCATTACGAAGATACTGATTTTCTTCACAGCTTATCAGGGCCATCCTTAGGCATACGTAGCATATGCAGCTGCACAGGGCACCATGAAATTTGGGGCACCAAACTGCCCCAAATTTCATGGTGCCCTAAGCAGCTGCGTGCTGCATACGTGGCAGTCCGAGCCCCAGTGACCAGCCCTATCCCTCGGTCAGCCCCCCCATGGGCTGCGCCCACTGCAAGGGGCAGGGCCATCCCCAGCGGGGTGTGGGGCTCTGGATAACTCCCTCCACCCTGCCTCTTACCCTTTCTCCCTGCTCTGCCCCCGGCCCACCCCCATTCCACCTCTTCCCCCAGTGACCCCGCACTCACCAGCAGCGGCGGAAGCGGAGCAGCCCGGCCCCACCAGCTCTACTCCACCAGCTCCCAGCCATGGCGCTCCACTTCCCGCCACTGGTGAGTGTGGGGAGGTTGGGGAAAGGATGCCCCCCGCACTCACCAGCGTCAGGAAGTGGAATGACGTGGCCCCAGCCGTGGGGCTGGGGTGGGGGTTGGGGAAAGTTCCCCCCCCAGCCACCCCACACTCACTGGTGGCGGGAAGCGGAGCACCGCAGCTGGGAACTGGCAGAGTAGAGCTGGCTGGGGCCGGGCTGCTCCACTTCCCACTGGTGAGTGTGTGTGTGTGTGGGGGGGGGGGGGGGGAATCCCTTCCTCCAAGCGACACGGCTGGGGCAAGGGAAGTGGAGCGGGCTGCTCCTGGCCCCCCACTAATCCCCTGGGCCATTCTGGGCCTGTGGGGCCCCCAAAAGTGCCACCCCACAGCTCCTGCCTCCCAGACCCGGGGGGAGGTGGGAAAGAGGCTTGGGGCCCCACACAGCCCCCCCACAGGGGGGCTGCATAGGACACCCAAATGGCTAGGGACCTGCAGCTTATGGAGGAAAAGCTTCATCTGGTAAAAAGCTTGATGTTCAAAACACATACAAATGCAGACCAAAACAGCATCATGTCTTTCATGTTGGAGAGCAAGATTTTCAGTTTAAAGCTTTTAAAATATGACCTGACTGCACACATGGCTGTTTTACATGTTCATTGAGGTACAAGCCACAATAACAGGAAGAAGCAGCGCTGTAAGGCCAGTAATAGGTACTGTTCTTCATTTAGACAATCTAGCAGCCAGTAGCCCCTGTCCATGTTGCTAAATAGGAAAAGGTGTTCCACAGGGTTAGGGCACTTTCCAAATTGTTACTACTACTTCAGAATCAGTTTCCATATAGTAATTGATTAAAGGTTTAGAAAACATGACGTATGAGGGAAGACTGAAAAAATTGGGTTTGTTTAGTCTGGAGAAGACAAGAGAGAGGGGACATGATAGCAATTTTCAAGTACACAAAAGATTTTTACAAGGAGGAGAGAGAAAAATTGTTCTCCTTAATCTTTGAGGAAAGGACAAGAAGCAAAGGACTTAAATTGCAGCAAAGGCAGTTTAGGTTGGACATTAGGAAAAACTTTCTGTCAGGGTGGTTAAGCACTGGAATCTCCATCATTGGAGATTTAAGAGCAGGTTAGACGAACACCTGTTAGGGACGGTCTAGATCAGTGTTTCTCTCAAATGCGGCCATTAGGGGCTTTTCTTGCGGCTACAGCCTTCTGGGCAGTGATTGGAGGCGTGGGGGAAACCAGTGGCCCCTCCCCTGGGACCACCAGGATGGGTTTGGCCCTGCTCCCCTCTGGAGCCACAATGACAGAGGAGCAGACAGCTGATGTGAGTTCCCCACCTTCCTGGGGAAAATGGGCCTCGAGCTTCCAGCTTCAGCCCTGGGGTGGTGTGCAGCAGGCTCTGGGGATGTTCTAACTGCGCGGCTGTGGGCTCCGGTCACAGGCTCTGGCACCCCAGCTGCAGGACCGGGCAGATTCCATCCCCTGACCCCTTCACCCCATCACCTCCACTATCTCCCTATCTAAGGTTTAATTTATCCCCCAACTTGCCAGGGCTGAGTAAGTCTGCTGTGAAAAGTGATATTTATATGTTTGTTAATATCACTTTTCACTGCCTCCCAGCTAGCTAAGAAGTCTTCTGTGAAAAGCGATATTAACAAACGTACAAAAATCATTTTTCACAGACGCAGAGATAGTAGTTAGCAAGTCTAAAACAAAAATGCAGCCAAAAAAGCAAAACAAACAACAAGAAGACAAGAACATACCATGCACCTTATCTGTGTTTCTATTCTGTTTAGGTCTAGTAAAGAATAGAGACAACTGTACCTTATTTTTATTATTCAGTCTGCAAAAAAACCCTTACATAAATAAATTACTATGATTTGGATGTGTATATGCTCATATTTATATGTTTTTCCTAAAGTTAATTAAGTATTTTCAGAAAAATTCTTATAGTGGTCACCAGCAAGAGTTGGTAGCCGTACTCCAAGGCCACCAAAAATTTTGTTGTGAGAACACGTGGCTAGATAATACTTAGCCCTGCAATGAGTGCAGTGGACTCAACTAGATGACTTCTCGAGGTCCCTTCCAGTCCAACAATTCTTTCATTCTATGTATTGAAGAGTAAAGGGACAAGGTGGGGTCCCCTGGCCTGAATTTGGAAAGTGTGTGTTGGGGGAGCGGGTGTTGGTATCAGTCTTCATGCATTTCATTTTTAACTACAGTAGTCTTTGGAAGTTGGTTTTGGTAAAGGTTAATGTTTATAATACATTTTTAAATTGAAGTGTTTGTGCTTGCTTGTCTGGTAAATTTTAAATATCATGAACTAAAATTAAATATCTAATTATATGTCTGTCAAGTTGGTGAAAACAAATTTTTCACTAGTAACATGAATACAGATAATAACTGTAACTTCCTTGGTAAGCTGTAACAATGCCAATTTTTCACAGTCCAACCTTCACATCAACGAACCAGAATCGGCCTTCAAAGCAACATTTTTTTTTTTTTGGTAACCTAGCAGCATTTAAAGAAAGTGAAAAGAGGAAAAATATCATGGCACTAGTTACAAAAAAGTTACGACACAATTCTGTATAGATAGAAAACAATTAAATACCACTGCTATCTACAGTTCATTAGCACTGATTTAACATTAGTAAGGGGTCTTGGGAACTACAACTAATCCCAGTTTCAGATTTTCAGATGAAAAGTGCCACATAAGTACAAAATATTTCTATGAACCACCAAAACTGCTGAATAAAAACTAACTATAGAGTCATTAGTAAACCCCAGAGCTTAAATTGAGCCCTTGCTTGCCGATATCAAATTTATGTCCTAATAAGTATGTATATAAAGAGATCCATCTTATTTGTTAAAAAAAATGCAAAGCATAAAAATTAGCCACACTCTTTGTCTTGCACAAATTGTGTTTACTCCTGTCCATTGAAAAATATAGTCAGCCTTCCATTCACATGCCAGATCCTAGTCTTTTCTGTGATACTACTACTTTGAAATAGGTTTGTAATTAACTCTTTTGTTAGATGTTTGTTTTGAGATTATGGCCATGCAGTCAATCATACAAGAAGTGTCAATGTACTCAAACTGACTAAGGAAGGTGTGGCTTCCATTAGCAACAGACTACACTGCAGACTGTCAGTAGAGAGAGGACTAAGGAAGTTGCCCCAAGGAACTCTGGGATACATCCAGAGGACTTCCAGTATCCGGGTCAGACCAAGGCTGTGTACACATAGGAAAGCAATAGGGCTCGGACACAAGATCTCAGCTTAACATGGGCTCAGACCCTCCAGCCCTGCAAAGTCCTGGGACACTAGGTTTGAGCCCTTAATTAACACAATTGGGGCGTGGGGATGCTCAAGCTTACATTGCTGTGTAGACACAGCCTTACTGTCACACATTCAGCATGCCCAATTTATATGCCAAGTATAGGTATGGTTTTTTGGGTCTATAAAAAAAACTAAATATTTGCATTGTTAATGCTATATATGAATAATGTAGATAACAGTCTACTGTAAATGGAAGCTGGATCTCTCTTAAAATACAGAGGGCCAAGTTCCACACACATACATACTGTATTTGAAGGTAGAAACTGGTCCAAAACAAAGTGATATGGTGAATGCATGGGTTATGCAATGTTATACACTTCACTCAGTTTTGACTATAATCCTTTTCTAGGTATTAAAATAAAGTAATAAATTAATCCTGATGGTTCTCAGTTTACAATTTCAGAATCCCCAGAAATATCATAAAAAGAAATTATAATCAATAGAAGATGGGCCACCTGGTGATCTAGTGACAGTGCAATACACAATCATGCAGGGATATGAGCTAGATACTGAGTTGCAGCCTGAGCTCTTGGACTAGCAGAGGCCACACACACACATATTATATATATATATATATATATACACACACACACACACACACACACACACACACACACACACACAGGTCTCAAAAAGGGTGTGTGGGATAGGGGATAAGAAAGAACTGCCACCTTCATTATGCATCCATGCTGGAAGAAAAACAGAAGGCAATGGATGTTGTTTCATCAGGCTGCAACTTTATTCACTTAATATATCTGGCAGTACCCGGCATCGAATTGTATAGTCCAGGTGATCATTTCCTTAATTATTTCCATATAATCTCCAACCTTGTCCCAGCCATCCGATTGCTGGAACCCCTCTGCCCTCCCCTTATATGAAGTGAAAGTGGGGGGAGGAGGCTATAAAACGGTGGTTCTCAAACTTTTGTACTGGTGACCCCTTTCACATAGCAAGACTCTGAGTGCGACCTCCCCCCATATAAATTAAAAACACTTTTTAAATATATTTAACACTATTATAAATGGTCGAGGCAAAGCGGGGTTTGGGGTGGAGGCTGACATCTTGTGATCCCCCATGTAATAACCTCATGACCCCCTGAGGGGTCCCAACCCCCAGTTTGAGAACCCCTGCTGTAAAAGAAGGGAAGTTAGCTCCTCACTGTTCCAGACGTAGGAGCCCCAAGCACCCTTCCTTGGCTTCCTTAAAGGGGCTAGGAAAAGGAGGAGGGTCAGTTCCCCACTGTGGAAGACATAGGAGTCCCCAAACCCCCTTTACAGGATGCTTTCCTTCCAATCTTTTTCCACCACTTTATCTGATAACGGTATCTGTTCCATAACGAGTACCTGCACAGCACAGCTGTAATTAGTTTTACGTACTAAGTTGTGACATTATAACCTAACCCCGCAGCTTCACCCAACTGGGTACCAGAGTTGTGGGAAGGCAACCCCCACCACTACCACCTCACTTTAGCCAATCTAATGGAGAGGGAAAAAATTCCTTTCCAGCCCCCCAAGGAAAAGGGCAACTTCTGTAACGCCCACAGCAAGTCAAGAGGTTTGCTGAGTTCATGGGTGGGTGGCTGTCAGCCATGGCTGTATAGGGAATAGATATCCCTCTCCCCACTACCGCTCTTCCTGTCAGCAGAAAGGGCAGTGTAGTGACCTTCTCCAAACCTGGCCCTGCTCCCTGCCCTTTTCCTGTCCATCCCTGTAAGCTTCCCCCCTCTGCCTCACCCGTTATAAGAGATCCCTTAAAGATGCAATGTCCCTTTTTTCCTCAAAAAAGAACAGGAGTACTTGTGGCACCTTAGAAACTAACAAATTTCCCCCAGTTAGCCAGCTCCACATGGACAGTTGCGATGAGCACAATCTCTTAAAGCTAGGCTTTGACAAGTTCTAGAGGAAGCTATATCCAGCACTTTTTGCAAGGCAAGACTCTCAGGCACTTTTGAGACTCTCATCCTTTGATACTTAGTGATAGACATCTTAGAAAGGCTGTGGGGGATCAATAGATTAAAAAGAAAGAAGTTAAATGGGGAAGAACATGAAGAGGACTCCTGGAAAACAGAAATGGAACAGAAGCATTTCTCTGATTTCTCCTAGGAAATGAGATAAAAGTTCCCAAAAGTTAAAGCATGTTTTCAAGTGTTACTGTACTCTTGAGTTGACATTCTTGTAGTGGGGGGCTTGAATAAGTTATAATCAGATGAAAGTCAGTTTTCTCCAATCTGATATTAGTGGATCTGTCACGGCACTCATATTAGATCAAGAATTTAACTACATTACCTTTGTTTTATTGCATTTTACATGCATTTTATACATTGATTTGTGTTATTTATATGCATAAGTAATCATTCTCATATCTCATCAGTTATATTATTTGCTGTTATGTTGAAATACAGCAGCATGCAAATGCACAGGTTAGTGTGTAAAGTTATTATTTTATATGTAGAAAAACTTACACTTAACTGTAAAGAGAACATGATCTGTAAGTGACATATACATACAGTTTAATTTTGGTTTTATGCAGACGTTGCATAGTTCATTATTAGTTTCTAATGAAAGACTGGATGTGTGGTGTCAGATACCTTGAAGCAGATCAAGTGACAGTGGCAAACAGGAAGATCTGAAGAAGAGGCATAACCTTCAGGGTTGAAAGGTCAGCAAGTACAGCCTGGGAAAAAGAATAAAAAGGATTTGCTAAACTTGAAAATTGAATCAAATTTCTCTGAAGCAGTACCTAAGAAATCAGAAAAAGTTGCGGCAAACTTGACTGCAGAATATGATATTGACAGTAATTACCTTCTAAACTTTGCTATTTCATATCAGTCTGTAAAGATTCCTTTTTCCCCAGATTTTTCAATCTAAAATTTCAGTGTGCCCCAAAAAAAAAAAAAAAAAAAAAGTGCACCAATATGTATAGAAAGCAAGTAAAGTCACTTTATTTTATCCTTTAGGCTTACTTCAAATATAAACACATGACACCATTCACAAGAGGTCTAACATTTCAACTTGCTTCTAAAAATAATTGTATATTATGAATCTTTATCCTGCATCTTGGGTAGCACTTGTAAGATAAGTCTGTGACTTTAATGATGACTGAAAGTGAGTGATCATCTGATGGAAATATATATTTTTTAAAAATATAACTAGTTATCACCAACATTCCATAATATATAATGAAATTTTATCAGCTTCTTGGGGGGGGGAAATTAACAAAAATACTAATTAGTAACAATAACCACCTTCACTCTGGCCAGTTTTCACATACATAACATGACTACATTTGTGAAAATGAAATTTCAAATTCATTTATTTGATAAAAGCAACCTTTTAAAATGTATGTAATATCAAAAGGCACAGAAGCAATTATCTTTTTATAATTATTAATAAAAATGACTGCTCAAACCTCCCCAATTTTTAAGTATAATATTCTTTAATCGTATTAGTACAGTAGTATAAATTTAGACCATATACTAAAATAGTGAAAAAAACTCATCTCAGATACACAAAGAATTCAGTGAGACTGTGTTGTTTATCACAAATGTAACATTTTATATGCTTTTGTAACGTGCCAAAAAAGGAATTTCATGCACTATATTCTTGTAACTTCCTCTGAGTTTTTACCTAAAGTAAGAATTTAAGCAGAGCGCTTTGTATTGCATGCCATGTATATCTAAAGCTTAAATTGCTCTGATTGGCAATGCATAAAGAACTATTTCAATCTACTCTAACTGAAACTTATCCTTACTTCAGCTGCAGCCAGTGATGTCACCTCCATCAGGTTCACTGCTCGGAAAGCAAACACAGCAGCTGCCAGGACTGAAAAAGAATGCACAATATTTAAACTGCTGACCTATTAATTAATTGTAAGAATTAATCTTGATCTAAAATTATTAGCACTCTCTCTTTTTTTTAATCAATCATTCTGGTTTTGAAGGATAGTAAGTAGTGGATTTCAGTGCTTTAGTTCTTGCCATGTGGCTACTCCTTCATAAAAATGAATAAGTATGTTACTGTGCTTTTTGGAAAAAGTTGAGTAATAATGTGCTTAACCTGACTGGGTTTTAACTGTGTGAAAGACATGATTAAAAATAACATTTTAAATTGGTTCTTTTCTAGGCAGAAGATAAACATTTATTTAAAGAGCAAAATTTCAATGCATAATGTGAACAGAGGGCTCATTTATTAATTTATGTTGCTTTTGGACTGTAAAATTAGTTTCTCTCATAAAGGGAGATATCCTTTCTCTGCATACGTCATACAGATGCAAATCTAACTGAAAGACTAATCTTCTATTCTTAGGGCAAGAGCTTTTCGTTTTATTGAGCTTCTGTATCAGACTAGCTTCTTGCCTCACACTGTGCCTCTGTAATAATCAGATGTGTGATATTTTCAATTAAAAAAGCAAGCTTCTAATTCCACTTTAAATTACTTGTGAAATGTTTTGCATGCTTATTGTCAATATAATAAAATTTACAAAATTTATAATTAATGAATTTAATTAATGATGTTACTAAAAAAAGTAAATAAACAGCAGGGGTATACAGTAGTAGAAAATAAGGAGGATTTTCAGGACTCCTACTGATAG
Source organism: Chelonia mydas (assembly GCF_015237465.2). Classification (NCBI taxonomy): domain Eukaryota; kingdom Metazoa; phylum Chordata; order Testudines; family Cheloniidae; genus Chelonia; species Chelonia mydas. The sequence continues at coordinate 105,633,831 of NC_057852.1, forward strand.
TAAAGGAGTCATCTTTCCCTGGGAGGGGGGCAAGGAGAACTACATCTTTTGTATAGCAGTGACAAACTAATGTAAACTAGACTAATGCACTACATTATCTTTGGGGCAGGGAACATACAGGCCTTCTTTTAAGTTCACAAAGCAGCTAGCACTTTATCAATGCTATCAAAAGAAAATACTACTACTACTACTAATGGAGAAGTAGTCACAATAAAACCAGTTTAACTCACTGACAATTCCTGTAAGAACTGGGAAATTTGTGAATTACCACTTTACCTATTTAATATATATTGACTTTCAGCAAATCTGTTTTCAGCAGTCATATAAAAAGAATTGAATTTTCCTCTCTTGGTAACATCAATGTTAATTTGTCATGTATTATCTTTAAAATTATCCACAAATAAAATTTTCATTACCAGCGAGAATTTCTAGAGAATTGTATCCTAGGATTCTGTCCCACAAAAGCAGAAGTTGGTCTGTAGCTAAGTAACCAGAGAACGCTCGTACCATCCATTTAAACGATATTCGTAGTCTGTAAACAATTGGAAAAACAAGAAAGTATTATATTTCTCTCACAAATTACAGATATACCATTTCAAAAAGAATTCCATGACCTGCAAGTCTTCGTTTATTATTATTTATTATTATGATTATTAATATTTATGCGGCAGTTGTGTCCTGAAACCGTAATCAAGACTGGTAGGGAAATGTTCAGTATCTTCTATGACTGGGCTCCAAATCAATTTTATTAATATAAAGATTTCCTAACCCACGAAACCAATTGACAGGGTTCTAAGTCAGCTCCACCCAAAGCCCTAAAACCAACAACACCCCTCCTGGTGCAATTACTGGAGGAACCAACTAGGGGGCATGCTCTTCTTGACCTGCTGCTCACAAACAAGGGAAAATTGGTAGGGGAAGTAGAAGTGGGAAGCAACCTGGGCAGCAGTGACCATGAAGACAGTCAAGTTCAGGATCCTGACAAAAGGAAAATGCTTTTCTTGACCTGCTGCTCACAAACAGGGAAGAATTAGTGGGGGAAGCAAAAGTGGACGGGAATCTGGGAGGCAGTGACCATGAGTTGGTTGAGTTCAGGATCCTGACGCAGGGAAGAAAGGTAAGCAGCAGGATATGGACCCTGGACTTCAGGAAAGCAGACTTCGACTCCCTCAGGGAGCGGATGGGTAGGATCCCCTGGGGGACTAACATGAAGGGGAAAGGAGTCCAGGAGAGCTGGCTGTATTTCAAGGAATCCCTGTTGAGGTTACAGGGACAAACCATCCCGATGAGTCGAAAGAATAGTAAATATGGCAGGCGACCAGCTTGGCTTAACGGTGAAATCCTAGAGGATCTTAAACATAAAAAAGAAGCTTACAAGAAGTGGAACGTTGGACATATGACCAGGGAGGAGTATAAAAATATTGCTCGGGCATGTAGGAAGGAAATCAGGAGGGCCAAATCGCACCCGGAGCTGCAGCTAGCAAGAGATGTCAAGAGTAACAAGAAGGGTTTCTTCAGGTATGTTGGCAACAAGAAGAAAGCCAGGGAAAGTGTGGGCCCCTTACTGAATGAGGGAGGCAAACTAGTGACAGAGGATGTGGAAAAAGCTAATGTGCTCAATGCTTTTTTTGCCTCTGTCTTCACTAACAAGGACAGCTCCCAGACTGCTGCGCTGGGCATCGCAACATGGGGAGTGGATGGCCAGCCCTCTGTGGAGAAAGAGGTGGTTAGGGACTATTTAGAAAAGCTGGACGTGCACAAGTCTATGGGGCCGGACGAGTTGCATCCGAGAGTGCTAAAGGAATTGGCGGATGTGATTGCAGAGCCATTGGCCATTATCTTTGAAAACTCGTGGCGAACGGGGGAAGTCCCAGATGACTGGAAAAAGGCTAATGTAGTGCCAATCTTTAAAAAAGGGAAGGAGGAGGATCCTGGGAACTACAGGCCAGTCAGCCTCACCTCAGTCCCCGGAAAAATCATGGAGCAGGTCCTCAAGGAATCAATCCTGAAGCACTTACATGAGAGGAAAGTGATCAGGAACAGTCAGCATGGATTCACCAAGGGTAGGTCATGCCTGACTAATCTAATAGCCTTCTATGATGAGATCACTGATTCTGTGGATGAAGGGAAAGCAGTGGATGTATTGTTTCTTGACTTTAGCAAAGCTTTTGACACGGTCTCCCACAGTATTCTTGTCAGCAAGTTAAAGAAGTATGGGCTGGATGAATGCACTATAAGGTGAGTAGAAAGTTGGCTAGATTGTCGGGCTCAACGGGTAGTGATCAATGGCTCCATGTCTAGTTGGCAGCCGGTGTCAAGTGGAGTGCCCCAGGGGTCGGTCCTGGGGCCGGTTTTGTTTAATATCTTCATAAATGATCTGGAGGATGGTGTGGATTGCACTCTCAGAAAATTTGCGGATGATACTAAACTGGGAGGAGTGGTAGATACGCTGGAGGGCAGGGATAGGATACAGAGCGACCTAGACAAATTGGAGGATTGGGCCAAAAGAAACCTGATGCGGTTCAATAAGGATAAGTGCAGGGTCCTGCACTTAGGACGGAAGAACCCAATGCACAGCTACAGACTAGGGACCGAATGGCTAGGCAGCAGTTCTGCGGAAAAGGACCTAGGGGTTACAGTGGACGAGAAGCTGGATATGAGTCAGCAGTGTGCCCTTGTTGCCAAGAAGGCCAATGGCATTTTGGGATGTATAAGTAGGGGCATAGCGAGCAGATCGAGGGACGTGATCGTTCCCCTCTATTCGACATTGGTGAGGCCTCATCTGGAGTACTGTGTCCAGTTTTGGGCCCCACACTACAAGAAGGACGTGGATAAATTGGAGAGAGTCCAGCGAAGGGCAACAAAAATGATTAGGGGTCTGGAACACATGACTTATGAGGAGAGGCTGAGGGAACTGGGATTGTTTAGTCTGCGGAAGAGAAGAATGAGGGGGGATTTGATAGCTGCTTTCAACTACCTGAGAGGTGGTTCCAGAGAGGATGGTTCTAGACTATTCTCAGTGGTAGAAGAGGACAGGACAAGGAGTAATGGTCTCAAGTTGCAGTGGGGGAGATTTAGGTTGGATATTAGGAAAAACTTTTTCACTAAGAGGGTGGTGAAACACTGGAATGCATTACCTAGGGAGGTGGTAGAATCTCCTTCCTTGGAAGTTTTTAAGGTCAGGCTTGACAAAGCCTTGGCTGGGATGATTTGATTGGGGATTGGTCCTGCTTTGAGCAGGGGGTTGGACTAGATGACCTCCTGAGGTCCCTTCCAACCCTGATATTCTATGATTCTATGAAGAAAGGAGAGCCACAGAATACGGACCCTGGACTTCAGAAAAGTGGACTTTGACTCCCTCAGGGAACTGATGGGCAGGATCAGGATCAGGGAGGGATAGCTCAGTGGTTTGAGCATTGGCCTGCTAAACCCAGGGCTGTGAGTTCAGTCCTTGAGGGGGCCATTTAGGGATCTGGGCCAAAAATTGGGGATTGGTCCTGCTTTGAGCAGGGGGTTGGACTAGATGACCGTCTGAGGTCCCTTCCAACCCTGATATTCTATGATTCCCCTGGGAGGCTAATACGAGAGGAAAAGGAGCCCAGGAGGGCTGGCTGTATTTTAAAGAAGCCTTATTTAGGGCGCAGGAACAAACCATCCCAATATGCAGAAAGAATAGCAAAATATGGCAGGCGACCAGCTTGGCTTAACAGTGAAATCCTTGCTGATCTTAAACACAAAAAAGAAGCTTACACGAAGTGGACAAATGACCAGGGAGGAGTATAAAAATATTGCTCAGGCATACAGGAGAGAAATCAGGAAGGCCAAAGCACAACTGGGGTTGCAGCTAGCAAGGGATGTGAAAGGGAACAATGAAGGGTTTCTACAGGTACGTTAGCAACAAGAAGATGGTCAGGGCTGCTGCACTGGTGAGCAGCCCTCAGTTGTTTAAAAAAAAAAAAAAACAAACACACACAGGTTAAGGACTATTTAGAAAAGATGGACATGCACAAGTCCATGGGGCCAGATGCAATGCACGCTGAGGGCGTTGGCTAATGTGATTGCAGAGCCATTGGCCATTATCTTTGAAAACTCGTTGAGATCGAGGGAGGTCCCGGACGATTGGAAAAAGGCAAATATAATGCCCATCTTTTAAAAAGGGAAGAAGGCAAATCCAGGGAACTACAGACCGGTCAGCCTCACCTGAGTCCCCTGAAAAATCATGGAGCAGGTCCTCAAGGAATCCGTTTTGAAGTACTTGGAGGGGAGGAAGGTGATCAGAAACAGTCATTCAGCAAGGGCAAGTCATGCATGACCAAAATAATTGCCTTCTACGATGAGATAACAGGCTCTGTGGATATGGGGAAAGCGGTGGACGTGATATTCCTTGACTTTAGCAAAGCTTTTATTATGGTCTTCCACAGTATTCTTGCCAGCAAGTTAAAAAAGTATTGATTGGATGAATGGACTATAAGGTGAATAGAAAGCTGGCTAGATTGTCGGACTCAACAGGTAGTGATCAATGGTTCGATGTCTAGTTTGCAGCCAGTATCAAGCAGAGTGCCCTGGGGTCGGTCCTAGGGCCGTTTTTGTTCAACATCTTCATTAATCATCTGGATGATGAGCAGGACTGCACCCTCGGCAAGTTCGCAGAGGACACTAAACTGGGGGAAGAGGTAGATATGCTGGAGGGTAGGGATAGGGTCCAGAGTGACTTAGACAAATTGGAGTATTGGACCAAAAGAAATCTGATGAGGTTCAAGAAGGACAAGTGCAGAGTCCTGCACTTAGAATGGAAGAATCCCATGCACTGCTACAGGCTGGGGACCGACTATCTAAGCGGCAGTTCTGCAGAAAAGGACCTGGGGATTACAATGGACAAGAAGCTGGATATGAGTCAACAGTGTGTCTTTGTTGCCAAGAAGGCTAATGGCATATTGGGTTGCATTAGTCAGAGCATTGCTAGCAGATCGAAGAAAGTGATTATTCCCCTCTATTTGGCACTGGTGAGGCCACATCTGGAGTACTGCATCCATTTTGGGGCCCGCCACTACAGAAAGAATGTGAACAAATTGGAGAGAGTCTAGCAGAGGACAACAAAAATTATTAGGGTGCTGGAGCACATGACTTACGAGGAGAGGCTGAGGGAACTGGGCTTATTTAGTCTGCAGAAGAGAAGAGTGAGGGGGGATTTGATAGCAGCCTTCAACTACCTGAAGCGGGGTTCCAAAGAGGATGGATCTAGGCTGTTCTCAGATGACAGAGCAAGGAGATGGCAGATGGTGGCAGATGACGGAGCAAGGAGCAATGGTCTCAAGTTGCAGTGGGGGAGGTCTAGATTTGATATTAGGAAAAACTATTTTACGAGGAGGGTGGTGAAGCACTGGAAGGGTTACCTAGGGAGGTGGTGGAATCTCCATCCAGAGAGGTTTTTAAGGCCCGGCTTGACAAAGCCCTGGATGGGATGATTTAGTTGGGGTTGGTCCTGCTTTGAGCAAGGGGCTGGACTAGATGAACTCCTGAGGTCTCTTCCAACTCTAATCTTCTATGATTCTAGACATTCCCTTCTTAAAAATCTGGGGAAAAGCTATTATTATTTATATTACAGTATCATCTACGGGAGAACCAGGTTGGGGCCCTCTGTACTGAGGCAGAACTAAGTACGCTTGGACCGTCCCTGACAGGTGTTTGTTCTAGCCGTTCTAAAAACTCCCAATGATGGGGATTCTGCAACCCCCCTTGGAAGTCTCTTATAGAGCTTAACTACCCTTACAGAAGTGTTTCATAATATCTAACCTAAATCTCCCTTGCTGCAGATTAACCCCATTTACTTCTTGTCCTACCTGATCACTGTCTTCTTTAGAACAGCCCTTAACATATTTAAAGACTTAACTGGTCCCTGCCAGTCTTCTGTTCTCAAGAGTAAACACGGCTTTTTGAAAAAACCTTTCATCATAGGTCAGGCTTTTCTAAAACATTTAATATTTTTAATTGCTCTCCTCTGTACTTGCTCCAATTTGTCCAGATCTTTCTTAAAGAGTGGCACCCAGGATTGGACACAGTACTCCAGCTACAGGCCTCACCGGTGCCGAGTAGAACGGGACAATTACCTTCCACTTCTTACGTATCACACGCCTCTTACTATATCCCAGAGTGATATTAGCCTTTTTAGTCACCACGACTCATACTCAATTTGTGATCCGCTGTAACCTTAGATCCTTTTCAGCAGTACTACTACCTACCCAGTTATTCCCCATTTTGTAGTTGTGCATTTGATTTTTTCTTCCTTCCTAAGTGTACTATTAACCCTAACCCTATTTTGTATTTGTCTTTATTGAATTTCATCTTGTTGATTTCAGACCAATTCTCCAATATGTCAAGATCATTTTGAATTTGAATGCTGTCTTCCAATGTGCTAGCAAGCCCTCCCAATTTGGTGTCATCTGCAAAATTTATAAGCATACTCTCTACTCATTAATGAAAATATTGAATAGTATTGGACCTAGGACAGCCCCCCTGCATGGCCCCCCCCGGATGTGTCTTCCCAGTTTGACATCAAGCCACTGATAACTACTCTTGGAGTATGGTCTTCCAACCAGTTGTGCATCCATCTTCTAATAATTTCATCTAGACCACACTTCCCTAGTTTATGAGAATGCTGTGTGGGACTGTGTGAAAAACATTGCCAATATGGAGATACATCACGTCTACAACTTCCCCTCTATTGACTAGGCTGTCAAAGAAGGAAATTAGGTTGGTTTGGCATGATTTGTTCTTGACAAATTCATAATGGCTATTCCTTATAAGTCTATTATCCTCTAGTTGCTTACAAATTGATTGATTAATAATTTGTTCCGGGCTGGGAACAAACTATAAGGTATTGAAGTTCGACTGACTGATCTACAATTTCCTGGAGTCCTCTTTCTTTCCCCTTTTAAAGACAAGTACTGTGTTTGCCCTTCTCCAGTCCTCTGGGACTTCATCCATCCTCTACAAGTTCTCAAAGGTAATTGCTAACAGTTCTGAGATTGCTCAGCTAGCTCCTTTAGATAAAGTTCAGCAGGCCCCGCCAACCTGAATACGTCTAATTTATATAAATACTCTTTAATCTGTTTTTTCCCTATTTTGGTTTGTGTTCCTTCCCCCTTGTTGTTCATATTTATTATATTGACTATCTGGTCACCATTAACCTTTTTGTGAAGGCTGAAGCAAAACTCCTCAATCTTCTTGATGTTGTCTGGTATTAGCTCTCCTTCCATGCTAAATAGAGAACCTACATTTTCCTTCATCCTACATTTTCCTTTTGCTCCTGATGTATTTATAGAACCTCTTCTTATTTCCTTTTATGGTCCTTGTTAAGTGTTACTCATTTTGTGACTTAGCCTTTCTGATTTTGTCCCTACATGCGTGTGCTATTCTTTTGTAGTCAACCTTAGCAATTAGTCCATATTTCCATTTTTTTTGAAGGACTCCTTTTTTGATTTTCAGGTCATAAAAGAGCTCCTTGATGGAGCCATATAGGCCTCTGATTATTCTTCCCATCTTTCCTTTTCATTAGGATAGTTCACTGTTGTTCTTTTAATATTCTCTCTATCACACTGTAATCCAACCATCGGTTCCCCAAGAAATGAACTGAGATAGTCCTAGCAGATCTGGCATGAATTATTGAGATCTGTTTGGAAATCAGATCCTTATTTCAGTGAGTTGGTTCCTAAGAGTTAATTTTTCAGTAATTCAGTCAAAAATGTAATATAAAGAAAAGCAGAAGTCTGTTTAATATCCAATCTTAATTGTAGAATCTGGCCTCTGGCTAAAACCACACATTGAGAATTTGGCATTTATATACAAGGCAGAAAAGATCTTAAGGATTTTCCTGATATACTATCGAGCCTGTAGGCCAGGGCAATTCTCGTGAAGTTCCTTTTGGCTGCGATACTGGAATTCCTATGAGTTTTTATTCTCAGGGGTTTTATTGTTTGGGCATACCTTAGACAAACCACTGTTTGTTTAAGGTATGCCAAAACAAACCAAATATGCTCACCCTTCAATTGCCAAAGAGGGAAGTACAGTGCTTCATGTTGGAATTTTAAAAGATGCAAGCCCATTTTATGACCTGTAGGGGACGACTTTCAGAAGCACACATGGAAGTTAGGCAACCCACTCCAATTGACTTTCAATGTATGTTGGACACTTAACTGACCTTTGGGCTGCTAAAAATCTCCCCATACGTTACAATATCACAGAACATCATTTCTAGAACAATGTGAGTTACAGTTATTGTCATGAATAAGTGGTGAAACAGGGAACAAGTACTTACGGTTGCGCCCCAATTTCTCGAAGATGATAGAAGAGCTGAGGGAGATGGGTTTGAAGGAGGGTCTCAAACAGCAAACATAGTGACACGATGCCCTAGCAAAACAACACCACCACACCCTGAAAACATTCACTACTACTCATATATTCAAATTAAATATTAATATAGTTTTAATTTAAGCATTAAGACAAATAATTAATACATCAGTGTGTTAGGATATAGATATTCTGGCCTGTCTGTAAAGGCTTATACTCTAATTTAGCTGTATTCTTATCACTTAGCTAGTTATAGAGGTATAAAAGAGAGAATCAAAATCACTGTCTGACTGTATAAGGCCTTTGGCTAAGCAGCAGAGGCAGCCATAAGCTGGGAAGCGAACAGTCACATCCTCACATTCCAAACTAGTCACATTGAAATAAGGTGCTATTGGGCTGTTAGGAATACAATCCTGTCCTGATAATGCCTATCGCCTCCAGAGAAAGGGAAGTGCCTAGAAAATGTAAAAGGAAACTTAGCTTGATAGCATCCTGTCTGGCAAGAACTCACTTAATATCAATAGCTGGGATGTGAAATCCTCACTTCTGTATTGTTTTGTCATTATAGTTCCCACTTTGCTATTGTTTATTTGCTATTGTCTCTGTCTGGTTCTGTGATTTTTTCTGTCTGCTGTATAATTAATTTTGCTGGATGTAAACTAATTAAGGTGGTGGGATATAATTGGTTAAATAATCATGTTACAATATGTTAGGATTGGTTAGTTAAATTTCAGTAAAACGATTGGTTAAGGTATAGCTAAGCAGAACTCAAGTTTTACTATATAGTCTGCACTCAATCAGGAAGTGTGTGTGTGTGGGGGGGGGAATGGGAACAGGGAATGGGGGTGGGGAATTGGAATCATGTTTTGCTAAGGGGGGGAATGGGAACAGGGACACAGGTAAGGCTCTGTGGTGCCAGAGCTGGTTAGGAGGACACTAAGGAAGGAAACTGGAATCATGCTTGCTGGAAGTTCACCCCAATAAACATCGAATTGTTTGCACCTTTGGACTTCGGGTATTGTTGCTCTCTGTTCATGCAAGAAGGACCAGGGAAGTAAGTGGGTGAAGGAATAAGCCCCTAACATCTTGGTGCCGTGACTCGAATGCATCGCATCGGATAGGTGAGTGGCAGCCTGTAAGTCCCCCTCCCCAACAGTCTGCGCAGCTGCTTGGAGTGAGTATAGTGAACTCTCGTGATGGTAGTTGCGGGTTCTGGCAAGCCAGGGTAAAGGATTTTTTGGATAAATGGATAAGGAAGAGCCAGAGCCCATACCAGGTGCAGGGGTCAACCTGGGATGAGATTAAAAAGGAAATGGAGGAAGTGTTAGGGGCTTATTCCTCACCCACTTACTTCCCTGGTCCTTCTTGCATGAACAGAGAGCAACAATACCCGAAGTCCAAAGGTGCAAACAATTCGATGTTTATTGGGGTGAACTTCCAGCAAGCATGATTCCAGTTTCCTTCCTTAGTGTCCCCCTTCCCAGCTCTGGCACCACAGAGCCTTACCTGTGTCCCTGTTCCCATTCTCCCCCTTAGCAAAACATGATTCCAATTCCCTCCCCCCTCCACACACACACACTTCCTGAGCGCAGACTATATAGTAAAACTTGAGTTCCACTTAGCTATACCTTAACCAATCATTTTACTGAAATTTAACTAACCAATCCTAACATATTGTAACATGATTATTTAACCAATTATATCCCACCACCTTAATTAGTTTACATCCAGCAAAATTAATTATACAGCAGACAGAAAAAAATCACAGAACCAGACAGAGACAATAGCAAATAAACAATAGCAAAGTGGGAACTATAATGACAAAACAATATAGAAGTGAGGATTTCACATCCCAGCTATTGATATTAAGTGAGTTCTTGCCAGACAGGATGCTATCAAGCTAAGTTTCCTTTTACATTTTCTAGGCACTTCCCTTTCTCTGGAGGCGATAGGCATTATCAGGACAGGATTGTATTCCTAACAGCCCAATAGCACCTTATTTCAATGTGACTAGTTTGGAATGTGAGGATGTGACTGTTCGCTTCCCAGCTTATGGCTGCCTCTGCTGCTTAGCCAAAGGCCTTATAAAGTCAGACAGTGATTTTGATTCTCTCTTTTATACCTCTAACTAGCTAAGTGATAAGAATACACCTAAATTAGAGTATAGGCCTTTACAGACAGGCCAGAATATCTATATCCTAACACAGTGATACACAACTAGAGTAACATGAGCAAACCAGATCCCTTCAACTTCTAAGGCCTTGATCCTACAAGCACTTCCACACCTGAATAACTTTATATATAATGAGTAGTCACATTCAACTCCAAGTCACTCATGTGTAGTATCTCTAGGGTTAAGGTCTAAAGGCCAGATTTTTATAAGTATATAGGCACCAAAAGATACAGATAGGTGCCTAAGTAGGATTTTCAAAAGCATTTAAATGACTAAGACCCATTGATTTCAATAGTAGTTAGGTGACTAGGTACTTTTGAAAATCCCACCTCGGCACTGGCACTTATCTGTATTTTAGATGCCTAAATATCTTTTAAAAATCTGTCTCTAAGTCTATTAAAGGCCCAGTAATACACAATCTATGTGGTCTTAGTTTTATTCTGATAAAATAGACTCCAGTTACACTACACCTGGACACAGACAAAAGCAGTGCTTTTTGAATTATAATTAGAAAAAAGTGACAAATCAAATTATTACAAGGACAAGTTAAGTGGTCTAAACTGTGGAAAAACAAATATTCCCCATTTTAAAAATTCCTTTAAAAAAATCATGATGGAAACTAGCATACATTCCCATATACTGGGATACCATGCTGCTAATATACCAAAGCATAGGCCCAATCCTGTAAATGTTTATTTCCAGACAGAATATCTACCACTGTGAGGTTTGTTTATTTATTTGACCATCAGTGTGACTATTCACAGTACTAAGTGGTATTCCCAGGAGTAAGCATTTGCAGGATCAGCTGTAAGTCACTTTTTAACAAAATAGTCCACCATCTGTATCACAATGGATTCTTAGTGGCCCTCATATTTTAATTTTATTGGACATTCTTCTGTGCTGTTCACATAATTCATAATACATCATTACATAATTGGAAATATGATTGCTCTCTTCATTTATAAAACCCCTTAATGGAAAAAACACTTGTCAGTTTAAAACATTTTCTATAGCTTATGTAGGGCAAGAAGAACTTGTAATCATGGGAATTTTAAAAATCGTATGCTTAGCTAAATGAATGCCATTTTCTTTTAAATAAAAGTATTTTATACTTTATAAGATTTTATACAAAATAGAAAAGAAGAATGTTATACTTTAATAGTTAATACTGTAAACAGCATAAACAAAAAATAAGGCAACCAAAACTTTATACAAATGCAAGTCAATTTTTTAAACAACTTTGCATGCACAAACACTTGCACATGCAAGTCACAGAATTCACACAAATTCCATCACCAGCATATGATAGTGCTTAAAAAAGTGCATTCAAGTATGTTTATACACAAAGACGCATGAGTAAGAAGAGGCTAAGTTGAGACCCCTTTGAAAATGACTAGTAATGACTAAACCTATAAACTATAGTGCTCAAGTCTCATAAGAGTCTTCGTAATAGAGGTATCCAGTGTAATTCTACTACAGAGTAACTCAAACAACACTGAGGTCCATTGTCTACTACCTCTGTATCACACACAACTAACTGGCATCATTCAGGAAGGCACTTAAACACATGCGTAAGTGCTGTTCTGAATTTGACTCCCCCCAAAGCCTGATAGCATGACCACTGTATTATTAAATATGCCTTTGCCAGAGACTTTTACTATTATTGAGGTATAAATTATAGGATTTCAAATAAAGTTATATAATGTTACTTCAGATGTGCATGACATTTTCATCATAGTTGAAGGGACATAACTCAGCTATGTACACTTAAGAAAATAAAATAAAATCATGCTACTAAGCATTATTGTTCCATAACAAATAGAAATATAGACTGATTGGGTCTTATTTCCTAATGAACTTACAGAAGGATGAGAAGATATGGAATGGAGTCTGAAGAAAAAACGCACATACATCTCACGGAATATCTGATACAATTTGGAAGGTTCATGGTACAGAAAACAAAGTGGAGCAACTGAAATGATAAAAGAATTTAATTGACTCAATGCTGTAAACTGTTAAAATAGTTCAATGAGCAAGTGCATGAAGTAGGAGGAAAAACAAGCCAATAATCCCTTTAGAATAATAAATTTATAAATTAGTTCTGATTTATTTAGAAAGGTATATTTATTTTTAATATTAGATCCTATTATTAAAAGAAACGACAAGCAAAGGTGAATATTGTAGTCCATGTTACAACCCTATAGATTTCAAGAGGCAGAACTAACTGGATCCTGCCTATTCCATAGACCTGGCCCTGCATGATCATCAAAAATATGTTTTGAGGACGGATAGTCCAGTGGTTCTGGTGCTAGATTGAGACTCAGGAGACCTGGGTTCAATTTCATACTCCACTACAGACTTCCTGTGTACGCTGGGCAAGTTACTTTGTCTCTCTTGGACTCAGTTCCCCTTCTGTAAAATGAAAAGGAGTACTTGTGGCACCTTAGAGACTAACCAATTTATTTGAGCATGAGCTTTCGTGAGCTACAGCTCACTTCATCGGATGCATACTGTGGAAGCTGCAGAAGACATTATATACACACAGAGACCATGAAACAATACCTCCTCCCACCCCACTCTCCTGCTGGTAATAGCTTATCTAAAGTGATCATCAAGTTGGGCCATTTCCAGCACAAATCCAGGTTCTCACCCTCCCTTCCCCCCCCCCCCCCACACACACACAAACTCACTCTCCTGCTGGTAATAGCCCATCCAAAGTGACCACTCTCTTCACAATGTGTATGATAATCAAGGTGGGCCATTTCCTGCACAAATCCAGGTTCTCTTACCCCCTCACCCCCCTCCAAAAACCACACACACAAACTCACTCTCCTGCTGGTAATAGCCTATCCAAAGTGACCACTCTCCTTACAACGTGCATGAAAATCAAGGTGGAACATTTCCAGCACAAACCCAGGTTTTCTCACCCCCCCAACCCCCATACACACACAAACTCACTCCCCTGCTGGTAATAGCTCATCTAAAGTAACCACTCTCCCTATAATGTGCATGATAATCAAGGTGGGAAATGGCCCACCTTGATTATCATGCACATTATAGGGAGAGTGGTTACTTTAGATGAGCTATTACCAGCAGGGGAGTGAGTTGTGTGTGTATGGGGGTGGGGGGGGTGAGAAAACCTGGATTTGTGCTGGAAATGTTCCACCTTGATTTTCATGCACGTTGTAAGGAGAGTGGTCACTTTGGATAGGCTATTACCAGCAGGAGAGTGAGTTTGTGTGTGTGGGGGGGGGGGGGCGGAGGGTGAGAAAACCTGGATTTGTGCTGGAAATGGCCCCAACTTGATGATCACTTTAGATAAGCTATTACCAGCAGGAGAGTGGGGTGGGAGGAGGTATTGTTTCATGGTCTCTGTGTGTATATAATGTCTTCTGCAGCTTCCACAGTATGCATCCGATGAAGTGAGCTGTAGCTCACGAAAGCTCATGCTCAAATAAATTGGTTAGTCTCTAAGGTGCCACAAGTACTCCTTTTCTTCTTGTGAATACAGACTAACACGGCTGTTACTCTGAAACCTGTCATCTGTAAAATGGAACTAATAGCACTTCACTACCTCACAGAGGTGCTGTAAGGGTAAATATATGAAAAACAATGAGGTACTCAGAAACTACAATAATGAAGACCATATAAGTATGATCAGTCAAAGGATATATGGACACTTGCATACTCATTCTAAGGTCTGGATGAACATTTACATTAACTGGGCAACCATTACGAAGTCCTTTAAATACTAACTGATCCAAAAAATTGCTATCTAATTAAACTAAGCTGGGTGGATTTCTAAAGGGTTGTTTCAACTCTAAACATTAAGTCATTTTAAGAGACAGTTTTTAAAACAAACCTCCAGTCAGGCTGAGAAAGTGAAGGACTCCTGGCTGTGACTTCAACATTATCAACTGTGAGAAGGTTAGGAGGAGTTTGTAACCAAGCAGTTCAGTACTTAGACACAAAAATAAAAGGAGTGCTTGTGGCACCTTAGAGACTAACCAATTTATTTGAGCATAAGCTTTCGTGAGCTACAGCTCACTTCATCGGATGCTGTAGCTCACGAAAGCTTATGCTCAAATAAATTGGTTAGTCTCTAAGGTGCCACAAGTACTCCTTTTCTTTTTGCGAACACAAACTAACACGGCAGCTACTCTGAAACCTGCCATTAGAAGACACAGATTCTCTATGCCAACCAGGATTCAAATAGGATTCCATACTCAAGTGACACTCCATCTTTTGTAGCTCAAACAGTGGAGATAATAATGATTAAATCTGTATTGTTTATGGTAGGGAATGCAAGTTACTAAATAGGAGTACCTCCTCTTGAGGTTCTCTCCCATTGTGACTTCCCAGGCTACCTATGCTCTTCACAAAAGAAAAGCTGTTGAAACTTATCAGAACAAGCAGAAACTTAACTAAACAAAAACATTCCATCATCATCTGAGAAGGAACCAGTTTTAATTTGTACATTTGCACCAGCTGCCTTGTCCATTCTGAGTGCTAAAGGATTTTTCACAAAATACAGAATTTAATTGTTTCTTGAATTCTTGTTGGCATAATGACATGTTCATTTAATCCAAACTCTTTTTTAAAAATCAGGATTTCCAGAGAAGACATACTAATGCAGTAAAGAGAGAGAGAGCCCAAACCATCCAGTATTAACAAGCTGCTAATATTTTGTGAATTATTCATTGTATTCACAAAAGACATTTTTGTAATTTCCCTTTTAGCAGTAAGTCATGAACATTCCATTATATGATGCCACTCACTACCTGTCCTAGCCATGTGTTTATGCCAGTGGGCCTTTTACATACAATTCACTTTTATAAGAAACCACTGTTCACACATTTCTTGCCTACTCACAGCACAAAGATAACACAGCCTGGCAAGCCATCCTCTCTCCCCATTTGTGTACACTGAAATTCAATTACCATGAATGAAGCTAGCTTCTGACCTAGAGATCAAGTGTTCCAATAATAGTTCTCTGTATAGGGACTCCCACATGTTAGCAAGTTATAACAAGAGCAAATGAGATCAGTCTGGACATTTTTCTAATTATGCATACACACCTTGGATACACAAACAAGTGGAATACATAAATGTTTAAAATGCATAAAAGAATAGTTTACAGTTTACCAAAAATATGTGGATGTGTGATATAAACTGTGGTTTATTTACAAAAACTATGCAGAATTATTACTTAAAATAGTAATTTGAAAGTCATACTTACCATACATTGAAAAGCCATGAAAAGGAATTACACCTACAAAATAAGGAAGATTCTTTTATCCTTTTATATTTGTTTATTTATCCATAGAAGTATTCATATTTATTGCTTTTTCAAATTCCTAAACTGAGCTTTGTGCTTCACAGGAACAACTAAAGACATATTCCATATCCTGAAGAGCTTAGAGTCTTAGACCCTGATCTTGCAAACACACACATGCTTAATTTAAACAGGGAGTATTCCCAATTATTTCAGTGGAACTACTCACATGGTTAAAGTTAAGCATGTCCTTACGCGCCTGTAAGATCGGATTAAGGACCTGATTTAGCAAAGAATGTAAGCACATGTTTAACTTTAAGCATGTGCTTACGTGCTTTCATGAAATCAAGGCCCAACTTCAGACAAGACTCAACCAGCAAGGGCCATACACTGACAAGAACGATGGAACAGGGAAAGAAAGAAAGTTACACTAATGAGTTCATGCAGTACCCAGTAAAGATATGTAGACATCTTGGCAGTTGTGTTGTTTATTTTCCTCTCTTTTCCAAATCATCTCATTTCCCATAGGTGACATGGCTGAAATGAGTGTTCAGAGGGGATTTGAATGAGGAGAGGGAAAGTGTTTGGCAAATGGGTTTAAGGAGGATGCTTCATTCTTTGTGGGCTGCGTAAAAGAATACATGGAAACAGAAGTCGGAAAAGGGGCCAGAGGATGTACCAAGACTGGCATCGTTGCTGGAATGGAGAAGACGCAAAAGGAGACAAGGTTAGAGATACAGACACAAGATCAGTGACGTAGGACCTTGAAAGCACAGACAAAGAGCATGAATTTGATATAAAGGGCAATGAAAAGCCAGCAGCAGGAGTCAAAAGGGAGGGGGTTGATATGGACAAAATGACCAGTGAGAAAAGAAGATTATAACAGCAGCAGTAAGGGTAACGTTAATAGCACTAATGTGATAAATATATTCATACCTTTGTGCCTAAAAATCAAGACCAAAAGTGAGAGCCTAAAATTGGCATCTCAGTGGCATGCTTTCTAGAGGTGCTGAGCAACTAGGGATTAGCTGAATTAAGTGGTGTTCCAGTCAGGTCCCCTAAGCAAGAATCGAGAAGAGTGAAGTATGAGCTACTATCCTTATCCTATGCTATCAGAATATTCTCCTACACAGAGAATCCTAAAGTGGCTAATAAAGCTAGATTTAACGTGGCTTTGCAGTAGATCCAGTGTGAGGATCTAGCCCAATGACTTTAATTTCATTATACTACTGGCTGAGGTTCACTCTTATTCTGCTTATTTGTTAAGTTTAGCTTATTTTTGCATTGCTAAAAGTAGTAATTTTCCCAGCTTCCACTAGAGGAGGCAATAGTATAACTCTTACCATTTGGTGGATAAAAAACAGCATATTCTTCCAACGCCGAGTTTTCCTGTGAATGAGCAGACATGGGTTTAAACACACTCAAATGGTAAAAGTCTCTTTAGAATGTGAACTTTATTACTTTTCAGTAATATCATTTAAAAAGTTAATTATTAATTTTGTATAATTTTATATTGATAACTAGCATGCAAGTCATTTCACGAGTCATATAATAAAGAAGATATAGTGTTCCTCAAATGTAAAACATAGATGTGACACAACAAAGGAGATTGGCAAACCGTAGAGAGGAGATGAGGGAGAAGGAGGAGTTCAATAATAGCATCACATGGAGACTGTGTGTGTTTGTGCACATACATACATTCTGGAGATTGTTACGTTTTGTGTTTCGTTAAATAAAAATGAATAAAGAGTATAACTGACTCACTCGCTGTAAGCCTTGCAGACAAAAGTGAGTTTTCAGAAGGGATTTAAATGAAAAGGAGAGTGCCTTGGCAGACCAGAACAGGGAGAATGTTCTATGCATAGGAACAGCTCTTAGAAAGGTGCAGAAATGTTAGTGAGAGGAAAAGGAAATTGTTGCATTAAGGCTGAATCATTGAAGGAGTGGAGGGGTATCATAACTGAATTACTTTTCCTATTTTTCTTTCATATCTTAAAATCCCTATTGCTCCAACAAGCCCTTTTTTTCAAATCTAATATCAGTGCCAACAATAAAAAAGGAACACACAATTTCTTCTATTCCTATGCAAAAGGGGCATGTGCTAATACTATACAAAACTATTTTTTAGACCCACAATAAAATATTGACAGTCAATTTTGAGGCATAATTCAGTGCTTTTCTTAAACACAACTGCACCTATTTTAAAAGATGTTTTTAATTTCTTTTCTGTAGTTTTAAGATAACAGAGAACATTCAACTAGAACAGCGATATAAGTGTTTACTAGTTATTTAAATTCATGGTTTAAAAACCTTAAATAAATGATTATTTGTTATGATAAGAAAAAGGATCTCTTCGAATATTATGTGTTTTCATCTCTTGTTCTTTGCATTTGGCACATGTTATAAAATAGAATCCTCTGCAGTGAGAGAGATATTGCCAAATCCAGCAGGAAACGAAGAAAATCTGCGTTACATTATACAGTTTCCTGTACAGTAGAACCTCAGAATTATGAACACCTTGGGAAAGGAGGTTGTTCATAATTCTGAAACGTTTGTAACTCTGAACAAAAAGTTATGGCTGTTCTTTCAAAAGTTTACAACTGAACATTGACTTAATACAGCTTTGAAACTTTACTATGCAGAAGAAAAATGCTGCTTTTAACCATCTTAATTCAAATGCAACAAGCACAGAAACAGTTTCCTTACTTTGTCCAAAAAAAAAATAAAATAAAAAAAACTTTCCCTTTATTTTTTTTAGTAGTTTACGTTTAACACAGTGGATGTACTGTATTTGCCTTTCTTTTTTTTTTTTTGGTGGTCTCTGCTGCTGCCTGATTGCGTAGTTCCAGTTCCAAATGAGGTGTGTGGTTGACCTGTCAGTTTTTAACTCTGGTGTTCGTAATTCTGAGGTTCTACTGTAGTACGGAACCAATTGAACTGGATCAAAAACGTCCCTATTTAGTTGTGGCCAACTGTATATATATATATATATATATACACACACACACACACGCGCGAACCCTGTGGGAAGAGAAAGTTTGTCTACTTAATGGAGGACTTAGTTAAAATTAATCTGATTTTTAGATTTAATATTATCATATAAAGAACTTTAACCACAAGTGTATGATAGTATATTTTGTGTGTGTATATAATCTCAGTATATTCAAATAGCCATATTTTAATGTACAACACATACATAGTGGTAACATACATGGGATAACTTTCAGGGACATATGAGAAGCTGCATCATCATGTACATTCTGTCCACTAATTCACTGGAACCAGAACTTGTTCTAAACCTTTAAGTAGGTTCAAACAAATGCGATTTTTTAAAATGACTCTGATAAGGAACTATCTCATCCTTTACCAAATTGTGGAATTTCCTCAATAAAATTACATTGAATGGAAATCCAAAATGGTCAACATTCAGTTTTGCTCCAATGGTAACTTTAATCTAGTATCTCATGAATGTACTAGCAATGAGAGTTTACGATTGGAAAGGGAAGAGTCCCAGCTTTACAAGACTATATACACCACTTCCTCTGGGCCCTCCTGGCACTTGAAAGCCCAGAGATATTGGACTAAAGTTTCTTAGGTTTATAAAATTTATTTGTTATATATTTCTGTCATTCCAAGGACCATGCAGTTAAACTCAAGGGGTGAAATCGTGGCTCTATTGAAGTCAATGGGAGTTTTTCTTTTATAAAAGTAAGCAGCATATACAGAATACACAATAGTTTGACAAGGTAGGATTTTATTGGCACTCATTTAGAGTATCTAAAGTAACTCTCTCATGACTTCACCATTCATGAGTAAGAGCTGATTATTCCAAACTTATTTCAATAAAACTTTACATCATTTATTGTTTGAATACAGTAAAAGCTTTTTGGCATGTTGGAGAAATGGGGGGGTGCCAGTAAGTGAAAAATTCCGGTTAACTAACAGGGAGGGAGTTTGGGTGCAGCATGGGGTGTGGGTCCACCCCACCCCAAGCGCTGGCTCTGAGCTCCCATTGGCCAGGAGGCAGCATGCAGAGCCGCCTAGCTGCACCTCCGCCCAGGAGCAGCAGAAACAGGTCAGCGCTTGCGGGGAGCCACTTGAGGTGAGTGCCCCCTGGATCTGGCACCCCAAAACCCCTCATGAACCCCAACCCCGAGCCCCATCCCGCACCCAAACTCCCTCCCAGAGCCCACACCCCGCACATTAGATGAAGAGCTGGACAAGAGACTGAGTGGGACAGAAAGTGCAGATGGTAGGGGTAGGATATGAGGGACAAAGAGCCAAGGGTGGGGAAGTGACAGGTCAGAGATAGGTTGGAGGGAATGAGGCAAGAGCACACTCCTCTCCAGAGCCTGGAATGGAACCCAGATTCCTGAGTCTTCTGCGGTCAGCAAATATCTGTGAAAACCCTGACAAAAATGTCGAATCCCCTTGTAGTACTTGTCCACACAGAGGATGACAACCTGCTACTGCAATCAGTTACTCCATGAGCTCAAGTGGCAGAGGTCTGTATAGTGGATCTCAAGGTTCCAACCCTGCTGATGACCCCTGAAGGTGTCAATATAATGACACGTGATGGAATTTATTTTTTCAGTTTGCTTTTGTAAAAACCTAGGAAATTACACATAAAAAAAACCTTAACTTAAAATAATATTAAGGTCAAGCACTTCTAAGTCAGGAAATATGAGAACAAAGATTGCCCGTGCATATGTGTATTCATTATTATATAGTCTTTAATTACATGACTGTATACTTTGTGCTTTCGTCTAATGCTGACCCTCACGCCTAGAAGAAATTCCCTGTAAACATCTTCAAAACTAACATTAGCTTCCTCCAAAACCCTCCATAAAACTCTCCTTTGTCAATAGGCCTATGTAAAATTGACAAAAGCTACACTGCTAGTATGCTGAGACTGCCACCTATCATGCTGACCTATATGTTCTCACTATTTCTTTGTACTCACCCTTTGGTCTGCCTGTACCCAACTGTTGTCTGTCAGATTGTAAACTCACTGGGACAGAGACTGCCTTTTTGTTCTGTGTTTGTACAGCACCTAGCACAATGGTGTCATGGTCCATATCTGGTGTTTCTATGTGCTAATACCAGTAAATAAATAAATAAATAAATAAATATATAGTATTTTCCCTGCTTCAGCTGGCCCACCCTGTGCACTGAATAAGGCAGGAGTTCGATGGAAAAAAACAGTATATGATCATGTAAATTAAAGACTGTATCAATGCAAATACATAGGCAACCTTAATTCTCGCATTTCCTAACTTTTGAGTGTTTGACTTTGTGATCTTAATTACTGTCTTCTAATTTACTTTTTGTGTACATATGTAATATACATAAATTAAACCCATATAGATTTGCTTTTTTGGTATACTACATACAACAATCAACACTACTCTTCATATTATCTCTTACAATACTTTTACTTTACCTCGTATGTATGATTTGGGTGGAGTAGCGCTATTGTAAGAAAAGTGCTCCAATACTGATGTATCTCGGGAAAAACAGAGTAATACCTGCAGAAAACAAAGTAAAAAAAACATCAGCTGACTTGCTCGATGAACAAAACAGTGTCAAACACACAATTATGCACTGAGAGTTGTTTCATTTTAAGATCTTCTGTATCTAATACTATAGAGTTAATAGCAAAAAAACCTCTTACGAGACTATTTTAATTTTTGAAACACATTATGATCCAAGATTTCTACGTTTGTATTTTCAGACCAGTCTATGCCGAGGTGTGTATGTAAACCATTTGTGTATGCAGTTATATGTATGCATGTAACTGACCACTTACATGGCTAGCAGGCAATTTCAATACCAAGTTACCATGATTGACAGCCATCATACTAACTGCATAAACAAACAAAGCATGTGCATTTTTGTGTATGTGCAGTTCTAAAATTGCCTGGTGCCTAACATTCTCCATCAGACACAGAGCCTTTACAGAATATCTTGATAGTATATATTCTCAACATTTACTTTATTATGAAACAACACAATGGGAAAATACCAGATTAGGAAGACAGCATTATATCAGCCTCTATCAAAAAGCATATTTAGTGTTAAATAGTTTAGGATAAGAACACAAATATATCTGTATATGGGAGATCATTCTAGATTCTGAAGAAGGATATCACCTATAAGAAAAGAGGCTAGCACATTGTGAGCAATCCTGGAATAGCTATAACAATAATAAAAGATGAAATATATGTATCTGAAGTAATGGAAACATTGTGTCATATTAAATTATATGATATTTGAAGATCTGAATGTTATCATGCAGTCAAAGACTGAACCACAACAAACATACACAAGGTGGCAGAATTAAAGTTGAGTCTGCTGTTTCCTGACCTGGGTGCTTATCTCCGCAACTTTAAACATTCTTTAATATAGTTTTTAATAGAGAATATTTTAAATCAGGACTACAATTTTTAAAAAAAATCAAAAAATGTTTTAAATGCTGTAGTGCTGTTTCATTACATATTTTCTGTTTCATAAAATAAACTGTTTTTTCTTTGAATAAATGATCGTGAATAGTTTTCAAATAAATTGGTCAAAAACAAACATGCAAAATTGTGACTTTTGTAAACCACTTGCACTTCTATTTGAAAACAGATAATATTCTTTTTGTGATAACATTTTACCTTTTTTGAATCCCAACAATTTCTCATATTTAAACATCTTTTTTAAAAATAAATAATCTTAAATAAACACTCTAAATTAAATACTGTTACTGAATAACTCACAATCATCTTCAAATTGTAACAATATACAGGCAAAGTTAATACTCAGTATATGTTAACTGATGTGGGAGAGTCTAATCGAAAAAGGAAATAAACAATGTTCCCCAGTAGGAAAAAGAATCTAACATTTATCTGCAGCTCTCTCTTAGGAATTCTGGTGTCTGGAAGTTTTTAAAATCAAGACTGGATATCTTTCTAAAAAGTATGCAATAGCTCAAACGAAGTTGTTGCTTGATACAGAAATTACTAGGTGAGGTACTTTGGGCTGTGTTCTGCAGGGAATCAGACCAGATGATCATAATGGCCCCTTCTGGACTTAAAATCTATTAATCCTATGTCTCATACAGAAGAGAAATAAAGCCAAAAGAAAACCATGATAACACAAGCTATTTTTCAAGTATACAAATATTTGACAAACTAACAAGGTGTTTATACTATCAGTCCAAAATTAAGAAGAAAATTAACCACTAAATTCAAAAGGATAAACTTAAAGTAATAAAATCATGGGGCATGTGATAAAGAGGAATTTTACAATCGATATCAATGGACCTCAATCATAACGTAGGAGAGTTATAAAGTGGTAAAAATGTAATATAGAAATCACACTCATGCAAATAACTGAAAATAAGCAACTTTATCTCACTGTATTCTTCACACAAAGGATTAAATAGGACTAGGGGTCTACCAAATTCGTGGCCGTGAAAATCATGTCATGGACTGTGAAATCTGGTCTCCCTCATGAAATTGGTCTCCGGCCACCCAGTTCTGAAGGCAGAGCGGACAGCGATGGCTGCTGGCCAGGCACCCAGCTCTGAAGGCAGCACCACCGCCAACAGCAGCACAGAAGTAATATGCAATCCTGCACTTCTGTGCTGCGGCTGGTGGTGGCACTGCCTTCAGAGCTGGGCGCCTGGCCAACAGCCGCCGCTCTCCGGCCAACCAGATCTAAAAGCAGAGCAGAGAGCAGCTTCTCCCGTGGCCCAGCTTGAGGCAGCGCCACCACCAACAGCAGCAGAGAAGTAAGGATGGCAATACTGTGACCCCTAAATAGGCTTGCCACCCCCTTTTGAGTCAGGATCCCCAGTTTGAGAAATGCTGCAGAAAAATCACATTTTTCATAAGCTGGTCACAGCATAAATAGCAAAATGTCTATTTATGCTGTTACCAACCTGCAAAAAATGTATGATTGCGCCACAATTTAAGTAGACCCCTATTTATAAATAAATAAGAACCAATGGTACAACTCAATACTATTATTTATTATTAAATCTTGTCATTATCATAAGCCCAGATGCTCCAGACAGGATCAGGGCCCCACTCTGGGTGCCATACAAATCTAAGAGGTAGACATCATCCTTTCCCCAAAGAGCTTGCAATCTAAGTAGTAATAACTAATTCTGCCAAAAAACGAAGTACTAGACAGACAACTGATTTCTATAGCCCTTTTAAGCTATAATTTTCAGTGTTCAAATTCTCTTACTTAACCAACATTTTCCCCCTCACTTATCATTTGGAATCAGCAAATAATATGCCATAACAGAGTGATTCCTAAATTGTGGTCTGTGGAGCCCCTTCTTGGTGGTCTACAGAATGAAACAATTTGAGAAGTAGTTGAAGCTGAAGATTAGGTAGGGAATGAAGGTTGTCTTTAGGAGATATACTTCTTTTACAAACCATTTTGCAGAATGGAATAAAGTACTAAATGGAATTAGACACAAGGAGTGATCAGAAGTTTAGGGTTGTTTTTCAAATCTCAGAACCAAATTTAGCTCTGCACTTTTAAAAAGAGCACACATGGATTTAGCTAGGTGACCGTTGTTGAAGTCATTGGGGATTATGTTGCTAAAATCCAATACTTTTTGATGTTTTTGTTTCTTTGAATTCCTACAATCACATTCATCTTTATAACTCAAGACTTAAAATGTTGAAAGGAAACAAAAATAAAACCTTCAAATGTGGCTATGTACTGAGAAATGACTATGCAAAAATGTCATCATATTTAGCAAATTTGCTGTCCTATGTTCCTGAGTGACATAAGCTTCCCAGCACTGATAGAAACAAGTTTTTATTTCTGTCATCACTGTAGAGCCAATACAAAAATTATTCTCTCTTTTTCATGACTGTCAGATAACTAACATATTTATTGACCCAAAAGAACAGTTTGATTTCAGCTCCCAAGCTGAGATGCTCAGACTGACAGAAAATTTATCTTCCGACTCCTAAACAGAGAAAAATGTACATAGAAGTATTTGAGACTGAATAAATATGGATACCTGGGGTGTAATTTTTATGAAGTCTCTTTTCAGAGTATAAATCATATTTTAATTCAGATATATTTTTATTTGAAAACTGTAATTGTACTTTTAATTGAGATGAAATAGAGATATAAAATTTCAAATGGGCACCTAAAAGAAATGCGTAAAGTTATATATATCCACAAACACACAGATATATTTGAATAAATATATTTAATTACAAATGTATACATTTTCTACGTATGGGAACAAGCAGCATTAAGAACAATTTCTTGGTTAATTTTTCCTCCAGACCATAAGCTCAGACTCACATAGGGCACACTAACTTCAAAAAGGCACACATGTAGTTTCACATAGCTATAAAAAACAAAATTAAACAAGCCCACCCTAACAGCTGTGACTAATCAAGCTGAAAGTGCTTTGAAAATGGTAAGTTTGCTCCATGACATTTATGTTGACACTGCAATCAAATACACATTAGGAAATTCATGAATGTAATCTCCTTCCATTTAAAAAGATTTAAAGGGAAGTAATGTAGATAATTCCATATAAATTAACTAGAAATTATTTGCTAGAAATAATGTTAGAAATGATGAAAATGACATTGCTGCATCCATACAATACTATATTTATAATTACTATGTTTTTTATTTTTAAAATATTTAACCAAATCATTAGCCATTACAGTAGGCGATTGTCAAGCAACATTTTTATTTTTAAACTAAGATTTTGACTTGTCTCTTCAAGACTTAGTCAATTTCTGTGAGTCCTTCAACTCTAGTTTTTTTGTTGTTTTTTTTAAACTAACTTATGACTACTGGAAAAATAAAGAACCGGCTGACTTCATCCCTTTTACGTTATTGTATTGAAAAAACAAATAGGTAGAATCATTTCCAATTTGGTGGCCTCTGAATAAGTCTTTGTCTCCTCCAATAGACTCCTATCCAAGTGTCTTGTTCAGCTTCTACACTAGTCTTGTTCAAATTCAAAAATATTCTATTTGATAATACAAGGGACTTCAGAAAGTCAAGGGCATTGACACAGGAGAGTGAGTGACCCTGGTCTTCCTATAGCATAAAGGTTATTTTATATAACCTACATTCAGAAAGTGATATTATTTATTCTTTGTATTGCAGTAAAACTTACAGCCCTCAATTAGGAGCCCCATTATGTTAGGTGCAGTTAGTTCAAACATGTACCAAAACACAATTCCTGCTCCAAAGGTGTTACAATCCAACAAACTCATACTTTCATCTTTTCTAAAGCAGAACTAGCTACTTACCTGATACAAATAATCCTCAAATACAAAATAGTAGTCATCGTTGCTCGCTGTCAGCTTTACATCCTACAATTAAAAAAATATACCAGTTTGTTGCTGAAAGATAATTTTTTCATTTGGGTGATGTCTGCAGAATCGAGGCCCAGGATAGTGGTTAAAGACATTGTTTCAGCATTAATGAGTTCCCTTTCACTTATCAGTTGATGTCATACACAGACTTCATATTTATAATTACAACACACAAACACTACAATAGTTTGATTACAATCATATTCTGGACTAAAACTTGGAGACCAAAAACTCTCCCCTTGGTGTTTATTCAGACCAGCATCAAACAAAAAGCATCCTTGAGTCGTCATTAACTACCCACCCCAAACACCAGCAGTTTAGGGCTCAATCCTGCAGACAAGTCCTCCGTGTTCTTGTGGGGATTTTTAAATAATGACTAGATTCTACAATTGTCATTAATGCTAAAAGAAGGTTACTTACTTTTAACGGGAATTCTTCAAGATGGACTCCATACATTCACATGCAGGGGATGCATTGGCTGGTGCAGCTTGGACTATGGAAACTTCTCACAGCAGTGCCTGTTAGGGGGCTCAAACATCCCTACTGCTGCTCCTGCCCCTCCCCTCAGTGTTTGTGAACGTGCTATAAAAGGGGGCACAGTGTCCCCTGTGTCAGTTCCTTCTAGTCCACCACAGAGTCAATATTTCATTAGCAATCTGAAGAAGAGGGGAAGGTGGGCAGGGAGTGGGAATGTGTAGAGTCCCTCTCGAAGAATTCCAGTTACAAGTAAGTAATCTCCATTTCTTCTTCAAGTGTCCTCTGTATATACCGAGTCATGGGATAGTTTGGCAAGCAGCAACCCACGACTGGATGGTGGGATTCAGTATCCTAACTGAATAAGGATTGTAGTATGGCCCTACCGAACTGAGCATCCAATCTAGATGCTGGATCTAATTAATAGTATTTGGCAAAGGTGTGGCTCGAGCCTCAAAGTAGCAGCCTTACATATTTCAATCAGAACATTTCTGGACGTGCTAGAGAGGTAACCACTGTGCTAGTCAAGTGTGTTTATAAAGGATGTGAGCCATCCCTGTGTGGCCTCTTGTGTCCATGCGCAGCAGTGCCGGTCACCCTGCCTTAATTTCCCAGATCGGGTTGTCAAATTCATTGGGTTGCATTAAACAGCGTCCCCACCCACCCCTGCCCCAGCATACCTTCTGAGGGTCTGATTTATTAACAGAAAGTTCAGCAGACACTCAAGAAAGGCTTTCACCCAGGCTTCTTAGCAGGGAGGCAAACTTCATCTGAGTTTATCAGTCCCACCTGAGTCTAGCAATCCCATGCCCAGGCCCATTACCCATAAGGCACTCTGTATGATTTCTTCTCTGTAACTAAGGCCTCTGCAGGGCTTTTGTGTTGAATGCAGCTCCTCACCTGGCAGCACGCAGCTCCTCACAGGCTGGGCCTTCTGCAGCTATCTGGGAAGTCCCTCCATAAATTCCTTCTCCTGAGGATTCTATTGCTGTGTTCCCTGGGAGCACCTCTCCCTCACAAGCCTCCTAGCAGCACCCTCCTCCAACTGAGCGTTGGTAGCTATTTATCAGATCCAGGTGTTTGTTAGCTAATTAGCTGCTAACTAGCTACCTGGGCACTTAGCTACTGACAAGTGGCTGACATGGGCTCATTTTCCTTTACGAAGTTCATCACAGGTAGACTGGTCCTGACATCCTTTAAAAAGGGCCCAGACACCCCATGACAGTGTCCTAACTTCTGCAGAAGGAGGATCTGATGCAACTGTATATCCCTGTTCTTACAGTTGTCAGCATAAGAAATAAAAATTTTAGGAGACTTTTGAAGCTCTCTCATCCTATTCAGATAGTAAGCTAAAATATGTAGTTTGGATTCTTTTTTATAAGCATGAGAGCTTGGAAAGGCAACCAGCAATTAACTGATATGAAATCCAGACACCACTTTTGAAAGGATTCAAGGATGAGGTTTAAGGGCAATTTTATCTATGTAAAAAACAGTGAATGGTCAGGTCAGCCATAAGAGCATGCAACTCACTCACTCACCTTGCTGATGTAAAGACTATTATAAAAGCTGCTTAAATAAACATATGAAATAAAGAACAATCCACCCTTGGTTCAAAAGTAGGATTCATGAGCTGGGTGAAGACCAAATTAATTTCCTATGATGAATTTGGGTCTTTCACTGGTGGGTACATATTAACTGAAACTTTCATAAATATTTTAACTGTGTCATGTGCAAAGACAGATTTATTATCTATAGTACATGATGCGCTGCTATTGCTGTTTAAGTGTAGTGTAAGACAGGTCTAGAGTCTTTACATGCAGTAAATATTAATACACTAAACTGTTGCCCACACAGAAACTACACGCTTGTCAGGTCATGAATTTATACCACCTAAACTCCACACTTTCTGGTTGATTGCTTCCTGGAAATAACCTTCTAAAGTGCAAGATTTTTTTTCAAGGTCCATTAAAGTCCTACAACCCATGGCAGCTAGATGTAGAGAAAGAGGACTGGGAGATGAACCTTCACCTCCTCTTGTGAAAACAGCTTTTGCTGCTATCACTGGCAGAAAGTTGTAAACCCCCTCAAAGAAGTGAAGAATGTCCATATACCACCGTTGTCTCAGCCAGGTAGAATTTATTAGAATTACTCTGGCCCCACTGTGCTTTATCTTTATGACCCGCTGTGTAAGAGGAAAAGGAGGAAGCATATAACAGGCCCACCCCCCAATTCAGAAGAAAAGCATCCAGTGTGAACAGATTGTCTCTGTCCATTCTGAGCAGAAACAAGGGTATTTCATATTCTGGCTCATGACGGAGAGATCTACTTCCAGAAACCACCAGATATTGAATATGTCCTGAATTACTGAATCCTTAACAGAACGTTCATGCAACTGCCTCACAGCACTGATCTATTATGTTGCTGTAGTTGCCTCCTAAGTTCAGGGCAATTGGGTAGATGTTGTAGTGGATACAGCAGGCCCATAGCTAGACTGCCTCCTTGCACAGCTGAGACGAGTGAGCTACTCCCTTCTCATTGCTGTTTTCTTGTCTGTGACAATTTGCACTACTTTGTTCTGGATGTGAGATAGAAAAAATTTGAGAGCTAGACAGATGCACTCCTCTCCAGTTTACCTATAAATCTATTTTTTCCATGACTCCAATTGTCCTGAATTAATAGATTGTGAAGGTGCGCTGCCCATCTACTCTTAGACTCATCTGACGTGACTGTCAATGATGGAGTTAGGAAAACTGAATGATTCCCTTTCAGAATATTCTCTTAGAGTATCCACCATGACAAAGATGAAAGAATGTCATGAAAGATGACTGAAAGAATACTCTGAACATAGGGCATGTCTACAGAGCAGCTAGAGTCTGATTTCCAGCACAGGTACACAGATATACACTAACTCTGCCAGAGCTAGCACTCTAAAAATAACAGCATGATTATGGTGGAAGGACAGCGACTTGTGCTAGCTTCCCAAGTATGTACCCGGGGGTCAGGCAGGATAGTCATATCTAAAACTGGGAGACATACCTTACTCTGAATTAGAACCAAAAAATATCAAAAACTAGGTGAGAAGTCTCCTCTAAAGCAACTCTCAGGAGCATTAATATTGTAACCATTCTACCCATGAGATAATTAAATTGCAAATCCTCTGAAGGTGAAGAGACTGCAACATTACCAACATTCGCATCAGGAGAAGAATCATTCTCAAGCTCTGGGTATACCTGCTGATATTCCATTTGAACTACCGGCTTCTCTTCTTCAGATAAAGCATCCAGCACTATAGTGGGAAAGTGCTCTCTTTAAGTAGATACAAAAACTGGATCCAAGAGTCTCGGATCTGAGGTGTGAGCCTTTTCCTATCTCTAGTCTGAGATGAGTGCTTATGCTGGTAAGGCTGAAGGGCTCTGTGATGCCTAGGCAATGGGCAATATGGCCACACCACACAAGGTGGCACTTGACAATCCTGCCACTTGCCACTTAACCCAACTATGGCAACATCTCATAGGACAAGATGATCCACACAGATTATATCTAGTTGTATAGTCAGGTTTTTGTGACTGAAAGCTCAGATGAACATCAGTAACTCTAATGTGATCCAATTCTTCAGAGAGTGGATCTGATCTCAGATCTGACAATCACACTATTGGCAAAATAACTGATCCTGGCATCTATTCTAAACAATGGAGTGTAATGGCGGGGAGGGGAACCTGGCTGACTCTTAGGGAAGCGGCCAGGGAATACCAAGATAGATCCCTCTATCTCTTCCTCTCATCTGGTGTAGAAGGATGACACAGTAGATTTCTTCTTCTCTCCCATAAGAGATGAATCATTCAGATCTGAGAAACACTCCAAATGCAGCTCTGCGCACCTGAGCCATAGGAACCAGATGTACTGGCAACAAGAGCTACAGAGGTTTTTTCAGATCTGATGCAACCTTCTGAACTGAGGAGAGATCCTTTGGGAGAGGTTTTCTCCATTATGGATCATTTGTTCTCTTTGGCTTCAGAACAGTTAGGCTCTGATCTTGCTCAGAGAGATCTGAGGAATCCCCCAGCATGTAGCTTTGTCTCAGCCTTTGGAGCATGCTTAGCCTTGATACTGTCTTTCTTGGAGCCAAGATTATCAGATCTGATGTGGCTTGGCTCTCATGTCAGAGGCCACAACCAATCAAGGTTTTAAGTGCTTCAAAGCTGGATCCAATTATTTGGATACTGATAATGCAACAGCCTTGGAACCAGAGCCCAGCTCAGAGACCAGTGCCTTTTGCGCTGCAAGGTCTGGTAGGTTCTAGGCATTATATTAGTTTCCTGTCCTTAAGCCTGGATTCTTTAGCAGAGTTGGAGCAGAAAGGCTTCGCAGCCAGTGCTTCTTGTGACAGTAAGGCTTGTAGCCTATTCTGCTGCTCCTTATGTGCTCACAGGGTACTGAAATTTGAGTATCTTGAAGAAGAGTAGCCTTTTCCAGGCATGCCATTTAAACAGCTAGTGCGAGCATGGATGGATGCTGGAAAGACCACATGATCTCTCTCTCTCTCTCACACACCCACCCCCCCCATTTAACATCTGGTTATTTCAGCTTTGGATTCATCATGGAACCAGAAGTCAGAATTGAAGAGCTAACTAAATATATCCCCTAACTAACACTAACTGTACTAACGCTAAAGCTAGACTAGACTAAGGTACAAAAATCTTATTGAGAAAAGGATCTCGATTCAAAGCATCCAAAGAGGTTCACATCTACCTCCTCCCGCAGTTGGAAGGAAATGAGGAAACATAGAGCACCACACCTCCTTTTGTAGTCTCACCCTCAGAACATTCAGAAACACTGAGGGAGGGATTAGAGGAAGATGCAAACACTCCAAAGAGCACTGCGACAAGAAGTTTCCACCATCTAGTCTGCAACAGCCAGCACTTCCCATGAATGGGAATATGTAGAGGACACTCAAAGATGAGCATGCTTTATTCCAATGCTCCATATAACCAGAACATTTGTGTTTTCTTTACACAGAGTTATTGTTTTGATCAGTAAATACTCACTATTTAATGAATTACTCACTTTGTAAATCAGGCTGTCCACTAAAAGATCATGCTGAATCACATTGGACTTAAGCTGTTCGTAGTACAAAATGTCCTAAAATGAAATAAATATTAATCATTCTTCAACCTGAAATAAAACCCCGATTTATATTTATATAAGTAAAATAAATGCTGACAGCTACATAGGAGGGCATATTACTGAAAAGAAGGAAAAATTATTTTAAAAAAAGAGAGAGAGATCCATATTGCCTGTAAATACCATTTGAAATATCCTTTCCCCTACTGTCAAGAGATACATTCCATTGTTCATCCTAAGTTTCCTCCATAAAACAAGTAAAAAAAACTGGGGAAGGTGCATGAGGATCCACATAATACAATATTATTGCTTAGTTGTATGTTAGATGACACAAAAAATGAGAATGAAGGGAAGAGTTTGGACAAAATTGGAATTCTCAGTCTTCCAAACTTTTGCTCTCTCTAGAGCCAAGCCTGCTTGAAAGTTCTGAAAGAACTGTTCCGATTCTTCTCTCCAGCACCTTCTATTTTCATGCACTTCTGTTTTCATGGGTTCCATCAAATCTTGTTTAATATTAGTGACGTTAATATCAGTATGTAATTAGAACTAAGCCAGTCAGGCCTTTGGATACAATATGAATATCCAAATATTTAAACCCACAAAAAGCCAGTCTAAATAGTAGAAATGTCAAAAGGAGATCACGGAAGGACTACATTGAGGAAAGGTTTAGACTTTTCCCAAGTTCATCTTAAATCACCTGGTTACTCCCTAAACATCTGTGGAGAATATACTTCCAAAGAGGAAGTGTCCTGGAAGGAAACACTCTTCTGTTTTTGCCCATGCTGCCCCCTATGAGTGGGAGCAGCTCCCTGCAAAAATCCACAAAACCACTTTCTCCTCTTTCAATTCCCTACTTAAAACTTACCTCTGCCATGATGTCTACAAGTGAATATGGCTTTACACAGTTTTACAAGGATTTTTTAAAAATCCAGCTGCCCTCAACCCCTTCCCTTCCACCGAACCCTTCTGGGACTCCAGAGGACACATTCAAACAACTTGAACGATAAAGACCCTAGACAGCATTCACTGGCTGATTTCTTGTAAGTGCTGCAGCAGAAGTGGTTCTTTCAAGCGAGGGACTTGAAAAGTGAATGGGTAGTGGCCTTACGGGTAAGTTTGCAAAGGGCAGCATGCAAGAAAATAAGAAGGTGGTGGTTGTTCTGTTCACATGAGTATTAACATAGGGTGGGAAGAATACCATGCTCAATTAAATCAATTCTATAAACTCAGGGACCAATTACAATTAGTAAACTCTGAAACTAGGAAAAACACTGTCTATTTCATGTTAACTGAAAATAGCTCAGGGTAAAATATATTTTCATTTTTCTTTCCAATAAAGGGCAAATAAAGGTAATAAATCAGAATTTTGTTAAATATTTCCTTTAAACAAGTTCAGACATAAAATATTCACAATATAAATGATTCAGGATATGTATTAACTGTGCTTTAAAAAAAAAAAGGTTTTGGACAGAAGTTTTATTATTCATGTTTAAAGCCACTATTTTGAAGCAGGGTTCAGAGTAGCAGCCGTGTTAGTCTGTATCCGCAAAAAGAAAAGAAGTACTTGTGGCACCTTAGAAACTAACAAATTTATTTGAGCATAAGCTTTTGTGAGCTACAGCTCACTTCATCGGATGCATTCAGTGGAAAATACAGTGGGAAGATTTATATACACAGAGAACATGAAACAATGGGTGTTGTTATACATGAAACAATGGGTGAGGGGGTGAGAGAACCTGGATTTCTGCAGGAAATGGCCCACCTTGATTATCATACACATTGTGAAGAGAGTGGTCACTTTGGATGGGCTATTACCAGCAAGAGAGTGAGTTTGTCTGTGGGGGGGCGGAGGGTGAGAAAACCTGGATTTGTGCTGGAAATGGCCCATCTTGATGATCACTTTAGATAAGCTATTACCAGCAGGAGAGTGGGGTGGGAGGAGGTATTGTTTCATGGTGTCTGTGTATATAATAATGTCTTCTGCAATTTCCACAGTATGCATCCGATGAAGTGAGCTGTAGCTCACGAAAGCTCATGCTCAAATAAATTGGTTAGTCTCTAAGGTGCCACAAGTACTCCTTTTCGTTATACACACTGTAAGGAGAGCGATCACTTAAGATGAGCTAATCCCAGCAGGAGAGCGGAGGGGTGGGGGTGGAGGGAAAGAAAACCTTTTGTAGTGATAATCAAGGTGGGCCATTTCCAGCAGTAGACAAGAATGTCTGAGGAACAGTGGTTGGGGGGGGGGAGGGGGAAATAAACATGGGGAAATAGTTTTACTTTGTGTAACGACCCATCCACTCCCAGTCTCTATTCAAGCTTAAGTTAATTGTATCCAGTTTGCAAATTAATTCCATTTCAGCAGTCTCTCATTGGAGTCCCCGACCTGGGGTATTCTATCTGC
Organism: Chelonia mydas; assembly: GCF_015237465.2. Lineage (NCBI taxonomy): Eukaryota > Metazoa > Chordata > Testudines > Cheloniidae > Chelonia > Chelonia mydas. Next base: position 105,667,985 of record NC_057852.1, read on the forward strand.
TACCCAAGATCCATAAACCTGGAAATCCTGGACGCCCCATCATCTCAGGCATTGACACCCTGACAGAAGGATTGTCTGGCTATGTAGACTCCCTCCTCAGGCCCTATGCTACCAGCACTCCCAGCCATCTTAGAGACACCACTGGCTTCCTGAGGAAACTACAATCCATTGGTGATCTTCCTGAAAACACCATCCTGGCCACTATGGATGTAGAAGCCCTCAACACCAACATTCCACACAAAGATGGACTACAAGCCATCAGGAACAGTATCCCCGATAATGTCACGGCAAACCTGGTGGCTGAACTTTGTCCTCACCCATAACTATTTCACATTTGGGGACAATGTATACCTTCAAACCAGCGGCACTGCTATGGGTACCCACATGGCCCCACAATATGCCAACATTTTTATGGCTGACGAAGAACAATGCTTCCTCAGCTGTCGTCCCCTAATGCCCCTACTCGCGCTATACTGATGACATCTTCATCATCTGGACCCATGGAAAAGAAACCAGTAGGTTTGCGGTATAGGGTGGTGTTTATGTGACCATCGCTTATTAGCACCGTAGTGTCCAGGAAGTGGATCTCTTGTGTGGACTGGTCCAGGCTGAGGTTGATGGTGGGATGGAAATTGTTGAAATCATGGTGGAATTCCTCAAGGGCTTGTTTTCCATGGGTCCAGATGATGAAGATGTCATCAATATAGCACAAGTAGAGTAGGGGCATTAGGGGACGAGAGCTGAGGAAGCATTGTTCTAAGTCAGCCATAAAAATGTTGGCATACTGTGGGGCGGGTACCCATAGCAGTGCCGCTGATTTGAAGGTATACATTGTCCCCAAATGTGAAATAGTTATGGGTGAGGACAAAGTCACAAAGTTCAGCCACCAGGTTTGCCATGACATTATCGGGCATAGTGTTCCTGACAGCTTGTAGTCCATCTTTGTAGTCCAGGGGTGTGTCTGTGTGGATTTGATCTTGTGCTTTTTCAGGGAGTTTCTTGAGCAAATTCTTTAGTTTGTTTTGGTAACCCTCAATGGGATCAGAGGGTAATGGCTTGTAGAAAGTGGTGTTGGAGTGCTGCCGAGCAACCTCTTGTTCATATTGCAACCTATTCATGATGACAACAGCACCTCCTTTGTCAGCCTTTTTGATTATGATGTCAGAGTTGTTTCTGAGGCTGTGGATGGCATTGTGTTCTGCACGGCTGAGGTTGTGGGGCAAGTGATGCTGCTTTTCCACAATTTCAGCCCGTGCACGTCGGCGGAAGCACTCTATGTAGAAGTCCAGTCTGCTGTCTCGGCCTTCAGGAGGAGTCCACCTAGAATCCCTCTTTTGGTAGTGTTGGTAGGGAGGTCTCTGTGGATTAATATGTTGTTCAGAGGAGTGTTGGAAATACTCCTTGAGCCAGAGAAGTCGAAAATAGGATTCTAGGTCACCACAGAACTGTATCATGTTCATGGGGGTGGAGGGCAGAAGGAGAGGCCCCGAGACAGCCCAGCAGAAGAAGCTGTCTTAAGAGTATAGTTGAATAGATTAACAATATTGCTGGGTGGGTTGAGGGAACCATTGCCGTGGCCCCTTGTGGCATGTAGTAGTTTAGAAAGTTTAGTGTCCTTTTTCTTTTGTAGAGAAGTGGTATCTTAGAAGGGCCACTGCCCACTTATTTTATTTATTTTTTCTTTTCAGTTGTGCCACTCAGGGACACATTCAGCTGGGCCAGATGTCAGGAGGAAGGGGTTAGCTGCAAAGCAACCATCATTTGAGCTACACTATGTTGTTTTGGGCATTCTCTAATATTAGTTCCATCCCACTCTCCCTCTTTTAGGTTTAACCTACAAAGAAGGGGAGGAGGAAGAGATGACATTAGGGATTGCTCCACAACAACCCAGCAGGACTTCAGAGCTGGTTGCTCAGCAACTGAACTTGCTCCAGCAACATATACCACAGCTATGGGCGAACACAGACAACAGTGACATGCTTAGATAATGACCTCTGAAGAAAAAAAAAAAAAAGTAGACCATCAGCAGCTTTTCTAAAGGAGTTCCTTATTAGACTCCAGTCTCATTCCTAGGCTGCCTTCATACCAGTTTTGTCTTCATCAGAAGTGATGGAGCACTGCCTAGTCAGTTTGCAGTGAAGAGGAGCTAGGGGAGGAGAATCAGAAACAACAAAAATTGCAATAAACCCTGCAAGGTCACTGTCATGGTTACACAGACAGCTGCACCTCTGTTCCCTTTTTGTCTCTCAAGTGCACACCGCTCAAGTGTCAGGCCTTGTGCCTTTACCTCTACTGGGGTGGAATTCCTCAATTCTCCCACTCTTAGACTGGGCTGTCGGCTACAGCAGCCTGCATATAAACAGTGCCTACCCAGCAGGTCAACCCGAGTTTGGTACCTGTGGTTCTTCCCTTTGGGAGTCTGTGACCAGTGGTGTCTATGTTGCTTATGCTAACAATAGAGCAAAACAAGAGAAAAAGGATTTTGTAACAACAGCCTACAAACACATCTATCTTACCTAAAGTCCTATCATTCCAGGGATAAGCTAGACAGGCCTAACTTCTTCAGACATTCCTAGTAAGCATGTGTGCGTCATTCTTGTTCCCCTGAATAACAATTTGATTAGCCATATGAGAGACAGCCCCTTCTAATACAGCTAGAGCTGCTTTGTTCGTGTCAGTTCCCAGGCTTTGGCTCTGTTTGTCAAAACTAATTCTGTAAGATGGCTGAAGACAGGAGGTGGAATCTTCAAAGTTAACACTTTTTCGGCATTGTCTCTTAATAACCCTTAAGTTATAAACAAGGGGTGGCTTATTTTGAGCTATTGTTTCACTTCCTGCTTGTTTTTATTACAAGCCCCCTATTAAACTAAACCAAAATATGTATACGCTAAACATCCCAATAACCACCTCCCCAATAACACCATACAGTATTAATAAATTATTACAGAGCAGCTCCACTCCTGTCACAATCACCATACTTTATCAGGCAGGATCAATGTAGATGGACTGCGTTCCTTGACTGGCCAATGAGGACCATCAACATCTCATATACACAGGCTCAGAATCATGCACACTTCACATGTGGTTTCTTGATCTGTGTGAATGAGTGTGGTTTTACCATGTTGAACAGGTACACATTATTCTTCATTATTTTATTGCATGGTACTCACAAATGTGCTTCGCAGAAAACACTAAAAGACAGTTCTCTTGTCACAGAGAGTTTACACTCCAGATTACTTTATGGCTTTGCATCTCTGTTATGAAACTGTGGAGTATTGTTGTCAGGCAGGTGAAAAGGAAAACTTCAACAATGGTACACACTGTCTGAAGAATGCAGCGTGTGAAAGCTTAAGGTGAGGCAATCCTAGTATGAGCCCACGTCTTTTAAATTTGCTACCACCAAAAATATTCTTAAATGTGAAAAAGTTGCAAGATGCATTGATCTGTTAACCATGGCTTTTTCAGGGGACTTTGCTAATTGGCCATAGAATTCTCTAGCTAAAAAGTAAGGCAGCAGGAGGACATGGTATTCTGCTCCTTTACAGGGAACGTTAATAACGCAACTTTAGCCATGCAAGATATGTCCAGCTACTACCGTAATGGGTGTTCTATAAATCTATGTAATAAAATCATAATCAAGCATTAAGGGAACTAAGGAAGTAGATATTATTAAGGGCCTAATTATTTAAAAGAAATATGTTGTGCAGCAGTGGGCTACCGTAATTTTTTTCTGCTTTGTGCAGAGTGGGGAGAGAGAGAGGCTGTGACCTAGTATTCTTTCACTATAAAGAACAAGCTGCAAGAGAGCAGTCCTAGGGGATATATGAGGTCAAAGAACCAGCAAAACATTGCTGAAAGGCAACAATCACTTTTTCCATAACTAAGCACATCACTTAGCTCTTCAGAAAAAATTATGCAGAAACATAGCATTAAGTAAAGTCTTCACAAACAAGTTTAAAATGAAATCTAGGTGAAAGCAAACTCGAGCCAAGCGAAACTTTTAGAGGCAATTTTAGAGCCAAAAAATGAAGCTTATGTGGAACATCTCAAGAAGACAGATGCCATAGTTGGAAGAATACAATTAATGACTTGGCATTCAAATGTCATGACAGCTAGCAACATTCTGCAGGTGGTCATTGTAGCTATTTCTGTGAAACATACAAATAAGGAAAAAGAATAGGATGTACAATATGATTCTCTTAACATGTTCTTTTAAAAAAAAACTGTATATGAAATTTAATAATTTGTAAAATATAAATATTATGGTCCCTGTGTATGGTGCTTGAAGGAATGTAGTCAGCTTTTTCCATTTTATAATTTTAAGAAGATAATGTACTACATATATTAATCCACAAAGGATGGCCAGACATTTAAACAAAATGAAAACCAATCAAAAGCAATAAAAGAGAAACATATGGCCACAGATTATTTACTGAACAAGAATGAGATGATTTAGAACATATAAATAGTCCAGTTGTAAAATATACAGAGACCAAGTAATATCTAATTAGGAAAAGAGAAGTAAAAACAACTATTCAGACACTGGGGGTTGGAATTATATTTAAACATAGACTTCTGGAAAAGGTTATCCTTTGCTACAATGCATGCAGAGCACATTTTCAACTCATAATCAAAACCAAATTTTCTTCTGAACACAGTCACACTTTAGGGTCACAAGTGGCTCCAGCCCACAGGTTAGACACCACTTATCTAGTATTGACTTTATATAGTCTTGTTTTATCCAACTGGTATGTTTTTTCCCCCACATCTGTTTGGGTGTTTTGTTCCAATTATTTGTATTAAAATATTATAAAACTATAGCTTTTAAGTAATAACTTAAAATAATTTTTCTATTTAACTTCATAGTCAGAACAATTTTACATTAAGCCCCTTTGCTGTACTCTTATACTTTCATTCACCCATACAATAAAATGATAAGATGGTGCAAAGAAACAGTTTACTAAAAAGGATAGATATTCTTTATGCAAGAGAAAAAAAGAGCTTCATAATTTACACCCTAATTTAACAGACATCATGAGTTTTTTATGACTGTTTTGAGTTTTAAGCTTTGTTTATGGCATTATATTGCATCATGATTAGAATGTTAATGGTTTACTTTTAATTAAAATATTTATTAGCTTCCTATCTCTGGACTTGAAGGGCAGTTTGTATTATTAATTAAGCACAGCAAACTGCAGTTTTGTATAAATTACAATTTAGAAAAGACACTAAGAAACCTTCATGGTAGCTAAACAGTCTACGCTACAGAAAGCTATAAAAATAAAATAATCTAAATGGAAGTTTCACTTAAACTAATGAGCTATTCCTTAATCTTAAGCATAACAAATATATTTAATACAATTTTGTAATGTTTCTGTTTTTGTTTGTTTAAATGTGAAGAAAATCAGTAATGCCAGTTTAAAAAAAAAAATCACAGCCTTCTGTGATAATTTTAGAAAGCATCCTCCTTTCCAGAATATAATTAATTTTAATCAGGATTCAGACATAGTATACAGAAAAGGAAGATTTTAAACATCCTTTGAGAAAAAAACCAGATATTCTAATGAAAAATTGTATTAGACATTATCTGGTTCAGAACCAGGCACGCTCACTATTAAAACACTGGAGATTAAATTAAAAATCAACATTATGGGTTTTTAAAACAATTACATTAAAACAAAATTAGATCTAAATTAAGAAACAAAGCAGAGTTCCAGCCTGCTCAGTGTGAAGCAAAATCATGTAAAACTGTTATTTTACCCAATTAGCTTTTCTGTAGCACTTTCCATTAAAGGATCTACAAGAACTTTACAAACATTAGATAACTTAATTTTCAACCTAGACAATTTACACATTTTGGACTTAATGCTACAACCACAAGAAAGTCACTAATACTGATGATTACTTAATTTTTAAGAGCTCATATAAATAGCTTGAGAAATCTCTGATAAAATGAAACACAAAGGAGATAGAATAGGAAGACAGACCGTATTTCACTAAAGATAAATATTTTAACAAATGAATTATCTACTATAAAGATCATAGTACTGACTGCCTCTTTCCATTAAAAAACCCATAGGCTTGCGGGACAAGGTGGAAGAGAGAGAAGGATAGGAGAAAAATCTCTGCAAGCCTTCTTCTGTGGAACGTACTTCAAATTCTTCCTTGTGTAAAAAAGGCCACATTTATCAAACATGAGAATTCCTTTCCTTGTGTCCACAGGTATCATATCTAGACAAAGTTTAAGGGGAAGGTTTTTAGCAGTTTTCTAGTACAAAATTAGTTATTCTAAACACTTTGCTGTAACAAAGAATTTTCCACCAAACAAAGTTATAAAAGACATCCCGATGAAGTGAGCTGTAGCTGTACGAAAGCTTATGTTCAAATAAATTTGTTAGTCTCTAAGATGCCACAAGTACTCCTGTTCTTTTTGCTGATACAGACGAAAACGGCTGCTACTCTGAAACCTGACTCATTGAACTATTAGTGTTTGCAATCAACTATATATTTTATATTTTTCCTCCTGTGCCAGAATGATCCTATCCACTCTAGGAGTGGTATTTCTGATTTCTCATTGATCATGAATTCTCCATTCTGCAATGGTGAACTGCAAAATAAAGTCAGTGAGTTCTTTTGGTATCACTTGCATGCTTTTCTGTTACTAGCTGTAATGTGGTTGGAGCTCAAATTTCACTATGCCTCTCAGCAGGAAGAACATCTCTGCTCTAGGCTGTGATGTTGCAGGCCAGCTCTTTGCCAATTTATTCCCTTGACTTCTCGCAGTGCACTAGGTCATGTACTTTTCACCTGCAATACTTGTTAGATTCCTTATTCCCAAAATTTTAAGTGCCTGGCAAGATCTCACATAGTTCCTTCTCTTTGCTTACTGATCTCACTGTTTCCCCATGTAGGGTATGTCTATACTGCAGTTGAACACCTGTGGCTGGCCCATGTCAGCTGACTCAGGCTAGCAGGACTCGGGCTATGGGGCTGTTTAACTGTAGTGTAGATGTTTGGGCTTGGGCTGTAGTCCAGGCTCTGGGATCCTCCCCCCTCGTGGGGACCAGCTGCGGGTGTTTAATTGCAGCATAGACATACCCTTAAAGCTAGTCAACACTACAATGGTATTTCCAGTACAGCTACCTTGGCAAAGCCCCATAGAGGAACTGCAGAATATACCAGAAAAAAAAAAAAAAGAGTTCTGTTGATGTTCTAGTTAAACCAACTTCCCAAGCTCTTTGGCCAGTATACTTCATCTGTGGTGCTCATCACTATAGTATATGAAAAAACTGTATTTGCTCATTTTTTGCAAATTAGGAACATAAGAACGGCCAGACTGGGTCAGACCAAAGGTCCATCTAGCCAGTATCCTGTCTTCCGACAGTGGCCAATGCCAGGTGCCTCAGAAGGAGTGAACAGGTAATCATCAAGTGATCCATCCCCTGTCGCTCATTCCCAGCTTCTGGCAAGCAGAGGCTAGGGACACCATTCCTGCCCATCCTGGCTAATAGCCATTGATGGACCTATCCTCCATTAATTTATCTAGTTCTTTTCTGAATTAAATTAAAGACTGTATCACAATGCATACACATAAGGGAGCCAAATTAAGCTTGCACAGGCAACATTATTTCTGGCATTTCCCAACTTTTGAGAACTTGACTTTACAACCTGAAGAATGTTCTTTTTAGCATAGAGTTTGTGTGAGTACAGTTTTCGAAGTTTTTAAAAAAAGCAAACTAAAACCCCAGAAATTCCATCATGTGACATCACACGACACCCACCTGATTCAACAGCGGGATCGGAAGCTTTGCCACCTTAATAACATTCTTTTAACAGTTGTGTGTGTGTGTGCGCGTGTGTGTGTGTGTGTGTAATTTCCTGTACAACTCAACATAAAAGACTAATAAGCAATTCATTGCCAGACAGCGTACTTATATATTCCTAAATAATTCTGCAGCATAGAGCCAACAGTTTATTACTCGACGCCATCACGTAAGCACACTGCTTGTATCTTTGCGTATGATACTGTAGATTGTTTTTTTTACCTGAGCTTTATTTAAACACAATCTCTCGAACTAGCATATCTTGATGCTCTCACACACACCAGCCAACTCCGCCTTTCAACTTCTAACAAAGGAAATTTACTGACCTATATTAGATTTATAGACTTATACAGTCAGTTGTAAATCTGCAAGCCTAGAAAAGTGTAAACGCCAAATGACACGCATTAGAGAGGAAAAACTATTGCAGCCATATAATTCAGTAATGAACAAGCAGAGAATGCGAAAGTAGTGCTGGATAAACCATTAAAGCATATACAAAATATACAGATATTCTTTGTGATCGGTTACTTGAAAAGTGCATAGTTTTACTAAACACCTTATTTCACCTTTGCACAATATATGCCAATGAGCAGGCACATAAACACTTTTTTACAGTAATAAAATCTCAGGGTATAAAGAGTCTTGGATTACCATAGGTCAAGATATGATTAAGTCTGTGTTTATTAAAGATGACATATGATTAGTATTTCAGTTTATGGATATGCACATCATAACATTGTGCTGTTTTAAACACACTAGTGAGCGTGTGTTCTATGTCACCCTTTGTGACCAACCACAGATATGGGTCTGTTACAACTCTCTGTTTGAGAGTCTAGCTCTTAAAGCTCAAACTGTATACATTCATGCTTTCAGCTGTGAAGGTCTCTCATTCAATCCTTGGTACACTAGTCAAGATGGCAGCCATCAAACTATGATACAAAAATGCTTATTATATACACAACAAGAACGAAATAAACGTCCAGAAAGCTACTTGATCATAAAAGTAGTAGTTTTCAGGTTAGTGTACTAGAAAAATCATGATCTGGAATGCACACTATTTAGCACCACAAGTAGTAAGATTAAGACTAAAGTAATCTGTTTTGTTCATTGATTTGATCATTTCAGTCCCATCTCTTAATACCTCCACTGGCTCACCATCCATTACTGCATCAAATTTAAGCTTCTTGTCTACACCTTTAAAGCTCTGCATAACTTTATCCTGCCTACTTATCCTCCTTTCTCAAGATTCTTATCATCCTCTTCCTAAACCTCAGCACCCACATCTCCACCAGCATTGCCATCCACATTCAGCCATTTGTTAGCTTCTTGCATAATCATCACAGTGCCTTCTCCCACTCAGCACCATATGCATGCATGGTATTACCTCCATTAGCTCATCCACAAGGCTCCAACCCTCTCTACTTTTAAGTACCTCTTGAAGACTAACTTCAATTGCATGTTTCAGAGTAGCAGCTGTGTTAGTCTGTATCCGCAAAAAGAAAAAGGAGTACTTGTGGCACCTTAGAGACTGGTGAATCAAATTATCTTGTATATCCATTGCCTATTCTTTCCTTTCCCCTATACTTTGTCTACTAATTTTTCTATCAATAGCTTTTGAGTGCCTAAGAACAAGGGGCACTGCTTCCAGAATCCACCTTTCCTCTGTGAATGCTACATAAAGAGAAATTAATAATCAAACAAACTATGCCAAATTTTTGAGAAAAATACTAGCATGGCTTTAAAAAGTTATAAGCACTGAAATAGTTGGTTATTTTATTCAAAGAGAAACATCTGAGAATTTTTCTAACCGGGTTGGAACTTTTTTCTAAGCAGTCAGTTTTCAAAAAGTGTGTCATGTCATACCTGAATATAAAAAATATGGCATATCTTACTATTCCTTTTTTTCTTAATAAATGCCTTGCCCTTCATTTATCAAAATAGAAGATTTGATCTTTAATTCAGTTATTTTACTTCGCATACTAAGACAAACATACCTTTAATATATGAAGTGCTCAAGAGAATGTAGACAGATGTGCAATGAAGACAACAAAATGAATTTCGTATTTCTAATCTGGTTACTGTCATAAAGAGAGAAACCTCAGACTTCAGCTGTCAGAATAATTTAGAAGAACTCACATCTAGCATTAAGCATCACAAATATGTTGTATAATATTTTCATTATTACTTTAGCAGGGCTTTTTTATCTAAAGGGAATTTAATCTGTTATTCATTGTAAACAAATGCCTAGACTGTTTCTTCATGAAGGTCTGAACAAAGTGTTTTTATCACTAGACGAAACATCCGTAGTTGGATTTTAAAAAGTCCATTTGTCGACTGTTTTTCTTAGCACTAACGTTTCTGAGGTTTGCTGCCAATGTAAAACTTACAGTTCCTGAAAATATAAAAAGGTGTACATTTCATTAACAATGGCTAAGATCTCATAAACGAAGTAACTTTCTAATTGTCAGTTATCACTGTCCCTCAATTACAACCATATGACTGCATATCTTCAAAGATACAAAAGTGCAATATTATATCATTAACAATTGTGAATGCCACCATCGGTATGCATGGTTCCTGTCCAAGTGAGTTTACAATATAAAGCTCCAATTCTGCAAAGACTTACACATAAAGTTAAGAACATGTGAATAACCCTATTGACTTCAATGGGACTAGTCATGCTGCATAAAGCTAAGAATGTGCCTAAGTATTTCCTAGTACCAGGGCCTACATTAAATAAGAAATACAGGATGCTATGGCAAATAATGTTGGGCAAAGGGATGAGAGGACAGTACACATGTTGGTTCCTTAATTCATACATGTAAGGTATATGCATAAAATGTATATATTAATTTAGAATTACAGATACATAAATTAAAAAAAAAAGATTGAGTCCTATTGTGTCTTACAAAGTGATTGGCACAAGATTAGAGTGTCCACACTACCACTCAAACTAGACCATTAATAAAGATATTTTGGTAATTCATAAATAAAATATAAATCTATATAAATTTACAGATAAGGTCACAAAGCCCTAGCCTAAATTTTCCAATGTTTCTAATTATCAGTTAGGAAGTGTTTGTCTACATTGTTGACTACTTAAAAACAAACATTCAAAATTCTTTTTGAACCTCAGCTCTGTATTTAAAACCTTAACTTTGCTTCACAGCTGCAGTTTGCAAAACTCATGCAAGATACCTAAAACTATTCTCAAAAAGAAAAGGAGGACTTGTGGCACCTTAGAGACTAACAACTTTATTTGAGCATAAGCTTTCGTGAGCTACAGCTCACTGCATTGATGCATTCGATGAAGTGAGCTGTAGCTCACAAAAGCTTATGCTCAAATAAATGTGTTAGTCTCTAAGGTGCCACAAGTACTCCTTTTCTTTTTGTGGATACAGACTAACACGGCTGCTACTCTGAAACCTAAAACTATTCTGAAATTCCTTCTCTCCTTATCAGCTAACTTCTCACCCCAAGTCTTTTATGAAGATTAAACACACATATTCCATGTCCCATCCTACTATTTTCAGCAGATTTCAACATCTTCACATTGAACACAGCCTATAAACAGAAACATTCTAATATCATCCACATGGATTAAACCAGATTACGGACTAGAATTTCCCAATTTCTATAATACACCACCCACTTTGTCTAAATAGACTGATTCACCACTACGCTTGGCTTAATACTTCTTCCACACCAACCACTATTTTATATAATGAATAAGGAGAATTAATTATATTATAGGTTTGGGTCTTAACCCACGCATACACTCATCAAGGCTGATTTATTTACTGCACAATACTTCTGACCTGATTGGTCACACAGTGAGTTTTGGTGGAAGTGGGAATGATTGTATCCATGCATGTAGGCTTTTGTTTTCCAGGCACACTAAACACACACACACACACACACACACACAATTTAAGTCTACAAATAGAATTCTTATAAAATGGCAAACTAACCGTACAAGTCTAAACATTTGAAAAATCCATATGGTAGTTTTCAAATGTTTACTTCGGTGACAAAACAGATTAAAATTGGCAAAACATTACTAGCAAACATACATATGCTTTTTCAATAGCCAGTTGTATTTTAATGTGATTTTAACCTGGTTTGCCCCTTACCTCAGGCTGATTAGAAATATTCAGAATGAGTGCCCATAATTCAGCTCGGAGTGCTGTTGGACACCCCTGACGGACATACTGTTGGGCTGCAGCACTATCTTGTTCTGTTAAAACTGCAAAATATGTAGATGCCATGAATTTACATAACATACATAATCATACATTTCCAGAAATTGTCATGTCATTTTTAAAAGTTTTAACTACACACACTTTTTTAAATACTGAAAGTATTCTCGTCCATCCTCCCCGTGGAAGGAAAAGGCCTGGGTAGAGACTGTCGAATCGCGGAAGTCAACAAATGGCTACGCAGGTGGTGTTGGAGAGAAGGCTTTGGATTCTTTGACCATGGATGGTGTTCCAAGAAGGAGGAGTGCTAGGCAGAGACGGGCTCCACCTAACGAAGAGAGGGAAGAGCATCTTCACAAGCAGGCTGGCTAACCTAGTGAGGAGGGCTTTAAACTAGGTTCACCGGGGGAAGGAGACCAAAGCCCTGAGGTAAGTGGGATACCGGGAGGAAGCACGAGCAGGAGCACATGAGGGGGAGGGCTCCTGCCTCATACTGAGAAAGAGGGGTGATCAGCAGGTTATTTCAAGTGCCTATACACAAATGCACGAAGCCTGGGAAACAAGCAGGGAGAACTGGAAGTCCTGGCAAAGTCAAGGAATTATGATGTGATTTGAACAACAGAGACTTGGTGGGATAACTCACATGACTGGAGTACTGTCATGGATGGATATAAGCTGTTCAGGAAGGACAGGCAGGGCAGAAAAGGTGGGGGAGTTGCACTGTATGTAAGAGAGCAGTATGACTGCTCAGAGCTCAGGCATGAAACTGCAGAAAAACCTCAGAGAGTCTCTGGATTAATAAGTGTGAGCAACAAGGGTGACTTCGTGGTGGGAGTCTACTATAGACCACCGGACCGGGGGGATGAGGTGGACGAGGCTTTCTTCCGGCAACTCGCAGAAGTTACTAGATCCGCATGCCCTGGTTCTCATGGGAGACTTCAATCACCCTGATACCTGCTGGAAGAGCAATACAGTGGTGCACAGACAATCCAAGAAGTTTTTGGAAATTGTAGGGGACAATTTTCTGGTGCAAGTGCTGGAGGAACCAACTAGGGGCAGAGCTCTTCTTGACCTGCTGCTCACAAACCCGGAAGAATTAGTAGGGGAAGCAAAAGTGGATGGGAACCTGGGAGGCAGTGACCATGAGATGGTTGAGTTCAGGATCCTGACACAAGGAAGAAAGGAAAGAAGCAGAATATGGACCCTGGACTTCAGAAAAGCAGACTGTGACTCCCTCAGGAAACTGATGGGCAAGATCCCCTCGGAGAACAACATGAGGGGGAAAGGAGTCCAGGAGAGCTGGCTGTATTTTAAAGAATCCTTATTGAGGTTACAGGGACAAACCATCCCGATGTATAGAAAGAATAGTAAATATGGCAGGTGACCAGCTTGGCTTAACAGTGAAATCCTTGCTGATCTTAAATACAAAAAAGAAGCTTACAAGAAGTGGAAGCTTGGACAAATGACCAGGGAGGAGTATAAAAATATTGCTCGGGCATGCAGGAGTGAAATCAGGAAGGCCAAATCACACCTGGAGCTGCAGCTAGCAAGAGACGTTAAGAGTAACAAGAAGGGTTTCTTCAGGTATGTTAGCAACAAGAAGAAAGTCAAGGAAAGTGTGGGCCCCTTAATGAATGAGGGAGGCAACCTACTGACAGAGGATGTGGAAAAAGCTAATGTACTCAATGCTTTTTTTGCCTCTGTCTTCACAAACAAGGTCAGCTCCCAGACTACTGCACTGGGCAGCACAGCATGGGGAGGAGGTGACCAGCCCTCTGTGGAGAAAGAAGTGGTTCGGGACTATTTTAAAAAGCTGGACGTGCACAAGTCCATGGGGCCGGATGAGTTGCATCCGAGAGTGCTAAAGGAGTTGGCGGATGTGATTGCAGAGCCATTGGCCATTATCTTTGAAAACTCATGGCGATCCGGGGAAGTCCCGGACGACTGGAAAAAGGCTAATGTAGTGCCAATCTTTAAAAAAGGGAAGGAGGAGGATCCTGGGAACTACAGGCCAATCAGCCTCACCTCAGTCCCTGGAAAAATCATGGAGCAAGTCCTCAAGGAATCAATTTTGAAGCACTTAGAGGAGAGGAAAGTGATCAGGAACAGTCAGCATGGATTGCCAAGGGCAAGTCATGCCTGACTAATCTAATTGCCTTCTATGATGAGATAGCTGGCTCTGTGGATGAAGGGAAAGCAGTGGACATGTTGTTCCTTGACTTTAGCAAAGCTTTTGACACTGTCTCCCACAGTATTCTTGCCAGCAAGTTAAAGAAGTATGGGCTGGATGAATGGACTATTAGGTGGATAGAAAGCTGGCTAGATTGTCGGGCTCAAAGGGTAGTGATCAATGGCTCCATGTCTAGCTGGCAACCGGTATCAAGTGGAGTGCCCCAAGGGTCGGTCCTGGGGCCAGTTTTGTTCAATATCTTCACAAATGATCTGGAGGATGGTGTGGATTGCACCCTCAGCTAGTTTGCAGATGACACTAAACTAGGAGGAGAGGTAGATACGCTGGAGGGTAGGGATAGGATACAGAGGGACCTAGACAAATTGGAGGATTGGGCCAAAAGAAATCTGATGAGGTTCAACAAGGAGAAGTGCAGGACTCTGCACTTAGGACGGAAGAATCCCATGCACCGCTACAGACTAGGGACCGAATGGCTCAGCAGCAGTTCTGCAGAAAAGGACCTAGGGGTTACAGTGGACAAGAAGCTGGATATGAGTCAACAGTGTGCCCTTGTTGCCAAGAAGGCCAATGGCATTTTGGGATGTATAAGTAGGGGCATTGCCAGCAGATCGAGGGACATGATCGTTCCCCTCTATTCGACATTGGTGAGGCCTCCTCTGGAGTACTGTGTCCAGCTTTGGGCCCCACACTACAAGAAGGATGTGGAAAAATTGGAAAGAGCCCAGCAGAGGGCAACAAAAATGATTAGGGGACTGGAACACATGAGTTATGAGTAGAGGCTGAGGGAACTGGGGATGTTTAGTCTATGGAAGAGAAGAATGAGGGGGGATTTGATAGCTGCTTTCAACTACCTGAAAGGGGGTTCCAAAGAGGATGGATCTAGACTGTTCTCCATGGTAGCAGATGACAGAACAAGGAGTAATGGTCTCAAGTTGCAGTGGGGGAGATTTAGGTTGGATATTCGGAAAAACTTTTTCACTAGGAGGGTGGTGAAACACTGGAATGCGTTACCTAGGGAGGTGGTGGAATCTCCTTCCTTAGAAGTTTTTAAGGTCAAGCTTGACAAAGCCCTGGCTGGGATGATTTAATTGGGGATTGGTCCTGCTTTGAGCAGGGGGTTGGGCTAGATGACCTCCTGAGGTCCCTTCCAACCCTGATATTCTATGAATCTATTCTATGATTCTATGGAGGAAAGAGAAAGCACAACCCTGGTCAAGTCCCTGCATCAAACAAAGATTCTACCAGCTGAACTTCCCAAGTCTTTATTTCCATCCACAAACGTATTCTTTTATTGCATACAAATATCAAAGGGACATTATATAAAATATGAAAAAGTATTTCAACAAACATTTACAATCACTGTATTTAGTTTGACTCCGATATCCATTTATTTTACCTTACTTCTTTCCCCGGCTACTCATGAGCAATGGGCTACTAATATTTGTTTGATGCTGTCTCTCTCAAAAAGGGATCATTGGGACATTTATTTTGAAAAATACATACAAAATCAGGAGGATTTTGTAAGCAGGACTGTACTTCTTATTCTGAATTTACACATAGGTGATTCCTGGCCCCAAGGCTACAATGGGACCAGGATTTCACCCATGGGTTATTACCCATTTCCTTCTCTTCACGTGTCTTACCTTGCATCTTACTGGGCAATATTCAGCAGCTCAACCAATGGAGGGCTTCCACGTGAAGGGTGGGAAGTATCCCCTTCTATTCCTAAGCCACAGTCAACAAGCTAATTAAGGAAGACCAATGCTGTGCATCTGAAAAACCTAACACACCTCTCTGAAAACTGTCCTATGAATGTAGTTCTAATGCAAATAAAAGGACTAGCATTGTAGCCATTTGATTGGGACGGTGCTTCAGTTTAGGCAGGATAGCTTTACCACCCAGGATAAGTAGGAGCCTGAAGGGCAGCGTACACTCCCCTGATTTGCCCTAATGCAACAGTCAGCCAATGGGATGGTACCTCTAAAAGGAGGGTTCTCATTGGAAGGACAATTGATATTAGCAAGCAGAGCTAAACAGGGATCTTTCTGCTCAACCCTGTACTGTACAGTCAATTCTTTGTTCTTCATGCTTCCCTTTAGTTTGACAGAAGCGATTACCGTATTGTTGTCAGTTTTTAGCAGAATGTGTAGCATTGCTGTTGGTGGACAAGCTTCAGGCTTTGCTGTGAATCTCAAAGCCTTCAATTTGAACACATTAACGTGCACAACTTTGAACAGGTTATCAATTTTCCCACTCAGGCTTCCCAACTGTGACTGGAGTCAGTTGTTAGCTATTCTGCAATTTATAAGGGTAATCCCTACAGAAGGTATATGCATAGTTGCACCTCCAGTGTAGGAATGTCTTTCATGGGAGTAGTGGGAACTAAAGAGCATTCATGTCAGATCATCAGGCTGAATGCCCTTTGGAAAGCATCACATGTCCTGGAAAGACATCAATAACCTCAAGAAGCAAATTAGCAGTCATGCTGATGAATGGTTTGGTTGCTACATTGCTTTTGCAAGGACTTCTCAACTTCACTATTAGGTCTCTGAGTAGATGACTAAATTGTAATATACTGTATTAGTAGGCCAAAGTGTGCCCACTTCTATGATAGAGTGAATATGCTTTTATGATTTATCACAGAAAACAAGTTGACTGCCTCTATCTTCTTTGTCCGGACCATTGAGCATAGAATTACATAAATACTACTGCTGAATTCTGCTACCAATATCACGACCAATTTGATAATAGTATGCAAAAATCATAGCTAAGCTAAAGAGTAGGGACTGGTACTGAAGTGGACCAGACCAAGACAAGCCTGACACATCTTGGTGGCTAGAAAAATCTGTAGGTGGGAAACTTTAATGATAAATGCTAAAATATCTTCAATAGATTGTGACCAGGGTGGAACATACGAGTTTCACAATGTATCCTTTGTACAGATGAATAAATAAGATGCAATTCTGGGGGGGAGTTTCTTAGAAAAGTAAAATATCTTCTTGCTTTACTAACTTTCACTGACTCTGAAGTTCACGATAGGTATGTCAGTATTCCCATACATCCTGTGTGATCTGATGGGAGAAATCAGGAAGAAGATTTGGATACTGAACTTAAAGGATATGCCTCCTTTCCTCCTCTGACTGTGAAGAGACTCAGGGTGCTGGAATAGCCCAAGATGCTAACGGTCCCCACTGGAAACCTAGGCAACAGATCTGTACTTCATGAACTCTGCCTGGTTCACATCAATAGGTGAGGTGATGAGACAAGAGAAGAGAAAAGGATACAATTCAAAATCCTTGAATGAAGCTGAACAAGTCTGGTTCAGCTGCAGTCAGGAGTCAGAGACTCAGACCTACCAGACTTCTTCACATTCGCTGGCTGGCCTGTTTCCCAATCTTCTTCAAAAACTCTTGCTTAGATAAAATATCTTGTTCAAGAAAAGGACACATCATGTGGCCAGTTGGTCCAAAGTGAACAAAGGGCCATCTATTCCAGACTTGCTGGAAGTCTCTGTTTTAACAAATATTTTCTTGGCCTGTAGAGTTCTGTAATAGGTGGTGCGCTCATGGCTTTGGGTTTTTTTGTTTTCCACCTTTTTTGGCTTCCTAAATGCTTAGATAGAAAAGGAAAAATAAAATACTGCCAAACTACATGCAAAAACTTGGGAAAAGAAGACAGCCTCAGCAGAGAACAGAACAATATACATGACTGAGGTGTTTCCATCTTATCGCTTTTTGCAGAGGCAAGAAACAACCTTGCTAATAAATTGGGATGCATTATGCTGGCTGTAGGAGAGAAAAAGCCTCAGCACAATAGTGCAACTGACACAAAGGTAGGGACTATCTATCAATGACAACCAAGTCATAGATGGTGACCAAAAGCCTGATCCAATGTCTACTGGAGTCCATAAAAAGACTCCCATTGAATTCAGTAAGGTTTGAATCTGTGCCCAGACACATAGTGCACTGGTGGCAAACAAGCCTTTTTTCAAGAAGCCTACTTTAGTAAGTGAGAAAAAAAATATAAAAACAGCAATACAGAACTTGACAAGTATAGGCTGCATATAAAGCAGATCTGCCTAATTTAATCTCTTAGCTAGAGGCACAAGACTTCTTCAGTCCTGCATGTATACTCCAAGCTTTTCTGGCCAACTGCCATATGTTGTGGTGGTTTTTTAAATTGTGTTTATAATAAAGAAGGCGTCACCTCCCATGTAGCAGTCATCACAGTTGCTACAAGAAAGCAAGCAGGTCAGTGGCCCAGACTTTTCTTCACAGCTGATCAAGACTCTGTCTCATGGTTTCATGTCACTCTGTGCCATCCTGTAGAAACAAGGTGTAGAAGACGAATTGGGAAGTAGAGGCTGCTTTGAATGGTTAAGAGATAGGGAGCAGTGAATACATAGGAAAGATACAGGGTTTACTTAGGAAGTCTGTTTTGCAGGGGCCAGGAATTCATTGAGGAAGTATAGGGAAAGGGGGGGATGAGAGGGATGGTACCTCAGCTGGTTACACAAAGACAGAATGACTGGGTGAGGAAAAGAGAGACGAAGGACCTCAGAAAAAGAAAGAGAAGGGAGAGATTCTGCTGTCATCTTAGAGCCAGCAGCAGAAGAGGGAAGTGGACATGCTTCCTGAAAATGCTATAGGGGTGCACCAGACTTGCTGTCTGCCCCTTTGAAGATGCTGGCTGGAGGAAATAATAATGAGCTGTTATTGTCTACCCCTAAAGATGTGGAAAGTAAAGACACTGTGTTTCTTCTCTAGCAAGGTTTGAGCTAATGAAGGATTTTTTTAATCTGTTTTAAAATTAAGGATAACTTCTCATCCTACAGATACAAGGAGAAGATATAACTAATGCAGAAAGGAGTACATGTGTCGAAAAATGAGTGAAAATCATCCATAATGGCTTAGAGTTGCAGTATTTATGGAGGTTCTGCAATTATGAATAACCATCAAAAGGAATTAGGGTTATATTCTCATCTGATGCATGAGCATAAATCCCATTAACACTAATGAGAATTGTGTGTGCACAGATGGGAAAACAAGCTCTTTTGATTTTAAAATGAAATTCAGAAGTTACATGGGTTAAGCTATTGCCATAGAGGTGTGTGTCTATGCTTGCTATTTTGCTTTTAGCGAACCAGCTGTAGAGCTATTTATCTGGCAGCTATTGGTAGATGTAAAACGCTAGGTTTTCTACCTTTATACGAACATCCATGGAATTATCCAGGGTGCTTTGTGTTACCATGGGTGAAATATTAAAATATTTCAGGAATGAGTATTTGAAGAAGACAGTTATTTAGCATATTCCTAATTCCTCACAGTTTATTACAACTGAAATCAAATCCTTACCTGTCTGCCCAACACGTACATGTTCATTTTCAAAGAGTTCTAAAAATATAATGAAGGATGAATAAAATCCAAAAATAATGAAGAAAGAATTGACAAAAATACTTCAGCTATTAGTGTGGCAACATTTTGTATTTTTGACTAACAGAAGATTAATTTTGATGCCTGCAAATCATATATGTCTGCAGATTAATACACATCATATTTAACCAATATTTTTACTGCTAATGTTACTATAATTAAAATAGCATCAGCAGCAATATTCTTCTGTAATTTAGACTGAAGGACAGAAAAAAAAAAAATACACACAACACCTTTAATCAGAACATTTTCCACTTCAAATGTCTCTCTATATCCTATAATTTTCCATTCTTTGAGACCCTAGAGTTGTTTCTACAGAAATAGTGTGCATACAAGAAATAAACCACCATTCTGTATTATTTAAACCACAGAATATTAACACACAATTTTTTCTGTAATATTTTCTAGAGCATGGATATCAAAAAGGTGCCTCTGTATTTTCCCAATAATCCTGTGGTGTCACAGCTGCACAACTGTGTTACTCAAAGCGGTTTTGATTTGAAACTTGAGACTTTCTAAAAAAAAAAAAATATATATATATATATATATATATATATATATATATATATATATATATTTGAGACACAGGCCTGATCCTGAAAAGGGTTTAAACACCTGAAGCTCCACCTGAAATCAACAGGAATTGCAAGCACTCCACATCTTTCAAATCAAGCTCTTCACATTTGCAATGTTATCCACTACCAGTTCAAATATGTTCAACTTTATTCACATGAGAACCATTGGAGTTATAGCTGTGGTACAAATACTTATGAATATTATGGAAAAGTTATACAAGTTACTTTTCAATTACACAGTATTCCATAAAAACATACTTTAATCATTACTGTTCTAATTAAATTATTAAAGCACAGCACACACTAACCTGGAGGCACTTGTGTGGAATCATCAATACCCAGCTGTCCTGTATTCAAGCCTAGCTCACTGAAATAGTCTCTCTGAAAAAAATACAAATAGAGAATTAAAAGCACATTATGAAGAGCTCGCAGAGAGAGATTCCTTCTTTAAAAATTTAAAACAAAATCCTTGAATTAAATGTATCTTTATATCCTACAAACTAACAAACTTTATACACGTATGAAGCAAATGATTTTAAAAGAAAGAATAAGAATCAGTACAAGATTTTTCTAAGACAGAAAAACAGTTTGACTTACACGTCCTGATTCTCACCTACGTGAGCTTAACTCAGACAAAACAGATGGAAGCTGCAGGGAGCCGATTATGGCTCCCTGATTTACTGCTCTGGGTGCAAGTTAGGGTCACCCAGGGGAAGCCCTAACTCTCTCCACTAGCATAAAGTCCCTCGAGAGCCTTGTGTGTGTGGAGAATCAGGTGCAGCAGAGATCACAGAATCATAGAATATCAGGGTTGGAAGGGACCTCAGGAGGTCATTTAGTCCAACCCCCTGCTCAAAGCAGGACCAATCCCCAATTTTTGCCCCAGATCCCTAAATGGCCCCCCAAGGATTGAACTCACAACCCTGGGTTTAGCAGGCTAATGCTCAAACCACTGAGCTATCCCTCTGATCAACCACATCCCCTTTCTTCCCTGTCTGGCTTACATCCTGTCCCCAGAATGCAGCTGACACACACTATCCTTCCTAAGGTTGCCAGGCATCCGGTTTTTGACTGGAATGCTCGGTCAAAAGAGGACCCTGGCAGTTCAGATCAGCACTGTTGACCAGGCCATTAAAAGTCCAGTCGGCAGCACAGTGGGGTAAGGCAGGCTCCCTGCCAGTCCTGGCTCTGCGTGGCTCCCAGAAGTGCCCGGCATTAACCTGCAGCCTCTAGGCACAGAGGCGGCCAGGGAGGCTTCGTGCACAGTCCCCGACCCGAGCGCTGGCTCTGCAGTTCCCACTGGCGGGAGCCACCTGAGCTAAGTGCCCCCAAGCCTCCTCCTACATCCCAACCCCTTGCCCCAGCCCTGAGCTCCCTCCTGAAGCTCACATCACACATCCCCTCCCACACCCCAAAACCCATCTGAGCCCTGAGCCGCGTTCTGCACCCAAACTCCCTCCCAGAGCCCGCATCCACTCCTGCGCTCCGAATCCCTCGGCCCCAGCCCGGAGCCCCCTCCTGTACCTCAAATGCCTCATCTCCAGCCCCACCCCAGAGCCTGTACCCCTAGGCATAGCCCGCACCCCCTCCCATACCACCAACCCCCTGCCCCAGCGTGGTGAAAATGAGCAAGTGACCAAAGGTGGGGGAAAAGCGAGCTCTGGAGGGAAGCGGGATGGCGTGAGTGCAGGGGAAGGGCCTTCAAAAAGGGGCAGGGCAAGGGTGGGGCCTCAGGGAAGGGGTGGGGGGAGGGTGTTCGGTTTTCTGCAATCAGAAAGTTGGCAACCCTAATCCTTCCCCATGGGGGTGGAGGGCAGAAACAGGGAATGGCTTGTATAGTTGGTGTCAGAGCCACTTTCACTCGCTGTATGCTAGCAGAGAGTTCTCCTGCACAGACTGACTATGTCTAGTCACAGAAATACCATTTTGAACTCTTTATGCTTACATGGCACAAAGTGGCCTTACAAACTGGTCCACAGTATTTGCTTCCAAAATCACCATCACTTAACATTTCTACTTACCCTCCTTCAGAATATAAGAGCAAAAAGGACATCCAATGAAATGGAAAGGCAAATTTGAAACTGATAAAAGGTAATCATTTTTTCATTTTTATTTTACACAATGAATAATAAACCTATGGAACCAGGGTAGATGGATATAAATCAAATAAACTCAAATCAATTATTTAAATCATCAAGCTTTAAATAATAGATTTTAAGCATGTATTTACATTTTTTCCTAAAGAAAGGTTGATCCTTATTAGTTGGTAACCATTAAAGCACATTGACTTATATTTAGTTGTAACAACTTTATACTAAATTTGTGGCTTCTTTTTGATCAAGAGAATACACTACATCTATACACATTTATTAAAGCAATTAATTTAAGCAGTTTAATTTTTTACTTGTGTCTTGTATCAAGCTCAATAGAGTTGGAAATTCAAATAAATTAAAAATATACAAAAAAGCATTTTAATTTCTTTTATTAAATAAAACTAACTTTTTTTTCTCATCAAAACATGTTTTGCATTTCAAACAAATGAACACTTATTAAACAAAAAGAAGCAATAACTGTATTTGAATTGAACTAACTGTTGTTTCTGGTCACCATGTCCTGCAAGATTTTAGAACTAGAAGATCTCATCCTCCTCTCACACATGTACTACTTAATATTTAAATTAAATTAGTATGATAGATATTATTAGTAGTTCAGGTCTTAGCATAGATTGTCAATTGAAAATTAAATTTTAAAAATCGGCTTTTTAAATTTAACCTGTATTTAAATTTAGATTTAAATTAAAAAATCTGATTTTTTATTTTTATTTTTAAAAATCATTGATTTTTGGCCACCCTGTGTGGAACTCATTGCCACCAGGTGTACTGAGGGTAAGAGTGTAGAGGGATTCAGAAAAGGAGTAGTCATTTAACAGATAATATAAACATTCACAGTTACATTAGGTAAGAAAATATACTGCCATGTTTCAAGGTGCAAATCAACCACTAACTAATTGGGGTAAGAGGAAACATCCCTTTTTCAATTCTGTATTTCTTTTTCATTAAAAAGTTCCTTTAATAAATCTTTTCTATATGTTACATTTTATTTACTGACCTATTGTACATCCTTACTCATGTCTTTTAAAAACAAACCTATTAACTAATTAAGATTCCTTTTTATTGCCTAGTATATTATTGATTAGTCAATATATAATAGAACATAAGAACAAATACAACTACACTTACCAGTTCAGGGATATCTTTAACTTTCAGAGGAACCTGAATTAGACCCAGGTGATTTTTGAAACTCGGCTGA
This sequence comes from Chelonia mydas, assembly GCF_015237465.2. NCBI lineage: Eukaryota > Metazoa > Chordata > Testudines > Cheloniidae > Chelonia > Chelonia mydas. Next base: position 105,691,514 of record NC_057852.1, read on the forward strand.
TCCCCATTTTCATAATTTGGGTTGCGAAGATTCATCAGTACCTTTTAAAAAAATAATACAATCTGTCATTCCCTGTGCATATACCTACACATGAGATTGTGGCCCAACAGTATCAGTGTCACAAATTGTGCTTTGACACAAACGTAGTGCTATCTCCTGCAGCATTGCAACTCCCAGGTGAAGGCCTAAATTTTCAAAAGCAACTAGTAATTTTGGGCAGTCAATTTCAAAATCGAGAAAGGGGTCTGATTTTGAGAAAGTACTTAGCTCCCACTCTGAAAACCGAAATTGGGGCACTGAAAAATCACCCATCATTTTTGAACATTTAGGCCATACTCTATGTCCTAATTAACACTAGCTTCCCTATCAAACAGTACCTGAAAGCTAATAGTACCTTTCTCAATGGCTCTGAATTCTAGGATATTGATCTGCACTCTTTTATTTTAAAAAGAGCTATTCTATTAGTGTTTTGATACCCAGTGCCCTAGGTATTCCGCAATTCCACTGCTAAACAATTTGCCACAGAATTCACCTCTTGCCACAGAATTGTGGCCCAGAATCTCGACTTCCAGTTTTTAAAAAGATATGCTAGTCCTTATGGTAGCAACTGCAACACTAAAAACTTAAAACAAAAGCAAACTGATGAGTGCCTGAGTCTACAGGGTCTGAAATCACAGCTTTGACAGCTGTAAACTGCCCTATTCATCTCAGTCACGATCCCATATATTCTGTAAAAACAAGGACTCCTTGTGGCACCTTAGAGACTAACAAATTTATTTGGGCATAAGCTTTCATGGGCTATAACCCACTTCATTTAAAAACTACTTGCTTACAAAATCTGACAAACATACAAAAAAGTGTCATAGCACACTATTACTGACAAATTGCTTACTTTCTCATTTTGTCTGTGAAATTTTAGTTTGTACTGACTTTGCTAGTGCTTTTTATGTAGCCTGTTATAAAATTAGGCAAATATCTAGATGAGCTGATGTACCCCCTGGAAGACCTCTGTGTACCCCCAGGGGTATACATACCCCTGGTTGAGAACCAGTGCTATAAGGAAATTCCTCCTTAAAATCCTAAATCTGCAACCCTCATTCATCTGATTAATCCAAATTCATGTGACTAGTCCCTCTTGACTTATTTGGGACTACTATCAGGGTCAGGCCCTAAATTAATACAGTAACATGAGAAACGACAGACCATGGGACATGAGGGGGAAAGGAAAGAACAACAGAAAACAAGAGGAAAATAAACACTACTTTATAAATATTTAAAGTAAGGTCAAAATACAAGCCAGATATAATAAGATTGAATTACAGATAAGTATTACATTTATAATTAGCACAACTATGACATCCAGAAGCCCTTAAATGTAAGAAATTTATAGTTTGGTATTACCAATTATACAAAGAACAACATGTTACATTAATCTTACTTGCGTATGTAAATGAGAATACTTCACTTTTAACATTCACTGCTCCAAAGAATGACAGTTCATATTTATCCAAGCAAAAGTTACAAGTATGCTACATCTCATACCACTGCAAAAGACATTCCATTAAATTTATAAATCATTTTAAATACTAAATTTGCTGATTATGATTCATATTGCTGTGTTTGTCTTTTAAATTTAATTTTGTAAATTAACAGACTATTTCTATGCTCCCTACCTACATTATCCAAGGTTCTAGATAAATTTGTTTAATCAACAGCTGACAGAGTATTATACAGCCATTGATTTTTTTTAATTGTATTTTCATAAGCAATAGCATTCTACATATTGCCATTATTAACAAGTCACCAGCGATCTCTATTGTGCAACAGACCCTTGACGTAATTTTAATTACGGCCTTCAGTATTATGAACTATACAAAACAACAAGTAAAAACTGAGCAATTCTGGCCTTAAAGATTTAGCAGAGAGCTAGTTTTATTCTTCAACTTTCAGTTTTGGTCACAGACAAAAGCCTCAAGTATTTCCAGCTATCAGGAGACTCCCCATCTTCGGTTCTGTATTACATTCTGTTTTATAAATTATTTGAATAATCTTTGTAGATGGTCTAGAATTTCATCTTTACCACAGTGAACCTACTTCAAGTAATATTACACCAATCTGCAATTGGAAATTAATAATGAAATAAGCAATGTAACTGTTCATGTTAATAAAGTGACGAGAGTTAGTCCCACAGGATTCTTCCTGTAACATTTCAGAGAATTAGGAGGCTTTCTATTATAGGCACAATAAAAAGGAATTTTTTTTAAAAGGATGAACCAGCAATCTCTGTAAGTGCAATTCAGCATGATTCCCCTTCCATGCATCCATAAGGTTAGGTTGTCAAAGCAACAGAGACTCTGTTCACATTCAAAAGGCCACTTTACAATAGAAAAATGTTAGAAATTTATTTATTTTAATACAAGCTTAAATTCTCAGGCAAAGAGCACTAAAGTAATAAACCCCCTATTTCAGGGACACCTGAAATTATCTGATGTGCATGACTTCCTATTGCCTCGAAGTCCTGATTAGTATGCCAAGTTAAACATTTTGAGCTGACATTTTTCTACGCAAGAAGCTCCTTTGCTTAACAGGAATTGAAAAAGTTTCAAGTTTTAAGAATCACCAATATGAGGATAAATGTAATTCACTAGCAGTTAAAAGTTAATCTTATCAGCCGTTTAGATATGATAGGTTTCAGAGTAACAGCCGTGTTAGTCTGTATTCGTAAAAAGAAAAGGAGTACTTGTGGCACCTTAGAGACTAACCAGTTTATTTGAGCATGAGCTTTCGTGAGCTACAGCTCACTTCATCGGATGCATAGCATATCGTGGAAACTGCAGAAGACCTTGAGCATGAGCTTTCGTGAGCTACAGCTCACTTCATCGGATGCATAGCATATCGTGGAAACTGCAGAAGACCTTCTGCAGTTTCCACGATATGCTATGCATCCGATGAAGTGAGCTGTAGCTCACGAAAGCTCATGCTCAAATAAACTGGTTAGTCTCTAAGGTGCCACAAGTACTCCTTTTCTTTTTAGATATGATAATTTCTTATAGATTTAGAAAAAGATAGAAATGTACCATCAATTCTTTAAAGCAGTTTTGTACCTGATTATTTAATGGACAATGATTTGTGTGTTGATTCAGTTTACCTTATTTAGAAGAAAATTAATTTCAGTTTCCTATCAATCTGTTGAAGACTTACCATGCACAGGTCCCACTTTACATAACTAACTATAACAGATGTAAATCAATGGCTGGTTAGTTATTTCATCAATACTTACCTCAAGAAAATCTTTAGGTGCATAAACAGGTCGGAAGAGACTTAGATCTGAAATTAACAGGATTTAAAAAATGCTTTATTTAAATTAAAATTTTATAAAGATTTGCAATATATATGAAGTTTTTTCCAATTCTGACACAATGTAACTGTCCCTATAATACATCATGACTATGAAATTTTATGAACAGTTATACTTAAAAAGTTCACATCAATATATAAAAGAATCACTAATTGATGCCATGCACAGCAACCATAATCAGGTATTTCATAAAACTGCTATTTAATGATCACTGAGTTACAAAAAGACAAATTGGTGCAATATAAAACATCCCTGTTATTCAGCTAACTCCACAATAAAATGGAAGCACAAAGGATATACTTTGAGTGTTCTTAAATTGTATAAGTTTAAACAGCTTCAAATCCAATGTGAAGTAAAAATATACCGTCACTTTATTTTCTTCTGCCCCCGGCAGTACATCTATACATTAAAGTATCATGAAACTGCTGTTCAGACCATGAAAATTTCCAAGTCATTATCCAGTCTTATTCACAGTATAAGACAATACATGTATTTGGGGCTTGCAAGCTTGCTCCAAGCCCTGGTTGATCCGAACAGGAGATCATTAGCTATGAAACTGTACATAATGTAATTCCTATACATTGATTAGCTGTGTTACTTTTAGCTGTTGAAAAAATACATTATGTGAGTAAGAGAAAATTGTTAAGGATTAAATGACACAAAAAGTAAACACTATGATGTTTTTCTTTCAATTAGTGCACTGCTCCCATTACTATCACTAACTTAAAGGTACCTGTCCAAATTCTCTAGGTATTAGTATGTAAGAGAATATATCTACAGACTGCAGGTGTAGATTCAAAAATCCAAACAATAACTCGTCAAATAAATAAATAAATAATACAGTGAATAGGTATTTGTGAGCTACCAAGCACTGAAAACTAGGGAAAAAACAAAACACAAAACAGTAACTAGTTGCCTTTACAATGGATACTACTTTAATCCCTGACTGATAAATAAGGAGATAAATATGCATTTGCTTTGCTTCTATATAAAAAGACACATTTTATTTAACATACCTGGCTCATCAGTTCCCATTTCATTCCATTTATTAAGAAGTTCTTTTTGCTCTCCTATAGGTCTCTGTAAGTCATAAGAAAAGAAATTGTCTTTTTTAATTAACCAGCTAAAAATCTAAAATAAACCCATCTCCTGTATGGATGAAAATTAGTCTTTTAAAAAATAGCATGCACTAGAATTTTATTTCTCTCTTTGTAAGTTAGCATTAGCCTTAGGCCATATTCTCTCTATTGCACCAAATCCAAGTAAGGATTGGAATCCCCCTCCTCATGCCATGGGGTAGTTATGGCACACTATCAGCTATTGAACCCTTAGCTATGTTTGGCTGGCAGTTCCACGTATCTGAGGATTCACCCTGCACCACCCATGTGCTGCCACCAAATTCCCTCTTCAAGCTGCCAGAAGCCCTGAAGAGTATAGCTCAGTTGCACAAAAGGGGAGTAGATTCCCCTGCGTTTCTTTCTCTGTTCCTCCCCACAGCTTTGTCCTCTGCCTTGTACAATAAACTACAGCAGTTCTGCCAGCTACCAGGCTTTAGGGGAGAGGGACAGGGAAGATTTGCCCTATAATACATACTTGCCAATTCTGTTCTGTTTATGTTTCAAATCTCTATAAATTAATAAAGATGTCAGTGACGAATGGATGACAAAGGGAAGTGATGATAGTGGAATACTGAGCCTTTCACGCCAAGGTCACAAGTTCAACTCTGGTCCCAATCAGCCATGAAAGAGTGTCAATGTTGGTTGTTCAGTGGCCAACGTGAAGTGAGTCAGTGGTCTCAATCCAGTCTGTGTGTACTACTGTCCACACATCATAAAACCATCAATTGGCTCCTCAGTACAGTATTCCCAGCAGAGGCCAACGATTGCAACAGCAAGAGAAAGACCTACCAACACCCTTCATTCCCAAGGTGGTCCTTCCAGAGTACAATGGAGGCACACTGGTGGGGATACTCTCACACTAACACTATCTCTACTATCTGTTTTTTCCCTGAAGACTTTAGGCCCTAATCCTGCAATTCCTGACATCAGTGGAACTACTTATAAAGTTTGCATAAGATAAGTTTTTGCAGGATCAGGACCACAGTTTCCAAAGATGTGAAGGTGGCACAAGTTCTACATTCACTTTAAAAAGTTAAGTTAATAAACACGGTACCTTTCGTGCTAATGGGATACTGAGTTCTGTACACATGCTATTTAGACTCTTCAGAATTCGCTTCTCCCAGCTTCCCTGTAACACAAACATTTTAATGAATGTAGAACTCCCCCCGCCCATTTTTATAAGCATACCACAGCCTAGTCAATGAATAACTTTAAAAGAAAAGATGATGAAAGTCACTGACATCTGCCAAAAGTTCACATGATTACTTAAAAATGTGAACAAAGGAATGATTTGTTCATTATACAATGAAAACCTTCTTTATTCAACAAAGTAACAAAGAACCAGCAAAATAAGGTTGCTCTCCAAACTGTATGTTCTTCAAAAAGCCTCTGCTTTACAGGTACTCATTCTTGGAAGGAAGGCTAGTGCCCAAGCTACCTTTTATACTGGTAGCCATGAGTTTTACATTTTAACCACAATACTGGACAAGCATGCTCAGGGAGGTGAACTGTGTAAAAATAATGCCCCCTCCACCTTTAAGACATGGAGAGAAAGTAAGTAAATATCTTTTCTCGAAAGATATTACACTACCTACCCATTTTTAGAGAGACTAAAAAGTTCCAGGAATTTGGAATTATTGTATCTAAAGTAAGGCATAGATAGGTTTGGCAGAATTTGATTTTTTTTAAATATAATTTCAGCAGATTATATTGATGTTTACTCCTAAGCATTTAAGATTTTTATCTATTTAAATTTTCACAATTGTGGGAAATTATCCGGGGGTCAGACAATAATTCCTTAATGACAGCAGATGCTGAGATTCAAAAAGTTAAAACTTTATAACCATTAAAATACCAATTGTCAACATCATATTCCAAAATATACAAAATAAACAGCCTTAAATCAAACTCTAACAAGTTCTCTAGCAGCATTTTTCTTACTTTGCCCATCAGTAAATTTCAATTAATCGATGGAAATATTTTTTCATCCATTTGTGTGTGAACAGTGAAATCAGTTTATCAACATTTACCAATAAAAATCCAGTCTTTCCTATGCATAGATAAGAGTTCTCAAATGAAAGATTAAAAATAAAAGCAGGCAATACCTTAATAATGGGGAGAACAAAAAACAGCTTACGGAGGAATCAGATTCCCGTCATAAATGTAGCATATTTTCAAATTTTACATACTAGGTCAGATCCTCAGTTGGTGTAAACTGGCTTAGTTCTACTGAAATCAATAGGTCAGTGCTAATTTACATCAGCTGAGGATCAAGACAATAAGGTTCAGTAATACTGTGACAGCACTGAATTTATTTATATTTGATTTGTATTAGTTATTTTCTTTCTTCTCTGCCCCCTACTGTATTTCAAATGTTGTTTATCTTGATAATATTTTATCTTGATGTTACAGCGATATTGCATATGAGCAATTTCACTGAGGATATACCCAAATTAGGGATTTTAACATTCTCTGTATTCTCCTAGAAGCTGATTCAAACCCTGCTCAAGTAAATGGAACCCTACTCCCATTGACTTCACTGGGCTCTGGTTCAGGCCCCTGATTTCCATTTCGAATAATATATTTCATTATTGTTTATTATTTGTATTCTGCAGCACCCACAGCTTTTGTCCACACACATGAAAACAAAGGCCCGGCCTCAAAGATCTTTCAATTTAAGATGACAAACAACACATGAAGGATGGGGGGGAATGGATAAAACATACATATATAAAATCAAAGTTTTGTTTTTTTTTAAATCCATAGTCTAGTTAGTGTTAACAGTATATGTGTACAAGAAAATAACCAGCTATGTAAATGAACACCAATAAACGCCTCCAAATTAAACACTGGGAAAAATGTTTTTAAAACCAGTAAAATACCTCCATCCCAAAACAGACTCAATTTGTAGGCTTTAAGGACAGAAGGGGCCATTATGATAATCTAGTCTGACCTCATGAATAACACAGGACTTAGAACCTCACCCAGTAACTAGCGCATCAAGCCCACATCTTTTGTTGCTGTTCCCAATGATTAATTACAAGCACTGCTAACAATTTGCACTTTACTTCTAGTCTAAATTTGTTTAGACTCAGCTTCCAACCATTGGAATTCATTATGACTTTTTCTGCTAGCTTAAAGAGATATCTACTATCAGAAATCTTTTCCCTAGGTAGGTACTTACAGACCATGATTGAGTCACCTTTTAACGTTCTCTTGGATAAACTACATAGACTGAGTTTCTTAAGTCTCTCACTCTAACGCAGGTTTTCCCAACTTGAAATCATTCTTGTAACTCTTTTATGAATGCTTCCCAATTTGTCAACATTCTTTTTGAAGTGTGGATACCAGAATTGGACAATGTATTCCAGTAATGATGTCATTAATGTCAAATGCAGAGGTAATACCACCTCCCTCTTAGCTGCAGAACTGCACTGGGAATTTATGCTCAAGTATATATCTACCACGACTCCTATGTCCATTTCAGCATCCATACATGCATTCCATGATACCATACATTCCATCTTGTAAGTGTGACATACATTCTTTCCTACTAGATGGAAGTTCTTGAGTTTTGTTGCATTTCTTACTGAAAACCTAAAATTCACATCTATGCAAACCTAGATGTTACTTAAAGATATAGACACTCTCACATGCAGCAAAGGCGGTCTTTACACAACGCCTAGAAGTCTTCAGTCCTTAACTGTTCAAGTTTCTCTCCTCCAGGAATTTGAATCTGCTAAGTGCTGTTGTAACTTTCATCATCTTGGCCAACACCATGGATTCAACAAGGACCTCCAGAGCTAAAAAGCATGAGTCTACAGCTTGAGCTAAAAAGAGTCAGACTGTGTAGCTGGGGGCTATACAGACCCACATTGTCTGTTCATCAGGCACAGAGGGGATGCACTACATTCACCAACCAGTGAGACTTTCTACAGCTGGAATGGTGGGAGTTGGGTGCTAAGTCATACAGCTTATCAGACTGAGCCTTAACTATGGCAGACATTCATGGGCAGGGGGGAAGAAAAGAAGAGGTGGCTTGGCTTCTCTTAGCTCCTATTCTCTCTCTCCACTAGTTTCTTTCTCAGGCCAGTATGCAGGAGGAGGGTCTGGTTGTACTGACATATAAATAAGTAACAACATAATTTCTCCTTGTGCAGAAGGTTTCAAAACTACTGCATCAACAAAACTGAAAAGAAGAACTACCACCTGTCACAATGCAGCCACTATACCCACAATGCTTGGAGTCCTAAGTAAGCTTTCCTGGCTCAACACAGACTGCACCGAGATCATCAGAACCACCCACCCTGTCTTTTGGAAAAGGTTCCACAAAACCCACATGCCATGCAGGTTATCCCTTGTACCCACAGCTAGTTTTGGCTCATCAGATATGCTAAAGTCAGGTTTGTTGCTTGTAAAAGGCTCAAGAACATTCCAAAGAGAGGGGAGGAAGACAGACTAGAAAGACAACGAGGAGTCCAGTGGCACCTTAAAGACTAACAGATTTATTTGGGCTTAAGCTTTCATGAGTAAAAACCCCACTTCTTCAGATGCTGACTAGAAAGAAAATTGATCACCTTTGCTGTACACATTACTGTTTCTAGGAGGCTCCACTGTGCCTCACCAGTGTGTTGGCACCAGAGTAGAAATATAAGTGATGCTCCACCGATCTCTTCAGTGTCTCAGTGCTACACTTCAACTCTGCCATTTCAACTTTTCAGCATATTCAAAGAAGTAATTTGAGTCGATCAAGCTGAAACTGAGAACTTTTAAATAATTTCAGAGAATAGTCATCCCAAAGAAGAGAAAATTTCACTCGTTGGAAGCCTTCCTGTGTTCATTAGAGACCTATCACAGATACATTGTTTCAGACCTATAGAAAGCATTGAGGATATCAAGAGCAGCAAAAAAGCGCTCTTCTTGGCTCAATGAATTATCCTCAAATAGATTTCTTAGCTAATGAAGTCAGGATCTTCCCCCAGGCAGAAGAGAACAGCAATCATGTTTGCTGTTCATAGACACCGCTGGGTATATCACAGCTCTGCTTAAAGCTGCTTTGACTGAGTTTTTGACATTTTCTTGTCTCCAACTACACACTTAAAACAAAAAAGACAGGAACATTAACAGTAAATCTCTCAGACAGAAAAAAGATCAGGAAGAGAAAAAACCCTCTTTTGTGAAAATTTTGTCATAACAAAGGGTATAGTTTCACTGCAGAGTTAACTCAGATGATCAGAATCTGAGTTAGTCCAGCTCAGGTGCAAGAAGCCACACTGAAAGGCCATACTCAAGTTACTGTGTTCTCACTGACGCCACACTCACCCAGATTAGATGGTGTTCCTAAGACTTCTGGGGTGTATCCCATGGTTCTTAGTGCTACCGTAAGCTGAGCCGCTGTACGGTTCTTTTCCAGTGAATTGTGGGAGAACTAGTCTGTCCCTCTGGGCATCGAGAAATTGTGGGAAGGCACTGGAGGACTACCAGCACTCAAGTGGTTTAGCCTACAACCTCACTGCAGCCTGAGTGAAAGCAGCATGTGAGCTCTAGCCCAGTGGCTCTCAGTCTTTTCCAGACTACTGCACTCCTTTCAGGACTCTGATTTGTCTTGCGTACCCCAAGTTTCATCTCACTTAAAAACTACTTGCTTACAAAATCAGACATAAAAATACAAAAAAGTGTCACACTATTACTGAAAAATTGCTTACTTTCTCATTTTTACCATATAATTATAAAATAAAGCAATTTGAATATAAATATTGTACTTACATTTCAGTGTATAGTATACAGAGCAATATAAACAAGTCATTGTCTATATGGAATTTTAATTTGTGGCGACTTCACTAGTTCTTTTTATGTAGCCTGTTGTAAGATTAGGCAAATATCTAGATGAGCTGATATACCCCTGGAAGACATCTTCGTACCCCTCAGGATACGCATACTCTTGCTTGAGAGCCACTACTCTAGCCTATAACCCCAGCTGATCCAGCTAGTCCACGTTGAAAGAACCACCAAACTTGGATTGGTGCATTTTGTGTGTGGATGGAAGCCAGGTTAGGGGCAACACCCAAGTAAGAGCCTGAGTTAGACATACATTGAAGACTTAATCAAAGACATCCACCAGTTAGGGCAAGTGCTGGGCAAGACTCTCACACTGTCAAAGCAGCAAGTTCTGGAGCCATCCACAGTAATTAGAAATAGAATGCAAAATACTTTACCCCACTAAAATGTTTTCAAAACAGCAGATAGGGCTTCAAAAATCATTTTGCTGATGGGCAGCAAGAATCTCAGATGAGTTCCATCAATCTTTGCAGAAATTTAGCTTTAATTTAAAAAATTCTAGTAATTATGACTGCAAAGATGATTTTTAAAATGTGAACTGAATGTAAACCAATGCAGTGCTGTCTTCCTCAGGATGCAGACAATTCTCAGTGGCTTTGCTGCAACTCAAAACTCTCTCTACATGTTATTTTCATGATTGCTCATTATTAGGAAGCATCTGGTAATAGCCATGGTAGGAGACCGAATATTTGACTAGATGGAACACTGGTCTGAGCCTGTATGGCAATTCCTATATTCTTTCAGTCTACTGATGAGAGAAAATAATGTTGAGAATTGTTTAAAATTAATTTTCTGTCCTGAATTTTTTTTAAAAAAAATGTATCTTAGCTGACAGTTCAAAGAGTAGATGTAGAACTCCAGTTTACTTTAAAACTGTAAAGATTCTGGAACAGTTTTCTATGGGCTCTTTAATGAGTGGTTAGTGGACACAGGATTTTGATTTGAAGGAAGTTCCTTCAGCTTTGACCATTTCTGATCATTTCCCAAAAGCTGAGAAATAAAAATCAAAGACAGAGGAAGAGTTCTTATAAAGTAGCCTTTCTGAATTATTTCTAGTTACATCATTTGTAAAGGTGGCCAAAGATCTGAAGAAATTATTTATCCTTTGGCTGGAGAAGAACTTCCTGAATGCGACATTAGCGAAGGGCTTTCTAGAGAAGCAAGAGTTAAAAATCCCTAGATTGGTGTCAGGGTTCTTTACAGGAGATGGAAGCCTGATTAGGAAAGAGTTTAGATAGCATTCATCAATCCTAAAGTGCCTCCTTTAAAGACTACCAAAAAATGCAGTCTCTTCAGAGTGGACCAGAATAAGATTATTCAGCAGGAGAAATCAGTATTCAGGGCTTTGCAGAATCAAAACATGCTGTGAAGAAGTTTTTAGTATTCCTAACACCACTTCTAAAAGCAAGAAATAGTAACTCTTTAGACTGCCAGAAAGGAAAAGTCAACTTCAGTAACACAGGAAAAGTTGTTAGATTTGCCTTTACGAATCCTAAACAACTTTGAGAGATTATGGTATTTTTCTTTCAGATTCTGTTTTTCAAAGAGATTCTGAAGAAGGAAAGGCAGATTGACTTTTATGCAGATCTGCAGATGCAGCATCAGAATCTTTCGTATCATTTTAGCTTTCTTTAGACAGAGTGAAGAGCTACTCTCAATAGTAAACACAGGCACCAAACTCCGTGGGTGCTCCGGGCTGGAGCACCCCTGGAAAAAAAAAAAAAACAAAAAACAAAACTTGTGGGTGCGCAGCACCCACTAGCCGATCATCTGTTTGGTGGCAGGCGAGATATGCTGGAGGAGGCAGAGCACGGATGGGAAGAGGTGGAGTGAGGCAGAGGCCTTGGGGAAGGGGCAGAGTACCCACCCGGAAAAATGAAAGTCAGTGCCTGTGGTAGTGAAGGATTTTTGCTTTAACAAAACCCAAAGCATATAAACTATACATTTCCTGTTGGACAACCAAGATAAGAGGAGGACTAACACGCTTTTGCTTGTATTTTACGGGTGAAAAGTCACAGACTTCAATGGGGCCAGATTTCACCATAGCTCTTTAGCCCAAGGAGCATCTCTTTCTATTCACCTGTACAGCACTTAGCACACTGGGAACCCTTTCTTGACCAGGGCCAATAAGCACTACCTCAGTATAAAAAGTAAAGATTAAAAGTATTAAATAAAATTCTAATACACTTTTCCAATCAAAGCTGTTTAAATATTGACTGCCTTCAGTATGTAAATCTTGGAAATGAGGAAAGAAGAAAAAAGGGTGAGTTTGTTCATTTTGGGAGAAGATTTGTTTTCACTTCAACGAGGTCCTCAGATTTCTGAGGAGAGGTAGGATAAATGGAGTGGGAGGTAATTACATACATCCCGGTTAGGATCTCCTTCTTTTCTGGGAGAAGTACAACAAAGGTGGACCACTACAAATATAAATGGGAAGGGACAAGGGCCCATGGAACAACCTATACTTAAACAATATTCTTCCTTTAGAGAAAGGCCAGCCATATTGAAACCAAATTCAGAAATAATTCCAGCCAAGAAAGGATGGTAACAAAAGAAAAAAAGCCACCAAAATTACCTTCGAATGCAAGAGGCAAGCTGATGTAGGAACTGGCAAGCTGCTCTTACCTGCAGTATCAGGGGTCCCGGGAACTATTAATGGCAGACTGAAACCAAGCCCTCCTATACAACCATCAGAGGTTTCTTTAGGCAGAGAAAATTGCTTCTGTGGGTCTCAAATCCTACAAACGACTGCCCAGAAAGCTAATTTAGTTAAAAACCTATTCCTAGCATAGAAAGGGGTAAAATGTGGAAGAAAGACTCTCCAAAAGGAACAATTCTGAAGCAGAGCAATAAGGCTACTTCAACAACAGAGATCAGCTCAACTGGGCTTACAGGTGCCAAATTATTTCAGGTGGCTACACAATTTTCACCAGTACACCTGAACCCATAACAAGGAAAAAAGAAAAGGAGTACTTGTGGCACCTTAGAGACTAACCAATTTATTTGAGCATAAGCTTTCGTGAGCTACAGCTCACTTCATCGGATGCATCCACTGAAGTAAGCTGTAGCTCACGAAAGCTTATGCTCAAATAAATTGGTTACTCTCTAAGGTGCCACAAGTACTCCTTTTCTTTTTGCGAATACAGACTAACACGGCTGCTACTCTGAAACCTGTCATAACAAGGCACAGTCTTATTCAGCAGCTCTCCTGATGGTAGGCAAAAAGGCTTCTATTATTTTTCACAGTAACAAAAGAATTAATGGACAACTAAAAGATGATAAAATATTTTTTTTTAAAAAACAAGAGGATGAAGCTGAATCCAACAGAGTGGATTCATGGTGAAGTAAGAGGAAGGGAACAGACTTTTGAGCATGTTAGTAACCGCAGGGCATCATCAAGAGAGAGAGAGAGAGTGTAATGAATTTCAGAATGTTCTACTATAGAGCAACATGTGTCAGGCAGACGCCATAAGTATGGATTAAATTAGCAAGGATTTAGCAATTACTGCTAGATAATTTTAGAAACAAAGCACTTTACTCTAGACTCATGGATTCATAAATTTGAAATAATAATTCTAGAAAATTTAAGTGGATCAGAAGACTTGATATAACCAGAGGAGTGTTCTTCAGCTGCTAGAAGAATCTATAAACAAACTGAAGAATAGTGTAGTTTAGGAAATATTGGAAATGTAGATTTGTTTCAATTATCAATATTTCACAAGTACTGAATCTGACTCTTTGCAGTGAATTCTACTGCAAATGAAATTTAATCACTGAAAGGCTAGAATACTTTGTATATGTTCAATATTCTACCTTTATGTCACTGACAGGAAACGGTCTTCGGTCAACAAACACAAACATAATTATGGAAAAGACAGTATATATTAAGTGCATATACAAGGATGTTGTTTTTCTATAGCCAAACAGTACTACAAAGAGAAATCGCCAAGAAAACGTTCACATCACGTTCTTTCTTTCTACTAAGGGCTTAACTTTACATACAATGCTACAGCAACGCAGCTCCACCAGTGCAGCTATGCCACTGCAGCACTTTAGTGAAGATGCTACTACTCTGACGGGAGAAGCTCTCCAGTCAACATAGCGCTGTCTACATGGAGGGTTAGGTCGGTATAACGTTGCTCAGAGGCATGGATTTTTCACACCCCTGAGTGATGTAGTTATACCAACATTGATCTGTTGTGCTGACCTGGCTTTAGTATGTATTCCTTTCCTGGAAATTTGCTTTTCTTTCAATCTTCCCCATCACTCAGAAGAGTACAATGTGTAAACGTCAGCCTATTTCATAAGAATCAGAGAATGACACTGATCTGAAGAGAGAAGAATTTGATCTTTAAAAAAAAATTAATGTCTGTACTGGAAAAAATTTGAAATAATCTTAATTACTGAATCTATCCTTAGGTTCTTTCAGAATCTTTCCAATACTGATACTAAAATGTTTTGGATCAAACAGGCTCTTCTTTCCAGAAATGTACATATTAGCTTTGAAATAGAGCTATATTTATTATGGTCCAAAAAAACTTTTAAAAAATTGGACCAATTGTGAACATAGGAATCTTAATGCATTTGCAGAGAAAAAAATCAAATAGGATATATATGAAAAGCAGTATTTTTCAAATAAGGAACTTTGGTTACTGTACCAAAACACACCTTTCTACCTTAAATGTCATGTCACATTAGACAATCAAGATAAACATTTTAAAAAATTCATTACCTACACTACAAGAACCATTTTAAAAGTCACTAATGTTTTTCTATCATCATGGACAATGAAAATAGATTAGTGAGTGCCAGTGTTGCTTATATAGATTTTTTGTAGTCAATTTGGCTAGCTTCCAAAAATACTAGGTAAACGTGTTTGTTTTTAAGAAGTTTCCACTGGAATTCTTTATTAGTAGTAGTAGTAGTATTTTCTTAAATTATTGAAACATTTCTAGTTATAGTAGATTCTGTAAAAGCTTTATTTGTTTGTTTTAAACAAACCCTATATCTGGAGCCAAACTGACCTATGTCCTTTTAAATGGGCATATCAGTTATTTAAACAGTGCTCGATATATATTAGGTACTTTACATATAACTAGGAGAGCAAGGTGCCTCCCCCTCAGAGCTTACAGCATGGGTGAGGAACATTTTATCTATCAAGCGCCATTGACCCACAGGCTCCGGGGTTGACCCCTTTTATCTATCAAGGGCCATTGACCCCTAGGCTCCGGAGTGGGTCCAGAAATGAGAGGTTCAGGGTGTGGGAGGGAGTAGGAGGTTGGGGTGCGAGAGGGGGTGAGGGGTCCGGCTGAGGGTGCGGGCTGTGAGTTGGGGCTGAGGGATTTGGAGTGGAGGAGGGGGCTCAGGGCTAGGGCAGGGGGTCGGGGTGTCGGCTCCGGGAGGGAGTTTGGGCGGAGGGGGCTCAGGGCTGGGGTCAGGGGCTGGGAGGGAGTTAGGACGCGAGAGGGGGTTCCGAGCTGGGGCAGGGGGTTGGAGTGCAGGAGGGAGTGAGGGATGTGGGCTCCTGCCGGGTGGCACTTACTTCAGGCGCTTCCCGGTCGGCAGCGCAGTGGGGCTAAGGCAGGCTCCCTGCTTGCCGTGGCTCCGCGTGGCTCCCTGAAGCAGCCGGCATGTCCGGCCCTTAGGTGGAGGCACAGCCAGGCACCTCTGTACAGTGCACACTGCCCACGCGCGCCGCCCCCACAGCTCCCATTGGCCACGGTTCCCAGCCAATGGGAACTGCATAGCCAGTGCTGGGGGTCGGGGCAGCACGCGGAACTTCCCTAATCACACCCGCACCTAGGGGCCACAGGGACAGGCTTGGGGCTTCCGGCTAATGGCACAGAGACTTGCTGCGGGCCGTATGAAATGAAGCAGCGGGCTGTAGTTTCCCACCCCTGGTGTAAAGTTTAAGACTCTGATTCTGCAAAAATAAATGCATGTACTTAACTTTTCCACACATAAATAGGCCCATCGAGTGTATAAATCTTTGTAGGATTAGGTATTAAGGCCCTAATCCTACAAAAAGGTAAACATCCTGCAAAGTGCTCAGAGCCTTCAACTACTACTATTTAAATGAACGGGAGTTAAAGACATTGAGCAACTCACAAAAAGACTGATCCAAAATCCACTTAAGTCAATGAAAAGATTCCCATTGACATCTGTAGGCTTCAGATCAACCCTGGAGATACTTCACACATTGCAGGATGGGGCCCTAAATGAATCACATAACAATGAGAGGGAGTGGATGGGATGCAGTAAAAATATATTATATATATGAAAAAGCAGTGATGAGTAGCATGTGTATTGCTGATTCCATGATTTGTAGTTGCTTCTATTTTGTTACTGTCACCACCCAGTAACGCTTTTCCCTAAGAGGACTAGAGTTCACAGGACTTTGTCATAAGTCGCTACCTTCCTGGAACACCCTACTTTAACAGTTAGCAGCACAAGAAGTGTACCATCCTCAGTTTCCCTTTCAGAGTTGTGGAAAATTGCCGGCACTACTTTGATGGGTCTCATGCTTTCTTTTCTTGGGGAGGGTTCAGGGCACCATTTCTCACCCCTGAACTGGGGTGTTAACTGCCCCACTAGAGGAGGGGAGTGGAGAGGGAGGGACCCGGGCCCGCCCTCTACTCCGGGTCCCAGTCCAGGGGCCCTAGGGATAGCGGTAAACCACTTGAAGTAGGGTTCCTTCCCCTGGGCTACTTCTCTCTCTTGCCCTTCAGCTTGTGGGGCTTCCTGCCCTCCCTCTGCACAAACCAGGTGTCCCTTTACCTAGGGTCTTGGTCTTCTTAGCTCACCACAGCACTTCTCCAGACTCTCCTCTGCTTCCCTCCGAACTGCTCTCTGCTCCAACACCAATCCACTCTGCTTTAACTCCTCCAAACTGCTCTCTACTGAAACATCAATCCACTCTGCTTCAACTCCTTCCCTTGTCTGATTGAAGCAGGGGGGTTTTATCAGCTGACTGGCTTCAAGTGCTCTAATTGGCCTCAGGTGCTCTAATTAATCTATAGCAAACTTTCTTCCCTCTACAGGGAATAAGGCTCCCTTCTAACACTCTCCTGCTGCCCTCTGGCCATGCTGTATCACAGAGTCCATAAAAATCATCCAAATAGTTCTTCTGAATCTGTATATACCTCTTGCGGGGTTAAATCTTTACAAAAATTCCACACACATAAATCATAACAAAAGTCCCACAACTATAGTCCATAATTCCCCAACACAGTTCGTTGTATACACTGTTTGGACTAAGTATACCTCTGGCATCTGTCAGCTTGCTCCAGCTCTTCAATCCATCTCCAGCATCTCTTGCCACACTTCACTCCCAGTCTTCAGGGAAAGCAGTGGATGTATTGTTTCTTGACTTTAGCAAAGCTTTTGACACGGTCTCCCACAGTATTCTTGTCAGCAAGTTAAAGAAGTATGGGCTGGATGAATGCACTATAAGGTGGGTAGAAAGTTGGCTAGATTGTCGGGCTCAACGGGTAGTGATCAATGGCTCCATGTCTAGTTGGTAGCCGGTGTCAAGTGGAGTGCCCCAGGGGTCGGTCCTGGGGCCGGTTTTGTTCAATATCTTCATAAATGATCTGGAGGATGGTGTGGATTGCACTCTCAGCAAATTTGCAGATGATACTAAACTGGGAGGAGTGGTAGATACGCTGGAGGGCAGGGATAGGATACAGAGGGACCTAGACAAATTGGAGGATTGGGCCAAAAGAAACCTGATGCGGTTCAATAAGGATAAGTGCAGGGTCCTGCACTTAGGACGGAAGAACCCAATGCACAGCTACAGACTAGGGACCGAATGGCTAGGCAGCAGTTCTGCGGAAAAGGACCTAGGGGTTACAGTGGACGAGAAGCTGGATATGAGTCAGCAGTGTGCCCTTGTTGCCAAGAAGGCCAATGGCATTTTGGGATGTATAAGTAGGGGCATAGCGAGCAGATCGAGGGACGTCATCGTTCCCCTCTATTCGACATTGGTGAGGCCTCATCTGGAGTACTGTGTCCAGTTTTGGGCCCCACACTACAAGAAGGATGTGGATAAATTGGAGAGAGTCCAGCGAAGGGCAACAAAAATGATTAGGGGACTGCAACACATGACTTATGAGGAGAGGCTGAGGGAACTGGGATTGTTTAGTCTGCAGAAGAGAAGAATGAGGGGGGATTTGATAGCTGCTTTCAACTACCTGAGAGGTGGTTCCAGAGAGGATGGTTCTAGACTATTCTCAGTGGTAGAAGAGGACAGGACAAGGAGTAATGGTCTCAGGTTGCAGTGGGGGAGGTTTAGGTTGGATATTCGGAAAAACTTTTTCACTAGGAGGGTGGTGAAACACTGGAATGCGTTACCTAGGGAGGTGGTAGAATCTCCTTCCTTGGAAGTTTTTAAGGTCAGGCTTGACAAAGCCTTGGCTGGGATGATTTGATTGGGGATTGGTCCTGCTTTGAGCAGGGGGTTGGACTAGATGACCTCCTGAGGTCCCTTTCAACCCTGATATTCTATGATTCTATGATTCAATCCTCTCTGACCCTCTGGCTTCCGCTCTCCAGCTCAGAGAGTCAGCAGGCATTTCTCTCTGCTCTTCTAAGCCTTCAACCCTCTCCAGCCTTCTGTGGCCATGGCTCTCTGACTCAGGAAGGTCATCAGGCATCTCCTTCTGCTGGCTTCCTGGCAATTCCTCATTCCTTCCAGGAAGGATCTGCAGAGAGTTTTCTTGTCCTTGCAGCTTTCCCCGGAGACCTCTTCCAGTCTCCTGATTCCCAGGCAGCTCTCCCTGCCCTTTCTTCGCTGATCCAGTTGTGATGGGTTCCCCCCTCTTCGGGGTGCTGCCTGGAACTAGGGTACCACTGAGCACGCCTGACCAACCAGTCTGGGCTCCCTTTCACCCTGTAATGCTGTGACAAACTGCAGACATGCTCCCGGTCTCTCACTTTCCCTACCTCTGTGCTAGAGACACACCCAGCTGCAGAAACACACAGACACTGAAATCAGCTCTGCATGGCAAGGCTCAGCTAAGGAATTGCCCAGTACTCAATTGCACACCCCCTTTTAGAGGATAAACCCAAAATTGTACCGTCTTGAGCTGCACAGAGACCTGTACGGAGTAAGCTCATGAAATTTGCCCCCCTCCCTCAATGTGGAGAGGGATATACATAGCTTTCTGCCCCAAGTTATGATTTCCACACACACACACAGGTTTTAGACAAAACAAAACACGTTTATTAACTACAAAAGACAGATTTTAAGTGATTATAAGGGATAGCAAACAGATCAAAGCAGATTAACTAGCAAATAAACCAAACACACAATCTAAGCTTAATATATTAAAGAAACTGATTATAAGTAGCAAATCCTCACCCTAAACGTTTTTAGGCAGACTGCAGAGATTCTTGAAGGCAAGCTGCACCTGCTTGCAGCTCAAAACTCCAGATATTCCTTTCACAGGACAGACTACCCTCTAGCCTTGGCTCAGCCCTTCTCCCCTAGTCCAGTCTTTTTGTTCTCAGGTGTTTCCAGCAGTCCTCTTTCTTGAGCGGGGAATCAGTGAAGAACGAACCACGATGATGTCACTCCCCTGCTTTACATAGTTTTTGCATATGGCAGGAATCCTTTGTCTCCCAATTTGATTCCCACCCCGGTAAGTGGAAAAACACTAGTATTATCATGGAGTCCAGTACCAGGTGACATGTCCCTGCAGCCGTAACTCAGAAGCTGTTTGCAGCATCTCCAGGAAGGCTTCTCAGGAAAGCTCCCCGGTGGGTGATTAGCAACTTCTAAGACCTATTGTTCTGCCTAATGGCCCTTCCCAGCCAGCCATCTAGACTGACTGCATTCTGTCTAGTGGGCACTCCACAGTGTAAACACATTTATAATAGATGCATAGACAATATTCCTAACTACAGACACAAAAATAATCCATGCATACAAATAGGATAAATCACTTTCAGTAAACCATAACCTTTTCAATGATACTTCACATGACCTATCTGGCATAAAATACATCATAGTTATGCCATAATCATATCATAACAATATCTCTATGAAGAATATGGGGCGTAATGCCACACCAATTAGCTCTCACCTGCCCCTTTTCCTGACTGACTCAATCTCTGTCCTGAGGCACTCCCTCATTTATATGGCCCACATGCCCTCTCTTAAAAAACAATTAGGAGGTAGCTGACAAGTCATAGGTGTACTGGCCCTGCTCCCTCTTAAAGGACCAGCATCACCCTGTGACTGGCTTGTTGAAGAAGTGTATTTTAAAGGAAGGATCTGAAGGGGATTAATTCAGGCAAGGTGTTCCAGGCACAAGTGTCCATGTGAAAAAAAAAAAAAAAAAAATCAACACAGGACTTTTCCCATGCATACTCATTCTAGAAGAGAAGCTGCCATTTCATGAGCAGAACTAAGATATGTAAAATACTAATATTTGTTATATATGCTTTCATAACAGTAACTAGATCAGTGAACTCACTGGCATACACATTATGTACACATTTGTCTACCTTACAGTATTTAGTCCATACCAGGAAAAACTATTATTTTCAATGTAAGTAAATGGATGTGACAGTTTATTAATTATTTGTTGAGTGCTGGCAGTATGCTATGTATTACACAATACACAGTCTCTGTCCCAAAGACCTAACAAACAATTTAAAATACAAGACATTAAGTTAATATACACTGGAATGAACAACAATTTGGCAGAACAGGTAGAACAATGACTTGTGAACATTCTACAATACATTTTAAGATGGGGTGAGTTAAACACACTGTGGCATCTTTACCTCTGAAGGTCTGTGATTTGGAAGGAGGGCGGTTGTCTTTGCATAGTCTTTAATGTGGAATTTGTGGAATTTATCATTACAGATAAAAGCAAGCAGTTGTCTCATTGGGTTGAACACTATTCAGAGCTATACGCACAAGAAAGAAACATCACCAGAAAATCATTGGACCAAATACCAACTCTACAGATCATGCCAGAGCTAGATGTGGAGCCCACTGTAGAAGAGCTAAGCAAGGCCATTGATTTGCTATTGAGTGGCAAGGCTTCTGGAAAAGATGGCATCTCAGAGGAAATCCTCAAGTGCAGGAAAGACAGCCCATTACCATATCTTCATCAGCTGCTACTTAAATGCTGGAAAGAGGGTGAGGTACCACAAGAGATGTGTGATGCAAACATCACCACTTTGTATAAAAATAAAAGGAAAAAGGGTGACTGCAACAACTACAGGGATATCTCGCAACCAAGCGTAGCAGGAAAAGCTCTCTCAAAAGTCATCTTAGTGCGCCTACAACAGCTGGCAAATCATATCTACCCTGAATCACAGTTCAGATTCAGGGCTGGAAGATCAACAATAGACTATTTTCTCTGCATCAACTCCAAGAAAAATGCAGAGAGCAAAACTGACCATTGTACATTGCCTGTGTGGACCTAACCAAAGATTTCGACACGATCAGCAGAACAAGTCTATTTGCAATACTAGAAAAGACAGAATGCCCACCAACCCTGTTAAGTCTTATACATTCATTCCACAACAATATGAGAGCAACTGTCCAGTTTGATGGGTCCACTTCAGACAGCTTTGAGATGAAAAGTGGAGTGAAACAAGGATGTGTTCTTGCCCCTACACTCTTTGAAATCTTCTTCTCGGTACTTTTGAACTGTGCGTTTAAGGACACGAAAGATGGAGTGTATCTCCACACAAGATCAGACAGGAAATTCTTCAACCTGTCCTGATTTAAGTCAAAGACCAAAGTCAAAAAGGTGCTAATCAGGGAGCTTCTATTCGCTGCTGTTGCTAGCCCACAATGAAGATCTACTATAAGAACTCATGGACCGCCTTTCAAGTGACTGTCAGGCATTTGCTCTTGTGAAAGTAGAATGAATTATATTGAAATTATAATTCATTAAAGAAATGCTACCTGAAGGGTTTGTTGAAATATAGTTGTCAGGAAAAGAAACATTAAGGAGTGTGAGATAATGGGTCCTCAAACTAATTAACTTAGAGCTCCTACTGAACTAGGAGATTGGTAAACGTTAGTATGCAAATAAGATAGGTATGTATATTTGTCAATTTCTGCTTTCTTTTGTCTCTTATGTTAAATTGGCTTTGGCTTAGCTGTATAAATAAGTTATCTTGAGCCTCAGAGAAGGGCTCACATCTGGGTGCATTAGCAAAGCGCTTTGCTAATAAACAGAGTGATCTGACAAATTATGTGAGTCCTGAATCTGACTTTAACACTCTCACCATCAGCATCAAGAAAATGGTTATATTAGGAAAGGGGGTTTCACAAGATCCTTCAATTACCTTAAATGCAAACCAGCTAGAAGTAGTCCAAAAGTTCAGCTATTTAGGCTCTACAGTGACCACCAACCTCTCACTGGATGAAGAGCTAAATGTTCGCATTGGAAAGGTTGCCACCACCTTTAGCAGACTAACTAAAAGAGCATGGAACAACTCAAAGCTTACCATCAAGACCAAAATGCTAGTGTACCAAGCTTGCATTCTCAGCACACTGATGTATGGTGGGAAAACATGGACAACTTATGCTCATCAGGAGAAATGGTTAAACAGTTTCCACCTACGTTGTTTATACTCAACACCAAATGGCAGGATAAAGTCACCAATGCAGAGGTTCTTCAAAGGGCAAATGTACCAAGTGTGACAGCCCTGCTCAAGCAAAGATGACTGTGCTGGCTGGGCCATTTGAGTAGGTTAGAAGATGGATGCATACCCAAGAACATGCTGTAGAGGGAGCTATCAGAGGAAACAACAACAACAACAGGATATCCCAAGCTTCACTATAAAGACACACACAAGCAAAATATGAAGGAATTTGGAATTGATCCTGACCAATGGGAAATCTTGACAAGTGATCGTAACAAGTGGACCATTGTCTCAATCAGGGTATCAAAGTCCATGACAGAAGCTGGCTCCTACAGCTTGAAGAGAAAAGAGCCCGTAGGAAGCAAGCAGTTCCCAACCAAAATACATACATTTGCAATAACTGCCAAAGATCACGCAAATCTCGGATTGGACTACTCAGTCATATGAGACATTGCAAACAATCTACATCATAGGCTTCAATTCCCACCGTCTCTCACAGATGAAAGGATGCCAGTTTAATGTAGAATTTACTGGTAAAACATCATGAATAAATCAAACAAGGAAAGTAAAATATTCTCTCTGAGTTCAATATCCTTTTTTGATATGTCTACCTGTACCCAATTTCCTCTTATTCTCCTGCATGTTCACTTAGTTCCTTCAGCTCTAGACTTCTGCCTATTCCTTTTACTATCCCCTTCAGTTTTCTTCATACTGGATAATAAATCCTTCTTGTCTATTACCATCACGTGGGACAGCATCTTTATCCTTTTGCACCCATTTCACTACCTGACTCTTCAAAATCTCACTTCATTAGCCATAAATTAAATGACAAATACCTCCTAAGCTTTTTTCTAAATCATATTCCATTCTGTGAACCATTCTATTTTCCACATCTCTGTAACACTCATTGATTATCATTGTACCCTAGTTCAACCATATTCTACTTTATCTATGGATGCTTCCATTGTGAAATACAACATATATTCATTTTTATACCTAAACACCTATAAAAGTTTCATTTTTAAATGTACAGTGATTTTTAAAAATTGTATGGTAGACATATATAGCATAAACTTAAAATGCTCTAGTTGAAAACAGACAGATAGATTGATGACAACCAACCTGTGCTTTCCTCATGTAAACTAAGGGTTCTTTCATGTGCTCAGGGGGTGCTGCAGGATGACATGGTGAAGGGAACCTTAAGAAAATAAAATTATGTTTTGAATGTTCAGATTCTTATTAAATACATTGAAGAGTAAAAGACATCAGAGTAATCTTTGAACAAATTTTCTCATCTCTATAATTATTTTTAGAAGCAGTACAATATATGCAGTAATAATTCTAAACCCATGGTCAAACCCCAAAAGTTTAAAAAAAAAAAAAAAAAAAAAAAAAAAAGGATCAGTATCAATAAGTGAAATCCCAGTTCCTATCTGTGCATTATAGGTATTCACACTCTTAATTAGAAAAGAAATAGCAAAGGGTACTGTAAATCTCTGGCATGGTTGAAATGTGCACACTCATAAACCCAAACATAATTTCTGTCTTTGGATAAGACAATGAACAATAATTTTGTGGATGGTAATCTAAACTTGAAAGATGGGATTTCACATAAAAAGCAGTCTCTTCTCATCATCTTACTATGCATGTAGAGTACTTCAAGGATGTAAAATAAATATTCAAGGCTGTAGACAAGATATAACATAAATAGAACATTTTGTAAAAACAACAGTTAATCACATCACAAATATTCATAAAATAAATCAAATCATGTTTCATTAAATTTTTAAAGCAGTATTACAGAAGAAGATAATTTTGTGGCTGTTTAGACATTTTTTCTTTCCAGGAAACTGTATTTCTCAAAAAAACAAGTTCAGTCTGTAACTTGATTAGTTTTCACAACTGAACATCTCCAAAGTAACTGCAGAATTTTGGAGTGCCAATCTCAGCGAGCTTGAATCTTTAGCCATAAATTGCATATTAATAAAAACATGAAAGCGCAGGAAGAAAAGTAGCTGGTGGAATGAAGAACTGTCTAGACAAAATGCAAAATATGAACACCAAGAGATGCATTTCATAAGTAAGACAGACAAGCAAAGTCCTGCAAAAATATTAGTTAACAAATAAAAGATAAAGTGTAGGGCTTCTAGAGAAATACCTTTTGCAATTAAGAAAAAAAAGTCTGTGCTTTACATGGTGGAAAAATTGCAGTGACTGAATGTAACCCTGGGACCCCTTAGTTCAAACTGGAAGAGGGCACATAAGATGCATAGTGTTTTACAGAGATCCTCTGGATTGGACACATGCATAATTGTTCACCAAAGGGTAGCATGCGAAGTCTCTACCGAGAGCCGTTAGCCCACTGGCTGTCATAATCATTGCAAAATGTATGTAAAGATAATATTTAAAGAATTATGTATCTAAAATTACTCTCTTAAGATCTTCGAGTTAAGATGGGTAACCAGGAGGCGACATACCTCAGAAGTTTTCCTTTCAAGCAGAAGGTAACAGACATCTATCTCCTTGTCTGAGCATTTGTGTATTGTATGACTCCCAATGTATGCTTATTGGTTTACTAAGCCATACATAAAAGAAGAGATTACCTACATGAGAGGAAATCTACAAGAATAAACAAACAACAGAGTGGGTGTCCTGTCTATGAATAAAGATAAAGGATTATTCTGCTATATATTGAAGTGCAAAGTGACAAACAGAATCCCGCACCAAGGGAGGCAAACTGACAGCATACTTGTCTCTCATGAAAGAAATGTCACAGCTAACTTGGCTGTAAAGTGCTGCAAGGATCTGGGGTGAGCAATACTCTGCAAAACATGAGAGTATATTGTCAATTAAGTCTAGGCTCTAGAATGCATGTTATGATTTTACTTAATATGTACGAAGTATAGGAAACAAATGAGTCTTAATACTACTACCACTTGAATCTCTACACTTTATTAAACTAACTTATATTTGATTTCACTATAAACATATCTAAGGGCAGTGTGTCAAGTGAAGAAGTGATCTGAGATAGAACTGGTAAGCGGGGGTGTACTGTTTCTTTGGAAACAGCAAATTTGTGAATATGAGTATGTTCAGTGGACCAGAATCTGAATGCTCCAGGGAGACACTCGGAGGGCTTGAGGGTTTGAGTGTTCCAGTCGCTAACCTGCAAAGTGACAGCACAGCCTGCGAGGCCTCGAGGGGAGAGTTTGTGTTACCCGTGGCCTGTGGAGTTGGGATCTGACCAACGGCAGGCATAGTCAAAGCTTCTTCATGCTAAGGCCAGGTAGTAGTGAGGCACCTCACAGTCCTGGGTACCTCCAGGAATCCTCACAGTGAAACAAGAACAAGTCGGCTGAACA
Source organism: Chelonia mydas (assembly GCF_015237465.2). Lineage (NCBI taxonomy): Eukaryota > Metazoa > Chordata > Testudines > Cheloniidae > Chelonia > Chelonia mydas. Next base: position 105,717,805 of record NC_057852.1, read on the forward strand.
GAGGTTCAGATGTTTTCAAGTGTGATGTAAGCAACAGCCATCAAGTTAGAAACTCACCTTGTACACCTGGAGAAATATCAACATCTTAATACTAGAGCTTTTATCAGGGCTCTAGAAGATGCAGGGGGAAAAAGAAAATCAAAACAAGTATGTTCTTTTTCTGCTGCTTTGTCCCTCAGTTAATGTAATCACAATTTGTATTACAGCAGTGTCTTGAGGTGCCCCAAACATCATAGGGTGCCAGTGTTCTAGGTAATGTAAATGCATTTAAGAGACAGTTCTTCCTCCAAAAAACATACAATCTAAAGACAGACAAATGGTCTAAGACAGGAAGTAATATTACCCCATTTTACAGATGGGGAGCAGAGGCACAGAAAGATTAAGTGACTTGCCCGAGGGCAGAGACAGGAATTCAACCAAGGTCTTCTGAGCCAGTGCCATAAGTAAAAGACCATTTTTTTCGCCCTCAACATTTCAAGTACACTTATGGAAATAAACTCAACATCTTTTTATAAAAGCAAAACTAGAAAGCAAAAGACAAAAAAAACTAGGAAAAAAAATCCAAAAATTGTATTTACTTCCTTGTTTGCTCACCTGCGTCTTCAATGGCATCAGTATAGATCTTGCAGAAGATGATCTTAGTGATGTTTTTAAGAGCCTAAGTGACTTAGGAGCCTACATCCCATTTTAAAATAAGTAGCTTAAGCACTTAGCAGCCTAAGTCTCATTGAAAGTCATCCATTTTGGGGGTAGGAAAAGAAATCTGTGATGCACTAAAAATACAGGAACATATTATACCTCCCTAGTGTGACATACACACAATGGTCTTGCAAATAATGCAGACATATCATTCAGACAGATATAAATGTACATAAGCATATATAATAAAAATACTGAATAAAAACTCACACATTGAGTTCACTATAAACAGCATTCTGAAGCCTCTTTTCCCATCCTGTTTAAATAAAAAAAAAGAAATTGGTAATCATTTCATAAACAAGTAAACTTTTAAATATCTGAAGACCGACTCAAGGGAACGTTTCAGATTCACTAAAGTTTGTTGTCTGCAATTCAATTTCACATCTACCTAAGTTCTCTCTCTCTCTTTCAGGCTCTCCCTAAAGGCACAGGAGGAAAGAAATAACTACACTAACAGAAGTTTAAAACACAGAAGGCCAAAGTTAGAATTTGCACGTGCTCCCTTATCTCTGCCCCCTGGTTCAAAAGCTTGACAATATAGTCTTCAGTTATAGAATCACAGTTATTCACATATAATATCATATACATTTTAAGTGCAACCATAGATACACAAGTATAATATTGTAGTATGTTGGTTATTGTATTCTTCAGGGCAAATGAACTCAAGCTCTTAGCACGCGTAGGGGACAATTTTCTGATTCAGAAAGTTGACGTAACAACTAGGCAGTCATCCATTTTGGATCTGGTGTTGACCAACATGGATAATTTAGTTGCAAACACAAAGGTGATTGGGAACTTGGGAGGAAGTGATCATGATCTGATAGAATTCAAGATCCTAAGGAAAGGAGGACATGAGAACAGCAAAACAAGGACACTGGACTTCAAAAAAGCAGATTTCAATCAGCTCAGAGAAATAGCAGGCAAGGTCCCATGGAAAGACCAAATAGGAAGAAAAAGAGTTGAAGGGTTTTGGCAGGTCCTAAAACATGTAATATTAGAGGCTCAATATCAAGCTATTCCGATGCAAAGGAAAGAAAAGAAGAGCCACAGGAGGCCAAAGTGGCTGCAAAAGGAGCGTTTTAGCTATCTAAAAACCAAAAAGGATACATATAGGAAATGGAAGGAGGGACATGTCACCAAGGAAATATACATGGGAATAGCGGGACAAAATCAGGAAAGCTAAGGCAAAGACTGAGTGACAGCTGGCAAGAAATGTTAGAAACAACAAGAAGGGGGTCTTCAAATATATCAGACAAAAAAGAGAATTCAGGATGGTGTGAGTCCACTGCTCAATGGAGAAGGTGAGCTGGTTTTGGAAGAAGATAGGAAGGCAGAGCTGCTCACTGTCTACTTTGCTTCAGTCTTCACACAAAAAGCAACAAGTGACTGGACAACTAGCAAAGTTATCACAGACAATAAAGGGGAAGGGATGCAGATTGAGATAAGTAAAGAATGGGTCAGAGATCTTCTGAATTAATTCAAGTCAGTGGGACCTGATGCTATTCACCCCAGGATACTGAAAGAACCAGCTGAAGAAATCTCAGAGCCACCGTGTCACGCAGCAAGCACGCCCCATCCCCTCTTGTGGCAGGGTGAGGGTATTTACTTCCCCAGGGCTGAGTCTTTATGATCACCCCTTGTCCTGGGTAGTGTGGCCTTGTCTTGGGCTAGTGGTAAAAGTCAATATGGCCACTCTCTCTCTCAGGGTTGTATAGCCTGATGGCCAGGGTCAGGACGACAGCCCCTTCCCACAGGGCTGCAGGGCCCAATGGCTCAAACCAGTATGATTACCAAGTTTGCCCAGGGTATATGGCCTAGTGGTCAAAGTCAGTGTGGCCTCCTGCCTCACCAAGGCCGTGTAGCCTAGTGGCAAGAGTCAGTAGGGTTGTCCCCTCTCTCAGGGCTGCGTGGTCCAACGGCCAGAGTCAGGATAACTGCCCACTTCCGTAGGACTGTGTGGCCTAGAGACCAGAGTCGGTAGGCTGCCCTGTTCAGCAGGGTTGTGTGGCCTGGTGACCAGAGTCTGTATAGCTGCCCTCTCTCAGGGCTTTGTGGCCCAATGGCCAGAGTCAGTATAATGGCCCTCTTCAGTAGGGCTGTTTGGCCTGGCGGCCGCTCAGACAAGTAAACCATTATCTGGGGGGAGAAAGGAGTGGAGCGGCCAGGTAGGGGAACCCAGGCCCTCCCTGCTCCACCAGGTCCCAGCTCAGAGCCCTGTCAGTGGCAAGTATGCCCACCACTGTGTCAGTGGAGAATCCACCTGAAACACGCTGACCCCACTCGGGGTGGGGGGGGGGGCGGTGTTTGCATACTTAGAGGATAGAGCTAAACTTCAAAGAGATCTTGATAAATTGGAGAACTGAGCTATAGACAACAAAATGAAACTCAATGAAGACAAATGTAAAGTGCTACACATCGGGAAGAAAAACCAAATGCACAAATACAGAGTGCAGGATAACTGGCTTGGCAGCAACATTGATGAGAAGGATCTGGGAGTTGTGGTGGATCACAACCTCAGCATGAGTCAGCAATGTGATGCTCTTGCAAAATAAATAAATAAATAAATGCAATTTTGGGTTGCATTAACAGAGGCATAGCATGCAAGTCATGGGAGGTGATCGTACCGCTCTACTCAGCATTGGTGAGGCCTCAGCCAGAGTATCGTGTCCAATTTAGGTCACCAATGTATAGAGAGGATGTAGAGAAACTAGAAAGAATTCAGAAGCAAGCAACAAAGATGATCAAAGGGATGGAATGCAAGCCACATAGAATCATAGAATCATAGAATATCAGGGTTGGAAGGGACCCCAGAAGGTCATCTAGTCCAACCCCCTGCTCAAAGCAGGACCAAGTCCCAGTTAAATCATCCCATGAACAAAGGCAGAAGAAACTGAGTATGTTATAAAAAGATGCCATAAAAAAAGATGGAGAAAAGTTGTTCTCTCTTGCCACAGAGAGCAGGACTAGTGCCTATATGACTTAGGAGTGGCACCCCATTTTCAAAAGTGAGTTAGGTGCCTAAGTCACTTAGGCACTTTTGAAAATTTTATCCCTAGACTTCAAAAATGGTAATATCCCTTCTCTATAAGGTATGTATTTTAAGATTATTGAGGATGGAAGGGTTTTTTCCTTTTGCAGACAGACTTCTGAAAAGTATTTTAGAATGTCAAGTTGTTTCTTAGAGAAATTCACAGGCATTGTGCATATTAACAGTGTATCTTAAAATGACTTATGTTACTTTTTCTTATTTGAACTATGTTATATTTTTATGCAACTATCCTTAAACAGTCTTAATAAAGTTCAGATATTACTTTCTCCAATTAGTGATTGTATTTTTAAAAAAAAATTGTTAAAGGGTTTCTTTAAATGTATTTAGATTTTACAAAATCTCAATAAATCATTCCATGATTTAGTAGTTTTACAGAACTTAAACTACAAAACATTCAAAAATTAAATTCCACAAAACAGGCTTCCCATCCGGCTTCAGTAAATAAATAAGCTTAATAAATACATTTAATAAGTTCCCACCAACATTTTTATTTACAACTATTATCTATTGAATCCCCACAACGGTGCCTTACATAACAAAAAACAGACACAGTCACTGCCTTGCAGAGTTTACAATGTACTTCAGCAAGGTACTGAAGCATGTGCCTAATTTCATTGGGATTACTCACATGCCTAAAATTTACCACATGCTTAAGTTCCTTGCTGAATCTCAATAATGTCTTGGGTGGACCATTACACATGCTGAATATCTTAACAACTTCAGTGGGACTCCACTCCCCTGTTGATGATCCCTTTGCAGTATCAGAACCTAAATGACCTGACATGGCAAGCAAAGACATGGCATGACAAGCATAGACAAATACTGAGGGTAAGGTAGTGTAACAGAAGTTACAGACATACGTTTATAAGGTTCTTCAAAGTAGGACATAATGATTCTTTTCTTCTTCTTCCCCCCCTGCACATACCAAAGACGTTAATAAAACCACACCAATTTTCGTAGAGACTTTATGCCTGGAAACTAGTGATTTGAGGTTGCATCTGCACAACTTTAACTTTGGCCATTTCTTCACTGGAGTAATTAATCTTGCTGTCTTAACATGAGAAACAAATTAAATGTCCTATTTTTGTTCCATGAACTTTGCTCTATTTTAAAAGAAGATAATACGAGCCTTAGTCTGCAATGCTTTCAAGTTCTGCTGGTTTGAAATTTTTTTAAATAATGTAAATTCCATAATCTGGAATTACAGAATATTATATCTATATTTATTCACAGAAGTGTTTATACTTGTACAGATTCAGCAACTGAATGAACTATTACAAACCTGAGGTCTTCAGAAATTCCTTAATATCTTCCTTTAGTGATTCAAGTTTAATTTCTGGTTTGTGCAGACTACCCTAATAAATAAAAGAAAAAAGCAGACAGGAGAGTAAGCTTTCTATTTTTAATTATGACATTAGACACATTCTTAGGACTACACAGGTAGAAGTAATATGCACAAGAGGAATGAGTTTCAACTGTTGTGGAAACCATGATCTTAAATTTTCTGAGTTCAGGGCATAAGGAATCTCAGCCATAACATTGCATTTGGAAGATAATAATGGGAGAGTTTGTCATACAAAGATGTAGTACATGGGAACCGTGAGTTGTAGACTTGGATATCGTAAAAGAGAAAGGAGCATATAAAGATGAAAGAACATTAAAATACAGGGGGAAAATAGATTTATTTTATGCTCCAGAGGAACTGAAATAGCTTATTATAAAAATTCCCACAGCAACTCCATAATAATATAGCTCCCTTAAAAGAAAAAAATCCAGAGTTTGAATAAGCTTTGTCCAGACTAAACAAATCCTTTAGGGGCTGGAGCAGATCACTGCCAAACTTCCAGGCTAAACTCAAGCCTGGTCTACACACAAAGTTGTACCGGTACAACTAATGGTGTAATTTTATATCAATATAATTAAACCAGTGCGACTTTTTGTGAGGACTCTCTTTTATATCAGTTTAAACCTGACATATTGATATAACTTGGACCTATAAATTTGGTGCTGGCTAAACCGATATAAGCAGTTTTAAATTGATATAAAAAAAGAGTCCAAAACAAAAGTTGCATTGGTTTAATTAAACCAATTTAAGTTACACCATTACAACATCTGTGTAGACAAAACATCAATCTTAAAGATGAAACAGGGCTCTACCAGAGCCAGTCTAACTTCATTCTCAACCCAACCCTCCAAAAGCTATAACTGGCCTCTACCTAAATGAGGTTTACGAACAGTGGTGGATTACTGCATTGGCTGATAGGGCCCGTGCCCCGGGGCCCAAATCAATTTGGCGGCCCTGCAGGAGCGCCGGAACTCTGGTCCCGACCCCTGCTTCCTTTTCTCGCTCCTCTCTTCCTCGAGGCTCCACCCCCTGGCCCAGCTGGAAAACAAAGCCTGAGGTAGGGTAAGCATATTCCCCCTACTCCCACACAGAGCTGGCCAAGCCGCCTGCGCCTCCCCAAACGGGCCCAAGAGGGGCTCCCTCCCTCCATACAGCATGGAGCTGACCTTAGCCTCTCTCCCTTCCCCCCCTGCACAGAGCTGGCCCGAGCCCCACTGCTCATCACCCCGCAAACCCAGCACACTCACCCCCCAGACCCTTTTTGGCAAAACTGAGCATTTGTCCCGTTTGCTCTTCCCAGTTTTGCCAAAAAAGTCCAAACAGCTGAGGCCATAACGGGATATATGATCACCCTAGGCCAGGGGTCCCCAAACTTTTTTGGTTATGCCCCCTCTTACCTGGTCCGCACCCCACCCCAGGAGCCAGGGCCAGGAGTGGGGCCAAATTTGGGCGCCTGGAGCGGCAGCCAGGGGCCGAGAGCAAGGCCATGGCTGCAGCTGCGGCCGGGAGCAAAGCCACAGCTGGGGCTACAGGCAGGTCAGAGCTGGGCCCCACCACGCACCCCGAACATTGCTCCATGCCCCCTAGGGGGACATGCCCCACAGTTTGGGGACCACTGCCCTAGGCTGTGGTAAGAGCCACTCAGGGAGCCTGGGTAACTGTGAAGAGCCCCAGACCCTCCACCTGTCATGGGTGGGCATGTGGTATCTGAGAGCAGCCCCTAACACTCAGGGCACGCCAAGCAGGGCCGGTGGAGGGTCCAGGGCTCCCCACAGTGGCCAGGGCTTCCTGGGCAGCTCTTACCACAGCCTGGCTTCCAGCCAGGATAGGGGGTGGGGACTTGGGGGGCCCAAATGTTCTTTGTGCCCAGAGCCCCAATAAATCTGTTTACAAACTAACAGTCTTCCAAGACCGGAGGAAACTTTACAATGTGATAGCTCCAGCCCTAGTAGGATCTACCCAATCGCTGCTCCATCAGAGTTTCTCAGTTGGCAGCAAACGCTTTTGTGCGGTTTTCCCAATGTAAATATATTAGTTCAGTGGAAAGGAAAAACCAGCCCTAAAGACATACCCTGAAGTTTGTTTCTACCTTAAATACCAAGAGAAATGCAAAAGGAAACTAGTTCCAATTACCTATTAAGTCTTGTACCAAGCAGTCCCCCACTCCCCATAACAGACAATTCTTTGCAGTATCGATCCTCTTCTATACATAATGGAATGATTTCATTCTGTAGCTATTTGGATGTATATTTAATTATATGTATTACTTAACTGGAATAGTTATATACATTTAGAACACTTGTAATCTTAAATGTATGGAAAACTTAAACATTACTTTCATTTACTTGACGTTACTTTAATAGGAAACTCACGGAACAATAAAATAAGGAAAATGAAGTCCAAACATTCCTTAATCCTAATCTTACTTTGAATTGGTATCAAAATTGAATCTCAAAGCACATTTTGACAATTACTACAATAGTGACAATTACTAATTACTGGAAGAACAAATTCTGAATGACATTAAACTTTCCATTCTGAATAATATTGCCTACTAGGTTGTTCCATTCATTTATTAGTTGAGTGATATGGGGGCAGGGAGGTCTTTCGTTTTCTTAAGTTTTCATTTCTGTCCCTTAGCAAAGCCTTGGGACTGTTCAGAATACTATGGTTTGGAGTATGTACACACTTCGTCCTAATAGCTCACATTTTTTTAGTCATGGGATCAACCTGCTTCTGTGTTTCAGGAGTGGATATCATACTCTCCTCACTCACCACCTTTTTCAGCTGTATATTCAACTGAATTGACTACATAAAGTAATAATGTGTTGACCATTTAATAGCTCTACACACTGTTTAAATATTTTCAGACTGTCATTTAAAGTCTTTTCTTCTTAGATAAGTGCCATGACTTTTGTATATGTTTAGTACTGTTCATCTGGCTAGTTTCACACAAGTGCCAAATGTTTTTAGCTTTAATTACTGATATCTCCCTAATCATAACACTCTCTCAAAATGGTCATAAGAAAAGGTTCACAGTTTTGCTTGCTAGGTAATTTATATTACAAAAACCCAAAGAAGTCCAAGTGCTAATTTTGGTTGGATTTCAATTTATATTCCCTTTGCAGAAAAAAAAGTTACGAACATGTTTGAACAAATTTTAGATGATAGAAACCCGATTGACGTTGACACCAATAGCCTTGTCTACATTTGAGCATTTCTACATTAAATTATGTTTGATAGCTAGGGAACAGTATAGTGGTAAAGTGAAGGACTGTTCATATACAAGTACAAATAATCTAGCAATTGAGATGGAAAACAATTGAGAGCAAGTAACAATTTGTCTCAGCTTTTAGGCAGAAGTAGGTCATTTTAAATTTGCTGGATAGGTTTTGTAAATAATATTTGCAGTTTTAATCAACTTCCTAGGTTTCATTTGAAGATAGAAATTTACTGCTGCAAATAAGGTACACATCTGCAAAGTAATTCATGTGTACCTACATTACTAATAAAGATCTTCTGTGAATCAAACTTAAGTTGTTTCTGAACTCCTTAATCTGTTTAACGTATTCATAACTGTATTCAATTAAATTAAGATTCTTCATACTGCAAACGTCACTGCTGAACAATATAGACAAGAAGATTACAATCTCTATTAATACAAGAGCAGGTCAGTAAGTTCTCTGTTAAATGAGATACATGAAAATAAATTTATTATCTATAATAAATCATGAGCCTACTATTATTTGATAGATTTTGGTATATAATGTTGCATATTACAGAGTTGATCACTTTCTAAATGTGAACTTTCACATCAGCGAAGTTCAGTATCAATAATTCTTTTAGTACCGAAGAAAAGATCAAAATAGTTGCTTTGATTATCTGATCTCACACAGTCTGTCCACCCCAGCTAAGCTGTCTATCTGCCCTCCCTTTAGCCACACCCATCCAGATAGTGTCAAAATCTTGCCACTTACTCCTCCAAAACTTTCCCAAAAAACAGACAGCTCTCTCTACCAACACCACTAAAACTCTTGTCCAGGCCCTTATTTCCCATCTTAATTACGCAACCTTCTTCTTTGACCTTCCTGACACCCATCTCAGGTCCAGCAAAAAGCTGCTGATAAGGTTATCTTCCTGGGCAGTCATTCCAGTCATGTCACCCCCTTCCCCTTCTTTAATCAGCTCAAGCGACTCCCCTGTCACAATCATATCAGATATATCTTCTTATCCACACTTTAAGATCCCTTATGATCCTTTCTATCTTACCTGCCTTCTCCACTGGGCCAACCTCTATCACCCAGAAGTCTGCTTCTTCTACAAGCACCTTCTCATATTCTTCGATGCTGATTCTTATGCACGAAACTCCCTCTCATAACTTATCTATAAAGCCACAACCCTGTCTTTTTACAAATCCCTTCTCAATACCCACTTCTGCAGACATGCCAACAATAAATTGCAATCTGAAAATGGTCATGCAAGTGGCAATAGTGATTACTGGTATAATTAATATCACATTTGTTTATGTTTTTAAAAAATTACTCTGCTTCAGTTTTCATCTCTTCTTTTACTCCACTTCTCCCCATTGTCTGTCTAATGTCTGGATAGAGTTTTTCTACCTGTCAGAAGGACAGCTTATGAATCTTCTACCCCAATGAAATGCTCGGGCCTATTTTTTTTAAATTATCTATCTGTCCATCCAGCCAGATATTTTTATAGTTACAGTAGGTTCTGAGTGACTCACAATCATTAGCAGATTTTTATTACAGCTCAATGGAAGTGGAAATTCCATCTCACAAAAGTTTACAAGATTTCAATATCTGGCTTCATTTCAAATCAGAATGAAACCAGAAAATTTCATAATTTTCCATGAAAGAAAAGTCTGGCACAAATAATTTCAGATCAAAACACTTCATTTTGATTTTGACTTTATTATAATACAATACAAAAATACAAAAAGTCATTTCAAAAAGAAATATCAAAATATTTCATTCCAAAAATGTCAAAACAGGGCATTTCAACATTGTAGGAACTTTTTCCCCATAATTTTTCTCCTAAACAAAATTTTTGCAAACTTGACACAATATCACAAAGCATTTGATTTCAACGGAACCATATTTTTCAGTGGATTAAGACCCTTGTCAAAAGACAATGACGGCAAGTGTGCAAGTGTGTCAGTCCCCCATCTATTCAATAGCCCATTGGTTGGGGCATTTACCTGGGAGACCCCAGTCTGAATCGCTGCTCTGCCTGATTTGGAGCACTGACTTGAAGCCAGGTCTCCCACATCGCAGGTGAGTGCCCTAATCCCCGGAATATGGGGTCTCTCTCTCTGATCCAATAAATATTTAAAATTATTTATATACAGTGGAACAGTTCTAACAGAAGACCTTGAGAGAGACCCACTCCATTACAGCCAATAGACTGGTGGTGAGGCACTCATTAGAGATGTTGGAAACCTGTGTCCACATCCCTGCTCCAAATCAGGTATGGGTTTGAATATGCATCTCCCACATTCCAGATGAGTACCCTGACCACTGAGCTATTGGCTATAGTGGGGGGGGGAGGGGTGTCTCTCCCTCCCATTTTTTGTGAGGGAGAGGCTGACCTGGCTTAGGCACCTAACTCCAGGAGAGGGTTCATGGTTGAAAATCTGAAGTAGTGCTCTCCAGCCTTTCAGTCAGGCACCTAACCCTCTTTGAGGATCTAAGCCTTCAGCCTTTCCCTTTCCTTTGCATTTCTCTTGCGGCTGGCACAGGCAGCTGCCCGCTCAGTTTCCTGGCTTCTGAGAATCCCTTTCTTAAGAGTCTAAGGCCATGTCTACACTACGAAAGTACTCCGATTTCACAGAAGTCAATTTTTGGGAACAGATTGTATAAAGTCGAGTGCATGCGTCCACACTAAGCACATTAATTCGGCAGCATGTGTCCACAGTAGCGTGGCAAGCGTCGACATTCTGAGCGGTGCACTGTGGGTAGCTATCCCACAGTTCCCGCAGCCCACTGGAATTCGGGGCTGAGCTCCCAATGCCTGATGGAGCCAAAAATTTGTCACAGGTGGTTATGGGTAAATGTTGTCAGTCAACTCTCCCTCCCTCCATGAAAGCAACAGCAGACAATCATTTCGCGCCCTTTTTCCTGGATTGCCCGAGCAGACGCCATAGCATGGCAAGTGTGGAGCCCATTCAGCTCACCGCAGCAGTTATGACCATTGTAAACACCTTGCGCATTATTGTGCAGTTTATGCAGAACCAACACCTGAAAAACGAGGCAAGGAGGCAACGGCAGAGCGGTGATGAGGACATGAACACAGATTTCTCTAAAACCGCGGTCCCCAGCAATTTGGAGATCATGGTGTTACTGGGGCAGGCTTATGATGTGGAACGCCAATTCTGGGCCCAGGAAACAAGCACAGAGTGGTGGGACCGCATAGTGTTGCGGCTTTGGGATGATTCCCAGTGGCTCCGAAACTTTCGCATGCGTAAGGGCACTTTCATGGAACTTTATGACTTGCTTTCCCCTGCCCTGTAGCGCAAGAATACCAAGATGAGAGCAGCCCTCACAGTTCACAAGCGAGTGGCAAGAGCCCTGTGGAAGCTTGCAACGCCAGACAGCTACCAGTCAGTCGGTAATCAATTTGGAGTGGGCAAATCTACTGCGGGGGTTGCTGTGATGCAAGTAGCCAATGCAATCATTGAGCTGCTGCTATCAAAGGTAGTGACTCTGGGAAACGTGCAAGTCATACTAGATGGCTTTGCTGCAATAGGATTCCATAACTGTGGTGGGGCAACAGTCAGAATGCATATCCCTGTCTTGGGACCGGACCACTAGGGCAGCCAGTACATAAACCGCAAGGGGTACTTTTCAATGGTGCTGCAAGCACTGGTGGCTCACAAGGGAAGTTTCACCAACATCAACATGGGATGGCCGGGAAAGGTTCATGACGCTCGCATCTTCAGGAGCTCTGGTCTGTTTAAATGGCGGCAGGAAGAGATTTACTTCCCAGACCAGAAAATAACTGTTGGGGATGTTGAAATGCCTACAGTTATCCTTGGGGACCCAGCCTACCCGTTAATGCCCGGGCTCATGAAGCCGTACACAGGCACCCTGGACAGTAGTAAGGAGCTGTTCAACTATAGGCTGAGCAAGTGCAGAATGATGGCAGAGCGTGCATTTGGACGTTTAAAGAGTCACTGGCGCAGTTTACTGATTTGCTCAGACCTCAGCGAAACCAATATTCCCATTGTTATTGCTGCTTGCTGTGTGCTCCACAATCTCTGTAAGAGTAAGGGGGAGATGTTTATGGCGGAGTGGGAGGTTGAGGCAAATCGCCTGGCTGCTGAATACGAATAGCCAGACACCAGAGCAGTTAGAAGAGCACAGCAGGAAGCGCTGCGCATCAGAGAAGCTTTGAAAACCAGTTTCATGACTGGCCAGGGTACTGTGTGACACTTCTGTTTGTCTCTCCTTGATGAAAACCCACCCCCTTGGTTGCCTCTAAATTCCCTGTAAGCCACCCGCCCTCCCCCCTTCGATCACAGCTCACTTGCAAAAGAAATAAAGTCACTATTGTTTAAAAAACATGTATTCTTTATTAATTGATTATAAAAATAGGGAGATAACTCACAAGATAGCCCGGGTGGGGTGTGAGAGTAGGAGGGAAGGAAAAGGCCACTTTAAAACTTCTTGAATGACAGCCTTCTGTTGCTTGGACTGTCCACTGGGATCGAGTGGTTGCATGCCCAGAGCCTCCTCCCCCACGTTCTTGGGCATCTGGGTGAGGAGGCTATGGAACTTGGGAAGGAGGGAGGGCAGTTAAACAGAGGTTGCAGCAGCAGTCTGTGATCCTGCTGCCATTCATGAACCTCCACAAGACGCTGGAGCATGTCCGTTTGATCCCTCAGTAGCCCCAGCGTTGCCTCATGCCTCCTCTGATCTTCCTGCCGCCACCTCTCCTCACGTTCGTCGGCCACTTTCCTGTACTCTGCTATTGTGTCCCTCCACACATTCTGCTGAGCTGTCAGTGCCTGACGACTGCATGAGCTCAGAGAACATTTCATTGCGCGTGTGTTTTTTTCGCCGCCTTATCTGAGATAGCCTTTGGGACGGAGGAGGGAGGCTTCAAACATTGTAGCTGCTGGAGGGAAAAAAGGGAGTAAAGTATTTAAAAAGATACACTTTACAGAACAATGGCTATACTCTTTCACGGTGAACAACACTATTCACATTACATAGCACATGTGATTTTGGTACAAGGTCGCATTTTGCATCTTATATTGAGTGCCTGTGGCTTTGGTGTTAGAGATCACACATGCAGGGCCGGGCAACAGAATTCGGCTTGCAGGCGGCCATGGTAAGCCATAGTCTTTCGGCTTCTGCAACCTTCATAACAGCAGCACTCTCCGCTCCCATACCAAGCAAAGCACGTTGAGTTGGCCATTTAGTGCTGCGGTTTTCCTGTTAACGTGCAGCAGCAGAAACCAAACTAACCCCCCGCCCCCGCCATCCAATTCTCTGGGATGACTGCTGTACCCCTCACCCCACCGTGTGGCTGGCATCAGGGAAGATCCCTGCTAGCCAAACGCGAACAGCTCAGCGCCAATGCCCCCTGCCATCGCGTGGCTAACTGCGGGGAGGATTTCTTTTCAGCCACAGGCAAAGAGCCCAGTAGGAACAGCCACCTCTGAATGTCCCCTTAATTAAATTCCCCTATTTCAACCAGGTTACCATGAACGATATCACTCTCCTGAGGATAACACAGAGAGCTAAAGAACGGATGTTGCTTGAATGCCAGCAAACACCGGGACCATACGCTGCCAGGCTTTGTCATGCAGTGATACCAGATTACTTGCTCCTAGCATGGCGTGGTAAAGTGTCCTACCATGGAGGACGGAATAAGGTTGCTCTCCCCAGAAACGTTCTGCAAAGACTTTTAGAATACCTCCAGGAGAGCTTCATGGAGATGTCCCTGGAGGATTTCTGCTCCACCCCCAGACACGTTAACAGACTCTTCCAGTAGCTGTACTAGCCACGAATGCATCCCAAGTCTTCAGGGCTACTTAATCATTAAAAAACACTTGCTTTTATAACATGTATTATATTTTAAAAGGTACACTCACCAGAGATCCCTTCTCCAGCTTCGTTGGGTTGGGAGGGTATTTCAGTCAGGGTGATAAAAAGATCCTGGCTGTCAGGGAGAATGGTGTGCTGTGTGCTCTCCTCAAGCTCATCCTCCTCATCATCTTCCCCGTCCGCAAAATCCTCAGGCATGGCGGAGAATACCCCATCATTGGAGTCCACAGACAGAGGTGGAGTAGTGGTGGCGGCCCCCCATAGAATTGCATGCAGCTCAGCGTAGAAGCAGCATGTCTGGGGCTCTGTCCCAGAGTGTCTGTTTGATTCTTTGGTTTTCTTGTACGCTTGTCTGAGCTCCTTAAGTTTCACACGGCATTGTGTTGTGTCCCTGCTGTAGCCTCTGTCCCTCATGGCCTCAGAGATTTTTTGAAATGTTTTGGCATTTCATCTTTTGGAACGTAGTTCTGATAGCACGGATTCCTCTCCGCATACAGTGATCAGATCCAGTACCTCCCGTTCGGTCCATGCTGGAGCTCTTTTTTGATTCTGGGACTGCATGGTCACCTATGCTGATGAGCTCGCCTGGCCAAAAGGAAATGAGATTCAAAAGCTCCTGGGGCTTTTCCTGTACACCTAGCCAGTGCATCCGAGTTGAGAGTGCTGTCCAGAGCGGTCACAATGGTGCACTGTGGGATAGCTCCCGGAGGCCAATACCTTCAAATTGCGTCCACACTAACACTAATTCGAAACAGCGATGTCCATTTCAGCAATAAATCCCTCATTAGGGAGGAGTACAGAAATCGGTTTTAAGAGCCCTTTATGTCGAAAAAAATTCGTTCGTTGTGTGGATGGGTGCAGGGTTAATTCAACTTAACGCTGCTAAATCCGACATCAACTCGTAGTGTAGACCAGGCCTAACTCTCCCCATGCACTGTATGGGAAGGCTGGGTGCCAAACTGTGGGCTGTGAATTCCAGTGGGCAGGAGGGGCACTTAGGAGTTAATTTAAGTCTCCTTTGTGAATCTAGCCTTCGGTCCCTACCCTCTAGTTACTGTGGCTCAGAGGTATATTCAAACCTTTTTAATACTCTTGGGTTAAAGTTAATCTGCGATCAGAGTGAATTATCAAAGATAACTCTGAATCTTTATGCAGGGCTCTAGCTTCTCACATCAACTTGATGCTGAAGAGTCCGGAAAAACAAGTTGCTGTTTCCACTGTGTGCTTGACAACTTAATTATCCTAAATGTTATAAATAATATATCATACATGAAAATTCAAGAAATAAAGGAGAAGTCTTCTCTTCTTTACAGTTCCCTTTTCCTTCTTGTACCCAAAACATAACCGACTGGTATCTCTACTCAGAGTCCAAAGACTCAACATTCATAAACATCATTCTTAAGAAACCCAGTTTTTTCAAAAGTTCCGTAAGTTGACAACAGAAACTGTTCTTTTTGAGCTCTGCCTGCTAGAACTAAAAAAAAAAAGTAAAAACATTAATGAGTATAGCAAGAATTTTGTTGTTATTTTAAATATTAGTTCCCCAATGTTTTAATTAGGCTCAGTAAATATCACTAACTCTAAAAAACTCTGGACACTAATTTTAAGGGGGCATTATGTGGACACAAATCTTGATTTACATCCTGACATTTGTCTGATATTGTACATGCACATGCACATGCATGTGCATACAAAATTTTGAAGAATGGGTTTTGAGTGATTTGAGGGTTTACAATGTTATTTACAGAGAACTCCCAAAGTGATTTTTTATATTTTTTAAAAACAAATAAGAGCTAAAAGTAACTAAAATAAAGTTAAGTTTTCTCTTGGAAGAATTTAGATCAGCAACAAAACGGATCTCAATATCGTTGAGATTTATCTAAAATTGGTTTCATGTAGAGATGTTCAATTCTGCAGTTAGTACAGATTTATTTATACTGCAAGGTTCAGGTCAGAAACAGAATGTAACTAACAAGCAGACCAGAACATAGATCATGTTCCAGAGATAAATAGGAGTTGAGGTGCCTTGCATAAGAATAGCAAGATTTTGTACACGATCTGCAGCTTCAAAGTCAGCCAGTATAATGGTCTGATTAGGCAGTAATTTGAGACTAACAATAACAAAATTCAACAAATCACAAAAACAAAACAGAGAAGGCCTGGATGCCTCCCCCTGGCCCCCGCAAAAAAACAACCATTACAACCAACCAGTACAGAGAAAACTTGAACACAGATCAGAGTTTTGGCAGAAAAGATAAAACAAGTGAGATCTATAGTGTTTGTAAGGGGAGTATAATTGTGAGGTTCATAAATTAACTCAGGATCAAACAGAATGCACATATTCCTGGAAAAACCCAGGATCCAAACGTAACCTCTTAAAAAGCAAGAATAAATGATGGAACAATAGCAATCAGGGCCAAGAAACACTACCTCCACTTTGTCTGTATTAATTTAAACTACAAATCCCCAAAACCAGCTAATCACATTTAGAAATGTTTTTGTAGGTAGACATCAAATAATGTCAAGTTCAAGCTGCTCTCTTCACCTTTACAAAGCTTCATCCTACTCTACATCTCTCTACCCTCATCTCCTAAGTACTCGCAATATTTAAACTCTGGCCAATCTGCCTTCTTCTTGCCCAATTTGTCTCCTTTACCTTCTCCATATGATTGGAATAATCTCTCTACTAATATATATCAAGCTCCTTCCTTCTCCTTCCACAAACTTCTAAAATCCACCTGTTCTGTGAAGTTTTTAAGAGAGACCGGGCTGTGGCCATTATGTTCTGTTCTGTTTGTACTGTTGGTTTTCACTTATATATCTAGATTATAAATCTTCTTTTGTGTTTGGTAGTGACCTACATAGCACTTACAACACTATATTCATTTACTTATCTATATAAACAAGAGAGCAGAAGATACAGATCTGAAACAGCAGACAAATTATATTTAACAATTTTATATAATTATGATTGATAATACAGGTTTTTATGTTTAAGTTTTTTATTTTTATCTATTTAAATTTTACAATTGTGGGAAATTATGGAGGAGGCTAGACAATGGCTAGTCAGACAACTACTTAATGACAGAAAATGTTGAGATTCAAAAAGTTCAAACTTCATAATACACAAATTGTCAGCATCATATGTCAAAATATACAAAGTAAATATAATTAAATCAAATTCTAACAAGTTTGCAAGCAGCATTTTTCTTAGTTTGGCTATCTGTAAATTACCTTTATCATTGATGGAATTTTTTTTTTGTCAGTTTGTGTGTGTACATCGAAATGGACATTTATCAATAAAAATCTAATCCTTTCAAGACTATTTAATAACAATGAAACTCAGGGAAAGCACTAATAGACATAAAGAAAATAATACAGGGTCCAACGCATAATCCTGTCGGAAGCCTACACTGACGTAAAAGTGAAATGGCATGATCCCACGCAGAACCCAACAATCTGAGAGCTATAAATTAAATCAATAGAGCACTGAATCATGGAAGTCAAAAGTGGACTGCCACGGAACATAGCCTTGTCTAATACAGGAATACTAACTAAAGTAAGGCAAATAACTATTTGTTTTATCCACTAAAACATCATTTGTACAACATAAGGGACACTGTAAATTTAAAATATTGTCCACAATTTAAATTTTGTTTAAAAAAATTTATAAAACATAATACCAAAATAAATGTTTTCCTAATGTTTTTAAAGTTTGAAACCCAGAACTAAGAACCTGAAAATAAAACTGATAAACTAGAAAAAAGTTAAAAATTGACTTTATTGATTTTATTACCAAGCCATGAGAAAGGTATAAAGAAAAAAAAGATAGTAACAAAAACTGGAGTTTTAAAATTATTTCTGTATTAACAATCTAAGGACTGTTAGAAACACAAAAAAGTTGTTTGTTTACAATATCTTCAAGTTGACAGCATTTATTTATATAGCCAGTCCTATTAAATAACCATCTCTAAAATAAATCCAGACTAATATAGGCAATGCAAATTATTAACCTGAAGGAATGACCAAACACGGTCCTTCAAAATGTTAAGCATGTGTGTAAGTGTTTGCAGGATCAGGGCCCTGACTCAGAATAATGCACTTCAGAAATGAACAGGTGTAAAATAAGCTGCTATAAAGAAACCAGAAATGTAGCTTGCTTACTTTAAACGAGATTTTCTAAAAAGCCTATTTTAAAAAAAAAAAATCAAACAGAAAGGCCCACAAGAAAACAATCAAGACATTAACAAGCAATGTAAAGTAAATAAAAGTTCTCAAAAGAAACTACACAGAATAGGATCATGAAAACAGATATTGCCAGGAACAATAAGACAAGATGTCATTCCACAAGAAAAAGAGGTGTGTGGCGGGGGGGAAAATACATGAAGACAGAGTTTTAGGCTACAAATTCATTTCAGGCCATAATGTTTGTGGCTGTTCCACCTCAAACAACCCACAGGACAGGATGTCCACTAAGGAGATACGTATTAGATGTAGAGTGCAGTGAGAAAGCTTATGCTCAAATAAATTGGTTAGTCTCTAAGGTGCCACAAGTACTCCTTTTCTTTTTGCGAATACAGACTAACACGGCTGCTACCCTGAAACCAGTGAGAACAAAGGATCACAATTATTAGAGCATCATTTTCTGGTGCATATTTCATTTATTTTCCTTCCTTTTCACCAAATCCTTATGTTCTGAGGGGAAACCGCAGGAGAGGGAGTTAAAAAAAACTTGCATCTCAAATTAAGGATTAAAAAACGACCCAATTCATTTGGTGGAGCAATTTGAATGAGTGCTTCTTTAACCATATTATTAATACACACAGCAAAATCCTCCCTGCCCAGAGGGAGTGGATATAAATACTACCCCTGACAGTTAAGCAGCGAGTCTCCTGGCCCTGCAGAAGAGTGAAAGGTTTAGGGCAGGTCTGACTCCCTCTCCTCTGGGCAGACACAGGCTTCCCACGCTCATGCCGCCCTGCGGCATCCGCCCAGCAGTGTCGAGGCGAGTGCCGGCCGTGTGCGTCCAGCCAAGGGGGAAAGGGAGGACAAGCGGCGAGGGTGAGGGGCGGGATGGAGAGAGGGACACGGAGAAAGGCCGTGGGGGAAGGAAGCAGAAAGGGAGACAGACGCATGGAAGGACGGGGTGGGGATGGGGGTGGAGCGGGTCAGGCAGGCAGCGGGGGGAGGACAGCCAAGGGCCGGGGACTGGGCTCACCCGTGCCTGCCGCTCCAGCTGGGAGTGGAGGCTGGAGCCCTTCAGCCGCTGCACGATCTGAGCGATGGCCAAGGAGAGCCCGGTGTCCTGCTCCAGCATCATCCCGGCGCACACCGGCGGGATTTGTGCCCGGCCAACACTCCTCGCCGCCGCAGCGGGGGACCGTAGTGGCGGGACCAATTTCAGGGAGACACCCTCGCTCCCTCCTGCCCCTCTCTCGCTACTTCACTGACGGCGTTACCAGGCAACTAAGGGAGCGGAAAGCGGCGCTCGGCTGCGGATTCCGGCTGGAAACTGGCTCCCCAGAGCAGAGTTCCGGTCTCCGGGCCTTCCCCCGCGTCGTTCTGCTCTAGCCCAGGCCACCATAAAGACAGGGTGACATGAGTGCTGGCCTTGGCGATACCAAAGGCAAAACTAGACTTTACTGCAAAAGGCCAGTATTTCACCCTCAGCCCCTGAGCAGGGGATAGGCTCCCAGCCCCACCTGCTGTCCAGAATAAGAGACACCCCGCTCCCCCAGCACGGACAGCAGCATTCACGAGTGTCACCACCAATGTGTTCCACCTACGGATCCAGTCACCATGACAGGGCACGCTCCACCCCACCTGCCTCACACACTGTTCCTATGTCTTGTGTTACACTTTCCTGACCCCTACGAGCCTACTGCCTCACCACAGCACCCCATGGCAAAGCCATGACATATCATCCCTGGGCTTTGCATGCCATCCTGGGCTGGGACCACACGGTAATTAAAGCATTGGGGTGCTTAGAATTGGGAGGCCTACTCTGTACTCTTAGCTCTGCCACTGACTTCCTCTGAGTCTTTGGCAAGACATTTAGGCCTGGCATAAAAAATGAGATTGACCTAGCTATGGCAGTCAGGGCTGTGAAAAATTTTATGCCCCAAGTGCCAGGCCTAGGAAGAATTATTCTATCACTGTAGCTACAGCCTATTGCTGGAAAACCTCCACCCATTGAAAAAGGAAGTGTCTACACTACAGCAGCATAGATGCAGCTACAGTGACCTCTCACATATTCCTGGAATACAGGACATTCCAGTACTTCTGGGAATGGCCCCCGCTGGCCTGACCTTGGACATTCAGTTAGGGTTACCATATTTCAAGTTCCCAAATAGAGAACACTACTGGGGAGCGTTGGAGGGGGAAGGAGGGTTCAATTTTTATGGCAATATCATACCATGCCACGCTTACTTCTGCGCTGCTGCTGGCAGTGGTGCTGCTTTCAGAGCTGGGCGGCTGGTCAGCAGCCGCCGCTCTCCAGCCACCCAGTTCTGAAAGCAGCGCCACTAGCAGCAGCAGCGCTGAAGTAAGGGTAGCAAACCAGTAAACATACACACCGTAATTAGGACATGCCAGGAATTGCAATTCTACCAGAAACAATGTTGGAAAAAGGACGAGCAAGAAAAAATCATGGACCTTTGTTCATATTTCAAAAATCTGCTCAGAAGGAGATCAGAGGACCAAAAAGGAGGCCATATCCAGGAAAATCTGGATGTAAGGTAACCCTCCACTTGATACGTCTGCAATCATGCTGCACAGGGAACATCATTTTTAAAAGCATGCCACTGCACCCCCGCCCCCCGCCCCAACCCCGCATGACTTTGCATGCAAGGTCACGCCAGCATGGAGGGGAGCAGCACGCTCTTCAAAAGAATGTCCCCCAGCCGATACTGGACCCCATCTGTTTTTGTCTGAGTATCAGATAGGGGACAAACCCTAGAAAAGCAGGACTGTCTGGTTTAATACCAGATGAATGGCCTGCCAAGCTGTAGCTCTGCGTTTGTTGTTCTTGTAATGGAGACATAGCCTTAGCCATTCTGTACCTCAGTTTCCTGCTAAAACTTGACAAAGTATCACACAATATAAGAAATCAGAAGTAGGTGTTGGGAAAGCCAGGGGAGGTGGCTTGAAGAATGAAATTCAATAATCTTTAACAAACCAAAATTTGACTTAAAAAAGACAGCAATCAGCACTACCCAGAATCGTTAACAAGCAGTCTAAATGGGATAGTTATCCTGTTTTCCTATGAGCTCTAATCTTATGAACAAGTTTTTTCATTACTTTGTCACAGTCTCCCTCTCTCTCTCTTTTGGAATTAGATGTGTCCCCATCTCTGCACAGTGAGAGCATATCTCACCACTGCTACCAAATGTTGTTTTCAAGTGAGATAATCGGATAGATTATAAAGTGATCAATGGGAACAGTGGTCCAACCAGGCTGAATCCTCCCTAACTGTCTTAAAAATAAAATGTTTGTCAAGCAAAGTGGCACTTATTTTTTACCCCAGACATTTGTCACTGCTGTGTACAGCTTGCCGGTCCATTAAAAATGGATGTGAACGCCTTTAGAAGATAGAGGCAAAGGTAACATATGAAGTGTCAAGATGAAGTCTCAAATATTGGTGGAAATACTGTTTGAAAGAAGGTTTCCTTTAGAAAATAGATGTTTGATTCAATGGGATGATGCTTGAGCACCTTCTACTACCATAGAGCTTAATGGAAGTGGAGTATACTCAACCTGTCTTCAGAGGTGTTCAACATTTCACAGTACACTATAGAAAAATTATTTCTAATAATCTCATTTATGACCCAATCATGCAAGTATGTCATTGTTGTTATTTTCTCCAGTAGGACTACATGTGTGAGTAAGGATTGATGAGGCCCACAATGTTTTGATGTAGCTGACAACATATCAGGTCTTACAAAAATTATAAAATAGAAAAAAGGGCAATTTCTGTCAATGATTCACCTTCATCAACTTTAAGAAAATATTAAAATCACTGCAAAGAAACATGGCACCATATCTTGACAAGTTTTCATATTTTATTTTAAATAACCAATTCCTGTTGTGTAATGAGATTTTTTTTTGCTAATACCATAGATGCAGTCTGCAGAATGTAGAAAAGATTGCATCATATATTTTGAATTATTAAGGCAGAAAAGATCTCTTATTGCAAAGACTACTCTTTATGAAAAGTAATATATTTTATCTAATAGATGTCTGAACATGAAAGCTAGATTTCCCTACGAATAACTACAAGGCTTAATACTCTAGTTTAGAGAATTTGACAATGCTTCTGTTCTTGATTTTAGATATATTATTTGTCTTCACAGATCTTGGCTTTACATAAATTGAAGCCTTCTGTTGACAATAACTTATTTTTATATTGAGAAGATGTGGCTTGGGAAATAATGTCAACTACTTTTTCATATTCATTTTAAATAGCATGTAGCAATTTTGAGTTACCAAGTTTGTAAAACAGTTATGTGCACAGAGGTCCTGATTCTCTAGTCATGTTAGTTTTCTAAACATACTCGACTAACATCAGTAGTGTATTGTCTAAGATAGGGGCAGATTCTTTTATGGAATATTTAATCAAAGTTTAAAATAATCTGGTATATATTTGTTCAGTGCCTGGAATACATATATTCCATTATAAAGCAGTATCAGCGTGAGCGTCAAACCTTCAGCTACAGTAGTCCTTATGCAGGTCCCTGTGCTCGTTAATCAAACAAAATTCTCTTTGACTTCAGTTCAGTCATTGACTTTAATGGGAATCTGATAGAGTAAGTACTCCGGGGGGAATTCTACACCAAAAAATTAAAAATTCTGCACACATTTTAAAATTCTGCAAAATTCTGCATATTTTATTTGTCAAACTAACACAATATAAACATGCCAGTTTCAATTATTTTGGTAATTTATTTCAAAATACTTGTCGGCAAGTATGTCTGTAACAATACAGACACAAAAAAAGATTCCTTACTAGGCATGTTAATACAGAACTTTGAGTAATTCATTTAAACTACAATACAGAAACATATATCCGCACCCCATAGAAGCAGTGTAAAGGCTTGGGGGAGTCAGGCATAATGGAGGAGCTGAGGGAGAGGGAAGAAGCTTGGGAATGAACCTGGAGGATTGTTGTGTGTGGGTAGGAGAAGTATGGAAGTTTCGGGGAGGGGCCAGGATTGTTAGGGAGTTGTGGAGCCTCCTCCATTCAAACCCTGGCTGATCCCAAGCCTCTCCCATTCAGTGAGGCACATCTGCCCCTGTGCCCCTGCACCCCCACATCCCCATCTGGCCTTGGAGACCCCCACCCCCATGTAGCCTTGGAACCCCTATCCTCCTGTGACCTTGGAGCCCTCCTACCGCCAATGCCCATGTGCTCCAGGGCACCCCCTCCCATTCAGCCCCTGGCTCAATGCTGTCACCCCACTAGCTCCTGAGCCCCTGCCCCAGTCTGTCCCCCCACTAGTCCTTCTGAACCCTAGTCTATGACCCACCCCAGCAGCATCGTGTGCCCCATTCTGTCTCCTAACCTAGCTCCACTGGCAGACTGCTATAATGAATGCAGCCAGTTCTGGAGCCTCAGTGACCTCTAATGGGTTAAAGGCAGAACTGAAGCACTTCTTGGGCAGAATGCATTTTCTGCAGGAAACAAAATTCTGCACCAAACATGAATTCTGCATGTGTACAGTGGCACAGAATTCCCCCCAGGAGTAAGGAAGGACTGCAGGATCTGTCATGTTAGTTCCAGAATTTCTGTCATTCCTATAACAGGGCTTTGGTGATAATCATAGTTAAAGAGAACCAGTCTTCTCCCTGCGTGAAAGTATATTTCATTATTTTATGAGGAATTGGCAGGCATTCTGACATATGACAGATGCAGCTGAATTATTTACCAAAAGTTTACCAGACATTTCAGTTAGTAAATTTGTTTATTAAAATATTTTCAAATAAAGATTACAAATTAAAGAATGATCCAAGGAGAGCTACACAATCTCTTAGGGATTTGGGGTCCTTTCCTGATGGTTATGAGCTCAGAGGATAACTTCAATGACTATCAAAGGGAGAACATCTAGTTTTGCTTCTGTTATCAAGATTCCTGAGACATCCTCTACCTTTAATCTTGAATTTAACATTTGCTCCCTTAAAAAAAAGGACAACTAGAAGCATTTGATGGATTAGCTACAAAATGGAAACACTAAATGAGCAGAACAGAGAGCTTTCATAAGTTTCTCTTAGTTTTATCTTCTGTGATAGAGCTTTCCTCTCCTTGTAGGAATGAATACTTTTATACCACCTAAAGAAGGCACAGGGCACTGACTGAAAATCTGAACCAACTATGGACTAGCATCTCATCTTATAGCTCTCGCTCAGTGGCATAGCATCTGTCATAAATATAAAGGGAAGGGTAAACACCTTTAAATCCCTCCTGGCCAGAGGAAAAACCCTTTCACCTGTAAAGGGTTAAGAAGCTAAGACAACCTCGCTGGCACCTGACCAAAATGACTAATGAGGAGACAAGATACTTTCAAAGCTGCGGGGGAGGGGGGACAAAGGGTTCTCTTTGTCTGTGTGTTGTTTTTGCTGAGACCAGAGCAGGAATGCAGATCAGAACTCCTGTAAAGGGTTAATCAGCAATCTAGTTAGATATGCGTTAGATTCTGTTTTGTTTAAATGGCTGATAAAATAAGTTGTGCTGAATGGAATGTATATTCCTGTTTTTGTGTCTTTTTGTAACTTAAGGTTTTGCCTAGAGGGATTCTCTATGTTTTGAATCTGATTACCCTGTAAGGTATTTACCATCCTGATTTTACAGAGGTGATTCTTTTACTTTTTCTTCAATTAAAATTCTTCTTTTAAGAACCTGATTGCTTTTTCATTGTTCTTAAGATCCAAGGGTTTGGGTCTGTGTTCACCTATGCAAATTGGTGAGGATTTTTATCAAGTCTTCCCCAGGAAAGGGGGTATAGGGCTTGGGGGGATATTTTGGGGGAAGATGTCTCCAAGTGGGCTCTTTCCCGGTTATATTTGTGAGACGCTTGGTGGTGGCAGCAATAAAATCCAGGGACAAAAGATAAAATAGTTTGTACCTTGGGGAAGTTTTAACCTAAGCTGGTAAAAATAAGCTTAGGGGGTTTTTCATGCAGGTCCCCACATCTGTACCCTAGAGTTCAGAATGGGGAAGGAACCTTGACAGCATCTTAAAGAATTCTGACTGAAACTGAAAATCACTGTCCTACATTAGTCCAGCACAAATTAACTCAAGAAGAAACTGCAAAACTGAGTTCTAATTTTGACACACTTTCCCCATTATATACAAATAGTTTATAAACATACACATTAGTGTCAATTGGCATTAAAAGAATGAGCAGTAAAGTCCTATGATAGATTAAACCACTTAAAATATAAACAGAATAGGAATACATAGACAATTCTTACTGTGGAAAGAGGTTCATTACAATGGGATGCTCCAGAAATCCAAGATAGCATAGTTGTAGTTCAATATATTTATTAACATGAAAATGAAATGATGATGTGACATGGGGCCAGAAAGGGTTGCACAACTATCAGGCTAATTGGCCCAGATTCAACCTTTAGAGATATATGAGTCGATAATGTTTGTGTTTCTGTGTTTACATATATATTGTTAGAGGTTAACAATGTAACCAAACAGTTACTGTCTATCGCTGTATTCTGTTAATTCAGATAGATAATTAATTCTTAATTCAAAAGAAGATATCAACATGTAAATCAATTATAAATGTAATGATATCACTGTCTTAATTTCTCTTTGAAGTTTGTGGTAAATCACAGATTGAGGTCTCCAGTTCCATTCAGGATCACCCTGATATTGGATATTATCCTGAACCTATGGAGTAATTCTAAAAGAACTTTTTGCAGCTCTAAAGCTTACCATCACTACTATGAAACGGACCTAAGAATTTTATTCAAGTCTGTATGGGTAATGATCTTTTAACCAATACTCTCTCTCTTTTCTTTTTTAAAAAATTTTAGTTTAGTTAATAAGAAATGGCTGTAAGTGTGTATTTGGATAAGATCTGAAATATTCATTAACCTGGAGGGTAATGTGTCCGATCCTTGGAGATTGGTAGAACTTTTAATATGATGAACAAGATTTTCAGTAATCCTCATCATATTTGACTAGGCTGTCTAGGTGGGCGCCCAAGGCTGGGTTGCTTTATGGGAGCTGTGTTTTGGCTTCTTGATAACCAGTAATATATTGTAGAAGCTGTTTTGTTGCTACCTTGGTGAAGCTAAGTATTAGAATAACTATCAGTTTGGCGGATTGTCTGGCCCATTCTTTGCAGTTTGCCCTAATTAAGCAATCTCAGCGGGGCCCCCGGTTCCCCTATCACAGATGAGATGGAAAATATGTTGATAGCATGGTTTCTGCATATCTTGACTACCCAAAACTCTAATTGACTTCAAGAGATATAGGGCTAAGGGCAAACTTACTAAGGCCATGTTTACCCATACAGCACTGCAGCAGAGCCTGGAGCCCTGGCAAACACTCCTTCTCTCCCCTCCCCATGGGGCTGAAGCCCGAAGCCCTGGTGCCCTACCTCCTTCCCCCGTGGGACAGAAGCCACGAGACCAGCCACAGCTGATGCCCCAAATGAGTGGGGGAGCCCTCCAGGAAATTATGATCATTTAAGCCCTGAAGGTAACAAGGTTCAACAGTAGTAAGGGAAGTACTACACAAACTTAAGTTTATGTCACGTTTCCCAGTTGTCAGGACTGCAAAATAAGCATCTGACAGGATGAAAGAAGAAGGACATTAAAAAGGAAAACGTTTTTCAAGATACATCTACACTTCAATAAAAGTCCTGCAGCACTGAGTCTCAGAGTCTGGGTCAGTTGACTCAGGCTCATGGGGCTCAGACTGTGGGGCTAAAAATTTTAGTGGAGATGTTTCCCAGTTCAAAAAATAAATAAGGAAAGAGAAGTCTAGAAAAATATCTGTTTTTGTCAAATGCTTGTTAAAGAACAATTGGCAGTAAGTGATTTCAGCCACAGGACTTTATATAACATGTTTCAAAAATGTTTTTATGCCTTACTTATAAACCCATTAAAATATTGTTATAAAGAAATATTTAGAGAACCCTAATTTAACAGCCCTAATGAGAACTGCTATAATAAGAAGTGAATTACAAAGCACTTTGTTCCTGGATTTTGCCTGTCTCTTTTTTTCAAATGTTGAGTGTTCTCCTTGGCAGCTTTAAAAAATTCTGTGATATAAACAAAGACTGAATAATGAAAATGAATTTATATCTTACATCCTTTCAATCACATTAACTATCTGCACTATATAATATTATATAAACACTGGCAAACAGTCCAAAACTACCTACAGTAATTCTTCCTCAGAATGCATTTTCTTAATGATAATCTAGACAAAAGTATCACCTCTAAGACTCATAGTAATAGCTTTTAAAAGCCTGTCCATGGTAAAACTCTGGAAATTCTTACTCTTTGTCAGTGTTTGGATAATATTTTGGAATGACTTTATAGAGAAATTATTTGAAGTTTAAATTAATTGTGACTGTGTGGTCATTCAGATGGTGATATTCAGTATTGGCAACACTGTCTATGGGCCTGACCTTGTCTGTCTTAGTCACAAAAGTAATCCCGTTGACTATAATTGCCCTCCATTTTGACATCCAAATGACTGGAGACCATAAGGTTTATCAAGGAAGTCCGTAAGAACCAAATACAAGGAATTTTGTCCAGTTTGAAAAGGAAATGAACAGCTTAGGCACAGCACATCAAAATTTCCAGAAACAGTGGGCTAGGGGACAGATCTTCAGGTGGTGTAAATTGTCACACCTCCCGAAGTCAATGGAGCTATGACAATTTACACTAGCTGAAGATATGCCCCATATTCTGATTTCAGTTAGTTCAATAATTAGTCCAGATTTACAGTGGTGTAACTAAATATCAGAATATTGCCCTAATACTGTGATTAAAAAAGAACAAGACTCAGGCCCCAGTCCAGCAAGGTTCTTAATAATGTGTCTAACTTTAAGCATCTGAATAGTCCCTATGAAGTCTAGGGCACCAGGCACAAAATGTGACTATCTACCTTAGGGTTCTGTACTGCCACCCATTACTGTAGCATCTGGGTGTTTTGCAGCTAAAATCAGTAGCAATAACAAAGTTGTTAGCAGATGCATTGGAGTCTCTGGCGCTTCTCTTTTTTGGGGATCAAAACTTGGCTTGTGTTAGGGTTTTTTATTTGTTTTTTAGGAGGAGGGTTGGCTTTTGGGAGTGGTGGGACTGGCAGGGGTCTGGGAATAGAAAACAATGTTGACTGTATTCAGAGTAACAGCCGTGTTAGTCTGTATTCGCAAAAAGAAAAGGAGTACTTGTGGCACCTTAGAGACTAACCAATTTATTTGAGCATGAGCTTTCGTGAGCTACAGCTCACAAATTCCCTTATGCTGGAAAGGCTTTCTGAAAGAGGAAAGTGTCACGCTGTCTGGAGTGGTTTCCAACTGTGAGTGCCTGTCTCAGAGTAGACTGTCAGAAAACAAGGGCAGACATCCCAAACTGGGATCTATAAGTAGATTTCACCAAGCCAGTTACAAATGTGAACTCCTGGACCACTATATTAGCCTTACCATGGAGTCACACACAAACAGTATTCTTAGATTCTCCAACCTGTCTTGCCACCCAGACAAACTGAATTTGTGATCATGGTCACTTACACCAAAAATCACATCACATCAGGTTTCTTCCAGTCCTAAGGGACCAGTCACATACCCCAGATCAATTGTCACTCCAGAGCTTACACCAAAGATGACGTTGGGAGCCAATTCTGTAGTAAATTAACTAAAAGTTTATTAACTAAGAAAAAAGAATGAGTGTTATTGAGATGTTAAAGCAGGTAAAATATATGTACAGGTAAATCACAGTTTGTAACTCCAAATGGTTGCAGTAATGTAATAAACTGCCAGTTTCCCAAAAGTTCTTTCAGGGCTACCCAGAATAATTCTGGGGAATCTTTGTCTTCTCATTCAGTTATTCTGCCCTGTTAGAATCCAAACAGTCCAAAGATAAAGAATCTTTCTTTTTAGAATTTTCACATAGAAAGCAAGTAGACCGTGTTTCTGCCCACCTGGGCTTTTTCCTTTGATGATGGTGAGTGAGGAATGCACTAAGACTTTTGACCTCCGACCATATATATAACGGCCACTTGTTTTGAAATTATCATTTTCTGTTCAAATCCTTAAATCCTTCATTAGCATTTTGCAAGATTTTTTGATGGGTAATTTAGTTACAAGGCTATTTATCATGTAAATGTTCGCTATTACATTATGGCAGGAACAGATAATCAAAAACAATACAAGTAACATTCCACTAGTTTTCATGAAGTTTAAATATCTGAATACACACTCATACATCTAACCATTACTTTGGTTTACACAAGTGCATTGACCTGAATATACTCTAAGATGACCCTGGTCATCCAGTGTCACAGAAAGTTTTGCAATGTTTTCTAAAAGTAGTCAGACTGTGTTCACTTGATCTCTTTGGGAAGGTTGTTCCAGATCCAGAGCCCCTGGATTGAGAAAGCTTTGCCCCCAGCTCTCATGTGCTTCATGCTGGGCTTCATGATCAGCATTGTCTCAGAGGATCAAAATTCAGTCTTTGATGGACCTGGGGCTTGGTCCATTAATTGTTTTAAAAATGAAGACCAAGGCCCAGGTCGTCAAAGGTATTTGGGGGCCTAATTGCCATTGAAATCAATGGGAGTTAGGCCCCTAAATACCTTTGAGAATCTGGGCCCAGGGTTTTAAACTGACATTGAAAGCTGACTGGGACCCTAGGGAGGGATTTGAGCATGGGTCTGACAGGACTATTCATGTGCTTAAGCTTAGGCATACCTTGAGTACCTCAAGGCCTCAAAAGGAAAATGGGCATTTTCTGCTCATCCTCTACATGACAAGGGTTCATTACATTTCTGGAGGTCTCATGGTTAACTTTTTTAGATGACACCACAAGTTTGATATGGAACCCACGGTGCCATGAGAAACTGAGGTAGTTATGTGATGGGATATACTCTCACTTTTAGGCTAACAAGTAAGAGAATCTCCAAAAGTAAAGACAACTAGAATGTTCAGTTTCTTATATGGACAACTTATAACAAATAACATAACCCTGACAGTCAGATGAAAGTTTAAGACTGATACTGGAACTGAACCTTTTAATAAATACTAATATGGATTAAAACATGTGCACCTCTGTAAATTCTTCTACCAGAGTCAATATTTTTCTAGCTACTTCACAGCTGGTTCTCCTCAACCAAGGGTTATACTTATATTTAGGAATTCAACTGGTAGCCTAGCTAATGAAAACAGTAGAATTTTGAAGGAACTAGTTATCTTTTATGCAAATTAATATTTCCCTGATGCTTCAGACTTACATCATAAAATTCAAATAATTTCTAATTCTGTAGAAAAATTAATGCCCACTTGATCTGGGCTTGATCTGACTCTGCTTCTCTTCAGAGCAGCGTGGCTTGCCCAAGCGAATAGATCACAGACTAGGACTCAGGAGACCTGGTTCTTTTCCTAGCTTGGCCATGGGCATATTTGGTGATCTTTGGCACGTCACTTTACCTCCCTGTTCCTCAGTTTTCTCACCTGTAAATGGATATTCATAATGATAGTGACCCCTTTTGTAAAACTCTTTGAGATCTACTGATAAAAAGCACTACAGAAGAGCGAGGTATGGTTGTTATCTATTCTTCTTACTGACCAGTGTCATTTAAATGAGGCCATAAACATTTTCACAAACATTTTAGCAAACCAAATGACATATGTGGCGATTTCTGTTGCATGTTTCATTTCCAGACATGTTTCATTCTTGGTAGATCTGCTTCACACTTCAGAAGCCTGCTTGGTTTTATATGGTGTGAGCCCATTTTCCTAGGAATCATGGACTGGGTTACCTAATGAAGAATGAGCATTTAATCAAATGGGATGGGCCTAGGTGACATAAGTTCTGACAAAGTTTTTTTTCTTTATAATGTTCTTAGATTCTTATTTTGAGTAAAGAACATCAGCTCAGATCCTCAAAGATATAGAGGCACCTCACTCTCATTGAAATCAATGCTGTTTTCAAAATAATTTTGTTTCCCAAAATATCATGCATTTTACAAATCCATGAGTCTGATTTAGATCACACACCAAAGTGTCAGAGCAGTTACACCAGTGTGAAACTGGCATATAAGTGGAATCAGATCCAGGCCTAGTTCTGTATTTCGATACAAACTTCCTTTAAATAAGCTCTCTTATTTTATTTGGTATAACAAAAAACCTAAAGCCAAACTTATATTTTCACATTGAAAGAAGGCATTACTTTTCCAGATTTATTACTCTCAAAGTGGAGTTGCTATTTAAATTTATATAAGGAATGGGATCTTGGAGCACTGGTTTCAGACTAGTGAATTAATGAAAAAATAAACACAATAGAGCCTCACTCTTAAGAAAAGATGATTAGGCAAGCATAAACATATATGACTTTTTGTTAGACAAGCATAATTCTCTTTATTTTGTAGTCTAGAATACTGATACAAAATGATAAATTGTAGCAATTATTTCTGCTATTAAACTAGTGTTTCCCATGTTTGACAGCAGCACTGGAATGACATCAACTGGAGAGAAAAGGGATTAAGGTTAATAATATATTATCTTTATTGTAACAGCACATTCTGCTCAACTAAGAGGTATTACTATATGCATTTATTTAAAATATCTGAAAAGCCATAACATTGTCTAAATTCGTCAGCTTTAACACAATTAAGGCCAAGAAGAAACATATTACAATTATTATTGGTTTTCTATGTTGTTAATAAGAATAGAGATACTCAAGAATGATTCTTGACTGAAGCTTACAAAGTCCATTCCCAACTAGGGCATACTGATGGTAACATTAATTAAATCCAGGTGGAAGAGAGATATTCAGATTGTCATTTCTCCTAAACAATGGGAACATACTATGGGAACTATGACACTCAAAAGCTTCATAAAGAAGTCTTTTCTTTTTTCCATTAAATCATAAGGTAAATGACTCTTGTGTGTGTATTTCTCTTTAAATCAGTGTCAAATTATCATATTATCCACTCATTCTACATTGTCTACACATACACAACACGTAGGGAAAGAGTGCCTCCCGCCCAGATTTCTGCTTGACCTGCCCCAACCCCGCAGGACCTGTGGGGATTGGCTGCCTTGGCTCAGGGAGGTGGGGCTGGAAGTTCCTCCCAGAGGAGACAAATGGGGCGGTCACGTGTCCTCCCCTTTACATTATGCCCTCAAGTATCAGGAAGCACTTGTTGTCTGTGTCTATGTGTTTAATTTGATACCGTACAATATGTGCCATATGCTATGTGATTTTCTGTACAATTTCAAGTATTGGGCCTGATCCAACAACTAGTGAAGTCAATGGAATTACTCCTATTGACCTCAATGGGTGCTGGATTGTGCTTTAGGCCTGCTATTTTATAGTAAGTGTATGGAGATATACTTACTATAAAATAGCAGGCCTAAAGCACAAGCACATTTAAAATATGCTTATGAATTTTGATACTCAGACTATATAATTTTTATTATTATGTATTGGTATGGTGGTAGCATTTAGGAGAGTCATAGACCAGAACCCCATTGTGCTAGGTGCTGTACACAGAACAAAAAGACAGTCCCTACTTCAAAGGGTTTACAATCTAAGTAAAAGAAAAGAGACACAGCATGTGGATACAAACTGACAGACAGGGGAGCACAAGGAAACAAGGAGACAGTACTTCTCAGTGTGATAGGTAGTGGTCTACCATGAAGTTAGTCAGTTATGTATACAATAAAGAGCAAAACAACTTAAAAGAGCAGACGTTCAAACCTTACCAAACAGAGCATGGTTACTGGCTCTGTATTACAGACCATCAGATATTAAATCTTAGCAACAAACATTTTCAGAGGTATATAAAATGCTTAGCCCTTGCAGCATTCAATATAAAAACCTAGGTAGTATTTTTCAAAATGGGAAGGTAAGGGTTCTTTGTAAGTTTTAACTCAGCTATTCAGTCAGCTTGTTCCACAGATGTCAAAACTAAAAATTAACTTTAAGTAGTAAAAACACACAATTCATCCTCCAACCCCTTCCCCCCTCAAAAAAACCTCAAACCCTTTGCTAGCACCAATTTTTTGCCAATTCTTCCTTGAGAAGCCTATATCTTTGCCCTGTCTCTTGTGATTCCCTGGCTGCTTCAGGATTACAGAGTCCTGTCTGAGTGACCCCAACACCATCTGCCAGACAGCACTTCATTTTTTGGAGCGGTCCCAAATGGTTTTCAACTGATTCTCTTCCCTCCTGCCCTAAAGTTATTTCCAGGCTCATTCTCTCATTGACTAAGGGGAAGGGTATCTCTGAAGCTCCACCCACATCCCCACTCAGGCTGCTCATTGAGAGAGAAGAGGAAGAGACATCTGCCCACCTGGCTACTTACTCCACTCCACTGCTTTTATTTCAGATCAGAACTTATGGGGACATCACACGGGGGGGGGGAGGGGGAGGAGGGGGACGACTGTATTGGTAAATCTGGGAGCTAGGGAGCCAGAGACAAGACCGACACTCAGACTGTGTCCAGCAGTCTCAATAAAAGTTGCCTTTGTATTCATTATAACATGGTCTGCTTACCTTTTCATGTTACATTAATGGCAAGGACATGATACACACATCAGGACACTAGCTACTAACCCAGAAACAAATATTAAGATATAAGCCAGGGGTGGCTAACCTGTGGCTCCGGAGCCACATGCGGCTCCTTGTATAGGCACCGACTCCGGGACTAGAGCTACAGGCGCCAACTTTCCAATATGCCGGGGGGTGCTCACTGCTCAACCTCTGGCTTTGCCACAGGCCCTGCCCCCACTCCACTCCTTCCTGCCCCTTCCCCTGAGCCTGCTATACTCTCACTCCCTCCCCTCCCACCCCAGAGCCTCCTGCATGCCACAAAACAGCTGATCAGGAGGTGCAGGGCCGGAGGGGGAGGCGCAGATTGGCAGGGCTGCCAGTGGGCGGGAGATGCTGGGAGTGGGGGTGGGGGGAGCTGATGGGGGGCTGGTGACGTATTACTGCGGCTCTTTGGCAATGTACATTGGTAAATTCTGGCTCCTTCTCAGGCTCAGGTTGGCCACTCCTGATATAAGCGATATCAAAGCTGCAGGAGAAAAGAATCTGAGAGAAAATCCAACCTCAAGTAGCAATATATACAGAGTAAAAAAACAACAAATGATTTATTGCTAACACCAGCCAACCAATGCAACTGGAACTGAAAACACAGCAAATCATTCCACTACTACAAGTCTTTGCCAAGCAGGAAAATATTTTCTGGTGGAGTGTGTAGCATGGAGGAGAGCCCCTCCTTCATCAAGATGTGACTAGCTAGAGCAACAGTCTGAAATCTTTCTAAAAGCAAAGCTCTAATTCTACCACAAGTTATTGGATGTAAGAATTACTTGACAAAATTCTATGGTCGTTATTACGAAGGAGGTCAGACTAGATGATCATAATGGTCCTAAATCTATTAAATTTATGAATCTGCAGATCCTAAGCAACCATTTTGCATACTACTTTTTCACAGCAGAAAGGAGCCTAAAACCAAAGAAGTTCTCACTGAAGTGAGTGGAATGCAAATAAAGAGTGCAGGATCAGAATCTTGACTGGAGGAGTGCAAACACTGTAGTAAGACTTAGAGGAAAGTTGTAAAATGCTGTTTTATTTGATCTGATGACTCTTGGATCACTTACAGCAAAGTAAATGCTTAATAGTAGTGTTTGGCAGCTCAGCATGTTTCCTGCTTCATCTTAGCCCTGGTCTACACTTGGGGGGAGATTCATCTAAGTTATGCAACATCAGCTATGTGAATAACATAGCTGAAGTCGACGTACTTAGATCTACTCACCGCAGTGTCTTCACTACGGTGAGTCGACTGCTGTCGCTCCCCCGTTGACTCTGCCTGTGCCTCTCGTGGCGGTGGAGTACAGGAGTCGACGGGAGAGCGCTGAGGGATCGATGGCTGCCCACCAGTCTGGTGGGTAGTGTAGACATACCCTCACTGTCTTTCCAATATTATCACCCATCAGGAAAAGAAAAAAACAAAAAGTGTAGTGATCCTTTCAAATGAGTTTTTTTGTTTTTCTTGTGCATCCTATGCATTGAATCAGCACATCTGCAAGTTGCCCTTTTAAATATATGCAGGAGCTTGGAATCAGCTCTAATTCCCACTTGGCCCATCTGAAATTGGCAGTGAAAGTGTTCAGTAAATACTGAAATAACCCAAAATTCACTCCTGCATTCAAATAACAATCTCTCTGCCATTTCATGTAAGAGTTGGTTAGTACCATCTCTGTGATTTATTTTGTAAAATAAGAATTTAAAGATGAACTGGCAAGCTAGACCTCAAACTCAGTTATTCAAAGATTGATGTACCTAATGTTCAAATTAACCTGGCTGTAAATATTGAAACAAGTTGTATTTAAAGCTATTTCTCTCAGGTAAAATTCTAGATTAAAAAAATATCCCAGAATGTATAATTCTATAATGTCACAGATAGAAAAAGGCTCCTAGGTTTGTATCATATATGACATATTCCTGGAAAGAGGAAAGGAGTGTTGCC
The DNA here is from genome assembly GCF_015237465.2 of Chelonia mydas. Classification (NCBI taxonomy): domain Eukaryota; kingdom Metazoa; phylum Chordata; order Testudines; family Cheloniidae; genus Chelonia; species Chelonia mydas. Next base: position 105,753,693 of record NC_057852.1, read on the forward strand.
TGCTGAACTTAGTTTATTTCATTCTGATGGAGTTATATTAAGTACATTATATACATTGATCAAAAATTTGACTCTGTTTTACCTCAGATTAGAAAATTTACAAGAGTCTGTACAACAAATTGATAAGGATCATAATAAACCTTTTCAAGGCGTGAGAGCAATTTAGACTTGATGTGCAGTGTTGCTGTATACCCCTCCCCCCCCCCACACAAACCCATAAATGTTCCAGAAAATGTGGCGGTGCATCAGAGTTGGAGGAGCTGGAAAATAAATCCAGGCCCTCCAATCTTGTTATATTAGGTAAAGAAGGGGTCTGAAGGACATAATCCTGTTAGTGCTCTCCCTTTTTTAAAATAAATTTGACTTCAATGGAGTAACAGCAGGGATGAATTTATTCCATTATTATTCAGTAATTTCTTGTAGTGAATTATGCCTATTAATTTTTCCTTGGCTTACACCCAGCTTTAGGTTTACACACTTTGTGGAAATAGGAGAGTGAAGACAGTGTTTGGAGAAAAACATTATCAGAAGTAGATGTTGTTTATTCATTGTTGCTATCTTGTAGTCTAATTACAGATAATGCAAGTGCAATGGAATTTATGAAACTTTCGTCTAAGCCCATACTCAGAGAAAATCCACAGGATTCTTCTTATATTAACAAACAATATTCATATTGCACTTTTATACGGCCTGATCCAAAGCCCATTGAAATGGATGGAAAGACTCCCAATGATTTCAGTGGGCTTTGGCTCAGGCCCCTATAGTGCTTTCCATATGAGGATCCCAAAGTGCTTTCCAAAGGAATATAAGTATCATTATCCCCATTTTACAGGAACCTGAGTGATAAATTACTCCATCTGTTACTTAGCCAGTCTTCCAGTTGTACCTAGAGATGTTACTGCATTTTTTCCAAACTTAAAAGAAACCAAATTGTTTTCATATAAAGAAATAAAACTGTAGATATACAAAGCTCTAACCATGTTTCTTCTTTTCTGCATCCTTTTGTTCAAGTATTTTCTATTACCATGTTAAATATTGTTAGCTGGAAGAGTGATTTGTTATATCATTTATTGCTCATGATTTATTATCTGTGGCAATGACAGATTCACATAGAGAGGTATTGTAGACATGTGAGCTGAAACAATCTTGCAAAGGGTTAATTTTGTAATCGCTATCTAGTATGTTTATAATCCCAACACTAACCCAGTAATAGAAGGGGGGGGGGCGGATCTAGAAGGTACAGGAGAAGACGTGTGTGTTCATGCTTTTCTCTCATGCATCTCAACTGCTTTATATGCTACTGGAATAAATCTTTTTCATTCTGAACAGAGTTCCTTGTACTGGATATTCCTTATGGCTAGCTGAAAAAAGAATTACTTGGAAAACCTTTGTAACATCTTTTCACTGCAGACTTCATTCCGGAATATTTTTGCTCATAGAAAGAATGGGCAGATAGTTGCAAATCAATCTTCACCACATATAAGCTAACCTGTGGAGACTGAAGAATGGAAATATTTGATGACAGCCTTCTTGAGAATGGAACCAATATTTCTGCTTTCCTGTGTGATATTGTCATGGAAAATGATACGTTTTTCTGTGTGGATGACTCACCTCATCCTGCTAAAGGTATGTGGAGGAAAATAGATTTTTCAGACATCACCAGTTCCAGCTGAAGGCAAACTCATGGATATTTCAAGAAAAACAGGTACACAAAGGTTTGTAGGTGAGGCAGTGTGAAAATAACCATTTGTTGCTAAATTAGGATAAGAAACAGACCAGCAAGAACTTTGTATGTCCTGTTTTTCCAGATTATAAATACATCTAGAGAGTAATACTCAGTTAGAATGGAATGTAAACCGTACTGCTAATTGTTTAATGAAACAATTTTATATTGCTCTCGAATAATTATATAACAACAAAGTTATCCGATCTAATACAGTATGTGGAAGCAACTAACGTGAAATTATAACACTGTATGTAGCTGCTAAAGAAAATTTTCTTGTATTAAAATAATATAGATTGTCATAATGTTTCTTACTGTCTCAAAGAACAGTTCAGATAGGTCAGAATCAGGCCCAGGACTTCTAACTTCCACCAGTTTTACATTGGTGTAATGACATGACTTCAGTAGATTTGCATAAGTAAGATAAAAATCAAGTCTACTGCCTTGAATGATGAGCAGTCTTCACCTTTTGGTTAACGAATGAAACCCCTGTGATAAAAATTAATTAGTTTTATGATTTTCATATTTCATAACTGATTCTTTATTGTGGCAATTTTCAGATTTACATCAGACAGTTCGAATTCTGCTATATTCGTTGATATTTTTGCTCAGTGTCGTGGGGAACACACTGGTAATTATAGTGTTGATAAGAAACAAAAGGATGAGGACCGTCACTAACATATTTTTGCTGTCGCTGGCTGTCAGCGACCTAATGCTTTGCCTTTTCTGCATGCCTTTCACCCTCATTCCCAACCTGCTGAAGGATTTTATATTTGGTAGTGCTGTTTGTAAAACTGCCACCTACTTCATGGGTAAGTCTCTGAATTTTATACCTACTCTAAAGTAAATAACCCATTAAGTTTGTGAGATACTAAACAAGGGCCAGATCCTTTAAAGTGCCAAGCACTCTCAACACCTGCTAAGCAGGACTGATTGGGCATTAACACCTTATTGGAAAGATCAGCACTAAGGAACAAAATTAGCCCGGGCAGTCACATGAAGATGGGAAAAAAGCATATTCTATAAAACCCTTTTTCTTTCATTAAAATTTTACTTAAAGTGCTACAAGAACACAGGGGTGCTGGGACAATTTTTATAGTGGGGGTTCTGAGAGCCATCGAACCAAACTGTAAACCCTGTATAATGGAATCCACTTCAAGCCAGGGGGTGCAGCAGCAAACCCCAGTACTCCTACTTCCAGCACCTATGTGAAAAGATATTAGTAAAAGTGTCACCCCCCTGTAATCAGCAAAACTTCTCCCTGTGTACTGTATGCACAGTCATATCTGATAAGCTTGATAACAAAAGTTAATACTCTTATTAGAGCTGAAGAGACAGCTCTGCACAGCTCTGGGGGCATAATACTGCAAGATGCTGAGCTCTCTAGTCTCATGTAACATAACACTGAAGCATACGCTTACATTAGGCACATCCTTAAGTGTTCTGCTGGATCAGGCTCAGCACCTTGGAGGGTCAAGCCCTGGAGAGGAGCTGCTTTCTATTCCTTCTTGCATATCACCAACAGAATCGTTATTGTTCTAATTACAGGGCAAATAAAATAGGATTGTACAAGGGTAACCATTACCAAGGGCAGAATTTGGCCCACAGAATTTCTACTACTGGTGACAAATGAGAAGGAAACATTCTGATTTTGCAATCCCAGGTGGAATTTGCAGGGCTGTCAGAACAAATATCCTTTCATTTTTTTAACTGATCGAATATGATCAGGAGTCACTGAGAGACAAATATGGAGCCTAATGATACTATTTTTATGGAGTCATATTTAAAAGACCACTACCACTTTCAATATGCTTTGGCTTCATCTGCCTCCCACTAGAGAAGTGGATCCATGAACTGCCTGGTTTATAAATTATCTGATAAGTGATACTGTCTCAACTTTTTAGATTTAATTTTTAAAAATGTAAAAAGAAAAGAGGGAATTCTGAAAAGTTTATGTTATCTCAAAATGAGACTTAGCAATTAATTACAAGAACCTCAGAATTTCTGTTTAACCTGTGCCCTTGAAAACTATGATGTAATGTGAGAATATATTTTGGAAGTGTGGGAATGAGAACTCAACATCTTTGCTTAGATATAATCAATAAAACTAAAGGTTGTATTTAAACATGTAATGAATTACTGACATAAAAATAAAAATTACTGAAGCATTGTATTTTTTATATTTCAATTTAAGTGTTACCAGTTACACACACACACATATATATATACACACACATTACACACACACGCGCGTGTGTGTGTGTGTGTGTGTGTAATTGGTAACACTTAAATTGTAAAACTTCATATTAGAATATATTCCCTTTGTGTGTATGTGTGTGTATACATATACACACGCACACACACACACACACAAAGGGAATATATTCTAATATGAAGTTTTACAATTACAAAGTTAATTGTATTTTAAGACTCAGAAGGTGAATTGTCCCATAAGCGATCTGGGTTAAAAGAGGAACTGTAATGATGAACAGATACTTAAAATAATTATATCACCCAGGCACTTCAGCTGTCATTTTTTGATGTAGAAAGATTGTGAATATGAATCAGTGTAAACTACAGATGATTTTTGCAAAGGAAACGGATGTAAAAATGTTCATATTTTATATTTTTACCCCAAATATTTACCCTAGAAAAGGTAATTTCATAACATAAAATTCTTGTGTGACATAAATCTAAGGATCAGGAATATTTCTAGTCATACAGTAAACACATCAGAGGTCCACAGTGAAAAAAAAAATTGCACATATCATTGAAAGTTTGAAGTATTGTATACAATGAAGAAAAGAAATTAACGAACATTTTTATAGAAAATGGGTCTGATTCCTACTGGATTATTCCAGTTTTATGCCAGTGTGACTCCACTAAAATCTACGAAAATGTAACTTTTTTTTACTGAATTTTATCAAAACAGGAAGTTAGGTTGTCAATCAAACAAGATACTTGCTTTTTTTAATTAAAACTAAAATCATACCTGATTCACTGCTTTGTTCCTCCCAATGCACACCAGTGTAACCCCACTGATTCCACTGGTTATGTTTCCATGAAGATATACTAGTGTAAAAACTGGAGTAATACAGAGATGAATCAGGACCAAAGCACTTTGATTGATAACAGCTTCCTGCTTTGATGGAACTAAGTCAAAAGACGTCAATTGTTTTTTCATACACATCAGTAGTTACACAAGCATAAATCTGGAGCATCATAAAGGTAAATCAGGTCCACCTCTGTTAACTTAATGAGTTGTGAAAATATGACTAATGCTATATTTTCATTGTTTGCATATGTGCATGGAAACTTAGCAAGTTTATCTACAAAGAGCCATCAGCCTTTTAAAACAAGAACCCATTTCTTTGTTTTATATATTTAGGTGTTTCAGTAAGTGTATCTACGTTCAACCTGGTTGCCATATCTTTGGAGAGATACAGTGCTATTTGCAAACCCTTGCAGTCCAGGGTATGGCAGACAAAATCTCATGCCTTGAAGGTGATTGCTGCTACCTGGTGTCTCTCCTTTACCATCATGTCACCATACCCAATTTACAGCAAACTTGTGCCTTTTACAAAATATAACAACAGTACAGCTAACATGTGTCGCCTCCTTTGGCCAAGTGATGTCATTCAGCAGTCGTGGTAAGATATAATTGACTATTAAACAACATATAATTATCTGGCAGAAAATAGGATTACATGGTAGCCTTAAGCCTGTTGAAAATCAATTATTAACCATTAGTGACTGTTTATAATTCTTTTATGCTTGTTTAAAAAGTCACAAGAATTTCTATTTTTAATTGCTGCTCTTTTTTGTATTTAAATACATTTATTACTTTTGCTTCACATCTGGGTGATATATGTAAAGGGCCAGTGATTCTCAAACTGTAGTCTATGAAGCTGCCACTGTCACTAAAATGAAGGCATCTCTCAGACTTCCAGCAGTGATGCTTCTTGTCAGTATAGCTCGGACTGTTTTATTTTTTGTATATCCAGAGGATTTGTTTATTTTTAACAATTAATCTTTTTAAAAGCCACATGTATCTCTGTGCCCCTTCCAGGACTGATTCACTTCTTTGTCTGCATTTCTTTGATGCAGTTTCAACTGAGAACAAATATGATGACATGAAAACTGGAGAAGTAGCAAATGTACCTCAGAACAGAACCAACCTAGTGACTAGAGAGATTAGTGAAGAGGGGGCAGCAGGCTTTTAGGGGACAGTCAGTGTTAATAAATGTCCACGCTCAAGGAGAGTGAATAAACGGCACAGAAACAACATAGGGACATAATCAAGGAGCTGCACCATTGCATTAAAGCAAGCTTATTTTTTACTCTTTAATACTTTCCTAATATTTCTTTTTCCTGTAACCAAGCACTTTAGTTGGTGCAGGGAAGATATAAGATTTTTCCTACTGTCTTTAATGGGAGGCAGAACAGGTCTATAGTTTGCACCGCCTAAATATGGTGCATGCATATAAATATTTATTTGATGTTAACCTTTTCAGTAGTTTAAGGTACTTGCCATAATGAGGATGTATGAAGAGAAAAGCTAAAAGGCCAAATTCTGCTCTCAGTTACACCAATGTGAATCCAGAGCAAGTCCAGTGAATTTGCAGCAATGTTCCTGCAAGGAGCAAATGTTTAGTCTCAAAATATATGATTGATTTGTTAATAAAGTACCTTAAAGCAAAATAATTTCCCTGGGTGTGGTACCATTAGATAAACTGCTTATGTTTTGTTATGTAGTATATTTACTCATATGCAATGTATAATCAAATACTCAAGGATTTTCTTTAAAGTGAAATCTCTCCTATGGAAGGCGTTCAGCAGAAAAATAAGAGCCCAAACTGTACCATCTTTCCTTCAGAATCTGTATGAGGCTACAGGGGAATAACGTGCATCTCCCTCCCAGTGCCTGCCTCTGGGGCGGGGCGCACACTCCTCGAGGTGGCGGGGCGGGAGGGGAAAGCAGGAAGGGGCACAATCCAACTCCATGGATGTAATGATCCAGGTTGATGAGGGAGAGGAAATGGGAAACAGTTGTACCAGGGTCCCAAGATCATCAGTCCCTCCTCCCCGCAAGTCTGAAACATCTGTAATAAAGTGAAATGGGAGAGGCTGGGGACCTAGCAAACATGACGAACTGGGGCCCAAAATTTCTCTTGAAAGTTAATGGCTAATATCAGCATCTCACTTAAGCACAGGTAGCTGCTCATTTGAAGTCCCACTGGACAAGCTTTTATATCATGAAAACCACCACCACCACCACCGACATGATTCTGGTCTTGGTAGAGGACAGGTATTGAATGGGCACAGAGATTGAAGCATCTTTTTAGCCCCACGTGCCTCTGGGGGTGAGATACATTGGGTGGACAGTGTGGAGAAGCCTGCTCTGCTGTTGTTCGCACTGTACTATTTCTGTGGAGAAAAAGAGGATTCCAGCTTCCAGGGCTGTCAATAGAGTACCTCTTATCAGCCCTAAAAACATTTCACCCAGATCTTTAGAAAAGAAACAAAAATACACAGCTGCTTCTCTGTATTTCTGCTGTTCCCTAATTTCAGTCTCTTTTGTGGCTTCCTCAGGTACATTTTCCTGATGCTCATCCTCTTTCTTATACCTGGTATTGTAATGATGATTGCATATGGCTTAATCTCTTTGGAACTATACAGGGGAATAAAGTTTGATGTCAGCCAGAGAAAATCTTCACGAGGTAACAGCATGTTTGCATTTGTTTTTGTTTTGTTTTAAGTTTATCTTTGAAGATGTGAATAGTAGAGCTGAGTCAATAATTTATCATATAAATGACATCTCATCTTTTACAAAACATCTATGAGCAGATTGCAGAACAATTGCATGTATTTGTTAACCAAAATTATTGGCAAATTTCTTCAGTGAATAATCCATCATCTGCAGATTATTTGCAAAGAGTTCAGACAAGCTATTTGTAATTCCCAATGTTTTAGTTACATAAACTAAATGGATATTGTTTCTGGTCACAGGTTAGATTATTTTGGCTATTAAGAAATGTGACAGGAATTGTAAATTTAACCTAAAAAATACAATTCAAAAATTACTTCCAGCAGAAATTTGAGCATTCAATCTTAATGTTCCTTTTTTGCCAGTTTTCACAGTAGTAGAGACATTTAGATGTTCATAGAAAGGGAACACCAGATGGTCACAAAAATGACTGAATCAAAATTCACTTTAGAATTGGAATGACAGTTTTTACCACTAGTTGCTCATCATCCATGAAGGATTTTGTTTACTTCAAAATTTAGACTCCACTAATCTGTTTATATTTTGAATCACTATTCAGAAATGTTCTGTGTTACATATTTATGTGAGTGCTGCTGATTTGTACATACAGAAAGGAAAGCCAGCACCAGTAGCAACAAATATGAGGATGGAGATGGATGCTACCTGCAGAAAACCAAAAAGAAGAGAAAAATGCCACTGCAACAGCTTTCTGCCACCAGCAGCACCAAAATAGACAGGGTCAGAAGCAACAGCTCAACTGCCAACTTGATGGCCAAGAAGCTTGTCATCCGCATGCTGATGGTGATTGTGATTTTGTTTTTCCTTTGCTGGACTCCCATCTTCAGTGTAAATGCCTGGCGTGCATTTGACACCACATCAGCAGACCAACTTCTCTCAGGAGCTCCTATCTCCTTTATTCATTTGCTCTCCTACACTTCTGCCTGTGTGAACCCCATCATCTACTGCTTCATGAACAAGCGCTTCCGCATGGGCTTTTTGGCCACTTTCACCTGCTGTCCCAAGCAGAAGCCTCCAGTAGTAAGAGGAGAGATTGGAGATGAGGAAGAGGGGAAGACCACAGGGGCATCTCTCTCCAGGTATTCTTACACACACATGAGTGTGTCTGCTCCCCCATGAACTGCTATAGAAAAGGAAAGGTTATACATGACCAAGAGAAATTCAAACTCTTATCTTCTTGTCTCGTCTTGGAAAGGCGACTAAGGTTTGATTTATAACATGACTTAGTTCTGAAGAGATGAAAACACCACAGTTAAGCAATTAGCTGGTAGGAAATACCGGGGGAATTGTATGGGCCAGGGACACTGCTAGGGTCTGTGCTTTGTGTCACCTCCATTTCTAAAAAGAGACTGGAGCTTTTAGACTCTGTGGAGGTAAAGGATTTTGAAACCAGCCCTCCAGCATGGTGCATTTGTACTAAAGCCTCCTGTAAACATATGCTATAACTTGAAGGTGTCCTTTCCACCGGAAGTTTGGCTCACTCTTTTCATGCAAAATTGCAGTTTTTAGATATCGCTCAGAGTATCTCTTGATATTTCCAAGACACTGATAGATTGGGGTTCCTTATCAGTCCTGATTACAAATTTCTATTTTTATATTTTATGGTTAAATACCAATTCCATGAAATCAAAATATATTGGCTATTTTCATAGAACTTTATCATCCTTATTTTAGCTGAGCTACCACCCTTTGAAATTCTTGGTTTAATGGTCAGTTAAAAAGAGGATATTCCTGGAGAAAAGGAAGGGCTATTGATCGAAAGCAATGGGTCCAGGACACTTTTAAACTAGATTTATTTCAATTTTTTTTTTAAAGTTAACCAGGGAAATAAAGGCTAGCAACTTTAAAGGCAGATGAAATACACTTCTTCCAGACAGCAGCCTATGTCAGCTTTTGAAGTGTTATAAGTATTCTGACAGTTTTACATATTTTAGCTTTAAATAGCAAGCGGAATGTCGAAAGGCCTGACTTTCTTCTGTGCACATGCATATACTGGTGCACACACTTTTCCGCACCCATGCATGCAAGTGACAGAGTTTAACACCAGCCCAGTTGAGTGTGTAGAGATGCTATTACCAGCACACACAGGTGCGAGTGATGGAAAAGTGCACACAGAGGTGTTAGCACACACAACTTTGCATATACGAAAAGGATACTGGGGTGAAGTCCTTTGGAAAAATCAGGCCTGAGATATTAAACGTAAATTGTTGCAACAACAACTTTTACAGCATATCCACAATCACACTGTGGTATTGCCCACACACGAAAGTAGAAATGGTTAAATGGACAAAGGAAGTAAACAACAATAAAAAGCAAGGACTGAAGGATTGGGCATGACGTCAAAAATGTCTATGGATTTATGTGTAGACGATGGAAGGATTTCTCTCTCCTGATATACATATAAGTGTATAAACACGGCATAGACTAGAAAGAGTTACGAATTGTGTACTTCATCTGTGTTTTGTTATGTAAGGAATCCAATCTCCTCTTAATTGTTCAATGTTTGGGTGAGCTTGGGTATTCAGACAATACACATAGCTCTCCAGAACAGGACAGTCAGTCTTACATAGTTTATACTGCATTTTATTTTGTTTTGTGAATGCTTCTTGTTGAAGATTCTTCTATCTTCTAGTTTAGAAAATGTAATTTTTAAAAATTGGTATTAGATAGAAATTAGACTTTGGTAGTAAATGGAAAGTAGATGTGGATGTTAAAGGCAAGCACTGTCAAGGTTTTTAATCTTAAAATTGGACCTCTTCCAGATAGATTTTAAATTGAAGTCGCACTCTTCCTGCACTTGTGCTAACATTCTTGAAATTGATCTGACCCTCTGTCCTTATCAGGCATAACTCCTATTGAATTAATTATGAAAGTTTTATCTAAGTAAGGGTGGAGGATAAACCGCAGCCTGGTGTGTAGGGAACTGTATAATTTATAGCGATGCAGCAAGTTGAAATTGTTAAACAAAACCAGCCATGTTAATTTTAGCTCCTGTATCCACTGGGTAGAGAAACAATTTTTTTTGAAATTGGAAAGCACAGTGAGTAGGGAAAAATTAATAATTTCAAGTTGGAAATATATTTCATTCCATAGACACAGCAAAAAAATCAAATAATTTTCTATTTAAAAACATACTTGACAGTGTCTTTTTAATGTCTCGTAAAGTCAATATGATTCTGTATCCTTCAGATGTTTAAATCAATTATAAAGTGTAGTTTATAGATGTTTATGTAAAGAAATCACATTTTTATAATTGACGTGAATATTCCTGACTATATTCAGTTTAGACACAAGATGTAGTTTGGAATTCTATGTCTAATGTAAGAAAATATTCCTCTTATAATGTAATTTTTCTGGTACAGTCAGAATATGTTGACTTGCATGCACACCATCCCACCACACTGATTTACTTGGCATAATGCTTATTTTTTTGCGGGGGAGGGGGGGCGGGGCGCTGTGCTAGTTTCAGGTCTACAGATGAAAAGTGTGATGTAACAAAAAAAAAAAGGCTTATTTTGATCATTGGGCCCATGTGGCTTGCAGCACTAGTGGCCAGAACATGTACGTAGGGAGCCTCTGATTGTTGTGACTGCACATCAGTGGAGGGAGGAGATGAGGTAGGAATGAGGTAGTGGGCGGAGGGGACAAAAAGAAAGAATCAGAGGAAATATACCAAGGCATAAGGCATGGTAGTGGTGGGATGGCTACAGTCAAGGAATAAGGAGCAATCAGGGAATGGGAGTGAAATGTGCCTATTTCTGTCTGGAGCTAAAGCTAGGGAAAAAAAATCAGCAAACTGTTTATTCACTGAAAAATGTATTTCATGGTCACAAAACTATTCACAAACTCAGGCTGAATTCAGCAAATAATTTAGACTGAATAAAAAAATGAAAACCGTTTTAAAAAAATCATTTCAACATTTTTGAAACAAAGAGTTTTGACTTTTTGTTTTTGTGACATTTTGTTTGAAAATTTAGATAGATTTATTGCAACACATTTAAAAAGCGTAAACACACATGACAAACATAACAAAAGGAAAAAAAAAAGAAAGATAAATCATATTGGGTTGAAATGTGGTGTTCAACCCGAAACAATTTTTTGTTTCAGTGAGAAAAAGTGAAAAATTTCACTTTCAGATCAACCCTAACCATTTCCCCCCTCTCCTTCCCCCTCCCCCCCCGATTTTTGTGGTTCTGCCATGGAATCAAAAAAATCATGTATTCGCTCAGCATGTGCATGTATTTGCTTTTTTAAAATAGGAGCTTATCCTTCCATGAAATCTCAGTGACACCATTACACGAGTGCCTGTGCCTGAATCTAATTAGCCTTAAATTAAGCTATATCTAGGGATACATCTATGTATCTATTAGCTGCCCATTGTGTTGCCCTCTCCTTCCCAATCTCCTGGCTGATAAAGCCTCAGGGATTTCCCCCCCGGGCTTGGAGTTTTTTGTTGTTACACCACACATGCCATCTGGCATGATCTTGTGTGTCCCAAAGGCAAACCAAAAATCACTAACGGATAAAAGATATTCCTGGCAGGATGATACAGCAGGATCCCTCACCACAGTCAATGCAATCCTTCCCCAACACCTTCCATTCAGACCCCGTTGTTATTAGTGGAGATGTGACTTGTTAGAGAGTAAATATGGGCTGAATAAAATGATATTTTAAAAAAGGAACAAATTGAGTCTTATTATTTTGACATCTTTTTGGACAGTTGCAGGGGACCCACCTCCTAAAAATCTACTACTACAGTTAGTAGATAAAGCTCTTTCGGATGCAGCCAAAAATGTACAGAATAATGAATACATAAACTTTACATTTTAGATTTAGTGTAAGTTTTCTTGCACTCTCTTAATTTTCTTTTCACCTTTGTTTCTCTCCTCCCGTCTCCCACTTGCTTCCTGGTGTTTTCTCTCTCATTTATTTTTCTTATTCCCTGTTACTTTCTGTCCCTTTTCCACACCTCTCGTAACTTCCTCTCACCTGAGGAACCTCATTTTTTTCTCTAGACCAGTGATACTCAGACTGAGACTCGAGATCTCCTGCGGCTCTTTGCAGCACGATATTAAAAAGCGGTGGGATTTAATTATTAACCAGTCTACGCTAGTAACCAATCAGGATGCTTTTACTATGTTATTAACCAATTGTAATTGATAAAATAATAATACTTGGTCAGTCATTTTGCTGTTAGAATAATATATATTATATTATTAATTATATTATGAGATATATATATATACACACACATAAACACACTACATATTTCCCATCATACTGTTTAAATATGAATATGTACTATAGTACTATAATGACAGGTTTCAGAGTAGCAGCCGTGTTAGTCTGTATTCGCAAAAAGAAAAGGAGTACTTGTGGCACCTTAGAGACTAATAAATTTATTTGAGCATAAGCTTTCGTGAGCTACATCGGATGTACAAGGATGCCACAAGTACTCCTTTTCTTAGAGACTAACAAATTTATTAGAGCATAAGCTTTCGTGGGCTACAGCCCACTTCATCGGATGCATAGAATGGAACATATAGTAAGAAGATATATATATATATATATACACACACACACACATACAGAAGTTGGAAGTTGCCATACAAACTGTAAGAGGCTAATTAATTAGGATGAGCTATTATCAGCAGGAGAAAAAAACATTAATGGTATCTAGTTTGCATATTAACTCAACCCAACGAGAAACTGCTGAGCTTGAACTAATATGCAAACTAGATACCATTAACTTGGGTTTGAATAGAGGCTGGGAGTGGCTGGGTCATTACACATATTGAATCTATTTCCCTATGTTAAGTATCCTCACACCTTCTTGTCAACTGTCTAAATGGGCCATCTTGATTAGCACTACAAACGTTTTTTTCTCCTGCTGATAATAGCTCATCTTAATTAATTAGCCTCTTACAGTTTGTAAGGGAACTTCCACCTTCTCTGTATGACAGGTTTCAGAGTAACAGCCGTGTTAGTCTGTATTCGCAAAAAGAAAAGGAGTACTTGTGGCACCTTAGAGACTAACCAATTTATTTGAGCATAAGCTTTCGTGAGCTATAGCTCACTTCATCGGATGCATACTGTGGAAACTGCAGAAGACAGTATATACACAGAGACCATGAAACAATACCTCCTCCCACCCCACTCTCCTGCTGGTAATAGCTTATCTAAAGTGATCACTCTCCTTACAATGTGTATGATAATCAAGTTGGGCCCTTTCCAGCACAAATCCAGGTTTTCTCACCCTCCGCCCCCCCCCACACAAACTCACTCTCCTGCTGGTAATAGCCCATCCAAAGTGACCACTCTCTTTACAATGTGTATGATAATCAAGTTGGGCCATTTCCAGCACAAATCCAGGTTTTCTTCCCCCCCCACCCCCACTCACTCTCCTGCTGGTAATAGCTTATCCAAAGTGACCACTCTCCTTACAATGTGTATGAAAATTCTATGCATCCGATGAAGTGGGCTGTAGCCCATGAAAGCTTATGCTCTAATAAATTTGTTAGTCTCTAAGGTGCCACAAGTACTCCTGTTCTTTTTATAGTACTATAGTAAATGAAACAATTAATTCACACTATTGTGGCTCTTTTGGGTAATGTTGATTGCTAATTTGGCTCCTGAACCACTGAGGTCTGAGTATCACTGCTCTAGACCCTAATGTTCCCCTTCCCTGGATTTGAGAGGGCTCCTATTCCTCTTTCCCACTGACTGCCAGGCTCTATCATCTCCCTTCTGCTCTCACTGCCCTCCTTTCCCTCCCTCCCTCCTGCCAGCTTTGTTTTCCTTTCACCTATCACTCTCTCTTGCTTCCTCTCCCCCTCTTAGGTCTGTCTTCTCTCCTGCTCCAACACTACCCTGATCTACATTATCCTCTCCTAATTCCACTACCTGTGCAGAATCTTCTTATAATTGCACCTTCCACAATCACTTCTCATAATCCCACATGCATGAACTCTCACATTATTTCCTCTTATATTCCCTGAGCGCACACCCCCAAATCCTCTCTCATAATAATTCCCCTATATACACAAAACCCTGCACAAAATCTTCTCATAATCCCCCTGCACACACATACCCCACTGCTTTATGTCTAGACTATTACAATGGGCTTTATTTGGAGCTACCTTTAAAGAGATTCTGAAGCTGTAACTAATGCAGGATGCAGTCGCTCACTTCCTAAGTGGGATAGGTTGCTAAGAGTTTATTTCACCATTTAGCCAGGGCAGAGCATACAATACCATATATTTTTGAGTGCAGTTCAATGTGTTGCCTATCCTAAAATCTGTAAAGACCTGAATGGTTTAGCCCCGTTATGTGAGTGATGCTGGCACAGGGATCAAGAGCTGCTGGACTGTGCTCACTGATGGTGTCTGTAACATTTTTGTCCAAGAAACCCAGCAGGATATTTTCAGCCAAGTGCCCCCACAAGGTTGAAATTAATGTCTCCAATAGGTTCTCAAACCCAGGTTTGGTGGCTAGCACACAGTGCCATCATATTCCCCAATACTAATTTCCCCCTACTGTTACTATCACCTTCTTGTCAACTGTCTGAAATGGGCCACTCTCATTACCACTTCAAAAGTTATTTTTTCTCCCTTGGTATCCTGCTGTCGATTGGATTGTCTCGTTAGACTGACCTCACACTTGGTAAGGCAACTCACATCTTTTCATGTATTTATACCTGCTCCTGTATTTTCCACTCCATACATCGGATGAAGTGGGCTCTAGCCCACGAACGCTTATGCCCAAATACATTTGTTAGTCTCTAAGATGCCACAAAGACTCCTAGTTGTTTTTGCTGATACAGACTAACACGGCTACCCCTCTGAAACCTATGTTGTGGTGGTTCACACTGTTACAATGCCAAGATCCTGCAGCAATGGACACTGCAGAAGAGTTAATAAATATAACAAACATTTACAAACACAGTCTAGCCTCCCACTCTTCCCCCTTACACACACACCTCTCATAATGTTTGCTACAAACGAGAGAGAGAGGGAGAGTCTTTGCTCTTCATTTTTTGCTAGAATTTTTGGGATTCGGGAGAGAACTGAAGGCCTCATTCATAGTTTTTAAACGGACAAGAAAGGATCATGCATGACCTCCTGCATAATACAGCACACAGCATTTTACTCAGTGATTTTTGCATCAAGGCTAATAACTTGCAGTTGAACTAGAGAATAACTAACTTTTAGATCTCTCCTGGTAAGATGTATTTTCCAGACAATTAAACAGTCTTGTAGTTCTTCTCTGAATCCTCCCCAATTTTTTTTTCATATTTTAAAGGGTGGACACCAGAAGTTCCCCCACATGATAAAGTTGGGTGGCCGAGTCTGTTTCCATTACCAGGGTGGAGACATACTGTTTTCAAAAGGGCTGAGAGAGATAAAAAGATGATTCTATGCCAACTATTTCATGAGGTATCCATTTCCCATAAGTCAGTCTTTC
This sequence comes from Chelonia mydas, assembly GCF_015237465.2. Lineage (NCBI taxonomy): Eukaryota > Metazoa > Chordata > Testudines > Cheloniidae > Chelonia > Chelonia mydas. Next base: position 105,769,664 of record NC_057852.1, read on the forward strand.
CTATCCAAACTAAGATTTACCAGAGTTCATCATCTGTTTAATATTTAAGAACTTTATTTATTTTCTCTCTATTCCATAGAATTTCAATAAATAGTTATTTTGATTTAATCTCAACCCAACTGGGTTTTGACTAATCCTGGAGATATAAATTTCTGACACTCTTGAAGAAAACAGAACCTGTCCTTGGGGGAGGCAGAAAAGGTGAAGGTAGTTGCCTGGGTGCAGGATTACATGCAAAGCAAAGGCTGCACTCTCCTCTTGAATATAGTATGGTACAGTATGATAGACACCATAGAAAGAGCTGAAATATATTAACTGTGCAAAGCATCTTGGGATACCATTTAAACATGACTCTAGCCACCCCAATCATACTTCACTTTACTGCAAACATGCATCTAAGTTCAGCGGCCTTACATACCCTTCCCACTCACTTCCCTCCATGCAATATTTACATTGCTTGGACAGACTTGGCTCTTTATATTATTTACACAATCCCGGTGTGCCTTTTCGCTTAACAGTCTCCGCAAGTTGCTGTGTGTTTTGAATGCGTTAGAATGTCTCTGTGTAAACTGTTGGCAAACAGGACGCATCACTAAAATGATGCTTGTTTTGTTCCATGTTGTTAAGGTGCACAGGGCTCCAACTGGAAGAAAACAATTTAAAGGAAATATTCCTGGATTGTAAAGCTGCTACCTTGTCTGGCTAATGGCAAAGGATCCCTGCTAGGAGGACTTATTGTGGTCTCTGGAGATCAATTACTGCATCAACAATTTCCTTCGGTTTCAACTTCCGGCCGTGCCCAAAAGCACTAATTTTGATCTAGTGAAGTATCAGCTGTCCATTCTGCACCGAGACACAACAGCAAGACATACTCATTATAGCCAGCAGGTAGCAAACATCAGGGGGGAAATCCTCTCCTGCTGAGTAAATACTGACTTTAATTGATTTCCTGCTCATTCAGCAGTTATTAAAATAAAAAACAAACCCTGAACAGAAATGGAGAAATGTTATTTTTGGGGGGTTTGATTTAAAACAGTGCAGAAGTTCCAGTCTGGTTCCTGCGAATGTGGTAGTCATATAGGTATTCAAACACAAGCATGCAAATCAATAAAATGAGCAGAATTTAAAACACAGGAGAGGATGGGGGCCTGTTCATGCTGCTTAGATTTCTCTCATAGCAAAACACCCCAAAGATGACAGCCCTGAGTTCCTTAGTGTAAGACATGTTTAACAATTGATAAGAGGCCTGGTCAGTGACAGGAAGTGAAGGATATTGTATGTATTTGGCACTGCAGGGTAATTAGGATAAGCAGAAGGCAATACCCGGGGTGGATTTTGGTCACCAGACCAGGCATATTACATTTTTGTAACTGTAATTGGATCTTTAATGATCCCAAGTGCTCAGGTTCATCTCTCACCTGAAGAGGGTCACTTCAGCAGCACAGTGCCCTCTGGTATTATACAGGGGGACTAGATCAGAACAGGCTCAGAGGCAACACACTGGATAACCAGCGCCACTTCCAGCATCACCTACAGTTTTTGAAAGTTTCCCTTCGAAGGACTAACCCAGCCCAAACCTGTTTATCTAATGAGATCAGACAAGATCACAGTACAAGGCTCTTTTCTGAAGCTGTGCTGCCTCTTGCAGAAAGAGCGCGCTTTATTTCAAGATCAAGACGCGATCAAACTGATGAAATTCACAAAAATAAGCCCTTCTTAAGCAGAGGAGCAAGTAGGGGGAATATTTTCAACCATGAGACAGCTTTTGCTTTTTGCAGAGAGAAAGTTCTGGCCAATTTTATAGTTATGGTTTTAGTGAGATGACACAAGTGAGAGATGGGCTCCAGGGAACATTTCTCAGTACCCTTGTGTTTATTAAATACATAAAACTGTTTAAATAGTGTCAAGGGGCTTGAAACAAAACAACTCAATCCAGGAGAGAATGTCAACCTTAACTATGAATTGCCTGGTATTATTCGCCTTCCTTCCTTCAGTGTGGTTAAAAAAAAATTCTGGAGTGGATGACGCTCAAAAGATTCAGAGACTTGGTTAAGATGCTGTCATCTGCTTCACTAGCAGCCAAACACATTTTGATTCCTCTGGCCCACTAATACATTATTCTTTTGTAAGAACTGACAATGCCCTCAGTGCCGTACGAGTCACCAATAAAGACAAGGAGCAAGAGAAAAATGGACACAGATCAGACAAGATGCACTGGGAAACCCAGAGGAAAATATTGACTTTGAGATTTTTCTCCCTTCCTTATTATGAGAAATTGGAAAGGGGATGGCAGAGGGATTACCATTTCTGAGCCTGGTGGAGAATGTGAGTCTTTAGGAGGGCTATGAAGGAGGAAAGCGTGGGGCTCGGTGCACAGGGATTAAAGGCAGTTCCCTGGGGCAGCGTGGAAGGCAGTGAGATATAGATGAGGGTACAATTGTGCAGGACCTTGCAGGTGAGCATGAGAAGTTTAAACTTTCTGTAGCAGACAAGAAAGAACCAGGAGACTGACTGAAAGAGGAAACTACAACATGGTCTGAACTGTGGCTAGAGAAGATCCTTTCAGCTGCTGCATTGTGGACAGCCTGGTTTGGATCAATGTGGGAATCAGGGAGGCCAGAGAGGAGATGGTCACACTAGTAATGGCAGGAGATGAGCAGCGGCAGACGAGCATTTTATTAACTAGCAGGAAGAAATTAAGTTTGGGTGTTTAATACGGTATTGAGAAAGAATTGATCCCAGCCTGGATACACTGGAAGATTGAGAAAGACAAGGCTGCACATTGAGAGCCTGACTGATGGCTGTGCTGTCTACAGCGATTATACAGCATTCGTGGTTATGTTTAATCAGACCTTCTTGGGTTCAAACCAATTGTTGCAAAAGTCTATATTTTGTAATGCACTTTGTGCTGATCTACAGGAATTATAAAATAATTTAAGGCAAAAAAAATAGTGCTCTATTTTAGCATACACATTGCTAGGCTGCCAAGATGGGTGGTGTTTCCCCTTCCACACCTGCACCAGCTGTAGGGGACACCACCCTGGTAAACAGCAGTGCTGCATATCCTCCTAGTTTGCCCCTTGCCTTTTTGACCAAGGCCCTTCTCTGAGGCATGGGGACACACCCAAGGGTAACATCCTCCAATACAGGACAGAGATGAACATGCAGCCGCTATCCTGCTCAGGTTACGTCTCCCACCTCCAGCCAGCATTGGTACAAGCGGCCTATAGAAAGGGGAAATAAGGTGGAGAAAAACCTTACTATCTCTGAGCCCACTGCATTCTGGGAAGAACTGATAGCAATGGCATTCCAAAATTGAGAAAAAGAAAGCATCTTTTCATCATTGTTGACATTGAGACCACTCTTGGGACAATACCTACTTGTGTTGTTTTTCTCTTCCCCTAGCATCTGAAATGCCACGACCCTGATGGACTGAGCATCTGAAAAATCTCCAAGTGAAGCAAAAGAGGACATGGGAGGAGCTGCTTGCTGACCTTTCCCCAGTGCATTTCAGCAGAGAGGCTTTTATCACAAAAAACTTGGCTGAGAAATTTCGTTGAGGTTCAGCTCCCTGCCCCCAGGAGCACCAATAAATCATACAATGTTTACATAAGCACATTTCCTTGGTTACAGCATATTCATTTTCTGTCCTCTGCACTCTGGCCTCAAAGTAGCAGCACAACACATCCCTGACCCTGCTTCCCTGACTGCTTGGGGCACTTAGTTTGTAGAGGCACCCTATCTTGCTGGTCATAACACCCACAAAGTCTCTCCACCTCTAACTCCCAGCCATGGGAGAGGATCTCCCCCCCTTGCTCTCACAGCACCTATCACGTGAGGCAGACATTGTTAACACACATTCCACTGACATTCTGCAGCTGCTCAGGGCATGAAGAGCGCCTTTCTCCTGTCCAAGTATGCAGTAAAAGGATTCATAAGCCAGGGAAGGAGAGGATGAATTGTGTCTCCCAGGATGTCAGGAGTTGCAAGACCATTAACATGTGTAGCGGTCTTGGGAGCAAAAGTTCCCTTTCTCATTGCAGTAAAGAGATCAGGGTTTTTAAAGATCCTGGCATCACAGACCTTTCCAAACCACCCCACATTAATGTTGATGAACCTTGCATGGTGATCAACCAGCCCTTGCAGCACCATGGAGAAATACCCCTTTCTGTTAATGTACTCTGAGGGCCTGGGATGAGGAGCAAAGAATAGGCACACTGGTCCCATCGATAGCCTCAGTACAATTAGCGAAACCCAACCATGCAAGCCCATCAATGCCCACCTGTGCATTGCCTGGCTTTATGACCTGGCCCAGTAGCATGCTGACAGTAGCAGTGCACATATCCGTGAGAACAGCCCCAACAGCTGATCTACCCCTACCTACACCACACGGGTTAGCTACTGACTGGCAGCAATCAGGAACGGGGCGCTTCCAGATAGCAATGGCCACATGATTTCTTCATACTGAAGGGAACTCTCATGTAGGTGTTCTGCAGCTGCGGCTGTGAAGTGAGCTCTGTACAGATCGTGAGGAAAGTGGCCTGTGCCAGCCTGAAGTTCTGCTCTCACTGCTGATCGTCCCACGGCTGCAGCATTAGCCTGTCCTCCCGGTCATTTCTAGTGTGTGTTTCTAGCAGTCGCACTACACCGAGTGAAGCTAGTCCAGGAATGCACCCTGGAGAAATAACTACATGGTTTCACTCTTCTCATCTTGACATTGCTGTGGCATTGCCAGGGCTGTCTCACAACTCATCCAAAGTCATCTGGCTCAGTGACTCCCCAGGTATATGGAGCAGCCTGTCCATATTAAATGATGGTCCGGATTGCAGCACTCAGCAGTGTTTTCTCAGCACCTGACAGCACTTAGAAAATGGCACTGACTTGCAAAACACAGATGAATTGTGGGATGCCAGGAGAGGAATTATGGAAGGAGTTTAGTTATACCTCAAATCCCAGAATTCTAGCAGGTTCAGGTAGGCAACCCACCGTGCATAGAGCCTAGTGGCAGAACATTGCATCCTGGGATGTCTACCAAGGATGCTGGGCGGTTATTTTGAAAAAGTGCAGAGCTATGTGGATGCATTCAGAAGGTAGACTCAGCTTAATCTGGCAAAAGAATTGTGTTGCCAGTATAATTTATACCAGCTCCCTGAACGAATTAGGGTTTGCTGGTATAGCTATATGGGATAATGTAGACAAGGCCTAAGCCCCTAGTCAAACAGAGCAGTTTCTCTTTCTGTCTCAACAGATGCTCACCTGCTGAGAGTTGCCTCTGGAGACAGTATTCACTTAGATAGCAGGGGTGCAACTTTGATACGTTGGGAGGCAATGGGAACACCCCCTTCCACACATACCCTTGTTTTGGGAGGAAGGTAGAGATCCAAGCAGGAGTGCTGGGGCAGGTTTGCCTATGTGCTTCCTGGTTCCCCATCCCTGCAGCATGAACGTAAGGGAATGGTGTTATTCTTCCTTCCCTTTCTCCCTCCCCTGGCAATGGGGACTTCCCACATGGCTGCCCGATAAGAGAGCCTGACCTAATCCACTGCCATTGTATAGTGGAGCCATTACGGACTGGCTGATTGGCTCTCACTTGCTGGGGCAGGTGGAAGGGTGCATGTGGCTTCTACTTATTTTTATATGCCAAACTTTATTTGGAATCTAAAAGGGATTTTTTCCCACTTGGCAAAATTGCTGAGAGGGTTTTTTCACCTTCCATCGAGCATCTCTGAGGTCTGGTTTGGGGCACTTAAATTACACTCTTGCAACCTTGACAGGTTCCAGTGCAATTCGTGGATTAAAAGGGGCCTTAGGTGAGGTCTCTGTAACCCAGTGGGCCACTCTCTGAGCACCACATTGCCTGGTGAGTGGATATGTCTTCATGTCTCGCATAGCATGGAACTCCCTTCACCTCTCCTACCTCCTGCACCGAGGAGGGGAGCAGGTTGGGACTCTGGGCAGGCCTGAGGGTGTAGAGAGGACATTGTACAACCTGTGGCCATTGATGCCCAGTTGAAATCTGCACAGGAACAGCCCTGCTGGGTACTTTACAAAGGAACAGTCCCAGTTGGTTAAAGGTTTTAACAAAGTTGCAGCCTCTGCCTTTAACTACACTATGTGGCTAGACATAGGCACTGAGTGACTATGTAATATACCTGCAATTACTCTGAATTAATCTTGAACAATTTTGTCTCATCTCTCACCATAGAAAAGAAAATGAAGAACTCCAGTATTTGCTTCCATCTGCTTATTGGCTCAAAAAAGACTGTTTTACTTCAGTCTGAGCCAAAAATTGTTCTTAATTGCTGACATTTGTCCTTGTCCTCAATGGAGAGGCATATTTGTGTGTGTGCTTTTTCAAGACCTTTCAGCATCTGTGAGATTCTCTCCACCTGTGAGACCCATTATCTCAGATAAAAGTCGGGTGGGTTTTTGAAGAAAGTATCAGGCTAGTAAATGATACATTTCTTCACCTGCTCATTTGGAAACACCTGCTTTTTAATACAACTAAGTAGCTGCTTGCCTACCTATTTTATACATTAGATATTTCATAGCAGCCTTACATTTTCTTTACTCTGTCTCTTGCCTCTAAAGTTACTCATTGTATTTAGCGTATAATAACTCAAGGCATCTCTTATTTGGATTTCTCTCCTTTTCCATATACAGTACATTAAATAAGGCGAAATGTTTAATCTTACCATATATGACTCAAGGGCCTTCCTGCATAGAAACAGAACTCTAGTTTCAGCAAGTTTACCTAACTAAAACAATTACTGTTTTACTTACTTCCTGTGCCTTTTTTGGTCAGAAAGTCTCAACCCTGCCTTACTGCCATGTCTGGATTTCCATTGCAACTGAGGTTTGTTAGCAAGATGGATACTCTTTTCTAAGGCTTCCAAAAATGTTTTCAGAACAAAACTACTGTAAAATCAGTTACTTGCAACAGGAACCCTGAGCTCCACCAACTTTGTATTACTCTGCAGTGAATGGAGTCAGTAAATCTACCGCTATCATTCTGGAGAGGCTCCATACCCACAGTAGGAATAAATTCACAACAGAACCATTTCTCTCCTCAGTCAAGTCCCTTCTAAAAACTCATTTCTTCCATAGTGCCCAAAAGAAGGAGGTTAATTAAATTTCAATAACTGAAGAAGAAACTTCTCTGGACTTCCTCTGTATAGCACTTGTTCGACCCAGTCTTGCAAACTCCTACACATGCTTCAATTTTAATACCATTAATAGTACCGCTGAAATCAATGGGATTACTCACCTGTTTAAAGTTAGGCATGTACATAACGTGCAAGATCAGGACATTAGATTGGAAACACGGTGTTGCCAACTCTCGTAATTTGATCATGAGTCTTGCAATAGTTGATACTTTACTTAATGCCCCAGGCTCCTGTTCCAAAGGAATCTCAGCTTTTACTTTTTAAAAAAAGTTGCGAGCACGCAGCTGCAGGGAAAAGCTTGAAAATGTGACCGGGGCGAAGCCTAAAAACTAAAAAGCAAATAAAAATAAACCAACTTATTTTTCATCATCATGACTCTTTTGGGGCCTGGCTCATGATTTTTGAACATTGGAGATTTGCAATACTATAGACTTCAGGCAAGGACTGTCTTTTGTTTCATAGAGATCAAAAGTGCATTGTCAGCATGTAATAAATAAAGAAGAGAGGGAATAAAAAGTAACTGGAATTCAAAAGAATGGGTTCGTGATTTCACAATCGGGAAAGTTTCAAAAACAACAAATAAAACATCTCTTTCCAAATGGAAAGTTGTGAGTGAAGGATTTGTATCTGTTTCTGCATCTTACCTTCTCCAAAAGTCTCTCTTTCCCCCGCTCCCTAAGAGTGGTAAGTGGTATTCATTCTGGAATTTTTAACTTCACAGATTCAGATATAATCATTTAGTTTCTCTCCCCCTGCTTTTGAATCTGAAATGACAAATTCAAATTAGGGCTTATACCTGCAAACTGACTGTGGGTTTCTGAATCTGTGACTGGATGGCAAAGAAATGCTAAGTATATCTGGGTTGACTTATTCGAGAGAGAATTGATTCACATATTCATAAACTTCAAGATCAGAAGAGACTATCATGATCATCTAGTCTGACCGCCATAGCAGGCAACAGAACCTCACTCGTCCACTCCTGTAATAGACCCATAGACTCTGGACGAGTTACTGAAGTGCTCAAATCATGGTTTAAAGATTTAAAGTTACAGACAATCCATCATTTACACTAGTTTAAATCTGCATGTGACCCGTACCCCATGCTGCTGAGGAAGGCGAAAAACCTCAGGGTCTCTGCCAATCTGACCCAGGGGAAAATTCCTTCCCAACCCCAAATATGGCAATCAGTTAGACCCTGATCATATGAGCAAAACCCACCAGCCAGACACCTGGGAAAGAATTCTGTATAGTAACTCGGACCCCTCCTCATCTACTGTCCCATCACCAGCCATTGGGGATATTTGCTGCTAGCAGTCACAGATCAGCTACATGCCATTCATAGAATCATAGAATCATAGAATATCAGGGTTGGAAGGGACCCCAGAAGGTCATCTAGTCCAACCCCCTGCTCAAAGCAGGACCAAGTCCCAGTTAAATCATCCCAGCCAGGGCTTTGTCAAGCCTGACCTTAAAAACCTGTAAGGAAGGAGATTCTACCACCTCCCTAGGTAACGCATTCCAGTGTTTCACCACCCTCTTAGTGAAAAAGTTTTTCCTAATATCCAATCTAAACCTCCCCCATTGCAACTTGAGACCATTACTCCTCGTTCTGTCATCTGCTACCATTGAGAACAGTCTAGAGCCATCCTCTTTGGAACCCCCTTTCAGGTAGTTGAAAGCAGCTATCAAATCCCCCCTCATTCTTCTCTTCTGCAGACTAAACAATCCCAGCTCCCTCAGCCTCTCCTCATAAGTCATGTGCTCTAGACCCCTAATCATTTTTGTTGCCCTTCGCTGGACTCTCTCCAATTTATCCACATCCTTCTTGTAGTGTGGGGCCCAAAACTGGACACAGTACTCCAGATGAGGCCTCACCAGTGTTGAATAGAGGGGAACGATCACGTCCCTCGATCTGCTCGCTATGCCCCTACTTATACATCCCAAAATGCCATTGGCCTTCTTGGCAACAAGGGCACACTGCTGACTCATATCCAGCTTCTCGTCCACTGTCACCCCTAGGTCCTTTTCCGCAGAACTGCTGCCTAGCCATTCGGTCCCTAGTCTGTAGCGGTGCATTGGGTTCTTCCGTCCTAAGTGCAGGACCCTGCACTTATCCTTATTGAACCTCATCAGATTTCTTTTGGCCCAATCCTCCAATTTGTCTAGGTCCTTCTGTATCCTATCCCTCCCCTCCAGCGTATCTACCACTCCTCCCAGTTTAGTATCATCCGCAAATTTGCTGAGAGTGCAATCCACACCATCCTCCAGATCATTTATGAAGATATTGAACAAAACCGGCCCCAGGACCGACCCCTGGGGCACTCCACTTGACACCGGCTGCCAACTAGACATGGAGCCATTGATCACTACCCGTTGAGCCCGACAATCTAGCCAGCTTTCTACCCACCTTATAGTGCATTCATCCAGCCCATACTTCCTTAACTTGCTGACAAGAATGCTGTGGGAGACCGTGTCAAAAGCTTTGCTAAAGTCAAGAAACAATACATCCACTGCTTTCCCTTCATCCACAGAACCAGTAATCTCATCATAAAAGGCGATTAGATTAGTCAGGCATGACCTTCCCTTGGTGAATCCATGCTGACTGTTCATTGTAGGCAGTCTCATCATACTATCTCCTCCATAAACTTATCAAGCTCAGTCTTGAAGCCGATTAGGTTTTTTGCCCCCACGGCTGCCCTTGGAAGGTTGTTCCAGAACTTCACTCCTCTGATGGTTAGAAACCTTCAACTAATTGTTGACGGCCAGTTTATATCCATTTGTTCTTGTGTCTACATTGGCGCTTAACTTAAATAACGCCTCTCCCGCCCTGGGATTTATCTCTCTGATGTATTTATAGAGAGCAATCATATCCCCCCTCAGCCTTCATTCGGTTAGGCTAATCAAGGCAAGCTCCTTAAGTCTCCTTTCATAAGGTTTTCCATTCCTCTGATCATCCTAGTAGCCCTTTTCTGCCGCTGTTCCTGTTTGAATTCATCTTTTTTAAACATGGGACACCAGAATTGCACATTGTATTCCAGAAGAGGTCTCACCAGTGCTTTGCATAATGGTGCTAACACTTCTCTCTTACCATGAAGCCCAATTGTTCTATATTTATCATTTCACAAACTCATAGATTCATAGAGTCCAAGGCCATAAGGAACCACAGTGATCATCTAGTCTGGACTCCTGTATAACACAGGTCATAGAACTTCCCCCAAATAATTCCTAGAGCAGATCTTTTAGAAAAACATCCAATCTTCATTTAAAAAATTGTCAGTGATGGAGAACCCAACAAAACACTTGGGAAGTTGTTTGAATGCTTAATTACTCTCACTGTTAAAAATTTATGCCTCATTTCCAGTCTGAATTTGTCTAGCTTCAATTTCCAGCCATTGGATCAGGTTATATCTTTCTCTGCTGGGTTGAAGAGCCCATTATTAAATCTTTATTCCCCATGTAGGTACTTACAGACTATTTAATTCATCCCTTAAACTTCCCTTTGTTAAGATAAATAGATTGAGCCCAAGTCTATCATTATAAAGAAGATTTTCTAATCCTCATTCTCATTGCTCTTCTCTGAGTCCTCCTTGAATAATGGACACCACAACTGGACTAGTATTCTAGCAGTAGTCAAACCAGTGCTAAATACAGAGGTAATATAACTCCTCTATTCCTCTTTACGCATCCAAGGATCACATTAGCACTTTTGGCCACAACATTGCACCGGGAGTTCATGTTCAGTGGATTGTCCATCATGACCCCCAAAGCTTTTTCAGAGTCACTACTTCCCAGGATAGAATCCCCCAGCACGTAAATATGACTTACATTTTTTGTTCTTAGATGAATGTATTTACATTTAACCATATTAAAACAAATTGTTTGCTCATGCCCAGCTTATCAAACAATCCAGATTGCTCTGCATCAGCAACCTGTCCTCTTCATTATTAAACATCCCCCAATTTGTGTGTCATCTGTAAACTCCATCAGTCATGATTTTATGTTTTCTTCCAAGTCATTAATAAAAACATCAAATAGTGTAGGGCCAAGAACTTTCCATGAGGGTTGCCAGTAGAAACACATCTGTTCAGTGATGATTCCCCATTTACAATTACATTTTGAGACTTATCTGTTAGCCAACTTTTAATCCATTTAATATGTGCCATGTTCATTTTATATCATTCTAGTTTTTTTTTCATCAAATGTTGTGTGGCACCAAGTCAAATGCGTTACAGAAGTCTAAGTATACAATAACAACACTATTGCCTTTATTAACCAAACTTTTAATCTCATCAAAAAAAGATGTCAGGTTAGTTTGATAGGGTTTATGTTCCATTCACCCATTTTGATTGGCATTAATTATATTGTTTTCTTTAATTCTCTATTAATTGAATCCCCAATAAGCTGCTCCATTGTCTTCACCAGGCTGTGTGTCAGATTGAGAGGCATATAATTATCCAGGGCACCCCATTAACCTTTTAAAAATATTGGCACATTAGCTTTTTTCCAGTCTTCTGGAACTTCCCTGGTATTCCAAGACCTAAAATCAGAATTAACTGTCCAGCAAGCTCCTCTGCCAGCTCTTTTAAAACTCTTGGATGCAAGGTATGCTGATTTAAAAGTGTCTAACTTTAGTAACTGCTATTTAACATCCTCCTGAGATACTAATGAACTGGAAAAAGTGTTACCACATGCTATGACTGCATCACCTGTTCCTTCTCCAAACACAGAACAGAAATATTTATTGAACACTTCTGCCTTTTCTGCGTCTTTATTGATAATTCTACCATTTCCATCTAATGATGGACCTATACAATTGTTAGGATTCTTTTTGTTCCTAATACCTAAATTTCTTCTTATTGTCCTTAATTCTGCTGGCCATAGATTTTTCCTCGTGTCCCTTTGTTTTCCACATCAATTTTCTACAATTCCTAGTATATTTATACTTACCACCTTTCCCTTTTTAATTTTTTTATAGCTGCCTTTACTTCCCCAGGTCAGTTTTTTTAACCAATACAGCCTTCCTTCTTCCTTGATTGTAGTTTTTTGGGCATCTAATAAAGAATTCTTTAACAATTCCCAATTATCATTTACATTTTTCTGATTAAATTCTTCCTCCTAGTAGATTTTGCTCATAATTGTTTTCAGATTTGTGAAATTGGTCCTTCTAAATCATCAAGTAATATGTATTATTGGTTCTGGCTTTATTCTATTTGCACATTATAGATGTGATCAAGTCATGATCACTTGTACCTAAGCTACCATTATTTTTTAGTTCTGTAATCAATTCCTTTTTATCTGTCAAGACACGGTCTAATACAGAATTCCCTCTTGTTGACTTCAACACTTTGAATTTGGAAATTGTCATCTATGATATTTTGTAATTCCAAGGACATTTTAGTACTGGCAACATGAGCCCTCCAGCATATGTCACTCAAATTGAAGCCCCCATGATCTCACAACTTTTTCCCCTCAACACTTTATAGACAGGTGTGTAAGGAGCTGATCATCCTGTTCCCTAATGCCATTTTATTATCTGTAGCAGACACCAACTAACACCCCACCTTGTTGCTTTATCTGATAGGACATTGATCCATATGCATTCAGGATAATTTTCTTCTGAGTTATCAGGGATTCAAATAGGTGATGCCATTTTTGCTGGAGTGCCACTTCTCTCCCCTTTTGCTCACTCGATCCTTTCAAAATAGGTTATAACCAGTGGTGAGCTGGAGCCGGTTCGTACCGGTTTGCTAGAACCGGTTGTTAAATTTAGAAGCTCTTTTAGAACCGGTTGTCCAGTGAGGGAGAACGGGTTCTAAAAGGGCTTCTAAATTTAACCACCGGCCAAAAGTGGGGCCTTAGGTGCCACCTCTGTGGGGGCTCCGGGGCTGGAACACCCACGGGGAAAATTTGGTGGGTGCAGAGCACCCACCGGCAGCTCCCCGCCCCGCGCCAGACCCCAGCTCACCTCTGCCTCCTCCCCTGAATGCGCCGCCCCACTCTGCTTCTCCGCCCCCTCCCCCGGCTTCCCGTGAACCAGCTGTTCGCACGGGAAGCTGGGGAGGGCTGAGAAGTAAGCGGCGGCTTCGCGCTGAGGCCCAGAGAGGCGGAGGTGAGCTGGGGCAGGGGGAAGGGGGAAGGAGGGCCACCCGTGTTGCAGCAAGTAACCCGGGGGGCCGCGCAGGGGAACCGCTCCTGGCCCCACCTCACCTCCGCCTCCCTGGGCCTGAGCACGAAGCTGCCACCTGCTTCTCAGCCCTCCCAGGCTTCCCGCGCGAACAGCTGATGGAACACCCATGGAGTTGGTGCCTAAGGCGCCACTTTTGATGTGATCAGTGCGGGGAGCAGCCGCTCCCCATCAGCTACGCTCCCCCCGCCCCTAGGAGCCAGAGGGACCTGCCGGATGCTTCCCGGGAGCTGCCTCAGGTAAGCACCACCAGGACTCCCCACCTCGCCCTGGCAGGTCCCTCTGGCTTTTAGGGGCGGGGTGGGCACCCACTACTGTGGCCCACGAGACCCTCCTGCCTAGGGGCAGTCAGGGGACAGGGGAGGGAGGTAGATGGGGCAGGGGTCCCGGGGGGGGGGGGGAGCGTCAATTAACGCGGGGAGTTGGATGGGACATGAGTCCCGGGGAGCGGGGGTGGGCTACAACCCCTTGTGGGGTGAGGAAGGAACCGGCTGTTAAGATTTTGGCAGCTCATCATTGGGTCTCGTGGGCCACTGTATAACCATTTATTTTAACATTCCAATAATGGGAATCATCCTATCAGGTTTCCGTAATACCAGCTTGATCAAATTTATGCTCATACCCATTGTGAGACAATCAGCTGGTATGGATGATAACCTGGTCTCTCTTGGCTGGAGACAATCTAGAAAAAAGTAAAGAAAGATCATTCATCATAAACTGTACCAGATAAGACTGAACCACATACTGTATGAGCAGCCTGTTAGACCCATTTCCAAAGCTAATCTTTAAACAATTTTTATTAAAATACAAGCCAAAGAACAGACTTGGTACTATTCCCAATCAAATGAGAAAGTAAATCAAGACCACTATACAAACACTCGTCTGCAATATCCAAAGACTCTGTAACTTTTGCTCCCTCTTCCCCGCTCCCAGTAAAAGCAACTACAGCAAATTTACAGCTTCATTCCACAATCCACACTCAAGCAAAGCTCACATCACCAATGACGATGTTGCATGTGTACGGATGCAGAATAAACAGGATTAGAATGGCCCAAAAGACCACATGCCGGCAGGAGAGAATTAGATATGGATAAAGAAAAAAAACAGGGTTTCCATCAGTGATCAGCAAAAACTTATGTATTCTATGACCTGCAGCTTCAGAATCCACTCTTTGCTGCATAATTCTACTCCAGAGTCTAAGGGTATGTCTACACTATGAAATTAGGTTGATTTTATAGAAGTACATTTTTAGAAATAGATTTAATACAGTCAATCGTGTATGTCCCCACTAAACGCATTAAGTCAGCGGAGTGCGTCCTCACTACCGTGGCTAGCATCGACTCCTGGAGTGGTGCACTGTGGGAAGCTATCCCACAGTTCCCGCAGTCTCCGCTGCCCATTGGAATTCTGGGTTAAGCTCCCAATGCTTGATGGGGCAAAAACATTGTCACGGGTGATTTTGGGTACATGTCGTCAGTCTCCCCTCCCTCCGTGAAAGCAACTGCAGACATCGTTTCATGCCTTTTTTCCTGGGTTACCCATGCAGCCCGCTCAGCTCACCACTGCTATTGCGAGCATTGTAAACACCTCACACACTATACTGCAGTATGTGCAGAACCTGGCTAAGAGACGGCAGCGCGAGGACAATTGTGAGGAGGACATGGACACAGACGTTCCTGAAAGCACGGGATGTGGCAATTGGGACATCATGGAGGCAGTGGGGCTGGTTGATACAACGGAATGCCGATTCTGGGCCCAGCAAACAAGCACAGACTGGTGGGCCCACATAGTCTTGCAGGTGTCCATGGACAGTGGCGGGGCAGTGGTAGGGTCCCCCCTAGAATGGCATGCAGCTGATCACAGAAGCGGCATGTATGGGGCTCTGACCCGGAGCGACCGTTTGCCTCCTTTGTCTTTAGGTAGGCTTGCCTGAGCTCCTTAATTTTCACGCGGCACTGCTGTGTGTCCCTGTTGTAGCCTCTCTCCAACACGCCCTATGAGATTTTGGCAAATATATTTGCATTTCTTCTTTTTCAGCGGAGTTCTGCCTGCACAGATTCTTCTCCCCATACAGCAATCAGATCCAACGTCTCCCTTTCACTCCATGCTGGAGCTCGTTTGCGATTCTGGAGGGACTGCATGGTCACCTGTGCTGCTGAGCTCACCATGCTGGCCAAACAGGAAATGAAATTCAAAAATTCCCAGGGCTTTTCCTGTGTACCTGGCTAGTGCATCGGAGTTCAAAGTGCTGTCCAGAGCAGTCACAATGGAGCACTCTGGGATAGTTCCTGAAGGCCAATACCATCGATTTGCATCCACACTACCCCAAATTCAACGCAGCAAGGTCGATTTTAGCGCTACTCCCCTCACCGGGGAGGAGTACAGACATCGATTTTAAGAGCCCTTTAGGTCAACGGAATGGGGTTGCTTGTGTAGACACATTCATTATAAAATAGACCTAATGCGGCTAAATTCAACCTAACCCTGTAGTGTAGACCAGGGCTAAGCTTTCATTTAACAGATAGCTCCTAGGTAAACTCAACCTAAGCTTTTGGGACCCCTGAAATTAAGTTATTATTTATTATGTTTCTTTATAAGATATATAAAGATACTTAATTAAGTTCATTCCTTTTGTTCTTTTGGGGATTTGAATGTGGGGAGGTTCAAACTTAAATTGTTCTTTGGTCTCAGTATAATCTACAAACCAGGCAAGTTTGAAGCTTTTAGATGTTCAAATTGTGTATGCACAAAATTTCTCATTTGAAGGACTGTTTTTTTTTAACATGTACTTATGTCAAAAAAAACCCACTTCAATTAGTTCAAGGTTTTTTGTTTTAAATCACCTATAAACTGAGAGCACAGAAAGTTTTGCACCAATCTAGATGTTTGCTACCAACTTTTATTGATCTATCTAAACTTTAGAATTTTTAAATGGCCCAGGCTTTAAGGGAGCCTGGTTCAGAAGTTTTAAGATTACGGATGTCTGTTTAGGATAGCTCAGTTAGTCAAGACTGTTCAAATGGAAAGGCAAATGGCACCCCCAAAAAGAATTTACAAGCTGCATTGACAATTTTTTTCCTGTTTTTTCCCTGGTAGAGATTAATACTAAACAAAAAATGTTCTACTGAAAAATGAAGCACGTAGTAGGCAGTGAAACCCTACGTTTGAAAGCTCAGCATTAACTCTGGCCCCCTATCGTTATGTCTGTCTCTCATATTTATCTGTATGCCAGCATAAGTGATTTGTCAACTAATTCAATACATAACATCAAATAGAACTTTATAAAAACCTTACATATAAATTATAGTAGAGAATATACAGTTCTTCTGACTTGGGTTGATTTTTAAATCTTAGATCTATAAAAGTAGAACTGCTCAGAAAATTTTCATCAAAACATTTTCAGTGAAGCTGTTTTGACAGTCACCATTTTTTTCAGTATGCATCCGATGAAGTGAGCTGTAGCTCACGAAAGCTCATGCTCAAATAAATTGGTTCGTCTCTAAGGTGCCACAAGTACTCCTTTTCTTTTTGCGAATACAGACTAACACGGCTGTTACTCTGAAACCTGTCATTTTTTCATGAAATCATTTAGATTACAACAAAAAATCCTTCAGAAAAAAAAATCAAAATAAAAATTTACATCTTGGAAAATTGTTTTGGAAAACTCTGAATTACGTATTGGAATTTTGAAATGTTTTAAGTGTTTTATTTGATGGGTTTTCACATTTTTAAAAATATTTTACAGCATTTCATTACATGTCAATGGCAGGAGTTCACATATGTAGTATTCCACTATTACTGACATGCCATATTATGACATCATAGGTCAAATTCTGATTTATTTTAAAAATTATTAAGGGCAGCTGCTACTTTAGTACTGATTGGAACACCTCTTTTAGATCAAAAGTCAAACTGTTTCATTAAAAGACAAAAAGGAGACACTGACAAAATCTTTCAATTAGTATTAAGTAGCAGTTGTTCTTTAAAAAAAGAAAAAAAAATATTTCAGCTATTATTTTCGTATTGTATGTCAATAGAATAGTGCCCAGATTAGCCTGTGAAACTTTTTGCCATGGGATTTCATCGAGACCAAGACCTTCGTAGGATTAAAAAGGCTGTGGACTCTCATACAAATAACATGGATAACCAGATTTATAATAGTAAATATTAAAAAGAATTTTGGAAGGGATATAAATCCTATGCTTCAGGGTTAAACTGAACCTGTAACTTTTGGGGTTACGAATAAACCTTCCCTGAGGGCAGGTTTTCCCACAACTACCAACTTTAGGGTTTCTTTTACCTTTCTCTGAAGTATCTGGTACTAGTCAAGCCAGTGAGAGGACACTGGACTGGAAAGACTCTTGGTCTAACCAAGTACAGTGCATCCGATTTCTAACTCCTATGCTGCTTCTCCAGCCAAATATTTGCATAATATTCTTTATAGCAACATCTAAACCTCTTATCCGTGTAGTTCATTGCCAACTTTCTACTATGTATTCTTCCACAGCGCTGGCCCTAGTTGAAACAAGTATTAGACGATTTCCTCCCACCGTTCTTTTTTTCCTGCTGTGCCACCAGTCTTATCTCTGTTAATGCCTCGTCCAAAAGAATTTCCCCATTTCTGTAGTCTCCAAATCGCCCCATCATCAACTGCAATGGAGCAATGGAAGTGGAAAGGGGCTTTAAAGTGGATTTAAGTGTAATTTACATCCATTTTGGAGTCTATTTATTCTTCCAGACCTTCCTAAAGGACTTTAACATAAATGAGAATCAGACCCTTGATGAGCAGTCAGTGGTTCGAGTGTAGTTCCAACCACACTCCATGAGATGTGGTGCCTTAAGAGGGCCACTTACTTTGACTATTCTTAAGGCCACATTCTCCCCCTCTCTCTTCCTTCTCCTTCATCTCTGTGCAGCTGCAATACACCAGGAATCATTCCTCAATTTATGCAGACATGATTCCTTCACATCATGAGTCTTCTTCTACCTTAATAAGGGAAACCCTGTTCCAAGTGGTGGGCCCATTACCTGTAAGGACCAGCAAAGTTCAAGTCTTTGTATCTACTTTCTCCAGTTTGTTCACCTTATACTTTGAACTAGCACTTTCACATGGATAATACTCAATTGTACCTATCCCAAAGGTCAAAATATTTCCTATGGTTAAAATCCTCTATCAATTTACTCCAGCTTATGTCTTTGTCCTAGCAGTGCTTTGCTTATCTAGCAATAGCCTCCTCTTTCCTGTCCCTCCCACAATCTCATCACGGTTAACGAGTGCAGTGTCTGCTGCTCCTGCCATTCCTAACCTTTTTCTGGTGCATATGCCACATCTATTCCCCATCTCCTTTCAAGAGTTTTGTATCTTTATGTATATAATGGACTTAATCCTGTGTGTCTGCAGCCCAAACAGGAGATAACCTCAATCAGCTGTAGCATTTGGACTTGCTGGTTCATGCTCTCCCTAAAACCAAGGCACAAACTAGCTTTGTTACATATTCAAGGATGAGCCTAGCTATTACCCAACATCTGAAAAATGCTCATCCAAACAGAACGCAACTACAGACTAGGATGAAAAATAAAACAGGTTAAGTAATTGTAGTAGTAAGGCTGCTACATTTAAATAATTAAACACAGTTCATTTTTTTCTTATTTAATAAATAATATCAAAAAAGTGAACCGGTTCTTTTTTTACATTACTGGAAAAACAACAGTCACTTGTCTAACTTCAGCAATTATACAAGCTGTAGAGAAACAGGTTTAGATTTGAAACCAGTTTTTTATGTGGACATTCCGTATCCAGTTTATGTGGAGCCAGGGTGCCTGCCCTCACATCTATTGATGACTTTTCCTCTCCTGGGCTTGGTCTTCTGCTGCTCTGGTTCCACAGATGACCTCACTGTTCACAAGCCAAAAAAAAAAAACCTGATTTCTTGTTTAACATTATGTCAGCAAAAATGTAGCAACTTTCAACAAATGTGATCATATTATATTACTCCCTATATAGTAACATCATACAGCTGTTAAAATAAGTTTGTCACAGGAGCAGTAACATGACATTTCATCGTGACTGAAACCTTATAGAAAAAAATTGAAATAAAATATTATATGCGCTTACACACACTGGACAAAACACGTAGTTTACATTTCACTTTTATTTATTCCTTGAAACTGCCCGTATTGCAGATTGTTTTGATGAAATATGGAACTGAGCAATTCAAATTTTCTACAAAATTATGGTAAAAACTTGCTCAATTTTCTATCTTATTGCTAAGAAATTTTACAGGTGCACAGTTTGTAAAATATAACCCTTAAAGGACTGAATGCATACACTTGCTGCAAGGTTCAAGAAACAAACTAAAACTAAGCATAGCGCCTACAGCTGGACAAATGCAGTATGGACTGTAGGCAAATGTGTACAAAATTGGAACTGTTCATCCATTTTGTCACTTTATGAAGGGAGGAAACAGTTCAGTCCTAAAAGGGTTAGGTAGAAACCCCAATATATTACTGTTTCTAACAAAGCTGCCACTCAACCCCACAGTACAGTGCTTGAAAACAAAGTCAACCGCCTGGCACAGGAAAGTACACATATTTTTTCAGTACTTGTCATACACACAGCTGCTTTTGAAAGTAAAAAGTAAATAACATGGTTAATAATTACAGAGCATTTTGTTCCAAAATTGACACCTCTACAGTTATTTGGTCTGAAGTGGGTAACTCACTTGTTTCATTTTTGTCAGATTTGTATTAGGGGTATTTATGGTTTTATTTCTTTAGGTTCATGTCTTTTCACGTAACTTATAAGTCTGTGCAATGAAGACAGAAGTGAAATAGTGTATATCAGAATTAACAAAAAGACAGATGCGGGGAGCCTTCAGATAAAATTAGGAAAACTGTCAGCAGCAGGTTATATCATACTAGTGTTGAATTCTGAAGTGCAGTTCTAAACAAAAACAGAACATAGGTAGCTTTGAGCATTTAACTTGCTTTCTCATCCGATAAGTTGGAACTATAAAAACATTCTGAACAGACTCAATTTCTATGTATACTTTTAGAAATAATAAGACAAGACAAGACTTAACAGCTACAGTAGAACAGTTCTATAGTTTCATATTGAAACATTCTATAAGTAGTTTAACAGAAATTTTTAGCATTCTTGGAATATTGTGAGTATCATGAAAGATGATCAACAGCTCTTGATGCCATTAAAAGTAACAAAGCCACTCACAGGAAAGAGTTCAAGAAAATAAGTTATTTGAACTTAAATTACAACTGAGCATCTTTCTTAGTGACAGTGTGGATCTGGAAGACAATTCCTGTGTTACTAACTAGCTACTAAAAACAATGGAGCCACAAGTCCAGGAAAAAGCCAACAAAAAGAGCTTTAAAAATTATACATAAGCAGATACTGCTGAAATGGAACTTAATGTACTTTTCCACCCACTAGCCTGTGGTATGTAGAGTGGCAGAAATTAGGCCAAATGCATCATGTTTGTTAGATTCTTTAAAAGTCCAGGAAGATTGTGTATACTCCATTGGGCAAACTTATTGCAAGGAAAGAAACTGAATACAAAAGTCTATTGCATTTACATGTAAAAACATTTTAAAATAATGTAATATAAAAGCAGGTGCCTCTTATGGTTTGAATAGCTATTTAAAAATATTCCTTGAAAGTTAAAAAGCTTGTTATGGTTTTATCTGCTGTGTATGTAATGGTTTGTTCTTTAATATTATAGTAAATTCATTACTAACCACTTCCTTTAATCCTCAAGCTAATAAGTGAAGAAAACCTGAGGCCCATAAGTTAAACAGTACTGTATAAAACAAACATACTTCTAGCAAAAACTTGTGAAATGATTTCTGTCAACACAACCAAGATAAAATTAAATAGCACACAGACAAGTAAACAGATTTGCAAATAAATGCCAGTAAACAGCTTAAAACAGAGATAAGGCCACAATGAAGTCTGCCCATGGCCACTGAAATAGAGATGAGGCAGTGTTTGTAACAATGTTCAAGGGAAGGTTACATAGTATAAAATGGCAAATAAGAAGGCCTGTGGTAGAATACAAGCACATTTTAGAAGGACAGTGGCACTGATTTAACAACTAACTGAATATGTTTTACAACGGATTTCTTCCCTTAACCACATTGTCTTCAGTTTTCAATGAATGCAAAACCAACACGTTCATCGAGCAGCTGAGGCAAACACGTAGAACAGAGCATCAGAGAAGACAAACATATTGCAGAGAAGCAGTGCTTTAAAATGGTGCTGGTGCTGAAATTGGAAACTCTTAAAGTGGTCAATGGAAATCTATTCAAATAGTCAATGGGTAAGCCTGCAGGCCATGCTCTGTAGTAAACCACAGGTTCACATGTACACAGTAGTTGTGGCTCTTGTTTCATGGGATGGTAAAGGTTGAGCAATTCACAGAGTTTATATTCTTGTCCTGGAAGGGAAAGGTTACACTACATCCTATAAGCTTATGCCTGGTTCTGGGATTGCAAATGAGCCACTGGGATATATTTTCAAATATAGTTGAAGCGATCAAGTACATAGAGAGGGATAAAAAAAGGCAAATTCAGAATCAGAGTAACACAAATCAACTGAGTCAAACTGAGCCTTAAATTTATGGTGGAGAGAAGGCTCGAACATTGCACTAATTGTTCGCAGGGAAAGAGAAAACCCCCTGGAAATAGAGATGGGAGTTGACTTCACGACAGTGCTTTTGTAATCTTATAATTGCCCATTTCTAAGTACTAAAATTTATTTCTAACTATTATGGTATGATCACTTCACAATGAAAGCACATGTCAATACAAGGATTACACCAACGTTTGGCCAAATTTACTGAACAGTAGGAAGAAAAACCATGCTTTTTGTGATTTCTCTCATTGTATAATGATGAAGGGCATCACCTACCAATCCCATTTGTAGCAAATACTTCTCATGATATTAGTCACATGCCAACAAGACAGAAGACATGCTGCCAAATGAAGTCATTGGGAACATTCCACTTTTGAAATAAAATGTTTAAGTTACACTTCATACAAATTATGTACAAGATTAGAAAAAACCTGAATGGATCCTAACACACTTTATGATACATTTCTGACTTTTAGGAGGGAAGGGGGCAAAAACCACCCTTCAAAACACCAACGTATTCCTGTGACGTGACCGATCATAAACATGACTGTTTGAGATGTCACATATTTTGAACTCCTGTAACGTTAGACCCTCATGAATTAGCACTATAAATACATATTTTAAAAAAAGGAAAACACAGAAATAACGATTAACGACTGAAACCAGAGCACTAACGTTAACATACATTGCATGTATTGCAGGCAAGGCAGAGGCATTTTATTTTAAAGCTTTTGCACAGACTTCATATAATCTTAAAAAAAAATATGCTGGCCTTTCCAAGGTTCCACTTGCTGAAATAAAAACCATTTCAGTTCATAAAAAGTCACAAGACTTCAGTTTAAAAAAAGGAACAGTTCCAGCCACAGACCAAAAATATATCTATTTTTTAAAACTGGAAGAGTATGGTAATTAGATTATACAAGCATGGTCAGGCTTGGAACCTGAATATACTTCAGAGCAAAAGCTCAGAGGAAAAAAAAATATAAACTATTTGGTAACAAAAGTGTACTATATGTTGTGATACAAAAAAGGTATGGTGAAAATGTACCTTTTATACTAAAGCTTATACAAGTTCCTTGGTCCGTAAAAATTATGTCATGTTCATGTTTTCTAGTTTGTTTAACTTGTATCCCAGCCACATTTCAATTTCTTGCCCATTTAAAAAAAAAAACAGCTGAAAAATAGATTTTAATAAAGTTTATACATTTCAGATTTTTTTTTTTTATTGTGGCTTCTATTTTTCAGATCAGCACTTGCAGGTAACAAAGTTCAAATAATATCACTCAGAATGGAAAGGTGTTTTCCCATGAAACCACAAAATTGTTCAGTTGTCTTGTCTGTAGCACTTGAAAGTCTGTTAAAGTCCAAGCAAACACTGTAGTTAGGAAACTACTGTTGCTGTAGATGATGTGACATTGGTTGGATTTGTGCTGACATTTGTGTAACTTCCCTCGCTGTTTGTATTTGTTTCACTGGAAGCCATGAGGCTTGAGTTGGCTCTGAGAATTGCTCCAGCAGCGCTGCAGTGTGGTCGTGGGCCTGGCTCCGGTGTATATGTAAAGGTAAGGCTAGTGGAGTAGATTATGCCATCGTTACGGACCAAAGTTACTGGAACCTGGACTGGCTGACGGACCCACCTCCAACCCTCTCGGAATGCAGAAATGTCTGGAACAACACACAGCATACTTTCTGCACATCTGACAAGAGAAAAAGACAACATATTAGCTGCCACGCAGGTATTCAGTAAAAAAGGTAGTGGCTCAGAAAATGAAGAGATATGGAGCAAACAACAAAAATCAATATACACTCGCCGGAACTTCAACACCGACTGTAATCAGAACTCCACCCACCAAAAATAGTAGTAGAAAATAATACTGCACCTGTACATGGTTTCAGCTTCCACGTCCCCAAACCAGACACGTAAATTTGGAGTGAAATTCTGACCTGTAAGTTCCAGCATTGCTACATCTCCACCACCATTTAACTAGAGAGAAAATAAACCAGACATACAAAATCAGAAGGAATTACTCTTGTAGTACATATGAGTACCATAAACATTGGTTTATTCCTTCTTTTCCAATTAAGAAAAGCAGCAAACAAATTCAACTCAATTAAGAGAAATCACATGATAGATAGCTCCAAATGGTTTGGTGTTCTGAAGTGAATGGCAACGCTCGAAGGAAGACCATTTCAATCACAAAATATAAATAGCCAGCAAGCATCTATGAGTCAAGAGCCTGCACCGTCTTCACCACCTGGTAGTTCATCAAAGCCCAAGTAGGAAGAACTTCAGGACACAGGATATGACCTTTTGTGTAGCTGACCTTTTGAGTCCTCTCTCAAACAGAACGAGGTTTGTTGTTAACAAGGAAGGGTTCAGTCATATTGTGTTAATTGGTAATTAGTTGTTATTGATAAGGAGTCAACATAAATTTTTAAATAAACAAAAATAAAGATCTTCGAGGATTTATTAAAGAGGACAATTTTAAGAAGTTCAGCAATTCTTAAGAAATAGACAAAGTTGATGTTCTCTTTATCAAGCATGTGTTCTTGTCTTGCATAACAGAGTTGAAAAAACATAGCTAAAATTTGATGGAACTATAAACAGTATTTTTACTTAACATTACAAAACACCCTCTTGTGGATGCAGATATATAATGTAGGACTAGTTCAGAATTGTTCTGCTTAAGAGAGTTTGTAAGACGCTTTCTAAGTGTGAAAATGCAGTCTAGTGATTAGAGAGGGAGAGACTGGGAATCTGAACTCTTTGCTTTTACTCCCAACTCTGCCACTGACTCACAAGTGACCTTGGGCAAATTATTAAAGTTCTCTTTGACTCAGTTTACCCATCTATAAAACTGGTTACATAATACTTACCTACAGCATCTCACAGGAGCACCATCAAGTTTAATTAAAGACTGTGAAGTATTTAAAGATGCTCAGATGAGAAGCCCTATAGTAAGTGCAAAGTTTATTAACAAGAGCAGAAAAAGTAAACAACTGACTTACTTGAAGACTTTCTACAACAGGCACAGGTGTTACTGGAGCATGGACTGGTCCCATCCCCTCATAAAATGTATATTCTGCCTTATCTGTACTAATGATTGTCCAAGAAGCTCCATCATTAATCATCTCTTTATTTGGTTCTTTGGGGCATGGAGTGGCCTTTAAGAAAGAATAGTTAGAAGTTTGGTCTGTATATTGGTTTGATATTCACACCAGAACTAATAATGAGTAATCTGAATTGGTAAGAGGAAGTGGGTCACAATGTCTCATTTTAAAGTTATGCAACTTAGTTTCCCTGTGTCTCTTCCTATAACAGAATGTAGTCAAAGAACAACCCCTTGTACAATGCGGAATGCATTGCAGTTTGCAACACATCCTCCTGTGCTAAAATAGTCATCAAGAGCCTTACAAAGCATACAAGACACAAAATAAGCAACAAAAATATTCACACTGAAAGATGGGTTCTACTTGGGAAATGTGAACAGGTCCAGGAGAAACACCCTTCACTATTTTTAATGATTGAATAGGAGGGAAAATCTTGATTTTTTTTTCCTGTTATGAGATGGGGTCATGGCATGGAAAAGGTTGATAACCATTGCACTAGAACAAGTACAATTACTGAATGAAATACAGAGCTGAAAAAGTCAGTTCATATGCTTAAATGGTTCTGTGTTAATGCTTTGTTAATTTGGAAGGGGAGTGGGGGGAAGGTGGCTGCACTGCAACGTCCAGGTTCAGTGTCAGACATCCAAAAGATGTGACAAAAAGAGAAATTTTACTTATCTGTACATTTACTTTATTTGACCCACTTTAGATCCGTGGGTTATAGTTCCTCCCACCCAACAGATGGAGACAGAACATTAAGACTTTTGATATCACACCCGTGACATACAAAGATTTGGCAGTTTGTCAACCTTCTGTTGAATTCATTGAAATCAGTACCAAACAAAAAAATTGGATTGATGCTATTCAATAATCATTAACAAATAAGTTCAGTAAGTAAAGGAAGTAATCTTAACATGGGATTGACTCAATAATGGCATTAAAACTCTCAGTAATGAGGTAGATGGCCAAGCAAGGGAGGTGGGGGGTGAACTGACCTAGAAGATTCCAAAAAGATAATAAAATTTCCCCTTCTATGATCTTCTGTACCAGTCCAGGTGCTTGGAACTTTCCAAAGCAGTTCAACATTTTAGTATGGATGGGACTACCATTAAACTACTAGTGCCAGCAACAACCTTCTACAAGGGCTGTGAATGCAATCTTATTCTCCAATGTTTTCGCAAAGATGTGGGCAGAAGCCCTGAGGCAGTCTTGCAAATCTCTATTAAAGAGGCTTCCGCTCTTTCTGCCCATGAAGATCCTACTGACCAGATAAAGAGAGCTTTAAAAGATTCTAGTGTTTTTTTTTCCTGCTGCAACATAAAGACACTCTGACTAATTCCCTAATCCATCATCTGATGAGGAGTTCAGAGGCACATGACAACCTTTACATTTTAGGGTGGGATGAAATACTTTTAAGACTGCTTAAATTTTGTTATTCTTTCTATTGAGTTCATAGAGCCCAGGCAATGTAGCCTTCCCCCTTTATGATTCTAGGGCCAAATGTGGTTAGAGTGATTTCCCAGTTCAGGTGAAAGACTGATGATGTCTTGAGCCTGAATTCAGGCAGAGTTGGCAGCATGACCACAACCAGGTGAAAAATCATATGACTGCTTTCAGAAGAGGCCTGGAACTCCACAACTCCTCTTGCTCCTATTATTATTAATAAGGTTAGCGTCCAGAGTTTTAACCAGATCAGAACTCCATTGTGCAAGGTATGATATAACCATGCTTTTATCAGGAACAGGACTTGAAAACAGAAGTCTCATCAAAATACTCCTCAGAAGGTTCAAAATGGTGAGTTAGCACCAGTTTCAAGTCTTAGCTAAGAACCACGAGGCTAATCTCACTTTATCTGCTGCCTTCAAGAACCTAGAAACATTGGTTGGTCCCAGGCATAGAAGTAGTTTCTCAGCTTTCTCCCCTGGGATT
The DNA here is from genome assembly GCF_015237465.2 of Chelonia mydas. NCBI lineage: Eukaryota > Metazoa > Chordata > Testudines > Cheloniidae > Chelonia > Chelonia mydas. The sequence goes on from NC_057852.1 coordinate 105,796,701, forward strand.
CTTGCCTGGTACTTGCACCTTCAGCCTGACTGTTCAAAACCTGAAGGGCCTATCCTTGATGTTTGTTACCTCTTCTCTGGTTCAAGCCTATCTTTTTAACGTGATTCTGCCTCCCTTTTCCTGAATTACAGGAAGGGCCCTACCAAATTCACGGCTATGAAAAACACGTCACGGACTGTGAAATCTGGTCTCCCACCTTGAAATCTGGTGTTTTGTATGCTTTTACCCTATACTACTCAGTTTTCACAGGCGAGACCAGTGTTTCTCAAATCGGGGGTCCTGACCCAAAAGGGAGTCGCAGAAGGGTCACAAGATTATTTTAGGGGGATTGTGGTATTGCCACCCTTACTTCTGCACTGCTTTTAGAGTGGGGCGGCCTGAGAGCGATGGCTGTTGGCTGGGCACCCAATTCTGAAGGCAGCGCCATGCCAGCAGCAGCACAGAAGTACCAGACCATGCCACCCCTACTTCTGCGCTGTTGCCTTCAGTGCTGGATGGCGAGAGAGTGACGGCTGCTGACTGAGGGCCCAGCTCTGCAGGCAGCAGGGTAAAAGTAAGGGTGGCAATACTATACCATGCCATCCTTACTTCAGAGCTGGGCAGCTGGAGAGCGGCAGCTGCTGACCAGGAGCCCAGCTCTGAAGACAGCGCCACCATCAGCAGAAGCGCAGAAGTAAGGATAGCAGTACCACAACCCCTCCCCCGCCAACTCCTTTTTGAGTCAAGACGCCTACAATTACCACACTGTGACATTTCAGATTTAAATAGCTGAAATCATGACATTTACAATTTTTAAAATCCTAGGACTGTGAAATTGACCAAAATGGACCATGAATTTGGTAGGGCCCTAATTATAGGTATTAGTTGTGCTGAATTTGTTCCTGTTGGACTGTAATCCTAGAGCCCATAGGGCAATGGTCTCAAACTGTAGGTCAGGACCCCAAAGTGGGTTGCGACCCCATTTTAATGGGATCACCAGGGCTGCCTTAGACTTGCTGGGTCCCAAGCCCAAGGGCTTCAGCCCCGGGCCGCAGGGCTCAGGTTACAGGCCCCCTGCCTGGGGAGGTGGGGCTTTGGTTTTGCCCCCCCGGTGGCGGGGCTTGGGCGGGCTCAGGCTTCGGTGCCCTCTTCTGGGGTCGTGCAGTAGTTTTTGTTGTCAGAAGGGGGTCATGGTGCAATGAAGTTTGAGAACCCCTGCCATAGGGCCTCAGCTGGGGAAGGACTCACTACTTTGAAGCAGCAAAGGACTGTTACATCTTCTCTTTTCTCCTTGAAAAGAAATTTGCCTTTGAAGTGCACAGGTGGTAGTCTGACATTAGAGGAAGAGCCCATTACCCATGGTTTGAGTCACAGAATTCTTCTGCCTGCCACTAACGTGGCCACGGCTCTAGAAGATGAATAGACTGTCATATCTGGTTTCACACATGAATGAGAGTATGAGGTCCAGAAATGGGAAGGTCAAGATCAGTTCAGCATCCTCATCTTTGGCCTCTGTATACCTGCTTTACCTCTGTAGCCACCTTGCCCTTCCCTGGGAGAGACACGCTGCATAAACTGGAGCTTGCACTGACAGGCCTGAGATCTGACAAGATCTTTTTTAAGGGATGCCTTACTTCTGTCACGGAGAGCCCTAATAGCTAATCCTTCTTCCACAGGAATTATTGTCCTCTTTGCTACCCCCCATTTGGCACTGTCTGCCCTTTTGGTTCTCAATGATCATCTCCACATCTGACACTCTGAGAGGACAGAGAGCCTTTAACATCATGCTTAGGGTCTGCTGATGGTCAGTCTTCTTTCTGACATAGGAGTGGATGGTCAGCAGCTGCAGGGTCCGATCAGATTAGGAAAGCTCCCTGGCACAGGTTCTGGCCAACAGTTCCTGCAGCTCCAAAATATGTGCCATCCTCATAAAGAGCATTGGCAGATCCTGCTTAAATATGCAAAGTTCACCCTTCTCTTGATCTTAGGGATCCAGACGGACCTGCTGATTTTCCAGTCTCCTTTCCTTTGTCCTCTCTCTCTCTCCCTGGCTATTTTCACTCCACTCCACTGTGTCTACTAAGTGGTATTCAATAGCACATGCTCAGTGATTTCCCCTCTGTAATGGGCAGGTAGAAGGAGCTGGCTAAGATGCTCCCTTCATTTCTGCTTGTTCTTAAACTGTAGAAGGTAGAGTTCCAAAGACTCCATAGAATCTGGGCTGTAGTTCTGGAATAAGCAGCCTGGTGCTCACGTTTGATTGGGTAGGAAGAAGCAGGTGAAGATGAGACTCTGCCTCTAGCAATAAATGTAGAGGCTTCTTTTCCACAGAGCCTTTGCCCGCAAGAAGAGAGTGTGCTGTTCCACAAATAATCTGGAAAAGGGGATGGGCAAGTGAAGTGACAAAGTTTGCAGATGATACAAAATTATTCAAGATAGTTAAGCCCAGAGCAGACTGCAAAGAGTAATCAAGGGATCTCACTAAATTGGGTGACTAAACAACAAAATGTCAGATGATGGGTTCTAAATTAGCTGTTACCACCTAGGAAAGAGATCTGAGAGTGACTGTAGATAGTTCTCTGAAAACTTCCACTCAATTCACAGCAGCAGTCAAAATGTCTTACGGTATGTTAAGAACTATTAGGCAAGGGATAGAAAATAAGACAGAAAGTACAGTACAGATCCATTTACGCACGGATGTCGGGAGTCAAGCAGTCAGGACCGTGTGTTAATGGACCGCGGGTTAAGAGGGCCATGCTGAAAAAAGTGTCTATGATTCACTTAGGAAAAAAACGCAGTTATTTTCTGCTCTTTCTGGCTCGCATTTTTTCTCTCTTATGAAGTCTGTCATTTGCTGCAGACGAATGATTTCAATATTTTCTGCATTTTGCTCCTCCATAAATCTTACAACAGTTTCTACAGCACTAAGGGCTTCTGTGGGCGAAATTTTGACCTTTTCAACGACATTCTCGCCATCACTTTCGTGGTCCGACGTAGCCTCGCAGCCCATTAATATTTCTTTGTTGGACAGAAATTCTGAAGTCGGGCAATCTTCATCCATCTCCAGCCACTCGGTAATGATTTCCAGCGATGTATCCAAACTAAAATCCTTTATCATTTGAAAGAGAAGTTTACCTTTATCCTCTTTTGTCTGCGTGCATATTTGTAGGACGTCTTCTTCCAAAAATCCTTCAAAGTCTGACTCTGAATCAGTGCCACTGCTGGAGTTTTCCGAGTCTGAGCCGTCTTTGACAGAAAAGGCATCACTGAGAGCCTTCATCCAGCAGCTTTCAATGGACTTTTGTTTTACTCCGTCCCAAGCTTTTTTAACTAAATAAATAATTTCCTTCATGTTTAACTGTTTCAGGAATTCGGAAATGCCTGAAGACATACAAGACACGATCGCCGAAATAAGCTCCCGTCGATAACTGTTTTTAAAAATCTGAACAATGCCCTGGTCTAAAGGTTGAATTTTTGATGTTGTGTTGAATGGTAGGTGTAGCACCTGAATTTCTCCATCGCTCGATACCAGTGATTCGGCTGGAGGACGGGTTGTACAACTGTCAATTAGCAAAAGTGCTTTGGCTTTGAGTTTCTTGGACCGCAGATGCTTACGAAGAGCTGGAACAAAGCTGTTGTGCAACCAGTCATCGAAAATGTGTCTCGTCATCCAAGCATTTTTGCTGTTAGTGTATATTACTGGCAGTTTGGCTCTACTGAGGTGATTAGAGCAGTGAGGGTTATGAAAGCAGCCAACGAGAAGAGGGGCAAGCTTATGGCTGCCCATCTTATTACTACTTATTACTACAAAAAAGTAATATATGATTGCTCTCTATAAATATATCAGAGGGATAAATATCAGAGAGGGAGAGGAATTATTTAAGCTCAGTACCAATGTGGACACAAGAACAAATGGATATAAACTGGCCACCAGGAAATTTAGACTAGAAATTAGATGAAGGTTTCTAACCATCAGAGGAGTGAAGTTTTGGAATAGCCTTCCAAAGGAAGCAGTGGGGGCAAAAGATCTATCTGGCTTTAAGATTAAACTCGATAAGTTTATGGAGGAGATGGTATGATGGGATAACATGGTTTTGGTAATTAAATATTCATGGTAAATAGGCCCAATGGCCTGTGATGGGATATCAGATGGGGTGGGGATCTGAGTTACCCAGGAAAGAATTTTCTGTAGTATCTGGCTGATGAATCGTGTCCATATGCTCAGAGTTTAGCTGATCGCCATATTTGGGGTCGGGAAGGAATTTTCCTCCAGGGCAGATTGGAAGAGGCCCTGGAGGTTTTTCGCCTTCCTCTGTAGCATGGGGCACGGGTCATTTGCTGGAGGATTCTCTGCTCCTTGAAGTCTTTAAACTACAATTTGAGGGCTTCAATAGCACAGATATAGGTGAGAGGTTTATTGCAGGAGTGGGTGGGTGAAATTCTGTGGCCTGCGTTCTGCAGGAGGTCAGACTAGATGATCATAATGGTCCCTTCTGACCTAAATATCTATGAATCTATGAGTCACATGATCTTTTATCTTTTTAAATCCAGCTGTTTTCTGCGTCTCGTAATTAAAGGCTAAAGTCTTATCAGGTAGCAGTTTTGCAAATAAAGCTAAAAGAAAAGGAGTACTTGTGGCACCTTAGAGACTAACCAATTTATTTGAGCAAAAGCTTTCGTGAGCTACAGCTCACTTCATCCGATGAAGTGCTCTGTAGCTCACGAAAGCTTATGCTCAAATAAATTGGTTAGTCTCTAAGGTGCCACAAGTACTCCTTTTCTTTTTGCGAATACAGACTAACACGGCTGTTACTCTGAAACCTGCAAATAAAGCTGTTTCATCACAATTATAAAGTTGTTGCTCGTGGTACTCTTCGTTTTGTAAAACTGATTTTAACTCGGTGGTAAACACGTTCGCGGCTGATTAGTTTTCTCCAGAAATCGATACCTGTGCTATGCCATGATGCTTTTTAAAACTACTTATAACCCCCTTGCTGGCTTGGAATGATTCATCTCCCATTAAATTTCCAAATTTTGTCACTTGGGCTTGAAGAATTGGCCCACTTAGTGGCATTCCTTTCCACCTTTCCTGAGCAAACCATGTGCGCATGGCTTTGTCTACTGTGGGTTTTGCTGAATAGCGCACACGTTTTCGCTTAAGCCCTGCGACAGAATTGATATTTTGTACAAAGCCATTCAGTTTAGATTAGTTTTTTTAGCCATCCTCGGAGAGTAGATTTGGCAATCCCAATATCTTTTGAAACTTTGGCCTGGGTTTCTCTGCTATTTACTCGATTTATTTGAGCTAGCTTTTCTTCTACGGTGTAGGAACGCTGATGCTTGCCCTCTGCGATTATATTAGGCCTATGGTTAAAATTTTCTAATGTAATTACTATATAACTACTATAGATTATATATCTCTCTAGAGTGACAATGACTAAGCGTGCGTGATACGTCTTTACCAATATCGGTAAAGACGTACAACACGTTTCCGCTCCGCACTTTGTCGATTTCTACGTCAGTGAGTTAGTGAGCAAATCTGTAGCGCTACATAGCAAGTTCCTGCACTGCGTGTTAACGACTCTTGCGAGTTCAATAGATAGCACTGGGAGGCATGGCGCTACCACACGTTAAGCGAATTCGCGCGTAAACGGGTCTGTACTGTATCATAGTACCACCATATAAAGATATGGTGTGCCCACACCATGAATACTGAGTCCAGTTCTGGTCGCATCTCAGAAGGGATATAGTGGAACTGGAAAAGATTAAGAGAAAGGCAACAAAGATGACCAAGGGTATGGAATGGCTTCCATATGAGGAGAGACTAAAAAGATTAGGGCTGTTCAGATTAGAAAAGAGATGACTAAGGGCGGGGGAGAAGGGGGATCTGATAGAGGTCTGCAAAATCACGAATAGTGTGGCGAAAGTAAATAGATAAATGCTATTGACCCTTTCAGATAGTACAAAAACCAGGGGTGACTTAATGAAATTAACAGGCAGCAGGCTTAATATAAACAAGTGAATGTACTTTTTCCACACACCTAACACCTGCAGAACTCATTGCCACCATATGTTGTGATGGCCACAAGTATAACTGGCAGGGACACAACCCCATACCTCTGACCATCAGAAGCTGGGAGTGAAAGACAAGGGAGGAACACTCCATAACTGCCCTGTTCTGTACATTCCCCCTGAAGCTCTGGTACAGGCCACTGTCAAAGACAGGATACTGGGCAAATTGGACCATGGTTTGACCCAGTATGACAGCCTTTATGTTCTTATGAAAGTGGGAAGAGGCCCATGTGCAGCCTGAGCAGGGTTTAATCAGTGGAGAGGGGAAGCAGATGGCAGCCTTTCCTTTGTTCTCCCCCTCCATTCTCAAGAGAGAAATTAGAAGAGTTGATGGTTTTGTTTTTTAATCTTGTTCCTACCCCTGAGAAGAGCTGGCTCTGATCTGACTGAGCTTGATGAGTGCCGCAAGAACAGTTATAGTGGTAGGGTGTCTCTGAGTGCCCACAAGCATTTTTCAGGGAGGCTGAATGTACTGCACTCTAAAGCAACTTTCCAGAGCAGTAGGAGCTGCTTTTTCTCTTGACTCCCCAGGCTGCTCTGTGAGGGGAGGTATAATCAGGGAGCTGATTCTAAGCATTCCTGGTGTTTCTTGGCTTTCTGTTCCCTGATGGAGGATGTGTTTTCCTAATGGATAAGATCTGATGTTACAACTGTTCCTGCCTAGAAGACACACTTTAAGGTTGAGCCATAGTTCGTGCTGGGGATGCTTCCAGACACTCGAGGGGGCTTCTCCCAGCTACTTAAGATTCTTTCCTGGGACCGCTGTCTCTCTTCAGGGCAAGGATCAAGCCTTCTGAGGCAAAGCCAGGACTGAGTCTTCTTGCTCCCTCCTTATACTGGAAGGAAGTTTTTGTCCAAGGCATGGTAGAGGCAGGCCTTGCTCAGCTGAGTTGAAATTTGGCCCTAATCTTGTTCCCTTGAAGGGGACAGCCACACTAAACGCCTACTAAGAGTGGTTCACCATATCAGATGAGATTGAGGGATCATGTCAGTGTGTCATTTGTGCTGCCTGATCAGCTGCAGACATCCTACGTAACAAGGCTCCTGTTAGGCCTCCAATGTCTGCTTTTTCACTCGGGATGCAGCAGCTTGCTAGGAAAAATTTTCTCCACCTACTGGAGAACAGAATAACTGAAGACACTTATATGTGAGAGTATGACATAATCTACAGCTTTAATGTTGTGTTTCCATTTATTGACTGGGAGGAACTATAAAACTCAAGAGTCTAGTCTGATACAGAAGACTGGAAAAAGAAAAGAAAATTTAACAGATTTAACAAGAAGAATAAAGTTTGGTACTTCCTATACCAATTTCTTTTAAAAACAAAGACTGCTGAGACAAAAAATGTTGTTCCCAGATATTTTTGAAACAAACTTGATTACATTTCTCATTTAGCACAATCTGTTTAAATAACTCACTTGAAACTGGATTATTCTCTCCTGGGAAAGGCACAAGTACATTCTTTCAGTATCTTTAAGGTAGAATGCACATTTATGGAGCTGCGATACTGGATCATCTGCATCCAGTAACGCTGTCTGTTTATCCACTTTTCGAATGATCTGTTGGTAAAAAATGCACAAAGAAATACAGTTAGAACCATGCAATCTATGTTTTATTTACATCAGAGATTATACATTTACGTCTGGCAATTTTACATCAATGGTACGGTAACAAGAGACATTTTAACACATACATTTGCAAGTTTAATTTTAAACATTTGATCAAAAACTCCCTGCAATTTCTAAAACAAGGACAGATATGAAGGCTTCTCTGCTTTTCAGAGTCCTAAGTGAGTTTGTGCTGCATGCATATATTTCAACTTTTTTGCTAGAAGAGAGGGAAAAAAGCATCAGAAATCAGCAAAATCTGATTTCTTTTGTTTGGTCTCCTGATGCAGAAGAGCAGCTGGTCAAATATCAATACACAATTTTACAGAAGCAAATGCCTCCAGGATTGACAACTGATATAGCCAACTGCAGCATAACGGGCCACTTATTGAATTTAAACCTTTCAAAATAGGGATTTTATGGTAAAAGTATTAACACATCATTATCTATAGTTTTGCAAATGCAACACTATAATAGTGTATCTCTTGACAGCTGGTCATGATAAATATTAGTTAAGACATGACTGTACAGTACACCTGTAAAGGATGGCTGTTTCCTACATTTGACAATCCAGCATAAAAATACCTACTGTTGTAATTCTAAAAAGTTATAGTATTTGATTTTAAAATGTAATTATTCCCTTACAGACGATGGAATCTGAAGCTTGGAATTTTAACTCAACTTCTAGAAAAAAAGTTTAGTACTTCATTTTATGCATCAGCAGCAGAAGCAGCAGCCATAGTGCTTGAAGATTTCTAAGCCGCGAACCAGAAAGCCAACCATGTCCTCTGGGATTTCTAACGATGATAAATGGAATTATTAGCAACATTATTTTCAAGGTTTACATTTTTCTTCAGAAATTTTATGAAAAAAATTTAGTTTCTCGCCTAAAACCCTATAGCCAATATAACAAAATTAAAGGTGACCTGCAAACATACTTTATAAAAAGAATTGTAAGGGTGTGTGCTGAATGTTCCCAACTGCAAGGGTAAAAAGTAAAATGTCATGGTAAATGCAAATTTACTTCCCCTTCCCCATTAGAGGTCTCTGGAATTGCAGATGATGGCGCCTTTCCAACTGGTGGCTGGCCCAGCAATCACGCTAATCATGATGTCATATCGCAATATGGAACCTATTACGGTCAAAGGGAATCTTTCCCTGATTGTCATGTATACTGAATCAAACTAGAAACTGGGTAAATGATGGAATTTTCTATTGCTATAACAGCTTAACAAAGTGAGGTTTTATTATTTTATACCATTTCAGTAGATAAAACAAACAAAAGTTTTGCCCTCAGCAGACCATTTCCATTCTCCAACTGAATTTGGTTGTAGAGACAAATTCTCAACATATTCATGCTGGGATATCTTATAGAGCTGGAACTAAATCTGTCAGAGTTTTATTCTGTCACCATCATCATATCTGAATAGATTACACATTAAAAAGACTGGTAATAGTGAAGTCCCTAATGGGCTAATGATCAATGGTTTTAGGAAACTTAAATAAAGGGAAGGTTTATAATCAGTTATGTACTAATGCCTCCCAGGCTGGCTATTTGGGGGCATTCAGTGCACCTATATCTATAATTAGCCTGTTAAAAAAGCCCTAAACAGCCCTTTCTCAATCCCTGAGGCAGAATTGATTACTATCATTTAAGCTTACAGAACCAAAACACAATTTTTCTTTTGCTCATAGGCACAAAGTAATGGTGATGTGAAATTTTTTAATACATGTATTCTTATTGTTATATATGGTTAAATAAGTTCAGTGCCAGTAATCATCCAAAATGACTTTGCATAGTATACTGATATAAGGTGGATAGAAAGCTCGCTAGATTGTCGGGCTCAACGGGTAGTGATCAACGGCTCCATGTCTAGTTGGCAGCCAGTATCAAGTGGAATGCCCCAAGGGTCGGTCCTGGGGCTGGTTTTGTTCAATATCTTCATAAATGATCTGAAGGATGGTGTGGACTGCACCCTCAGCAAGTCTGCAGATGACACTAAACTGGGAGGAGAGGTAGATACGCTGGAGGGTAGGGATAGGATACAGAGGGCCCTAGACAAATTGGAGGATTGGGCCAAAAGAAATCTGATGAGGTTCAACAAGGACAAGTGCAGAGGCCTGCACTTAGGATGGAAGAATCCCATGCACCGCTACAGACTAGGGACTGAATGGCTTGGCAGCAGTTCTGCAGAAAAGGACCTAGGGGTTACAGTGGACGAGAAGCTGGATATGAGTCAACAGTGTGCCCTTGTTGCCAAGAAGGCCAATGACATTTTGGGATGTATAAGTAGGGGCATTGCCAGCAGATCGAGGGACGTGATCGTTCCCCTCTATTCAACACTGGTGAGGCCTCATCTGGAGTACTGTGTCCAGTTTTGGGCCCCACACTACAAGAAGGATGTGGATAAATTGGAAAGAGTCCAGCGGAGGGCAACAAAAATGATTAGGGACTGCAACACATGACTTATGAGGAGAGGCTGAGGGAACTGGGGATGTTTAGTCTTCAGAAGAGAAGAATGAGGGGGGATTTGATAGCTGCTTTCAACTACCTGAAAGGGGGTTCCAAAGAGGATGGCTCTAGACTGTTCTCAGTGGTAGCAGATGACAGAACAAGGAGTAATGGTCTCAAGTTGCAGTGGGGGAGATTTAGGTTGGATATTGGGAAAAACTTTTTCACTAGGAGGGTGGTGAAACACTGGAATGTGCTACCTCGGGAGGTGGTGGAATCTCCTTCCTTAGAAGTTTTTAAGGTCAGGCTTGACAAAGCCCTGGCTGGGATGATTTAATTGGGGATTGGTCCTGCTTTGAGCAGGGGGTTGGACTAGATGACCTCCTGAGGTCCCTTCCAACCCTGATATTCTATGATTCTATGATATTCTACTTGCCTGTAACAGGGCACATAAATATACAGAGTGATTTTAGATCTGAATCTAGTAAAGCACATAAACCACTCAGCTTTAAGCACAAGAGAAGTGCCATTGGCTTGAATGAGACTACTCACATGCTTAAAGTTAATCACAAGCTTACTTGCTTTAATTCCCTGGCACCTTTGTTGTCATTGCAAAGCTAGATCTATCTTTTTGAAAAGCTCACAGGGTAACCTACATTTAGCATTTTGATTGATCTGTCTATCATGCCTTCTGTTTAGTTTATGCTTTTACACCTTATCCTTAACTAAGAGAATAATTCTACAGCAAAACAGAAATAAAGATAAAATATCATATTAAAATGAACATTTTTAAAATAAAACAATAGCAAAAAAGAGCTTTTAAAAGTCAAAGCCAATTTGGCAGTTCTTCTGAAAATAAATATGTGCTAATCAACACATGAACTTGCATCTAGGTACTCTAATTAGTATATTACAAATTAGCTATTGCATTGGAGAAGTTAAACTGTACCAGTCTTGGGAGTGCCATGCCAGTAACTGAACACACAAGTTTGACAGTCTGTCCATAATGAATGTAGCCATCTCGCACTGTGAATTCCTCTCCCTCAGATTCATCATCATCCACTGCATAAAACAGACAAAGTTCTATGTTAAATGGTTTAACTCATTTCTCTCTTGATGTCAAGGGCATAAAACGTTACTATATTACACACACATATATACACACACACAAAGACTGAATCTTTACTTTGAAAATTGATTAAAAGGGAATAAAACTGGAGGTTTGTATTTTGGGGGGTGTTTTTTGTTTGTTTGCTATTTTTTACTTACAGAGATGAATGTAAAATGCTCCCCACTGTTGTGAACTGGCATGGAAATTACCTCCTTCTACGTGCAAGTATCTGGTGCTAACTGTTTGGGATCGAAGTCTATTAAATAGTGCCACTTTTGTTCCTGACGCAATACATACTGCAAGAAAAAATAAAGACTTACTTAATATTGTAAAAATGTTTTTAATAATGCAACACTAATAAAAACAACAAACAAATGCATAATAGACTGGTTCAGACAGTAATTCCCTCACCAATCTGTAATTACTTTTTTGTAAATTGAACACATTTGTGACACCCTGGAAAACAGTCACAATTACAAAAGTTAATTGTTTATCTATAATTGCTGTTCTTTGAGGATACTATAAATTCTTGGTAGTTTGCCACTCTTGGACCAGTGCATCTGTCACTGTGGGAAGCCCCTTAGCTCATAGTTCTAAACCACTGGACTCAGAGGCTGCATTGCCCCACCTACTGAAATACTTAGGCTATTCTGAGTGCCCAGCTCCTTTCAAGAATAAGGAAAATGATGATGACCAGTTAAATAAAGGAAGAAAAAGAAAACTGTACAAAATTACAGAAACTTCAACTCTCTGATTTGCTCAGATCTCTCTCTCTTGAAAGTACAAAAGGTTCAGCGAGTCTGGCAGAGTATAATCCCTCACAAACCTGCTTACTGAATGCTTCAGATTTCTTTGAGGACAGAGTCCACCTAAGTGCAATCTTTCTTCTACACCAGGGGTGGGCAAACTTTTTGGCCCGAGGGCCATATCAGGGAATAGAAATTGTATGGCAGGCCATGAATGCTCACAAAATTGGGGTTGGGGTTCTCTGAGGTGGGGCCGAGGGGTTCGGAGGGCGGGAGGGGGATCAGGGCTGCGGCAGTGGTGCAGGAAGGGGTGCAGTTTCTGGCTGGGGGTGCAGGCTCTGGGGTGGGGCTGGGGATGAGAGGTTTGGGGTGCAAGAGGGTGTTTCGGGCTGGGATCAAGGGGTTTGGAGAGTGGGAGGGGGATCAGGGCTGGGGCAGGGGGTTGGGGCATGGGGAGAGGCTCAGGGTGTGCAGGCTCCGACTGGCACTTACCTCGAGCAGCTCCCGGAAGCAGTGGCATTGGAGCGCACTGGAACTGGAGCGGGGCCATGCTGCAGCTTCCAGAAGCTGCGTGGTGAGGCCCCGACCCTCCACCCCAGCAGGAGCAGGGCCGAGCCATGTGGTGTGGCCCCCAACCCAGCACCCCGGCCAGAGTGGGCCTGAGCCACATGGTGCAGTTCGTCGACTGGCTTAAAACAGCTTGGCCCACAGGCCATAGTTTGCCCACCCCTGTTCTACATGGTATTTGCCTTCAAAGAAAGCTCAATACAAACCTCCAGAATTGCAAGACTGGCTATAAGAACATAAGTCAACAATGCATAATGTTGGCCCACTGGTGAGACTCACACAGCAACAAGACTATTTCTAGTTGCACTTGCAGCTCTGGACCATGGGTCCCAACTCAACAGTGTAACGGGCACCAGAACAACACAGCTGATCTAGACGAATGTTTTGTTAGAGTGAGTGCAGGTTGAACTATAGGGCCTTGAGCCAAGACTGGTGTTAACCCTGGCTCTTGGGGCTGAAGTCTTTGGGTATGTCTACACTGCAATTAGACACCTGCAGTTGTCCCGTGCCTGCTGACTTGGGCTTGGGCTCTAGGGATGTTTAATTGCAGGGTAGACCCACCTTGCAGGGTCCTAGAGCCTGGCTCCCACCCAAGCCCAAACATCTGCCCCACAATTAAACAGCCCCTTAGCCCAAGCCCCACAAGCCCAAGGCAAATGGCATGGGCCAGCTGCAGGTTTTTAACTGCAGGGTAGACATACCCTTTAAGGCTTCCTAGCCCAGTTTCACAACAGAACTGTTGGAAAGGATCAGGAGGGCTTTAAGGTAAACATTCTGGTACCTCACGGCTTGTGATGGTCTCTGGAGGCATAAATCACAGCCCTTCCAAGGCACAAAACAGTAGCTGTGCCTCCCCATTAGTGGAGCAATCAAATTGCATTTCAGAGCATGTTTGAGCAAACAAGGGAAGGGAAAAAAGAAAAACACAGTGCAACCTCATGTGTTGACTTATGTGCTGAGAAAAGGTTATAGTCGTGATTTCCAGTCATTTTGGTTGTTGTAGACCCATTTGTGTTGTTGGGAGCAGTGGGCACCTTCCATCTGCGTGCTCCTTTCCACAACGCTCTGACAGAGTTTCTACGATTTCTCCCTTTCCCCTTACTTCTCTTCATTTCTTTTCCTTCCTTTCCCTTTTCTATATATTTTGTTCTTTTCCCCTCCCCTCTCTCATTCCTTTTTTTTGTTCTTCTGTATGTTTTTTGCACTTTTCCTCTCATCCAGCACCCTCTTTTGTTTTCCTTTCTGGCAGCACAATTAACCTTCTCCATATTCCCCCACTTATCAGAAAAGTGGATGCTTTTAGTATTGAAGGATGTCCACCGGTGCATCTCAGGCTAAGATGAGTTCCACATGAGCAGAGAAGAGACACTTGGCAGTTGTCTGCCAGCCTTTCATCTGCAGATCTCTACTTAAGAACTGCTCCTCCAACCACATTCGGCCACAAAGACAGGCAAGAGGGAAGGTAGGGAGTTTTCAAGAAGTCATCTGCTATTTTAACTGCACATTTACAAGTTGGTTCGGGGGACTGGCGTCTTTCAGCTTTCCCCACTTACACCGATTCCCTCTCCTGAGCCTTGCACCCCAATGAACTAGTCTGGAAATCCCAATGCAGGATTCTGAGATTGGAGAAGATTAGACGACAATATTTGAATACGAGAGAATCTGACGAATCAAGAAAAAGGGAATACACAATGTCTGATATGCATCAATTGTGGACAAGGAAACTCTGAGGGGAAAAAAGCAAGGGAGATTAAAGCTTGGAGTGCTTCATTTATGCATCTGTACCCAAGAATTCTAGAGCTACAAAACAAAGAACAGGCGTTCCAGAATGAGCAAGAAAATTGGGTTTAAAGTCAACATGAAGAGTCCCAAATGCCAATAAAAGTCAATACCTTGAAGATAATCACACAAAATACATTTATAAATAAAATTGACATCAATGAGAGGAAAGATAGTGAGAGACTGAGAGTGATCCAGAGAAGTGCAGAGTTGATTGGGGTGATATGGAGCTAATCACTAATGTTCCTAAAGCAACGTCTTTGCTGTTGACTACTGGAGGTAGCTTAAGTACCTCAGCAGGAAGGGTCCTGACCTGCTCGAATCAACAGCTTAGAACTTAGAGATAAGGAAGTTCTTGACAAGCCTGTGTATAGGTATTCAGATCCATGATTGGAAATCTGCTGAAGGAATTTTTTTAAGACTATTAATCTATATTGCGAATGTTAGCCATATTCAATTCATTTACAGCACAGCCAGGTAAATAAAGGGGAATATTGTAAAATACATCAGTGTACAGAGGTCTTAAATACATTACAGTAAATCTGGAAAATTCCACTGTATTTATTTTTAGTTCCAATCAAGCCTCAAACATACAAGAAGAAAGTCATGTGAGGTCAAACATATCACCACATAAAGTAAAGACCTCCACACTAAATACTTACAGTCTGCATTTTTCAGTGACTGCTTCTTTTTAGAAGGTTTGGAGATGACTTTGATCCGTTTACTGAGGAACACACCGATGTCGTCACTATTGCCATAGAACATTTTTACTGATAACATGAAGTGCTTTCTCTTGTCTGAGTCAGAGATGTATAATGTTTTGGCTGTGCAATAGTTCTGTAGATTAGAATAAACTACTGTTTCTTTTTCAGATAAACTTTTAGTTCAAGATAGCAGAAACACTTACCACACTAAATAATCAGAAAATATGACATGGGCGGAATTCATCTTTAAAAACGCCTACCCAAATGTTTTTCTTTACCACATTCCCTGAAATCACAAAATCCTGCTCCAATTATTTAAAGCGTACATCATGAAGAGCACTGTAAAATAGACATTTACAGCATCAGTGAAGGAACTACATTGCAAATACAAGGTAACTGAAATAGTGCTTGCAACACCTACAAACAACATAAACCTATGCACAGTCAGTTTTATTCTAGCTATCTTAGTTCATTGATGGCACAAGAAAAGATCCCATAGTAATTTGTATTATTGTAAAACATCTCTCTTCATTTAGCAAAATACTATATCAATTCTTTTAAAAGTATTTTTATTCCCTCCCTTTTAAATATTTGTTATACGTGCTTAGAAAACTTAACAATTTCATTCTCTTTACCAATTGACAAACCTTCCCCACCCTAATGTCTTATGGGCCACAATAACTAGTTAGTGATCAGAAAATAAACACAACATGAAAGCATTTGCTGAAAGAGACAGTAGTGGTTAGAATGTCCCATGCTGTAATTTGCAGGAGTAATTATTATACGGACTCTACCTTTCCTTCCAAATTCAGCTGTTGCATTTCTTGGTCGCTGTTTCCTATTCCAATGAAAGCACATGGTTGTGACTCTTGTTCAGAGCAACCATCCCGTTCCATTTGTTCTTTTTTTTTTCTTCCATCCACTGCCCATAAGGTACACACATGGTGGGGGGCAAAAAAACCTGAAGATGAACAATTTACAGATTACATACAGCTTTTATAAAAATCTTTGCATACAAGCGACAAAATTGAGTCTTATCCCGGCAAATACAAAACATTCCTAGCCAAATTAGCATTTGATACTTGAACAAAAGCCCTCCATCACAGCATAAAGGGGGAGACAGATTAAAGATATGGCATCTTGCAACTGTACAGAGCAAAATCAGGAGCTTTATACTCTTGGAAGGGAGATATTCAGAGCTTTTAAATAGAGCCCTGGTAAGTATTGGGTCTTAAAATGACACTGAGTGGGTATTTGTAGGTTACATATATTACATATAAATATATACACACACACACATATATACACACACACAATTGCAACCCCTCAATTACGGTTGGGCTGAGAGTTTCACTTTAAGCCAGGATGCAAATTCTGTTTTGCATAAAAAGTATATTGTTTCTTCCTCCAAATTTACAGCATATAATCTGTGACTAAACTGAATTTTGAGGATTTTCTCAAGTGAATCTATTAATTAGTTTATGAATTAAAATTAAACAAACGTGATTCCTTTATGCAATTTATTCTGGGAACTCTCATCTTTGCGTGTGTAGCTTCCTGGGAATGGCGAACCGCGGTCACCAGGAGCTGCGGGGGGCCGTGTCTGCAGATAGTGAAAGTCAGCAAAATGTCTCGCAGACCGCACTCAGATTACCCTGATGGGCTGCATTTTGGCTGCAGGTTGCCCACTACTACTCTAAGGACCGTAAAGTTGGTGTAGAGACATTAAGAGCTTTGATTGACAGATAAAATAATAAAAACATAAGCCTTTCAGAAAAACCACTCTAAAATATTCACTTAGTATTTATTGTTATACTTACATCCTTTCATCAATGACAAATGAAGACAAGACTTGTTTTCTGACAATGTGGATAAAACTCTGATTTTCTTTAAAAATATTTTTAAATCAGATTTTTTAAAATCTAAATTAAATACTTTCTTTTTTAAAATAAACCTGTGTAAAATTAAATTTGAAATTATGACAAAACTATGGTAAGGATAGAACTTACTATATTCTATTAAAATAATTTAAATAAATACAAATAATATGCTGCTCCAGTGAGCCCTCAAACTGTAATGACTTAAAAGAGTACTGCTTTCTAAATTATCTACAGAAAAAGGGGGAAAGCATCTTTAACTTTTGAGGTCAATTCAAGCTTTGAAAATATGTTACAATGTCATGTATTGTATTACATATCTATATTATTTTCAGTCTTTACAACTGAGCAAATGCGGGTGTTTACATATTGCCAAATGCAAGTATTTTCAGTTTATGTTGTACAGAAAAACTTTTGCCAAAGGACACTAGGAGGCGATAAAGACCACCAGAAAACAAGTTATAACCCATTTTAAGAACGAACTGGCTGCAACAATTCAACTTTCTTTTAAACTAAAACTTACAATAAGGGCATCAAAAATACTGAATTATATTGCAAAACAAAATCATATACAGACTCTTGGCTTACTAAGTTTTAAAAAACTGATTTCAAACTGCCAAATCAAAGAGAGAGAGAGACAAGGTGGGTGAAGTAACATCTTTTACTGGACCAACTTTTGTTGGTGAAAGAGAGAAGCTTTTGAGCTTTACAGAGTTATTCTCAGGTGCGAGCTCTGTGAAGCTCAAAAGCGTGTCAATTCCCACAAAAAGAAGTTGGTCCAATAAACGGCAATACCTATTACCTGACCCACCTTGTCTCTCTCATTTCATGGGACCAACAAGGCTACAACACTGCAAACAAGTAAAAGAGAAAGTCATAATTATTAGACCTGCTTGATTGGTTCCCTTATTGGTCTAGCCTTAAGGGTTATCTCTCTTACTCTACCTCCAGATGGAGGCAAGTATTGGTTTTTCAATTTCTAACTTTATACAGAGAATCCTAGTATCTCCTGTAAAGAAGAGTTCAATTATATTGTGTAAAATACAGTATAACTTCAGAGTTATGAACACCTCGGGAATAGAGGTTGTTCGTAACTCTGAACAAAACGTTATGGCTGTTCTTGCAAAAGTTTACAACTGAACATTGACTTAATACAGCTTTGACACTTTACTATGTAGAAGAAAAACGCTGCTTTCCCTCTATTTTTTTAGTAGTTTACGTTTAACACAGCACTGTACTGTATTTGGGGTTGTTGGCTTTTTTAGGTCTCTGCTGCTGCCTGATTGCATGCTTCCAGTTCCAAATGAGGTGTGTGGTTGACTGGTCCGTTTGTAACTCTGGTGTTTGTAACTCTGAGGTTCTATTGTATGTACAGTAACGTGTGCATGTACAGCACTGATGCAGTTATTTCTCATTTAACATGGGACAAAAGAAGCCTCAGTCTTTGATTAGTTTAAAATAACTTGGAGAAAAAGGATTGGGAAGAAATGGGTTAAGATAATAAATGAGAATATCTAAGTTTTGGTCATCGGCTGATTTTCAACTACATATGAAGAGAGGAAAGAGAAAAAAAATTCCTTCAACTATTTTTAGTTTGAAACAATTTCCAGAGTTCAGAATTAGAAACAGAGTGGGACTAGGTGTTATGGAACAAAGAAAACTGCTTTCCCTTTCATCTTCAATTTATAGGGACTTCTAACTTCTAGTCCTCTACATTAACCACAAGACCATAAGCTTCTACTTGAGTGGGAGGTGGAAGTTCCCAAAGAAGTAATCTGACCAACAAAAAAAAGAAAATGATTAAAAACCTATTGCCTCTGATTCTCCAAACCTTTGCCAGAACCCTGACTACAAGAGGTACTAGTAAAAAGGCATACAGGAGTCCCCTTATCCATTGGATAGATAAGGTATTCCCTTGTTAATTTTTTTCTGCCATGCCATGAGCAGAAGATTGGTAGCTTCTTTTTCAAGTAAGGGATGGAGAAATTTACCTCCACTGTTCCTCTGTGAAGTAGGTAGGCCACTACTTGCTCCAGAGACCACTTGTGAAGATCTGTCATGGATCAGCTCTTTCTGTTATGTTCTTCTTCCCTGCTAAATATATGGTGATCAGAAGTGTCTTCTGGGAAAAAGCTCATTCCCACATCTGCCAAGCTTTGCGACGTAAGATGCAAAATTTGGTCCCTTCCTGCTTCTTGATGTAAAGCACAGTGACCGTACTGTATGTCTGAACCAGGGACACCTTTTGGCATATCAGGTCTCTGAAGGTACTTCATGTATTCAGAACCACTTATCTGCTGTACATAAAATGTTCTGTTGTTGCTCCTATAGAAAGACTAAATTCCTTGAGTGGGGTGGGGGGCACTTTCTTTGTATGTTCCTCATGTCATGTTGGACGAATTTGTGGTCACTACAATTTGAATGGCTGGAGTTTGAACTAAATCCCTCATTGAAGCTCATCTTTGGGACTGGCACTTAGCCAGAAAAGCCCAGAGGCTGTCCATCATCCAGAAGAGATGCGAGTCCCCCTATAATGCTTGCTTCCACTGTGATCTCAAGATCCACTGAGTTGGTCTCATGAGAAGAAAAGCCAAGGTACTCCTAATTCAGTTGAGGCCACCAAAACTCAAATGCATTCATAGTATGGCCCATGCTATCATCCATCTGATCTGACAAATCCTCTCCATCAGATTGGTCATGTGTTGAATCCTGTTCTGCAGCAGGAAGACCAAGCAGATACATGCCTAGCATAGCTCACATGTACTCCAAATGTCTGCTGGGGAAAAGTAGAGACTTTGAATCCTACTGACTCCAAAACCCTCGTGATGACATGGAAAAGTGAACAGACTGCTCTTTTGACTCCCTCCATAGTGGTGTTCTTGACCAGCCAATTCCCCAAGTAAGGGTACATGTGCACTCCCAGCCCCTCTAGGTATGGCACCACTAAAGCCATGAATTTGGGAAAACATGGTGCTTCAGTGGTGAAACTACCCTAACTAGGCTTACCAGGGAACAATGGGTTTATGCCAACGCTACTGAGTCCTGGCACTCAGCACTCTTGTTCAACTCTGGCTTCTGCTTCAAGGATTTACCTTTTGAAACACTCTGGCCTAGCCCTGTGCTGGTCTCAAAGTAGTCTTCATAGGTTCCCTTGATGTGGGGTTGGAGAAATACACCACCGTTCGAGGTGACATTTGCATGACAATATTTCCCCTTGTACCTGGTGGTCGACTTGGAGACAGTCAAGGCAGAAGATATGTTTGTCAATTACCCACATTGTTCTGAGCATGAAACCACTCAGCAGTCTTCTTTCCTTCTTAGGGGCTGAAGAAACTGACAACATCCACTGAAGAATACAATGCAACAAGAAAAAAAAAAACATGAAAAATAATTAGGTGCCAGAGTGCTAAAAATAGGCATCGGAGCCACATGGCAAGCCTTGAACAAGGCAAAGCACTCAATGACAAAACAATCTTAGCAATAACAACCAGGACCTAACTGGAAGGTAGGCACACGGTAAAGCATACTCAACAATGCATTGCAGAGAAAAACTGAACAATAACTACAAGGTGCAGCTTCTGCAAGGAGTTCTTTCACTAACAGCTGTCAAGAAATTGCTAACTAGAATATTCCAAGCGTACTAAACAAACTCAGACAGTAGTATGTGACCACTGGTAGAAGGGCTGGCTCAAAGTCCCATTAGTGACTGCCTTTTGAGACCGTAAAAACTTCAATAGCTTGGGGAACTGTCGCATGCCAGGAAGCTGAGAACCAGGAGTGAAATGGTGGATGGTATCTTTACAGAAACATAACTAGCACAATTCTAATCTAGAATCAAAGTCCCCAGAAGGAATCCAGACAACTATGCTGAATGTAATATCTGAGAACATAAACAATAACTAATGTACACATGTCATTGCCATATGGTTCACCTGCAAATTTCTTCTGTTAAATTTCTATCACCCTTGCCATTCCAAAGGCTATTATTACTAAAGAGATATATGCTCTCATCTTAGAAGAGTGAAGAACCTATTATTATTTCTATTACATTAACATCTAGGAACCCTAATCAAAGATCAGTGTGCTAGGCAATGAACAGACAAGTAAAGAAGTTGCCAGGAACTTGGGGACTAAGTCTGGAAGTACCTCTTCCTAAGGTTTTTAAACAAAATCACACTACACAACATTTGCACATCATATGGTTCCTTTCCACCAAAAATGTCATACTATTGATTAAGCCTCATCAAAACACCTGCAAGGTAGTTATTACCCTCATTTACAGATAGATAAACTGCGCACAGAAAGGTTAAAAGGTTTTTCCAAGGCCTCATAGCAAACCAAATGCAGCGCTGGAACAGAAATGAGGAGTTTCTATAGCCTCGTGATTACACTATCTCTATGACTGGAAACTGGAATTACAAAAGGAGCCCCAACTTCTGAAAATTTAGAAGCCTGTCAAGTAAAGATGGATTATTCTCTACACATCTAAAGTGAGCCAAGATACTTCCTTATCACATTAAAGTCCAGGACCAAAAAACATGGAGAGATCCTTCCATGAAGCTTAAAATACAATGTAACCGTAGGCACAATCAGTAATGGTTCAATTAACAACCTCTCTCTTTGGAAATGCAAGGAAAAAAATGGATAAAACTAATGTTCCATGAACATGGTTAATCATTAGAATAAAATGTCCTTAAAACCTTTGCTAATTTTGTTTAGCCCAGCAATAAGAAAGGAATAAGGCATGTCTCGCTATGAGTAAAGTAAAATGAATTTGAAAATCAAGGACCTAAATCTGCACTCATTTGCACAAAGTATCTGGAGGCAGAAGTGAATCCAAAGATTTAATTACAACTGGCACTTCTGAGCCTTCTGTTGATACCGGCAATTTAGTTAATAATGAGACATCATTTGTGATGCCAGAAGTTTGGGAGCCTAGTGTAATACTCTAAGGTATTTTCTTAACTGGTTTAAACACCGGTTTGAGAAGGAGAATAAAAATTAGAATGTTTAATATTTAAACAAAATGTATAGTTCTAAATATTCCAATTTTTCTTTTAATAACTTTAAATCAGTATTAAATCAGTTTGGCAATGATGCTATAATCTTATACTGAACTCCTTAGCCACTGTCACCGTGGAGCTCTCTCTTCCTGAAACTCTGAAGGTCTAAAAAGAAATCTATACCCATTTGGTAAGTCTATTACTAGGAAAAGAATTCAAAATACCTGGTGTGAATAAAAACTCCAGCTATACTAAATAGTGGATGGACCTACCTCCACAATGTCTACAGAGTGGTGGAGGAACATGCTATGCAAAAATATTTTATGTATCTATTTTAATCAATATGTGATTACAGTTCAGTTTCTGAGCCACTAATGGTGGCCATGACACCCCTGAAAAGTGATGTAAAATTTTTCATACCAGATCATGAGGACCCAGTATCAAACACTACAAAACAGTTCCCCCTCAGAAGAGCTTTGGTGTTTTAACATTTGACATTTTGTATTTATGTAATATTAATGTCGTTCTGATTGCATCTTGTGATTACTAGTTGGCATGAGGACAGCAATTCTCAGGAGTTGGGAAAGCATACTTGTATGCATGCCATAGTGGTTTTACTAACATTAACAATATATACTTATGATAATCAGCAATCCGCATCAAGAATGCCTGAAGCTCTACTCTGTATTTTATCCATGGAATTGTTTAGGGAAATATTACCTGTCAAAGGCACATGGGAATATTTAGAAATTGCTAGGAACAAAGACCCACCTTGAAAGTATCACCTCATATTTCTTAAGAGTCATTTTGGAGAAGGAGAGGGATGGGGACTTTACACATTTTCCTAACACAAATGGTGAGTTTTAAACTTCAAATAAAATGAGCCCTCCCCCCACTTCCTTTACTGCAATCCAAACAGGAAAAGAGTAAATCTATCTCTAAAAGGGTTGGATGGTGGACGATTCCTGCTCCTGAAGTACTTTGGGCCCAAGAGAAGGAACAGATTTCTGTCTGACAGAGGAAAGCTCTTTAGAAAAGCGTTTTCCTATTGATGGAAGCGTACAAAGCTTTTTCAGGGGTTAAAAGAATTCAGTATGCTGTACTCCTTAACCATGCTATTCTGGAATAGGATGCAATCTGGGAAGTTAACCATGTATTCCTTCTGTTCAGTCATCATGAATCTTGATGGCTGTAAAATCCTCCTTTGTGAAGCAGCAGGTACTGCTTACTGCTACTCTGCCTTGAATTGTAACTCCCTTGCTATGTGCCCCAAAACACTGCAGTCAGCAACAGAGGGCTGCGTAGTCGCACCACATACACACGGTGCACGTGTTCACTTGTGTCCTTTTTTTCCCCCTCATTGAGTTTCCTATTTGATTCTCAAGATGAAATGCAAGGCTCTAAAGAGATCTAAAAAATCCTTAACAATTAAATGGAACTGCTGAACCTGGAAACTGCCTAGAAGAGAAGCTTAGTGAAGACTGCAAGCTGTGAAGGTCTTATCAGGAGAGTGGAAATGCACTGATGTACCAGTAACTAGGCACAGAAGTGTGAAGAACAGCCAACAGTGGCCTTTTCATGAACAACAGAGGCCCAACAGTAGGAAATGAATCCATTTGTACTAGTGGTATTACATCTCAGTACTCTGCAGGCAATTTTCTGATGGATTCTGATTTTCAATTGTTTTTGTACATTGAGATGTTTAATATCTCAAAACTCAGGAAATTTTACAAGCAATATGATACAACAGGATGTGGACCAAGGTGGAGAAAGAAAGATTAAGCATCAAAGGTAACAGTACATGCAACACGTGTGGCTGTTTTGTGGCTATTGCACATAGATAACATCTGTGTCTGAAACCTCATCTGCTCTAGTCCAATATTTTTAGCTCAGCAATTTAACTTTTGAAATTTGTTATGGACATCTTACAGTAACAGTCATTGTGCATTATAAGATAATTAGAAATCTAGACATAAGGGAGCTTTTTCTGATTGATGCTCCAAGTCAGAATTTAAGTGCACCAGTAGAACAGTGCCGAAGAGTCTGCACACAACTTATTCATAAAACACATTCACTAACAAGCCTTCCCAAAATGCTTCTTCTGCAGCCTCTTGCCTTAAAAACTACCTGAAGCGTACTACAATTGCCTGGAAATGCAGTGATCAGATATGTTGTTGACAGCTGCAGTATAAAAATCTACACAAATAGACTCAGATAGACAGCATCTTACTACTTATATATTGACCTATATTTGGCAAGAAGTTGTTATAACAAGACATACTTTATACTAATTTTAATGATACAACTCAATGTGTCTTATTGCAATTACAGGCCTGATTCAGGACAGCACGTGCTTAAATGCTGTCCTGAATTGAGGCCATGTATATATTTAAAATTACTGAAAGAAAAAAGCTAACCTTCCCACCACTTCTTCCAAACAAAATACTTTAAACAGACACTTTACCATGGAAAAATAGTTTATACTAATAGGAAAGTCTTACTAAGACTTTCTCCCATTTTTCTAGAGCTAAGTTTAACTATAATCTGAATACGCTGATCCCCTTTAAAGTGACCAAAAAAGAGGGTGTGTGTCACTTTTTATTTTGGTAAAGGTTCTCATTCTATTGTTTTTTTGTTTTTTTTAATTAAATACTGAGATATTGTCTACCTCAGAATGCTCCACAAGTAACTGGAGTACTAGTTAACTCAGCTGGCATGAACAGACACAGAAGCACCTGCAACAGATACAACATTGTTATTGGGGTGAGGAAGAGAAGTGAGGCCCAGGCTAAGGATATCCCTCTCCCCACAGAAATCAAACTGTGCAGGGAAGAACCCCTGCAAAGGACATGAGGATCTACAGAACCTCACTGCTCTCCCAACCATGTGAACTAGATAAAAGAAAGAAATCCCAGGGTGAAGTGAACCTGGGGACTGAGACTGCCAGCAGAAACAGACACAAACGTCTATGTACTAAAAGCAGCAGTTTTCCAACATTCACTATACAAACACCTGTCTAGATTTTGGCAATACACTTGATATATTTCATTAATACATTTATTTAGAATCAGATTAAGGTGTTTTTAATTTAAGGTAATTTTGTTAGGTACTATGCTAAAATTAATGACACGCCAGATAATTAATTTTTTTGACTCGATGGGGGAGAGGGGGAGAGGGAGAGAGAGAGAGACTGACTCTTCCTTACCTTTTTTCATTTCCATAGGACTTCTGTGCAACTTTTGCATGGAGGATTAGTACTGTTTGATCACCCCGCTCTTTTAGATAATTCCGCATAGCTTCCCTAAAAATTAAATTTAAAGTGAAAATAAGTTTTGGAAGTTTTTTTTTAGTTTTGTAGTTATAATAATTCAAATAGAACTTTAAGAAAAAAATGCAGCTGAGGTGGAAAGAAGCAAAACAGGGAGGATATGCAGCACACTAACAATACAGAGTTGGGTTTAAACCAGACGTTTTAAAAGATAAGTTTGGGGACAAAAAAAACAGTATTCAATTTGCACCTCACAACTGTAAGTTATACTGCAATACTTTTCAGTGGGTTTTCAACATCTACTATCATCACAAAGTTTTCCACTACAGGGAAACCTTGGGGTGCTGTAGAAGGACAGTGTTTATTTCAATACGTTCATTCACACCTACAGGGATGTTTTGAGGTCTTGTTGTTACCATTTACAATAACTTGCTACGCATATTTGTTCAAAAACATTGAGTTAATCCAAGGTCTCCTTCGTTAGTTTTATCTGATGTGCGCTGATGTGCCTACATGACATACATGGTCCATATTGGTTTTCTAACATTCGTCCATACAATGACAACAGAAGCCAGACAGAAGCTGTTCGGCTTAAAAACAAAGACAACCATCTCTTCAGTTGAATAGGTAGATGATGACATTTTACTAGTCTTCTGCATATTACACCAACCCTCCATTAAGCACTATAACCAATTCAAGGTCCCCTGGTCCTTACCTTCAAAGCCCTTAACTAGGTAAGTGCAAATACTGAAGTTACCTACTGAAACTGACAGAAGTAGAGATAAAACTCCGTGGAAGGGGTTTCAGGGCATTTTTGGTGAAGGGCATCCACCTAAAGGCAGCCACGCAGGAGATCAAACTCAACCAATGTTTGGATAGTTCTTTAATGGCACCAAAACATTTGTTGACCGAGAACTTTACTCAACCAAGGAAACAATATTCTTAGTTGACAAGATCTGTTTCCACTAGAAAGACCCCTCAGATAAAGAGAGCCTATGGAATACAAAAAGAAAAGGAGTACTTGTGGCACCTTAGAGACTAACCAGTTTATTTGAGCATAAGCTTTCAGTGAGCTACTGAAGTGAGCTGTAGCTCACGAAAGCTTATGCTCAAATAAACTGGTTAGTCTCTAAGGTGCCACAAGTACTCCTTTTCTTTTTGCGAATACAGACTAACACGGCTGTTACTCTGAAACCTATGGAATACAAACTCACCCAAGACAGTGGGGGACAGAACGTAATCCAACTGGGATGACATTTCAGCTTAAATTCTTGTACTTGGCACATAGATACCATGGTAACTGGTGCACCAGAAATATGTATATAAGTGGATGATTCATCAATACAGAAATATGGGCCAAATCACAATTTTAAATGTGGATTACCCTGATCTCGCGAAATTTGGCTAATAACTAGTAACATCGATACTATGCTGCACACAGCCATAAAGTATAGACAGTAAAAAACTGTTTCTCTCAAGTATATTTACATATACTATCTGAGACTATTTACATAGGTATTCAGATGTTCAGTACTTTGTAACTACGAAACCAAAGATTAATATCTTCTCAATGAATTATATTTACATATTTCAGTACTGACACAAAATTCTCCATTTTAGCTTCATTTAACTTAATCATAAACATATGTTCAAATTGCAGAGTGCATTATGCAATATCCATGAATATCTACAGTACTCATGTTAAACAACTGTTCAAAGAAACTGAAACAAATATAGTAAAGAATGCCCACGTGCTGTCAATTCTAGTGTATATTAAGCATTGTGTTGGGATCAAATTATCTCTACCCCTTTCTTCTGCTCTAAAAGCTGTATTCATAAAATCACTGTTGCCATATAGACCTAACCCCCTAAGAATGGAAAGACTATCCTCCTTTCTCTACCGCTTATCAAGAAAATGTTCAATAAGAACAAGAATACCTACCTCTTACATAGCTATTTTCATCAGTAGATCTCAAAGCACTTTAAGGAGGTAAGCACCATTACTCATCATTACTAAATATATCATTTTATATATGACTGCAAAAGCAAATAGCACAATAGAACAGAAGTTGCTTAGAGATCTTTTTATTCCTTCAAGGAACTTAAGCAATGAAGAGAAAAAGAATGTTTCAGAATTGCTGAAGAACATGTATCAGAAAAAAAAGTTATTTTCCAACTGGAGATGGCACGCAGGTGCAACATATTCTATTAGCATATAGGGCTTTTGATAAATAGAAAATAATTCAGTTAAAAGAGCATTTGAATTTTAACATAATGGTATATTCTTCAGACTATCTAAATGTATCATATTCTTACTTACATTTTCTATTATGTATTAAGTATAGGATTGCTAATTCAAAGGAAAAAGAGATACAAGAAAGGACTCCAATTCACCAGTTTCCACCTTCTTTGCCCTCTTGTACTCACAAGAAATCTATCTTCTGGGACACGTCTACCCAGATCCTAAAAGATGTTCTCTACTCAATTCTTTAAGCACGGATTCTCAACGAAGAGGTCAAGACCACAAGAGACATTGGGAGGTCTTAGTAGAGGATAGGAGAGGGCACTTCTTTGTTCAGATTTTATAGGATGGAAGTTCCTCAACATTTTACTACATTTTCAGAACATGGGGTCTTGGTATGTAAAAAAAATTAGAACCACCCACTCTCACATGGGAAATGGTTCCCGGGTTGAAGATACTTTACTAACCAAGTAGCTGAACCCTAGATTCATCAAAGTTAAGCATACAATACAATTTATGCCCTGATATACTACAGGATGTTCATTCAATTTTCCATTTTTAATTAATCCCAGGAAGGTGGATTCTACCAACAACTTTGGAAGCAGAAAATTCCAAAAGTGATTAACCTTCAAGGGGAGAAAATACTTCATGATTTTAAACCTAACCTGTTTAAAAAAATCCACAAATAGGTAAAGATAACTGTATAACTCATATGGGAAAAGAGAAAATCACCTGTTGATCTTATTTAAAACTATTATGGGATAAACTCTGGTTTGAGTTATAAGTACTTACAGCCTAAATATGAAGCAAGTTGAGCACAAAGCTAGAGTGTATCTGGAAATGCATTCCTGATGAAATGTACCCCAAACCTGACATGACACAAAACATGTTTCTTCTTGTTTTGCATAAGGCATCCTGCTACCTCACATAAAAGGAAGTAGGCCAGGGTACAGTGGGTGTGTTATGCCCCCAAACACTATTGTTCACACACAGAGCTATAAACAAAAGTGCAGGTTTTGTGCAAATCAGGCAAACGCAGTCGCCAGCATTAAGTAAACATTTACCTACAGTTGCCACACAGTAGTAGCCAAGATTACTATAGTTTTCCCCTCTCCACAGATTAATCAGTATTTATGGTAACTGTTTGGTAACAACTGGAAAATGGTGACTATTTTATGGCTTCTACAGTAAGTTATTCCTAGACAGAACAGGAATAAATCAGATAGAATACTTCACAGCCCTTCTCACAGCCTTTCATGAACAGCTTCCCTTGAGAATGTGGTACTACTTATCACTGGTCACACTTCACAAAACTTTTAGGTTAAGATCGTTCCCTGACAGCATTCTTGATTGTGATGTACATTGCTGCGCAAAAGCCATCAAATATAATATTTAAATTCTGCCAGTAAGAGAGCTTTGGCATTTGATGTGATTTCATTAGCCACACTTATCAATGAATATAGAATATAGAATGTATATATACTTGTCAATGAGGAGAGGTTTGAAGTCATCTCTGGAAACTTAGACCTGAGCAGATTAATACCTACTACAATGCTCCACAAATAATAAACGTTTGACTACATAAAAGCCAAGTGATTTCTGCAAAGAATTTTGAATTTCAGATTAAACAGAGAAATGAAAGGAAGGCAATCAATGTTCAGAGTACTATTTCTGGTTGATAATTTGTTTGTTAAAGCTTTCCATCTTGGGGGAAAGATTTTAAACCAACATTTTGAAATGTACTCTGATTCTCTGCCGAATGATTATCCTTCAGCACTGAAATTAAAGGCTGACAAGCTAAAATTTGTTATATATCTTTGAAAGGAAAAAATAAGTTTAGATAAAATGATAAACTATTCTATGCTCACCTGGTAAGACGTTTAGGTTGAGGTCGCTCACCAAATTTCCTGTAAACAAACAAGAAGCCAGTAATTTAAAACAAACATTCTGTGATAGATTTTTACACTTAAATATTAGAATTTGCTATATTCCTGTATCTTCTTATTTCCTTGATTATTTTTCTTTATTTTTTTATGCTGACATAATAAAGTATATACACACACACACTGATATATTTAAAAACACAGTACAAGTACTGATAACTCGTTTATGATTCAGAATGTTTTAAATTGAGTATGTTCCGTTTCTATTTTTGTTTAAAGCAAACCAGCCTCTTTACAGAGTTTTTCTGTAATACTGAAGACATTTCTTATTCAAATAAATCAGAAAAATTATATGTTATTCACATTTTAACTAAAATGAAAAAAAAGCCCCTCACTGTGAAATTGTTCTTAATGCACCAAAAGGCCTGGCAAATGAAATCAGCTATTATTGTCCAGTTGGGGGCGGGGGAGAGGGGGAAATGTAGTACAATTCCTACTAATGTCCTTGTTTACTATGCCTTCTGCAAAAAGTTACATTTGCCTCATTTTTCTGAAGTTTACTTTAAAAGTCCAAGTTTCTTAACTACAACAAAAATCAGATATCTGCTATTACCACCTACTAGAAGTGCCAGTAAGAACTGTTACTAATCAACACAATGACAACAACATTACTAATATTGTGATCATCAGTTGTCTGATTCTGAGCTGGCAAATACACTGCACTATAAATACTTCACATTAGAATCACTTTTCTAAGAAACTGGGTTTCCCCCGCCCAGTAAGTTTTTACAGTAGGGTTGACAAAGTTTATTATATACAATGGTTTAGAGACTCAAGAAAAGTTAGGTTCTCCGCTAACACATAGGTATAGATAGGGTGATTCAAAAACATCTAATAATCCAGTAGCATTGTGAGGTTATACTACCCTCACCACAAACTTTAAGCTAAATCTTCCTAAAAATATTAAAGTATGTAAGAAGATGCATACATGAGTTGTATGAAAACATTCTCTTCAGGAATACAAAGCAAACCAAAAAGATTAAGTCAGAATTGTCAAGAAGATTTGAGAAAAGGAAGGTAAGAATATTGCTCCCCTGCCTCAAAACACGTCTGTTACTATGTTCAATCTCTTAAAGGAAGTACAATCACAAGCTAAAATGAGAACAAGAAACATGTAGCAGCTAGCTCAACACCCTTCTACCTAAAAATAAATGATATGAGACAAGGAAGTCAACCATGCAACGAATACGCAGCCATTACTGGTAAATACACCAGAATGGCAATGTTCTTGGTTCAGTATATCATAAACAGATATATCTTTCCCTTTATGCTTCATGAACAATGAAACAAATCCATCTATAATAGCACTCTACAACATTTGAGGCTCCCTATTACATGACAAGAGATCCCCTAATTTATGGAGCAGATCTGCACTGAACTTTGTAGCAAAGCAAGTACAACACAGTAATGTTAACTGATTATGCAATTATTCAATACACTTAAATTTTATTTAAGTAATTCCAGAAATGCACCACAAAGTGAAAATATACAATTAATGCATATAATTTAATTTGCATTGTAACAGAGGAATACCATCCTGCTTAGGAGACCACCAAAAGAGAAAAACTATAGGGGACAGGCAGCAGCATTAATTTAAGGTGATTAAATCAATTTAAAAACACACCTGAAATATTAAACCAGTTCAACTTTCTGTGTAGACCAGACCGGAGTGTTTTGGAAGACATCTCTGTTTTAATGAATCTGCAAGCTTGAGTGAAGGATTTTGCATTTAGCTCTGAGCAGATGACAACCATCCACTCTCTGAAAATCAGGTCTCTTTAAAGTATCTCAATTTGGGCACCCCAAAATTGAAGTACCCAACATCACTAGTCATTTTTCTGAGTGTTGACCTAAACCTAAAAAGTGTATAAAAATTGATTTTACTTATTATTTATGCTTTGTTTCTTTTTTACATTAGTCTCAGCTTGAATAATGAATGCAGATTGCTCAATTTCACTTATTTTTATGTACTTCTGGCACCTTAGAGACTAACCAATTTATTTGAGCATAAATTGGTTAGTCTCTAAGGTGCCACAAGTACTCCTTTTCTTTTTGCGAATACAGACTAACACAGCTGTTACTCTGAAACTTATTTTTATGATCAGTATATAGCTGCTTTCATTTTATTTCTTGTGTGTTAGTGCAATGCTGAACTGTTTGGCCTTTGAACGTTATAAGAACTTATATGCTTCTATCTGGAATGTAAAAGTAAGTGTGTGTGTCTGTGTGTGTGAGATTTTAAACAAGAATATATGCTGCACTAACATCTATTTAGTCACTGTTCTCCTTTGGAGACTTACGACAATAGTTATATTTAAGGAATAAATAGGGTGAAAAAAGACCTGTAGATTTACCTTCCTGAGACTCTCACTGATCAGGCAGTGAACTATCTCTAACCAATGCCATCTGACCAACAGAAGCAGAACCTGAAAGTTGAGTAAGCAGTATGACTTTGTGGAGAAGTGCATTCTCTGTTGCAGTGCTACCTATATAGTGCAGCTCACTAAGATCACCTGATTAGGGTCCAATGCTCTGCGAGAAAAGTGGATTTCGATTTTTTATATTTATTTATATTCTGACTAGATCAGTTATTAAACTTTCATTTACTTATTTATATTATGGTAGCACTTGCAGGCCACAATGTAGATTAGGATCTTATTCTACAAGCAGCTGAATTATTC
Organism: Chelonia mydas; assembly: GCF_015237465.2. Lineage (NCBI taxonomy): Eukaryota > Metazoa > Chordata > Testudines > Cheloniidae > Chelonia > Chelonia mydas. Next base: position 105,828,732 of record NC_057852.1, read on the forward strand.
AAAGAAAGGAAAAGTGCCTGCCCCTAACTAATCACAATCTAAGGCCTTCTCTACACACACACGCGCGGTTTTTTGAGTTAAATCAGTGCAACTCCCTTGCAGAGACTCTCTTATTTCAGTTTAAGAGAGTCTTATGTGGTGTTACTGTGGCTTTAAGAGAATCTCCAGCGTGTTGGAGCAGACAGTGGGAGGAAGAAGTTGGTTTTAGGTTAGACTGATAGATGGACCTGAGTTAAGATGCTCTGTATATATGTTAACTATGTAGCTAATAAAGAGTCTAGTTAAGGTGCTGGCAGTGAAAGAAGTTAAAAAACCACCTATAGTAAAAGTTACTGAGAAGTGAAAAAAGTTTGATCAAACTAAGATGGATCAATTAAGAATTCCCACATTTCTAAAAATGTCGAGAAATGCTGTGGAAAACTGGAAAAGGTTTCAACAAATATTTGATTGATTTTTGAGGACACTGGGATCTAATCATAAAGAAGATGAAAAAAAGACTGTCATCTTTTTGAATATTGCAGGTACTGAAGGAATTTCATTATATAATTTATTTGAGCTTACTGTTAGAGAACGAGTGCACTATGAGTTTGTCTTAAAAAAACGTTAGGAATACTGTTTACCAAAAAAATGAAACATTCGAAAGATTTCAAATTTCACTCAAGAAATCAAAAGTAGGAAGAGACTTCTGCATCAGTCTTAACAGATCTAAAGATAAGAAATCAGAAATGTAATTTCCAAGAATCTATCTGAGTAAATGATAAGCAGTCAAACTGTGATGGGTCTAACAGATATCAGTGTAAGAAAAAGATTGTTAGAAGAACCAGATCTAAATCTGGAAAAAGCAGTGAGAATTTGCCAAACTGCTGAACTAAATCAACAATGATTTCATATTTTAGAAAGAAAACAAACTGATGTGAATATACACTTAATAAGAAAAAGTCTATTGAGGAAAACAGTGAAAATATGAAAGTTGAAAAATATGAGCATATGATAGAATGTTCTAGATATGGAAGAAGACACCAACCTAAACAACATCCAGCATATGGGCAAACCTGTCATATCTGCAAGAAACAAAATTATTTTGCAAAACTTTGAAAACGTAAAAGTCAAGTAAAATTAGAAATATACACTTAGTTCAAAATTCAAAAAAAAGTCTCAGAGAAGATGCTGAATAAGGAATACAGAGCTTTTAGTACACATGAAAACAATTTGTTTCTGGGTATTGTGAAACAGTCATTCTGTGAACTACAAGAAGGATTGGACGGTACACTATCTACTAATGGAACATTTATTTCATATGTAATAGATACAGGTGCACAAGCTACTATAACTTCAGAAGAAATTATAAAATATCTAAAAGTAAAAACCTGTATTAAGAGAACAAATTAATTTGCAAACTTACAATGGTGAAAAAAATCCTGTTATGGGTATTTGTGAATTACAAGTCATAGTTAAAGATAATTTAGAAAACGTACGTTTTTGTAGTAGTTAAGGGACTATTAATTTTTATTTTAGGTTTATAAACATGTTTAGCACTAAATCTAATTGGTAGAATTCAAACTATTCAGGATTCTGAAACACTGGAAATATAATATCAATTTACAGAGAGTTATTCACTAGAATTGGTAAATTAGATACAATGCATAAAATAGAGTTAAATGAAACAAAGAAACCAATAATACATGCAACTAGAAAAATACCCTTAGCTTTAAGAAATAGGGTACACAAGGAATTGGAAAGGTTAGTTAATTTAAATATAATTAAAAGAGTGTGAGAGCCAGCTGAGTGGGTGAATTCATTAGTAACAGTAGAAAACAAAGATGGATTCTTATGGTTATGTTTAGATCCCAGTGAGTATGTTAAAAGGGAACATTTTAAGATATCTACCAGGGAAGAAATATTTGGACAAATATCAGGAACAAAATACTTCTCTTCTTTAGATGCTTTGAATAGATTTAGGCTAATAGTACTGGAGTAAGAAAGTCAATTGCTATGCACATGTAATACATCTTTTGGATGTTATTGTTTTAAAAGATCACCTTTTGGATTATTTTCCGCTCCAGAGGTATTTCACAAAGCAATACAAAAGATTTTTGAAAATATATATATGGCACACAAGTGTACATAGATGATATAATAATATGGGGAAAAACTTTCCACGACACACCTTATATTGGAGTGTCCACACCAGGTAGTTCCCCTGATTTAACTAAGTTTCTCAACCTATTTAAATTGGTACCATTTTCTTGTCTAGATAGGGCCTAATTAGACAAGACAAAAAGTATTATCATTCACATTTTACAGATAGAGAACTGAAGCACAGAGAGATTAAGTGAGTTGCCCAAGGCCACACAGGTCTGTGGTAGAGCCAGGAATTGAACCCCGATATCCCGAGTAAATTCCAAAACCATCCTCACTTTGTACACTTACAGATGAAAGTTACAGATTTTGTTGAAACGGATGTGTGATCTTGGATAGGTACTGCTTCTACTTAAAGGAACTTTTTCTAAGCACATAAAGCTAAAATCAAGCCTGAGAAAACAAAACTATTAACTCTCTAAACTGCTATTTTTTTAAAATACAAATACTTTTGGGGGTTGTAGGTCCATGTTTGTTTACTGTAAGCCCAAATTGTGACTGCCTCTATTAAATCAAGCTGCCTTTTCTACAGCTGAATTATCTCAGTCCCCTTAAGCTGAAGTCCATGGACAGGTGAATGTCATATCATGGCATTTTTCAAATGAAAAAGAGGATGCTACCCTCTATGTTTTCGGCATTTCTTTTCTCACTGCAAACAGGTTCTAAAGTCCAAAGCTTTGTATGCACAAATGGCCACAGTCACAGCAATATTAAATATATAATTCACTGTTTGTAACGTCTTTTGGGATGCCTTATGCATGGAAAGCAATGTGAATAGATATTGTTTGTATCTAACTGGTAGCAAGGACAGAAGTCTCTTTTACATAAGGTGCTTAGCAGACTGTTGGTGTTCAGTGAACAACAAAGGGCTCCACACACTCAACAGCACAATGGACCCAAATTCCACAGCAGGTAACCCATAAATGCACTGCAATATTAATTATGAAAAACCAGAAAATTAACATAATGTGTAGTTGATGTGAAGTAACATCTTCTATGGGATCTCTAGATAAGGGCAAAAGTTTCCCAGTAAGGCTGAATGTTGAGAATCCCTATACAAACAACACTCAACTTCTGGAGACAGTATATGGTAGCTGGGTAAAGCTCCACCCTTTATGGTCCCCAGCTGCTGCCACACCTCTACCTTGGCCAGACAGAGCTCCAACCAACAGTAGCAGTTCATCAGCTTTGGCCCTTGGCTGCCACAACCCTTCCTCCGCAGTTTCTGCACCTCCACTGCATACTTTGCATCCTTGGTGGGATAGAGTTCTGCCCAGTGCAAGTGGCTCATTTTCAAAACCCCTGCATACCACATTCTCTCCCTAGGGCATACACCTTCAATGTTGGGCAAGGGTGGTCTTGACAAGGCAGGACAGCTGTTGTATCATATGCTGGCTCCTGCTTTTATGGCAGCAAGGTAGGACAATGTGCTGTTTAGGTAATTCACTGTGAACACAAAAAATTGTGTTCTTGTGAACACAAAAAATTCTCCATGCTGGGTGTCGGACTCAGGCTGTCTTTTTTGGGAAAACTTCAGCCAAAATGATCCAGCTATTTCTGAGAACAAGCCTAGAAAAAAAAATGTTTTGCTCCTGTTAAATTCTGGCAACCCTTTCTTTTAACAGCTCTCGCACCCCAATGTTTTAGAACAGGGACCTGAAATTTGGCAGGGGTTAACATTTGTGTCAAGGATGTGTCTTTCACCATCCACGTGAAAAATGCCCAATTTTAGCGAAGAAGTGGGGAGAGGCAAGACACTGAGATTGGACAAGCCATCCATGGAGGGAGATTGGGACTGAGAGCCACTAGGGATGAGGAACCTGTGAGTGAGGGGGAGGAAGAAGGAACTGGGTGGTTGAAGGGTAAGACTGGGATTGGTGGGCAAGAAAACTGGGACTGGGAATCTGGAGGGGTAAAACTAGGACTGCTGAACAAGGACACTAAGTCTGGGATCAGAAGCCTGAGGAGTGATGACCAGGACTGGCTAGGTGAGGAGAACATGAATGGAACTAGGAGAAGGCAGAACTGGGATAGGGTCAGGTTGAAGGGGACACGACAGATGGGGTAATGCTTGGGGGGAATGGGCAGAAAAGACCATGCACACTGAAATACACTTGTCTCCAGAGCCTGGAATGGAACCCCAAGATTCTTGATTCTCACCTTTCCCCCCTCTGCTTTCCACAACTATCTGTGAAACCTACTGGCAAAGTGCCCCACCCCCTTTAGACCAGCGGTACCCCAAATATTCCCCCCATGCCCACCCCAGCCTCGTGACCAGTAATGGCATGTGTCCACACACACACACACACACCCCAGGCCGGGAGCTGAGTCACAGCTGGGCTGGGGGCCGCAGCCAGGGGTGGAGCCAGCAGCTGAGCCAAGCTGCAGCCAGGGGCCAGGAGCAGAGCCGGGGCGCAGCTGTGGCCGGAGAGGAGCAGGCAGCAGAGTGGGGCTGGGTGGCGCTCTGGCCCATGCCCAGCCATGTCCCCTGGACATTCCTCTGCACCCCCCTAGGGGGCTGTGCCTCACAGTTTGGAGACGACTGCTCTAGCCAGAGAGGATGACAACCTTCTTCTGCATCAGTTACTCTGTTAGCACAAAGGATAGAGGTCTGTGTGTTGGATCTAAAGGTTCCAACCATGCTCAGGACCCATGTGGGTATCAATATGATGCCATGTGACTGAATGTCTATTTTTTCAGTTTGCATTTAAAAAAACCTAGGAAATTACACACAAGAACTATGTAAAACACATTAAGGTTGCAATGTCAAGTATTCCAAAATTAGGAAATGCCAGAATTAAGACTGACTGTGCAAAATCCTTAAATCAACAAATCATAACTGTTTTTACTATTCATTCACTACTCCATTCATAACAAGCCTAATTCAAAAGTCTGTATCACTGAATTTTGACTAAAGTTCTCAAGCAGCATTTTTCTTACTTTGTCTATTTGTAATTTTTGATCATTATTGAGAAAAATATTTCTTCAGTTTGCATGTGTATGGTGAAATAAACATTTACTGATAAAAAACCGAACTCTTCCAAGCCCACATATAATGCTAAGTATGCTGAAAAATCAGGTCCCAAGGGTCTCAATTTGGGCATCCAATATATTAGTGGGATTCCTCAGGACCAATCTTTTAACCACCATGAAATACAGAAAGATTAAGTTCCACTGAGGTGCCATGTATGAATGAGTGCAACAGTGTTTGTGTCAAAGAGAAAACAGGTCCTAAACAGCTCAAGAGCAGACACTTGCACTTGATTCCTAAACAGAAAACTGGGCGAAGAAGTGCGTAATTCAGTGACATCCTCAGACATAATGGTGATGAGTATGGTAATAAGTAGCTAGAGCAGATGATAAGTAGATAGAGCAGATGGATTCTTAGCCTGACTTCTAGGTCAGGTAACTGAAGATAAGAAAAGAAGGTTAAAAAGTTACCATGTATCTGCATGGCTCAGGTGAAGTAAATAAAGGGAGAAAAAAACCTGCTTGATGGACAGGAAATAGCCACTATGAGTTCGTGCTTGCTGTACAAACTTCCTTGTTATTACCACCAAGTAGCACTCCTTCAGTGCTATCATTTGTGGAAACACTAGAATAGACAAGGCCCAAACATTTTTTTACTTACACGTCATATTACCTTCTGAACAGCGTTAGATGATGGGGATAACAAATGCCTGAGCTTTCCCTACACTAGTGTTGGGCAAGGAGGTTTACCATAAGGCATGGTTTTCAAAACTATTTTTAAATTTTGTTTCATACTAGCTAAAGCCTGTCAGTCTGGGTTTTTAAACTACCATTTGAGAGTCCCAATAGAAGAAAAGAGAAGATAATCAGATACCAAGATGATCTGACTGTACAATGTTATTGTAGCAATATCAAGCGGAAATTGTAGGAGCAGAATAGCTCCCTTCAGAAGATGAGAAACAGTTTGTAAGACATCAACAATTGTTTAGAGCAACCAACACAAACGCATACGCCCCCATATTTAGTTATAAATGAACTAAAACCTTGAGAAAGTTATTTTAAGTAAAAATGAACAATTTTTATATTAGTTCCTGCTATATCTCTATATTGACTGCTAAAATAAAAAATGAATTTTAAGATTTCATTAAGTGTCCTGATTTCAATGGTATCAGATAAGTCCCTTCATGGAATCCATAATTTACATTAATTTCAGCAGCTATTTCATTCTAAATTGTGTAGATCCCAGTGTAGGATATCCAATCTACTCTGCTATGAAAGCTCGCTCAGTAGTGAAATAACCCCAGTATATTTACACTTTTCCTTAAACTATACTAAAATGAGGATTTCAGGGATTTGAAATGTTACTGTAAACATCTTATCTTCTTCAAAGTGCAATATTAATTGTCCTTAAATCAATATTTAATTTATTCATTTATACTGCTCCAGGTTTAAGGATTAAAATATGTAAAAAATTAAATGGGTATGTTGTGATTACATTTCCCCATGTAACTTTGATATACTAAAGAAAATAAATTTTGCCACATGTATGAATTCCAACAAGATTCCTAATTATAATGGTACCACAAATTAGTAGCTTATCGAGGGCATGGATGTAACAAAAACGTGAACACCAATGCTCAACTGCTTTTTTTGCTCCCATTCTTGCTATTCTTTATGGTTTATACTCACTTTCATGTCACAGAGCTGGAACAGTACCCCAGCGATGAGATACCATTACCAACGTCTATTTTCACTTGTTTTAGCATATCCAGAATTCCCTGGACCCTCTGTGACATTATGAGTCTAATATAATATCTCATTGAAAGGTGACAGGGCCAGAAAGAGTTAATTAACTCACAGACTGACCTGACCCATGGCCGAACTTTAGAGACTGGTTAGGAAGATATGTAAATGAAAAGAGCTTTGAAGTGCAAGCCTCTATTGTTACAGATAGAAGAGTAAATGTTTGCTCAGGTCTTGTGATGTAAGCAAACAAGTCTTGTCTATGGCTATAGCTTTGATTCAAAGATCAAAAAAGGAAAATTAACATTTAGGAAGATACTTGAGTGAAATAGTACTATTGTCTATGTCTCTTTGAAGGTTGTAATAACCTGTATCTGAACTGTTTAATGGATAAATTATCCTGTGCTAATTGCCATGATGCTTGGAAGAAGGAAAGTTAAGCCTATTGTTTTCCCAGGCCAAAAGGCTGCAGGAAATGTATAAAAACCTTGGGATATGATCCTTCTTCATCTCAGATCTGCTTTGGGTTTCAAGAGGGGGAAATCTTAAGCCATAAGGATTGAGATCCCCAGTCGCTGCCTGGAGTCACCCTGAATATGGACATTGGACTATAACCTATGGACTATTTCTAAAAGGACTTTTGGCAACTACAAGCTCATCTCTGCTATGTAACTGAACCTCAAGAATTCAACTCAAGTCTGTATGTATATTGATCTTTTAACCAACACGCTCTCTTTTTTCTTTTTTAATAAATTTTAGTTTAGTTAACAAGAATTGACTATAGCGTGTATTTTGGGGTAAGATCGAAGTTATTATTTGACCTGGGTCTGGGGCTTGGTCCTTTGGGGTCAGGAGAACCTTTTCTTTTATATGATGAAATAAGATTTTCAGAATTTATCATCATATGTTTGACGTGTGTCTGGATGGAGGCCTGAGGCTGGGTACTTTAAGGGAACTGCATTATTTGGACTTCTGAGTAACCAGTGAGGTACTATAGAAGCTGTTTTGTGCTGGCTTGGTAAATCTAAGTTTTGGAATATCCACCAGCATTTGGGGTTTGTTTGCCCCGTTCTGTTTGCAGTTCACCCTGACTGAGTGACTTTAGCTGGCTCCCTCCCACAGGCAGCACCGTCACACCCTCACATGTACAAGTTCAAGTTCTCCGATACGTAGATACAGTAAGACTTCCTGAGAGACTAAGACAAATTTTGAACAAACAACTGGCTATGTCTTCCCAGTTCAAGACAGCAAGAATTACTCCCATAAAGTTTCCTGGCTGATGAACAGGGGCTGAAATATACTGTCACTTTATATTTTAAAATATTATAATATATGGGAGGTCGTAAACCACAAAACAAAATTCACACATGCAGCCTACTAAGCTAATAAGCCCCCATAAATGTCTGATACAGGCACAGTTAAAAATCAGAAAACAGCCCATCTTACTGAAAATAAACACAAAATATAACAATGCAGAAACACTGAAGTAAAATAAGAACAAAATGTCTTCAGTCTTCCCTCAAAGGAGCCAGAAACATATTACAGCAAATATCTAGACCTCTTTCTAAAAGATATGCTGTAGGTCAAACAAAGTTAAGGTCTTGATGCACGTTACTAACTTCTTTGGCCTGTGTTATAAAAGAGATCAGACCGGATTATGCAAATATTTTCTTCTGGCCATAAAAATCTCTGAATATCCTTGTGAAGAGAATTCAAAAGGAAAAAGCCCTGCTTCCTTCCCAGAGGGAGAGCTGGCCAAAACATGAAAATCCCTTCCCATGAAAAATTTGGATTTTTTGAAAGAAAAAAATTGCCCAAAACTAGTACAAAATGTCAAAAAAGAAGAATTACTCCATGGAAATGGTTTTTTTTAAACTCCATTCTGGGAGAACCAAAACTAATGTTTTTGGCCACCCGCCTGGAAAATTCAACTGTCTTAACAAGGGTGTGTGTGTGCTCTCATCAATTTCATGGGTGGAGGCAGAGCACAAGGGTGTGCTATAGGAGCCCTCAGGTACAGCTTTTATCAATTTCACTTGCAGAATGTGAAATTGACAAGAGCCTTCCAGGCAGGCAGGCAGTAATTCTGATTTTCCCCAATGAGAAAAAAAAAGAAATTTTTGGCAAAATTTAAATTTTCTCATGGAAAATTTCAGTTTCGCAAAAATGGCATTTTTTGTAAGAAAAAACATGCTGATGAAAAGTGTGCAATCAGCTCTACACAGAAAGCATGAAGCAGATGTTCAAAAAGGCACAGAATATGACTGGTACAATTTCTGCCCACAAAATTTTCACCCACAAAATTGAACAGCAGAATATTTTGCACAAGCAATTAAACTTCAGGAACAAATCAGGTCAAATTAGGGACAAATTAGGTCAATCAAAAGCATGTTTCACTTTATTATAAAAGCCACTAAATAGTGAAATGAACTGAATCTTGTTTTAATTGTAAAAATCTCAAACCACCGACACATTAAAATGTGGCTAGTATTGCAGGGAGAGATTGTCTATACTACGGAACATCTTTAGAGGGTTCAAACAACTTTTCATGAGCCAGAAGAGAGATTTTTGCAATATTTCAGATGGATGCTTAGAGATGGCATTAACCTCCAGATTTGGGGTTAGGAGGAAACTTCCCTTGAGAAAGGTTATCCTGTTTCCTAGTGCAAGGTTTCTTGTACCTTCTTCTGAAGCTTTTGGCACTGGCGACTGTCAGAAATAAGATACTAGACTTAGATGATCCAATATGACAATCATCTGTTTATCAAGTGAGGATTCTCACTCTTTTAGATGTCAATCTAGTGCGCGAAGTAGGAGACTGATTCCACTCTACTCAGGAGTTACGGAAGGTGAGCCTTGTGAAGTGTGTGCTCATTACTGGAGCAAGGCAGCTAAAAGAACTAGACCGTACATGGAGGACATAGGGATAAAGAAGGTTTTGGTTTTAACTGCTAGAGGAGAGTAACGCTTGAAAGACAGAGAACCTTGAATGGGACTCCAGATTTTCATAAAATCGGTGGAGGAGTTTTGATACACTCTGTGGGGATCAACAAGAAGGAATTAAGAGAATTTCTGGCTTCTCCAGAGCAGCAAGAGTAAGCAGGAAGGAAACTTTGCAGACTTGGGAGCATGACAATAGAGCATTTTTTGCTCTTTTCTGTAAATGGGTAGTACACTGAGGGTCCTTAAAGCGAAACTATGGGAACTGGCATTCCAATGAACTTTGGGTGATGTTATGGTTAGTGCTTTAGCATACAAGAGGACTTTTAATCCTTCATTTAAAAACCAAGTTTCTCAGCTGGCAGATGTGATTATTTTATAAACACATATACAAGTAACCATATGACACAAACATTGTCACAGTAACAGTTAAATTTGAAAAAGGGAAAAAATAATAACTTTAGCTTGGTTGAGGAGCAGTTAAAGGAAAGTTTCTATTACTTTTTTAAAGGAACTAACAAAATCATTCTGACTACTGTACTTTCATGTTTTCTCTCTCCCCACAACTCTTTGTAAGTCACTTATGGGTTTTTTTAGATTGCAAGATCTTTGTACAGGCATCATGTCTTCTCATATGTTTGTACAGCACCTAGCACAATGAGGCCTTGATCCTGACTTGGACCTACCAGCATTACCACAATATAAACAAAACATTTTTTTTAAAGTATATAGTGTGTTGCTATGTTGTTCTGAGTCCTAGTCTTGTCTACTGATGACCCTTGTACCCTACATATTCACATTTGCAATAGTAGAATTCACTTTACGAATAGTATTTTTATAAATTTTGCTTAAGGTATTGCTACTGGCACAAGGTTCAATTAAAAAGAAATGCGGAGAATGAAATTCACTGTTGCCTAGTCAGTAATATATTTATGAAACTTGTATGGGAACTAATATTTTTTTCAGCAATTAATTGGCTTGAGCAAAAGCTGCATCTGATGGAATCTTTATTTTTCAAACATATTGAGACTCTACTTCTCCTGTACATATTTTGTCTTTTTTCTGATCTCTCTCAGGTAAAATTTAATCATCACTTGGTAATAGGTGTGCCAGGTTTTTTTTATAAAAATATATAATTAGAATTACTGAATATGGGAATGCAACAGATGTAATATATATGGATTTTAATAAAGGATACAGTCCCATGAAATCCTGAAAATGTATTCAAATTAGTCTGGCTGTGACAACATCATATGGAATTAAAATTGGCTAATAATAAAGCGCAATGAATCAAACTGTAGAGGTGTTAGAGAAGGGACTATCTTTTGCCATCAGAATTCAGCTAGTTATTAAAATATTAATACTTTTGAAAATAGGAGTATACTCATTAAATTCATAGTGTTACAAAACTGGGAGGAGTTGCAAACACTAGTGGGGACAGACAGATGGTATCATGCAGAAGTAGTTTAACTTGTAGTCAAGTTTTTGTGTGTGCAATTCCACACCAAACACCACTCAACATGCATCATTGAAAAAGCAAAATTAAAAACCAATTTCTGCTTAACAAGACATTTAATTAAATCAAACATTACATATATCCTGAGTGAAAAACTGTCTGCAAAACTAAAATAACCTTAACTCTAACCCTATAGAGACATCAGCCTCAACATCTTTCCTTTTTTACTACAGTTCACAATTAGGGCCTGATACTGCAGAAGTTTGCATGGTTAATGGTATGCAAGATGAGGCCCCCTAAGTTGTTTCATTTTGGATCAAGGGCTTCAAGGGCTCTAAGAAGTTTGCATATATAGTTGTCGACATCTTAAATTTGTGAATGCCAATGTGTGGTGTAATGACCATAACACTGCCATCCTCCTATGTTCCCGTGGTTATACTTTTCATAAGAACTTGTAAACAGTATGTTAAAACCTTAAATATGGAGTATGATCCAGACTTAGAAGCTTAATATCTACAGACCCACTAGTTCTGTATTTACAGATGTGCATATACTTAACACATCAGTGACTTCGGTGCTAGGGAATCCTGGTGACAGGAACCAAAGATAGATACATGAATCTTAAGCATCTGGAATTTCTCTATGCTGTAATTTAATTAATAATTTGTAAAATATGTATTTTCCTATGTTGTTTATGGCTGTGAAGATCGAAGTGACCATAAACACTGATAAGATTGCTGTCTGCACATCACCAAAACAACGGTAATCCCCCCATGTAGTGATGTCTTAAGAAACAAAAACAAAATCTCCTAAGAGACAACCTTATCCATTCATATGATTTTTTTCCATTTTGTGGGTGCATATTCATGAATGACTTTCATGGATTTAAAGCCAGAGGAACCACTGTGATTATCAAGTCTGACCTCTTGTATAACAATACAATAATAACTTCTATTAAACTCAGTGTCACAATTGTGTATTTAACCTTAGTTGTTGATTCACAGTTTTCAATATTTGATTGTCAGATGTTGTTGATTGAATTGGGTATTTGATTTGTACTAAACAACCTTAACCAAGATTTTTGGTTTTCTGACAGCTGACACAGGAAATGTTAAATAACATGCAATGTGCTGTTGAGACCCTGATTTGAGATCTGTATTTGAGCAGGTGGCGTTCTGTGTCTTCCCAAAGCTAAAAATCGGTAACACCCAAAAGCCATGCTCTTCAGGCTTAAAAACAAACAAACAAACCCTGCCCCCAAACCAGTTAAAAAAATGGAAGCAGGTTATTTTTTAGAGGCTGCCCAGGAACTCGGGAGCCATTTGATATTTGTTATCACTTAAGATGCAAATAAACAAAACCTATTAAGATGCCATATACCTCAATATACATATTTTGATTTTTTTTATTGAAATATTAAGGCATTTCATACTTTATTCTTCCAAATGTTGTATGAGGCATGGAGCAAAAGGATAATTGACAATCAAGTGCCTTGACACTCAATTAAATGTTCATTGGTATTACGATCTGTTAGAATTTTCTAAAATTCAGAGACGAAAGGCACCTTCAACAGAAAAATCCTAGTTTCTAAAAAGGAAAATGTAGGTTGAATAACCAGGAAAATGTTAATATCATTATACTGTAGAGTAGCTTCCCTAAGGGGTATGGTGGAAGCTACATCAGTAGGGACATCCGATACTAAACTGGACAAAATACCAGAAACATGTATTACTGCAGGGAACAATCCTGCACTGAGAAAGAGATAGACTAGATGATTTGATGGGTCTTTTCTCTCTAATTTCTATGATTCCATAAATAAATTCTTCAGAATTTTTAAGTGCACTAGCTGTTCTCATCCCCAACCTTCCCTCTTAAGTTAACTTTTACTGATTATCAGAACATTAGGGGCCACTGCAGTCTAAGTTAATACAAGCTGTGAAAGGTTCCAACTCCTGATGATTAGTCCGGGTAACCTCTGAGGGAAAGGAATCTTAAAATTCCTCAGCTTGCTCACATCCTAAACATTTTAGATGCCCTTTGCTGCTTCCTCTCACTTAAATATGGCCATGAAAGTTGTCTCTGTCATTTCCTTAATAAAAATGCTCTGGAGCAGCAGCTCAGTTCTATGCAGAAACCACAGAAAGTTATGCAGATCCACTGTACCACAGTAATGAACATTTTAAAAAGGGCTCATTTGTTTAAAATACTCGGTAGAGTCTCTGCAACATGAAAAGTTTTCTTTTTACAAAATGCCTGGTTATGCTGACAGCCTGATAAAATAAACGGTGTTGCAAAGGTACTTTGCATCTGAAGAAATAGGCACTGTTCTTGGAAAAAATGAGCTTGCTGCCCCCGCCCCGGCCAGTACAATTCTATAATAAGGACAGCCTTTAGGGCAGAGGTGGGCAAACTACGGCCCACAGGCCACATCCAACCTGTGGGACCGTCCTGCCCAGCCCCTGAGTTCCCGGCCGGGGAGGCTAGCCCTGGGCACCTCCCCTGATGTTCCCCTTCCCTTGCACTCTGAGCACGCCGCGTCGCGCTGCCAGTGCTCTGGTCCGCCGCTCCTGGGCAGCGCGGCGGCATGGCTGCAAGCTCCTGCTGCTCTGAGTGGCATGGTGAATGGGGGGGTTGGATAGAGGGCAGGGGGTCCCGGGGGTCAGTCAGGGGACAGGGAGGGTTGGATAGGGGGTGGGTCCCAGGCGGCCTGTAAGGGGGCAGGGGTGTGGATAGGGGTCGGGGCAGCCAGGGGACAGGAAGCAGGGGGCAGTTGGATGGGGCCGAGATCCTAGGAGGGGGACAGGGAGTGGTTGGATAGAGGGTGAGGTCCTGGGGATCAGGGGACAAGGAACGGGGGGAGTTGGATGGGTTGGGGGCTCTGAGGGGGGCAGTCAGGGGGCAGGAAGTGGGAGGGGGAGGATAGGGGGCAGGGGCCAGGCTGTTTGGGGAGGCACAGCCTTCCCTACCTGGCCCTCCATACGGTTTCGCAACCCTGATGTGGCCCTCGGGCCAAAAAGTTTGCGCACCCCTGCTTTAGGGTCTGTCAGTCAACACAAATCTAAGAGTTCACAAGGTTACCCCTCATGCCTTAGCCCATGCAAGGTATGTGTATACACTGATAAAATCGCTTTCAGCCACCATGACATTGCAGACATTTATTATTTATATGCTACAAGCACTTAGAGACTGCGATCTGGATTGGGGCCCCACTGCTCTAGTAGTCATATAAACACATTTATAAACAGTCAAGACAAACAATACACAAATACAGACAATGTCAAAGGTATGTCATTAGTTAGCCTCAGCCACATTTAAAATAAGCTGCAACATCTGCACCCATGCTCACACTGCAGTTAGCTTGCTTCATCGCTACTGACCCAATATGCACTCTTTGCTGCCCAAGCTACAGAAACAGATACAAGAATTAAAAAACTGCACCAACCTAATGGTATCTGCGTAACCGAAAGTGAATAAAGGCATGACTTCTCCTACTCATGAGCTCCAATGTCACTTCAGCTGCTCTTCCCCATTTGGAGGGGGAGTGCTATATGGCCTAACTCCACCATTGTTCTTTGGGGAGTCCAGAAGTGAAAGAATAACACCAGTCTCTCCCCCCGCCACCCCCAGTCAATACACAGAAAATTCCTTAACTGTCATTCAAAACTTTCTTAAAAACCCACCTGTTCCATGATGAATTCCACTGACCATGCACCATGCATTTGTACGGCATGGTCCTGTACTACACCAGACTACGTTCACAGACAGCAAGTCCTCCAAAACAGAGAACGTGCTACTTGTTTGAAACAAGTCTCCAATTGTACAGCACTATACACACTTTTGGCACTATACCAAATAAAGCTCACAGAAATACAGGAGAAGAGCGCTGGTTCTCTTAGTCACGCCCTCTCACTGAAATCACTTGTTCAATTAGAAACTCCCTCTCCCTTTTCTTACCCTCTTTCATCCTCCCACAGTTCTTTCATCACTGTCTTCTCTCTTTTCCAATCCCCAAAGAAAGAAAACAGAGGCAGCCACAGTTGCAATGCTGCGTCGTTGTTCTGTTTTAATAAGTAGGTTAACTTTTAAACAGTTTACAAGAGTAAACAAGCTCACTTCTACAAAAGCGTCATTTTGCATTTGGAAGAAAAACTCAGCTAGTAAGTTATCACAACCTCGCTACCTAATTCCAAGGAACACAAGATACAGTCCAACCTAAAGTGGTTCGCATTTTAATCCAACTAAAACTCATGCAATTCTGCCACAAGGATAAATAAATAAACCAAGAAAGCCAGTATGATACCTTGTCTAAGGCCAACAATGTGCCTGACCATAAATCTGAAGATACTTTTCATGTATTCAAATGTTACCATAGTTATCTGCTGTTACAGGCTGCATTATTCCAATGATCTTTCAAATCTATGAAAGGTTAATATACAATTAATAGAAATACAGAAAGTGGCACTTGCAGTGAAAACCAGAATTTAACATGTTTATTCTAACACACTATAAAAGGAGTAATTTTTAAAGATACCTTTTATCAGATATGCTACTACATTTTGTATTAACCCCTCATGAATGAATAAGGCTGACTGAAAAGCTCAGCGCAAACTGCAGACTTTCAGACACTTACCTCAGCAACTGAAAGAGATATCAGCTTGAAAAAATCAGCATGCCAACAGAATCTCAGTCCCTAAAACACAATATAATTTGGCTCAGCTATTGTGATTACATTGGGAATGTTCAATGTAAGGCTCTAGTCTGAAATATCTTTATCCACCAAAAAAGGTAAGAAATAGAGATAGCAAGATGTAAAATGTACACAAGTAGTTCAGAAAATTAGCCACTGAAATGATCAGTGAATTTAACAGGTGGTCATACTCTGGAGTGATATCATAGTATTACATATTTAATGCATCTCAATGCTACCTAATTTGCTCAACTTACAAGTTGATGTTTCTTCTAACTGCCAGCCCTCTAAACCCAAAGTCAAGTGCTGTTCTCTCTTGAGGCCTGGTCAACATTTAAAAGTTAGGTTGACATAGTAACAGTACTCAGGGGTGTGAAAAATTTACACTCCTGAACGTTATAGCTATGCCGACCTAATCACCAGTGTAGATGCAGACAGATCAATGGAAGAATGCTTCCATCAACCTAGCTACTTGGAGAGGTCGAAAAACCCCTTCCATCACTGTAGGAACAGTCTACACAGTGGTTCTCAAAGCCGGTCAGCTGCTTGTTCAGGGAAAGCCCCTAGTGGGCCGGGATGGCTTGCTTCCCTGCCATGTCCACTCCCACTGGCCGCGGTTCGCTGCTGCAGGCCAATGGGGGCTGCAGGAAGGGCGGCCAGCACCTCCCTTGGCCCGCGCCGCTTCCCGAAGCCCCCACTGACCTGGAGCGGCGAACCGTGTCCAGTGGAAGCCGCGATCGGCCGAACCTGCAGACGCGACAGGTAAACAAACCGGTCCGGTGCACCAGGGGCTTTCCCTGAACAAGAGGCGGACTGGCTTTGAGAACCACTGCTCTGCACTACAGCTTCTAAGTGGCATAGCTACAGTGGCATAGCAGTGCCGCTGTAGCACCTATAATGTAGATGTGGCCTGATCCACATACCACAATCAGTAAGAGATTTTGCAACTGATTTTAGTTATTTCTCAGAAAATAATCCTCACCCTCCCAAAGCTGTACTAGCTCTATAGTGCAAGTTGGAGTAAAAACTTATTTGTCAGCTGATGAAACTGTGAATATAAAGAAGAAGCAGAGCGAATGAGTCAGAATGACCACTTTTTACAGTCGTTTTCTGACCATAACTGCATAGTGGAGTTCAGACTGTAGCAGCAATTTCTAAACTGCAGTAGGAGTTAATTTAAATTACATAAACCTTCTCAATATATTATGTGTTTGTTTTTGTTGCTAGACTACTTAAGAGTCTAACTGACAGAAGTCAGAAATGAAAGAGACCTACTATTAGACTATTTAGGCAACTTTCATGCCAGTGTGGGATTGATTGTTCTCTACAGTGTAATATGAGGTTTTGTTCTATCTTGTTTTCAATGTCCGAACCTCTCCAGTTTTCAAAGAACAGAGGTTCCTGTTCTTAACTACACCTTCCATCCCTGAAGTGGAAGACAGTAATAAACTTTAATCTTATACTCACATGGAAGGGGTCTCGTACGAATCACATAAAACCCGGAGCCATAATGAATTTCTTTTAACTGCCATCATTCCATGCAATGCCAGTAGTACACACTATAAAGAGAAACTATGAATGACCCAACAAGGAAGTGGTAAAGGACTAAATTGAGCTTGCAATAGTGTCATTACCAAGGAGGAAGGCTCTTACCAAACTAAACCAATCTTGCTAACCTTAAAAGGATTTTTTTCTTCCCTGAGCATTTCTGACCTTCTTAAACAATCTTTTAGGCTGTGGATCAGGATGCTCACAACCCACTTTTGAGCGACTTCTACCCACTGCTCAACTAAGTAGGAAAAGGTGATCATTCTTTTGTGCTCTTATGCTTACCTATGCCCCACAACAGGGAATTTCATCACCACCACTGGAACCACTACTTCCCTACCAACGGATCAGTTACAGCAAACAAAATAAAATACAGTTATTGCTACAATTTCAAAAGAAGGAGAAGACAGAGAATCTTAGCAGCATCTCAAAAGAGAGACTTAATATTTGAAGGAAACAAAGAAATTGTTCAAGATTTCCTCACAGTCTCTAACAACAGAGCTGGAGAAGCTGAGGGAGAGCTTTCCAAGAAGAAATGATTGTAGCTACAAGTTTGCTATAAATCTTAGACTGGTGTTGCAAACAAACAAAAAATCAATGGCTAAATGTTAGGCCATTTCTATGGGTGCTTCAGCAGCACAGCTATGGCACTACAGCTATGTTGCTGTAGCACTGTAGTGCAGATACTTGTTACAGCAATGGAAGGGGGTTTTCCACAGATTTAGGTAATGAACCTCCCCATGAGGCAGTAACTAGGTCAATGGAAGAACACATCAGGAGTTAGGTCAGCTGAACATGTGAATTTTTCACATTTGAGTGCTGTAGCTATGGTCACGCAAACAGTAAGTGTAGACCAGGCCTAAGATAAACAAGGACAATGAATCTGCAGCTTTTGAAGCAAGTGTCTTGTAGGAGTAAAATCTGGATAATAAAGTTTTATTCTGCTACAAGTTAGGAGTACTTTAGCTGTATTGTTTCAGTGTGTTGGTGACTCGCCTGACTAGACTCTGTTTTGCTGCCTTCCTCCCAAATTTGGACAGACAGACAGACATTTAAAATATATGGGGATTACAGCACACAAAGCTATATGGCAGTGAAATGTGTTAACCCTTGTGATATTTACACATAGTGTAAAAACTTTATATTGTTTGAGGATACTTTAGCTCTAAGCTATAATTTGTCTTGCATTTGTATTAAAATACTAAAACAATAACAAAGTTCTGCACTTTAATGAAGGCAGGACTAGTCTACTAAAGATGACCTCAAAAAAGGGCAGCGGCATCCCAGGTATAATATCTAGAAAACGTGAGAATGTGTGAAAATATTACATAACTGATTACCCTTGCAAGTATAGCGAAGTCTTAAATTCTCTCTGTGATGGAGGTAAAATTAAACTATCAAGGTGGAAATACAACTCTATTTTGTATAGTAACTTCCTGAGAGAGTTCCTCCCCAACCCCTTGCAAAAGCCAGTACTGCAAACTCAAACTGAAATTTCAAAGACAAGCTGTGTTCCTTCTGGCTCATCCATCATTAAGTCTAATAAAGATCTTGCAGCTGGAATTTAATTAATTTAATTCTGTTTATGATGCATGAGCCAAAGCAGAATCTAGATCATTCTCCTATAGATGTGTTTCTGCAGTGCTTAAAGGTGTGGGAAACGGTGACAAAAATATCTGAAACTAAGGTAAGGGAGATAGTGAGACTGACTACACTGAGAGAACAGAACTGTTGAGTATGAAGGTGTCATTTTCATACACTGTCACTCTGTTGACTATAACCATATGTGAAAGGACACCAAACCCTCTGCAAGTGAAAGCAAGAGAGACATAACATTCTTCCTACCTAGAATTCTTCAAAAGTAGAACCATTTAATAAATAAATAATAATAATAATAAATCCAAATAGCTAGGACCAAAACTAGCTTCAGGTGGATGAGGCTTTCTTCCGGCAACTCACGGAAGCTACTAGATCGCATGCCCTGATTCTCATGGGTGACTTTAATTTTCCTGATATCTGCTGGGAGAGCAATACAGCGGTGCATAGACAATCCAGGAAGTTTTTGGAAAGCGTAGGGGACAATTTCCTGGCGCAAGTGCTAGGGGAGCCAACTAGGGGGGGCGCTTTTCTTGACCTGCTGCTCACAAACCGGGTAGAATTAGTGGGGGAAGCAAAAGTGGATGGGAATCTGGGAGGCAGTGACCATGAGTTGGTTGAGTTCAGGATCCTGACGCAGGGAAGAAAGGTAAGCAGCAGGATACGGACCCTGGACTTCAGGAAAGCAGACTTCGACTCCCTCAGGGAACAGATGGCCAGGATCCCCTGGGGGACTAACATGAAGGGGAAGGGAGTCCAGGAGAGCTGGCTGTATTTCAAGGAATCCCTGTTGAGGTTACAGGGACAAACCATCCCGATGAGTCGAAAGAACAGTAAATATGGCAGGCGACCAGCTTGGCTTAATGGTGAAATCCTAGCGGGTCTTAAACATAAAAAAGAAGCTTACAAGAAGTGGAAGGTTGGACATATGACCAGGGAAGAGTATAAAAATATTGCTCGGGCATGTAGGAAAGATATCAGGAGGGCCAAATCGCACCTGGAGCTGCAGCTAGCAAGAGATGTCAAGAGTAACAAGAAGGGTTTCTTCAGGTATGTTGGCAACAAGAAGAAAGCCAAGGAAAGTGTGGGCCCCTTATGAATGAGGGAGGCAACCTAGTGACAGAGGATGTGGAAAAAGCTAATGTACTCAATGCTTTTTTTGCCTCTGTTTTCACTAACAAGGTCAGCTCCCAGACTGCTGCGCTGGGCATCACAAAATGGGGAAGAGATGGCCAGCCCTCTGTGGAGATAGAGGTGGTTAGGGACTATTTAGAAAAGCTGGACGTGCACAAGTCCATGGGGCCGGACGAGTTGCATCCGAGAGTGCGGAAGGAATTGGCGGCTGTGATTGCAGAGCCCTTAGCCATTATCTTTGAAAACTCGTGGCGAACGGGGGAAGTCCCGGATGACTGGAAAAAGGCTAATGTAGTGCCAATCTTTAAAAAAGGGAAGAAGGAGGATCCTGGGAACTACAGGCCAGTCAGCCTCACCTCAGTCCCTGGAAAAATCATGGAGCAGGTCCTCAAAGAATCAATCCTGAAGCACTTGCATGAGAGGAAAGTGATCAGGAACAGTCAGCATGGATTCACCAAGGGAAGGTCATGCCTGACTAATCTAATCGCCTTTTATGATGAAATTACTGGTTCTGTGGATGAAGGGAAAGCAGTGGATGTATTGTTTCTTGACTTTAGCAAAGCTTTTGACACGGTCTCCCACAGTATTCTTGTCAGCAAGTTAAGGAAGTATGGGCTGGATGAATGCACTATAAGGTGGGTAGAAAGCTGGCTAGATTGTCGGGCTCAACGGGTAGCGATCAATGGCTCCATGTCTAGTTGGCAGCCGGTGTCAAGTGGAGTGCCCCAGGGGTCGGTCCTGGGGCCGGTTTTGTTTAATATCTTCATAAATGATCTGGAGGATGGTGTGGATTGCACTCTCAGCAAATTTGCGGATGATACTAAACTGGGAGGAGTGGTAGATACGCTGGAGGGGAGGGATAGGATACAGAAGGACCTAGACAAATTGGAGGATTGGGCCAAAAGAAATCTGATGAGGTTCAATAAGGATAAGTGCAGGGTCCTGCACTTAGGATGGAAGAATCCAATGCACCGCTACAGACTAGGGACCGAATGGCTAGGCAGCAGTTCTGCGGAAAAGGACCTAGGGGTGACAGTGGACGAGAAGCTGGATATGAGTCAGCAGTGTGCCCTTGTTGCCAAGAAGGCCAATGGCATTTTGGGATGTATAAGTAGGGGCATAGCGAGCAGATCGAGGGACGTGATTGTTCCCCTCTATTCGACACTGGTGAGGCCTCATCTGGAGTACTGTGTCCAGTTTTGGGCCCCACACTACAAGAAGGATGTGGATAAATTGGAGAGAGTCCAGCGAAGGGCAACAAAAATGATTAGGGGTCTAGAGCACATGACTTATGAGGAGAGGCTGAGGGAGCTGGGATTGTTTAGTCTGCAGAAGAGAAGAATGAGGGGGGATTTGATAGCTGCTTTCAACTACCTGAAAGGGGGTTCCAAAGAGGATGGATCTAGACTGTTCTCCGTGGTAGCAGATGACAGAACAAGGAGTAATGGTCTCAAGTTGCAGTGGGGGAGGTTTAGATTGGATATTAGGAAAAACTTTTTCACTAAGAGGGTGGTGAAACACTGGAATGCGTTACCTAGGGAGGTGGTAGAATCTCCTTCCTTAGAGGTTTTTAAGGTCAGGCTTGACAAAGCCCTGGCTGCGATGATTTAACTGGGAATTGGTCCTGCTTCAAGCAGGGGGTTGGACTAGATGACCTTCTGGGGTCCCTTCCAACCCTGATATTCTATGATTCTATGAAAACACCTCTTTAAAAATAAAAATAAAAAAAATGAAATTTTACCTCATGTGGTAGAGGCTCATGCACTAAACTCCACAGGTTCCAGGTTCAATTCCGCCCACCGATGTCCGGGGTCTGTCAGCGTTACAAGTGGGGGCTCATCTGGGATATCAACTGGGAAGGCTCTGAAGCTTGGGACGCGCTTCCTCAGCTAGGGGAAGTATGTAACCCACACACCTTCTGTGTGTGGTGTTCTGTCCCATCTAGTGGCACCAAGTCCACTTAGAGAGAGAAACAGAATGAGTCTGCTCTACAGCATTAGCTAAGAGCTAGCTGACTTTTAGCTCATGCACTGAACTCCAGAGGTCCCAGGTTCGATCCCATCCACTGACGACCAGGGTCTGTCAGCATTACACTGTGACAATGGCATGAAGAAGGGCCAAGGTTACACCAAGAAAAGACTGTCTTACCTAAATCACAAGGGAAACCCTCTGTAGTCAACAAGTAATGCTGACAAATTACTTTCTAGATTGATGATGAAAAAAATTCAGAATGTCTCATTTGAACTGTTTTAATTAGACTCATACACTTTAAGGTCAGAAGGGATCACTGTGATCTAGTCTGGCCTCCTGCAGATTGCCGGCCACAGAACCTCATCCACTCCTGAAACAGACCCCTAACCTCAAAACAAATAATGATTTAAGGACGTCAAGTTACAAGAAAAAAGAAAAGGAGTACTTGTGGCACCCTAGAGACTAACAAATTTTTTGAGCATAAGCTTTTGTGACCTACAGCTCACTTCATCGGATGCTGTAGCTCACGAAAGCTTATGCTCAAATAAATTGGTTAGTCTCTAAGGTGCCACAAGTACTCCTTCTCTTTTTGCGAGTACAGACTAACACGGCTGCTACTCTGAAAGTTACAAAGAATTCACCATTTACACTAGTTTAAACCTGCAAGTGACTCGTGTCCCATGCTACAAAGGAAGGCAAAACCCCGCCAGGATCTCTGCCAATCTGTCCCTGGGGAAAATTCCTTCCTGACCCCAAATATGGAGATCAAATAAAAGGAAGTATTTCTTCACACAATGCACAGTCAACCTGTGGGACTCCTTGCCAGAGGATGTTATGAAGGCCAAGACCATAACAGGGTTCAAAAAAGAACTAGATAAATTCATGGAGGATAGCTCCATCAATGGCTATTAGTCAGGATGGGCAAGAATGGTGTCCCTAGCCTCTGTTTGCCAGAAGCTGGGAATGAGCAACAGGGGATGGATCACTTGATAATTACCTGTTCTGTTCATTCCCTCTGGGGCACCTGGCACTGGCCACTGTTGGAAGACAGGATACTGGGCTAGATGGACCTTTGGTCTGACCCAGTAGGGCCATTTTTATGATCAGTTATACCCTGAGCATGTGGGCAAGACCCACCAGGGTGATACCTGGGAAAGATTCTCTGTAGTAACTCAGAGACCTCCCCATCTAGTTTCCTGTGTCCAGCAGCTGGAGATTTATGTAGGCGATCTCATCATACCATCCCTTCCATAAACTTATCAAGCTCAGCCCGTTAGGTTTTTTAGCCCCACTAGTCCTCTTGGAAGTCTGTTCCAGAAATTTACTTCTCTGATGGTTAGAAACCTCTACCTAATTTCACTGGTCTACGCTTATTGATGGCCAGTTTATAGACACTTGTTCTTGTGTCCACACTGGTGCTGAATTTAAATATCTCTCTCTCTTTCTCTCGTATTTATCCCTCTGATTTTCTTTATTTAGGTGAATCTTGGTAATTTTAAACCCCTTTTGTAGGAAAACAAGGATATGTAGTTGGATATAACATCAAGGCTTCATCTTACATGGCTTTTCAGTTTGCCATGATACACATGGTATCCCTCCCATAATATGAAGATATGCTGCTCACCCAAGCCTAACTAAGGGCAATTCCTTGTCCAACTGTAGGGTTATAAACAGAGGGTTTTCCAGAATTCTAAGTTATTAAGTATATATCACAACTTAATTCTAAAATTACACATAATTCTAGAGTCCCTGACTTAAATGGATTCATACAAATTGAAGGGAAAAAATTATGGGATGAATACTAACTTTATCTTAAAGTTTCTTAGAGCAGGGACCAACTGCACACTAGTCTGGAGAATGTCTAATAGAAAACTGGCAATTTAAAGATACACAAAATATTTCCCTGTGTGATTTAATTTTGTCTTTCCCTAGTGATGTTCAGGATGCTGTTATTAATTTATAGGTACTACTCTTTGAGTAGATGATGTCACTGTCTGGGGGTGTAGAAAGAACTGCAAGACTGTCTGTGATGGGGGAAGTGAGGGGTGGGGGACAGGTTCGGAAGCTTGAGGTACTTTTCACTTCTGTTTTGTACTTTTTCATGTACACAGGAAATTCCCTCTGTGGGAGGGAAGACCAACTTCCCAATGCAAACGTAAAAATGAGAATTTAAATAAAGAAGAGAGTTAAAAATTTTCCAGGTTTCTACACCTGGCCACCTGCCAATTCTGTAGTACCTATAATGATGAAGCACCAGCCTTAATTGCCTCTAGTAACCAAAAAGGAAAACATAATGGAGCTACACTGGCTTTGGCTTTGTTTTTCAAACAGGAACTAAATAAAAATTAGAGTACCAACAAAGCCTGCTATCCACCACTGAAAACAATGGCAGCTAAACACCTTCAGTTTGTGCAACAGGGTGAGCTGGCCCTGTAAGGTAGGCTACAGGAACATCTCTGCCTGTTCCAACTTTCACCCTCAGAAACGAGGAGTTTCCAGATGGATACCGGGAACTATTGGCTGGGCAGCACTGCATGCTGGGAAAGGAGATAGGAACCAGTAAGAGGTCCTCTAATGGATCAGTAACTGGTTAAAAGAAAGGAAACAAAGCATTAGAAATAAATGGTCAGTTTTCCCAATGGAGACAGGTAAATAGAGGGGTACCCCAAGGAGCTGTACTAGAACCGGCGCTGTTCAACATTTATTAATGCTCTGGTAAAGGGAGTGAAAAGACATAATTTGCATATAAAATTACTTAATTCAGATAGTTAAGTCCAAACCTGACTGAGAAGAGTTATAAAGGGATCTCAATAAATTGGGTGACAAAATGGCAGATGAAATTCAATGCTGGTAAGTGCAAAGTAAGGCACATTGGAAAGAATAATCCCACCTGTACATTCAAAATGATGGCATCTAAATTTTAGCTGTTACCAGTCAAGAAAGATCTTGGAGTCATCATGGATAGTTCTCTGAAAACATCCACTCAATGTGCAATGACAGAATGTTGGGAACCATTAGAAAAGGGATAGATAAGACAGAAAATAACAGTGCCATTGTATAAATCCATGGTACACCCACACCTTGAACTGCCTTAAGTTCTGGTCATCCCGTCTCAAAAAAGATACATTAGAATTGAAAAAGGCACAGAGAATGGCCATGAAAATAACTGGGGGATGGAATAGCTTCCACATGAGAAGAGATTTAACTGACTGGGACTGTTCAGCTTACAAAAAAGAGACTACGAAGGGAAGGGTATGATAGAGCTCTATAAAATCATGAATGATATGGAGAAAGTAATAAGGAAATGTTATTTACCCCTTCACATAACATGAGAACTGGAGGTCACCGCTGAAATTAATAGGCACCAAGTTTAAAACCAACAAAAAGAAGTACTTCACACAATGTAAAGTCGACCTGTGGAACTTGTTGCCAGAGGATTGTGTGAAAGTCAAAAATATAACTGGGTTCAAAAAAGAATTAGATAAGTCAGTGGAACACAGGTCCATAAATAACTATTAGCTGAGATGGTCAAGAACGCAATCCCATGCTCCACGTGTCCCTAAACTTCCAACTGCCAGAAGCTGGGCCTGGATGACAGAGGATGGATCACTCAAAACTGACCTCTTCTATTCATTCCCTCTGATGTTTCTGGCACTGGTCTCTGTCAGAGATAAGATCCTGGTCTAGATGGACTACTGGTCTGACCCAGTATGGTCGTCCTCATGTTCTTTGGAGACACCTGAGGGAAGAGGTTCTCCTGTGGAGAAAACCTAGAAGGGCTAAGGAGATGACAGGTCTGGGAAGCTAGTCTAGGAGGCAGTTGGACAAAAGAGTAAGGAACCCCAGGGAGAAGAAAGTTCTATGGACTCTGTTACAGACCTTGGGAATGGGAGGGGGTGGGTGGGGGGAGGAGGGGAAGGTAGGGGAACTGGGGAGGACAGAAATGATTTTTAACTAAATAGCCAAAAGCACCCAAGTCCCAGGAGCAAAATTGAGACTAACAGAGTAAAGAAAAAGGCTATGGACAAAGGAAGCACAAAGAACTGGTGATGTAAACTAAGTGCTAGCTTTCTTTTACAGGGCCCAGGATCTGGGCTTCCAATACTGGGTGTGAGTAAGATTGGTCAGACCCTTGAAAAACCATTATGACCCAAAGAGGACAAAGACTGCTTCTTTTTGGAGCTATTGTTTGTTTTGGATTTTTGTATACCACAGAAGGTGAATTTTCCTAATTTAAATCAAGGGGGAAGTAACACTATTGTTTCACACTCTTATAGGAATATCTCCCTGGAGTTATCCTTTAGAAATAAGTGTCATACATGACAAATGTATGACACTTACAATAATGGAAGTGGATTCTATCAAAAAGAGAAGATATCATATCAAAGCACTGCCAACAGATTAATTCTTTCATACTGTGGCTAGAATAGCTTATGTTCCAAAAGTTAATGTAACAAGAATGCAATATTTTTTCATATTGTGGCTGGAACAGCAGGTGTTCAAAAAGACAATGTAACAAGAATGCAATATTTCCACTAGACACAAAAGAACCATTACGGTTTTACGTAGCAGGTTTTCAGTGCTGTCCTAACCACAGATACAGTCACAAGAAAACTCTTTCTGCATAGTAAATGATTTTAAAATTTAAGTCAGGTATTTTATTTTAGGCACTAATTAGCTGTAAATTTCAACATTTAGAAATGATGGTTTTTTTATTTTCAGCAGGTCAAAACACTATCTTAATCCTCCCTCCTCCAGAAAAGTTTCATTGCCTTGTAAACGTAGCACTATCATAAAAGTTTAAGAAGATGTCCTGCTGTTTTTTTACAGTCTTTATTCTAATAGGGTCTCTATAAAACCACAAGCATTTACTGTGAATGCTTGCGCAACAGAAGACCTACAACAGCTATGCAACTGTGTCCTAACCTAGTAGTTAGTATCCTGCAGAGTAGAAAATTTAGTGAAAATACATTGTTTTAAAATAGTTTATGGTACCAGTCAGTCACACTACACTTATTTATATACTGTAAAGAATTCTATTTTACATACATTTTAAAAAGTGAAAATAAGTTCTTCCTAGCTGGTTCACAAACTCAGTGGACTAAAAACAAACAAGGTATCAGTGTGGGGGGTGTTTCAAAGTCACAAATGACAGTTAAGCACTCAACTCATTAAAAGCCATTGAGAGTCGGGTGCCTAATGGTTTCGTTTGTGCCTGTGAAATGCTCCCCTATTATGTTTATAAGAACTATTCCTAGCAGGTATCAGAAATACCTCTCTTCTGCTCATTCACAAGTTCAATTTCAGTTGTCTCTCTTGGGGTAGAAGGAGGAAGAGAAGACAGACATAGCTTCCCACACACTCCTAAAACTATGAAAGAACAGCAAAGTTTGAGGGGAGAGAGAAAGCAAAAAGAAACTAATAAAGAAAAATTCCCCAACAATGAAGCTCTAGCCCTCTGTTCCTCTCCAGCCCATTTGCCTTCCCTCAACTAGCTACACCCTGAATTTTTAGCTTTCTTTCATTCCCTTCTCTTTATTTCAGTCTCATCTTCACTTTTTTCCCCCCAAGGGGTATTTGGACTCTCCCACCACTCTAATCTGACTTACCCTAAACCAGAATAGATAAAAGTCAATGATTTGGGGAGGGATGGGGGAGGGGAATCAGAATGTTGTCATTTAAATTGGATTTATTTTTTTTTGCATTTAAATAGATCTTTGATTTTATTTTAACAACAAGATCTTCTTTTAAAAATGAAACCTGTTTACAATGAAATCTGACTTGAATACAAAATATGTTATTGGCCTAACCTTATAATAATCTCTTAAAGCTGTGGTTCTCAACCAGGGGTACGCATACCGCTGGGTTATGAAGAGGTCTTCCAGGTGGTACATCAACTCACCTAGATATTTCCCTAGTTTTACAACAGTTTACATGAAAAGCACTAGTGAACTAACCAGTTTCAGTACAAACTAAAAGTTCATACAATGACTTCTTTATATAGCTCTATATACTATATCAGTGTTTCTCAACCTGAGGGTCATGATTTATTTTATAATTATATGGTAAAAATGAGAAAGTAAGCAATTTTTCAGTAACAATGTGCTGTGAAACTTTTGTATTTTTAGGTCTGATTTTGTAAGCTAGTAGTTTTTAAGTGAGGTGAAACTTGGGGGTACGCAAGACAAATCAGCCTCCTGAAAGTGGTACAGTAGTCTAGAAAGGTTGAGAACCACTGTCTTAAAACACTTAAATAAAAAATAAATATGCTGAATCCATGCGTCTCTATCAAAAACTGAGTTAAAGGCTACTTTTCTATATAAAGAAACAATTGGGGAGAAAGATCTAACTTTTGAGGTCAAGCTTTATAAATATGGCACAGTAGGTCATGTACTGTATTGAGGGTTTGATACTGTGGGGAATCCAGGGGTTCTGCTACTGGGTGCAAAAGGCTAACAGTCATCACAAATGTTGGAACAAGGTCCCTGACTCCAAGAGACACCATTACTTATCTCATCAGGATCATTCATTAAGACCTCCTGGGGGTATTTTACTCCTATTTTACAGCTTGTCAATACCTGAGCTCCAATTGGCTCAGTTGTCAAATAATGACTATTTATGACTCCACCCACCATACAAACATACTCTGCAGCTCACAGGAAAACACTTATCTGCCGAGTAACTACCAGCCCGTTTCTGGATGGTCCTGGGCACTTCAAGTAAATGGTCTTGCTCTATTTTTCTTGCATATGTACATAGAGATACAAACAAACAGAAATCCATTAATTTCTCAACCTCCTCCTTCTGTCTCAAAAAAAAAAAAATATATTACAGTGCAAAAGGCATGTGGGTTACACATGCAATTAAACTTATCTAATTCTGTTAGTTTTTGTTTTTCTGGGGGTAGTGGTGGGAGTGGGGTGTGGCAATGGAGTTATGTTACAAGGGAGAAGGAGCAGAGTGTGCAACCAGAAAGAAGCAACTCTGGTGTCAAAGCAAGACACTTGGAAGAAGGGACAACATTCTTCAGAGAACAGTCTCCACTGTTGACTTTAACACTTGGGAACTGGAGGAAAAAATCCTACTGTGGCTGCAGGTTACAAAACAGACTCTCTTTGGGAGGATTTTCAAGAAATTTCTGTACCTTAGGTAAAAAAGGAACACATCCCAATGTAAACAGGGCAACAAAGATGCAAAACCTGGTTGTCAAAATGAAACACTATGAAAAATCTTCCTCAGAAGTCAATGTCTTGGAAGATGATGTGGACACATGCCTGAACAATCTGGATCAACCAGTTAATAATTTTTTTTTTTTGCACCATTCTTACAGACTACCTACTATGTGGATTACTTATGAATTTCAAAATGTGTGTGTTCATAATTTAATTGCTTTCTTAGTTTGTTGTTGGAGTATTTATCAATTACATTTTACTGTTACCACTGGACTTCTGAAATGATTTTTTTTTATTGCCCAATACAATCAGACTAGGTGAGGATTTCCTGTTTAAAAAGTAAAATTTTATTAGGCATTATTCATTTTAACATTTAATTTCTACCCCAAAATTTTTGGTATGTTCCTAGAGATCATGATTTAAACTAATTTAGATAACCATATGGTTTATTATTTTCCTTATGAAACTGGGTTTAGAACATAAGAATGGCCATACTGGGTCAGACCAAAGGTCTATCGAGCCCAGTATCCTGTCTTCCAACAGTGGCCAATGCCAGGTGTCCCAGAGGGAATGAACAGAATAGGTAATCATCAAGTGATCCGTCCCGTCACCCATTCCCAGAGTCTGGCAAACAGACGAGGGACACCATCCTTCCCCATCCTGGTTAACATTCATTTATGGACCTATCTTCCATGAATTTATCTAGTTCTTTGAACCCTGTTACAGTCTTGGCCTTCACAACATCCTCTGGCAAAGAGTTCCACAGGTTGACTGTGCATTGTGTGAAGATATTCTTCCTTTTGTTTCTTTTAAGCCTGCTGCCTATTAATTTGACACTTTAGACATAAAGGGTTATGAATGTCCATCATCTACGGCATCTACAACTTCAGTCGCTTACTGATACCACCAATTCTGCAATTAAACATACATACTTTAAATAGTGAATTACCTGTATCAAAAAAGAACTTTCATCATCCAATAAAGCCACGTCTGAGTTCACAATCAGGACCAGTAAATTCCAGCAAGATAAAAAGATTGCTCATTTCATTTATGAAACAAAATTCTCCCTTTCACGTCGTTCAGAACAAACATTTCAATGACACGGTTCAATCATTATGATCAGGCTATCCTCCACACAGCAGAACAGACATCACTAGAAAGTTGCAGGATGGAGTATATGAAGAGCAAACTCAACAGTGTGCAAAAAACATTGGCAAGATATGGATGGAGTAAAGGACACAATAATCCAGTAATATGTGCTTGTGTGACAGCAAAAGATGGGGTTGTATCAATTGTTTCTGCAAAAACAGACATCAGAAAATGCCCATACAGCAAAATACTTAAAAGTAGCAGCAATAAAAGCTATTACAAACTCTGAACAGAAATTCAAGCGTTACGTGCATAGCTATGTCACAGACAATGGAGCAAAGATGAAAAAAAAATCTAGAAGAAGATAATGAAGGGAAACTCTAACTTGTAACATATGGGTGCAGCGCTCATTGGAGCATCTTTTAGCTAAAGACAAAAGAGATGGAACTTTCACTGCCAAAGTAGTCAACATCAGACTAAACAAATGTAGAAGATATGCTGAATAAACTGAAGCCTATTTCCATAGTCTCGGACAAACTGCAGAATATTGCAGCTGTATTGCTAATGCTGTTGAAATTTGGAAAGAACACCAAGAGACA
This sequence comes from Chelonia mydas, assembly GCF_015237465.2. Classification (NCBI taxonomy): domain Eukaryota; kingdom Metazoa; phylum Chordata; order Testudines; family Cheloniidae; genus Chelonia; species Chelonia mydas. The sequence goes on from NC_057852.1 coordinate 105,859,776, forward strand.
CTGAAGAAAGAAGTAGCCAACAACAAAGTTAAATTGCAGGTAGATGGATCAAGCACTGACTCCACCTCATTTTCTTGGCAATATTCTCACCCCAAAGTACCAGGCTAGATGGCTAACTGCTTCAGAAGATGCTGCTATCACATGGGCAACTAATAGTCACCCATAAATTGTGCCAACCATAATAAATTTCACAGCTGGAGGCGAACCATTCAAGCAGTACATGTTTGCTGATGTTTTAGAAAAAGTCACATCACTGAACCAGTAGAAGTCACTGGCTAAGCACCTGCAACCAGAGTTTGTTGAAGTGCTAATCAGCTTTTGACAGCAGTAGCCTCTTCTGCAGATACAGAAAGAATATTTACTTCATTTGGACTAAATCATTCAAAGTTGAGAAATCGACTGGGACCTGAAAAAGCAGGAAAACTTGACTTTCTTTTCCAGCCTATGAATAAAAACAAGGAGGGAGGGGATGAGATCAACTAGTTTTAAAAGTCTGAAGGACAGCTTAAGTAACTGAGAGTAAGTCTACACTGCAGTTAAAAACCCATGGCTGCCCTGTGCCAGCTGACTCAGGCTCACAGGGCTCAGGCTGCACGGCTGTTTAACTGGTGTGTAGACTTTTGGGCTCAGGCTGGTATCCGGGCTCTAGGACCCTGTAAGATGGTAGGATCCCAGAGCTGAGACTCCAGGCCGATTACACAATCTGCAATTACACAGCCTCACAGCCCGAGCCCTGTGAGCCCAAGTCAGCTGGCACAGACGAACCTCAGGTTTTTAACGGCAGTGTACACATACCCCGAGGAAACTCGTGTCTCATTTTCAAGGGATTTAGGCAAGTCGGGAATTAAGCTCCAGTCACTTTCATTTAGGCATATTTTTCCCAGTCTGATCTGAAATAATCAGCTTAATCCACTGACTACAGTTAATCCTTCTGTTTAATAAATCATTTAGTTGTAAATGTGAAACATTTTGATAAGAAAAGTTTATGTACCCAAAACATTTAAGGTTGTTTTGTTTAATAAAAATAAATTTTACAGACTGCCTGTGCTTATTTAAATTCCAGTTACCATCCTAAAGCAGCTTGACATAAATCATGAATAAAAGGTTAATTATCTAGTAAATAAGCAATATATCATTCACTGAGTCTCTGGATTAAGTTTAGAAGTGTGAGCAACAAGGGTGATGTCGTGGTGGGAGTCTACTATAGACCACCAGACCAGGGGGATGAGGTGGACGAGGCTTTCTTCCGGCAACTCGCAGAAGTTACTAGATCGCAGGCCCTCGTTCTCATGGGAGACTTCAATCACCCTAATATCTGCTGGGAGAGCAATACAGCGGTGCACAGGCAATCCAGGAAGTTTTTGGAAAATGTAGGGGACAATTTCCTGGTGCAAGTGCTGGAGGAACCAACTAGGGGAAGAGCTCTTCTTGACCTGCTGCTCACAAACCGGGAAGAATTAGTAGGGGAAGCAAAAGTGGATGGGAACCTGGGAGGCAGTGACCATGAAATGGTCGAGTTCAGGATCCTAACACAAGGAAGAAAGGAGAGCAGCAGAATACAGATCCTGGACTTCAGAAAAGCAGACTTTGACTCCCTCAGGGAACTGATGGGCAAGATCCACTGGGAGAATAACATGAGGAGGAAAGGAGTCCAGGAGAGCTGGCTGTATTTTAAAGAATCCTTATTGAGGTTACAGGGACAAACCATCCCAATGTGTAGAAAAAATAGTAAATATGGCAGGCGACCAGCTTGGCTTAACAGTGAAATCCTTGCAGCTCTTAAATACAAAAAAGAAGCTTACAAGAAGTGGAAGATTGGACAAATGACCAGGGACGAGTATAAAAATATTGCTCAGGCATGCCGGAGTGAAATCAGGAAGGCCAAATCACACCTGGAGTTGCAGCTAGCAAGAGATGTTAAGAGTAACAAGAAGGGTTTCTTCAGGTATGTTAGCAACAAGAAGAAAGTCAAGGAAATTGTGGGCCCCTTACTGAAAGAGGGAGGCAACCTACTGACAGAGGATGTGGAAAAAGCTAATGTACTCAATGCTTTTTTTGCCTCTGTCTTCACGAACAAGGTCAGCTCCCAGACTACTGCACTGGGCAGCACAGCATGGGGAGAAGGTGACCAGCCCTCTGTGGAGAAAGAAGTGGTTCGGGACTATTTAGAAAACCTGGACGAGCACAAGTCCAATGGGCCGGATGCGTTGCATCCGAGAGTGCTAAAGGAGTTGGCGGATGTGATTGCAGAGCCATTGGCCATTATCTTTGAAAACTCATGGCGATCGGGGGAGGTCCCAGATGATTGGAAAAAGGCTAATGTAGTGCCCATCTTTAAAAAAGAGAAGAAGGAGGATCCTGGGAACTACAGGCCAGTCAGCTTCACCTCAGTCCCTGGAAAAATCATGGAGCAGGTCCTCAAGGAATCAATTCCAAAGCACTTAGAGGAGAGGAAAGTGATCAGGAACAGTCAGCATGGATTCACCAAGGGCAAGTCATGCCTGACTAATCTAATTGCCTTCTATGACAAGATAACTGGCTCTGTGGATGAAGGGAAAGCAGTGGACGTGTTGTTCCTTGACTTTAGCAAAGCTTTTGACACCGTCGCCCACAGTATTCTTGCCAGCAAGTTAAAGAAGTATGGGCTGGATGAATGGACTATAAGGTGGATAGAAAGCTGGCTAGATTGTCGGGCTCAATGGGTAGTGATCAATGGCTCCATGTCTAGTTGGCAGCCGGTGTCAAGTGGAGTGCCCCAGGGGTTGGTCCTGGGGCCGGTTTTGTTCAATATCTTCTTAAATGATAAATAAATGGAGGATGGTGTGGATTGCACCCTCAGCTAGTTTGCAGATGACACTAAACTGGGAGGAGTGGTAGATATGCTGGAGGGTAGAGATAGGATACAGAGGGACCTAGACAAATTGGAGGATTGGGCCAAAAGAAATCTGATGAGGTTCAACAAGGACAAGTGCAGAGTCCTGCACTCAGGACAGAACAATCCCATGCACGGCTACAGACTAGGGACCGAATGGCTCGGCAGCAGTTCTGCAGAAAAGGACCTAGGGGTTACAGTGGACGAGAAGTTGGATATGAGTCAACAGTGTGCCCTTGTTGCCAAGAAGGCCAATGGCATTTTGGGATGTATAAGTAGGGGCATTGCCAGCAGATTGAGGGACGTGATCGTTCCCCTCTCTTCGACATTGGTGAGGCCTCATCTGGAGTACTGTGTCCAGTTTTGGGCCCCACACTACAAGAAGGATGTGGAAAAATTGGAAAGAGTCCAGCGGAGGGCAACAAAAATGATTAGGGGACTGCAACACATGACTTATGAGGAGAGGCTGAGGGAACTGGGGATGTTTAGTCTTCAGAAGAGAAGAATGAGGGGGGATTTGATAGCTGCTTTCAACTACCTGAAAGGGGGTTCCAAAGAGGATGGCTCTAGACTGTTCAGTGGTAGGAGATGACAGAACAAGGAGTAATGGTCTCAAGTTGCAGTGGGGGACATTTAGGTTGGATGTTAGGAAAAACTTTTTCACTAGGAGGGTGGTGAAACACTGGAATGCGTTACCTTGGGAGGTGGTGGAATCTCCTTCCTTAGAAGTTTTTAAGGTCAGGCTTGACAAAGCCCTGGCTGGGATGATTTAGTCGGGGATCGGTCCTGCTTTGAGCAGGTGGTTGGACTAGATGACCTCCTGAGGTCCCTTCCAACCCTGATATTCTATGATTCTATGTTTTCTAACATACAAAAAATGTACAATTAATAAGAAGCTAAAAATATTATGCTATATAATTGCTTAAATAAATGTGTATAGTTTTAGTGTACCCTCATAAGTAGCAAAAAGATGTACTAAATCTATTTAAAGGCTACACTTAGTCATAATCATTAGGCCTTATCTACACTAAAGGGAAAAATGATCTAAGCTACACATAGCTGAATGGCAAAACTCAAATCGACATACTTTAAATCTACTTACCGCGGGGTCCACACTACGTGACGGGAGACGCTCTCCCGTCGACTTCCCTTACTCTTCTCCATCAGGTGGAATACAGGAGTCGACGGGAAAGCAATCGGCAGTGGATTTAGTGAGTCTTCACGAGACTTGCTAAATCGACCGCTGATGCATCGATTGCCACAGCATCAATCCTCCGGTAGGTGTAGACAAGCCCTTAGAACATGCTGATTTACATCTACCAGTGAGAATACATCTTTCTTTGGAAAATAACTGAAGTACAAATGAAAGAGTTGATTAAAACTGATGATTTAAATGAAGGCTTTCCACTTGGAGATTTAAATCAATCCACCCTGCCCTACGTAATGATGTGGACTACGGCAACTCACTTCTTGGCTGAGCAATAGGAATGGCTTTCTCTAGTGTTTCTGATATGTACTCTCTTCCAAGGACCAAGTGGACTGGCTTATCAAAGCTCCTAGTCCCAGAAGCAAAGATCCACATTTGGGCTTGAATTTCAATATGCTGTTGCTTGACTAACACATTGGCTCTGTGGAGTAGGGAAGGAAATCTGTGAGCTATCCACATAGAGGATAGCTGAACATGTATTTGCAAACTAGACTGTCCAGAGACAAAATATATAGGACAGAGGAAGAGGACAGAGCCTTGTGGAAACCACACAGCAAGCTGGACATGGGATAAGAAGGCTCCTCCAAGTGAAACACTGAGGGTACGTCTACACAGCAAAGAAAAACTATGAGCTGACTCAGGCTCACTGGGCTTGGGCTCTTTCATTGCTGTGTTTTCATTCTGGACTTGGGCTGGAGCTCAAGCTCTGGGACCCACACTCCTCTCAGGGTCCCAGAGCTCAGACTCCAGCCCAGAAGTCTACAAAACAATGAAACAGCCCTGCAGTCCAAGCCCCACAACCAGGGATGGGCCAGCCATGGGTTTTTCTTTGCTTTGTAGACATATCCTAATGAACAATTAGAGAGACAAAAGAAAGAACAAAGTTACAAAATCCAAGGGAGGACAAGGTTTCAAGAAGATGATCATGGTCAACTGTGTTTAAGGCAGGATCAAGAAGAATGAGTATAATTGGTTAAAATTTTTGGCCAAGATGTTACTGGAGACTTTCAGAGCCATTTAAGTGGAGTGCAAGGGCGGAAGCGGAACTGGATGGAATTAGAGGAAAGGAACTCCAGACAGCAGTCATAAATGATGCATTCAATGAGTTTAGCAATTAAAGGAAGAAGGGAGATAGGGCAGTAGCTAGAGAAACAAGTGGGGTCACTTTTTGTTTGGTTGGTTTTTTAAGATGGAAGAGACTAAAACATGGTAGTATTGTGAGGTGAAGGAGAGGGAGAAAAGTGAGAGGTTCAGTAGAAAAGAAAGGGAAAACAGGAGTGTGAGCAATGGCGATGGGATGGGAATATGATTTTGTTCAAGTAGTGTAATCTGTGTGCAGAAAAGGCTTAGAATAATAAAATTTTGTGCTTGAAAATTTCAAACACCAGAAGCAAGTTGGAAGCTTTCCCTTGTGAGTGGAAGAGTCTCCTTCTTTAGATACTTCATGTGTATCAACTACCAATTTCTGTAGAAAGCTTTAATTTTTTAAAAAAGTGTAAGTATTACAACTGAAAAGATAAGCTTTCAAATCTGATGACACAGTGTCATCTTCCTGAGTCTGCAGACTGATGGTCATAGCCCCTCTGCTGCTATACCTAACTGTTAAATTGCTATAGTTTGAAATTAACAAGACTTTACTAAATTTCACTACTGCTAGTAAGAATTCAGGCTACAATTCATGGGAGCACTTACACACATGCTGAAGTGCTATCCTGAATACAGATACTTCCCTGAATTGGGCCTTAGTGAGTAGCTTCACAAAGCACTAGAGACAGGCACCAGAGACAGACACTGGAGCTATTCAGCAAAGAAGGATGACCCTTCCAAAAAAAGAAAACAAAAAGGAAACAAAGCCTATGGCTACATTAGAGAGCTTACAGCGGTGCAGTAAGCTGCTGTAAGCCAAGGGGTGAGAGCTCTCCTGTTCATTTAATTACTCCAGCCCCCATTAGTGGTGGTAGCTATGTTGGTAGGAAAGCTTTTCCTGCCGACATAGCACTGTCCACAATGACACTTATGTTGCCATAATTATGTAGGGCTAATTCACTCCCCTGAGGGACAACTTATATAGACTTAAGTGTGGTGTAGCCATAACCCAAGATTCATCCTCTACTTTCCAGCAGCCTATTGTACCTTGTGTGGAGGCAGTTTCCATACGAGTTACAATAGAAAGCTTGTGTTTGTCACTCAAGTCTACCTGTTACTCACCAACAGTCTTCCATTGTTTTTTTCAAATGTATCTCTAGGTCCCAGTATAGCAGAATGAGGATGTTTAAATGCTATTTATTAAATAAATAATTTTAAAATACTTATTGTAAAAGGGCTAATTTTCTAAAAAACATGGACCATTACTTTTGCACTTCTCTATAAATTTGTGAGTTCTGCATTTTTCTGAGACTAACCCTTTTCTTCATTTTTAAATTTTTTTAGTCATGACAAAAAATAAGTAGCCTTAGCCATGACCTATGACAGAAAAGCAGAAAAAGTGTGCAATGAAGCCAGAAAGAAAGGACGCATAATCAAAATCACAGGCAAGAGTATAACATTTTAAATTAAATAGAGAGCTGATCAACAATGCTATAATTAAATACAGAGAACAAAAAACAATACAGAACTGTTTTCTTCCTTCAGATTGCAATGGGTGTTTCTTAGGCTATGTCTACACTAGCACTTTTGTCAGTAAAACTTTTTTTGGTCAGGAGTGTGAGAAAACCCACACCCCTGACTGACATAAGTTTCACTGACAAAAGCACCAGTGTGGACAGCGCTACGTCTGCTGGAGATGCTCTCCCACCAACATAGCTATTGCCACTCGTTGGGTCTGGTTTAATTATGCCAACGAAAGAGCACTCTCCTGTCAGCAAAGAACTTGCTCATCACCATAGTTTAATAGGCAAAACATAAGAGACTTGGGTTGCAGAGCAATTCTGACATTTGTTTTACCTAGTGGTTGTCAGTGTTAATCAAGTGCCATTCTCTGTCTCAAATAGAGCGCAGCAAACATGTCTCTGCAGCAAGTCTCCAATGGAGATTTTATCGTATTAGTCCCTCACATATTTAATTTAGTCAGTACAATATTTTTACATTACAACATTCTATAGAGTTTTTAAATTTTCTCATTTTGAAGATCCTTAGGGGCATGGTCAAAGGTTACTTGAAATTAAATTCCTAGCTTCCCATCTGTGACAGGGTGTATGAACCCCTCACTGGACAGCAAGGAGTTAAAGAGCAGATCTGCGCAGAGGAGGACCCATGCCGAGCATGCTCCGCTTGGAGGTGCAATCTACAAGGGAGACGCACAATTAAGGGTGGACAGAGCAGGGAGGAGGATCGACTCTGGGAGCTCCAGAGCAGAAGGCAGCCACATACAAACTGAGTGAAGATATGCTGGAGAGCAGCAGCCCTTGCGGGACAGAGGGTGGGGATAGGCAACCACCAGAACAGACTGCAGAAGACAAGATGGAGGTAGGAAGTGGCCCAGGGAGGCTGACTAGAGGCAATTTAGGGGAAGGCTGGTGGGCAGGCCTCACGGCGACATAGGTCAGAACCCGGTGGAGCGGGAGGGCCCATGTTCCTCTAGTCTTTCAACTGTAACCATTAGGCGGGGGGGACTGCTATAGACTGTAATCACTGGGGACGGGGGAACCACCAGAGACTGTAACCACTAGGCAGAAGACCCCGGGCCTGATCACACCATCTCCAAGAGTAATTTACAGTAACCAACTGTTCCACTGTCACCTATCCCAAGTATATTTTTCATTGCATCCAGTAAGATCAGCATAGTAAGCTGTAAGTTTTTGTTAACAATCAGCAATGATAGTGTTAATATTGGCATTTATGGCCTCCTTTGTAAAGTGTATTTAATTTCTGGAGGTGCTATATAAAGCTAAATATTAGTTAAGTCACTGGGATGTACAGATATGATTGCTTGAGCTGAACTGAGACAGTTCATGTCTCAAACTTGTCACAAGCTCCTGTAGTATCAGGAAGACAATGGACAGATTCATATTTAGATGATTTTCTTCCACCCCACAAAGGCTAGAAGATTAAGTTCTGCAGTGCAACTTTTCACCTACAGAATCATAGACTACACATGGTCTTAAACATATATTGAACTTGTCAACATCATAAATACTCAAACAAGGCGGGGATGTAATTATTTCCTTTGTATTCTATAAAAAAGTTACAATTGTTTAAGAACTGGTGTAATTGGGAAAATCTCTGTGTTCAAAAAAAACCTCATCAGTTGTGTTTAGAACTTAAAGCTGAGAAAGATCTGTATTCTAAAGAATGTGTACCTGTCTAACCCTTCAATATCTGCTTTGCTAGGTAGCTATCAGCAGTGACTGTGAAACTCCAGAAGAGGGGACGGGGAGGGCAGGAAGAGAAATAGCTGGTTGATATCTTAATCATTCATATGAAATGGCTGGAAAATATCTGTAAATTAATTTCACACACAGGGAGTCATGGTCCCAACTAATTATTTCGGTTAACTACTCTACTACCTCTCTACTGTCCTGAGATAAAATACAATTAGGTTTTAAAAGCAGAGTTGTGATTAGGAAAGTTATTTTCAGTACACACACAAAAAAGTTAGCTGGAGAATTCCCAGTTCACCTCCACCAACCATGGAATGTTAGAAAAAATCTTGAATGCAAAAAGACTAAATGTTGGCAGAAGTGCTCAACAACATGGAAAGAAAAAAAAAATGTTGGCTCAGAAAGCAGTTGGCCACAGGAGATTTGGTCAAAGGAGGAAGAAGTACCAGAACTCATCATTGGAAGACATCACAACATATATAAAGAATTGACTAGTTGATTGAACTATGAAAAAGTAGAAGGGGAAAAAATCTGTCCCTCCGATATAACTGATTTTGCCCTATTTTCATTCCTCCAGCTTACTACAGTTCTGTCTTACTTTTGTTTGTGAAGCTGGAAAGAGGCGTTACATAAAAGAAAAACCAAATCATCTATGCAGATTAACTTGTATGGAGAAATAAAGAGATGGCCCCTGAAGGTTTCATGCCTGTTCTGCTGAGAGCTTGACAACTGCACTCTTCTTGACACCATATCTGTCTGATTGTTCTGCACCTTAAGAACTTACATGAAGAGAGTAGCATCCCTTCTGTTGCCACTGTAGCCCCACGCTAGTAGCAATTAAAGCTATTAAAACTGATTAACCATGCAAATGATTACTCCCTTTTGGTTTTTCTTTCCATGTTGTTCTGCACTGAACAAGACAAAAAACTACATAATTCTGATGTCTTCCCTCAGTCTTCTGATTCTACATTTCTGGTAGGTGAGAAAAAACACTGCTTCCACTTGCCAATAAGAGCACACCTGAAAGGGAGCATGGCACAGCAGCTAGAACACAGTTCAGAGAATCAGGGCTCCAGTCCCACCTCTCCCATTGACTCTGCATGACCTTGGGGAATTTTCAACTTCTTTCTGCCTCAGTTTCCCCATTTATCAAAAGTGCTTTCAGATCTATGGCTGAGAATCACTGAATAAGCTCCAAGTATTACATATTCTGTTAGTGCAGATATTGGAGCTTACATACAACGGCATAAATTCACAGTGGGCTTGAAAATATCCCCTCCATTCTCCAACCCCCATTTTAAAGTTCCCTGCAGATAACAAAATTAGTACATATCAGAACTGCCCAAAAGTAGAAGCAGCTGCCCACCAGAGAGAAACTAACATGTTTAGTAAGTTTCACACAGTGCCTTGCTGAGCAAAACACCATTTTCTATGCCAGAGATGAGCAACATTAAGGTAGACTAGAGTACAAAATCCACTAAACCCCTTTAGCAGCCACATAGAGTTTTTTGTTTGTTCGTTTTTCAAAAAGATTGCGCCAGGTTGCTAAGGGACGCAGTCTTTTAGAAAAGCTGCTGTTGTCTCATATCACTAGGCTTCACTTCCTCAACAGCACAGGCTCCGACTCTACCCCATGCCATCCAGTTCCAGTTACTGCCCCACTGGCTGACTGTTAGGACATGAGAACCACACTTCCCCTATCCACCCATCAATGGGAAGGAAGTAACCAGAGCTGCGTGGCATGGGGCAGCGGAGTGAAGCAGAATGCCATGTGTCAGGTCACACCATTTAAATCTAGCCCAAACACCCCTCCAACATACCAACAGGGAAGGATATTTGCTGTTACACTACCCAATTCTGGTTACTGCCTCCCCACTGGCAGGCATATGCCCCGACTCATCCACAGCCTGGAGAGTAGGGGGAGATAGGCTGGCCCCAATCAGATTGGCTGTGGGAGCTGGGAGCCAGTGAGAACGCAGTTAGAGCCAGGTGGCTTGGAGAGAAGCCCCTTCCCTGCATGCGTGAAACTAGGGTGGTTGGGCCAACGAGTGGCATTGCGACCGAGTCCCTGGGCTTCTGCTCCCAGTTCTAGGCTCTGCTCCACCACACCCCACACTTTAAGTACTGTGTCTGGTGCTCAGATTGGGTGGGCCTAGGAGCTAATTGGGTAGGCTGGGGCTCAACCCTGCTCAGACTCCCACGCATGAGAATATTTTCACCAGCTGCCCTGGGCAGATCAAATAAAATGATTTGGCAAGCCAAATGTGTCCCCCAGGTTGCCAGTTACTCATCCCCATTCTATGCAGTGCCTTTTCCCGAACTTAAGGTGGGTATATGAAACTGATTAGGCTTTTGTCAAATTTCAGTCTGAGTTTGAGGTTCATGGTCTGCAAAATTGCTGCACACAGGAGTTGCGGCACAGGTGTAAAGTTAGGGCTTGTCTACAGAGAGACTTAGCAAAAGGCAAGCCAGATTGTGACAGTTCATCACACTAGCCTTCCGTGCACCAAGTTGACCTACTGCCTTTCACTAAAAATTTAGTAGAACTTTCGTTCCAAATAGCAGGAGGTCAAAGTACACTATGGAACTTTTAGTGCACTTAGTATGCGGCAAGCCAGTTTACTGTTAATGCACGCCTTGGTCTGCCATGCACTAAGTCTCTGAGTGGACACGCTCTTAGACGAGGAAAGGGAGGCCAAAATCTTCTATACACCAGACAGGGTTATCCAAAGGATTCTCAGAAAGGGTTGCTTTAAAGGTGGCACATAGAAAAAAGATGAACCGCTGAGGGTTAAGATTGCAAATGGGTTTATTTTGGTGACTTATTAACAATTATAAATAATTGGACTAACAGTGAACACACTCTGGCATAAAACCCCTCCTACACACACTTCTGAATCCCTCCTCTGAGATATATAAAAATGAAATGAACACACAGATGTATCATCTCATGCAGTGTATTTAAACATGACTGTTTGCCAAACACTCTGCTGTGAAGCCTCTACAAAACTTGATAGTGATTAGGCGGCTAGCGTACTGACACCACTGCCTATTCCATCTATCTATATTCATCTGTTGTCTCTTGTCTTGTACTTCAATTGTAAACTCTTTGGGGTAGGGACTGTCTTTTTGTTCTGTTTGTACAGCACTTAGCACAACAGGGTCCTAGTTCATGACTGGAACTCTTGCATACTATAATAATACAAATAAATAAATGATACATATTAGCAAATGAGTTTGTTAACTAGAGCTACTCAATATTATCCACCCAACTCTTAGTATTATTTACACATTAGTTTTGATTAACTTAAGACCACCAGCAACAAGTTTTCAAAGTAGCATCGTGAATTGGCATTATGTTGAACATTCCAAAGCTACAATAATTCTGTGGGTGTTTTATATCTTGATTAACCAGGGTTCTCAAGTTTGAAGGTACTGTTTAAATGTGGTTTCTTACAAACCACCCATACCATCACATTGCAGAGTGGGGCAGGGGAAGGGAGAGCAGGGGAAAGGGAGTTATTCCCCGCATGAAAGGCCAAAGAAAATGTTTTTATTTGATTTAACTGTATATTGTTGAAGAAGCCAGATATTTAAGTTAACAGGGAGTAACATTAAATCCGAGTCTATGCTACAAAAACTGTTATTCAAAAAATGTTTGATAAAGGTATCGAAGAATGAAGTTAACTAAAATGCTGCTGACCACAATTCTGCAGTCAGTGTAGTCTAGGACAAATCATGTCCAGTATTATGTCAGCTAATCATGATTAAATGATGACTAGCTGACAAGAAGTTGAACACAATCTATCCTTGCTACACTGACCACAGTCATGGCTGGTTTCACGTCAGCTAATTTGATTCTTCACACCAGTAAAACTTTGCAGTAAAGATTTCATATTCTAAAGTTATGTAGTGAAGAAAAGCCCCAAGAAAATATAAAACAGGACACAGCATTACCAAGATGGATAACAACGTGTAAAAGAAACATTTTAAAGTGTGTTTGTATGAAATGGTATGATCATTACAAATATGCCATCTTGTGTGTATTTTAATCCCTTTCTGCTTATTTTTTGACAAAACCGGGTTTGAAAATTTACTGTTCTTAGATTCAATAACAGTATAATGATTTTTGAACTGTTACTCTCAATAATTTCCTCCTTAAATAAACGGATCAGCTGTTGGACAGGTGCTCTTTTGTTGCTTGCCTATTTCATAGCCTATTCCTCTGCATCATATAAACTTGCTTATTGAAATTATGTGTAAGAATCAATATTACCCATGTCTTGGTACACATATGAAAGCTTATTGTGAATTTCTTAATATTGTATGATGACCTTCCACAGTGGAACATCAATCACTCAGCAAATTCAAGTAAGACATCAATTTTATGTTGGAAAAATGTACAGCTTTATTAGAATATAAACACTTAAAATTTACATAAAAATTTGTTGACAGATTTATGCGTTCACCCTGAAGTAGGTGACATTTTTTGCTCTTAACCTAAGTAGTGGGAACAGATGAGCACTGGTTATATTTAAGTTAATGAACATTACAACTGTTCCTTTCAACTAATTTAATCAAAGTATTTTTTTTTAATTAAAAACCCACTTGCATGTTCAACTATGCCTTTCCTGTAAAATGCTTCTTGGGAGCCAACAATTTAGTATATTATAGTAACATGTAGATCAATTAATGAAGTGCTTATAATTAATTTCAAAGGACTTGGGATGAAGAGTACTGTAACAGAGCAAGAGCATACTGCAACCACAGAGTTACGCTTGGAAATGTTGATTATTTTTTTTAAGACAGATAATATCAATGTTTATTTTTAAGCATTTTTTTCTATTTTTAATCTATTTAAATTTTCAAAGTTGTGGGAAATTATTTGAGGGCAGACAATTATTTAGTGACTGTAGACACAGATTAAAAAAGCTAAAGCTTTACAAACATTAAAAACAAATTGTCAACATTACATGTCAAAATATACAGAGAAAATATCCTTAAATCAAAGTTTAATAAGTTCTCAAGCAGCATTTTTCTTACTTTGCCTATATGTAAATTTTGATTCTCATCAATGGAAATATTTTTTCATCAGTTTGTGTGTGTGTACAATGAAATTGACTTTTACTAACGTTTACTGATAAAAGCCTACATAAAGTTCTGCTTCGCACAGTTTTCTTCTAAAGATGAAATCAAATTACGTACTGGGTAAATTACACTTCACGAGATATAAGAATGTATTTCATAGTCCGAAATATTTATGATGTTTATATAATTTACATCTTAGGACATCTAAAAGCACAGCTTTTCTTTCTTTCTTCCCCCTTCAACCACTGCTCTCCACCAAAGCAGAGTAAACGTTAATTATTATTGACTATCTAGTTTAGTACTAAAACTCTGACCATGAAGACCTAATATCTTTGTAAGCCACTCCAGCTAGAGACATTTCTCCCTCTTTCCATATTTCTCTTCTTTTAGTACAATAGCATCTTGTTAATTTTTACTAATGTCGAAGAACACTATATGAATTAATTGTTCTATTGCTAATTTGAAAAAAGTACTCTGTTCTCTTATTTTGACAAGTGCAATTTTCTTTAAATAATTTATTATACTTCATAATGTACTATAGTACATTTTGTAAAAATAAAAGTCTTATATCTCTAAGACTTCATTATTATATTATAGATTTTTTTGCTAAGAAATAAAGAGATGGCCCCTGAAGGTTTCATGCCTGTTCTGCTGAGATCTCTACAACTGCACTCTTCTTGACACCATATCTGTCTGATTACTCTGCCCCTTAAGAACTTACATGAAGAGAGTAGCATCCCTTCTGTTGCCACCGTAGCTCCACGCTAGTAGCAATTAAAGCTATTAAAACTGATTAACCATGCAAATGATTACTCCCTTTTGGTTTTTCTTTCCATATTGTTCTGCACTGAACAAGACAAAAAATACGTAATCTGATGTCTTCCCTCAGTCTATTTGGTGCATGTCAAATAAAAAATGTACAGATTAGTGAAGTTCTACATACTACCATAATCTGAATAAAAACAAGATATTTGTTTTAAGTCAGTCTTAAAAGTTTTTAAGTCAGTCATTGGACACTGCAGTCCTTTTTGTGGCAATTAAATAATTGTCATAGAGGATTTAGGGTAATGAATAAGCAGCAAATGCAAACACACTAAATCAAAGAAAATATTTTCATACAACAATCCTTAATAAAATCATGGAAAAAAAATGTGTTTAGAGCTATCTCAAAGATTTTCAAGGATTCCCCAAAGGTTTCTCAATAGCGAAATTTAGAACAGTAATGCTAATGATTGCTAATGATTCATATGTTAATACTTCCTTCTTGTGTGACTTTTATTCATTTGACCATAAATGATCTTATAAAAACAACCTTCTAGACTATGTATGTGTGTGCATACAGTATAAACATCCATAGTTTTACTATTCTCAAATCTTAACCATAAAGTTTAAACCTAGAGTGATAGGCACATCTCCCTCCTCCCTTTCATTGCTAAGCTCATTGCACATCTGTTTACAATTGCTGTCTGGAGTTGCTTTCCTCCAATTCCACCCTAGACCCTCTTCAGTCCATCTTCTGTGCCTTGCACTCCACTGCAATTCCTCTTGCCAAAGTCTCTAATGACCTCTTCCTAGCTTAAGCTCAGAACCAATACTCCTTGACCTTTCAGCTGCCTTTGACATGCTCTTAATTGAAATATTGTTCTCCCTTGGTTTCCATGACTGTCCTCTTCTGGCTCTGCTACTTCTCTAATTGCTCCTTTTGCATATCCTTATCCACCCTCCAACTTTCAATGGCAGTTCCCCAGAGCTCTGTTCTCGGTCCCCCCCTTCTCTTTTCCTTCTACATCTTTTCTCTGGGTAATCTCATTCACAACCACAAATTCACTACCATCTCTATGTTGACAATTCACACAGCTTCTTCTCTATTCCTCTCTTTCTCCTCTAAATGCCTTTTGTCTACACTAAAATCTCAGACTCTCTCGCTGACATCTCCACATCCTCAACATGGCTAAAACAAAGCTTCTAGTCTCCCCCACCACAGTCCTTCCTGCTTCTTTCCTGGCTTCTTTCCTATGGACAACACCACCATTCTGCCTGTCACTCAGGCTCATAACCTCAGTGCCATCTTTGAGCTGGACCGCCAGGTTATGTCTAAATCTTGCTGAGTGCTTCTCCATAAGATCCTAAGATATAATCTATTCTATTCATCCACAGAGCCAAAACTTTCACCCAGCATCCCAATTACCGCATTATCCTACTCTCTGGCCTTGAAAAATGCAATTTTGCTCCACTCATATTAATTCAGAATGTTGCTACAAAGACCATTTTCCTAGCACGGCACTTCGACCATGTCACCCCTCTCTCTTCATTCCTCAATAGGCTCTCTTCTACTCTACTGAATCAAACATTAGCTGCTTGTCTTCACTTTCAAGGTTGTCATAAATATGAAGGGAAGGGTAAACCCCTTTAAAATCCCTCCTGGCCAAAGGAAAAATCCTCTCACCTGTAAAGGGTTAAGAAGCTAAAGGTAACCTCGCTGGCACCTGACCAAAATGACCAATGAGGAGACAAGATAATTTAAAAAGCTGGGAGGAGGGAGAAAAACAAAGGGTCTGGGTCTGTCTGTATGCTGCTTTTGCCGGGGACAGAACAGGCATGGAGTCTTAGAACTTTTAGTAAGTAATCTAGCTAGGTATGTGTTAGATTATGATTTCTTTAAAAGGCTGAGAAAAGAACTGTGCTGAATAGAATGACTATTCCTGTCTGTGTGTCTTTTTTGTAACTTAAGGTTTTGCCTAGAGGGATTCTCTATGTTTTGAATCTAATTACCCTGTAAGGTATCTACCATCCTGATTTTACAGAGGTGATTCCTTTACTTCTATTAAAAGTCTTCTTGTAAGAAAACTGAATGCTTTTTCATTGTTCTAAGATCCAAGGGTTTGGGTCTGTGGTCACCTATGCAAATTGGTGAGGATTTTTACCAAACCTTCCCCAGGAAGTGGGGTGCAAAGGTTGGGAGCATTTTGGGGGGAAAGACATGGCCAAACTACATTTCCCAGTAAACCCAGTTAAAGTTTGGCGGTGGCAGTGGAAATTCCAAGGGCAAAGGGTAAAACTTAATTTGTACCTTGGGGAAGTTTTAACCTACGCTGGTAAAAGTAAGCTAAGGACGTTTTCATGCAGATCCCCACATCTGTACACTAGAGTTCAGAGTGGGGGAGGAACCTTGACAAAGGCCCTTCATGGTCTGTCTCCCCACTACCTATTAACTCATATATGCCACAGAGACATCAACTCCTACCTCCAAACAACCCATGATGCCAGCCACTATCACCCACTTGTTACATTTTTTAAACACCTTTGATGCTTCCTCATATGCTGTCCCTCATGCTTGTGAGGAGCTCCCTGTAAACATCTCCAAAAACTCACTCATTCTCCTCTACACTCTCTTTTGGTCAGCAGCCTATGACACCATGTGGCACACAGGGTTGCTGTAAAGATGTCAAAAATTCTTCCTAGATGGGCTGCCATGGCAACTGTGCTATTGCTCCAAGGTAGACATGTGCAAGTGGCTCTGGGCCATAAAACCAGCACTTGCAGATTCCAGAAGAATAGACTCCAGAAAGGCTTGATGCTGGAACCAAATTTATTTTATGCATTCACCAACGAACTGACATACACCATCTCAAGGAGATTCATGTAGTCCCATGATACCTGCTTGGCCTCAAGGGACTCTAACTTCCAAAAGACTGAAGAGAACCTGAACAGTGATATTGCTGCCAAAGGTGACTACTGCAAGAAATGGAGACAAACCAAGTACATGAAACACTGCATCAGCATGCTTCCTCTTACATCATGAGGAGAGCCAACTTGAGCTTAAATATGTTTTTGAATGGTCAGAAGTTGGCACATGTTCTAAAACCAGTGTATCAAGGGGTTACTCTAAATCACAAACTTATACACAAATGCCACCTCACTAAAGTAGTTCTAAAAATCAAGAGCAGAAACTGTCTTCTGAACAAACTAGTAGTTTCCTCTTGGGGAGTCAATGCGCTATGTGGTTTGGGGCTCACCATATGCTACTGAGTTGGAGAATGTTGTGTCCGTTTGATTAAGCTCTGCACATGCTACATTAGCAGACAAACAACTCAATCATACCATGAGAATTATTACTAGGCACCCTCAAGACAATAAAACTTGTATGTTTACCAATCCTAGCCAAAAATCCTCAACCTAACAGCTAGCATCACAATATAGCGAATAAACTGATCAGGGTGCAAAGTACCTTTATCAAGACACCAAGATATAGCAAATGAATATATGGGATGTACCACATCACCAACTGCACAGCAGAAATCTTATCTGGACAGTGCTGCACACACTCTATCCAACTGATATCATCCTCAGCTCACCATGGTGATCAGAATTGAGAGAGAACCTCTCCCACCGCCTGTAACTCTCACATCACCACCAGGCTGGATGAACAGCAACCTGACTTTGGGCAACTATGCCACCTTTGGAGACAGTTTAATAGGTCCAGGTGTGGCAGGGTTTGCTATGCCAAGACAGACCATGCCTAGGGCATCAAGGACAGCCCTCTGTGCACCTTTAATGCTGTGCAGGAAGCTGCATACATGCGGGATGGCTGCACTTTTTGTGTTGGATTCCCCAGAGGTCTTCCCATAGTGAACACTGCTGACTCAGTGGCCACTTACCAGCCCAAGACCATTTAGCTGTTTTGGCATTGGTTTGTTTTTTTAAAAGCTTGTCTTGCTCACATGCAGTCATGTGCATACTCTCCCTCTGTAAATACATATAGTGTGTGTGTGTTTATGTCACATCCTTTTTGTGATACCTACAAAAAACTTGACAGTGGAAATGCTGCTGGTATACTAATACCACTGCCTATCATGCTGACCAATACTGTCTCATTGTTTCCTTGTACTCCCCCCATCTGTCTGTTTATAGCCATCTTGTCTTACACTTAAAATGTAAGGTCTTTGAAGCATGGACCGTCTCTTTGTTCTGTGTTTGTACAGCACCCAAGTACAATGGCGTCCTGGTCCATAACTAGGGCTCCTAAGCACTACAGTAACAAATAAATAATAATAAATCTGATAATATTACACCTATAATTAAAAACTGTATAACCATACATTATTCACACAGCTAAGGCTACGAAAAAACAAGCTCATATTATTGTTACCCCATCCACCTCTGTTTGCTTATATCACCCATCTTGTTTTAAACAAAACTGTAAGATCTTTGGTGCAGAAACTGTCTTTCACTATGTCATATATTTGTATGAGACTTATCACAATGGGTTCCTGACTAATTGGGGCCTTTAGGTACTTCCATAACACAAATTGCTCAGAATGAAGGTTTCTTATTGAATCTATGCATCTCTAATAGCTGATATTTTCATTAATACTTCATAGCATTAAAGTGATTAACGTTTTCCCAATCATTCACATTCTGCAGAAAAACTTATGATATTCTGTCCATAAGTTATCCATTTCCATTAGTAAAATATTTTTGAGAATAAGACATTTTCAGTTACTTGTCTGCTACATTTTTAACACATTTTTCATTATCTCTCTCTCTGCCCCTGAAGTGAGTAATTTAGGTTCAATCATAATAATGACTGTATACTTCACTATTCCGATAAAAATGTATTTGAAATAAAATGGGTATAGTCTATAACTTCGTGTAGATAAGAAAGCAGGTAGGTTTTGGTCATACCGGAAAAACAACTTCTGTGGTGAAGTGCTAACCTCGCTATTTCATGAACAGGTTACTGGCACAAGTGAATAGATGCATGCAGGTTTATTTACTGTAATTTAAGTTTTAGCATTCACAGTTTTCATAGAAAGATTGTTTTTATAGAAAGACATTCAACTTGCATTGACTAGAAAACAATCACTTACATGCTTTGTCTAGCAATCTCAGTGTGAATAAAATTGCAAGCCACCACTGAAAAATTTTCACTTACTGAAAGACACATCAGATTTTAATTTTAACATATCCACAATGAAAACAGGATATAACATTGCATAACATTAGTATAACATTGCTAATTCAAAACTAGAGTTTAATACTGCTAATCCACAAATCTAATAATTCTCGCAAAAAACACCAACTCATTCCACTTTATAATATGAAATATTATAAATCACGGCAAACTAAACTACTCCTGTCAAAATTTAGTCATCTGCATTTAGCAAGGTTCTACCAGATAGCAGGTCCTGAGACCATCATTCAGTATACTAACATACACTCCTCAACACAATAAAGCCACACCTGTTAATAAATTTTAGCATGTCTTTTAAAGTCTACCTGTGTGATAGAAATATGTTTGAAGTGATTATCCATAATAATAATAAAAAATGATTCAGGGTCTCAGGTAGTAACAAATGATCTCCCACCTTTAATAAGTATAGTATTATGATTCAGGGTGTCAGGGAGTAACAATGAACTCCCTCGTTTAATAGGAATTAGTAAATTTATACAGGTTTTGATCAATACAACCAGTTTTAGAATCCTCAAACACACACAGTCTTTTCTGTTCTCATGTTAAAGCACAATGTATTTTCTTCTCTCCTACTGTTAGCATGGTTTTATCATTCATAAGAAATTTTCTAGGATTATGAATTAGTCAAAAGGTAGTACATATCTCCTAAGAAGAGACAGGATGATACAGACCTGAGAGCATTATTGACAGCAGTTTGCTAATCAACAAGCAAAGAAAATAACTGTCAAATGATCAGACAATTAAACGAAATGAACAAAAACTGGAATATAATTCATCCATAACTAACCCCAAAGCAACATTTAAAACAAACATTTTAAAGCACTTTTTTGTCTTGTTCCCCACAACCCTTAGAACTCTAAATAGTGCCATCCAGAAACTGTAACAAACACCTGCTGCCTTAAAGAATATTAAATAGGAAAAATGAGCAACAGCAGCAAGCTCCATTTGAACATGAAAGAAACAAGGCAACATCCAGGCAGCAGCTTAGATCTTGTTTTCAACAATCAAGATTAAAAATGGAACAACCATTGAGGCCAAAATGAAACAAGAAAAATACCATAATGCCACTTTTGCCAAGAGAACAAAAGCAACAACCACCAACCCCACCCCAAACAGGCTGCTGGCCTCTCTAACCACATAGCCATAGCTGGAGATAATGTAATCTCATGGGGAAAAGAGTACTTTTGTGTGTTTGTGACATGCATTGTGAAAATATCAAACTAAGTCCACAATGTAAAGATACCCAGCAATATTCTTACCACCCAGGATTTTGTTTTGAACAAACAGGTGGTGAGCAGACAAGGCCTGCTATTGTACTTTGAGCCCCATCCCTCAAGAGTCAGTGTGTGCTCAGTGGAGTGGACGCAACTACACAGTGTGACCCAAGACTGGGGGTATGGTGCCTGCTTTGTGCAGTGTAACTCAAGATGTGGCAGAGGTGTGCAAAACGGCTGCTGATGCACCCTACCACTACAGTGAATCTACCATTATTACCTAACAGCAGCTGACTAGGAGTATGCCGCCGATTACCATGACACAGTTTACAGGTGGAAGGCCATTATTCAGTATGACCCAGTGGCCTTAATGGGGATGGCAAGTAGTTTTCATGCTGAGTCAATAAGGAGCAGATGGAGTAGGAAGGCTGCTATTCTTCTGTTGGGAGGGAGGCAGCTAAGAATATTCACTTGTAACCCAGAGAATGGTGAACAGGCAAGGAAAGGGGAACTTCCACCCACTTCTGCAAGAGAGCAGGGGGTCTTGCTTGGGAGGAGACTCTTCCTACTGAATGGGACCTAGAGCCTGGTGAATTCAGCGCAGCCCGGCGCGCGGGGAAGGAGTGCTCTGCCCCCTCTCAGCGCGCCCTGCTAGAAAGGAGGAACGCACCAGGCGGCTTTCCCACAACAAGACAGAAGCCTTTGTCTGGTGCCCCAGGGCCGGTGGCTGAGGGGGCCTCAGCCCGGACCCGGGCTGGGAAGCCCCATGAACAGGTACCCACCGTGGGGGTGAGAAGAGTGTGCCCGGCACCGAGCCCGCTCCCCCCGTCCCGCCTGGGATTTGGGGATCTCGGCCCTCCCTGGACCCGCCCCCAAACTATCCACCTGGGGATCCCGGCCTATCACCCGGGGGCCTTCTCCAGTGCAGCCACCTGGGGGGTCCCAGCCCCCAAGGGTCTGTGTCTCGTGGCCTCCCCCGGATCGCCCGGCTAGGAGCTCCCGCCTCCCCGGACCGGGGACGGGGAAGCAGCAGAGCCAGGGGACGACGGTGGGTGGACCCCAGTGCCCGCGGAAAGGGATCGCTCCCGGCCCGGCGCTGCGAACCCCCCGCACTTACCCTGTCACAACAGGCGCCATCTTCCACAAACTCTCGCCAAAACTCCTACTCTCGCGAGACCTGCCTCCTCCTCCCCGGGCCGAGTGCGCGCGTGCGCGGGCCCGGGAGACAGACACGCGGTCGCGGAAGGGAGAGAGTGGGGAGGCGCGCCGCCCCCTCATCCCGGGTTCTCCCCTCAGACACAACAGCGGCAGCAGCAGGCGTGGGAACCTGCCCAAGGCTCGCGAGAACTCCAGCAGCGGCCTGCCCGCCGCTAAGGCAGACTCGTATCGCGAGAACAAAGTGAAGAGGGGGGGTGGGGGATTCCCTCGCTGCCGCGCTGGGCGTTTGTGGTCCTTGTTTCTCTGAATCTCCCTGAGCCGGCGGCGGGCGCGGACTAAACCATTCGGGGGAGAGGTGCGGTAGGGACCATTTGCGTGGGGCAGTCAGGCTCTGTCCCACAGGCAGGGAGCGGAGCGGTTCCCTCGCGCGCCTCTGCCTCTTGCCGGCACGCAACGTGCCCGGCCGCGGGGCTGGCAGCGCTCCTGCGGGGCGTGGAGCCGCCCCGGCCTTCGCTCCAGCGCCGCCCTCCCCGCGGGGCGGGACGGCCCAGCCCGGCTGGGGCAGCCGCCCGCAGTAGGAGGTTGCACGCTGGGTAACCGCTGATGTTCTAGCTCCTTGCGGCCCATTCGTCTCCCCTGCCCGCCGCCCTCTATCCCCCTCTATTTTAGGGACTCTCTGAAACCCACTCTTTTCCAGGGGCGGTGCGTCCTTTCTCCCTTCCTCACTAGGCTCCCCCGCTCTCCCACCCCCACCCGGGCCTCCCTGGGACACCCCCCATGCTAGGTTACCAGGGCACCCCAACTGGCCAGGGGCTCTGCGTGCATCCCCATTTCCCCTGCAGACAGAGAACTGCCGTGGTGGTGAGCATGGGCCTCACTTTCTTCAACACAATTAACTTGGCAACTGCCTTTTGGCTGCACTGGAAAGGTAGAGGGGAGAATGAGCAGGCAAGAGAAACGATGTCAGTAACCAGGCTATTAAATGATCTACACATGGACAGACTTCCTAGAATCGTAGAGTAGCAGGGTTGGAAGGGACCTCAGCAGGTCATCTAGTCCAACCCCCTGCTCAAAGCAGGACCAATCCCCAACTAAATCATCCCAGCCAGGGCTTTGTGAAGCCGGGCCTTAAAAACCTTTAACAGTGGAGATTCCACCACCTCCCTAGGTGCTTCACCACCCTCCTAGTGAAATAGTTGTTCCTAACATCCAGCCTAGACCTCCCACACTGCAACTTGAGACCATTGCTTCTTGATTCTGTCATCTGCCACCACTGAGAACAGCCGAGCTCCATCCTTTTTGGAACCTCCTTTCAGGTAATTGAAGACTGTTATCAAATCACCACCTTACTCTTCTTCAGACTAAATAACCCCAGTTCCCTCAGCCTCTCCTTGTAAGTTATGTGCTCCAGCCCCCTAATCATTTTCGTTGCCCTCCGCTGGACTCTCTCCAATTCATCCACATCCATTCTGTAGGGGGACTTAAACTGGATGCAGTACTCCAGGTGTGGCCTCACCAGTGCCGAACAGAGCAGAATGGTCACTTCCCTCGGTCTGCTGGCAATGCTCCTACTAATACAGCCCAATATGCTGTTGGCTTTCTTGGCAACAAGGGCACACTGCTGACTCATATCCAGCTTCTCTTCCACTGTAATCCCCGGGTCCTTTTCTGCAGAACTGCTGTTTAGCTAGTTGGTCCCCAGCCTGTAGCAGTGCATGGGATTCTTCCTTCCTAAGTGCAGAACTCTGCACTTGTCCTTGTTGAACCTCATCAGATTTCTTTTGGCCCAATCCTCCAATTTGTCTAAGTCACTCTGGACCTTATCCCTATCCTCCGTCATATCTACCTCTCCCCCCAGCTTAGTGTCATCTTCGAACTTGCTGAGGGTGCAATTAATCCCATCATCCAGATCATTAATAAAGATGTTGAACAAAACCGGCCCCAGGACCGATCCCTGGGGCACTCCCCTTGATACCGGCTGCTAACTAGACATCGAGCCGTTGATCACTACCAGTTGAGCCCAACAATCTAGCCAGCTTTCTATCCACCTTATAGTCTAATATAGTCTTGGCAGTAGGGATTTAAGAGGAAGTGGGAAATCCTGATTTGGGGCCCTAAAATTGGCATTTAGGAGCCTAAAAGGTTATTTGCATAACTAAATGTGCACTAGGACTTTCTAGTTCAGACCCTGAACGTATATCAGATGTGGACTACACTTGAAAAGTAGACTACTGATGTGCAAGATCACTACTAGCTTTTCCTTCACCCCTTCAGCTTCCTCTTGCTGCTTCTGTAGTATCAGAAACCATCTAGCTTAACACTCAGATCCTCCATATTAATAAAAAAAATGCAATATGAGAATGAGATTCTAAAGTTTACTTCATTCTTATCACTCTACTTTGGCAGGTCTGGCTCTGTCACCTATATGATTTTTGGTCTGCTTCTTCAGCTTATTCTCTACTGCTAATATAGTGCAATGGAGAACAGCTTCCTAGACAAACTACAGTAAATTTGTGCATTTTAAAAGACTGCTTTGCCACAGAGTTTGCTGTAGTTGTACAAACAACTAGTGTTAGTTATCATTACGAATACTCTTTTCCCACCATGATTTCTCCCTCCTCATTAGTTGCAAAAGGATTTTGATTGGTTCCTTACAGGCACACTCCTCATCTGAAGCACAATGCGTACTGCAAATCCTCTGTATTGTTTGTGGAGCAGTAACTCACAATCCCCCTTTAAAAAGCTCTTCCTGAAAACATCTTTTTTTCCAAGACTGATGAATGATCTCAGTTCATGCTAGTTCCATTGCAGTAAGAATGGTTTCTGGATTTTTGCCCTAGTTTGTCTGTAAATGGTCATTTTGTGGGGCCTCTTCTTTTTGTGTGTGTTTTGAATCAAACTGGAAAATCTAAAAATATTCTTGTGTACCATATGTCAAGACTTTAATATTTTCCAAAGAGGACATATTTTGATTTAAAAAATTGGATCCTAGGAAGGTATATTGTTTCCAAGGATTAATCATTAATAATTTGAGAAAAGTGCTTTCTATCACTGATTCAGATGCATTTTTAAAAACCCCAGGATACATATTAAACTATTTTTAAAAAATTATAAGTATTCTGTAGTAGCCTAAAAGGTCACTCACCCTCACAGTCCAGAATTAAAATCAGGAACACAAAAGTCATAAAATCAGAGACAAGGCTACCAATGTGATATATGCCATCATGTGTATATATATATGCCAGCAATGCCTCTCTGCCATGTACATTGGCCAAACCGGACAGTCTCTACTCAAAAGAATAAATGGACACAAATCTGACATCAGGAATCATAACATTTAAAAACCGGTAGGAGAACACTTCAACCTCTCTGGCCACTCAGTAAAAGAGTTAAGGGTGGCAATTTTGCAACAGAAAAGCTTCAAAAACAGACTCCAGGGAGAAACTGCTGAGCTTGAATTAATATGCAAACTAGATACCATTAACTTGGGTTTGAATAGAGACTGGGAGTGGCTGGGTCATTACACATATTGAATCTATTTCCCCATGTTAAGTATCCTCACACCTTCTTGTCAACTGTCTAAATGGACCATCTTGATTATCACTACAAAAGTTTTTTTCTCCTGCTGATAGCCTCTTACAGTTTGTATGGCAACTTCCACCTTCTCTGTATGTAGATATATATCTTCTTACTATATGTTCCATTCTATGCATCCGATGAAGTGGGCTGTAGCCCACGAAAGCTTATGCTCTAATAAATTTGTTAGTCTCTAAGGTGCCACAAGTACTCCTGTTCTTTTTCCAGATACAAACTAACACAGCTGCTACTCTGAAATCTGGAAAGAAAATAAACTTCAGGCAAATTTAAATTTTTGGATGGACTCTTTTAAAGTATTGCTAGTACTGACTGTTTTTTTGTTATTTCACAAAGTGCTGAGTATTTAATTCCTAATGATTTCAATGGGAGTTGAGAGCACCCAGCACCTCATGAGACAGGGCCCTAACATCTGATCCTTAATGGAAGACAGTACCAGATCTGAGGAATAAGAACAACTTTAGATACAGTATAGGGCAGTAAGGACTTTGGATTTATTTGTTATACAAGGCAGTCTGTGCCAATCCAGTATACAGTCTTGTATCTAACCCAGCCCCTATTGAACTCAATGGAAAGAGTTCTAAATCAGGTATTAGGGACTACATTTTCAAAAGTGACTAGCGATTTTGGGAGCCCAACTGGAAACACAAAGGGGACTGATTTCAGAAAGTGCTGAGCACCTGTCCTTTAAAATTTAGTCCCCTTTCAAGGTGTCAGTTTGGGCATCTGAAAACAGTAGGATTAAAATTTTCAGAAGTGACTAAGGAAGTACTGTTTTTTAACCTAGTTTATAAACTCTTTGTGGCAACTACTGTCTGCTACTACTACAGTTTGTACAGTGCCTAGTACAATGGGGCCCCATTCTTGGTTGATCCTTAGGCACCGCTTTAATAAACGTAAGAGTAGTTAATAATTGTATTTTTAACCCCTAGCTGCTTTATAAAAGATACTGACACTAATAAGCAACATATATGCCAGTACCTCGCAGACTATCTATATCTTAGTTCATTATAAATAATACATTTCATCTCACGATGTTTCAGTTTACATTTCTGGATGTAAATCACATAAACTACTAGTACTTATTATGATATAACCTTTCTGGAATTTTATAAGCACAGGATGTGCAATATGGTTTAACCACATTTCTAGGAAAGAAAATACAGTTGCCCACAGAGTATATCTTACATCTAAGCTTGTGTGTATACACCAACAAAAGTTATCGCTTAAACTGCTAACTGAATAAGAGCTAGATCTCAGAAGTGACTTTGCTGTTTAAAATGGAAGTTCTTATTCGGCATAGCTGAAAGAAAAGAAGGCAATATTACAGTATCTCCTTTTGATCAATAAGAATAGTTATTACTAGCAATCTCAAAAAGGTATGATTTTGAAATTAAACAGTTTACACTTGTGTGTTGTATTCGCAAGTAGGCCACTGGGACAAAAAAAAAAAGAAAAACTCTAATCTGTCTAAATCTTAATGCTAATAGGTTATATCTTACTATGTATTATTTTACTATTATTATGGTAGCTCCCAAAAGTTAGAGTCAGGTTGGGGCTGCATTGTGCTACACACTGCAAAAATAACCCAGGTTGATAGTCCCAGCCCAAAGAGTTTATAATCTAAAGACAAAGTGCAACAAGTGAGCATAACAAACAATAGGAAGGAAGAGGGGGAGGGAGGATGAGGTTAACAGTATTAATATCGTGGTTATGTAGGTTAACAGTGTGCACAGCCTGATGGCTCTGAATCATTTAATTTTTTTAGCATCATTTTAAAAATTCCCTATCAAACCACAATCCCTCATACAGTATTACCATTTGTCCCCTACACACCACCACCTAGCTACAAGCGTTTAATTGCAGTGTAGACATATTCACTGAATTCCAATACTGTGAAGGTGCAACTATGGGGTGCCCATTACCTCTCTCACACACCCAACAGTCAAAGTTCGGAACTGCTGACATTTTCAGGGCTCTTAAGATTTTGCACCGGACCCTGCCCTGGTGTTAGTGTGCGTTAAGAGAGCTATTGGGGCTGTGGCTCCTAGAGTACTTGCTTCGTGCAGTGGTAAATGCGTAATACACACCAAACCTGTTCTGGTATTAAGCAAACACTAGATATGATTACAAAATAATTTACTAAAAAGAGAAATAACGAATATCCTCTGGAATTTTATTCCGTAAGCATCTCCCCCAGTCTTTCAAAATATGCGAAAAGAGAAAAGTGAGAAGATATGTCCCTCTTTGCCATTCTTTATTCTACATATAGGATTGCTTCTGAGATGATAAGAATAGCTTAATAGGAGCAAATTCATTTTTGATTAAACCTTACTGAAATCAACAGAGTTACAACAGGAATTAAACTGGTCCATTTTTATTTTATTTGTAATGGAATTACATCTTTATGGATGCTTAATAATAAGTATTGAAAAATACATGTCAGAGAAAAGACATTTGCCTGTTTATCTATAATTAAAATTGCACTCTGGATTGATCTGTGACAGCCACAATTTGGAACTGATGTGAAAATAGATGACAATTAAATCTATGTACCAATCTATCACCTATAAGGTAAAAATAAACTACACTTAAAACAGATACCTTCCTGCAGGAAAAAGTAGTTAACCAGAGGTGCTGCCTCAGCTCTAATCTTTTCATCATGTACAATAGTGACCTACCTGCATGCTGGTGCAAATCTCACATCCAGGACTGTCACTAAATAAGTGAGTTTACATGCTTGCTATTAAAGACATCCTTTGAAATAATGCATGTTTCCATATTTCAGCACATGAACTCTGCAGGCCAATATGGAAAATATCAAAATCATGATTTTCTAGGAAAAGCCCTGAAATAACCAAAACTCAAATTTGATTTTTACAGATGCAAAAGCAGACCACACCCTTGACTGTGCATACTTTGGTCTCATAGTTAGTGCATGAGGGAGTTTCAAACTAGATATAAAAATATTACCATGAAGACGTCAGCAGACCTACCCCATAAAAATGTCACTAGACACATACAATCCCTTGATAAAACTGCTGAAACTCTTTGACATAATTTAACCCATTTTACTATATAGTAGCAAAGTCTGGGCCCCAACCACAACTATGTAGAATGTGATAAAATACCAACAGAAATCCTTAACCTGCAATTCTACAAACCAGTACCACTGTATGCGTGTAATGCTGAGAGACGCCGGTCCTCATCGGGAGGGATTGAAGCAGGGACCTGTGGAGCTTAGTGCAGGAGCCTCTGTTGCATGAGCTAAAAGCCAATTACCCCTCAGGCCTGGTCTACACTATGAGGTTAGGTTGAATTTAGCTGTGTTAGGTCAATTCTATAATGAATGCGTCTACATAACCAACCCTGTTCTGCCAACTTAAAGGGCTCTTAAAATTGACTTCTCTACTCCTCCCTGACGAGGGGATTAGCGCTAAAATCAACGGTCCTGGGTCAAATTTGCGGTAGTGTAGACGCAGCACTGTGCAATTCGATGGTATTGGTCTCCGGGAGCTATTGCAGAGTGCTTCAATGTGACTGCTCTGGACAGCACTTTCAACTCCGTTGCACTAGCCAAGTACACAGAAAAAGCACCAGGAACTTTTTCATTTCCTGTTTGGTCAGCGTGGGGAGCTCAGCAGAACAGGTGACCATGCAGTCCTAGAATCGCAAATGAGCTCCAGCATGGAGCAAACAAGACACTGGATCTGATTGCAGTATGGGGAGAAGAATCTGTGCAGGCAGAATTCGGATCCAGCAAAAGAAATGCTGATGTATATGCTAAAATCGCACAGGGCATGGTGGAGAGAGGCTACACCAGGGATGCACAGCAGTGCTGCATGAAAATTAAGGGTGTCAGGCAAGCCGACCAAAAGACAAAGGAGGCAAATGTTCACTCTGGGTCAGAGTCCCAGACATGCCACTTCTATGATCACCTGCATGCCATTCTAGGGGGGGACCCTACCAGTACCCCAAAACTCTCCGTGGATGCCTGCAAGGTGGCAGCCTCACACAACACAGATGAGGATTTTGTGGAGGAAGAGGAGGAGAATGCGCAGCAGGCAAGCGGAGAATCTGTTCTCCGTGGCAGCCAGGACCTTTTCCTCACTCTGGAGCCAATACCCTCCCAGGACATATTGTTCCTGGATCCTGAAGGCAGAGAAGGCACCTCTGGTGAGAGAACATTTGTAAGGACACTACAAGGGTTAAAAGCAATTGTGTTTAATATTTGATTTGCCCTGAACAATTGGGATGCATTCGCGGCCAGTACAGCTAAAGGAAAGGTCTGTTATCGTGTCTGGGGATGGAGCGGTAATCCTCCAGGGACATCTCCATGAAGCTCTCCTGGAGGTACTCTGAAAGCCTTTGCAGAAGGTTTCTGGGGAGAGTTGCCTTATTTCATCCTCCATGGTAGGACACTTTACCATCCCAAACCAGTAGCAAGAGGTCTGGAATCATTGCAGCACAAAGTATGGCAGTGAATGGTCCTGGATTTTGGTCGCATTTATGCAACATTCGGTCTTTATCTTTCTGTGTCAGCCTCTGGAGAGTGATATCATTCATGGTCACCTGGTTGAAATAGGGGAAGTTTTGTAAGGGAACAGTAATCCCCTCTGTTTGGTGATCACTGACACATTAGGATAGCTCAGTGGTTTGAGCACTGGCTTGCTAAACCCAGGGTTGTGAGTTCAGTCATTTAGGGATCTGGGCCAAAAATTGGGGATTGGTCCTGCTTTGAGCAGGGGGTTGGACTAGATGACCTCCTGAGGTCCCTTCCAACCCTGATATTCTATTATTAGACCCCAGGCATGCTGGGCTAGTTGCGCTTGGTTAAAAGTGATCATCCTGGAGAATAGCCACGTGGGGGGAAAGGGGTTTGCTGCACATCCACCCCAAAACCACAGCCCCTCCTGTTACCCGGGGTTCTTGCAACCCAAAGCTCTTGGTAACTTTTACTCTTTGCGAGGTGGTGTCAGGAAATAAATCAGGGAGACATGGCCGTCTGACCAATAGATGGCTGGCACAAACAGGACAACACAAGAGTGCTTTCACTTGAAGCTAAACTTTACTTAGTCTCAAGCACTTACACATGTCCGCAACAGGTTAGTAAAACACCCCCAACCCTTGATAATTACTAAAGCTGAGTGTGGCTCTCAAGTGACACAGTGGCAGGCTTCTGGTGACCAAATCTTCCGTCTGCTGGTGGGGACTGTAAAATATATCCAGAGGGAGAGTCCAAAAAGAGTTCAACTACCTCAAAGTTTTCCCCCTTATTTATACATTAGTAATAGAATGACATGTCACTTAAAGAAAACTTAAGTAAGTCAAGCAAGAGGTTCCTTCCGATTATTGATTAACCGGGTGTGAGTTTTTCCAGAGTTTGCAGCCTTGAGGCCCCAATAGACATTCCTGGGGCACATTCTGCTCTTCCAAAATGCATGTATCAGCAACTTCAACACAATTCTCTTTACGGAGGACGCGGGGTCAAGCTGCCCTTTCTGTGGCACCCAAAACCCCCTCCTCTCCTGCCTTGGTCAAGCTAAGTTTGATACATGGGCACTTTACGGCCTGCTGACTTGGCTGCTTTTAGCAATAAGCCATAGTGGTTTCAGGCAGTTTACTGGTTTGCTGACATCTCCCCGTACACTCCTGTTGGCCCGCCGTGTGTGAGGTGTCACCATACCAGCAGGCGCTCAATATAAAAGGCAAAATGCGACTTTGTACTTAAAACACGTGTGCTAGCTGCTGTGAATTGCTTGATTCGCTGTGAAAGAGTCTCCCTTTCGTTCTCAGAAATATATCTTCTTAAAAGTCTATTCTCCCTTTTTTCCCCCCTGCAGCTGCAAATGCTTCTATGCTCCCAGCATCAACTCCGTCCCTGAGGTTATCGCAGATTAGAAGGTGAAAAAAATGCACTTGCAATGACGTGTTCAGAGCTCATGCAGTCCTCCCACATTGATAGGGTACAGCTGAATGCATGGAGACATTCAGTGGCAGAGGACAGGAAAGCATACAGTGAGCATGATTGGAACACGCAGGAGGAGATGCTGAGGCTAATGGGGGAGCAAACGGACGTGATGAGGCATCTGGTAGAGCTGCAGGAAAGGCAACTAGAGTACAGACCACCGCTGCAGCCATTGTGTAACTGCCTGCCCTCCTCGCCAAGTTCCATATCCTCCTTACCCAGACACCCAAGAACACGGAGCGGGGAGGCTCCGGGCACCTTGTCTCTTAACTCCAGGATATGGCCCAAGCAACAGAAGGCTGTCATTCAAACAGCTTTGATTTGTAGTGTGGCTACAATAAGCAATGTGGTCTTGTCCTTCCCTCCTCCCCAACCGCACCCTATTATCAAACCCTTTGTACACCTGGGCTTCCTTTTACTAGTCAGCGTTGTCAGTGATCTGAAGTTTTTTTTAAATAAATAAAGAATGAATGTATTCAGAACAATAGGGACTTTATTTCCTGTGCCAGCTGTTGTCGAAGGCGGGAGGGGGATTGGCTTATAGGGAAGTACATTCACCAAAGGGGGAGGCTTTGCATCAAGGACAAACACACACAACTGTCACACCATAGCCTGGTCAGTCATTAAACTGTTTTTCAAAGCCTCTCTGATGTGGAGCATGCCTCAGTATGCTCTTCTAATTGCCCTGGTGTCTGGCTATTCAAAATTGGCCGCCAGGTGATCTGCCTTAACCTCCCACCCTGCCATAAACGTCTCCCCTTATTCTCACAGATATTATGGAGCACACAGCAAGCAGCAATAACGATGGGGATATTGCTTTCGCTGAGGTCTAACCTACCAGCAAACTGCGCCAGCGCCCTTTTAAACGTCCAAAGGCACATTCTACCACCATTCTTCACTTGCTCAGCCTATGGTTGAACTACTCCTTACTGCTGTCCAGGCTGCCTGTGTACGGCTTCACGAGCCATGGGAGCGAGGGGTAGACTGGGCCCCCAAACATAACTATTGGCATTTCAACATCCCCAATGGTAATTTTCTGGTCTGGAAAGAAAGTACCTTCTTGCAGCTTTCCGAACAGCCCGGTGTTCCAAAAGATGCAAGCGTCATGCACCTTTCCCGACCATCCCATGTTGATCCACCAGTGCTTGCAACAACATTGAGAAGTACCCCTTGCGGTTTATGTACTCTTTGGCAAGGTGGTCCAGTGCCAAGATAGGGATATGCGTTCCGTCTGTCGCCCTATCACAGTTAGGAAACCCCATTGCAGCAAAGCCATCCACTATGACCTACACATTTCCCAGAGTCACTACCCTTCTTAGCAGAAGGCTATTGATTGCCCTGGCTACTTGGATCACAGCAGTCCCCACGGTAGATTTGCCCACTCCAAATTGATTCCCCAACTGACTGGTAGCAGTCAGGCGTTGTAAGCTTCCACAGGGCTATTGCTACTCGCTTCTCAACTATCAGGGCAGGTCTCATCTTGGTATTCCTGTGGTTCAGGGTGGGGGAAAGCAACTCACAAAGTTCAAGGAAAGTGGCCTTATGCATGCGAAAGTTTCACAGCCACTGGGAATCATCCCATACCTGCGACATTATGCGGTCCCACCAGTCTGTGCTTGTTTGCTGGGACCAGAATCGGCGTTCCACTGTATCAACCAGCCCCACTGCCATCATGATGTCCCAATTGCCACATCCTGTGCTTTCAGGAACGTCTGTGTCAATGTCCTCCTCACAATCTTCCTCGTGCTGGCGGCGCCTAGCTAGGCTCTGCACATAGTGCAGGATAATGCACAAGGTGTTTGCAATGCTCACAAAAACAGTGTGCAGCTGAGTGGGCTCCGTGCTTGCCGTGCTATGGCATCTGCACGGATAACCCAGGAAAAAAGGTGTGAAATGATTGTTTGCCATTGCTTTCAAGGAGGGAAGAAGAGAGGGGAGACTGATGACATGTAGCCAAAACCACCCACGACAATGTTTTTGCCCCATCAGGCTTTGGGAGCTTAACCCAGAATTCCAATGGGCAGCGGGGACTATGGGATAGCTACCCACAGTGCACCACTCCGTGAGTCGATGCTAGCCACAGTATTGAAGACGCACTCTGCCGACCTAATGCACTTAGTGGGGACATGCACGATCGACTATAAAATCGGTTACTAAAGATCGACTTCTATAAAATCAACCTAATTTCATAGTGTAGACATGCACTTAGCTAAGGCTGTAGAGCAGACTTATTTTCTCTCTCTCTCTAAGTGGTCTTGGTGCCACTGGATGGGACAGAACACCACACCCAGAAGGTGTGTGTGTTACATGTGCACACAGGAATTTTACTATGACTTCAGAGCAGAACTAGGACATTCACCCCTTTGCAGGGAGTCAGGACAAGGCAGAGGTATCACTTTAATCCCACTTAAATCCTACTTTGACCCACACATGTGATGTATAGGTATCGTGCTGGTCCTCTGCACTGGGGCAAATTTAACCTGATGTGCTCAGTGACATAGGAGAAACTGTCCTTGTCCACAGTCTAGGAGGACAGTTTTTATTAGTTCGGTTCTATAGTTCAAACAAAAATAAATAGGAAAGTTATACATGCCGAATGAAGATTTTTTTTTCAAATCAGAAGGGAATAAATTGAAGACATTGTTGAGGAAACTTAATCCTGAAGAAAATTAATGTGTGATATTGCCAAGTCAATGTCATTTTTGGCTTATTTGTAGTGAAAGGGATAGTTGTACGAATTTGACCTTTCCAGGGCCTACTCTATTATGCCATAACTTTTTCATTTTGAACTTCTATTTTTCTGTA
The DNA here is from genome assembly GCF_015237465.2 of Chelonia mydas. Classification (NCBI taxonomy): domain Eukaryota; kingdom Metazoa; phylum Chordata; order Testudines; family Cheloniidae; genus Chelonia; species Chelonia mydas. The sequence goes on from NC_057852.1 coordinate 105,893,975, forward strand.
TCGCTTTTGCTTACATCCCATCCTGACAAAATGTGTATCAATGGTAATCCACTGGACTCTGACATAGCTATAAAGTGGAAGTAAATTCCAAAACAAATAGGAATATCTTACTGCTTTTATGCACTGTATATGATATTCATGGATTAAAATAACCCTTCGGGGAATGACTTAAATATGATTCGTAGCTGTCTAGCCCATTAGTGCCTGGATAAAATGGTGATGGGCATTTTATAAATGAATGGTCGAACAGAGAAGTCATGGTTGAGGTACTGACTTTATATTTATTGCTGAAGTGAGTGGAAACGTCATTAATTTTGATTAGTTTTAAATGAAATTCTAGTGAATGTTTATCTCAATATTTGTTTCAGAATTAACCTAACATTATTTGCTCTTTACACTTAACTCTGGCTTTTCAGTTTTTAAATGGCCTAGCCAGCTAAAGCCCTTTCTACAGCACTTGTAGACTGCCACCCATATTACTCATTGCTTAATTGTCAATTTGCTTTTCTGCTCATTTCTGGCCCTGATCCTGCTAGCAGTTAAGTTACATGCATCATGTTACTCATGTGAGTAGACCCATTGAAACTAATGGGACTAGTCTCAGGGGTAAAGCTACTTAAGTGTCTGCAGGTTTGGGTCCGGTATCCCTGGCGACCTTTATTTTGTCAAGATTGTGAAACCTTTCCTGGAAGGAGTTAAGACTGAGCAGAATCATTTTCTTTGCCGTTCACGTGTAGATACGTTTGCACAATTTCTCTTGGGCCTAATCCTGATTGATGGTGAGCTCTTTCAATTCCAATGGGAGTTGCACGTGCTCAGCGTCTTTAAGGATCAGGCCTACAGTTCCTCACAAATGGGCATTATCATTTGAATTTAACTTTAGCCTGCTTTTCAGCTGTGCTACCTTCTTCCCCTGTTTATGAGTATGAAACAGGTTTCTTTATTTTTAATTTTGTCATCCATAGGGCCCAGTTCATCAGTATTGCCTGAACTGAGGCTGGCTCCAATGTGAGGGGGTGTAAAGGTAACTTTACATCACCTTTGCATCTCCCAAATTCTGGGTCTAGACAATATTTATATAGACCCCTAGCAAAATTAGAGCAGCTTGAGGATCTGCTTTACCTCTGCCTGGCTGTCAAGCATCCCAGGGAGACATTGCGGCAGCCAGGAATATTTAGAGTGCAGCTGCACTTCAGCCATAAACCCTTTCTCTGAAATACTTGCTTACATTGGAGCTAGAAGGGGAGTAGCAGGGAGCGGTTACTCTGTCTTTCTATGATCCAGGTAGTCATAGAATTATAGAAATGTAGGGATGGAAGGGACCTTGAGAGGTCATCTAGCCCAGACCCCTACACTGAGGCAGGAGTCCTCCCACACCAGAGGAATTCCCTGGTGTCCTGTTACACCAGAACTATTGCCCCTTTACACCATAGGGCAAACATAAATTGGACCCTGTCAATCAAGCCTTGAATGAGCTATAAACCTGTCAGGGATGGGGAAGGAGAGGAAGGGAGGTTGTTTGCATGCCTACAAGATGCCCCGCACACTATGAATGACACTAGTTTATATAAAATGCAGCTCCTCATTTATAAAAATAGACACCACAGCTTTGCTGTCATTTGGAAGAAATAAATCCTCTGTGGCCCTGGAAAGAAACTTCAGTTTGGTAACTTTCATCAGTTCTATGTATCATTTTCAAAACAGTCCTTCATTTTGACCCATTGACAAAAACAACAATAAATGGAGATGAAAAATTAATGAAATCATAGTGTCTCTTGTTTGCATGCTGGAAAAATAAATAGTATAATTAATCCTGACCCACTTCTCTGTCCTTTTAAGGATATATACCAAAGTGTTACTTCCTATGGAGGATTTTTGTATTTATTACCCATTTTACTTCCTTTTCCAGGAAAATTTCAATTGAATTGGGCAGCTAGAGGTCTGAATTATCCTCTAGCCCACATCATTTTTATTAATGGTGGAAAGAGCCATGCTGTGTACATGCAGTGTTCATTTTGATGAAGTCTCATCACCCTAGGACCTATGATTAATGACAGAGGAGGAGCGCTGAAGAGACAGTTAGGGTTTTGCCAGCTTGTACTGTATATACAGCTGTTGCTGCATAGGGGAGGGAAATGTAAGGCCTGGCTGTCTGCTCAAAACAAAAAGAAATGGCACATGCTATTAGTTCCAGATCACTGGAGTCCCTGCACCACCATCTGCTTGGGGTCAGAGCAGTTGTCCGGGTCGGCGTCAGTCATGCACAAACTGAATGCTTACCACTGAGTTGCACCCGGCAGTACATATTTACAAGAACAATAAAGCAAACCTGCTCCCTAGACACAGGCAACACAATACTCTGTCACATTCCAAACAAAGGAACACAACAAAAGTTGATATGCATCACAAAAGACGTACTGGGGATCTCATCTTTGTAATTTCAGGCTGCTAACACAAATGGGGGTGGGGTGAAACTGTCACCAGTCAGCTGAAAAAATAATGATTGTAGCCCTGTATTTGTGTCAGACATAGTAACGGATTCAGAGACATGAGAACTTGAAAAAGATGCCTCGGGCAGCAAGCTCTCCATAATTGAAACAAAGAATGAGACCTTTTCATGGATCTCTGTATCTTTCTGTGCATCGATCGGCATGTATGTATGTATAGTTCAATCTATGACTCTGTCCTTCTTTAAGTGCACAAAGAGTCTCTAACTAGATGGATCTTTGATAATTTCACACTTTAACAAGCTCCAGTAACCAATGGAGTAAAAGCATTTTTGTGTGGCAATGCATGTTCTCTGGAGGATCCTTTGAGCTTCCTAATTTACAATCTGCTTTGCGCAGAGTGAACTCAGAGTTTAGCTCTCATTAACAATTTTCTTTCACCTAGCTTTCTACGCTGAGTTTAGTTAAGTTTCCAGTAGGGAGTGTAATAAATGTCTCATAAAGCAGAGATGGCTGAAGGGGAAAACAAATAACTTCTTCTCTTGTGTTAGAGTGAGGCACCTCAGTCTGGCCAGGTGTCTCTGCTTTTCATGTCAGGCTTTTCAATCAGGGTACTTCTGAGGGATCTAAGGCTAAGGCTACACGATAGCTTAAGTTGACATAAGTTAGCCACCCCCCGAGAGACATATCTTATGCTGATTTAAGCACCAACATAGCAGGACAGCTTCACCCGCCGACATAGCTACTGCCGCTCATGGGGGCTGAAGTAATTAAGCCGACAGGAGAGTTCTCCCCCTTTGGCTTAAAATGGCTACATTAAAGAGCTTACAGCAGTGCACCTGCATCCGAGCAGCTGTGTCGCTATAAGCTCTCTAATGTAGCCATAGCCTAAGCCCTTCTTCAGCCCCAAAGGCAAACAGTGAGAAACTGACTCTCACTTAAAAAAATCTCTCTGATGCAAAAGTGGTAACGTGGCTCACTTGATAGCATAGTGGAGATTGTTGCAAAACATACACACAGGGCTTTCCAGTGCTCCTGCACAAAAATGATAACACCCACATAGCCAGCCCTTGAGAATATACCGCCGTGCCCATGGGAATGGTTGTAGTCTTGTCTTATGTTGCTACACAGTGTTTTTCACCTCCCACCTTGACATTTCATCTGAGCTGCATGGTCTTGTTAGCAAATCGTTAGCCTGGACCCATGCAGGCCAGGTACTGATGGAGTCCTCCTTAGCTGCTCTAGCATGTCCTTACTAACACCTGCCTGAGCCCTGGCAGAGGTAAGTCCGTATATATCTGTTACACCTATGCAACAGCTATAAGGCTGGTACCTGCTGCTTCCACGATGCACTGTTTTTGCCTGGTACATAATAAGTAGCAGTAGACCTTCAGGCTGGCTGCACCTACTTTCCTGCCAAACTCCACCCACTTGGCCTAACATGCAGCAGTACGCACCAGATTGTGCAGGAGCTCTGAAGCTGGTTCTGCAGCCTTTTGCTGAATGTGGAGAAGCATTTACTCCACTCTGCAAAAATTTCACTGGAAGCAGTGCACATTAGCACTAGCTCAGGAGATGCACCGATGAAGCACCTGCATATCTCAGTCCTGAATTGGGTTCTACAAAGTTCATGTTCTATTCAGATAACTTTTACGTGAGTAGCCAGAGCTAAAGACAGGATTTGTTTAAAAAAAAATTCAATGTTATAAGGACTGATTTTAAAAAGAAAAGCTATGTGGAGTCAGAACAGTAGTTCATTTATAGATTGTATATGATAGTGCTGAACATTTAAAGTGTAAATAATTTGCGGGCCCCTTAAATTAAAACAAACAAACAAAAAAGCTGACAGACTGGATGTTTCAGGGGACTACTAATGGGATAAAGGGAGGAAGAGCCTTTCACCTCTAGGTCAGTGATCTAATCTGGTCGAAAGTGTGAGAGACTGAAAGTCATGACCATCTGATAACTGTCCAGCAGCCTATGAGACATTATTTGTTGTTCTCTCAGTCTAGTTCCTAGAGGACAGGTGTCCACATCATGGAAGTCATCCCATTTGGCACTCACTTTCACTCTTATTGGCAGCCTCAGCAGAGAGGCCAAGGACTGAATGAGAGTGGAGAACAGATCACATTCTCACCCCCGTAAGTGGTGCCTCCTGAACAGAGTTCCGGCACATTTGTCAGACAGACAATGTTGTGGGAAACAAGGACTACTGTTACCTGTTCTTCAGATTAATGTAGGACTTAACAATCCAGGACTATTTCATGAGTGCTAAATTAACTAACAAAACAAGCTAAAGCAAGAATGCATTCTGGCTTCATAAAATAATTTTACATATAAAAATTCAGTTGTCTCCAAACAGTAAACAAAGTATGTGTGCGCACTTATGCACAGATGTGTGGGGGGATGTTTGTGTGCACTGCTGCTAAACTGTGCTATATTTTTCTTTTATGAGGTTTTCAGTGAAGTTCTCTTCCATCTTTGTCTGCTCTTAAAACTAATCTAAATAAAAATCACTTACAAAGTTTCTTGTTGACGATGAACCATATGATAGGGCTCCATTTTATAAATGTAGGGATGGATTTTCAGGAGAGCTCCCACATAGGCACCTAAATGAAGTGGCCAGATTTTCAAAAGAGCTCAGTTCCCAGGAGTCCCATTGAAAACAATTCATTTGGGCACCTAAATGGGAGCTGAGCTGTTTAAAAAAAATCCAGCATAAAGTGTGCATGTCATGCATTTTTGAAAATCTGGCACAGAATAAATATTTGTATTGCCTCATTGTTTTTGCCAGCATCGGCCTTGGTCACACATTCTCTCGCCAACCACCTTCTGACACTCTTATGCCAATACTTCTTCACCCGCCTTGAACTAATTCAAAATGTCACTACCCTGTCCTTCAAATCCCTTGTCAAGACCCACTTCTACCACAATGCCTACAGAAGAATGCTATCTGGTAATGGCTTGATAAATGGCCAATAAGGAATACTGAAATAACAAAACAAAAGTCAAATGGATATCTTGTAATTTTAAAAACAGACAATTCTGAATGATTCAAAACCAGCTAAGAGCACACTTTGTGTATAATATGTAATCACGTGCTACTATCGCTTGTTCTTTCCACTGAGTATTACACCCACTTGTTGCATCTTGTATTAATTAAATGAAAAGCTTTTCAGGACAGGTACCGCCTCCTATTTTGTGTGTCTGCACAGCCCTTGGCCGAAAGAGTCCCCCATTGTGACTGGGGTTTCAGGATACTAAAAATAAAAATAAATAAATAGGCAGCTTTAGAACTTGCCACCAAAGCCCTGGGGGTTATATTTATGCAGAATTTTTTTCCTGGATAAATCTTCACAAGCTGTTGCAGGCAGATCAGAAGTTCATATATACTTTTGTTCATTTCCTAAGTTACTACAAGTGGCTTAAGAGAACCAGCAAAGCTTGTCTTTCTTGATCTGCCAGTGACTTCCACTCAGCTTCTTAACAAGGAAAATCATGTGGAAAACATAATTAACCGTGGGGTTACATGAAAACTCATTTTTTAGATATACCTATATAAACTCTGGGAGGAAAAAAAGGTTGCAGAGTATTAAATATATTAAACAGCCAGTCCTTAGTCAACACCTTGAAATAGCTTTATTCTCTTATTTTCCATATTTTTTATTCATTGTTTGTAGATTCCTTTTGGGAAAAAACTCCAGCTGTTTTGTTTTGATCAGTTTTGTAACATTTGCTTTTTCCCTTTATGTAAAAATGGAAAAGAAGCTGTCATAAATATAAAGGGAAGGGTAATCACCTTTCTGTATACAGTGCTATAAAATCCCTCCTGGCCAGAGGCAACATCCTGTTACCTGTAAAGGGTTAAGAAGATCAGCTAACCTGGCTGGCACCTGACCCCAAGGACCAATAAGGGGACAAGATACTTTCAAATCTGGGGGGAGAGGCTTTTGTTTGTGCTCTTTGCTTACGTGGTTGTTCTCTCTTGGAACTGAGAGAGGCCAGACAGAAATCCATCTTCTCCAACCCATCCTAATCCAAGTCTCCAATATTGCAACCAGTATAGGTAAGCCAGGCAAGGCGGATTAGTTTATCTTTTGTTTTATGTGAATTTTCCCTGTGCTTTCCTGCTTTCTGTGACTTTAAGGTTTTGTCCAGAGGGGGATCCTCTGTGTTTTGAATCTGAATACCCTGTAAAGTATTTTCCATCCTGATTTTACAGAGATGATTTTTACCTTTCTTTTTTTTAATAAAACCCTTCTTTTAATAACCTGACTCATTTTTCCATTGTTCCAAGATCCAGGGGTTTGGGTCTTTGATGATTTTGTAACCAATTGGTTAGGATATTATTCTCAAGCCTCCCCAGGAAAGGGGGTGTGTTGGGGTTGGGGGGAAGACATCTCCAAGTGGTCTCTTTCCCTGTTCCTTGTTTAAAACGCTTGGTGGTGGCAGCGTACTGTTCAAGGACAAAGCAAAGTTTGTACCTTGGGGAAGTTTTTAACCTACGCTGGTAAGAATAAGCTTAGGGGGTCTTTCATGCGGATCCCCACATCTGTACCCTAGAGGTCAGAGTGGGGAAGGAACCCTGACAGAAGCCAAAACTAGTTTGTTTACTTCCTTATTGATACACTACATTAACTGCTGTTAATATGAACACAGAAAGCTCTGGAATAGGGTTTGCTCATCATCTGTTTAAATTCTGTTGCAGGAGCATAAGAAAAGACAATATTGTTTGTAAAGTCCTACAAAAACAGTGGCTATTCTGGAGTAGCAGTGATGGAAGGGGCGACAATCTAGTGAGAGGGAAGAGATGTTATAGGAGAGAAATGGAGAGACAGGAAAGAAAAGGAGGTGGAAAGGTAGAGAGAGAGACTGTCACTGCAATAAATAATACAGGGGTTGGCCGAGGAGACAGCATTAAATTGCTCCCAGTCTCTGCTCTGATAACAGACCAGAAGACATGCTGAATTTGTTACCCACCATTTGCCAGTCTTTTCTGTAGCAGAGAGAAACTAACGGACACTGTCTCCAGAGCAGCTGAAAACTGACAAAAAAAAGCTGGCGTCTTATTGCCAGGGAAGCAGCAGTTCATTGTCTTGTTAGTTTCAAGCCATGACAGAAGCACCGTTGACAAAGTGTGTGCTGAATTTGAGGGAGCAGAATGTGACAATGAAAGAGACCAGAGAGAGGCAGAGGAAAGAATAGAGGGGGAAGATGAAATCGGAGTGTGGGAGCAAACAAAGTAAAAGAGCACAGTCAGAAGAAAAAGAATTGCCCTAAACTTAATAAAATTAAATAATAATAATAAGGAAGTTCACCTTTTATGCAATGCTTTACAGACGGTCATCCTCACTGCACCTCTGCGACATAGGCGAGTATGTATTATAATCACCATTTTACACATGGGGAAAAGGAACACAAAGCAATGAAGTGACTTACCCCAGGCCACACAGTGAGTCAGTGACAGAGCTAGGAATAGAATGTAGGAATTCCCAGCTTCTAGCCGCATGCTGCGCACAATGTCTAGTTCCAGAGAGAAGCAAAAATAATTGAAGATATCTAAGAAACGTAAAGACCAATATATGCCCCATCTGCATAGAAATGTGCAGAGATGAACTAACAGAAAACAAAGCCATGGAATTGGCTCGTTCTCGCCTTCCCTCCCCAGTCATGGGATCAATAGGAAGGGAGACCAGGATGTCAACAGGGTGAGCAAAAGCAGGAGAGACCAGGGAACCAAGAATGGACCAAGCCCCAACATTGCAAAGCCATCCAGAGGGACTCCATCTCCTCTACCAACTACAGCAGCATGGCTAGATAAGTATCTATATTGCCACTGGGTGCTCTGTGAGCCTTTTAAGATGGGATCAGAGCACACAGAGGAGCTAATACTGCTTGATACATTGTGGTATTTCTACAGTTTTTACAGGGTCCTTCAACACTTCTTGGAGGGGTCAAGAGATGCAACAAAAATCAGAAACAGATAGAAGTAGAAATGCACCATTTACTTCAATGGGAGCTGAGCATACCTATCCAAGTCTGAATTGGCTGAATATGTAGAAGCAAACTTTCCACCTCCCATCACTCCCCAGAGACTGCTGCTGTATAATGCCAGAGCACACGGTTGAGAATTTTAAATTATAATCATAACAATTGGCATGCCAAGTTTTCCACAAGTTTCAGCTGTTTAGTTGGATTATTTTTCCACGTATGATAAAGGCCAAATTCTCCTCTGAGTTACATTAGTAAAGCTCCTTTAAAATCAATGGGGCTGCACGGGTGCAGTTGAGAGGAGAACTATTAAGCTATTAAGAACTATTGGCTATTAAGACAAAATGGAGTCTGCTTCTATGACACAGAAGCCCATTGGTTATTCACAACTCTGTGTCTGCAACTCTTGTCAGGCTTGACTTACTCACTACACCTAACACACTGTTGTCATTATCTGTATCTAAAAGGTGGCATGTAATATATCATTTGAAAACTGATGACATACTGGTGATTAATATCACTGTGAAATGTATATATTAATATTACAGGAGACATTATGGATATTCACTGATATTATGCTTTAAAGTCTGTGACCAAACAAAGGGAGAAACAGGTTCTCTCCCAGACAGCAATTAATGCAGCTGTCTGCCGTCTCCACTGTATGTTAAGCAAGGTCTCACCCAAAGACAAAGAAAAGCACATTTACATGTGAGGTAAATAAAGCCATCAGAAGAGCAAGGGGGGAAAGTGACCACCTAATCTCAATTGGGGATGGAGACTGCAACCCCAGGAGGCCTTGCTGCCTCTTCAAGCAGGGTCTATGAACTTTGGGAAGATGTAATCAGAGAGAAAAAGGCATTTTGGCATCCTTCACCTAAAGAGACAAAGGAACCAAGCACTTTGAGATCTATGAAGGGTCATGGCCAGAGAGTTTGGTCAGCCATACTGTAAAGGAGACTTGGTGAACAAGAGTGTCTAATTTGTTAAAATCAGGTTTTGGTTTTAGAAGTGTATTTTTACTTTTGTTTGCTTGTAACCCTTTCTATCTTTATTCCTTATCCTTGGTATCACTTAATCCTATGTCCTTTTGTTAAATAAACTTGTTTCACTTTTACTGTAAGCCAGTTCAGTGCACTAACTAAAGGAAAGTGTGTGTTAATTCCATTTAAGGCTCAGTGTATCATCTATTTAAAGGATCAACAAAGTTTACAATTTCTAGAAGTGTGCAGTAAGGGGGCTAGATGCTGTAGGGATAGTTTTGTGGAGGACTGGGAGGGTGTCAGGGTCACCCTGCAAAAAGCAACTGGGAGGTGGAAGTTAAGGTATGACCTCCATCCTTGTAGGCTGGCTGTTGGTGTCAGGGCTGTGAGCCACAGCATACCAATTAAGGCACCCAGAGTTGAAAGGCAGGTGGTGATAACCCCTTACTGGTCTGGGTTGAACCCCAAAGCATCGCAAACAGCTTTGAGGCATTCAAAATAGACCCACCCTTTGTGACATACCAGGTTACAGTGCAGACCAGTGGGGGACTGTGTCATCCCTGCCCTGCAACCTTGGGTGCCTCATGATGCCTTGCAGAAGGAGCTCCCATGTGGACTACTCATGAACAACCTTCCAGCATGCAAGCCACACTCTGAGGGCATTGCTACACTGGAAACATCAAAGCACTGTCACAGGAGAGCTCCCGCGGCAACACTTTGAAGTGCAAGTGTGGTCGTGTGCGAGCACTGGAAGAGAGCTCTCCCAGCACTCCTGGTAATCCACCTCCACAAGGGGATTATCTCCGAGCACTGGGAGCCTGGCTCCCAGTGCTCAGAGCCTGTTTACACTAGTGCTTTAAAGCGCTCTGACTTGCTGCACTCAGGGGGGTGATTTTTCACACCCCTGAGCCAGCAAGTTAGAGCGCTATAAAATGTAAGTGTAGTCGAGCCCTGAGTGTCTGTGTGTTACTGCAACCTGCCAGCCACACTTGGGTTACACTCTGGCTCTCACCAGCCTTGGTTATACTGAAGGACGACCCCAACACACCCCCAGTCTTAGATTTCCCCCCAGAAATGTATGTCCTGTGTTGCCCAGCCCTCCTGTGGACAGTTCAGATATTTAAAGTCCATTATTCCTTTAAGGGAATAATATGCCAGTTTATTATCTCAAATAGTTATTCAGACACACCAGTTTAAAAGACACTGGATTAGATAAAATAGTAAAAGAAGTTTAACTACAGCGAGTTAGATTTTAAAGTGAGTACAAGTAATGAGGTATAAAAGTCAGAAAACAGTTACAAGAAAAATAAAGATGAGATATTTACTAATACCTAACAAACTATGTTAGATTCCACCAAAGTTTCTTACTGTGTACCCCAGCAGTTTACCAAACTCTCAGGTCAGGACCCCTCCCTCACAGTCCAACACTTACTTCCTGTGTCTCTTCAGATGTAGTGAATGCTAGAGGCCGAGAGGGGAGGTGTGTGCCTTGGGGTGTTTGTCCCTCCTTTTTATAGTTTCAGTCTCCCTCGTGAAAAACATTTCTAGCACGGTATGAGGGGACAAAGATTCTACATGGAAGGCTGTTCCCTCCTGCCTTTTTCCTCACCTGTTTGAGCTGTCTTTGTTTCCCTCCCTGCTTCATGACTATTTGCTGTTTAAATACAAATTATGGCAAGCACACATTCCTTTGTTTAGGACAGACCTGTTTTCCAAATTCTGTTTGGGCAGCACTGTGGGGTTTGAACATGTGTTAATATGATTCAGGGAAATCCTATAACATTACATACAATGTTCCCACACATTTTATCAGGACAATATGGACCTGAAAATTATGAGTTTTCAAATGATACCTTACAAGACATGCCTTATACAAAAATTACTACAATAGTGTGCAGGGTGTGAACACAGGGGTATATTCTGCCACATGCTCCTACCATGATAATATAGCAAATAAAGAAATGGCCTGGTGAAGCAGGGAACCACTTGGAGAAAGGGTTAAGGCAATGGATGGGTATTCAGGACATTTATGTTCAATTCCTGGCTCTGCTATAGGTTTCTTTGAGCAAGTTTTACAGTTGTCTCTGTTCATCTGTATATTGGGGATAATACTTCCCTAATTCCCAAGGAGATTAAAATTAATTCTGAGGCACTCCAATAAAATGCTATTGAGAGCTATGTAAACCTGTAAATTAAATATCAGTTTGGGTCTGGTTCCGATCAGCAGTGAAACCTGTAGATGCAGTGTTCTTCTGGTGGGTGTTATGTTACATACAAGTGTAAGACTTCATAGACTTTACAATCACAGGGGCCATTCCGATCATCTAATCTGACCTCCTACATAACACAGGATGAAGAACATCACCTAATAATTTCTGCATAAAGCCCACAACTTCTGTTTAAACTATGTATCTTTTAAGAAGATATCCAGCTTGATTTAAAGATTTCAAGTGATGGTGACTCCACCATATCCCTATGTAAGTTGTTTCAATGGATAATTACCTTCACTGTAAAAAATTTTCACCTTATTTTTAGCCTGAATTTATCTAACTTCAGCCAATCGATCTTGTTATGCCTTTTTCTGCTAGATTAAAGAGCCACCTACTATCAAAAATCTTTTCACCATGAAGATACTTGCAGATAGTGATCAAGTCGGCCCTTAGCCTTCTATCAGATAGATTAAACAGATTGAGCTTCTTTACTGTATGGCACATATTCCAGACCTCAAATCAGGCTTGTAATTCTTTCCTGAACCCTCTCCAATTTTTTGCCATGAAGTATGGCTACTACAACTGGAATCAATATTCAAGAAATTGTCTCAGTAGGGCCATATAGGATATGTCTACACTGCAGCTGGGAGGGTCTACACCAGTGGTCCACAGTCTTTTGAGGTTTGCACCCCCCTTACCCCTGTCTGTGCCCCTGCACCCCACCCTGGAACTGGGGCTGCAGCTCCAGGGAGAGCGGGGAACATGGCCAGAGTAAGGGGGCTGAGGCTTGGGCCACAGCTGGGGGTGGGTCTGGGCTCGGGAATGGAGCTGCAGCCAGGGCTGGGGGGCTGGCAGCTGGGCCCATGACCGGGTGAGGATCCGCGCCGAGGCTGGGGCCGGGTGTAGGACCAGGAGCTAGGGCTGCAGCTGAGGGTGGGGCAGGAGCAGAGCTGGGGGCAGGGCGGGGCTGGCCGGTGCTCCATCCATGCCCCCCCTTGGGAGCTGGCCCGAGCCCTCCGTGCCCCCCTAGGGGAGCGCACCCCACAATTTGGGGACCTCAGGTCTACACTCATTAGTGAGGCTTGAGCTAGGGCACTGAAAATAGCAGTGAGGACATCTAGGCTCTGGTGGACACTCAAGCTAGCTACCAGAGCTCGGACTCAGGGGGTTGAGTGGGCTTAAGAGCCTGAGCCATATTGCCCACGCTGCTATTTTTAGCACACTAGCTCAAGCCTCACTATCGACAGTCTGTCTACCTGCACTAGTAGGCTTGCTCCCAGCTGCAGTGTAGGCATACCCATAAAGAGGTAATACCACCTCCTCACTCCTATTTGATATGCCCCACATATACATCCAAGGATCACATTCATCCTCTTAGCTGTAGCATCACACTGGGAGTCCATGTTCAGTTGGTTACCCACCATGATCCCTCAAGTCCTCTTCAGAATAACTGCTTTCTGCTTTGCAGGGTATGCCCCTGTCTTCTAAGTATGATTTCTATGTAGACACTTTGTTCCTAGATATATGACCTTGCATTTGGCTGTGTTAAAACACATGTTCAATGAGCTCACTTTACTAAGCAATCCAGGGTGGTCTGTATAACTAACCTGTTCTAATTATTTACCAGTTTACCATTTTCCTCATTTTGTGCCACCTGAAAATTTTACTAGTATATTTTTAGCATATATTTCTTCTTCTTCGAGTGCTTGTTCACGTTGATTCCATTCTAGGCGTGCGCGCACATGCATGTGCGGCCATTGGAGATTTTTTTGCCATAGCGGTATCCGTAGGGTTGGCTGTAGTGCCCTTTTGAGTGCCGCTCGCATGCATCGGTATATTAGCTGCCACCGGCCCAACACCCTCTCAGTTCCTCCTTACCACCCATGGTGGTTAGTTGGAGCACCTTTCCCTTGCCTTGCAAGGGCTAGCGATTCTTCTACTTCAGTCTTTGAGCCTTAAGGTCTTGTAAATAGTTTGTTTACAGTAGTTAGTCAGTAAGTATGCCCCTGTCTCTGGGTTTTAAACACTGCTCTGACTGTAACAGGCCTATCACTGTTAGCGACCCCCATAGCAGCTGCCTCAAATGCTTGGGGGAATCACAAGGAGAAGTGTTGCATCTGTAAGAACTTTCATCCCGGAACTCAGAAAAAGTGAGACGTCTGTCTGAGGGCCCTCCTCATGGAGCCTGCTCTCCGCCTGGCGTTCAAGCCTTCCCAGCCAGACTCTGCCTGAGCACCTCAGCCTTGGTAAGCAGCACATCCCTGTCAATGGGCTACACCCATCACTGCTTCCCATCATGGGTGCCTAAGAAGAGGCCGAAGAAGAGTGACTCCCCGGCACCAAGCAAGAATGACAAAGGACACAGTTCAAGCAGACAGCCCACATCAGAGCCACATGTGGATGCCCCTCCTATGGGGGCCTCCTAGCCCTCCGAGAGATCTGTCACCAACTCCAGGGAGTGGTAGGGGTCCCAGACTGGTGGCAGTGCCAATGCCTTCCCAGGCTCTCCTGGCACCCAGAAAGCAGAGGCCTCTACCAGCACCACCAGCAATGCGTGTATCGCAGATCATGGCAAAAGCTCCCGGTGAGGGCAAGCCAGCCATAAAGACCCCCCAGATGGTGGGAGAATGATGCCAGTCACCAGAGACGAGACAGCACTCTCCATCTCCACACCCCAGGTCTCTGTCTTCTGCGGGAAATCCTACATCGCTGGCACCGTGGTTAGCCATGAGACGCAAGCTTCAACGGCTCCCCCGTGGTCACCAGAAGGTGTTTCCTCCAGTTTGGAAAGAGAATTCAGCCCTTCACTGCGACAGCACTGGCAATTGGGCACCTGAAGCCATGTCGATTCCACAATGCCATTGTGGTGATATGGCCCTACTGGAGCTCGTCGGGCATGCCTGTGATGCCGATGTCTCAGTCAGTCCATTCCTTGGCTGCCACCTCAGAGCAGCAACCAACAGCACTGGTGACACTGAACTCAGTGCATGTGGTGCACTCAGAGGCCAGGGCAGAGGAGCAGGCACGCATCCCTGAAACCCTCTCCCTCCCCCCCCAGGGGATGATCCCTCGCGGCCGCCCGTGCTGACCCAGTCGTCATCCTCATTTGTGTCTTGATTTTTCCAAATTGCAAAAATAATTTTTCATGAATTTTTTTGACTTTTATTCCTTACCGGCCAGCAAACTCTGGAAAGTTCTTCATACTTAATGACTGCCAAGGCCCAACTAGACCATCTACACTGAATCATCACACAGTCATGGAGGTCCTAAACATGTACTTTAATGGATAGTTTTAAAAAGTAGCTTGTATTTTATAAAGTGGTAGCTAGTGGGGTCCTTATATCATTAAATATAAAAAGCTATTTTCCTATCAAGCTGTTTGGTGAGGAAACTGCAGTGTTGACTGAGGAATTAAAAAAAAAAAAAAAAAAGGTTTGCCAATCAGGAAATGTGAATAACTGTCTTTCATCAGAGAAAGATTTCAAAGAGACAGAGGGAGAGGAGAAGAAAAAATCTAATATTATGTAATGTGACAAAGTTCCTGCTCTACCTTGGTGGGCCTTGTGCTTATTGTCGGAGTTGCTGGCCTTGGAGCTTCACGGCAGCCCTCAGCTTGGCCCTTTTCCTGAACCCACAGTCCAGGTCGTCTCCTCCTGTGTCTGACCAGGTGTTGGGAGGATTTGGGGGGAACCCGGGCCCGTCCTCTACTCTGGGTTCCAGCCCAGGGCCCTGTGGAATGCAGCTGTCTAGAGTGCCTCCTGGAACAGCTGTGCGACAGTTACAACTCCCTGGGCTACTTCCCCATGGCCTCCTCCCAACACCTTCTTTATCCTCACCATAGGACCTTCCTCCTGGTGTCTGATAATGCTTGTACACCTCAGTCCTCCAACAGTCCGCGTTCTCACTCTCAGCTCCTAGTGCCTCTTGCTCCCAGCTCCTCACATGCACACCACAAACTGAAGTGAGCTCCTTTTTAAAACCCAGGTGCCCTGATTAGCCTGCCTTAATTGATTCTAGCAGCTTCTTGATTGGCTGCAGGTGTTCTAATCAGCCTGTTTTAATTGTCTCCAGAAGGTTCTTGATTGTTCTGTTACCTTAACCAGGGGAAAGGGACCTACTTAGTCTGGGGCTAATATATCTGCCTTCTATTACTCTCCTACAGCCATCTGGCCCGACCCTGTCACAGAAAACTTAATGAAAACAATTTGCATGAAAAACCTTCAGTATTCAAGTAAAGGATAGTTAAATGAAGTAATTAGCACACACTTGCCCCTCTCAGTCTGATGTTTCCTTTATTTCTTCAGGGAAATATAGAATTTGATTTGGCCAGTTTTAGAAGCAAAAGATTATGTGGAGATCCACAGTTAACTCCATTGAAATCAATAAGGTATGACAATTTGCATCAGCTGAAAATCTGCACCTAATACTATATTAAGGGCAATTTCAGAAAAAATCTGCACAAGTAGATCTAAAAATGATAATACTTGGATTTTATAAGAGGTTGACATTTAAAAATTCAGCTGCATGAAGCGTTCTCTTTTTGTTGCGTGGATCAAGGTTTCTGTTTCACATCTTAGATTTTATCATAGGCTTCTGGTTTTATTTATGGTTTTAAGTAATGAAAACACCATGTAAACAAATTTTAGAAGCTGAACAAAACAGGGCGTTTCCTGTAATACACCAGCTTAGCCTGGTGTTTGATTCTGAAAAGCAAGTTGAGGTATTCTAAAGATCATGAAGAACATAAGTTAAACAGTGTAAAATGTGTCATGTGTCAACAAAAGGGTTCAGAAAAATATTAATTAGCCAGAGCCATCATTCAAAATCAGAATTTGAAGTCAGGGGGAAAAAAAGTGTGGTTAACTCTTCATTTGTTTTTTACTCATCTCTACCAGTGGCAATTTCAGGTACTATTAGAAATGCAGGTACCATATGCTTGGGAAAGAGTGCACTAAAATTATTTTTTAACATGTTTATTATGGTAGTGCCTAAGGCCCAACCAAAAGCAGGGCCCCATTGTACTAGGCACTGTACAAACACACAATAGCAGCCAATCACTGCCCTGAAGAGCTTACAATGTAACTAGGACAGGCACAAGGTGGGGTGGAAGGGTAGAACACAGAAGCAGAGCAATCAGTAGTATGGAAGCAAACATCATGTTAGTTCTACAATTTTTTAAAATGTATTTACGTATTGGGAGGTTGGGTTTAGTAAGCAGAGGATTAATTAAAATGGAAAGAAAAGGGTAAAGCAGAGGCAAGGAGGGCAGGGCTGGGGAGAAGAGGGGCTGATAAGGAGTGAAACTGAGGTGACAGTCTGTGAGAGCACAGCACAGGGCAGAGAAAGTACAGTCATTGACCATGGGTCTAGAAATCAGGATCGCCCAAGTGCCAATTCTCACTTTGCCAATGGCTTGCTGTGTGGCCTTGCATAAGTTACTTCAATTTTCTATGTCTCAGTCCCCCACATCTGAGAAACAGGAATATTAATGCTTCCAGGAAGGGAGAGAATAATTAACAATTTAACTCATTTTGCCTCTTTCCGTCCATGGAATGTATTTCAATAAATTGTGATTTTCTTTAATTTATTAAAAATTTGTCCTGAATTTCATCTTCCCGATGGCTTACTCTTTGAATTGAGTGGCTTTATTGTGATTGGTCACACAAGTCAGGAAGTGCCATTTCAGTTCCCTGGCTGGATGACCATAACTCAAACAGGTTTCTAGTGCAATTGCTCATAGAAAGAAGTTTAAAATTCAGTTTCAGTGAATACTTAAGGGTGTGGCCATCACATTTGCTTTCCACAAGTATTTGTGGTTTTAAAGCTCGAGTGCCCACGTTTGCACACAGAAAACACAAAAAGGGTGCAAAAACTCAGCCAAAATGAATTTGTTTAAAAATTCAAACAAGTTTACAAAAAGTAGTTTTGCAATATTTCCTCAGCTCCTATAGCTACTCATACTTAACGTTCTCACAAAGGCGATGTAAGGATTAGTTAAAGAGTTTGATACTGCTCTGTCTGTACTCATGGATCCTTCACGCAGTCCCACCAGTCGGGGTCCCTAAAGATCGTAATCATTTTTCTCCCTAGCACCCCTTTTACACCTGTCCACCCTCAGAACTCCACAAACTCACAGTCTAGGCAGGGACAGTCCCGCCTTATGTGTCCTTTGCCTGGTACCACTTGGGCAGCTGGGGCACCCTCTTTTGCCCCCTGCATCTCCTTCCTGGGCTTTGCTGTCTGCGATTCTTCACCCCTCTCCCCCCACACTTAGTCATCAGGGGACAGAGCTCTTTTCGTGGAAAGTCCACCTCCACGTACTCCATTAATTTCATGGCCACACCAAGTGATTCTGCCTGCTGCCTCCAAACCCAGATCCTTGTAGTCTTCAGAATACTCTGTATAAACTACTCCAGAATAATGGAGTCCATCAGGGCTTCAATGTGCTCTCTTTTTGGCTGAAACCATTGAGTTGCCTAGTCCAACAATTTCTGCACAGAGGCCCTGGGGCGTATCCCGCCATCCCATCTGGCCACCCGATCTTTTCGCGGTATTTCTCAGCTGACAGCTTTCTCAGCTTTCCCTTGCCCAAAATAGCAGCTTTTGGTGTATCATAGTCTTTCGCCTGATGTTTGCTCAGGGCCATATAGGCTGCCTGAGCCTCACTGGCCAGATAAGGAGCCAGCCAAAGTGCCTATGCACCCTTGTGCCATCTGGTGCTAGTCACCGCTGCTCAAAAGTTAATAAAAAGGCATCAGGGTCATCCCCTGGCAACATTTTACATAGTTTTACATAGTTCCAGGCCCACTGTTCGATTCCCAGTCCCCTCACTGGCATTCACCAGCCCCTGCAGAAGCTGTTGCTGTACCTGGGTCTGCCCTTCGATGAATTCCTGCAGTATTCATTGTTGCAGGTCCCCCATCACGTATCCTCTTCTGCTGAGGGACTTACTGATCCTGGACAAGCCCCCACATGTCACAATGCGCCTCCGTCGCTACTCGGTGACCTCACTGCTGGCCAGTTCAAATGGTTTCACAGTCACAAATGCACACTGGACTGTTTATCCTTCACCAAGATGTGCATTTGTTTCTCTCTTACATAACAACACAGGCTTATAGCAAGGATTGGCTTCCCTGCAGTCCTCACTCACAGCTCACCCTGTGAGCACCTCTTGAACAGCCCCCTTACTTCTTGTTTCCTCCCCTTATATTCTCTCCAACAACCTTGTTAGCCCTGTGATTGTCACCCACATGCTCACAATCCCAGACCCCACAACAGAGCGTATAATTGCCCTTGACTGGCTGCAGCAATGTCAGTGATCAGGGTGCTGCTGATAGCACCCAGTCACATGCTCCGATTGAAGACACTGAGAGCTTGGCCACGTACCCCACTGTGAGCAGGATTGGAACCAATGTGCTTTTATGACCTATTATTATTACCTAGGTATCAGGAGAGAAGAATATTTCTTTCCCTGCCAAAACCTGTTCTTCTGACATTCCCAGCCCAATTTCTAGTCCAAAAACATTGAGAAAAGTTCATACCCACTGACATGCACCCAGAATCAAACACCAGATACAGCCTCAAGCCACACTTTGGATCTGGATTTCAGATGGTTCACAGTTCAGATCTGCAGTTTCACTTCAACCCAATAAAAGACAAGGGGGCTGTTAGCAAAATTCAGATCCAGATTTGGAATACCTGCAATCCGGGTGAGTGTTTGGATCCGTAGTTTGATTTGTGCTTCTCTCTAGTCAAAACACAAAAGGGTAAAATGTTTCTAACTGCAATAATCATTTCACAATTGGAAGACCTACAATAGCCGTATATCACATGTAGGCCTCAGCCAGTTTATTAAAGTTATATTTGTAAAGTGGGCATACAATGAATGGGTGACCCAATAAGTCACTAAAATCAATGCTTTTTAATTACAAACATTGTGTGCTTCATTGTGTGTGTGTGTGTGTACAGAGGGGGAGAGAAAGGACTGAATTTTAGTTTAGCACAGACTAATTACAAAACAGGCCCCGTACTGCTTATGCCAAAAGAAAAAGTTCAAGGCATGAAAAATCCAAAAAGAATTACATCATTTCCTTGTATCTTCCCTAAGGGCAAGGGATTGGAGAGTATGAGTCAGTCTGCAGAAATTAAATGAAAACAGGCTAACTTTACTGACTTTTCTCTACTCTTACCTTATGGAATAAAGCAGACTGTTTTAAGGCTTTTACAGAAACATCTTATAGCATGCTAGCTTTAAAAATAAGTGAAAAGTGCACATGTAAAAAGCATGGTTTTGTGATGAGGGTTATGTAAAGAGACAGCAAATGGGAAAATCTCATCCGTACATGGGGCAGCATGACCTGTGGAATGTGCCCGGGCCTGAGAGCCAGGAGGTCTTAAATACTGTCCATGGCTGATGTGCCATGTGGCTTTGGATGAAATATTTTTCCAAGCTGCCTAGAACAGTGGCTCTCAACCTTTCCAGACTACTGTAAGCCTTTCAAGAGTTTGATTTGTCTTGTGTACCCCCAAGTTTCTCCTCACTTAAAAACTTACAAAATCAGACATAAAAATACACAAGGGTCACAGCACACTGTTACTGAAAAATCGCTTACTTTCACATTTTTACCATATCATTATAAATAAATCAATTGGAATATAAATATTGTAATTACTTTTCATTGTATAGTATACAGAGCAACAAATAATTGTCTATGAAATTTTAGTTTTTAATGACTTCACTAGTGCTTTTTATGTAGCCTGTTGTAAAGCTAGGCAAATATCTAGATGAGTTGATGTACCCCCTGGAAGACCTCTGAGTACCTCCAGGGGTACATGTACCCCTGGTTGAGAACCACTGGCCTAGAAGATATGAACACAACACCCATATCCCTTAGGTCAGGGGTGGGCAAACTTTTTGGCCCGAGGGCCATATCGGGGTTGCAAAACTGTATGGAGGGCCGAGTAGGGAAGGCTGTGCCTCCCAAAACAGCCTGGCTTCTGCCCTGTATCCACCCCCTCCCACTTCCTGCCCCCTGACTGCCCCCCTCAGAACCCCCAACCCATCCAACCCCTCTGCTCCCTGTCCCCCTCCCAGGATCTCCACCCCATCCAACTGCCCCTGCTCCCTGTCCCCGGACTACCCCAACCCCTTTCCCCACCACCGCCCCCTTACAGGCTCCCCGGGACACCACCCCCATCCAATCCCCCCTGCTCCCTGTCTCCTGACTGCCCTCCGGGACCCTCTGCCCCTTATCCAACCCCCCCACTCCCTGCCCCCTTACCATGCCACTCAGAGCAGCAGGAGCTTGCAGCCGCACCACCCCGCTGCCCAGCAGGAGCGGCAGGCCAGAGCGCTGGCGTCACGTCGCACTGAGGCTGCAGGGGAGGGGGAACATAAGGGGAGGTGCCTGGAGCTAGCCTCCTTGGCCAGGAACTCAGGAGCCGGGCAGGACAGTGCCGCGGGCCGGATGTGGCCCATGGACCGTAGTTTGCCCACCTCTGCCTTAGGCGGTTTTAAAAACCTCAGTCCATCTTTCTATATCCCATCTTCCCCATCTGTTATATGGAGAGGGAGAGGGAATAATATGTAAGAATTAGTGAATGGCTGAACAGCGCTTTGTAGATACAGAGGTGATAAGCAATATTGCCTTTCTGCCATTTATCCACTCCACCCTCCAAACAACTTACACGGTAAACAAATGTTGTTTAAACCCCAACAGATTTCAGAGTAGGGACTTCTTTCTGTTTAATTTACTCATTTGATAACATTCTCTGGATAAAGATTAACTTCTACCAAATGAGAATGGAAGCATTAACTTCTCCTTTATACAAGGTCCAGTGCAGTGAGTAATCAGGCTATGTGCAAATTAGACACATTTCTCCATCACTGACATTGTTGGAGAAAAGAGAAAGCTGGTAGACACTATATTGTATAACATCCCCTGTTGTCAATTAACATTTTCAATGTCCAAAGCCTATAAAATATTTGGACATAATACTTTACAATCATAATAATAGTAATTAATTAATAATAATTAATACATTTACAGTTGACCAACTAGCAGGCATAGTAATTACCTTGTATCCCTTAGGTTACAATGTGCTGTGGTTGATGAGGTATTTTAGAAGGAGTGGATTTTCTGTCTCTTACTGTGCACTCTTCTGTTTTTCACCAGTAGTTTCTACTATCTCCATATGCCTATTTTGTCTCTGTAGACCATATTGTCCTCTACTTATTGGGCCAAATTCAGATGTGATGTAAATTAGGGTCCCTTATACACATTGGTACAGTGGCAAGGGCAAGAAGGTCTAAGGGAGTCTAACCACGTGGATGATACTGAAAGGAGGTTGGAGGGTGGGGAGGAGGCTAACATGCCATCTTACTCATCACTTCTATTAAGGGACTGAGCACAAGACTGGAAGCCATTACCTCCTAAGGCAGACTATGGCTCCTGGAGTCATGTGATTACATCACATCTCAGTTTTCATTTAAAAATAAAAAGTAAGTCTTGGTGAAGAGATGTTTGGAAGCATGATCAGTGTAACTGAAGCAGTGATACCTGCTGAGTCAGTAGACAGCTTGAAACAATAGCTCTGAGAGGTGTGAACTGTACAGTGCATGTCAATGATGTGTGAAGTCCTAGTCCCACTGCTCTGAAGGTCCCACCAACACCATCATCAGAGGAGTCCATGTGGCCAGAGCAGAAGAGTGAAAAGGACCTGGCCCACCCAGATAAACCTGGCTGGTGAGGTAGTCTTTGGGGGCCCATTGCTGCCACTGCTGCCTCAACCACACGATGAGGAAGGAGGCTGAAGGAGCTATGTCAGAGGGTTGGATCACAGGATGGAGCCACATGGCCCCACATGTCATGGTGTGCCTAGGACACCAGACTGCCTTAATCAAGCTCTGTGCTCAGCACCTTACTTCCTCCTCTATTACAACTAGTTCTGTGTATCGCCAATCAGCTTCACCACCACACAAATGCAAGTCAATATGATAGGCAGAAAGAGTCATGTGATCCTAAATGGTACCTGTCTCTAGGCTGGTGGCCCTACTTAAGCATACGAGAGAGACCTTCTGAAGTGTTCTACTAATTGTTTATACACCTTGCCAGAGAAAGAGCCAGGAAAGGAAAAGCAGGTTGCCCCAACAGCCAAGACATCTGGTAGAGGCAGGAGTCACATTATGATCATTTCCAGTGAATAGGCTTTGTTTTTAATTGCATAATGAACACTCTAGAAAGTTGAAATCAATTTTGCTAGAGGTATTGTCACTTTTCTCTATTAATCATTCCTGCGGAATGTATGTAATGTCTCTTGAACTTAGAACCAAAGCGAGATATATTGTGACACACTTTCAGACAGAAAATGGAAGGGGTGGCTTGGCATAAGAAGTGTGTCTGAGTGGAGTTCTTTGTACAAGTGTAAAGTAAATGATACTGTATGTGGTTATAATGACAGTTCAGCATTGGAATAGCCCTTTACCAAGTATGACATGTGAGGACTAGTGATGCAAGCCGCAGCCAATCCCAAAATAAGAAGGGAAGTGTCTATTTAAAATGTGATGAAGGCCAACTGGAATTAGGGTTTGAATAGAAAAGTCTTTTCTGGAACCAAAGTTTGCTTCTTAAGACTTGCATAGAGTCTGTAGCTTGAATAAAGATCTCTTCCTTTATGAATACATTTATCACGACTCTGAATTTTGTACTTTGGTTGCTAGATAACATGGTGTTGGAAACACCTTTTTGTAATCAGGCTGCAGGAATGTTCTTCAGTTTTTATCCCACGCATCCCATTTTCCCCTGATTATGAATTTAAGTATTTTGAAACCAGGATTTTAAGTATTTAATCCAGTAACACCTATGACCTCAAGGAGCTTTCCCAGTAGCTGAGTGTTGCTGGGGTGTAGAGATGCCCCTTGTTTCCAGGTAAGGTCCACTGCTTTGGGACTAAGACAGCTGATAATGTAGAGTCATCACAGCAGTTCTCTAGCACCCAGGAATTCCCCCTGGCAGGGGTTATCCTCCACTGGCCTATTAAGTCAGCATTATGGCTGTTTTGCATCACTGAAGCCAAAGTGATAGGAGGGGCCAGGATCCAGCCCAAATTGTATCATGTGACCAAGACCTGTTATAGTAAAGTCTGTGCTGTATCAACTAGACAGTATCTATTCTGTCACTCACAAACAAATCATTAAGGCGAAGTTGCAGACACATATCAGTGGTCTGAGTACAAGGATGGAGTTACATAAAATCTCAAATGCTAGAAATCGAGCTATGTACAGAGCTAAAGCCCTGACTCACTAAATTACTTAAGCACACATACAATTTGGAATACATAAATTGACTTCAAGTCTCAGAATATGCATGTGCTTAAGCATCTTGCTGAACTGGGATCTAAGATTCTCAGAGACAAGGACTGACAGTCTGAGAACAACCACAACATTAACTCTGTCCCAGAAAGTACAACAGATGCAAAATCTCAGTCACAGACATTAATATCAGCATTCCATTAAACAAAACAGTCATCAGCAAGTGCAAATAGAGCAGTTGTAATGCTACAGTAGAAATGGGGCTATGACAAATTTACTTCACATTGAATTCTGTTGCAATGTCAGTTTCCATATGAAAATCTAAAATACAGATTTATCTTCTGTCATTGTGGGCACAAGAAAAGCCGTTTTTTAAGATAATTCACTTTGTTGGTGTTTCAAGAATCAGAAGTTTAGACAGAAGAATTATGGATCTTTACTTAACAGAGTCCATATAATCTTAGAAAGCAATAAAACTAACAAACAAAAGCACAATTTTTAAAGGCCATTTTCCAAACTTAAAAATTAAAAATCCAGCTCTTCTGAAATTCTGGACAATAGGGAAACTAAGGGACATCATCGTATTGGAAGTCAATTTAGAAACTCTGGCTAGGAGCCTGCAGACTTGGGTGTGCTGGGACTAGCTGTCAAAAGTGGTCAAGGCTGGACAACAAGCAGGAGAATACCTAACGGCGGAGCTGCCAGAGAGGCCACCACAGCCAGGGACATTCCATGCGACAGACAGAGGAACGATCAAAGAAAAATCAAAGGAAGGGATTCAAAGACTGCAAAGGGAAGTCAAAAGGAATAAGGATGCTCAGACAGAATATGATGGGGAGGGGGAAACCGGCTTTTTCTATTCTGTTTTCCTTGATGTCAGAGCGACAAAGAAATTCTACACTGTATGGAACATGACAATGGCGGAATGTGCTTTTCCTGCAGTTATGGCATCTGGGGCTCCCAGGGAGTATACTGTGTCTGAGCATCTGAAATGAGAGACAGTGTCTGGATAAATGGATTCAGAGTGTGCCCAACTGCCAGTAGAGGAAAGTTTAATCAAATCTGAGCTGCTGCAGATGGCAGCACCTATTCAGGTCACCTGGATCCATGGAGACACCAAGACATAAGAGTTTACAAACCAGGAATATAAGTAAGGGGTCAGATGAGCTAACACTGGATGAGGGGTGTCAGATGAGCTAACACTGGATGAGGGGTGTCCTCATTACCTGGTCATTTATCACAGCAAGATATTAGGAACATCTGAGGTTCTCTCTCCTCCCAGGGTATTTCTATGCCCTGGTCTACACTAGGAGTTGAGTTCGAATTTAGCAGCGTTAAATCGATTTACCCTTGCACCCGTCCACATGACGAAGCCCTTTTTTTCGACTTAAAGGGCTCTTAAAATCGATTTCCTTACTCCACCCCCGACAAGGGGATTAGCGCTGAAATAGGCCTTGCTGAGTCAAATTTGGGGTATTGTGGATGCAATTAGATGGCATTGGCCTCCGGGAGCTATCCCAGAGTGCTCCATTGTGACCACTCTGGACAGCACTCTCAACTCAGATGCACTGGCCAGGTAGACAGGAAAAGGCCCATGAACTTTTGAATTTCATTTCCTGTTTGGCCAGCGTGGCAAGCTGCAGGTGAGTGCAGAGCTCATCAGCAGAGGTGACCATGCAGAGCTCATCAGCAGAGGTGACCATGATGGAGTCCCAGAATCGCAAAAGAGCTCCAGCATGGACCAAACGGAAGGTATGGGATCTGATTGCTGTATGGGGAGAGGAATCCATGCTATCAGAACTCTGTTCCAGTTTTTGAAATGCCAAAACATTTATCAAAATCTCCCAGGGCATGAAGGACAGAGACCATAACAGGGACCCGAAGCAGTGCCACATGAAACTTAAGGAGCTGAGGCAAGCCTACCAGAAAACCAGAGAGGCAAACAGCCACTCCGAGTCAGAGCCCAAAACATGCTGCTTCTATGATTAACTGCATGCCACTTTAGGGGGTTCAGCCCACCGCTGCCCCATCCATGTTGTTTGCTTCCATCTCCACTGAAGGAGTCAACACGGAAGCAGGTTTTGGGGATGAGGAAGATGATGATGATGAGGTTGTAGATAGCTCACAGCAAGCAAGCGGAGAAACCAGTTTTCCCGACAGCCAGGAGCTGTTTCTCACCCTGGATGTGGAGCCAGTACCCCCGAGTCCCACCCAAGACTGCCTCCCGGACCCTCCAGGCAGAGAAGAGACCTCTGGTGAGTGTACCTTTTTAAATAGTATACATGGTTTAAAAGCAAGCGTGTTTAATGATTAATTTGCCCTGGCATTCGCGGCCAGTACAGCTACTGGAAAAATCTGTTAACGTGTCTGGGTATGGAGTGGAAATCCTCCAGGGACATCTCCATAAGGCTCTCCTGGATGTACTCCCAAAGCCTTTGCAAAAGGTTTCTGGGGAGGGCAGCCTTATTCCGTCCACCACGGTAGGACACTTTACCGCGCCAGGCCAGTAGCACATAGTCGGGAATCATTGCAGAACAAAGCATTGCAGTGTATGTTTGCTGGCGTTCAAACATCCATTCTTTATCTCTGTGTTATCCTCAGGACAGTGATATCATTCATGGTCACCTGGTTGAAATAGGGTGCTTTTCTTAAGGGGACATTCAGAGGTGGCCATTCCTGCTGGGCTGTTTGCCTGTGGCTGAACAGAAATGTTCCCCGCTCTTAGCCACGGGGAGGGGGGAAGGGTTAGCCACATGGTGGGGGGAGGCAAAACGGGACCTTGTAACAAAAGCACATGTGCTACGTATGTAATGTTAACAGCAAGGTTTACCATGAAAGAGTATACCCATTTTTCTATAAAATGTGTCTTTTTAAATACCACTGTCCCTTTTTTTTCCTTCCACCAGCTGCATGTGTTTCAAGGATCACAGGATCTTCTCCTTCCCAGACACTAGCGAAGATTAGAAGGTGAAAAAAAACGCACTCGCGATGAAATGTTCTCTGAGCTCATGCTGTCCTCCCACACTGACAGAGCACAGACAAATGCGTGGAGGCAGAAAATATCAGAGTGCAGGAAAGCACAAAATGACCAGGAGGAGAGGTGGCGAGCTGAAGAGAGGGCTGAAGTTGAAAGGTGGAGGCAGCATGATGAGAGGAGGCAGGATTCAATGCTGAGGCTCCTGGAGGATCAAACTAATATGCTCCAGCATATGGTTGAGGTGCAGGAAAGGCAGCAGGAGCACAGACCACTGCTACAGCCCATGTGTAACCAACCGCCCTCCTCCCCAAGTTCCATAGCCTCCTCACCCAGATGCCCAAGAACGCGGTGGGGGGGCCTCCAGCCACCCAGCCACTCCACCCCAGAGGATTGCCCAAGCAACAGAAGGCTGGCATTCAATAAGTTTTAAACTTTTAAAGTGCTGTGTGGCCTTGTCGTTCTCTCCTCTACCACCACTCCCGGGCTACCTTGGCACTCATCCCCCTATTTGTGTGATGAATTAATAAAGAATGCATGAATGTGAAGCAACAATGACTTTATTGCCTCTGCAAGCAGTGATCGAAGGGAGGAGGGGAGGGTGGTTAGCTTACAGGGAAGTAGAGTGAACCAAGGGCGAGGGGTTTCATCAAGGAGAAACAAACAGAACTCTCACACCGTAGCCTGGCCAGTCATGAAACTGGTTTTCAAAGCTTCTCTGATGTGCACCATGCCCTCCTGTGCTCTCCTAACCGTCCTGGTGTCTGGCTGTGCGTAACCAGCGGCCAGGCGATTTGCCTCAACCTCCCACCCCGCCATAAACTTCTCCCCCTTACTCTCACAGATACTGTGGAGTGCACAGCAAGCAGTAATAACAGTGGGAATATTGGTTTTGCTGAGGTCTCACCGAGTCAGTAAACTGCGCCAGCACACTTTTAAACATCCAAATGCACATTCTACCACCTGTGACAAAGCTCTGTCCTTGCCTCCCTGGGTCCCACGTTTCCTGGTGGATTTCGCTAGCCTCAGAGGCTCACTGTTACCCTCCATGTAACCCTTCTTTCTCTAGAGACAAGGGTCACAGTCTACTGAGCCATTTTCATTATAAGCCAGCAAGGGAGGTGAGGAGAAGTTATCCTTCCTTGCACAGTCTCTGTTGTCTCCCAGTCTCAGTGATTAATCAGGGGGCAAAGGTGTGTGGGGGGGAGCCTGGGCCCACCCTCTACTCCAGGCTCCAGCCCAGGGACCCTAATAGCATCAGCAATGGTAGATGACCTTTTAGAAACATGACATGTACAATTCCCTGGGCTACTTCCCCCACAGCAGCCCCACTCACTTCCTCAAGCTCCACTTCACCCTTACCTCAGGGCCTCCTTCCTTGTGCCTGATATGGTATGTACTATTCAGCCTCTCCACCAGCACAACATCCTTCCACAGCTCAAGACATGCACACCCACCTGACCAACTGGGAGGCTTTGAACTAGTTTCAGCCAGTCCCTGATTGGCTTCAGGTGTCCCAATCTACCTAGCATTCTCCCTGCCTTCTGGAAAGTTCTTAATTGGCCCCAGGTGTCTTAACTGACCTGGAGCAGCTTCCATTTCACTTAACCTGGTACCAGGGATTTGTTTAGCCTGGAGCTAATATATCTATCTCCCACTACTTTTCCATAGCCATCTGGCCTTGCCCCGTCACACACCATTCTGCACTTGCTCAGCCTGTAGTTGAACAGCTCCTGACTACTGCCCAGGCTGCCTGTGTATGGCTTCATGAGCCATGGCATTAAGAGGTAGGCTGGGTCCCCAAGGATAACTATAGGCATTTCAACATCCCCAGCGGTTATTTTCTGGTCTGGGAATAAAATCCCCTCCTGCAGCTTTTGAAACAGACCAGAGTTCCTAAAGATGTGAGCGTCATGAACCTTTCCCGGCCATCCCACATTGATGTTGGTGAAACGTCCCTTGTGATCCACCAGTGCTTGCAGCACTATTGAAAAGTACCCCCTGCGGTTTATGTACTCGCCAGTTGGTGCTCCGGTGCCAAGATAGGGATATGGGTTCCGTCTATGGCCCCACCACAGTTAGGGAATCCCATTGCAGCAAAGCCATCCACTATGACCTGCACATTTCCCAGGGTCACTACCCTTGATATCAGCAGATCTTTGATTGTGTTGGCTACTTGCATCACAGCAGTAGATTTGCCCCCGCAGTAGATTTGCCCACTCCAAATTGATTCCCAACTGACTGGTAGCTCTCTGGCATTGCAAGCTTCCACAGGACTATTGCCACTCGCTTCTCAACTGTGAGGGCTGCTCTCATCTTGGTATTCTTGTGCTTCAGGGCAGGGGAAAGCAAGTCATAAAGTTCCATGAAAGTGCCCTTACGCATGCGAAAGTTTCGCAGCCACTGGGAATCATCCCAGACCTGTAACACTATGCGGTCCCACCAGTCTGTGCTTGTTTCCCGGGCCCAGAATCAGTGTTCCACCACATGAACCTGCCCCATTAGCACCATGATGCCCACATTGCCAGGGCCCATGCTTTGAGAGAAGTCTGTGTCCATGTCCTCATCACTCTCTTCACCACGCTGACGTTGCCTACTCACTCCGTTTCACTTTGCCAGGTTCTGGTGTTGCATATACTGCTGGATAATGCGCGTGATTTTAATGTGCTCCTAATTGCCAAAATGATCTGAGCGGGCTCCATGCTTGTCGTGGTATGGCGTCTGCACAGAAAAAAGGCGTGGAACGATTGTCTGCTGTTGCCCTGACGGAGGGAGGGGCGACTGACAACATGGCTTACAGTGTTGGCTTACAGGGAATTAAAATCAACAAAGGGGGTGGCTTTACATCAAGGAGAAACAAAAACAACTGTCACACAGAAAGGCCCCCTCAAAGATTGAACTCAAAACCCTGGGTTTAGCAGGCCAATGCTCAACCCAGTGTGCAACCCACTGAGCTATCCCTCCCCCTGGTATTTCAGGCAGGACTGAATCTCCATTAAACTTTTCAAGGTGCCCCTGACAGACCTCACCGAAACGATTGTCGGCCGTTGATTTCACGAAGGGAGGGAGGGGGGAGCAAATCTGGTGTATTTCTTGTTTTGATCCACTCCATCTATTTTTACATCTTTGGCTGGCAGCAGACGGTGCAGTAGGACTGCTAGCCATCCTCATCTCCTGCCTGCTCTCCAGAAGACGGTACAACAGGACTGTCGGCAGGACTAAAGAGAATGACCTGGTCGAGTCACTCCTATTTTAGTCCCTGTGCCCATGTCTGCCCAGGCGCTCCTGACCGACCTTACTGAGGCAGCCAGGAGCACCTCGGACATGATGACGATGGTTATCAGGCATATTGCACCGTCTGCTGCCACAAGGCAATGGGTTGCTGCTGTGTAGCAATGCAGTACCGCGTCTGCCAGCACCCAGAAGACGTACAGTGACAGTGAGCTGAGCGGGCTCCATGCTTGCCGTGGCATGGCGTCTGCACAGGTAACTCAGGAAAAAAGGTGTGAAACGATTGTCTGCCGTTGCTTTCACAAAGGGAGGAAGGGAGGGCCTGATGACATGTACCCAGAACCACCCGCGACAATGTTTTTGCCCCACTAGGCATTAGGATCTCAACCCAGAATTCCAATGGGTGGCGGAGACTGCGGGAACTGTGGGATAGCTACCCACAGTGCAACGCTCCAGAAGTCGACACTAGCCTCGGTACTGTGGAAGCACTCTGCCGAGTTAATGCACTTAAAGCATTTTGTGTGGGGACACACACAATCGACTATATAAAAACGATTTCTAAAAAACCGACTTCTATAAATTTGACCTAATTTCGTAGTGTAGACATACCCTATGAGAGGAGGCAAATGGGACCAGTGTAGTTAATTATTTCTCAGAAAAGCCATCTCTGACCTTCATTTCACACGTGACTCTCACCAGGGCCGCAAACAGAATTTTCCTAAGGAAGGGGCCAAAGTTCCCCTCCACTCCCAGCTCCAAGCTCTCTCTCCTTCACTCTTGCCTTGCACCCAGCCTGCACCCCACCCACTGCCTCTGCACCCAGCTTTGAGTTCTCCCACTGCACCCAACCCTGCAGTCTCCTTGCCCCACACCCAGCCCCATGCTCCCCACCCACATTGCCCTACAACCTGTCCTGAACTCATCCCCTGCTGCTCCCCAGTCTTAAGCTCTCTCATGCTGCACCTGTGTCCAGCCCACACTCTCCCCCCCTGCTCCACACATACACCCCTTCTGCTGCTCCACAGCCAGCCCCATGCTCTTCCCCCCACATTCATATATAGTACCAAAGGGACAGAGTTGATTCACTAAAGTGAGGGATGTTTAATTCTGAAATTCTTTACATTTGAATCTGCAGTTGCACTAGCCAAAAAAGATCAGTGTGCTTCAGAAATAGAATGATTACCTGTTAGCTTTGGAGTTGGGATAAAATTCCTTCTAATGTTATAGCAATATAAACTTAGTGACAATACCATCAAAGAATCTGGTTTTGACTTCTTTCAGGGATAGGATACTGGACTAGATGGACCTGGCACTTAGATACTACAGAGATAAGCATTACAAAAATGCTCATAAATAAATAGTGTTAAATTGAACCAGTCTGTTCTAGTATTATAATACCTACATACAATGTTTATTGTGCTATAACATTTAGTAATCACAATGTGTACAACTACCTCAGTTTAGTAATTGAGATGTTTCTTGCATGCCAGCCTAGTTTGCTGGAGAAACAAGGAGGGTGAGGTAATATCTTTTATTGGACCAGCTTCTGTTTGTTTGAGAGATAAACTTTGAGCTTATGCAGAGCTCTTCTTCAGGTCTTCTCTAGTTCGCTGGTATCACTGATCAATCTAGTCATTATTCAGATGATGCTCAGCTCTTTGGTCAAAATTCAGTCCTGATTTATTTGGACACTTATTCACTGAAATCAACATATTTTTACCTCAGGTGAAATCCTGTCCTCACTGAAGTCAGTGGCAAAACTCTCTTTGATTTCAGTGAGGCCAGGATTTCACACCTCCTTGCACAGTCTGAGTTTGGTCATATCATGTCTCTTTTTATCAGCTCAGGGTACTGGCGTTAATGCTCTGCATGTGCTGGGACAGGATTATCTGAGCAACGACATCTCAATCTCTACCCTAAAATGACAATTAAGATCAACTGGGCAGGTTTCGCTTCCACTTCCTGGGATTAGAGTCAGTAGGATTGATGTCAGGGCTTTCATAGTTGAGCTCCCTGCTCTGAAAGGCCATGGAGGGATGCAAATTCCAAAGCCTAGTAAGCTTCAAGACAGGAAGTAAGCTGTATTATTTGTCTGATTCGGGCTGCGTGTTTTTATTCCTGATTGCGATGGGATGTACAAACTAGGGCACCATAGTCCCGGTATATAGCCTGTCCCAGTGGTGCCCCTAGGAATAGGCCCATCAAGCCAAAGAGTGGCATAGGTCTTGAGTAAAATCCCAACAGGAGTTTCAGAGTCCCAGCTGAGGACATCTCCCTGGGCTGTAACTAAGGGTTCCTCTTATAGAATGAGAGACAGAGGTTTGCTGACCAGAAGTCAGAACATAGCGCTCCAGAGACTCCCACTTTTTTAATGTTTGAAGTTTACGGATAGTTAAGTTACATGAGACTTTGCTGGTTTGTGTTCGTTTAGCTGAACAAGGACCTTGTAAATAAACTGGAAACTCAGAGACTTTTCTGCTTAACTAGGACCTCCTGTGAAAGAGCACAGCTTTCTTTCCAACCACTCAGATCCTGGCCCTCTCTCATGGACAAAATGGTGACATGGTTGCAGACATTTCTGGGGGCAGCCACAGTAATTTTTAATACTATCCATGGGGTGGGGGAGGGTAGTCATATGCTTTTTAGGTGTGTAATTAAGTGCTACATCAATAAGTACCCTATTAATCTATAATCAAAAATAAAAATCCACAGCTTCCTGATTCTTAAACTTCCTGTGCTTATATAGCTGAACAATATAGAATTGTGTTGAGAAGGAAAGAACGCTCCCACTGGTACCTGTCTGAGTTAGGGATTACTCTATAGCTTGAGAATATGCCAGGCAGCCCAAGTGTAGTTTTAGAAATATCAGATTCTGCAAAGCTAACATTTGGCCCTCTCATCAAGCTTGTATTTGTTAATGCTGCTTTGTGTTTCTGACACCTTGCATTTTAAAAAAAAACATATATTTTTAGAATCTTTGAGTCTTGGGCTCTCTGGAGTTCAAAAACAGGAAGTCCCTGTAGTCAGTATGCTATGCCAGACCACCAGAAAAAAAAAGAGTAAACCATCACTATTTTGTAATTACAATTGTGCAGTGGGCTTTGACAGTTTTTTAAAATAGTTTCCTGCCTCAGCAGGAAACATCCTGTTATTCATGTAGCACTCTTTGCTACCTAATGTGAAGGTGTCATATTTTCAAGTTTATATAGAAATTGTGTTTCACAAACCCTACTGTACCAGTTCTGCTCTCAGTTACACCTGTGCAACGCCATTGACCTCATCAGGGGCTGCAGAGGCATAACAGACAGCAAAATTAGACCCATTGGATGACTATTTTTTGGAACGAGCTCTCTTATTTTTTCCACAGAGAGCGCCAAAATTCCTTTGGAAGGTGTCCTCTGCCTCCACAACAGCACAATCCTTCTGTTACCTATGTGGCTTCCACATATTGTACATCCTTTCAGCTTTCTGTACTTTATCTCAGGCAGAGCCTTAATGGAAGGCAAGACACCTTCAAACCTGTAGATATTCAGCATGTCAGGGCTACAAACAGGAGATGTCAAACTCTGTCAGACTGAGATGTTAAGAGAGATACCTAACCAGAACTGAGGAGAATAGAAAAAGCTAGAGTGATCACTAAAGTAGAAAAACCAATGATCTGTTAATGAAATTTATTGTCTCAGAACAACATGTAAACAATGGCAACAAATGCATGGGGCAAATCCACTTTCAAGCATACCTGAATGAAAAATATTATAGATTCAATTTCCAAAAGGGAAAAGGAAATTGTTAATCAGCAGCAACCTGACACTGAGTGAACAAAAACCAGTTAAACCAATATCATATTACATTATACTAAAGATTTTTTTTAAAAGGGGACAAAGAGGACCCAGGGAATGATAGACCAGTCAGCCTGACTTTGATACCTGGAAAGATACTGGAACAAGTGATTAAACAATCCATTTGTAAGCACCTATAGGACAATAGGGTTATAAGGGATAACCAGCATGTATTTATCTAGGACAAATCTTGCCAGACCAACCTAATTTCCTCTTTTGACAGGGTTACTGGCCTGATGGAAAGGGAGGAACCAGTATATGTGACACATCTTGTTTTTATTAAGGCTTTTGACAAGCCCACGTGACATTCTCAAAACTAGGGAAATTGGTGTCGATGAAATTACTATCAGAGGAGTGCACAACTGATTGAGAGATCTTACTCAAAGAGCAGTTGCCAATTGTTCAGTGTCAACTGGGAGGACACATCTAGTGGGGTTCTACAGGCATCAGTCCTGGACCAATATTTTCATGAATGACTTTGACAATAGAAGGCAGAGTACATTTATACAAGTTGCAGATGACATCAACTTGGAAGGGATTGCAAATTCTTTGGAGGACAGAATTAATTTCAAAACAACTTTGACAAATTAGAGAATTGGTTTGAAATCCACAAGATGAAATTCAGTAATAACAAGTGCAAAGTACTTCACTTAGGAACAAAAAGATCAAAAGCCACAAAATGGGAAATAATTGGCTAGGCAGTATCTGGGGGTAATAGTGGATCAGAAA
This sequence comes from Chelonia mydas, assembly GCF_015237465.2. Lineage (NCBI taxonomy): Eukaryota > Metazoa > Chordata > Testudines > Cheloniidae > Chelonia > Chelonia mydas. The sequence goes on from NC_057852.1 coordinate 105,928,686, forward strand.
GTGAATATAAGTCAGCAATGTGAAGTAGTTGCAAAAAAAGGCTAATATGATTTTGGGGTATATTAACAGGAGTGTTGTATGCAAGGAGGTAACTGTCCCACTCTCCTCAGCTAGTCAGGCCTCAGTTGAAGTACTGTGTCCAATTTTGGGCACTGCACTTAGGAAAGACGTTGATAAATTGGAGAAAGTCCAGAGGAGAGCAACAAAAATGATATAAGGTTTATAAAATCTGACTCATAAAGAAACGTTAAAAAAAATGGGTATGTTTAGTCCTGAGAACAGAAGATTGAAGGGGGGCCATGATACCAGTCTTCAAATATGTTAAGGGTTGTTATAAAGAGGATGATGATCAATTGTTCTCCACGTCCACTAAAGGTGGGGCAAGGGGTAATGGGTTTAATCTATAGGAAGGGAGATTTAGATTAGATATTAGAAAAACTTTGTAATTATAAGGATAGTTAAGTTCTGGAAAAAGCTTCCAAGGGAGGTTGTGGAATCTGCATCGCTGGAGGTTTTTAAGAACAGCTTGGACAAACACCTGTCAGGGATGGTCTAGGTTTACTTGGTCCTGCCTCAGCGCAGGGGGCTGGACTTGATGACCTATCAAGGTCCCTTCCAGCCCTATATTTCTCTGATTCTTTGAGACAATAACATATTAAAATTACTAAAACAAAACAGCTGACCTTCGAAAAAAGTGACATTTCATTCATCTCACACAAGAATGCTGGAACTACAGAAATAAGACATAAGAGTGAAAGACTGACCAAGTATAATTTAAAACTAGTGATCATTAGATCAATAACAAAGAATTCATCTAGGAAAACTGGGAACTGATCAATGTAAAAGCAAGCACAAAAAGTTATGTTTTGTCCAGGAATGTCTGGACACGGAGAAGAAATTGTCACCTAATGTCAGCAGAAAAAATTGTCTAAATGCCAACAGCAAAAAGAAAATGTGAAAATCGCAACAAAAAGAAACATTTATCATTCACAAATTTCCATGTCACCTGTGGCAAACTCTGGGAACAAACTTTCCACAGGGACGAGAATGAGTATTACTGGCAATAGATTATTATTCCAAATATTGTGAAATCTCTCCCTGGAAGGGAGATTGAAATAAATCACACAATAGAATAACCACTCCAGAATGTTTTGTTAGATCCGAGGAGAGACAAATCTGAAGACGCACCCACTTTTAATTTTAAAAAAATCTTGAAGTTTGCAAGAAATCGAAGACTGCAAGAAAACAAGGTATTTCAATTTTGGGAGTACAGGAACAGTCCTTTAAGCCACTGTTTCCCAAACTTGGGACACCGCTTGTTCAGGGAAAGCCCCTGGCGGGCCCGGCCGGTTTGTTTACCTGCCGCGTCCGCAGATTTGGCCTATCGCAGCTCCCACCGGCCGCGGTTCGCTGCTGCAGGCCAATGGGGGCTGTGGGAAGTGGCGGCCGGTACGTCCGTTGGCCCGCGCTGCTTCCTGCAGCCCCCATTGGCCTGCAGCGGCGAACTATGGCCGGTGGGAGCCGTGATCAGCCGAACCTGTGGATGCAGCAGGTAAACAAACTGGCCGGGCCCGCCAGGGCCTTTCCCTGAACAAGCGGCGTCCCAAGTTTGGGAAACACAGCTTTAAGCAATTGTGAATCAATGGCTCCAAGGCTGATGCACCGGTGACTCCAATGTACTGGTATAAAGTCTCATTCAGAGCAATTGCTAATCCAGGATGTCCATAAAACCCATTAGAATTTTTTTGATCAAATAAAAACAAATAGACAAAACAGAAAATGCTACTGTAATAGATGACTCAAAGTGCTTCCAAAGTTAAGTGTGCCTTCTAGTTTGTACCCAGTCCATCACTGCTTCACAGTTCTCACACGGACAAGATTCTTTATTTCATTAGACAACTCGAATGCCTTCTCTAGGGTACAGGACTGGCCCTACCATACACATGCCTGGGACGCTTTCAGGCTAGATTATTGCCATACAATCTACTTAGTGCCTTGATGAGCATCTGGAAACCAGCTGGTGCAGAATGCAATGCTTACTCCCTGGAAGGGGATGGGGTGGAAGAGTGTTGTGAGTATTTTACTTTGGTACGCACCACACTGATCTGGCTACAGGTTGAGCATTTTAAGGGGGCTTATTATGATTAGAGCTGGGAGATGGATTTTAGTCAAATATATGACAAACTTAGCCATTTGTTCATAAACAGACTCATTTTTACACATTTGTTCACTATTCTACATTATTTAACAAATGCCCAATGCAAACAAATCTGTAAGTGCTGGAATATTGAAAAAAATCTCCTGTATATTTTAGCTACTATTAGGATCAATCATATAAATACAGGGCCATATAAGTATCTAGCTAGAAATTTTATTTGGCCAGATTTGTGTGCCGTTCCTATGTATTAACGCTGGTGAAAATTAAATATATTATAGTAGCATCCAGAGGCCTCAGTCAGGATCCAGGCCACATTGTGCTACACTCTGTACAAAATCATATGTAGACATTATGCCTGTCTTGAGGAGCTTATATTATTCAGTGGGAGTGTTGCTTTCCAGTAAAAGTCTTATAGCCTAAATAGCATAAAATAGATTAATCTGGTTCACCTGCAAGATGTATTGGGCCAAATGCATCCCTGAGTACTAAAGTCTATGGCTTACACCAGAGATGAATTTTGTCCATTCTATTAAGCAGAGGGCCAGTCGGTATATCATGGGAATTCTATTCTGTCTCAAAGAACTGTCAAATGAAATGTGCTAGTGATGCACATTAAATATATATAAAACCTGCAAAACTTGGTACAGATGGATCCAGTATGCGCAGGATACTCCTGTCATATACAAAGTTTTTCTCCTTTGATAGAAATTACTATTATGTTTGATGCATATAGAAAATACAGCTCATTCAGATACCACTGAAAAAACAAAAAATATACATTTTAGTGGGGGATAGAGGAAGTCTCATCATGAAAATACCTTCTAAAGTCATTCATGTTAATGGGAGTTAGATTTCAGTGTGCAGAGAAGAGACCCTCAATGAATTTTTTTAAGCATAGATATTAAAAAATGAACCTTTTGCCAAAGTGAAAGATGAGAATGAACACACCAAGGGCCCAGTTGTGAGGCCCAGCCAGTATGGGGAATTCTGGGAGAAATGTAGCACCTTGAAACTCCTGAGGAGTTCATCTGTCATACCATCCCTTTAGACGTGACACCGTGAGCTCCACTTGATACCTAGTCAAAGAGCTCACAAATGAAGGCCATGTAAGGACATGGATAGACAGCTGACTCTACTGGCTAGGGTGGAGGAGGTTGGGTCAATAGCCCCACGTCCTCCCCATTCCTTTGGAAAGGGCTAACACTCAGAGTAGAACTGGAGTGGAGGAGGAGGGATCACAAGCACTGAGCAGCCCTTGCTCTGGTTTTGTAGTGAATAAAATACAAGTCACCTCTAACAAAGGAAAGATCATCCATAATAAGGGATAGGCATAAATTACTCTGTGTCCACTCACATTTTGGGTGCACATTCACAGGATTATGCTCCTGAAATTGTCCTTTAACTCTAAAATGATGGATTTTAGCTACACAGCAGGAGCCTCAAAGAGACTGGAGACTCACTTAAAGGGAAATCAGTTCTCTATTGTATAAATAATACAAATAACTGCATGAAATGTATGTCTCACAGATTCCATGCTGGAACTATTAAAACCCCAAAGTTAAAATCCAGCATACTGCGTGACCACAATAATGATTAATTTATGGAAAAATGAAGGGCTATTTTGTGTGTGTGTTCAGCAGTAAACAGCACAAGTTCTCATTTTTCCACTTAAAAGAGGCCCTAGGGATTCCAACATATTTTTAAAAGGCAAACACCCTTTTCACACTTTGTACCAGATCTCCATTCAGTAATACACTAGATTTTTCATATTTTCATCCTAGTTACTAAGTACTGTAGGTCAGTCAAGTATCTTTAAAGCACGAAAACTGGACCTGGTTGAAGTTAGGAGTAAATCTAATGCAGTGGGGCTCACACTGCCACAGCAAGGGCAACATCTACTTTACTGAAAATAGATTAGATTTGAATACTTTTAATCAGATTGTGCATCCCACAGAGACTATAGGTCACATCATGGAGTGTTTCATCTTGATCCAAGCAACCAGTTAGATCTAGGATTCCTGTACTGTTGAGGGATAATCCCAACTATCGTTCTGTAGATGGACTAAATGGAACCCCCCCCCCACCACCACCACGACCTCCAGTCACATGTGGATGCACGCACACACACAAAGAGAAAAAGTGCTTCAGTTCTGTAGGGACTGTCTTGGGCCTGAAACAGGAGAATGGAGGGTGGATGGAAATACTATCCCTACTCAATACAGTAAGCAGCCAGTACTGGAGAGATTCTTCATCAACTGTGTATTTAGGCTGGTGTCTGGTATTAACACTGGAAGTGATGGCTGATTCCAATCACTTCATCATCAAGCTGGCAATGCAAAATCCCAAATCCTAGAACAGCAGCAAAGCTGAAGTCTTTAAATGAGGTGCCCCGTATATCAGTTATAAATTGAACTTCCTGGCATCATGGTGCATCTCATGTCCAGCAGTTGAACAGGCAATAAAAAATGATCCAATTGTAGCACCAAATGGGTGGGCAAGATACATCCTAACTACGTAATGCTCTTCCAAGTCAGGACAATAGAAATGGCTGTTTTCTAAAGAAACTTTCTCTTAATGCTGTTAGGAATATAGAATATCATTCAAAACTGTTTTTAGCAGCAGTTCCCCTGAAATCCCTACTCATGCCCCAGAAGATTAATAAATGCATTGGCAATTTGCCACGCAGCCTAAATGGTGATGTGGTGTCCAAAACTTGTTTAGCATCTGACACTGACCTAAATGGAAGCTGAATACAGAATCCTATGCTTGGTTTGAAATGGGAAGAGTCTTTAGATCCTTTCAGTGAATAAAACCATCGACATCTCTGTGTTTAATCTTGTGGGTTTGTCTATTTCTGGCTGCGTATTGTTATCGTGACACACACCTGTTACTTTGGACACACACTGTACAGGAAAAGGTTATATAAATCTCATGCTTAGGAAGTGATTCCACGGATTTTCAACTACCATATATATATATCTTGAAGATCATGGAATTCTGTATCCAATAATGAATTATTCTGCTGGAGTGGAACAGCAGACAATTATCAGTATCTCAGAGATCCTGCAAATTTCATTTAATCCTACTGTACAACTCTCTTTCCTTAGATTCAAAAGGAATCCCATTGATCCAGAAAGTTTTAGTAGCTTTTTGGGACATAAACTTTGTAGAACACATTATATTTATATATATTATTATTTTATATATATATGCTTTGCTGCTGTTCTGGGCTTGGTTTAGATCTAAAAACTATTGAGGTTATTTGGATACTTTTTCTAATGATTTACAATACCCCCTGAGACTGGAAGCAAGCCAGGTTTTTTTGGAAACCTAAAACCTTTCTTTTTTATAGTTTTGAAAATCCTTGGAGTTTAGCTTTGAACTTTAACCAAGAAATGTTATATCTCCTAAACAATGGCATTTGTTGATTGGATGAAGGACTAGATCAATATTGGTTTTGGCAACTGGCTTTGGCTGTGTTTGCCTGCAAAAATATGCAGGTTGTGGTGTCAAAAAATTATGTCAGTTCCTCAACTTGTGCCTCTTTTTCTTGGAGCTATGCCTGAAAGTTTCCAAAGTTACTTCTGAAAGTTAACCTAGAGTCCTCCTCAGCAAAGGAAGTTCACATCAAATAATGGAATGTAATCTACTATTGTGAACTAGCAGCAGCCTTTACTCTGCCTGTTTTCACGATGTTATCACATATGAAATCAAACAGTATGAGAAGGAAGATAATCAAGGAGACTTCATAATATAACTGACCTCTATGTAACAGAAGTGTTAAAAGCATAGGGCCTGATTCTCATTTATACTAATTTAAACCATGGATTTAAACCACTCTGGCAGTCTAAAAGGGCCTTAAAGTGTAAATATATATTCATATATTTTAAGGCCAGAAGGTACCGTTGTGATCATCTAGTCTGAACTCCAGCATAACACAGGCCACAGAACTTCCCTAAATTTATTGCTGGGTGAAGTCCAATAGCTGTGGTTGAACTAGGGCAGGGGTTCTCAAACTTCATTGCACCATGACCCACTTCTAACAACAAAAATTACTACACGACTCCAGGAGGAGAGACGGAAGCCTGAGCCCACCCGAGCCCTGCCACCCCAGGTGGGGGGGCCAAAGCCTGAGCCCCACTGCCCTGAACTGGGGGGCCAGAGCCCAAGGGCTTCAGCCCCAGAAAGGGGGCCTGTAATGTGAGCCCCACCAACCCGGGCTGAAGCCTTCAGGCTTCAGCTTCAACCCCAGGCGGTGGGGCTCAAGCTTCGGTTTTGGTCCTGAGCGGTGGGGCTCGAGCTTTGGCTTTGTGCCCCAGGAAGTCTAAGCCAGCCCTGGTAACCCATTAAAATGTGGTCATGACCCACTTTGGGGTCCCAACCCACAGTTTGAGAACTGCTGGACTAGGGTGTATCTTTAAGGACATTTTCCAATCTTGATTTTAAAGTTTCCAAAGATGGAGAATCCATACAACCCTTGATATACTGTTCCAAAGGTTAATTACCCTCACTGATACAAAAAGTGTACCTTATTTTGAGTCTGAATTTGTCTAGCTTCAGTTTCCAGCCGTTGAATCATGTTATTCCTTTGTCTGCGAGGTTGAAGAGCCCTCTATTATCATATTTCTTCTCCCCACGTAGGTACTTATAGTCTGATCAAGTAACTCCTTTACCTTCTCTTTGATAAGCTAAGCAGATTGAATTCCTTGAGTCTGTTGCTATATGGCATGTTTTCCAATCCTTTATTCATTTTTGTGGTTCTTTTCTGCACCCTTCCCAATTTATCAATATCCCTTTTGAATTGTGGACACCAGAAGTGGACATACTATTTCAATGGAGGTTGCATTGGGACCAAATATAGAAATAACCCTGTTTGCTATTCCTGTTTGCCCACTCATGATGTTGCGTGGTGACTGATTTGTATTCTAAATCTTGGTGCTAGGCAGCACCCCCTTGCTGTCAAGGAGGCATCAGTCATTCAGAGACTTCAAAAACTAGGTCTGTTCAAAGACCCAAGGGTCGAAACCACACACTTCTCACAGAGGCACAAACAAACAGGGTCCTCTTCAGGGGCCTGAAACCCAAGCCACTTAGAGACGAACAATGAACAGGTGGGCCAATCACGCCACTCATCAAGTCCCATTACCTCCAAGCACAAGTACATAACTATGCCCCGTAAAACTCCCCTGTTTGCCTCTCCTGTTTGTCCATAATGGACTATTTTTTATAACAGAAGCACTTCCCTATAAGCAGATGTTCACTCTGACCCAAATATCACTGTGCACATTGCACTGCGCTGATGCTATTTTGGGCTGTTCTTCCAATTCTCTAAAGAATTTAACTAATTCACTATATAAGTACTCCCACTGTATTAAAGAAAAAAATATTTAAATACTATGTATTGAAAACATCAGGAAATAAGGCACTGACGAGAAAACAACTGAAGAACTTTGCATTATAATGAAGAACCAGAAATAGGATTTGTATGGAAAGAATTATCCAGTCCTACCACATAAGGATACATTATGTTGTTTGGGCCACAAACAATGTGTATTTTTCTAATTTTCTCCATTATTCTTTTGAATGCTGTGATGCCTGCCATAATTTAAGGCAAAAGTCTTCTAAAACCATTTGATCAGTGTATGTATCCCCATGCTTTGCTTTGATAATTTACCCCATCATATGGATCAGAGGGTCATCTACACACCTGATTTCGGAACAAACCCTGTACTTTCTGAAGCATCCCATAGTTGAAGTGGAATTAAAATGTAAACATTTCTGTGTTTATTATCACAATGAACACAGCTAAGCGATTTTTCTGTGGAACATTCAAGTCTACTGGCAGTACTTGATGAAGAGACTGCAGCTACTGTAATATACCCTAAGAATTTCAGGAGTCTTCAGATTGAAGGAATGGTCAATCCTGTGATTTTTATCTAATCACTTCTTCATCTAGTACTGCTGCAAAGTAATGGTTAAGTCCATAAAAATATTATTCACATAAGTTAATACACTTCCTCCTTAGATTAATTTGATGCATTTTCTCCTGAGGGAAATCAATGTACAGTGCCTACTGGAGTACCTCCTCCTCCAAACTGGGCCTTGGTGGCACAGAAATCTGTAATTGACTTCAATGGAAATTACATATCTGTACTTGCTATGACATCAGGAGCAGATGGTCTAATGAGCAATCTGTTTCTTATGTCTGGCCTTCTTTTTAGGGAAAATGTCTTCTTTTACAGTGAAGCCAATATAAAGTGTGTGTGCGCGCACGTGGGGGAAACATCATTCGCAAGGGAAACAGTTTCAAGAATGCAAGTATTATTATTAGCTGAGCAGAAGGAAATGACTTGGAGATGAGAGTTTTGTTAGGTTTGGGTTAAAGTGTTGAAGTATAGATGTTCAAGCAGTTTGCAGACCATCTGAGCCACAAAGTCTGTGTTTCTCCTACATCCCCCTTCCCAAACACACCCGACGGAGGCTGGCATCGTTGATTGGGATATGTTGTTACTAGTTTAAAGTGGGAAATGGGAGGCAATTTACATGTTCCATTTGAAAGGCTAAATGAAACTCACTAGGTCTACAAAAAGGTTTAGACTTCCTGGTTCATGTCTTGATTAGGTTATATTCCTCTTTCACTATGACTGTCACATCGGTAAAGTAACCTTTTACAAAGCTACTGCTGAGAAATCCAGACCAACTTTAAAGAATTCATTTACTTTCATTAAACATACAATGCCAGGGACCAGCTATTAACGTGCTTTATTACAGGATGATTTTGGTTTGAAAGAGTGATCTTAGTAAGAAGAGAAAAATGAGTCAGTAATTTGTGGAAGTTGCTGTAGGCATAAAACATCTTAACCACAAAAGGCGGGGGTGTGGGGGAATATAGAGATGAGTTTTGCCTATGCTTCTAAAAATATCATCCAAAAGACTTTGTCACCCCAGTATTATAGGCATAGTCACACGCACACACACACACACACAGTTTCTCTGCCACCCCATATATAATATCTAGAAGACAATCCATTTAAAAGACTCTGGGCCAGATCTTCCAGGGCAGCATGGCTGTTTTAAGCTTCACTAGGCAAGAGAGAATCACCCCAGTGTAAAGTGATACTCCAGTGGCATAGGTCCAGCATAGGGTCTGTTACACCACACACCCTGCTGAAGTTAGCAGAAGAAAAGGGAAGTGGCTGGAATGCCTCAAGCCCTGCAAATTTTCAGCTGCATTTTCAGCCCCCTGTAGCTCTGACATAAATTAGAGCAGCCCTCATGTTCTCTGACCCAAAGAATGTAGTTTGACACAAGTGAGACAAGAAAAGGGTACAGAAAGGAGAGAGGAAGCACTACAGAAAAAAAAATTAAAAGAGCACATTATTACTTAACAAGGATCTGCTCCTAAGTCCATAGAAGTCAATGGAAAGACTATCTAAGATACCTATATGCCCCCCATTACCACAGTGTGACAGAGGTAGCAACCCCATTAAATATTTTTGGAGGCCATAGTATATTAAGTCAACAAATCACTGTGGGCCAGGGATTGTATGCAGCACCTCCAGGAATCAAAAACCAGTGTGAGTACGGTGGTGAATCTCTTAGGCTGTAAACACCTCCAGAGAGGTACTACCCCCTGGGGAGACTTGCATATACTGGCTCAAACTGGGTTTTCCAGAAACCAATACAGAAAGGGCTTTTGCTATTAAAAGGTGGGGTTTAAACTAGCTCGGGGCCTTCTTTCTGAACTAGCAAATGGTTATGACTGTGTCCAAAGGGAGGTCCCAACCCTTGTGGAAGGGTTGGAAGGGACGCTGGCCTATCAGAGGCCCCACAGCGAAGACAGGCAATTTTTGGTATGTTTAGTATGAGTTTAAATCTTTGTATTTGTATATGTGTTCTCTATAATGCTTTACATTAAGAATACACATGGTTGCTTAGAAAGAACTCTGTGGTAACTTGTAACTGCTAGCAATGTACTGTTCATATAGCGCTTGGAGAAAAAGAAAAGCACAGGCACTGGTCTTTAGGCAGACGGGCTTACAGGGGATCTCATATTGTAATGGAGGGGCCTGTGCAGCCTTAAAACCCTGATCAGGAGGGAGAGAGATGCAGGTCTTCACGCAAGAGAGGTGACAGCTGGGGACTGGAAACTTTAAATGGGTGCCCTCAAGTGATCATGGAGGGGGAATACAGGTGCAGTTACCCTGAAACTGTTGCACATAGAATCAGAATCTTTTACTGCATTTATCCTCATACCACCCCTCAAGGCAGGAAAGTACTATTATTATTGCCAGTTTATAGGTGGTAGACTCAGGTACAGCAAGACTAAGGGTTGGTCTACAGTGCAATGAAAAACCCACAGCACCAAGTCTCAAAGCCAGGGTCAATTGACTTGGACTTGGGCTGCAAGGCTAAAAATAGCAGTGTACATATTCCCATGTGGGCTGGAGCCCATCTAAGCGTATGTCCACACTGCAGTTAGACACCCACTGCTGGCCCATTCCAGCTCACTCAGGCTAAGGGGCTATTTAATTGTGGTGGAGCCATGTGGGCTCAGGCTGAAGCTCTGGGACCCTCCCATCTTGCAGGGTATTAGAGTCCAGGCCTGTACATCTACAATGCAATTAAACAGCCCCCTAGCCTGGGTCATCTGGCTGCAAGTTTTTAACTGCAGTGGAGACACACCCTAAGTGACTTGCCTAAGATCACAGAGGCAGGGAATTGAACTGGGAGTTTCTAATTGGCAGAGTAGTTTCTTAACCACTGGACGAGCTTTCCTCCCACTGAAGCACTGAGCTTTGGATCGGGCTGTTGGCCATGTTGATGGTTCCATTCAAATTATTTTGCTGTAATTGTAAGTTATTCATTTAATGTGGGCACCTTGGAAGAAGCTGGATTTTAGAAGAGACTTAAATGGAGTATTGTGGTTTGGCACTATTATTCCAGAATTCATCAGTGTTCTTTCCTCTGTTTTCCCTTGTAAAGTTCTGATGTCCTGCAGTCAACACTCAGTTTATTTACTGAGTTGACTCAGGGAAAATCCTACTGGCTTCAGTATTTGGCCTTAAAAATTGCTACTAAATTTCTCCTCGGAAGAAGCAACAAAAATATTCTATCCTGATGTATTTTTAAGTCTATCCACATGTAAAGTGCTGATATAAATCTACTTCATTTTATGAGTTCAGAGTGGTATTTGGGAAGAGGGGATGTTTCTTAACTAAACAAGATATGTTCTGCTTAGATTCGGAAGTCTTTTCTGAGTGCTGTGATCTAGCCCATATAATCAATCTCCTTTCTTTATGGCAAGGGTTATGGAGATCATACAGCAGTGGTGAGTTAACAGAATTCCATATTGTGTTCACATAACAACACTGCACATTAGAGATTCCAACTGGGCTTTTAGCATCCCCTTCTAGGATAGGAATGTAGAACCACAGGACTCAACCATAGGCAAAGAGACTCAGCTTTTAGTGGTTTTTAACTCAAAAGGCAATATACTGAGAAAATGGAGGTCAGATACTATCAGCAAGGGGGCTTTAAGCAGTGCTTAATTTGTAATGAAAGAGGTGCTGGAGCTCAAGCAATTAGGTGCCAGGGCTCAAGCAATTTTTTTACATTCAAAACTGATGCAGGAAATCCAGAGGTGCCAGGACTATGAACTGCAATGCTTAAAAGTGCTGGGGCTCAGCTCTGGCAAGTCCTGGCACAAAATAAGCACTGCAGCTAAGGGAAGATCAGTGTTTGTAAAAGAATGGGTCTTCACAGATGTAAGAGTTAGCAGATCCTCTACTGGACTTTACAAGCGCTCAGTTCCTTCAAAGGTTTCTCACATCCTCTGTATACACAGAGTGCACCTATAGGTGCTACTTCCTTCCTGGAATTCCTATTTCCTTAACAATTTTGAAGGGTAGGGATGAGTGACGAGGCCAGTGTCCAGACTCAGATTTATTTTTAATAGGAAATGTCTAAGAACATTCAGATTTGGTTTGGGTACAAATATAATGGAAATAATGGGTTGAAATGTGATCACCACATAGCAGGAGAGGCATAGGGTGTCATAGCTCACTTTTCAGAGGGAAATATGAAGCAGAAGAATGAAGTGTGGCTGTTGTGTTTTACCGCAAGAGCTAGGTGAAAAATGCCAATACATTTTTGTGGAAGATTTCAAACTAATTTTCATTCTGCAGGATTTTCAGAGGAACAATATTTTGTTTTCATTTTTTATATTTTGGTGAAAGTTTTTTACTGAAAATGTTTGGTTTTTCAGAAGTTCTTGAAATGATGCTTTGGTTCGGTTTGAGTTCAGCCCACCTCCCCGCCCCAATTTTCCTTTCCTCTCCCCTTTCCTCCTTTTTGTCACTGCAAAAAGAGAAACAAGGGAAGAGACGAAGGGGAAAAAAACAAAAAAACAAATTGTTTAATCAAAAACTATAAAATAACCACAAAATGGATTTTGTAAAATTCTTCATTTTTTAAAAAAGCTCATTTTTTGTTCAAAAAACTTTTGTATGAAAATTTTCAACCAACTCGAATTACCACTGTCATTTTTGGACCCTTAAACTGTGTCTCCTCTGCAGTCATTAAGGACCAGAATTTTCACATGACCAGCTGATGGGATGTTGAACATGACTTGTCTCTGTATACAGTGACACACTCTCTAACTAGTATAGGCCAGTGCCCATCCCCCTATTTTTCAGGGACTTACTGCAACTCTTCCCAATCTCCCATTACCAGGGGTTCAGTGTGACTCCCATTCTTCCCTCCTCCAGCACCAGCTCCCCCCCAGCCTTCTCACCATACCAGCAGCTCTATGTTCACCCTTATTACCGCCTTCCCTCTCAGGTCAGGGACTCTATGTGCTCCACTTCCACCTCTGCCATACCAGGGTCTCCGTTCTTCCCTCCTTGCGATGGGCTGTGTACATGCCTCACATGACGTCCTTCCCCCTATAACCCTTCTTTCCTTCTTCCTCCTCAACCCCCAACATCATTCTTGTTTCTGTCTTGGAGGTAAGTCATTCATGTTAAACTCTATAGGGAGGATGAGCAGAGATGAGAGGGAACATTGTTATAATAGAAGAAGTTAACAGGTGCCAACCAGCCAGACATGCCAAACCCGCAGAAAAAACGCAGAAATTGGGCTTGTTTTTGGCTTAATTGACTTGTGAGTTGCTTGTTGGCTAGTTTTTGGCTTGTAACTTGTTGCTTATTTGGCTTGGCTTTGGCTTCAGACCCAGCCCCAGGCCCCAGCAAGTCTAACATCAGCCTTGGCGACCCCATTAAAACAGAGTCGTGACCCCCTTTGGGGCCCCGATCCACAGCTGAGAACCGCTGCTCTAGTACGCCAACTGATTCTCTCACAGGCTTCCTAATACTGATTTGCTGAACTAATTTCTTATCTGCTTTGATATATTTGTATAATTGCTCTTTAAAATCCCTCTGAGTCAAGTTACATTTTACCTGCCATAGTTTATGCTCTTGACAATTGTCTAGGGCTGGATTTCTAACTTTTATTTACCTGTTTGACATGACTAATCTTTTGAAATTTGACATTCAATCCTATTTGAGTTTCTTGCTTTCTTGTTTCCTCTGTAGTTAGTGGGCATGCATGCCTTCTGTGACTCTTACGGCATGCTTGAGTTCCCTTCAGGCTGAGTCGAGGGATTTTAATTGCCTCACTTTTTGACTAGCCCCTTCAATTGTTAAAGCTTTTCTCCCTTTCTTAAATTTAGCGTCACCACCTATGGCTGTTAAAGATTGCCTCAGATTTCTTAAAATGTTACGCACTTATCACTCCAGTGACAGCTACAAGGTTGTTTTGGGAAGACACTTGCTTTTGAATGTGAGGGGAGATGTGCACATGTAGAATGGGGCCAGATTTCTATAAAATCATTGTTTACGTGTAGTGTATTTAACACAAGTTAGCTGTTGATTTTTCTCATGTTGAGTTGGTGGTTGTTGCATTGAGCAACCTGAACTGTTACATAGTGATTGTGTGGTGGAATGCATTCAGTAACAAAAATTATTTCCTATTAATATGAAAAAGCTCAAAGCTACATGTGTCACAGATGGAAAAAAGCAATATAAATGGTGAAGCTTAATTCCTCAGTTGGTTTATGAATCCAAATCCCTTCAGGTACTCCAACTATCACAAATCCTTAAGTTCTAGATTTGCAAATGGATCTTTGATTAAATCAAAAAGTAAGTGTGAGAACATGCAGTCAGATAATTCCCTCTTGAATGTTCATTTGCGGAGATTCAAGAATATAAATTATTCTTTCTAAAGTCACTTGCAGTTTATGCTCACTCAAAAGGCTTCAAACTTTTTCAGACAGTAGAATAGAAATAATATTTGCAGAACATAGTCATGTATTAGTCAATTAATATTTAGTGTCAGACAAACTAACTAAAAGTAGGTCTACAAATGTTTCTAATTTCCTCATATTTAACATCACAATATTGAAAAAATATACTTATGGCATCTCAGCAAGGTTACTCAAAGCTGAACAGATACGGTAGCCTGCATAATTTTCTTTGTCTAGCAACTTTTAGTATCGTTTCCATATTTCAGGCAGACTGTTACACAACTTGCAATCTCTCCGTCATGAAAAGATATTTTAAGTCCCATTCTCTACAATAGTTCCTTGGTCCTTGTCTCAGTTTTAGTCATGTAGAGGAACTGAAGACTTCTTGACTAGACTGGCAAAAACTAAAACATAGGTCAACAGGTTTTTATCAACATATTACTCAAAATGCATTTATGACTTATCTAAATTATGTCAGGTCAAGTCTAAAAGTAATAGCTACTGCTTTGTGGAACATATATTTTAAAACCAGTAAAGCATTGCAGTTACTTAATTTTCATGATCAATTGCCATAAAAGCACATGTATTGAAGCTGGTTTCTTATAAAAAATAACAACAGTTATTGAGGTAAGCACTGCCTGGAGCCCTAACACACACACACACACACACACACACACACACACACACACACCAGCCTCCTGCCCCTCCCGCCCTCCACACCACCTTGATCCCAGCCCAGAGCATCCTCCTGCACCCCAAATCCCTCATTCCCAGCCTCACCCCAGAGTCTGCACACACGGCCGTAGCCCTCACACTCTTCCCACACCCCAACCCCAGCCCTGAGCCCCCTCCTGCACCCCAAATCCCTTATCCATGGCCCCACACCAGAGCCCGCACCCCCAGCTGGAACCCTCACCTCCCTGCACCTCATCCCCCTGCCCCAATCCAGAGCCCCCTCCTGCACCCTGAACCCATCATTTCTGGCCCCATCCCGGAACCCACACCCCAAGCCCAGATCCCATACCCCATCCCAAACCCCAACTCCCTGACTCATTCCAGAGCCCCCTCCCATACGCCGAACACCTCAGCTCCACCCCCCAGCCCAGAGCCCCCTCCTACACCCCAAATCCCTCATCCCTGGCCCCACCCCAGAGCCTGCACCCCCAGCCAGAGCCCTCACCCTCTCCCACATCCCAGCCCACTGCCTCAGCCTGGAGTCCCCTCCTGCACCCTGAACTCCTCATTTCTGGCCCCACTCCAGAGCCTGCAACCCCAGCCAGAGCCTGAACCCCTTCCCGAGCCCCAATCCCCTGAGCCAGCCAGGTGAAATGAGCGAGAGTGTGAAGGTGGAGAGAGCGAGCGATGGGGGGGGGGGAATGGAGTGAGTGGACACAGGGCCTCGGCGGAGGGGCAAGGGTGTTCAGTTTTGTGCGAGTGGAAAGTTGGCAACCCTACTGACATGGCCAACTTCTACTCAGACACTACAGTGATAATGGCTATAGAAAAATCTAAGGTAGACTGGTTATAGCAATACAACTATTATGTTGGGCTATAAAAAAAGAACGGGAGTGTCAGTGCACAAGAGCAGGCACGGTGGGTGCTATCAAACCGGATGTACCATGTTTGAGTGGTAAATATCACAGTGCAATAAATAACCATTTGAGTGGTACCAATGGAAGTATTAAGAGGAGGAAAAGGGAGAAGTTTTGAGATGTGATTTTAAATGATTAATTGAGTGTAAGGAGAGCAGTTCCAGAAAGCTTGAGCTAGAAAAGAAATAAACATATTGAAAAGAGAACCTCTTTTCCCTATTTTGCGCTTCTTTTGGCTCCCTTTTTATTGCATTAGTTCCATCAGTCAGATGGAAGATCAGATTAGAAAAGAAAAGATGAGACTTATGAATACGCACATCTGTTCCTGTTGGAACAGAATGGATCCTATATACCCATGGCGACATAGCACTCTACACCACATAGCGGAAATGTACACTGAAGGGTGAAGATTTCCTTCTAATAGCTGACTGTGTTACTGAGAATGGCAAATAGTATAATGAAACAGAACATTAAATTCTGATGAAAAGCAGAGTCTCAAAGAATCAAGCTTCAAAACAGATTTTTGGCTGCTTTTCTTGAATGCTGAAATTTAAAGAAATGAAAAATGAGAAATTTGATGGCTACATTTTACACTGGTAAAGGAATTGTTGCTCAGTTTTTCCTGCAATTGTCCTTGCATTATTTTATTGTTTCTGACCCTGTTGTTAACAGACATGTCAATTGAAAACTGCATCTGGTTAATGTGCTACTCTTACAAGTCAACCACATATAACAATGATGATACTTCTATAATTACTTCCATCAGCGATCGCAAGGCACTTTGCAAATCAATCTTTCTAAAACCTCTGTGACGTAGGTCAGTACCTGAAACATAGGAACTGCCATCCTATGTCAGACCACTGGTCCATCAAAATCCAATGTCCTGTTTCTGACAGTGACTAATACCAGAAGCTTCAAAGGAAGATTCAAGAGTCCCTGTAATTGACAGTTCTGGAATTTTTCAAAAATGAACTAATAGTAAATAAGTACCGGGACCAAGGGCCCAAACCTGGAATTTACACAATGTGTACTCATCGCCACACTGCTCACTTAGTTTGTATGTTTTCATGTTGTATACGTCCCCTCCCCCTTTCGTCTTAGTTTTGTGTTTTCAGATTGTAAACTCTCAAGGCCTGGATTGTGACTTCCTGCCATGTGCCTGTATGGCACCTAACACACTTTAGGCACTACAGTAATATTAACAAAAGCAGTAAAATGCCCATGAGCAAAGTTTCTTCCTTACTATCGATAGTTCGTGGTAGGATTCTGTCCAATGACGTGGCTAGCTAGTATCACAGCATACATTCTTCTATGCCCCAGGGTGTCTAATGTTTGTTTGAATCCTACTAAGCTCTTTGACTCAGTTATATTGTCACAGGGTGACACAGGCCCTTTAAGAGGGAAGAGCCCTAGTGCACCTGGACTGGTCAGTTCGCCCCCAATTAGGTTTAAGAGAGGGCACCTGCATCCTAGAGGGAAGGACACCAGGTGAGTCAGAACCCAGTGATGCAGAAAGGGCCAGCTGAGAGATGCTTGACACCCAGAGGATAAAGAAGTAGCAAGGAGGAGTTGCTTGGAAGAAGAGCAGTAATCATGAACTGCCAGTGAGCAGTTTGGAGGAAAGCTGTTGGGGAGAACTGATCAAAGTTGAGGACCCCTGAGAAGCGAAAAGCTCAGGCAGTGGCCCTAGAAAAAGGGGAAGATCCAGCATGGTCAGGCTAAGCTATCTGAGAAGCAAGAGGGTTGTTGTGGGAGGGTGGATCATGAGGGAGCATGGCAGCTTGGAGGAGAGGAGCACTGCAGGATGCGGCGCCCTCAGGGTGAAGAATTGGGTGAAGAGCTGCAGGAAGACTGGTCAGTCTCAGGCAGGGAGGCCTGGAGAGTGGGGCTCTGGCTCAGTGGAAAAAGGAACTGAGAACTAAGTGCTGCTATTGACTCTCTGGTGAGTGACTTGCTGGTGATGTCCTGGGAGAGAGGAATGGGAAAAACCTGCTGTTCCTTTATGTTTATCACAGAAATTTGAAAGTGGAGTTTACTATGAGGTTTGAGGGAACTACTGCATGGAGGTATGTGAATAAATTATACCCAGAGATGGGCTTTCTATCACAGTGAGAGACTATGAGCTAAATGCTCAAAAGGATTTAGGTGCCTGAAAAAATCACTGAGTTAGGCATGTAGGCTCTCCACATACTGAATGGGGAGAGATAGGCACCTGAGAATGGAATCCATGAAAGCCAGCATGCTAGGTGGGGAGCCTCCTAAGCTAGTCAATGGGAGATGACAACCAGAAGGCTAAGCCCCACCTCTCTCTGAGATAGGGGCCTTTGTCCAGGTGCAGGGAGGCGCCTATCTCTGCTTTCTGTTCTCGGCTGGGAACTCTCTTTTGAGTTAGGGCACCTATGTCATTTTAGCAAGAAGGGGGTGGGGAGGTGAGGATGGGAAGGAGGATCACCTCCCTCATGACTTTTAGCCTAATGATTAGGGCACTCATCTGGGAGATGGGAGAATCCCAGTTTGAGTCCCACCTCCACCTAAAGGGGAGAAAGGATTTGATTTTGGTATCCTCTCAGGTGAGTGCTCTAACCATTGGGCTAAGGAATAGTCTGAGCTAGGGAGTCCCTCAGTCTCTCCAGTTGAAGCTGTCACTCTGTGAATAAATAATGACAGCCTCAGTAGAGCAGGGAGACTGGATCACGGGTCACTCACATCCTAGTTGAGTGCTCTAACCACCTGGCTGTAGAATCAGTCTCATGCTTGTGTGTACTCTTACTCTCTCTTAGAGTAATTTTGGCCCAGAGATCTCCACATCAGAGTATTCAATATTCCAGTGGTTAGAGCACTGACCTGAGAAGTGGCAGATCCCTATTCAAATCCCTTCTCCCCCTTAGGTGGAGGGGGGACTCGAACTGGGAGTCTCCCATCTCCCAGGTGAGTGCCCTAACTACTAGGCTAAAAGTTATGAGGAAGGCGATCCACCTCCTCCCTCTCTCTCCCACAGTTTTTCTATAAACTCACCTATAGGGGCTCAATCTGATAGGCAGTCGCTGAGCATGCTTACCAGATTGGACCCCCTCAGGTGAGTTAAGTGGCTGAATGCCCGTCTTCCTCAGGTTTGTGAATCACTCTGGATACAGGTTTCTGGATGCCCATAGGGAGGAAGCAGAATGCGTACTCAGAGGCAGAAACATAGGCATCTAGGGAATTTTTACTTCAATTTTAGGTACCAAGTGAGTTTAGGCACCTACAGGGTTTTAGTGGGAGTTTTGAACATGGAAGTGGTCCCAGAACTGGGCTTTAGGTGTGGGCCTCACTATGGAATATCCTGTAGCAATGACAACTACATGTTAACTACATGTTGAGTTTAAACTATTTCCTTTGATCAATGTCAAGTGTGTTATCTTTAAATCATCTCTTGTTTGACTCATGACAAAATATAAGTAGTAGGCCTGACAGGAAAACTGGAATTCCATTTCACAAAAAGTTGAGGTTAAAGATTTGTTTTTGTTCTGCCTCACAATGAAAAAGAGACTTATTGAAGTTTTTTTGTGGAAAAAATGTGAGAGAGCTCCTAGAATGGCCAAAAGGAGGTAGTCATGGCACTCCCTTGGGAGGAAGGAGACCCTAGTTCAAATACCTGCTCTGCCTGACTTGGAGTAGGGACTTGAACTTGGTCCCACATCCTAGCTGAGTGCCCTAAACACCAGCCTATTGGCTATGTTAGGGTCACATGCACTCTCTTCTCCCCTCCACTTCCCCTCAGGCCTGGCAAGCTATTTAGTCAAAACAAAATTTTCCAAGAAGAGGTTCAGTTTCAACAACTTTGCATTCTTCCAGGAAAAAAAAAGTTTTTGTCAAGATTCCTGACCAGCTCTAGTAAATATGCATGTCCTAATAATATTCTCTACATTGTTCATTACGTTTTACATCTGTCTCTTCTCCCTAAACAAATAGCCCCAATATTTTCATCTCCCCTCAAATACATTTAGGCCAACACTTTCAAACCTGGGTGTTTAAAACTGGGCTCCTGTATCCCATATTCAGGCACCTGAAAATCAGACCACTTTCACTTAGGGGTGTTAAGAACCCACAATACACAACTATTTAAGGAATGAACTGACTGCACAACATTTAAAGAAATATGCACCATATAAAATATATATAATAATTAAGAAACCAAACATGCTGAGGAAAACTAGAACAGCTTTTTCTGAACCTTAACTATTTCCTTTAGAGTCAGCTACATTATATCACCCACATTTCTCTGTACTGGGTGGAGTGGGTCAGGAAGGAGAAAGGAGTAGTTTCTAATAGCTGAACTATAGATCTTACTATAGCCAGAGGCAGTGCAATGAGCGGTTTGCTGCAGCTGGATCAGCAAAGAAGCTAGCCGCCTTTTAGGTCCAAAAACAAATCTACCCTCAAGTGCATGGTGGTTGCTCGAGATAAAATCACTAGCAGCCATGTAGACTTTAAGTGACAAAATTGGGCGGTCAGAGAGTTAAGCCTTTTGGCAGCTCCTCCCCAATGGAAAGAGAGTGTATCGGGAATGTCCTGAGAAAGCAAATTTCCCTGAGATTTAGCTGAAGGCTGATGCTCAGTATCTCATAGGACAAGATCCTATATGATCAAAAATGACCCTTGAATATCAAAGTACATACACTATCACTATATGGCATACATAGGTGGTATATGTACTAACATAAGAATGTGGGGGATTTATATGTTCAATATCTTCATCAGTGATTTAGAAAATGGCAGAGAGAGTACACTTATAAAGTTTGTGGACGATACCAAGCTGGGAGAGGTTGCACACATACAAAATGGGAAATGACTGCCTAGGAAGGAGTACTGCAGAAAAGGATCTGGGGGTCTTAGTGGATCACAAACTAATAATGAGTCAACATGTAACGCTGTCGCGCAAAAAAAAGCAAACATCATTCTGGGATGTATTAGCAGGAGTATTGTAAGCAAGACAAGAGAAGTAATTCTTCTACTCTACGCCGTGCTAATTAGGCCTCAACTGGAGTATTGTGTTCAGTTCTGGGCGCCACATTTCAGGAAAGATTTGGAGGAAGTCCAGAGAAGAGCAACAAAAATGATTCAAGGTCTAGAAAACATGACCTATGAGGGAAGATTGAAAAAATTGGGTTTGTTTAGTCTGGAGAAGAAAATACTGAGAGGGGATATGATAACAGTTTTCAAGTACATAAAAGGTTGTTACAAGGAGGAGGGAGAAAAACTGTTCTTCTTAACCTCTGAGGATAGGACAAGAAGCAATGGGCTTAAATTGCAGCAAGGGCGACTTAGGTTGGACATTATGAAGAACTTCCTAACTGTCAGAGTGGTTAAGCACTGGAATGAATTGCCTAGGGAGGTGGTAGAATCTCCATCATTGGGAATTTTTAAAAGCAGGTTGGATAAACACCTGTCAGGGATGGTCTAGATAATACTTAGTCTTGCCTTGAGTATAGGGGACTGGACTAGATGACCTCTCGAGGTCCCTTCCAGTTCCATGATTCTAGGTCTATCCTCTGTCTAATTAGCATTAATGTGAATTACATGCCTAAATTCTCTACTCTATGGAAAAGTAGACTAATTATTCAAAAGGACAGCATTGTCAGAATTGGAAAATATGCAACAGATGGACTCTTAAATAATTTCCAGTCATTTAATGTAACTATATTCAGATTATCTGGGCACATGTTTCCCCCATAAGAGAAATTTTGCTCTCATTTACAATGGTGCAACCTCATTTAAGTCCATGGGGTTTCACTGATAAATCTTAGACCAGAATCTGATCTGATATGCATATCTTACTCAGTTCATAGGACTTTCCAGTCCTGTTGATTATGAAAAGCAAGTATGCTACTAAATCTGTTTAACAGTAGGATGATACAAAATGTGTTCTTCCAACTAAATAGTTTTCTTCAAATCTGAAACAGATGGGGACACAATGAATTACCTTGCATGAGATCATCTGGACTTCTGAATGGAATGTAGTACATTTGGTCACATTACATATGTTAAGATCTGATTTTTATGGTCTGATCCTGGAAGTTCCTACCATCACACACATTTACTCTTGTGCATAGGCTCATTAAGGTCAATGGGACTACAAGCAGTAATAATTTGTATTACTTATTTGCATGTAAGTGTTTACAGGGTTGGACTCTGCATATAATATCATGCATATATACAGTCTATTATCCTAAAGACTAACTTCTCCTCCAAGTTCCATATGCATAATAAATGGAAAATTATCAAAATGACACAGAGGAAAAGAAAATCTGAAGTGAGTCCTTTTCCTAGGTCTCCCAAGGAGTCTAGTCTTTCTAGACTGTAAAATTGCTGGGGCAGAGTGTCTTAGACAGCACCAGCCATATTGCTGACATTTGACAAAATAAAAGATAACATTTAATAACCTTAATTATGCCTTTTAACAAAAATTGGAACTGTGCTTAAAATAATGATGTACTACTAAGAGAAAGATTAGGATGAAAGTTTACATGTATAGATTTGCAGGTATTAAAATTCCCTTATTCACGAGATTATTCACAGACATTTCAAATTCATACAAAATGATGGGGTCTAAATTAGCCATTATCACTCAAGAAAGAAATCTTGGAGTTATTGTGGATAGTTCTCTGAAAACATCCACTCAGTGTGCAGCGGCAGTCAAAAAAGCAAACAGAATACTAGGAACCATTAAGAAAGGGATAGATAATAGAACATGTCAGAATGCCACTATATAAATGCCACACCTTGAATACGGCCTACAGTTCTGCTGGCCCATCTTAAAAAAGATATTAGAATTGGAAAAAGTACTGTGAAGGGCAACAAAATTTATTAGGGGGATGGAACAGCTGCCATATGGGGAGAGATTAAAAAGACTGGGGGTATGTCTATACCACCCACCGGATCGGCAAGCAGCGATCGATCCAGTGGGGGTCGATTTATCGCGTCTAGTCGACTGGGGAGCTGCAGCAGTCAACTCACCGTAGTGAAGACACCGAGGTGAGTAGGTCTAAGTTCGTCAACTTCAGCTACGTTATTCACGTAACTTAGATCAATCCATCCCCCCCCCGCCCCCAGTGTAGACCAGGCCTGGGACTGTTCAGTTTAGACACCCAATGAAAGTAAAAGACAGCAGGTTTAAAACAAACAAAAGGAAGTATTTCTTCATACAACACAAAGTCAACCTGTGGAACAAGTTACCAGGGGATGCTGTGAAGGCCAAAAGCATAACTGGGTTAAAAAAAGAATTAAATACGTTCATGGAGGATAGGTCCATTGATGGCTATTAGCCAAGATAGTCTAGGATGCAATCCCATGCTCTGGGCATCTCTAAACCTCTGACTGCCAGAAGCTGGGACTGGACAACTGGGAATGGATCACTCAAGAATTGCCCTGTTCTGTTCATTCCCTCTGAAGCATCTGGCAACAGCCAATGATGGACGACAGGATATGGGGCTGGATGTACCATTGGTCTGACCTAGTATAGCCATTCTTATGTTCTTAAATTAGAACCCAGGTGACTAACCCCCATTTTTGTGGATCCTACTAGAAATAATAGTTCATACTTACAACCAAAGTCTGCTGACAGCTACAGTGGTGCAAATCCACTGAAGTCACAAGTGTGAGAGTAAAATTTAACCTTCATTAGCATCTGACTGAAGTCAGAGAATTTAGCCATGGACTTCAAGGATAGTAGGATCTGACTTCTAGTCAAAAGTCCAATCCTGAGAGGTATTGAGCACCTACAACCTCCAATGAATTAAATAGAGGGTGCTGAGCACTTTCTTCAATATACATGTGGCATATGGATTTATAATGCAGCCACAACTCTGGCAATTCAGTCACAAATTTAAACAGGTATGTTGATAACTGAGTGGGCACTTTTGTACATATCTAACTTAAATGTCCAATTTTTCCAATTCATGTGAGCAAGAGTGGTTAGGAATCTAGGCCTGGAAGGAACCTCCCAGGTCATCAAGTCCAGTCCCCTGGGGTTGCAAGCAACCCAGTCAGATAATCCTATTCATAAACTTTACTTGAAAGTGTCTATTCCTATGATGTGCGTATGCAACACTGATTTATGCATGTGGGATTTTTGACACCCAACTGCCTGAAAATTTAGGCTAAACTTTCTAAAAATTGTCCATATCAATATGATGATCCTGACTAACTTAGTTATCCAAATACAGCAGAAACTTAAAATATTCTAGGCAAAATGAGCCAGCATTATCTACCTTGTGACTCCACTGCAGAGCAATAGGTGTATTATATTTATTATTTAGATGATCCTTTTGAAAGAACTATTTAAAATATAGTGGAATTATTTACAATTGAATAAGTATCAGGCATAGTGTGTTCTAAATCAGCTTCCTCTTTTGGCAATCTCAAACACTATTTACCAAGACCAGAGACTTGGTGTCTTCATTTTATAACCTTCCTTTTAACACCCTTGAAATGCTTGACAGAGAGTCGGAGGAATTCTTGGAACTGGAATCTCTAATACCACATTAATAACAGGAGATGGAACAGTATATTCTGCTACATAAATGCATTTGCACATGAGCACAAAATCAAATTGATCCAGCAGAAAATTCTCTGTAGGATTTATTGGACACCAGACAGAATGAAAAATAGCTGGATTAAAGGGAATGATACTTACTGGAGCTGTGGACATTCTCAAAGTAATTAGTTTCACATGTTTTGGTTGTAAATTCTGGGATGAGGTAATAAACAAATAAAATGTGGTTTTGGAAAATGACATCCCTAAATACCCAAAATGTCCAATACTAGAAGAATCTGGATGTTTCAGAGCTTGGAACTCTAAAAGCGGACCACAGAAAAAAAATTCTTTTAAGAGCAACAGCTGTTGCAAACGAGAGGATACCACAAAAACTGAAGTCAGCATAAGCTGAAATGTTGATTGATGCACTGAGCTAAACTAATTGATACATTTAGAAAAGGCTTCTGTTTGAATAAACTATGATATGTGATATGTATATAATATTTCTCACTCCCACACACCCACCCTTTGGTTAGTTACCTGTGTTCACTAACTCAAGTTAAGATTGCATCTTCTCTTCTAGTGAACACCCATCATAAAGGGTGGGTCTTAGATGAGCCAGAGAGATGGGAATTCTGGCTAGAAGAAAACAACATATTTCTGAGACTTACCATTATTATTTATATTGCAGTAGCATCTAGGAGTCCTATATATGGACAAGGACCCCATTGTGCTGGGCATTGTACAAACACAGAACTTGCCCCTTGGAGTTTACAATCACAGGACTTAATCCTGTTTCCACTGCCCAAATGGACATTTCCCCATCATCTTATACAGGAACAGGGCCCTTGATGTCATTCATGCCTCCTCATTTTCCTTAATAGCAATTCTGAAGGAGTTACTGATGGAAACTTCACTGAAGTCTTCAGCAGTTCCTTAAAAGTAAAAGATGTCAGTGGGAGTGGCCATTCATTCTTGCATGTACATTGAAGAAGGTGCTCAGCACCTTCTATGCTTATTTATGTCAATGGAAGTTGTAGGTGCTCAACACGTCTCAGGATTGGGCTCTTGACTAAAGGCCAGATCCTGTTGTCATTGGCTAAACTCTCAGACTTCAATAAGGCAGGGTCAGATGCTCACGAAAGTTAAACTCCGCTCTCATGCTCGTGACATACATTGATATTTTAGGAGTTCTAATTTCACTTCTGTTTTGCCAGTGTAACGTACGTTTGATCTTTATTATTCAGTGCCCAACAAGCCTTGGCAGCCACAGAGACTCCCCCAGCAATGGCCTACAGCAGCAGCCAGGCAAGGAGGGGCCCAGCCGCTATCCATGTTTCTTTCTGTCCCTGAGGTCACAGCTGCTAGTGCACTCATACTACTGTTCACAATTTAAGCTCTGTCTGGACACTTTCTTTTCTGCTGATTGGATGTTTGTTCCAAATTCCTCCTGCCCCTTTCTCCCTTCCTGTCCCTTCACTGCCAGCCTCACCATTCTTGCCCTCCAGGCTTATTTCTAATCCTTCCCTCTTTTTTGCTGCTCTATTGTTCCTGTTTACTCAACTGCCCTAATAAAAATACCACAAATGGGTAAAAGATGACCGAGAGGGAATGACGGAGCCATGTGCCATCATGGTCCTGATTGCTTTGCTTGTATACTGGATTCCTTATCCCTAAGCTCCGTGCCCCCTGCACACACTTTGTTTATCTTTTAGATTTTAAGCTGTATGGGACAGGAGACGGGTCTCTCTGCATAAGTGTAGGATAAGGCCCTGATCCTGATCTAGGTGCAGCCAACTAATAAATAATAAGAGTGGCCATGAAAGTATGCGTCATAAATATAAAGGGAAGGGTAAACACCTTTAAAATCCCTCCCAGCCAGAGGAAAAGCCCTTTCACCTGTAAAGGGTTAAGAAGCTAGGATAACCTCGCTGGCACCTGACCAAAATGACCAATGAGGAGACAAGATACTTTCAAAGCTGGAGGGGGGGAGAAACAAAGGGTCTGGGTCTGTCTGTGTGATGCTTTTGCTGGGGACAGAACAGGAATGGAGTCTTAGACCTTAGTAAGTAATCTAGCTAGATATGCGTTAGATTATGATTTCTTTAAATGGCTTAGAAAATAAGCTGTTCTGAATGGAATGGATATTCCTGTTTTTGTGTCTTTTTGTAACTTAAGGTTTTGCCTAGAGGGATTCTCTGTTTTGAATCTAATTACCCTGTAAGGTATTTACCATCCTGATTTTACAGAGGTGATTCTTTTTACTTTTTCTTCTATTAAAATTCTTCTTTTAAGAAACTGAAAGCTTTTTCATTGTTCTTAAGATCCAAGGGTTTGGGTCTGTGGTCACCTATGCAAATTGGTGAGGATTTTTATCAAACCTTCCCCAGGAAGGGGGGTGCAAGGTTTTGATGAGGATTTTGGGGGGAAAGACGTTTCCAAACAACTCTTTCCCAGTAACCGGTTAAGCGTTTGGTGGTGGCAGCGATAAAGTCCAAGGGCAAAGGGTAAAATAGTTTGTACCTTGGGGAAGTTTTAACCTAAGCTGGTAAAAGTAAGCTTAGGAGGTTTTCATGCATTCTGTCCCCGGCAAAAGCATCACACAGACAGACCCAGACCCTTTGTTTCTCCGCCCTCCAGCTTTGACAGTATCTTGTCTCCTCATTGGTCATTTTGGTCAGGTGCCAGCGAGGTTATCCTAGCTTCTTAACCCTTTACAGGTGAAAGGAATTTTCCTCTGGCCAGGAGGGATTTTAAAGGTGTTTACCCTTCCCTTTATATTTATGACAGTATGTCAGTCCAAATTCACGTTTGGATCAGTATTTGTGTTATGCTCATACAAAGCATAATACAAATATAAAATCCCACTTCTACATTTGGGACAGTTGCCCTGTCCACAACCATGCTTGTGTACAGAATTTTATTTGTATGAATGTTCACTAACAAAAAAAGTGAAAGGGGTCATGAATTCTGACAAAGCCAATCCCATTTTGTATTTGAAAGGACATTCTGAACTGCTTTTCTGCTGGTTTGGGGGCTGTAGGCTAGAGCTAGTAGGCATATAACAATTCATGCCCTACCTGTGAGCCTCCAAACAGCTTTCTGCTTGGTGGAACAGGCAGTAGTGAGCCCCAATGGCTTCATTACAGGGCCAAGTGCACTGCTTTTCCACCGGAGGTTTTGAAAAATCTACGGTACATGCCAGCATCTAAAAAAAACCAACTGAGCAACTCTGTGTGGTTGAATCCAGCAACACGTTCTGCCCACAGCTGTTGAAACTAATCTTTTAATAGCTGTCACCATCTGTGACCGATCAGTATATTTCTGAAACACATTCATGGGTGTTATGGTTAACAGCAGATATTCTCAACAAGATAATCTGGCCACTTGCACGTAGCAAGGGTGCCTTCAAAAAGCATGCATTAACCCTCATCTGTAGCTAGTAGCAAGCTCTTTTTAATTTAATTTCCCATGGAATTGCTCCTCCCTGTATAGCCTGATGAATGTGGAGAGGCATACCACAATCAAGTATAATGAGAGAAAATAAAATGAATAACATGGTCACTTGTTGCAGCTATGCTGAGTAGCATCTGAAATAAATCACTGTACAGCTTGTTCCAAATGTTTAATTCGATGTGATCTGCTTAGAAGTATTTTGCCATAAAGTGATTGGTAGTCCTCTAATAAATCAGGTACTAATGACTGCTAAGTGACTGTAGTACTATATACCCCATCCATGTGACTGCCAAGAAAACTCCATGGCCAATTTGATGCACAATATATCAATATCAATACTGCAATGCTGATTTGCCTTTATTAACAAGAGGAAGGCTGGTGTTGTGGTTAAGGCACTGGACTGGAACTTAGGAGTTCTAAATTCATTTCCTGGCTTAGCCACAAGCTTCCTGTGTGACTTTGGGTAAATTGCTTAATCGCCATTACTCAGCTCTCCATCCATGAAATGGAATTAGTTCCCTATATCACAGGACTATGGAAAAAACAAATACATGAATGATTGTGTGACACTGATACAGGGGTGATATGGGTCATAAAATAGGACTGCAGAGAATGAAATACACAAGTGTCACAGCACACTATTACTGAAACATTGCTTACTTTCTCATTTTCACTGTATAATTATAAAATAAATAGATTGGAATATAAATATTGTACTTACATTTCAGTGTAATACTTGAGCCTGTTTTTCAGTTGTGAGCCTTGTCTAAAGCCCAAGCCGCAGGTGGCGGGGCTGAAGCATGTAACTTAGCTTTGTGGGGGCCCCTATGG
This sequence comes from Chelonia mydas, assembly GCF_015237465.2. Taxonomy (NCBI): domain Eukaryota; kingdom Metazoa; phylum Chordata; order Testudines; family Cheloniidae; genus Chelonia; species Chelonia mydas. The sequence continues at coordinate 105,957,542 of NC_057852.1, forward strand.
CATAGGGCCCAGGGTAATTGCCCTGCTTGCCACCCCCTGATGCCAGCTCTGCACTTACAATCCCCCATAACCCATCCCAGGTTGAGAAACACTGATTTAGATGAGCTGAGGAAGACCTCTGTGTACCCCTGGTTGAGAACCACTGCTCTAGGTGCTACCCTAATACAAATAAATAAAATAAGTCAATGGGAGCTGCAGGTGCTGAGCAACCATGAGTGGGGGCATGGTGGGGCATGGGGAAAATCGGGTCATTTCTGGTCAGGTAACTGACTTTAGGAAATCAGGTTTGAAAAATTTGGTATGGCTCTGTAGAGTCTGCCCTTTTACGCTATG